>NC_087373.1:330606-2935606 GCF_031761385.1 Necator americanus
GTATGGGGTAGCTGGAGGGTGTTGCATGTGCGGCGTGTGGTTTGGATGGAGTGTGGTATGTGCGGCGTGTGGTATTGATGGAGTGTTGCATGTGAGGCGTGTGGTTTGGATGGAGTGTTGCATGTGAGGCGTGTGGTTTGGATGGAGTGTGGTATGTGCGGCGTGTGGTATTGATGGAGTGTTGCATGTGCGGCGTGTGGTTTGGATGGAGTGTTGTATGTGCGGCGTGTGGTATTGATGGAGTGTGGTTGCATGTGCGGCGTGTGGTATTGATGGAGTGTTGCATGTGAGGCGTGTGGTTTGGATGGAGTGTTGCATGTGAGGCGTGTGGTTTGGATGGAGTGTTGCATGTGAGGCGTGTGGTTTGGATGGAGTGTGGTATGTGCGGTATGTGGTAACTGGATGGAGTGTTGCATGTGAGGCGTGTGGTTTGGATGGAGTGTTGATGTGGTTGGTGTGTTGCATGTGAGGCGTGTGGTTTGGATGGAGTGTGGTATGTGCGGCGTGAATGTGCGGTATGGGGTAAGGGTGTTGCATGTGCGGCGTGTGGTTTGGATGGAGTGTTGCATGTGAGGCGTGTGGTTTGGATGGAGTGTTGCATGTGAGGCGTGTGGTTTGGATGGAGTGTGGTATGTGCGGTATGGGGTAACTGGAGGGTGTTGCATGTGCGGCGTGTGGTTTTGATGGAGTGTGGTATGTGCGGCGTGTGGTTTGGATGGAGTGTTGCATGTGAGGCGTGTGGTTTGGATGGAGTGTTGCATGTGAGGCGTGTGGTTTGGATGGAGTGTGGTATGTGCGGCGTGTGGTATTGATGGAGTGTGGTATGTGCGGCATGTGGTATTGATGGAGTGTGGTATGTGCAGCGTGTGGTTTGGATGGAGTGTTGCATGTGAGGCGTGTGGTTTGGATGGAGTGTTGCATGTGAGGCGTGTGGTTTGGATGGAGTGTGGTATGTGCGGTATGGAGTAACTGGAAGGTGTGGCATGTGCGGCGTGTGGTGTTGATGGAATGTGGTATGTGCGGCGTGTGGTTTGGATGGAGTGTTGGTATGTGCGGGACGTGTGGTATTGGGTAATGGAGTGTTGCATGTGAGGCGTGTGGTTTGGATGGAGTGTGTGGTATGTGCGGCGTGTGGTATTTGGATGGAGGGTGTTGCATGTGGGCGTGTGTGTATGTGCGTGTGGTATTGGACTGGGGGTGTTGCATGTGAGGCGTGTGGTTTGGATGGAGTGTTGCATGTGAGGCGTGTGGTATGGAGTGAGGTATGTGCTGTGTGAATGTGCGGTATGTGGTAACTGGAAGGTGTTGCATGTGAGGCGTGTGGTTTGGATGGAGTGAGGTATGTGCGGCGTGTTGTTTGGATGGAGTGTTGCATGTGAGGCGTGTGGTTTGGATGGAGTGTGGTATGTGCGGCGTGAATGTGCGGTATGTGGTAACTGGAGGGTGTTGCATGTGAGGCGTGTGGTTTGGATGGAGTGTTGCATGTGAGGCGTGTGGTTTGGATGGAGTGAGGTATGTGCTGTGTGAATGTGCGGTATGGGGTAACTGGAGGGTGTTGCATGTGAGGCGTGTGGTTTGGATGGAGTGTGTTATGTGCGGCGTGTATGTGTGATGCGCGAAGTTTGTAGTGTTGCATGTGCGGCGTGTGGTTTGGATGGAGTGTGGTATGTGCGGCGTGTGGTATTGATGGAGTGTTGCATGTGAGGCGTGTGGTTTGGATGGAGTGTTGCATGTGAGGCGTGTGGTTTGGATGGAGTGAGGTATGTGCTGTGTGAATGTGCGGTATGTGGTAACTGGAAGGTGTTGCATGTGCGGCGTGTGGTTTGGATGGAGTGTTGCATGTGAGGCGTGTGGTTTGGATGGAGTGTGGTATGTGCTGTGTGAATGTGCGGTATGGGGTAACTGGAGGGTGTTGCATGTGAGGCGTGTGGTTTGGATGGAGTGTGGTATGTGCGGCGTGTGGTTTGGATGGAGTGAGGTATGTGCGGCGTGTTGTTTGGATGGAGTGTTGCATGTGAGGCGTGTGGTTTGGATGGAGTGTTGGTATGTGGTTTGGATGGAGTGTGGGGTATGTGATGTGCGGTATGGGGTAACTGGAGGGTGTTGCATGTGAGGCGTGTGGTTTGGATGGAGTGTGGTATGTGAGGCGTGTGGTTTGGATGGAGTGTGTGGTATGTGCGGTGCGGTATGTGGTAACTGGATGGGTGTTGCATGTTCGGCGTGTGGTTTGGATGGAGTGTTGCATGTGAGGCGTGTGGTTTGGATGGAGTGTTGCATGTGAGGCGTGTGGTTTGGATGGAGTGTGGTATGTGCGGTGTGTGGTATTGATGGAGTGTTGCATGTGCGGCGTGTGGTATTGATGGAGTGTTGCATGTGCGGCGTGTGGTATTGATGGAGTGTTGCATGTGAGGCGTGTGGTTTGGATGGAGTGTGGTATGTGCTGTGTGAATGTGCGGTATGGGGTAACTGGAGGGTGTTGCATGTGAGGCGTGTGGTTTGGATGGAGTGTGTGGTATTGATGGAGTGTGGTATGTGCGGCGTGTTGTTTGATGGAGTGTTGCATGTGAGGCGTGTGGTTTGGATGGAGTGTGGTATGTGCGGCGTGAATGTGCGGTATGGGGTAACTGGAGGGTGTTGCATGTGCGGCGTGTGGTATTGATGGAGTGTGGTATGTGCGGCGTGTGGTATTGATGGAGTGTGGTATGTGCGGCGTGTGGTTTGGATGGAGTGTTGCATGTGAGGCGTGTGGTTTGGATGGAGTGTGTGTGGTGTTGCATGTGCCGCGTGTTGTTTGGATGAAGTGTGGTATGTGCTGCGTGTTGTTGGGATGGGGTGTTGCATGTGAGGCGTGTGGTTTGGATGGAGTGTGGTGTGTGCGGTATGGGGTAACTGGAGGGTGTTGCATGTGAGGCGTGTGGTATTGATGGAGTGTTGCATGTGAGGCGTGTGGTTTGGATGGAGTGAGGTATGTGCTGTGTGAATGTGCGGTATGGGGTAACTGGAGGGTGTTGCATGTGCGGCGTGTGGTTTGGATGGAGTGTGGTATGTGGGAGTGTTGCATGTGAGGCGTGTGGTTTGGATGGAGTGGTTGGTGTGGAGGCGTGTGGTTTGGATGGAGTGTTGCATGTGAGGCGTGTGGTTTGGATGGAGTGAGGTATGTGCTGTGTGAATGTGCGGTATGGGGTAACTGGAGGGTGTTGCATGTGCGGCGTGTGGTATTGATGGAGTGTGGTATGTGCGGCGTGTGGTTTGGATGGAGTGTTGCATGTGAGGCGTGTGGTTTGGATGGAGTGTTGATGTGTGTGATGGATGTGTGGTATGTGCTGTGTGAATGTGGGTATGTGGGGTGTGGTTTGGATGGGTGTTGCATGTGAGGCGTGTGGTTTGGATGGAGTGTGGTATGTGTGTGATGTGGTAACTGGATGGAGTGTTGCATGTGAGGCGTGTGGTTTGGATGGAGTGTTGCATGTGAGGCGTGTGGTTTGGATGGAGTGTGGTATGTGCTGCGTGAATGTGCGGTATGGGGTAACTGGAGGGTGTTGCATGTGCGGCGTGTGGTTTGGATGGAGTGTTGTATGTGAGGCGTGTGGTATTGATGGAGTGTTGCATGTGAGGCGTGTGGTTTGGATGGAGTGGTATGTGCGGTGTGTGGTTGATGGAACTGGAGGGTGTTGCATGTGAGGCGTGTGGTGTTTGGATGGCGTGTGGTTTGGATGGAGTGTGTGTATTGATGGAAGGTGTTGCATGTGAGGCGTGTGGTTTGGATGGAGTGTGGTATGTGCGGTATGGGGTAACTGGAGGGTGTTGCATGTGAGGCGTGTGGTTTGGATGGAGTGAGGTATGTGCTGTGTGAATGTGCGGTATGGGGTAACTGGAGGGTGTTGCATGTGCGGCGTGTGGTTTGGATGGAGTGTTGCATGTGAGGCGTGTGGTATTGATGGAGTGTTGCATGTGAGGCGTGTGGTTTGGATGGAGTGGTATGTGCGGCGTGAATGTGCGGTATGGGGTAACTGGAGGGTGTTGAGGCGTGTGGTTTGATGTGAGGCGTGTGGTTTGGATGGGTGTGGTATGCGTGTGGTTTGCGTGAATGTGTGGTATTGGACTGGAGGGTGTTGCATGTGAGGCGTGTGGTTTGGATGGAGTGTGGTATGTGCGGCGTGTGGTGAGGCGTGTGGTATTGGATGGAGTGTTGCATGTGCGGCGTGTGGTTTGGATGGAGTGTGGTATGTGGCGTGTGGTATTGGATGGAGGGTGTTGCATGTGAGGCGTGTGGTTTGGATGGAGTGTGGTATGTGCTGCGTGATTGTGCGGTATGGGGTAACTGGAGGGGTTGATGTTGATGTAGGCGTGTGGTATTGATGGAGTGTTGCATGTGAGGCGTGTGGTTTGGAACGAGTGTTTTATGTGGTGTGTGAATGTGTGGTATGGGGTAACTGGAGGGTGTTGCATGTGCGGCGTGTGGTTTGGATGGAGTGTGGTATGTGCGGCGTGTGGTTTGGATGATGGTGTGGTTTGGATGGGGTGTGTATGTGCGGTATTGATGGAGTGTGGTATGTGCGGCGTGTGGTTTGGATGGAGTGTTGCATGTGAGGCGTGTGGTTTGGATGGAGTGTGGTATGTGCGGTATGGGGTAACTGGAGGGTGTTGCATGTGCGGCGTGTGGTATTGATGGAGTGTTGCATGTGAGGCGTGTGGTTTGGATGGAGTGTTGCATGTGAGGCGTGTGGTTTGGATGGAGTGTGGTATGTGCGGCGTGAATGTGCGGTATGGGGTAACTGGAGGGTGTTGCATGTGAGGCGTGTGGTTTTGATGGAGTGTTGCATGTGAGGCGTGTGGTTTGGATGGAGTGGTATGTGAGGCGTGAATGTGGGTAGGTGTAATGGAGGGTGTTGCATGTGGGTTTGTGGAGCGTGTGGTATTGATGGACTGTGTGAATGTGCGGTATGTGGTAACTGGAGGGTGTTGCATGTGAGGCGTGTGGTATTGATGGAGTGTTGCATGTGCGGCGTGTGGTTTGGATGGAGTGTTGCATGTGAGGCGTGTGGTATGGATGGAGTGTGGCATGTGCGGCGTGTGGTTTGGATGGAGTGTGGTATGTGCGGCGTGTTGTTTGGTATGTGCGGCGTGTGGTAATGGAGTGTTGCATGTCGGCGTGTGGTTTGGATGGAGTGTTGCATGTGAGGCGTGTGGTATTGATGGAGTGTTGCATGTGAGGCGTGTGGTTTGGATGGAGTGTGGTATGTGCTGTGTGAATGTGCGGTATGGGGTAACTGGAGGGTGTTGCATGTGAGGCGTGTGGTTTGGATGGAGTGTGGTATGTGCGGCGTGTGGTTTGGATGGAGTGTTGCATGTGAGGCGTGTGGTTTGGATGGAGTGTTGTATGTGCGGCGTGTGGTATTGATGGAGTGTTGCATGTGAGGCGTGTGGTTTGGATGGAGTGTTGTATGTGCGGTATGGGGTAACTGGAGGGTGTTGCATGTGAGGCGTGTGGTTTGGATGGAGTGTGGTATGTGCGGCGTGTGGTATTGATGGAGTGTTGCATGTGAGGCGTGTGGTTTGGATGGAGTGTGGTATGTGCGGCGTGAATGTGCGGTATGGGGTAACTGGAGGGTGTTGCATGTGAGGCGTGTGGTATTGATGGAGTGTTGCATGTGAGGCGTGTGGTTTGGATGGAGTGACGTGTGGTGTGGTTGGATGGGTGTGGCGTGTGGTTTGGATGGAGTGTTGCATGTGAGGCGTGTGGTTTGGATGGAGTGTTGCATGTGAGGCGTGTGGTATTGATGGAGTGTTGCATGTGAGGCGTGTGGTTTGGATGGAGTGAGGTATGTGCTGTGTGAAGGTGCGGTATGGGGTAACTGGAGGGTGTTGCATGTGCGGCGTGTGGTTTGGATGGAGTGTGGTATGTGCGGCGTGTGGTATTGATGGAGTGTTGCATGTGAGGCGTGTGGTTTGGAACGAGTGTTTTATGTGCTGTGTGAATGTGTGGTATGGGGTAACTGGAGGGTGTTGCATGTGAGGCGTGTGGTTTGGATGGAGTGTGGTATGTGCGGCGTGTGGTTTGGAACGAGTGTTTTATGTGCGGCGTGAATGTGCGGTATGGGGTAACTGGAGAGTGTTGCATGTGAGGCGTGTGGTTTGGATGGAGTGTGGTATGTGCGGCGTGAATGTGCGGTATGGGGTAACTGGAGGGTGTTGCATGTGAGGCGTGTGGTATTGATGGAGTGTGGTATGTGCGGCGTGTGGTATTGATGGAGTGTTGGCATGTGCGATTGGATGGAGTGTTGCATGTGAGGCGTGTGGTTTGGATGGAGTGTTGCATGTGCTGGGTGTTGCATGTGAGGCGTGTGGTTTGGATGGAGTGATGGGTGTGGTATGTGGCGTGTGGTGAATGTGGGTATGGGGTAACTTTGGTACTGGAGGGTGTTGCATGTGCGGCGTGTGGTATTGGATGGAGTGTTGCATGTGAGGCGTGTGGTATTGATGGTGTGTTGCATGTGAGGCGTGTGGTTTGGATGGAGTGTGGTGCGTGCTGTTGTGATGGTGTGTGGTATGTGGGTATGGGGTAACTGGAGGGTGTTGCATGTGAGGCGTGTGGTATTGGATGGAGTGTTGCATGTGCGGCGTGTGGTATTGATGGGAGTGTTGCATGTGAGGCGTGTGGTTTGGATGGAGTGTGGTATGTGGGCGTGTGGTATTGGATGGAGTGTTGCATGTGCGGCGTGTGGTTTGGATGGGTTTGATGGCATGTGCTGTGTGAATGTGCGGTATGGGGTAACTGGAGGGTGTTGCATGTGAGGCGTGTGGTATTGATGGAGTGTTGCATGTGAGGCGTGTGGTTTGGATGGAGTGAGGTATGTGCTGTGTGAATGTGCGGTATGGGGTAACTGGAGGGTGTTGCATGTGAGGCGTGTGGTTTGGATGGAGTGTGGTATGTGCGGCGTGTGGTTTGGATGGAGTGTTGCATGTGAGGCGTGTGGTTTGGATGGAGTGTGGTATGTGCGGCGTGTGGTTTGGATGGAGTGTTGCATGTGAGGCGTGTGGTTTGGATGGAGTGTTGCATGTGAGGCGTGTGGTTTGGATGGAGTGTTGCATGTGAGGCGTGTGGTTTGGATGGAGTGTTGCATGTGAGGCGTGTGGTTTGGATGGAGTGAGGTATGTGCTGTGTGAATGTGCGGTATGGGGTAACTGGAGGGTGTTGCATGTGAGGCGTGTGGTTTGGATGGAGTGTGGTATGTGCGGCGTGTGGTATTGATGGAGTGTTGCATGTGAGGCGTGTGGTTTGGTTTGGATGGTAGTGTGGTGAATGTGCGGTATGGGGTAACTGGAGGGTGTTGGCGTGTGGTTTTGATGGAGTGTTGCATGTGAGGCGTGTGGTTTGGATGGAGTGTGGTATGTGCGGCGTGAATGTGCGGTATGGGGTAACTGGAGGGTGTTGCATGTGAGGCGTGTGGTTTGGATGGAGTGTGGTATGTGCGGCGTGTTGTTTGGATGGAGTGTTGCATGTGCGGCGTGTGGTATTGATGGAGTGTGGTATGTGCGGCGTGTGGTATTGATGGAGTGTTGCATGTGAGGCGTGTGGTTTGGATGGAGTGTTGCATGTGAGGCGTGTGGTTTGGATGGAGTGTGGTATGTGCTGTGTGAATGTGCGGTATGGGGTAACTGGAGGGTGTTGCATGTGAGGCGTGTGGTATTGATGGAGTGTTGCATGTGAGGCGTGTGGTATTGATGGAGTGTTGCATGTGAGGCGTGTGGTTTGGATGGAGTGTTGTATGTGCGGCGTGTGGTTTGGATGGAGTGTGGTATGTGCGGTATGGGGTAACTGAAGAGTGTTGCATGTGAGGCGTGTGGTATTGATGGAGTGTTGCATGTGTGGTTTGGATGGAGTGTGGTATGTGCGGCGTGTGGTTTGGATGGAGTGTTGCATGTGAGGCGTGTGGTTTGGATGGAGTGTGGTATGTGCGGCGTGTGGTTTGGATGGAGTGTGGTATGTGCGGCGTGTGGTTTGGATGGAGTGTTGCATGTGAGGCGTGTGGTATTGATGGAGTGTTGCATGTGAGGCGTGTGGTTTGGATGGAGTGTGGTATGTGCTGTGTGAATGTGCGGTATGGGGTAACTGGAGGGTGTTGCATGTGAGGCGTGTGGTTTGGATGGAGTGTGGTATGTGCGGCGTGTGGTATTGATGGAGTGTTGCATGTGAGGCGTGTGGTTTGGATGGAGTGTTGCATGTGCGGCGTGTGGTTTGGATGGAGTGTGGTATGTGCTGTGTGAATGTGCGGTTAATGGGGTGTTGCATGTGCGGCGTGTGGTTTGGATGGAGTGTTGGTATGTGCGGCGTGTGGTATTGATGGAGTGTTGCATGTGAGGCGTGTGGTTTGGATGGAGTGTGGTATGTGCTGTGTGAATGTGTGGTATGGGGTAACTGGAGGGTGTTGCATGTGCGGCGTGTGGTTTGGATGGAGTGTGGCATGTGCGGCGTGTGGTATTGATGGAGTGTTGCATGTGAGGCGTGTGGTTTGGATGGAGTGAGGTATGTGCTGTGTGAATGTGCGGTATGGGGTAACTGGAGGGTGTTGCATGTGAGGCGTGTGGTATTGATGGAGTGTTGCATGTGAGGCGTGTGGTTTGGATGGAGTGTGGTATGTGCGGCGTGAATGTGCGGTATGGGGTAACTGGAGGGTGTTGCATGTGCGGCGTGTGGTTTGGATGGAGTGTGGTATGTGCGGCGTGTGGTATTGATGGAGTGTTGCATGTGAGGCGTGTGGTTTGGATGGAGGTGCGGCGTGATGTGGTTTGGATGGAGTGTTGCATGTGAGGCGTGTGGTTTGGATGGAGTGTGGTATGTGCGGTATGGGGTAACTGGAGGGTGTTGCATGTGAGGCGTGTGGTTTGGATGGAGTGTGGTATGTGCGGCGTGTGGTATTGATGGAGTGTTGCATGTGAGGCGTGTGGTTTGGATGGAGTGAGGTATGTGCTGTGTGAATGTGCGGTATGTGGTAACTGGAGGGTGTTGCATGTGAGGCGTGTGGTTTGGATGGAGTGTGGTATGTGCGGCGTGTGGTATTGATGGAGTGTTGCATGTGAGGCGTGTGGTTTGGATGGAGTGAGGTATGTGCTGTGTGAATGTGCGGTATGGGGTAACTGGAGGGTGTTGCATGTGCGGCGTGTGGTTTGGATGGAGTGTGGTATGTGCGGCGTGTTGTTTGATGGAGTGTTGCATGTGAGGCGTGTGGTTTGGATGGAGTGTGGTATGTGCGGTATGGGGTAACTGGAGGGTGTTGCATGTGCGGCGTGTGGTTTGGATGGAGTGTGGTATGTGCGGCGTGTGGTATTGATGGAGTGTTGCATGTGAGGCGTGTGGTATTGATGGAGTGTTGCATGTGAGGCGTGTGGTTTGGATGGAGTGTGGTATGTGCTGTGTGAATGTGCGGTATGGGGTAACTGGAGGGTGTTGCATGTGAGGCGTGTGGTTTGGATGGAGTGATGCAGTGTTGCATGTGCGGCGTGTGGTTTGGATGGAGGTGTTGCATGTGAGGCGTGTGGTTTGGATGGGAGTGTGGTATGTGCGGTGTGTGGGGTTGGAATGTGCGGTATGGGGTAACTGGAGGGTGTTGCATGTGCGGCGTGTGGTTTTGATGGAGTGTTGTATGTGCGGCGTGTGGTTTGGATGGAGTGTTGCATGTGAGGCGTGTGGTTTGGATGGAGTGTGGTATGTGAGGTATGGAGTAACTGGAAGGTGTGGCATGTGAGGCGTGTGGTGTTGATGGAATGTGGTATGTGGTGTGTATGGGGTAAGTGGAGGGTGTTGCATGTGAGGCGTGTGGTATTGATGGAGTGTTGCATGTGAGGCGTGTGGTATTGATGGAGTTTTGCATGTGAAGCGTGTGGTATTGATGGAGTGTGGTATGCGCGGCGTGAATGTGCGGTATGGGGTAACTGAAGGGTGTTGCATGTGCGGCGTGTGGTTTGGATGGAGTGAGGTATGTGCTGTGCGTGTGGTATGTGGAGTTGTTGCATGTGCGGCGTGTGGTTTGGATGGAGTGTGGTATGTGCGGCGTGTGTGGATTGGATGGGGTGTGGTTTATGGCGGTATGTGTGGTATGGATGGAGTGTGGTATTTGCGGCGTGTGGTATGAATGAAGTGTGGTATCTGCAGTGTGAATGTGTGGTATGGGGTAACTGGAGGGTGTTACATGTGCGGCGTGTGGTTTGGATGGAGTGTGGTATGTGATGTGCGGCGTGTGGTTTGGATGGAGTGTGGTATGTGCGGCGTGTGGTATGGATGGAGTGTGGTATGTGCGGCGTGTGGTTTGGATGGAGTGTGGTATGTGCGGTATGGGGTAACTGGAGGGTGTTGCATGTGCGGCGTGTGGTATTGATGGAGTGTTGCATGTGAGGCGTGTGGTATTGGATGGAGTGTTGCATGTGAGGCGTGTGGTTTGGATGGAGTGTGGTATGTGCGGCGTGAATGTGCGGTATGGGGTAACTGGAGGGTGTTGCATGTGAGGCGTGTGGTATTGGTGGAGTGTTGCATGTGAGGCGTGTGGTTTGGATGGAGTATGGTGATGTGGTGTTGAATGTGCGGTATGTGTGGTAACTGGATGGGTGTTGCATGTGCGGCGTGTGGTTTTGGATGGAGTGTTGTATGTGCGGCGTGTGGTATTGAATGGAGGTTGCATGTGAGGCGTGTGGTTTGGATGGAGTGTGGTATGTGCGGTATGGGGTAATTGGAGGGTGTTGCATGTGAGGCGTGTGGTTTGGATGGAGTGTGGTATGTGATGTGGTGAATGTGGTATGGGTGTGGTATTGATGGAGTGTTGCATGTGAGGCGTGTGGTTTGGATGGAGTGTGGTATGTGCGTGTGGTTTGATGCGGTATGGGGTAACTGGAGGGTGTTGCATGTCCGGCGTGTGGTTTGGACGGGGTGTGGCATGTGCGGCGTGTGGTTTGGGAGGCGTGTTGTTTGGATGGAGTGCGGTATGTGCGGCGTGAATGTGCGGTATGGGGTAACTGGAGGGTGTTGCATGTGCGACGTGTGGTATTGTTGGAGTGTTGCATGTGCGGCGTGTGGTTGGGTGGAGTGTGGTATGTGCGGCGTGATTGTGCGGTATGGGGTAACTGGAGGGTGTTGCATGTGCGGCGTGTGGTATTGATGGAGTGTTGCATGTGCGGCGTGTTGTTTGGATGGAGTGTTGCATGTGCGGCGTATAGTCTGGGTGGAGTGCGGTATGTGCCGCGTGTTGCTTGGATGGAGTGTTGCATGTGAGGCGTGTGGTTTGGATGGAGTGAGGTATGTGCTGTGTGAATGTGCGGTATGGGGTAACTGGAGGGTGTTGCATGTGAGGCGTGTGGTATTGATGGAGTGTTGCATGTGCGGCGTGTGGTTTGGATGGAGTGTGGTATGTGCGGCGTGTGGTTTGGATGGAGTGTTGCATGTGCGGCGTGTGGTTTGGATGGAGTGTTGCATGTGCGGCGTGTGGTATGGATGGAGTGTGGTATGTGCGGCGTGTGGTTTGGATGGAGTGTGGTATGTGCGGCGTGTTGTTTGGATGGAGTGTTGCATGTGAGGCGTGTGGTTTGGATGGAGTGTGGTATGTGCTGTGTGAATGTGCGGTATGGGGTAACTGGAGGGTGTTGCATGTGAGGCGTGTGGTTTGGATGGAGTGTGCTGTGTGAATGTGCGGTATGGGGTAACTGGAGGGTGTTGCATGTGCGGCGTGTGGTTTGGATGGAGTGTTGCATGTGCGGCGTGTGGTTTGGATGGAGTGTGGTATGTGCGGCGTGTGGTTTGGATGGAGTGTTGCATGTGAGGCGTGTGGTTTGGATGGAGTGTGGTATGTGCGGCGTGAATGTGCGGTATGGGGTAACTGGAGGGTGTTGCATGTGCGGCGTGTGGTTTGGATGGAGTGTGGTATGTGCTGTGTGAATGTGCGGTATGGGGTAACTGGAGGGTGTTGCATGTGCGGCGTGTGGTTTGGATGGAGTGTGGTATGTGCGGCGTGTGGTATTGATGGAGTGTTGCATGTGCGGCGTGTGGTATTGATGGAGTGTTGCATGTGAGGCGTGTGGTTTGGATGGAGTGTGGTATGTGCTGTGTGAATGTGCGGTATGGGGTAACTGGAGGGTGTTGCATGTGCGGCGTGTGGTATTGATGGAGTGTTGCATGTGCGGCGTGTGGTATTGATGGAGTGTTGCATGTGAGGCGTGTGGTTTGGATGGAGTGTGGTATGTGCGGCGTGTGGTTTGGATGGAGTGTGGCATGTGCGGTATGGGGTAGCTGGAGGGTGTTGCATGTGCGGCGTGTGGTTTGGATGGAGTGTGGTATGTACCGTATGGGGTAACTGGAGGGTGTTGCATGTGCGGCGTGTGGTATGGATGGAGTGTGGTATGTGCAGCGTGTGGTTGGATGGAGTGTGGTATGTGAGGCGTGTGATTTGGATGGAGTGGGTATGTGTGGTGTGAATGTGCGGTATGGGGTAACTGGAGGGTGTTGCATGTGCGGCGTGTGGTTTGGATGGAGTGTTGTATGTGCGGCGTGTGGTTTGGATGGAGTGTTGTATGTGCGGCGTGTGGTTTGTGCTGGTATGTGGTGGGTAACTGGAGGGTGTTGCATGTGCGGCGTGTGTTTGTTTGATGGAGTGTTGCATGTGCGGCGTGTGGTTTGGATGGATTATGGTATGTGGGGCGTGTGGTATTGATGGAGTGTTGCATGTGAGGCGTGTGGTTTGGATGGAGTGTGGTATGTGCGGCGTGAATGTGCGGTATGGGGTAACTGGAGGGTGTTGCATGTGCGGCGTGTGGTATTGATGGAGTGTTGCATGTGAGGCGTGTGGTTTGGATGGAGTGTGGTATGTGCGGCGTGAATGTGCGGTATGGGGTAACTGGAGGGTGTTGCATGTGAGGCGTGTGGTATTGATGGAGTGTTGCATGTGAGGCGTGTGGTATTGATGGAGTGTTGCATGTGCGGCGTGTGGTTTGGATGGAGTGTGGTATGTGCGGCGTGTGGTTTGGATGGAGTGTTGCATGTGAGGCGTGTGGTTTGGATGGAGTGTGGTATGTGCGCTGCGTGAATGTGCGGTATGGGGTAACTGGAGGGTGTTGCATGTGCGGCGTGTGGTATTGATGGAGTGTTGCATGTGAGGCGTGTGGTTTGGATGGAGTGTTGGTATGTGGTGATGTGCGGTATGGGTAACTGAAGGAGTGTTGCATGTGCGGCGTGTGGTTTGGATGAAGTGTGGTATGTGCGGCGTGTGGTTTGGATGGGTATGTTGCATGTGAATGTGCGGATGTGGTAACTGGATGGGTGTTGCATGTGAGGCGTGTGGTTTGGATGGAGTGTGGTATGATGCGTGTGGTTTGAATGTGTGGTATGTGCGGTATGGGGTAACTGGAGGGTGTTGCATGTGCGGCGTGTGGTTTGGATGGAGTGTGGTATGTGCGGCGTGTTGTTTGATGGAGTGTTGCATGTGAGGCGTGTGGTTTGGATGGAGTGTGGTATGTGCGGCGTGAATGTGCGGTATGGGGTAACTGGAGGGTGTTGCATGTGCGGCGTGTGGTATTGGATGTGGCGTGTGGTTTTGCATGTGCGGCGTGTGGTATTGGATGGTATGTGCGGCGTGTGGTTTGGATGGAGTGTTGTATGTGCGGCGTGTGGTTTGGATGTGAAGTGTGTGGTATGTGGGTTGATGGAGGGTGTTGCATGTGAGGCGTGTGGTTTGGATGGAGTGAGGTATGTGCTGTGTGAATGTGCGGTATGGGGTAACTGGAGGGTGTTGCATGTGCGGCGTGTGGTTTGGATGGAGTGTGGTATGTGCGGCGTGTGGTATTGATGGAGTGTTGCATGTGAGGCGTGTGGTTTGGATGGAGTGTGGTATGTGCGGCGTGAATGTGCGGTATGGGGTAGTGAGTATGTGCGGCGTGTGGTATTGATGGAGTGTTGCATGTGAGGCGTGTGGTATTGATGGAGTGTTGCATGTGCGGCGTGTGGTTTGGATGGAGTGAGGTATGTGCTGTGTGAATGTGCGGTATGTGGTAAGTGGAGGGTGTTGCATGTGAGGCGTGTGGTATTGGAGTGGAGTGTGCTGTGTGAATGTGCGGTATGGGGTAACTGGAGGGTGTTGCATGTGCGGCGTGTGGTTTGGATGGAGTGAGGTATGTGCTGTGTGAATGTGCGGTATGGGGTAACTGGAGGGTGTTGCATGTGCGGCGTGTGGTTTGGATGTGGAGTGTGCTGGAGGGTGTTGGTGGGGTGTGGTGGTATGGAAGGTGTGCATGTGCGGCGTGTAGTCTGGGTGGAGTGCGGTATGTGCGGCGTGAATGTGCGGTATAGGTTATCTGGAGGTTGTGACATGTGTGGCGTGTGGTATTGATGAAGTGTGGTATGTGCGGCGTGTATGTGTAGAGTGTGGCATGTGCGGTGGATATGTGTAGAGCGTGGCTTGTGCGGTGTGTGTTATGTGCAGTGTGTATGTGTAGAGTCCCGTGCGATGTGTCTTCTGTAAATTATCGCAGAGGCAGCTTTTGTTTTAGTGGGGAGAATACGAGGTATAATTTGTAAGCATGCTTTTATACCATAGTGATCTCTTTAATATGGTGATGGAAATTTTCGTTTTCCTAATTGAAATAGTATTCCTTTCTAGTATGAGTGACTTACTTGACTTAATCGACAATCTGATTTCATCGCTTGACGCGATTAACGCATCTTCGTTTTCGGCCAGGTGGCTTCTTCCAGCTTGAACCCGGGAAACTCCTCAGAACTAGTTGAACAAGGCGATCTGCCGGTCCCTTAATATATGACCAAAGAAGCGCAGACGATTTACTTTAGCCAATTTCGATGGCGGTGCAAGATGGTGATGTCTTCCACGTGTCATCCGCCAGTATACCACATCAATTTCTGCGTAGAGATCTTCATTGTAGCATACCCTAGGCCAAAAGTAGCCAAGTAACCGTCTATGCAGCTTTCGTTCCGTGCAGTCAAGCCTCTCCATAGCCGTTGATGGTGCTGCCCAAGTCTCCGATCCGTACATCATAATAGGGCGAATTGCGGATAGGTAGACTCGCAGCTTGACTTCGTGGTGGGGGTCCACCACAGGCGTTTCGTCAAGGAGTTAAATGCAGAAGTGCCTTAGCGCATCTTTGCTGAACATCTCTCTCGTAGCTGCCGTTGTTCTTCAGCGTACAGCCCAGGTAACAGAACTCATCGACGAGTTCTATCGGCTGTCCGTCCACCCTGATTCCCGTTCGAGTTCTCGAAGAGATCCACATCTGTTTGCATTTATCAGGGTGTAGACGTAGTCCATAGGCTGCAGCTAGCTTCGATACAAGGTTGACAACAGAACGTGTTGAAGTTTCGTACATGTCGTCGATGGCGAAATTGAACATGAAGGGTCCTGCCACTGCCGCCTGTCTTCCTCCAGTTACCACATCAAACGGTGTTGTACATCCCGCTGGTGTTCGAACTGCAGCAGTTGCTCGTTGATTCATGTCATCATGCAAGCAAACGAACTTTCCTGTTACTCCATCAACGCGGAGCGCGTTGAGAAGACGGCCTCGGTGAGGAGAGCCGAACGCGGAGCACGTTGAGAAGATGGCCTCGGTGAGGAGAGTCGAACGCGGCTCCAAAGTCCAGAAACGCTAGTTGCATTGGTTTCGAATACCGCTGCCAGATTTCGATCACTCGAGAAAATCACTTGTACATAACACGCAGAAAAGAGATTAGTCGATAATTACTAGGGTCCGTGACGGATAACATATTTTGGAGAGGAATCATGATAGCGTGTCTCCACGAGTCAGGTATCCTTTCGTCTATCCATATTGAACGGATGATCTTTGTCATCTCACGAATCCCAGACGGAGGAGGATATTTTAGCTTTTCTGCGCTAATCCTGTCGTCTCCACCAGATTTTCTATTCTTCATTTTTTGAATACACACGAGAACTTCCGATTCGGTCGGTGGTTCCTCGTTAACCGCATATGTCGGTCCATGAAAGTGTTGGAGTTCAGGTGCTGACGGTGCTAGCCGGTTCAGCAAGGTCTTGAAGTGTTCCCTCCAAATTGGAAGGGTTGCTTCACCGACAGCTACTCCATTGGCAGTGTTGAGGACTGGAGAGCATCTTTTCATTTTGCCGCTGTACTGTTTTAGTAGAGCATAGGCTTTCCGCGGGTTCCTGTCCTCCCACACCTTCTCAAACTCCATCGCTCTTGACATCCACTCTTTATCGCGGTCTTGTTGCCGTTGACGACGCAGCTTCCTTCTAAGACGCTTTTCCTGGTTGAAGTCACCAGCAATGCGCGCGGCACATACAGAATTGTACGTGGATTTTGTTTCCGCAGATACAAAGGCAAACTTCTTCCGCGGAATTAGAACCGGGCGTATTTCCCTTGCAGCGTCCTGGATGCACTTTCTGGAGGAATCCGCATTGCTAAGCTTCTTCCTGGTCCGTACTTCAACATGGATAGACACACGTTGGCGGAATTTTGTTCTGCATTCATCGTCTTTCAGACCTGCCATGTCGATTTTCGGTTGAAGAGGAACTCTTCGGTTTCTCTTGTGGAACCGTATCTTGAAGCTGAGGAGAACTGGACGGTGGTCGGAGTCGAACGCGACGTCCCAAACAGTTCTAGATTTTCGGATATCTGACTGAGGAATGTTCCTCGCCAGAACGTAGTCGAGCTGAAGCTTAAGAGTCCTCATCTTTCGCTTGCGCTGCTCTTCAGGCGTTAAAAGGGTTAACCCCTGCCACGTGGCGTCGATGATTTCGCACAAGTCGAACAGACGGTCACCGTTGTCCGACGCACGCTCCGCTGGATAATACCATTTTCCTAGCACATCGGATTGCTGTTCGAGTCCCATCTTCGCATTTGCGTCGATTCCGACAGTGACCACCTGCTGGCTTGGTGTTTTAGACATCAACGCATTGAGTTCATCATAGAAGGCGTCTTTACTGTTGTCCTCAACGGTTTTCGTGGGCGCGTGAGCACTTACGATCCAGAGTTTATGTCCTCTGCGATCCGGCAGTCGTAGAAAAGCGCACTTAGACGAGATAGAGCCAAATTCCTCCACCAGGTTCTTGTAATCGTTCCTAACAGCTATCGCGCAGCCACCTACTTTGTTCTCGTCAGCATCGCCGCAGTATATGGTGTAATTTTCGATGCTGATGACGGGCCGTTCTCTCATGCTTGGTTCCTGCAGTGCAGCAAAAGGCACACAGATATATCGCAGAAGTCAGGATAGAGCGGCTAGTTGGAGTTCTCTCGATAGTGTTCGGCAGTTCAGCGTGACGGAACGAATGGTTGCTGCCAAAAATTACGTGCTTCCTTCAGTCAGCTGACCTTTCAGGTTATGGGTTTCGGCGATGTGCTGGACCTCATATTTTCCACACAGTATATGTATTCCCAAAATTTTTCATCACTTTACTGAACTGATCACGTTGGTATGTGCATACTTACTAATAATACCTCATATTTTCCACACTAAACAGAGGCTGTCCTTGCGATATTGTACAGATGATTGTAAAATAGTGTGCTCTTACTAAAAATGAATAGTATTTTAATTAGGCTTAGGCTTAGGCTTAGGCTTAGGCTTAGGCTTAGGCTTAGGCTTAGGCTTAGGCTTAGGCTTAGGCTTAGGCTTAGGCTTAGGCTTAGGCTTAGGCTTAGGCTTAGGCTTAGGCTTAGGCTTAGGCTTAGGCTTAGGCTTAGGCTTAGGCTTAGGCTTAGGCTTAGGCTTAGGCTTAGGCTTAGGCTTAGGCTTAGGCTTAGGCTTAGGCTTAGGCTTAGGCTTAGGCTTAGGCTTAGGCTTAGGCTTAGGCTTAGGCTTAGGCTTAGGCTTAGGCTTAGGCTTAGGCTTAGGCTTAGGCTTAGGCTTAGGCTTAGGCTTAGGCTTAGGCTTAGGCTTAGGCTTAGGCTTAGGCTTAGGCTTAGGCTTAGGCTTAGGCTTAGGCTTAGGCTTAGGCTTAGGCTTAGGCTTAGGCTTAGGCTTAGGCTTAGGCTTAGGCTTAGGCTTAGGCTTAGGCTTAGGCTTAGGCTTAGGCTTAGGCTTAGGCTTAGGCTTAGGCTTAGGCTTAGGCTTAGGCTTAGGCTTAGGCTTAGGCTTAGGCTTAGGCTTAGGCTTAGGCTTAGGCTTAGGCTTAGGCTTAGGCTTAGGCTTAGGCTTAGGCTTAGGCTTAGGCTTAGGCTTAGGCTTAGGCTTAGGCTTAGGCTTAGGCTTAGGCTTAGGCTTAGGCTTAGGCTTAGGCTTAGGCTTAGGCTTAGGCTTAGGCTTAGGCTTAGGCTTAGGCTTAGGCTTAGGCTTAGGCTTAGGCTTAGGCTTAGGCTTAGGCTTAGGCTTAGGCTTAGGCTTAGGCTTAGGCTTAGGCTTAGGCTTAGGCTTAGGCTTAGGCTTAGGCTTAGGCTTAGGCTTAGGCTTAGGCTTAGGCTTAGGCTTAGGCTTAGGCTTAGGCTTAGGCTTAGGCTTAGGCTTAGGCTTAGGCTTAGGCTTAGGCTTAGGCTTAGGCTTAGGCTTAGGCTTAGGCTTAGGCTTAGGCTTAGGCTTAGGCTTAGGCTTAGGCTTAGGCTTAGGCTTAGGCTTAGGCTTAGGCTTAGGCTTAGGCTTAGGCTTAGGCTTAGGCTTAGGCTTAGGCTTAGGCTTAGGCTTAGGCTTAGGCTTAGGCTTAGGCTTAGGCTTAGGCTTAGGCTTAGGCTTAGGCTTAGGCTTAGGCTTAGGCTTAGGCTTAGGCTTAGGCTTAGGCTTAGGCTTAGGCTTAGGCTTAGGCTTAGGCTTAGGCTTAGGCTTAGGCTTAGGCTTAGGCTTAGGCTTAGGCTTAGGCTTAGGCTTAGGCTTAGGCTTAGGCTTAGGCCCTAAGCCTAAGCCTAAGCCTAAGCCTAAGCCTAAGCCTAAGCCTAAGCCTAAGCCTAAGCCTAAGCCTAAGCCTAAGCCTAAGCCTAAGCCTAAGCCTAAGCCCTAAGCCTAAGCCTAAGCCTAAGCCTAAGCCTAAGCCTAAGCCTAAGCCTAAGCCTAAGCCTAAGCCTAAGCCTAAGCCTAAGCCTAAGCCTAAGCCTAACCCTAAGCCTAAGCCTAAGCCTAAGCCTAAGCCTAAGCCTAAGCCTAAGCCTAAGCCTAAGCCTAAGCCTAAGCCTAAGCCTAAGCCTAAGCCTAAGCCTAAGCCTAAGCCTAAGCCTAAGCCTAAGCCTAAGCCTAAGCCTAAGCCTAAGCCTAAGCCTAAGCCTAAGCCTAAGCCTAAGCCTAAGCCTAAGCCTAAGCCTAAGCCTAAGCCTAAGCCTAAGCCTAAGCCTAAGCCTAAGCCTAAGCCTAAGCCTAAGCCTAAGCCTAAGCCTAAGCCTAAGCCTAAGCCTAAGCCTAAGCCTAAGCCTAAGCCTAAGCCTAAGCCTAAGCCTAAGCCTAAGCCTAAGCCTAAGCCTAAGCCTAAGCCTAAGCCTAAGCCTAAGCCTAAGCCTAAGCCTAAGCCCTAAGCCTAAGCCTAAGCCTAAGCCTAAGCCTAAGCCTAAGCCTAAGCCCTAAGCCTAAGCCTAAGCCTAAGCCTAAGCCTAAGCCTAAGCCTAAGCCTAAGCCTAAGCCTAAGCCTAAGCCTAAGCCTAAGCCTAAGCCTAAGCCTAAGCCTAAGCCTAAGCCTAAGCCTAAGCCTAAGCCTAAGCCTAAGCCTAAGCCTAAGCCTAAGCCTAAGCCTAAGCCTAAGCCTAAGCCTAAGCCTAAGCCTAAGCCTAAGCCTAAGCCTAAGCCTAAGCCTAAGCCTAAGCCTAAGCCTAAGCCTAAGCCTAAGCCTAAGCCTAAGCCTAAGCCTAAGCCTAAGCCTAAGCCTAAGCCTAAGCCTAAGCCTAAGCCTAAGCCTAAGCCTAAGCCTAAGCCTAAGCCTAAGCCTAAGCCTAAGCCTAAGCCTAAGCCTAAGCCTAAGCCTAAGCCTAAGCCTAAGCCTAAGCCTAAGCCTAAGCCTAAGCCTAGCCTAAGCCTAAGCCTAAGCCTAAGCCTAAGCCTAAGCCTAAGCCTAAGCCTAAGCCTAAGCCTAAGCCTAAGCCTAAGCCTAAGCCTAAGCCTAAGCCTAAGCCTAAGCCTAAGCCTAAGCCTAAGCCTAAGCCTAAGCCTAAGCCTAAGCCTAAGCCTAAGCCTAAGCCTAAGCCTAAGCCTAAGCCTAAGCCTAAGCCTAAGCCTAAGCCTAAGCCTAAGCCTAAGCCTAAGCCTAAGCCTAAGCCTAAGCCTAAGCCTAAGCCTAAGCCTAAGCCTAAGCCTAAGCCTAAGCCTAAGCCTAAGCCTAAGCCTAAGCCTAAGCCTAAGCCTAAGCCTAAGCCTAAGCCTAAGCCTAAGCCTAAGCCTAAGCCTAAGCCTAAGCCTAAGCCTAAGCCTAAGCCTAAGCCTAAGCCTAAGCCTAAGCCTAAGCCTAAGCCTAAGCCTAAGCCTAAGCCTAAGCCTAAGCCTAAGCCTAAGCCTAAGCCTAAGCCTAAGCCTAAGCCTAAGCCTAAGCCTAAGCCTAACCCTAAGCCTAAGCCTAAGCCTAAGCCTAAGCCTAAGCCTAAGCCTAAGCCTAAGCCTAAGCCTAAGCCTAAGCCTAAGCCTAAGCCTAAGCCTAAGCCTAAGCCTAAGCCTAAGCCTAAGCCTAAGCCTAAGCCTAAGCCTAAGCCTAAGCCTAAGCCTAAGCCTAAGCCTAAGCCTAAGCCTAAGCCTAAGCCTAAGCCTAAGCCTAAGCCTAAGCCTAAGCCTAAGCCTAATTAAAATACTATTCATTTTTAGTAAGAGCACACTATTTTACAATCATCTGTACAATATCGCAAGGACAGCCTCTGTTTAGTGTGGAAAATATGAGGTATTATTAGTAAGTATGCACATACCAACGTGATCAGTTCAGTAAAGTGATGAAAAATTTTGGGAATACATATACTGTGTGGAAAATATGAGGTCCAGCACATCGCCGAAGCCCATAACCTGAAAGGTCAGCTGACTGAAGGAAGCATGGAATTTTTGGCAACAACCATTCGTTTCGTCACGCTGAACTGCAGAACACTATCGAGAGAACTCCAACAAGCCGCTCTATCCTGACTTCTGCGATATATCTGTGCCTTTTGCTGCACTGCAGGAAACACGCATGAGAGAACGGCCCGTCATCAGCATCGAAAATTACACCATATACTGCGACGATGCTGACGAGAACAAAGTAGGTGGCTGCGCGATAGCTGTTAGGAACGATTACAAGAACCTGGTGGAGGAATTTGGCTCAATCTCGTCTAGATGCGCCTTTCTACGACTGCGGGATCGCAGAGGACGTAAACTCTGGATCGTAAGTGCTCACGCGCCCACGGAAACCGCTGAGGACAACAGTAAGGACGCCTTCTATGATGAACTCAATGCGTTGATGTCTAAAATACCAAGCCAGCAGGTGGTCATTGTCGGAATCGACGCAAATGCGAAGATGGGACTCGAACAGCAATCCGATGTGCTAGGAAAATGGTATTATCCAGCGGAGCGCGCGTCGGACAACGGTGACCGTCTGTTCGACTTGTGCGAAATCATCGACGCCATCAGCTCACGTGGCAGGGGTTAACCCTTTTAACGCCTGAAGAGCAGCGCAAGCGAAAGATGAGGACTCTTAAGCTTCAGCTCGACTACGTTCTGGCGAGGAACATTCCTCAGTCAGATATCCGAAAATCTAGAACTGTTTGGGACGTCGCGTTCGACTCCGACCACCGTCCAGTTCTCCTCAGCTTCAAGATACGGTTCCACAAGAGAAACCGAAGAGTTCCTCTTCAACCGAAAATCGACATGGCAGGTCTGAAAGACGATGAATGCAGAACAAAATTCCGCCAACGTGTGTCTATCCATGTTGAAGTACGGACCAGGAAGAAGCTTAGCAATGCGGATTCCTCCAGAAAGTGCATCCAGGACGCTGCAAGGGAAATACGCCCGGTTCTAATTCCGCGGAAGAAGTTTGCCTTTGCATCTGCGGAAACAAAATCCACGTACAATTCTGTATGTGCCGCGCGCATTGCTGGTGACTTCAACCAGGAAAAGCGTCTTAGAAGGAAGCTGCGTCGTCAACGGCAACAAGACCGCGATAAAGAGTGGATGTCAAGAGCGATGGAGTTTGAGAAGGTGTGGGAGGACAGGAACCCGCGGAAAGCCTATGCTCTACTAAAACAGTACAGCGGCAAAATGAAAAGATGCTCTCCAGTCCTCAACACTGCCAATGGAGTAGCTGTCGGTGAAGCAACCCTTCCAATTTGGAGGAAACACTTCAAGACCTTGCTGAACCGGCTAGCACCGTCAGCACCTGAACTCGAACACTTTCATAGACCGACATATGCGGTTAACGAGGAACCACCGACCGAATCGGAAGTTCTCGTGTGTATTCAAAAAATGAAGAATAGAAAATCTGGTGGAGACGACAGGATTAGCGCAGAAATGCTAAAATATCCTCCACCGTCTGGGATTCGTGAGATGACAAAGATCATCCGTTCAATATGGATAGACGAAAGGATACCTGACTCGTGGAGACACGCTATCATGATTCCTCTCCAAAATATGTTATCCGTCACGGACCCTAGTAATTATCGACTAATCTCTTTTCTGCGTGTTATGTACAAGTGATTTTCTCGAGTGATCGAAATCTGGCAGCGGTATTCGAAACCAATGCAACTAGCGTTTCTGGACTTTGGAGCCGCGTTCGACTCTCCTCACCGAGGCCGTCTTCTCAACGTGCTCCGCGTTCGGCTCTCCTCACCGAGGCCGTCTTCTCAACGCGCTCCGCGTTGATGGAGTAACAGGAAAGTTCGTTTGCTTGCATGATGACATGAATCAACGAGCAACTGCTGCAGTTCGAACACCAGCGGGATGTACAACACCGTTTGATGTGGTAACTGGAGTAAGACAGGCGGCAGTGGCAGGACCCTTCATGTTCAATTTCGCCATCGACGACATGTACGAAACTTCAACACGTTCTGTTGTCAACCTTGTATCGAAGCTAGCTGCAGCCTATGGACTACGTCTACACCCTGATAAATGCAAACAGATGTGGATCTCTTCGAGAACTCGAACGGGAATCAGGGTGGACGGACAGCCGATAGAACTCGTCGATGAGTTCTGTTACCTGGGCTGTACGCTGAAGAACAACGGCAGCTACGAGAGAGATGTTCAGCAAAGATGCGCTAAGGCACTTCTGCATTTAACTCCTTGACGAAACGCCTGTGGTCGACCCCCACCACGAAGTCAAGCTGCGAGTCTACCTATCCGCAATTCGCCCTATTATGATGTACGGATCGGAGACTTGGGCAGCACCATCAACGGTTATGGAGAGGCTTGACTGCACGGAACGAAAGCTGCATAGACGGTTACTTGGCTACTTTTGGTCTAGGGTATGCTACAATGAAGATCTCTACGCAGAAATTGATGTGGTATACTGGCGGATGACACGTGGAAGACATCACCATCTTGCACCGCCATCGAAATTGGCTAAAGTAAATCGTCTGCGCTTCTTTGGTCATATATTAAGGGACCGGCAGATCGCCTTGTTCAACTAGTTCTGAGGAGTTTGCCGGGTTCAAGCTGGAAGAAGCCACCTGGCCGAAAACGAAGATGCGGTAATCGCGTCAAGCGATGAAATCAGCCTGTCGATTAAGTCAAGTAAGTCACTCATACTAGAAAGGAATACTGTTTCAATAAGGAAGACGAAAATTTCCATCACCATATTAAAGAGATCACTATGGTATAAAAGCATGCTTACAAATTATACCTCGTATTCTCCCCACTAAAACAAAAGCTGCCTCTGCGATAATTTACAGAAGACACATCGCACGGGACTCTACACATACACACTGCACATAACACACACCGCACAAGCCACGCTCTACACATATCCACCGCACATGCCACACTCTACACATACACGCCGCACATACCACACTTCATCAATACCACACGCCACACATGTCACAACCTCCACATAACCTATACCGCACATTCACGCCGCACATACCACACTCCATCCAAACCACACGCCTCACATGCAACACCCTCCAGTTACCCCATACCGCACATTCACGCCGCACATACCACACTCCATCCAAACCACACGCCTCACATGCAACACTCCAATCCCACACGCCGCACATGCAACACCCTCCAGTTACCACATACCGCATTCATCCAACCACAGCACATACCTCACTCCATCCAAACCACACGCCTCACATGCAATACCTTCCAGTTACCTCATACCACACGCCGCACATACCACACTCCATCCATACCACACGCCGCACATGCAACACCCTCCAGTTACCCCATACCGCACATTCACGCCGCACATACCACACTCCATCCAAACCACACGCCGCACATGCAACACTCCATCCAAACCACACGCCGCACATACCACACTCCATCCAAACCACACGCCGCACATGCAACACCCTCCAGTTACCCCATACCGCACATTCACGCCGCACATACCACACTCCATCCAAACAACACGCCTCACATGCAACACTCCATCAATACCACACGCCGCACATGCAACACTCCCATCCACATTCACGCCGCACATGCACACTCCATCAACCACACCGCACATGCAACACTCCATCCAAACCACACGCCGCACATGCAACACCCTCCAGTTACCCCATACCGCACATTCACGCCGCACATACCACACTCCATCCAAACCACACGCCTCACATGCAACACCCTCCAGTTACCCCATACCGCACATTCACGCCGCACATACCACACTCCATCCAAACCACACGCCTCACATGCAACACCCTCCAGTTACCCCATACCGCACATACCACACTCCATCCAAACCACACGCCTCACATGCAACACCTCCATACCAGCACCATTCACGCCGCACATACCACACTCCATCCATCCCACACTCCACCACACGCACATACCACACCCATCCATGCAACACTCCATCCAAACCACACGCCGCACATACCACACTCCATCCAAACCACACGCCGCACATGCAACACCCTCCAGTTACCCCATACCGCACATTCACGCCGCACATACCACACTCCATCCAAACCACACGCCTCACATGCAACACCCTCCAGTTACACACCATCACCGCACATACACTCCCACCCTCACATGCAACACTCCATCCAAACCACACGCCTCACATGCAACACTCCATCCAAACCACACGCCGCACATGCAACACCTTCCAGTTACCCATTCACATGCACACACCCACACTCCATCCAAACCACACGCCTCACATGCAACACTCCATCCAAACCACACGCCGCACATGCAACACCCTCCAGTTACCCCATACCGCACATTCACACAGCACATACCTCACTCCATCCAAACCACACGCCTCACATGCAACACTCCATCCATACCACACGCCGCACATGCAACACTCCATCCAAACCACACGCCGCACATACAACACTCCATCCAAACCACACGCCTCACATGCAACACCTTCCAGTTACTCCATACCGCACATACCACATTCCATCAACACCACACGCCGCACATGCCACACCTTCCATGCTACCTCCAAACCACACGCCGCACATGCCACACTCCAGTAACCCACACGCCGCACATATGCCACACTCCATCCAAACCACACGCCGCACATGCAAACCACACTCCCCATCCACATACCACACGCCGCACATGCAACACCCTTCAGTTACTCCATACCGCACATTCACGCCGCACATACCACACTCCATCCAAACCACACGCCTCACATGCAACACTCCATCCATACCACACGCCGCACATACAACACTCCATCCAAACCACACGCCGCACATGCAACACCCTCCAGTTACCCCATACCGCACATTCACGCCGCACATACCACACTCCATCCAAACCACACGCCTCACATGCAACACTCCATAACCTCACGCCCACATGCAACACTCCATCAATACCACACGCCGCACATACAACACTCCATCCAAACCACACGCCGCACATACCACACTCCATCCAAACCACACGCCGCACATACCACACTCCATCCAAACCACACGCCGCACATGCAACACCCTCCAGTTACCCCATACCGCACATTCACGCCGCACATACCACACTCCATCCAAACCACACGCCTCACATGCAACACTCCATCAAAACCACACGCCGCACATGCAACACCCTCCAGTTACCCCATACCGCACATTCACGCCGCACATACCACACTCCATCCAAACCACACGCCTCACATACCACACGCCTCACATGCAACACTCCATCAACAAACCACACGCCGCACATGCAACACCTCCATCTACCATCCATACCGCACACGCACGCCGCACATACCACACTCCATCCAAACCACACGCCTCACATGCAACACTCCATCCATACCACACGCCGCACATACCACACTCCATCCAAACCACACCCGCACATGCAACACCTCCAGTTACCCAACCGCACATTCACCATGCACACACCCATCACTCCATCCAAACCACACGCCGCACATACCACACTCCATCCATACCACACGCCGCACATGCAACACTCCATCCATACCACACGCCGCACATTCACGCTGCACATACCACACTCCATCCAAACCACACGCCGCACATGCAACACTCCATCCAAACCACACGCCTTACATGCAACACCCTCCATACCGCACATTCACACAGCACAACCACTCCATCCAAACCACACGCCTCACATGCAACACTCCATCATCAATACCACACGCCGCACATGCAACACTCCATCCAATACCACACGCCGCACATGCAACACCCTCCAGTTACCCCATACCGCACATTCACGCCGCACATACCTCACTCCATCCAAACCACACGCCGCACATGCAACACCCTCCAGTTACCCCATACCGCACATTCACGCCGCACATACCACACTCCATCCAAACCACACGCCTCACATGCAACACTCCATCAATACCACACGCCGCACATGCAACACTCCATCCAAACCACACGCCTCACATACCACACTCCAGTTACCCCATACCGCACATTCACGCCGCACATACCACACTCCATCCAAACCACACGCCTCACATGCAACACCCTCCAGTTACCCCATACCGCACATTCACGCCGCACATACCCCACTCCATCCAAACCACACGCCTCACATGCAACACTCCATCCAAACAACACATACCACACTCCATCCAAACCACACGCCGCACATACCACACTCCATCCATACCACACGCCGCACATGCAACACCCTCCAGTTACCCCATACCGCACATTCACGCCGCACATACCACACTCCATCCAAACCACACGCCTCACATGCAACACTCCATCACACTCCATCAACCACACGCCTCCACATGCAACACCCATCCAAAACTACACGCCGCACATAACACACTCCATCCAAACAACACGCTTCACATGCAACACCCTCCAGTTACCCCATGCCGCACATTCACACAGGACATGCCACACCCCGTCCAAACCACACGCCGCACATGCAACACTCTCCAGTTACCCCATCACATACAACACATCACGCCGCACATACCACACTCCATCCAAACCACACGCCTCACATGCAACACCCCCCAGTTACCCCACATTCACGCCGCACATACCACACTCCATCCAAACCACACGCCTCACATGCAACACCCTCCAGTTACCCCATACCGCACATACCACACTCCATCCAAACCACACGCCTCACATGCAACACTCCATCCAAACCACACGCCTCACATGCAACACTCCATCAATACCACACGCCGCACATACCACACTCCATCCAAACCACACGCCGCACATGCAACACTCCATCCAGTTACCCCATACCGCACATTCACACCGCACATCCATCCAAACCACACGCCCCACACGCCTCACATACCACACTCCATCCAAACCACACGCCTCACATGCAACACCCTCCAGTTACCCCATACCGCACATTCACGCCGCACATACCACACTCCATCCAAACCACACGCCTCACATGCAACACTCCATCAATACCACACGCCGCACATACCACACTCCATCCAAACCACACGCCGCACATGCAACACCCTCCAGTTACCCCATACCGCACATTCACGCCGCACATACCGCACTCCATCCAAACCACACGCCTCACATGCAACACTCCATTCAAACAACACGCCGCACATACCAGCCTCCATCCAAACCACACTCCGCACCAAACAACACGCCGCACATTCCTCACTCCTTCCAAACCACACGCCTCACATGCAACACCTTCCAGTTACCTCATACCGCACATTCACGCCGCACATACCACACTCCATCCAAACCACACGCCTCACATGCAACACCTCCAGTCCAATACCACACGCCGCGCACGTAACACTCCATCAAACAACACGCCGCACATACCACACTCCATCCAAACCACACGCCTCACATGCAACACCCTCCAGTTACCCCATACCGCACATACCACACTCCATCCAAACCACACGCCTCACATGCAACACCCTCCAGTTACCCCATACCGCACATTCACGCCGCACATACCACACTCCATCCAAACCACACGCCGCACATACCACACTCCATCCAAACCACACGCCTCACATGCAACACTCCATCCATACCACACGCCGCACATACCACACTCCATCAATACCACACGCCGCACATGCAACACCCTCCAGTTACCCCATACCGCACATACCACACTCCATCCAAACCACACGCCTCACATGCAACACTCCATCCAAACCACACGCCGCACATGCAACACTCCATCCAAACCACACGCCGCACATGCAACACCCTCCAGTTACCCCATACCGCACATTCACGCCGCACATACCACACTCCATCCAAACCACACGCCTCACAAGCAACACTCCATCAATACCACGCCACATGCAACACTCCATCCAAACCACACGCCTCACATGCAACACTCCATCCAAACCACACGCCGCACATACCACACTCCATCCAAACCACACGCCGCACATGCAACACCCTCCAGTTACCCCATACCGCACATTCACACAGCACATACCTCACTCCATCCAAACCACACGCCTCACATGCAACACTCCATCCAAACCACACGCCGCACATGCAACACTCCATCCAAACCACACGCCTCACATGCAACACCTTCCCACCGCACATTCACGCACATACCACACTCCATCCAAACCACACGCCTCACATGCAACACCCTCCAGTTACCACACTACCACGCACATTCACGCCGCACATACCACACTCCATCCAAACCACACGCCTCACATGCAACACCCTCCAGTTACCCCATACCGCACATTCACGCCGCACATACCACACTCCATCCAAACCACACGCCTCACATGCAACACTCCATCCAAACAACACGCCGCACATACCACCCTCCATCCAAACCACACTCCGCACATACCACACTCCATCAATACCACACGCCGCACATGCAACACCCTCCAGTTACCCCATACCGCACATACCACACTCCATCCAAACCACACGCCTCACATGCAACACTCCATCCAAACCACACGCCGCACATGCAACACTCCATCCAAACCACACGCCGCACATGCAACACTCCATCCAAACCACACGCCGCACATGCAACACTCCATCCAAACCACACGCCGCACATACCACACTCCATCCAAACCACACGCCGCACATACAACACTCCATCAATACCACACGCCGCACATGCAACACCCTCCAGTTACCCCATCACACCTCTTACCCCATACCGCACATTCACGCCGCACATACCACACTCCATCCATACCACACGCCTCACATGCAACACCCTTCCAGTTACCCCACACCGCCATTCACATGCAACACTCCATCCAAACCACACGCCGCACATGCAACACCCTCCAGTTACACCCCTCCCATTCACCCACACACATACCACACTCCATCCAAACCACACGCCTCACATGCAACACTCCATCCAGTTACCACATCACCGCACATTCAACCACACGCCTCACATGCAACACTCCATCCAAACCACACGCCTCACATGCAACACTCCATCCAAACCACACGCCTCACATGCAACACTCCATCCATACCACACGCCTCACATGCAACACTCCATCCAAACCACACGCCTCACATGCAACACTCCATCCATACCACACGCCGCACATGCACACTCCATCCAAACCACACGCCGCACATACCACACTCCATCCAAACCACACGCCTCACATGCAACACCTTCCAGTTACCACATACCGCACATTCACACAGCACATACCTCACTCCATCCAAACCACACGCCTCACATGCAACACTCCAGTTACCACATACTGCACATTCACACAGCACATACCTCACTCCATCCAAACCACCCATCCAAACCACACGCCGCACATGCAACACCTTCCAGTTACCACATACCGCACATTCACACAGCACATACCTCACTCCATCCAAACCACACGCCTCACATGCAACACTCCATCCAAACCACACGCCTCACATGCAACACTCCATCCAAACCACACGCCGCACATGCAACACCTTCCATACCACATTCACGCCGCACATACCACACTCCATCCAAACCACACGCCGCACATGCAACACCCTCCAGTTACCCCATACCGCACATTCACGCCGCACATACCACACTCCATCAATACCACACGCCGCACATGCAACACCCTCCAGTTACCCCATCATTCACGCCGCACATACCACTCCATCCAAACCACACGCCTCACATGCAACACTCCATCAATACCACACGCCTCACATGCAACACTCCATCCAAACCACACGCCGCACATACCACACTCCATCCAAACCACACGCCGCACATGCCACACTCCATCCAAACCACACGCCGCACATGCAACACCCTCCAGTTACCCCATACCGCACATTCACGCCGCACATACCACACTCCATCCAAACCACACGCCTCACATGCAACACTCCATCCAAACCACACGCCTCACATGCGACACTCCATCCAAACCACACGCTGCACACACCACACTCCATCCAAACCACATGCCGCACATGCAACACCCTCCAGTTACCTTACACCGCACATTCACGCCGCACATACCTCACTCCATCCAAACCACACGCCTCACATGCAACACTCCATCCAAACCACACGCCTCACATGCAACACTCCATCCAAACCACACGCTCACGCACCCATCATACCACACTCCTCCATCCAAACCACACGCCGCACATGCCACACCCTCCAGTTACCACATACTGCATATTCACACAGCCCACATGCCACACTCCTCCAAACCACACCCACATTCCACATGCAACACTCCATCCAAACCACACGCCGCACATGCAACACTCCATCCAACATGCTACACTCCATCCAACCGCACACGGCACATACCACACTCCATCCAAACCACACGCCTCACATGCAACACCCTCCAGTTACCCCATACCGCACATTCACGCCGCACATACCACACTCCATCCAAACCACACGCCTCACATGCAACACTCCATCCAAACCACACGCCTCACATGCAACACCCTCCAGTTACCACATACCGCACATTCACACAGCACATACCTTACTCCATCCAAACCAACACCTCCATTACCACACGCCGCACATGCACACTCCATCCAAACCACACGCCGCACATACCGCAACACTCCATCCAAACCACACTCCGCACATACCACACTCCATCAATACCACACGCCGCACATGCAACACCCTCCAGTTACCCCATACCGCACATTCACGCCGCACATACCACACTCCATCCAAACCACACGCCTCACATGCAACACCCTCCAGTTGCCACATACCGCACATTCACGCCGCACATACCGCACTCCATCCAAACCACACGCCGCACATACCACACTCCATCCAAACAACACGCCGCACATACCACCCTCCATCCAAACCACACGCCGCACATACCACACTCCATCCACACCACACGCTGCACATGCCACACCCTCTAAATACCCCATACCGCACACACATTCATTTATTTATTCCATCATTCATAATAGAAACTTGAACTTGAAAACTTGGCGCGCATAGTCCTCTATCATTCCAGCACAATTTCTCGACATCTGTTTCAAATTTTCAATGGCTCTCTGACACATCTTCTTTCGTGTTTTTTTTTTCACGGGAATAAAGAACCGCAAAGAAGATATCTAAGTAGGATGCGTCAAAAATGAAAATATACAGGATCGTAACAATCAGCTGTCAAATACTAACAAAACCTCGCAAAAAAGAAGATCGACCGTCTGGTGTTTTAAATGTGCAGACAGAACAGCCTTCGCTGTAAAAAAAAAAACGCTATTCCGTCACTGTTATGTCTCATAGACATTAATCCACGGAGACAAGGGAACTTCTTAAGCATCTTCCACGGTATGAATACAAATGTATCGTAAGCGTTTGTCGATACCGTCTTTAATCTATCAGCGGTATCACCGGCTCCTCATTAAGAGAGAGGAAAAAGGATAATAATAACATTCAACTAAGGACAAACTTGAAGACCTCCAAGCCATCTATCGCAGATAACCATGTACACAAATCAAAAATAGGATTAGCAGAGCATGGATATGCTGGTACACTGCATCTCATACCACATTCATTCTCTCCAAACCTTAAGAGCTGCGGCCGTGCACTGCGCACGATCACTACCACTATCAAGAAAAAAAGAACCCACCGAAAGCTCCCAAATTCGCTTTTTCAGCTGGTCGGCCATAGTCGATGCGGTCGATCTTGACTTTTTCGTACCAGACGTACTGTTAGACAGCTGTTCGCTAGAATGAATGTGATTTTAATAAGGGAAGTGCGGAAACAAGTAGATCCATGAACGGATAAACAACACAAATTCATCCGCAAGAAACCACTGGTAGATCTTCGACCCATCCACGGAGAAGTCTCCTGGCAGAGGAACAAACATCCACCACATTGAACCTTAGTACGAAAATATCGATAACAACTCACATAGAGCGACAAGCACGACACGAATGTTGCAAAAGAACTGCCGCCAAAATAGGCGGGCACTATTGAACGCCACTTGATATCGACTGACTGGTTGGTCATGAGACAAAAGTGCTACTACGGTATACAGTTACTAATTGCACATTGGTTAGTTTCTATGTCAAAATGATGCTTATGAAATAGAAGGAAGGTATAGGTCCATTTTTTGCGATTTATTTTAAGCCATGAACTGTGCGAACATCTAAACAGTGTTCTGTTCCTGATTTCTATGCGATCTCCGCGATCTGCGCACTATCTCCGGTGTTTTGACTGACGACGTCGATCAGCGATTTTGTACAACTTCGGAATGTCTGATCCCGCTTCCCGCCATACGAATAGCAATTTACTGGGTCAACTACCTGCAAGGATCACCTATCCAACGTTCCTTCATCTTCGCTTAAAAACAGTGTACATTAACGCTTCGGTCAAGGCCGCACATTTTGCTCTACAATCGTTATCGATTATGAGAAGACACGAAACGAAAGTACGACGGAGAACCAATGTTATGGGGAAAAATACTTTGTTCTCGCCTAATATTAGGGGTGCGAATCAGATAAGAAGGAAACATTTCACTAGCAAATAAGCCATCTCGCATTTGCGGTTCCTTTTTTTATCGATGGAAGTACTAAATGATATGACTTAGCTGCTCACTTCCAGTAAGCTCGTTTTTAGAGAGTCACAACGCTAAAGTATTAGTATTAGTAGTAGCAGTAGTAGTAGTAGGAGTAGTATCCAGCTCTATCTTCCTTTTCTTTTTAGCACCTTTATCCCACATACAGGGGATCCTCAAAGACCAATGCTTAGGTTTTAAGGCCTTGACTGATTCAACTATTCACTTTCAGTGATGAACTGTCTAACAATGAACTATCACCTTCTCAAATGGACGACCAATTTGGTAGTTAAGAACGGTTCTTGTGCTCTAAGAATGATTTATTGCGCTCTGAGCGCTGTTCGAGTACAGTCGATCAGAGCGGCGTTGGATGGCATCCCAAACCGCCTTTTCCTAAGATTTTTGACGAGTTTGCATAACAAAATACACGATACACGAGCTAGGCTGCCGCGAAATCTCGGTTTCAAACGCACATGCTCGAAGCAGTCGGTGTTTTTTACTTAACAGCGCGTAAGAACGTCGACATTTCCAGTAACAAGGCACGTTAAGAGTTGTCAATGGTCGACATCGGACTGGTTACATTCAAGAACATTGACTTGCCCCATTCGTAATTCATTTTTTTCATGACCTAAAGTGAGAAAAGATAATCAAGTGAAATGAACGTATATGAGAAGAGCGTGAATCAGGAGCGGAAAGTCTTGATTTATCTTCGGTTTCAACTCCACTATCCGAAAAAAAACAATGAAAATAAAGCCTTAGATAGGAAGATTTTCCTCAAAATAATCATAAATTAACGGAACTTCAAATCGTAACAATTTGGAGTTTAAGTAGTTCTTGATTAGTTTCCTTATAAGTAACATCCACGAAAAGTTAACCTTCCTTCGAGACTCACCTTTGGCGCTTGGAGGCTATTCCCAGACGTTCAGAATTATGAACGTTGGAGGGAGAGAAAGGAACCGTCGAATACCGCACCACAACAGGATCGATATGGCGACTGCTTTCACTTCGAGCACCTTCGGTTTCTTATTGACGATGCTTTTGATCTACGCTCTACGCGTGCAATTTTATAGGGCGGTCATGAGCAGAACCTCGTAATGCGTATTTAAACAAAAAACAACAATTCTATGTGATTCGTTAAAGATACTTGGAAGTTTGCAAGGTAAACAAAGTTTTTCAAAATAATAGATGATCAGCTCCTTCACGGATAGCCTGCACCAGTGTTGCTCCTTTCCCAGCAATCCACATGATTCGGAGCGTGTTTTGATCACTGAAAACGTCAATGAACATCGATTCTTAGCAACGCTTCGACATGTTCTTGAAAGTTATGATTTCCTGAAGATTTTCGTACAAAAAAACTCAGTATTTCTTCCCATATTTTATTACAAAAATGAAGTGATTAATGAATAGTCCGAGAATTGCTGTTATTGAATTGTTTATAGAGTTATTTGGACGCTTGTTTATTGTAGTCTGGTGTCACATTCTCTTTTCAAACGAATCAAAAAGTCTCGTCGTTGCTTCGCATTTTTTTAAAATAAAAATCAAAATCTCTAATGTTAGTTGTCATTATTAACAAGATAGCAGAACAATCAAGGCTTTTCTGTTCCTCATACAGCTGCGAGCACTTAATTGTCTTCATGCAAAATTCTTAGAAGTGGTTTTCACCTTCTGTGCTGCTGTTATTCAGTTAGGGATAAGCTATCAGGAAGAACCGCGGTATTAAATAACAGTGTGAGGGTAACCTCATACTAATAAAATCTCGTCACTGCTTCGCATATCTTAAAAAATTAAGTGTTCTAATGTTAGTTGTTGTTAATAACAATTTATTAGAGCAACGAAGGCTCCTCTTTTTCTTATACAACTGCTAGCATTTAGTTTCCTTCATGAAAATTTCATAAAGGTGATTTCCAGCTTCTGATTCAGTTAAGCGATTGTAACAAGAGCTGGTGGTGGACTCGGCAGAACGTATGCACTGGAACTTGCTAAACGAGAATGCAAAGTTGTATTTATGTATCTAAATAGAAGCTGCTCAGATTTTTTTATGCAACATAAGCATCTATTTGTCAGCACTAAGATCTGCGAATGCGTCTATTTAAAGGCTAGCGCGAAATTTGCGGCAATTATTGACGACGGCGACGATATCAGAAAAATCGTAGATGCAATGATTACTAGATATTGATTTTCAATTGGAAGCATCATGTCACTAACATCATATCCGCTGCGGTTTTTTTCTGGTTTCACGTAAATCCCCTTACAACCTCAACTGAATAGCAGTTCGTGGGACGAAAAGATCTTCATAGTATGAGTGCTTGATCCCCAAAATTGGAAAAAAATTAACATATTTGTGATCAGCAAGTCATTTTGAAGATTTCGGTGCCTCACATTATATGTGAAATCGAGATTTTCGTTGTCTTCTGAAATTTACGAAAATACCCCACATTGAAAGTTGATAAGAAAAAGATGTACATTCTCAGCTGTAGAGAACATAAAGGAGACGTGCACGGCGTTTGATCAATCCCTAAAGAGATGCACCTGCGCGTTCTTGAATACCGAGGTTTATGAACGCGCGTGCAGCCTTTGAATGGCAAGTCTGGAACTAATTTATCGACCTCAAGAGAATAAAAGGCTTGGTTAGGAGTGGCCGGTTTCGAACCAACGATCGATTGCAGTCACAGCGGAATCTCTTACTGACTGCGCTACACCCACTCTGCAGAAAAAATACCAGGAGAATTCCTCTGCGAACTTTTTGTCATTTGCGACACTTCACACTTCAAGCTTCCATTTCAAAGATGTTTGGTTCAGCTACTATCAAACTTACAACATTGTTCTATTTCATTATTTGTTCAATCTTTAATTAACTGCAGCAATGATTTACAAAGAATGTCTAATTTTCGCGATCTAGCGCTTGCTTAGAACACTTTTATTTACAAGACTTAGTTTGTTTACTTACATTAGGCGACAGCTGGCCGTGGAGCGGCCAAATTGGAGAATGTTTCGATATTATTAAATCTTTTTCATGAAAACGTGATTTCCACAGCCTGCAGAAATAATTTTTGTATTCGATATAGCCAACTTTCCCTTGCAGAGAAACAACCTTCCGAAGGATATTAAAGTCAAGACGATTTGCGAGATCCACAACTTCTCACGTTCAAAATAATCAAATTATCCCCACCGTTCAGTAGTATTCAGATATAATGGTGTTTCCGTGGCATGGAATCGCCTAGAGGAGGTGTGAGATGGCCACGCCAGGACCGCGATAGCCACAGCACGCCTGTCATGTGGGTGGGTGGAATTAGGGGGAAAATTTTAGACTTGGTCGATTTGAATTCAACATCATTCGGAAATTTGTCAGTTTGTAAGAAAACCTGTCATTTTAAATACGGAAAAAGATCGTGGAGGCTGCGGAAATCATGTCTCTACCCAAACAATCGAAAATTTTCTCCAATTTCGTTGCTGCAGAACCATGACCAGCTGTCATAGCACCTGATCACAATACTTAAACACCACACCTTTTCATTAACTTTCAATGCAGCATTTTCGCCGATTTTCGAAGGCAACTGGGATCTCGAATTTACACATGATAGGGGATACCAAGTGACGAAATGATCTTCTCATTTTGATGCAAAAATGATAAACATTTTCAGGCCACCATTCGACAAAACCCAATTCTGGAAGCATGTTTGAAATCGGGGACTTCTGTGCTACCGAGAGATGGCTTCAAACTCTGTTTTGCCCAAGGATTTCGACAGATCGATCCATCTGAATCTTTGGAACAGAAGTTAACACAATCAGCGATAAAAGCGGCTACCTTGATGAAGTGGAGGCAGTCATGGAAGGCAGTACCGAACAGGCATCGATCTTCGTAAATGCACGGGTCGTACAATGGGGAAAAGACAAGGAAGATATATGAAAGGTGCACTAGCTCAAATATCTGTCGTTCAGAGAAATCTCAAATAACAAGAAATAAAAATCCTAGTGAAATAAATTATTGGCGAAGATCTCTGCTAGTTACAAACCAACTATCTCACCTTGAGATTGTGAAAGATAACTATAAAGTCCTTAATCCAGCGAAAAGTAGTAGCAACAAAACCTCTACTCTTAAAGACAGGTTATTAATGTTGTCTAATCTCGCACATAAACGTAGGAAAATTTTCAACTATTTAAGAAAAAATCTATTTGAAGTAGTGTTGCAAATGGTTCGGTTGTTTCCTCACCTTTCATACCCTTCTAATGAGAGTCAGCGCTGAACATAGATTGCACTTTTTTGAACAAGAAGATGAATAAATTAATGAAACATCCCATTTTCATTCCTACAAGAACCTCAAAAAAGATCCGCTAATATAATTAGTTTAATACAATTAGGCAGTTTACAATTTCGGCCCCCTGCAGGTGAAGCTTCCACGCAAGTGATGTTGCGCCGCTGCGGCAGAGACTCAAAGCTGGTGTAGCTAAGTTGTTGCAGACGCATAGTGTAGTGTGCACCGTTGCGACAAAGGCTAAAAGCTGGCGTTGCTGTGTCGTTGCCAACGGCTTCCGCTAACAACCAGTCAGATTTGACGTTGCTCCAGGGCTGGTGTTGCTCTGTTGTTGTTCACCACTTTCACTACCAACTTGTGCATTTGCGCCGTTGCGGCAAAGAGCAAAAGTTAGTGTTACTATACCGTTGCGCACGGATCTCGCCAACAACTAGTGAAGTTGCGACGTTACGGTAGAGACTCAAAGCTGGTGTTGCCACGCCGTTGCGTGCAGCCTTCACTGACAGCTACTGTTGTATGCGTCATTGTGGCAGAAGCTGAACAGATAGCCTTGATAGTTCATTAAATTAGGAAAAGCGACAGAGAAGAGGAGGTAAGAAGCACGCTACTTAGATGCACGGTATCACGAAATTGACGTACTACGGAAACTCAGGAAAAACGCAGACAGAAAAAACGCAGAATTCGTTCGCGTTTCACAACATCCGTACCGAAGCTCCAAATCAGAGCCCATAAAAATAACACTTTGAATCCATACAGTGGGAGAAAACGCAAATGAAGAGGGTTAGATTATCGCTAACAAACATTGCATTCGCTATCATCGGTAGAAACAAGACCAGAGCTTTCCGGTGTTGGGAGCAAGATATCGATCCGTTAAGAGTTGTCAATGGTTGGTCGACATCAGACTCGTTACATTCAAGAACATTGCCTTGCCCCATTCGTAATTCATTTTTTTCACGACCAAAAGTGAGAAAAGATAATCAAATGAAATGAACGTATATGAGAAGAGCGTGAATCAGGAACGGAAAGTTTTGATTTATCCTCGATTTTAACTCCACCGTCCGAAAAAAAACCATCAAAATGGAACTTTAGATAAGAAAATGCGCCTCAAAATAATCATAAATTAACGGAACTTCAAATGGTAACAAATTGGAGTTTAACTACTTTTCGATTAGTTTCCTTGTAAGTAACATCCACGAAAAGTTAACCTTCCTTCGAGACTCACCTTTGGCACTTGGAGGCTATTCCCAGGCGTTCAGGATTATGAACGTTGGAGGTAGAGAAAGAAACCGTCGAAAACCGCACCACAACAGGATCGATATGGCGACTGCTTTCACTTCGAGCACCTTCGGTTTCTTATTGACGATGCTTTTGATCTACGCTCTACGCGTGCAATTTTATAGGGCGGTCATGAGCAGAACCTCGTAATGCGTATTTAAACAAAAAACAACAATTCCATGTCATTAGCTAAAGATACTTGGAAGCTTGCAAGGTAAACAAAGTTTTTCAAAATAATAAAAGATCAGCTTCTTCACGGATAGCCTGCACCAGTGTTGCTCCTTTCCCAGCAATCCACATGATTCGGAGCGTGTTTTGATCACTGAAAACGTCAATGAACATCGATTCTTAGCGACACCTCGACATGTTCTTGAAAGATATGATTTCCTGAAGATTTTTATACAAAAGACTCAGAATTTCTTCCCATATTTTACTACAAAAATGAAGTGATTAATGAATAGTCCGAGAATTGCTGTTACTGAATTGTTTATAGAGTAATTTGAACGCTTGTCTATTGTAGTCTGATGTTCCATTCTGAAACGGATAGAATCCCCCTTTATAACAGCAAGGCACAACATTATAGCCTTATACCTTATTCTAAGTTCATAATTTTTTCTTGTCTAATGAAATCTCGTCACTGCTTCGCATATCTTTAAAAATTAAATGTTCTAATGTTAGTTGTTGTTAATAACAATTTATTAGAGCAATCAAGGCTTCTCTTTTTCTTATACAATTGCTAGCATTTAGTTGCCTTCATGAAAATTTCATAAAGGTGATTTTCAGCTTCTGATTTTTTAGTTTAGCGATTGTGACAAGAGCTGGTGGTGGACTCGGCAGAACGTATGCACTGGAACTTGCTAAACGAGAAAGTAAAGTTGTAGGTATGTATCTAAATAGAAGTAAAAAGCCTCGTCATTGCTTCGCATTTTTTTAAAATAAGAATCAAAATCTCTAATGTTAGTTGTCGTAATTAACAAGATAGTAGAACAATCAAGGCTTTTCTATTTCTCATACAGCTGCGAGCACTTAATTGTCTTCATGCAGAATTCTCAGAAGTGGTTTTCACCTTCTTTGCTGCTGTTATTCAGTTTAGGATAAGCTATCAAGAAGAACCGCGGTTTTAAATAACAGTGTGAGGGTAACCTCATACTGAAGCTTCTTGCCCTCAAATGCGCTTGTTCTCTTCAAGATCTACTTTCAAACATAGATGCTAGATGACTTCTTTGCCCTTTTCTTCGTCTTGTTTCTAGCTTATCTGACTTCCTTTTCTCGGCCAATTTCTAAAGACCTTCAATTTGAAAAATGTTGAAAAAATTTTTATTTTGACCTGATTTTTGAAAATGTAAGAGCATGGCACTTCGTTTTGATGGAAGAGTAGCGATTGTGACAGGAGCTGGTGGTGGGCTCGGCAGAAAGCATGCCTTGGAGCTTGCTAAACAAGAATGCAAAGTTGTATCACGAAAATACTCCATAATAATGCAAAACACATTACCGGTGAGGTGCCGAACTATCGCCATGCGTCTGATAGGCGAGCATTCTACCGCTGGACGACTGCCCAGAGTTATGCTTTCATGCATGCTGGCTTTGATAAGGCAAGTTAGTTTCTCTCATATGTTAGTGAGGGTAAACAAACTTTTATGTGAACGTATACTTCCAAATTTGCAAATTATCATGGTGTATAATAACGGACTTTTTCTGTCACGTGTGCACATCTGCGTATGTGTGATTTTATGTCAAGAAATTCCAAAAAGAGAGAGAGACGAATATTATGGTGTAGGTTTGGTGCGCTTTCAACCGTGTCCCACATGAGCTGTTATGGATGTCCATGAGGTCGCATAGAGTACCAGAAGAATATGTGCGGTGGACTAAGCTACTTTATGCGAAGCCTACCAGCGTTGTACGATTTGCTGCTGGAACAAGCAGGCCATTCCCTGTACAAGTAGGGGTTCATCAGGGTTCATCCCTCTCACCTCTGCTGTTCATACTGTGCATGGACACGATAACGAAGGAAATCCAGAAGCAGCATCCGTGGACTCTACTCTTTGCCGACGATGTCATGCTCGAGAGTCTCGAGATGATCTTCAGAAACAAGTCCAGTCTTGGAAGGATCAGCTGCAGAAATATGGATTGCGCCTCAACACATCAAAAACTGAGTACATGGAGTGCGGACCAAGGATAGAGGATGGTTCAATTCGTGTCGATGGCACCGAATTAAACAAGGTGAACTGTTTCAAGTACCTTGGATCCAAAGTGACTTCCACAGGCGACATTGATCAAGAAGGTTCGAGCACGTGTTAATGCTGCATGGATGAAGTGGAAAATGGCAACAGAGGTACTGTGCGACAAGAAAGTCCCTGTTCGACTGAAGTCGAAGATCTACAGGACGGTTGTGCGTCCTGTTGCGAGTGCTGGCCGACGACGAAAGCCTTGGAAAGAGTACTGCACGCTATGGAAATGCGGATGTTAAGGTGGACAATAGGTGTAACGCTAAAAGAGAAAGTATCCAACGACACTGTGCGCTCCATCTTCGGCGTCGTCCCGATAACTGAGAAGATGAAGGAGGCCCGACTGAGATGGTTCGGTCACGTCTTGCGGCGAGAGGAAGATTCTGTGGCCCAAACCGCACTGAAGCTCGACGTTTCAGGAGTGAGGCCGCGTGGGAGGCCAAAGATTCGCTGGTTAGACCGTGTCAAGCTGGATATGATAGATGCACATTTGTGTACAGCTGATCAATGGATAGAACCAAATGGAAGACAAGAAGCAGAAAAGCGGACCCTGCAACAATGCGGGACAAACGCTAGGAAGAAAAGAAGAAGAAGAAGAGGTTTGGTGCGCTGGAACGCGGCAAAAGTAGGTGAGACGGGCGCTATGACGTCGAATTCGTACCCCGAAGCCAGACAGCTGTAAAATGAGGTGGGACGGGTCCCACGGGGTTGAAATGGTGTGTCGGTGCCAGAAAGCTATAGAGTGCGGAGAGACGGGTTCCACTGCATCGGGTTGGTGCGCGGGAGTCCCATCACGGTAGAATGGGTTTCTATGGCTCCTTCACATGTCTATTTCCCAGCATGTCTCCATGATGCTGCTAACATCCTTTCTTCAAAAAGAGGAAATACACGTGCGCACGGCTGCTTAAATACAATACATAGTACCCAACAGTTTACGCGATCTGACGTAGAACGTTATTTTTATCACTACGATAGTGACATTCCATGTTAGCACATCATTTCTTGCTTGTTGAGAAAACGGAAGAAACTCATACTTCGAATAATGTTTCCAAATTGTGGAGGTTTGGGAGAAACATAGATGTAAAATTAAGCTGGATTGCTCTCCGAGTATAGAACTGAGCGTTTACGGAAAAACCATCTAAACTTTCATCTATGGTTAAATTTTCGGGTAAAAAATTGAAAAAAGCGTTGAGAGAAAAAACAATAATAGTATCCCAAAAAATGTCGCTACTGTTATTTCTGTTATTTTTTATTGATCGGTGAAGGCGAGCGAAGCGAACACCAAAATAAGCCTGAAATCCAGCTTTAGCCGGACGTTCAGTCTGGTATAACTATATAGGTGCAGGTATCTAAACAGAAACTGCTCAGATGTTTTCTTCTGAAATTGCTTTTTCGTTTGCGTTTACGCCTTTCTGGAACAAAAAGCTGGTTCCTATGCATTTTTGAAATTCCTTGCTCTCTATTTATCGACTTCTTATTTTGTTGCTATTAAACACCCAAAAGAGTGCTTTTAGACAAGTTATTTTCCACTAGTATTTTTTCCTTTTTTTATTTCATTGAGTTCTGAGTCATTGGCACAAAGAACATTTCAGCAGTCCCCAAATATGCTCAATTATTGCCTATCTTGTATTTTTTTTCCACTTCTTAAACTGAATGTGAGCACATCCCTCGGTACAATTCGGAGCTATGAAATAAATCGGTAGCGTAGTCTTATCAACCAAGGATCAATGTCATGCCAGTCTAATAAAATGAAGCGTGCTTAACGTGGTTTCCTTGTAATCAACACAGTTTCGAATCAAAAGATACCACTTGATTTTTTACAAAAAAAGAATTGCAAGTGTTCTTACTGAATCAAATTTAATATCACCAACGTAGCCATAAGAGTTGATTTTCTTGTCAATGACCTTGGAGGAAATGTACATGGGACCTCAACACTTACGTCAATGGCAGATAAAGTAAAATAAGCTTAGAAATCTTAGGAGATTTTCACTATGAGTAGTTATTTTGAGGTTGTCGATGAGATCAAAACTGCTGGTGGCTAACTACGACAGTGTAGAATTCGGCAAAAAGATTGTAAAAACTGCCATTCATGCTTTTGGCTAGTCGGTGGGTAAAGTAATAAATTTGTGGATCATTGGGACGAAATAGTTTACAGATATTGTAATCAGTAATGTTGGAATTCTTCGTGATGTTTCGCTTGTGAAAATGACGGATCTCGACTGGGGTGAGGGGACGTTCCTCGTCAATGAAGAGCAATGAATTGTAACCTTATCCACTTCCAGACTTGATTTTCAAAGTTCACGTGAAAGGAGCTTATACCAAGACGAAAGCAGCTTGGCCGTATATGAGGAAGTGGAACTACGGAAGAATTATTGTGACGTCATCAATTGCGGCCATCTATGGAAACTTCGGTAAAACGAATTACGCAGCTGCTGAGTTTAACCAAGTAGAATCTCGTGTTGTCTGTGGTTATGATCATGGATCATTTGTCCAGGGTCCGTAGCAATCCTTTAGCTAAATAAGACACAAACGGTCATCGTCGAGTCAGTTTTTGAAAAGTAGTGATCCGAAATGAAACGTTTCAAGGAACTAAGGATCCTTCTTACAATCTTCTACCTGCTTATTCCGCAAAAAAAAAAGTTTCCAACTACAAGATCCAACGAAGCAATGAGGGTTTGGATTTTTTTCAAAGGAAATTACTGAATTGAGCTACCGAACAGAGAAAAAATGAAGCGAAATACTCTCCTTTTTTGCCCCCTTCTCTTTAATTTTGCCTTGATACTTTAATCTCCAATGGTTACCGATACGTCGCCAGCTAATTGCTTTCTGCATCTTGTTCATTGACGCTATTTCTTCAAAACATTGAGAACTCAACTCTCAGATGATGCTTAATGTATCTTCAGGGTAAATTCTGCAAACTAATTCTCCTGACAGCGGCATCAACCAGGCAGTAAGCTTTACCCCTAGGCTAAAGTAATAAGTTAAATTACCTGTCTAGAAAATTATTCTTCCCAGTTATTTGCTTCACCTTCCCCTCAACAAGGGTTACTACGAGCACACGATATTGAAAGCTTGGTACTAAAAATAGTAATATTCTAGCGAAGATACTAGTTTGTATAGATGATTACGTCAGTTTTCAAGCAAAGTCTGCCCTTGTTGGATTTTCTAATTCCCTAGCTCAAGATAGAGCAAAATACAATATAGTTGTAAACATAATAATCTCAACAGCCAAATCTCGCCTAACTCAAAAAGCACTTCCAGAGGTGCGTTTCTCACCAGTGAAAGCCAGCAGTGTTGAGTGCTAATTTTCGGTCCATTATCGAGGTTTTGAAGCCAGAATATGTTACTCCTGTGGTTGGATACCTTTGCTATGGGTCCTTCAACAAGAGCGGCAATGTTTCGAAGCCGTCAGGGCGGTATGGAACACGTGTTTTCACCGATCTCATAGAATATTTATTTTAGCATTTTTAGTGACTACTTGTATTATCGATCAGCTGGAAAGGTTGTTCGTAATGCGAAGGCTGAACATGGTAAGAACGTCACCATTCATTCGAATTCCTTTCAGACAAACCCATTATTTTCAGTTCGAGATAACTGGAGCCAAATCACCAATATGTAGAACGTCCAGCATTTCGATAACATGAAAAATTCTGATGAGAGAACTAATGGGGATTATGATATTGAGGAAAATGGAGTGAGGTCAAGGATCAGCTAAAAGTCGATGCTTGATGAGTTGGTACAATTCCAGTCAGATAGCTGCAACGTCCAACAACGTTTTTTCTTCCAATCCAGCGATTTCAGCAAGACCGTTCAGCTGTGAAAAACATAAAAACAATTATTCTATATATTTTGACCGATGGAACGAAAGAGATTGGGAAGTTCAGTGAGTTCATATGTGTAGTTCATAAATTGTAGGGTTTCAGAAGCAGTCAAAACACAAATTTAGCACTCGACTTCAAGGGCTCCTCCATCGGATTAAGGTTATGTTTAAAAAAAATGGAAAGAGGCCTACAGTTACTGTGACGGTGTCCGGCGATGACTTCTTCAATGTAGCTAATGAAAAGCCGAACTCACCGAAGGTGATGCAATCAATATCATCAATAGAAGAAAATATTATTGCATATCAGATCAAAAACGAAGAAATATGAATTTAGGCATTCATGAGTGGAAAACTCAAGGTGAGAGGAAATGTGATGCTTCTACAAAAATTACGGACAATTCTGGAAAAGAAGAGGAAGTCGAAGCTCCAGTTGTTGACGCTTCTGATTCGTTAATTATTTCTAATCGAGATAATAACAATAAATTGACATAATTTTGTACTAATTGAACACTACATAAATCAGTAATCTGGTAAGCTTCTATTCCGTTACTGATTTGAATTAGGGACGAATCCGCTGTCCATTTTGGCGGACAATTTCTAACAAACATGTACTGATTTTATTACTATTGGCAGAGCAAGTGAAAGTTTCGTGCTATGCAATTTTTTTAGTATACGCGAGGAATGCGAGCGTATACAATAAAATCGTCGGGTTAAACGGATGTTTATTTGCCTCAATCGTCTTTTTGGCGACTTTTTACCACAGCCACGGATGCGCGTGCAAAAGCTTGAAAATGATACTGTTAAAATTTACGTGGAGCAGTATCCTGCTTGTGAATAAACCATTTCCAGATTTTCCAACAAGAGGTCAGTGTTAGTCCATGCGAAACTTCTGCTAGGACTTAAGAGAATATGATTCGTTATAGTAATGCCTAACGATGCGCACTGCCGAAAGCATGAGAAACCTCAATGCGATGCAACAAATCGAATATCAGCAACTCACCTTTAAGTCATCTGCACAAATATCGTAATCGTTCAAATTTCCATACCTAGTATGAATTGTAAGCATGAAATTTGTAACATTTTTTCTTCATGTTTGAATCAAACAGAAAAAGCTGTTTCTGTAAACAACAGTTCTCATCAATTGATAGTGAAAAAACAGCACTCTTAGAGATATTTCAAAGTTGGTGGGAATATTCGTTTAATCTCATTGTGATGAATCTTGCATGGTATTGTCAAGGAAACGAAAAAGAAAGAGTCACCGTGCTATAATACCGCGCATAGTCCTCTGTGTGTGTGTGTGTGTGTGTGTGTGTGTGTGTGTGTGTGTGTGTGTGTGTGTGTGTGTGTGTGTGTGTGTGTGTGTGTGTGTGTGTGTGTGTGTGTGTGTGTGTGTGTGTGTGTGTGTGTGTGTGTGTGTGTGTGTGTGTGTGTGGTGGTGTGTGTGTGTGTGTGTGTGGTGGTGTGTGTGTGGTGCGTGGTGTGTGCGTGGTAGTGCGTGGTGGTGTGTGGTGGTGTGTGTGTGTGGTGGTGTGTGTGGTGGTGTGTGTAGTGGCGTGTGTGGCATGCGCGGTGTGTGATATGTGCGGCGTGTATGTGCGGTGCGCGGAATGTGGAGGGTGTGGTGTGTGCGGTGTATGTGTGTAGAATGAGGTAAGTGTAGAGTTTGGCATGTGCGGCGTGTATGTGTGTATGTATGTCGACCTCTGTTTCAAATTATCTATGGCTCTCTAACACATCTTCTTTCGTGTTTTTTCCATGGGAATAAAGAACCGCAAAGAAGGTTTCTAAGTAGGATACAGCGGTCAAAAATAAAAATAACAGGATCGTAACAGTCAGCTGTCAAATACTAACAAAACCTTGCAAACAAGAAGATCGACCGTCTGGTGCTTTAACAGACGGTGACAGAACAGCCTTCGCTGTAAAAAAAAACGTTGTTCCATCACTGCTATGTCTCATAGATATTAATCCACGGAGCCAAGGGAACTTCTTAAGCATCTTCCACGGTATGAATACAAATGTATCGTAAGCGTTTGTCGATACCGTCTTTAATCTATCAGCGGTATCACCGGCTCCTCATTAAGAGAGAGGAAAAAAGATAATAATAACATTCAACTAAGGACAAACTTGAAGGCCTCCAAGCCATCTATCGCAGATACCCATGTACACAAATCAAAAATAGGATTTGCAGAGCATGGATATGCTGGTACACTGCATCTCATACCACATTCATTCTCTCCAAACCTTAAGAGCTGCGGCCGTGCACTGCGCACGATCACTACCACTACCAAGAAAAAAAGAACTTACCGAAAGCTCCCCCATTCGCTTTTTCAGCTGGTCGGCCATAGTCGATGAGGTCGAACTTGACTTTTTCGTACCAAACGTACTGTTAGACAGCTATTCGCTAGAATGAATGTGATTTTAGTAAGGGAAGTACGGAAACAAGTAGATCCATGAACGGATAAACAACACAAATTCATCCGCAAGAAACCACTGGTGGATCTTCGACCCATCCACGGAGAAGTCTCCTGGCAGAGGAACAAAGATCCACCACACCGAACCTTAGTACGAAAATATCGATAACAACTCACATAGAGCAACAAGCACGACACGAATGTTGCAAAAGAACTGCCGCCAAAATAGGCGGGCACTATTGAACGCCACTTGACATCGACTGACTGGTTGGTCATGAGACAAAAGTGCTACTACGGTTTACAGTTACTAATTGCACATTGGTTAGTTTCTATGTCAAAATGATGCTTATGAAATAGAAGGAAGGTATAGGTCCATTTTTTGCGATTTATTTTAAGCCATGAACTGTGCGAACATCTGAACAGTGTTCTGTTCCTGATTTTTGTGCGACCTCCGCGATCTGCGCACTATCTCCGGTGTTTTTACTGACGGACATTGTCGTCGATCAGCGATTTTGCACAACTCCGGAATGTCTGATCCCGCTTCCCGCCATATGAATAGCAATTTACTGGGTCAACTATCTATAAGAATCACCTATCCAACGTTCCTTCATCTTCGCTTAAAAACAGTGTACATTAACGCTTCGGTCAATGCCGCACATTTTGCTCTACAATCGTTATCGATTATGAGAAGACATGAAACGAAAGTAGAACGGAGAACCAATGTTATGGGGGAAAATACTTTGTTCTCGCCTAATATTAGGGGTGCGAATCAGATAAGAAGGAAACATTTCACTAGCAAATAAGCCATCTCGCATTTGCGGTTCCTTTTTTTATCGATGAAAGTACTAAATGATATGACTTAGCCGCTCACTTCTAGTATGCTTGTTTTTAGAGAGTCACAACGCTAGAGTGTTAGTAGTAGTAGTAGTAGTAGTAGCAGTAGTATCCAGCTCTATCTTCCTTTTCTTTTTAGTAGCTTTCGACCCAACATACGGTGGATCCTCAAAGACTAATGCTTAGGTTTTAAGGCCTTGGCTGATTTAACTATTCACTTTCAGTGATGAACTGCTAATAATGAACTATCACCTTCTCAAATGGAAGACCAATTTGGTAGTTAAGAACGGTTCTCGTGCTCTAAGAATAATTTATTGCGCTCTGAGCGCTGTTCGAGTACAGTTCTATCAGAGCAGCGTTGAATGGCACCCCAAACCTTTTTTTCTTAAGATTCTTGACGAGCTTGTATAACAATGATACACGAGCTAGGCTGCCGCGAAATCTCGGTTACAAACGCACATGCTTGAAGAAGTCGGTGTTTACGGAACAGCGCGTAAGAACGTCGACATTTGCAGTAACAATCAACTTGGGAATTGCCAACGTCTTTTACAGCAGTTCGTAAACGTTTAGATTTTGGAACGCGTCTTGGCTTATACAATGACTGGTAGTGCCAGCCGGTGACCCAGCTAGTGTTTTTATCCTCCCATAAAGTCTGGTACCAATTTGTCCACCCCGGATATGAAAGACCTGGTTGGCATTAGGTTTCGAGCCATCGACCGTGCGGCTACAGCGGACCTCTTGCTGGTTGTGCTACATCGGAACGTGTCTATGAGGTGAAGCACAAATAGAAGACGCAGTTGAATTGAGTGCCCTATCTTTTCAGCGGATCGGAATTGTCAGTTTCGACCGCGGTTTTGCCATCGGCATCTTCTCATTAAAAAATGAAAATACCTCAAGTGATGTGAAAGTGAAATGACGTTATTGTATTAGCATTTCTCAGTGAGAAGTTGTCTAAATGAAACAATTTTGACAAAACCGCGTTCGAAACACACAATTCTGAGGACAGCCTAAGCATTTTAGCTAAGACTTAAGTTTAGCTTCCTCTCTGAATCTTAATGACCATTCTTACTCGTGTAGTTGCGCCGTTGCGGCAAAGACTCAACAACTACTACTGGCATTGTGGTGTTGCGCACGGCTCCCACTAATAGCCAGTGTAGTTGCGCCGTTGCAGTAAAAGCTCAACAATTACTACTGGCATTGTGGTGTTGCGCATGGCTCCCACTAACAACCAGTGTAGTTGCGCCGTGGCGGCAAAGACAACAACTATTACTGGCATTGTGGTGTTGCGCACGGCTCCCACTAACAACCAGTGTAGTTGCGCCGTGGCGGCAAAGACAACAACTACTACTGGCATTGTGGTGTTGCGCGGCTCCCACTAACAACCAGTGTAGTTGCGCCGTGGCGGCAAAGACAACAACTACTACTGGCATTATGGTGTTGCGCACGGCTCCCACTAATAGCCAGTGTAGTTGCGCCGTGGCGGCAAAGACAACAACTACTACTGGCATTATGGTGTTGCGCACGGCTCCCACTAATAGCCAGTGTAGTTGCGCCCTTGCTGCAAAGACTCAACAGAAACTCTTGTAATTGGACCCTAGTGTTCAGCCTGCTAACGACTACTGCAGCTGCGCCAAAACTTAGCCAACGGTCTTAATTACAGATAGCCTTAACAGCAAAATAAATTAAACTAGAAAGACCATTAGTGCGTTACATGAAGCGGTTACTTGGTTTTTTCACAGCTTCATCTCTACACAAAAGTACTTTTTTTGTTTTTTCACATCAAACTGTTCTCATGATTAGTTTCCTTTTTACGAACTAGTTTACGGCTCGAAATCAATTCCTACTAATAAACGAATGCAAAGGAATTAGAATCACTTACTAGTTAAGGTATGAAGTGCTAGACTGCTTGAACAGAAAACTCGACGTTGCACCTAAAATATTATAAAAAAAACTGTTAGTTTGCAAACGGTTGTCGTAGGAATACAATATCGCAAGAAATATAGTCGGGACAAAATGACATGAAGCACGATGCAGTTGCGTAGGCGGTTGCGCTCGTAGCGGCACGGTGCAGATGGCGGTTGGAATCGAGGTGGGACCATCACAAACTACAACAATGAAAGATGTAAGAGATCCTCACTTGATCCTAACCGCTACGCTCCATCGCACCCCTTCGAGCGCAACCACTTACGCAACTGCACCCTGCTTCATGTCGTTTTGACCCTACTATACATCCAAAATTCCTCATTTATAAGCGGTCAATAGAACCACATCCACAATTTGTTCCTCTCATCAATAGTCGATAAATCTACTGCATGGTTTTTTCATGCACCAAGTTCATTAAAGGCATCACCCCACGAATCTGAGGTGGTACGGATTTCAGGCGGAGTATTCTTAAACGGGATAGTAGATTATGGAGAAAGAGGGGAGAGGGGTGATTCCGTCCATTTCTTCCCAACTGCCGTAAAAAACGGTCCGGAAGAGGCGACGCGTGCAGAGGGCTGGCGCGCTCCAATCGAACTCCTTGTAGAAAATAGAGCGCCGGAACGCTCGAAGCCGTATCGTCCGAGGCGTTTTTCACGGCAATTAGGAATAAATGGACGGAATCACCCTTCTCTCCATAATCCACGATCCCGTATACGAATACTCCACCTGAAATCCGTACCACCTCAGATTTCGTGGGGTGATGCCTTTAACACAATATTTGCTTCACGCTAAGTGGCAGAGCGGTGGCAGTCGATCGCGTTTCACAACATCCGTACTGAAGCTCCAAATCAGCGCCCATAAAAATAACACTTTGAATCCATGCACTGGGAGAAAACGCAAATGAAAGGGGCTAGATTATCGCTAACAAAACATTGCATTCGCTATTATCTGTAGGATTAAGACCAAGACTTCCCGGTGTTAGTTGCAAGAAATCGATTAAGGTTAAGAGTTGTAGATGGTTGGTCGATATCAGACTCATTACATTCAAGAACATTGATTTGCCCCATTCATCATCTTTTTTTCATGGCCAAAAGTGAGGAAAAATAATTGACTGAAATGAACATTTATGAGAAGAGCGTGAATCAGAAACGGAAAGTTTTGATTTCTCTTCAATTTCAACTCCACTGCCAAAAAAAAAACCTTGGAAATGAAATTTAGATAAGAAAATATTCCTTAAAATAATCATAAATTAATGGAACTTCAAATCGTTACAGTTTGGAGTCTAACTAGTTTTTAATTAGTTTCCTTATAAGTAATATTCACGCAAAGTTAATCTTCTTTCGAAACTCACCTCTGGCGCTTTGAGGCTGCTTCCAGACGTTCAGGATTATTGACGTTGGAGCGGGAAAAAGGAACCGTCGAACACCGCACCACAACGGTATGGACGTCGATATGACTGCTTTGGGTTCGAGAACATTCGGTTTCCTATTGACGAGGCTTTTGATCTACGATCTAGGACGCTCATGAACATAACCTCATAACGGATATTTTTTAAAAACAGTTCCAAGATATGTTTGGATGCTTGTAATACAAGCAAAGTTTTTCCAATATAGTAGGTGATTAGCTCTTTCACGGATAGCCTGCACCGCTGTTGCTCCTTTTCCCGGCGATCCAAATCATCGGAACCTGTTTTGACCACGGACAACGTCAATCAACATCGATTCTTATCAACGGTTTCTGTGTGTTCACAAAAGATATGATGACTCAGGATTTCTTCCCATAATTTATTGTAAAATAAAGTGATTAAAGAATAATTTGAGAATTTGAAGTCCTCGGTACAATTCAGAGCTATGAAATAAATCGGCAGCGTAGTCTTATCAAGGAAGGGTCAATGTCATGCCAGTCTAATGAAATGAAGCGTGATTAACGTGATTCCCTTGCAATCAACTTAGTTTTAAATCAAATGATACCATTTGGTTTGTTTTAGAAAAAGAATTGCAGGTGATCATTCTGAATCAAATTTAATATAACCAACATAGCCATAATATGTGATTTTCTAGTCAATGACCTTGGAGGAAATGCACACGGGACCTCAGCTTCTACGTCAATGGCAGATAAAGTAAGATAAATTGCAGTAATCTTAGGAGATCTTCACTGTGGGTGGTTATTTTGAGGTTGTCGATGAGATTAAAACTGCTGGTGGACAAGCAGTGGCTAACTACGACAGTGTAGAATTTGGCGAGAAGATTGTAAAAACCGCCATTGATGCTTTTGGCCGAGTCGGTGGGTAAAGTAGTCAATTTGTGGATCATTCGGATAAAATAGTTTGCAGATATTGTAATCAATAATGCTGGGATTCTCCGTGATGTTTCGCTTGTGAAAATGACGGATCTCGACTGGGGTGAAGGGACGTTCTTTGTCAATGAACAGCAATGAATTGTAACCTTATTCACTTCCAGACTTAATCTTCAGAGTACACGTGAAAGGAGCTTATTCCGTGAAGAAGACAGCCTGGCCTTATATGAGGAAACAGAACTACGGGCGAATTATTGTGACGTCATCAATTGCGGACATCTATGGGGACTTCGGTCAAACTAATTACGCAGCTGGTGAGTTTAACCAAGCAGAATCTCCGGAGACAGTTCTCGTGTGTCTTTGGATGTGGCTATGGATCATTTGTCAAGGGCCCGTAGCAATCCTTAGCAATGGCACAGACAGTCATTGGCGAGTCAGTTCTAAAAGGGTGGTTACCCTAAATGAAAACTAATTCAAGCAATTGACGATCTCTTTACCAATCCTCTACCTGTTTTTTGTTTTAAAAAAAAGTTTCCAACTACAAGACCAAAGAAGCAGTAAAGTTGTGGATCTTATTCAAAGAAAGCTACTGAACTAAACTACCAAAGAGCAAAAAAAAGTGAAATACTTTACTTTTTTCGCCCCCCTCGCTGATGGTGCTCATTACATTTTGCATTGTCAATTTAATATCCAACGATTGTAGATAAGTCGTCTGCTACTTTTTGCACCTGGTTTATTAACGGTATTTCCTCAAAAACACCGAGAACTCTCCTCTAAAGTGATGCCTGATCTATCTTCAGAGTATATTTTGCAAACCAATTCCGTTGACAGCGGTATCAACCAGGTAGTAAGTTTTATCTCATAGAATAAGCTTAATTACCGATTTAGGAAATTATTCTCCCCAGCTGTTTGCTGTTTCTCATCAGTTCACTTCACTTTCCCTTCGACAAGGGCTACTACGGACTCACGTTACTGTAAGCTTCCTACTGAAAACCGCAATATTCTTGCGAAGATATAAGTTCGTATAGATGCTTATGTCAGTTTTTAAGCGAAGTCTGCCCTTGTTGGATTTTCCAACTCACTAGCTCAAGAAGGAGCAAAATACAATATACTTGCAAAAACAGCAATCCCAGCAGCCGGATCTCGCCTAACTCAAACCATACTTCTAGAGGTGTGTTTTTCGCCAGGGAAAGCCAGCATTTGAGCTGAGTTCATAATTTTTCGTCCATTATCGAGGCCTTGAAGCCGGAATATGTTACTCCAATGGTTGTATACCTCTGCCACGAGTCCTTCAACGAGAGCTTTCTAAGCCGGAGCAGGGTGGTATGGAACATGTGAGTTTTACTACTAACGATCTACTGAACTAATAGAATATTTATTTGAGCATTTTTTAGTGAAGCACTATCGATCAGCTGAAAAAGTCGTCCGTAACGCGAAGGCTGAAGATTGTAAGAACTTTCAATATTCTTTCGACACTCAGCTCCAGAGGTTTTTTTCTTCGAATCCAGCGATTTCAGCAAGATCCTGCAGATGTGAAAAACATAAAAGCAATTCTATTTCAATTTCTTCTATATATTTTGACTGTAGCGCTTCAGAAGCAGTAAAAACACAAATTTAGCACTCGACTTCAAGGGCTCATCCCCATCGGATTAAGGTGATGTTAAAAATGAAAAGAGGCCTACAGTTACTGTGACGGTCTCCGGCGATGACTTCTTCGATATAGCTAATGAAAAGCCAAACTCACAGGTGATACAATCAATGTCATCAATAAAAGAAAATATTATTGCAGGCCAGATCAAAAGCGAAGAATTATGAATTTAGGCATTCATGGGTGGAAAACTCAAGGTGAAAAGAAATGTGATGCTTCGACAAGAACTACAGACAATTCTGGAAAAGAAGAGGAAGTCGAAGCTCCAGTTGTTGACGCTTCAGATTCGTTAATTATTTCTAATCGAGATAAAAACAATAAATTGACATAATTTTGTACTAATTGAACACTACATAAATCAGTAATCTGATAAGCTTCTATTCCGTTACTGATTTGATTTAGGGACAAATCCGCTGCCCATTTTGGCGAACAATTTCTAACAAATATGTTCTGATTTTATTACTATTGGTAGAGCAAGTGAAAGTTTCGTGCTATGCAATTTTTTTAGTATACGCGAGGAATGCGAGCGTATACAATAAAATCGTTGAATTGAACGGTTATTTATTTGCCTCAGTCGTCTTTTTTGCCGACTAGTCATGGATGCGCGTGTAAAAGCTTGAAAATGATACTGTTAAAACTTACGTGGAGCAATATCCTGCTTGTGAATAAACCATTTCCAAATTTTCCAGCAAGAGGTCAGTGTTAGTTCATGCGAAACTTCTGTTAGGACTTAAGAGAATATGATTCGTTATAGTAATGCCTAACGATGCGCACTGCCGAAAGCATGAGAAACCTCAATGCGGTGCAACAAATCGAATATCAGCAACTCACCTTTAAGTCATCTGCACGAATATCGTAATCGTTCAAATTTCCATACCTAATATGAATTGTAAGCATGAAATATGTGACATTTTCCTTCATGTATAGATCAAACATAAAAAGCTGTTTCTGTAAACAACAGTTCTCATCAATTGATAGTGAAAAAAACAGCACTCTTAGAGATATTTCAAAGTTGGTGGGAATATTCGTTTAATCTCATTGTGATGAATCTTGCATGGTATTGTCAAGGAAACGAAAAAGAAAGTCATCTTGCTATAATACCGCGCCTAGTCCTTTGTGTGTGTTTGTGTGTGTGTGTGTGTGTGGTGGTGTGTGTGTGGTGTGTGTGTGTGTGTGTGGTGTGTGGTGTGTGTGTGTGGTGTGTGTGTAGTGGTGGTGGTGTGTGTAGTGGTGGTGGTGTGTGTGGTGGTGCGTGGTGGTGCGTGGTGATGCGTGGTGGTGCGTGGTGGTGCGTAGTGGGGCGTGGTGGTGCGTGGTAGTGCGTGTGGTGGCGGTGGTGGTGTGTGTGTGTGGTGCTGTGTGGTGGTGCGTTCTGGTGTGTTTGGTGGTATGTATTGTGGTGTGTGTGGTGGTGTGTGGTAGTGTGTGTGTGGGTGGTGTGTGCATGTGTGTGACACGAAAATACTCTATAATAATGCAAAAGACTTTACCGGTGAGATGACGAACTATGGCCATGCATCTGATAGGCGAACGCTCTACCGCTAGAAGACTGCCCAGTGTTATGCTTTCATGCATGTTGGCCCTGATAAGACAAGTCTTTTTCTGTCATATGTTAGTGAGGGCAAATAAACTTTTATATCAATGTATGCTTCCAGATTTGCAAACTATCACGCTATACAATAACGGGTTTATTCTGTCACATGTGTGGGTCTGTGAAAGTGTGTGTCTCAGTCAAGAAATTCCAGAAATAGAGGGAGATGGATGCCATGGCGTCGTTTGGTGCGCTGGACCTCTAACGCGGTAAAATTGGGCGAGACGGGTTCTACGGCGTAGAATTCGTGCGCCGGAGCCAAATAGCATTAAAATGGGGTAGGACGTGTCCCAAGGGGTCGGAATGGTGTGCAGGTGTGAGAAAGCTATAGAGGGAGGAGAGACGGATTCTACTGTGGCGGATTGATGAATTAGAAGAAAACCGTAAAATCTTTCGTCTATGCTAAAATTCTCTGGTAAAAACAGCGTTGATAGAAAAAAAAACAATTCTAATTCTACAAAAAAAAAATGTCGCTACTGTTATTTCCTATTGATCGGTGAAGGCGAGCCAAGCGAACACCAAAAAAAGGCCGAAGTCAGGCTTAAGCCGGACGTTCGGGCTGATATTTGAAACACATTATTTTGAATTTGATGCCATTACAACAAATTTGGACAGAAAAGCAGCACTGTCATAAAGTATCCTCATAAATCCTCTGTACTATAACTTGAGGTTTCTGGAAAATTGCTCAAATTTGATTTGCTTGTTAAACGTACGTTGATTCGGATGATGGCTGTTATGAATGTTCTGTTTCTCAAATTACTCCTCATCTGAATTATTCGAGCAGCTTTGTAATCATCCAACCAGGTCCCAAGAATACTGTACATCAATTCAACTAAGTGCTGTAGCAGATACATGAAACATTTTGCCTTTTTTTAAAATTTCCTGGCAAGCAAAGGGGGTGAGTTTCTAATGGAAACTCACCCCCTTCCCTTGCCAGGAAAATAAAAAATATTACTATTCAAGATATTTAAGCTATTCAAGTTATTTATTTTGAACATTCCTAATATTACTAAAATTACTTAAATGATCTGCTTAGAATAAAAAAATCCACAATAAATAAAAAAGTTAAGGCCTAATAAGAAAAAGAATTCTGACAGTCCATCCCGAACGTTGTGCAGGGGGATTGGGGTGTTTTCTAAAGGAAAATAACAGGACATAAACAATTTCAGACAACCTGGGGAGAAAATACGCATTCTAGAGAGACCAGCACTGCCTAGGCTAAATAAGATTAAGCAAGAATAAGGGAGCCTGTAAACCATCCGGATGGATTTGGAGGAGGAACTTGAGGGTTTTCTGGAAGAGGAGTATCAACTTTCTCAATTTTACCCAAACCGGGGAGAAAAAGCACAGTTTACGAAGATTCTGGTTTTCCTAAAAATAATCCTAAGCTAAGCCTCAACAAAGATTAATTTACCCTGAAGACCATCCAGATGGTTGTAGAGAGGGGATTTTTGGGTTATCTTGAAGAATATTATGCACTTTTGACAATTTAACTCAAATCCGGAAGAAAAAATACAATTTGAGAAGATTTTGGCTTTTTTAAAAATTAAAATTAGGCTAAGCCTCAACAAAGATTTATTTCGCCTCAGGACCATCCTGATGGTCCTGAGGCGAAAAAAAATTTTTAAAAAAAATTTAATTTTTTTTTTTTCTCTGGATCCGGGGTTTGAGGCTTATCTTAAAGAATATTATCCACTTTTGACAATTCAGCTCAAATCGGGGAGAAAAAATACAATTTGAGGCGATTCTGGCCTTTTTGAAAAATTATCCTGAGCTAAGCCTCCATAAAGATTTTTTTCGTCTCAGGACCATCCTGATGGCTCTGGATCCGGGGTTTGAGGGTTATCTTAAAGAATATTATCCACTTTTGACCATTCAGCTTAAATCGGGGGAAAAATACAATTTGGGCGTTTGGAATCCTGATGGCTCTGGAGCCGGGGTTTGAGGGTTATCCTAAAGAAATTTATCCACTTTTGACAACTCAACTCAAATCGGGGAGAAAAAACACAATTTGAGAAGATTTTGGCTTTTTTAAAAATTAATCCTGAGCCAAGCCTCCATAAAGATTTTTTTCGTCTCAGGACCATCCTCATGGCTCTGGTGCCGGGGTTTGAGGGTCATCTTAAAGAATATTATCCACTTTTGACAATTCAGCTCAAATCGGGGAGAAAAAATACAATTTGAGGCGATTCTGGCTTTTTTAAAAATTAATCCTGAGCCAAGCCTCCATAAAGATTTTTTTCGTCTCAGGACCATCCTGATGGCTCTGGTGCCGGGGTTTGAGGGTCATCTTAAAGAATATTATCCACTTTTGACAACTCAACTCAAATCGGGGAGAAAAAACACAATTTGAGAAGATTTTGGCTTTTTTAAAAATTAATCCTGAGCCAAGCCTCCATAAAGATTTTTTTCGCTTCAGGACCATCCTGATGGCTCTGGAGCCGGGTTATGAGGGTCATCTTAAAGAATATTATCCACTTTTGACAACTCAACTCAAATCGGGGAGAAAAAATACAATTTGAGAAGATTTTGGCCTTTTTAAAAATTAAAATTAGGCTAAGACCCAACAAAGATTTTTTTCGCCTCAGGACCATCCTGATGGCTCTGGAGCCGGGTTATGAGGGTCATCTTAAAGAATATTATCCACTTTTGACAATTCAGCTCCAATCGGGGAGAAAAAATACAATTTGAGGCGATTCTGGCTTTTTTAAAAATTAATCCTGAGCTAAGCCTCAGCAAAGATTAATTTGGCCAGAGGACCATCCTGATGGTTGTGGAGCCGGGGTTTGAGGGTTATCTTAAAGAAATGTGTCCATTTTTCACAATTTTACCCAAACCGAGGAAAAAAAATATAATCTATGGAGATTCTGGCTCTCCTAAAAATACTACAATACTGGCATGATTTATTAAGGATGTTTTTCTGACTTAAAAGACGTATTTGATCTAAAAGACTAGGACTTTGAAATGAACTCTTCTTTCTCTTTTTCCGTCCCTCTATCCTCTAACCCCATTCTGCCCGCTTATGAACGAAATCAAATATTGCTCTATTGTATTAAAAAAAAGATTTATAATGCGAAATGAAAAAACACATGATGCAAGTCTAATTATTCAAGAAAAATAACTTTTTTGATTCGTTTTTGTTGTAAAGCTGATGAACTAATTAACCAACAATGCTATTAGGAATACGTGAAATGCTTTGCACCTGATCGAATTGGACCTTTTCGTTCCGATGGAGGTTCAATGAAATTGAAATTATCTTTCTTTCCTCAATAAAACTAGCTAAAAATTAGCAGTTTCTTCCGGTACCAAATAGTGTCAACCCTAAAGTGTAGTTTTTCAATGAATTAAAAGAAAAAAATCATTGGTTATTTGCTTATTATGATCTTATTTTTGCAGAAGAAAAACTCTCTTTATATAGCGTCACAGTTGCACGCTCTTTGTGGTGCAAATGACTGCAATATGTGTTAATTCCGGAATTATTAACCACATCACCGTTAAATGTAAATGATTTACTTAACTTAATCGGCGGGCCGATGTCATCACCTGACGCGATTACCCGCATCTTCGCCGAGATGTGCCGTCCTTGAACATAGCTCTGCCCAACCTTCTCGATCTTCTGCGAGAGCTTGCACAGAATCAATCCATTCGTCGTTATTCCATGTTCTGCGAAACCTTACGTCTCGCCTGAACTGCCTATCCATGCGGAGTGTCCTCAGGTCCTCTTTTACCACCTCAGTCCAGAACTTCCGTTTTCGGCCAGGTGGCTTCTTCCAGCTCGAACCCGATGAACTCTTCAGAACTCGTTGGACAAGGCGATCTGCCGGTCTCCTTAATATATGACCAAAGAAGCGAAGACGATTTACTTTAGCCGCTTTCGAAGGCGGTGCAAGATGTTGATATCTTCCACGTGTCATCCGCCGGTAAACCAGATCAACTTCTGCGTAAAGATCTCCATTGTGGCATACCCTAGGCCAAAATTAGCCAAGTAGCCGTCTAAGCAGCTTTCGTTCCGTGCAGTCAAGCCTCTCCATAACCGTTGATGGTGCTGCCCAAATCTCCGATCCGTACATCATGATGGGGCGAATTGCGGATAGGTAGACTCGCAGCTTGACTTCGTTGGTGATGGGGGTCGACCACAGGCATTTCGTTAAGGAGTTAAATGCAGAAGTGGCCTTAGCGCATCTTTGCTGAACATCTCTCTCGTAGCTGCCGTTGTTCTTCAGCATACAACCCAGGTAACAGAACTCATAGACGAGTTCTATCGGTTGTCCGTCCACCCTGATTCCCGTTCGAGGTCTCGAAGAGATCCACATCTACTTGCATTTATCAGGGCGTAGACGTGGTCCATAGGCTGCAGCCAGGTTCGATACAAGGTTTACAACATGTTGAAGTTTCGTACTGCTTTCCGCGAATATAACAACGTCGTCGGCGTACTCGATATCAGTCAAGGGGCACCATGATTGTGCTAAGACAATGTCGGCAGGACACTGGTCGACTGTTCTTCGCATAATGTCGTCGATGGCGAAATTGAACAGGAAGGGTCCTGCCACCGCCCTTTGTCTTACTCCAGTTATCACTTCAAACGGTGTTGTACATCCGGCTGGTGTTCGAACTGCAGCAGTTGTTCGTTGATTCATGTCATCAAGCAAGCGAACGAACTTTCCTTGTACTCCATCGGCGCGAAGCGCGTTGAGAAGACGGCCTCAGTGAGGAGATTCGAACGCGGCTTCAAAGTCCAGAAACGCTAGTTGCATTGGCTTCGAATATCGCTGCCAGATTTCGATCACTCTCCTGACGATGAACACCTGGTCAATCGTAGATCGGCCAAAATTAGATGTATATAATACAAGAAATTAGTCAAACGAAATTACGAGGGTAGTATTCCCAGAGCTTTTCCAAATATGAATACAATACATCATTGAAAATCCGTTCGTTTGTTTATTTCTCCAAACAAGATTCAACTTGAAAAGTGATGTTTTCAGTGAATGTTCGGAAATTTTCAGCACTCAACCGTTGTTCCGGTGTTTGTCAATAAAAGAATCACACTCATGTCATATGAATAGAATCCTTTCCAGGATATCTTTCTTTACGTATAAATGGAATTATTTTCTAGTTTACTACCTATTTACTATCGAGAATATTACCTACTACATAAGTCAAATATAATATATTGATTGTTCTCTGCATTCTTCAACAAATTAACTACATTAGTTACATAGATCATCACTGTATCTTTCTTGTCCTGCGATATACACGATGTCCTAGAAGATAAATAAAGGATAAAGTTTCTGGCGTTGATCAATCCGCTTGGGATGCGCCTCCACGTTCAATTCATTTGAGAATCGTTTGAGGTTTACGAACGTGTAACTGGCCTATACAATGACTTGCGGTTGCTAGCCGATGGGTCAAGTCAGTGTTTTTATCCTCCCAGACAAGTGTGGTAACAATTTATCGACCCCGGAAGGATGAAAGGCTTGGTGAGCACTAGGGCGATTCGAACCTCCGATCGATTGTGCAGGAAGCGGAAAATCTAACTGCTACACTACACCCGCCCCTGTCCTAGAAGATAGAATGTGAAAAATGCAGAATAGGTAGTATGCTACATTATTACATCATAAAAAATGAGTAACAAATAACAGTAAATAAAAAAAATGTGGAATGATGGAAAAAATGAAAAAAGATAATGACGAAGATTGGAGTAACGAGTATTATTCATTTAGGTCATTCCCACGTGATGGGCCCAGACAACCAGCCCGATGGAACATGAAGGAGCTTCAAACAGAAATGAAACGAGCGATGAAACATAAAAAACCTCTGAACATATTCGGAGGTATGTGTGAGAGTCTCCACTTTAAATCTTTTCATTTCTTATGAGTAATTCTGTTGCATTGTGAGAATCCCCCAAACATCCCCTGAAACATTGGTGAAGCTGGTAGAATTTGAACGCTTTCGCCATTCTGGAATTGGCGAGCATTTTATCGATAACTTCTTTCGCATATGAAAATCCTGGTGCTTTTTTAAAGACCAGAGTATCGTTGGGGTTCAGTTCGGCTGTTTATTAATTTAGTGGATTAATAAGATTGTGGTTGCACAAAAACTTCTGGCCTCGGCAGGTTTAACTCAGAAAGACAGAAGAACTGATCAGCACCGGATCCAGTGCAAGGAACTGTTCTTGTGCTCTTTGGTTTTCAAAACACCACTTTCTACAGAAAATCAAAACCCCTTGAGGTGTTGTCAGTGAGGAATATGCCAGAATTCCTTGGATTACGCAGTACTTTCTCGATAAAAGAACAAATATCCTTTATACAGAACTCGATCTTTGTGTCTAACTGTATTTTCTTGCTTTCCGCCGCTTCATCGTCCCAACATCGTGATTGCAGTACGGTTGCACTTTTTTTGAAGACAGCATTCCAGGAACTACTTTATTCTATAGCTGAAGGGTGAACTCTAGTTATTCGGAATTTCGAGTAGTTCACATTAAATGACCTGCTCAGATAATCACGAATTAAAGCTGTCCATGCGCTAGCTCCTAAAATACCGAATAATTCTCCACTTCGGATAATTAGCTACTTTTTTTAAAATGATTTTGCAGTTTTTCGCAGCCATACGTCTTCTTAATTTCAGACTTCCGACGCCGAATATGAAAGTGATCCGTCTAATAAGTCAGGAGGCAGCAGAATCGCTTGTGATCAAATTTGAACTGTCTGTATAAATTAGTAATGAACACTATTATGACTGCAAAGTGGACCACTCAGTTAATTTTTTGACTGCTCACGTTATCATAGTTGGATATCGTATTGATTTTGATAAGCTGTACACGAGGTTGTCAAATAACTTTTTATTGGCTAACGTTTCGGCAGTATCGCCTTCTTCAGAGCCTGAAATGGGCGACTCAACTTACAATTTAAACGACCAAACCTCTCCAAAACTAAACTGACAAACTCCATGCCTACTTTTTCAATCACCAACTTAGCGACTACACTGATTGATCACTTTAGATCAGATTAGATCAGATCACTTTAGATCTTGCTGGTTATTAGTGTACAACGATGACTCCCACTGATGAGTGATAGGTTTGAATCTGAAATTGAGAGGAAAAAATTTAGGAACTCAAGAGGATCACGGATCGTTTAAGAGAGCTAATTTTTCAGGAAATAACAAAAGGATGACCAAAATAATATGCAGACCAGAGATGTGTTGCTTACGATTGAATTCTTGCAGTTTTTCCTTCGCCAAACTACCTACACGATCTACAGACACTACTGATTTTATGCGGAACACCGCAAATTTCTCAAAACCAGTCAGCTTTTGAGGAGAATCAGAAGAACGTGAAACAATCATAAACTCTAAAAACATCCAAGAACTTTACAAAACCTACGTCCATTGCGTTGGGTGCCCATTGTGCGGCACTATATCCTTGAATGGTGCTCTGTTCCAATCAAAGACAGGTGTAGGGCCGTGGGTGGGACCAGCAGTGGCGGTGAATGACAAGGACTCAATCAGATGCGAATTAGTTACCTAGAAAACCAGCATTGACTGAGATTGTAATTAAATATTAGTCCGAAACATACTGTGGATTTGAAGAGCTGGTCAGAGAAAATGGTTAACGGGCAAGCGACTTTTATATTTGAAAAGACTGAACCCTAACTCACCTTCATGTCCGTGGCTCCGTGATCTCGATGTCCAAGTGATGGGAACGGATAGGTTCCATTCGGTGGATTCAGATCGCTGCGACAAGAGATAGCATTCTCTCCAGAGTACGGCGGATCGCATTCGCACCTCGATAGTGGGTCTTCAGTGTAGTTGTTTGACCTATAAAAGACCATTAGTTGAACCTAAACAATCCATTGTTCCATACTAAAAGAACTCAGGATTACATAAATTTTCCGCACTTACTCTTGTAAAGAGTTTGTACCAGTTACAGCACATTAAAAATTTTGATCTATGGTGCAATACAGTAAGAGCAGTAACATACTACATAGATCTGTTTCTAATGTTTTCTAGGGAATGTGGATGGTTTCTCCGTGACTGAATGCGACTAAAAGAAGGCACTAATCGTTTCTGATACCATCCATATCACTGCAAGATAAGAAATTAGAACCACACCTCTTAATTAACGGATTTAAGTCTACGGCAACGAGAGCACGAAGAATGCAAAATTTCTCCGGGTATTACACTACTTGAGTACGTAGTAAAAAAAAGTAGAGAGCAGAAGAGAAACAAAGAAAAAATCTCTCCAAAAGATACACAGGTCTCCAACGACTTGTGAAGTGTCTGTTAAGGAGTTAACCATTTAGATTCTTTACAAATAATTTAGAAGGAACGTGTATTGTGAAAACAAGAACAAGAAAAGGTTCAAAGTTCAGCACTGTGAAGTGATTTGGAAACGAAAGCGTGTAGGAGAAGGATTGTCCCTACGGATCAAACGATCTGGGACAGATAGATCAAAAACGTCTTCTCATAGTAATTTGAACAGAGAATTTTAACTGTCAACTGTAGATACTAACTGAAAGAGATGAAAGTTTAGAATTATATGTAAATGTTTTCCCAGAATATGAAATAAAACGTCGGTATGACTCTCATCGGAGAAATCTGCAAGTATACGTAAATGCTTCGTAAGACCTATGCGCAAATCAATGGTTTGTTTTTTCATGAACAGAAACACCAAAGAAAAAATTGTTTTCGTCGGGTATTCATATTAAAAGCACGACGGTCAAAAGGTTTCCTCATGTAACAAAAAAGATGCTCTACAAACGTAACCATAGGAACTTCTCTAAAATTTTATTTCATTTTGGAAATTTCTGCGAATTTATTAAAGGGTCTAGTTCTATTCTTTTGAAAGAAAACAAAAAAACTACCGTCACTCCCAAATGTGCAAAAATAGAGAGAAAGACGCTGCTCAAAGGGCTCACCTCATCAGTCGAATCATACTGTTCATATCGGTCACGTCGTCATGATCTCTGCGGAAAATCAATGCTCGAGGTGTCTTCTCGTAGCTGAAATTACTATGACATAGTTTTTACCTTTATTTCGATTTCTGAAATCAGATTTCTGAGGAACCTGACTTGTGTCCTACCAATAATTGCAGACTCATGCTCTGTCTGCGTTTATATATTACTGTTGTTATTTTTGTCACAACTAATCCAGCAATCACAACAAATGAGACTTATGGGGACAACGAAAGCCGAAAAGTACTAGAATTAGCTGGAAAACACTTCTCTTATGCATTTGTTTGCAAGTAGTTAATGGTATGATTACAGCAAGTAATTTGAAACACGCTGTCACTGTAACTTTATATTGTACTGCAACTAAGAATCACCTGAACCAATCGCCATATTTCTTCACCATTCTTCCGCTTTCAGACCATTCAAAGATTTTAGGGAAGTACCTGAACTATGCTCCAAGAGAAAATAAGCTTAATAAAAACCCTGCCGAAAAAAAAATGTTTTCTAAAGAAAAGTCTGGCTAAAATACAGACTCAATTCTAGTTTCCCTCTCAAAATTATCCAACTTACGGAGTGTTATAACTCGGCCAGTATTTTTGTCGCAATAGGGTGTGTGTCATGTCAGTATGTACGATATGGTTCCTGAGGAAAACACGATTAAAATAAAGTTGCAGAAAATCAAATTAGGTTACCACACACTTACGGCAGTTGCTCAAGTACGTGAAGAAGACCGTGCAGCAACTTGTCCCGGTGATCTCTATGGAATTTTTTGTAATCCAGAATGCTCCACTGATTGTTATAGGTGCCAGAGTTATGCTTTGCAAAGGTCTTAGCCCAGTGGAGCCCCGAAGATGATGTGCGGTGTGCCACCTAAACCTCGTCAATTCGGTAAATAGTAAAAGTTCTTCAAACCACATGCCACACCACGATCTTCTCATGTGTCCCTAGGTGACGCAAGACATTGCAACTTTTCTGTATCGCTTGATGCTGTTAGGAAATAGGTGCTTCACCGTGATTTCTTTTGTAATTTTGCTTATTTATTGACGATTGATGATTTTCGAGGCCTAGATCGGTGTCAAGACAGTTGGTGTCTTGCCTTTTTAGGGCTAAAGATAATGAATTCCACTGAATCATTCGATCACTGAGCTTTGTTTTTTTTTTTTTCGTCAATCTTTTACAACTCTTGTTTGGCGAAAAAAGAAATGATAAAGGGGTTCCGTTTTCGTGCAACCAACGAACGAAACTGCGTTCCACCAACGATGAAGGCAAATATAAATAAAAATCTAAAAGAATACATATAAGAATAGAAATATAGACACTGCATAAACCATTAGAAGTCGCGCAGTCAAGATCCACAAAATAAGCTAACATTAGCGCTTATGCTTGCTTAGAAGACCACGATATTCATTCGATTAAAACGATGGAAAGGGGAAAGGAAGTTTTTGGCTATACTGAGGAGCGAGTAAATTGTTGTGGAGCCGTCGCGGTCACCGAGGTAAACATACCTACGACTATACCTGGGTCCTGATCCAACACAATACGCTCTGCGGAGTCATGTACTGCATCAAATCTTCATTGTAATTGCTGATAGTTGTCTCTAGAATTCCAAGGCCTGCAGATGTAACGATAAAATCATCGATCGATGCTATTGATCCTGGAAATCAGTGGAAAATAGCATTACCTAAGACATGTAAGAAGCATTGCAAAATAGTTTAAACAAGCCTGGATAGCTGCTGAATGCGTAACTTCTTCCCGGATCGTGTGTAGCAAATGTGTAGCGTTTCTGCATACGAAGCATCGACGAATACGATGCCCATGTAACATGTGAGAAATAGATATCGGAGTGGTCGGGTAATATCTGGAATTGTCTGTCCACATCTAACCCTAAGTTGAATACTTGTACGATCAAATTTCCATCCTTCTCAGAACAACCCGCAAATCAGTCACAACCCTATGATATCCTCTTCAGCACAAAAAGCGAGCTTTTCTTCGGAGTCCCCCTAACTCGTACATATCTTTCTCAGAACGTGACCTAAGTAATATACTACCCTATATCAATTTAACAATTCTATAAGTTTGCACCCTACAGCCTGCCAAAACGATTATCAACAGGAAAATCACTGTAGTCGAGCTGATGAGGCATGGGTCAACAAATCTTACAGCGACGAACCTCACATATAGTTGGTCATAAACGACATGAAATACGGACATTTACGTGCGCGCTCGAAACGGCGCGATGGAGGCAGCAGTTGGAACTGAGGTGGGATCATCGCAAAGTGCAGCGATCGGTGTGCCAGCAAGAGTTCCAGTACGCTCCTAACCACTACCCTCCACCACACCGTCTCGAGAGAAGCCGCGTACGCAATTGCACCGGGCTCCATGTTGTTTTGACCCTGCTTTAAATAGTTCTGCTTAATAAAATATTTCTTTTTTAAATTAAGACTTTTATAGTCGGAACAAAACGACTTGAAGTTTGGCGTATTTGCTTAATTCGGTGCGCTCAAAACCAAGCTAATGAGAGAGCGGTTGCGAACCATTACTGATCTTGGACTGCAGCCCTAGCCCCATCTATATCGTAGCCGCTGCCCAAGTCGCAGCTTCAAGGGTAACCGTATAACCAAATGCAGTAGGTTTCAGCTCGTTTTGATTCCATTATACTAACTGATGAAACGTACCAACAGCAAAGTTCTTACTTCCTTATTCAGATTTCTTCAGCTCTCTTCAAAAATGGGCAGTTTAAACTTCTACGTTGTGCTATTCATTTAAGATGAATGTTTCACGTCTAAATTAACCACTTTCCTTAACTGTTCATTGTTTCGAATGAGCAAGAATCCGAATTATTCAAAATTTGATATGACTTCCAAATATTCACTAATCAAATCGCAGAACTAACCTTCACAAGCGCTGAACAATGCCCCGTGCCAGCGAGAAGACTCCTTTGAGTTTCTGGTTTTTTGAATTTCACCGCTAAATCCTCGATATCTCCAGCGAGTTGAATAAGGCTTAGACGGAATATGAAAGAATCAGCCAAATCCACTATTTTGAGTGAAAATCAACTTACAAGAGTGGATGTGACACTATGTCTTTTAGCGACAAACGACGTCCTAAATTCCCTTCGTAGCCGTCGATCATGCCGAGAAGTTGATTGATAGTCATATTTACCTAAAACCAAAGAAAATAGTTATGAACAGCTCCAGGGGACGTCAGAGCTCGTTAACCTGTATCCAGTAGTGACTATTTGGGTTTTTAGCTATCTCTTCTTCCATCCAAAGAAAATTATCCAGCAAGTATTGGTTAAGGTCCTCGCAAAACTTCTCTGCACCTTCACAAAAGCCATCAACAGTGTTTGAAATGTGGAGCTGGATGAGTTCGCGAGTTGCTCTTCCTGTAACAAATATATTACCCGTACTTATCATCGTAAAAGTTCTTCGATGTGTCCAGCATATAGCCGGGTCAAAACGACATGAAGCGCGGTGCATTTACGTAAGCGCTCGAAACGGCGGTGTGGAGGCAGCAGTTGAAACCGAGGTGGGATCATCGCAAACTGCAGCGATGGGTGGTGCCAGCAAGGGTCCCAGTACGCTCCACCGCACCGCCTTGAGAAAAGCCGCGTACGCAATTGCATTGTGCTTCATGTCGTTTTGACACCCTACTATATGTTCTGTCTTCTAACAATTACCCTCACTTCTTTATGAGTTGACTAGCGTGAGTTTCCTCATGTAGTGCCTCAAAGGGGTTTTTGTCGCTTTAAATAAACGTTAGGTGGTAGACTAACCGCGAAGACAATAAAACCTGTAGCCTCCGGAGAGCATCGTCTCCAAGCTATAGTAAGGTCAAAACGACGTGAAGCACGATGCACTTGCGGAAGCAGTTGGCTCGAAGTGACCCAGTGAAGAAAGCAGCTTGAATCGAGGCGACTGCATCGGAAACTGCAGCGAAGAATGGTGTCAGCAAGGGTTCCCCCAGATTCTAACCAAGTTTAAGAGGAACTCTGTTGGTGCATCGGGCAATGTTCCATTTTTTGCCTCTCATCGGGCCTCACAACACCGCTGTGGAGCATTTTGCTCTATCCTCATGTTAGCACTTCTTCTCGCTTGATATTCGATATCGATATTACTCCCTCGTGATGTAAATACTTTACGAGAATGTGGAGAGCTAGCAGCATAACAAATCAGGCAATGAAACACTTTAATCACTCAGGTGAAGAGCACTTGAATGCTGAGTGTTCATGGGAATTCCTGTCGGATCGACAGACGAAAAAACTAACGATTTAAATTATAGTATGAACCAAAATATTCTTTGCATTTCATCTAATCAAGAGTGTTTATCTTTGACCATGAACTCTTCTCTCATGATTGATGTCAACGCCAGTAGCAGCAATGAGGGGTGCAAATTCTTGGATGTAAATCCTCCCCCCGTAACAGTTTTTAAAATCACGTATCATCAAATCACTGGTAATGTCTATTGAGACTAATAAGCACTGTTGAAGTAAAAACATTCACTACTGATTGCGAAGCACACCGTAGCACTGTCCGCTCTATTGGAGACGACGCCAACAATTAGTCCAGTTCTCAGGGAAACTCATATTCAATAGTAAAAAAATATGTTATTCATCCTCACCCTTCCAAGTTACCCCATATTTTCTGATTGCTGTAGCGGCCGCATACCGCAGTGCACACACCGTCCGCAATTAGGCGTCATTGGATAGGCGCTAGAAAGAACCTCCCTATCATCAGTGTCTACGCTAACTAAGCTAGTATTTATATCAGAGAAAAGACATTCCTCAAGTATTTCAATGTTGCTTCATGTCTTTTCTTCTTTGTTCCAACTATTAAGTGATTCCGGTTGCCATTTGGATTATCATGTAGCAAGCGTTGAGAGGCGTACCTTCGACAAAACCTGCTGCATAACCTTGTTGGAATGGCTCTGTTACTCTCCCTGATACTTCAACCTCAACGAATGCCCACCTGTAATTCATATAATCTCAATTGCAGGGGACATACAACGTGAGAATTTTTGAGAAAATGGCGTCGTGAAGGTGTCAAGGACAGATCACGTGGGCACTGTGTTGTTCCGAAGTGAGTTAGAAGTTGAATAGCGTCTTCTTCCTAGTGAATTTGATGACGGGACTCTTGGATGACTCATCGTTCCGGCACATACCCTGTCTCATTGATTCTGTTGCTGTACTTGACTTTTGCTATGTCTTTCTCGCACACGTTTTCCTGCCCTTCATATTCCTTGTAATAATACATCTGTCCGAATTCATTTTCGCAAAGACCATACTGAAATAAGCTTAAATTTGTTTTGTTGTGTAGGGCATCTTGCTGTTAAAACTTACCGTTCCATCCTGATCCTTTTTGAGAGGTTTTTGGGGCCGAATAGTCTTTGTTCGTTTTCCATTAGTATAGGAAGATAATAGAAGTAATGTAAACAGAAGGAATCTGCTCATAGTTTAAGATGTTGGCTAACGCGAGTTCACTCTATCGGTTGGCTTCGGATCCAAGTTTTGAGCGACGATTTGCTGCGAACTTACAACTGCAACAGGTTTCGTTTTTCCATGAATACTTGAATAGATTTACGAATACGAGATTCACAAGGTGATTCTGAAAATTGCGTTACACATGCAAATTAAGGTTTTCTTCAGTAGACGAGCTGCTATTTCCAGATTCCCTTGAAAAGTCGCGCTGAATCAGTTCATTACTTCTTCCATTTCTAGCATACGGTCTTTCTTTTAATAAAGCTGCTAAAATGTTTCTGCATAGATAGGAGTTGCCCAAAACTGATATTCATCATTTTAAATTAAGTGTTGTTAAGGTTTGACAGCAGTGACGTGCACTAAAGAACTAAAGTTCTCAAAGGAAGAAAAGTAATATGATGAATGATTCGATGATATCGGTAAAGGTAGACCTTGGCTTAAACTGGCGATAAGATATGCGAATCAAGGCCATTTGAGACGGAAACCTAGGGTGATGAATAATTTGCGTAAAAGCTAAGAAAATTGCATATGCTACATGTACTAGACAGTAGTTGTTCACATGTTCATGTTGTTGAGGCCCATTTCACTCAAATTTCACCTTTACATTTCGGAGGAACAGATGACACCTGAAAAACACTGACCTCTGAAAGCCCATTTCATTATCACTGAAAGTATCTCCATATTAATTGCCATGCAACTTTTTTTTTCCCGGAAACTGTTTGCTTTTGAAACACGCACTTACGAACTGTCTGTTGAGTAGATTGTTTCTTCCCATGACGTAACGTATGTGTTGTACACAAACTATAGTTAACAAGTAAGTGCTACCATCTGTTTACACTCGGAGAGGAATTTCTACTGCTCTTAGAGTTCCAAAATTCTTTTAGAGGAAGTTCCCCTCGTATTGGATGCACCTTTTGCTGATAACTTGCAGAGAGATGGTATTAATCACCCTCACCGTGTACCAGCGATTTCATTTCCGTTATTTACTATAGTTAAGGATGTTCGCGTATGGGTCCCCTAAAATAAATTGCGAGGCAATCGATATATCTATAGTGAATGAAAAAAGCATAATCGAAGAATTAAGCAGTAGTATGTGTTGTATCTCCATGGTGTAACCGCGCAAAGGTGACGTCATATTCGTTTCCACAAACGTTCAGGCTTACTAGAAGAATGACAGTTTGAGTCACGACCTTGCACGACAAGTTAAAAGGAAACAAAACGAGCCGAGAGTGAGGAAACAACAAAAGGAGTCGTCAACAACGTTTCCAACTTTAACCCAGCAGAAACATGAGAACAGTTGCTGCTTTGTTGTCGCCGATCTCAACCGGGTGGTCAGGTGTTTCCTAGTTAAATTGTTGGTCAGAGTGAACTACTTCAACGTGATCATTTGGCGATTTTGGAACCTTGTACTGACTCTAGTTTTTGCTAATGGCTGCGAGAATGCTTCAGAAGATAAAATAATTGATTTTAGAAGACCGGAATGTGGACAACCTCTAAGTAGTTGTTGTAGTGGTAGTGGTCCATAAATTAATGCAGTGTTATTTAAAACCGTTTTGAATTTGCTTTTGAAATGTTTGGACTGTCCGGAGTCCATGCGGAAGTATAAGTTCTCTTTCTCTTTTTGCTATAAAGTTCTAAACACGCTCCTTCATTCAGGATTTGCGGTGGCGCCCTTGCTACGCTGTGCTGAAGGCGAATTTATTTTTCGTCTTCAGCAGACAAGATGATCCCGAACCACCATTCTTGATCCTCATTATTGAAGATTGCTTTATAGAGCTTTGCGACGAGAACAAGTTAGGCAAAGACTTCACCTTCGAGATAAAATTCAAAACGTAGGTAATTTCTGATTTGCTTTTTTATCAAAAGCTTTACTGTTTAGAAACACTCCAAGACAATGTTTCAGAACTGGTAGAAGTTTCATATTCGCGGCAGAGGATTTCAAGACACTGGAGCGATGGGTCTCACTGCTTACGATTACGCCCATAGACTACATGCTATTATCGAAACAGTCGTTTGCGGAACAAATCGAGCGTGTCCAAAGTTCTGAGGAGGCAGAATCTACAAAATAAACATGTGTACAACTGCAAAGACGCTACCGCTTCGATCAAGTACAAATCAAGCATGTTTTTAGCTAGTTTTTCCTTTTAAAATTTCATTCAATTCTGTACATTTTTTTAAAAGTTTTCTTGCCGGGTGACTTTTTTCCCATAATTTGTTGCTCACGACCATAAATTTTTACATTTTAAATGCATTCTGATTGGCAGCAGAAAGGTTCAAGCCGCATATTGAATTCTTTGCTAGTTTTCTTTAAATTTGTATGGAACTCACATATTTAGATCTTTAAAGGAGAGAGGCAGAGGTGAAGATGCCTGTGAGTTTTCCACAGTTACTTTATTTTCTATCTATCTAGTTTATGCGTGGTACTCAGGCGTATCACTCGAAAATCGAGCATGAACTGGTGGTTGGAAATATGGCCCTGCTACCGCTACGTACTAATTTCAAAGGACCGGCACCTCGTACGTTTTGCTTTCATTTAACATGTACATCTCCTATGACTAGTTTTTGCAAGCCAGAATGAATTTTTGTGAGTAAGTCATAGAAGAGAGGTGGGTGTGGCGCAGTCGGTTAGAGGTCCGTTGTAGCCACGCGGTCGATGCTTCGAAACCGCGCTATTGCAAACCAAGCCTTTCACCCCTTCGAGGTCGATAAATTGGTACCAGGCTACTCTGGGAGGACAGAAACACTGACTTGATCATCGGCTGGCCCCCGCCAGCCATTTTATAGGCCAACACGCGTTCCAAAAGACCCTAACGATTACGGATTGCAGCAAAAACGTCTTGGTGCATCTGAAGTGGATTGATACGCCAGTGACTTTATCGTTTATCCTTTAAGTCATAGAAAAATCTTGATTATTCATAATTGTTCCTATCAACAACCTATTCCTTATTATGCGTTATTCTCAGCTATCAAAAGCATTGTCTGAAAGCAGATAATTCTGCTATCTTAGGTACTGAGGCGGACCTCGATATAATCGACGAGGCGTTGATGTACTTTAAACCAAACATTTTTTTCCGTGAATTCGAGATTAAAGGACCCTCCGATCGCACGTTGATCTACCTAACGCTTTACATAACAGAATGTCTACGTAAACTGCAAAGGGTAAGTTGTTGTTCACAAGCAGAGCTGTTCCAAGAGAAGATAAGAATAAGATATTACGAAAATTCCTTAGCAATAATGGAATTTCCAGAGTCCTAACAAGATCTCTGGACAGAAAGATTTGGCAGCACTAGCACTGAGTCATCAGCTACCAATTCCTGGAGAAGCAGACTTTCCTCTAAATAACATGTTCAAAGTAAGATATAGCTCCTAATAGATTTCCGTTCAAATATTTTCAGAAAAGCGGTTTAATGAAGAACATCATTTGATAAATCACATCATATTTAAAAGCATCTGCCCATGAATCTGGGGTGCCACGAGTTTCAGGCGGGTAATACCTATACACTGATACAGGGAGAGATGAACGGAATCACCCTCTTCCCCACAATCTACGACCCAGTGTAAGCATTACCCGCCTGAAACTGAGATCAACAGCAGTGATGGGTGGCGGTAGCGAGCATCTTTACGCGATCGCAACCGCTACGCTCCACCGCGCCGTTTTGAGCGCAGCCGCTTACGCAACTGTCCGTGCTTCATGTCGTTTTGAGCCAACTATATGTATTTATTTACGCCAACATGGTTTCAGAGCAAGAAATTTCAGATAGTGTGATATTTCATAGAGAATTCTCAATTTTAAGGCTCCTGCGAATAAGCAAGAAGAGGAAACAATGCGCTCATATCTGCAACAAATGCGACAGGAGCTTGGAGTGAGGCTGTGCGAGCTGGCTTTCCCGGATCCTTCAACAAAACCGAGCAAGGTGAACGCTTAACTCCTTCAACATCAGTTGTTGGAGTCCTTACTTTGCTTTTCTCTATGTAATTCTTGCATACGATATCAGTGGAACTAGTTTGAATGCTCAAGCAATTTGTCATTTTTAGCTTTGCAAAATATGTAGTTTCAGTGAGAGAGGGTACCAATACTGAAACCTTTAAGGGTGTCATGAAACACTACATAAAAACACCTTCAAATCTCAACCCACGTACAAATACAACTATAAGTACTGGGTACTTTCCTTTTAATGTCACTGTAAAAACGGTCTCACCGAAATCAGTAAGAAAAAATACCCATTCTTTCAATCGACGTACGTTATGGGGAAAACTCATGATTAAACGACTGTTCTAATAAATTCACCGAGAATAACTCAGAACCATGAATGCTTAGAAACAAAAGTTGCAAATCTTTTCTTGCTGGTTTATTTTGTTAGATGGTTGCGTAGAAGCGGATTTCTAGAATTCAGTTATTTAAATAACACAACATCTGAAGTATTGATAGTGATCCCGTCCATTTCTTCCTCATTGCCGTAAAAAACGGCCCGGAATGTACCTCACGTGCGCAAGGCTGGCGCGCTCCAATCGAACTTCTTGTAGAAAATAGCGCGCCGGAACGCCCGAGGCCGTGTCTTCCGGACCGTTTTTTACGGCAATTAGGAAGAAATGGACGGAATCACCTCCTCTCCATAATCTACTATCCCGTATACGAATACTCCACCTGAAATCCGTACCACCTCAGATTCGTGAGGTGATACCTTTAAAGAAAATGTTTTCTTTCCGATATAAATTCGTTGTCATAGTATTAGAATTGAGCATAAAAATTTTAACTCTATAAGATCAATCTAGGTCAACACTGAAGCAAATAGTAACATAAAAGAGTGTATAGTACACATAACCGTTTTCAGAAATTTGGAAAAAAGAAGAGTATTTCCACAATCTGAAATTAAACATATTCGAGTCACATCCTGTCTGGCAAAACTAAACCTATTTTACAGTGGTGGTTGTCGTTTGCGCGCAAACGATTCATGGACAAAGGTCTCGTCAGCCAAGGAGTTATCCTTTAGTTGTATGCAGCTGCACCGATTAATTTCAATATATATATGATCTTTGTGTTTCTATGTTAATAACCTGTTCACTTGCTTTATATAAAGATTTTCAATTTTGAAGAGCTTCCGCTTGTAATACCACTTTGTTTTTGGTTCACTCATAATTCGGATCGATTTAAGCTTGTTAAGCTTATGAAAGGAAATACTTTGAAGATTCGTTGATACCGAGCGAAGAAACAGAGTTCACAAGTGTATGAAGACTTTTCAAAAGTCGAGTTCCTGTTCTAAGTGTAACTTGCCTAGTCTTAAATGAAGAGGAAATTTTTATTGAAAGTTTCTCTGACCTAGTGGAACAATTTTGAATCAATCGATGTCAATACATATTTCATGAGTTCCATAATGAACGGACAAGTCCAGATATGGGGGATAGAGAAAAAAACTGCCGGATTACAAAATCTTATCCTAAAGAATTGGATATGAACCATTGACACTAACCTTTGATTAGCACAAGCAAGCTCACAGGAAAACAGCAAGTTGTTTACACTGTCCAGAAGAAGGATATGAAAATGTGATTAATCAGAAGGTGCAGTTTGAAGCTTGACTAGTATGCGCACTGGAATATTGAAAACACATGCACAATAAGACTTATCAGCGCATATGCTTGTGAATATAAATAGAATAGTTAGAATAGAATAGTTAAGGGGTGTTTTAAGGCATCACTCCACGAATCTGAGGTGGTACGGATTTCAAGTGGAGTATTCATATACGGAACAGAAGACTATGGAGAGGTGGGTGATTCTGTTTTACTGGAATATTGAAACAGAAACATTTCTTCCTAATTGCCGTATAAAAACGGCACGGAAAATACGGCTTCGGGCGTCCTAGCGCACTATTTTCTACAAGGAGTTCGACTGGAGCGCGCCAGCCTTGTGCACGCGCCGCATCTTTCGGGCCGTTTTTTACAGCAATTAGGAAGAAATGGACGGAATCACCCCTCTCCATAATCTACTATCCCGTATACGAATACTCCACCTGAAATCCGTACCACCTCAGATTCGTGGGGTGATGCTTTTAAAGAAAGCGTATCATGATTTTGACATGCTGCAGAATCATACTTGGTTCTGGAGCCCTACGCTTTAGTGCTTACGAGATGCGCTGGAACAGGCCTATACGTATACGTCCCATTCTTCCCAGCAGCTATTCATTGGTTTCACTTGAATAGGCTAGCTAGAATATATCGCTGATTTCGGATCGCTCGCACGTAGATGCGGCGCGCACACAAAGATTTCGCGTTGCAACTGAAATCGTCGTGAAAAAAAATGGCACATTCCATTCCGTTTTTTTTTAACGAAAATTAGGGGCAGGAGAGCGGTACCATGCTGGGTTCTGCGACCCACTACCCGAACTCTACGCTTTCGCTGTGGATTCCGGTCGTGATACGCTCCCTTAAAGGGCGTCACCCCACGAATCTTTGGTGGTACAGGTTTCAGGTGGGATGTGCCTATACGGAGTCGTAGATTATGGGGAGGGTGATTCCGCTCATTTCTTCCTAACTGCCGTGAAAAACGGCTCGGAAGATGCGGCTTCGCATCCCGGGGCGCCATTTTTGACAATACACGCTACAATGAGTTCTGTTGGAGCGAGCCAGCCTTGTGCAAGCGCCGCATCTTCCGGGCCGTCTTTTACGGCAATTAGGAAGAAATGGACAGAATTACCCTGATCCCGACCCCCAGATTCGTGGGGTAATGCCTTTAAGGACAGCCGCGATGAGATCGCACGTACCACTGTCGCTTTGTACTTTCTTTCTTACCCTCATGGTCCCTCCTGTTAGCTACAAAGAGGAAGATGTGTTGGTCATGCAGAAAAGTGACATTCATGAACGGTCGGGTATTTGCACCTCTGTCCCCATGGCGGAACGAGAGGCACAGGGAATTACTTCTGGGAGCTTTGCTGTCCACAATGCTCTTTTTAAAATTAACAAACTATAAACGAGATCTTTTGGTTGTGCCCAACAACTTTTTGTCCTAAAAGAGAACAAACACAAAAAGCTCTATTCGTCTATAAAGTAAATTCGGATGCACAGAAAGATCATCTGCATTAATCTGACTATTATGGAATTGTTCTTCGAAAGTATGTGAAGTGCAGTGACGATCTATGAAGTTCGTTAACACAAATTGGGCGGAGAGAAGACACAGAGACGAACTTCGCCTGTGAACCAGAAGAGCAAGTGTGAATAATAAATAGTCATATATGCCTAATTAGCGAGAGCTTGTGAAATAAAAAAAAAGCTTTAAAAAAATTAAAATCAGAGACTAAAAAGAGAAAATAACTAAAAGTGAGAATTTGGAAAACTCTACCAAATGGTGATATGTTTTATTTTGAGACCTATCAATACAATTACCGAGGTAGAGATTAAAAAATCAGGAATTTAGACCAAGTTTTATTAAGAACACCTCTTTGAAAAAGTAAAAGGAAAGAACTGCGTGACGAGTTTAAGGTGATACAAATCCCATTATTCAATTTTGACTTTAACGAACTCGTACAAATTAGTAATGCCCGATGGGAATAATCTGAATATTATGTGAAAGAGAAAAAAAAAACAACCGACGTCAAATAGAAGAGTTTTGTGCTCATTTATGACTGAAGATAACCTCAAATAAACGGTAACGAGAACAATTTTTTGATGAGAACTGCTACGAACAGAAGCACTTCACCAAAGTCCTGAGCGCGGGAAAGTCGCTGTGCACTGGTTGCACGCAGAACTTTCCGGAAAGTCAGGGTAACATCTCTCAATAGGGATCCGGAAGAAGAACACATAGTATGAGCATCGAATAAGATTTGACAAAGTCTTTGTAGTAGATCTTAGATCAAACCACATGATTAAAGATATTTGTTAGCGGTGATAACTGATAACTAGTTAACATTTTGCAGGAAATTCCAAAAGGAAAGGAGTTGGTAACAGTATGGCCCCAAATTTGTCCACTTCTGAAGAAATACAGAGTAATGGGGGTGAGAAGTATCATAAGGTGGCTCAAACTGAGAAGCAGGCACGAATAGCCTCATGGAAATGTCCAGTACTTCCTCTGACGGCTCAGACTGTTGCCACCGCTCTGTAGACGTCTGTCTTTAATTCTGATTCAAACGCGCGCAAATTATTGATTGAACTCAGGGATCTCGAACATCTAAACACTGTAAATCTGTGCTGGTCCTAAACGGAAACGCTAATTCGGGCTTTGTTCTTCATTGAGTCTCCGTCACTAGAGAGAGTTATTCGTAGTGTTTGGCTGAAGCCGTTATTTGTCCTGATCTTCATTATGTCGTCTACAGAAGTTGTTGCTGAGCAGCTTCAGGAGGCCGTGTCTCCAGTGAAAACCGTGGAGCAGAAGGTATGTAGTTCCCTTGGAAGGGTTTTGATCTAGTTCTTAGTTGAAGTATCCCGGAGTTTGATTTCGCTCCTGGGTTGCGTTACCGGGGGTTTCACATAGGAAAATCACGGTCTTTCCAGACAGACCGAGCTTAGTGTTGATGTTTTGAGTTTTTTTTTTCCGTCCCAGCTATGTAGCTGTATTATTTTGCGTCGTGGACGATTATTTGTGTGATGGTTTATACTAGTGATCGTTCCTAGTGGTTCTAGTCTTTTTACGATTGTTGGTTCAATCTATAGTGTTGATGTACGCGTTTTTAATTGCCAGCTAGTCGTTGCATCGCTCATATGTCATCTACATCAGATCCAGAACTGGCGCTAGAAACGGTAACTGTTGTTGGTGGTTTAGGTGCGTTAAAGGGGCTAACTGGTGGAATAACTGACTAGTTCTGTTGGGGCCCTAAAACCTAAGCATTAGTCGTAGAGCATCTAGGAGACATGTAGGCTAAAGCTACTAGGAGAAGAAAGGAAGATCGAGCTTCTAGGAATAAGAGTGCGTACAAAAAGTTGACTGTCCCCGCCCAAACTACAATTTTCGCATTGGTTGATTCTGCTCTTGTTTCGGTGTAGATGAAGTTTTGAGAAATCAGAAAGACGCATGTGAAACATAATTCGAAAGAAAAAAATAACCTTTTTCTTGGCACTGAAACTTCTCCAGAATACACGCAAAAGACTCACGCCACCTGTGCGATCGTTTTTCTTTATTCTTTTTTACGTTTACAACTGGACAAGAAGTTGTATGTTACATGTGAGCAGAATTGGAATACATGGAGTAATGATAATGAAAACGTATATAGCTTACATATACTTCATTCAAAATCCGTCGCATACGTATGTAACACATTGTAGTGAGAATTAGTAACAACCAACTTCTGATATCCATGATGCTTCTGAGATGAGATATACTTCTTAATTTACAGAAAATCTTCAGTCGATATCGTAGAAGGTGTCCGAAGCCCGGCATTTGAGATTTCTTCATGTTTGACATTGAAGTGTTGAAACTCCGAGTGAGATTGATTTCATACCTCTTTGAAAGCTGATTGAAAACCAATCAATCTCCGTTGGTAGGTTTGCGACAGTGGATTTCGTGTATTTAAGCAAGCCCATTACACCGAACAAGTTAGTTATGTTGAGTATATTTCTAGCCTCGTTTAGGTTCACTGCTTAGGCGATAACGTAGGAACATGTGATTAGCAGTGCGCGGTGTTCTTGACAGAAGTAGTATCATTGCCTCGATGTTGATGGACGATTCTCACTTAGTGTTTTTCCTTTGTCATGAAAGTAAAGAATTAAGGGGGAAGATGGTCTTCTTGATACTGACGAACACTAGTATTTCAGGATCACGATAAGCCGGAAAGCCCACGAAAACGAAAGCTGGCGGATGAGGAGGAGAAACAGACCGAAGAGACACAAGTGAAGAAAGCGCGCGAAGCGGAGGGATCCGAGAATCTTGAGGAGAATAAAGAAGAGCGTCCTGTGATAGAGGCAACACAGAAGGAGCAGTTGGTGGAGGAGATAGCTGACAAGCAGGAAAGCGCTGAAGAAACAAAGGAGACATCTGAGAACACTGCGGAAGAGGCGAAAGCCTGTGAAAGCAACGAAGAGTCATCGTCGCCCAGCAAGGAAGCTGCAGAGTCAGACAAGGAGAAAAAGGGTAAATTGATAATAGTATTCAAATGTTCTTAGCGTTGTTTTCAAAAGAAATGACAAATTAACGTTCAGATGATGAAAAGACGGAGACAGAGGCTGCAGCTGAGCGTGAATCGGAAGCTGAGGTCGTTGAAGCTTAAACTAACCCGGTTCAACCGATACTCACATTCATGTAAAGTGAAATACGTGTACCTTGTTTTGTGGATTCTGTGAATAAATGTTGCGGTATGCAGCGAAGTCTTGTTAGTTGTCGCCAGACTCAACTTTACTGATGTGGTGTTGATCAGTTGCTTGTCGAATCCACAGTGGATTTCGGATTATATTTATTCTCAATCAGGTTTGCAAGGCTGTGCTCACCGCTGAAGATATAATCCGGTGTGCACTTCTTGCTGACTGGAAATATGAATTGGTTATCAGTCTAACAAATAAGTGGTGCAGAATTATATTTCGTTAGTAATTCTGAATGCATAGGTTTGCGTTTAAGCATTTTAGATGTGATACATTGCGCTTCCCTACGGAATTTTACTGATTTTCGGACCAGGTTTCTAGACGAGTTCAGTGCAGCTTCAGCCTGCGGGATCGTCAGGCTTTCGAGAAGCAGAAGGGGTATCCATTTGTCCATTTGGCTGAAGACTTATAAATTGCTCGTATTAACTGTAGCATACAATGATGTGAATTAATAGGTGATTAGTACACTATGTTCCCATTGCATGATGCGAACACGTAGTTTCCTCATTGCTTTCTTTCTTCTAGTCATGCGGTTACGATCATTGTGTGGAAAAATTCTCGTGTAATGTGGGTCGCATGATAAATGTCGGGACGCTATCAACCAGCGGGGTTCGTGGAACCGAATATAGAAGAGAATTAGAAAATGCACTTCCGTTTCTTGCATGTGGTTGTGATCTGTGGATAACCCAACTCTTCATCTTTATAAACGACTCTCATAAATATACTGTTCATGCCTTACACATTAGGGATTTGAAATAACCGAGCGATGTCTTCAGCAACGTTCACGTCATTTGTGATATTGCATTTTTGCAAGCGGTAGGTCAGATGGGTGACGCGTTCGCTTTCGTTAAGATTCTGTAAGGGAAATTTACTTGTTTGTTGCAATGGAAAAAAAGAAGGAAAGAAAGTATCTGAACAATACCACTTGCCCTAATGTTCGCCAGATCGTTAGGTGTTAGGACGGCGAGTGCTCGAGACATTTCCATAGCTGGAGTGCCATTCATGAACACCTTCATTACTTCGTTGAAGGAGTCTTGGAGTAGCATCCGTTCCGACTCTTCGATATTCTTAATTATACACACCAGTACCTGCGTGCTTTTCAGAACAATTTGTGGTCTTTCTTAGAACAAACAGCCTCGCCTAAGTTCAGAGGAAGAGGTAAAGGATCACTTGATTTTCGTCTTTGAAAGATGTTGCAGATTTTGGTGATGGAAGTTTTTTCAGAGTTACTTCTAAAGACTATGCAGTGTTGAAATATTGTCTATTGTCAGAAGATTGGTGATATCAAAGTTCCATAATTTGCTTCAACCGAACCACTACGAAATTCTCCTCACTGTGGAATGGCGGGTTGAATCTTTTCATTTCGCACCACTCTATGAATTTCGCGTTGTTCACTTAGTTATGATTAGATTAAACGGGAGTGGCATTACCCCGAATTTGTTTAAGTAGAATATCCTCTCCGCATTTGTGTCATTAAGGTTTTCCATGAAATTGAGTTGGTCCTTGTCAGCACTCGACATGTCGGCAGTCACTGGAATTTACTTAGGATTTACTTCTTTTTTTTCTGCGTAATATTTTTTTGGAGTACAATTTATTTCGAATGTAATAATCACCAAAGAAGCATTGTTATTGTTTGTTTGTTTGAATAATATGAAAAAAAGCGGTTAACTGAGTAAAGAAGTACAAATGTTAGAATACTATATTCTTGTCCTCTAGTTGATATCAATACTGCGAGCTATTCTTCTACATATCCATCTACATTCGAATGTTGGAGTTTTTGCTTACTTTTTTTAGTTAGTAAGGTAGACTTTAAAAGCACTGGAATTTGTCTCTGAAAGCTTATTGTCGTGAAGACATTTGATCCCTTATTTCTTTAAACAGTCGCTATAGCACTTAAACGTAGTGTAGTTTCTTCTAGAGTTGCTTGATGTAGTCATTTTCGAAGAGAAGTTGTTTTACAGCGAAGTCCATATTTGACTGGACATGCTAGCCTCGTAACATTGACCACTTTTATGAGCTAGTCATGTGTTTAATCCAGGTGTTTAATTCATGTGGAAATGTTACCGGATTTTTCATGTAATTCAATCAAACGTAACAGTAGCATTAGCGAGTATTATTGGACAGGAACGATTAACAACTGATTGGAAACGTAAACCTTGCTGGGCTACTAGCACAGCTGAGTCGAAATTGTGCATAAACGAAGAAACAGCGCTGAGCTCTTTTCGAGTGCATAGTATCCGGGCCTGAAAAGAAACTTATAAAAGATAAAGGATGAAGTATCTGCCATTTAGTAGGCTGCATGTCAGCATTTTTTTACCTTCCCAGACAAAAAAGGTACCGCTTTGTCGGCCCAATAGGGACGAAAAGCTTGACTATCCTAGATCGGTCTGCAACCATTTACCGTGTGGTCGAAACAGTATCTAAACCTCAATGCTACACTTGCCCGAAAAGGAACTCATTAAGAACTATTTGTCGCTGTAAAAAAAATTCCTTTTCATTCTCCTAACCCCTACCTCGCTGAGGCATGTTCTCCTTCCATAAACGAAAAAAGTACTGTGGCTGTATGCGAGAGCATGGGATTCGTGACTACTGTTCAACAATATTGTTGACTTGTGTGTATGAGCAACTAGGAAATGAAATCCCAGACTTGCCTCGCTGTTTTGGATTGAGAAGCAAATTTCCACTAATAATTGCATTACAATCTATGACTGACTGTCAATAACTCTTTGTTTCAAACCTCATGCAGGAAATAGCCACGTACTGGATTAGACACTGGTCAGTAGATACTATCATTTTGCGCGCACATAATTTCGAAGCGTTTTTAAATTATGTATTTTCAGTAGCCGTACCGTGCTCAGTACTCTTCTGCAGATCACAAAATGTGGCTATTCCTCTTCTTTTCATCTATTAATTTTCCTTGATTCCCTGTCCCGCAATGTTGCCTTTTGCACACCGTTATCTCTGAGAAAAGAGTAGGGCCAGGAATGAACATGCATTACGCTCAGAAGCTTCAACCAATGGTACTAGATGTTCTCGTTTTGAATGAAGGTATATCAAATTAATAAATTGTAGTATGTAAGTATAAATATGATTTAGTTTTGGACCGTAGTCACTTCAAAGCTTTTTTTGATTCATTGAAAAATGTCCTTTGTTTGCTCTGTTGATGTTTCCGTTACTTTTACCTGTTGTGTGGGAAAATTCTCAAGTGTTTTCGGTGCGCAACGTTACTTTTAATACCAATTAAGGTGTAGATTTATGGTCTGTTGAGGGCTTGTTGGGACGATAGACTGGGTTTTATTAGGTTTTAGGTATAGTAGGGTCAGTTCTAATATATTTAATATAGCTGAATAAATGCGCTTTGGCGGACAAATAAGTTTGCGTTGGATTTTTTTTGGTATTCATTAAAAAATCTGGGTATGCACATCAAACACATCCAAAAGTGATATATTTATGCAAAGAACAGTTAAGTCCACCAATCCCGTTGCAAAAAAAAATTGAAATTTCGTTGCACCCATGATGCGCCAGTATCATGTTTGAAAAAAGCAAACAGTGTTTCTAGTTTTGTCGTGATTATTGAAAAGAGTTCAGATGAGGCTCCAATCTCTTTAATGTTTTCCTATAGGTTCTGTATTGAATGCGGTAAATTCTATAGATGGAAAGTTCAATTTTTGCAGATAGAATCTCGTGATAATTTGTTTCTTCCTCTCTTTCTGTAATTGTGCAGAATAATTTATTATTCGTGAATTCCGATTCTGTTTGAAAAGCCCCTATTCGGCAAATTATGGATTATTGTACCTTCAATTGTGTCTGATGGATTCGTACGTGTTCCATTTATAATTTTGTACCTTATCATTGTGGACATCATATTATGCTTATTTAATTCGAAAGTAACAACATTCATACCTCTTCCAGCAGAACTTCGGCGATTTTATCCAGCCTTCCAGATCCAACAAACTTGTCTAGCGCTCGGTTGAAATTTTGATTTACACCACACGCAAGTCTTAGTTTACCAAAACATGACAGCAATTCAGGAGAGGATTCCTGGAATTTTTCAGAACTCGTAACGTAGGTGGAAAAAAAAACTCCTGGCAATCTGACCTTAAATGTTGGCGAAGCTGTAGCAGCCGTAGGAGCCAGAAAGGTAGTAACACGAGACACTGGAACCAACTCGCTTTGCGAAATTCCGCGAGGGGAAGAGGATGTAGTAGAAAGGAGTAAAGGTGTTATAGAACTAGGAAGAAGGTAAATACAATGAAGTCTGAGGAAGTGGACGAAGAACACCAGCAACATGACTTCTGTCCGAAACATCGTTTCCCGGGACGAGTACTTAATGGCTCCCGTAGTGTGGTGTTCACAGAGAGATTATCTCGTAGAAAAAAATAATGAGCTGAAACGGTCGAGTTATGAAAAACAGTAAATAGCGGTGATTGACGTGGCCACGAGCTCGATCAATTATCTACCGTGCCTCGGTCCGGATAGAGGAAAATCGGTTCGTAGTTGACAGCTGCCTCAAATACTTCACTGACATTGACGTAATTGTCCTTTGTATGTCATCAACTGTTAATCATAACATCAGGGATGGAATGCATGGTATTTTGTCTGGAAAAACAATGCTATCAATGTTATCCTACGGGATGCGATCCTACTTACTATATGTAACAATTATCCTTTAAGCAAACAAACAAAATTTTACTTGAAGAGAACGACAACAAATGAAAAGTTACAGCTTCTCAAAGTATACTCCAAATGAAAGACAATCAGATGATTGAAAAGGTTTCGGAAAGGTTCTAAAGGAAATGATAACACACATAACAAGGAAATCGAATATTGTAGTTCGAACTCCATGATTTAGGTCAAGCCAAACACTAAATACTATTTACTTCTTGAATGACGATTTCAGTTACGGACAAGTAGCGCTGTCTGTAATTCTGCGCACAATTCAGCACTTATGTTGACTGATCACCTCTCCGATCGCTGTGACACACTTGAGAAGATGTGTCTTTTTGTCTATTATCCCTTTATATCGTTTGTTTCAGATGAAAATTTTTGTTTGTTTGTGCGTTGTAGCCTAGATTTGTTTGAATAGGAAACTTCTACCTAGTACTAATATGAAAGAACATCCGAACTGTGTCTGCATGTTTGTGGACGAAGTTTTGACAAAATTGAAGTTTCGTTTATTATTGGATTATTCGAATCGAAGTTGCATGTAGCACTTTTGAAACTTCAGTGAAAACTATGAAGTATGTAATCTGACCACACTTGATGGTGATCTTCAAAGTTTTGAATGATATTTTTAAAAAACTTTTGGACGTTAGGACGTTACATAGGAAGAGAAGTTTTGCGCGGCAACAAATGAGCATTTAACATCAACTGTGCACATATACTTTTCTTTCTTTGCTTTAAATAGAGAGGGAGAGAGTAAGAGTTGCTTTAAATATTGGGATGGATTTGAAAGAAACTTTATCTATTATTAACGCAGTTGACATACATATTGAAGTCGTCTTTTCTTTCAGCTTTCGACCACTGAAATATGGTCAGCCGTACTATTGTGATGGATTGACGCTGAAAACAGGTTACCTGAATTATATTTTTGCCTGTGATTCATCTCTCTCATATATTGGTTCTCCTGTCAACAAAATATACAATAAAGCTTTTGGAAATAATCTGCTTTATTTCCATTTAACGTGACGCATACTAACCTAAATCTTATTTAATTCTGTATTTCAGACCTAGTTTTGAGGATTGTGTCACAGGAAAGTCCGATAAAAATGTTCCAAGAACTACGTTTGGGCTTCTAAAGATTTTTTTAAATGGTATATCTTATCTATTTCATAGATATGTATGAACAAGGCCAAATACAACTAAAGAAATCTATATTCCATCTCTTCCACTCAATTTCAGTTATATCAAATAGGTCGAATTGAAGTAGTTGAATAATTGTCCAACTGTGCCCCTGTTTGAAAACTTGCAGAAACTGCGATGCTGACAAGCTTGTTGCCACATATCATTCGATAGAAAGGCCATGAGATCGTCTCTTATGTTTGAGTTGTGATTTCATAGCTAGCTCTACAGCCGTGGCGGATAAGGTGACGTGCTTGTCCAGTTTTCGAAGTCTTTTCTTTTGTCCGATGTCAATTGCGTTCTACGGTCATCTTCACTTTTCCTCTTGTCCATTCTTGCTTTTCTATGAACGAATCCATTACGACACTTTTAAAATGTTCAAACCTACCGTGAAGGACGCATACTTCTATATTTTTATCTGCAAGGTTGCAGAAAAATTATTAGCGATGTGGCTTAAAGGCATCACCCCACGAATCTGAGGTGGTGCAGATTTCAGGTGGAGTATTCGTATACGGGATGGGAGACTACGGAGATGGGGATGATTCTGTCCATTTCTTCCTAATTGCCGTAAAAAACGACCCGGAAGATATGGCTTCAGGCGTTTTGGCGCACTACTTTCTACAGAAAGTTCGACTGGAGCGCGCCAGCCTTGTGCGGCGCCGCATCTTCCGGGCCGTTTTCTACAGCAATTAGGAAGAAATGGACAGAATCACCTCCCTCTCCGTAGTCTCCTATCCCGTATACGAATACTCTACCTGAAATCTGCACCACCTCAGATTCGTGGGGTGATGCCTTTAATGATGTTCTGATCCACTAACGTAGGTATTGCAAAGATTACCGTCAACGTCCCCGCCACGTCCAGTTTTCCTTTTTTAACGCACCTCAAAACCGATGTGAAAATTGTGATAGTGAAATCGACCTCTAAGCTGTCATATAATGTGAAATGCTCATAGAGAATCTTCATTGACATTCAATTCGAATGTGAATATGTAAGGCGAAGAACAGAGTCATGGGTGAAAGCTTAAGCAAACTGATGTCGGCCCGATAATGGCCAAACACCGATTAATAATAACCCGTACACAAGTGGCTGCGGTTGGAGAGCAACCCTACAATACCCGAACTTCAGCTCATTTCACTCATTCCTGACTTCCACCGATTCATCCTAACAAAAGTTTTTGATGATGAGTTAGGTGAACTAAAGTTAGGCACTTCAAGGCCACATCTCGGCGAACCCATAAAGCGCGTGATATAGTCCGATTAAGTGGACCAAAAAAATCATAGAATGAAAAATGGCACTACGGCATCTCCCTGCGATGAACGATGAAAAAGGGCGACGATCTTGTGATACAGGTAGTAGAGATGCCTCAAGCAGTAGAAAAAGAATACAAAAACGATGAGCATAAACACAAGAGATTCGCGTAAGGATTTTAAAAATACAAACAGAAGCAAGTGTGTCCGTGTTGGGAGGAGAGGGCAGTTTCAGGGAAAGGAAAAGTGCAATTGATACAACGAATGAGCCACAAACTGTGAAGCTAAACAAACAGTCAATCAATCACTCATCAATTAAATCACAGGTATCATCAACGGGAACAAAATGTCGGACTCGTAGTAAATAAAAGAACAGTCTAATGACATTAAATGGAAATAATGACAACTTAATTAAGGAAGTGGAGAGGATTGTATATTAAGTAATAAAGGAGGCACATCTTGTCATACCCAACAAAAAAAAACGCACAGAATGGACTCAATCATCGTAGAGAAGACATTGAATAAATAGTAAATATGTAATATAATTTGAGCTATCACTGACCCAGCAGCAAAGTCGAATTTGCCACAAATCACTATACTGTTTGAACATCTTTGTTTACTATGTAGAATTGATCTTTTCGTCCACACATCCCAACCAGAACCGCTGCGTTTTCAATGATCACATTGAACGGAATCGTCATTAAAGCTCCTGTTAAGTAGAGCGCCAGCCGCCAGGCACTATTCCTGGAAACAAAGGTATTACCACAGCGTCGAAAAACATACATGAATCATACAAGTAAAAATATGGCAGGATTTCACTATACAAATCAGAATGGGTTATAAAAACCTCGAACTTCCTCTTAACCTAGAAGTCAAAACGAGTAATTTATGATCTCTTTACTTCTACCATCGATCGTTGATGAGAATTAGCAAAAAGTTTATCCCACAGGCAACTTTGCAAGCATTAGCGTTTTTGCTAACTGGCATAAAGGATGCAGAAAAACATGGAAGAGACATATTAAACTATGTCTGCTTTTTGCTGTGCCAGTTTCGTATCACCTTCAAAAATACTGAAGTTTAGCAATTTCTGTAGGCAATAAGATTACTGTGCTCATGGATCGATTATCGAGCGCAGTTTCTTACGTCTAACAACTTTGCAACCAGCAATGACAACGAAATGGTACATGGAAACAATACGTAGCCAAATCTCGCTCTTGCTCACTACAAAAACTGCAGTGTGATCGAAAAATGGGGATGCGGAGTTAACAAAACCCGGCTTATACCTTCTTTCGATTAAAGGCATCACCCCACGAATCCGAGGTGGTACGGATTTCAGGTGGAGTATCCGTATACGTGATAGTAGATTATGGAGAGGGGTGTGATTCCGTCTATTTCTCCCTAATTCGCGCGCAGAAGGCTAGCACGCTCCAATCGAACTCATTGTAGAAAGTAGTGCACCGGAAAGCTCGAAGCCGTATCTTCCGGGCCGTTTTCTACGGCAATTAGGAAGGAATAAACAGAATCACCCTTCTCTCAATAATCTACGATCCCATATACGAATACTCCACCTGAAATCCGTACCACCTCAGATTCGCGGGGTGGTGCCTTTAAGATGAAAGTGTTCACATGTGAAACACAGTGAGCTGCTAAATTTTGATCCGCCCTTCCGAGTCACAGTACAACTTAGTGTTTAGTCAATATACAAACACGTAATTTGTAGCGTAGTCGGTAAGAGGTTCGATCGTGACTGCGCTATCGGTATTTCAAAATCGCGCTAATACCAGCCAAGCCCATGTCATTGTGTAGGCTACACCCTGTGTTCATAAATCTCTAACGACTGTGAATTGAGGTCAAAATCTCCAACAATCAATCTCAAACTCTAACATCTCTAACCATCAATGCCGTGCCCTTTATCATTGCCTAAATAACAAAAGAAACGACGATATAGGTTTACCGAGAAGTAATCCAGAACATATATATATATATATATATATATATATATATATATATATATATATATTATATATATATATATATATATATAACATGCATGCATGTATTGTGTTACATTCATATCCACTGATGCAGAACAAGTTGGGCGCAGTTAATTCCGCATTTAACGTCAGACTAATGACTTGCAGGAAATCATAAATATTGCTTTTGCTGCGTATTTCTGCTTGATAAGAAGGCAGCGTAATCGTTGTAAAAATTCCCGGTGCAGCCAAGCCTTCCAAAAGTGCAGCACAAACCGGGAAGTTGTGTACGTTGTAATCGGACTTAACTACTTCAAATTTACCTGTACTTATGCGAGAAGGATTTCACCACTCCGAATATGTACATATACAAATTCACAGCACCAACGAAAGATAACGCGAAATCGAATGGTAGACAACGAGGAAGCGGAAACAAAGGGCAAAGAAAAACCTGAAATAAAACAACTCCGCTCATGTATCCCCATCAACGCTAACCAAAGAATAATAATAATTCAAAGAATAGCTACGTTACCTGAAGTGATGTTAACGGCATCGTTGCCCACGCATACAGTGACAGAGCAAGGAGCGCCTGAATCAATTATCTAAGAACTCAGCCACCACAGAAGTCTTCTGGAGAGATACCTTATGAGTCAGCGCAATCCTCGGTGAATGGACCGTTAGGAGGATGCCTTGGAGCCATCGCTTCCGCTGTTGCAGGAAATCCCACATGGTGAAGGGACTTTTCTCGTGCATCTCGCCTGCACAGTAGGTAGGTGTTAGCAAATATTCAGTTTTCAATATTTCCTTTCTAGGTATGAAAATGTGAAAGTAGAGAAACTTTGGCAACATTGCACAGTTAGTATATTTGTGTTGACAGACGAAAAGCAAATATCAAAGCTATCAGAGGTCATTGCAAACAAAACCAAGAAGTGGACGTATAGTAAGAGTAAGTTTCTTTTGTGTGCTCAAAAACCTTTAGCAAAAACCGTACGATAATCTTTTGATCCGAATTCTTGAATGATCCAATTGGAATGTTTTGCTCCAAATCAAGTGGCTAACCTTCTATAAAGTCGAATGTATACCCGTGCTTCATTGCGATCATCGAGAAAAAACAGTCTTCTGCTATTGACCCCTCCATTCCATGGTCATAGGAGACATTCCGTTCCGCGGCAACCTTCAATGTCAAAACGTTTCGTCGCGCTTCGTTAGAACGCTTCATTATCATTAATCATTCAACAAATCACTTGTGTAACGACGAATGAGCCTTTCCAACCGAAGAGTGGTTTATGGAAAAGTTTAAATTGCAGTCTCAACTTTCCCATATCGTCAGCAACTCTAAAGGAAACGGAGAATGAACGCAAAGAAACGAAGACGTCAAAACGAGAAAATCCACAAATGAAGAGAACGAATGAAACTCCAAGCAATCTGTACCTGAAAGAATCGGAAAGCGTTGTTAGCCAGTTCACAATTTCTCCGCTTGCGTAGGTGATCACTCCTTGGCCAAATTGGTGTTGACCATCTTCACAAAAATTCAGTATGCCACATATCTATATAGACGATGATTTAATTGAAAATATATTATACTTTTAAAAAGAAGATGGCCAAAATATTGCGGTGTGAGAGTCCTGAGTTTGGAATGGATTTATTTCACAATATCCATGACTTAATTAGCATTGAAAAATCGAATATAATCACGAAAATCGTGTTATCAAGGAAAATCTGGAGTGAAAGCATTTTTAGTACATCAGGTGTATCTAGATTAATCCTTAGTTATTAAAACTGCGTTGTTCGGGAACAACTTCATGAAGAGCTACTGCTAAATATTGATTGGTGGCAACACCAATAATAGAACTAGGAATAGAAAATGTGCGCAAAAGAACAGCGAGAGATAGGTGTCGTTGGTGACTCAAACACAAACAACTATTTCTCTAATTTCGCCTAAAATTTTGGCATCGCTAGGCAATCTATTACAACTCATTTTTCAGAGGTCGTAAGCAGTAGACACCTAAGCAACGTCAATTGAGCTTGCGCTTATACGCGACACCTGTCTGTAGAGCAATAGAGATAGATTACTTGGACAACTACTTTCGAATTCATATACTGAACGAAAGAAAGAAACCGAAAATAAGATAACTTGCCGCATTCGTGGTCAGTAATGTCTCTTCGTCCAAGTGGACAATCCAATCGTTATTCTTAAGTGGGTACTTTGTTAACTATGGGATTAAATCAATGTAGTTAGAATCAAGTACAAAACTCTCACTTGTAGGATGTTGACGTCATCCTCGAGACAGTATTGAAGAGCTCGTGCTTTGAATTTTGCTCCGCTCTTTGTTCTAAGAAGAAAAAAATAAAAAATAAAACCCAAACAACAAACGAAAAAGATAACAAAACAGGAAGAGTCACAGAAAATACAGATGGAAAAAAATGAGTAGAAATAGATCAAGAGGAAAAGTACTGAATCGAATATGATTTACCGATACGATGTGGGCACCACCACCTCTCGAACTCGGGGTTGTGGCGGTAAATTAATCGCATTGTCAGTAACTACCTAAACAACAAATATTTCTGTGAGCTGTATGTGTCAAAGTGAATAGAAAAAGTGCCTAGAGTGATAACATAGATTGGGAAAACAATTTTAGTGCAAAATTCTTCGAATAGTTATGAAGAATTGTAACCACCTCGAACACACCTCAAATATAAAATTTTCCATCCCTGAGTCGTAACATGTCTTCATATTAGTTGCTATGTTTTCCTGAAATATCGAACATTCAATCCAGATTTCAATCAGTCCCACTTAACATTGAGCAGTGCTTCCCATACCGTATAAAAAATTACTGAGAATTCAGTTGCAAAATCTTTCGAGCAGTTCATTTTTTGAAAGAAAGAGATAAAGAGTCAAACCAATTGTAGCATTCTTACAGTGTTTCGGAGTTATGATTGTAAATAAGTTGGACTTCTCGAAAAAAAAAAGAATTCTTTCGAGAACTGTCGAAACAGCTCTAAAACAGCTACAAATCAAATTGAACATTAACATTAAAAAAAATTCCAGTAATACGAAATCAACTTAATTAAGGAGGAAAAGTCAGAAGAGGGCAAAATTTATTGCGATAACAAATGCCTGAAAATCAGGCATTCAACTTCTGTTGTTCATGTAAGAATATTTAGGGCAGACAGTAAGAATCACAAAACAAGTTGCCTCAATCATGCTAACAATTATGCTTATGCAGACGTTATTATGTAGTCACAAGGGAAAGACTAGACAAAATCTTGGTTCTTTTGTACAATGCGGTAAGTGATTTTTTTCCTCTCAATTCGTATACCCACCAAAAATCACAGACATCTTTTCATTAAAGGCAGAAGAGGCCCCGCAATACATTTTAATACATTCCAGGGACAAAACCGGGGACAACAAGCCAATCTTCTTTCGAATGCATTTCGTTCAACAAGCTTCAACAATACAACACGACGTGCTTCCGGCGAAAGTGGAGGAAGGAGAAACTAGAAATCCATGAAGAATAAAGAAAAAATTATAACAAATCCCAGTCCTACAGCTGTTAGGTTTTCATAGCAGTTTAGGACCTTCACTTAATTCTTGATTTCTTAATAAGAACATCAAATCTTCATTGTGTTTACTCTGTCGATGTAACTTTTCCAAGTTTTTTTTTTCATTCGAATGTATCCTGCTGCTACCCAATCAATATCTACGAACTGACAACAAATGAGTAAAGTGCAGGTTCATGTATTAAAAGTCGCAAAATCTGCACAGAACGCAGATCATAAGCCGCACATTCTTCTTCTCCTGGATAATTCTTTTCGCGTCTCTCAGAAGTTTTTTCATTTTTTTCCCAACTGCAAATCGCATGAGGAATGATTTCAACCTACCACCGATTCCCTTGAATATTTTTTCGTTTTGCTCATTTCCGGATAAGGTTAAGATCACAGGATGAAGTTGGTCATTTTTGTAGCCATGTGTATATTGATTCATTGATCAACAAAGATTGTTCTCGCACATGTAAATACGCCTCTAAATGCTTTGCTTGCCCCATTTTCTCTCTCACGTAAGACACGAAAATATTATCCAAATTTATTGCTATTGTCACGGTAACTTTGCAACAGATAGTGAGAATTGATGTTACTCAACTCATTGCAACTCTGCTAAACGGGGGCATGATTTCTTTCAAGTCGTTTATGCAGATATGCACTAGAGTCAGAATGAAATGAATCTCACAGCAGTTCGGCTGTGCTCAAAGTATGCTCAAACTGGCGCGCAGAAGCGTAGCGATTAGGAAGCATCGTGGTGGGACCCTTGCTAGTACTACCCATCGCTGCAGTTCGCCATTTTCCTACCTCAATTCTAACCGGTAATCTCCACCGCGCTGCTTCGTGCGCAATTGCTTACGCAACTGCATCGTGCTTCATGCGACCCGACTATACGTACCGTGCCAGTAAGGGTGCAGTGGTTGCGCAAGAAATGACGTTAAAATAGCAGGTAGAAAAGTACCGTCCAACGATGCAATCTACTTAAAAGAACGTTTTCAGTGCAAATATGAAAATCCCGAAGAGTTTTTAAAACCAAAATTTAAGTTCGATCATTCCCACGTGAAATGTCGCTATGACAAAACAATGTCTACCCAAATGTGTTTACACAAACTTATAACCAGCCACAAGCCTCTCTTCTTCTACTCTTTACCTGTATGCCTAGAGTATGTTTCTCTATAACTGCTACACATTTAAAGGTAGCGCACCACGAAATTGACATGAATTGAAACGAATATTAAAATTGCGGAAAGCTGATGGAAAACACAGAGTTCGAAGTGTAGATTACGAATATGGGGGTGGTCCCGCTCAATTTGCGCTAATCGTACTAACAACGTGGTAGGAACGGCGTGTGTTCCTACGAGATACGTGATAAGGTGTCACTTTTGTGCACCCTTCGGTTCTGAAGCTTCTTTCAGCAGCTTATTCATTTGTTTTACTTATATAGGCTGCCGAGGAGGCCTCATTTATCTTTAACCGTTCGCTCGTGGACATGCACATGGGTGGCGCGTTCCAACCTACCTCGTAGGAACCGACGCCATTTCCTAAGTAGTTTTTCAAGACGATTAAAGGAAAATTAAGTGAGACCACGCTCATATTTGTTATCTACTCCCCGAACTTTATGTTTCACATTAGGTTTCCACACTAAATCAATCGCGTGATACGCTGCCTTTGAAAGCGAAAATTGGCTATGCTTACCTGTGAAACATTTTGCGTTCCTTTGCGGTATCGATTTTCTAAGCCTCCTTCAGAGTGACTCACACAAACGCCCATTAGTCAGCGGAAAAAAGACCAGCGTATGGACAATGAGCAACAACAAACAGTACCACGTAGATCAGCATTAACCACGTAACCTATGGGTAATTGTTGACACTGCAATCATTTTTCGAGTGCATTCAAAATTAGTCCACAGCTGGAAGCGAAAGTCTGCAACTTTTTCGCACACTGATCAATCGCAATGCCGGATCATCTCTTTTCAGCTGTTTTTCGTCATTGTATGAAATTCAACGAAGAATTATCAGGCCGAATGATGTTGCTCGTTGCCATGGTTAGCATTTCTAGTTTCTAATGCAAAAGGCAAAAGACTACTCTTACGACAATAGCGATTCTTTGTCTCCAGCTATGCAAAAGGTACATAAGGAACCAAAGTGAGGAATAAATCATCGGCCTTAGGTTTCAGCATCTTTTATCCTTAACGCACAGATATCACACACACAACACGCCTTCTAATGATCGAATCCGTCGATATGGACGGAATATCAGCTATAATGCGCACTTTCTACTAATCAAGAACACTTTGTTCTTGGGAGCGTTGGTACAGATAAGCAATTAAAAGATAACGCTAACAAAGCGTCGTACTACTCAACAATCTCTTCCCTTCCTTAGTAGAATGAGTAATTGAAAACCTCTTTGGTAAGTATGACAGATGAACCAAAAAAAAATAAACGAACAGTAATGAATAAGTATATGGAATCGGCGGCTCCCGACATAAAATTAAAAAGAAAACAATTTTTTTTCTGTAACACAGGGTCAACGCAGAAGATGAGTATGTTCCATGAAGAGAACTTGTTAGAAAAAAACTTCAATTTTTTCCAAATACAATACTATTTTTTTCAAAAGGATTTCTATGTGCGCATATGAATTTCATGGGAAGAAAGAATGGGAATTAAAGTAGAAAAAATAGTAAGTGATTAGTCAAAATTTTGTGCAAGTCCCTAATAACCGCAGTGTTCCAAACCAATACAATACAGAAAGCCATTTATGAAAGAAGAGTCAAAACATTGTACACTGTATACCAAATACACAACCAAACTAGAAGGTTCAAATATAAGATAAAAGCAGTACCTTAACTAAAAGAGGAAAGTGGCCTTTTGTTACCACTCGAAAACATACAAATGGGGATAGCAATGGAGCAGCTTTCAGTGGAACCTGAAAAGTCTGAAATAACTAGCTAGGAATGTCTCAGAAAATACAAAAAAACAACGAAACGAAATTAAATGCAGAATTCGTTAGAGACAGATCAACAATAAGCCTACCTTTTCCCTAAATGCATTGAATAAAACAAGACCAAGTAGATTGCAGAGGCACTGCGGTAGTACCAATAATGCTGTGAATCGCAATAGATACAAAAACGTTGTCCAAGTGTAACCATAACTGAAAGCTGTTGATAGATACGGACCAAGCCAAAGGATGAATTTAGACAAATCGCTTCAACAAGAATTCACAAGAAATCATTGGGGCAACCTCACTGTCAACAAGGGAATGTCTTAATAACCAGTTGGCAAAATTCCCCCCTCCCCGTGGAAAACTGTGGAAATGATAATAGTTGAGGTGAGAACTACGGTGAAACGAAGTTTTTAGGGCGAAAGTAAATAAGGTACAAGTCACTAACCTCTCAAATGGACTTAGTGTTACTGCAGAATGAGGTTCGGTAAATACTCCACAGAAGTACGCAAATCCTAAGATCCACGCAAGCAATGCTGCACAATGCAATGCATGCTTCGTTTCACAGTTCATTACCTCTGCTCTGAAATAAGTAAAACATAGAGCCATACACATACGAAGCAGAGAAGCACACAAATGTCGAATGATTAAGTTCGTAACGGAGAATGGATGAATACTGTCTTCTACTTGTCATAACAAACACAAAAGCAGGTAACAGTGTACATTCAGAGCGTATCAGTCAAAACAAGGTACCGCGACACTGATTCTCATCGTCGTTACAACCACAATAACATCGACCACAATCGAGAGAACGCCGCGCGCGCTCGGCCACCATTAAATGCTCAAAGACAAACATTGAGCACGAGAGTTATTTTGAGAGCAAGCATTTGAAGTGTGCAATAAAGCATGAAGATTCAAAGATTGCCCTAATATTAAGGTATAGAAATAAGCCAGGAGTGTGCATAGAATGAAATCTGTTCGCTTAAACTCTCGAATTGTCGAACAACATCAATAAAGATCAAGTAAATAGGATGAAAAAGCTAAAATGCACTGTGCTTATTAGTTTTCTTGAGATATCCTAGATCCTCGAGTTCAATTCAGAATCGTTCGAGGTTTACGAATATGTGCGCAGCCTTACAATGAATTGTGGAGGCCAACCGATATATCAAGGAATATTTTCATCCCTCAGACAGGTCTGGTACAAATTAATCAGCAGCGGATGGTCAATCCGTATCCGAACCATCGACCGTGTAGTCGGACACGAACCTCTTACAGACTGCGTATATGAACAACTTTTTTCTGAGTATTTGAACTTCTTCCAAGTTCAAATGCCAAAGATGAGTACACAGTAGAATTTTAGGATTATAATAATTGGAAATCCAAAGCTAACAAAGTACTGAATGTTAAGTAGAGTGGAAAAAGCCAACACTTATCTCTAAAAAACACGGCAAGTAGGTAAACAATTCACAACTCAACAGAATGCGCAACAACGCAGTGATAACTTCCGAATGTTAGCGAGATTCGAAGAACGAGCAACGTAGCACCTGAGCAGTAATGGAACTACTTGTTTCGTAAACAAAAACAAAGAAGCAGGTGTAAATACCCATACCCTAAGGATAAGCAAGCTGTTAATGTTAGGAAATTTACTTCCATGCCCGCTAAGGATAAGCAAGCTGTTAATGTTAGGAAATTTACTTACGCAACCGCAAATTCCGCTAATGTTTACGTATTATATATATATATATATATATATATATATATATATATATATATAATACGTAAACATTAGCGCAAGAATCTGCTTTTGGGTATTGAATACGCAATGATTACGTATTATTCAAATATTCGTTCAGATAACAATGCACGGTAATGGATACAAACCGTCCTCTACTCAAACCTAACACAAACTTACAAAATAAATTAGAAGACCGCGTAGCAAAGCAGCATTGATAGTAACTGACATTTTTGAAGGACGCATAAAATACTCACTACCTAGTAATTCCCTGTAAAAAAAGATCCATGGAAAGAGTTACGGAAAATCAGCACTCTAAAAATGGCAATATTTCGTTGCAGAGCTCTATAATGCTTGTAGTCGCAAAGACAAACGATCATACTTGCTTTCAATAACGAGGGGATGTCCCACGACAACGTGACAATGCCAATACTTCGGTTAAGGAAAGTTAAGGAAACTCGCTAATCGGAAAATAAGAAAATTTGTCAATAGGAAAAGAATGTCTTCTCATAAACAATTTTTTAAAAAAATTATGTTTCCCAAAATGAAGCCAAAAAGTGAATCTATTAATGTCCCTTCAAAAACTTTTGGCAATCACTCGCTGCTTCACATTTCATAGAGAACACGGCATTACGAGGCACATCATGCTGAGAATCTCCCTAGTCAGCTAATTACTTATGGATGAAATCGACTTCGAAGTGAAGTTCATTCTTAATAAAAGAAAAAACAAACGACAATCGGAATTCCAGCAAGTTCCGCAAAAATGCATGAAAGTGAACCTGTGCCGTTGACGATGTGCAAGATATCTACATAAAAATGTACAAATAATGTACTATTATCAGGACATATGAACCCTGCTTATAAAATGAAGACGTGCTCCTTCGTTGTGAAGCGCTCTATGAGAACGAATTTCTCTGAAGAAAATTAAGGAAGGTGAAAAAGTGGTGCAGCTGCCAGCTTCCAGCATGTTCCACAACTCATAAACAGAACTCATTCGTTGCAGTTAAGAACACTAATGCAATTCCATTAGACACACGAAGCTAAAACACTCGATTTCCGACGAAAAATTCCAAGGCATCAGTTGAATGTCAACTTATCTGATCGATAAAAGCGAAAGGAAACAATACTGGAATATACGTTTGTTAACACTGTCGACAGAACTGGGAGAAATGAAAATCAATTTGTTCATAGCTATACGTCTAATCAAACACACATTGAGGCCCGAGTACACTGCACTGCATAGAAGAATATGAATATCAAATTTCACGAATAATCCAAATAATGCTGAGCAATTAATAAAAGGAACACTGAGTAGTCGGTTTCTGGAACGTCGCTTCCGAAAAGTCCACAAGTGATGCTGCAGCAAGACTAGCACAAAATGTCACGTCCACAAGAAAGATAGCGAATAAACACAAAATTAAGAAGAATTTTGAGTGCATTCTGTCGAATTAATAACTTTAAGAGCAAATAATTGTTTGAAATGGTCTGGTTTCAGTCCAGGCTTGTCTCGGGTAAATGGGATGAGTTAGTAAGAGAAAATAGAACGAGGTGAAGATTCGCTCAACTTCTTCTTCAATGACAAGATACTAGAACATTACCATGTTATATAATAAGTGCCTAAGGCAGTATTGAGTCCGAATGTGTTTAGCGTCTCGCGGAAACAGAACTTGATTCAGTATTTAGGGAAGAGTGATTCATGTTCTGTACTCAAAAGCTAATCGAAATGCAGCGCCTCGGAGTAGCCATTCTATTAAAACATCACTAGCGAAATGAACAGATGCTAGTAAAGGGCACTATTGAGAATGGTATACGATTAACAATAAGTTAACGAAAATAATACATGAGAAGAAATCGAAGTATTCGAGTGAATTACATTCAGAAATATTAGTGTTCGTTTAAATAAAGTAATACTGAAGAAGAGCTAATGAATCCGCAAAAGGTTTTTCGTCAGACAAAACAATACAGATGAATAGTTGCCTAGGGGAAATGTAGAACGAGACTAATGACTGTTCATGACTTGCACTCGCCTAAGGGAAGCCAGAAGAGGTCAACGTTTGTTGACGAGAGAATGAAAAGCCAATAAATGAAACTCACCACCATTCTCGTCCGCGAATACGATTAAGATGAAATGTGGCGATAACACTCAACAACGGGTGGCGCGATCTACCGCAATCTACCACAAACTACCATAATCAGCAAAACAATCTAATGAGAACGAGATCATAGCGTGCAAATGCAGAAAACTGTATAGCTAAACTATGGGTGAAAAACATTGATCTGCAGGTTCATCGCCATTGTTTTCAGAGGAGAAGGAAAAGAAAAGAACAGAAAGAGTAGCAGGAGAATCATCGCGACGCAATTGTGGTCCCTCCTCGCTGGCAAACAAACGACGGATTAGCAAGCGGTCAGCGGCGGATTCACCTCTTGTTGCGGCCGGGTTCGTTCGCAGCTGAGAACAGACGTGCTTGAAAAATAACCAAAAAATCATGGTAAAATACAAATCTGACAAAGCAAATAATGTTCATAATTGTAAACGAATGTCTTTATTCGCTTTTTTCACAACCCTGGCGGTTCGGAAACGCATCAGTCCAGTCAACGAGAAGAAGAACTGACGCATATATCATGAAATGAATAGGCAATCGATGTCTGGGAAGTGCGGAAGTTTTCTGCAGTTTTCAACGAGAACTAAGAAAAAGTCGGGAAGAATCACAAACACAAAACGTGACTGAACTGCAATCAAGGCAAATTAGCAAAGAAATTAATCGGATCACTTATAGTCGCATGATAAATATTATTTAGTTTGCAAGGAAGAAAGGAACACAGTTTTTCTCACGAAATGAACAAGAAAAAGACATAATAAATGTAAAGGAGTCCAAAGTATATTTCAGAATAGTATAAATATTCATACTATGAAACTAGTTATGCTAGTTTCACTGAAGAATTGGCATGAACGTCTCTTCGGCAGATCAAATAATGAAAAAGTCGATGGCGTCCTACATTTTTCCAAGCTGAATTAGTACAAGGGATTTCTCTCGTGAATGGGAAATATGAACCTTTTTGCATCAACATTTCAGAGTGGAGTATAGTGGGGTAGATTTTCGGTGTAACGTAGAACTTCTTTTTTTCTTTTCTTCTTTTTTGAACAAAAATGTCCAAACTTTTAAGTAAGTTATCGCGCAAGACAGTAAATTTTCACCACTTATGGAGTTTTTTTTAACAGTGAAAATGTAGGCAAGCGTGGATTAAGGCGTGCTTACCGTCTCATTTCCAAAATGTTTCCTTTGAAGCATTTCAACATTGATTTGTTCTCAGCGCTGGTTTGAGGAAATGTCTAATCGCGCTGATTCGAATACCGTACGAGGGGTAAGGTGTCGTTGGGGGGCGGGCACTCAGTGGCGCCCTTATTTCTCGAAGCTGTAACTTACTTTTTTTTTCTCTTATTAACTTAAGTTTACATAGATCATATCAATTTTGTCATAGATGCTCTCCTAAGACTAATGCTTAGGCCTCAGGGCCCCGATTGATTTGATTGTTTACTTCGGGAAATAAAGGCGCCACGGAGTGCTCCCCCCAATGACACTTTACCCCCTTACGAGATCGTTCCACGTTCTTCTCATCCTCAAAATGGCCCAATTGCATGGTAAAATCGCTTAGGTTTGAGTAAATACATGAAAAGGGAAACATTAATGCAGAAATGGATGATTAGAAAGGAAAAGAAAGAGTTAGTTGAACAATTCAATGAGTTTTTCAATATTGCAACAAATTTTGAACACAAAATCGCGGGAAAACAATCGAACAAAATTGGAACAAAACAGCGGATCCGGGGGATTAGGCCGAATCCATGCGCACACCGATGTCGCGTCAGTGCAACGAGGTGGCGCAAAGGGCGAGTACCGCCCTCCCGACCATAGTGCGTCCCTGTTAGTGTCGACATAAACTCTCCTAACGGACGCCAGGAACGATGTAGAGTGCATTTCGATGCTCTGTGAAAGCTCGACGAGTTGTAAAGGGAGTCGTATGTCGCTGATGCTATGGCTATGGCATAGCGAGCGCAATGGACGGGCGGCGTTACACTGATGGAAACATCAAAAACTCGTTTTCTGTGGCGGGGTGTCGGATTATCGTTGCAAGAACCTCGCCAGTCAAGACAAAAGACGTGGGGACGAGCACTTTCGGAGTTCTTCTGTATGGTAAATGTAGGTGTAGATACGATAGGAAAGTGATGAAGAGTCAATCAATAGGTGAACCGGTTTGAAAATTGCGGTCGAGCGCTGTGATGACGGTTAGTTTTGAAGGTTATGCTTTGAGAACGGTATTCCGATGAATGTTATGACCGGAAGGCATAGCATCCAGTAGTATTCATGTTTCCTACGAGTTTTCTAGCACTTTTTTGGAGCGTTGTCTCTGTCTGCTTGCATAGATATGATAAATAAATCGAAGCTGCTCAGGTGGAACAAAATTCTTCGTTTTTTTTTCTGTATTTTTGAACTGTTTCTTCAGTTCCTTTGGCAGAACAATGTATGCCTTCTGAAATGAAATTTGTAACCACGTATTTCTTAAGGGACAATTCAAAGACAGCAGTATTTTGCTTTGAACCCGGCGTCGCCGAAAACACAACTGACGTGGACATCGTGAACGGAGCACGTCCAAGTTTCATGGACATGCACTCACCGGACATAAAAAGAGTGGTAAAAAGCAAGATAAAGAGCTTTTTCTTCTTCTTCAGAAATTCCTTTCAAAAACTCTGCTTTTTACACGGAATAGTTGAAATAGTGTAATAAGTTGTGTATTTACAGAATCAGATTACACTTATGGCTGGCTGTGTTGAAGCGCTCTATTGGATACTTTCTTTCTTTTTTTGCTACTGATCGTCCAACAGAAATAAAAATTTTCATATTTTTGAGGATGAAAAGCAGGATGAAAATAAACATGAGCAACGCTGGAACACCCTTCAAAAATGCGCTCGGTTAACAGAGAAAAATAAATACTCTGCTCGTTACTGTTTTATAATAGTTAGGTATAGAACAGAAGAACCACAAGGTGTTGATTCCGTGACAAATTGTATATGTGAGAAATTCGCATGTAAATAAATATAAGATTGCACAACTGTTAATCTCTTAAATTTACTTTTGACGACAGATAATGTAATTAAACGAGAAAAGATCCCAGAGTCAAAACTTCGCATTCCAGACGTGAGAGTAACAAACGAATAAAGATGAAAAGATGCAGAGTGACAGATAGCTGGGCCAAATTTTATGAATCTTAGGATTATGGTAGAATTTTATCAACTCATTGTAGAATTATGTTTTGCTGTAAAATATCCAAACTAACCAGATTTTTTAAAACCAAGTTTGATAGTGCAATTTTTTTAAATTACTTAGCTAGTCAAATAAAAGAATGTGACAATTTCTGGGGGTTTGTCTACCAAAATTATTAGCAGGTAATAAATTACTACAAAGAAAAAGAAGAAAAACAATTATAGCTTTCTGTATTAAATATCTTGGAGCGGAGCAAAGTTTGCTACGGAAGCATAGATGATTCTAATGCACATGCTTTTTTGTAAAGAAGTTGAGGCCCTGAACCGGAAGGAGGAATAAACTATTTTCTACTTTTTACAGTGTATGAGTCGTTTTATGATAACATTGATGTCTTTTTGAGTAAAAATATCAGAGATGTAATTTAGGGGTTATTCCTGCGAAAGGAAATTTCACTCTATTACATATCACCTATCTTATTACTTATTACCTATTTTATTATTACACCTCCAACACTTCCAACCAGACATTTATAGTACTGAACGGGACTAACTCGAGTATAGTACGGTAACATAGAAGGTGTTTTCTAACGGGACCTTTTCGAAATTTCCTAATTTATTTCTTATAATGTAAGCAGCCGAAAAGCATTCTTCAAGGGAAACTCTGACTATCGTGGCAAAAAAAATCAGCGTGAAAAAATCTGTGCGGATTTTGGAAAAATCATTTAACACTGTGAGACTGTGAGTTGCAATTTCAGCAGCCGCAGATGTTGCGCCGCCCGAAACGGCATAGGAAAACGTTTGAAAAAAGAAAGTGCAAGACTTGTCTCTCTTTTGATAGGTTCATTTAATTTTCCTTTAGGTTTTTCATCGCTCATCTGCAGAATAGTCCTACTGAAAATAAATGAAAATTGCACGAAGAGGGTTTGCACTTGAAAGTTACAGAGTGATGGTCTTACATTGTGGGGACATTTGAGATGTACCATTAGAATTTTTGGAAATGAGAGATGAGGAAATGCTATCGAAAAATGTGTGGAAATCAAATGATGAGTGAGGTGAAAGGCGGAGAGGAATGATTTCATGATCGGCTCTTTCAAACGCCTCTGCGCCGACCTCAATAACAACTAGTACACGCCAAATGATACGGAATGTACGTACCTTTTGGAACTCAAAGCAAACGAGTCGCGAAAACAGGGCAAGTTACCGTTGAGAGCGAAACTTCCTCCCTTTACCTGCTCCTCTTTTCCCTCACGAAACTTTACACTATGGAGATAAGGATAAAAGAATAAATTTGCTGCCGGATTAATCCGCTTGGGATGCGCCATCGCATTTGGCTGCAAAATTTGAAATCGTTGAGATTTCTTCAAAAAAAGAAACCTTTAGCGATTTCAAAGAAAAAAAAGGAAAAAAAAACACAAAAAGGAGATGTTGAGAAATAAATCAAGAAGATACCAAGACCACATAAGTAAAGGTATATTTTCCAACATTTCAGCCAGAAATGAGGCACCTACAGATTCAAAACTGTATACAACAGTTGCTTACAAATAATATTTATGTAACCTTAATTGCTTGCCATAGAAAGCGTGTAATGAAGCCATTGAAAAAGGAAATGAATAAAACAAGGCCACTGCAGAAGCCATAGATGATTCACGTAGCTGTTTTGGATTTCATAAGCAATTGTACAATTCCATACGTATGCATGCAAAGCAAATCTAATTCCCGATCAATATTTTCGCTATATTTATTTATCATTTTTCTGTCATTTGAAGCACAATATCTGTGATCTCTGATATATTTTTTTCAAATCGTTACTTTTCTTTGCGTTGCGGGTAATTAAAAAAAAAGTGTTTATACATTTCCGTTGGACTAAACTCACAGGAAAACAACTGTTTATTAACGGGGTCACACAGAGAAATGTCAGAAAATTATTAGTGTGGTGTTAAGAATGTAGGTGAAGTTTGCAAAATAAACGGAAGAATTCCTCAACAGAAGAAAAAATCAGGAATGAAATCACTTGCATGAACGTTTTACGAGGATGACATAACATCGGCATAAAAGCCGTCGTATCCAACAACCACTCCCATAGCAATAGGGCACACCCATAACAATTTCAAATGATGTATAAGTTCCAGGAATTTTGGGGGACTCTCAATGTTGAAATATGTAATGTCGTGAGAAAGATCTGTAGAGACGAAAAGAAAACATATAATATGTGCGATGATTCCAATGGATTTTTTTTCGCCTAGCAGGGATCCATCTTCATTTCTTCATTACACAGTCCTAAGCGGACATTTTTAGTCCTAGTTAAAGATGAAAAACCGAATCACCAAGAAAAATTAGGAATAAACAAAATGTTATAATTCAATTTAAAAAGGTTTTGCTCAAGTTTACTGTAGCTAGGGAAGGGAAGAAATGTGAATTTTAGAGTTGGAAACCACTATGCTAGAGACCATGGATATATTTGAAAATATTTCTTTTAAACACTTTTATTGTATTTTTGATAAACAAAATAAGAATAACAAAATAACAAATACGAATAACAATATCGATTAGGAGTGTCAGATTTGATCGGATTTGAAAATTGTGGGCAGACGACGTCTTCATGAGAAAGGTACATGTTGAAGCCAAACAAAAAGATGGACTGTATTTGACTACGTAACAACGTTCATGAATAAGACATCAGTTCCCAGATATAGCAAATAAGGCGAAAAAAAATCTTTTTGATCGATAAAATTTCAAACAAATATACATCGTAGTCCGTGCAGCAAACGTATCCTATTGCGATGCATGACGATAGTAATTAAGCTCGAATGGTAGTGCCTAGTTTTAATGGGTTTGTTGGCTGGAAAAGGCCGAAGGGTGCATGCGTGTGCGTGCAACTCGAGCCCAGGCCAGCATCGTGACGATCTTTGACTTCTGCCGGATGGTGAGAACAGGTTCCTGCTCGGGAACAGAGAAGAAGTCGATTCCCTGGCGACTCGATGCTGAGGTGTCCAGTGACGAGTTTGAGGTGGCCTGATTTAATCTGCTGGTGTGCTTTTCAGATGACGTGCGTCAACGCCGAACGACATCATTTTCCTGATGGATAGGTTTTTTTTTATTCGAGCCATGACAATCCAACTGCTCCCTTCATGCATTTTCAACTGCTAATAGCACTATAAGGATCATTTATAAGCGTTAGGTAAAACCGGAGAATTATCCGATGACAAACAATGGTGGCGATATGTTATTGAAAGAATCGCAAAGCTGTAGATGTATGTTGCGATGATTCACCATTCAACATTTTATGAGCACCACAAAACGGAGATAACAACACGCTACTGTGGATAGAAAGGGCTTAAATATAAAGAATCGGCGAAAAAATGAATACGCATGCTTTTCCTGAGAGGAGCCCCCCCCCATCAAATACTGTCGGCCGATAGAGTCTATTAAAACCACTACAAAGTTTATTAGTCATTTTAAATCTGCCCGTCATTCCCGCTTTACGACTTCAGTCATCCGTTTATGACGTCGTTTCGAATTCTAATATCGCTTAACTGTTGAGATTTCCCTTCTCGTGTGATTCTTCGATGACATCACGGATTATATATAGTAGAACTTTGGGACGGATTATGATATTGGTGCAGTAATGACGAATTTTCGAAATTTTCTCGACTAACACAAGCATATGTAGTTCGTGGCCATCCCTAGGTGCGATTGGAAACGTTTTTCTGCTCATTTCGCAAGAATGGAATCTGGCGAAACAAAAATGTCATTTTTGTCCTATATGAACATTTATCAGCGCTTTTTTTAAAACTCCCAGTGAATCATCCACGATACGGAAAAAACATCAGATAGATTCCCTTCGCTTTGCAACGGAATGGGCAACAAACGATGATTCATCAAATGTGATGAAAAATAAAAAAAATCGGATGAAAAACTAGAATCACTTCATAATAACAGCCAAGGTTGGCAGTTGAAGCGAGCAAATACAAAATATAAAAGGAACAATATACGATAATATGGTCATAACAAATATGTATATCTGAATAGTGGAACGGTGGAAAAAGTGATTTTTTGCTAGTATTTCTAGCCTTTGTTATAGTCTAGGCAAACCTAGGGATCCGAGGAAATCCTACTCAAGGAAATGATCGTCTTTGTCAAGCGCTTTATACTGCCAACCTGGCTGCTACGCGTTTCTATCTGTGGGATCCACCGAAGCCATTTGCGCAGCAGGACATTTTTTTTGTCTTTCCTTCTTCTAAAGTACAATATGCAATTTTTTGGAGGATTTTTAAGGATTCTCTGTCGTGTAGAAAACTCCTCGATTTCTACGCTATTACAACTACCTCAATGATAAGGTTGAAGCAAAATAAACCTTAGGTAGATCTGTTTTAGAGAAGGAAAGGGACAAAAATATTTTTTTTTCCAGAATCTAGGACAGCCGGAAAAGGTAATGGTACTGCGGAGGATTGTAGATGAATATAAATAAATAAATAAATAAATATATATATATATATATCGCCACTCTTCCTAAACAGTGATCTTTGATGAATGCGCATAACAAAAGAATTTAAAATCTATTTTATAAAGAAGACAATTCTTTGTGGAAACTATTAATCAGAACATTGTAGAGAAATCTTCACAAAGAATTCCAGAAAACAGCAAAAAAGTCTGGAACAACTGAAAACCGTTGTGTTGATTCAAACCGCAAAACCTCCTTTGTGTATTTGTTAGTGGAAGGTGTGACCAATGTGTTGTAAACAAGCATATGATGTATGTTCAGCTTCCTCGCTGTTGTTTTGTACATAAAGTGACAGAGTATGGTCCAAAACAGTAGGATTAGTGTAGGATTTGAGGCTCACACTCCAAATTGAGATCTGCCGTATACAAATAAATAAAAAAGGAATTGTCTGTCAGAACTTTGGAAAGTACACCTTTTTGAAACTTCCAATGATAATTTCTAGCAGGAAAACTGAGGAACTTCTTGAGCAGAAGTGAAAAACACTATGTTTTTGCTTGCGTTTCAACTAATCATCTTCATACAGCTAGCGATGAGAGTTCCTTAAAACGTTATTACACAATGATTCGTACAGGCGCAGCGCAAGACAGCCAGTTTTGGTCGCCTTTTTTACCGCAATGAAAAGGCAGCCGTAATCGGTCGATGCATCATAGACTGCCGAGAAATGGGGAAGTGAAGGTCGCATTTTTTCTTGGAAAAAGTTTGCGTTCGAACAGGTAATCTGTTGGAAAAAAGAAAGTCCTGGGGTGTGGGCGTGACTAGGTTACAATGTATTTATCAAAAATTTGGTAATACTTTAGTAAAGGAAAGGTTGATTTTTATGTCGCCTTATTTTTCGAAGATCCTCACAAAAAATGTAGATGTGCTTTTAGTCGTTTCGATACGCAATTCTTCAGGATAAGCGAAATACGTCCGAGGTATTTTTAGAGTTTCCGCCAGTCAAACTCCACGAATCGTGAGACCCGTTTTTTTCCACGTTGATGGTTTTGAAGAAGAAAGAATAATACATTTTTATTGGAGTGGACAGCTTCTAAAAATCAGCAGAACTAAATGTTTTAAGGAAAAGATTTAATGAGAAAGAGGTAATGATATCTGTACAAGTGGCGAAGAGAAGGCAGCAAACACAACACGTCCGTTAAAAATTGATCCATTTGATCTTCTCTATAGCAGTCATCGCGTAAGATTTAAGACTGATTTTTTGCCATAACTAATCTCAAGCTCTCGCAATTCTTAAACACCTCAGGACATCTCATTTTCATGCGTGTTTCCTTTCACGGCAGGTGTTTAAAGTGCACTTGCGTTTCTTAGAACTCACCTTTTCCTAGAAGTTAGGGATTAGGATTAAAATCTTTCTGCTGTGTTAAGCCCTTCGTTGGTGTTATCAGAGTCAACTCCTTCTTCGATACTCGTGCTGATAACGTTGCAAATAAACATTAATGGTAATTTATTTGTAAACATCCAACAAAAGCGTAGGAGATGAGAAAAGAGGAAGTGAAAGAAAAAGGAAAAGAAGAGTTGCATTAGACCTCAAAGAGAAATCAGGATAGAGCTAAAAAAAGAAAAATAAGAAAAGAATGAAGAAGAAGAATAAAAAAAAAGAAAAATAATTTTCAAGAGATATTCAAGATAAGACAAGTCAATCGCTACATAGGTTGTTTTTTACAGAACACCGAAAAATTCGCTACTTTAAATTCTTGAGTAATACTTAGTTAAACGGGGAAAAAGGAGATCTGCCTTTTCTTGAATAGCGAATTTAAAGGTTCCCCATGACTGTTTCGTTGTATTGCTTTTAGAACGTAGGAAGTTATGGGCATATAAATAAAATAGGATTTGATTGTATTAGATCTGGACATATAAAGAAGAAAATATCCGAGAAAGACCACTTAAGAGGTTTTTTCTTGAAGTCTTTTTGAAGGTTTAGTCACTCAAGAGAATTAGGCTATAGAAAGACTGGAAGTGATATTTGGCCCAAAGAGAACCTCACAATATTTTTTATGGACAGAGTAGGTACACGAATTTAAGGAAAATAGGTGGACTGCAAGCTAAAAAAAAACAGGAGAAGAGAGAATCCCATTCATTCAAGCGTGATAAATCGTATAGTATGGAGTGCAGTGCATTTTACGTTCAGTATGAAGGAGTACAGCGGAGGAATATGAATGAGTTTGGAGGCGCATAGATATGGACGAAAATGGAGTGTATGCTCATATAACAGAAACAATGAAATTGCCAAAATTTGAGAACGTAGGATCCAATATCTAAAAAGAAAAAAGTTAAGATATTCACCTTTTCGATTCTGCACTGATGGATTTTTTCGACCAGAATTAGGAACGGTTCAGATATCCTTGATTTAGGAATGTAATAATTATAAATTCAGCGACAAGCACGAAAAGAATGCGAAAATATTATTTCCAAAAAGCACATTTTAGCAGTTTTCCCGCGTATTTTAATTTTAACGGACTGTCAGCTGCAACTTTTCGTGTACCTAGAATAGTGTTTGGTGTGATGAGATGCGTTCAAGTCGAATAGGCGTTATAGGAAAGCTTCATCTTAGTTTATCATTAGAATTTCATCCATCTCTGTGCATTAAGGAAATTTCTCAAAATCTCGCTAAAACCATTTAAAATCCTACGGAAAAAGTTCAAGTAAAGTGGTCAATGGAGGAGAAGGAAGTGAAATCTCGGACTAATTCTGAGAAACACTACCCACGCATATGCCCCCCCCCAGACAATGGAGAATACTGAAAAAAATCGTATTATCATGTTGGAGCAGGCGTAGTAGAGATCGTACAACTTTATTGGACACATAAAGAGAAAGAAAGTCCTCTAATCGAAAAACCCTGGCAACCTGAGAAAAAAACATCAACGCAAATAATAGACTTATAAAAAACAAAAAAATAGGTGGTTCTGAATCACCGTAAATCTTTCCAAATCAGTATTCTAACGATTTAATCAAGGTTAGGGCACAGATGCACTGTATAATCGCCGAAAGCAAAACGTTGGACGGAATCATTCTGGATAATCCAGATTTCTCGTTGGAAAAAGCCTGAATGAACCAGGAAATGGGCCGAATTCTGCGTTTTCTTTGCGCTCTGCAACATTTTCACAGATTTTTGGAGCAGTAACTTCAAGTATTTGGAAGAAAACAACATTGCAACGTATTGGAACTCTTCTATTCTAGTTGATGTGCAGAACTAATATTCTCGTAAGTGATCTAGAAATCTTATAATTAATGAGACTGGATCTTACTCTAATGGACAAGCATGTAAAGAGTATCGTGGAGGATCAGTGAGAACTATGAATTTTTAAATTTTTAAGAAAACCCAAGAAAAGGTGTCTTTTGAGGCGGAAGTGGTACATTTTATGAATAATAATAGAGTTCTATTCTTTGTTAGAAAAATTTCCACATTGTCTTAGAGAAGATCCTTATGTGAAGAAAAAATTCAATGTATACTTATACTGGTTCTAGAAGAACAAATATCATAAAATGGAAAAATACCATAGAATGGAAACGAAGAAGAAGGAAGAGGAACGACCGGATGCTGGATTCATGCAATGCCTCGCTCGGAATGCACCGGCTAGGAGACACACAGCTTTTCAGTTATCAGCCCTTATTATAAGAGTATGACTGAGGTTAACATAAAACGTCGTTATTTTTAACACATCGCCGATAAGAAGAGGTCAACAAATCGTTGGATTTATTTTGAGACTTTTCTATTGCTTAGTGAGCGTTGAAGACGTCACCGCAAACGGCTTTCATTGAACACATAAAGTGCACTGTAATATTTGCCGAATTGGCGGGTCTTATCAGGAATTCCGTGCATTTTCACATTTTGAGAATGCACTAGCAGAGCAGAATTATCGACCGGTAGGATTCCCTGGGTATCGGTTATTTGAAAGATGAAAATTCAGCTGAAATGTGTTGTATGAAGGGAGAGGGAAAGAAAAAAAAACGAACTAGAGTATTCTAAATAAGAGACAAAGAGTGAATGAAACTTCGTACCAGTTGAAGTGCACTTCAACCACAAATGTCAATCAGGTGACTCATTTTCAACGAGTTGGGCACGTTGTACGAGAGTGAATGAACAGCACAAACGACCCGATAGAGTGATACTCCGTTGACTTTTCCATTCTCATCGAAATGACTCATTCTTAATCAGACCTCGTCATTAAAACTAGCGAATTTATTCGAGAGCAAAACGAGAAGAACGAGATGAGAACGAGACGAACCGCTTTAGATGAGAAAACGTGCAGCTTCGCTGTATTTCTAGGTCAATCACGTCTTCAATTTGCCTCTTAAGGGAGGCATGTCGTCGACAAGAAAAAAAAAACTGCACAAGATTTGATGGCAAAATCGGAACCGAAATGCTTTTAGCTAAGAATTGAAAAAAAAAGAACGAGGACGGCTATAGTAAAGGGAGACTAGGCCCATTCATTTTTATGAGTACATTTATATTCGCAAGGAACGATCACAAAGTTGGTTGAGATTCTTTTCGTAAATCTCTGGTTAGAATCTCAACACTTATGATTAATTAGCTTTTGCGTTTCTTGACATTTAGGAAAAAAACGAAGCAGCGAATTTCAAAAATACGTAGGAGTCAGGACTGAATTTTCTTTAAAGTGAACCACGAATCTAGGGCGGTACAAGTTTCAGGTGAGTTATGCCTGTACGAGCAGTAGATTATGGAGAAGGGGTGATTCCGTCCACTTCTTCCTAATTGCCGTAAAAAGCACCCCGAACATGCGGTAAGTGCACACGGCTGGTGCGCTCCAATCGAACTCGTTGCGGATAGTAGCGCGCCGGAACGCTCGAAGCCGTATTTTCCGGGCCGTTTTTTTTGCGACAATTAGGAAGGAATGGACGGAATCACTCTCCTCCCCATAATATATGACTCCGTATAGGCATAACTCACCTGAAACCCGCACCACCCCAGATTCGTGGGGTGATGTGTTTAGGTGTGGAATCCATATTCAGTCGTAAACTGTCTGGGTTACTTGTAGCATTCCATCTATGTATGTGTATACATACACGGAAAACACTGCTTAGGATAAGAGGTTTTGGACCCGCCGCTTCTTAGAAAACCCGTTCAATCTGAGCTGATTAGCTATAATAATCGTTGACTATGTTTATGTGTCTTATTGTGAGCACAAATAATTGGCCGAAGCTTATGATTTCTTACTCCGGATGACTAAACCGCTGTACTGAATTTATTACTTTAAAAAATCAGAGTTGAATGAACAACGCCGTAGTTTCAGAAAAAGAGAGGTCCTGGAGATTGTTGATCATCCGAAGTTCCCTGGATCCTCGAATTCTCGAGCCGTTTGCAGCATTTCCGACCAAGTAAAAAGATGTGAAAGTGAAATTATTCGTGGGATCAAGCTCTTTCCTTTTGACAAGGGTCCAAAATTGTGAATGTGAACCTTTTTCAACTGCCAATATGAACAAAAAACTGACAAAATAATTCAGAAAATGTTTAAAATAGAATTCATGCAAAAATTTTCGCTCGTGAAGGCCATCCGACCGCAATGTAGCAACGGTAAAAATCGAGTAAGAGAGCACAGTGTTCTACGTGAGTGAGAACAGAAGAAAATACAAGCATTGCAGTGAAATAAATAAATAAATAAAAACAATATGTTCATATATAAACAAGCTTAGTTCAACTATCAAGTTGTACTCTCTACTACGAGGTCATCAACTGTTAAATGCTTTAACACTGTTTTATGACTGACTGCCCGCAACAAGTAAGAGAATTCCATGACCCTGCACCCTGTTTTCCAGATAAGTCCTTGTTTTATTTGCATTTTCGTTGAAGGGGTTAGACAAATTAACCAATAACCTCAAAAAATAGATAGAATTATGAGCGATTTCCCTGCGAATCCGTTTGCTAGAATTCCATGGAAAAGAAAACTACAAATCCTTTAGGATAAAATATTTCTTCAATTTTGAACAGAAACAGGAAATAAACTGAGGTAGTGCAAAAAAAAGAAATGCGTTTTGCTTACAAAGACATTGTCAAAAGGAGTCCAACAAGGTATTCTTTCCTAGCATTTCAGGGAGGAGGAAAAATTTCGTGACACCGACTCATTGGAAGTTTCTTTACGAACAACGTAGAATCAAAGGAGCGTTGGCTTAGACTGATAACAAGAATCGTAAGTGGTTCAACTGTCACTGATATGGGAAGCAGAGAATGTTTGAGGATTAATGGAGCGATTCTGAAATGTGCGGAAAGGGCGGAGTCGCTAATAGTTCAGTTCATTTATTCTTTTTGACAAGAAATTTCCCTTGAGTGGAGCTTAAGAGATAACCTCATGCGATGAGTCTCAAGGTTTCCAATCGAATAATTCAGCAGATTTTCATCACTGCGGAAAGATCAGAGAAATTTTAACCATATGATTGGATACTGTCGTCATGTTCTCCGGAATCCGTAGAGCCTACATATACATACTGTAACATCAAGTTATCTTTCGAACATTGTTTCCCAATGCATACGTGCTATCCTGTTTTGCAGAACTCTGCCTCTTTTTTGCGAAGAATTGCTAAAGACGCGCTATCTTTTACCAAATAACGATAAACAGCTGTACTATAGAAAAAAAAAACAAAGCGAAACGAAACGATGCCTCATAGAGCGTCAACGTCCACATTTAGCATGAAGTTTAAGAAAAAAAACTGTCATCGAATTCAGCTGATTCAGAGCGATGAGTGGGTGTCGTTCTGGTATGAGTATGTCACGGAGAATTTATTTTCGTTTTAATCATTCTCGAGGTAATGGAAACGTCGAGAATATTTAATGTATTGCGTGACGAACCACATTTTATCTCTGAGCAATAAATTTTTTCAAAAATCCAGCGGATTCAAACTATGTTCATATTTCAATGATTGGAAATAGGGTGCCAGACATTCAAGATAACATTTTGGTTTGCCTAGCATCCATTACACACTAATTTAATTGTTTTCTTTTGTTTTTCCTTTGTTTCTCTTTTTCTTTTGTTTTTTTTAATTGTTCTCAAAAAAGGAGTTTTGAATCAGACGAACAAGTGGTAGCTAATCATAAAAAATATCTTAAGGAGGCCACAGGACAAAAGAGAAGGAGATAATGCCTGCTGCGATTGTTGAACACAATGTGACGTAGGAAAGAATTACTTATCTCAGGCCGGAGAAAGTAATTATTTCAAGCGGAGAAATAAAAACATGATCATTATTGTTCGTAATTGATATTGATACCAATGATGTAACTATTGCTAGCTATTGCTACCTAATCGAGTTCAATATTACTTATTTAGTTAATATAAAACATATAAATTTTGCATCAATAAAAAAGAATTGAAAAAAATGTAAATGTGCACTATGTGAAAAGAAATAGAATGGAATTGAAATTTAGGATATAAAGCGAGTATATTCACGAGAGAATTGAGCAACAATCTTGCGGATAATGAAATTAGAACAAGTGCATATACATAGTCATCTAGGCATCATAGGTAATTTTTGACAGCACGATAGTGGTGTTGATTAATTATTTATTAGTTTGAAAACACCTACACGTGTGCTATAAAACAAAAACAAGACCGAATAAAGCTGACTAGAATTCCGGCCAAGTTTTACACAGCAAGGCTGATCCTTCACAGCATAATATGTGATGGGTTGGCAGGTCAACCTCCTGGCAGAGAAAGTGAGAAATCCTTACGCGAAATCCTTTTCCCAAATCCAGAACGCTACAGTAAATTACTTGTTCAACGTTGACAGTTGATCTGAAAAAATGACAAGTGCATCGTGTGGTTGACTGTCACCGCTCGTGCAGGATCATTCATATTTCTGCCTGAACGACAAGTGATCAAAGCTTCTCTAAGAGTCAAGGCTGCCAGGTCAGGTGATGGTTGACGATAGTCAAGAAATTACAACTGAAGGGCAGCGAAAAGATGATCGCCTCTTTCAAAAACACTAATTCTATGTACAATCGATCTCATCGATTCATCGAACATGATTGGTCGAAATAATAATTGAGATCAAATTCTGTCAGTTTCACTGAGGCAGTCCTTTAGACATTGAAGTAAGCCAATTATAAGGCGGGATGCCATTAAACAAGGAAATTAGGTAATTGTATAATATATTCAGGATTTCACCTTTTCAGCTTCTCAAGAAAGCGATATTGCAGAAAGCTTAGCCACGAATAAAGGATAATAACAACCTCGGGTCCGGCTCAATTAAAGAAACCAAATATAATAATATATAACATTGAGGATTTAAAACAACTAGACGAACAATTAATAATGATAATTAGATAAACGATTATGTAGACTAATTAGACAAATATAGGATAGATCCAAATGAAAGACAAAGAGCAGAAAGGCGGACCCTGCAATAAGGCGGAACAAACGCTAGGAAGAAGGAGAATAATAATAACACATAATAGAGCTAGTATAGAAAAACAAATAATTAAGTTATTTATATTTTATCAATTATTAATTAATTAATTAACAATTAATTAATTAATAATTTATAAAATATGAATAGTACGGAGGAAGAGTAGATTTGCAAATGTAAATAAGAAATATGTAAACGGGCGACATGAACTGACATGGAACGAAAATCAGAAATAGAAAGATTTGAATGATTGGTCTTATTTCCACTTTAAAAAAAAATGCAGTTGTACATACTCACAACCACACATCTGCTAAAATTCATAATTTTCATGAAATCCTAAATATCATAGGCCTTGTGAAATCCTTAGGTGAACTAGCGAAGATTTTCGGAGGAAATTATGTTTAAATAAATTTAGACTGTGAAGACTGAATGTACATCTTGTCTACGTGCTTCTTCCGTTGATTTGCGACCGTTTGACGTCAATGGGCTCAAGAGAAGACAGAAAAGAAACACCGCAAGATTGAGGATTGCAAGCAAATGAAAATTTTCTTGCAGTAAAATTCTTGGTAACAAAGGAACTTCGGCGGAAAAAAAAACGGGAATTTCAAGCACACGCAGATTGGCATCGATCTATGTACATCGACATGTCGATGGTTCTAGGAGTCATGTATGTCAAAATGATAAAATTAGATTACTTGCGATACTTACAACTACGTATATACCTCACAGACTGCAGCTTTTCGATATCATAGCACAATTTCTGGAATTGTGATTAGTTATTCCAGCAGAAAGGAAATCTAGAATTTGTAATGGAGAATACTTGGACATATGTCCACGAATATAAACAAAAAGAAGAACAAAAAAGATTAAAGTAAACAAACAGTAAATAAATAAGTGAATAAATAGTAAATTTGCGGTGGCGAATTAACGAAAAATTTCTCTCAAATGTTTTTTTTCCAAACGTTGACAGATTGAGTATATGAGAGAAGCAATGAAATAGTCTGAGTTCCCTACGAAGAGACTAAGCATGAATAATTTTATTTCATGAATAACCACACATCCATAAACTTACAGAAAACAACGGAAATCCCCCAGAATTCTCCCGAAAGGTTAATGAACACGTATGCGGGCCAGAGGATAAATTGCACTGGCCAACCGATATATCACATCGGTGTTCTCATATATCCAGACAAATCTTTTGTCCAATTATTGATCCTGGAGAAATGAAATGCTTGGACGTCCTTGGACGGTATCGAGAAGGAAAAAACTATTGATAATACAAAGATAGTGATGATCTCAAACCAATACGAGGTTACAACTCTGTCTTTCGAAAAATGATTATACTGTTTTGGTATATTACAATGTATTTTCCGTTACCATACCAAAAATTTTATATGTTTTTATTTTTTGTTCTTTTTTTCAAATTAATGTAATAATAGTGCTGGTAATCTTACAGTAATTTCTACTTCAAAACAAAATTTTATACTTTAAAATTTGTGATTTTGCCACACTATAGCAAAAAGCCTGTTTTTCACTTGAGAATGAATGGTAGGTAAGTAGCACCAAAGGGAACGATATATTGGTCAAAACTAGACAGTTTTTGCTGAACGTTTTTCGATCCATAAGAAAATGGGAACGTTTGGACGTTCCACCGCAAATAGACAGAAAAGAGGGAAGAGAAGAAGGAGAGAAAAGAGATAGAAGAGAGAAAGTTTAGATTGAAGATATGCGTTTTTATAATGGTTAAAGTTAAAGGCACAGAACGTAGAAGAAATATAAGCCGTTTCCCTGTAAGCAAAACCGATTATATTTCGTCCATTTCCTCTCATGGCTGCAAAAACTCGGAAAAAAGATAAGTAGAATCCGTAGGAAATTTAATAGAGAAGTTAGAAGACTGATAGAAAAAAGCAATTTCCCTAGAATTTGAGTTCAAGGCCGTCATTTGCTGTGAGTTCTTTTATGGGTTTTTAAAATCAAATTTAAGTGTACTTCTATCAAAAGTGATATGAATTCAAACAGATACACAACATATCAAATGAATAAAGCAATGTATTAAATTTATTTCTACCTGCTCATGATCAGCTATAGAAATCAGCTCGTGATTTTGATTAATATTTGATTTAACTGCAGCTTCGTGCTATGTACACAGAAAGTGTCTGGTTCTGAACAGAATCTACAATATATAATATGATAATTCGGCGGAGAATTGGAAATAAAAAGGGCATCTGCTTACTATCTTCTTCAGAATTATATATGCATAGCCTCTGAGAGAGGAATGTAGCAGTATGTAATCACTCGAGAGTCATTGCAATGTCTGTACTTTGAGAAAAAATGTAAATAAGTTCACGCGTGGGCAACTGACTCGTAGGATGATTCATTTGGTTTGAACGTTTGTGCAGATTTCCTGACCTTTACGGATAATTTATAAATACCAAGGACATAGTAACGGAAGTTAATACACTATCGAACTGTAAAAGCTGAATCAATCGCTGAAGTGCAACTTTTGAACTTGTTTGGGATGACTGAATGGTTAGGAATGAAAGCCTAGGATGACTTATCACCAAGTGAAAAATCCTAAAATAATAATAATTATGAAATGTGCATTTTCTAAACCACATAGATGATGAATATTCTTGTGCAGAACCCACGCCTGACTGAATAAAGACAGATGGTAATTAAACGAAGAGCCATTATTGCCTTTCGGCCTAGTCACATTTTTAAGCTCCCATTTCTCAAAGTTTCCAAAATGACTGACCTAAAAACTGAAGTGAGGAGATAACTGGAAAATACTGAGAAAGGAGGGGTGAAAGCTTTCCAGAACTAAAGAACTTCATCCTAAAATTAGCTGCTATGCATCCTATATTAAGGCGTTGAATATTAGTGTTATTTAAGTGGATACCCATGTGAATTTGAGATGTTTTAAGCTTTTAGGGAAACGAGAGTCAAATTAGTCGAAAGAAAGATTATTTACAGTGATCAGCTGCAGCACATAATTCTCTTGCCACTTGAAAAATCGGTAATCTTATTGAAGAGGAGTATGAGTGAAAGTAGAACATGAATTCCAGTTGATCGCCAGAGAGAAGGATGAACATTGCTAGGATAATTGAAGCCGATAAAAGATCATTTAAACACGACATTGAAGAGAGGGTGCGGCGCAGTTGGTAATAGGTTCTGCTGCGGCTGCACGGTCGATCGTTGGTTCGAAACCGCACTAGTTGTTTAAACGAACCACTTCATTCTTCCGCGTTCGATAAATTGGTACCAGACTTGTTTGGGAGGATAAAAATACTGACTTTATGCATCGGCTAGAACCCGCAAGTAATTGTGTAGCCTAGACTCGCGTTCGTAAACGATTCCGAATTCCCAAACGATTCTGAATTGAAGTGAACACATTGGCGCATCCCAGGAGGTTTGATTAACGTCAGACCCTGTATTTTTTCGTATTTAATTTTTTAAACGTTTTTGATGCTGCTCATATTTCTCTATCAGCAACGAAAAAGATGCAAAACAAGAAACAGGGTTATTACTACGTCTCTTCTCCGCCTTCTACATTTTTTTTTCGAGTGCAGAAATAAAGAACTTTTCCAAAATAAACTTATACTAATAAATGTTATAGTAGTCCTTAAGGTTCATACTGATTTGGAATAGTTTTTTTTGTTGTAGTTAGCTGCCAGGGGAAAACAGTTACAGTAATGATGCCAAAAAGAGAAAAAGGAAGACCGGGCACAGTACAGAGGTGTTGAGAAGGTTTATCGCAAATCATACTCAAAACACAAGTGTACTTCCAATTTTAAGCAGAGCAAGAGGAAATCACTGTCGCTCAAGTTGATTTCAATTAATAAAATGAGAATTTTTCCAAAAAAAAAAGTTGGAAAAATATGCTCGTATTTATGCAAATACGCATGGTATTCGACAAAATTCGTTTCCACAAAGCTGACAAACATAAATGTTGGCACAGGAAAATGTGGAGTATCCCGAAATTCGGCTTGCTTGCACGATGCACTAAAAATCGATCGAAGAAAAATGGCGGGAAACAGGGATGAGAACATCTGATGGGAGTCCATGTGCAGTTAGGCAAGGCTGCAGATAGGAATGAAATAATTCTGGAATAGAAAGCAAACGAAAAAAGTGTGGAAGTAGAAATATTGCAGAATGAGCAGAATGTGCTCGCTATCACAATTTAAAGCATGTAGTTATCAGAAGATAAAGGAAGAAAAAACAACAGATTAATGAGCAGGAAAATAAACGCAGAATGACGATTGGCTGGAACAACAAACTCAAAGGGAAGCGAAAGGATATTCTTTCTCTTGAAATGAGAGGTTTTGAAAAATAATTAACTTGAGAAAGTTTACCATAAACAGCTTTGAATGATATTGGGGAAAACGGTTGAATCTGGAAGATGTTTTTCGAAGCATTCAATTTTTTTTTCCAGAAAATTGGAAAGAAGATATCGGTTGGGATAAATTCCTCGGTCCTCAATATAGCTTTAAGTATATTTCATTTTATTTATTTACCTACTTGTTATCTATCACGGATCAATAGTTGTGATTCAAACTATGGATGTAAGATTCTAAAGGATATTTGTGGTGGCGTATAGCGCAAGAAAATCGAAAAAAAAGAAGAAAAAATCGTTCCATTTCGCATTTCACTATGCAATTTTATACAATTGAACGTATAATTTTCATTCAAGTGACGTCAAAAGACAGAAACAATCAAGAACTAAAAGAAAATGAAGCAAAATTAAGAAGAAAAAATAAAATTAAGGATCAAAATAAGTGAAACTAGCCCAGAAGACACCTTTATCCACAAATAACTTGGGAATCCGAAAAAAGACAGCACAATTTACAGCGTTTACAGAGAATTTGTAACATTACGACCTGTTGGCAGCTGATATAACTTTAGCATACATGGTACAAAATTCCGGAACTACTGTAGTATGAAAATTATTGTAAAGACTACAATTTCCTGCACACTGAAGCAACATTCATTCGCCTTTGATGGTTTTGATAGACGATTTGCGTGACCATAAAGGAACGTGTGAGAAAAAGATGTTGTTCGATCATCCAGAAAATGCGTCACAAATCCGTGAAACCTCCCCATCGTAGCCGTTTTGGACACGTCATCCTCATACTGATGGAAGAGCCATTAAATAAACGGCATAGCGATAGAACGTTGGAAACGTGGAGGCTACAGAGATGTAAGGAAAGTAAACTGAAAAGCTAACTCAACCGCTCGTATCAGTACTGTCCCATTTGTAGCTACAGCTAAAGAAGTGGCGAGAGGAGATCGAGGCGAAAAGCGGCTGAAAAGAGGTTCGGTGGGACAGCCATCAATTTGTGTCGACTGAGAAGCCTTGCTTCTTTTTTTTCCAAAGAATGCTGCGCTTTCTGCTTAAAAGCCTTCGCTTTCGTCCTTGAGGACATGTTTCCAACCGTTTTAAACACAAACATAATCTTCACATTTGGTTTTCTTCAATACAAATGAATATTTCAGATAAAAGCTTGTTGACTTCATTCATTTCTCATTCATCCATTTCTTCTCAGGCCTGAAAAAACTGAAACAAAAGTTCAAAAACTGAAAAAAGTTAAGTAGAACCCGTAGGAAATTCAATAGGAAAATTAGAAGAGTAACAGAAAATAAGCAATTCCTAAGAATTTGAGTTCAAGCCCGAGTCAATGTTGCCCGAGTTCATCCTAATTGTTCCTAACATATACAGCAAACTATACGCCTTATATAAAGCAATAGAATAAAAATAAACAAGTAAAATAGAGCTCAAAGAAGAGCATCTGATCACGGATTCTATTCTGTTGTGGTTAGGGCGTGGATGCTTTGTCGTTACACGAATGTAAAGAATGTTCTTTTTCCCGTCCCAGACCGCAGCTATTTGTGGATGGCAAAGAAAAGAGAAATGAAGGAAAAAGGCGAAAGCAACGATGGGGCTCAACTATACTCCAAAGCTTGCATTGAATAAACTGACACATGGAGTATTCAGAACAATGATTTTATTTGATCGTTTCATAAACTACAGTTAAAAATGTATGTCAGCATTCGAACAAGTATCCAGAAAATTCTTCACTCAAATTTTGGAGAAATTTCACCGATCCAGACTCGAGCATTTGACTGATGGCGGCCTTAGAGTATGCTAAGACTGACATGGTGAAATGCTCATGCATTTGCGAAGGACTGTCGTAAATCCTAGACAAGGAGAGTCTCTTATCTCTTTTCTGAGCAAATGAGTCAACAAGGTAAAAAAAAAAGATCAGAAGCGAACAGCAAGCAGTTTACGAAGATATTCGAGTTAAAATTGCTTAAAATTTACAATATTTCCTATAGAATAGATCTGGACTTTTGTTCGTGAAATCGCTAGCGTCTGAGTGCGGCTTTCAACAAATTGAAGATGAGATGTTCAATTCAGTGGAACAATTAATTTCCACTTAATTTTCCTTATTTCTTTCATTTTTCCACTTCTGCCCACATTCCAGGATAAGCGAAAATGTTTTTTTTTCTGGAAAACTAGCAAATAGTTGGCCCCGTCATAGATTCTCGTGGTGGTGGCTCTCGAGAATAATGCGTTCATGTACAAGCAGAAGCGATTTGTGCTGCTAGTCCTAAGCAGGACCGTTGTGGGTCCTGGACAGCACGAGTTTCTTTCCCGTTCCCCGAGCAAATGAGTCAATAAGATAAAATATAAGATAAAAAAGTGAGTCACAAGCAAACAGCAAACATGTGGGTAAGCAAATAAACGAAGAGTCATTTGTTATGCACGTAAATGTGATGTTTGAAATGTTTTTTTTTGTCTCAAATTTTCATACAATGAGGTGACTGCGCTGAGTTTCTGTCGTGTGCTTATTCTCAGCAGATTGTATTGATCGATTGGTATGAAACAAATCGCGGGACAATAAATCTGTAATGAACTATGTCTGTATAACATTGGCAATAGATAAGCGAGAATATTAGAAGCAGAAAGAGGCTATTTAGAAGCTACAAAGATGAGATATAATCTTAAGTCAACATGCACGTGAGGTAGACATTCATCCGTAAAGATTTGCTGGGTAAAGATCTTTTCTCTCTTTCTTCTTTTTTGTAGTAAATAACGTAACGGAAACACGATAGAACGAGGAAGCGCTCTTTGATTTATGGATTACAGCAGCACAGATGTGCCGTAGCGCCGTCAATGATTTGTTTATTCAGTCATGTGATGTTTTATTGCACTATAGTGTCTGTGAAATAATAACGGACAATGCTGAGAAACTTCTCGGCATCATGGAATGAGAAAAAAATGACCAATCATCGGAAAGATAACGTTAACTTTGGATTTTCTAACAAATAAGTACTCAATGATGCAAAGAATACGTTCAAATTTACAAAAATAAAAAATCATAGATGAGATCAAAGACAGGATGTGAAAGTGAAAATCAGAGAATGTAGAAATGTTCGGGATATCTTCCAGAAGCATAAAAATCCGACCGTTCTTGAATCTTGGCATAGTGACTGCAACTTGTAGGCCATAAATGTTAAGAAAGAGTCAAGTTTTCTCTTGATATCATTCTCAAACATAAGAGAGTTCAAGAAGGTCGTGTTCGGGCATTTAAGGTCTGACCAACGGAGTCGTCTTTGTTGTCGAAGAGCACACACACATCCAGTTAGGAACTTAACAAAAATAGATTTTTGTTTGCGTTAAGCAAAACGCATGAAATGGGGACGTAACAAACAGTTTCAAATCAGAAAATCCCACGACTCTTTTCCTTGCCAATCCATGGATCTGGAAAGTCCCTGAACTAGATCACAGCGCAAACCAGGAGCGAACCATACACTTTATCCAGCCCTCTGGACATCCTAAACTGGTCAGGAAACACGCTGAAGAGGATGTCAGTTAAAAATTAGAACAATCTCGTGAAGAGTATGAACACTTATTTCGTGTTGTCTAATGTGTGGTCTGTACCGCTCACGATTGCAATTGACTTAACGCTTGTTTCCAGATACTGGCTGGGTTTTCGTCTGAGCGTTTCTTTTTTTTGTGGCTCCAAGGAGTTGTGGGAAGTTTACTCTTATTCTTCTAGGTTGGTATATCTGTGTAGTAGTTCTTCAAGATGACCGGGACAGAGCGCAAAGTTTTTCAGGTGAGCTTTTGTTCGTCTTTATTTTCCTTTCTTTCATTCGATTATTCTAACAATTTCTGCTCCGCTTCGTACTTAGTTTGTTCCTTTTTTCAGTTTTTTTTTTCGTACGGTTTTATTTTTTAGAAGTGCTTTTCTTTACTCTTTCTTGTTCAGAAATACTACCCTCCCGACTATGATCCTACTAAACTACCGAGAGCTAAAGGGACGAGAGCACGGTATGTTCTTATTTATGATCATTTTTAGGAGGACGTTTTTATTGTTTTGTTTTTGTTTGTTTTGTACATTTGCTTTTTTTCCCGCAGATTTACTTCCTTCTTTACAAAAAAGCAACTAATGCTTGACGCTGTCTTTTTTTTGTGAGATGCTAAAAAGATTTTCAGGCAGTTTGTCCAACGAGTTATGACCCCTTTCAACATGCAGTGTAACACTTGCCATGAGTACATTTATAAAGGGAAAAAATTCAATATGAAAAGAGAAACGGTAGAAGGAGAGGACTACCTGGGACTGAGATTGTTTAGATTCTATTTCAAGTAAGTTCTTTACACGCGAATTCTATGGGTTTGTATTCATTGTGTGGCACTCCAACTTCTGTTTTTGATTATGATTACTTTTTACTATTGCGCATATATCCCTCATAGACTCCTTAGGATTTAAACATTTCATTTCTTCCTAGGTTTTGCTTTGATATTCCAGATGTCCGAACTGCTTGGCAGAAATTACTTTCAAAACCGATCTGGAGAACTGTGATTATCAGAATGTAAGTATTTCAAAAACCAAGTTGTGTGTTTGGCTACGAGAATTACGTTTGCCCTAAGTTCTATCTTTTCGTACCCTTTATTTTTGCGGTTTTTTTGTTCTTCGTTCTTTCCTACTTTTTCTTCGTTTTTACCAGTCTTGGAAGCTATAGTATGATGATGAATCTGACCTGGCACTAAGGTTTTGAATGTGAAATTAACTTTAGTCAAGAAAATAATTTGTGTTTGTTATTGAAATGCCAACACATCTCTATTCTTATTTAATTATCCTTTACCTTTAAACTACAACCTGCTACTGCACTAAATTGTTTCGTGCTTACAAAATTTTTGGATTTAGGAGCACGGGGCCACTCGATTATTCGAAGCTATCAAAATGTACCAAGACGCTGAAAAAGCTAAGGAAGCCCAAGAAGAAGAAGACAAAAAAGATCCGATGAAAATGCTCGAAAAAAGAACGATGATGAGTCGCGCTGAGATGGAGGCTATGGGTTCGTAGCTAGGAAAAAGACTGTCTCTGCTACGGAATCTATAGTTTCTTTTTAGGAAACCTCGAGGATCTGCAAGAGATTAGTAGACACAAGGAATCTGTAGATGTTGATGACTTCTTGGAGGCTACCAAACCTGAGTTAACAATTGCTGAACAGATAAAATTGCAGGAGGAGGAGGATGAGGCATTAATCAGGTCCGTTATGTTACAAAGCCTGTATACATAATTTCAATAATATTTTGGTATATATTTTGGTGTATTTCGGTATATGTTGTTTGGGATCTCAGCAGAATTATCCAGGAACATCTATGGAAGGACGAGCGATGGGAAGATAATGAAACGGTTAGACGAAGAAGAGGAAGAGGAGAAGCCTGGAACAAGCGGATTGGTGGGTGTCCCGAAGTGTGTTCAGAAATACTCAAATCATTTGATGTTTCTTTCCACGTAAAGAAGAAGGATTCCGTACTGACATTCTTCTTTTCAGCTGACAACGAAAGAACCTCCTGACATCAAGCCGGTTGACATAAAGCCAACGTTTAGTAAGGATATTCCCAAACGAGCCAATGATCAAAAGGCGCTGTTGTCGAAGTTGGTAACTGTCAAAAAGAAAAAGGTACGTCTTCATTAATTGTTCTCAAATCTGCGCTAGCTCTCCTTTGAAATAAAAATCGACAACATCTTAAGACGTTTTCGAACATTCATTCTTGTCATTATTCGATGCTTTTGATCTGGTCATTATTTACGAGCCTCCCGGGAATTGTAATGCTGATGCGAGTTAAAGTTACAGAAAGTCCTAAAAATGTTCGAGAAGGTTTCAGTTTATAGGGATTGCTGCTAAGCATTTGTGAAATTCTAGAGCGAGTGTGATTTTGACTTTTGCAAATCTATTTATTGCGTGTCAAGTTCTACACACATAGGACCGCATTGAATTTGATATGGGAAAGCTCGGATGATCTGATATGCACCCATCCCATTCCAGAATCGCTCAAAACTGCTGTTGTCATTACACTTCTTCACAAACGAGTGTAGTAAAAGTGTTGCGTCCATCCAGAATGCCCTTAGTAGTAACTGTGGCCATTCTCAGGCAGGCACACCTAGGTCTTAGGCTTCTTCGCAAAAACTTGTAGAGTCTCCCAATGAATTAGAGTTATTGAGGTTAGGTAACGTGCACTATGCCACCACAAATGCGCCAAAACGTCTGGATTAGTAGTGAGTTGTTCGAGCGCAACTGTTTCACGAAAGAAATCTTTTTTTAGCATATTTATTGCTGCGCCAAATTGTCACAAGAGAGATTTTGTCCTTATTGAATGAGGTGGGAAAAAAAATGCAGGTTGGGGAGCATATTCAAACATTCTGCTGATTGTGCTGGCCTTAAATTCTTGAACTGAAAATACACCTGTTCTCCGAAATAGCCATTAAAATAATTAATTTAATGCATCCTTATTAAAGGTACTTACTAGACCAGACTTCCAAACACTTTTTATTTTAAAAAAAGAGACAAACTTCCCCTACTGTAGCTCACTTGTGGATATGAACTTTTCTCTGTCTCTGTTTCACTTTTTCCTTCCTGAAAAGAAATTGGTTTTCTCAGTCCCTATTCAAATATGTCCCACGAGAAATGTCACTTGCCCAGTTATGTTACACAGCTCACTTTTCTTTATATTCTTTATTCCTGGTGCTATTCGTTTTGAGGGATCACCAAGAATCTTTTTGTTAACAGAAATGTATTTCTCATTTTTCTGGATGTTGAACTTTGAGATGAGTAGGCGATCGCTTGAAACGCAGACTTTGAACTCTTGGGTTGAAAAAAATTGACCGAGTATTGGAGGAGCAAAACAGTTTATTTGTTTCCTTTTTTTGAGTGATTGTTTCACGATAGTTCGGAAACCTGTGGGAAAATATAAAGTAAAGGGTGTCATTATGAATGTAAGCGTTGCCCCATTCAATTTCTCCCGATGCTGAAAAAGCGTGTGGGAACGGCGTTTGTTCCTACGAGCTAAACTAACACGCCAGCCCTGTCCAAGCATCGAGTGATCGAGAGTCAATAAGGTCTTCTAGGCAGGTTTCATGTTCAAGTGAAACCAATCATCAGGCTGCTGAGGGAACCAGAGTGTGCACAAGGGTGGCACGTTCTAATGCACCTCGCAGGAATTAAAGCGATTTCCGCTCCGTTTGTTTTAGGACGATTAAGGAAGTTGAGCGGGACCACGCTCATATTCGCAGCTTACAGCCGAACTTTATTTTTTTTTTCGTACGGGTTTCTCAACTACGTCAGTTTTATGATACGCTGCCTTTAAAAGAATTTTCTTTGAACCTTGAACTTAACTAATGAGTTAGTGTTTCATGGCGTTAGGTGTGTGACTGTGTTTTTGAAATGATTCCATATATTTTTTCCTTTTTCGATGGAAGGAGGGTATACAAGTTTTAATCGTATTCTATTAGCCATTGCGACTGATAATTTGCTCTCAATTTGCCTGCTCCTGAGTCTAGTAAGCCTTAGAACAAATACTATTTGTGAATGATCATTGACCACAGACACCTTTCAAATAGTTTTCTTAAAGTCCAGCCTCCCATGAAATGAATGTCCCACGTCGAAAACTCGCTACTGACAAGGGTAATCCGTCTCAGCACATTAAATTTTTTTAAATCCTTCTTTTTATGTCCTTGAATCTCCTGCTTTTGCGCTTTTTGAAGGCTTTTTGTAAAGAAAAAGAGGTTCGGTATGTCAAGCGTTTTTTTTCCCAACCCATTGCAGGATGTCTTCAATAATTTATGACTCCTAAAGGATTTTCTCTGTAGCCTGCTTTTCGGAACCGCTTGAGTATTCATATATTCAGGTTGAAGTGAAGGAAGAACCTGTCGATGATCTTCCTATACCTCCGCCTTCCACATCCACTCGGTCAGAAATGAAGCCATCAAGTGGCCTGCTAGGGCTCTGTGGCTACGGAAGTGGAAGCGGAACTGACTCGGATTGACTTCTTATAAGTAACCTCTGTATATATTGTCATTGACTTGGAATTATTAAAATAAAATGTTTATTCAGTAGTCACACGAATAGGCATTTACGAAAACAAATAGCATATCTGGAACAGAATGAATTTTCCTAGAGCTCTAGAAAAAAAAGAGTGAATAAGTGAACACTTTGGTTTTACGCCGCTTAGCGATTACAGTGGAGGTTATTAGTCGCATGCATTTGTAGCTGGTCTTTACGAAATAATGACTAGAGTTTTCCGAATATTTGTATTGACCCAGTGTTAGTTTGAGAAGATATACATGCATAAATGTCCGAAATTTAGAGATCGTTGTTACGGTACCTAGGATGGAGGTGATGATGACAATGTTGGATATTGCTTAGAGGGAGGAATCTTTGAGGGGGTCATGAATTACTCGAGAGAATCGACGTCCACTGCGCTGAGTGAGCTTTGGTGAAAGAATTCCGAGCACGCCACCCACGTCGAAAACCTGAAATAATTGAGGATAACATCAATAGTCACGGACTATAGATGCCTAATATTCGTTTGTGGCTGCAGCTCTTGTACAAATAATAATAATAATAATAATAGTAAGAGCACCCCAACAATTTACGACAAGTATTAAACTAAGTCTCTGTGTCTGTTTCCCATTGTAACAAGCACAGTGTTTTTTATAATTGCGATTATTCTTGTTGTCATCACTTCATGGTGCTAAAAAATTTCGCTACTAAACTCATATCTTGTTAATAAACGCCGTGAAGAGCATAGTTGCTCAAGATTGAGGTGGAACAGTCAGAGAGCAGAAATAATCATTACCGCAAAAATCCTCTTGAACTACTTCCGCATCCATTTTTGTATATTTATTGTACATGTGCTTATAGGTCTGCATTGATTTCTTTCATTTTCTCGAGGTCTGTGATTGAATTAACACTGACCTGCGTAATTATATCCTGAGCCTCGTCCTGACTTTTCGCGACCAGACCGAGCTGAGCTTTGAGTAGTCTATAATATGTTGATTTCTATTATGAGTCAGTGTGAAATTAGACTCCTACGTTTGTTACTGAGTAGTTATCCAGAGATCAAGGTGGAGCTTCCGCGAACTTTGGAAAAAAGAAAAAAGCAGCCTGATTTCAACAACTATAGGTTCGAGATTAGTAGTGAAGACTAGATAGTGAGAGGAATTGCTTGGCTGCTAAAATAACAAGCAATTAAAACAAAAATGGAAGATGAGCGGGGGTGAAAATCCACAACTCTGTAGATATCAGCATTACCATTTGATCATATTTCGGTTCACTTTTTAGTTATAAAGAAAATTTTGCGAAGTTTCTTCTTTGGTTTGCTTATACCTAGGTGACCTTTTCTTCCATTTTATGTTTATTTAGGAATCGCTTGGTAATTTTAAAAGACTTTATCAAATAATTAGTAATTAGTAATTAATAATTAGTAATAATTAGTAAATAATTAGTAGTTATAGTTAAATCGCACTCACCTCAAATTCCAAGTGAAATTCTCTGCAGCTCTCGTAGCTTTCTGACCTTTTAGGCCACTTTCCAAGCAAAGATGCGCCAATTCATCATGACTTTCCGAAATGTGTTTGATGGATTCTTCAATCTGCAAAAAAAAATCCATCCCCTTCGATACTCTTCTACGTACCTCGCTTCCTCTTTCTGTTTCACCTCACTATACCACTTTATTGTGAATCTGTTTGCTTATGTAGTTGATGATTTGATGCAGTACCTTAGTTAGGAGGTTATCAGCATGTCCCAATGTAGCGACGCAATGAGAAATCAGTGTCTTGAGTTTCTGGAACGTTCTCTGGAGTTGATCCGGAATCTGACCTGTTACGATAATCACAGGGAACTGAAAAAAAATGGTGCCGATTATCATTATGTAGGGCGACGAATAAATGAGTGAATGAAAGTTTTCTCCTACATTTTTCTCATCGCTTTCTATCACAAATGAGGGCACGACCTCTTGACTGCGACTAGTTTCCGATCCGGCCGAAGGAGATGATGGTGGGGTTGCTGAAGAAAGCGAGTACATTGAAATTTAAAATTCCTGATTTTCCGTTATTTCCTTCAAGGGGACGGAAGATATAGGACTATATGAGCTTTGAAAATCTGTCATTTTTCATTTCTTCTGCCATAGATCCTCATGTTTTTTTCAATCCTTGTAATGTCTCATTTCGCTTTCTTTCGTGCGCAGAACTATCCCTTCCTTTTTTTTCCTTTTTGAGAGCTTTTCATCTCCAAACTCTCTCGTGTTTGTTTGAGCATAGTAGAAAAACAAGGCTTTTTTTCTGACCACAGCACTCTTTCGAATGTTTCTGCTTGCTGCTTTTACTTCCCCTTTCCAGTTTCTGGATTATAATGGGTCTACCTATGCTTTCAGAATCTTGATAGAGGGAGTGTAGGAACTCAATTTTTTTAATCTGTCCTCTTGTTTGGATCACATTTACTAGTATTTATACAACAAATGATTACGGTCACTTACAATTTACGGCCAATGTCATCATCCTGGAATGTATCAGGCGAATTCCTTGACGAATTGTACCAGCTGGCCCCAGACCACATTCTTCTTGCCAGTCCACCTAAATTTCCATAAAAAGATTTTTTTTTTGCTTCATTTCTCTCATAAGGTATAAAGTAATTTACCAGTGCGGCTTCGAGTTTATTTCGCATCGCAATCGACTCGCACAGTGGCGCGACCGCCGTTTTGAACTGATCATCAACTGTCTGGAATCGGAGAATCCCATTCTAGGGTGATTTTTACAAATTAAAAACATTTTGACACGCTGTAAACTCCCCTTCTCCCTCCTATGAGGTAATTTTATGTGCGATTTTGCTTGGTCTGGGACTACTTACGTTTTTTATGTCTAGAGATTTGGAGGAAGCAAGTTCGGCAATTTGACGGCAAAAAATGTGAGGTTGAATGGAGTGAAAGATTTGAAAGTATTTGTTGGAAAGCGAGTCGTACTATTGCAAAAAAAAATAGGACAAAAGCGAAGAAAAAAAAGCTGATTTTATAGAAAAGTTACTATTCTTGAAGGCGAGCAAGCACAAAAAACAGGTGCGCATGTATTATTAAAAGCATTAATTTCATTGCTTATTAAAGGCATCACCCCACGAATCTGAGGTGGTGCAGATTTCAGGTGGAGTATTCGTATACGGGATGGGAGACTACGGAGAGGGAGGTGATTCCGTCCATTTCTTGCTAATTGCCGTAAAAAACGGCCCGGAAGATACGGCTTCATTCGTTTTGGCGCACCATTTTGTACAAGAGGTTCGATTGGAGCGCGCCAGTCTTGTGCCGCGCCGCATCTTCCGGGCCGTTTTTTACGGCAATTAGCAAGAAATGGACGGAATCACCTCCCTCTCCGTAGTCTCCCATCCCGTATACGAATACTCCACCTGAAATCTGCACCACCTCAGATTCGTGGGGTGATGCCTTTAAATGTAAGGTAGAATACTTGAAACAGAAATTTGTGCAGAAAAACAATTATCAATAAACTTCAAGAAATTCCTTAGGAGAAGTACCACACAAGGAACCATGACTGGACTAAGAACCTCAAATCAAATTCCAGAAACCGAGCGTTTTTGAGGAAATGATAGTGTAAAAAAATTTGTAGAAAAAAATATAATTCAGTTGATTTACCGTTTTCCGCAACTGAAAACCGAGAGTAAACTGGGATTAATTTGGGTTAAATTGGGATTCCGCAAACACGAAAACTTCTACTTACTAGATTTTACACGAATCCTAACGCTAACTCTCAGATGTATAAATATGAAGAAAATCTGTAAACTTTTGTGGACGAGTTTGCTAACTTACTGATCATTATTTCTCTACTTACATTACTATAGATACACGTGTGAAGTGACAGTTGACCAGTTTGTAGTGATGTAAACTCGTCCACAGCTGGCGTAAAATGATTTAACCTTAGGAAATTTTAACAAATAAAAGGAGTTTTGCACTGGAGCAACTTATATCCACATGAGGTTGTCCAAATCTCCGTATTACGATTCTTAAAAATGGTTTTATTTTGGATGATGAATTTAAAAGGAAGAGGGTGAATTAACAAAAGAGATATGTACGTAAATAGCACACAAATATTTTGTTTTTTTTTATTCTCGGATTTTAATATGCGCATCCTAGGTATGTTGTAATAATATTCGAACATTCAGAAGATGAGCAGTAGCGCATTCCAGTAGATGGGTGAATAGTTGTTGTCTGGAATGCGCAATTGCTGAGAACTTCCAGATTTTTTTCCAAATGCAAATTGAACGTGAGAAACAACTGTACTATCAAGCATAAGGACATATTTGTTAGTTAGTTCATTCTTGCCTCATAACTGTAGACCTTAATGATGTTCCAAAGTTTTACAGCGGATTAACGGAAGGAGTGAGACGGAATGGTAGCCGAATTTATAGAGGCAAGAGAGTTAGAGCAAAAAAACTTGTGGATAAGAAGCTAAGAATAAAATGGTCCTGGATAAGAAAAACTTGGGTATTGATTTAACTTGGGATAAAAATCCTGGTTAGAAAAAGTTCTCTGCCAGTTTTGCGTGAAGGGAGGGAAAACTTCATTAAGGTGATTGGGAGGAATCGCTCTTATGAGACTTTTTCAGTCTTTTCCTATACCAGTTCACATCTCGGCTATTTGCAAAACCTCTTTATAGGTTCGACTATGCCATAATGTCAAGAAGTTTTCCTGAAATGCATCCTACGATCAGTGATCAACTAGCCTTATTTCTATTTGTGTCAACTGTGAGCCGTAGCCTAACACCAAACTTCGCCAAGCACACTCACCTTAATCCCGACGAGCTTCATGCCGGTATTGACACGACTGGATTTCCGTTTCACCGACATGCCTCTTTTCTTGGCCTTCTGGAAAGAAAAAATCGGATCTAATCGAATCAGTCACGCCCCGCCATCGTCACGCCCATCGGCTGCGCTTGGACAACTAGGGAGCGCTATTGTCGCGCTGCTAGCTGGAGAAAATATTGTTAAGGATAAGTCTTGAGCTAGTTCTGTTTACGAGTTGCAGTGGTCGTCTTTTGGAATTTGTTTAGGCCAAGAGCGATAGCGCGTACGAAGAAATGTCACTACTTGATGCTCAGTTACTCGCCAAATATTCGAATATTCGCATGGAGTGCTCACCCCTCCGCCGCGTTTGTTGGTAATAGCGATGTGAACGAAAAGTGTCGCATTCGGAAGCACATCGCCTTCGCTGCTCAATAGAGGAACGTGTCTAAATCCTGAAAAAAGGAAAACAGTTCATAGAAAGAATGGAACTCCATATATAACAAATATTTAATGATGTTATTATATTATTATGCTTTGACCAGACAATATTTGCTAATCCTCCCAAACAGTTTTCCTGTGCAGTAAATCAAAACTGCACCGAAGGTTGAGTGAGGTGTTAGAGAATTAAGGGAAACAGATGACCGATGACTAAAGCTTAGCTGGAATCTCATGATAAAAATATTTAGGTCTGCAACTACACAATCAACCAAAAAAGGACTTGCACAGAATTGGACATGACAGCGCGGTTAAATTTTGCTTTGAAAAAATCCTAAAATTTATCTCTAAACAGGGATACACACCTCTGTTGGAGTATGGACAGGATCAAGTTACATTCTGAGTATTTTCCATGTTCGATTGTCCTTGAATCTTGGCATGTTGAATTCGTTTTATATTGATTTGCTTGAGCCGCAGGCAAGATTGGTATTTTTTTTCGAAATAGAAGTAGAAGTTACGACAACACCCTTCCAGTCCGAGATCACACCGCTGAGAACACTAGAGGATTACCGACAAAATTCCAAAAATGAACAGAACGGAGGAGTGAATTGCGATCACAAACGGACTAGCCCCATATGAATCTCTGCGCGAGTTCTGATCAACGGCGCGAGATGTCAGGACCCTATAAAAAAACCTTTGTGGTTCATACTTGTGGTACGTGGTGGTCTCTTACGTTACCGAAATTAAGCAATTGTGGTAAGCGCTAGCTGATGTGTTGACCTTTGAGTCTGCTTATCGCTTTGATGCTTTCTGTAGAGTGATGAGGGACCTTGAAGGATAAATTACCGAAGACTTTGATTTTTTCAGGCTCTGACGAAGGCGTTTACGCCGAAACGTCGGCTTTCAATAAAGATCAATACCAATCTTGGCTACAGCTGAGGCAAATCAATGTAAAAGCTACGAGATCAAGTTTTTTCGAGATTTTTTTTTGGTAACGAATCTTCTTGAGTTCTCAGTGCATCCTCTATTTCTGGAATAACAACCGAGTAATTGTTAAGGGTTGTACTTTCATGACATTTTATGGGAGAGCTACTGAAGCTGTCTTAGACCCCATTGTACCCTCAAAATGCCGTACTTTTGCATGAAAACAAATCGGGCTTTTTGAAGCTTTTTTTTCAACTACGTCTCCTTTTTCTCTTGAACCGTTTTTATTGCAGTGTACTTTTGAAAATAGCCACATATTTCTTGAGCAGTTGTCTGCCCATCGGGATAAATAGTGCAATGGATGGGGGTGGTAGTGTGGAAGTAAAAAATAGCGCTCAAGTAAGCCGTCCAGATAAAAACAACCGAACAACTAAGCTGTCTTGAAGAATGACAGGATTTGAACATCTAAATAAATCAAAGTAGCCGAAGCTGTTTTGCACTTGCCATAGCTGAGTTGTTGTTATATAAGTGTCAGACGCAAAATTGCACAAAAAAGCATTCCCTCGGGTTCACGAAAGCGAGTGGAGTTGCAGATTCGAACAAGGGTAAACATATCTTCTACTTTATCAACTCGATGATTCTCGATCACCTATTCTCTATTTTCTAGACATTTGTTGGGTGAGACTCGCAAAACTTTCCTCAAGGCGGACGAGCGGTCGGAAATCATTTGAGTACCTCTGCAGCCTATACGTAAATGAAATAAATAATAATAAATAAATAAATAGCAAATAACTAAATATAACCGTCACGCTAATCGTAGGCATACGCTTTTGTGAATAAAACATTTGTACATTTTTCAATGTTTGTTTTAGAGGAAGCAGAAGTTTTATTCCAAATTATCATTGTGACTACATCCATCGATAACCTAAGTAAACTCCATGAAAGTTTTGACTACAGTGTGAAAAAGTAACCAACTTCTCGGAAATTTAATCTGATATCTGTGGTCGTAGTTGGAATATATGGGTAGAGTTCTGCGTTGTAGTGCACTGTTTTGGGAGAATAACATAATAGTAGCGATAGAATCTCCACGGAATGATCTTGCCACTAATTTCTTCTTTTCAAGTTTTTCAATTTTCAACTCTGCAGATTTCTGCATACTGTGATTTTCTCGGCTAGACAAGTCTCAATATAAAAAAGGATAAAGTCACTGGCGTATCAATCCACTTGGGATGCGCCAACGCGTTTTGCTGGAATTCGTAATCGTTGAGGTTTTGGAACGCGTGTTGGCCTATACAATGACTTGCGGGGACCAGCCGATGATCAGGTCAGTGTTTTTATCCTCCCAGATAAGTCTGGAACCAATTTATCGACCTCGGAGGGATGAAAGGCTTGGTGAGCAATAGGGCGGATTCGAACCGTCGACCGTGTAGCTACAACGAACCTCTAATCGACTGCGCCACACCCGCCCCGTCTCAATATAAACAACACAGATAGATTTACGGGTCTTAATCCCGTTCCATGAGAAACTATGGTGTGCCGATTTTTCTTGTATGCAAAAAGTATGCTATCCTTTAATTATAAGAAAGATATAAGAGAATGTGAGGAGAACAAAAGCCCTTCTCTAATCTTTTCAACGTCCCAATATTAGTGTTCCTTCGAGGAGATTAAAATCACAATGTAAAAATTTTTATAGAAATTTGGAATGAAAAGTCCGCAAAGAATTTTTTCTTTTGAGCGAATTCCTTTTTAATATTCAATTATTGCTATGAAAATAATGAAAAAATCAACAGCGAATAAATATGTCCTGAAAACCGTAGATTCTCACCGGGCTGCAGGCAATCCAATGGAATTGTGTACTGCCCAATGAAATCATCACCTGAACATCTAAATCTTTTTTAATTTCAAAGGAAAATGGAGAATGGAAAATGGAGGAATTTAGAAGGAAAATTTGAAAAAGGATCGTTAGCCACAAAAAAGTGTAGCGTCTAAGGCGAAAAAAAAAACAGCTCAAACCTATGAAATCGTCATCAAGCACAAGAAATCGGACCAAAGCCAATTCCGGAACCGACACTTGAAATTGGAACGACTCATCAAACGATGGGTTGTGGCCTGAAAAGCAGAAGAAGAAATTGCTGCAAATCCCTTATTTGTTATCTCTATGTGTCAGTAAGGCTTCTTCGCAATAATTTCATCAAATAATAATTTTTTCAAAGCTCGTTAGCGGGTCTTTTCCGCGACAGCTCACGAAAATTGGACTTTTTATTGTGTTGGGCCTAAATTTCGCGCTTCAGTTTCCTTTCGTTTTAGGCGCAGGATTGATGGAAAGAAAAGAAAAGGTCTTCAACAAATCTCACAGCTTTGAAATTGCAAGAAAAAAAAACAGGGAAGTCACTTGACACCGACTAATTAGTAGAAGTAGGTTGGTGGAATACAGTATGACATCCTACATATTGGATTAGCACCAAGGGAATGTGTAGATCCCTCATCTGTAGCAAAACACTCCACGTGTAGGTATGATTTCCTCGCAGGTACGGGCTGCACAACTGGATAATTATACAAGTGGATCTTCTCTCCCCTCTTTTTTAAAGACTTCTACGAAAAGCTTCAAAAATTTGCTGATAATGACACAGTACATTTTCTAGCAGAAGCTTACTTGTTCCTAAACTATGTATACTCCAGAATTTTTAGGAAAAATCTTCCAGAAATTAAAAATCAAAATTTTCAATGTATGCAGAATGTTCGTAGGATATTCCATTAGAAAGATCATGTATTTTGAGTAATAATCAGCTAATTACTGAAAAGTCGCAAATTCGCTGATAAATGCCTCAATTATTCAAAAATATTTCACGTTAACACCGGCGACAGTCGCAATTGGATCGCTAGAGGAAAAATTCTGCAGAGGGATAAATCCAATTACCGGAGATTTCCGTGCACAAAGTACACACACAGTGAATTTTTGAGCTCACCATCGTTCCTGACTGTTTTCGTCCGCTCTTCAGCACAATCTCCAGGAAGACCGAATATTTCAATCACAACGAATGGGTCCGATGAGTCTCCCTAAATATTTATGCATAGGAACTTTCTAGAATATACATTTAAGTATACTATATACTTGTGACTCAGTTGTGATCTTACGTACCTACTGCCTTTTCTTTAATCTTGAGCTCGTAAAAAATGCAAAAGTGGAAATTATAATGCCGCATAGTTGAAAGTAAAAGTAAAAGAGTCGAAAATGAGATCAACGTTCTAAATTTAGGCATCTGATATCCATGTCACGCACTTTTGCATTGGATCCCCTTGGTCGTGGCAGCTGTTGGCCAGAAAGAATTCGTAAATGGAGAATCTGCAATTTGTTTTTTTTCAATTAAAATGCGAAGTATTATAAGAAGGTTAGGCGAAGGACGAAAAAAATGGAAAGATTATGATACTCACTTGGGGAGTGTTCGGCAGTTTCTCTCCGACCACAAACAGCTCCTCATTCATTACGGTTGGTTTCAATACGTAGCCACAACCACCGTTCTCGGAGAATCGGCCTTCCTAAATTTGATCGGCACGTATTTAAGCACCAGTCTGAATGTCCGGCTAAAGCCGAACTTCAGACTTTCGGTGATTTTGCTTTGCTTCCCTGGACTGATCAATGAAAGTTAATAGTAGTGGTGTTTTCTGTAAAATAAGATTTGTGTTTCTTAACAACGCTTTCCTTCTCTACTTTATATTATAAATTAAGGCGGAAGATTACGGAGTTTTCCTTCTAGACGCGTCAATTCTACATTTGGAGAATATTCGACCATCAGCTACAAACACTCCTTCGATGCCAGAGTAATATAGATACAATTCGAAAGCATTACTCGAAGTATTGGTATTCCTCCTGATTTCCCCCAATAGTTATCACAGAATGATGTTTTAACATAAAATGACGTGAAAGACACCATCCTACTGATAGAGATAACGTTCTACGTCAGATCACATAAACATCCTGCTACTATTTAAGCAGCCGTTTTCATGCGCGTTTCCACTTTCTGAGAACGGCACGCTACCAACTTGAGGCGAACGAACAAAGAAATAGATACACGGAGGAGTCATGAAGGTGAAAAGCAACGCGCCCAGTGGCCACGGCTGTGAAACGGCTTTAACCATTTATCTTTTGCGACATGCACGCGAAGTTATTGCGCACCATTTCGATGCCGCGGGACCCGTCTCCACGTTATAGCTATCTGGCGCCAGCGCGCCAACCCGACGCCGGTGAATCCGTCGCACCCCATATTATAGTTGTAAAGTGCCAGCGCGCCAATTCGACGCCGGTGGACCCATCTCACTCCACTCTATACCTATCTGGCGCCGGCGCACCAATCCGATGCCGGTGGACCCCTCGCACCCACTTCTATAGGTATCTGGCGCCGGTGGACCCGTCACACCCCTTTTTTATAGCCTTCTAGCGTCGAGGCAATAACTCGACGCCGGTGGACCCGTCGCATCCCCCTTTTTGAATTTCGTGACTCACACACACACACACGCGCGCACTCACACACACACACACGTGACAGAATAAGCCCGTTATTATATACCAGTCTGAATGTCCGGCTAAAGCCGGACTTCAGACTTTCAGTGGTGTTTGCTTCGTCGCCTTCGCTGATCAACGAAAATTAATATTAGTGCCGTTTTCTATGAAATTGGACTTGTTTATTTTCAACAAACTTTCTTCCTTTTTTATATTATAACTAAAAGCGAAAGATTTCATAGTCTACTTTCTAAACGCGTCAGTTCTACATTTGGAGAGCATTCGAAATTCAGCTTCAAACACTCCTTACCAATATATTAGGAACAAAATTTAAATAAACACTCGAAATATGGATTTTCCTCCTGTTTTCTAAACAATTATTAAAGAGTGATGTTCTGGCATAAAATGACGTGAAAAACATCATCCTAGTGATAAAGATAACGTTCCACGTCAGATCACATAAACATCCTGCTACTATTTAAGCAGCCGTTTGCATGCGGGTTTCCAATTTCTGAGAACGGCATGCTACCAACTTGCGGCGAACGAAGAAGGAAATAGACACGCGGAGTAGTAGTAAAGGTGAAAAGCAAAGCGCCCAGTCGCTACGGCTGTGAAACGGCTGCGACCATCTATCTTTTGCTTCTTGCACACGAAGTTATCACGCACCATCTCTACGCCGGTGGACACGCCGCACCCCGTATTATAGCTATCTGGCACCGGCGCACCAATATGACGCCGGTGGATCCGTCGCACCCCCTTCTAGAGGTGTCTGGCGTCGGCACACCAACTCGACGCCGGTGGACCCGTCTCAACCATTTTATAGCTTTCTGGCGCCGGCGCGCCAATCCGACGCCTGTGGACCCGTCGCACCCCTTCTATGGGTATCTGGCGCCGGTGGACCCGTCGCACCCCCTTCCATAGGTATCTGCCGCCGGTGGACCCGTCGCACCGCTTGTATGGGTATCTGGCGCCGGCGCACCAATCCGACACCGCAGGACCCGTCGCACCCCATATTATGGCTATCTGGCGCCGATGGACCCGTCGCACCCCCTTCTACAGATATCTGGCACCGGTGGACCCGTCGCACCCCCTTCCATAGGTATCTGCCGCCGGTGGATCCGTCGCACCGCTTGTATGGGTATCTGGCGCCGGTGGACCCGTCGCACCCCCTTCCATAGGTATCTGCCGCCGGTGGATCCGTCGCACCGCTTGTATGGGTATCTGGCGCCGGCGCACCAATCCGACACCGCAGGACCCGTCGCACCCCATTTTATAGCTATATGACCATAGCGCACCAATCCGACGCCGGGTGGACCCGGCGTCGGTCGCACTCCCTTTTTCGAATTTCGTGACACACAGACACACAGACAAACACACACACACACACACACACACACACACACACACATACACACACGGACTAAGCTCGTTATTATATATCATGATGCTATATGTTATTATATACAAGTCTGATCGTCCGGCTTACGCCGGACTCTCAGACTTTGTGTGGTGTTCGCTTCGTTCACTTTCATCAACTAACCAAAATATACTTTTAAATTGAAATTCAAAAATTAGTGGTAGTGATATTTTCTGTAAATAATAAGAGTTCTGTTTTATGTTGTATGTTTGATGTTTTCATGTTGTTTCTGTTTGATCCATGAAAGCTTGCAAATAGGTTTCCTGGATTCGACAAAGTGAGATTTGATGAGGTAAATAGACAGCCCGAAACAGAAGTTTATTGGGAGTAATGAAATAAGTCAAACATACTTGCTAGTAGTAGGAAATGAAAAGAGTCAAAACTTTTTTAAAATCTATTGCGCTCTCAGCACGCACCTACGTTTTAAAATAAGAGCAAAGCATTCTTCACAGCAAGTTGATTTTAACCCCTAAAATTATAGTCCATGAAAATGGTGCCATCTAAGGTGCTCGAACAATACGGTTATTAGAGGTACGTATGTACGTATATGTTATATATATATATATTATCATACATACATACATACATACATACATACATACATACATACATACGTACATACATACATACATACATACATACATACATACATACATACATACATACATACATACATACATACATACATACATACATACATACATACATACATACATACATACATACATACATACATACATACATACATACATACACACATACATACATACGTACATACATACATACATACATACATACATACATACATACATACATACATACGTACATACATACATACATACATACATACATACATACATACATACATACATACATACATACATACATACCTCCTGCTCTCTGCAAACAGCTACCAAAGAATGAAGTTTTGGCATAAAATGACGTGGAAGACGTCATCTCACTGATAAAGTCAAATTCGTCATTTTTTTATTTTTTTTTTCAAATTTTTCCACGTCAAATCGCGCAAACTTTTAGCTCAAAACACTCATTCGTTTTCGTTCCCTACACAGTGTAGACACGATTTGAGAGTGGTATTCGAAGAATGGGTTTTCCTGTTGTTTCTCCCTAACAGTTACGGCACAATAATGTTTAACATGAAATGACGTGGACAACATCATCGTACTGATAAAGATAGCGTTCCACGTCAGATCACATAAACAGCGTGCTACTATTTAAGCAGCTGTTTGAACGTGTATATCCAGTTTCTGAGGAACAGCGGAGCCGAGTAGGTGGAGCGCAACGCCGAAAGTGGTTACAACTATAAAACTTTTACAACGTCCCTAGCTTTACGACGCCGGCACACCAACTCGACGCCATTGGACCCGTCACACCCCCTTCTAAAGGTATCTATCATCGGTGCACCAACTCTACGCCATTGGACCCGTCGTACCCTCTTCTATAGGTATTTGGTGCCGGTGGATCCATCGCACCCCCTTCTATAGCAATCCGACGCTGTGGACCCGTCGTACCTCCTATAGGTATCCGACGTCGTGGGACCCGTCGCACCCCCTTCTATAGGTATCCGACGCCGATGGACCCGTCGCACTCCCTTCTAAGGCTATCTGGCGCCGATGGACCCGTCGCACCTCCTTCTATAGGTATCCGACGCCGTGGACCCGTCGCACTCCCTTCTAAGGCTATCTGGCGCCGATGGACCCGTCGCACCCCCTTCTATGGTATCCGACGCCGTGGACCCGTCGCACCCCTTCTAAGGCTATCTGGCGCCGATGGACCCGTCGCACCCTTCTATAGGTATCCGACGTCTTGGACCCGTCGCCCCCTTCTAGGCTATCTGGCGCCGATGGACCCGTCGTACCCCCTTCTATAGGTATCGGACGTCTTGGACCCGTCGCACCCCCTTCTAAGGCTATCTGGCGCCGATGGACCCGTCGCACCCCCTTCTATAGGTATCCGACGTCGTGGGACCCGTCGCACTGCCTTCTAACGCTATCTGGCGCCGATAGACCCGTCGCATCCCCTTCTATGGGTATCCGACGCCGATGGACCCGTCGCACCCCCTTCTATAGGTATCCGACGCCGGTGGACCCCTTCCACCATTTTTGCTTCCTAGCTTCGAGGCATTAACTCGACGCCGGTGGACCCGTCGCACCCCTCATTTTGAATTTCGTGACTGACACACACACAGACACACAGACACACGTGACAGAATAAGCCCGTTATTATATAGTAGATATTATATTATATATCATGATGGATAACGGATGAAAGATGCTACTTTTTAGACGATTTCCTTAAAATCTCTTATTCTTCGAATGTAAGGCTGGATGTTTTTATGGTGTTGATTTTTTTGACAACTTGGCAAGCTATCTATCTCTGCTTTTTATTTGAATCTTGTAATTAACTAATTAACTGTAAAAATACACTGGGATTGGGTCCCGCTTAAAAAAGAGGTCGGTGCGAGAAGCATGATTAGAGTAACTTCACTTCGAAGTCACTGGAAACGGACGACTATTGACGCATAGATTTTGTAATAGAGATAAAATTGAGGTTTGTTTTGAGAAAAAAAAAGACGAAAAAGACGCGGATACGCGTTTTCTGTAGAAAAGTTAGCGATTACACAGTATTGAAAAACACTTTAAAAAAGTAGTTCAAAGAGTTTTCTCTTCGGAAATGTACGTCCAAGTTCTTTGGATCGCGGAGAATTCCGAAAAGAGCAAATCGAGCGAAAAAGATCGAGATCAATAAACAAACAGAATGTGTTATTTTCTTGTACTCATTTAAAAAATGAGTAAATGAATAAGGAATAAATAAACAGGGTAATTTAATATTCTTATGTAGGTATAGTTGTCAAAAAACATCAGTTTAGGAATGTTGATTTTCTACATTTTAAACTGATTATCAGATGTTGTTCTTACCTTTAAAGGCACTGTAATTTACCTGCAAATCAGCCATAAGTCCCGGTGTTTGATAGTTGATACCAACCATCTGAATCCCATGATTCCAGAATTCTTGTGGATTCAAATTTGATGAGTCCGCTCTCGTTACATTTGGTGAAACACTGCAGAAACACTAAATATTTTGCAGCAACAGAACAAGCCTGGAAAAATTCGAGAAGAAGTTGATTCACCAAACCACATAGTCCCTAGAGGTCTGCGCGAACTCCTGTGCGTAGGTGTGAGTGAGTCTTAGAGCTGTTGTCTCGCTCAGATACGCTACATGCTGTCGAGGATTCACTGAGCGATCGATATTTTAAACAGCAAAATACAAAATATACAAGATACAAGATGTAGACGTACTTGAATGAGAGTTTGGAGCAGTTGCCATGAGGTCATTCAGGGTTTTCATTTGCAAGAACGGCGGCACCAAGTCCGAAAGTTCTCGGCAGAGACGTATCCTGAAGAAGAGGAACGGAAATTTCTGGATATTTTATGAGCTCTAGGGAAAATTGTCTTGCAATCCTCTTGTCTCCTCGTTTACGGATTTCCACAAAACTTACCGTCGCGATTTTCTTCTAGAAGTACTGGCGATACCATCATCGTCCTCGGAAACCTCGCCGGCTTCTGAGGAGCAGCATAGACGCTTACCCTAAACGGGGAGTGTTCCAGAAACTTCAGATGAATTAGAGCACAAGAGCGAAAAAGAAAAAGAAACAGAAATAGTTGCGACAGACTCGACAAAAAGTAACTCTGTTTACTTGAGATTCAGGAAAAAATGTTGTAATAAATAGAGGCTATTAAAAAATTACCATTTCTTTTCTTATAGTTCCTTTTTTTCAATAGGACTAAGTTTACTACTACATCTTGCGTTTTTGATTCATGTATAAGATTTTTTAAAATACCAAAACTTTGAGGTTAATTTTTTTTCTTCTTCGCGGAAAAAGTCCATACCATAATAAGGATCCTCTGCTGGAAGTCCCAAGGAGTCGGTATAACTTTTTCATTACTCCAGTCAGTAGGATCAGCTGTTGGGAGGTATAGCTAAAGTTAATTAGTTTAATTTGTTCTGAAGTTAATTTCTGAAAAATTCCAGGACTTGCCTTTGTTCCGAGGTGAGTAACGATCAATTTAGCGGCAACTTTTTGCCACTCACATGAGCAGTGAACGGAAAGACGTAAGATCAACGGATACCTAAAGTGTTCATTTATTCTCCTCTATTTGTACTTTATTTTTTTCTAAACATAGAGGAAGAAACAGTCAAAAACCCAGGTGATTACATAGGATAGGAACACGATCGGACTTTGAGTGAAACACCCGGATCCCATTGATTAAATCGATTCGACTTACCTAGATCTTTCGAAAGCCGATTGACGAATTGCTTTCAGTGCTTCGCTAAGTGGGATTTTGCTAAGAGCCAGGAGACCATTTTGGACCATCGGTTCCTTCTCTCCCTTAGTCTCGCTAGGATCCCATATGTCAACTGGAAATGATCCGTTTTGATCTCAAGACCAGGAAGATATGACTCAATAAGTAATTCTATCATGGCCACGGTCCTATATGTGCGCTCCGCCGGCAGATTTTGCTTTTTTGAAATGTTTTGCGATTCAATGTATATTTTGTTTGGGTATTTTATATCTTTATATATTAAGCATTTTTGTATGTTTTTTTATAACTTACGTTCTATCATTCTAGAATTCTTTTTCAAGGCGCTTGTCAATCCATCCTCATCAGCAGGTCCTTGTTGATCTTCTATTAGATAAGTCTTATGAGATGATGCAATGAAATACTTAGAAAATGGCTGAAAATTCATCATTTGTTCATTCCTCACTTTCCCTTTTTCCAGAAAAAATACAGGCGAATTCCAAGCTGTTTTTATTCAAAAGAAAATCTTCCAATATAGTGTTGACCTTTACCTGCTTCATATCCATCCAAACACGTGAGTGAGATGGGTCAAAGATCGAGCAATCCTTCGAAAGTAGGAAAGCAGTGAAGCCTAGAAAAATGTGTTAAACGAAAGTAAATACTAACAAAAGTGTTATTTAACTAAATAATTAATTAAATTCACGAACAATTTAATTAGTTGACGATTCAGAGAGTGCAAAATACGCAAATAATTATTCTACAAATAAGTAATAGTAATTAAGTCAAGGTTAATTTTAGAGTGAATACGGACCAAGAATCTTTAGTAGCATATGTGATTGAGTAGAACTCATTAAAATCTAATAAGATTAGTCCCACTAAAGAACTTTGCCCATTCCAAAATTTGGAGAAAGCAATTTCTCGAGGTGGAAGATTATTTTGGAAAACTTTGTCTTACAATATACTGAAACTAAACTTAATAATTTTATCTTTTTTATACATCAATATTTATATCCGATTTTCTTTTTTTTTGTACTTTTTCTCTGAAAAATTTGTCTTTCTGCACCTATGTACACTTTTAACATTTACACACTTTCATTACAGGAGATAGTTGGAACAATACTTTTAGTCTTTCTGTGTATTACGTCAGTCGTGCAATAGTTTCCTTCCAATCATCCACTCTCTTAATTCACTTTTCCTACATACCACTCATCATTGTTGTTGTTACTGTTCATTTTTTATTCGATCAATAATCCATCACTTGCATGATATACCCTTTCATTTGTTTCCACATTCATTCATTCGTCCTCATTCATCCATTTTTTTTTTCGCACATTTTCCTCCCATCACAGATTCATTGATGATCGTTGATTCGATCATTTATTAGATTACAAATCCACTCAGTCACTCATTTACTCATTTTTTTCTCAAAATATTCCTTTATTCATTTACATGTCGCTCATAAATCCTTCTATTCACCGTCTTCATCCGTTTGTTCATTCGCTCACTCAACTGATAATTAACACATTCATTTCTTCCTTTTTCTCCCAACACATCTACGTATCCCTTTTCTGCTCCCAGTTTACTCATTTTGTGCGAAATCGATGTTTTGCAGTGAATTTCATGGAGAAGTATAAACAACCAACCATCAACTGTCATAAAGTTGTTCTCCTTCGCCTCTGGAGATGGTTCGTACTGCTCGACGACATTCTCGCAGAATTCACTCGTCACGCCAACCATCTGAAAAATTCTTATTGTGTTGTTTCTTTTCAGGACAAAAAAAAAACTACGAACCCCCTGCTCAGTTTCGAGGAAAAGTCGCAAATCCTGGCAGGTCATGTAATCCTTGTTTGCGTATCGTACCATGAGAAAGTATACTTCTGGACGTGTAGCAATCTCCTGGAATGGAAACAACTGCAAATTTGAGGACCATGATGCAGAGAAGGTAAAGTTGCCTGACTTTGTATAGTTCCACGAACTCCTCTTTACGGATTTTTCCGCGTTCGGCAGCGTTAAGCGAACAACCGGCTTCCTAAAAAAAAGGTTTATGGATTTTCATCCTTCATCTCACTTGTCCTCGAATAGGTGATGAAATGAGATTCAATTTTCAAGGAGGTTGAGCAAAACGAGAGGAGATACTAGGATTAGATGTATCATCATTGTCCAAAAATTAAGCGTAAAGGGTTGCTCCTCGACATACTTTAAGATTTGAATTTGATTTGTTTTTGAATAAAATAATTAAACCGGAAGGTCATAATAATTTTTGTAGGAAGTTCAATCAAATTGCGGTCTGACATTATATTCGCACTTCAATAACAAAATCATAAAGTTCTTCGAAATTAATTAATCATAAAATTTCTACTGCAAAAAGTCGCGCAACTTCTTTGCTCACTAAAAACTGCTTCACCAACACCCCATTTTTGTTGATCAGACAATAAAAAGGAGAAAAGAAGTAGTACTTCAAATTTTAATCCTTACACATGCGGTTCATATAAATTAGAGAACTGCAGATTTTGCATGGCAAAGTTGCTGCACTTATTGTGCAAAAGTGGACGTAAAGTAATTTCTGGACAAGCCCCTGAGCAGAGTATTAGAAGTAACATGCCTCCAGCTATATTCATCATGGTAAGATAGTCATGGGAAAGGCTTACGTCTGTTTCAGCATTTTGAATATCAGGATTTGGAAAGTAGAAATGGTTAATCACTAGGGTGCAAATTTAATGGTGGTAAACTCAATAACTAATGTATAAAGTGGGCTCCATCAGCTATTCTGTTCATTGATGTGGTATTTTCGTAGTTTTGCTACTGTCCTCCTAACTTTCTTGGTCATAAACCTGCTCCCTCATATCTATGTGGTTCGCCTTTCTTCCTTTCTCCCTTAAATTCCCTTCGATATTGTCTTAAAAGTCCTGAAGTTTTGAATAATTTAAATTTGCTGCTAGTAATAAAAAAAATCCAGAGGGAATTTTTCAGTTTTCGCAGAACTAATTACTGACGTTAGCAGAATTCTACTGCGGAAAGATGTACGGCTGCAGAAGTACACCGGCACTCGAGCCTGTTTATAGTGGACCTGATTTTTACAAAGGAGTAACAATTGGGATACTCATTACAATGAGGTCAGTTCCTTAATTCTTCAGAAATCTTACGTTTGGGGTCTAGCATCTTTGGAGAAGTTCACGGTCCTTGGTTCTCTTACGCTCTACTTATTCTTCTACAAATGGCTTCAAGTAGTTAATCAATAAAATATACTGCTTATCCTGTACTTGGGGCGTTGTGAAGATTTAAAAGACTGATTTCAAAAAATGATCGTAGTGAAATTGAAAATGTTGTGGAATTGCCCTGAACAGTTCACAATACAGTTCAATAATGAAACATCTTCGCTATTGTAATAAATTTTATTTATCTGTCTATTTATTTTTATTCCATAACAAATTTGTGATTAAAAATTAAAAATAAATTGTAGTATTGGTAGTTTTGGTGTCTAGCTACAATCCTATTGAGTTCTATTAATTCAATCTCTCTCTTAAGTATAAAAAATTTAAGGTGTTTTTCGAAGAAAACGTTTGTGTATTTTTGTTTTTTATTCTGTTTTATTATTTATTATTATTTGAATTATATTATTTATTTTGTATTTTATTTCTTTTTAGAATAAAAAACTACTCCCACATACATATAGGAGTAGTACATGCACATATATGGAATGATCAGAAACATTTTAGAAAAATCAGAAAATTAATGATTCCTAAATATTTGTTTTTGACCCAGTTTCGATTAAGTAATTTGTTGTGTATTTGGAAGTTTGCTCTAAATCATTTGTCTTTACTAGAAATTATGTTTTTGCAAAAAATTTCGTTTTTTTTTTGGCCTTGTCCCCCATCCCCGGTATTCTACTTTTTCTTTCTTTTCCAGTGCGTAAACATAGTTGAGTGAATTCAGAAAACAAAGACGTATTTTAATGGCAGTAGCGTCTTATTTCTCTCTAACTATGAGGAATGCAATGTTACCTCTCTTACTGGGCTCTTTTACTGGCTATTTTTCTGGGGGAAAAAATTTCTTCCTCTTGCTTATAGCGACTTCACACATACCTTAACCTTATTTTTGATTCTTGTAAGCGCCAAGGAAGGATTAATCTGGCGAATCAGTTGAACGGCGGTGTTCTCGTCTATGAATCCTTTTCTATCTGGATCCTCCTCATCAAAAAGGTTGCATAACCATCTGAAATATCGTCAGCTCATCTTCACAATGAGAAGATAAGATTAAATGCATAATATGAACGAAAATCAGATATGATCGGGTTTCCAGAAGTGCCTTTCGATTTTATTTTCGACGTGACAATGAAATAACCTCTCTCGTAGAGTCGCCCACGCGATTGTTGTCGGTTTGCAATTGTCTGAAAAAATGTGTAAACAGAGAGAAAATAGGCATCATTGTGAGAAAAATCCATTGATACAAGATAGGCGACAGTCTTATATGTTTGAAGGAAAGGTTAAACTATTGGATTCTTGTGAGAACTGGTCCCCAGCAGGTAGGGCAACGTTGTCGAGGAATATTATAGCACTATCGGTTCGTTAAATTACAAATTCGAAATTCGATTCAAAATTATATTCGAAAGGTTGCACAGAATATAGAATAATACTGTGTAAATACGCAAACTTAAAATACTCTAAATAAATAGTAAATATAAACAAGTTGTTGAAGAATGTACTAAAGTATAATTAGGTTAATATAACAAATAGACGTTTTGCGCTCACATTTTGTTGAAGTAAGAGCCATGAGTCCGGTCACCCAAATGTTCGCATCATCCGGACAATTTGCAGCGAGATCCAGTGTTTCGTAGTCTTCCCCATAGATAACAGAAAACAGACATTCTTCCTTTAATAAGAAACGTCCGAAAGGCAAATTAAAGTACAAAAGTCATCGAAAATCAATTACCTGAAGATCACCAAAATTAGAATCGCTTAGACGCAATTGCTCTGTATTCTTTCCAATTCGAACTTCTCGGATGTCTTCGATAGCTACTGAACAGGTTCTGTTTAAGTGGCTAATGTACTTTTAAAAATTTAGAATGAAATCCATGGATCAGGAATGAGAATCAGAAGGCTTCTGGGTGTTTTTGTTCTGCCTAGAGGTTACGAACTAAGGGACCCTTAGTATTTTGTTCTCTAAGGGACAGATATATAGTCGCATAAAACAAGTCGTAAATGTTAGCAATAAATGATAAACAATGAAAGTTCATATTTCAAGCCCTAACAGGGGTATTTTTATCATTTATTATTAGGTTGAGTCGAAAGTTCTCGGACAATGTGGTAGTGATGTTTTCTAGAGATCATAACTCAGCAAAGAGCCGACAAAAATGGATGTATTAGCTACCGTCTGATAGAGTTTCAATTTCAAGCCGTCGTCACTCCACCACCGCAATGTCATACTCTTTCTTCATCTCTCTGGCCAAGAACGCGCGAATATCGATAGACGTCCGAAGGAATTTTACAAGGAGCACTCCTCCGCTAGAAGTACAGTTTACAAGTGGCACTCGAAGCTCGCGTCGGGCGACTATTCCATTGAAGATGAAGACCGTTCGGGACGCCCGGTGGAGTTGGATTTGGTCTAGCTGCGGAAACAGGTGGAAGCCGATCCTTTTCAAACCACTAGCGAACTGACAGTCGCTCTTCGTATGAGTCAAATCAAGTTGTTCGCGTATTGAAGTTAATCGGCAAGGTGCGAAAACTAGGTCGATGACTACCACATGCGGCATGACATGGACTGCCGCGCTGATACAGCACTTTCTCTCCTCGCGCTCAAGCGCACCCACACTTGGCTTGGGCATATATCCACCGGGGCTGAGAAGTGGATTTCATATTCTAACATTCACCGGCGTGCCCAATGGGTTGACAAAAGTGCGGATACAGAAGACGTCTCTAAACTCAACGTACACGCCAAAAAGGTTATGCTCTGCATCTGGTGGAGCGTACACGGCGTCGAATACTGGGAGCTGTTCGCTCAGGGATGTACAGTGATCGCAGACGTCTACTTTGAGCAACTGAAGAATTTGAAGGCAAATCTCGAAAATGCACGTCCGCAGCAGCGCGAAGTCTACTTCCAGCACGACAACGCTTGGCCGCACATTGCAAGAACGACGAAAGCCAAAGTGATGAAATTCGGTTGGACCATTTTACCACACCTGCCGTATTCCGACTCAACCTAATATTATTAATTAGTATTTTTAGTACTTGTGTGATATCAACAGGAGTTAGATGAGAAAATTGCCCGATGAACACATTTAACGCCTAACAAGACACAAAAACTACACCTATAAACAATGGATTTTGATACCTGCTTGCTTTTGGTATTTTGGTACCTGCTTGATTTTTGTACGGAAGGATCCTATTGAATTTCTTTTAGGATTCGTAGGACAGCGACAGCGACGAGAAAAATTTTTGACTAATTTTCAGCAATGTGCAGCAAAAATACGGTGAAAATTTACTATGAAAAAGTAAAAATTTCCATTTGTTCATTCGTCTCTTTCTTTTCTGGTTCTTTTAGATTACGAACAACAACAAAACTTTCTATATACGCGTTGTTTAAAATTTCTGGGATTAAATCGCAGGACATATCTTCGCAAGTTTATTCAAAAGTGCACAGCGCCTCAACTTAAAAAGATTAACTTGAAAAGTTTTAGAGCTATCTTGCCGAAAACATACATTTGTTTTTTTTCTCAATGACCATAACGCAGGAATCGTATTAATGTAATAAAACCAATGAAAAGTCCAGTTATTCTGCAAGTTTGTCCTCTATGGTTTCTTCGTTTCCTTTGATGCGACAATAAAAGGCTGAAAACAGGAAGCGAAATGTCTTTAAAGTAAACAAATCAGTAAATAATCAAGGATTCTGAGAGAGGAGGCGTGTGAAAATATGTTATAGATATATGTTACTGAATCGATCTCTACTACTGTGAGTTTAGATTAGAAATTTATAAATTCTGAATTTTACCAAGTTTTTTTTTTTCAAAGACTCCCACCGAACGATGTGAAATGAATGGAGAATTAAGCGAGTAGGTTAGAAATGGGGATAAAAATACATTGAAAATACAATAAAAAGGGGATAATTCAAAATATTTGTGGAAAATGCAATGCAAGTAAATGGAGTGTATGAAGCTAGCCAACAAGTTTGCAGAAATTATCTGATTTTATTGGGTGATCTACAAAGATTCAATGAACACTCACTTCTGGCTTTATGTGGCTTCTTATTGGTTGGAGTCCACCGAATATGGGAAAAGTCAACATCAAGGCTGAGAATGATGACAATTAGTAGAATGAAAAATCCACATGATTTCAGATTGGTTTGAATATTTTGTCAGGAAAAAAACTACCCAAACCTACCATATTTTGGTAAACCTCATAGTTGGAAGTAAACTTCCACGGAGAATCATTTTATTTGGAGGGCAAAGGACCTCTTGTTTTTTCGATAAGATAGAAAACAACTCGAAAACTCAATATGTACCTGAAAAATCGTCGAAAATGTCGGTTTGATCCTCGAAGCTTAATAAATTCGCTGCCATTTTGCATATGATGCCAACAATCACTCACTAGAACGAGACAATATTTCAGTGCTGTTTATTTATTTACTAGTAATCTTTTCATATATACCAACCATTCGAAATTTTTTTGTCGTTATTCTTCGACGAGAATGATACTGTTTTACGGGCGGGTGATTTTTGTCGACCAACATGTTTTATAAGGGAAGATCGGAGAGCTTTTCTGGAAAGAAAGAAGAAATAAACAAAACTGACACTGTGAATGTTTCTATTAACCTGCGTCAGCTTAGATACCTTAGAAACAGTCTTTAACCGGAATTTATTAATGTAAGAATTTTTCTTAAATGTAGGTGTAGTTGCATCAATAAAATAAAGGGATTGCAGGCCAAATGTACTTGTTTATCTATTTGTTTATCTGTTGCAGCTGATATATGCAGTGAAAAGGCTACTATATACATCCATACTTTAAAAGATTGTCCAGACTGCGCTCACTAGATCTGCAAATTGTTGTTTTTAAGAATTTCAAATCGAGGATTTTTTGAGCGATTTTCTGGGTGCCCGATGATAAGCATCATCTGAGTTGAAGGATAAGTTACACGGTTTCTGTAGATGGTAATTAATGCAACGTAATTTTATCCACGACATTTAATTTTTAATGAACTCAATTTGATAGTCAGAAAAGACAGAGGACCATGCTTGATCTTTTTCTCGGTATGAATATCAATTTTCAAGGATTTTTCGGTTTCATAAGTGACATAAGGACTGGTGCATATTCGTGCCTCCAATGAGCTAAGTTGCGAGTTAAAAGGGTTCCTGATCTCTGAGTTTAGCGATGAGGGTAAATCATGTATAAGTCGTCAAAAAATCTCTCGGAATGAGTGAGAATATCCGGGACTTTCCTTCTATAGAATTATATCCCCTAGTTGCTGAAACCGACACGAATCCTGTGAAAGCGTTGGGATGGCAGATACGTTGAATCCGACTAGAACTAGTTTTTCGCACTATAGCACTCGAATTCAATTAGACACAAACGCAAATCCATGCATTTGACCACTCAAGGACCCTTATCTTCTGGTCATGTCTCCGCTCCGGACTCTTTTTGTCTTCACTTTGTGAGATATACTGTAGTTGTACGAGACGAACGGCGATAGTTCAACGATTTCATTAAGTTAAGTTGGCCTCGATTCCATCGGGTATTATGGACAAATAAAATAATTTTTTTAAAAGTATTATTCACCTAAATGCATTGACAATTGATTGGTCTCAGAATAGATGGTGAAGAAAAGATATCTCAAATAGGGGGCTACCTTGGAATTCAAAAAAAAAAACGGAAAAAGTGTGTTTTGGGACCCCATCACTACGAGTGGCTTATCACTGGGAGTTGCAGTGAATGCTTCAATCAAAGATATTTTGGTTGTTCTCAGAAATGTGCAACTTAAAGTTCTAAAAATTCTAAAAAATTCCAATTTCTAAAAATTGCAGTCCTAAGAAAAACTTATGTAAAAAAATGACTAGTGTGTCTAGTCCGGTCGGTAACGTTGTTCTTATAACTCGTAACAACTCTTTCCAGATTTGCTAGGCACTATCTTTGATAGAAGTTAAATTTCTTAAAAATGACAATTCGTGTGCTTGGAAAAATTCGAAGCAGCGTCATTTAAGTGCGGAACCCTTGTTGACAGTTTACTGCCGAGCTCTCTATCAATACCAACTCTTTGCTGAACTTCTCAGCAAAGAAGTCGCTCTGTAACATTTGGAGAATTTTTTTCAACGATCCACAATTAACGAAGCGCTCATTGAATAGTCCGAAAACATGTGCGGCTCTTGTCGGCGACGAATGATTGTTTGTCTGAAGATGTGTCGGTTGTTTGTTGTTCCCGACAGCTTGTTATTTTTACGCGCCTCGTCAAGCGTAATTTTATCGCGCACGAGTTGCCGCGACGAAATATAGCGCCGGATGATCCGGATTGTGGTCGCATGCCAAACATCAGCCTTCAATTGTTGTTCCTTTTTGTGTACAAATTGCTACTTTGGTAATTTTGGGTAAAGTTACATTTAATAGTCCGAAAGGAGAGAGAGCCACGTTTAATCTCTTCCTGTGGTATGGATATCTATTTCCGAAGACATTCCTGCTCCACAAATGTCGCAGAGATTTTAATAAGACGCATGTGATGGTGGATTTTGAGCGTCACTGGCGTGCGTTGCGATTTTGTGGATTAAAACCTGGGATACGAACCCGTGCGCCCTGTAAGCGGTGCGATCTGCTTTAACAAATCGCGACCCGCAGGTGCAGCATACTTCAAAAACTCTGTTTTTCACAAGAGTAAAGAGGGTCCAAAATCTTTATGTTGATTCCCTATAATAGTATAGAATATTTTAAAAAATAAAATAAAAATAATAAAAAGGGCACAAAAAAGGAAACATAAATATGCCTATAAAGATATTATATTAAAGATACGAAATATAAATATGCATATAAATATATTATAATTATAATATAATTATTATATATTATAATAGTGCAACAAAAGAGGGCAGGGAGGTTTATCTATTGTGTACCACAAGTCAAAAACACAAACGGTTCCATATCAACTCGGACGTATGTATGTACTTGTGAGTCTATTATTTTCAAATCAAACAAACGAAATACGAAGCAAATAAAATACGAAAAAAAAAAGAAATATGAATTAATAATTTTGCTCTAAAATATGAAAAACACATGGACATGCGCCAAACTTCTTGTCCAAGATGGAGATCTCATAGCAACAACCTCGCTCACATCGAAGATGTTGTTGGGTAATCTGCGATCGAACTGCGGCATTGTGCACCGAGGGCAATCAAAAATTTGCGAGAACTAATCCCCAAAGTCTGAATGTATGACTTTTCAGTTTCAGAATCTAAAAAAGGATTTCTCTATTCTCTGGATTTATCTATTCTTTGAAGCTATTCACTTCTTTATGAAAGCAGTAAACAGAAGCTTCATTGAAGAGCATTGGTAAACAAAAGCTCCATTGAAGCTTTTGTTTACCGCTTCCCTAAGAAAGTGGTAGAATTTTATTACTCGTGGAATTTTCTAAAGATCAATCTTTGCCGTGAAACATTAGAGGTGTTCGAGTTCAAGCGAGCACAGAAGATGTAAATGTTTTCAATTTTTAATCGTTTGATCGATAATGTGGTTACTTTTTGAAAAGAAAAATGAAGTTTTTTTCATCGAATAATAACTGAATCCGAAAACGTTCTACCAGAAATATCTGGAAAAGTTTCTGTTTCATGCGGTTTATCAATGGTGTCCCAAAGGGTTTGGGACAGTAACACAAGTAACAGGAAGCTGTAATAGAAATGGTAATCCTTCGTGGGTTCGATTGGTTTCCGGGATACTTAGGACAGATAGGGATAGGACAAAAAGGTGAATTTGATTAATAGTGGACTTCTGCAAAATTTCCAGATGCTCAGCAAGAAAATACAAATACAAATACAAGAAAGAAAATAAATTCCCAAGTTTTTAAAAAATTGGCTCGTGATTAGGTTGGGTGCAACATTTGATCGCAATGGAAGTTACTGACAAGAAAAAAAAACGGAAAAAATGCTTTTTTACTGATTTGCTTGAGCTGTGGCTAAGATTGGTATTGATGTTTATTAACAGCTAACGTTTCGGCGTTTTCGCTTTTGTCAGAGCCTGGAAAAATCAAGGCCATTAGTGATTTATTCTCTCAAGCGTCTTACCACCTATAGAAAGGCAAAGTCAAAAAAAGCATATTTTCAAAAAAATGGGGATGAAAGATTCTGTTCAAATTTGTAAACTTATTCTTGCATTTTCTGCGCTATCGATTGTACAGTAGACGTTTTAGTCTTTAAGGAGTGCACATTAGAGCGGCAGAAATTCTTTTGTTTAGAAGTATTTCTTTGGGGCTGAATTATGCTGCAATTGTTACCCTTCAAAATAGGGTACACGATAAATTTCTTTAGTCTTAAAAGTCTCAAAATTTCTCCATTAGTTCCACGTAGCTCAACTTTCAGAATCTTTCCCCTCCGCAACGATTATTTGACTGGCGTTTTCTGTGCAACGAAAATGTCCTCAAAATCGGAACTGACGTAATCAACGCTACTCCCAACTCCTCTAATTGAATCCACACTGCGCCCTCTGACTAGTAATCGGAAGCGGAAGAGCGATTTTGCGAAGCTGCTCTTCGATTTCTTCGACGAACTTGTGAACTGCATTTTGTGAACGATTCCTATTTTTACGCGAGTGACTTTGTCTCATTAACGTTCCATTAACTATAAATTATCCTTGAGGTTTCTGGAAAATTTTGCATTTGATGATTATGACTTCGCTGGGAAATGATGGCATCGTTTTGGACGATGAGCGTAACGTACCTGTCAGCAAACGGCAGATCCAGATGATCATGTGGTGATTGCGGAGGCGTCGCGTCCTCCGTCGTCATTTCATTGAAACTGAAATTGAAGAAGGGAATTCAAGGAACGAACTTTCTATTCAGCCGAACGAACGAAGCGATGCGTAAAAAAACATGAATTTAGCGGCATATCACATTAAAAATACAATGAGAAATAAAGAAATTACCAGAAAAAGAAAGAAAGAAGTATCAGTTCTTGTGTCGGAGAAAACGTTCCTAAAAGAAGTTCAGTTATTTTGAGACATCGAAGAGTTCAATGATGAACTTAATGTTGACTGGCACAAAGAAACAAAAAAAAAAGATAAAGGGAGAAAATCAAAGAAGAAGTCCTCGAAAATTATGTAAAAGAAATAAATTTGAAAAAAAATATAAGTGAACCAGTTTCAAAAGAGCATTCTATCAGCTCCAAGAAGTTTATTTGAAGAAGAAAATTGGGATGCGTTGGAGAAATTATCAAAAGAGTCTTTTTTCCAGAAGCAAAAATTGTCGCTTGATTCCTATTCTGCTTTCACTTACTAGGAACATTTGCTGAAGGTTCCCTTCTTTTCGATTTGTTGAGTGCTTCAAAAGATCAAGGACTAGAAATATCTGCCAATTTCGGAAAGAAAATTGAATTAGGTGCGAAGCAAGCAGTTTCAGCTCCTGATTAGGTCAAAATTCGAGGTTAAAAACTATACAGAAAACGTAAGGATAAACCAAACCACGGCAAGTGAAGAGTTTTAATAGACAGAACAATGATGAGTAAAACTTCAGCAATACATACTTTCATAATTTTCAGGTATGGCCTTGTGCAATATTGAGTTTATTCGGATAAATCCTTGCATGAACCACTGAATAATGCATACGTAGATAACCTCATCGAATTATGGAATTATCCGAAAGAACTCTTTTTTTTTGGAAGAAATGTTTATTTCACCAATATAATGTGGGTTACGATGGTCATTTCATCAGGATACCGTAAGCTACAACATTATTTTGGTAATTTTTTGGGAACTACTGTTTTCCTGGATTCAAAATTCAGTCATCTCTACATATTGATGTACTGTAAATAGACATTCTGGTATATTTCTGGGATTGAAGGTTGAAAAAGGAGAAGAAGATGGTGACAGTAACTGCCGATATAAAATGGTATAAAATATTGGAGATGCTAAAGCTTATTTTATTGCGAAACGGTCATAAATCACTTCTTCATGACAGACGCTAACCGACGGTTTAGGCAAGCGACAAGCTTACAGGAAAGAAAAACAGCCACACTGGATTCATCGTATTCCTTTAGATAAGCTAAAGCAGGCTGAAGAAAGTTTCTGTCCATGATTTCATGGCAATTTTTTTATCCTAGGAATAACGAATGAGTCGCCGAAGATTTGTACTCTCCCGAAAAAAAAATCTCATAAGTCCTAACGACTGATCCATATATGAAAGTTCTGTTTAATTAAATACATATCTTTCTTGAAATTAAATACGTTAAAATCAAAGAAGGGGAGAAAAACTAATATTATTCTTGATCTAAAATAGTTACATTTTATGGATATCCAATTAAAACTTCGTGTATTTGAAGCTTTGTTTGGACATAATATCGACTTTTTGAAGCACGAAAAGAACAAGGAACTCTGAAGATCCCGATCTTAGCTTTTTTTGGTGAGAAAAATCCTTAAAGTTCTCATGTAAATAGCACAAACAGATTGACAAATTCTGGTAATTTGGGAATTTGGTTTTTGTTTCAGTAGATTTGAGAAGGTAGAGGAATCAAGTCCGTGTATTTTATTTAAACGTTTGTTTTTTCGCGTTGGTTCTACAGGGTATTTAGATTTTGTGCTGAGTTAGAACTTCTACTTATTTTTTTCAATCGATCGTCTATCTGAATCCTTGAGAACGTGTTCTTGAGAAATAATTTCCATCGAGGAATCAAAAAGAACGAAAACAAGTTTTCCAGTACGTCTGTAAATCTCTTAAGATACTTCAAATTCTTCAATAAGTTTGAAAAAGAGATGTGAGTCTGCATACACGATTATGGACAACTCTGAATTTCACAGTAGTCGCGTATGCTATCGGCCCTACAACAGCTCGTGTTGCTCGGTAGTTCCATGCCCATCGTGATAACTTCCAATTGTTTGATAAACTTGTGGGGAAATTGCTGTATGTAGATGAAAAAAAAGATCAGACGAATATTAATTTCATGGACTTTTTCAAATCTTTTCGATCGATCTGGAGAGTATTTTAGGAGTTTACCATGGATCTTCTGTCTCTACGAATCAGTATGCTCATACTTATGTTCGCAATAGTTGAAATGTGTAAAGAGTTAAATAACAACGTTCTCAGTATGATTCAAAAGACCCGTTAAATATTTGTGATTTTTTCTGGAGCGTTATTTGTTGCTTTATTTTTCGCTGTCTTGCGGCTATTATTAATTACGCTACCGCTCCAAATCACAAATTCGTCTTTCCAAATGTTTTTAAGCTAAGTTCTTCAAAGTTTCTCTTTGAAAACTTCTTTTTTTAATTTATTGTACGGAGACGAGAAATGTCTTGCTGCAGAGGGAATAACAAGCCAATCTACACTATGAAGGATGAAACTAATATTTTTTAAATGTGGCAGCAGCAAAGCTATGTATGTTAGCGAACCGAAATTGAAGTTTTTAGAGGGTTTGAAGGAAAATTCTCCTGACGAATGAATATTTCTCAAAGAAACAGAACGCAGCAGCAACGCAATATAGCCTCATAAAGCGTTTTCGAGTCCGGGAAAAATGAGATTTTTGCTGTGGATGTACAAATAAGGATCAAAAGTGCAATGGATCGTCTATGACGGTAAATTTTGTTGTGGATTGCTGACGATAGATAATGAAACTTATATGGATGGTTTTTTTCGAGCCGGACGTTCCACATGTTGTTGGCGCGTTTGCGACAGAGACGCGACAAGCAGCACAATGGGCCCAATTTGAGTGCTCCTCCGCTGCTGCCCCGCTCTCTGCACACACACACACACGCACACTAAAAGACCGTGCGCCTGCACTGCAAAAATTATGAGCCATGTATGAGAGAAGACAAAACGTATTCCGCGAGTCAAATTGATATCCGTCGCTTTGTTCGCTACGTTTATTGTCGTCTGTTGCGTTTGTTGTCGAGTAAACAACTCGATGATGTGGATAAATTTGACCTTCGAACAGGAAATCGGGGATTCAGAGGGTGAACTTAACCCGCGTGAACACCTTGAGAAATCAGGATTATGTGTTCCAAAAGACTGGGTGGGTCTCTTCGTTTTTACTAATTTACACATATATCCATTGAAATATTTCCGAAGTATTCCAAGAGTTCCTGTTGAAAAATAGAAAAGAAATCAGTAAGAGGTACATAGAATGAGGGGATCATTGCGTAAGTGTAAAGAAATGGGTAGAGAAAAGGAAAAAAGACAAGCAACTCAATTCTGACCAGCATGCTATCAAAAACGAGAAAAGTCCCTCTTTTTTGCTTCTGAATGTCGCGAAACGGATGTTTTCGGGAGCGTTACTCGAGGATTTTTGACCCCCACTCATGTTCTACAAGGTAATGCTAGCTCTGCTTCTCTTCCTCTTATTATTTTTTTCTTTCTTTTGCCGCGACACACTTTGGGAAGCGGTTCTCTTGATGGAAGAGCGACAGTACACGTTTTCCGGAAAGAAATGACTTCCAAAAAAACTACATACTAGGCGATGCGCTAGCAAAAAGAGCTGTTTCGATCAAAATGCCGATGTTTAATTTGGTTTATTTATTGTTGGGTCATCGATGCACATTAAAGAAAAAAGTTCGAATCTTGAGACGTTGCAAAAATAAAAAGGAGTGGAAAAAACATATGAAACAATATTTTGTTCCACATCTGAGAGATGAAAAAAGAGACAACAAACAATTAGAAAACTGTGTCAAGATGTATGACAATATCATGATATATAATAACGAGCTTAGTCCGTGTGTGTGTGTATGTGTGTGTATGTGTGTTTGTCTGTGTGTCACGAAACTCGAAAATGGGGGTGCGACGGGTCCACCCGGCGTCGGATTGGTGCGCTGGGGTCAGATAGCTATAAAATGGGTTGCGACGGGTCCCGCGGTATCGGATTGGTGCGCTGGCGTCAGATACCCGTATAAGGGGGTGGGACGAGTCCACTGGCGTTGCACTAGCGCGCCGGCGCCAGATACCTATAGAAGAGGGTGCGACGGGTCCACCGGCGCCAGATTGCTATAATATGGGGTGCGACAGATCCACCGGCGTCGGTGGACCCGGTCATTGAAGCGCAATAAATTAGTGTGCATGACGCAAAAGGTAAATGGTTGCAGCCGTTTCATAGCCGTAACCACTTGACGCTTTGCTCTTCACCTTTATGACTACTTCGTGTGCCTATTTCTTTGTTCGTTCGCCTCAAGTTGGTAGTGTGCCGTTCTCAGAAAGTGGAAACGCGCATGAAAACGGCTGCTTAAATAGTAGCAGGATGTTTATGTGATCTGACGTGGAACGTTATCTTTATCAGTAGGATAATGTCTCTCACGTCATTTAATGTTAAAACATCATTCTGTGATAACTATTGGGAGAAATCAGGAGGAATACCCATACTTCGAGTAATGCTTTCGAATTGTATCTATATTACTCTTGCATCGAAGGAGTGTTTGTAGCTGATGGTCGAATATTCTCCAAAAGTAGAATTAACGCTTTTAGAAGGAAAACGCCGTAATCTTTCGCCTTAATTTATAATATAAAGAGGAGAAGGAAAGCTTAGTTAAAAAACACAAATCTAATTTTACAGAAAACACCACTACTATTAACCTTCATTGATCAGTGAAGGGAGCGAAGCTAAAATCACCGAAAGTCTGAAGTCCGGCTTTAGCCGGACATTCAGACTGGTGAAAAGATAAAGATGGAAACTCCTCTCGTGGAGAGAGTCTCGTTACATCTCAAATCATGCCCTTTCCATGTCAGATTATTCAAATTTTGGTAATACTAATGGGACCCAGAACTCCCAGATATGCCCTTTGCTTGAATAGAAGCAGCAGTTCGAATAGCGAGTTTTTGTGCTCTTTCTTAGATCCCCAGTTGTTTTTGCTCTTTCTGTAGGCTTTACGCGCGAGAAAAAATAGCGAGACTTTATTATTATTATTATTATTATTATTATTATTATTATTATTATTATTATTATTATTATTATTATTATTATTATTATTATTATTATTATTATTATTATTATTATTATTATTATTATTATTATTATTGCTGCAGCGGGTGGATCCCATGTACCGGATTTTTGATACGAATTTTAGTCTAGAAAAAAAGTGGAATGAAAAATGTTTCCTTTCCTTTGTTTCCAACGCTTTCGATAATGATGACCATTATCAGAACTAACTGTTTTTTTTTGTCATTTCGAGCCCTATTTACTATATTCTTTGTTTCAGAGATTTAAGATAGGCGAAGTTCCTGGCGATCTGGGATCAAATACATCGTTATTATCGTTTCTCAAAATTAGCTCCAAATTTCTAGGACAAAGAACAATAAATACAGTAGACATATCAAGAAAACAAGAGAAGTAGTACTTTGAAAATGTCAAGCGATATTAAATTCTAAAATAATTCTTGTATTATAATTGTACACCATTTTTTTTCATTCCTCATTTAATTTATTTTTATTATTCTCTATTTTTTCTAGTCGAAATTCATGGAGACCTGGTCTTCTTGACTAGAAAACAAAAAGAAAGAAAAAGAAAATAAAAGTAGGAACAATAGAAAGCGATGGCTTTTGAGAACAAATAGAGGTAAGGAAATAGATTGGAAAAAAAAACTTTTTACTACTTTGTAGCACAAACAGATAATGTATAGTGCATGTAAAAATAGGAGATGCCCAGAAGTTCTTCGTTACAACCAGAAGTCGTCAGAAGGATGCTGCGAAAGGGATTTTAGCTCATCATAGCAAAGAAATTGCTGTTTCAAATGGTTTTAGAGGCAAATTTTTCAATTTTCTCTCAAAATTGACGACGTTATAAATATAACGACAATCCTATAGGCAGTGAGGAAATCTATTGACATTTCCTATAGTCGTAGATTTTTATTCGTTCGTGGATGTCCACAGTTCAAAATTTAAAATTATCTGTGTTGATTGTTCATTCATTTTTTCGCTGCTAACAAAACCAACAATATCTTTTTTTCATTCCGAACCCAAAATACAATTATCTCAACGTTTGGCTGGGTTTTTTTTTCGTGACTAACATCAATAAAACTCATTTATACGTTATTTATTGTTGCAAGCTGGTACAGATAATCAGAGATCAAGTTCAACATTCTGAAGTAATTCTGTTAGTCAACTTAGAATAATAGTCGTATAGAACGGTCCTTTAACGTCACGGGCGTGTCTCATTCGGGCGAACATCGAATTCTCTAATAATCGCCAATAAATTCCTCGAACGCTGAACGAGCTCAATAATATTCGAGTGGTAGAATAGTAGAAAATTGTCACAAACGATGAGGGCGTGAAGACAAAAGAGGTGGAGACGGCACCAAAATTGATATGTAAAGGTTTAAAAGATGGAAATAAAGCTAAATATTCCAAAAGTATTAGTGAAAACATGCTATTTAAATTTATTAATTACATATCCTTACGTTGCTTGGGAAGATCTTCGTAAAATCTCTTTAAAACTTAACGATAACTAAGCGTTCTGCATTGGATCATCGCTTTTGGTTGATGATTTATCAATTTGTAATAAAATCACATGATACGGGGTGTAATATGTTCCGTTGCGCTTATTTTATACAATTCCTTTTGTTTTATAGTAGAGGTTTTATTTATCGCAAGCAACTTCACGTCAAGCCTTCATAATTTTTATAATATAATTTTTTTGTATAATTTTTAATTTGTATTTTTTGTAATCTTTATAATATAATGTACATAATAATAATAGAGGTATATTTATAATAAGAAGATTTGGGTGGGTGAAGCGTAGTGGGTAAGAGGTCCCGCTGCGGCTGCATGATTGATCGGAGGCTGGAATCCGCCCTAGTGCCAACCATTGCTTTCATCAATTTTTCACGAAGGAAACAGTTACGTGCTCTCGTCGATGGTGAGCGTTTTTTTCGAAAACAGTATGCTGGGCAGTAAAAATAACGGAGCAGTAGGTAGACGAATTGGTATCAGACTATGAGACAATTTTGACGATAAAAACACTGAATTGACACAATGGCTAGCCCTCACACTTCACTATGTAAGCTAGACACGGGTTTGTAAAAAAACTGAATTGAGGTGAACGTGGTGGCGGATCCCAAGTGGACTGATTAACGTCAGACGCTTTATTTTTTATCCTTAAGGAGATTGGAGCAATTTGATGCCACAGCTCTTCATTTTCCCATTACTTTGATCGTTGTAGCGTAGAATATTTGTCAGAATATTTGTTATTTGTTTATCCTTGTCAGTTAATCTGGAATTCGTAGGAGGGGAAGGATTTTTCACTCTACAGCGCTTACGAGCAGTTTTTGCGTCGGCTAGATAGCCTTCGCAAATACGTCAAGTGAGATAATCCGACCGCAGGGTGGGGATTACCATGGGCCCAGGTTTCAAACCACATGGCTATTTTTGATTGTAATGGCTTCACCGCGTATTTATGTTTATAAACAAATCCCATTTCCGAAGCTTCTCATCTGGCTTCGTTCGTCTCAGAATAAATGATTATTTTGAAAACATGTCCTGACACTTATAACTAAAAAAGAGGGGAATGAAGGAGAGGAAAAAATGGGGAAAATGAAAGAGGAATATTTACAATCGAAAATATATAATTGAAGACTTCATATAGTATATTCGTTTCAAAAAACCTTTCAAAACTCTGCAACTACAGACTCCTTTTTGGTGTACATTTTCGTGTGTTTTGAATAGATAAACAAATAAATAGACGCTTACACATACACAAAAAAACAGCCAGTAGTTTTTACCTGCTAAAAATTTAGAACACTGTCGGACAGCGCACTTTTTCACCGAAAAAATGTGTGCTCAAAAGAATTTTTGAGGCCTTAACATCTATATATTCTAGATAAATTGTGTCAAATATCGGTTTTTGAGCAGTTGCGGAATTTCTCAATTAAGAAAGAAAAACAACAACTTTTTAAAAGTTAACTTTGGAGTTCTTTCAACTACCGAATCGGATGCAGATAGTTAATAGTTGATAGCGGGCAACTGCAAATTATGGATATTTTTCTTGAAGCTCTGATCTGTTCTGTGGAACATCCTGATGTGACTAGAAGATTTTTAAGCTTTTCGAAGAAAAAAAGAAATTTCTGTTGAGATACTGCTTCATAGCTACATTGGGCGCTAAAAAGATTTTTAAATCGAATCTTGGAAGTTTTATTACGGAGAAAAATTAACTAGCAATTTACAAACAAGTAGCTGCTGGAATTTTGCTCAGGGCTTCTTTAATCCATGGGAATAACTTTTGAACTCTCTTCAATAATGATATAGTCCTCAAGAATCTTTACCAGTTTTTTATTCTCTATTGTGAGTGCGTGAGAAAAAAGAATAATAAATGCAGTAACGTGGCAATGTCTGCAAGTGCAGAAAACACCGGAAAAGCTCAGTATCGCACGGCGATAGCTTGCCTGCTCTAACTAGGTGGACAGCAAGGAAGAGTCGCGAGGAATCGCGACACTCTTCTCGCCGCCTATCAGGTCATATATTGGCTCGACGCCAAAATTTAATTCCTGCAGGTCTTCGCCCTCTTCCCGTTTTCGTTCGCCTCCACTTAGGGATTAGCATTGGAAATAACAAAAAGTCAGTCGTGGAAAACTGCGCATTGATTCAGGACACCTGTTCTTCGCGAAACAAACACGCCAAGAGGAGCATGACCAGAAGAAAAAGAACTTCTATGGTTCTAGAAAAGAGGAGCAGCTATGGAAATTTCTCAGACGATCCATTTGTTCCAGGAAGGAAGCGCAACGATCAATTTCTCGTTCTCGTATTGTAATCGCGAACTTCTGCGATTATGCAAAGTACGTAGAGGGTTAAACGCAAGGATATGAACATTTTCGCAGTGATTTTTTTTTGCTGCAAACAATACAGACCCAAATCAGTTAGTATTAGTGTTGAAATGTATTTGTTAATATTAAAAACATGTTACTGATATTGAATGTAGAGGTTATGTCCGACCTTCTTACTTAAAATTGGCATTTAAAGACGATTCGCAGCAATTTTTATGATGAAATGCGCAAAAGATAATGCCCACACACAAAAATCACTTAACAAAATAAAACCACGAAATAAAATAATAAATAATCGCACCATATTGGAAAAAAGTGAAGGAAACAAATGCTGGGGCTTGGTCACGTGTACTAATCCTTCGAATAGAGAGAGATACGAGCTCTTAATTGCTATTTGCTTAAAGATAATGGTGACCAAGAAACACTAAGATGATGGTAGTTCTCCTGAATTTGTAGAAATTGCCTCTTGGATGATGAATGTGAAAAAACAGCGGTTCTTACGGGGCTTCTTGCGAACATTTTGAGTACTTTGCGAGAAATAGGGAAATAGAGAGCTCTAAATATAGATCCTCATATAAATGATATGCTACAAAAATGTCACTCAGTAGCGAACTGAATTCGAAGACAAATAATCCTTAAAAACTATGGAAAGGTTTTGTAACAGAGATTTGAGCAGAATATGTACCAAGCATATTTCATGCTCTCTCGACTACTGTCCTAACATTGGACGTTCTGGTGAAATGAGGGGGTGGTCTCGCAGTGCTGTCATTGGCTGTCTCCTAGTGCTATGATTGGTCTTCTCTTCTTATATAATGCAAAATATACTAAGGGAACGGGAAATGACACGTAACAGATAAAACAGGAACGCGGTGGTTCACCCTCAGCCTCGCTTCTCTGTGGAACTGACAATTTTTTTTTCCCCTCTTTGGGACTCTTGCGTAGTGCAGCTGGAAAAATATCGAGGCTCGGCAAGGAGCGAGGAGGAGTTTGATAGAATATGCATAGTACTAGAGACCTCGAGCCAGATTTTTAGATCTTTGTCGATTTTGTCGCAATGTCAGGCCATAGATAAAGTTTCACCGATATCAGGTACGGTAAAAAAAAGCATGGATTAAGTATAAAACCCCGAGGTTTCAGGAAGCGAGAGAGCGCGGAGAGATTGTTGGGAAATGCTGTCTTTGGCGAACCTTCGACTTCCTCCCCATTTCTCTAGATCGTCATTTTCTCTTCACGAGTATAACCACAGAAACTTAGCTGCATTTAGTTGTTTATCGGAAGTCAAGGATCCGACATCGATGTGTACTTTAAGACATCAGTGACGAGCCGCAGACATGTTTTTCTCAAGCGGTTTCTCATTTTCGGTGTTTGTCTCAAAATGTAACAAATTCTTTTTGTTGTCCTATTTAATAGGTTAATGGACCTAGATTTAGAAGAACATCTCGGCTTTCTCTAAAATCCAAGGACATGGAATTGGATTGAGGAAATCTGACCACATTTTTCCAGCAGTGTAACAATATGTCCAAAGGAAGGAAAACTTCAGTGGGAGAATGTGACTGAAGGATAACGATTTTCAACGATGAAATCAACATATCAATAAGTTTCGATTTCTAGGAGCCGTTTCCAAGAGTTCCGAGTCAAAACTTTGACTCTTTTTGCCTACGAGGGCAGCGAGTTCAAGGAAGCTGAAAATTTATGTGCGTCTTGCTGCATTGCACCGGTACTGCTTTATCATGTATAATCCTATTTTTCTTGGATAAAAACCGTTGGATACATTGAAAGTGTGGGTTCTTTTTTGAAATGAAAAGGAGTTATTCGAGAACAAACATAGCCGGTTTGTTTACATTTAGTTACTCCATGGAATTGTATAGAGATGTTTTGAAATGCATAGGAACGCTAGAACTTCTCTGACATCTCAGAATACTTAACTTTAACTAGAATGATATCTTACAGTTTTCTATTTTCCGAAATTGCATAATTCGAAAGTAGTTAGTGTTTTCACACAGAAATTAACATATTTTTTTTTACTATTTTTTGAAAGAATTTTTCAAAATCCTACTAAAATCTACATTCGCAACACTTATTTGCTTTACTTTCTCGTGAATAAATTTGAGCTGATTTTTCTCTTTCCTCGCATGCTTTTACATTTTCTTATATATTACAGTATTTTCTTAAATTATTACTCTTATTTTCTATAATCGATAATGGATTATTGTCTTCACAATAATTAATCTATTTTAAAACAGAAAATTTGCATGGCAGAGGCCAAGATGACAAGAATAATGACATGATTATTGAATAGTAGGATTAATATGAACAAAAATACTTTAATGTCTACCCGACAGTTTTTTTCCTGAAGCACAGCAGTTGTTCCCAGCTTTCACGTGAAAGCCACAGCAATTCTTTATTATGACGAAAGTTCCTTCATCGATAATAAATTATTACAGAACAGAGAAAAAATGAGATGGAAATGATTGACAGAGTTGACTTATCCTTTGAGGACATAGTTCCTTGAAGAATAACAATCGGAATTTCCGCAGCACAGAGAACATTTCTTAACTTATTCAGTTCAACTTATGTATTTTCCGTGTTTTGGTTAGTTAGTAAAGAATCAGTGGATAAATATGTAAGAGAAGCAGACAATGCAAACGCTTTGAGGCGATGAACTTAATATAGAGAAGGCTTAGAGAAAACGGAAGAAAAAAATTGGGATTTTCGTTCTGGACAACAGGGCAACGGAAAGAAATTTGCTGAGTGCGTTCATCGAATATCACATGATAGAGTAGGCTCAGAAAGGGAAGAAAATGTATTCTTGTATGGATATTTGACGAGTTTTCCAAGAGAACTGACTTATTGAAAGTTCTGACTCCTTCAACTTCACTCTTCTCTTACTTCCTCAGAAGATATCTGTTAAACTTTTCGACACCAGTAAAATAGGCTTCTAGTGAGAAGAATGTGTCTTATCCGAATCTGGATCATACAAGCTCTTGAAATCTTCAATTTTGTCTTTATCCTTACAGGACGAAGAGCACTTGTTGTCTCGGCAAAACATCAGTGCATCTTTGACTACAGAGTATCATTTTCTCTTCACCTAGACTTTATTCTTTATTGATCATCTTATTTCTTAGTGAGAAAACTACAAATCTTTGGTTACTACGACGCACTCATCGCTAGTCGTCATGTTCCCACACTTTTATCGAAGCCGCGACAAATCTTCCCACTTTTGCCTCCGCACTCATCCCTAAACGACTTCTTCGTTTCCGAATCGATCCATGGAAGACTATGTTGAGGAGATAATCGGAGTTATAGTCCTAATCTCGACGCTGTCAGCAGAAATTGCGTGTTATTTCTTCGACAGAAATTTTTTTCCTGACAATATTGAAAATTAAATGAAATTCATGGCTTAGAAGAAAATTTGCAGCTTGGAAACACTGATGATTTCATGACATGAGGAAGTAAATAATGAAAGAGGAAGCAAATGTAGAGGCAAAATGTACTCCACTAAGTTTTCTGTAAAATCCACAATTAAGGTTAGCAAAAAGTTAAGATCATCACAAAAATCTTTACCTCCCAGAGCAATTAGTTCCTCGGTAACCTTTTTCTTCGTCATTTACAGGAGTTACAGTAATTTTTCAGCAGAAAACAAAAAAACCTGCAGATGTGTGTCGCTACAGTATTCTATTCGTTTGTGGCTTTGCAAGAATATTTCGAGGATGATTTCAGCGAACGCTTTGCGGTCTGGATGGTGCTTTAAAATGCAACAAAACTATTTAGAATTCCCGTGGATCGTAGAGGAAGCTGCACGGATATCAGGAGAATTATCTACGGTAATTTAGCTTCAGGGAACTCGGAAGATTGAAGAAGAAGTGATATTGAAATCAGGTGTCTAAGCTATGGAAAACAAGATTACTGGAGAGAGATCATCTGGTTACCAACAAGTTTCGTGTTGATGATTGATTCTTCTTCTTCGTGCCAAAGCAACTTTATTTTCTGGGCAGAAATTTCTCGGATACTTAGTTTTGACTAGAAAAAACTTTGTAAGATTCAACGGAGAGGTCCTGGAAATTAGTTTTTTTTTTTTGCAGGGAACAATAACCACCAGTAATGCGCTTTTTCTTCTGTAATTCTGGTTTTTTTTCTTGTGACGCATCTAGTTCTTTTTTCCGGAATTTTACGCTTCTTCCGCCATTTAGGTGCAGTAATAAAACCATGATCATCAAAACAACAAATGGGGTCAGTGAGTAAAATGAAGGACAGATTATCGTTCTAGGAATCCTATAGTGCTGGAAAAGTTACAAAAAAAAGACAATATGAGCGCAGACTTCACTTAACAAATTAAATCTGCGCAAGGTGTGTTGAGTATTGGGAGGTGCAATAAGAATCATGTTTTTATCCGTGTGAATGACTAATGATCTGTTAATTTTCCATTTTCTTTAATTTCTAATGTTTGGATTTATTTGGTTCATCATAACGTTAATATATAATAATTAAATAATTCAATAGTTCTCGAAACTCCAGTAGGTTTTCGGTTTTCCAAAGCAAAATATTGCCTCAATATTGAGTGCAGCGCTTAAGTTATCAAGTATTATTATAGTATTATTATTAGTATTGTTTTTTTTTTTTTTTTTTAAGTATTATTATTGTATTATGTTGCATTATTATTATTGTTATTACAATTATCATTATTATTATTATTATTATTATTATTATTATTATTATATTAAAGTTCAGTCAGGAAAAATATTAGTGTCAAAGGAAAAGATAAATTCCTAAAAATCAGCGGAAGTACTCCTCCCTCTAATTTTTTTTCTCGCAGAAGAATCGTACAGATCCAGATGCGTGGTCCTAATTTAATTCAATTTACTGGATTACTTCTATTATTTTTTTCGTGATCTGCACAATTTCCTTAAGATATTCTAGGATGGATTTGAGGAGAGCTCTGAAAACTGAAAACGGACTTGATTTTGCAAAGTCGGAAAGAGTCGGAAACGCATAGCAGAAGACATTTGTCAATCCTGACAATGCGCTAAACAAGCCACATAGTGCGAAATGTTGGAATGTTGAATTTTGGCAGCTGTCATCTCAATTCTCTCAATTTTCGTCTGCTGTAATGGTGACCGAAGAGGCATTTTTTGGGATTTAAGCTCTTTCGAACTTTGACAACAAAGTCTTATAGAATTAGGATATGTTCTGGGAACAACGAACGAAAAATATGACACGAACGTTTCGGGAAAGTTCTGAGCTAGGAGATAAGATTAGAAGAATTCGATTATTTTAGGGAAAATTCATCTAAACCGAATAAACACTGTCATATCCAATTTAAAATGTTTTCAAGTATTTCTCAGGTCTGTCGATTCGGAATACTCTCGCAGTGAGCTGCGGGAATCGATACGATTAGCTGAGAATTGAATCCTGGGGGTTTTTGTTCTTGAGTATCATATATTTTATGGTTCACCTTATTATTTCGCAACTTCTCTAGCGTAGGCAAAAACGCTTTTTTTCAAAATAATAGTGATATTTTTTCCAATGTATTCGTACCACATTAGCGCTCGCCAAAGCTCCTAGATTTGAAGCGGAGAAAAACGAATGAAAAATAACTAATGATGAGGAAGTAAGGATTGATAGATTATCTGGGATCCACGAAAAATTATGGATCAGCCAACTTTTATTGGGAGCTGAAGTAGTGCACTTCAAAATGGATTTTTTGAAGCTTCTATGCATTGGTGTTCGATAAACCGAAGAAATGGCTTTGGCAGAAAAAAAGATAAATACAGCAACAGCATAAAATAAAATATGTAGCATGAAAAATGAAATTGACTCTAGTGAATTTGTAACAATATAATGAGAAAAACAAATTTAACGTTGATTTCAAAAGAGAATGTCAGATTTTTTCTTCGAATAACTCTCGAACGCGGAAGTCCACGGATACAAAAATACATTATATTCCAAAGAAAGCAAGTTGTTGAGCAAAACAAACGATTATTGTTTCAGCATCTTTTATTCATCATGTGTTTGTGGATCCGGGGTTGAGTAGCTGCTAGAAGCTGCGATGCTGCTTTGTTATTCTTCAAATCCTAGAAGTCGACTTCCGCTACGAGCTCAACAGCCAGCTTTATCCGCTATGGGACTCATAAATCCCAAGTGCCAATAGCTGGATGGCGAAGAAGCGCAGAAAATAGAACGCAAACAATGTGTGTGGCCTTGAAACAAAACACTGAAGATAAATTGTGTACTGTAAGAAAGTTATTGTGGAAATAATCATGAAGAGCAGAACCACAACGTTCTGATATGTGCCGTGCCATAGCGGGCGCTGAAAGCAAGATTCGAGAAATCGTAGCCGTAAGCCTAAAAGACGATCTGCAAAGGGGCTTCCAGAAAAGCCAACCACGAGTAAACAATGAGGAGAATCAGTGCGTGCGCACACGCGCGAAAACTTGAAATGGCATCGTCGCCGCCGATGATTACGAACGCTAAAGCGGAAGGACGTTGACGCTGCGCGCGCAAGGCGACGAATGCGTCGCACCACGCCTTCCACCACATCGTCGCTTCCTTCCCTCCTTCCCTGTTCTTCCCCCTAAGAAATCGAGCACTGAGAGGAACGTCTTACAGAAAGAGAGAGAGAGAAGATGAGTGCGGTGTTCAGGGTGCAGTGTGCTGCTGAAAGAATGGGCTGCTGAGCTAATGACGAGTTGTTCGTAGACGTCTGAAGCTCGTTATGCGTTCCTAATCTCGTAGATATTCCACAGGGTTCTTTGTAAATCACGAGCGCTGCAAAATTACGGTAGAAAAACGAACTAATGTCTTTCCGTTAGAGAGATATTAGACTAAAAGGTTTTCTTCCCACTGAAATAAAATTTCTTTCTAAAAATTAAACCGGATATCCTCTCCTGGTATTTCTCTTGCATCACGAATTTCACAAACCTTGCTATTTTTAAATCTTTTAGAATACCATGTTTTTTCTTCACTTTCATGGAAAAACTTTAAAAGTTAGTTTTGGAATTTTTCAGTCTAAAAATTTTAAAAATACCTAATTTTAACCGCGCTAGGAATATTTTACTTCGACTTAAAATCCCCTTCGGTAAGCGTTAACCGTTCCAAGTATCCTAGCGATCATAAATTAGAATTTAAGAATTGTTTTCTCAGAATTTTTGAGTTTCATAACTATGCCAGATTGTGTCACCTGATAACCTTGAAAATGCTCGAACACTGATCCGAACGCGTTCAGAGTTCTCACGTAACACGATGTAGTTTTGAACTTTCACTTTCAGTTGAAAACAGATGTTAAACTCCGTTAATCACTCCATTATTCGACTAATCAGGGCCATATTAAGAAATTATGGTATTTGTTCGTTTATAAACAGAAGAACTGAGTTTTACAGGAAGAAATATAAAATCCGCTAATTTCGGATCCATTTTTCAACTTTCCAAATTTGTTAAAAACGTGAAAATGAGGACCAGCGGAAGAAGAGCTTCTTTCTTACATTACAATTATTTTTTTTTCTTTAGATAAGGAAACACAAATTAAAAAAGTGCTTCAGAGATAAAAAAAAAGTATGAACAGGGATAAGAATGAAATTTTTGCAAAGAATCACATCGCAAGAGAACGTTGAAGAAGCTAAAAACAACAAATAAATGAGAGTCCCTTAAAATTTCTTTTTTCCTACATATTTCGGCTCATTTCTCAAGGCCTCGTAACAGACATCTAACTGGGTGGATAAGCTTGAAACTTCTGAGAAGCAGTTACTGGAGTCCCATTTATATCCACTATTAATTTTTTGTTGTGAAACATCAGTTAATTCGACAGAATGACGAACTACAATTTTTTTAAACTCAATTTCTGGAGAGCGAGGTAGAGGAAAAAACTGCTTGGGGAAACGCCGACGCAGTAACTTATGCAGCAATCAAGGTAATATTATCATTGTCGTTTTACGAGAATTTCGTTCGTATTTTTTTCTTGCAATTGTTGCGTGGTTTCTAAGATGATCGCCAATAGCAAAATATCTATTTTTGTCGGTTTTCTAAATTAATCATATGAAGAGTACTTCCAGGATCTGGTGGCGAGGAATTATGGCTTTTCTATTTGTGTAGGTCAAGATAATCTACCGCTCAGCTCCGTTTCAGGATGCAAATCTGGTTCCCCACATCCCTATTGTTTATACTATTGGCTATAATAAGAATAGAGGCACTGAGCTAGCGGTCACAAGTTCATTACTGCAAGTTATTCCGGATCATTCCTAGGAAACTCTGTGATTTTTCGCTTCGTGTGGCTAAGCTTTTACGTAAATAACATAGAAATTCCACGTAGTACGTCATAATACCTGCGTCGCTGCCGTAGCCTTCCACAAATATGGCTGCGATAAAAATGAACCTCGTTAGACTTTCTTCGTTTAAGATTGTTAGTTGTCCTCAGGGTAACAGCTGTTTTCCTTCTTATTCCCGGCGTTGCGTGACTAGTGGTTAAACTTCGCTTTTTCAAGAATTTCGTGGAATAGAAAATTTTCATTCGGATCATAGCTGATATCGTTCATTTCATCATAAGAGAGTCAGCGCTAAGTTTTTGCGTAAAATTCTTTGAATTACTTTGAAAAATGCTCTTTATATGGAACATAAAAACATTATACAACAGTTTTTAAACAAAAAAAAGAGAACAACAAGCAAATCAAGAATTCGAATCTCTTTGGATGTTTCCAGTTCTATGGGTTTCCAGGAATCCGATGTCTTCTTAAATATTTCACTTCCATTCTTGAATCATTAAAATTCAGCGATTAAGGTAGTCGGTAGTGAATTATTACCATATTTTTGGGAGAATTTTCGATCTGTGACATTTCTGGATTAAATCACCGCAAATAATTTGTATGAAAATTGCTTTTGAAGGATTAATAATAATAATTATGATAATAATAATAATAATAATAATAATAATAATAATAATAATAATAATAATAATAATAATATATTCAAATATTCATATATTCAAATAGAAAATGTTTATGAATATTCTTTGCTGCATTAACTTGTAGCTTCAGTTTTTTTTTTTCGGGTGAACACCCCACCTAACTATCAGAACTGGCTATATGGATAGTTCTTAGCGTGAAGAGGTTTTCGGATAAATCGCTGAACGCCTACGGAATTCCAAGAAATTCTGACAATTTTGCCTAAAATATTTCATCAAGAAAACCACCCGCTACATATCTGCGCTCAGTAACAGAGCACTCTTCTCAGCACGCTATTTAACTCTCATTTGAAGAAAAAAATATTTTGGTGAGGGAAAAGAGGTCCTAAAACGGTTTTAGATAAAGAGTAGTCGTCCCGTCCATGTCTGACATTCAATTTTCCCTCGGATTAAACGAAATTGCTTACTAAAGTTCTTCTAACTTGTAATTTATGTTGGTTGTTCGCTCATCTAACCAGTTTCTCTCTTGTTCAGTAATTGGGGAATGATTCAGAAGCTAGATATAAGTAAGCAAATCTAAAGAGTTATGTAAATTTTCGATTAGTAGAAGAAACTGATATTCTCAAGTAATTTCCAATACTTGTCGTATAATGTGGTTTTAAATCGGCTTACGCACCTTACACTGAACAGCCAAATAAAAAAGTTATTTACTCAATAATTCTTGACCTATGCTAGCTCAAGTTTTATCTTGATTTCTACTTGCTCTAAAAATCAACAAAGATTTTCCTGCAAAAAAAAATTGAAAAAAAAATTATAAATAATTAAGTAAAGTAACAATAATAATGAACTTCCCAAAAATGACTGAATATCGCGGTCGCAACTAACATCTAAGTATATTTGAGTTTTTGTACCGTGAGATCATATCACGAAAACGATTAAATAAAATTATAGAGATTGTATACGACATGTTCAAATTTTTCAACCAAAATTTTGGAACATACATTTCTAGAGGATGAATATGGACGTAGATCGTAGTATTTTCGTGAGACAGAAATGGCAAAGGACCGCCTGATAAAGCCAATCGCTGTTGAAGAACCGTTCACACCTATGGCTTCAGAAGAAAAAATATTGGTCACAAGATATACTTTTGAGAGACAAATTGTCATTTTTCGACAGTAAAATCTGAAATATGGAATAAAAATATGAAGAATAAAAAATCAAATATGAAATTTTGAGAATAATGCATTTATTTGTCACTGCAGCTATGTTAATATGTTGCTTTATTCGGCAATAAAATTCTGCTCCTGAAGAGAATGAAGGTGAAGAAGTGAGCGCTCTTTAGCGATGGAAATGAAAGTCATTTGCAGTGAAGTCAAGTTCTTTGGGGATTTGAGTCAGATATTCTGCAGCGCACTGAAGCATGTGGTTTTCTATTCTTCAGTGTTTTTCTTCAGCTCTCAAAGAACACTTATTTTACAGCAGAAGAAAGAATCAACAATCAAAGTGTTGCATTCATGCAAAAATTTCTCCTCGAAGGGGGTGGGCAAAAAAAACAACGAAATAAACAAAGACGTGGCCAATGAGAAATAATAAGTAAAATTGAAAATAAATAAAACTGAAATAAAATAATAAAAAAATAATATTAAAAATAAAATGGAATACATAAAATAATATAATAAATATAAAATAAAAATAAAATAACAATAAATAAATTACAAAAAATAATAATATGAAATGACAATATAAAATGAATTAACTAATCTATGAAAGTTGTTTACCTTTACCCCAGAAGAAAGGGGGACATATGATTCAGAGTTTAGGTCGGAGGCTACTTTATGGCAGGATGAATGAGCGAAAAACGCTAAAATTACTCCTGAGAATTAATTCAGTGAAACTTGAGTCGATATAGCAATGAGATGTTAATCGCCCTACTATTTTCAATGTAAAATTGCAATTATCAATACGACTCAAAAAAAAAAACTTCTTCTTCTCTGGATGTGTTGTCGTTGACCTGGTTGGGATAAACGGAATAAGATAAAGCGGGATTTTTCAATCCTCTATCTATAGCAGCCTGTTTGAGAGGGAAGAATATGCTTAGCATTCAAAATTATCGTTCTAATTTTGTTTTACAATTAATAAATGTTTTATAGTGTTAATTATAAAGTTTTATAGTTAATAAAGAGAGCAACAGTTGTCTTGTACGAGAATCTGGAAACCACATGCGTAAATTTTTTTGTGGTCTTGATTTAATATATTTCGAATAGGAAGGGAGCATTCACCTTCTCTTATTGTGACTAAAAGTGTAACGCCTCTGATTTTACTGGAAAACAAAGTGAAATGATTGAGCTTCAGTTGAGGTTCAGCTTGAGCAGAATTAAGTTCTTTCGAGCAGTATCGTGACCCTTATGGGAGCGACGATGGTTGAGTCACTGCATCCGTTGTTTATTCTTTTTTTGCCCGCTCCTATGAGGAAATAACGTGAACAATTGACTATAAGGCAAGTTTGGAGTGATAATTTTAAATGTTGAATGTTTTCTACTTCTCTGTGACTTTTCTCGGTGTTTTAAGTAGATGAAGCGGTGGAGAATTCCCGCTCATCCGGTACGATAATGAAAATCAACGGCAACACAGCCAGAGGTAATTTTTTTTCAGCAGCATGAATGACTTTTGGAGTCGACGATCTTACCGTAGTCAACATTTCTGCTGGGAATAAATTTCTACGATGTAAGCATGACTATTGTTTACAAGTTTGAGAATGCTAGTTTCATCGTTGTGATGCAATGGCAGAAGAACGCGAACGGATCACGTCCCAGAATCCGTGAATACAGTAGAAATTAAACACATAGTCAAATCCTCGGATCGTTTTCACGTAACGTGTCCAATAGTCTCTGATAAATCAACGAAAGAAGCAGTTGCTCAAAAAAAAAGAAAAAAAGGTGGAGTTGTTCCTAAAGTAAACAATTGTTAATGTCTTCTTCGGATTGCCATCCTCAAAATGCTTACATGTGTCGATCTAGAAATCAGCAACAGTTGCCTTATATGAGCATCCGGGAAAGATATTCCTAGAATGTTTTTTGATCCTCATTTGATATATTAGCAATAGGAAGGCAATAATGACCTTCCTTTGTGTGATTAAGAGTGTACGCCTCTAAATTTATTGGAAAACAAAGTAAACTGATTAGGTTGGCTATGTTTTGGAGCTGAAAGAAACAACAAATCCGGAGGCTGAAGATGTCAGGTAATTCAATATTCGATTTTTCGCTTAGTCGTAAGAGCTACTTTTTACCAAGTCTCTGTTAGTATTTCTCGTTTCTGAGATTACAGCACTTCCTACTCTTTTTTCAAATCCTGGAATTGGTTTAGCTACTTCCTTCTTCAAAGGATGTCTCAAAATTGTTTGTGTATCTGGATGCATTCCCTCTAGAACTGCCGGTAGTGCTGTTTTTCTGAAGCTTTGAAGTAATTAATGGGTAAGAGCAGTCACCGAAAGACAAAAGTAACGCCTACGTGAAGCGATTGAGGAAAATATTTTTGTCAAATTTTTCTCTTAACAGGTCGTTAGCTCTAGAAAGTTCTATTGATGTGGTAACATTTAGATATTCCAAAAATCAGCAGCATGTAAAATCTGACCTTCTTTTTTAAGTGGAGCACAGATCCAAAATTGCCAAAATTGCTCACGGCACTTATTTCGGCTAACGTTGAGGTGTTTAGGAGGTTACATTGCGAATGTTTTCCACTTTCCAGACTCTGGAGAAGAACAATACGCAGAAACGTTAGCCTAAATAGTGTCGTTGTCGTTAATAATCCTGGTCTTATGCCCCACTTAAATAAAAAGAAAGGAATAACTATGCAAAGTCGACCTTTTTCACACTTAAGTTCTAATCTTTGAAAGTTAGTGTCAATAGACAGACTCTTCGGATAGCAGTTTTTCTCAATAGGTGAAGAGTGAATGTCAACCACAGAAAGAGTAACTCAGCTTTTTAGTTTCTGTAAAACGCTGCTTAAAAGTAGGCGACAATAACCGCTACGTTCATCCCGCATATTCAGTATGTTCGCTCTGGGATCCACTTTCAGATAAAGAGTTGGGATATTGCTAATCTTGCTGGTCTTAGGTTGCATTTCCCCTGGATTTCTGAAGGTACAGGTATTTTTTATTTTGATGAGAATTTGATTTCTACTTTTCCATTTTATCGTTATTTATTCAGTCTTATTCTCTACTTAATTTTTAGTTTTTCTGATTTTAATGTATGCTTAACTGCGTTAACGCAATTTCGATAAGTCAATGTTTTGTCCTGAATGACGGTTGAAAAGAGAGTCTAGCACTCTGAACTATTCGACTATTAATTACTGCTTCTTTTCCATTTTATACCATCATTTTAGTCGCTGAGAATACCTGTGTAAATAAAATTTGATTAAACTTGGATCCTAATGTGGTAATTTTTTCCCAAGAACAATCTAGCACTTACGGCAATAAAATCTTCAACTAAATTCGTTATTTATTTCTGAGCTCAGCAGATTATTAACGACTGATTAATGAGTGATAAATGACTGAGTTCGTAGAGACTGCGAAATCTCTGAAAGAATAGCGTAAATCTTCCTTTGAAATGTGCTTTCTTGTTCTGATGAAGAGGTTACAACATTCAACGCAACTGTTGCGTAAGTTGCATCCTTTAACTGTCATTCTTGTAACATACCGTACTATTTCATTGAGTAGATCTTCATGTTTAACTAATCCTAAACTTTAGTGGATGGCGAACCTAAATCAACTTTGGTTCTGTTCTATAAGGATAAAGTGTAAAGTGTCTGGCGTTAATCTATCCGCTTGGGATGCGCCTCCACGTTCAATTCATTTCAGAATCGTTTGAGGTTTACGAACGTGTAACTGGCCTATACAATGACTTGCGGTGGCCAGCCGATGTGTCGTGTCAGTGTTTTTATCCTCCCAGACAAGTTTGGTACCAATTTATCAACCCCGGAGGGATGAAAGGCTTGGTGAGCACTAGGGCGGATTCGAACCTGCTGTTGTGAAGACAGCGGAACCTCTAACCGCTACACTACACCCGCCCTATGGTTATTAAATAATAGCATTAATATGAATAAAAATCCTCTAATGTCTAGCCGACAGTTTTTTTCCTGATACACAGCAATTGTTCGCTGCTTTCACGTGAAATCCACAGCAATTCTTTACTATGACGAAAGTTCCTTCATCGATAATAAATTATTACAGAACACAGAAAAAATAAGACGGAAATGATTGAAAAAGTTGACTTATCCGTTGAGGTCATAGTTTCTTGAAGAATAACAATCGGAATTTCCGTAGCACAAAGAACATTTCTTAACTCATTCAGTTGAACCTACATATTTTCTGTGCTTTGCTTAGTTGGTAAAGGATCAGTGGAGAATTGTGTAACAGAACCAGGTAGTGAAAACATCTTGAGGCGATGAACTCAATATAGGGAAGGCTCAAAGAAAACGCAACAAGAAAAATCCGGGATTTTCGTTCTGGACAACAGGGCAACGGAAAGAAATTTGCTGAGTGCGTTCATCGAATATCACATGATAGAGTAGGCTCAGAAAGGGAAGAAAATGTATTCTTGTATGGATATTAGATGAGTTTTCCAAGAGAACTGACTTATCGAAAGTTCTGAGTCCTTCAACTTCACTCCTCTCTTGTTCACTCAAAAGATCTCACCAACTAGGAGGGAAGACTTCAACACCTTAATGAATTGGTATGTGCCTGGATACGAACATGTCCGCATTAAGTCATCAGAATCCCCTTTATACGTTCTCGAGCACACTGATCATTTTGTGATATTCACATAAAAGCTAGAACTCATTGTCAAACACTTCTCATTTGTTCCAATCAGCCGGGAGAACACCTCAGCCTGATGACTGTAGGCAGATTCTGGTCTCCTTGGGAACTTTAACAGAATTAGAGTGGACTCATCAAATTCTTGGATGAGTTTTGTTGGCCAGGTGGTGTTCTAAGAAAACAATACCAGCTACAGGAGATTTATCCAGCAAAACGCGCTAAGACCTACCGTCCCTTCATCGTCATATCAAAGATATGAGCAACACTTCCTAATATAAGGCAAACTGGACTGCATGACTGTATTAGGGTGTTCGGAAAGTATCTGCCGAAATACGGCAACATTTCAAAACAACACAACATCGACAACCTTCTGCCAAGTTCTCACAAGATCACGGCGGCGAATTTGGCGTAGAACTCCGGCGAGTTGGAGGCGAAGAAAGCCTGAAGGTCATTTTCGAGGTAGTCACGATCATCGTAGCACTTCTCTTCCAGGTGATGCTGAAGCAATCGGAAGAGGTGGTATTTGCTCGGGACCAGGACTGGGTTGTACGGTGGGTGCGGTAGAACTTCCCATCCGAGCTCCAGGTGTCGAGCTTCGGGTGCTCCTTGCGGATCTTGTCGGGCAGTCTTTGCAGTTGAGCGCAGTAGACCTCGGCAGTAACTGTCGTGTTGTCTGGCAGCAGTTCGAAACGGTAGATTCCATGAACTCCCCAGCGGACGCCCAGCCTGACCGGGTGTGGCGCAGTCGGTTAGAGTCGGCTGTAGTCACACGGTCAAGGGTTCGAAAACGCTCCAGTGCAAACCAAGCCCTTCATCCCTCCGGGGTCGATAAATTGGTACCAAACTCGTATGGGAGGATAAAAACACTGACTTGATCATCGGCTGGCCCTCGCAATCCATTGTATAGGCCAGCGCGCGTTCCAAAACCTCAACGATTACGAATTCCAGTAAAACGCGTTGGAGCGTCCCAAGTGGATTGATATGCCAGTGACTTTATCCTTTTACTTTTAGTATTTTTTATTTCTATTTTCTTTTCATCCTTCTATCATTACAAACTTCTTAAAGACTTCCTCAATCATCATATATGTATGGAGTTTCGGCTGTTAGTGTTATTTTTCTACCTTTTCTCAGGTTGGAGATTCCAAGTAGAAGGGGAACCCTCCGCTTCTAATCAAATCAAATCAATTAATCAAAGAACTATTATGTTTTATTTGCCTTATTTACAACTGTTGCAATCATATTAATCTCCATGGAATTAATACATGTTCATAGAAAAAGAGGATGTCTACTTTTAAGCAAATCTGATATTCTTAATTGAAAAAAAAACTCGAAATAAGCTTCTGAAAGCATATTAAAGAAGCTGGTTGGAATCGATATGCAACGATAGAGCGTCTATAAAAGAAAGGAATTTTAATGAGATGACACAGAAGATTGCTGCATTCCTGGAAAGCATCGAGCCTTCTGTTTCCGCTTATTCTAACATTATATGTATGTAGTCGTCGTGATTTCATACATTTTCTTAACTCTTTCTCTTTTTTTTATGAGAGATAAAAATTCTTAAAAGAACGAAAAAAGCACCGTTTATTCGAAAAGCTTTTTAAGAACAGGTTTATTCGAGGCTAATTTGACTTTTTTTTTTGAAGGTTTTGAAAAACAAAAAGAAATTTTGAAGGTAAATTCACATGTATCATTCGTTTTTGCGTTGATCTACGACTTGATCAATGTGGAGGCCAAAATTCGATCTGTCCCTCTCACATGCCCAGGTTTTTTCTCAGTGGAAAGACGTAAAGGGTGTTTCCTATTGAATACTCAATACTGTAACTTAGTGAATTAGATAATCCGGAAAATTTAAGACATTAAAAATAATAATACTAATAGTTTACCTAACAGTTCCCTCCAAGACCACTTCCTGACTTCTTGACTTTAGACCGGTGAACCCTTTGAAGGGGCTTTTGCAAAGAAGTGACCGTCGTTTTGTTAGTTGCGGTTCGATATCGCGTGAAAAGGAGCAACTTTGCATTTGGTCGCATCCAGCACTTTTTAGCATCAGCATCACATGTTCGACCATACTATATCTTCTGTTTTTTTTTCATGTTTCTTTTTAGTATCCGTCCTTTTGAATAGTTAAGATTGTGGCAGAACTGCGAAACTTCTTCCTTAGTCGCGTGAATCAAGACTATCCTAATGTGAAGCATTCCGTGGTGAATATGGCGACATGTTCACCGCATTCTTCATCTGCTTGCAAAAATGTTTAGCTTTTTAAAGAGTAGGTCAAAGCATATAGAACAATGTTCCCGAGGAGGTGGACGGCAGTGTTCATGATCTCCGTCACTACACCTCTGATGATCTCGTGGACTCCTGGAGCCGTTCGTTTCCTTCTGCACAGCTCCCCAGAGTCAAATTGTTCTCATTCTGCTCACCTCTTAGCTTAAGTAATAGGTTCTCTCGTAAGTTTTTTTTTCCTCTCTAGGACTGTCATCGCTTTAATTCGCAGCAATCTGAGTTCTAAGCCACAAAAATTCACAATATATCATATCGATAAACGGAGAATATTGACTTTTCTGTTGACCACATTCTTGATTAAAATAACTTTAGTGTTGAACACAAATCTTTAAAAAAATCAGACAAATACGAAAGAAATTTATAAGACAGCCTAAGCTACACATAGTAGAACTTCTCGGATGTATTCTTTTCGTTAAGCATGGAATGTAGGTCAGATTCTGCTGATTATACGGTAACGACTTTTGCCTTTACTATTTAGATGTGGTAGTACTGTAATTGTGTACTGTATTGTAGGAAATATAGATGCCGTAGGTTTTGCTGATGCCAAGTTAAAAGTGCAATGGTATGGGTTCCCAAGACGGACTGGGTTGATCTACGTCCAAAATATTGATCAGTGAGCGGTCATTGTCACAGATCTCACATATCTTCCGTCCTTGTGGATCCGTCTCTATTGTCATCTTTTTCAATGCTATTTACTTTGCTTATAAAGGTATTTTTTTCTATTACAACACTTTTTTCTACTGTAATTTATAATATTTTCTCAGGAACGTATCTTATTTAAAAAAGCTCTGGGTTCGTTTGCTTTTTTCTGCTGTCAGAACGGACGGTAACTCGAAAAGGTTCGAAACCTATCAATAAGAGACGTAAGTCTCCAAAAAAACAATATTCGAAGATTTAGAAATAAAATAAACTAAATGTCGCGTTTCTTCCTGGTTTCTTCTTCTTTTCTTGGCGCTACAAAAAAAAATTGTTGAATAAAAAGTTTTGATTATCTCATAAAAATATTCATTTATTCAAAATCTCTCTGGATTTGTTTCATTTTTCATCTGTCAATTTTTCTTACAATTTTAAAAGTGTTATCAGTTATTTTTTATAGGAATTAGCTCTAAGTTTAGGGATTCTTCAAATTTTCCAATTTCGAATGGTGCGAAAAAAAGGAGTTACCTCATAACCTTGTTTCAGATAAACGAAACCAACAACTTCCAACTAATGAATTGATTGAGATTTTGTTTGATGCATTCACAAAGAATTCAAAGAATTCTGGATTGAATTCTGTTTTTTTTTTCAAAAAATGAGTTCTAAGATGTAAATGGAGTCGTTTCTCATGCATTGCTTAATTAAGGAGAGCAATGTAAAAGTCAATGTCATATGTCATAAGGAGGTGCTTTAGAGGGCATTTGATGTCATTGTCAATCCTACTGTTTCCGAAGTTAAAGATATCACTCCATGAATCTGGGATGGTACGGGTTTCAGGTGGATTATGCCTATACGGGTTCGTAGATCATGGAAAGAAGGGTGATTCCGTCCATTTCTTCCTAATTGCCGTAAAAAACGGCCCGGAAGATGCGGCGCGTGCTCAAAGCTCCAATCAAACTCGCTGTGGAAAATAGCTCCCCGGAACGCTCGAAACCGCATCTTCCGGGCCGTTTTTTTTACGGCGGTTAGGAAGAAATGAGCGGAATCCCACCCGTTTCTGCAATCTAGGATCCCCTATAGCCTTTCACCATCGGAAATCCATATCACGCCATATTCGTGGGGTGATGCCTTTAATTTACATCGATATTTCCCATGTGTATTTATAATTTTGTCATATATTTTCTATGGTTTTATCTGCTCAACCTCATTTCTACAAAACCTATTTGTTCTCTTATACAGTAACTTCTACAGTAACTTACTTGATATTAGTAGGTTTCTAGGCAAATCTTTTCAGTTACACAGTTTTCTTGTATTTTAATCATTATATAGGACCAAGTGTTTGTTTCTAATGGGAAAATCCTCCACTGAGGTCTTTCCGCTATTCTTAACTAGTTCCTAAATGTCGTCCTTCTATGATAGGGTGTCTCAAAATGTACGCAAAATTTGAATCAAATAGAAAACACAGTTTTCCGATTTTTTCTAATTAAAACATAAAGAACATAGAATAGGGCTATGTATGGAGTAGCATGTGTGCTGGAAGCGTCATTGGACAGTACTTTTTCGAAAATGAGGCTAGTCAAGCAGTCACTGTTACTGTTGGTCCACTGTGACATGATAACCGAATGAGAGATTCTCTGGTCGTATATTCTCTCGTTTCGGTGGTCAGAATCGGTCTCTTAGATCAATCGATTAACCATCATTGGGTTTCCTTCTGTGAGGTTGTTTGAAGTCAAAAGTCTATGTCAACAAACCCACATCCATCCGGGCATTGAAGGAGGAGATTTAACCCTGCATCAACAAAATTCAGTCAAATTTATGCAAAAAGGTAAAAATTTCTTTTCGGAAAATGGTCTTGGTCTAAATTTTTTTTTTTGGAAAATTTCGACGAAAGATTGCGTATGTGCCAGCAAAGCCGTGGAGCTCAATTGTACGATGTGCCATTTCATACGTAACCTTATCCTATGTGCTTTATGTTCGAATTTAAAAAAATTGAAATCTGTGTTTCATTGTTGCATCAGCTCGTCCGTCGTTTGGGTTCGTCTGGTCCGCATCGAAATGCCGCTCCCGAAAACTTATATTTGACACACCCAGAATCACAACGTTTTTATTTTTTTTTTTTTTTATTTCTTATTTTACTTTTTGTTTTAGTTTATTTTATTCCCATCGTATCTCTCCATCCAGGGAAGGATATATTGGTTCTCGGGGTCTGAGGTCTGTCCTAATTCGAATCACTTTTGTTTGCTGATCATCGGAGGAGAGTCTCCTTTCTCTTCTCCCTTTTTTTCCCCGTTGAAGGAAGAAAGATGTTCGTATTCGCCTAGTGTATCCAACTTCATTTTAGAACCGTAGCGTTGTTCGTTCGTTCAAAGGTGTCCAGAAATTGGTCTTTTCTGACAGTAATTTAGGAAACTCCTCCTCTTTTCTTTTTCTTCTCGTTCTCACTTTTCTTATAAATTAGCGTAAAACCCTCTCTGAAACTTCCACTACCTCGTTCTTCCTGAGTCTGTACGTCCGCTTGGCACACTTTTTTCTCTTCCACAATCGTCTGTGGGTCCAATTCGTCAACGTTCTCTTCTTAGGTGTGCGCTAACACGGGCAAAGTTCCGCAATTATATATAGATGTATAGGAACATAGATAAGTGTAAACTTCTAAATCAAGTTCAGTTCTGGAACGTTCTCAGTACGTTTTGGGAAATGTAATAAATAATCCCAAACAGAAATGTCATGTTTGTCCTGATGGTTGGCATTGAATTTAATGTGAGCCGTATTTGAGAACATTTTTAGCATTTCTCAATTCACAATTGAGATGAGCTATGAAAATATTGAAGTCGTTTGGCGTTACATTGTTATTTCGGGGCGTTTTTGTCAAGATTCTATCACTGTTCTTTTCCGTGCCATCTCATTATGCATTACATATGAAATGTTCCTCATAAAAGTGGCAATAAAGAGATTCTGTTGAGAATATGTGTTCTTCTTGTGCTACTTTCTCAGAACACTTAATTTTTCAAAGTAGCCCGATAAGATATTATCTGTAGACTAAGGAAAACATAATTCTCAGGCGATAGTTGCAAAATCAGGAAAATTTCTTTTGATTCTGACAGCTCCTTCGAAGGTGAACAGGAATAAAGGAGGAACTGGTCGAAATCCTGACGTTTTGAAGAAGTATGAGAATTATGCCAGTATTTGTCTATGTGAATTGATCGCGAGAGTGTAAGTCTGATTGATACCTGCTCACGGTGCCCATTCGTAACCCAAAAAAAGATCAGGTGCTTGAGTATACTCTCTGGGGAAAAAAAAGTATATTACTCGAAAAGTAATCCGAAGGAATATATCCAGATATTGCATAAAGGTGCCGTCGTCCAGCGCACTGCCAATGGCCAATCTCGAAAAGTTATATGGAGGAATTCAAACGTTCTCTTTTCTTGAAACCTCGGCATACTTCTGTCTATATTTTCTAATAGTGTGCTTTTTTAGATGGAACCCTTTATTTGCCTGACGTTTCCGGTTTCTCACCGTCTATATGGAGGAAATTATTCAGGTATTGCAAAAAAGGGCACCCTATCCAAATGGGTTAAATATCTAGAGAGGATCTTTGGTAACAACTATACGCTTCGTTACGATGAACTATCGGAAATCGCGGATCTGAGGTACTCGGGTGAAATTGCGTCGATAGGCAGCTCACGCGGAATGGCAAAGCTCCCAGGATATGAAACAATGACGAATGGACCGTTTTATTGCGATCCTTCAATTGTTCAAAGACCATACGCGTAGGCAAAGATGCAGGCAACTGCCTCAGACAATTATACCAGCCCGACCATTAAGTCAAGTATCCAAGGCATGCGTTTCTTAGGCTCATCCCCGGATATTTTCTCGGTTTTGTTGAGGATCTTAGTCGGTAAATCTAAAAGAAGACATAGTTTTCTCCTCCTTGTCCAGTGTTATACTTGGAATGAAACGGTTTAGAAGAAAAGTTATTTCTTTGATTATTCTTCGCTCAAATTGATTTTTTGTGCGTAAATTTCGCTGAAATCTACACTTCAATCATCTAAAAGCATTTAATTAGCCCTCTGTTTTTTTCAATTTTTTACTTGGATTTTTGAAACTTAAAAATGTTGTGTATATGCTCTCAATTATGATTAAACAAATGAATAATTTTCGAATGGTGGACAACGCTGCTGCAGTAGCATCCAGAAGTTCTCTGGAGCCATCCTCTTCTTTCGCATTCTGTTTCTTTTTAAGAAGACATATAGTTTAATCTGTGATGCCCTTAGATGTCCGGGGCTGCACGCGCTACAATGGAAGAATCAGCTGGGCTAAAATGAACCTGGATATTAGAAAAAGTTTAATTATTAAAAACAAAAATTTCTGCGTTTGTGCAGGAATTTCCCTTAATTTTACTGTTGTTGAGCGTTTTTTTGCTAACCCGATCCTCAATCATGAACGCCTGCTGCCAGTGCAATCGTTGAGTTTTTAGAAGTTTGCCAAACTAGTTTCTATTTCCCAAAATAGCCTCGATAGTGAATACTGTGACGAAAAATCCTTCAATCATCAGTGTCAATGACATGGTGGTGTCTGTTTGATAACTTGTGTCGTTATAAATAACATCGAAGAAAAAGTCGTCATTTTTAGATGGCAGCGCAGTTCGTCGGCAAGGTCTTCGCACCCTTAAACTAGTTTAGCAAAAAAGAAAAAAAAAGAAACTAAAAATGTATTAGATTAAAGGCACACAAGCACGTGTAAAGGAGCCACAATCTCGCAATTTTCAACACAAGGGTGGTCAAAATTTTCCATGAAATCCTCCGAAATCTCGTAAACTGGTCCTTAATTGTCAGAAGCTAATAAAAATTTTAATGTGACTTTGTATCTTCTGGATTAACTGATCATTTACTTATTCGTCTATTTATTACTTATTATTGTAATTACTTGATCTCTTCCTAACAGATGCATATTTTCCTCTTTTCAAATTCATGACTGCAGTTACGGTTGGTTTTAGTCTGTTAGTTTGTGACGGTTAGTTTTCACTGCAGTTACAGTACAGTTAATTACAGTACAGCTTCCAATTTGCCTAGAGGTAAGCAGGAATAGAACTCCAACTTACCTACACGAGCCTTTCAGCCTCTTAAAAATTTAATCTTGATTTTCGAACTGCAACGAAAATTGGAATTTATTTCCGCTCATTTTTTCGATTCTTTCTAACTCCGAACTTTGATTGCTTGACATGCTTTATTTATTTGTGTTCACTTTATCGTACTTTATTTTTTTAAATGAACTAACTGCTTTTCAGAAACATATTTGAATATTATTAACAACAAATAAATCTTTTATGTCAAAGATTGTACTATATCTTCTTTTTTTTTTCTTCTTGCTCAAACGCAGTGATGGGAAATATTCTAGCTTTTGCGTAATACATTATTAAGTTCATGTATGAGGCGCCAAATGTCTTAGATATTTTAACAAAGACGTCAAATCTGTAGTTTTACACACCCTTTTCTGGAAGCGTCTATCATGTTGTCCTTACTGTGTGGTCGAAAATTCGTTTTATCTGATTTTTTTATCTGCAATTGATGATTTGGTGTTTAATGGGCCTGGCACTCAAACTGCGCACATGCCTCGCTCATCCTGGGTGGAAACTCGTGGTTGCTAAACTATTATTGTTTTTATCTTTAGTACGAATATTAACGAAAGTCAGCGGTCCAGATTTAATCGTGAATCGCACAAGTGCTTTCTAAGGACTTCAACTTTATCTTAAACTACTAATTTGTACCTTACGTTCCTTTCCACGGTCATACGATCGTCAACATTTTAATTCTACGCAATTTGAGTCCTAGGCAAAAGGAATCAACAACTTATCATATCGATGGAGGAGGACTCTTGACTATTCTACTGACTATCGATTGTTGGGCGGAATAACCTTGTTGCTCAATAAAAAAAAATTAAAAAAAATAGAAAAGCAAATAAAAAATAGAAATTAAAAGCAAATCTCAGAGAAGAAAGGAGCGTATATGACAACTTAATACACATAGCAGAACTGTTCAGTATATTATTTTTGTTGTGCGTGAAATATAGGCCAGATTCTGTATATACGGTATCTAAGATACCAGAAAGGTTGGGAAGAAACCTACAGGACAACCCGGCACAACTGACCTTGAGACAATGATTTAATTATGAGCACTATGATGCTCTTCTGCTTTTTTTTTGTGGATGTTGGAACACAGTCAAGGGGACTGTATCTGAGGAAAAACTACAAGACCTGATATATAAAAATTCATAGGCTTAGCAATTAGGTACTTGTTTTATTTATCAGCTATTTATTTTATTTATCGCTGCATGGTTTCTATGACGTATTTGGCCGTACGTTGTCGGGACAAAACCTGCCCATCATGGGACCATATTAGCCCCACTATAGAGTAACTTGCTTATCAATCCAATTGGGATGTGCGAACGCGCTTTACTGTAATTCGTAATCTTTGAGGTACTGGAACGAGCCCATACAATGACTTGCGGGGGTCATCTGATGGGTCAAATCAGAGCTTTTACCCTCTAAGATAAGTTTGGTACCAATTTATCGACCTCAGATGGATGAAAGGCTTGGTTGGCACTAGGGCGGTTTCGAAACATCGATTGTTCAGCCACAGTGGACCTTTAACCGACTGCTCGGGTCTGCTCGCTCGGGGGTCAGGTCGTTCATCATGTTCAATTCCCGACCCAGATAAACGTAGCTGGTGCATTCGGATATGTTTTGAGCGTGAATGGGGCATCCAAGACCCATATGTTGCGCATGAACATCGTCTTTTGTAGATTCAGCTGAAGACCGATGCATCCATATGTTTCGTCGAATTCGGTCAGCATTCGTTCCGCTTGGCTGATGCTAGGTGTTATCAGTGCAATGTCATCAGTAAAGTGTAAGTGGTGTAGCTGCTGACCATCAACCTTCACTCCCATGTCGTCCCATTCCAATTTTCGCATTGCGTTCTCGAGGGTGGGTGTGAATATTTAGGGTGAAATTGTATCACCCTGTCGGACCCCCCTCTTCACGTCAATGATGATGTTCTTGTAGAATGGCGAAATTCCGGTTGGGAAGTTACTGTACAACTGTCGAAGTACCTTTATGTACCGAGTATGGACGCCCTGGTTGTCTAAGGCTTCCACGACCGCTTCCGTCTCAACTAAGTCGAAGGCCTTCTTCAAGTCGATGAAGGTGAGACAGAGCGGCATTTTGTACTCTCGTGATACCTCGATGAGTTTCGAAACAGTGTGAATGTGGTCAATCGTGCTGAATGCTTTTCAAAACCCTGCTTGCTCGCATGGCTGTCCTTCATCCAAGACTTTTTCAATCCTTTTAAGGATTACTCTTGTAAAGAGCTTGTAGATGACGGACAGTAGGCAGATTGGACGATAGTTGCCGATGTCATGTGGATCTCCCTTTTTATACAACAATACGGTTTTGCTGGTCTTCCACTGTTTAGGAACCTTGCATTGCGACAGGTAACGTGTCAAGAGCCTCGCCAGGGTGTTGATGGGTAGTGGCGGAAGTTTCTTCAGCTGTTCTGGTCTTATTCTGTCTGGAACGGGTGCCGCACGAGTTCTCACCGATATGATAGCATGTCGTATTTCGGACGGGAGAACCTCTGGAATGACATGTCCATCTTCCCTCAGATGGTAAGGAGGCAAGTGGACATGGCAGTCGAAGAGATCAGAGTAGAAGTCATAGATGATGTTCTCTTCTTCCCCTTCTCGATGCATTGGTTGTTCCCTTCGGGTTCGGGAGAGCAGTCATCCTCGTCTTGCGACTGGCGAATCTCGACGGGCATAGCGGATGCTTTCCCCGCCTCTGCAGCTTCAGCCAGCACTTCTGCTCTTCTCTCTTTGAGGTCTTTCTTTATCGCCTCTCTGCAAAGCCTTGCTAGCTCCGACGTGAATTCTTCTTGGTTCCCTGCGGCTCGTGCTGCTCCACGCTGGCGTATTAGCTCAAGAGTTTCAAGAGACAAGCATCTCTTGGTGGTTTTAAAACTCTCAGCCTTCTTCGCGCAGTCGTGAAGGTGTTCAGTGAGTCGGTCATATTCCTCGTCGATGTGGTCCATTGCGGAATCTTCCCAAAAGCCGGCTAGCGTAGCGAAGAGATCCCAGTTGATGGTAGTCCTGGGATTTCTCTCTCTGAACTTGGCGGCTTTCTCTTTTCTCCTTGTGAAGGAAAATCTTCCTCGGAGGAGGCGATGGTCCGATCCCGTATAGAACTTTGGTACAACAGTGACGTCCGTTAGGCTGAACCTTTTATTGATGATGATGTGGTCTACTTCATTACGGTACCCTTCAGCGGGTGACTCCCACGTCTAGAGTAGAGAGGAGGGCTTCTGGAATTGCGAGTTCCCATGGATGGTCTTGGTCGTCATGATGAACTCGGAGAGCCTCTCCCCCGGGTCATTCCATTGTAGGCCGCGGGTCCCGATGTGAAGTTCTTCAGGCGTTCTTCTTGGGCCAACTTTGGAGTTGAAATCGCCAATTACGACCTTGTAGGAGGCAGGATCTTTTCGGTAGAACTTTTCCAGAGCCATATAGAAAGCTCCGAAAGCTATTGTCGCATGTTCCTAGGAACAGTTCTTCTCCAGTTTCATATACGGCGTTGACAGGGTGACGTAGTCGATCCTAGTTTTTTTTTCCATTTCGGTAACCTATATGACTCCTGCAACCCCGTCCTTGCTGACGCTACCGTACCAGGCTCTCCTCCGGAATCAGGAGATTCTTTTCTATTACTGTGATGTGCAAAAAATGTTAAAACCCATGGGCAGGTTGCAAGCCTCTAGTCCCATGAGTTTTTGAGAGAACTTCCGTTCTCCCGGAGAGGACATGAGGAGCTTGTTTGTTGGAGGCGACTCCAAACCCTCCTCCCTTGCACCTCCCAGTCACTTGATTGCAGGCTTTTGGCCGGACCGACGTGCAGAATACAAGGATATCATGAGTCAGTCTTGGTTCAGCACAAACAGGGAGTCCATCCCCTGAATCCACCCTCGTCCCTGTGCACGCACAAGGTCGCTTTTGGTTCGCGATTAGCCCCCTATACGCCACTCAGGGACGCGCCACGTAGCCTCGCGACTAAATGGCTGTGATATTTCTAGTGAAAGAGATCCAACAACACGAGAATAACAGTATATATAATAATAAATAAATAAATATAATAACAATCTTAAATTGAAATGAGCTATTGAGCGTGTCTAATGGACTTGAGAAGGGAGTTTTCACACAAAACACATCCCAAAAAAAATATTCACCTCTAAACGATCGTGTGTGAGCAGCAAATGTCATTTATATTGAAAGATTTGAATCTTCGAAATGATGATTTTATAAAAAAAATAAAACTATTCCATTGGGGATTGAGAAAAAATTAGCCTATACAGCTGCCAATTGACTCAATAATTAATAATTAATCAATTATTGATTAATATTAGCAGGGAAATGAAATAATTCAAATCTGTATGCACATCTGCAAAGCGGTGCCATTTCTTTTAGGTGATTTTCGTGGCGGAACTGAATGAATGGCTGCAAACCCGTGGAATGTGTTAATCCTACATGTTTTTCTCAACAGACTTCAATTAAATTGGACGAAATTTATGTTAAATCAATTTTTATTTCCTTAACACACATAATAAATAATAATAACAACAATAGTAGTAGTAATTGTAAATGTGTATTATTTTATTTCTATCATTGTTGTTACTACTATTATTTTTAGGTGTTCAAAGGTTCAGATTTGACTTTAAGGTGGGCAGAAAATTTGAACTGAAAGTTACTAGTTTGGAGCATTCTCAGAGAATTTAGAAAGTTCTAGCATACTTCTGATTTTTTCTAAAAGTCACTTGTAAAAAAAAACTGGTAGGTTTGTGAAAGAAAAACTTAAAAAGTAATTTTTTGAAGACATTTCTCCTCCGTGGAGTAGTTTATCGAAAATGTACGCTTACTATTTTTATTATTAAATATTATTCCAAATAATTCCGAATATTCTGACATCACGAAAAGTTGACGAAATCGCGCACAATAGTGTTCAAGATTAAATTTCCTCAAATCGCTAATTCTTTAGTGATTTCTTCGTGGACGTTACCTGTTAATACGTTAAATCGTCTTTAATCTCTTTTGTTTTATTTTATTTTGCTTGTTTATTTCACTTATTTAGTCCTCATTCGGTAGAAAAATAGGACAACGGTGCTTTAATTTAATTTAATTTTAGAGGTTTTATGCTGCAGAATAAATTTATTTCCGTCCATCTTCCAATTATACTCCGCCTAAATTGCTCCTAAGTTTCTTTCGGATTTTTCATGTTTCCTGTGGATTTCCTTGAAGTTTAAGCGGAATTTACCAGTTTGAACGCCATCCTTTTTTGGCTGTCAAGTATTTCTAATTAATGTAACACTGCGTGCCAGTGCACATCCCGTACGGATTGCTCACTAATGAAGAAGCCGCGATTTATTTTGAGTGCTTCACGTTTACATAATACAATCTGAAATTCGGGAAATGCGTTAAGATCTATGGAACTCTAGAAAATTCCATTGTAAGTATTTATTTAACTCAGTTCAATTGAGTTTTGTCCGTGACCATGCCGCCTGGAAAAGTTCTTCTGGACTTTATCGATGAGCAAATATTTTCGTCTACGAAGTAATGAAGGAACGAACTTGTTTATATCCTTCGTGCGACAAATAGTACTTCCGCTTACGATTACTTGAACTCATACATATGTGCATTTTGTATTCGAATTTTCGAATGCATGGCGGAGTGGATCGATTAGAGAATAAAACTAGAAATTTTCCAAGGAAATTCCTTTTTCAATCCCACTTACCGGACTTACTCAATTTTTTTTTCACTCGGAAGTACTCTATTATGAGATCGTAGATCATTTATTTCATTTGTTTATTATATATTATTATTATATTTATTTTTTGTTATCTCATTTATAACTGATCTAATTTAAATTTAACAAGAGGATCCCTATAGAAATCGTACGAAGAGACGAAGTTTCAAAATTCTGAACTAAGCGGCCAAATTAATACCAGAAGGCTGTCTGCAAGCTCGTTTTGGTCGATTCAGTTTCGATTTTGGCTCGGAACGTGAAATAAAATTTCCAAAAAAGTACAGGGTAATGGAATTGGAAATTTCTTCTCTTCAATATCCTTATTTACAATGGAAAACTGATTAGTTGTCATTTAAGAGAGGGAAATAATGCTGAAACAGTGTCTCCAGTTCTTTTTTTGCATCAAAATGCTAATGTATTTGTCTCAAGTGAGGAAAGCACTATAAATTTATGAAAATAGGTGAGATTAAAAATAACGACGGCAATCTTTAGTCTTTCCGTATGTGCTGTTTCTGAATTTGATCCTCCTTGATATAAAAGTTATGCTGCCATAAATTCGAACATTCAAAAATTAATATGGTCACCGAAATAAAATTACTCAGAAAAGGTACATAAGGAGAAAAATTTTTAAAAATGACTTTGGATGGAACTGCAATTTAAAAATGCAGCGAAATTTTAAACTATAGCTTCTAAACGGCAAACAATTTTAAAAAAAGTATTACGAATAAAAAAAAATCAGAAAAGGTCCGAAAATTTATCCTGAATACATTAAAATTGGATTTTTTCGGTATTTTCAAATATAGCTGGCGCTTTTGTTGAGACATTTCTTTTCATTTGCAAATTTCAATGGTGAATTTCATCCATTTCTTCCAAAATGTTCTTTCTTCGTTTCTTTTTATAAAAACTACTTATCCTGGAAAAATGGGCTCTCAAAGAGGAAAAAGAGGTGAGGTTAAGGTGTGCGGTGCTTTCCGATTTTATTCTAGAAGAGGAAATATTATTTCTGACGACTTAATGGGGCTCAACAGAGGAAGTCACCTAAAATCGCAGCAGATCATCATGTTTAAGCTACTTTTTTAACGGAAAACTGCGAAACGATGAGATTGAAGTGAACAATTAGAAATAAAATTGGTTTCCTTAGATATCCTATCGTTCTGGATCCAATTGGTGACTATTCTATGCTGGAAAGCCTTGCATACAGCCTATATCAATGCCATAAATACGTTTTCTTGCACAAACATTCCTCCCATTTCTTTGATAGTTCTTCAGGACACCCATTATTTTTTTTTGTTTCATGGAACCCTAGCATTTCATTTGATTCATTTCCAATCATGGTGTTCCGACTGAATTGCCCAGATTTTCGAGAAGCACTTCGATTTTCTTTTATTTATGATATGCGTACAATTGGTAGAAGCTATACATTAGGCTGGCAACTAAGTTTGCGCCGTTTTTTCAAAATTGAAAAATGGAATGAAAGCATTCCATTTTCTTGTCCTTGTTCTTCCCTTGTCGTTTGACGAGAATTTTGGTGAAAAAAATTGGTTTTGGTTTAATCGTTCTCCATCGAACTCATGTGGACGGCCAGAACGAGTTGTGTCTTTGAGGTAAAAATTTCCATTTTTGTACTTGGCATATACCAATCAGGAGCGGTTCTTTCAGTTCCTCTTTATAGCCGGGACAAATGTCGCGAGCAGTTTTTGTGGCGTTAGAACCTTGATCGAAACCAAAAAAGGAGCTGTCGAAAAAGCTTATTTTTCTCAACTTGATATCCCATTCTAATAATTTGAAAATTAACAGGAAATCGATTAAAATGGAAAAACAAAACATAGATTCCGATAGAATAAAATATACTCTTTCGAATGATTTAAAATATTATGCAAAACATCTATCAGTAATTTAAAAGTTAACAGAAATCGATTGAAAGAGAAAAACAAAACATAGATCCCGATAGAAGAAAATATACTCTTCCGAATGATTTAAAATAGTATGCGAAAATATCTATTATTAATATGAAAATTAACAAAAATCGATTAAAATAGAACAAATAGAAATAAATTAAAATAAAAAATTCAAATTAGTTAAATTAAGATGGAAAAACAAAACGTAGATTCCAATAGAACAAATAATATACTTTCGAATGATTTAAAACATAATACGAAAAATATTTAATGACATGCGGAATGTGCAAATTCCTAAAACAAAAGTTCAGGAATTCAAATCCTGATATATATATATATATATATATATATATATATATATATATATATATATATATATGCGGCTCAAAGTGCTAATCCCATTTCGGTGTACGATGAGTGGGCGTGGCAATGTCGGCGGTGTGTTCAGTCCCATATTTGCGTGTGACATCCATGATGCATTCATTTTCTGTTATTCATCAGAATTTGGATTGTAAAATCATGTGGTCTGTTTCGAGAATTTTTTGTATTATTTCAGATTTCCACTCTAATTTCCAATGCCTTTCTCAAGAGGAGGTATTTCCTGTTTATAGCCGTCGTTGTGTGCAGTTGGTGTGCTTATTATCAACTAGTACCAGAAGGTATTCAGGCAGTTTTATACGTATCTGCTATAATTTACTGCAAACTACACTATTGATCCATACAGGAGCTTCAAATTATCAGCTCAATGACCAACTGAGACTCTATCACGAGAAGCAAAAAATGTCGTTCCGAGAAGGAGCAATCCGTGAATCGTTGCTCTACCGTAGTTCAACACGTCGTTCGAACCGATCTTGTGCAAGCGTAAGTTGGAGTGCTTTTTTTCCGGTATCTCCGTGCAACGATTTATAGTCTTTCCGGAGGAAAATGCAAGATTTTTACGAGTCTATATAGACGTCGACAGCAACTGCAGGATATGCAAAAATAATCTAATTAGCCTTCAGTTTAACTCACTCACATAGCTATCGGCTCAGAAGAGATGCCAAACAGCCTCGGGCGTTCCTTGCTGGTCCACTTAGGTAAATGAGTTTGTTGTTCTTTGGAGAAGGAAAAAAGGAGCCATAAGAATGCTGGAGGCTTCTTAGAAAATTATGAAATGAAAGAAAACATACTATGACGTTGTGCTATTTCGGGGAGTTCATCTCACCGGAAAAGTGGTTTTTTTTTTCGATTCTTCTCACTAAGCTCATTACGTTATTAACAGACTTCAGTTCCTTATCCTAATGTTTCCAGAAAAAAGTTTCGATTCTCTAATATAAACCCGAAAGATTCGCTTTGTTTTTCAAGTTGAAACCTTTCACATTATCAGAAAATAACTGATTATTGTGTGGATTTGTTCTTATTCATAGAAAAAAATTGCTTATTGTCCTGAGACACATCAAAATGATATCTCGTTAAGATTTTGCAGTGATCTCTCAGAGCTTACCATGCGGGCTACCATACCATGGTTTACACCATCGCTTGCGGTTTATAAAGTTTCATGATGGCTTGTTAATCTCTTAGTACATCTGTTCTCTTGAAAAGTCTTCGTTTTCACGGAAATTCGATACTTTATTCCCACTCCTGTCACAAACAAGCAAATTTTTGACCTGATTTTAACTCTTTATCACGGGTTACTGGATTCGCTGATTTAGCGAGAAAAATTCACTGTTCTGTGCAGTCACAATACAGTGAGTGATCAGTGAATTTGGATTTATTTTCATTCCACTTATCGGATATTCGCTGAACCGTTCTGTTCTTCTACCTGTTTGATTTTGATACTATGGATATTTTGATATTTTACACTTCATCGTGAAACACAAAGTTTTTAAATTATTTAAAACAAGGAAAAAATGAAATCCGTCGCTTAATAAATCGTTGGAAGAAAAGTCAGAACGAAAAGAAAAAAAGCGAATAAGGGCTCCGTTTCTGTTCTCACATTTATTTAATTTTAATACTACAGATATTTTAGTATTTTTGTACTTTAATGTACAATACAAAGTTCTTCATTTCTTTGAAGCCAGAAAAAAGTAAAATCTGCCGGTTAATAACTTCTCAGACGCTTCATTGAACAAAAATCAGAACAAAAAAAATAAGAAAAAAGACTCCGCTTTGTAATTTTACCTATTTGATTTTAACATTATGTATATTTAATATTTTGGTATTTTGAAGGTACAACGTATTTTGAAAGTACAACGTATTTTGAAGGTTCAAAGTTTCCAATTCTACAAAGCCAGAAAAAAAGTCAATTCTTAACGTGTCATTGAAGGAAAAGTCAAAAAAAAACCTAAGGATAAGCGCTTCGTTCCTACATTTCCTACAGGTTTCTCACACCGTACGGGTTTTACCAGTCGAAATGAAACATATCGTTCTATTTTTATGCGCTAAAAATCCGATCCACTTCGCAGTCAAACTTTTCGCAGTTCTTGTTGTCCTAACGGCTGATCCGCGTTGCAGTGGCAGTAACATCCAGAACGCCAGAGCTTAACGAGGACCGGCACCGGTGCTCTTTTATCCGAATGATAAACGAACAAATAGTGCGATACAGAATGGCAAGCAGTAGCACTCGTTGTGACGGCTGACGATTGCTTTAAATCGTTGCTGAGAGAATTCTAAATCACTTTCAACAATTCGTCATAGCGTTCTCTCGTTTACAACACCTTTACAAAACGTGAAAATTTGTTTTCATCTTCACTTCTTTCTTTAAATTCTTGAGAGTTTGTATTTCTCGAGAATTTTCCACCAATCCAGACTTTCCAGGCCTACTTCTGAAGAAGTTCATTGCATACGCTCTCGAATACATAAAATACATAATTGATTAAGCTAAAGATGGAACGCTATTGAAATTTTCAAGCGTCTATGGAGAACTTTTTCCAAACTTCGCATAAAAAGTGTAGAAGAAAGACGTCTTGTGGAATCTCAGAAATTGGAAGCAACTTCTCCGCTCTTTTGTCTTTAGTGACGTTATACCTGCAAAATTCAACTAAGCAACTTGATTTAGACTGCACACCTACGATCTACATCACGACTGAAATGGAAATTTCCTTTTCCTTGGACGATTTTTTTCCAATCATCACAGTCCTTCCAGGAAAATTTCTCTCTTTGCTCTCTTTCTTTCCTTTTTTTTGGTTTTCAACTGAATGCAGAAATTTTTAAGTTTTTATAGGCTCCTGGCAATATGTATAATAAAAACTCGATATCTTTCTCAGTTTGCTGTTTATAGCTCTTTTTTTCGTAGCTATGAATACATAATTTATGAGCGTTATGAAAAAAAAATATCTCCTTAGTTTCAGAGGAAATTGTATATTTGTGAGAGAAGAAATTGCGGAGTTTTTGGTCACTTCTATAAGAAATTTGTTCACATATTTTCGATCCAGGATGAGGATGATTATGCTGGAATTTGTGGAACAGTCCACAGTTTTTGCAGCTGCTCACATTTATTTTTAAGAATATTTCTAAAACTATCACAAGCGCCATCTTTCACAGAGACTTATGTTTATTTTTGGACGATCTTTTGCGTGTTTTTCCACCACTTCCTGTAATTTTCCCATGGGAAATGCTCCTTTCGACCGCCGATTCAATCGTATTGATTGCTCGTTGAACGATGAATTGTAGGCGCTTTATTGGAATCGAAATCAACGACAACGACACGTTGCCGTTGAATGGAAGCCCATCAACAGCAGCCGGGGAAACCGAGGGACCGTAGGGACCAGCGTGCATCGCTGATCGTTAAATCGTTGTTTTTTTGCAGTTATAGATTGCCTCACTCTAAACGTCGTTTAAATATCCATTAAATAGTCGAATCACTTGTCCGTGCTGAATATCTCCGGAAGAATTTGCGTGGAACAGGATCCAGAACACGATTAGAAACTCAGTTGATTCAGTGTTTTTTTTTGCGTAGGTGTACAAATGTCGTTGTTCAGTAGTGGATAACCATTGAAAACAACACTATTCATCGGCTGCTAGACATTTTTCATTAATGACCGGAAGTGTGAAGGCGGAGACAGAAGAAACGAATACTTTTTCATTCTTCCAGGAACACTAAGTTAATTCATTCTTCTTGTTTTCCTTGCTTTGCTTTGCTTTTTTCATCTCGCTGCTGCTAACATTTTTCCGTCACCTGGAAGCAGTCAAATTTGCGGTCTTCTTCGTTCGCGCGGCTTGCGTTGAGTCGTCTTCGTCTTAAGTACCGTAATTACACCTCTTTCTCTGCATGCACGTGTATTTGATGGTCGACGAGAAAACCAGAAAATTCAGCCGGGCACAAATTGTACAACCACCAACGATGAGGGATGATTTTGTCCCCGACGCTGCGCCACAACCGACATAATCGTCATCTAAAATCATGAAAACTCCATCGAATAGACAGAGCGTGGGGAGAGGAGTGGGGGTGGGGGGATGGGGGGGGGGCGAAAAAAAGGTTGGTAGTAGTATTACGACGCAAAAACCAAAGAATTTGCAGAGTATCAGTGCAGTTACAAATGTGCACAATCAAATAAGTGAATTACACCAAGGGAATTTTCCAGGAAAAGAAAAGAATTGCTAAGAATAAATTGTTTCCTGCTGTGTAACAGGCTTATGTAAGCGTAAATTCCGACGATTTTCAATCCAAAAATCTTATTCGCTTTCGTAAAAATCCATCCTTTCAGTGAGTCGAACTCGCCCCTTTCTGAATGTCAAAAGATGCCTAGAATTCTTTATTTGCACAGTGTCAATGCTGCCAGGAATGTCAGCATTACAGTTCTATCCTCACTGAACAATTGGAACGTGCACGTACGTCGTCTGTCGGTTATTTTTAGCGTTCGCGGAGGAGGACCGAGATTTGTTTCTGGCTCAAAATGAAAGTATCAATTAAGCATTAAGTGAAGAAAAGGAGTAACAATGAACGTACTATACGTACAAACGGGTTTCGAACGTTCGTTTTCTTTTACCGACCGCTGTCATCGCGTCTCGTCCTTCTTTTCCTGATGTTTTCATACTGAACCTCTCCCACATGCGCCCTCCTTTTCTTTACTTTTCTTAGTTTTTCTAGAGGATCTCATTCGTGAAAGTAAAGAAAGCGAAAATGATCGGAAATGAATGATGAAAATGAGTAAATTGTTGACCTACTACTAGAACTTGAGTGCTCTAGGATTCTATTAAAAATTAATGCAGCACTCAGGATTTGCACACAAAGCTGTCTACTTATAAGAATTTTCTTCAAGATATTTTAGGCTTGTTATGCAAGATTCTCAAGAATTCGACATTTCTGCGATTTTGTTCGTGTACATAGTTTTGTTTCGAAAAAAGTGTTTTTTTTTCAAAATGTTTCTCCGGAGCTATTCCTGGAAAAATTGCTCCAGAAAAACGATTTGAAAAATCCAGAAAATACAGAAATCGAACCAGCCGCTATTGTTGGGACTAATTTCCGAACCAGTCGTCGCTCTCTTTCCGGTAATCTTTAGTTTTCTTGTTTTTTCGAAAATGAAACATTCGTCTTAGTCCCTTGTTTCGGTGTATTATCGTAGCCTTTGAAATCTTTGAAAAATGTACAGGACTCAGAATCAATGCACATCCGTACCTTCCCCAGTAATAATAAAACAAATAAATATTTGGAAAAAATGTTCCGGTTTTCTCTTAGACCTAATACAAATATTGGTTTTATTGTACATGCCAAAAAATGTTTTCTATGGAAACTGTGGCAACAAGGTCTCCATCTGTTTGCAGTTTTTTTTCAAAATGTGTTTTTCATGCCAATGAACTTGCTGCGATCAGATTACATCCTCCAGAGTTAGTGAGCTTCACGAGGGACTCCCGAAGGAACTTCACCTCTTATTTCGAACGAGTCGAATGCGTTTTCCGCTCGAATTACTTAAATTTCACCGAAGTTTTGATGGATAATATGTACTTTCAGTGTATATGCTCTCTAACTCCTGGTTTGTATACTTCGTATGCATCTCAATTTTCCTCAAAAACTTCAGCAATCCCTGCAAAATTATTATTCACCTGTTCTCAGTCCCCTTTCTGTTTTTTTTAAATTCTATTTCTTAGAATTCCTACCAAAAGTGAAGGAAAAAAATGTATAAGAAAAAAGGCTAGAACACCATTTTGCCAATGTCTAAACATATGTGAATTATTAAGTGATGAAAATCAAAAAAAAAAACAACAAAACAAAACGGAATTGAATTGACGGAAAATGAAACATGAAACAAGAATTGAAAGGCCTGTAATTCGGATTTAAAAACTAGTCAGTTTTGGTTAAGGGAGAATATCTGAAAAGATGTATTAACACAGTATTTCTTTACGGGGAAATTTGACAGATTGGAAGGATGTTTGGAATCATAAACGTCAAATTCATTCAAACGTCATATCATAAACGTAAAATTCTGAAAACGGAAAATTCTCCCCTAAAATTGCAGTGCAATTATGACCGCAGAGGACGTGCATGAAATTTCGTGGGGATCTTTAACGTTCTCCTTCGTCCCCTCCTTTGTTTCAAAATCGTGAGAGATATGTGAAATTTCCGTCAGAGTTGTATGAAAATTTTGAAAATCCCGACAGTGAGTTATAATAAGGATAGACTTTCGAGACTTGGAAGCAACCTCCCACCCACTTAAAAGAATTATAATCGCAACTCTTTCACTAGGATGCACCTAATCCCAGCAACTTGCCTCATTTTATCACACTACCTCAAAATAAAACTACTCAATTCCTTCCTAGAAAATCATTGTCACATCTGTCCAAATTCTGCCGCTATTCACTGAAAATATGGATTGAACAGCTGCACTCGGTGCAGAATTCTCCGGGAATACGGGACATGGCCAGATGTAAGCGAAATTAATTGCGAAATTTTCAGGAGGAAAAATGACGTGAAATAGGTGGGGAAATCTTGCGAGTATTCATTGTTTGTTTCTGATGTGGGAAAGGTGTTTTCCTTGTTTTTTTTCTCCATAGATAATCCTTATCGGTGGTTTCTGGCCGACCATTCGACAACAGTGTAAGAGCTCCATCGAGGAAGTTATGGGACTCAACCATATGCTTAGATTTTTAATAAAGAAACCACCAACGTCAGTTCAGCTGATGGTGAGATTGGTTGATCGATCGTTCTCATGCATTTTCCGTCTCGTTGCTTGTGCTTGGAGCGTATGTGTGTGTGTGAAAACTACAGAAACATCGTTAGGCTACGTATTGACGACAATTCTGAGGTGATTTTTGTTGATTTCCCTAGTTTTGTCAGCCGATGTTTCTGTTTGAGTCATCAGTTACGACATTTTTGCAATTCTCCACAAATACATTTCCTTTTTCTGCCGATTCTGTTTATGTTCATCGGCTTCATCCGTGCCATTTCATCGCAATTCCGTTCTCATCGAACAGTAGCGGTGTCCAAGTTCCGTTACGAATGCTATTCACTATTTTTACTACAATTTTCCATGTTTCCTATGTTCTTTGAGATATTGCATATCTGGGTCTTTATTCGTGTTCTTTCCAAAATCTTGAAATCGCGAGTTTCCTATGAGCAGATGAGCTGCGAGTAATAGTTTTCGGTTTAAGCACAACCAGGGAACGATGCCTAAACGAACAGATCCGCATTCATGGAAAACTGCAAATGCAAAATTACTTGAAGATATCGTTAGACTGGTAAGTTTTGGTGGATCTGGATAAAAATGCCCTCTTTCGGGTATTATAGAAAACTGACTGTGCACCATTCGCAGAGATGTACTTATTGTGTACAGTCGACATGAACATATAACGCTGTAGAAACCGTCAAATGACTATGCCATGCTAGGAGATTTCGTTTTTTCGAATATTCGAAGAATTATTCGAGATATTCAAAAAATTACAAGTTCGTATATAAGTGCTCCGCAACGCTATGGTAGATAGTTTCAAAATAGCGATGTAATGTCGACAGAAAAGAAATTCAGATTCCTACAGACCCTCACAATGAAATTTATCCTTTGCGATTGTTGCGATTAGCTCGACAATAACGCAAATACTCTTTAGATTGGATTTTTTCATATGATTTAGATCATAATATTACTAAACATTTTATTTTAATACTATAATATAATAATGATTAATCTTAATCGAGTTGTTTTTTCATCTTTTCTCTAGCGCTTCGCTATGGTTCCAATTACTATTGGTTTTGTATCTTGGCCAGAGTTGCAAAATTTTTCTGTACATATGTTCCTATCCAAAACAAAAAAAAGGTTATCACTATATCACCATGGATTTTGTTTTATTTTGACGTCACTGGAATGAAGGAAAAGGAATAAATAAATAATTAAATTGTTAACGGGAGTTTTTTCACTTCTCATGAGTTTTTTTTTTCTTCATCTCTCTTGAGTAAGTTTTCTGCCTTTTTTTCTGACTAACTATGTAAATTATTCCCATGTTTCCTTTACGCCTGGATAGGACAAAAGTCACAGTCACATTCGGAAAATCTCATTAATTTGGAGAAGAGATGCTGCAATAATCCGTTTTTTTCTTATTTCTCTGTGCCTCTTTAACTTTTCAGAAAATTTCTAGGCTTTTTTAAAGGATCTTAAGAGAGTGAAAAAGAGTTTTTTTTGTCCTGTAAGAGAGATTTCTTGTGTTGCAGACCCGCCGAGCGAATATTTTTCATGAACTACGCAATCTATTCCTCAACTAGAGCGGTCATTCTTGACAATGATGAATTCCTATGATTTTTATTTAATCCCTAGAAGAAAACTTTAAATTTTGAAGAAGTGAACGCGTAAAATTTCTATCCGCTCCACTTAAAATGGTACATAAAACCAATATAAGACACTTCCGCGCTCATTCTCTTCAAGTTTTAGAGGGCGATTCGTAGAAAGACGCTGTATTATCCAATACAAAAAAATTCGCAATTTTAACGAGTATTTAAATATTGCTACTGTAAGATTGTATTTCCATCTGGCCTACTACTAAGTACTCCTCGGCCACATCTCTTAACGCTACCTTCCAACGTAATTATTTAGCTCTTTAAGGTTAGTTTCTACGTCAAATTGCCTTTAGAAATTTGTAAAAGTTGTGATTTGAATTGCAAGAATTTTGAGGAGCGTCGTCAACTAAGATTAAATAGTCTGTCACAATAGTTCCTTGTTACGAACAAATTATTTTGTGAATTAAGAATAGGTGTTAAATTTCCTCAGTGTATGAGCTACAGTAACCGTTCCACTTCAATTCGTTTTTAAAACGGAAAAAATCAAGAAATGAGCCAACTCTCCAGAATACTTATAGGATAGCAACGAAACTGCGCTGTGAACTTTTACTCATTAGTTAAAAATTGTATCATAATATTACTAATTAACTTATTTTAATATTATAATATTATAATGATTAATCTTAAACGAAGTATTTTTTTCTTTTTTCTTTATGGCTTCGTTTCAATTGCTATCAGATTTTTCTATAAACTCGTTTTCAAAATAAAAGAAAATGGTCACCATGTTACCAGGGATTTTGTTTGCAAGGTTGAAGTCTTTAATTATTCACCCTCACTAATTATGCTGAAGTAACCGAGGTAGTCAAGAAGTGAATTGGAATATTCGACTGTCGAACATTCGGGATCGCGAAAAATACTCGACCAAATGAATAGTTATAATAGGTAATGATAGCGCTTGGTCGGCTGTTGCTCAATATTCTATTCATCCCCTTCGAATATTTTCGAAGTCGAACACTAAGTGATGGAATTTTCTGATATTCGATGATACGAAGTGTTAACTTCCAAGCTGTGGTAGGTACCCTCTATATTTTTGTATTTTTGTAATATTTTGGTTGGATATTCATATATGTTTGTGCGTATGTCATCAGCTGTCTGATATATATATATATATATATATATATATATATATGTTGAAATGTGTTCTCGAATACTTGTTTATTCGAAAAGTCGGAATTTTCAAAAGTTTGCTTGAGGGTGTTTAGTGAAAAACTTTTTTCCGGTTGTTAACAACCAAATATTAAGAATCAAAGAACGAAAAAGGAGAAGAAATTAAAATTGACTTCCTGTCCTGATCCTCATCACATACAGTTTCTACAGTTTCTAGGAAAACAGCAGAAAAGTTCTAAGTTTTTGTTTGAGTTATACTTTTAACATTTTTTCTTGGCATGATGCTTTGAAATAGAAGACTTTTCTGAAGTTTTCAGCAATAACTTCATTAAACAAAACTAACTACAATATGTGTATTTTAAGTGAAGCAAAAATAAGATAATTTGCCTCCTCTCTAACTAGTTATCTTCTCATTTTTCTTTTATGATTTCACGTTATATTTTGAAGTCTGGAATAGTTGGTGTAGAAATTTGGTTGGGAATATCTTCAGCACTAATTTGACAGCGTTATTTACCTCAGTTGTGAGTTTGTGATCCACATGTGACATCAACATGGAGCTTAAGCTGTACACCCGAAGATTCGCTACTAAAGGAAACAATGTCCCGTCATCACCAACATTTTGTTTCACTTACTATCGTAATTTCCATTTCAGACCTATTAAAACGCTTGATTTAGAACTAACAAATAAGAAAACTTTATCTACTCTAGTTTTTAAATCTAATTTCCAATTCAAACATGGTTCCGCTTATTTGAAAATATAAAAAAAATTCTGAAATATTTAACCAGAACACGACATTCTTTCCATCAATTCCATTGACTTTCTCTTCTCATCTTCTCATCACTATAAATTAAGTTTTATATTCCTTGCGTTTTAGTATTGTCCAACTTACTTATTCCACGCTATAAGCCGAAGAAAAAAGTTATAACCTATGCTTATAGCTAAAGCTATGCTTATAAAGTTATATCCGAAGCGTGTTTGTTTTTCTACAACACGCTTAGTAGCAAATCTTGTGGCTTTTATAAGTACCTGACTAGAAAGAAGTCGTCCACATCACCTGTATTTTCTTTAGGAGAAACCGCTTCTTTATTTTTAAATAGGTGAGCGTTTCAAGTGAACTTTTTGTTCCACAATTAATAAGAATAGGAGCCGAGAATAATTCCTTATTCATTATACATATCAATTTATTAACTTTAATTTTAATTTATGATCCCACAAAAAGCCCTAAAATTTTTTTTGTCTTTTTCCTCTCTCTCTTTTCCTTCATTTCTACCTCATTTCCCAAAATATCAAAAAAAAATTGTCGCAAAAATTCTTAAGAATATAAAAATGACTACAATTACAGAAAAATAATGTCTTTCTTCAGTATTTCAAATGGGTCGTAAGACCGATCATTCCTGAATTGCTACAGAATTCTCCGTCCTTTGCTGCTCCAGTAGCAATTCTCAGCGCCGCAGGCATGTTGTAGCGATGGAAATGAAAAAAAGCCGAATCGTTTTTAAAGAAAAAAGAAGAAATGACTAGAAGCCATTTTTTCTTCCTCTCCAGAAAAAAAAGCTTAAAGATTGAGTTGCCGGATGGGAATAAAAGAATCCTCTTTACTGCGCAAAATAGGAAAAAGAGGGCCAAAGTACATAACAAGAGCGATTTTGTCATCATTAATGGCTTAGGCATCGACGGAATTACCGTATGGCAACCGCGAAAAAATGGGGAGATTTTCTTTTAGCTGCTATGGACTATCCCGGTTTACTCTACTTAATTTATCATGCAAGAGGTTAGGTTTTTGTTGCCAATAAAAAATGAATAAATTCTGAGAATTATAGTATTATTCTATCGAAAGACTTCATTTTTTTCACCATTTTCTATGAAGACACAACTTTCGAGTAAGCGTTTAACATTTTATATAGCAGCTCAACGCATAACACCACAAATTCCGGAAACACCATGCAAATTTTCCATTAATACAAAATTATTTGGAAGAATATGAGCCATAAGGCTCTTTAACTGACTCCTTCAAATCGTGCAATGTTATGCGAGAAAGAAAAGTGGCACCACAAGACCGCTACTGTTGTTATTTCGCTAAAATATTGAAATCACCGCGCCCTAAATTCGTTTGCTTCTTACAAGGATGAAACGGAAGACCAATCCTAGTACATTGGCTATTTTCTGCAGTTTTCTCGTTCACTCGAAAACTTTTTTTCTCTTAGAAATTTTGGCCTACTTCTTTTTTTCTTTCTATTATGCTTTCTATTCGTTTGGGTACTTTCCAGAAAATCGAATCTTTTGATATCGAATAGTCTGCTCATCCCATTGTAGAACGTCTTTGACCGCTTGCACTGTAGTCAGATCAGTTGGATTTTGTTCGTCTAACCGTGGACAATAATTTTGGTCATAATGTGACTCTTTCAATCAGTGAGAAGCCGGAATTCATGAATTAACAGAAGAGTAGCAAAGCTGTATCACAGTGGTCAAAGTTGGAAAAAAATTCAAATATAAATAGTATCATCTCTAGTTCAAAATTTTTCTAGCTGATCTACAGGTGATTTGAAAACTCTAGCGTTTTAAATTCACCATGTTAAAAAGTGGGTGGAGAAGGTCCTGGATGTAGCATACACGAAAATAAGGTTTCGCCAAATTTTCACAAATTTTCCCCAACTTGAGCCGGATTGGAGCAGTAAATACCTTGAAAATAATGGATGATGTGATCAATTTTGACTTCCTACGAGTTTTTCCCGTTATTGTTTATGAATTACATAAATCAATATGCATGTGCTACATAGATCAAATGAATCTATCGCAAAAATGCCACATTCTCGTCCTTTTGTGAGTGTTCCAGAAGAAATCTGACAAAATGGAAAACGTTTAATATTATATGAATTTGTTTTCATGCTCTATACATTAGAACTTGCATAAAAATTTTAAAAAAGACGTTAAAAGTAATTTTCGACCGACCTTTTCAACTTCAGTGCTTTCACCGGGTTTTTTGACCACTCTAGATTTTTAAGCAATTCTCCCTAAATCTTATGGTTAACCTATGTACATACGTTCATAACATACTATTTCTATTTTAGTTCTCATTATCTTTCTTGATTGAAAAGAAAAAAAACCACTTGAACAGAATACACACATTTGTGTTTTATCCTTGTTCTATTCGTAGTCCTACGTCTACATATGTACTTCGCTTATCAACAATGTTTGCAGCGGTTTTACCTTCGTTTTTTAAATAGATGTCTTTAAATCGATTCTTGACGCCACTTCTGCCTGATTTCTGCGACCTCTGGATCAGTATTTCATATATTTATTCCTTCACACATTCCTCTTTTGAAAATTCGTTTATTCTTTCTCTGAAACTTTTTTCGACTTCAGTCCTCTATAAGAAATCCAGTCCTTGACAACTCTGATTTTCTGGATCCTCTACATTGACTCACATACTGTAACCAACTATCGCCCACCATTTTCATCATATCACTTTCTTCCGTGACGATGAAATGCCACGTGTTGTCCGATAAGAAAAGGTCTGGTTGCCTGTTAAGCAAAAATTGAAAGTCCTTTCTAGATAAGGCGTTCAGGAACCAGATAAATTCGTGAAAACAACATGAACAAATTTTATTTCGATCTCTCAACGTTTTCATGAAAAAACAGCATTATTTTCAATGAGATTGTGGGAAGCGTGATTGATAAATAATGAAATACAATAAAATAACAAGAGATTCAATAGAATATTTTTCAAAGAGCGGCAAAAATGAAGTGTTACGATTGAGTAACCCGTAACCAAGTAGATTTTCAAAATTTTCCATGAAACATCCGAACTAATTCTCAAGGAGTTTGCTTCCACATGCCTTTAGCGCCCCATTTTCACACCCAATTCAGTTTTAATTCTGTTTATGTAGGGTATATATAAGTTTATATAGGCTGAATGACCTCCTATATGTTAGAACGCTATAAGAAAAAGTTTAAAGAACCTACAAAAAGTCACTAGATTTCTGAAAAGTTAATGTAGATGCCACTTTATTTATTGCATTTCAAAAATTATATCTTGAAGATGGCGGCTGTCGTTGTCGAAACATTGCTGGTGGCGTCGCCAAAAATTTTCTGTCACTTTTCGGGTTAGTTCAGGCGGAATGACGTCGATTTCCTTCCTTTAATAGATCGTGTCCTTTAAATCCTCAATGGAGTGAGGATGATGTTCCTCACCAGATTTAAGTCCTTGTGACGTCCTCAAACTAAAAAAGTCATATGGGCTGACATCTCGTGACCGTGCTGGTCAGCCTATGCCTCCTCCTGAAGAGATTAATCGCGCGGGGAACATTTCTCTTAAAGGCAGTGTACCACGAAATTGACGTGGAACGGAAATCTGGGGGAAAACGTAGAGTTCCGGTTGTAGATTGTGAAAGCGAGCATGGCTCCGCTCACTCTTCCTTAACCGTCGTGAAAAACGGCGTGGATCCTACGAAATGAGTTGAAACATGCTATTCTTGTGCACACTCCGCGTCCGCGAGGGAGCTTCCTCACCCGACTACTCGAGTAAAACTAATGAATGGACTGCTGATGGGATTGGAGCATGTACAAAGGCCCGCGTTCTAACGTACCTCGTAGGAAGTAAAGCAAAAGAAAGCCTACCAATCAAATTCATCATGTCTGTTACATACATCTGCAAGGACAGTTTTTCGCTGCTAAGGAAATGAGTTAGCAATTTTTGTTATTGTAAGCCACATCTTGCCAAAGAAATAAAAAAGCTAGCTCCAACTCTCGAAAATTCAAATTTGTCACTCTTAGTTGTTTCCTTTTTTACTGACCTCAATGATTTTGCGCCAGGACGTGGGACCCATGGATCTGGGCACTGCGGAAGATTTTAAACGTCGTGGTGCTGAAGAGTAGTTGAGTTTCCGAACCTAAGAGACACTTTGGACCTTATTTTGTGTACTAAACGCTAAAAACGAGGTTGCCCAAACGAATTAAATAGCATTAGTAGATTGGTGTATAGCACAGGCAGTTGGTGTACTGCGGCAGAGGAAACGAGAAACGCCTGCTGACGAGCCTCAGCAGAAGCTTATCTAAAAATGGATCGTCAAGAAAAAGGCAGAACCATTCACCTTTTTTTATTTTTATCTTTTATCCTTATTTGTATGTATTTTACTCACAATCACACTACAGAAGATCCAAAAGGGAAAAGAGTCCGTGATCAAAATAACCACAGAAATACATAGGGGGTTACGTCAGGAATCGACATCAACCACAGTCATTTGTGACAGATGTTCCGAATGACGAAGGCTGCTCAATCTCCTAGCGATGGGAATGGTTTCATTTCATGAAAAGGAACGTGAACAGGTGCGTTCAGACTGAAGAACTCTATTTGATGGTAGAGGCGATAAAAAGTGAGTTTGTGAAATCTCACATTATGGAGTTTTCCGGAAGTAACATTGGGATGGACGAATTTCCAGTAGGGTTGTTGGGAAAACAGGCTATCAGGTTTTTTTCATGTTTTTGAATCATGAATTTTGATGAGAAATTCGTATCGGAGTCAACCGTAACGATAGTTTCTCTGTCGCCCATTACGTTCAAATTTACTGCAAAATAGGTAAAAATAAAAAGAATAGCTGGAAGAAATCTGAATAAAATATTAAAACCTGAGAAAAAAACCTAGAATATCTTACCATGAAAAACGTAGTTCTATCACGCAAACCAAAAAAAAATTCTCGGATGAGAGTACAAGCTAATACTGCAAATTTGAAAATCCTTTGAATTTGATTTGAAAAAATTTGAATTTGAAATTTGAAATGGGTGAAAAACAGTGGCCGCAGAAGCTACGATAAAAACTTTACTCATGTTCATTTTTATCATAATAATATTTTTATCATATTCATTTTTATTGCATTTATATAATATATTTATTACTTATCTTTAATAGAACACGAATGTAATATTTTGCATAGAACACGAAAAGCAATTGATGCCATGCAGAACTCTTTTAATTTTAGATTTTTCGTTAGATTGTGTTAAAAAAGAGATTGAAAAAAGAACGAGTCCCGAGCATTTCTGCAACATATTCACTTAATTTATGCAGTAGATTTTATTGGCGTATACAGGTCATAAACAATAGCGCTGAAAACTCGTATAGGCTCAGTATTAATCATCTGATCCATTATTTTTAAGGGGTTATTTGCTCTGATTCCGCTCAAGCTGCCAAAATCCGTGAATCCTATGATTCTTATGAGTGGTACATCCACCGTACTTACTTCTTAACAGAGTAAATTTAATTTGAAAAAAGAAAAGAACCGGCTTGAAGCTGGAACCCTGCTCTTCATTTCTTCCTAAGGAAGTGGAGACTAATGTCGTTCTTCCCCTCTTCCATAAGGAGAAGATTGTAAGTGCAAGGTATTCTGCTTCTTTTTGTCCTGGAATTGTGAGACGATACCGAGATATTAGTAAAATGTGATTTAATGAAGTAAAAATAATTAGTAGGGCCCTGACGTTTTCTCCTGACCCCTTACAACACCTTCAAGAAGAGATGGCTAAGGAGTGGAACTGTATATTATGCTTATTTTTAAAAGAAAGTGTCAAGAAAGTTTCTTAAGAAAAGAAAACCTGTGACTGTTTTATGTGGAGAATAGAAGACAAACCAACTAAAAGAACAGAAGAAGAACAAATACCAAAATTTTCCATCAAAAATCATCTTCAATTAATTACACACCAATTAAGTACCAATTAACTTGCGTTGTGGAACGAAGTGAACGTAATTTTCGTAATTTTGCGGATCATATGCCTTTGCAAAATCCTTACTAAACATCCATATATAAGTCTACTTATTTTTCGTTTGTATCTATAATAAGTGTCCTTTAAGGTTCTTAACAAGTTAAGAGAAAAAGTTAATGAAGGTGCAGACGACGTGATTTTAAAAAATCTGGAAAAATGGAATGATCTCTGTATAAAAATGTGAAGTCCGTGGTTCAAACGAGAATAATCCAATTCAATTCGCAGCCATACCTGTTGCAGCTTTCTGAAAACAATTAAATGACAGCATCTCTACCTGAAAATATTTGTAGTCGCTAGGAGACAGTACGTTTCGTGTAAATATGTGGTTTGTTCATGCATAGATTATCCATTCACAAAAAAGAAACTGTCTAACTACATCGACCAAAACTCCTTCGTCTAGAATTGTAGACTTTTTTTGGTTAATTTGAGGGAAATCGTTGAAGAACTATCTTTAGAGAATAATTTTTTTCTTAGTTCGACCTCATGTTTGTTTTTCTTCTTCTTGCTGCCATAAATGTCATGTAATTGCTGCCGGTGTGGACGAAAAATCTCTAAAATGACTCATTATCGGCACTTTTTGCCGAATTTATTCAAATCATTATGGGAGATGAAATCGGTTGAGAAGAAAATTGTTTGTTTTCTTGAACAACCAGAGAACTTTTGTTTTATGAACTTATCAGATTTCCTTTTATAGGAACAAATTCTTTTATCTTGATATGTTTTTTATCCAGAACATTTGCTTTTTTGTGTACTTTTTTCAGAACGTTCTTCTGTTCTGAAAAAATCAATTTGTTGATTGATTGATTGATTATTTCGGTTTATTTATTTGTTCTCGCTTCTGTTTAGTCATCTAACCATTTACACATTACACATTCGTCCTGTTCAGTTCGTCCTGGCTGCCGCTGATTCATTTGTCTAACTACATCGATGAATAAAAAAAAACGCCGAAGCAATAGTTTCTAGGGAAATTCTACTTTAAAAAAATGAAAATTAGTTTATAAGCAGTATTTTGGTAGCTACCTGGAAGTAAGGCAAAACTACATATTTCAATTTTCTGTATTTAAAGTTTGTGTATCCTCTTGGTTCTTCTAGTATTTTTATGCAACCATATCTCTGTTTTAATTCGTTCGTCTTCATTTAAATTTGCATATCTAAAAATTTTCCCTATCCCTGCTTGTCATTTTTGTGAAATCCCTCGCATTTGGCTTAATTAAAAGTCGTGTTGAATCTGAAAACACAAGCCTCACCGCATTTTCATTTTTCTATAAACAATTAATATCCCGAACGATCAAAGGAGGATACCAATTATGGCTGCAGTTCAAGAAAATCAATTAAATATTACGATTAAAATCCACTTGTCCGTAATAGGCTAAGGTGTTGGTGGACCAGCGAGAACAATTCCGGCACCACGTTTAGCAGTACTACATAGTGTCCGCGTGCTTGAAATTAGGAACTTTTGTGCCCAATTTTGAGACACCGAATCTCTGTTTGAAGTTGTCATACTCTTTCTTTAGAGTTAACTTTTCTACCTGCGCCGAGTTTTTTTCCACAACTTTTTCCTACAGGGCTCAAACTCACTGAAGTTTCCATTGCCAAACGAAGTAGTTAGCATTTAATTTCACTTTTTTCCGAGAAACATCTGCAAAAAGGTAAGCAAATCACTGCGGAAATATGAGTGTCATTCTCCAGTTTGACTTTTTGTTGGAAATGAGACCTTTTTGTTTAGAACACCATGTAGTTTTGAAAAAGTTCACAAAAAATAATGAAACAAATAAAAAATTGTTATAATATGCTGCAATGTGGAGCACTACAGTCCAGACACTACTGTTTCAGCTAGCACTCTACATTACATTTCGCTAAAAAATAAAAATAAAATAAAATAAATATGCACCGTTTTCTATAAGACTGCTCTAGGGAAACAACAGTGTGTTTTTTGATGTTATCGTCCGTCGACATTTTTTCTCAAAATTAAATTATTACGCTGCTACGGTCGCATACAAAATCGTCGAATTTGAACGTTGTCGACGATGAAAAGAAAGAAAAGTTTGAGCTTGAGCTTGTCTCTTCGTTGTGAAAGATTAGCGGAGCATTCCCATATATATATATATATATATATATATATATATATATATATATATATATATATATATATATATATATATATATATATAGCGACCTCCATTAATGACCGATTCATTCCATGATCTATTGGCTCCAATTTGAATGAAATTAAAAGAAATAAGGAAGTAGAAGGGATCCTAGGATGTTGTGCGCCAAAACAACCAAACCAATCGAATCTAAAAGAAATTAGATAGAATTCAGGCACATTCAATTTATCCCTATTAAACCTACCTACCATAAGACTGATCAAAAGTCGATAAACAATGGCGGTGGCCGCTATAGATGCCATCCCGCAGCGCAGAGATTTCGTCAAAATCTCATGTGACATTATTTTGCTGAATTTTGCTCTGGCCCCTATTCTATTATTCCTCCAATATTTCTGTTTAATTTCTTCCACTCCTCTACTTTCGCTTTCTTTGTAATTTCGTGTTTTTGTTTTCTTCTAAAAGTAAAAATTCTTCAGAGTTGAAAAAAAAGTTTGTTGTGAAAGAAATAGTATGCAATAAGAAGATACTTAATGGGATCATTATTTCCAATTTTTTTCTCTTACTCTCTCTCCTCTGCTTTACACTATCAGATTTTCTAAAATTCTTGTAAAGAAAAATTTATTTACCTTGTTGATTAGTTATATTTTTGAGAATTTTTTTGAGAATTGGGGAAATTTTCGTCAAAATCCGCATATCTTTGGTTCTCCTTACTTCTCCTTTATTTCCCTTAAATAAGACCCCGAAATCCTTATAAAACAAAGGATTATTTTCCTTTTTTATATGGATTTCGTGGTCTTGTTTAAAGGAAATACATAGATTCTTCCTTATTCGGTTTTTGAACTGATTTTGCCTTCAGATACGTTTTAATCCGGTGATTTTCTGGATTTTATCTAAGTGTCTAGTTTTTTTTTAGGCTATAGGCTATCAGCAAACTTTGGATGAGTATTATGCATGAGTACTTCTTCGAAACTAAACTTTTATGCATATTTTTCCAGAACTGAACAAGAGATTTTCTCTTTTATGCTCTTCCAAAAAATCAACGAAGATTGTTTGAGTTCCTGAGGGTGATGAGCGTTCACGAACAAATAAATCCTGTAAAAGCGAGGAAACCAGACGAAATTTGAGCTACGATTCCGAACAAAAACTGCGCGAATTTGTCGCACATCGTTTCGCCTTCCAGAGCGGCGCAAAGAAATTTGTGGCGCCCGGCGTGTTTGCTCACGGTAGAAGAAAACCTAAAAATCTTTTTGAGACTCTTCAGAGATCTTTCAAAAATTATTATTGATAAGTCTGGCACAACGATTCCACAAATTTTCTTCGGAACCCAGTTTTTATCCTGAACTTGAGCCTTATGTATCGTAGTGTAATTCCTTTGTTAAGTTCGTTCTGGAACGATCTGTAGACTATAAACTAAGGCTGAGGTTGAAATTCTAATGAATGGTATCGTTGTCGTCCAGCAACAATCTTTTTCCTATGATTAATTGAAGGGAAGTTTCTATGAGAGACTCTTTTTTCCTGTTTTTTTTTCTACCAAATCCTATTTTCAGTTCTAGGTCCCTTATCTTTTTATAGAAAACGTCACAGTTTCAATAATTAATATGTTGTTTCAATATTCAATATTTCGACTTGTCTTTTAAATACATGTTCGGGAAGACTGACGACGAGTTCTAATAACATCGCCGACTAGTGCAAAGTTTCCCGGCGTTCAATTTTCTTCGCTGTTTTCCAAACACTTTTTATTAGATCAGTTTCTCTCCTAAAATCCTCTAAAATTCTTTCAAAATATGTGCAAGGTTTTCTTCTCTTTATTGGGAGAGGAATACAAATCCCAAGTTTTGAATTTAAAACTCTTTATCTTGGTGGTGGTTTTAAAATATGATTTTGTGGCGTCTAAAGTGCCTCCGATTTGAAAGGGACTACCTAAAATCTTTCATACTCTATTCCAGACCAGTTTCAAGTCATCTTCTTCATCTTACTCAACAATATACTTTACTTTGAAATAACTCCTGGATTTCCTGACTTTTTTGTGATTAAAAAAAACCGCAGAAAAACAGTCACAGCTAAGTGTAGCAGAAAAAAGCCAGCAAAAAGTCAAAAGAAACTCATAGAAGTCATTCATTCCACAGCTTGACGCTAAAAATTAGGAAGTGGGAATTTATTTGTTACCAGAAACTGCCAGGTTTTTTTTCTATCAGGTTTAGTCTATTTGTTTTGATGTTTTATCGTTTTCCAAGCTAGCAAAATGTTTTTAAAACCCTCCTTACCTAAGTTTTTAGTGATTTCTCAGGCAGACTGTTGCACCAACCACGTTCGAGTAGTGTTTCTAGCCGCCCCGCCGTGATTCCCATCCCATAACTCCACTAGTCTCCATCCTTAACAGAAATTTTTCTCTCATGAGTCAAATATTATCCACTAATGATTCACATTAAAAGCTGCTGGGCTTGACATTTCAATCATTACATTTTCTGGAATGATACCACTTTCGATCGGGAGCTTCTCTTGAAATTATTGACATCATCGTCTGGCCTTCATCGAGAACATTCTTCCGCATTCTCACATTCCATCATGACATTGTTTTTTGCATCGATCATTCAAGTTTTGCACTTGCTATTGAAGTTGATTTCTTAACGCTATTTTTAGCGATCACGAGCCCTTTGTGAAATGTTTCTGATAGGAGTGTGAGCAATCGATTCGCTATTATCAGAAGCACGTACCGAACAGACTTCCTCTCGGTTTTCTTCGACCGAACTAACGGCGACCAGCGACGAATTTCTTCTTGACTCCTGAGTTCTGAGGAGAACACTGCCGGAGAGCATTTTCCGCGTCTTCGTCGCCATTGTCGTTCCTCTCCCTTGTTTCCAGTTGTTTAAGCCGACTTTTCCTCATTTCTTTACGATATTCAGCGTATTTCTAGTTGATTCAGATTAAATGTACGAACGAAATGGTTCGGTACGTTCACGAGCGAGAGTGAGTTGTTTGGAAATTTACCTATTGTAGATTTCTGTGCTTTGTAGAATTTTTTACAATGATTTCGGTGTAAATTCTTATCTAGTAGCGAACTCGCGGGCGTAATTCGTGATTTTTAGGATTTACTTGATACACCCACATAATAATACCTTCGAAAAAATGATACACTTAACACATCCCCCACAAGTTAAATTTAATTTGAAACCCAATTCAAACATTTGATTCTCATCATATTTTTCTTACCTTCAGCGGAGAAGTTGTGTCAGTTTTCTGGAAATCGCCTGCCAAAGTCACAACAAGTGCGAAATAAAAATTCGTTGTAATTTAAAATTTTCCTCGTGTTTTGAAAACTAAAAGAAATTGAAATGAAACTTGAAATTAAGGAACGGTTTATCCTTTTTTACCGTTGGCGGAGAAGTTGCGTAAGTTTTCCGGAAATTGCAAAAATTACGAAAGGACCTGAGTAAAAATTCATTGGAATTTAGAAAGAAGATATTTGAAAATTAAAAGGGTTTGAAATTCACGACTTATTGACAATCTCCGAGTCCTCTCTTCTTGAATCCTCGGCATTTGAGAGTGTATTTATGTTTTCTTGTTATGCCAACGTGGTTTAAGTGAGACTTTTTTTTATTCTCTTAATCTTATAGCTCACATCTCTTGACTTATTGACAATTTTGTCGTTTGATGAGACTACAACTTTCGTGCATTTAATCATTATTATTTAATCATAATTAATTATGTAATTGGTTAGTAAGTAAGTTAATTAAGTTTTTAATCATAATTAATCATAATTCGTATTTATGTAGATGCAGATGTTATGTGAATATATTAGGAAAGTACATAGTCGGATCTTCTAGCGGTTCCTTAATCGTGTTCCACATAACGGAAATGATTTCATTTGACTCTTAAAACTCCTCAGTATTACCTTATCAGCTCATCAGTTCTTGTGTAGATCAAAATCCCAGCCACAAATCAAAATTCTATTTCGTCTCCGTTTTCGGAAATCGTTTCATTCACCATGGAAAAACTACTCAACAAAACTTGAGAGAAGAAAAAAACAAAATAATCGAAAATATTCGGTATCCTAAGAGCAGAGGGAAAGTAGCTGGGAACATGACTGAGTTGGTTGCTGAATTCATATTAATCTTAGTGATCCAGGTAAATTGCAGAGCAACTGTGAAAATTCCTCCTTTTTTCCCGTAGATTTTCCCTGCGAGTACGAGCTGGGAGGAAATCCCATTTTGTGAATGATTGAGGTCCATGATTTTACCACAGAAACGCTCTATTACATGTCAGTGAAGCGACATTGCCATATTTTATTTACAAACGAAGATGATTCAAACTGTGGGAACTTCGATATTTGGCTATTGAGGATTTTTCTCTCGTTATTCAACTGTACATTTTTACCGTATCCATCTTCGGCGACAAATTCATGTTTTTTTTTCTTGTTTGAAGTTTTCAACAGTTTTCTTAACAGCGATATCTGAAGTAGTATTTGAAACGTTTTTTTTATGGAAAAGGAACAATTCTGTGATCACCACATAATCCAGGGATGATGTCAGAACTTTTGTGCCTACGCCTAGATAGGAGTATTTTTCTCGAGGATAAAAATTGTGATTTCCAATCTGTTCTCTGCGGTAACATTTGTCAACATCATAGAGCATTTTTTGTTTTGATTTTTTAAATGGTGGGTTGCCTCTTGCATGCGTTTTACGGTTTCTTTTTTTTTCTTACACTTCTGACAAAAGTTATCGCTAAAAATAAAAACTTTTTGTCGAGGTTCGATCGCTTTTTGTTTTCTGCTTATGCACATTCACATTAAATGTTTTTGAAAAGTCCTTTAAAGAAATTACTTTCTCAAACATAGCAGGCGCTATAAAGCTTGAATTGTTTCCTGTCGTTTTTTTTTCTCTGATTTTTGTTTTTTCTCAACATAAAACTTTCTTTCTGCCTGGATTTTCAGAGAATGAAGAACCAGATCTACAGGATTAGATATAGAAAAACTTACACTAGTTAGTGGTTGCACTTTACACATACAGTACTTAGTAGTGTAGTTTATTTCTTCCTTTCCCCATAAACACTGAAGAGATGTCTATCTAACTGCCGCCAAAGGTCCTCTTTAATAATAATGTGGATCTGGAATGGAAATGATGATTTTTTGAAGAGGTTCCTTTGTAAAATAAACTAAACTCTAACTTTCTTTTCAAACTTTTCCAAACTACCAATTTTTCATTCTCTCTGAACCTATTACAAATGCTCGTCAATAAACACTTTTTACACATTTTTCATTTGAAAAAAAACTGACAAGTTTCTGATGTAGCTGTCGTCCCTTTGGGATAGTAGTAATAATCTCGTAGGCCTTGAAGCCTTCGCTTGAATGATTTTGAATAGCGGAAGGCGGGAAGATGGAGTACGTTGTACTCAGGTTAGGAGTTTTTGATTGTGAATGACTCCATGACTACAACTTCCCCCTTTTTCCGGCCATGTTCTTAGAGTCTCACTTTAAATGCAGCCATAATTTGGAATCCACAAGGAAATGGCCACTGAAAGCCATTCCTGAGGTTCAAGTTCCTACTAGACTTCAACATTTCATTATATTAATTTATTTCGTTTCTTTTTCGCCTATTTAGTTTAATCATGCTTTGTTTTCTTTGATCTCTATCACTTTATTTTATCTTAATTGAACGTTTATTATTTATTTATGAAGGCCTATTATCCATTAATATTAATATAAATATTTCTCTAAAAATGTTTTAAGCTTACAATGCTTTATTCCATTCCTTTGTTTTTTCTTAGTCTTATCTCTTTCGTAGGGGCTGGTGTAGTGTAGCAGTTAGAGGTTCCGCTTCCTGCATGATCGATCGGAGGTTCGAATCTGCCCTAGTGTTCACCAAGCCTTTCATTCCTCTCGATAAATTGGTACCAGATTTGTCTGGGAGGATAAAAACACTGACTTGACACATCGGCTAGCCACCGCAAGTCATTGTATAGGCCAGATACACGTTCGCAAACCCCGAACGATTCTGAATTGAAGTGAACGTGGGGGCGCATCCCAAGCGGATTGATTAACGCCAGACCCTTTATCGTTTAACTTTATCCTTTATCTCTTTCGTGGCTCTTTTTTAGGTTCATTAAGTTCCTAATCGAACATCCCAGGCAAATGTGGAATCGATATGGGTTTTAGCGGATTGAAAGCAAGAGTTGTAGTGATTCTCTCACAAAAATTTCATCTAATCACCAAGAGTTCTTACAGTTATTGTGAACAAAACTAATTTGATTATACAGCATAATATTAATGTCTGCAACAATCTTCGTAGACCTTCTGACCTTCACTAGCACAATGGACTTATCTTTATTATTATTATTATTATTATTATTATTATTGTTATTATTATTATTATTATTATTATTATTATTAACTTTTTTAATTTGAATTATTTATTTTATTTAACTTATTTTTTCTGTTAGCAGACTTATCCCAAATCTCTAACAGCTCAGTCCGATATTTTGTGCAGTCATGAATACGAGAACTCTACTAGATAGACTCTACAACACCTCAGTCTACAACACTGCAGATCAGCTCATTCTTCTACGAGAGAGTAGAAAGGGAGGAAGAAACTTTGTGGATGTAAACATATTTTTTTAAAATGCAGATAAGTATATTTGGATAATATAAAGTCTTCTTTAACCGTAGTCACGTGTCAAAAACTTTTTTGATTAGTTCGATGTTTACGAAATAAGCACCGCAGCAGATAATAAAATTCCAAAACGTCTCTTTTTTTCTTCGTCTTGTCACGAAAATTCAATTCGAAAGTATACTAATGTGGAAGACACACGTTGTTTTTTTCAGGACAGATCCCTCCACTTCTGCTCGATGTTTTAGAGATATCCGGAGCGCCGGCAAACTTCTATAGAGCTAACTAAGCGGATCGGACTAGTTATCGCTAACAAACTGCTCGTGTGTGCCGCTAAGATCCCATTTCTGACTCGTGGCCCCGCTTTTTGGTCTTTATTTTCAGGGCTTTAATCAGGATCTCTTCGGGTTTCAGGGAGTTGTATCTGATGATCCATGTTTTGTTCAATGTTCAAATGAAAGCGATTAATGTTCGATAAAATCACTAACAAAATCAGTTAGAGATCGAATAGTTATTCATTAATTATTCATTGCTAGTCGGTTATCATAGTTAAAATTGTTTCAAAGACATTTATAAATTGAAATTAGTACAAAATTTGTGTTTAGCACTGAAAAGCCAGCGATTCTTTTCCAGGGAACGCGAATCTCTCTGAAGTTCCATCCGTTATAAATTCTGTGTTTTTTGTAAAGCTGAAAAGAGCAAAAAAATTCCTGTACAGATCGCAAGTTATGCTATTTTCATCTATTTTCTGCCACCTTTTTTATTTACTTTTCCTGTTTTTTTTTTGTCTTTTTCCTAGCGCTTTGGGTTTCGATCTAGAAGGGTCAATGAAAATGACAGAAACTGAGAAAGGAACAAGCGATAAGGAAAGAGCTGCATCGGATGAGGAACCACTCAAAGTATCTTCTGCTCTTTTGCCCATGAAGTCTCATATAAGTAAACATCACAAACATCCTACAAAGCCTTTATAGAGACAATAAATCAACGCGAATATGAACGGGGCTGGGCGCTCCTCCAGTCCACAATCTAAGCTCTCTTTTTTCATTCGTTATTTCTTTCCCATTTTCATGTTTTTTAACCTCAGTTTTTCTAACAAATTGCACCGTCCTAGAAATAATTGGAATGGTTTTTCAGAAGTTTGAGGGGCAATATATCAAAAGGTATGCAAATACGAAGGGCTGAGATCCTTCCTATTTACAAATAGTCAGAACCTCTTCAAAAAGTTCCGCAAATTGTTGAAATAAGGCGCACAAAGGTGTATTTTAACTCGTAGAGCCGCGACGCGACCGCCGCGATTAAAGCACCTTCTGCTTTGACCACAGTCCTTTTGCTCGAAGATGAGCGAATAATTAATGGGATGTTCTTCGTGTTCTTCTTTAAAATCTCTGAAAATAGGGAGAAATACTAGGAAATATACGAAAAATCCTGAAATATAACAGTGTACATATTTAGACGGATACTTTCGTTCTCATGTTCCAATAATAACTTGCGATTAATAATCATAAAATGAAAATAATAAATCGTTTTCTTCAGTAGAGCCGTACAATATGGAAAATAATAAAAAATAAAAGCCGTAAAATATGGAAAATAATAAATCATTACTGTTAAGCAGTTTAATGTCCTGTGAAATTTTGAATTTATTCATAGTCTTCTCTGAAGCATTACATAATGTTTGTAGTGGATAAATAAATGAATAACTGACGCATGTTGCTCGGGGCAACAAATTATACGAGTACATCTTGTGCGACCATAAGCACAATGACAGTGTTACTTGTCATAGTCATCATAAAATGACTAGGATGAACATGAATTTATTCTTTTCTCCTGGCACGGATTCATTTATCGGCTTGGATTTTTGAATTTCTCTGCTTTGCATTTCACTTTGCGATGTTTTCAAAACAGTGCTCAGAGCTCGCAGCGGAAATCATGAAAATTCCCCGATATCACAATGAATAATAGCGAAACACATTTATCTCTTACACTTAGGTGACGTTTGTTGCCTATTCCTTAATTATTGCTCCGCCAGTAGCGCAGTATTCTACCTGGAATAAATTTTCTAGTTGTGATAGTGGTTTTTTCTGGATTTCTGCATGTTTTTGTGTTTTGTGTTTTGCACCACCAAATTTTACTACCACTAGCTGTGGATTTTGTTCCGCTTTACCACGTTCTTTTCACAGTTATAAGCATCATTAGTTAAACAAAATCCTTAAATCCTCAATGGTTTTTCTTTTGTTGGTATCTTCATAAGAACAACATGACATTTCATTTTTCGTATGTATAACGGTTTCTATGCAATTACTTTTCTACTGACGACCTAGTAAATTTTATTCGTTCCCCGACAATCGCTACTAGCCGAATAATAGTTCTACAAGAAAAGAACTCCTAGCACCTTGATTTCAATACATTCACCAGTTCATTGAAGGTGGAGAGATTTTAGTCTTTCTTGCCGAACTGTTAGTTTCTGAAAAACTTCAAAAAAAAATTTTCTGAACTGAAAAAAACGATTTTCAGTCGATATGACGTAAATCAATCAAATCAAAGAGTTTGATTAGCTCATCTGAGCTATGAAAGGATTCTGAGTGATTTGAGTTCTTCTACTATTCCATTATCGTAAAACTTCTCCATTAGTCGAACATAAATGTTGACGTTGGGAAATAAAAGTAGTTCTTCTCTTCTCTTATGTCGGGAAATAAAGGTAGTTAAAGAAAAGCTTCTTGCAAATATATATGCACTCACATCTTAATGTAAGGATCGTGCGTATTAAACGAAATATTGCTTTATTTTACTTGGAAATGAAAAATTCGTTAGACTGTACAACTGAATCCGTAGGGAATTTATGAGCGCACATAATAATCTAGTCTGCTTGCTTTTTTTCCGCTCGGCTAGTCCCAAAGAATTGTCTAATAGTAGCTTGCAAAGCGTGTATCTCATGTATTTATGCTCGTTTCTAATTGAAATTCTTCTCATATTTTCCGAGGAGAAAAAAAAAACAAAAACCTGGCACGCATTTCAATGTTATTCCATTGTCTTCTGGAATCTTCTTCAAAGAGTTCTCGAAATTTTGTCATAGCTTTGGATTTTGCCATGAGATCCTGCCGCACATTTCTTTGATATCCGGCTGATTTCGTACGAAAAGGTCGACTCAGCTGCAGTGGATGTCGTCATCCGAGCAATTAGATCCCGCCCATGTTTTTGTGCAGTTTTCCGGGTGATCCGCCAGCCAGCGTGTTGCTATCCATATGCGACGTGAAACCTCTCTACCTCTTCGGTTGCTCAATGCCAGCAGTAAGGGTTACAATTACAGAGTAAGCTTCCTCATCTTCCCTCAGTACTGTATCCCTTTTCACGATATACTGTAGGTCATATTCATATTCTCATATTTATACTTTTTCATATATTCATTTTTCTGGTCATATTCATATTTTCATGCTCCGCTTCTCACAAGTATCAGAATGTTATCAATTAATTAAGTCATATTTATGGAATTCAACTAGGTCCTGAAAAATTTTCCAAGACATTTTCTTTTTTTTCACTAATAGTCAACTGCACGATAGGGATGAAGTCCATCTATTATGATTTCTTTCCCCTTTCTTCTCTAAAAAGTGATTTCCGGCGAGAAATGCGCATTTCTGGAGAACTCATCAGGAAAATGATAGCTAAAAGAAATAAGGAGCGTGATTTTGAAAAGCTTTTAAGACAGCCTTAAATTTGTCTAGAACAGATGTTCTCCGAATGTGAGCGGGCCTTTTTTCCTTTCAGTGACCATAAATCCAAATCCGAAGCGAAAACAGAGTCACAGTTTTTTAAAGCGCTTCTTAATTATCGGCTATTCAATCAAGTAACTTTTCAGAATTTTCCAAGGAATTTGATAATCAATTTATGCTTTTAGAGTCTCGAAATGGGACGGCCAGATACGTTGGAACCGTTACGGGGGAAGTTGAACAAGGATGAATTTAGGTAAGCATGTTTTTCTTTTCTATCTTAAGTAGAATATTTAAGGTTGTCCATATTTTGTCGTCCATACTACAATACTCTCTATATAAGTTTTCAGAATACGTCTAGGGAAAAAGTTGAATTTTGAGCCATGTTATTCTATAAATCTCACATTCGATCACACTGAAATTCCAGAAAACAAATCCATTTTCAGCTATGCTTTCGGAATGTTCCCGTTTTAATTCTCAAAGGTGCAGTTTGAAAATCGTAAAATGGGACAAAATGGTCTTGGTGTTTTTTGTTTTCTATTTGTTTTTTTTTTGGACTTTCAAACTTACGAATTTTTTCGAATTGCAATCCACATTTTGATGGTTTCTGCTCACCTGTTTTACCACTTGATTTCCAGGCAGCTTGGATGTTCTATTCGTAATTTGGAATATATATTTTTGATATTTGAACCTCAGAATGCTCTCTGAAATTGTTCGTTCCCATTATCTCGAACGCATTTTATCCTTCCGCTCTATCCCTATTCTTAGGGCTTGACGCATTCTCTCATCAAGGCATTGCCACCATGAATAAGTCTCTACGAGGATATCCATTATCAAATAATTTTTCCCTAAGGATTTATCCGTAGTAGTTCCAGGTTCTGAATACTTTTAAAGGTCCAGCATCATATGTACTTTTTCCAAAACAAAACAGAAAAGTAGAATGAAATGTGAACTCGTGAAAAGGAATAGGAGAAGGAGGAGGAATATAGGAGTATAAAACGATGTTGCATACATCTAATTGCAACACTTTTCTTTGTCCATGAATATTGAAATGAATTTAATTTTCCTTTCGAAAGTCATTTTCATGTGTTCTTTAACTCAATTACCTCTAAATGGACAATTTGTCGATTATGATTTTTGATGCTGCGCGCAATTTCACAGATCATAGTTCTAGAATCACTTGTGGTTAAAGTTATAATAATTGAACATTAGGTTTTCTATTTCTGAAAAGAAGATGAAAACTTGATTGCAACTTTTAGAGTAAAAATCTCCACCTTTTCTATATTGGTTTAATAGCTAACTTGGGCAAAAAGTGAAAAAAGACTATAAATTGCTCCGATGTGATTAAAATAGAGCCTTTTCGAACAACGAATATCCAAGAACGGAAGGGATGTTACGTTCAAGTTCGTTTTTTCGTTCTAACCTGAGACCAAAGATTGACCGAGCTCTTCGTAGTAATTCGTGCATGTTTATGGCATCACTGCCGGAAAGGGTTGTGCCGCATTTTCTAGGATTTGTCGGGCGCAGTTATCGCAGGAACATGCCAAGGTGTGCATGCGTGATAATACATACATAAATAATAATGTTATCCGCATATTCACTACGCTGTAAAGACAAGGCAACGAAAATTCCCTATAAAAAAATGTGATTACGATTTTAAGTGATTTGACGTAGTTGGTTTGTGTTTTTTTGTTATGCCAACGAGGTTTTGGTGAGATTATACAAGTGTCCTGACATCTTCTTTATTAAAGGCTTGAAAATTGTACGAGGTTTTCTGGTGGTATGTATGTCACGTCAAAATCTTCGTTTTTCCCAAGTTTCGATAAAGGATAAAGGATAAAGGATCTGGCGTTAGTCAATCCGCTTGGGATGCGCCTCCACGTTCACTTTAATTCGAAATCGTTTGAGGTTTACGAACGTGCAACTGGCCTTTACAATGACCTGCGGGGGCCAGCCGATGATCAGGTCAGGGCTTTTATCCACCCAGACACGTCCGGCACCAATTTATCGACCCCGGAGGGATGAAAGGCTTGGTGAGGACTAGGACGGATTCGAACCTCCGATCGATCGTGCAGGCAGCGGAACCTCTAACCGACTGCGCTACACCCGCCCCTTAAAAGCATTACATGGATTTAAGTATGATAGATAGATAGATACTAGAAACCAGTCATCAAACCAGTCTCATCGACTTGCGGAGCTGCCGAACCACCGCGTTCTTACGGATGCAGCATCCCTCCAGTTTCTCCTTCTAGGTATTCTATTTCTAGGTATTCTATCTGGTAGATTACTTCGATCTTCGTGCATTCTCCAGCCTTACCGCATGGACATACAAACAACATTTCCACATACATTGGCAATCGTAGAGCCCATTGCGAAGCAGCTATCGCTTAATACTGTCGTTCGAGATGTTCACCAAGACATAATCATATTGCAACTGTGCTCGCACCTCACAAAAGAGTTCAGTTTGTCGCAGCTGTCAAGGAGTCGGAGCTGAATGCAATATTGAGGCTTGGCAGGGGAGGGGAGTTATTTAATTGGGTTTGCGTAGCATCAAAAAACCTCGAACCATTTTCAAGGTTTTGGTAAAGGAGAGTTTGTCGAAGCGTCAAACCACTAATAAAATTCTGCCAAAACCTCGCCACAACAAGAAAACATAAATCAAGTTCTCTTTGCCGACGATTCAATAAGAAGTTTTGGAGACTACTTGACAACGACAACTCTTTCCTTGGCTCTATCTCGATTATCTGAAGTAATACGTTAGCAGTCTTAATGTCTTCCGTATTTATTTTCAGATCCTTTTTTTCATAAAATCATTACTGCAGAAAAGTTGTGGTCATCCGGACGAGCAAAAATAGCGGTGGAGCAGGAAAATACTGTAATTTTCACAGTATCTATTGAACCTTTCATTCAGGATACGACATAAGATATGCGTAGAAATAAAATAAACATAGATATGCGAAGAAATAATAAATAAAACATCATAAATAAATAACAATACTGGCATTTTGGCATTCCGTCATTCTCAATATGGTGTGTGTTTGCGGGTTATCGCTCGAATTTGTTTTACTCTAAAAACGTTATGCACCCACAAGATCAACAGTTCTTACTTTTACTTTCGCATCTCAAGAATTGGATTTTTTATGCAAAATTTTTCATGCTGTTCAAGATGCAAAACATGTCCTTGGTTTTCAGTCCAGAATTGCTGGACACCTTGGACGAGGTGACTGACGAGGAGTCATTGCTCCTGGAGGCATGTCGACAAGACTCTCTCTATCCGATCTACTTTCAACATATAAATGCCGGTAGAATGCAGGTACTACTTCTTCTATCGTACTGGTTTTCATCTTAATAACATATACCCATTCCGTCTTTCTTCTCCATCATTCTTTCTTTTCATCCATAATTTATTGCGTTTCCCCAGCTAACGAGCAGTTTTCCGTGTTTTTGCGTGCGCCAAATGTTGACTGTTGACGTCGTAACGTCCCGTCACATACGAATTGTCAGTAAAAATTCCCAGAGAGGAAACTTGTTAAAAATTGCAGTTTGCGTTGTTATTTCTGTTCTCGTTGTGCTCCGCCCAGACGGTGCTCACAATTCTTCTCCAGGAATGGATCTTGCTGATGTTCCTCGTTATAATTGATGTGAGTGTTTGGACATTCTTCGGCGTTCGTAGTATAGAATACCAAATTAGACGATGTTTTCTTCTCTAATCGAAAAAGTATCGCTGAAGCATCCCGATAACAAATGAGCGTTTTGACAAATCCAGGAAATTTCTAGGTTGTTGTTCTGGGATGGACGATTTTTCACAAAGGAAACTGTTACGTGCTCTCGTCAGTGGTCGTCGTTTGCTCTGTGGTGAGGGTATTTTTTAATACAGTGTACTGATACACCAAAATGGGGTAGCGAAATTTCTATGATTGCAATAGCACGTTATTTTTTCATAACCATGAGCAGCATTTTTTATCTTGGAAGGAAAAGGGGAAGTCATGCACTTGATGGGCGGCAGTAAGTGAGAGGTGCCGCCGCCACCGCACTCACTTTCGGTGGTTCGAAAATGTCCTAGCGCCAACTAAGGTTTTTATTGCTTCGGAGTCGACAAATTGGCACCAAACTCATCTGGAAGGATAAAAACACTGACTTCACACATCGACTCGCCCTCGGATTTCAATGTGTAGGCTAGGCATGAGTTCATCAACCTCAAACGATTCTGAATTGAAGTAAACGTGGTGGCGCAAACGAGCGAGAACTGATCTCACAACGTTCGAGCTTCTTGTGTGAACTATTTACGTTGTTTCGATCGCAGAATGAACATGAGTAAATCGAGTAGACGTCAATAATTATGGAGATGAGTTGAAAATTAAGGGAATTCCAATTTTTTCTTCAAAATATTTGCTGTTTTCGTAACACGCACTATTATCTTGCGGAAGATCCAGAATTGAATAATAGAGAACCTTTCAAGGACGGAGATCTCGTCCGGAACGGAGATCATTTCTCAAAATTTGAGCCAACATAAATGTAACTTTTGTGTTTATTTACCGTTTACCAGCGTACCCTTTGAGATTGTAATCGCACCTCAAAAACTAAAATTAAGATACGACTCTGTCCTCAAATGCGGAGTGAGCTTCATAATATCTATGGGTTGACATCGTAAAGTCCATTATAGCTAACAACGGACCAATAAACCCTCTTTAATCACTTTTTTCGTTCCTTTTCAACGTCTTATCTTGGATCCAAGGAAATCCTCTCGATTTTCCACATCAAGTTTTGAGATTCGTGTGCCTAAAACAGAAGTATTACAAATTCAATATTATTAATATATCGTGGTCCTTAGCTGCGATATGACATACATACATATTTAACTAGAGATCTAACGAATGGTATCTGGTCCGTCCAGTCACCTTCTCTGTCTGTCCTGGAAACTAATTTTGAAGCCCACATTAGTAGAGATAGAATCATTAGTGTGCATTTTGCCTTGGTTTGTTAGTTAACTGCTCAGTTGCTTTCATAGTTATTGATTAGTTTGCTGAAATGTCAGTCATTAGTGTGTTTTTGGTGATTTCTCTTTTAAGTCATTTCCTTTACAATCATAAAATGGATAAGACGAGAGTACAAGAGTTTGCATATAAATTAAATAAATCAAATGTAATATATCAATATTAAATAAATCAAATCAATAAGGCAAATTAATTCAATTCAATTTAGTTAATTAAATAAATCCGCAATTTTTTTGATCTTCCCTTTAACTGTTAGCAGTACTTTTTTTGGGAAAAATATGAATGTATGAGGAGAACTTCGGCCTGATGGGCCCCTAATATCGCGTAATGTATCAGTTTGCTGCAGTATGGTGTACTGGAAAATTGTAATATTTCACTACCAATTTCTGAAGCCAATTCCAACTAGTCAAATCCATACTTCAGGTGCTTCTCGCATGTGCTCCTTACATCGTACACTCATCATTGACACTTTTAATACTATTTCTTTGCTATACTCTACTCCCACTACCTCTTCTTCCTACGGTAAGTATCATCTTACCGTACCGTCCGCTCCTTTCCAAATTTACGTCACTCTTTTGCTTTAGGCATTGGCAGCGGCGGTCATTTCAGCAACTGGTCTCTCCATACAACTGATTAACAGTGCAAATGGAACGTTAGTGAGTTCTCGTACAGAAAAATATTTTCTATCAACTGATTATGGCATTTTAAATTTGACTCACGTTGTTTCTAGCTTATCTCACATGCGATCCTCTTTCTCGCCATCAACATCGTTGGATTTCTCGTGTTTTATCCGTTGGAGTTAGTGCAGAGAAAGACATTCCGGGAAACGAGGTACGCGTCTGCCTTAAAATTTTATGAATTGTAACTAATGGACGAAAGGGAGTGCAACTGCGGTCCGGAAGCAAGAAGCTTCAGCCTCTTCTCTTCCAATTCCATGAAATCTTTTCTTAGGGCACAAATTACAAAATTTGTGGTGGAAGTTGCAAGGAAAAAATTCTCCGAACGCGAAAAAGCACAAAAATTAGTCAGTACTATTGGAAAGAGGAAACCTAAGCTTATTATAAACCATACACTGAACCTCCACCAAAGAAAATTTATGGATTCAGTAAGATCGAGTCCAGCTAAATTCCCCGTTGGTAGCATCCTAGCAGTTAACCCTCCCATTTTGTTCACCCGCACCATAATGATTTTTCTGAAAGAAAAACGCTAAGAAATCCATGAGGATGACATTAAGAAAACAAAATTCGTATACTCCATCAACAAAAAATTCGGTTCCTGGAAGGAGAGCTTTTTTAGTGCGCTGTTGAGAAATGACAGCTTAGAAATGGCTTTTTCAGGTTGGAGGCATTAAAAAAACAACTACACATTCAGTTACTACCGTGACTAATTCCGTCGTTACCACTTATTTCCTCTCTCTTTCTTTCTCCTTCCTTTCCCTTGTCTCCAACAGCATGATTGAAATTCTCGCTTCTGATCTGCAAACACACGTGTTGTCATGATTGTGCTACCCAAGACGGATGTAAGGGTGGGTGTAGCGCAGTCGGCAAGAGGTTCCACTGTGGCTGCACGATCGATCGGAGGTTCGAATCCACCCCGGTGCTCACGAAGCCTTTCATCCCTTCGGGTTGGTAAATTGCTGCCGGACTTGTCTGATAACAAAGCTGACCTGCCTCATCGGATTGCCGTGCAAGGCTTGGTTTAGACTGTGTGGACTGTTTTCATCGTTTTTGCTGTCTTTTTCACAATATCACAACAAAAAGTGTGGAAATTTCGGACTTCTCCATGTTTTTGCTGTGTCATGTTCTGCACTCAAAGTAAAATCACTCCCGAAAATTCACTTTTCTGGAAGGGGAAATGATGATTCTTTTTTTTTCAGAAAATTCGTGGAAACCAGGATGATGCTCGTTCGTGAGATGGACAAACAGGAGAAGATTCTACTCTCCGTACTCCCGAAACACATAGCCTATGAGGTTTTCAACTTGATACGAAAATGTTCGAGAAATCCCCTATGGTCTGGAAACGTCTCTTTGGGAACGTTGGGCTTACCGTACTCTTCTTTTCAGGTGAAAAGTCATATGGACAAAAGTGAGGAGGGTTTATTTCATAGGATCTATATCAAGAAACATGAGAATATCAGGTTCATTTCTTAGGAAATTTGTCCAATTTAGGTCTCAAGGAATCAGATGAAATTTGATGTACATTGCTCACGAAAATTCCACCGTTTCCAGCATTCTATTCGCTGATATTTGTGGATTCACCAATCTAGCCTCTGAATATACTGCAGAAGAACTGGTATTGATGCTGAACGAGTTATTTGCAAGGTTCGACGCCTTAGCTGCACAGCATAATTGCATGCGAATCAAGGTGTTGGAAATTCTTCAAATTTTTTCCTACTTTGTGGAGTTATTAAAACTTTCTATTTTGCTTGTTATTGTTATTATGTCATTGTTATTTTGTTTGGAAGTTTTGCGTTGCTAAAAAAACAACATTGAACTAGTGTACAGTAAACGAATCCATATTTCCGCAATTGTTTTTTTTTGTTTAAAAAATCCACTTTTTAATGAGAATTTTATCTGCAAACGTGGCAATAACGTGTGCACATCAAAAATATGATAGTTTTGGGAGAACGTTGCAACTTTTTCCTGCAGGCTCGAAAAAATGGATCTTGTCTGGAAAACTTTGCAAAGAAAAAAAACTACATTACTAAATATTTGTATTATCTAAATATTTAAATAAATACAAATATCTAAATATTTTCAGTTTCATTAAACGTTTTCAGATTCTTGGTGATTGTTACTACTGTGTCAGTGGACTTCCTGATGTCAACCATTATCATGCAGCGTGTACGGTTGAAATGGGTCTCGACATGATCGAAACAATCAAGTGAGGGAATTTCGTGACATAGCAATTGATATTTTCTATTTTTTTTTTCTTTTTTACAATTGATGTCCTTTTTTGAGTCTTTGACTTCTTCTGAGTGCTTGGCACGTGCACTAACTCTGATATATTACGCTCCCTTTTTTGTTTTGGTTTATTTCATCAGCTAATTTTGTCCAAATAGGGGCGGGTGTGACGCAGTCGGTTAGAGGTCCGTTGTAGCCACACGGTCGAAGGTTCAAAACCGCCCTAATGCAAACCAAACCTTTCATCCCTTCGGGGTCGATAAATTGGCTCCGGACTTGTCAGGGAGGATAAAAACACTGACTTGATCATCGGCTGGCCCCTGCAAGTCATTGTATAGGCGAACACGCGTTCCAAAACCTCATCGATTACGAATTCCAGTTAAACACGTTGACGCATCCCAAGTGGATTGATACGCCAGTGACTTTATCCTTTTTTAATTTTGTCCAAATTAATTCCTCTGATTCTCACTAATTTTCAGGGAAATCCTCATTGATTGAAATTCCTTCTGTCGGTACAAATTCATTGACTTCCTCTGATGTCTTTTACTAGATGGAACGTGCACTAGTCTTCATTAATTACGTTTCCCCTTCTTTATTTTGGTTTATTTTGTCATTTATTTTCCTACTCTGATTCTCATTGATTTTCAGGGAAATCGATTGAAACACCTTCTATTGGTCTCAAATAATTAGTAATTAATAATAATAATTATAATTTTGAAATATAGTTAGTAATATAAGAAGTTTTAAAAATTAATCAAAATCGAATTAAATATAGTTAGTAATATTTAAATAATTAGTAAAGAATTCCTCAGTGCAAGGAATTAAATTTAATTACAAAATAAAAATAATAAAAAATGTAATAAGTAATTGTAATAAAAATTGGAAGACTTCAGTAGTTTTTCTTCAAGGCTTGTCCGAGAGATGACTCGAGTAAACGTGAACATGCGAGTCGGGATCCACTCGGGACGAGCTCACTGCGGAGTGCTTGGTTTGAAAAAATGGCAATTTGACGTATGGAGCGATGATGTCACATTGGCGAATCACATGGAAAGCGGTGGTCTGCCGGGGTAAGTTCCCTTTTCTCAGTGCGGATTGCACTAAACCACGATATCCATGAATTGTTCAGAAGAGTTCACATCACAAAGGCCACGTTAGACTCTCTGAACGGAGAGTACATCGTTGAAGAAGGACATGGTGAGGAACGATCCAAGTATTTGGCAGAACACCATGTGGACACCTATTTGGTTGTGGAAGCGAAGAATAAGCAAGCTACTGCTCATCCACAAGCCAGACTGGTACGTTTGAACTCATCCGTGCTCGTATTGTTCAGAAAGTAATGAGACGTGACCCGAATCCGCAATACGTTCTAAAACGTTTTGTTCGGTGACTATGTTGAACTTCAGATCCAGGAGCTGGGAAAAATTCACATTTCCTACACCTGTGTGAAAAAAGTAGCGAAAATGTGTATGAATTGTGAGCGAAAATGTTGTGGACGAGAAGTTATTGTGGATAGGAATGGATGGATCAATTTTAGGTCCAAATAAATCTGTAAAAAGTAGAACAAAAAAGTTGGAATCGGATTCTTTTGGGAAAGAACTATCAATTCCCTTATTTTCTTTCTAAATTCTTCCTTTTCGCTTCCTTTTCTCTTCTTTTTCTTTCCTAGATTACAAAAGGAACATAGAGATGTTTTAAGTGAGAAAAATGAGGAAAAAATAAAGCATGTCGGCGCAAAACAATTTTCTCAATAGTCTTTTTTCTCCATCAAAGAAGCTCCATTAGTTTCATTCGAATTTTCGAATGAAATCCTTACTGTTACTAATTTTAGACAATGAACAAAGAGCTTCGTCTAACGGGTCACGCCTCCAAATTACAACGTGGACAGAGTCTTCGGTAACGGAATTTTTGTCGTGCTCCAAGATTTTTTTTTGCCAAACGATCCGTTTTTCTCGTTTCAGACAAGCTGTGAAGCCGACAAAACCGTTAAAGGATGACGTTGAGAATCATCTGAAACAGGGTATACAGGCGATTAATAAGGAGAATTGGCGACAAACACATTGCAAGCGAATCACTCTGAAATTCGAGAAGGATCATGTGGAGAAAAAGGTTTCTCGAAAGCTAACTATTCATGTTGAAACTCACTCATGATGGGTTCTCTTATAGTTCCTCGAAATCAAGGAGTCGGCGCTACTAGCTCAAATCTGTTGCTATTTTTTCATCTTTATTCTAGCATGTTGGATCCTAATTATTGGAAAAATGAGGTAATCAGAAGCAACGAATTACTGTAATATACAAAAAATGCAAAAAAATAACCTAGATAATTACAGCAGTTCAGCAATGTTTATTTGCATGGGTGTAGCCTTCGTCGTACTCGTTATTTTACTCGTCTATATGGCATTAAAGGCATTTTTGGCAAGTTGTTCACACTAACGGTTTCCACGGATTCCAAAGATTTTTTGTGTAGAAAATTTGTTTACAGCTCAGAAACGCTAAACGAGGAGCGAAGAAGTTGAAATGTTCTCGAAGTGTTCGAATATTTTTCATTTTTGCTATCGTTCTTCTTGCACATTCGGCTATCATCAGTGTAAGAGATGTGTTGTATTGTTTTCTGGATGGACCCATTCATAACGCACAAGGAGACGAGAGATAAAAATCTGGGAACTTAAGAGCGTAGGAATTAAATATCGAAGAACTGAAAAAATATAAAAAGATAGAATATTGCACCACCGAATTGCATAAGGAAACTTTGAAATCCAAAAATTTCGAGACACCAAGAACATAAATATTCGATCTTTTTGTTTGAAGAACTACTCCTTGAAGTGGATTATGATATGCCAGATTTCTAGAAGCTAGAGATCAAGTCAGTGACGAACGTTGACGACTTTCTCGAAGTTTTCGTGATTTTTCTCTTAGTTCTAATATTTCTCGAAGGTTAATCTCCGTCACAATATCATTTTTATGTAACTTTTTGTTCTGCTGCTAATTTTTTTCAAATCCGCGAAAAAAGAATCCAGGTTTCCTCAAATTCTAGGACTTACAAATGTTGTCAGACTAATTTCACTTTGCTTGAAATTTTCGTGCTACACCTCAGAATTGACAACTTCTAGTCAGGAACTCCCAATTTTCTTCATTTTCAGACTCTTGACGCAGATCAGTGCAGTTTTGAATGCACCGATGGTGGTCCTATGCTGAGCAATTCGTCATGTCATGAAATCCCGACTGGAAAAGCAGAGGTACCCCTCATTCTTAATCTTACACATCTTGTACCGATTGATATACAGCGGAGATGTTGCTACTTTTAGCTCATTTTCGAGACGAGTCTGCTGCTGCTGCTCTCCATATGCGTTTATCTAGCTCTGCTGTCCTCGTCGAAGGTATTTTTCAGTAAAAAAAAGAGAATTTGAAGAGAATGAACTGTTTATTAACATACAAAAATATTTAATAGCGACTTATTTTGAGTTTATTGATTCACTATAACTTCACATTCTTCAGAAAAAGTCGCAGTAAATCAGATTCTCTTCCTTCTTTTCTCTTCTTCTCGTGTTCAATAATTTCTTTCTGCGTTTTGCCTCTTTTCGTTAAAGGATCCTCATCTTCCTTCAATTTTTTTCCTTTTTTACAACATCTCTATGTGTCTAACTGAGGCTAACTCAAATAATAGATTTCAAGTACTGTGTTAGTGTTGTTAAATTCATTGAATTACTAATTTTAAGCATTTCCAAGGTCACTGTAGTTGAAATTTGTATTAGCTGATATTTTAAATCTCAACCGATTCAGGTATGCATCGCAACGGTGCTCACTGTGTCAGGGATCACTTTACTATGGTTATTTCCTGGACCACAGATCACAAATCGACAATTTCATGTATGGTTACAAAGGAATCAATTTTTCAATAATTTCACCTTAGTGGATCAATTGGACGCATATTGCAGGTTAGCCTATTACTATTGGATTTCGATGTGTGAGTTTAGATCTGCTGAAAATCCCTGATTTTACAGTAATGTGTCGACAATTGATGATTTACGTATCTTCTTCACAGTCACTGCTGCTTTCGCCGTCGTGTTGATCCTAATGCAAACTCGTCGTTCAGAACTGATTTCTAGATACGATTTCATCTGGAAATTACAGGTAAAATTTCTGGAGAAAAATCCTTGGGAAAAATTTTATCCACAGAACATAGTAATTTAGGCAAAGATTTGATCATTTCTTTCCATTACTTTCCACAGGCACTACATGAACAAGTGGAAATGACGAAGAAACACGCACAAAACCGATGCATCCTAGAGAATATCCTACCTAGTCATGTTGCTCGCCACTTCTTAGAGGATAAAGTGGACAGCAAATCCAAAGATCTCTATCATGAGGTGAGCGTTGCGCGGTACGATAGCAGCACTTTCCGGACTCTGTTAAAAATGTGTCGCGCGTTGTTGTTTAGGCTCGAGATTTTGCATGCATAATTTTCATCACAATTACGGACTTCAGTAAATTTTACATGGAACTTGATGCAAACAATGAAGGAGTGGAATGTTTACGTTTGCTCAATGAAATAATCTCGGATTTTGATGACGTAGGTTTTTTTTTCAGCATCGTTATTCTTTAAAGTTTACCTAAAATATTTTAAATTTTTTTTCCAAAATATCTTCTGTATTTTTTATTACATAGTTCGAACCTGTTCCTTACACTTAGTATTCCGTTTAAAAAAGATGATGGTTCCTAGCTGACGCAATTTCATTTTCATTTCTCTTCATTTCCAAAAACGAAGGTATATAATAGTAATAATAATAATAATAATAATAATAATAATAATAATAATAATAACATATAATCTACACTATAAAAATATATATTTTTGTTATAATAATACAACAAATATATACACATGATTTGATCTACAGTACGTTCCTGTAGTGCCACATTTTTGCCTCGTACGTAATTTTACCTCATCCCTTTATTTTACCCCCATTTGTTAGTTCATATGAAACTTTGGTTTCCTACTCTTTTTGTGTAAATTTTTACGTGTTATCTTCTACCTTTTAACTCCATATGTCTTAAAATTTATTTTTTTTCAGTTACTCGATAGGGATGAATTTAAGTGCATAGAAAAAATCAAAACGATCTCAACGACTTACATGGCTGCCAGCGGATTATATGGAAAGGTATGCAAACCTTTGATATCGACACATATTTCTGTAAGAACTGGTCCTCGTTACTTTTTTTCTAAATTATTTTTATGTCTTCTCGCAAATGCAAATGCAAATGCACTGGCAATAATGTTATGATTTGTAACGATTGTTCAGTCTTCTTTCTTTCAAGCTACGGTGTCCCAGAGAGAGATTATCGAAGAGTTTTTTTCGGGATGCTGAGAATTTTGGTACATCTTTCTGTACGCATTTCTTCACCTTTTCTGTTTTTCTTTTTGAGAAGTGGGAGTCACCTGTCACATAAATCAGCTACAAAAAAGGATAAATACAGTTAAATCAACTATAAAAAAGGTAGATATTTTGGTAGATAGAGCACTTTTCAAGAAAAAAATCCATCGATACTACAGTACTACCTCATTCTTTCAATAACGAAAAAATAGGTTTGTAATTACAGACCGAAGACAACTCACATGTGGTTGCCGTGGCTCGATTTGCACAAGCTTTGTTGGTGAAAATTCAGGCGATCAATGAGCACAGTTTCAACAACTTTGACCTTCGTATAGGTATATCAAATTTTTTTTCGAATAACTGGTTTCTGTATTCGAAATGCTTCTTCCATCTTTTCACTACCATTTTTTCTCAAACAAATTAAAACTTCCACCTTCATGTTGATTTTTTCACTGTTACGAACTTGTGAAATCACTAAATCATATTCGCACATGAAGAAGGTAGAAATTTGCTAATTATCGCTTAGCTCTTAGAATACGGTAGTCGTATAAGTGTGTGGTCGGGTCAAAACCACCTGAGGTATACCCTTACCTGAAGTCCGGTGCAGTAGCGTAAGCAGCAGCGCTCGAGTTGGTGCTGTAAAGTTAGCTGTTGCGATCGAAGTGGGACCCTCGTTGAGTGCAAGTTCTAGCTCACCACGACAGTTCTAGTGTAGCCGCTTCTGCAGTTCAAGTTGTTTTCACCTGAATATATTATAGTACAAGGTATGCTTCACATCCAACATTTGATCTGATTTCATCATTCCGTTGGACAGCAATCCCGACATTATTTACTCTCTTAGGGAGACATCTTTCGCGGGAAATTTCTCTCTGCTTCTCTTTCATTTCATTTTTCTGACTAACCTCAATTAGGAATCAACGTTGGTCCAGTGGTTGCCGGTGTGATCGGGCTCATGAAACCGCATTACGACATATGGGGTAATTCGGTAAATGTGGCCAGCCGCATGGATTCTTCTGGTGTTCCGGGCAAAATTCAGGTAAATCCACCCTTTATTCTAAGTATTTGAAGATTCTACGAGAAAAAATCGCATTTAGGTCACTGAGGAAACCAAAAATATTCTAGAAAAAGAAGGATTCGAGTTAGAATGTCGTGGAGAAATCAACGTCAAAGGCAAAGGTCTGATGACCACGTATTTCCTTGTCAGTGGTCCCTACGACTTACAAGACCAAGTAGAACAATTTGTCTAGCCTCGGCATCTGTGTTCAGAATCCTTCGTCCCTCATTTGACTCTCAGTACTGACGCTCGGTTAGGTGCTTTTCGAAGAGAGCAGTCGTATGTGTATGTATGTTTAACTACTGGCTCTGATGTGATACTAGTGACGATGATACGTCTCAGTTGTGTGGCCTCTCTCTCTCGCGCGCGATTTTCTGTGAATTCGCGTGAATTTGATTGTTGTTCGGCTCACGGGTTTCGGCTAATTGTGATCTGCTACGTTTATAGTGGCTTTTCGTTCCCGAGTGGATGCGATGCTTTAATCTCGTTGTTGCTTTGATTGAATGCTCTTGGATAATTAAACTGATTAGAAGAAAAGAAGGCCGTTGTTGTGGGAGGTATCATACTTCATCTAAATCCATGATAAGAAAGGGATGGGGTACGGTAATTAGGGTGTATAGCACATCCAAGCCACACCATCATATGCACCAACAATTTTATTCATCACTGACGGATAAATTTGTAGGAAACAATCAATTTTTATCGCTGAATAAATATTTAGCGAAAACACGTATCTAAGGAAATCACAACTGTGTACTACTACCGACAATAATGATTAACTAACTAATTAATAAAATTTTAAATAAAAATAAATGAAAAATTAGTTGAAAAGTTCGACTTTCAATGAACCTCGGCATAGTTGAATGTAGTATCGAGTTTGATAATCTGTACACGAGGTTGTTAAATAAATGAAAAATTGTTTGATTTAGTTTAACCTCAGACGGATTCTGAACAGGTTCCTACCCCCCAGCTTACTCAAGAAGCGAAAATGGTTGAGCTGAGATATCCTGAACTAACTGGAAGGTTAAAATATTTTTCAGCTAACCAGGACAATCACCGCTATATAATCTGGGACCAAACAGAATTGCTAAATTTTTATCATTTGATAAGTCATGTTGTGGAATATATCAAAAGGAAGAACAACGACAACAGTTGGTTTTTTTTTCGGACGTAGACACGGTTTACCGTGTCGTGAGCTTATTTTCGATCAGGATCAATGGTGGAAGAAGATTTTTTGCGAAAAACATCGGTGACACCGTTTTTATGCCAGATATGGACATGGATTCAAACAACAACATGTTACAAAGCAATAAAGAGTTCTTTACGACTACTCAAGACTGACGGATCCTCTAAGTAAACAAACAACTGTAACCAGCGGGATCCGGTAAAACGTACAACGACTGCATTCTGAAATTGGAGTTGTAACAGAGGATGTGAGTTAGAGCACGATCTCCTCAAACTAAACATATTGCTCTCGAAACTATCTTATTCTGTAAAACCTTCTCAGATATCCAGGCTTTATATCTTTCTTAGCTGTTCCTACGACAAATTAGGTAGTCTTAATCGTTGTAAATCATTTCCTCGACAGCCCATTGGGCAGAATTCAAGAAAATAGTTCAATTTTTGGCTTTTTTTTTGTTCCTTATGTCATCATTTCTGCGGTACGACGAAAGGGACACAAAAAACAGTTCTTAAGTAAAAAGTAGTGAGTTAGTTCTTAGTAGTAATCTCAAGTAAACCAATAGCTATCAAAGGGGAAATTTTCACAAAACTGTACAGATTTCTAAAAACTATTGCAGATTAGAAGAAACTCTGGATTTAATCCTTGGTATACACTGGAAACTGCAACTTTTGCGAGTGATATTGGTGAAAAGGAAGAAACTAATTCTGCTATACGATATAATGAGAACATGAATCGCAGGCGACCGAGGTTGAAAGAGGTGTGCTACAGAACCGTAACCTCGTCCACTGTACGCATCTAACTTTCCGCCAATACACTACACACTCACTAAACCAATAACTATTAAAGGGGAAATTTTTTCAACGTCACCTGTTCTATCACATTTGTACTTATGAGAACACAAGGAATGCTTAACAAAAATCGCTACACATTCGACTGTGCTTCGTTTGCTTAAGAGCTTCTGGACTTTTGCGTTTCTGGCATAAGTTTGTTTTCTGTTGATGAAAATGTATTGACTGTGAATGAATTTACACTGATTCGTTGCGTTTGAGCGGATTAATTTTGCTTTTAAATTTAGATTGAAAACTGTATTCATTTTGCAACAACCTAACAAGAAAAAGAGATTGTTCATTTATTTTTCTTATGATCAGCAATGTCAGCGAGGTGTCGGCCTGAACTTTTGCTTGTATCCTTTCGTAGGCGCCCTTCTGTTAATCCAGTGACGCACTATATTTTTTCCTCCTTTTCTTTTTTTCCCTACCCAATGCACAGATTCAATGAATATTGGAAATCGCTACAATTTGAACGTTTGAAGACATTTTTAAGTATTTCCACATTCGAAAACATTCTCGAATGATCGAAAAACCATTAAGTTTGATTGCTTCTTGTGCTATCTATGCATTCGTTAATCACTCTCAAACTCTTCAAATATAAGAAAAAACAACCTGCGATTGTAATAACCGGCGAATAAGTAAGTTAAATACTCCTAAGAAATTAAGTGGTTAACTTCATGTCAATCTCTTGTTCGGAGAAAAAACCTTTAAAACACCATCGATGCTTCTTTTTCCTCCTTCGTAGGCGTATTTCTTTCCTTTCAAGCGTTGATTTCACATTTCTTTCCTTCATAGCTGCCGTGTATTGATGGCACACTAACCTCACTTTAGATTTTCATAAAACATAGCGAGACTGCTTTGAACAACCGCTTTTAGTCACTAGGTTTCTCCAGAAGTTCACTTGTAACTCTTTGTCTTACACTTTTGAGGACAAACTTCGTTTTGAAGTCTTCTCACTGTTCAGGTGCCACGTTTCTGTAAACGTCTTAAGAAATTTATTGTATTCCGTTGTTACATGTGTTTCTTAAGAACCTTGGTATCCACGCCACTCTGGCTGCATTCGATCAAGCGACGCCGCGTCATACGTTAAAATTCCTCGACCATATGCTTGCAGTTTATTTAGAGATCTGAAAAACTTGGAATTCTATTTCTTCAACTTCCATTGGTTTCCAAACAATGTAAAAAAATGCAGTAAAGTAATGTTGTAATCACGGAACTTCTCCTCTTTTTCGTATTTATTGACACAAACATTTGGTTATCCCATGAATTTCTTTCCCACTTTTCAAATATCTTCATTTTTTTTTATTCGACAATTAAGAGTTCAACATTACAGTCAACAGAGTAAGCAGTAAAATTTCGTCCATGGACGTGATAGTTTGTTTCTGTCAAACGCTGTGCAAAAGAAGTTTTTGCACGATTTTTTAATGGATATTATAATCGTTTTGACCTAGCTGTTTCACCTGTTGGAAGTTTTGTTGAAAGTGAGCAGTACAGGGACGGTAATGTGACCTCTATCAACATGTTTCAATGACACTGGTATCATAAAAGTTGGAAATATTGATGCTTTCGTGGGAGACGACACGATTATTTTCAGCGAAGACAAAAAAAATAATTCTAAAAAGTGTGTTTTCCTTTTGCTGTAGGAGGACTTCTGGAATTGTTGAAAAAATAGACGAGAATTTAATCAATAAATGAGATTTACGACGAAATGTACTTAAACTTATGCATTTTTCCGTAACGGTGGACTCCAAAAAAGTGGCTTTGGAGGGATTTCTTCACTAAAACTGTTTCCAGATCTTGAAAATGTCCATTACAAGGGAACGTTGTCGGATCGTAATCCCGGATGTATGTGACTTATAGTGTGAAACTCGGTCGTTTTCAATGTATTGTGTGCAGAGATTAATGCGTCAATAACATTATCTGCATCGTAGAACCACATGTCCGAACCAGAAGTGATCAACACAACTCCTGTTTCGCAGATATACCGCTAGTTTTTTTTTGTTATAAATACGACAACTGTGCGATAACTGTGCAACTGTGAAAATGTTGCCCTAATATATGTTTGAATAATTCTTGCTGGATTTTTCCTAAGTGCCCTACGGATACGTCTCCGTAAGCATTCCTTTCCAATCTTTTTTTAGCCCAATGTCAGATACCAAATTGCACCTTTTGCTCTCGTGCTCATTTGTATGATTCCTCTAATTAGAGGATAGTTCAATTAATATTACATTAATTGTATTAGGTGTAATCAAAATAAAGTTAACAGCGAATCAGCTTATTCAAATTCCAAGTGAAAATGTTTTTTCTACTCCACTCTGAAATAATATTTTATTTATTTAATTATTGAACAATATCACAATGCTGTAGAGTGTTGTTAGGGAAAAACACTACTATCAATCTTATAGCACAACTAGAACATCCATTTCTAAGAATCCATAGAATTGATCACATGCGCCAAGGCAAACAATGTCAGGATGTCAGTGATGGAAAATCAATTTTTGGGGACATATTTATTAACGAAATTCGTGATTAGATTCATTATTAACGTGTGACAACAGTGTTATTGTCCTCAACGTTTTGAAAATTTCACTGTTTTGTGGCGAAGGACAGCGATGAATGGGTGCGTGTTTGTGTCGGTCCATTCAAATTCCCCGCGATAATACTCGTCGCAGAGAGTCCTTTGTAATCGATTATTCAAGTGGAATCCTAAATATGAAATCGTTTTCGTTTAGTCATCGGACGAACCGGATGTCATTCGGTTCGGTTACGCATCATGTATCTGATATGCGATGTTCCTATTTCTTTATTTTTTGGGTTGTTTTCCTGAGTTGGGAAGTTCTCGTGGAGCACGGATAATTCCCGACGATGGGGTCTTTTCATTGTTTCTGGGTACATCCCTCACGATCACTTTTTAATTCCACAAAAAGTCATTAACCGGCATAAATCAAAGGAAAACTAATAAATTCATGGTTATACTGCCATTAATTGAACTCTATTATGCACTTTTACCCTTTCCTGATATCTCTGCAGAAATTCTACATTATTCTTTATATATTTTATACATATTACATTTTATGTATATTATATTTTATATATTTAATGTATATCTTACATTTTATGTATATTATACTTTATATATACTATTTTATTTATATATTATACATTAAACACTATTTGATGGTTATATTGTTGATGATAAATGATGTTATTATGATGATAATGATGACGATAATATTTAGTCAAAAAAATAATGCGATAAAAATGGATGTGTCGATGAATCTATTCCAGAAGAAAACTTTTTTCACATGAGAATCTACAAAGGAAAATGAATATCATTGTGATATTCTCACTAAGACTATGATCGAGATCTAACAATTTTTCATGACTTTTTACAAATTTTCTTAACAACAACTTTCCGAATTTTTTTTTAAATCTCCGCAGGAGCTTGCTTGATTGTGGACTCAGTGACTATACCCATGATCACACTATTAACCGTCAACCACCACCTACTCATCCTTCCGTCATCCATCACCACTTTTCGTCCATTGACAACTTTAAATGTTACATCGAGTGTTATATTTTTTTGGGTTTAGCGTTTGTTAAACGTTCTATGGCAGGTACATGAAGATTTCCAGTTATCGTTTTGTCCATTTCTAAATCTTAAAGTACCAAATTTTCAAATACCAGCTTCGAATAAAAACTAGGTAATAATCTTTATCAGCATGAAAACATAAAAGTACCTTAATTTTTTCCATTTTGTTCATATTTCTCGAATTTTTCTTATATTTTTGTACACCTACAACATGTCTGTGTTCATGGAGTTCCAATTCAGTTGTTAAATAAATGAGACAGTTTTTCGTAGAGTTCAAGAAATGACTGATAATAACATTGGTTCCATCATGGATGTTTTGATTTTGATCCAACGCGTGAGCATTCTATCAGCGGGATCTCGAATTGCTTCAAAGGAGACCAATAAAAAACTGATCTTTTGTTTTGTGAAACATAGTGCATTTTAAAAAAAAACGTTAAAGAGAACATCTCATCTACATTTCAGTGACCTGAATTCTTCATCATTCTAGACTTACTAGTTACCCCTAGACTTACTATTTACTCTGAGAAATTTTCTTCATTTCCTTGAGTTGGCTAAAAATTTCTTAACAAGTTTTATTAGGTGAAGACGAAGGGCAGAAAAACGTCTTTGTTCCATATTTGAGCAAAAATGCCAAAAAATACTTAAAGAGGGAAGGCGATTCCTCGAAAATCTATTGAAATCAACTGATTGATCTGTCCAGCACAGCTATAGCGATAGCACAGTATCAAATTTGATGAGAAAGTTTATCGCACTAGTAACCATCCGCAGTGACCCAATTTTTGTGGAACTACCCAAATTGTAAGTACGAACTGTAAGTACGAAATCAATCATTTTCACACAGTTTCTGCTAGTTTCAGTTATACTTATTCTGTCCATTTATAAGATAATACGCTTACTGCATTAACACAGAATTACTGCTACTGAAACGGATCAGAAAAAAACCAATCACATCAATTTTTACCTTTATTTTTGTTTGTTTTCGCATTCTTTACTTTTTTCTTCTACCCTTACCTTACGCTCGTCCTGATTCCTTCGTAACAACCTGCATTTTATCTCATTGTTTCCTATTTTTTGAGTATCTCTATCTGTCAAACTAAGTGAAAAATAATTGAATTTATCTAGAATTTCTTCAGTGAATTTTAGATCGTCTGTGGTCACAGTTGGATCAGTAATTCTATTCTTCGTTTGCGTTTTTTCTCAGTGTAGTAGAAAAAGACTGCCCATTCTATGGTTTTCGCTAGTTTACTGTCCTTTTTCAGAACTAGTTCTGTACATTTAATAGGTAGAGTCAACAAATCTGGTACACACAAGTGACTGTTGATATTTAATACTTCCGTACTTTATTTTATAGTCATCGTGAACTTATGAATACCAGAGAAATATCCCGAGAGCATTTGGGTTAAAGGAGTCACCGCAACATCCAATCCAGTCGAGCTTGAATGTGTTTCCGTTCCGAAGACTTTTTTTATTGATTTGATCATTTATCTGATCGTGTAGCTTTCAGACCCAGATGACACGAGTAACTCGTCGTGTGCTCCAAATGAGCGATCGTGAATTGGAAGCAGTGATCGCAGTAGCGATGCCTGGCCGAAAAATTGAAGGTCTGCGAAGAGATGAACGTCAAGAGATTTGTATGAAATGGTGAATACTGTAGCGTGTTAAAATAACCGTTAAAAAACTAACATTTTCCAGATTCAAATAGTGTTTAAATTTCAGGTTATTCGCTAATGGACTTTCTATTAATCATCAATTTACTCTCGACATTGAAGATGATGACATTTATGTACTAATGAGCAATAAATCCGCTTGTGCATGTTGCACGAAAGGTGAATCCCAGGATTAGAATGGATCTGTTAGCTTTGTGGTTATAGCAACATCCAACCGTAGGAAATGATTGGATACTTACTCTAATTTCTTCGGGTGAACGCTCAGAGATTAGCGTTAGACACTGTCGTGTACCGTTCTCATGCTATCCAGATATGAATTAGAAAAAAAACGTAAATTTTTATGCATCTGCACAATATTTTCATGTAGAGAGATTTTTTCGGTCACTCATCTTCTGTTCTTCAGGACAATTGCAGGAAAAATGCATAAATCGTAAGTGGAGCATCACTTCCTAGGTCCCTCCATGAATTTCAACTGCTCTGTCCGCCCCCGCAATTTGTTGAAAGGCTGCATCCGCTTTCATAAACCTCAAATGGTTCTCAATTCGAGTTAGACGCGTACACGCATCCCTGTAGGGATAGGGACATTAAAGCGTTGTGCGCTTTAATGATGTCGAGGTAGCGTCTGTGGTGAAAAAAAAAACATTATTTGATTTTTCAGCTAGATGCTGAGAAATCCATTAAAACACACTTTCACATGGAAGTTCACGAGCAATCTCCGATGTGAGTTATGAGCACATGGATGCGGATCAAACTTCTTCTGCTAGGCCAGAAAAACTAACTGCGATTATAGGAACTGGATCATAGGGAACCGTAACCGGAAGATTCGCTCCATTTCAGGAAATATACACTTTAAGACAGCGAATTATATTTGTCCAACTCATTCACAGCCAAAATTCCCTAAGAGTCTATCACTTTTCTTTTCATTTATCCTTCTTCACGCTTAAGATTTTTCAGGTATAGCCTTTTTTTTATTTTTCAGGTATTTTCTTGCAGATACTGACGTGGTGTCCGTGAAACATTTTGACAGCGGCGCGATTGGGACGAGTTTGGCGATCTTCAGCAAACTGGAGGAAGACGGTGTTGTTGAGTTACAGATTCCTACAAAACGTGGTAGGTGAAGAAGGGTTTCCAAGTTGGGGAATTCAGCGATAAACAGGTGCAAGTGAAGTAAAATAAACAAGTTCACCATCACTGGTCGCGTGAGCAACAGGGATATCCTCATTTGGAGAAAAATGATCATTTTTAGTTGTAAATTATAACCATCATAGGAAACGTGTAGAAATAAATAAAGTTTTCAGGGACTTACAACTAAAACTGATGTTTACTAGAAGAGAAGAGTAATCTAATTTCAATGTTTACCAAACCTTCTTCCGAACCATCATAACTTCTCACACCTCATTTGAATATTCATAAGCCCTCGTTCTTACGCTTGCAGTAAAGCCCGGATGACCGATCCTTGTTCGTACAAATCTCTGCAATCCTTTAACAGCTGTCGATCATGGACCAACAACCGCATCCTTAGATTCATTCTAAGCCCTGGATTAGTTCAAACAGCAGTTAAATAGGACAACGAACTCCGGGTACGGGTTAAAGCTGGCTTATGACATTTATGATGGCGCCAAATGACTTATGAGTTCTAAGGACACCAGAGATGGTGATTCCGTGTGTAATGATGACACCGTACTATTGTGCCAAGAAATCAGTTTTTTTCATTTTCTGAAAACAATTGTATTTCTCGCTTGTGTGGTGTGGTATCAAAAGTGTTTGTTCCTGTTTCCGATACCCCTGGATCGCGTTCTGATTCGAACCTGCTTCAACCGAAGGTGCATCAAAGGACAAAATCTGATGACAACGTAAGTACTGTTTTTTATAACAGTTTTTCAAAACTGTTATGGTTCTCTAGAAAAAACTCCCTTATTGGACCACATAAATCAGGGCTCAAATATTGCAGGTACTTGCCTCAAATCCTAGACCAACACGACCTGCTCAGATTCATCCGATAATAACACAACCAAAACCCCTTGACCACAGCACAACGAAGTCGGATCAGGCGCAAAAAGAAGGTTGTTCACTGTTTGTTTGCTGTTAAAATTTTAAATTTCTCAGTTATTTTAATTCATTTATTTTATGAATTTTCTACTTTAGTTATTTTTTTCTTTTTTTAAACTTTCGGTTTAATTCAGAACCTTCGTGTTCAGAGCCACCGCAAGATGTCAGTTGTTGGAAAGCTGCGTACAGAGAGTTCGGCCTGTGCTGTTTCTCCTTATCGTCGTTATGTTAACGTCGCGCAGCCGCAGGGTGCTTCTCGATCTCTGCTCATTTTTGTATAAAAATGCGTCTCAAAATCACCCAAATTTAAAAGTTCACATGTTTTTCGCGAAGCCTTTGTACTGTAGCAGAAATAAATTTATTTTATTCCTTTTCTAAGATGTGTACAAGTTGAGGAAGACTGAACGAACAATAACCATCTATGAAGATAGAGTAGATATTTTCAGTCAGTTTTTTAAATATGACAAACAAATTTACTGAAAGTAAACAATGCCGATTTTGAAGAAATGGTTGCAGAGGTTAAACCATTATCACACAGCTTAATTCACGTATAAAAACCTAAACGAAATAATAATATTGAATCCTTGAAACATATCAATCTTCACAACCTTGTTTCTTATTAATCTTCTCACAAGTTTCTGTTAGTTCCGAAGTATGTAACTGAACAGCAAAAGCTTACCCATTTTATTTAAATTATTGAAGAAGATAAAGAATAATTTTTGGTGCACGACTATGTGTGCCTCAATTTAAGCCGTTTTATTTCCCTCGACCCTTTGAAACTCCTGTTTCATTGGAGCTGGTAGGTGATAAATCAGAGTTTGTTTTCAATATTCCAAAAGAAAAATATAAGGGAAACTGGATGAACTAAATGCCACTCTACCTCTACTTTGAAGCAAAAAGCTGGAGCTGTCTCTGCTATCGATCAATTCAAAATGATCACATGATTGTCATGAGCGTTGGAAAAAAAACGGCTCCTTCAGTAACAGTAGTTGTAACAGTGAGTTCTAGTTTAAAGTTTGAATATCATGAAATTGACGACCTTGGGGTTTCTGTGGTATGGGACAATATAGAGCTTGGGGTTTAGATTACGAGTAGGAGTGGCTGCTCCGCTAAATTCCTCCTAATCGTTCTCAAAAACAGCGTGGAAAAAGACTTGGTTCCTAGATACCTTAGAATGTGGCGCCTTGTGCACATTCCGGTCCCTATCAGCAGCCTATTCATTGACTTTACTTGAATAGGCTTCACATGCGTCACTTCACATGAACTGATTTCCATACGTGAGCATTTTGTATTATTTATTAATAAATAGTTTTTGCAAGGGTACACCTCCGATCGTTTCATCATTTGTTTTTTTACATAACTCTTTCTTCTTCTTTGACCTTACTATCTGTTATACGAATTCTGATTAAATCGAACGCCAATGTACTGGTTGATGACGAGTGGACGGAATAATTATCTCGGCGAACATATCCACAAAATTCGATTACACTTTACGCTGTATTAGATCTGACAACGATCCAGCGTAACGTACTTCTTCAAGTGTATTCTTGGCAACTTTTTTTTCCTTCGTCCATTCATTAACTTTATCACAAAGGTTGTCCTTGGAAGTCTGTTAAAGCACGCTAATCTTTGAAAACGGAATGGGTACTGACCTAAATATACCAAGGGCCATTCAGTTCTGGAAATAAATTCATGGATAACTATGCTGTTGTAGAAGTTTTGTCAAATGAGACCTTCGAGAGTTATCAGTTAGCGCAACATCTTTTGCAGTATGATTATGATGAAGCATGATGAAGTATGAAAAACCATGGATTTTAGCCTAGCCAATTCCCAAATTCCCAGAACCCCTCTATTTCGCCTTAGATGTGTTCGTGGCATACAAAATTTGTGCGCAACATAGATTTATGAAGGCAATCTCTAAAAAGTTACTTTTTGGAAAAGCACAAACTATTAACGATGATTAATTATTTTGAGTTTTATAAATCTCGATTTATAGGCGCCACTTATGGCGCTTTATTTTCATAGGAAAAAGTGGGAGCGTTTGGAGAAATGAAATGCAGAATTCTGCCTTAGGGATAACCGTCAGCAGCGTGGATTAATCGCTTCCTTGGGACAAGCTGTAGTCGAATTCACAGCAATTGATGCACATTCGAATTTTCCTGGGCTTCAAAATTAGAAGACATTCAAAAAGCAGCATATTCCTTGATACTTCAATTCTCTCGGAGAAACACTCGAAATTCAACTCCGAAATTCAACAATTGGAATTTTTAAAACTAGTGAAAGGCTCTGAAAAAGAGCCTAACCGTACAATAGTTGTGTTTTCGCTATAGTTTTGGGAATTCTGAAGCCCTCAGTCACCAGTCTGGCATAATTGAGTGTTTTGCCGGATGAGTAGCGGAGACACGCTGCCAGTGTAGTGCCGAATATGACATGTTTACGCAGTCGGATTGTACATGGGTACGAATATATAGATTTGGTCTGATTTTATTCCCATTACTATTCTGGAAGGATGGAATAAGAAACGGATTGAAGGCGGGATGTAGTGCTTTAAACAATCTGTATAAGCATAGTCATGATGAAAAGTAAAATATTACCGGAGTACATCCCTTTAAGGATCGCTAGTTTAATACATTTTCACCGCAAAAAGCCTTTGATTTCTGTAACACAGCGAGAAAGAATTTCCATTTACAAGTATTCGATTCACAATGTGTCGAACAATAGCCAAAATTGTTAACAGTCTTTATTACGGCTAACGTTTCGTCGTTGTTGCCTTCGTCTGAGCCTGAAAAGTCTGGTACATTTGCATATATCTAAAACATATCCTCTAACATATCCTCTGAAATGCCTCATCCAGAATGAGTCATCATCCCCTAAGATATTACATCCGGAAACAAAAACCAAAAGAGCCTAAATCGTTGTGCTTGCTTCAGTAGCCGCGATGTTAGCAGACATCCGCGCGGTGGAATCGCGGTGGAATGGAATTCCCATTTACTCGTTAAGAAGAGGAAAATTCTTTCTCTCTGCATTTTTTCCACTACTTCATGAATACTTAGAAAGCTACAGATCTTGTGGCAGAAACTTTAGTAGCTGTTTTCGAGGAAATTTTAAATATCTTAATATGGATGCCTTCCTCTATCAGATAGAGTTCGGAAAGTTGTTTCATATAGAAATCATGAAACAAAGTCTACAAATCCGGGAAACAGAGGGATTTTTCATGCGTAGTTAAGCCTCTGGGTGTTTCTGACGTTTCAAATTCCCTGACTTGTCAGGGGAGATTCGCCGTGGTACTTTTGAACTACTTGTTAGATTCTATCTACTTATGGAGAGGCCCCGACGTCGAAAATATCCCCGAATACAAACTCTAGAGTGTAGTTGTTCCGTACTCCTATTGTTCCTTAAATCTTCTATTCATCCATGGTTAGGCTGTCATATAATGAATGAACAAATATGAAGGAATTTGATATCCACGATTTGCACCAGAAGATGTAGGATAATATAAATGAATACAGCACTTCTAGCATTTGTTTACTTATTAAGTTTCCAAATGTACATTGCTGCTAGAAGATGGTTTTGAATTATTTCTATTCGGGACTCAAAAACTACTTTGCACAGAACTTTGAAAGTGTAATGAAATCTGATTCAATTAGAATTTTCGAAGGTCCCATGCATGTCGTGCTCCAGTAGTGGTAGGTCATACGAATTCAGCCCGCGCTCAATAAAATACACAACGAAATTTACTCAATTAGCCATACTGGACTTAATTTTCCTCATTTCTTCGTTCTTTTTTTTTGCATTGTTGACTAATTTTTTTAGTGAAAGTCCCTAGAAAATAGAGTGAGGTTCAAAACAGGGAGGAGCATATGAGTGAGGGCAGAGGGGGCACTATTATGAATCTCGAGAATTTATCAATTTCCTGTCGATAGTTTCGTTTGTTCCTTTTTTTTATGTACAAGCGAACTTGCCACAGTACCAATCGGAGAAATTGTCTCGACATTTGAAAAATTATTGTTTAAGACGAAATCATTAGCTACAAGTTATCCTTCAATGCTACTGGTGCAAAAAAACCACAAAAACCGTTTGACAAAAGAATACGAAACACTTGATTACATTTTTCCATATTTTTCCCGATTCAACTATCAACAAATTGCTCATAAATGCTAATGGAGGATTTTAACTCTGACTTACAGATGTTCACCACCGTCACCCCACAAATCTGGGGTGGTGCGGGTTTCAGGTGGGTTATGTCCATGCGGGGTCGTAGATTATGGGGAGGAGGGTGATTCCGCGCACTTCTTCCTAATTGTCGTAAAAAACGGCCCGGAAGATGGGGCCTCGAGCGTTCCGGGGCGCTATTTTGTAAAATGAGTTCTACTGAAGCGCGCCAGCCTTGTGCACGCGCCCCATCTCCCGGCAATTAGGAAGAAATGGACGAGATCACCCTCCTTCCCTATGACCTCCCATAGGCATAACTCTCCCCGACTCTCTAGGGGCTTTCAGTATTAAAAAAAATCCCTCAAAGTGATAAAAAGAACGAAGAAATGAGGAGAATCAAGTACAGTATGACTAATTGAGTGAATTTCGCTGTGTGTTTTATTCAGCGCGAGCTGAATTCATGTGGCGTGCCAGTTCTGGAGCACGACATGCATGGGACCTTCGGAAATTCTAATTGAATCGGATTTCATGACACTTTCAAAGTTCTCTGCAAAGTAATTTTTAAGTCCCGAATAGAAGAATTCGTTGAGAAAATTTTGGAATTCTGAAGTAGCCATAAAATGTAACATATTCAGTCAGAAGAATAGAAAACAGAATAGAACAAATAGTAGAAATTATCTACGTTATTTTTCACAACTTTCATAGTTTATTAACATTTTATTGTTGAAAAAATATTCTTATTGTTGTTTTTTTGAATAAAATGTCCAAATAAAAGCAAAATAAGAATTCTGCAGGCACTGCTCTCTGATCTACTTTTCAACTATGTAAAAAAAATGCAATATATGCAAGAAGTTTGTTTTTTATCTTTAAAAAATTGTCATTATTTATAGTTATACTTAAACACTGCGCCGTAATATTTATGTACATAGAATAGCTAATAAAACATCACCACCAGTCACAAATCACAGCCCTTCTAAGAATTCTACGCCATAGAAAACATTTCTTAGCCACCAACCAAACTAAACCCTCTGACTTCATTCCATTCTCTTTAGAAACCATTAACATCATCCACCTTTTATCCTTGGACGCATTTCCGGAGGCACTTTCCTCGAAGAAAATGCCAGCCGAAAGAGGATGGAAATCGCAAATGAAGACGAGTGGTGAAAAAAAGAATATTCGACATTCATGTATGTTCCGTTGCCATTGTTATTCCCTATAACAACGTAAAAATGGTAACGACGGAACACTTCCTTGCCCACTTGAATGAGTTTTTTCTTCGGAAGATCGAAAACAGAATAAAAAGACACCATAGCTGGAGAAATGATGGAGAGGAACAGGCAGATGTTAAACAATGCAAACGACGATGCATTCCGGATCAATGCTTAGGGCATGAGGAGGGGTTGCACACACGCGCGAAGCAGCGGGCAACCGAGGCGGACGAGGGAGCACACGATTTGCGGAGGGTGCGCGCGTGAGTCCGATGCCGACGACCAGCTGGCGTTGGTCAGAGTACGTAGGACAAATATCCTGATGCTGTTGTTTTTTTTCTCGTGTCTTCTCGTTAATTTCTCTCATTTCTCGGTGCGATCCCTCCTCTGGACGCATCTTGCAAACGCAAACGGTTCTTTCGTGCTTTTCTCAGCGTTTTCGGAGCAAAGAAGGCTGTCGAGGAGGCGGTGCAGTCGGCGATGTCATCGTAGTTGATGTGAACTCCCCGATGAAATGTTGTGTTCCACGAGAGAACATCGTTTATGTGCTCAAAATGTCAGGATCTTCCTAATTAACTTAAAACTCTCTTACTTACCCATCCCTTAGCCTTTGATCTACTGTTGGTGAACTATACAGACGAGTTTCACTAGTTTAACTAACTACAATGGGTATTCTTCTAAAGTCTCGTTGGTTTTTTTCCCTAACGAAATAGGGTCCTTAACCGTTTTTGGATTAATCCAGGTTAGACTTCATAACAATAACTAGACGTTCCCTTCACCCTCTTTTACTTCAGTTATTTCAATAGCTCAATTTTGCCACGAAAAACAAGTCTGGATTAGATTTCATCGAGGCGCTGCTGTTTCCATCTTGTGGCTTGCACTTTCCAAAGAGTGCTCGGTTTCACTCGCTTCTTCCGTTTCATTTCCTTCTTTTACTAGCCAAGAAAAAATTACATAAGCAATAAATTTTATTAATTATCCCGTTCACTCACATCATTCAACTTTCATTATTCAACAAAAACAACCCTAAGTTATCTGGTTCTGATAGGAACAATTTTTCTGGAACCTGCTTCTCTATGCACATATACTTGGTTAGAGAGTTGTTCGGCTATGGAGTGTTTCAAGTTTTAGTAACTTTCATTAGTTTTACGATGCTTTATCTTCTAAGATCCCTGGTTACTGGAGTTATGGAAATTTTACTCGAGTATTTTTCATTCGAGTAGTCCTTTTGCTTAGCATCAATAGATTTCTGTCGCATGTTTGTGTTTATCTTTTGAATATGCTCAAGACCTACAGAAATGTTTCTTCGATTTTTCTCCAAAAAAAAAACTTTTTAGAGAACTTTTCCCTCTAGGAATATCCCAAACTTTTCCAGAATCATAGGGAATGTTTATTGTTTTTTTTATTCGATGACCACATCCTTCACTGTGATTTCGTCGAAGCTAACCAGGAACTAAGCATTGTCGTCATTGAAAAAAAAAAACGTTTCTGTTCTTATTCCTTCAGTAGCACTTAATTCTACTGTTGAGAATCCTTTAAATGAATGGAAAAGAAAAAAGTTTCAAATAGACATCGCGTTTAACTACCGTAACCAGTCAAAACATTTGCAGAAAACTCATAAGTTCACAATAGTTGTTGGTATTTTTCCCACACAGAATCCAGTTAACGATGAATGTGTTGAATATTCATAGAAACTCTTCGCATATTCAGAACTAATTCCCTCACGAGAAGTTTTTTTTTTCTCTGAGATTTTTGTTACATGCATTCACTTTCTAAATTGCAGCTTTGCGATTTCAATGTCACTGCAGAATCGTATCTCTATTAAATCCTTCAAAATACTTCTACTCCTTCCCTCACTTGAAAAAAGGTTAGAAAAAGAGGTAGCTTGAAGAGTGCAACATCACTTTTTCAAGCATTAATGCCCTCATTATTTCATGCTTAGGGAATAGATGCGGTAATAACCTGTCATGGTAAGTCCCGTTTGGATGTCTTCCTCGATCCGAATAAAAATTGCATACCTCCGGCCGAAAACTGCCGCAACAAGCGTGCTCCAGTCCAAATTTAATTGCTCTAATGCATGTAGCAAGCGCGTAACACTTCAACCAAGCTTAACGCCCCGATAGGAAAAGAATGTAGGCGGGGCACAGCGCCAGAATTATACGTTCATATTCGCATGTACCAGATTTTGAACTCGTCTGTGTTCAACTGACCTTTCACTTACTTTATTTATTTTGTTTATGTCATTTATTTCGAATTACGATTTGCAGTATTCTGATTCAAAGCCGCGCATACTTAATGCGACATGTCGAAATTCAACGAGACTGGACGTTCACTTGCTCACATCTGCCCGCCCCATATCGCGAGTCTCGTTCTTTTCTCCCAGGGCCTGGGAGAGTTATTGGACCCAACTCGTCTTGTAAAATATCCAGTCATACTCCATGAAAATAATGTAAAGCACTTCTCTTATGTTTCAAATCCTGACGAATGACTATAGCTTATCTTTTGACAAAATTGACAGTCTGATGCTAACACCTGACGCATTTTTGTCGAGGGGTGTCGTCTTTGAACAATCTGCTCGATCTGCAGAAAGAGCTCGTACAGAATCCACATCTATTCGACACTGTTCCATATCTTGCGGGACCTAGGTATCTCGTATGGATCCAGTCATACCACCTGAAAATAATGTGGGATCTCGCCTGAACTCCCTCTGCACCTGTTTCCTGTAGGTCGGCAATACCCGGAAGTTCATTGTAAAGAAACGGAATGTTGTTACCAAAGATTCCACATTCCCACTAGGTATTTGATATATTTCAGTTCGGCTTTTGGTGGTGTGCTCGACAACAGCACCTTTGCACAACATCTGGCTAAGTTCTTCCATATAACTCCAAGTTTTATACCTCATACGTGCCTAGGCTCAAATACCTAAGAGTGTTTAGTATAGCAGGGCCACTGCCATCAGGAACATAGCTGTTGGACCCGTACATGCGACCAAATTCTAATAAAAGCGCCATACACTCTATTACTTTTAACTTTATACTTAATAAGCTTACTAACTAATACTATATAATAAATAATATAATATATAAATAATATAATATAAAAACCAATTAACTAACTTTATCCTTTTTAACTTTTAACTCTTTTATAACTAAACAATGAGCAAAAGTAACTGCCGAAGTGCTTCTACTCGGATAAGTCAGGATAGGATAAGGGATAGCCTCCGGACTTCGAGAGTCCCACTATCGCAGTAGATGAGATGACTTTCGCAGTTTGCGCTCTATAGCACCACTACAGAACCCATTATGAAGTCTCTTCCATACTTTTTCAGTTTTCAGCACCAAAAAAGAGTTTTTTTTTTCGCATTTTTACGACAAACAATAACAAATGGAATAGTGCTTCCGTTTTTTCGACCGTTCTCGTTTTTAATTATTTTCTTCATGATTTCTTCGCTTCTTCCACTTCGTTGCACAACTACGCATCCTCTAAATTATACGCGACGACAATTCTTTCCAGAACAGTCCATTCAATTTTCACTTCACCGAATTAACCATGACGAAGACGATAAATCTATTCAAATTGTGTTTTTAGACAAAAAAAAACCGTGCCCGAGAAAATGTAGTTTTCGGAATAAAGTTGGTAAATTCTGCAGAATCCCTTGATAACGAACTACTGCTCAAATACCGTAATACGTTTGAGGGGGAGGGGGGAGGGTGGAGATTACCACAAATCGCTCATCGTTGTTGCATGTTTAGCCGCTTTTTGTGTCCTTTCCTAGTTTTGAGAAGAGAGCAGATTAGTCTCTAGGGTAATGTCCTTTGGCAAACAAAAGAGGTTCTGACTAGAGAAGAATCTCAAGTCAGTTTAAAAATTTTTAAAAAATTTGAAAAATTTTTTAAAACTGAAAATTTTTCAAAAATTAAAATCGATAAGGTACGCAAGAGACTTTATAGTACGCTGGGTTCCGTAGCGGTTAGTTTAGTTCTACTGGATTTTAAATTAGCACACATTATTAGTATAACCATTCCCAAAATTTTCGCGAGGAAAATTTTCCTCTCCCCATCTCTCAAGTTCTCAAAACTTTCTAAAAGTTTTTCACTCTTATTTCTCTTCCTGAAAACTTCAACTGCTGTAGAACTGCAAATTCCCCCCAAATATGTCTCACAATATTACAATCATTCTGTGTTCTGTACATCTTCAAGGGCTCATTTGAGAGTGAGTCGCCACCTGTCTCTGGCAATATTTTTTCATTCTCCTAGCTACTCGCAAATTGCGTTGGCAAACCTTTGTTAGGCCTAATTGAGCGTTCTTCTTCTCTCGGAACAAGAGAGCGACGAAAAGCCAGCAGACCGAGTTCATCCAAGATACACCGCTTGACTGCACCGCCTTCTCCCGGATGCTGAGGAAAAGCCTCATCGACTTGGCAACAAATCCATGGAAATCCATCCCGTTCCTTTTTCGCTTGTATTAATAACTTCAAATTCTCCAGTTTCAGTATTGAATATCGTGTGAGTGTTACTCGTCGGAAACTGTTCAACAACTTTTCACATGACGTATCCCTCTGTTCGGTATGCAGCGCTTAGACAGGACGACGATATGGAGCAAGAAACATCCACCAGTGGCCAGGAGGAGTTCGTCAGTACCTCAGGGATCGAATATGGAATGCCTAAGGGCAGTTTCGATAGCGCCTTCACCTACGCTAACTACAACGACCTGGATAAAATGGGTTATGAAGCACCGAAAAGGTGGGTTTTGGAGATTTTTCTCAGAACAATAATCACATCAACAGTTATTCTGCTATAACCAATAGTCAACATAGGAAAGTTTTTAGAAAAACGAAACAGGGAAATTTTGCTTGATTAGATTTGCAAGGTGCTGAAATCCACACTAACACGTGCTAATTTCGCTGGATGATAGTGCCACCGTATTCTGTATTCTACATACATGCATTCCCAAATTTTTAGTAGTTTTCTGATTAATTTCTGAAAGAACCATATAAACTATAACTATAGCTATACACTATTTGTTCTAACAAAGTATTATCCACGCAGACCTTGCACTATAACCAATTTTCGTATGAGAAGTGCACGGTTTTTTTTTCTCGGAAATATTTCAACGAGGGCTCGTTCAGTTTTTTTTTCCTCAGAACGAGCAGTGAATAACAATCACCACTTCAAATCCTGAAAAAAAATCTTTTGGACAGCATTTCTAGCTTGTTACACTAAAAATCCCATCACCAATTAAAAATACGTAGGTTCTCATGACTCAATAACGGCATATAACGAAACTGTAAAAAGTTGTAGTCAAGTTATTACGGATTTAGTGCCAGCTAACCTAGTAAACAATATATCAATCATTTTAATGCTCCGGAAAATAATCAACTACTGACATTTATCTCGTTGTTTTGTTTATTGGGTTTTGAACAATTACTGGGAAACGTGGACAAATATACAATGCTTGCAGCTTTATTTCTAAAATTTTTACTACTTTGCAAACGTGCCCCTCTCCCACCCATGGAGAAATTTGAACTCCAAGACATTTCTTGCATTTGCTTAGGAATAAGTTTAGAGATTTATTTAATAAACTTTATTTACGTACACTCAAATTCATACATTCAGTTGCACCATCCAGCAATAGCTGACGGAAAAGTGCAATTTTGCACTCTTTGCAAGAGAAAGCTTAACCCTCCCACTTCATTTGGAAAGCACCTCTTTAGGTACGGTAACATCCTCGGTAATCGCTACAGCCACTTCACCTACAGTAACAAATTCGAGGAAGACGATAAGGAGGTAAGCACGATAATTAGACAATGAGTGACTAATCAATGTGGGACTTTTTCAGATCATCCCAATGAACACAATCGAACTGGTGATCTACGTGTTCAGCGTAATCTTCGTAGTGCTTACGCTACCTTTTTCGCTGCTTTTCGTGCTTAAAGTAAGAAATTGTCAGATTTACAGGAATGTTACGAGGATTGATTGCGTTTCTAGTTTGTTTCCACCTCCGAACGACTTGTCGTTTTACGCTTGGGACGAGCACAAAAGACTCGAGGACCAGGAGCAACGTTTATACTACCATGTATTGATAACACCTATAAAATAAGCACAACTATCACAGCTTTCAACGTCCCGCCACTACAGGTAACACGATCCAGCAAAGTTTCTTGCTCCTCTGACATATAATACTAGAATATTGCCGAAAATTCAAAAAAATATTCGAAAAAAGAGAATTTCAAAGATTCTCAACACGCTCACCATTCGCAAAACAGATTTTTCACGTTTCTCGGAGATTCGTACGAGAAAAGAAAGCAGGATATCCATATCCGTACTTATACAAGACTTCTTCTTAAGCGCTTCCATTTCTGCATCAGCACGATCCTCTTCTCATGTCAACTTAAAGATTAGCTTTAAGAAAAATGAAGGGATAAAATGATGTCCAGCGCTTCTCCTTTGTTTTAATGAAACATCCATCGAAATAAATTGAATGGAACGAAATCTCTTCGTCAAAAGGTTTTCAGCGGATTTAGTAAACGAAAATGAAACTGTTTAAAAGAAATATCACAGATATTGCAGGAAAATACTACAGATTTTCTATTGAATTGATTATGATGAAGGATAAATAGTAAAAGGATCTAGCCTCAACAAAGATTCTATCCTCTAATTCCACACTCTAGGCCCAACCTTTCTAAACCATAGCTTAGCAAACAGTAGTTTTTCTAAATCATGTTTTAGTTAACGAGCTTTTCTCCAAAAAACTTTGAAAAAGAATTTGCGATATATCATGGATATTGAAAATCAGAATTAAATTAGGGATTAAAAAAGCCGAACAGAACAAGAACAAACTCTTACTGATATGCCTTAGTTCTTCTGATCCCTATATTTTCCGCCAACGATGTTCATATGATCGCGATCACCTCTAAGAAGTCGAATGATCGAACCGACTTGACTGAATATCCAAGAAAAACCGTCATAACCGTAGGTGACAGAGAAAAATCGTCATGTTATATGCTTTACCTAGGAATCACGAAAAAACTAGAGAAAAGCTTGCACAATTTTTCACTCGTAGGTCAAAATTCTTCTTTCAAAATAAAAAAAAACAGGCAGCGATCGCATTACGTCTTGACTATTAATGTAGTACAGGCGCACTTCCGTTAAGTATGCATGTAACGAGCATGCATAGGAAAAGAATGGAAGCGACGACTGATGGTTTCTCTTTGTGGACCATTTTGCTGTGATGAAAATTACGAAAGGGAAAAAAGTAATGAAATAGTTAATTAAAAGTAATTAATTAGAAGAGAACATCTTTGAGAGTCTGTTAGTGTCCTTCTCGCTAGAAAAAAGTAGTTTTCTCGCTTTCAATTATTTCAGGATGAGCTAGTATTGGTACCCACAAGAAAATCAATAGCCTCAAAAATAGCTTCAAAAAAGAATATTTAAGATTTCAGATCTAAAATAGAAACAGCGGGGGAATTATCCTTCAGAAATTCATAAGCTAACAGTCACGTTGCATCCTTTAACTGTCATTCTTGTAACATACCGTACTATTTCATTGAGTAGATCTTCATGTTTAACTAACCCTAAACTTTAGTGGATGGCGAACCTAAATCAACTTTGGTTCTGTTCTATAAGGATAAAGTGTAAAGTGTCTGGCGTTAATCTGTCCGCTTGGGATGCGCCACCACGTTCACTTCAATTCAGAATCGTTTGAGGTTCACGAACGTGTAACTGGCCCATCGAATGACTTGCTGAGCTAGCCGATGTGTGAAGTCAGTGTTTTATCCTCCCGGACAAGTCTGGTACCAATTTATCGACCCCGGAGGGATAATAGGCATGGTGAGCACTAGGGCGGATTCGAACCTCTGATCGATCGTGCAGGAACCGACTCCACTACGCCCTCCCCATTTTTATCTACATTGAAGTGAAAAAAGTATATGTAGAATATGCTTTTACTATATCATACGGAGCTGAGAACTAAATCACTCTCCGCTTTTTATTCTATGTTCCTCGTGACGCTGCTGGACAATAAAACACCTCATAAGCCGGACGTTATGTGACATGCAGACTACTTCCAAACAACATACAGTGTACTCCGAGCACCAAAACAAGGGTACATCTATATTTACGAATGCACCGTCGTATGTGTAGATTATCCTAAGGAGACCCGACGCTGATGTTCATCGCACGATTGCTTCGGTAAAGTTGGTCACCTTCACTTATTTCCCGCTCTTGGTCATTAACTGTTAGTTTCAAAATTTATATATCCATGAGCGTGAATATCGTCGGTCCCAGTAGGAATCAGTGACAAGTACTGCCACAGGTGACTAGTACACTGCACCCTTTCTCTTGCAGGTAATCACGATCGATCGAGGCCTCGTTGAATTGGGTGCCACGGTGTTTCTCAGGATTCGCGATCCAATCCTGGCTGTTTGTTCTGTACAGGTAGGATTTTGGGTAGCTTTTAGACACTTCACAGTTTTTCTCTTTCTGGAAAGTGATTCTTCTTTCGTCGCAAATTAGAACTATTGTGTAGAACAAAATCTTCTATATAGATAAAGGAGGCATCAAATTACAGCAACTTTTCAACTATCATGATAATGCTGACTTTATATACGAAAAAATCCTCCAATCTGGACCAATTTCATTTGTGCTTGATATTCAGGATCGAAATAAATCAACAAGAACGCTGGCCAATACAATGTTGTATCGATATATCAGTAGAAAACGAATCTGCGAGATCACCAATAGTCAGGACAGGCGAATCCTCGCTGGAACTTTTAAGGTTACTCATCCTTTCAAGAAGACATTATTATGAAACTTTCAATTTTCGGATTATTACAAAATTCTTCTGGAGCGTTATGCTTTTTCAGGACGAGTTAGGAAGCTTTACAGCAATTTATGGAGTGGAAATTACTGATGTCGAAATGTCAGACGTGAAAATCATCCAGGTTTGTGAAGTAGCACCATCACCTTATGAGAAAACATCTTAATGGTTCTAGGAAATTTTTTTCTCTTACTCCGTCTAAAAAAATCTTCCTTATCTGTTGGTTCTTCAACATTAGTTCGTACCTTGTAAAAACACCAGGAAAGAAATTCTTCCAGGAAGGAGAGAACATGGGAATAGCGGCTTTGAGCGCCGTTGCTAAATCTGACGCTGGCCAAAAACTGTGGGAAGTGAGTTAAATTTTGCTGATTATGATATTTTGGTCAACTGATACAAGGAGTGGCTTGAAATATTTGGTCTGAATCAAAACAGGCCACTATTCTGCAACCTATATTTTAACGATAATTCGAGCTTAAATTGGAAAAAATTCTAGCTACAATAAACTTATTTTTTATAAAAGAGTAAACTAATAAGCGATAACAGCACCAGATATATGCGCTTTTGAGAATTGATCAGGAGAAAAAAATAATTTATATTGATTATTAGGTTGTACTGGGAAAAAAAATTGAATTTTTTTAGGTGATTGCTCCTCACGTTGAGGAATTCGCACGAGAAACAACCGAGAGAGAAGACATAGACACTGAGAATTGTGAGGAATGTTCTTTCAAAGAACCAGAAGAAGAAACCCTTATCGATCTGATGGAAGACAACACGTTTGACGAGGACCGACTGATCACAGTGATCAACATGGCCATAGATGATCAACTCGCAAAAGCTGTTGGCCGAGTTTTCCAGATCAACTGTGTTGGAGTCTCTCCAATGTACATAGACCTAAAACGACTTCCTGGTGCTTGCGTTAAAGGTACTGCACCGAATCCTGACGTAGTATTCGAGATGAGTCGAGCGGTCTTCCTGAAAATGATCACCGAGGAGTTGTCGCCATTGAACGCCTACATGCAAGGGTCACTGAAAGTGATGGGATCGATTCAAGACGCCCTGTCATTGAAGTACCTTGCCGAAAGGGTCAAACAATTGTTGTGAATCGATATTCATTTTATCCACATGCGGGTGAAACATTGCTTCAAACCATTCTTGCCAATCATTTATTTTGGAGCGATGTTTGTGCTAGATTTAATGAAAAGCTATTAAATTACAAGTTTCTTGAAGTTCCACACAGTCAAAACTAACAAGATGTTTTAGTTACTTGATGGTAAACCGACTGGAAATCCTAGTATTGTTCGGAAAAGTGTTTTTTTTTTCTAAAAATGGAAGAAGTATGACCAAAGTGAATAAAGAACACAGCTTTTAACCTAAAAAAAAACAGAGACTAGCATTATGAATCCCTGAGAGGGCCTTGTCAATTGAAGCAGGTGCATACGACGATTGTTCGATAAATTTGGCAAATCCCCGTAAGATGAACCAGCAATATAATCAGTGACGTTATCATTTTAAATAATGTCACTTTCAAAGTCTTTCAAGACCAAAGTCGCTTGAAGTGGACGGTTCAGTGCAAATCACATAAATGGAAAATGAAAAATTGAAAGAAAGAAACAAAATTGAACGATTTCAACTGTTATCTGTCTTCCTGGCCTATGTATGCGATTTCTTCTCGTCATCAGACATAGAGAGCATCTCCAAAATTCTCCTAAACTCTTCAATAGAGTAGAATTTTTGTGGAATGAAAAAATCATAGTTTTCTTGAAGAATAATAGTTCTGCTGAAGATGAATGCTGATCATGTAGATGGGTACTGCTCTAGATTGAGACTATGTTGAGAAGAAGAAATTTCCCGAAAATAATGTTTATTCACGTTCATAACAAACATACGTAAACAACTCAGGAAAGCCTCAATACGCATTGTTTCCAAAGACGGCCTTTTCCGGGCAGAGGGGGAAGAACGATTGGTCTCTCAGCTAGGAAAGAATATTTTCGTGGACAAAGAAGTGAAAACCGCCTAGGAATTGCTACATAGTTGAGTAAAGAAAACAGAAGTTCGAAAAGTGTATAACTATGTTTAAACAATTTTCTCTACTATTATCCTCCCAAACATCAACGCGTGCTCTATATTGAAGTTAGATTAACTATCTCATGCAGACAAAATCCTGAAAATAATAAGCACTTAAGTATTCAGAATTTTTTTTTATCAATGCAGGTAGAACTAGTGGTCCATGTTAGTAACCTGTTAAATTTTCAGTGAATTTTCCCACTCTGACATTTTCCCTAAACATCGGCACTAATCTCACATTAACACCAGTACCGCGTAATGTTGTTCCCCCCGTTTTTCCATAAGTTTTTTTGGCAGTGGTTCCACTAGGCAGCCCCTATTAGCCGGAATCTAATGGACTCGTACGTGGAAACATCCTCTGTGTTTTCACTGAAGGTCGGAGGAAGTTCCAAGGTCAGAACTTGCGAAACTCGCACGAAAGAAGATACGCACGTATTTCCATTACGTAATACTCATGTCTTCTTAGTGCACTCCTTCATTTTTTCATCAGGACGATGGCGAAAAACTACCTGCGCCATAAAAAGCGCTCAAACACAAAACATTGAAAAATTTATTCTTATAAGTCAACAAACCAGAAGATTCTAATTACAAAGAATTTTCGAAGGATTCGCCATCAGCTTAGATACAGACGTCAATTCATTCCTTCAACGAATCTATTGTGTGGCGAATCATTGATTCGATGAAGGGACGGAATAAAATAAACAGATAAAATAAACTCACAAAAAGAAAAGTTTATTCGTCAAGAAAAGCCGATTTTGGTCTCGAGGAAGTGGATCGTTGTTTTCATTCCATGCGCTGGGGTTCAATCCTGTTGAAAAATAAAATTGGGATGATTCTGCTTCCATAGCATCACAGGTTTCTTAATAAACTTTTTCTTGATATTCTTTCGGACTAGTTTTGTCAGAATCAAATGTCCCGCGGAAGTGATTTTTCTCCTCGTATTTTTAAGACACACATTCGGTAAGTTTTCCATTCAGAAGAAATACGACTAGAGCTTAGAGCAATCGGATGTGAGGCGTCAAATCCTCAAATTTCCCAATTCTTGTAGAAGTATGTGCGAACCCCGTCCAAAATTTAATACAATATGATGTATTTTAAAAAAGTGTAAAAGTATGTAGTTGAAGTATTTTAATGTTTCCCAAGCGATAGCAGTAATTCCGCCGGAAAATATTTAATAAATATACCACCTTTCTATGATCATCTGAAGTCATTTTCAACCGAACGTTTGGCAGCAGCTTCCTGTTCTATTAGAGTTCTTGGCATCAACGTCAAGGAAGAACCTAAAAAAGCTTCAATATCATTGATTCGAATTTTACTTATCCAAAATATCGTCCCCTTGATGTGCGAGACAAAAAACGCTGCTTAAAGATAGGATGGAAACTGCCCTAGGGTGGAAACCGCGTGGATGGAATAATGCTGCAATTGCCCGAAAAAGATGAAAGTTAGAAATGAGATTGCGCGAAGAAAAAAAAAACAGTGAAGCGCATTATTTGATTTAGAAAAATGAAACCAAAGAATCATTTTTCGTTACCATCCACATTTAAAGCATCATTAATGCTCCTACAAGAAAAATAGGATCCGTAAAAACTGCCTACGTGTTTCTTGTCGTTCCTGCAGGAAAACATCTAAGAAGGAATATCCTATCTACAAACCAACACAACCAACAAATACAAAAGGCGTGCCGTATACTAGTGATCTTGGAAATCATCTAACCATTGAGGAGTTTCCACCATCTTTTTGACGCCTCCTCTTTTTCTCTCCGTTTCTGCAGTCGGGTCAAAACGACATGAATTTCGGTGCAGTTACGCGTGCGACTGCACTCGAAGAGTCCCGATATGGGACCACCATAAACTGCAGCGATGAGCGATGTTGGCAAAGGTCCCACTTCCGTTTTAGCCGATACGCTCTACTGCGCCGCTTCGAGCGCAGCCGCTTACGCAACTGCACAACGTACACATCCTAGATCATTCAACTTCCAAAAAAATGCTAGAAACCATCCAGAGTTGAGTGGTGTCACATTTACGCAGGAACATATAAAGAAGAAAATGAAGGAAATAGATTATAAAGATTTACTCCCTAGGGAAAATTCTGATGGTCATGGTTGAGCGGCGACTTTGAACGTGCCCAAATCGAGGAATTTGGCGTAAATTCCGTATCAAAGGGTTTCCACGACTTTGGAGCAGATTAGATAGAGGTTATTTTATTTACGAAGACAGTAGAGAGATAGAGATGAGCAAAATGAAAACGTGGATTCTTGGAAGAAAAAAGAACAAAATCCGATCATCATGATTCACTTGCAACTGCTTCCTTTGTAATTGCTGATGATTTTGGCTTTCCAATAATGTCCGATCCTCCATTAAGTTTGAATTCTTGATGTTTTTTCTTCTTTTCGTTGAAGCCACTTCCTTTAGCCATCTATCTGGAAGACGGAAAAGAAACTGATACAAAAAAGAGCCTGTAAATTATCGCTGTTGACATGTTCCCTGGCAGGAAATGAGTTTAAAGGAATGACAGCGAAAGGAATGATAGGAAGAAGAGTCGTTACGGTGCATCGCTCCTCAGAAACAGCCATTCACTGAGACAAAAACAGTAGCATGAACGTAAATCTACGCGGAAATAACTCGTTTCTAACGAGTTCTACTTATGCAATCATGAAAAATGCACCATTTTCCTTCTTAAAATGCAACTTTACAATTGAGTTGAAAAACGAGTGATTGACAAATGTATAAAATCGTTACTGACAGTTTCTCCGGGAGATGCTACAAAAACTGAATCATTTGTAACGAAACTGCACCGTTTACATTTGTGCTTGGAAATTTATTTATTCGTTTGTTTATCCAACATATTCGAGAATGTTCCAAACGCGAAAACAGAGTAAACACGAAAACGTGTTACAGACTACACATAAATTCACAATTTATGCCTTGTGAACTTCACTCACTTACCCTGAGTAAATATTCCGATCAAAATAACAATGTGACTCCGACACAACTGTTACCGTACTAGAGCCTCCATGTATCTTAATACATGTTGACTTCAATATTGACTCTGGAAAAAACTGCCCGCTTGAATAAATACAGGTAGAAGTGATTCTCATAGAGACAGCATAGTGTTTCATAAGCATAACATTGCATCGAAGAACACTCTGCTTATCATGAAAGACCAAATTTTGATACGCTGATATAAAATAAACAAATAAGCAAATAAACATTACAACTTTAGTACTACGTCTAGTAAATAACTAAAATTTGTGATGACAGACGAGAGGAGTCACGGCAGCTATTACTGAAGAACGCACGATGGGTACACTGCGTGATGTGAACAACACTGAAGCGAGAATCTGCTCCACACCTGCCGAAAATTTACCTTTATATGAAATAACTAGGGTTCAACACTAACACCAAAAGTGCACACTATCTCTTCAGAATTAAATTTTAGCTACTATAACAATCGCCACTCTAAAGTGACCGCTGCTTGAGATATAAGAGTGTAATTCATGTCCTAACGGCAATTTCAAGAAAAGTGTGCGGTTAATTTGATAAAAAAAAAAAGTATCTGACTGCCGCAGACGATTGCTGTTGGTACTTGACAACACAACAAGGAATTGAATCGATGGGGGAATTTCAATCATCTGAAAGCTGAGATTATCTGTTTTAAAGCACCAATTGGTTTTAAAGGCATCACCCCACGAATCTGAGGTGGTGCAGATTTCAGGTGGAGTATTCGTATACGAGATGGGAGACTACGGAGAGGGAGGTGATTCCGTCCATTTCTTGCTAACTGCCGTAAAAAACGGCCCGGAATATGCGGCGCCGCACAAGACTGGCGCGCTCCAATCGAACCTCTTGTACAAAATGGTGCGCCAAAACGAATGAAGCCGTATCTTCCGGGCCGTTTTTTACGGCAATTAAGAAGAAATGGACGGAATCACCCCCCTCTCCGTAGTCTCCCATCCTGTATACGAATACTCCACCTGGAATCTGCACCACCTCAGATTCGTGGGGTGATGCCTTTAAGCAGCGTACGCTGTGGAAATTTATATCGGCAAAAAATCGCAAAAAAACATGGAATATCTTTCTTGCTGTCTCCTTGAATTACTTCTCATTCTACTTAGCGGTTGTGCGTTGAATTACACTAGTCGGTTAATTATTTAATTAAGTAAAATAAAAGGCTGCGTATACTAGTGATTACCACCCGCCCGCTGTGGCCTTGCTTGTACTAGATGCAGTCAGACGTTCGAGTATAAGCTCTGGGCATGTACGAGCCATATAACTTCCACAGTTTTATGGCGGAATTTCTCCAGATATTGCAAAAAGGTGCTATCGCCCGGCACAGCGCGAATGCAAACTGAAATAGGTCAAATACGTAGAGGAGGCGTGGAATCTTTAGCAAATAGCTCTCCGTTTTGTTACGTTGAACTGTAGGACATTGCCAACTGAAGTATTTTTGGGTCACTCAATGCCGATAGGCAATTCAAACGAGACGCCAGGTCTCGGAGGACGTGAACAGCATCGAATTTGCAGATTCTCTGCCAGCTTTAGCCGAAGGTGGAGAAGATTAGGCAGAGCTGTGTTCAATAACGACACGACTTGGTGAAGATGGAAGTTACCGCGCTACCCGTTAAGCGATAATACCAGCCCGCCGATAAAATCAAGTAAGTCCAGACGAAAAGAAATGCACTAAATGAAAAATTGAATGTTAAATTTTATCGTCAATCATGTGTCGAATGGATAGACTCTCTGCAGGTTTTCGCTGTATTTGATTGAGGAAGAAAAGAAAGTCGAAAGAAATTTTAAAAAATAGAATGAAAAAGAACAGAAGAAAAACGAAACAAAAAAGATAGAAAAAGTCTGTGTGTAGCTGCGAAAAAACGCGTCTTTTTTTCTGGGAGACAGAAGACACACGACAAGGAGTACAAACACCGATTAACGAATTCGAATTCGTACGGATTGCGCGGTTTTCTGGTAATTATTCGTTGAAAAACTTCTCGAGACTTAAAATTATCCAGATTTATTCACAGCGATGACTCCTACATCTTCCGTTAATGTGTCGTATCACTTCGTTATTGAAACTACTCATACCCTTGTAACGGTTTCGAAACCATTATTTAACCCCATTGAACGTTTTCATCGAGCTATTCTTTGGAATCAAGAACGTACGAGCGAAATTGTTTTTATATTTCAAAATTCGCATGTAAAGGCAATGATTAATTCGTAGCAGAAGTAGAACAAACTGGAAAAAACACCGGTCTCTATTTGCTAAAACGACCATTCATTACTTGGTTTTATTTAATTTACTTTTTTTATGTGCGCTTCACAGAAATACGTTTATTGTCTCCGGAACGTGGATCATTTTCCACGTGGAACCGTAACGAAAACAGATGCGATGACATAAGAGTGCCACAGACAATGCAACATTAGCGAAATGGAGTAGAAAAAACTTGACTTTCTGCTTCAAACTCAGCATTCTAAGCGAATCATGAAGAGTGGTTTCACTAGAATGGAAAACGAAAACGTAATTCGAAGTGCATTTGTTGTAAACTGACCACGACCACGTAGCTCCATAAAAGGCCCGGAAATGTGAGTAGTGTCGTGTACAAGCGACCAACGCACTTGTTCGGTAAGTAATCTCTCTACTTTTAGAGATATATTTTCGTTCGTGAAAATGTTGATAATGCTTTTCGACTTTCTTTAGAAATTAGCTGAGATATTTTGGTAAGTTTCTAAGTACGAACAATACTAATCGGAACGTCCCAGTAATGAAAATTCTCCTCTCTTGTCGCTTCACCCTTCATCCTTTAACCTTTCATCTTAGTATATGTATCGATTGATACATTACATAATAAAAGATGAAAAAAATAGATCTTGCAAGCAGTAAAGCAGGAAAACCACAAAGTTTCGCTGTATTGTAAGTTCAGTGAAAATACACTGAACACTCAATCAATCAAAGAACTAGTTCTAAGCATACAGAAAAAGAAAAGTTCCAAAAAACTTCACAGTGCATAAATTGCTGCGGAGCTTGAAGACAGCCAATACTCCTACATCAACGACATTAGTTTATTCAGAGTAAATAAATGTACTTAATTTTTCAGCATGAGTACAACAATTGCGACCGGCGTTGCCGGTATCACCGCCGTCGCTACGGTGTTCTCTATCGTCACCGTTCTCTACCTTTTCAATGATATCAACAATTTCTATGATGATGCCATTGAAGAGCTCTCAAACTTCAAGGTAATAGTTTTTTAACGTTTTAAACACAAAATCAGCTACAAACTCAACGGTAAACTCGACATATTCAGGATATTGCCAACTCTGCATGGCATGAGATGAGGCCTTCATATCAGGATATGAGGGAGAAAAGAGAGGCCATTTTGGGAATATCCCGGCAACGCCGTCAATGGCCACCACATTGCAACTGTGGAACTCCTCCACTGAAATGCCCCGCGGGACCACCAGGTCCTCCTGGAACGCCGGGGTTAGATGGAGAAGCCGGGCGGCCAGGGCTACCAGGCAAACGTGGCGTTGACGGCATTTCTATTAGTTTTGGCGGCGGTGCTGGTGGCTGCATTAAGTGTCCTCCAGGGCCTCCTGGAACTCCAGGCCCAGATGGACCTCCAGGACTGCCTGGTCCAGATGGTACGCCAGGAGCTAGGGCACTTGATGGGGGTCAAGGACCACCAGGACCTCCTGGACCAGCTGGAGATCCCGGAACGCCAGGAGCCCCAGGAGCTCCTGGTGAACCAGGGCGAGCTGGCTCTCCCGGACAACGTAGCATTGGACTACCAGGACCTCCTGGACCACCCGGTCCCATTGGACCCCCTGGACCAGCCGGATTGGATGGTGCTGCAGGTGGACCCGCACAACCTGGACCGCCTGGACCTATGGGACCACCAGGTAACCCTGGACGCCCCGGTCCAGATGGAATGCCGGGAGCTCCTGGACAAGCAGGAATGCCCGGTGGGGATGCTGCGTACTGCCCATGTCCACCGAGGACAGATTACTCACGACCAGGGGCTGCCGGAGTTTCTCGCAACAAAAAGAGTTCAGCTAACTCTAAAGGAAGGACTTCCGGAACCACAAGCCAATAATTCACAATCATCTAATACTTACAGGATCCGAACCAATTCCACGACTGCAGGACAGCAGTTATTTTTGTAGAGGTAGCCGTTATATTTTTGACCAAATAAAGTGTTTGGAGTCTTTTGTGTCGATACAAAACCACCACATAGTTCCGGACGAACATTGATGGTCTTCACCAGTCACAGTGGATATATGGAGTTTTGCCCCACAACTAAGCTAACATTAAGATTTTAAATCTCAGAAAAATAACACTACAAATGTGTTATTGCGGAAGTTGTATAGGATGTATCAATTGTTTGTGAAAAGTGTTTTCGGCTTTTACTTCTGTACGGTGGTAGTGGAGCCATCAACAGGACCACTAGAAGTAGGCATGCCTGGTCTGCTATGGAACCACTATGGGTTGTAGAGTAGGTTCAGAACGAAGCCACATGAAATACGGTGCAGTTGCGTAAGCGGCTGCGCTCGAAGCGGTGCGATGGACCGTAGCGTTTGGGGTTGAATGGGGATCCTTCCTGGCACCATCCACCGCTGCAGTTCTCGATAGTCCCACGACGATTCCGTCTCCACTGCGCCGTTTCGAATGCAGCCACTTGCACAACTTCGCCGTGCTTCAAGTCGTTTCCGCGCAACCGTACCTCTGGGACTCCTGCCATGTTTTTCTTTAAATTTTGTAGATTTTCGATTCGCAATTTTCCCAACATGTAAGGACTCCACATACCACGTGGAAAACGATTTTTCTTATCGAAAGTAGTTTTTACAAAGCCTTTGCCTCTGTAAATGTTGCTACCACTATTGGCAGAAAGGTTCTCACACAGCATTCCATAATCTCTTTCGAAAATCCAAACGCCTCCGTTAAAAATAAGCCTCAACGCTGTCAATTCAAAAATGTTTATTAACTACAAATCAGAAAAGTAACTATTAGGAAGTCCTCATATGGAACTGCAGCCGTCCATCACCTATTATCAAAACTCTATGCGGTGGCTGACACCTGACTTGAATCCGAACCGGAAAAATTAGTGTGTACAAGATCAGAAATATTAATGTCAAGCATATGTGTAAAATGGGTTAGATCCCGAATTTTGAAGAAATGTTGAATTTCACATCCGCTTCCGCATAGATTTACGGCCAAATCAGTAGTTAAAGTGTTCTGAAAAAAGAAGACCTCTAGAATCATTATGATGATATATAAAACGGGCTTATTCTGTCACGCGTGTGTGTGTGTGTGTGTGTGTGTGTGTGTGTGTGTGTGTGTGTGTGTGTGTGTGTGTGTGTGTGTGTGTGTGTGTGTGTGTGTGTGTGTGTGTGTGTGTGTGTGTGTGTGTGTGTGTGTGTATGTGTGTGTGTGTCAGTCACGAAATTCAAAAAGGGGGATGCGACGGGTCCACCGGCGTCGAATTGTTGCCTCGACGCCAGATACCTATAAAGGGGTGGACCGTCGACCCTTTTTAGCCTTCAGCGTCGAGCCCTATTAGAAGTGGGTGCGACGGGTCCACCGGCGCCAGATACCTATAGAAGAGGGTGTGACGGGTCCACCGGCGCCAGATACCTATAAAAGTGGGTGCGACGGGTCCACCGGCGTCGAGTTGGTGCCCCAGCGCCAGATAGCTACAAAATGGGGTGCGACGGGTCCGGCGAAGTCGGATTGGTGCGCCGGCGTCACATGGCTAAAGGGAGTGCAATGGATCCAGTGGCGTGGAATTGGTGTTCCTTAGTGCAGTAGTATCACGCAGTAACTTCGTATGGATGTTGCAAAAGGTAAATGTGACCGTTTGCAAAAACGTTTCCAACCGTTTCATATCTGTAGCCACTGTGCGCGTTGTTTTTCACCTCTATGACTCCTCCGTGCGTCTTCTTCCTTCCACGTTTGCCTCAGGTTGGTATTATACCTTCTTCAGAAAGTGCGAACACGAAAAAAATAATAGCAGAAATAATAAAAAAAATAATGAAAATAATATTTGCTTAAATAATAGCCAACAGTTTACATTATCTAAAGTACAGCGTTATCTTTATCAGTGCGATGATATCATTCACATCGTTGTATGTAAAACATCAATCTTTGATAGCTGCTGGGGCAAACAGAGAGAACACCCATTCTTCGAGTAATGCCTTAAAATTGTATCTATATTACATTGCTATCGAAGGAGTGCTTAAAGCTAAACCTCGAATATTCCCACAATGTAGAACTGACGCGTTTAGAAAGAAAACTATGAAATCTGTCGCCTTAATTTATAATAAAAAAGAAGAAAACGTGGCTAGAAAATAGAATTCTGATTTTACAGAAAATGTCGCCACTATTAATTTTTGATTAATTTTGATTAATCGATCAGTGAAGGCGAGCGAAGATAACACCATAAAAAAATCTGAGGTCCGGCTTTAGCTGGACATTCAGACTGGTATACTAATAAATGACTAACTGCAATGAATACCCTCGAATTCTTTTCTTCACCTCAGCATCTAGATTGGATATTGCATAAATTGCACGCCTGGCGACAATTTGTTTTCATCCAGTCCACATTATTTTCACAATCACCTCTAAGAAACATGGCCCTGCAGTCTCTGTATAGATTCACGCACTCTGTAAATATTACGTTTCAGAATACTGCTAAACATCGAGAATAACGATGGAACTCACTTCCGAAAGAGTTACTGAGTGAGTAGGTAGTCGGAGTACAAATTCCACAGCTGGCCTTACATTTACTAGTCATATATGATGGATTATTGCGACATTCGCCACGCTGGGCCCATGGTTCACAGCACTGGTTTTCGTTGAAGCACGTCTAGGCGAGAAGAAATTCCATTTGTCTTTGTAAGAATGAAAAAGAAAATCTGAATCCATGTTGTAGCTTTCAGGAGGCGCAGACCAACGATTACGACAAAATGAACAAAAATGGATAACCTAGGACGGGAGAACATGAGAAGTTAATGATAACTGAGCAAGAGTTTGAAATTTGAACCGCCAAGTTACTAAGTGACAAGAAATTTCCAAACTATAGGAATCAAAACAACCCAGTTTAAAATTACGCAGAAAAACCACATTCCCCTGATGTGCTCGAAAATAATGAACCATCTCAAGAGTCTTCCGCAAAAAATAAATAAATAAAAAGATTTTCCAATCTTTCACCATCTCTTCCCTAAACTTCCTTTCTTTACATTTACAAGACGATTCGTAAGATATGTAAGATATAGTTATATTCACAGGCCGGGTGTGGCGCAGTCGGTTATATTTATAGTTACATTTATATAAGACGTCAATTTTTGCCCTCAAGAATTTCAATTCTCAATTCTCGCTTACCTCATTAACACGAGGAGGAGTTGTTGGTTTTGGTTCCGGTGATTTCTAAAGAACTAACTTTTTCACTGATTTTATGTCTCATAGCGTCTGTCGCAGACTCACCTTTGTACAGTAACCGTTATGGCATACACCGCCATAACACTGCTGCTCATCTGAAATCGACATTTCTAAAACGTTCTTCAAATAGCTCTCGCTGTTGCTTTTGCTAAATTTACTAAAATCTCGTACAAGAGAGTAGTAGTAGTATAAACGCACTAGAGTTGTAACCATCACATCGTCCTCCGAGCATGATTTTCGATGCACATCGCGGAGTACCATGTGAAAAATCACAGAAAAGGTACCTAAATGTATTTAATTTTCTCTGCGGTTGAATTTCACCTTGCAGGGTTTTTTATTTCTACAAGTTCAATTACAGTGCACTATGGCCCTCATTTGAATTGTGAAGACGATCCATTTAAAAAAAAAACACACACACTACACCGAAGCACTAAAGCCATTAATATATTAATGTTTCTCCTATACTATGCTTAAACTTCGGTGAATTTTCCGGCATCACTAAAAGTTGTTGGTAAAAACCTAATTTATTTTTTTTCCAGAAATGAGTCCTCGCGATAAAAAATCCACACACAAGTGACTATTGGCTGGTACAATAAGATATAGATATTTGTAAGAGGTCATTAATATATATATATATATATATATATATATATATATATATATATATATATATATATATATATATATATATATATATATATAGACATTTTCTAGTGTGACAGAGACCCGATTGGAAGAAATTGTCTATTTGAAATCTCTCACCTTGCTTTTTACATTTAGTGAGCTTTTTCACATAAAAAGAAAAATGTTGCACAAGAATGGCCTCTTGGCTGGAACCCCTCCGAGAATTCCTATTAATGATACAACTCACTTAGAACCACATCCATTCGGTTTGGATTGTGAACACGTTGGTCTCGGAGCATATTCGTACAAATTACCTGAAAGTCGCATTAGGTTCTCTCATAAATTTCACTAAATTTCTCTGATACTCTTACTTTTTCATTTTATATATTATTCCATATTTTTATTCATATTTCATTTTTACTATTTTATTATTTTTTATTTTGTTTATTATTTCTTTTTTATTAATTTTTTTACAAAGATATTTCAATCAACAATCGATAGTCAGGAGAATAGTGCAAAATTCTTGTTCCAGCGATCTGATAGATTTTTCATTCTTATGAAATGGGACTCAGTTTGTTGTGAATTAAAAATGTTGAGACAAACTTTGCCAGAAACCACGAGAAGTACTCGCAATGAATGCAGACCTGTGTATTTATTGGATAATCCGTCACGATTAGTAAACGGATAGAATGGTACCATTTGGACGTTGCCATAATGAGCACTGCTGCTACATGCTTCGTTGTCTGGTGGATATGAAGTTTCACGTTCTCGCTCTGTCTGCAACCACTACTTTCAGAGCAATTGTGGCATAGTTTGAATGTATGGTCAAATTATTTTTTGAACGAAGCAGGCTAATCGAAAGGTCCCAAAGCCTTAAGAAATCCATGATCACCCGGTAGAGTATGACTAATTTTCAGTCCTGTAATTGTAAAACTATCTCACTGCTCATTTTTTTCTTTCCCTTTGATCCCTTTGGATTCCTCTGTAAAGAAAAAAAAACCTCCCAAGATTTGCGGAAATCTGGCTAGGAATCGGCAAATTTGTTTTATTTACACAGCTCCCAAAAAACTCATTAAATGCTTAGAACTTGTTTGGTAACGAATTTTTTGGAGGAAAAGTAGCATAAGACCGACATCGACTAGTTATCATCTAGTAAGTATTTGAAGATGCTTTCATCGATATTGCTAAAATTAGTTTGTATGGAAAAGCGCTTTGCTCGAAAACAAAATCTACTTTAGACCAATATTACAGTGTTTTGACTCTATAATAAGGGAAAACCTGATGTTTCTGGCGCCATTGTTCCCAGATGAGATCAATCATGCAATGGTGATTGAAGAACAACGGGTCATTAGTGGAGATTGGGATGTATTCCATGTCACCTTTAAAAAAACGCTGATTTTCTTCTCTAATATCATGATTCGGAGAGAATAATTTTCCATCCACACGGTCATTCTTTACTTTCCGGAAAGATAGAAGACTAAAATTGAGCAAATAAAAGGGAATTTTCACTGAACGAGTACCAGAAAGCGAACGACAGCTTTATATGGATATAGCGGGTCAAAACGACATGAAGCACGGACAGCTGCGCTCGAAGCGGTGCGGTGGATGCAACGGTTTGAATCGAGGTGGGACCGTGGCGAACTGCTGAGATGAGTGGCGTTAGCGAGGATCCTCACACGATCCTAACCGCTACGCTCTACCGCATCGCTTCGAGCGCAACGCGTACGCAACTGTCCGTCGTTCATGTCGTTTTGACCCAACTATACATTCACGTCTTTCTTTTAAAATTTCGTTGAGATTTTGTTTGAAAAAAAACTCCACCTCCTGTGTACACATGAGGACCACCATGGATGTATTCGAGCGCTCCCCATCCGGCACGTTCCGAACAATACTTAAGTTCATTCAAAATTGTTCATAAAAATGTGCTTGTTTTTCTAATTCTCACATACTTGACTTCGTGCAGTGAAAGAGAGGATATCGCGTAGGGTTCCACCATTAATCAAATTTGAAACAACGCTTCCTATTAGTAGCTGCCCTTTAGCACCGATGTTGCGTTTAAAATAACGGGTATGCTTAATACAGTAAAGATTCCACTGTATTAGATATATTACTACACGATCAGAATGATTATGACACTCACGTCAGAGGTATACCACCCTTTAAACGCTCCTCTACGCATTTGACCATCACTGTCTTGTGATCCCATCAATTCATCACTCCATAGAACAGACTTAGATGGGTCAGGAATTGATGAGTCCAAAGTTGAGTCCCAATAGGGCAACGCGACCGTGGGATCAACTTCTCTGATGACGAACTCTAACCTGAATAAAATATGCATATGCCGTACTATTAACGAATCCATTATTAGATGAAATCCCCAAAGACTCGGATGTTTGGTAAACTTCACACATGTGTAATAGGTAAGGAATCTCAAAATCCAAAAACTCAGAACATTTCATGAAAGTATTGGAACAAATCCACATACATACTGTCACCCATGATTCTTCGTTTTACGTGGATTACGAACCATTTAACGAGGAATATAAGATGTACACGGATTTGGATTTAGGGGATTTAGGGGGCCTGTTGTTATTTTCAAACTCAATATATATCAAATATTTCCAAACTCGTGTTATTTTGCTCGGTAATAGGCCTTCCAATTTGGTTGCATTATGAAGATAGAAAGGAGAATTCTGTGAAAGATAGAAAGTGATAGAGTCACCTTTTAATCAGTCATTTCGATCTTAAATTCAAAATCAATCGTAATTGCCACTGAAAGCGTATGCAGCCAATACAATGAGCAGTAGAGGCCATGCTATACGTTAAGTCAAATTTTTATCCTCCTAGGAATGCCTGATACCAATTTATTGACTCTGATGGGATCCAAGGGTCGATTGCCTTCTGAATTTTTCAAAACATCGAACGTTCAGTGGCAGTTGGACCTCTTACCCACTGCTTTAGGGTAGTAGAACGCATTTATCTTATCGTATTCATGAATTTTCGTGCGTAGGTATGTACCTTAAATAGATACGCACGCAAGTATAGTCGGATCAAAACAACATAAAGCAAAGTGCATTTGCGTACGCGCTCAAAACGGCCCGGTGGAGGCAGCAGTTGGAACCGAGGTGGGACCATCGCAAACTGCAGCGATGGATGGTGCCAGCAAGGGTTCCAGTGCGCTCCTAACCGCTACGCTCCACCTCGAGAGAACTCGCGTACGCAATTGCACAGTGTCACAAGTCGTTTTGACCCTACTATAGAATAGCAGGTAGCCCTACGGATATGAACGAAGCTAGGATAAAAAAAACTAGTGGCTAGGGTAGAAACCTATACAGCTACATTTAAGCCAACTTCCGATCCGCAGCTTAGTTACTTGGCTACGGCTGATATCAAGATGATTTTAAGAAGTTTCGAACCCTCTTTGTAGAAGATGGGGTGCGAGTATTCGCATAAAGAGTGATAAAGGATAAAGTGTTTGACGTTAATCAACCCGCCTGAGATGTGTTCACTTCAAGTCAGAATCAATAATCAAGTCAGTGTTTTTCTTCTCCCAACCAGGCTGGTAACAATTTATTGGCCTCAGAGGGATAAAGAGCTTGGTTAGTATTAGGACGATTTCGAAAGATCGTCACAATGGAACCCCCTACCGACTGCTGTATACACCGCTCTTCGTACCCCAATAAGGACAAAATTTTCGTGGATAATACTAGAAATAAACAATAAAGATAATAATAATAACAATAATAATAAGTAATAGTAATAGTAATAGTAACTAATACTACTTCTGCTTGCCTTTTTAGGAATTCACGATGCCACGGAAGAAACCCAGGTCCCGAGTGAGCACCCGGTGATAGGGTGTATTGCGAATGTACTTGAGTAAGTTGGTCATATCTACCATTATTTTTTATAGTCCACAAAGCCTTGTGATACCTAAAATCATATATTAAAATAGCTTTCATAGTCGCAAGTAGTTCGTGACAGATTTTTTCTTTTGAGAAAAAAGAAAAATCTGGTACCAATCCCCTTTATCCCTAAAGGAATCTGGTACCCCCTAAAGGGTAAAGGGCCCGGTTGGCTTTTTGAGCGGTTTTCAACAAAACGATAGAGTAGTCACAGCCAAATCTCCTAATAACCGCTCTACCGTCGCCTAAACTGATTTTAGAGATGTGAATTCCACAGTAATACTACAAAGCAGTGGGAAGCCTGCCGACGTTCAAAGATCCTGAGCAGACGTGAAATACCCACCTATTCCTTTCGTCGTCACTCATCACGCGATACTCCTTACGAACCACTTTATTGAATCGGCATTGGTGGAAGAGACCTTTAATTAGTAAGAAAACTATTTTTTTTATAATGCTACCACTATACTAAACTTCAGATGTGGTAAAATCCCTGACCTCTTCCGTAGAAGTTACATAAACATGAGGTATCCATGCATTCATAGACTGTTTTTGTATGTTTTCTTTCAGTAGATTTCCTCGCGCTTGGAACTGGTGCTACGGTGATGTTCTCAAGTACATGTTCTTAGAATTTGATAGTGAGGCATGCCATCAAAAAGAAAACTCAGAAATGTCCATCCATACCGTATACAGAATTAATTGAGTCTTACTCTTGTATTTTTATCCCATTTTTCAATTTGCCTGCAAGTGCTCTTTACGGACTCGTCTGGAGCATCATCACAATCATCGGTGGATTCTGATAATCGCAAGGCACCCAGTAGTATTCCTATCCAGAGCAATCCATCGAGGATCCTCATTGCTTCTGAAAGTGAAAAGTGAAAATGTCAACATCAGAAGGAGAAAATGTTTCCCTTTTGTTCAGGATCAGAACGCTGGGGCAAAAAGAAAGTATGGATAATAGCACATCTAGTAAGAAGGGAATTGGTCAATTGTTGAATGAAGTATTCAATTATTTAGTTTATTTATTTAACTATTTATTGCTGAGTATTTTGAAGTATCTAACGTCGTACGTCTTCGGAAGAACAAAGCATACTTCGTTCCATTTTCAGGTTACATCGGAGATGTTGCCGGGTTTGAGCGGGCACCAGCATTACGATTTCAGTGCTTCTGCGCTGATCAAGACTTAAGTATGCATCAGCACCAGGGAAGTAATGCGATTACCTTAAAGGCATCACCCCACGAATCTGAGGTGGTGCAGATTTCAGGTGGAATATTCGTATACGGGATGGGAGACTACGGAGAGGGAGGTGATTCCGTCCATTTCTTCCTAATTGCCGTAAAAAACGGCCTGGAAGATACCGCTTCATTCGTTTTGGCGCACCATTTTGTACAAGAGGTTCGATTGGAGCGCGCCAGTCTTGTGCGGCGCCGCATATTCCGGGCCGTTTTTTACGGCAGTTAGCAAGAAATGGACGGAATCACCTCCCTCTCCGTAGTCTCCCATCTCGTATACGAATACTCCACCTGAAATCTGCACCACCTCAGATTCGTGGAGTGATGCCTTTAAGGATCAAAAGTGCTGTAAATTGCAATTATTTATTCCTAGCTGGTGAACCGATGCCGTAAAGGACAAAGGATAAAGTGTCTGGCGTTAATCAATCTGCTCGGAATGTGCCACCACGTTCACTTCAATTCAGAATCGTTTGAGGTTTACGAACGTGTAACTAGCCTATACAATGACTTGCTGTGGCCAGCCGATGTGTCAAGTCAGTGTTTTTATCCTCCCAACAAAGTTTTTATCCAGACAACTCTGGTATCAATGTATCGACCCCGGAGGGATGAAATGCTTGGTGAGCACTAGGACGGATTGGAACCTCCGATCAATCCTGCAAACCGATGCCATAGTAACCCTAATAGAACATAAATGTCGAATCCGTTCATACAAAAAGGAGAATTCACCCGCCCCCGTGGTGAAGAGAAGATTTTCAGTTCAAAATATGTGAAACTCAACGAAAGCAACGTACTCCTAGAGAACACAGTTGATATATGCTGATTTCCTGCCGAATTTATAGCTTGAAGAAGGGCTAAAACGTGTCATTCTATTGATTTCCTCTACAAAAAGCTTGGTAGTGCCAGTGTCTCTCACACAAATCTCATGGATTATCACCAAAATTCTGCCGTGCCTTCACATCCGTCTCACGATTTAAAAAAAATCGGCACTGTAGCAGTTCCGGCTTATGATGACTAAACCCTAAGAGAGTGACTATATCTTGAATGAAAATATTAAACTAAATTAAATTAAATTAAATTAAACTAATATATAATATATATATATTTTTTATTAAATTAAATTAAAATAATAATAATAATAATAATAATAATAGTAATAATAATAATAATAATAATAATAATAATAATAATAATAATAATAATAATAATAATAATAGGAAACCAAACCAACACAAAAACTGTTTGTCTAAAAATCATCACAAATCTGCCAGAACTATCAACATATGTGAACTTTTGACAACTTTTTTAATGAGAAAATTTTTAGTACGTTGGTTTCTTGAACAGCTGACCAAAAATATCCCCTTTTTAAACCTGACCCCACTTTTATGGTCACAGTATGCATGATTAATAATTCGTTCTCAAATTCTTGTTCATTTTTGTCCACAGCATCCAGAAGGGATGACCTGCTACAGAGCGCAGACTGCCTTGGATCAAAGCGCGCTGAGATTGCCTTGGTCGAAGCGAAACGCTGGAGCAATCATGTGCTACATTTTTGTCTAGTTCTCCAAAAGTAACAATTATCTTCCTTCAATTCCTTTGTTTGTCCCATCAATCATCTTTTTAGTGATATTCGTTACATTTGAAAAGAGTTCACTTCACCTATACTTAGTAGAAATGAGATTTGGAAGAAATACTTCTTATCTCGAAAAACCTTTTTTCTGGTTATGTTGTAATTGAAGCACTTTGTTAAGTAGTGTGAATTACAGTTTTTCCACGATTTCTGAAAAGAAATTTTGCTTTACTGTCAAAAAATGGGTATGAAACATGAACGTTATGGTAGTCTTAAGATATCGTCGTTCATCCTGTCCTATCGATGGTCTCGCCTCTCAAATTGTAACTCCTGCTTTGCTCTTCTACTTTTTATAACAACGCTTTAAATCATGTTGATCGGGGAAATAAGTCGTCTTTCTGTTTTGAAATATATCGTCACCATTGCGTCGCGAAAATGTTCAACGCCTGCATAGCGGATCATGCCAGGACAAAATCTGCCAGTCAGAGTGGGTGGAACTTGAGTTAAAAAATTCGCCGCAATTGATTAAATTGGTTTGGGGATTGTTGGATAAGCAAAGTTTTATCTGTCTGGTATTTAAAATGTTTGGAACAGCTCTGTACAAATCATCAAAAGTTCATTTGGGCGAAAGTACACAAGAAATTTCCAATTTTGATGCAAATATAGAGCCCTTCTCTACGAATCTAATAGATGTCTAAACTTCGCAAAAAAAAAACCACTGAAATATGACGAATGAGGAGAAGAATGAAAAAAATCCCAAAAAACGCAAATCGTCCTAACTCACAGGGTTCAAAGATTACTCTCATCTTTAACAATTAGCATAGAATAGGTTTTTTTTATGCAGTTCCACTTATGGAGAAACGGAACCGAGTGGCTTGAACGGAAAAACTAGCAACAACGTCAATTTTTGGAACTATTTGAAAACTTAAAGTTGAAGGATAAAGTGTCTGGCGTTAATCAATCCGCTTGGGATGCGCCGCCACGTTCACTTCAATTCAGAATCGTTTGAGGTTTACGAACGTGTAACTGGCCTTTACAATGAATTCCGGTGGCCAGTCGAAGTGTCAAATCAGTGTTTTTATCCTCTCAAACAGCCCTGGTATCATTTGTAAATTCAACACTTATTTGTAAATTGGACTCATTTGTAAATTCAACACATAGCTGCAAAATTCAATGTTTACAAAAAAGATTGAATTTTACAATAGAAACCATTTCAAACTCAAGAAAAAAAATAAACCATTTCTAAATCATAACATACTGATTCCAATCACCTTTTTTTGAAAAATGAACGCGGCTGAATGAAGCACCGTCGGGATTATATGTGTATCCTAAATAAATAATGCTTCAGTTCCATTACTAATCCCATGGCCATGTACAATAATGGAGCAGTTCACTATCTCCACCAAAAATTAACGGCATGAAATGTGTCTGATAAGGTTGGGCGTTTGCTGGTCGTAAAATAGAAACAGTCGCTAAGTTGCTGGCGGGCTGCGATTACTTCTACTCAACCTTCCTTTTTCTGTGCTTCTCATTTCATTTTTAGGTGATTTCACTTCCTGTAGGCGCTGAAAATGCGCCTTTTATTACTGCTGACAGTCCTAGGTGCTCTAGTCACTGCGGAGCTTTCCAATCACGAAATTGTTCGCCAAGGTGAGCCTAAATGGAAGAAGAAGAAAAAACCTATGAGCTCTCATGAGTCAAAAAGAAATAAGCTACATTCCATTTTTCAAAAAAAAAAGCTAAAAACAGTTTAGTGATCAAATCATGGAATCCAAATCGACCTATGAGTGTTATGCAGCACAATGAAGGAGACGGTATCACGAAAAGATTCACTACGGTTCGTCTACAAAAATATTTTAGTCAAAATGGAGACTGAAACATCTAGAAAAGACGCATCTTGCCCTGTGTTTCAGGATCAACATACACGCTCGAAAAGATCCATGAGCGCAAATAGTTACGTATCGGCAAGCAAATCTTGTAATATGCCAGGTTATACGGGAGAGTTCTGCGAGTTCCGTAAGTTTAAAATGGCTCTAATTTTTAGTCTATGAGATTGCGACCTCTAACTGATCAGGATAATTGATCTAATGTTATTTCCAGTAGCTTACAAGACTACAAAAGTTCTATACACTATAGCAAAATCTCTGGATTTTCCAACAATCATACATTTAAAAAATTACTTCGTGTGTTTAACAAATCAGAAGTCTATTGGGTCATTGAGTGAAGGCTGCAAATATGGTCTTAAGATTTTTGCATTAAGCAGCTGATTATTGTTATACCAGTAATGCTTCAAAATTAGATGCTGTTTCTAGCAATCTGCATGGAAACCAACACCAACGTCCCTGATGTCCCAGAGTCGGATGGAATGGTGAGATCATTGTGATAGAATGAATCAACTGACTTTTTCCGAGCTTTACCAGGGACATAATGAAAGCATACATTTACAAAAAGAGGAAGTTCGAAAATAGCTTCGTAAAATATAATCTTGAGGCTGACTATCTTAAGAAATTAGATTTTTTTTAATAGAGTCCCTCCAAAAATGAAAAAATTTTGCAGCAAATGAAGAGACTCATTTTATTTACGACCTGTGGTTCCGGAAAGTTGCGAACCTTCGCTAACCTAAAGACAGTTGCAGAAAATCGGAAATCCATAAAAATCGGTGTTTGAAGACAACATGTCTGCGAATTTCCTTCAATGCTATCTGCATCTTGACAAAACCGCTTCTTTAAAAACGAGGGTTTTGGCATTTTTACGATCATTGGAGTAACGTCTTTTGTTCGTGTTTTATTTATTTAAAACCTCCATAGAAGACTGTGGAGCAGAGGTTTTTTCTCAAATTCGACGTAATTTAAAAAGAACAATATAGTGCGCGTTGCATGTTCTCATTGTTTTACGTAAAACTGCATCAGGTTCGCCGGAAATATGTTTCAGGATCACTACATGGAGGCACTACGATCAAGTTTAACACAAATATAGTTGTTAGATAGAAAAAATTTTTGAAGACTTTTCCAAAACTAACTGTAGATTATAGTGGGTATAATTTCAGACCTAGACAAAATATAACATACAACTTATATAACATATGTAACAAAATACAAAATATAACAACAAGATTTAAAAGCAAATGCGGAAGATCTATGCAGTAAGATATCCTTAACATTCATTTTTCGGAAGATCCTCACTTCTAGTTTCTATTAGACCAGCACTAAACGTGCTTCCTATATTTAGGGCACTTCAATTGACGGTGCGGTCATCGCGAATTGTACGCAACCGTATGTCGTTTATGTGGATGAAACTATGTACTGGATTACGATGTACCTCGAAGCAGAGGCACGTGTCAACCCCACGTTCACGATCCAGGGTGAAGACGGTAAGCGATCCTGAAAGTTGCAGTACGCTCCGTTGCTTTATCACGCAATTTCTGCGACGGTTCTATGCGAAATTCGCCAGAGTTGCGATACGGTGTTTTATTACCCCACAAAGATAAGTCCTATAGTTGAAGGTGGTTGGATCTTAACAGTCTTTCCCTATCGGTAATAAGCTCAAACTAAGCGTAAAGTTTAAAGTAAGGACCTAATGGAAGAACTGCTCCATTAAGGAACGACATATGTCGGTGACAATATCGTGGAACAGACACCTTCCTCTTACGGAGTTCGGTTCAATCTGCTTCCTCCTGGCCAATATATGGTTATTTCATCCGCAGACCTACAAAACAGCTACTGTCAGCTGACAATGAGAGTAAGAATTTTTTAAGGAGGAATAAGCAAGAATTTAAGAATCGAAATGAGAAATCTTTCCCTCTTAAATCTGTTTCTTTTAGGCACGAACAGAAATGACCCTACAAGGAGGATTCCTGCTTGGTCGTGGATACACTCCGGAACGATCTGACTATCCGGACAGTCGTTATACCTACTTCCAGGAATCTGCACCAGTGGCTGTGCACGTGAATAGAATGAGGAGTCCGGGCAGCGTCAATGCGATAAAATTCGTTGGAGAGGACAATGTAAGGAAAAAATGAGGAGATGACATTTATTTCCAGAAAGTAGCTCAATGATGGGATAAATTGATAATGGATAAAATGGGTTTGGCATTCCTCACCAGGGTCAAGCGTGAGTTGAGAATTTCTCAACAGAGGTGTCGTAAGAGAGGTGTCGGAGCAAGAGGAGTGTCGTATGGCTGTCAGAAGAGAAGAAAAAAATGAAGAGAGCAAAGAAAAAAGAGCAAAGATAGTCGATGGTAAGCAAACATATATTAAGGGACGCAAAATATTAGAAGATTAGATGGCGTAGAGTATTTTTTAAAGATTTTGCTGGTATAATCCCAAACCAAGACGAGTGAGTATTCGATATCCATAGTGAACTGTGAGTTTGAGGACAAACCATCAAATAACAAAGTTAATATAGTGCATTATAAGTAATATAATAGGAGTTGTGAAGGCAACGAAATGGAAAAAAAGTGTTTTAAATTCACGTGGCTATGCAAACATTTTGCTTCTCATAAGAATTTAAATTGCTATCATAACCATCAAATCTAGGCATTACAAATTTCTGCACTAATATTTTATGTAAAAGAAATGGAACTAACGAGATTTAACTTTGTATTGAGTAATAAGAGGAAGTAAGAGACAAATTTGGTTTCTTCAATTTATTCCTTCATCGATCCTACACAGTTGTATGATTTTTGCATTTAGCATTTAAGAGTTTAAAGAGATTTTATTACATTTTTCATCCGACAGTGACGAATTTTCTTATTATCACTCAAAAAAGCAGTTTCGATGCTGTTAATGTGCAAAAAACAAGTCGTCTACAGCCGTTATTAGCGACAAATTCGGTAAAAAGAAGATTATATGAGTTTCTATATGACGACACGAATTACGAGTTTCTATATGACGTTTCTATATGATTTTCTAACTGTTTAATGGCGCAAATATGACTTTAAAAGGCCGACACAATTGTCGAGAAGCTTCGCTTCCAAAAGCCTTAGTTAGGACGCAACCAGTCATTGCTAAACTGTTGTGCTTATATGTGAAGCAATTTCAGATGAAAATATCAAGTATTTTCCAATGAATCGGGCACAGACAAAATATAAAGGGAACATTTACAAAACAAAGACATTTCAAGGAATACATTACTCATGAATGTTATTTTAAAATCTATTAGTAGCATATATATAGTATAGTAATCGAAATGACATAATATACATAGTATATTATGTCATTTCGATTGATTTATTAAGCGTCCAATTTGCTTCTTTAATTCTGTTTATTATGACTAGTTTTTTATTGCTATATGAGTCCCTACAGCCCCTGGAAAGAATGAGATGAGGGGGTCGTTTTCTAGAGTTCTTTTCCTCTATGGAAAACCGATTTCAGGATGGTTTTTTTTTCCACGCTTGATCCTTTTCCTCATCCATGGGAGGTATATTGGCTTGCCAAACTGCTTGTAATTTGCTTAAAAACATTGTGGAGGAAATTCCCCCCATTTTTGAGGGCACGTAAGAGATTCCCACAAGATTCCCAATGGAAATGGGCACCACGAATGCAACGGTCCCAAAAATAGCTGCACATTTTTAATTCTCTTCTCCCCGTAAGACCACTCCTTAAGAAGGCAAAATTCCATCTAAGTATTTCCGTTTCTGAAGTTTTCGTAGATATGACATCATTAAGGGTCTTAGGTGTTCTGACATAGCCTAGGAGAACAAAAATTCCGTCATCACACCATCCTCAAACGTTCAATTTTTACAGAATTTTGAATTTTCATGTTGGGAGTGATTGTGGAGGTGTGGTGTGGGGTTTTTGTCAATTATATATGCCATTCTCTATCATGTCACATCCCATACAACCGATAAAATAACGACATAAGGACAGCAATGGTCCTGACTGGAAATGCGGCCCAAGTGCAACTGAATCTCCACGAGGACTTCACTGGTCTGTTGTTCTTTATTTTGCAGGAAAAGGTCCTGCTGTGAAATAGATAGCAGCCATGAAATACGTTCGTTTATGATTGCTCTCCAGTACACCCGTACAACCTCCAAAAAAGCTAACTATATTAATAAGGCTTCGTAACACCAACTGGAAAAAATAAGTCTGATAATTTCAGGTGTTCTATCGTCCAAAATTGCTGCAAAAACGCTACAACTGTTCTTATGAGTATATTTTTGAGTCATTCTATTGCTCTCAGAAAGGATATTTCTATTACCAGGTCTGTTTTCCAGCCATTTTTTCCCAACAAAACTGAAGAATCGCTTCATTTTCAGATTGAGGGTATCTCTTTCCAAGGATACGCTTTTAGAAGAATCCAAGCCTTCAACTGCATAGGTATAAATCGTAAAAAAAACAATGAATTTAGAAAAATGACCGAATTTCTAAAAATAACACATGAAATCCTTTAGTGAATACCAATCCTACATCTGCTCCTACGACAACACCTGTGCCAACACAACCGAGCACATGTCAAAATGGTGGTGTTTTGGTGAAAGGACTTGACGGAACCACGTATTGCTATTGTATCGGATTGTTTTCTGGAGCAAACTGCGAACAGAGGCTTTGTGCGAACGGAGGTAAACATTTAACGGATAAAATCTTGGGTTAGCTTCTCGGAGGGAGTTTTAGATGTGATAAGGCTGCTAAGATCTTTTTAGCCCTAATTTTTCGATAAGAATTTTCTTCAAAAAACTTTCGACGAATGATTTAAATTTAGGCACAGTAACTTCTGACAACACCTGTCGATGCCCTGGTGGTTATGAAGGATCGCACTGTGAGAATGGTGAGTTTTTCAGGGTTGTGCTTTAAGATTCAAATTTCCTGCTATATACAACTTAACTTCAGTAATCCACAGGTAACCTCGTCTCGTCTTAATCTTTAGATTAGTGTTCGCATCGAATTGTCATGAACTTTTCAGCCGCATGAGCACAAATTTAATGCAATTTCTTACGTTTTCTCCTCAGCTTCATCTCTATAATTCCTTTTCCTAACTTCTGATATTTTGCACACTTTGCAATTTTAACCAAACAAGAGAAAAAATGTGACTTTGTTGAAGTTTTCAGGTCACTTCGTAGGCAATTATATTTATGTTTTACCCTTTGCTTTATCCTTTAAGTATTCTCGTCACTGATTCTGATTTTGCCTGATTCAAACTTTAATCGCTTGTCACTGAACTCTTCATTTCCTTGGCTGCACTGACTATGATCACCTACCTTCAGGAGGTGAGCGACACGATTTTTAGCTGTTAAAAAGATTAGCACTACACTGAAAGGGCTTTCAGAAGCTCCAGGATCAGTACATGCTTCTTTGGATAGTAGATTTTCAACAAGTAAACCGCCGATTTGGTGATAGAACTAAAATAATCCTTACCTACTGTGCACGACCCTTCTACTTGGGAGAAGTACTGCGATTTTGAAAATCCCATTAGGATCATCAGGTGTTCACAGAATAGACCGCATTGCAATCGCGCGCAATGGTCACACTGGGACCATCAACGGAACGGCGATTTCGATGTAGACTGAAAATAGCAGGAAGCAGTAATTTTATTCCTGATAGAAAGTGAATCAAATGGTGTTTTAAATAGTTTCAATGGTTGCGGTTGATAAGTATTGGAAGCTGAGCATTTAGTAATACAAAATAGAAATAAAAAGAAATAAGTTAATCATTTGTTGAGATCACCTCATAAGCTGCTACCGTGGCCGTGAATAAAAAAAAATTAAATAAATAAAACAAAAATAAAATTGGAGCTTATATGATATGCATCCATTTAGCTCCAAGATCAATGTTAAATTAATCACTCGTTCCAGTAATTTGTAACGACAACACCGGTTTGGAGTTCAATGCCAACGAGCCGACACTTACATTCGTTATTCGTTCACGACAACAACTCAGTGATGTGATAGGGCAGGTAAGGAACCACTCACTATACGAGAAGTCCTCATTCTGAGAGTCCGTACTATGATATAAAGCAGGAATTTGCCCGTCTCTCGAAGTCTGAAAGATGCTCAAACATTACGCGAACCTCCAACTCGAGTAATTGAACTAGAATTCTCCGTTTCTTTTCCGCTCGCTACTTTCTCATAGACTTAAGGGCAGCATACCACGAATCTGACGTGGTGAGGGAATCTGCGAGAAAATCTGGACATTGGGGATGTAGATTGCGCGATCCGTGGTGGTTCTGCTCATCTCTTCCTAATCGTCCTAAGAAACAACGTGGGAACTTCTTTAGTTCCGAGGAACGTTAGAACGATCCCCTACGTATACGTTCTGGTCCTCTCAGAAACGTATTCATTAGTTTCACTTGAATAGGCAGTCGACGAGAACTCACGGGCTCTCTACCGCTGCGCAGCTGGATGCGGTGCGTGTACGAGAGTGGCGCGTTGCAACTGAAATCGGCGTGAAAAACGGAGTCTTTGACGCTGTTCTTTTACAAGGATTAGGGAGAAACGAGAGGAACCAGTCCTGATCTGCCATCTAGCACCCCATCTCCAGCGTGTCCAGTAGTTTCCCTTGTGGTGGTGTGCTGCCTTTGAAACAACTCTTCATTTGTAGAGATGTTCCTATCATTGAATATCCTGCAATTGTCGTGAAAAATATTCTATCAACTGTAGAATATTCCTTAGTACCTAAATATATTTTCTATTTATCCAAAATTCCATCATATGCCTAGTCGAAAACTATTTAAAGGCAACCGCAGCGATCTCGCAGTTGGTCACTGATCTCAGTTTTGACCCGACATACATCAAAGCATATGTTCTGGTGCTCTTTAACAATGGAAGTAAGTCGTTTCACGGAGTTTTTCACTCATTTTGGGATCAATGACTCCTCTGTTCTATCTGATTGATATCCCTCGTTCAGATATGCTCCTCTCACGTACCTATGCATCATTTGGCGAAATGGAGATTGACCTGCTTAAGGCTGAACATACTAGCGACACTAATGGAAGCTGTACGGATGCTGTATTCGCTAACACAGCGTAAGTTATCGTATTTTATCGCGACTAAATCCTAGAAAACGCAAAGTAAAACCAGACGGATATGTAAATTCAAAAAAAAGAAAGTATGAAGACAGAAACAATTGACATAATACGTTTGAAAAAAAAAGCAATGGAAAAAATCGAATGTACAGTCAGCCATTATTTGAATAGATTTGCAGAAATAAACAATAAAAGAGGAGAATAATGAATGAACGAGTAATTAAGGGGAACCCATGAAGACAGGACATTTAACTAGATGAATGAAGGATAGCGGATAAAGTTAGTAAAGATTAAGTAAAAGATAAAGTTTATTAGTTGGGGTTCATCAAACACTTTGATCAATCGATTGCGAATTGAGCGTCCAACACTGCGCCAACGTGTTGGACGCTCCGCTCAATTCACAATCGATCCTGAGAGATCACCGAACATATAAACGTTAGGCAATAAACTGAGTTGCGAAGATCAACTGATGTATCAAGACAGTGCTTCTATGCTTACAGTCAAGTCTGGCACCAATTTAATCGCTTGCGAAAAAAAAAGACTTTTCATATGAGACACCAAATAAGAGAAAAAAACGAAATAATAGTGCGAAGCTACTTCCTCGAATGTTTTCTTTTGGAATCCAATAATTTTGAGATCACGGAATTTTCAATAAGATTCACTTTTCAGAGCTGCATTACAACGATACCTCACCTACAAGTCTCCTGTATACATTCTAACTGATGCACTTCCGAATGATGACGACTCTCTGGAATCAGTCTTCCATTTAGACTCGTACTGGCGTGTGCCTGTAAGTTAAATTAAATTGAAAATCATGTATATCGAAATAATCTTCTGGAAAATCCAGCTTAACTTCATCTACCTGGAACCGTCACCACAATCTGGTTGTGCCACAACTATAGAAAATCCTGACTACAGAGCTATGGATTCGTTAGCACGACGAACCGGAGGAATGACCTTCTATTTCCCCTACAATAAACAGAATACGACTCAACAGGTGGTGATCTCTAGCTAAGAGATTTTCGCACAATTTCTCACAAAATTTTCAAAAGAATCGTTTTTCTAGTTCCTCTACCAGCACATGTTCAATACGGTCTATCGATCGCAGCTCATGCTACTGAATGATCTACCTGTTTGTGCTAAGCAAAATGTGTACAATCCAGTATCGATCGACATTGCCGTTGAGCAAATGGTCATTGTCGGAACAGGAAGTGGGTTTCTAGGCGATTTTTTAAATTATTCCGAGAAAATAGAGAGTTGGTAGGTCAAAGAAAGTGGAAGATGCGTTTCTTAATTTTTCGAAGAGAAATTTCAGAGGGTCTCTCACTTGTGCTGACTTCGCCGGAAGGTGACCTGGCAACGTATGATACGATGTATAGCGATGGAACTAACTACGTCTGGTAAGTGTCTTCGTATTCCTGGAATTTTCTGCAAATCTATGAACAACTCCAAGGTTTTACAAGCATGTCGATAAAGAAATTTTCCTAAAATGGTAAAAGTAAGGAAATTCTCAGGAAAGCATCATTGCGTAAACGTACATTAAGGGTTAAAAATGGACCTTATACTGGAAATTGGTTAATAACAATGTACTCATCAGAAGAGACGTTAGGATGCAACTACAAAGTCTTCCAGAAGTCTTATCATTCTCCAGGTAAAATTCAGCTTACATTTCCGTTCTAATTCTAACTTCAATTTTTTTCATTTCCATTTTTTTTGCAAGGAAACACACTCTCTTGCGCTAGCTTAAGCCCCTTAAAAACAGAATCAGAAAAAAGAAAGAAACAGAAAGTTATCGTTACACCTTTTCCCTCTCTTGATAATTAATTGTTCCTAAAAGATTTCTAAAAGATTAATGGATGATTAAGTTAGTAGTTCATTCAACCACACACAAACACCAGTCCAGTATAAGTTCAACCCCTGTTCATCTTCTGATTTATTTATGACACTAAGAAAAATCGTTCCGGAAAAGGAGTCACTACGGACGCACTGCTACCTTGGTATATTCTAAATTGATTTTTCTTATCAACAGTTCCTGAAATTTAACGAGAACCTGCAAGAAAAGAATTTTCAATATGTGTTTTGCACAGTCTGCGGAATTCTTTGACAAAGTTTATTTTAATTGGAGATTCATACAAAAAGCTCACAGAGGAAATTTCAAGGAAATTTCACAAAAACTAAAAAATTCAAGTACTAATATATCAATACTGTATCGTTCCTATCTCCAAACAACTCATTCTCCCAGTATCTACTGCCAATCAATACGACCTCTTCTGGGGTGTTGCACCTCGATTGGACTCTGATGACGTTCTCCTTCAACCATACCACAACCTACAACAGAGTATTGTCATGCACCTGACAAATTATCGTCTGGATTCACCTCCGGAGCGGGTACATGCCGCCTTAACAGTCCGAGCCATTCGAAACAACCGACCAGTTACAGTAAGTACCTATACCGTACCACTTGTGTTGGCACAACAATAATGCATCTGATTACTTGTAGATATTCAACACTAACGGCGAATGGCGTGACATTTGCTCGTACAACTTCTACTTCCCACCAATGCAATGCAAAGTTCCGAATGAGATTCTCTATTTCAACGTTAGTTTCCGCATTTCAGCGTCAACACTAACGGCCCTACGAGGTTGAATTCCAGTTTTTCGTTCGCGATAGCTTTGGTTTTGCTGTGCAGAGAGCCGGAGTAATGTATTGTGCTCAAGGTAAAACTTATTCTTCGGAAAATAGTTGCAAAATCCAACAAAAACGACGAAAATTCCAGTGCAACCGACACCTCAACCACCAGATCACCAATGCCAAAACGGTGGCATTATCAATGCAGCGAATACCACCTGTTTCTGTCCACCAGGATTCACTGGAACGTACTGCGAGCAACTTGTAGGCTGCTTGTACTATTCAATTATAAATTACACTAAAACTAGAACCTCCTCAGATGTGTTATAATGGCGGAACACCCGCAGGACAAATGTGTCAGTGCCCAACTGGTTGGATCGGAACGTTCTGTGAAATAGGTGAGAGCGGATCATTCTCCTACAGTTTTTCGCCCTTGAACTCTTGTACAAAAGAACTATTTCAGCAAAGTGCACCGAAAGAGGTCCGACTCCAGAGTATATCCGCACAAATGTCGACATGGTGTTCATGTTGGAGCTTACTGTACAGGGACATGCCCAGGTTCCTCACGCTTCACACAGAAATATCCTGTAATCAGTACAGTTTGAAAAAACACTTCTTCCAGGTATACTATCTGAACTCTGTAATTGGAGACCTTATCCGAGATATCCAATCGCAAGACGGACAGTGGATCACCCGATACATCATTGCTGGCTACAATTCAACATGTGTGTTGAACTAACCTAGTGGAATATCCTGGGCTCATCAACTCCGAATCAACACCACTGCTTTAGGGGCTGACGTTCTCTATGAGTCTCCATCACGCGATCCAGCCGGCTTGATCGCCTTTATGAATCAGCTTGCTCAACAAGCACCTACTGATACGGGATGTATGGTACAGGTAAGTATCTAGGACTTCTACAGTAAATTTGGGCGCTGGCAACGCATGTTCAATGTATGTGTAGAAAATAACATGAAGGATGGTGCTTAAGCGGCGGAGCGTAGCGGTTGCAATCGAGGTGGGACCATCGCGAATTACAGCAAAGAATACTGTCAGCAAGGGTCCCACCAAGATCCAATCCGATACACTCCGTCACTGCGCTTCATGTCGTTTTGACCTCACCATATTCGTACCGGCTGCCTTTAATTTTCAACTCATTTCTTTGTGATTGATCAGAGATTGCTAAAACTAACAAACTATCTGGGGTTATGATGTAGCTTTGCAAAACTTGCAAATTCCCATGTTACGAGGGCTCATTATTGTTCAAGGCATAATCGTAATTACAGACCGATTGCAAAAGATTTCAAAACTATCAAAAATGGAGCGCTATCGACTCATAGGTCAATACCGTAACCATGTTTACTAGTAGAAGCTAGGTATCTGTTGCAGAAAGTTATCCAGAAAATTTGTTCAGCACCAACAAAAAATCTCTAGTTGTCAGAGCTTACTGACGCTTTACGGCATCCAACAAATTCGCGATTTAAAAATGATAACTCCTACTTTTTAGCTGTGGAGAGGCCTCGATAAACTGTCGAGGATGATAAGATTCGGCTCGTATGTGGAGATCTTCACGGTCAGCCTTTTTGTATTCCACTGAAAGATTTGAAGATTTTGTTGCAGTTCTCCAGAACAGCAACATACGAGTCTATCATGGATGATCATCTTATCAAATTCTAATCAAACAGTTCCAAGACATCATTTTCAGGCATCTCCTCAGGATCAAACTGTGTTTGATAATTTCTACACAGCTTATGAGAACGCGAGAGCTTTGGGTATTCGCGTCAACGCTTTTGTCAATATCCTCCAAAAAGGTTACGCTTGCAATGCAACTGATGTGAGAATACTTGAGAGAGTTCCAGTCGAGGTCGACGTCTACGTTTTTTTTTTGCACTTACTCGTTTCCAGAATGACTTCGACACCCTTTTCGCTTTGACATCATCGACTACTGGCTATAACTATCCTCTTCATCCTTTTGATATCCCTCAAGCAGTGAGTTCGAGTTTTTCCAACACAAATGGCTATTCAAACTTCCTAAATAGAGCTCTTACAAGGAAATGTGTAGCTGAAATGACATCGAACTGCATCTTTCAACTGTAGCTTGGTGGTTTCACTTGAAATTTCATTTCAAAATATTTTTTTTTTCAAAATTTTCTGACAACCTATTGTATTTGAGAGAAATAAGAAAATTATGCACTTTTTCAGACTACCCGCCTCATTCCAATCCAATTTTCGTCGGGCATCGTATACTCCCAGTTCCAGGCCAACTGCATGGATCATATGCAAGTAAGCTTTCAGTCTTTTTCTTCCGATTTTTTTCAGTCATCAAAAATTGTTCAGATGTTCTTCCCAATTGATGCTTATGCTCAAACAATCCAATTGAACGCCATCGGATTCAACAAAACTGTGAAAATTTTCGATGGAGATGGTAAGATATGGGTAATCATTCAAAAAGACGGGAAAATCTATTCATATGCTCTACAGTGGGACCAAAAAAAAATTCCTCTATTCCATGGCAATTTAGCAACGTGAAGAAAATTAAACTGAATCAAACGCTGAAAAATTGTCGAATTACAGTTACGTTCCGATAGTTCGGAAAGTCCGTACTTAAAAAATATGAAGCAGGGATCGTATCAGAAAAGAGTAGACGAGATGTATTTGTCTATTGTCACATCTGTCCTTTTTTCAGGTAACGAGCAACCAGCCGATGTAATTATGAGCGATCCATCAACTGGCTGGGATATCCTTGAAGTTCGAAAACGTGAGCTGTCTCTTTTCTGCGATTTTCATAGTTAGACAAAATTTCTACGCAGATGACGTATTCATCATTGTGAACAACTACTTATTTAAAGGCATCACCCCACGAATCTGAGGTGATGCAGATTTCAGGTGGAGTATTCGTATACAGGATGGGAGACTACGGAGAGGGAGGTGATTCCGTCCATTTCTTGCTAATTGCCGTAAAAAACGGCCCGAAGATGCGGCGCCGCACAGGACTGGCGCGCTCCAATCGAACCTCTTGTACAAAATGGTGCGGCAAAACGATTGCAGCGGTATCTTCCGGGTCGTTTTTTACGGCAATTAGCAAGAAATGGACGGAATCACCTCCCTCTCCGTAGTCTCCTATCCTGTATACGAATACTCCACCTGAAATCTGCACCACCTCAGATTCGTGGGGTGATGCCTTTAATTAAAATATTATTTCTGATCTCAGGGTTAAACATAAACATAACATAAACATGCAGAATCGGAAAACCACTGGGCGCTATGGTCCCCTTCATGGTAAACGTAATGTTGGCTTTAACCTAATTTTAGGCTAAAGGTAGTGTTCAGAGAGATTTTCGACCTCAGGTTCACGGTAGTACTACGTCGAGTAAAGGACACAGTTTGCAAGTATCAACGGCAAAAATGCGAGGTAACCCAATTAAATCCAGAAATAAGAAACAGGAGCACCATAAGCTTGGAATTGTCTGCGCAAACATCTATAAGATTGTTCAAATGGAAGCAAGTGAATTAAAATTATCTTAAAAATTAGATTAAAATAAAAACTACTTGGCAGTGCAGTATATATTTTTATATCCGGAAAGTATCTTTATACCAGTACAACTAATGAAACTTTTTTGATCGCGTCAATTCTTTGGATGTGAAGAGTTGAAACTGGATGAACAAACTGAGTCCTCTGATTTCTGAACTGACTGTGAGGGGGGTTCTTTTTCCGGTGACATTCGAAAACTGCGTCCTGAACATTGTCTAACACAAGGCAGCAGTCAAAATCTCGCCTTCCATATGCAACTTCTAGCATGCGATAGTGGATGGGACCAAGTTGATCAATACTGCATCCTGTTCGACCTCCGACCATTCACGTACGATCAGGCTGATCGTTTCTGTCATGATTCTGGCGGCAGTCTTGTTGATGACCTCAGCGATGCTAAACATCAGTACTTACTGAGTGAGTATACATCTAATCTTTCTCTCAAAAACCAATCACTGAAAGATATCATTTCGTTTTGCAGAAGAGGGCTATGGAACCGATTTCTGGTTCGGTTTGATCAACCCGAACAACACTGGCTACGTTTGGGATAGACCTGATGGAACAGCTATGTTGCCTGTGAGTTCGTCATTCTACTAACCTCGAACAGTTTTAAAAAAGATGGATCTACCGACGCAGATTTCACTATCGAAGTAAAAATTCCAGTTAACGAAGCCTACATTTTGGACTGGTGGTCAAGATCCTACATACGATCCTAATAAGCAATGTGTATATTGGGATGGTAAACAAACACAGTCGGGAAACACCTGGTTAGTTATAACATCTCAGATCATCCATCTCATGACATTTCTATTTTCTAACCATTAAACGAACACGCAAGCAGATTTTAACCTCGGTTTTCCACATTCTACAAAGATATGTAGACAGTAAGACTCGTCCAATGGAATAGCAATGAGATTGACAGAAATGATATTTTTTTAATAGTGTGCCTGCGAGGTTATTAGGTGGAACCCTTTATTTGCACGTTTCGGGTTTCTAGCCGTCTTCAGAGGCCTAAATAGAGGTTGATTGGAACAGTCTTACGTCTATTCCTTTTTATTCATTACCTTATTTTACTTGTGTCCTCATTATTTACCACCTTATTTTTCTTCTGGAATAGGGTGATGTGACACTTGACGGATTAAACGTAGGATTGTTCCAATCAATCTCTATCTAGGCGGCAAGACACCCGAAACGTCACGCAAATAAAGAATTCCATCTAAAAAAAATACTGAAAAATATAGACAGAAATATACCGAGGTTTCAAGAGAAGAGAACGTTTAGGTTGGAAACGATAAGGAGAGAACGTTTGGGTTAGAAACGATATTCTCAGGATATAGTTCCAAAAAAATAAGATTTGTGAAGGAAAAACCAACGAAGCATCCAAGGAAATCACCATTTGCTGAAGAACCGCTACAAAAGTTTAGAGAAATGCTAACTCAGATTCGATGGGATTCATGATTTGATATGATTAATTTACTTGCTAAAAAAATCTAAGTGGAGGTTGCGAAGAAAACGTGGAATCTTCTTCGGAATACTTCCTTGTTACGAATGAGAAAATATGGAAGAAGAGAGATAAAGAACATTCTTGTCACTTCACCAACTTTTGCTGACAGGACGCCTGACTCATGCGCTGTGAAACGATCGTTCGTTTGTCAAAAGCATCGATATGATCCTGATCATCGGCCGAACGTGATTGGAGATGGTTAGTCATTTCTCTGACGAATTTCTTCAGGTAGAACCATGACATATTTTGAGTGAGCTCGTCTTTAGTCGATTTACCGGCCGGAAAATGGTACGCAACAGTGCATGTCGCTTCTACCACTATGCCATGGTGCTTTGTACAAGTGCGTCTACAAAGTGATCTTCAAGTGGTCGCTGGATATGCGACCTCTGTGAACGACGACCAACCAGGCTTGGATCCTGTAGGCGACTCAAGTGTGTCCGCTTTTCCCAATATGTTCTAGAAAACTTGTAAATCTTTCAGAAATTGAATTTCAGCTAATAATCGACTTATTACCTACGTGCACAGCCTGGACAACGCTCATCGCACTCCCATACTCACTCATGCTCTGATCAATGACGCGTACAATGGTTTGAACATTAATTACCCTTGATATCAATTACTCTCTACATCCACAGTTATAGAACAACCTACAGTACATCACTGGGATGAAAATAGTAGTAACCTCTCTAAACCAATACCCTAAACGTCAAATTTTAACTCAACGTCAAGTAAACAATTCTGATTTCTGATGCAATAAGGCGTAAGCCATTTCGTACGAAATGCCACAACTTCTAGTTGCTCTTTCACTTCGAGCGAGAGAATGAGGTAAGAAGAATGCACCGAAGCGCGATTATCCACGATAAATTCAACTCATACGAAGAGTGGATGGATGGAACGTAGTTCAAAGATAGAGAACTCCCGATTGGATTGTACATACTGTCCGCTCAAAGCGAATTGATTTAAATCGTAGCGCTCAAAACGAAGCCCTCTCAAACCGCTCGCAGCTGAGTATTATTGGAGCGTTGTTACATCGTTTTGGTTCTAGCAGGATTGCAAAGTTAAGCGAGAAATCCACTGCTCAATCCGTCAACTCTAAGTCCACCGACAGCACAGTTGAGCGCAGCATGGAGACCGCAATTTTTGGACTGTACAGTATTTACTTCCATGTAAGAGTAATGTATTCGAAGGCGGATTCCATCAAATTGTTTAATCTACTCTCCAAGTTGCTTCTAGGAAGATAATAAAACTTTTTGAGCGATAAAAAAAGAAGATGGATTTGATCCTCAACTCCTCTACTGAAGGTTACGTCAATTTAATATTGAGAAAAAAATGCAAAGGCGATCAAAACGCGTTAAGAAGTTTAACAGTGTTGAATGATCGAAATAATGTAGGGTAAAGTTCATCAATTTTGAGATTACTTTTCTCCAATGCAGCCAGCCAAACACACGACAAACGCATCGCAGTATTTGTTTTTGGGACTAAGAATCTATGATGATATCCCACACTATGATCCGTAGAGGATTGAACAACGATACCTGATATATCAAGAAAGCTGGCAAAACGCCAACAACATAAAATCCAGGAGAGAATCTAATCATGAACTACTGTTACTGACAAAAAGCCATTTCTTCTCAATATTTGATTGATCGACATCAAGTATGTACAAATCCCTAGAGTTCGGATCCGGTTGCTTTGAAATAAAACATTTTATCAGGCAAAATGTAGAATTTTCTGAAAGTCAGCATTTTCAGCCACCTTCTACAACGCTGTCACCTACGGTATACGAGCGTCTTGTTCATATCCATGGGCATCGCAAACATTCTCGTGTCCGAATGGAGCAGCAGACATGAATGAGTTGGCCATTACGGTAAGTATTCGATCGCCAAGAGCTTTTGGAATTACCATCAAAAAGTGGAAACTCCACAATTTCTTCCTTGTATTCCAAATCCTTCTCAACTACAGAAAACAACTAAATATATTTCTTTACTGTCTTACTCTTCGATTTTCCAGCATATTGGTGAGGACGTGTTCGGAAATCTCTTCCAAAGAGTCACAACTGCCCATTGCTCGAAAGAAAGTGAGTTTCACACAGGTTCCAGCTGGCTCCAATTTGGAAGTAAAACCATCGATCTTGGTAGCACTATAAGAACCATTCTCACACTTATAAACAATGAACACACTTATAAAGGTCTTCTATGCAAAAAAGTATAATTTCTACTAACTAGGAATTTTTGTAAGCTTGTCTCTACGTGCATGAAAATCATGTTAATCAGAACAATGCGCTCACATTCAATTTCATTAATTCATTCCCATTTTGGATCAAGTCAAAGCTTAAACGTTTGCAGTTTTGTGCCTTCACAAATCTCAAACTTTTCCTAATCAGGAATTTCCCTTAAGAGCATCTTAAAGTTACTCAATTGTAGGATTTGTAGAATTCGAATACATCTACAACCAAATAGACAAAAGTAAAAACGCTAAGTGATTTAAAAGCGGAATCTCATGAGCGAGCGGACAATCGTGGGCTGCCGACTCTGTCTTTCTCGTCCGTTGACGGACACGGCGCGTATGCTGCCTACTCTCGTAGACGTTATTAGATGCCTCGTAAAAAGATCCAGTGCAAAAAGACCGTTCCCACACCATTTTTCTGGATAACTGATTTGGATTCAGCGTGATCGCGCTCATACTCATGAACTAGAAATCCATTTCTACTTATTCGTAAAGAGATCAGAAAACATAACTTATTTTCGTAATATGCCGCCTTTGATAGAAGCAATGGACCAAATTATGTCTAATGAAACATCTGATGACAACATTTTGTAAAATTTTCGATGAAATAAACAATCAAAGCACGAATAATTAGTGCTAGGAACCTTCAAACGTTTTCATTCAAATTTCTGGTCGTGTTATTGGTGCGAATCCGGTTTGACGGGCCAAATTTGACCATTTCATTTGAGTGCACTGCTCTCTGAGCTTGGCGTAAACGAAACTTCTGTCAATTATTTGTTCCAGTTAGCTTATTTCATAGCATTTAGTAATCACATGCAATGGTGGAGTAAGATGGCAGGGAACATGCGTCTGCACAGAGTACTGGACAGGTACGGAATTTTTCTTACGAACACTTTTATGGATCAGCTAAGTAGCCAGTCTATTGAACATTTACTACCACCTCTAGCACATATTTCTCAAGTATTTGTCCAATCTAAAAGATAATTTCACGAAGATTTCAGGAAAACAATGTAATATTCCAATTTGTGTGAACGGTGGTACGCTGACCAACGACAATAGACGTTGTAATTGCACCAACGGATACACTGGCATGCATTGTGAAATCGGTAGTTGCTTTTTTCGAAGTTCTCACATTAATGAGGTTCGAAAATCGGCGGTTTCCAGAACTTTGCTTGACAAAAACACCAATAACGCTCTCCCCTGACTACAAAACATTAGTAATCGTCGTTGAAACCACTATTCAAAACAAACCTGTTGCTCAGAGTGTAAGTTTATGAATTCCTTATTTCAATTTCGGATTATTCTTTTTTATAGTCACTAAAATACATTGGAGGAATAAGGGGAAGAAACAGAAGAAAACGAAAACGACGACGAAAGAAATGAAAACGTAAAGCGAATGTATAGGACCATTTTTTGAGTGTGGTAACTTAATGCAATTCGAAGGAGGCACAAAAAAAAATGAAAAAAATGCCCATGAAAATAAGGATTCCTGACACTTATCAACCGAAAATCTCTCGAAAATAATGAGAGACTCAGGAAATGACTAAGAAAATGAAATTTCCAGATGTGGATCAAATGCGCAGATTTTGGATAGCGTAGAATGTACTCCTTAGTTCTTGTACACGTCAAAAAAAAACACTTAACCCTTCCCACATCCACAACTACTAAGAGTAAAGCTACTAACTACTGATCAACGCTGCTATGGTTCTACATAAAGAGAAATTAATGTATCTTTTCCGGGTTTTTTTCTCGCAAACTCACAAAAAGTCACAGAAATATGTGGTGTATCTTTTATCGTGAGTTTTTTTTTCATAAGGAACTGATTTTCAGCTTGTGCAAAATCTGACTTCGGTTGTCAATGGAGCGTTGAAGAATAATTTGAATTGGTTCAGCAATTATGCTCTCGTCACTTACGATAGTACGTCACTCAATTTTTTTTTCGCAAGGACCAATGTCATTAACAATTCACAAACTGTCATTCAAAAATATTTTTTATTCAGCTACCGGCATAACATCTCAATTCTACAAATACACTAGCATCGACGCACTCGTTATGGGCTTAAATTCAGCTGTAAGCAGAATCAACGACCAGGGAAGCTGCAGCTTGCCCCTATATGGGTGAGTGATTTTTATTTCTCGAACAAATATCCTACATTTTTCCCACTTTTTCCAAGGACTTCGAAATTTGTTTGTAGGTTGTTCTGTAACGGTAAAATTTCTGACAAATGAAAGTTGAAAGTCAAGTATTTTCAATGAATAAAAAAGCGTATTGATTAGTTCGAGGTGAGAAGAACAGCTTCAGCACAGTTTTGCGTAAAGTATACTTTAAAAGGAAATATACGTCATCTAGAACTCTTTTGTACAAAAGAAACTGACTGAAAAAACCATTGACCCGTTTGTTTTTCTTCTAGAAAAGATCGAAGTGATGCAAATTGTAGATGTGACCGGATAACTGTAGTATCCTGAAGTGTTGTCACTTACTCCTTCTATAGATAACAATTTTTAATAAGTAAATGAATAACACAAGTAACCGAGTAAAAATAAATGAAGGTAAATGAATAGATTTTTGCCATAAAAAGTTGGCAACGATTTCCCAAAGAAAAAAATAGCCACAAATCAGAAAATTCTAAGAAGATAACGACAAATTCAGAACTTTGGCAACAGTACTAAGTAACACTGGAAGTATTGCTTCACCGAACAGTGAGATGTTCGTCTTCACTTCAGCTGGAGCTAGTGACATTCAAAAGCGCCCACCGCTTTCGCAGCTCCTTGGCGACCTTCAAACTCATGTTAGTTCTAGAGTTTTTTCCTCTAATTTTTCATCGCAATAAAACCTAATAATTTGCATTCCAGTTCACCTACATTTACACCACCGATACCTGCGGTTCGTTGCCAAAGGATGGATCGCTGACGCAAACCGCTAGGCTCGCTTATTCTTCCACTGGAAACGTGCTCTTCGCCAAGTCGGCCGACATATCAACAGTGAGTAACACAAATCCGCGGAATGTTCACAGAGATTGTAACTGCATTACAGCTTGTTTTGTTAACAATCTTGGCTGTTGCTTAAATTCGATTATCATCAAGTTGCATTACAGCTGTTCTCCGCTTATTTCCCAACTCTCTATGGATCGTATGTGTTGACGAATCCAACTGGGCATACACAGTTCCAATGTCCAGACGGAAGGGATTGGTTTGTCGAGGTAGACTTCGCAACTACAACTATTTATGTCACCACAACCACATCATACGGATCGCTGGGAGTGATTACTCCGATGAACGGTACGATATTTCAGAGGAAACATGAGAACTTCCATTTGATTTGTACTGGAGCTTAAATAACGGTTCCTTTTTCAAATCTCCGAATCCCGAACACCATTCGTTAGGACAAGAGGAATTTTTTTTAAGTGATGGTTGTATTCCTCAGCTTTATCCTCCTTGTAATATTACTTAGTTTAAAGATGAGAGGTCCGCATAAGATCACAGACGTAATTCCTTGCAGCTAACATCACGCCTGTTACTCTTGCTAAAGTCGGACAAACTACAGTGTACAAAATCGATGTGGACCGACTTCCTGGCATATATACATTAATGGTAGGATTGAAACAACTTTTCTCAATTTTTAACCATATTGCGATCTTTATAATAGTTGACAAGCCCTGGCGACTGCTACATTCATGTTTACGCTGTCGGTGGAGCGAAGGTGTACTACGACTTCGCCAGTCTTTCCGTTACTGATCCAACAGCCTCACACATAGATGGATATTATCCATATCCGGATAAGGGAGGTGAGAAGATTTATGAAGAATATCAACGTAGTTGTCACAGTACCACTTGTCATATTTGAAGAAAGACGTGATATCAAATGAGAAATTACGAATAGATCATTTCAAAACAATGATTTAAACCCTCATACTCGAATATTTTGTGCGAAATTTGGCATATCCGAAAATTTCCAGTGGCCTATGTTGTAACTCTCCACGCCGACGCCATACCAGGAACGATTCTTAAACAAGTTGAGCTGTACGACCCAGACAGCAACCAGGTTTGGTCACTTTTTTCTGAATATTAGTATTAGATTCTTATCATTATTTGTTGGAAATGTGAGCAAAATTCACGGAAGCAATTCTTTAAGGTCCTGTTACGATCGCCTCTTTATCCCCGCATGAATTGCACTTTCGAGTACTATTCGGATGAATTCGTTTGCAATAGTGAAGCTATGGGGATACTCATCTATGGACAGGATAACCATAATCAACAGTTCCGCCGTCAAGAAATAACCTACTGTTATGATCCCAAGAATATCGGTAAGGACTCATTGGAGCTAAATAGATTTCTCTAGATATGTTCTGGACTCCACTGATAGTTCTCATAATTTAATCATATTCAGTGACGACAACGTCTCCGGCCACTAATCCCCGAACAACGACTAAACCACTGGTTTCAACACAAAAAACTACAGCGAAGCAGCAACAAACAACGAAAGGAGTCGTGACGACCATGCCGCCGGTTACAATGACCACAGCGCCACCGCCGCTCGCCTTCGACATCGCCGTTCTTATTGACGTTAGCCAAAGTGCATGGAGTACGTACAACCAGGTAGTGTTAACAAATGCTGATGGCTAATAATACGTACCACCTCGCGATGCAAACTATAGGGTGTTTCTTCAGATGTCGTCATTCGTGCTGACTTTGATGCAGAACTTTGTGGTGTCACAGTCAAACGCTCGTGTGGCCATAATCCCAGTATTCGGTGATCAGTCACTTGGAGCGATGGTTGTTGCGAACTTGGATACGATTAGCTCCAGCAGCATGCTTAGCGATTACCTCCAGCAAACCAAGCAGGGATTCAGCGATTTTGACACTCAAGGGCAAGCACTAGCACTGTAAGTCCTACATATAATAAAGTCAAACCGACATGAAACACGGTACAGTGGCGTAAGTTTCTGCGCTCGATTCGGTGTGGTGGAGCGTTGCGGTTAGAATCTAGGGGGACCTTTGCTGAGACGATTCCTCGCTGTAGTTCGCAATGGTCCCACCTCGATTCATACTGCTATCATCACCGCGCCGCTTCGAGCGCAGCCGCTTACGCAACTGCGCCGTGCTTCATGTCGTCTCTATTAAGTAAGGAGCCAAAACCAGTGAAGATCTAAATAAATGAAAAATAATGTGAAGATCCACAGAACCAAAAAGCGACGGAAATCAATTTAAAAAATCTAGAATAGAAAAAAAAATCCCTCACTGATGCTACTCGGTAATCCTACCATTAAAGGTAATCTTATCATTAACTATTTCTCACAGTAATTATCAACTCAGTTCTGGTTCTCCTTCTTAGTTTTACCGTGCATATTTTCTTCTTCGAGATATAAAATTTCATCACATAGAGCCCTCAACACAGTCATCAATCCCAATTTCAAAATTGCTGGTTACCGCACGGGCCTCACTAACCACCTCATCCTGTACATTACTGCCACTTCAGGGTAAGTTCTTAGTAGGTGACAACCTAATTAATTGTTAAGTCATCCTGTTGCAGTTTCTCCAACCAAGCACAAGTGGTCGCTCAACAAGTGCTTCAGTCTAAAACATACGGTATTGTCACCGTCGGCTACGGTACAGAAGTAGTTGATCTTCAATCGATGCAGGTACGTAGTTTGAATCCTCCTTAAAACAGCAATAATCATAGAAAACAATTTCTTTTTTAGGCTATCGCAGGAGGAAGCGCCTGCTCATTCTATGGAGCTGACGCTCAAGCGCTTCAAAACCAAGTTTCAGCTGTTCAAGCTCTTATAACTGCGGCGAGGTAGCGTTTTTTCTCATATTCCCTTTCTAGCAACTTTCAATTTCGTCTCATCATTTCATCCGGACTGACAGCAAACCCTAGAAGTAACCGAATTAATAATTTCTTTTTTCTTTTATTTTCTATTAGAGCTACTTGTCGCATGTACGAGTCATTACATGACTTTGCGTTATTTCCAAAGGAAATTTCTGAAAGATTCTGTCTGCAGACATGTAGACTCACTGATTATTTTGATCTGACCCTTTCATACTATTTTCCGTTCTGAACAGAGAACAAAAACTGCTTGAGTTTATTTCTTTCGTCAAGGATGAGAAATAGCTTACTGAAACAGCTGCTTGTTTTACGTCTACTGTAGCTCCTCGTTTTATGAAGTCGCAGATATGCCTACATGACTTTTTCATGTCTCTGGTTTAAAACACCTAATACTGAGAGGCTCAAAATTTTTACTAGGAATCACCATTTAAAAAAAATTGACAAGAAACAGATGAAACACTGTGACAGCAATTTCTCCAAATAAGTCAGTTTTTAACATTTAATTTCTATTCAACGTACCTTGAAATTATCATTGCTGTCGTTCTTTTTTAAAGAGTTGTTCCTCTTTGCTCTTTATATGAATATAACTAGAATATTTTCCCATTTCAGCACCAACGGAGGTAAATACTGCGGCAACTGATAACTGTCGCCCTCGCTTCAAGAAAAACTGTTAACCTTAAAATAAATATTCAATATACTGCTAATTGTTCATCACATCTGCATAAACGAAAGCATTCCACACAGTGAACAGGAAGAATGATCAACAGATGACATCTAAAGCCGTAAGGTTAGCTACCAAACGACATTACATATAGTATGGTCAAAACGACATGAACCACGATGCAATTGCGTACGCGGCTTCTCTCGAGGCCGTGCAGTAGAGCGTAGAGGTTAGAAACCTAGTGAGACCTTTGCTGGCACCACCCACCGCTGTAGTTTGTGATGGTCCCACCTCGGTTCCAACTCCTGCCTTCACTGCGCCGTCTCGAGCTCGTACGCAAATGCACCGTGCTTCATGTCGTTTTGACCCGTCTATATATTAGGAACATGAAGCACGGTGTAGTTGCGTAGACGGCGGCGCTTGAAGCTGTGCGGCAAAGCGTAGCGGTTAGGAAATAGAGGGTACCCTTGCTGACACCATTCCTCGCTACGGTTCGCGATGGTCCATTGTGACGGCCCCACCTCGGTTCCAACCGCTATCTCCACCGCGCTAATTCGAGCACAGCCGCTTACGAATAACACAAAAAGCTTAACATCGCACTCAAACCATACGGAACCCGCGAAACAAATGCTGACACTTGTAGTCTAATCACATACAGACTCGCTTCATTACGTGTTTATCCATGGAACTTTTCAGGCAGCTAGGCGTTATTGAAACCAGTGTGCAGTGCCCACACATTACATTCACAAAGGATAAAACAATAGACAGCTAGTTGACTTTCTTGAATGTGCATATCTATTTGCGGAACGAGATATGGAAAACTAAGTGGTATCGAAAAGCCAGTAGCAAAAACATCTTAGTCCGCTATCTTTCAGTACATCCTAGCAAAACTCTGTTATATGTAACATGTACAGGACGGCGGCAAAGGTTGCATCGAGCGACCAGGAAAAAGCATGGTCTGCAAACCTGGCTCAAAAAGTGGCTATTTCCAATTGGTACCTGACTAGAGATTCTGTAACTCGACAGACACGACTTCCATTCCGAATGCCTACGTCGTGCACGGCCGAGAAACGGTTCCGTTCTGCCTTCCTTACATATCTGATGGTATGAGGTGAGCGGGTCTACAGAACGAAGATTGTAGAGATACCACCAGCGAACCTCAAAGGTAATCTCGTACACAATCGTGCGTATGACCGACACCGCACAACTATTAGCTGCGTGGTTTGCCCAAATGGGAGAGAGGCTGACTGCATGGTATCAGAAGTGGTGTATCGTATCACATGCAGATCATGTGGTGACGATTTTATAGAAAAAAAATGGATGTCCTCCGTGTATTCGGGTCAAGCAGTATCTAAATGGACTCGTAAGATCTAAACTCTCCACTCGGAGCACACCGTAAAATATGTCAGCAAAACTTCCAAATAGAGAGAGAAGTTACGATACTAATCTTCGAGTCCGAGATCATAGCGTACAGAACACTGGAGGCATTTTGGATAACCGCCAAAAGTGCAAAAATGAACAGAAATGACGAGTACATTGCGACCGTAGACGAACTAGCCCCATATCTATCTCTGCGCGGGTTTTGATCAGGCCGTCAGGTTCCTATAAAACCTTTGTGATTCAATACTGTAGCACGTAGTGGGTTGTACCATTTCAGCAAATCAGGTAAGCGCTGATGTGTTGACTTTTGAGCTTGTCTATCGTTTGAATGCATTCTATATGGTGACGAGGCGCTTGAGAGGATAAGTCAGATGGCTTTAATTTTTTTCCAAGCTCTGACGAAGATTATAAGGCCGAAACGTTAGCTGCCACTTAATAAAGAAGATCAATACCAATTTTGGCTACAGTTCAAACAAATAAATCAAAATTACTCAAACAGGTACCAAAATCGGTCCACGGTTTTCGCTCTCCTGATGCTTCACGACTTTTTGAATAGACGTCAAGAGTCATGCACATATAGACCCTGGTATAATAAGGAAAGAGGTGAGTCTCTGAAAAAAAAACGAAACTACGAAGTCATTAATGTACATCTTTATTGTGTAAAACACTAATTAATCTAAAGTTTATAAGTCGCATAGGGGTCAAAACCCGGCATAATTAACGTGCAAAAGACGCACAGTATCCTTTCAAATCGATAATAGAAGTAAGCAAAGGTCGAAAATAGCGATATACCAAGGAAAAACACACACAATAGACAACAATCGCTCACCGATTAGTTCGGGTGACAACCAAACAACATGTATATATTTACAATTAATTCAGGCAGTACGATACTCATGAATGAAAGAGATACCTAGCACAATACGGCGGAACTCTAGCAAACCCGAGGTACAGTGAAATAAAATACAATGACAGCAGACGATTCGGACTCATCTCACTTAGCATACGAGCTAGACTCAATGACTTCACAAAATCATACGTACAAAGGTCATAAATTAATGGATTTAAAGATTAAAGGATGTAATGATTAAAGGATGCTGACCAGTTACACAAGAGATAGGAGGCACCCGAACCTCTAAGTCTCAGATGTGTTTCGCCATCACAATGCTCTACGTATTAGAACAGCTACTGTGCCGTTATCCAGGTCGAAAGCCTTGTCCTGGAACATGGTGTGACCAATCAGCCACCTGCGGACCCATGGTGAGATTTCTACGAGACGAGGTACTATAGATGGGAAGTACTTCACTGGCTTCGACTGGAACTGCCTGAAATCACTTTATTTCAGGTTTATCAAAATCTTCACTTCAGATCTAAGACGACTAACTTATTTCTTCATTCAACGAAGAACAAAGGAAAGGTACAAGATATAAATAATGAGATAGAGATAGCACACCAAATCAACAAAACTACCTTCATGTATATGCACGCATCCGTTCCATATCCTTCCATTGAAACCAGGAAAAGGTCCCCGAGAAAATACCGCGCATACAGCCGTGAAAGCGGAAGACCGTATCCATAGCCAGCCTAAAACTATGATATTGCCCCAGCACTTTCGAAAAAAAAACAACAGTAAATCTGAAATGTTTTCCATTCTCTGCGCACAATTTTCATCTTTCGTAATCGTAACGAACCTTCCATCACTATTTCGGAAGTTTTTTTTCTGATTTCAGAGCATCTCCTCAAAAACTTAAGTCTGTAGCATTGGATTTCTCTTTTTGCGTTTCTGTGCATAGTTAGCCTCCTCCTAGGACGAATTTTGGCACTTTACTGTATGAGTTCGATTATAACCGAACGCCAGTTATGCATAACTGTACAAAAAAAACAAGACAGAAATTGAATTCCCACAAACTACGGTGTTAGAGGAAGGGAGGAGGAACTAGGGAAAAAGGGTGAAACTAATGGGAGAGGAACTTCGTCAAGACAACGCGACAACCTATTCATGCATTATTATACCAAAAAATAGTAAGTCCATAAGAAATAAAAAAGAGCTTCGAGGAGTCTTCCCCATACTGCGGAGGCGGCTCTAAGCATGTGCCGAATACGTGCTGCGTCTTCATGTTATAGTACCTTTTACGCCAACTGTGTGTGATTCGAATAAATATGCAATTACTAATCACATGCAGGTAATAATAGTAACTAATACTTAGACCAAAAGAAAAAAGTTCTGCTAAATAAAACTAAAACTATAAATTCATCCACCATAAGCAATACACGCTAAGTAGTACATTCCACCAAGTTCTAATTCATTTTCAAATTATTTGAGCGTCTTCCTATTTGTTTCAAATACCAATGAAAAAACTATGTAGAACTTTCAGAGTAGAATCGAAGCCCCTTAGGATTAGAATGTTAACAATCATCGCTTCATCTTCATAATATGTACTAGCACCGTTAACTATGTTAGGATCTAAAATACACGTCATCTAGAAATAAGAACTGCTTTTCTCATAACAATTCTTCACTTGAATTTTGTTTTCCATGTCCAAATGCAGAAGAATGGCTATTGTTTATATCGCAAGCTTAACTCAAAAAAGTGAATTTCCTCAGCTTTGCAATCTCTTGAAAATTCAACATGCTGGAGAACTAACCAAAGGTGCTTGTGTACCGTCTCTCGGTGGTGGTGGAGCTGTGCTATACATGTAGTTAAATAGCCGTTCCAGTATTGTTCGAGAGACACCACCACCACGATCGCATATCTAGAAAAGTTGTTGCATATCATTGGGTTTGAACCGTGAAAGAGATAAATATCTCACTGACGAGCAACAAAAACAAAACATTGACTAACAAAAGCGAACCTTGATTGACAAGTCGGCATTGCCTCTAACCACAAAAACTTTTATGTCAGGCAAATCATCGTCAACACCATGATGTTCAACAGTAGCACGCATAGCGTTCTAGAAAAAAAAGGAATATTTTTATCCGAAAATTCAATAGTGGGGTTTTGGAACATACCTTTAGCAGCTCAAACATTATGTGATACAAATGACTAGGAACAGCCACAATCGATATTGGCCTTCCCTTGTCAACTGCATTGTGCATTTCTAGTTTCATAGAAGGACTAGTAAGGTAATAACGGTCACAAAGAAACCTGAAAAGAAGATTGTCAATTATAATTGGATTTTATATTTATCCTGACGATAACAATTTTTAAAATACGCGAGTAAATAGAAATGTAAATGTGCAAGGTAGTTGTTTCATCTCACAAATAAAAACGTCGGTCCGCTAAAAAGTACATCGAATGTGCTTATAGAGCAGCATGTGATGTAAGTATAACGCTTAAAACGGCTTCTGTTCTGTTGATCTCATAATATCACCGACGCGAAAGTCTGCAATGCACGATATCGTTAGATAGCCCTCGCAGACAACTACACTATCTACTGGCTTCTGTGAAGCGATAGCGTAAGAGTGACGCACTGCGTAAGTATGCAGTCAATTGCAGTGATAAAAGCAAAAAAAAAAGTGTGGTTGCTGTTTCAGCCAAGCCGACTCTGTTTCGTGAACCTTTGCGACCGATTCGAAGAAGCTGCTCTTTTTGAAAAAGAAGAGATCAAAATCGTCAAGAGACAGAATGTTCAGGTTAGTACGGGAATGACCCAAGTATTTTACGCGCTAGCGTTACAGTGATGTCACTGATTATTGCATCGCTCGGCCTAAACTCCAGGTGTAGCACGCCTTAGTGCTACACCTGGAGTTGTTCAAAGTGCGCCGTCACCATTATTCCTTACGATGAAAAGAGGCTCACCTTGTCCACCACATGAGGACTTAATTCACGGTGTGCGGCTGTTGACCCGATACCTTCACCCAGAAAAAAGCTCTACGACTGTACGCTGTTTACTGGACACGTTTCTTTGCATGTTAATCATTCTGTCATAACAAAGATGACCTCCACCTGGTCGCTACATGTGTGCTTGAGGCTGAAAAGGCATCCAAGTGCGGGATATTTGCAAGCGGGGCAGAATCACTCGCATACACTCCTTTGGTTAGCTTTTCCTTGGGCACTCTGGCACATAAAGGAAGAAAGGAAAACGTAAATTAACGTTTCTAAACGTACCTTGCATTCTCGAAAGCATCGTGAACAACGCTTTCAACATCACAGGCTGGATCAATGCATCCTACATGCCTGGGGCTTTCGGGTAGAACATTTCCGAAAACTACCTAAACGCACAACATGAACGAGGCAAAAGTTTTTTTTTTGAAACCGTCCAAGCTAATCAAGACATCAAAACTCTTGAGATCGAGTCCCTTTTCGCCTTCGTTGCCAACCAGTAATGTAAGAATAAAATTAGATTTCTAACATCAGACGAGCCAAAATTTTCGTCTTCCATATAGTGTTGTATAGTTGGGTCAAAACGACATGAAGCACGGACCGTTGCCCACGCGGCCGCGCTCGGAAGCGGTGCGGTGGAGACAGCGGTTAGAATCGAGGTGGGACCATGGCGAACTGCAGAGGTGTGTGGCGGTAGCGTTGATCCTTACACGATCCCAACCGCTACGCTCCACCGCTCCGCTTTGAGCGCAGCCGCTTGCGCAAATGTCCGTGTTTCATGTCCTTTTGACCCGACTATATATGGAAAGGTCACCACGAAAAGATCAAAATGATGCGCTGCAGACAGCGTATTGATGAACTGCTCATTCGGTGTATTGGCACAGCACTTCTGAAATAGATTTCAAGAAAGAAGAAGAGCAACACTTGCCAAATGTTGGTTTTGGAGCATTCGTATCGATATACGATTGATGTAAAAACGATCCAAGAAATACTGTATTCCTGAAGTAAATGAAAGCTAAGCTGATACGTACCAATATTTCAAGCAGAGCCAGAAAGTCAAAGCCAAATCCCAGCAATTACCTTTCTCACTAGCAATGTCAACGCCGTCTGTTTCTCTCAATTCGATGAGTCCTTCAGCCATTGTTTCGACGACATGTGCATGCCTTTTCAGAATTGATTGTAGTTGTTCGTTAAAGCTGAAAATATTGGCATTTCAATCAAGCGACAAATTATAGTGAGGTCTAATATACAGAAATGGACTCGTTTGGGTTTTTTTTTTCGATGAATAACCAATTGCTGCACGCAACGCATTCCTACAGTGATCGTAGCAAAGAAATTCGAAAATTTTTTGCACTAAATGGTGGCGACAGACTCTCAACTAATGTAATCGGCCACAAAAAAAAATAACTGTCGGGAGGCCGCGCACTATCAATTACTATTTAGTAATATATTACTTAAAGCTGAAGTTGCCACTTCTTATGGCTAAGGATACAAAGGGGCCTAAAATATGGATTTTTTTCCTTCAGCTTGCTTTAGTATTATTTTGCAATGAGCGAGGACTTTCAAAACCACAATTCCAAGCAAAGGCCGCGAATATATCAAAGTCAAAAATCAGTACTGACCATTCATTAGAAGTGAAACAACTCACGCATTTATGTTCTCCGTCGACGCTCCAGCGTTTTCATATTTTAGAAGATCTTCAAAACTTTCGCAGTACCAATTACTGACCATCTTTGAACTTGGCATTTGAAGCAACTTTGGCGGCAGTAAAGAAAACTCCTTAACGAAATCACCAGAAATTTGTGAATTAGCATTGATCAGAACTTGAACATAGCAAGAAACTAGTCCTACATACCTGCATAATATTGGCGAGTCGCACCATAAGCTCATTCTTCAGAAAAGTGTACGATGTGGCTGCAGTACCTATCCGTCCAAAGTCCAAATATTGTTGGATAGTCAAGGATGATGGTTGAAACTGACTAAACCGAATGACTACAGTAAGACTTACAGAACACTAAGAAAACAACAAAATGCTCCAAATTCGGAAATTCGAGCAGCAATTCAAAAATGTAAAGTTGCAGGCATATTCAGATCTTTTCCATAGATCCAAATCTAATACCGCAAACAAGTGACAACGCACATCTGACAATCGTTTCAGTTGTAAAGTACTGAAGATGACAACAGGTACGTAATGTTTCGTCTGTTTCAGAGTACAACTTACGAAGCACATCTCATCTTGAATTTATCTAAGGTGAATTCGAGAAAAAGCACTCTTCTGCAGGTTTAATACGATACAACAGTAACAACAAAAAAAATCGTTTGATCGATAAGTAAAGCAAACTTCGAAGAACAGAAGTTTGCTTCGAATCTCTTCGACTTACTGCACTTCTAACAAAAAGTACTGCTTACGTAGAGAAGAAAACACAAAAATTGATTTGACAATACTAAAAAAAAATACCTGTAATGTTCTAGTTTCTTGGCAACTGCTCCAACAAACGGGCCTAAAGTCCTCCGAGTGAGACGCATCTACAAAAACATAGAAAACCGGTTAAAGAGAAGAAAAAATTTATCGATAAAGACTGCTGTTGTTGGCAAGTGTCTCTAACAAAAAGAAAAAGGATGCAATGATAAACGAGGTTTCAAGAGAAGGACAAGAGAATGTTGAAGTGGCGAGTGTTTCTGAAAGTATGATCCTGGTTCATTACGAATTCTAAAATATCTTCTCATAGCAAAATGGATGACGACAAAAGAGGAACCAATTACGTTCCAAGGTGATGGATATCTAATAATGGTAGCTAGAATGTTCAGGAAAACTTCCACTAGATAGACAATGCTAAATAACCCCAAAAGAGCCCCAACAATTGACTAGAAACGACAACAAAAGGCGCTATCGAAAGCAGAAGAGATTTGATGTAGGAAGCAGATACACCACGAACATCTCGTCCTCTTCGGTGAACCACGTTTTTCTTATGATCACTGAGATGTACATTTGTAAAACAAATAGAGGGAAAAACGATGAAGAATCTTAGGGTGGAAATCAAGAGATGTGAAACTAACGGTCACTTGCGATTGATTAAAAACGATTGTGGAGGGGTCGTTGAGTAAACAGAGCGAGAAAGCTAAAGTGAGAGAGGGTGTCGAGTTCACTGCCACTGCAAGAGTGAAGTTGAAGAAATCCTGCGATTATCGTGCATCTAATATTCAAAATATTAAAAAGAACCGAAGAAACTATGGGATCATACTCGGATTACCGCCCATATTGTACCGATATTTATACAATTCTAACTTAATCAAAAACTGTTTAACACCATCAAAAGAGGATAATTGAAGTACAACTCCCTAGAATCGGTCAATCTTCTGGAAATATCAAGAGCTAGGATATCTGCTCAAAGTGTGGGAAAACTCATGCCAATAGCAGTGCCTCTGGAGTTTCTGGGTAGAAGATCTGAGCGATTTCCTGAAGAAATCACTGCCAGCCAAGTTACGCTCTACGCGCACAAACATATTTTAATAGTGCGCCTCGACTCTAGGATGTTGGCCATGGAGCGCAGTATCGCGGTAGTTTTTACTGGGAAACTTTGTCCAGAACTTGACTGTGAGCACAAGAAGTTGAAAGGTAGAGATATTTGAGATGACTTTAATAGGTCCTCAACAGAACACGAGAGATTCGAATTGTCAGGAACCAAACAGCACTAGCTAAGAACAAGCACGTAAATGAAAGGACCAATTGTCACTGCATACAGTGCTCACCGCGAACAGGTGACTCTGATATTTGAAGTTCTAGGATATCTTTGCTGTACGTGATTTCTGCAGTTTTCGCGAGAGGATATTTGCGGTATTCAAATGTCATTTGCTCCGGGGCGAATGTTTTAAAATGTCTATCTCCACCTAAAACCTATGGACTGTGTACTGTGACAAATGCCGATTGACAAACATTGTACATTTCACTTGACCGTTCATTTAACAATGGAACTTTGCACTTTGTACAATCTGTTCTTTGGTGTTTCTTGAACGGCAACAAGCACTTCACTGACGATTGATGGCTCTGATTACACTACCGTACAGTACAAAAAGGTAAGTACAGTCCGTGTAAAACTTGTTGTGATACGATGTGACGCGTTATCGCTGAAGCGTGCACTGAGTCTCTTTTCTTTTTGCTTTGCGTGGTTTTTCTTCTTCTTTTTTCATTACATGTTTTCGTGAGTTCTTTTTTCTCTGCTCTCTATCCTATCGTTTGTTTCGTTTGTAGGTCGCTTCTAAGATCTTAGTTTGTAAAGATTTGATTTCTCTCCCATCTGCGCATGACTGTTAGCGTCTGTTATAATCGAAACCATAGTGGAATCCCTAAATCCGTCCTAGAAGGCTAATTGGACATAGTTACAGAAGTGCGCCAGAAATCCCTACAATTTGATGTCTCTGAATAGATGCCCTGCAATCAGTACGAACTTTTGAGCTGGGTTTTCTTCATAATACGGTAATATAAGATGAAGATTATGCGCGATTCTTCAATAAATAATTTAAGAATTTGATTTAAAAAGTGAAATCTCTGACATATGAATCCGCTTGGATGTGTTGTGTCACGCCAGTGTTTCTTGCTCTCCCAAGCAAGTCTGGTGACAATCTATCGACTCCAGAGAGATGAAGATCTTGGTGGGCGCTAGGACGGTTTCGAGCCATAGATGGTGCAGTCATAGACGAACCTCCTAACTGTTGCGGTACACCCGCCGCTTGAGAAAATCTTATCGGCAGCAATCAAAGAACATTGCAGTAGAGTTTTAGTGCAACCTTTTGCGCCAGCTAAGAATAAAAATAAAATAGTAGAAACCTTAATCGGTTTCTACTATTTTATTTTTATTCTTAGCTGGCGAACAACATACGGAACCAACTCTATGGGTTTCTTCGTGGGCGCAGCTTCTGCTTAATTTGTTTATCCTTATTTTTCTATTTCCCGGGATAGTTTTGTTAGCCTTGGAACGAATATTCACCGAATGGCAGGTATTGTATAACAAGCAACCTCAATGCAACTCATCTTCCCGTCCCGCCGTCCTACCGTACCCTTTGAAGCATTTTTCTGCTTTTTTTGCGTGGAGAACGTGGAGAAATGACAAAAGCGAATTCTAGTATCATAGAACATAATACAACCGTTCTATGGACAGCAACTGTGAGACGGGGTTTCAAATGCAATTGTTTTTATGATATCCACAGGACTGCTTGCGCGACGACATCAGGCATCATTGACATTGAAACAACTGACTACTAAAATACCGTAATATAGTGTTTGTTGTATAAAGCTACGAATCTATGGGTTTTCAGGTGCGATGTATCACACAAATGTGTGATTTCATCAAAAACAATTTTGCTCCGAATGCTCGCGAACTAAACAGATTGTTCTTCGATGGGACTCATTACAGAACATGTTTTTTTTTTGTCAGAACATCAATTTAGTTCGATTTACGGATGTTTTATATAATAGTCAGATTATATAGTAGTTAGAACCAACAGAGGCATCAGTATTCCATAAGCAGGAAAACAGTAGAAGAATTCTAGCATAGAATATTAGTTCTGTCGATGCCTCTACCTATCTAAAGATTAATTTCCCAAAGATTTCATATGTGAAACTCTTTTCATAACGCGTGGAATAAAATCATACGAATATAAATAAATCAAGAAGAAATTGGCTGAGATGGCTTCTTAAAAGAAATTGAATCGATGGAAGCTCGTCGCATTAAACTTCATGAGGGCTCTAACAAAAAAGAAATCTTGTTATTCTCCTTCTCGCTTACTCCTTTAAGCACGTGACCAGTCCTGCTTATTTTTCATTACAAACCTATGTAAACAAATAAAAAATGAGAGATAAATGGCAGATCGAGTAACGACAAGAAAACAAAGAGAAGAAAATTATTCTTTTCTACCTTCACCAGAAACTTCTAAATTGTTATTGGTTAGTCGTTCAATTTTGCAAAGCGGGATTTAAAAGTCCTTTTTGCATATGGGTCCTTATTAAGAGCGACTCGTTCTGTCTTGTCTTCCATTACATAAAGAGTAAGTATTGTTTTCCCGCACCTATATGGAGAGTAAGTAATCTTTTTGAATTTCAAAACAAACAGCAGTTAAGTTAAAAATACAAAGGCCGCTGAAGTCCTGTATACATTTTTACATATTCATAGTTTTGAATGAGCATATTTATGTGAAATGAACTATAAAATATAGAAAAAAGTTTCTGTTTTTATTTGATGACACTGTAAAACTTCGTGCACGTGTGCTTCGTGTCCTTCGATCATTCAACCGAGGGAAAGAAAACTGGCGTCAATTCAGTTGAAAACAACTCGGACGAGCATAGATCAGGATCAAGGAGTAGATGAAGAACGGAAAACAGGAAATCTTACAGATAAGGTCTTAGAGCTAGTGAAAGAAAATGCTGGAGATGTGGGTAGGAAGCAGTACATTTCACGACAACCGAGTTTCAAAAACATGAAACTTCTCTGTAATTTACGTAGTTCATTGCATGTAAATATGTCCGTTCATTCAAAAATTACGAGAGTATGCCACCTTGTATGCCATGCAGGACTTTATGGGACCCTCGTGTAAGCGACCTACAGCTCGTATAATTATTTCTTAAGATATTTGTTACAAGACTTATAATGCATATAAAGAAAGCAGACACATAAGAATAACACACTTGTTATTGGTGCTAAGAACAGCATTTGTACGCTTCCCGACAAAATCAGAAAACGCTTCTTAGAAATCCATGAAAGGAGGTAGCGTAGCGCGCATTTCAGCAGCCCAGATGCTATTCTATCCGGCGAGTAGGCAATTTTAATTAGTTTGAAAGTCAATTGCATGAGATTGCGCGCCGGTGCGCCTACTACTTTCCTACGAAGAGATAAGTCACATGGCCAAAAGCAAATCAGATATGGAGAGTTAATTGATACGATTCGAGTTATCACTGACCGTTCGATAATGGTCGTCAAAACGACTTTTGATCAAAGGTTGTCGAATGATGCAAAAACGATGAGACCGAGCGATAGTTAACCGACAGTGTATCAGAAATGACAATGCAGTAATCGGCCAGAGAACAAAAAACTGCGTTAATTTCAAGGTTCCGAGGCATCTATGCGAGTGATGTTTTAAAAAGTGTTAAAAAGAGTACTAGAAGACCTATGAAAAGACATGAGCAGGAAAAGACGAAGTTCGCAAGCAGTGGAATGCCTTAAATTTCTCCTAGACATTTTCCCATCCATGCCTTTTTCTGAATTGGTCGTGAATAAATTTTTCGGCGGGAAGATTCTCATTTCGTGTCTTACTCGGATTTTTTTTAATTGAATGGACCAAAAACAAACACAAACGAACAGGAAAGAAATAACTAATACAACAGTGCTACCCTTTTCTCCTCGTGCTTGAAACGAATTTACCCAGCATCGATATAAATGCGAGGATTTTTTTCTTGCTATTCTAACATGAAAATTCATCATAGTCATCCACTACGGTCGGCTCCGAATACTTCGGAGCGGATGAGCTTGGCGTATCTGCCGCCAGACTCTTCCACTGCGTGACACAGACTTCCTTTTCCTTCGCTTTGTCCTGACACAATCAAAGATGCATCGTGTCCCCCTACCCTCCCCCTCCATCTCCTCCTCCTGTTGAATGCATTTGGTGGCGACACATTGATCCTTATCTTGCCATCTAGAATCTTGTCCTGCCCTCTTATTAACTGCGAGCAATGATACACGTCAATAAGTAAATATTATGTTGCACAGTACTTTAGTCAACAAATGGAATAGAACTGGAAAAGAGAAATGCAAGAAATCGATGAAAATCGGCACGTGGGTGCCTGCGTTGCTGATTAATTCGACCGTATTCTGTTGACGCGGAAACCCCTATAGCAATGCCCGTTCCCATTCCGAGCATTCCAAAAGAAACTGAAAGAGAAAACACGAAAAATGATTAAATCGATATTTGTTTGCGCAGAATTCATTTATCATGATGGTATATATGATCAGAGCATATGAGCGATTTAAACTACCTACTCAACTAACTTCATAGTAAATCGTTCACTTATTGTCCAGTACAGCTTGCAAATCTCCTTTCACTGTGCTGTCAAGTACAAGTCCTCTGTCATGTACAGAGCGAGATTCTTAGCCATCAGCACAACAGTTACATAAACAAGGTTTGGAGTGTTTGTATCGGGTAAACGGAGGAATTACTGTTGTATAAAATAGTGCGATAACGCAGTGATTTCAATTGTTTGGAATTTACAAATGGAGAATAGAGAACAACAAGGTTGTACAATTTTGAGTTAGGGTTCGACAGTTGCTTGTTCGATTTTATACAATGAGTGAAGCATTTCGCAATTGTAGAACGCCTGCCCGACAAGCGTACTCGCAAACAGAAAAAATATGTCGCACATAAATATTCAAAGGAAAATCGTGGAATCCTTCTTGAATCGAAGACAGTTTTTCAATCCACAACTTCTACTTCCTCAATTATGTTCGGTGGAACTCTAGCTCACCGAACAAGGACAAAACCGTGTAGAACCGGTCCACTCCATTAAAATGTTCAAACAATGCACCAAAGTATGTAGGCGGGAAACAATTACTGTGTGGGTGTGCAAAAATAGGAGAGGATACGGTATATTTCTCACGAAGATGTTAATACATCTGTAGAAGCGATTGGAAAAATGCTGTAGTTGAAATTGATGCGAGGATATAGAATGAAACGGCAATACGAGAGCAGCTGTAGTGATGATTGAAGGCAGCATACCACGACTCTGACGTGAAGGAATCAGTGGAAAAATCTAGAGTTAGGGTTGTAAATTGCGGAGTCAGGGGTGGTTCCGTTCATCTCTCCTTGTTCGTCGTAAGAAACGGCGTGGAAGACGAAGATCGGTCGAAGATCAGTGATGTCTTCTCACCGGCCTATTCAAGTATAACCAATAAATGGGCTGCTAAGTGGATCGGAACATGTGTATAGAGGAGCGTTCTAACGAACCTCGTAATAACCAAAGTGGTTCCCACGCCGCTTCGTACGACAATCAGGGAGAGATGAGCGGAACCACCCTTGATCCCGCAATCTACAACCCCATTTCTAGCTTTTCCCGCGGATTCCCTCACTACGTTATATTCGTGGTATGTTGCCTTTAAGTGAGGAAATGATTAACGACCGAACTCTATCGAGCTGTTTTCGACGTTGGCCTTCTCACGTGTTTTGATCGTAATTGTTGTGATGTGGATCATGAAATGTCTATTAGCATATATTTGGTACTGGATCATGGCAGAGTACTTCTAAAGTGTTGCTCCGCAGATATATATGGGAAAATTTGTGTATCCTTCCATACAAGTCACCACCTATACTTTTTTTTGTGACATATCACCTTACAGGGATTGTTCAGGAGAATCTCCGATGACCCCTCTAACACTGGATAGGATTCCGGACGTGGTTTGCAGGTACCTCAACGAAAACATGAAGCACAACTACAAACCCAGGTGTCAGACGCCCTAAGAACACCAGCGGTTGTTTACCCAACAAAAGTAATTCCCTAAAAACACGACGGAATAAAAGCGTGGAAGGAGAGTTTGCCCGAGATCCTGAGACCTCTGATTCCATGAACCTCTGATGATTGTTGGGTACGTCTTGCCTTTGGTGTCGTTTTTGAAAATTACGTTCCGAGCCTCATCTACAAGAAAAAAAACCAACATCAGAAGTTATTTCGTCCTAAAAGAACTTTTGGGTTCTCCTACTAATTACTCAATACTAGGAATTCCACAGGAGAAACAAACTACTTAGTAAAACATAGGGATAGAAGATAAAGTGTCTCGCGTTAGTCAATCCGCTTGGAACGCAGCACCGCGTTCACATCAATTCAGAATCATTTGAGGTTCAGAAACGCGTAACTAGCCAGCACAATGACTTGCTAGGGCTAGCCGACCTGTCACGTCAGTGTTTTTATCCTCCCTGACAAGTCTGGTACCAATTTATCGACCTCGGAGGGATGAAAGGCTTGGCGGGCACTAGCGCGGAATCGTACTCAAATATATCAAAAAGAAAATATATTAAAATATACTAAGGATGGGAAAAACCGTAGTGATAAAGTAATAGGTTCCATGTAGTCAAAATCGTGGTTACAGTAAGAGTTCGAAAGACAGTAAAGTCGATTTCCACACTATGTCAAAACCACTTTGAAACTTATTTCAGTGACAGTACAGATGCGTACAGAAGAGAACTAAGCTCCACAACATCATATTTTTTTACTTCATGTCTAAACGAACTACATCCATCTACATAGATATAGGAGAAGAAGAAAGAGAGAAGAATCAGGTATTCTGAGATCTTTTACGACACAGTACCAAAGGAAAAGAGTTTCGATCACAACTTCCGGTACAATTACTCGAACTAGACTTTAACTAAAGTATAAAGGAGTATTTGGAGGAAGTACCCAGGAAACCCAGATGCCAGTCAAATTATGTTGGAAACAACTTTTTTTGAAGGATGAATGAGATTGAAATCGGTGAAAGTTACTCACCTTCGAAGCCATTTTTCCACTCAAGTGTGCTCCAGATTCACCAGGACGCCGACTACAGAAATCTACCAAACACGCCCCACTGTTCTATCAGGTGTTCGAAAAAACGTCAGAGGTTCGACGCGTTGCGCAGAGAACAATATTTTCGTGGCGCGCGTGACAGGACGATACAGAATGGCCGAAGTGATAGAGGGGGAAGACGTAGAGACGTCGTAGTAGTGTCAAAACGTAAACATGGGAACGAAGTACACGCATTGATGAGACAGACACCTAGTCTGATGGAGTTTATTCGTTACGAAGACGTCGAAGAGTTGATCGAAATATATGAATAATATATAAAACTTGAGTATACCACTTCTCTCTCCAGTGCAAAACTCATAATAAGAAAAAATATGAAAGAAACGTGTTAGAGAGGGATAAGATCGAAAAACTAGGACATTTCATCTTAACAATACAACTGGACTGAACATACGGTGAGGCTCCTGCCTATTATATATGTTATATATATTATATATGTTCTTGAACAGGAAAAGATTGGCCAGAGCACCGAGGAATAGAAGGAAATTAGTGCCGAATATTAGGGATCGCTGCCTCGTCCCATCGAAAACGGTATGTTTGCATCAACAACATTAAACTGATCATTGGCCAATTATGTTCTTTCACATTAGCTTCACTTATGTATCCAGTCTCTTTTTACTGATATTACGATGAACTGGATTTACACTTCTGACAGTCCGATTCCATCGCGGAGACGCTTCGACAATCACACAATGAAAACAGGTAATCGGAACAAATCACGCACGTACTCGATCATAGTCTGGATTGTGTTTTTTTCATGGCGAACAGCGCAACTCTATTCTGATCGAGCAAATTATTTTGACGAATATTTCGCAGGATCAGATGCATAAATTTGATAATTTATGAATGGATAATGAGGTGTTTAAAGTTAGACAATACCTCCTAGGAGCAAGTGTAGTGCCGTCGGTAAAAGGTCCGCTCCGGCCGCAAGGTCGATCAAGGTGGAACCCCTCTAGTGCCAACCAAGCCTCGCATCTTTCCTTAGTCGACAAATTGTTACCAGAATTGTCTGAGAGGATAAAAAAAAAACACTGACTTGATCATCGGCTGGCCCCCGCAAGACCCGTTCCAAAATCTCAACGAATACGAATTGCAGTAAAACGCGTTGGTGCATCCCAAGTTGATTGGAATGAAAGACGTTATCCTTTACCCTTTTAATAAATCTTAGCATTATCACTAACAGTAGCTTTCTTCTGATTGTTTCAAAAACATCTTGATTTTCTTTTCCCTCGTTTTAATGTAGAGGATGGGGAAAAATTACGTGCGCGTGACATTTGACTTTGACAAAATTAATGCGCAGGTCCATCAAGAAGGGATCCTCGAGAAAGCTGTGATCCTATCGAAGTCTATCAAATCATTCCAATTCTATCCTTCAACTGGATTGGGCTCCAGGAGCCAAAACAACGATCCACTTCCTCGAGACTGAAATCGGCTCTTTTTTGAGGGATTTGGGGTCTACGAGCAGCCCAGATCTCAATCCACTGGATATTTCTTTTTAGTAGTTCATTTCATTTATTGGTTCAATTCCATCCCTTCATCTGGTCAGCTGGTCCGCCGCACCGTCGATCCATTCGATGAAAGAACGAATTGAGGCCCGTATCAAAGCTGATGTTAGCCACTTCGAAAATTCTACGTGATTACAAAATGTTTTGGTCTATTGTCTTACAAAAATACATTTCTTCTTACGTTTGTGGGCAAAAAATAAAGTTTGGGCGTTTTTTTTATGACGTATGTAGTTTTTTGCAACCCTGTACATTTCTATGCTATTTGCCCAAACAAGTACTTAAGCGTTTATATGGGTCTAGTGGCACCCTTTTGCGTGATACAGATTATAGATAGAATAATGAACGAACAATAAGAATGTCTAAATTTTTTCCCAGATATTCTCAGCTGAAAGAAGTTGATGATTATGTAAACAAGCAGAATTTACTTGTAGTTTTCATCGCCATTTATTTGCAGAATAATCAGAGTCCAACCGGATCTTACACACCGCTCTGGACCACTAGATTCTAAAGACGATCTTCATCGTCTTTAGGATCTAGTGGCCTGTAACTGTAACCGTGAGCTGCACGACAAAGTCCTGGTTCGTAAAAATAAACTATGCTAATTTCAATATCATGCAGTTTGAGCCACCATAATCTCCTTTCACTAATGGTGCGTATACGATTTCGAATAAACTACTGCACACAGCAATGCACTGGGGTATCTTGCCGCTCATGGAAGCATTCTGTCGTCTATCTACGACGCGAGATCATTTCATTTCCGAAGTTATGGTTTTTCCAGTCATGAAAAACAATAACAAAAGCAGATGTGAGCAACGTGCAGATAGGGGGATAGTTGTCGTGTTTTCCCCATTTAAAGCCGTTCTATGGCTCGTTATCAGTTACGAACCATTTCCATTCAAAGTCTCACATGACCGAGACATACAAGAGCACGTAGCCTCTTCTAACAAAATAATCGTGATTTTGTTTTGATTAGTCAGATTTTAGGAGGAATGTCACTTAGAACCGTTTCAGGTACTTGGACATTCAAGTACATGGTGAAAAGGATTATAATAACAGTAATGTTTCATTTGTACTTGAAAAATGGTATTTCAACTCCATCTTTACGCATCATAGGCGGGAAAACCTCGCAGAAAAGAAAATTCTAGAAGTTGTGAACATTTCGTGTCAGCTCACAAAATTTGAGTACACTCCGATTAATAATTGTTAACAATTATTTGTTCACTTCTCAAAACTCATCTCGCTTAGCACGTCAGAGTGCCTCGAAGACAATATTTCTTTCACACTCTCAGGCGTAAACGGTTGTTTTTAAAAATATACGAAGAAGTTAAGGATTTTCAATGATTTTGTTGGAACGGCGTATATGTTGAGACGCTTTTAAAGGCATCACCCCACGAATCTGGCGTGGTATGGATTTTCGTGGAGTATACCTATATCGGGTCGTAGATTATGAATACACGGGTGGTTGCGCTCATCTCTCCCTGCAACTCTGTAAGCAGACGGCTCCGGAATGCTTTTCCTTACGACGTCCTGTATTGTGACGCACCACCCCCGCGCCTCGCCTCCGATTCGTCGAATGAAATGAATTGCCCTATCGGGGCGTCCGAATGGATTTTCGACGAATCGCAGGGGGGAGGTGGGCGCAAGTGTGGTGCTTTGCAGTAGAGGAGGTCGTAAGGAATCGCATTCCGAAGCCGTCTGTTTACAGTGATGTAGGGAGAGATGAGCAGAACCACGCGTGTATTCATAATCCTAACGAAAATCCATACCACGCTATTATTATTTATGGGGTGATGCCTTTAAGAACACTGTTTGGCAGGAGGGCAGGATGGGCCACTTAATCTATTGTAAATTCTAGGCCAACTCTAGATCTACTGCAAATTCTAGGTCTATCTGATCTACCAAGACGACGAAAGATTAGGTGGGCTAGTCTCGCTCGACTACATCGCATTCTTCATTTTCGCATAGCCAACATCACGTTCACTGCAACGGAAGTCACCCGCTGTGCTGATAAGGAGTAATCTACCTCACAATTATGACATGAGCATTAGGGTGACAAAAAAAACTAAAGTATGAGCGTTATCAAGGCAAAGATTGTTTTAAGACTATAAATGTGCCTCTAGAATTTGCAATATTGCTCTTCCAGCTGATATTTGAACGACTGATGCAAGTGCTCCACTTAGTCACGACGTTCGTCACAGCACAAAGAATGAAAAGAAAATAATCTGAACAACCTTCAAGTAGGTGCATAATCCAAAAGACAAGAACGTTAATTAAAAAACCGAGAAACTTTAAAGTTAATTATAACTTAGTGCTTAATGCTTCAGTAATGTATCTTACAAATGTATCTTGTATTTATGCTTAGCACATATTTTTGCATGGTAATACAGTAACGCAATACCTACCTAAGAGTTGATATTAGAATACGACTGATGACATGACATGATTACGACTAATTAACTAATAATAGGCCTACATTCACTCTTATTCTAGCCACAAAAAAAAAGAAAAAACCCGCAGACACTTTTGTTATAAATACTACAAGAATTATCTGTACTACCAGTGAAATAACTTCCCAAGCATTCTTGAATTCAAACAAAATGGAATGAAACCTCAGCGACTGGCATTACAGACAAAGACTTGGTGGGAGGTTCAAATAAAACAAATGTATAACGCAGTAAGACCTGACGGATTTGTTGTTGCCTCTTACACATTGGAGGAAACGCAGCTGTGTATGCTGAATGTCATCGATATTGATTGGGAACGACGGGAGCGCTTTGTAGGCAAGTACACTCTTCAGACTCTACTTCAAAAATAGTGTGCCCGCTGGAAAACAGGGCAACAGAAGATATTTTTTGGATGTACGAGCAGCAAAATTCGAGTATGCGTCTATAGTCTGCAATGAAAAGTATGCGATGAAAAGCTACGTTACCTACTTTTTCTGCAAACTCGAAAGTCGATAAGAATAAAAAATCGGATACACGAAAACAGACTTCTGCTGGATAAAATGAGGTATCACCAGGGCAATGAGGTATCACCTATGGAAAAGGAGAAGACATTTGTGGGTCAAATGTAGGTGAGGGGAAGGGGAAGGGGGGGCACTCACCGGCGCCCTTATTTCTCGACGCTCTTTCTTTTTTCTCTTAATAACTTTAGTTCACATGCCATAGATCCTCCAGGACTAATGCTTAGGCCTTAGGGCCCCGACTAATGTGATTATTAACTTCGAGAAATAAGGGCGCCACTGAGTGTCCCCAAACTACATTTTACCAGACATTTGCTGATCTGAACTGCAAATAATAAAATAATCTCAAGCACCTAAGCAAATCTTAAGTACCGAAAATTATACATATTTGTTTTGAACATGCACCTAAATATTTGACAAACCTATGCTGCGCATCCCCGTTCATCACTCATTTTCATCTTTTAAAGGCATCACACCACGAATCTGAAGTGCTACGGATTTCAGGTGGAGTATTCGTATACGGGATAGTAGATTATGGGGAGGGGGGTGATTCCGTCCATTTCTTCCTAATTGTCGTAAAAAACGGCCCGTAAGATACGGCTTCGGGCGTTCTGGCGTACTATTTTCTACAAGGAGTTCGACTGGAGCGCGCCAGCCTTGTGCGGGTGGGGTGATGGGTGGTGCCTTTAACAGGTGGTGTAGGGTAATGCCTTTAACAGGCGAAAGTGCGAACAGTTGTAGGCACATTCTGGCGGATAAAGGGCTAATAAATAAATACCAGTAATTAAGTCAAGCCTACACCACGAATTATCAAACCATATAAAGAAACATTCACCTTAAGAAATATTTAAATGTCTACAGAAACTGAGATCGAAACTACGCGAAAAGCATTGTAAAAAAGCAAAACTTCATAGTGTTCAGAGATCCATCACTTACTCCAATCTATGCTCCTCTATTTATCTTTGTAACCCAGCAGCTCGGGTTAAAAAAAAAACAAAAGCTAGTCGAGAAGCAAAGGATGAGGAATAAATTAGGAAAGAGGGCTCCAATTGGAAATATTTAAATAGCAATTCGAGAAGGAACCTGCGATCTTCGAGGATCTGCGAGATCTCAACTAAATGATGTTGAGAATAACTCGAAAGCAGCTGCAGAACTTCCAATCTTTATTGAGGGAATCACCGCTTCAATTCGCTCTGCGAACATTGACAAAAACATCCAAACAAAGACAAAAGAAAAGCAGCCGTAGAATTTGCAATCGAACTGATGCGCAAATAAAACACGGCATATTGGATACTGCAAAGCTCCCATTAGGATAAGGATCTGGCAGAGACTAAGCTGTGTCACGATCATCTATCCAAACAATTTTCTTGGCGATAACCGTGTAGTCTTTGACACACGAGACGCGATCGATTAGTGAGAATATTGTTCCGCGTATTGAGCTAATCTCTGAAGAATAACAGGATGATCAAAGAATATGTAGGGATTTTGACTCTCATGAGCATCAGCAAGGTAGAAATGTGACCCGATTTTGAGGAGAAGAGAAGGCCCTGTCTAAATAAGGGAAATTAAGTCCACATGATCATTTTCAAGGATCCGACATGATACCACAGTACTAGATTAGGGCTCAGATCCAACTGAACAGTCAAACAAAAACCTGCCTCTCGAAACCGTAGACAACGAAATAAACCATTGAAAGAAAACCAAAAGAAAACCGACACCCACGTCCTACAACGACCGAAACGTGCCTACCCTGCCGAATTTGCCCAAACGAGGAACAACACTCACACTACCTACAAACAACTGGCAGTCCCTACAAAAACACTCCAACGTCATAAAACTCTCAACACTCCCTGCCACCCATCGCAGCGTAGCGACCCACACCATGCCACGCTGCGTCTCTGTCTGAGCGCGGGACGAGTTGCCGAACTCTCACTGTCTGCGATGCATCCGCCAATCGTTTCAACTCGTCCACGTTCGCAACCACCACCATCTCGGACTCGACAACACTAGGATATTCGAACGTCTTCACAAGCGATGACATCGTACACCCCAGTGAAGGCGATCTTCAAACCATCACAGCAACGTGGGCGGGATGTAGCTGTGTATGTACTTCCAGAGGATCCCGATCTTTGCATGGAATTCAGTTTCAAAAGGTTTAACAGTCAAGGGGATATCGCTAGTTATGTTTGTACTGCATGTCGGGCATTAAAGGACCGAGCTCCTCGGTTATACGGAGTTGTTCCTACCGTCCGTGTTCAGAATGGTTATTTCGTGAACGATCCCACACGTACAGAGCATCCCCACTTTTGTGAACCGCGAAATTATCCACGTTCTATGATGCGCAGAGAAATCATTGCTAAATTTAATCAAATTCGAGAGAATTTGGATGATGCTGGCACTCCCGAAGAGGTAGAGGAGGACTTGTTGCAGGCTATAAACAAACCAGAATATGGTGAGTTAACAAGGATTTTTACTACAAAAAATATGTGCATTAGAAGTAAAGTTATTCCTGAAGCGAGTTGACACATTTCAGCACACTTCGGCGACGAGGAACGCCAGGAGATGGTAAAGCAGTTGGTGATGGGTCACATCGGTGGACGAGATACCCTGAGAAGCATGATTCGAACGAATAAAAAGGCGAAACGGAGGCGTAGCCAGTTCGAATTCCCCGAATCCGCACCACCACCGCCACCAGTGAAATTCGCTCGAACTATAAAGCAGGAGATCCAGGAGCCTTCCCACGACTTCGCTCACCAACGCACGTCATCATCGCCATTGCAGCCATCACCGCCATTGCCACGGTTTGTATCGATTTCTGCATTTTCTCTGCGGACATTCTACGTTATTGTTGCTGAAAAATCATCGCAAATCAGTCCATCCCTTTTTCTGTCCGTGAATTTGCATCACTCTAGATTCCCTCGGTTTTACGTTTGAGAGCATGTGTTTAAGATAGCACCAATCAATGGAGCAAGATAAGCTCGACATCTTTACGTTGCATCACTGCGAGTTTTTTTTTTGTCTTTGGTTTTTTTCTTTTTACATTGTCAGATCTCAGGGTATCTAACTTGCCATATTAGAGGTAGAGGGCTTACCGAACTCGTTAAAGACACCAACAAGCACAGCTAACTTTCAGATTCTTCATCCAACAGTTATTTCATACTTCTCTTACGTCTTCTCGTGAGTGGAATACCTCCAAGATTCTCTGCTAATGAACTCTACCTCTTATTTGGGAATTTCTAAAACGTAACCCTTCCGCTTGAGTTCTACTGAAGCGTTGGAATAGGTTTCTTACCTTCTATGGCAGGAGAATAATATGTTAAGCCACCACACAAAAAGGTCATTTTCGCTGTATAAAAATTAGGCGAAATCCTGATCAGCTGTGTTCTTTCTTGTTTTTGTTTTATGGCACACCTATATTTTCAAATAAATAAGTGAATATCTTGCATTCTCTCTTGTTTCGGATTTCAGGGCTCATACACTCATACTGAAAGAGGCCCACTGCAGCAAACCAGCCATGACACCGGCACCAACTCCGAGTTATCTCGGAACAGCTCAGGGTTTTTCGCAACTTCTGACCAGTGATTCGTCAAAATCTACGGGCTTAGCGGCCATTGAAACCCTACTTACAGCACTCGAAAATAGCAGAGGTAAGAATGCTAATTGTTCTGCATTTTCTTACTTGCCCCAGGTTTAAGTCTGTGGTAATTGGTTCGGGATTTGCTTTCAATTTTCAAAAAAAAAAAAGAAAAGCATCCGCTGAGCGCGAAAACCCACTTATCCTTTCTTACTGGTGCCCATATTTTAAGAAAATTTACAGAACCAAGATGATCTCTCAAAAATTTCCGGTGATTCAACTTAGGTCAAAATGTCGAGGTCATTTATAAGAGAAAGTGTTTCCATATGTACTGATTTTAAAATGTCGTACGTTGTTACCTTCCATTATGTTTTGACAAAATCAGTTTGTTCTGGTTCCCTATGGTGGTGCTGATCACCTTTTTTTTATTCCTCATTGTTTACAATTGATCTCGAATGAATTTTACCAGTCGAGTTGAATGGTCGGGTTCTCAATATCAGCGAAGATTTGTTATGACATACAAAAACTGTGCTCTTCTGAAATCTTTTCCTTTATTAAGACAAGTGCTTCTTTCAAGAAATTCTTTCCAGCTACTACTGTAAACGAACTGAATAAAGAGCTCACTGAGATCGTAAATGGAATGGCAAGAACTGATCACAGTTCGACGTCAATACGAAGTGCTAGCGACCTGTTTCGAAGGTTTGCTTGATCTGCTGAGTGTTTTAGCGAACTATTCAATTTGGCACACGGATAAGCTCAGGTTTATAACACTCGCTCCCGCCGAACTCCTTGATCAACGAGATTTCTCAAAAGTTTTGGCTTTCTACCGGCAGCGGGGAAAGATTTTCATTGAACGAGTCGGAAAGTCAAGAGGGATGATTGCGAGACATGCTAGACCATTCTTCAGGAATAATATGGTAAGCGGCGTTAGAGTTTTTTTTTTGGATATGCTAATGTTCTTGCTTACTATTTAGAACATATTGACACATTCATACAGCAAAGTCGTACTTGAAGCTCTAGTCACAGTTCACAGGGCAGGAACAATAGTCCACGTTTGGGTAAGTAGAATTGTTCTTTCAGCCACGTACTTTTTGTCCGTACATATATACATACATGTTTGAGACCAGCGAAGGGTACCGTAATGAAATTGACCACATCACCGTCGTCACCGAAGGTTTTGCCTGACGCATGTCATTGTTGTACCCAAGTTCAATGAGGGGTCGAACCATCGACCATCCTTCGAGGAAATTTTTAAGATCATCTCTGACCGGAGCCTCTTAGCTTCGCTAGCCGGCTTTTGCGAAGATACCCAAACAATCAATGTCGACGACGAATGTGATCGACTCGTAGAACATCTTCACTACCGTACGAGTAAAACAGTTCCAAAACTACCAAGGAACCCTTGTCTCCGGAATCTGTCGAAGTAATACGTCACCGCAAAGCTTAACGAGCTGCATATAACCCCAGCTCACGTCCGAACTCGCGAGGGTTTTCAGTGAAGGGACAAAAATATCTCAAAGAGAAAAATCCAGCGATATTAGCTGTAGCAGTAGAGATGGGCAAGAGCATCTGGTACGCCCGTCGGAACCTCGCCAATCGTAAAACAAAAATGACCCTTCGAAACCCAGATAAAACAACCGCAGACGAGAAATGGAATGGAAAAAGTCATTCACGACTTGTGCTCAGGTCTCTTCTGCGGCTACGTCCACTTGCCTCTTCATTATTTGTGGGATGACACATATGTCAGAGGTCCTTCCTTCTGAAGTCTGCTAGCCAATCATGCTAATCGAGGGATCGTACTTCACTAGGGCCAGATAAGTTTAAGTCTGAACATCTGAATAGGCTACCGCAGGACCTCAACACACTAGCAAGGCTCTTCACTTGGTACCTGCTGGAATGCAAGTTCCTAAGCAATTGAAGACCCACAAGGTCGTGATGCTGTAGTTAAGAGCTAAGAAGAGGGTTCCATATGACATGGGCATTTACCAGACAATTTGCTTCTGTTATCTGCAAGCTCTTCACAATAATAATCCTAAACAGGATTGAAAGAAAACCAGATAGAAGACAGGCATTTGTGTCACTTTTGTCAATCGAGGGCTCCGTCCATAGAGATACGTTGTGAATTATGCAACAACTTCACGACCAAAATTTCCAGATTCTACAGTGAGGTCACAATCGATGTGAAAAGTTGGTTCTACAGAGCGACAGAATTTCACGCAAGATATTCACTGCCATTCTCGAGAGAATTATGCGAGGATTGGAATGAGATGAAATGGGGGTGAAAGTTGATTTCTGGCAGTTCACCACCTTCGTCTCGCTGATGACTCCGCTTTGCTAACATCAGTCAGACGGAACGAATGCTGGTCGATGAAACGTGGAATATCGGTCTCCAGCTGAACTTGGACGAGATGTTCGTGACGAATTAGTGGGTCACTGATGCTCCATTCACTCAGCGTTATCCTATCCGCAACGGAACGACTATATCTGAATGCTCCTGCTATATATGTTCAGGTTGGGAAATTATAAAAAAAAAAAATTATATATGATGAACGACCCGATCTCCGAGTTGGACCAGAGGAAACGAGCGGTTTGGGGAACATACTACAGCATCGATGATGTAGTGAAGAAGACCAAGAACATCCGGCTCTGTGCTCACCCATTGCTCATTTAACTCCACATGAGATACCCTTGCTTCCGATTGACAGTGAAGTTACTAGTGGCGTCCTCGAGCAATTCGGCGAACAGCAGGAGCATGGGTGATATAGGTGATACATACATGAGTAGAAGAACGTTCTCTAATTTATTAAGAGCGTAATAAACTGGCTTCTCATTTTTATTTTTCTTTCCATTTTATCCACTTTTGCTAGGGTACACAGATTGAACGGATATGTTTTGCAAAAGTGTTGTGAATAAACTTGAGTTCCTTACCTAATTTGTAGGTAACGGAGTCGCAACCTGATGCGTCTGGGCGAACAATGTATGATGCACTCCGAAAAGAAGGTATCAAAGCGACTCTGATTTTGGACAGTGCTGTAGGGTGAGATGTTGAATTGGTTACTATTCATTTCTAGCATGTCTCTGATGTTCTCTCTGCAGATATCTAATGGAACGAATCGACATGGTCGTCGTTGGTGCAGAAGGTGTTATGGAGACTGGCGGAATAATCAATAAAGTGAGTCAATCTTTTTCTTCTAATGTGCATGTTCCCAACTCATATCTGCTTTAATCACCAGTTGAAAAAATTAGGGAAAATAACAAAGTGGTCCTTGGTGTTCCAGTTGGTTTTTTTTTAGTTAGTAAAACAAACATAACTGGAAATTCTTTTGTTGTTAAATAGTGTTGCTTCTAGAAGTTCTAGTATTTCTGTGACCTTTTGCAGATCGGGACATTGAATGTAGCTATATGCGCAAAGACAATGAACAAGGCAGTATTTGTAATGGCTGAGAGTATCAAATTCGTCAAAGAGTATCCATTGAATCAAGCAGACATTCCTGAAGAATTTAAGGTTGTCATTGTGGATTATCACACGCTCCCTCATTTGCAGTGACGTTTTTTTACATTATTACAAATAAAGTTTTAGTACCGGACATCAGTATTGGAAAGCGGTGATCTCTCTATAGAACACCCTATGGTTGACTATACACCACCTCAGGTCTGTTCTCTTCTCTTTTTTTGCTTCTTTCCATTATTAATGCCGCACTAATAAAACAATAGATTTTGTTCAGCGTAGCCGAACACTCCTCTGATAGTTCCTTTCCTTTTCTCTTGCATCATAAATATTCTGTTCGCTTTCAGTGAATATATAAATAATGTGTTCTGATTCTTTCTGTGCATAAATTTTGTAGCATTTGAATTAAACCTCAAGATTTTATCATTGTTGGATCCTTCCTGTTAGTTAGTTGCTGTCCACTTATATGTGCGTTTTTAGTACATCAATCTACTATTCACGGATCTTGGTATCCTGACACCAGCTGCGGTTGGCGAGGAATTGATCAAGTTGTATACGTGACGTCACACTTAGGAAAACCTCATAAATCGTTGGGTTCTAAGAGTGTCCAACATAATTGCCCGTTGTTTTCTGTTGGGTATTTGTACACTGATATGAATATGAAGTATTTATAAACTGATTTCGCCTACACGCGTTCACCTTCATTCACTTGAACTCAATGTTTCATTGGCAAAATAAAATGGAAACTCGCTCTTCGGCATCTTTTGGATCTATTCACTGGATGGTGCTTCTTGGGCCTGGCGGTACGTTCCATTGATGATGGCGAGCTGCATCAATTGGCAACGTTTATAGTCGTCATGTGCCGGCGTCAGAAGATTGCGTACACTTTCCACTCCTTGACGAAGTTTCTGTTGACATCTACAATAATGTATAATATTAGAGCGAATTCATTGCAGAACATGATCTTACGGAACCCACGCTATGCTGTTGTGATCAACGGCGGTAACGAGGACATGTAGTGGCTCTTCAAGGTGATCCCATCCTGGTTGTCCGCGTAGACGCTGCTCCTTTCTAGGATCCTGAAAGAGGATTCGAATTTGATATGAGAATGAGGAGATGTTAACTTATTGCACGAGTTTCTTCAATAACTACCAAAGAGCAGAGCCTCGCTGCCTCCCGCGCGGCTGTGAACAGCTTTGCGAAGGGAATAGTATAATGGGTGATCGTGCAAGGATTTTCATACGCTATTGATTTATACACAAGGCTATTGAAACTAAGAAGTTATAATAAATCTTTCGTCAATACTCCCGTGATTTGGTTCATGTGGATGTTTTAAAACGGCTCCTCAAGAAAGAAGGTGTCACCATCACTTAGATTGAATTCATAACCTTGAAATACGCAACCGTGACGTAACGTGGACAGAGATTCCCAGTGTATGGATATCGAAATGGCTTTTCATTTCGATGCAACACCATTAAGATCGTCTTTTTCATCGTAAAGGTAATGGTAGATTACTGGAGTGATTTTGGTTACTACACCTCATACAGACTGGTGGCGAAGAAAATTTCCAGACACAACTGCAAGCTATTTTGCATCATTACCTTGACACTTCCCTTTCCTCTAATGAGAATGTGGCATCCGGTATCAGACTCCAGCTGTTTGACACTCATTCCAGCAGGCCCAATTATCCGTCCAATAAAATTGCACTTGGAACTAGAACACTTATGTTGGCACTTCTGTTACTTCAGTTTTAAGTGAGAGTGTACATAGTGAGCACCTATATATGTTGGCACAGACGACCGCGACATGCGTTTAACAGGAGGAGAGGAAATGCATGAGTTGCTGTTAGCCGTCGCGGTCGCCTGCGTAAGTATGGCACATATAAACACTGATTACTATACGTATACATACATAATCATCATTAATGGGTGGAAATCTGTGAGTTTTGAATTCTTCATAAAGTATCCGTTATAATCCGTTATGAAAGATTTTTCGGTTTAGTTCCATACCCTTTGATTCTTCGACCGTGTAATTTTGGAATGAACACCTTCTCACTCATTGTAACTGCTTGTGGATGCGGTTCCTCGTACAGATTCTAAAATCTCACGAATACCTCACTGCTTACAAGTGTTCCTAGGCTTTTACTGCTCTGAAGAATAGCGGATTTTACAGCTACCGCAAAAAGTGCAAAAATACCGTTTGATTGTTCGTCGGTTGCTTCGTGTTTGTAATACAGTTAAATGCTCGATTCATGTTTTCAATCAACGATTGTGACAATTCTTGAGCATCTACAGATGGTACTATATCTTTAAGGTCCTTTTGTGGCGATGATGAATTGGAAATAGGAGCAGCAGTACATGATGGATTCACCATTCTATATACACGAAGAATCTCTTCCATTAGAAGCATCTGAAATTGAAGCAATAAATCCATATTTCCAACTTAAAATGATGGCGATTATCTGGGGAGGCTTCATTTCTGCCGCTATATTCTGCCATCGTTGAGGACGACAAGAGGCCAACAATTTCATTTCTAATACGCATTGATTAAGATGGAGGGCAACGCAGCGCAGACTCATTGAGAGGTTCGGTTTCTTTGAACGATTCGACCGCAGGGTCGTAATGATGACTTCCTACCGGTGTGCTGTGCCCACTTCAAAAAGTCAAGCATTCCAAAGCTTTTCTAGGTGGTCACTTGGAACAAAATTTTTCCAATCACATCAAAATAGCATTAGGACACTACTGAAAGAACTTTCTTGGGATAGTGACGACTTAAATATTCGTCCCAACCTAATTTTTTCTTCTTTTTTACTAACAAGCCGAACAACATCAGTGAGTATAAATTGTTGCGTACCTTTGAATGCGGTAAAAAACCAGGATCAGCTTGTTGTACCATTGATATTTGATGAGCTTCACACATTAGTTCCGACAACAGTCTCGACCGAAAACGATTTAGAAAAACATTAGAATGATTTCTTTGTGTAATAATCATGAACTAAACATTTATCTAAAGTAACAATTGATATCCAGCAGCTGTATATGCATATAAATATACGCTTTCCTTTACGGAACATCATACCTTGTCCGACCAGCTTATTCACATTGTCAACGGCTACAACGCTACACGACCTGCAGATTGGGGCAAAGCTCAGTGGCCATCTCTTACTTTCCCGCCCGCGTCGGATGCATAAGGATAAAAGATAAACTATCTGGCATTAATCAACTCGCTTGGGACGCGCAACCACGTTCACTTCAATTCGGAGTCGTTTGAGGTTTACGAACGTGTAACTGGCCTATACATTGACTTGCGAGGGCTACCCCATGTGCCAAGTCAGTGTTTTTATCCTCCCAGACAAGTCTGGTACCAATTAACAATACCAATCGACCTCGGAGGGATGAAAGGTTTGGTGTGCACTAGGGAGGACTCGAACCTCCTATCGACCGTGCAGGGAGCGGAGCTCCTAACCGACTGCCCTGCACCCACCCATGTCGGATGCATAAAGCATTCTTTTGGTTCGCTGCAGTACCATACCTACTAATAGATATGATTAAGTTTTTTAAGTTACGTTGAGAAATCGCTTCATTTTTGCAGAATTCCAAATGCGCTGCATCTGATTGCAATACTCTAATTATTTCCATAGGTTCTGAAAGTTATGGATTAGTCAAAAGTTATTTTGGACCATCGAAGCATCAATACTAGAAAAGTTCCCAAAACTAGAGAAAACATGTTCTGTTAGAGAGAGGTTGCGATAGAGCTGAGGGATTGAATGCATTTAAATAATACTAATAAGGAAACGGCCTTGTGTCGAGCAGTGCGAGGGCGTCGTTTATGTTACCCACCGCCTTTGCCGAATGGGCGGACTTTGATTCCTGGAAGAGTATCATTCGAAGATATCGTTCTTCCGACATAGAACCGAGAGGACCTCGCATAGAGCGCTAACCCCTCTACATCATAGGGTAGCAGGCTCAAAAATACCTCAAGATTTCCCCGAATAGAAGGAAAAACGTCTGGATCCGGGCTGAGAGACATGTAGATCTCTCAAGATGTAGATGAATTTTTGCACAACTTAGTAATTTACAATATCTCAGCCAGTTTAGGTTTGCAAAGATTTGTTAACATACTTCCAGCAATAACACAACTGCTTTATTGGAACGAGTATGCCGGTTCGGTAGTGTCGCTGCATTTATTTTTGTAAATCAGTTAGAAAGGAACAACGTGAATTAGACACCAAAAAAAGTTTCGATAATGTAAATTATTTAATCATCGTCAGCTCATACATTAAGTCAGAATTCTGGGCAAGTAGGCAACGCAAAATCTTCTGCCCAAGATAAATTACATGATACTATGACGACACTTTCAGCTTTTACCACACACTACTTTTATCACTTCATGTTTCCATCAAAAAGATTGTTTCGAGTAAAAGAGCCAGATTCTGAACGTTTTTATCTCTCTGTCTCTGCGGCAAAAGAATATTTCAGATCGCTGTTAATATAGTAGGGTCAAAACGACATGAAGCACGGTGCAATAGCTTATGCGGCTTCTCTCGATCTCTCTCTCTCTCTCTCTCTCTCTCTCTCTCTCTCTCTCTCTCTCTCTCTCTCTCTCTCGGTTAAAGGTGTCACCCCACAAATCTGAGGTGGTGCGGATTTCAAGTGGAGTATTCATATAAGGAATAGTAAATTATGGAGACCCGTAAAAACGGCCCGGAAGTTGCAACGCACGCACAAGGCTGGCGCACTCCAATCGAACTCATTGTAGAAAATAGTGCGCCGGAACGATTGAAACCGTATCTTCCGGGCCGTTTTCTACGGCAATTAGGAAGAAATGAACTGAATCACCCTTCTCTCAACAATCTATGATCCCGTATACGAATACTCCAACGGAAATCCGCACCACCCCAGCTTCGTGGAGTGGTGCCTTTAAGAGTGTACTGGACCCCTAGCTGGCACCACCCATCGCTGCACTTCACGATGATCCCACTTCGGTTCCAACTGCTGTCTCCACAGCGCCGTTCCGAGTGCGTACGCAAATGCACCGTGCTTCATGTCGTTTCGTCCCACTACAGCTGCTCCTTATCATTGGTTGAGAGTGTGAAGTGCAGGGAAATCAGAGCACGGGATTCCGGATAGTTCCCGTATGAGTGGGGATAATTAGTGCGTAGATTTCCGTAGGTTGTCTTAAATTTACATCTTCTTCCTTCTTGAATTGTTATCAGACTTGAACTGAAAGTGATTATGTCAACAGCTAAACAAAACGCTCCAAACACTTATGTTTCAACTTCAGACTCAAACTATCACGGGTGGACCATCACCAATACTAACATTACACAAGTATGAAATGTTCAAAGATTCCTTTCATTCGTCATTATAAGATTAGGCGTGATTCATTTAGCCTTTGCTCACAACGAAGTAAAAGAGTCATATTATAACTCACTTTCTTCTGCATGTACCGCTTACAAGGTCCTGAAGTTCGTTTGAATCCATTTTCTACAAAAAGAGAACTCGCACTTCTTGCAACCTCACAGTGCGCAGAAAAAAAGGGAAATGAACGAGTCAAGCCTCTAACAGCTATCCAAAACTGATAGGTGAAAACAAGCACTTTAGCGATACACATGGGGATTATTCACAGCTGGGAACACTCCTCCCTCTGAACTTCGTGTTCTCTGCTTCATGAACAAGCGCATCATCTGAACTTAGGAAATTTTTTGCTTCTAGTTCGTTAGGATAAGAATTGCAGAATCTATCGTTATTATGATTTGAAAGATTTGATGATTTACGACGAGTTGATTTTTCAATTCTTTTTCATAGGTTTAAAAGTGCTGTTCTTCTCGCAATTTGAACCACCAATTGATGCATATGTCAGGAATTCAGCGCCAGTGCCACAATATTTGCAAAAGCAGTGGAAATAAAGGCTAATGCCTGGGTCTGAAAATCTAGAAATTATTTTTTAGTGAAGTAGAGCTAATCACTAGTGATGGAGAGGAGAAGAGATTTTGTGGTACGCATCCCAAATAAAGCAATCCTCTCAAGCTAACAAGTTGTACTGTAGAGTGAGAGTTCTAGCTCTTTCTTTGAATGTTTTTCTTCATATACGGATAATACATGCGATCTTTAGCTGCGCCCGGTGGTGTAGTGCTTGCATTCGACAACTCTGGAGCCCTGGCCGTTCGGAATTCAGCCGTTTGCTACGAAATATATCAAGCGCTTACGCGCGAGCAGTTAAAAACCGCGCTGCTTTATAGATTTGAATTGAAATTAAATTTTGTGCCATGAATCAGTATTTCCTAGCTGGAATGAGAGCCACAAGAACCTCGAAGTTATAGACAAAAAGTACAACGCAACAATGGCGTAGTTGTCGATTGCTATTACATTGTTTATTCCACTGAACTTCTAGTTAGATCGTCAGCTAATTTGGTTGGAGTTCTTGCTGCATACTTCGCGCAACAAATTCAGCGCTATTAGTTCGTTTTCTCAAAAATGTGTAATAACTGTGCGGTGGTATCGATCGAGGTGGGACCTTTGCTAGCTTTATCCGAACTGCATAGATAAGTGGATAAGGAGGGAATGTAACCTCGATCGTAACCGCTGGCTCCGCCGCAGCGTGGATTAAAACGTCTTTATTTACTATGCAATGCAGCCTGGATCGTTACCTACGAGACAGAGCAGTTTCCAATCACTCGTAGATGTCTGTGAGTGTATCATTGTAACTTAGCAAGTGTCTGACTTGAGCGTGACCTCATTCATAGTCCTGAATCACACCATACAACTTTACGTTTATTAGTGGAGAGATTCCGGCACCGTCTAATTTGTGATATTTCGTGCTGCCTAACAAACTCGGTGAATTGATATTTTGGCCTGACGCGATTGCTCGTATTTTTGCCGAAGTATATGCGGTCCCTAAACATTCAAGACCCTCAGAAACATAAGTTACCCCGACCTCCTGCTGTTTTCATAATCGCTCGCACTCTGGTTCGCTTTCAGAAAATGTTACAGTTAGAAGAATCACCGAAGTCCTACTTCTCGCAGCAGCTCTCTGGTCCTAGAACTGCTGGATTACTTACGAAACACAGCATGAAAGCGGCGAAATGCGGCAACGATTAAAGGGGCCCCCTTAGACTTTCAAGTATGCCTTGTCTGAACAATTAGCGATGGAATGTATCCTGAAAAAGTTCATTGTCTTCGCTCCCCAAACTGGCTCTCTCTATCTACCACTGATTGTACGCTGAATCGCAGGCCCGTTGAGAAGCGTTCTAATTCTCACCAAGTCATCATATTCATAGGAATTTTATGATGGGAATCTTGCTGGGATTTTTCCAGTTTCCAACGAGGAACTTCATACATGTAATTTGAAGCCATCAGATGCATCTTATCCTTGTATTTCACGTAGAGACTTCTCTTGCTTCTAATACGAAAATTTGGAAATTTGAGATCACCTCACTTCATAATATATCTCAGAAGGACCCGGGATGAGGATAACCGATATTCAATAAGTTCCAGTAGTTGTGTTCGTAACCTGTGTCCGTATGAAACTTCCTAATAATGTTTGAAACTGGTAAATAAATATAAATAAAGCACAAATGTAATAAGCAGTAAGTCTGAAGGAAATGATAAAAATGAGCGGTCTCGGCCTTTGTGGGTGGTAGATCTCAGTATCTCTATACTCCGAAAGTATCTAGGATCGTTCCCACTATCGCCACTAACGGATCGAGCGTGGTTTCATTGTGGGAAGTTGGCGACATCTCGGGAGTATCTACACGATACCTAATGTCTCGGAAGTATACGCTGGAGAAACATACGGGATCCTTTGCAACGATCCCTTGCGAAATGCTTCTCAGTAATCACTATGAATAAATGCAGAATACGCAGTTTTAGGAACTGTACGAGGCTGTACTGCTCTGTACGAGAGATAATTCCTTGAGAATGATCACGGAGATGAACGTAGCAGGAAAATTTTTTCAAAAGTGTAGGAGAACTTTCAACGATCATTTGCCATAAGAATAACCTCAAAGTTTGTGTGTTGATATCAGTAGAAAATAGGTTGTAATGATTGCTGTCACACAACCAACCGGTGGCGTTAATGTAGGAACAATGACTTTTTATCGATATCTAATCTCAGATCTTTTGTCAAAAAAATCTGTAGATCAAATGAGCGGAAATGGAACGCCTGAGTGCGATTGGTAAATGTTGGCCCTTCTGGGTTAATACGAGGTTGCAGTGATAGGACTGTAAAGTATAAAACGTTGGCAAGGATGACATACGTGCAAGATCTTTGCTTATGAATACTCCTACAAAAATATGTATATGCATTGTAGAAGTTTCTCATAGCGATAATCTCCATTCTGTAAACTAGAACCTAAATATGGTTATATGGATTAGATTCTAGAACGCTATCCAGAAAATAAGGGATAGAAGTCGAATAATGGCATCTCTGCTTAACCCCTTTATAACAAAGATTTGCATGCCGAGCGATGAGGAGCTTAGCAGCAATCCTTACAAACAAGATTTAGATGAAGATCACAAAAAGGAATCCAGATCTTCATCCAAATGTGTTAGTGATAAAACTTCCGGTCTCTTTCTTGCCTACTCTTGATTCTCATTTGTTGTCTAATTGTCCATTTAGGGAAAGGACAGCTCATGTAATATACATTTGCTAGACACTGCTACGCAACTTGAATAGTTAATCGACGAAAGAACCCATTGTTTCCCTAGAATCCACACCGAGTCTGACAATTCTCGTCAGCATCGATCCGCTGACCTCAATAGCCGGACGGTGGCGATCGCTCACTACGTTTTGTAACGATTTCACCCTCTCTAAGTCCTTGAAGGGCGGGCTCTGTGACATCAAACAAATCCCATCATTCGCGGTCCATCAACAACCAATTCTATAAACAAAACCTAGGAGAATTCCGCAAAATTTCGTGATTCTATCTATTTTGATCGTTCTCCGGTCTCCAAATTACTTGTAGATGTCCTTTGTAATTGCTTTGCACTGCAGAAAGAACTCGTTTGGCATAAATCTCGCTCGACGCTCTAGAACCGTTCATTACACAACACACACTATCTTCATATCTTCTCATTGTCATTTCTTCGGGGAAGAATTTCCTATGGAATCCTCCAAAAATAGTGACGTACGTGAGTATTTTATCACTTTAGCAATGAAAAAGGTAGGAGTCGAGTACCTTTCCTGATTTGATGTCGGGTTCTCAACAGTTCAAAATTCGTTCCTATTTCTAAAAAGCTACGAAATCCAGGATGACAGTATGTATTACTAGTTGGTCGCAAAAATTAGCAGCAATTATTACAGTTGGTGTTTATTCGTCGGAGGAGTTGCGGTTCTGACGCCATCACTACAATTGTACTAATAAGAATTGATGATATGTAGTCGTCCTTGTTCTGATTTAATCGCCTTGTGAAGCCGTGACTGTTCCACTTACACATCTTGTTGTTCTCTGCTAAGAACTGGGCAGAATTAGGTGAATTATTGATCGATTGAGGCTTCTTGGCTCGCGTAACTTTCATTTTCAAGAAATTAAGTCCTTAATTCCCATCGTATAGAGCAATTTTCAATTGTAGTGATTTATAGTTTACATATGAATGCTATAGGAAACCATCAGGAAAATATGTATGTTTTGACTTCAAATATTATAGTTGTAGGGGTGAGATTAATGAAATTTGAAGGAATTGATTTGCGGCTACTATCACAAATCACACACATTTTCTACAGCCATTTTTGAGCCTTTTCTAAATTTCAGGGCAGTCATTGGAATAACTTCTACTAACCACTTCTATATTACTATTCTATTCTGTGTTTCAGACTAATTTTTAGGGAATATTTTTTTCTTCGGATGAACTCATGTTGTCTTACCCTTCCTTGATGAGACGAAGGAAGTTTTGGTGTAGGAATATATTTATAAAGAATTAACAGATGAACGAACAGTTAATCAACATGAGCTGAGAAATTGAATGAAGGTGTGGAGAAAGTCGAGAAACTATCAGCTATTTTTAGAATTTTGTTTTACAACTTCTTTTTTCATTCCCATTATTATATTTATTGTAACCAAACCTTTCATTCCTTCGGGGTCGATAAATTAGTACCAGACTGGTCTGGGAGGATAAAAACACTGGCTTGAAGGCATCACCCCACGAAACAGGGGTGGTACGGAGTAGTTCAAGTGGAGTATTCGTATAAGGGATCGTAGATCATGGAGAAGTGGGTGATTCCGTCCATTTCTTGCTAATTGGCGTAAAAAAACGGCCCGGAAGATGCGGCGTGTGCACACGGCTGGCGCGCTCCAATCGAACTCGAATCCTCCGGGCCGTTTTTTACGGCAGTTAGGAAGAGATGGACGGAATCACCCGCTCTCCTTAGTCTACGATACCGTATATGAATACTCCACCTGAAATCCATGCCACCTCAGATTCGTGGGATGATGCCTTTGATCATCGACCCGAGTAAGTCTTTGTATAGGCCAACAAGCGTTCCAAAACCCCAACGGTTACGAATTGTAGAAAAACGCCTTGGCGCATCCCAAGTGGATTGATACACCACTGACTTCATCCTTTACTTTCATTACTTATTGTAGCCAATGTTCCGAATAATGAAGACTGGAACCGTATAGATATCAAATAACTTAATAGCTTTAGAAACGGCTATGTGCGGCGGATTAGTGGTTCCGTGATATACTCAGCTTTACTCAGGTTAGCACTCAATAGCTCAAACCAAACAATGGAAGTTCAAATCTTCTCGGAGCAGATGTGCATTCTGCAAATGGTAACAAATGTCGCTTTGAATCCAATTACTGCCTTACTGCTGAGTGTTGAACGACTTTAGTATATTCAAGAATTTTTAGTCTATAAATACTTAGGGGCTGCAAATTTTAACAATTGCTTATTATTAACACAGCATAAACTCCCCTCTCAGATCCTTTTCCGAAAATTGAATTGGATTAAAGGATAAACTGTGCGGGGTTGATCGATACCTATAGTGATGCGCCTACGCGTTCGACATCTATTCAGAATCGTTTGAGATTTATGAGCGCGTGTGTAGCCTTGTGTCAAGTTTGTGTTTTTATGCTAGCAGACAACTCTGCGAATAATTTTTCGACCTCGGAGGAATGAAAGGCTTAATTGGCGCTCGGCTTGGACTTAGGTTTAGTCAGTAACATTTAAAGCACAGTTCTAGTGAGATACAGAAATTCAACTTTTCATAGAAATCAACACGTTACGATATCATATCGAACAAAATCAGGAATAATGTATAGCTGTAGCGTGAATCTGCGGAAAGCATTTGTAAACTACAAAATCACATACAACCTATAAATAAAGTGTTACCGAAGTGTTCTCTACTTGAGTCTTTCTCTTGAAATCAAAAGACCATGGAGAAATCGAGTGGTATAGTATATCGAATTAGAATTTTTAAAGTGATGTTTTCAGTTGTTTTGGTGACTGGAGCTTCCGGTTATATTGCTTCCCATTGTGTTAAGTTGCTGCTGAATGAAGGCTACCGAGTAAGGGGAACGGTGCGAAGTTTGAAAAACGAGAAAAAAGTGAGTTTCTTTGGGAAGTTCCTTAGGAAGTGAACTTCTACTATGAATGTAGCACTTCTAGTTTTACTACATTTCGCCTTAGAAAATGATGTAAATGGAAAAAAAAAGATTTTGACAGATCTAGCGGATTCTTTTTCAAAATCCCCTGCCTAAAAAACAGATAACAATAAGATACACTATGATGTAGGAATAAATTGTAGCGATAAAACTGGCAAACGTATGTAGGTGACGCCAGTGCGACAACTTCAACAAGACGATCGCTTGGAGCTGGTGGAAGCCGATTTGTTGAAGCCAGACAACTGGCCAAGGTGTTCTCAAATTTCATTTCACATGACATTTTCATTTATTTGCCTGCCTGCTTAGGAGTACCTAGTTAGTTACTTTAGGGTTGTCTCCGGTTGTCACTACATTTTGCATATTGCATCGCCTTTTCCTATCGTGGCAGATGCCAGTTGCATCGATATCGCTGTCAATGGAACACTGAATGTCCTCAGAGCAGCTTCCAAAGACTCATCCGTTAAAAAAGTTGTGCTGACAAGTAGTTGTGCTGCTGTTAACGGTACGTTCATCAAGCGATCTCGCTTCCTCCCCTATCAACATGCAAGCAAGAAGTGGAAGCATCCTCAACGCTTCTCTTCTTGTTTGTTTGTCGTCATTAATTAACAAATAGCACTATAAATTATCTTCATTTGCGACGGTTATTAGGTACAACTCATTCCCACATTTTCTCCATTTTCACTCAGAAAGTTAGATTTTCCAGAAGGTCATCCTCAAGATAAAGTTTTTGACGAAACATCATGGACTGATGTCACCAGCCCATCTGTGGAGTACTACGCTAAGAGTAAAACCCTGGCAGAAAAAGCGGCGTGGAATTTTGTCGATCATATCAAGGATGGGAACAAGTAAGCAGCTACTGATAGTCTGGCACTTTATTTGTCAATAAAACCGCTTAATATTGGCTTACTAACTTACTTTTCTTTCTATATGCGTTCCTTTCCAACAAATTCTCGCTGCAAAATGATTTTGCAAATGTCTTCTAGTTCAAATTTGACATCAAGACTTCTCAAACTTCTATTCTTAGCTTCCCTTCTATCCTTTGGAGAGCTGCAGGCTCTCCAGAAGGTCACTTTCATGTTTTTTGTTCGAAACTTGTTTTGATTATTTGTATGTATAGTTAGGTCAACATCACAAGAAGCACTATGCATTTACGTAGGCGGTTGCGCTCGAAGCGGTGCGGTGGAGTGTGGCGGTTAAAGTCGCGCGAGGATCCTTGCTAGCACCATCTATCGCTGCAGTTTGCGATGGTTCCACGGCGATTCCAATCACCATCTACCACCGTGCAGCTTCGAGCGCAGCCGCTTTTGCACCTGCATTGTGCTTCATGTCATTTTGACTTGACCATGCTCTGCAAGTAGATGAACAATGATGTGATAGAAAACTGAAAGAATCGTAGAGAACGGTTATAAAAAATGGGAAAAAGTAACAACAATTAAGTGTTGTCTTTGGCCAGGTTTGCGCTGACATGTTTGAATCCGACGATGGTAGTTGGGCCTCTCCTTATCAACGAAGAAGGGGCAAGCATTACGGTAAGGCTGTTTATTTTAACTGAACATTTCCTAGCACGTTAATGATACATAATGCTCCTCAATATTTGATAATAACAAAATATCCACATCACAGAAGCAGAAAAAGAAAGAACACTGCAATAATAAGATCAACAACCAAGATTAACAACAACAATTTATAATAATCAAGGATCGAAGAAGTAGCGTCGAATGATTCTTAGATTTTGTTAATTTTTCATTTACGCTTTCAGGTCTTTAACGCTTGGGAACTTGTACTCTGATCTGTATCACTTTCGTGCGCTTTCCCGGCTGTTGGCCACTGTAATTGACAGTTATGAAAGTTTAAATCAAAATCGAATGAAATCAAAATTTTCTGAACTAAGGTAAAGAAGGAGAGTGATTGCGTCTGCTTAGTCCTAACTAATCATTCACGCTGGCGTCTACACATACGTTATCCGAACTAGTAAAACTTACAGATTTGAATGAATTATTGCAATTTCTGCCGCCAAGAAAAAAAGTTAGCCACTTCAGCTGGTACGACGTTTCCTCAACACTGAGATGCCGGCCGTACCAGAGCTTAACCTCGCCTTTGTTGATGTTCGCGACGTCGCCAAAGCGCATATCGAAGCCATGTGTCGTCCTGAAACCGACGGTGAACGTATACTGGTATGTTGGAAATGTGGAGTAACGGTTAGCTGCAATTAACGTCTGTTCAGATCACCAGCCAGCCATCATTTTGGTTCCGTGATATTGCAAGAGTACTTGGTAAAGAATTCAGGCATCAAGGTGAGCTCTGTTAAGATGTTGTTCGTTTGTCATCTCCTTCCAATAGTGCCTACGCTCACCAAAGAGTTGTTCTCTATAAAATTCATAAACAAGTATCGTTCGCGGAAAGATTTCCTCCACACTTGTTAATCTTTCTATCCTTTTATTCCGTAATTCCGTGGTTGCGGAAAACATCAGTGTGATGAGAGATTCTGCTATTTTTTGAATTTTTCTGCATTGGTACTTTGAAAGAAATATGTAGAGAGATGAATCCTAACTATAGGAGTATCGCTAACTCAAAGGGAAGGAATATTCCTTCCTGATATGAGCCTATCAGCCGCATTTGCAAAAAAAAACCTCCAGTTTCTGTAAGCACTCTGATATCTCCCGACTAAATTCCACTTGCGATCCGGGTGATCTCCGAAGCACTCTCATTTTGACCCATGTCAACTCATCAGCAAACAATTAGGTTTTAAAATTTCTTTCCGGATAAGGAAGCACCCTACATGGAGATTTAAAGTCATCACCCCACGAATCTGGGGAGGTACGGATTTCAGGCGAGTAATGCCTATATGGGGACGTAGTTCGCCCCCGCCTGCGATTCGTCCGAATGGGTTTTCGACGAATCCGCAGGCGGGGCGGACCGCAGGGGTTGCGCATTGCAATAAAAGCAATCGTAAGAAACAGCGTTCCGGTGTCGTCCGTCTACATTGATACGGGGAGAGATGAATGGAATCACCCTCTTCCCTCCAATCTACGACACCGTATAGGTATTATCCGGCTGAAACCCATACCACCCGATTCGTGGGCTGATGCCTTTGGTTGGTCCATCACCACTCTCGTTTTTCATTTCCTATCCATTAACCTAAGCTCAAATCAGACTCCTACTCTGCGTGATCCCATTTAACAGAAAATTATGTGTTTTCATAGATATGATTCATCTGTTACTTAAAAAAAAAACTCAATTTTACAGGATTTTGGGTGCCTCGATATCAAGTGCCGTACTGTGCCCTATGGGTATACTCGTTCTTTGACAAGGAGGCTTCGGCATGTTTGAACCGAGTTGGACACACTATTCGATTCGACAATTCCAAGGTTAGCTAGCAAAATTCACAGATACTTACAACCAAGTTCCTAATAGTTGCTTATGAACACCACTGGTTGGCCACAGAAATCGCGAATTTTCAACAAAACTGAATACAATCGCGACCATTCTAGTCCAGTATTGACTCCTAGTCGATATTTGTCTCGTGCCGCCATGTGTCCCGCAGTTATGCTATGTTTTCCTTCAAATGCCGCGCACACCTGCTTTTTTTTTCTCTCTCTCTTCATCTTCTTCCTTTCAACAGAGTTAGTGCGTGTTTCACATTGTCCTTCATAGAAGGAGCCATAATCGAGATGAAATGACCATCTACTTTACATTACCAAGCTTAATATATACATATATGTGTAGACAACGAGAAATGCTGAGAAATTCCAGGCCAAACGCCTTCTCGGCATTGAATTTCGGGATCCTGCCGAATCGCTTGTCGAAATGGGTTACTCACTCGTCGAGAGAGGAATCGTCAAGAAGCGATCAGGTTATCAAGGGGTCCCCAGCAAATACAAACAATAGATATCCTGTAAATGACTGACTATAAACCATTGAATTGTTTTAAAAGCACGCAGTCTCAGCGGAGTAAGTCTTACACGAACTGCAGTTATCCAAATGTTACGCAGCAATTACCACAGCGGAGTGAGTATTGTAGCACAATCACGTGCCTTCATTGTTCACGCTCAGTTTGAAATCGGTAGGTATTCTTATTACTTTTCCATTTTGGCGTTGGTAGCGTTACTAGACCACTTTTTTATGAACGGTGTAAAGTTCGCTAGTTTTCGCATCCGTTCTTTCACAGACAGCTGTAATTAGTAGTCACAAACTGTATCATATGGAGCACTCACTTTGAGAAATTTATTTCTAGAAATATGTATTTTCTTCTCACCTTGCGACGCATAAAGACTTACACTTGTCCTAAAAATAAGAACTTAATAGTTTTTCTTCACAGATAATATATGTTTATATCATTCGATAAATATACTCTTAATTGCACTTCTATTCGAATTCTATCAAAGTGAGTACGCAAAGTGAGCAAGTGTACTGTAACAGCGATGGAGGAAATCATCGCGTCGACTGTGCCTCCAAGTCCATCTTTCTTCGTTCATCCGAGAACTTAAAACCAGCCATTTCTAGGATTGTTTTGTCCGGATTGTCATCCCAGTTTCCTGGCAAAGGCACCTAAGGCACAGATGATCTGTAAACTGGCACCTAGACAACAGGAATCTACCTTTCTGTTCTTCTCGGCCTGCTGATTTTGCCACATTCTCAATTTCTGCTGATCCTCCAGGGCATTCGATGCTGCACACCCCCACACCTGCAAACGTCATGTGAAGTAAGATAATCGCACGCCTGAAACCCAAGCGTTCGCGTATCTGGGTGAGGCCTTCCAGAAAATGAGAAGTTTAGATTTGGCCTGAAAGAATCACATAGCACGCAAGTAAAGAGATAGGGAACCCAACCTTTTTTAAAAACTCAAATAAATAAAATACTAATAAGCTAGAATAAATAAATAAACAAAGGGACATCCCACCCTAAGCAATAGCAGTTTCTGCCATATCAGACCCCACGGTCATTAGCTTCATAAATGCATCAGATCAGTAGATATATATCAAACTCTAATATGGCAGATTTTCCACTAGTCACAACTGAGAAAAATAAGGAACCCTATAAATCCTTCAACGCATTCTAGTTCACAAAAAATTATAATAGTTCAAAAAATGTGACAGAGGTTCGTTCAAAACTAGTCTTGAGAGCGCTATAGTATATGACTGGCGCAAAATTTTCTCAATCCTTTACGAGCCAATAAATAGCTGGCCTGTGGAACGACGAAAAACAACCGAATGCCTTTTCCTGAAAGCATTCTAGCATGCAGACTATATCAACAAGTGAACCACATGGGTCGAAAACTAGGAGCATCTGAGAAAAGAAAAATAACTAAACACAATGTCATTTATTCACATTCCCACCACCAAAAAAAATTGACAGTTCATGATAGAGGAATGTTTTAGGAAGACTGAGAAAAGATGAAAAGTCTCTTCTCTCTCTTTGATAAATTCTGAATAAGACTAACCTGAAGTAACTATTGAGAAAAAATAATGTTGGGAGCGTAATAAAGCAAGAATCAGAAGAACTATAGCTGGTTACTGAAATTCGTCTGAGTTCTCCAAAAGATTTTACAAGTTTCTCTCAAAAACATGAAATAATGAATGGAAGTAAATGAAATTTGATGAACAGCAAGACCAACTTCTAACAGAACAAAGAGAAAAGTAAATAAAACCCTTAGGAAACTCACCTCAATAGATTCTATATTGCTCATGTCCTTGTCGATCTTCATGACGTCTTTGAACGACAATCCAAATCCAGCCGATCTGATCTTAAAATTGCAATAAATAGATGCTGAGGCTTCCCATCGATCCAGTTTCGGTGCTAATTGGAACAGCATTGTATCAGAACCACCGAATCGAGATGAACCATGCCTAAAGAGATAGTTAAACCACTAGCTAGTACAAAGGTTAACACCACAACTGCACTACCGCCAGGTTTCTTCCGTGGCCAGCACGTAAACACTCTTATCGGTGAGTTCGAATATAGACACTGTAGGGCCTCTGTAGTCGAACACATTGGTCTCAAATCGATTCACACTGATTCCGTGTGTTGCACTGGAGTACAGTGGGGTCCAATGTGTTGCGCTAACGCAGGAAGTATAGGTCGAATCATAAAATATACGAAGGTACTAAGAGAAAATCGAAATTCGGTAAGAATTTCAAACAGAAGTGGTAAATCAAGAAAACTCACCTTCTTAGTGTTCTCGGTCGCAAAATATTTGCCCGGTAAGGAGCACTGGACATACCACATCTGTAGCGGGGTCAAGATGTCAGATGAGTAGTCAGTTGCTGGCTGAACAGGACAAGAAAACCTCAGAAAATAGTTAATCAATTGCGTTTCGAAATCTCTTGGATACAAAAAGCAAAATGAATGAATGAAACAGAAAGGTATATCAATAAGAACATACATAATTGTAACCAAGAAACACTTGCAGAACTAATCCTTGCAAAGCATTGCAGAATTTCGGGCACAATGCATTCTTCCAACAAATAATAGCGTTGGCGTTCGAACCACCTGCACTCTGAAAGAGATCCAGAAAATTAAAGTTCGGAAACAGCCAAACATTATAGGAATGAACATAAATAATACTCCAAATCATGAAATCAAACATGTGATTAAATTGAACACAATTTTCTTTTTGAAAAACTCTCATCAAAAAAGAAGCATGTTAAATGAGGTAGTTTTGTACGAAAATCATAACTGCGATATGAAATGCATTATTTTTACTATGAAATGTCTGTTATCAGAACATTAAGATTTGTTCTTCGGCTCGATATACAGAACGCAGTTCGCAATTAAGGAGCGAGTCTATCACCGAGGTGTCAAAATTTAGGAGTGGCTTCTATGATTCAATACAGAAGAAAGGATTCTAATGAAATTGAATGTAATCCAGAAAAACGCTAACATCGACATGAAAGTCATTTTTTTCTCTTCTTCTTCTTGATTTGGGAAAGTAACAAATGACTGCTCTTTATGGTTAGGAATAGTACGACACCAAAAACCTCGAAAATCCCAAGAAACTAGATAAACCAGAAAACTACAATATATGCAAAGCAAAGAGATATACAAAGGAAAAACGAATACGAAATCCAGATTGCAATGTCCGAAACATGGCAGCTTTCGAATATAATTTCTGAAACATTCCTACCATCTCATTGACAAGATTCCTGATAAAAGGTTCATCGCCAGCGACGGCACCAGCGCCAGCAGCTTCTGAGCAAGTTTTAATGAGATGGAGTACAGGCTGACAGACTAAAAACGACTAGAAAATGTCAAATCGAGAAAAGTTCTACAAACCAGATGTAAACAACAGACGACAGTCAGATGTGATGCAGAAGTAAATCAAGTTGTAAGAAAAAGGTTGATTAACTTTGCAAGTTGAGGACCGCAACAGCGGAAATTATTGAAACAATGCTCACCCTTAATATATATGTCTGTTGACGTCCCCATTAAGCTGGGTGCATGACGGGAAAACTCGTCAATGCTCAGGGTAGCATCACATGGTTTAGAATCGGAAAGGTACTTCCACAAGCTTTCAGCAAGACCTTCACTGAACACTCCCTAGAGAATATTTTGTAGATGAGAAATTTATGGTTACAAATTGTAAGAAATAAACCTGTAGCCTGCAATACGTGAGAAACAGAAGTGCAGTTACCGTAGATTTTCTAGCCTTCACTTCATCTTCCTCTCCCCCAAACTTCTACGATACTAATAATCTTCTTCTATTTTCATATATCTACGAGACGTTATGTCGTTTTTGTCGGCGCAAGCAATAGAAGTGCATGCGTAAAAAATTTATATACATATATAATAATAATATATCTATCATATATAATAATAACAATATACGTATATAAATGCATATGCAGGCAGTTCCACTGTTTGCACCTCCACCTTTGTTTATAAATAAATAAATAAATAAATAAATAAATATATATATATATATATATATATATATATACTAACAACATTTGTATTTAGAATCGATTCAGCAGTGAACTCTACAAAGAGAAGTGTTCCCCTTCTATAAAAGATTCGAAGAGCGGATTAACCCTCTGCATTAATGGTTTTCTAACTGTGACAGCAATAATCACATGAGTTAGAATACTTCTTTGTCGCTGAAGTGAGTTCTTCTGTTAAAAATCTTTCAGAGGATGCGTTTTTTTTCTTTCACCACTGAATTTGCCGCTACTAACGCTCTTTCTCCGATTGATACACTCTTTCCTTTTGGACTACCTACTCAAAGCCGCAACAAGCTCATCCGGTTGAACACGTTCAACATCATCTACATCTTCATACATAGGAAAACGCTTAGAAAATATCAGTGCTTTTATAGAACCTTCATAAATTTTCAAGTCTAACACAATGGTATCAAACAGGTATTATTATACACATGCTGAAAAAAAGACTTGTTCTTCTCTGCTATACTTAGCAGTGCAGCTCATTTCTTCCTTCTTTCCCTTGGCAACTTTAGCTTACATGTCATAGATTCACTAAGACTAATGGTTAAGTCTTAGCCCCAACTGATTTAGTTATCTACTTCCAGAAATAGGGGCGTCATTCAGTGCTATTAAAAATACAAACAATGATCAACATTCCCTCAGAGAAAGGACGTCCTCGCCAGACTGTCGGGACCGGCTTGAGATGGATAAAGATGTCAAGGATATAGAAAGCAGAGATCTCTCACTGAAAGCATACCTTCAAAATCCCAAAAGTCAACGCTGTCGATGCGCTCCCAGTCAGCGTGACAAACGCTTGTTCCACTCTTTTATCAATTCTCCTGGAAGTCGAACTAGCGGACGACTTGTCAAACTCCTTCGTCTTTCCCTCGGAATTCCCCATATACTTGAAATAGGAAATCTTGGACAGATGTAAGAAAAGCAAAGATGGAACATTCAAACATCGCTTGACGACATTTTGCGGAAAACTATTACAAACTCAAACTTCTCTTTACGAAAGGAAATGTAGCCGAACCAACACAATGTGCATGGTGTGGAATTACACCGCAGCTGCTGAGTTTGTCGACTGATTTGAGGGGACGAGACCACCCTGCCTAATCATAGAAAGTTCCCATCCCTCACCCTTCTAACTCCTCAATCTATTTTACATTGGATTCCATGATCTAGTCAAGGAAATGCCGCATGTATAAAGTACTATACTCAGTGAGGCCGAGAGTACGTCCAGAGCAATATCAGTAGAAGTTGAAAGAAGGCGCGACGTTGCAGGTTTGGTAACTGTGGGTTTCTGTGGGACTTTCAAGTTGTGAACAGCTCCAACACTCGCTCCTGTATCTTCACATCTTAGGGGTTTCGCCCTTGCGTGAAGATTACGGGCTGTCCAGAGATACTCCTCATTTTATGTGTGAACAGGCTACTTCTTCGAATCTGCTTTCGCAAGCGGACAAGATACTTTACGCATATTGACGTCGGCTGGGGGCTAGTCGTTTTGCGTGCGATGTCTCGAATTCCTGGATTTCTTGAAGGGGCTGTACGTTTCAGCCGCAATAATTATGAACTACGCACCTCTCTCTACCTATTGATGTAGAGCACCCAACCTCGAAAATTTCGAAAAGCTAACGTTAAATCTATATATAGATGCTTTGCTAATATGTTTGATGTACGTGATTGGTGATACTACTCAAAACGACAAAGCTTCTATGTAATTCTGTTCATTTAGTTATTCTCCTTTGAAGAAAATGATACTTCTTCGTTCTCCACTTCTGAATTAGTTTCTTCCTTTCGAGCAACAGTGTGTGAGGTATGAAAGAAGCTCGGTGTTGAGTAATTATAGTAGGGTTAAAACGACATGAAGCACGGTGCAGTTACGAAAGCGGCCAGCCTCGAGGCGGCGCGATGTAGTTAGCGGCTGGAGTCGAGGCGGGACCATCGCAAAATGCAGCGATGAGTGGTGCTAGCAAGTTCCCTCGCTCGATCATGACCGCTGCACTCCGCCGCACCCACCGCTTCGAGAGCACCCGGCTACACAGCTACACCTACACTACCCAAGCAGTTCATTGACGACACGTGTAATGCGTGGAATACCGAAATGCAGTGTGTTCGACGAACTTCACTCTCCCAAAGTGTCAGATCATGACATAAAACTTCAAAAAATCAAAAAGAATGTTGTATACGGGCTGCGACGACGATCAGATTGGGACTTACGAAAGTTCACTTCAAATTTGTTCCTAACCAGCTGATAGCAGAATTGGCGTTGACTTCCCTCTCTGGACCTAAAAAGTGTCATTAAAAGTCTTCAGAAAAATAGTGCCTTATAAAGAATCGGTCACCGCTGTATAGTCGGGTAAAACGACATTAATCACGAGTGTAGCTGCGGTGCATTTGCGTGCGCGCTCGAAGCGGCGGGGTGGAGGCAGCAGTTGAAACCGAGTTGGGACCGTTGCAAACTGCAGCAATGGATGGTGCGAACAAGGATTTCACCACGCTCCTAGCCGCTACGCTCCACCGAAGCCCCTCGAGAGAAGCAGTGTACGCAATTGCGTACGTGCTTCATGTCGTTTTAGCCCTACTATCCTGACATTACCATCTTCTTGTGAATTAATTCTTGTGAATTAAAACCCTTGTGTGGCATATGCCCACATCGCTGCATCTGCTAAAGTCGGGAATTCCGTGATAGCCCTAAATACAGCAATAAGAACCAACTCAGAGAGTCAAAGTGTAGGCAAAGGAAAATATAAAAGATGGTTTAAGTTCTTCAAAATTGATAATGGAGCCCAAACAGGTTCATTTTTGTTGACAACCCTTCTGACATATTTATGTACTCCATTATTGTATTCTTTCTACTCAACACAAGATATTCTGTAGATTGAATGCCACTCTTGTTTGGTCTGTGACTCCGTATCATGAATTAGCTTTTATTTGGTTATTCGTAGAACAGCAAAATAAAAGTATTGTTTTTCTGAATCATGGACACTGATCCACAGTTGGCCCGATTCCTTCAACAGCTCCAGTCAGAAACGCAAAGACAGAAGTTCACCGAGCAGGTACCGTCAATCACTAATGGGAAAGTATTTAATCTTAGACTACGACTGGCATCAGCTGAGTTTCCTTGAAATTCATTTTTGATTAACGGAAACTAAGGAATAGGGTTTCAATATGTTGTTTTCTAAACTTTATAGAACTCAGTGAATTCCTTTTGATTTTTTTTTAGTTGTTGAGGATTTTTAGGTGCACACGTTGACAGGCCGATGCTGGGACGTATGTTTTGCAGACTATCGCCCACCAAGCAAGCTTGATGGAAAAACTACCACATGTCTTCAAGTACTCAAGGCATTTTTAGTTGTAGTATATGTAGTCGATGTATGTCTTTTCCAAGAACTGTGTCAACCGAATGATCGACGCGAGTAACTTCATGGTGGAACACCTACAGAAGTTGGAAGGTGGGAAAGGGACGATTTGAGCTCTTGAATACCGATATTGAGCAAAATGCCTTCGTTACCTCTAGAGAACATGTCTAAATGCATTAGAAGATACTTTATTCACCATTTTTGTTGGTTACATGTTTGCAGTTTGTAGGTTGTTGATAAAATTGTTCTATATATTGAAGCGTCGTGAAGAAAGGATAGATACCTTCTATATTTAGCGAAACTTTCATGATAATGTGCTACACTCTTCTCTTCTTTTTCTACTACTGATGATATTTTGGATGAACCTGTTTTGTAAATATGGGCTCATTACCTTAACGCAACCAGGTATTTTCGTACACAGCTTTTGGAAACGTGGAAGTAGCTGTTTCTTGACCTCACCTCAAGGAGACGTAAATTTCTACTTTTTTGTCTATCAATACATATAGAGCCTTTGAAAATTGAAATGGAATCTTAAGACTGATGTCAGCCTGTGCAGTTTGTTGGTATACTAAGAGGAAGATGATTTTCTTTTGGGTATTGTCACTCATCACCGAGTTTAGCCTCGGCTTCAACGTCAAATATATTCAGTATAGCTTGAGTGCGATTATTTATTGATGAAAATGCATTAAGTTGGTTCCTACTCAAGTTAGAACCGAACTGAAATTTCGCGCTACAACTCTAACAACTTGGTTTTCCATCCTAGTTGTTATTGTCGGGCTAAAATGACTGGAGATCGCTGTAGTTGCATTAGCGGAAGCCCGTGGTGCGGAAGGGTGCAGAGGTTAGGATTGACATTCATTGCAACAGTTCGATGCGTTGGTTCCACCTCGACCCTGACTGCATCGGTTCGAGTGCAGTTGCTTACACAACTCCACTGTTCTTCGTTTTCACCCTAATATATGCATGCGTGTGCACGTTATGGAATTGTCTGAACATCTGCATCTCTTTTTTAGCCCCACTCTAGACGTCTCCTATCCAAGTAGTTGGTAGCTCTGCGATGGCGACCAAGCTTCGTGGAAGCAGACTCGAAGCAGAAGTTGACCGGGCGAGGGCAGACGGTGCGCATTTGCACTGATATGTTGTGTTTTCGATGTTGTTTTTCCATACCTTAATTTCTCATGGCATCTTAAGGTAATTGGAGACGCTTAGCAGAACTGCTGCAAGCAATGAAGTCAAAGCACTCTGGAATGGATGATATGGTGGAACTAGTTGAGGCGGAATTGGAACTTGAGACGTTCCTTGAGCAGCAAGGAGGTCGCCATTACGGGATACATTCGATTTGCTTAATTTCTATCTTTTACATTCATGTTCAGTCTTTTTTTCCTTTTGATAGCTCTTGTTTTAGAAGTTTTACGACCGCGATATGAATACGCGAATGGATTACGTGAAGCGGAGATGCTTCTGAAGGATACGATTGATCGACGTAGCGGTGGAACCATATTAGAAGCACATTTGTTACTAGCAAAGCTCCACTATGCTTCAGCGTCATATTCTGAGGTTTGGGATGGTTTATCTCCTCACATTTTTTTTTCAATACAAATGGTTGAACATACTGCCAGTTTTTTTCATCATGAAACGGGTAAGACCAACTATTATACCGGTGCCTAAAATACCTCATATGACTTGTTTTTCCTAAGAATTAATGATTTCGTATCAATAACATACTAGGACGGAAATAAAACCAATGGTGACTTCTTTTTCCAGCATTATTTGTTTAATTTGTTGACGCAGACTAGGTGCAATGGCACCTCTTTGAAAGAGCTAACCGTTTTCTTTTTTAGGCACTGAAGGGCATCGAACTAGCTTTCTGTTTTTTCAGGCGTTGAAAGACATCGAAAATTCTGGAATGGAACTTGCAAACACGCAGTTTCGAACGCTGCGAGCATTACGACTAGTTGCCGAGGTTTATGCCATCAAAGGTTCATTACAGCTTTTATTAGATACCTGTATCACCTTAACCGACTTTATGCAGGTGTAGAGATTTATTCGCTAAATAAACGTTATAAATGGTTGCTCCTAGTATCGATAGGAAATATTCAAAGAGGTTCACATACAGAGTAAAATAGGATTACGTTGTTTGGATCATAGTAACTGACTTCTGATAGGCATAAAGAAAGTTAGGACGTCTAATTAGAAATAAAGGACTAAGCACATTTCAAGTTCATAAAATTTTTCAAGGGTTCTGTTTGGAAGCAATGGAAAGCAACGATAAGGGCATGGACAAATTGAGGTCACTGTTCTGTTACGAAAAAGCGGCCGAATTGGCGATTCTCTACGTAGGAGAAATTGAGAAAAACATTGTTGGCGGCGCGGGAAAAGGTATTTGTTCGTTCTTTTTCCTTTCGGCAATGCAACAAATCTGTTTCAGGCAATGTAACTGCATCAACACCTAGTCCTACACAGAGATCGGATAAACTTGGTTAGTTTCCTTGTTTGTCGCTGCATGAAAACTAGGGTAATTTGAGTTTTACAGGAGATATACTTGAGTGTTGCTTGGAGCGGGTAGCAGCATTACGAGTTAGAGACTCTGCCATCGAGAGGAAGAGCAACGTGGAAGGAATTGAGTGGTTCGTCGTTGATAGTCCCATTTCCCAGAAAGTGGATCCAAAAATTTGGATTTCTCCTAAGCTTTAGCAAAAAGTAGTTAAGGTATCGTCGTATAATAACCTGCCTTGGTGACAAGTCCACCGGGGAACGTTTACACCAGAAGATGTCACAGCAATTCGCTGAACTTCTACTGAGAGCAGTACCAGCTGACAGCCGAGGAGGGGCCATAAGTCAAGCTGTCAGCATGAAAAGCCAAAATTTGAGGTATGCACTGAATATATAAACCATGTTTTTTTAAGAGTTACCTTCCACACTTTTTTTAAACGTTGGTCAAAGAGCAGCAACTCTTCAGTCGAGCTTCTTGCAGAAATCAAAACGTTATCTATTCAATTAATTCAATCTTTTGAAATAAGTCAATAGTCGCTATAGGTTCCCGCACCATCGCTTTCCCCTGCGTAAGTTTCTTCTTGTATGAAGACATCCTTTTTGTATTTTCTTTTTTGAATTTTATTGCATCATTGAGACAATGCTTGTGTTTTTGTAGATCTTTGAGTGAGGATAGATGGGTTCTTGCTTAATTCTTCAACTCATAATACAAAACATCTGCAGATTTATTTTGAAAAGCTTTTTCTGCTCCCTCATCTTTGTATACATAGGTTCTGCAGTGTGCTTTGCAAAGTTTATTGTTCAGTTATGTATCCCAACTGAATTCATTAATTACTTCCTCCATATTCGATAGACCCATTCATCTAATTTTTCACTTTTTTTCAGTTTCTATATGGGTTCGCATAAAGGATATTTCTCACCAGCGTCAAGAACGGAAGAAGTAATTTTGTTGTTGCTGATCAGTGAGGTAATTTTCCCAAATTTTTATCACGTTTTCTCCCTTCTGATATCTGTTTACTTTCATCCAAACCACAAAAAAATTTCACTGTGAGGAAAATTCTGACAATTTCTGCAATTTTTAGATTTGAAAATTTACGTTAAATATGTGGTGTAAGCAGCTTCGAACAGATCATGCGATCAACAAAACAAGAGTCTGTACTTTGAGAGATAATCCTCATTCATTTTGGTCTGATACATTGCATTATATGCAAATACCTGTGCCTTCCTTAGCTTCCAGAATTTGTACAGGATCTATATTCAGCATCCTAATGGATATTTATACATTACAGTATCTGGTTGTACCTTGTTTAATACCATACATTTGAATGTGATGCAAACGCATAATTTTCCATAATTGAAGTGAGATTATTGAACGGGTAGCGGTCAAATGCTTTCTCGTCTGTAAAATGGATTGTCATCTTATGTTTATTTCGCCAGTCATAAATTCACCATACAATTAGACTCCGGAATCGCAGATATTCATTAAGTTGCTTGGAATGGAGCGGCCTTATGATATCTGGATAGCTCCGGATCTAGGCTATTCCACAATAGTTGGACTCTGGAAGGAAAGGTTTCACCATATAGTTGTTGAGGACGGTCATTATGTAGCCGCAAAAATCCAAAAGATAGCGTCTCTATTATGTTCTGTGGAAAGTTGGTTAATAGTGTAATTTTAGATTGTTCTCGTTTATTTTGGTCCCCAGTATCGTTCCTGTAAGCGATCACATTCGGCCATTATTTGCTTCAGTCATCGCACTGCTCAAATAGAACCAGTGAAAAATCCATACATAGTTATGTTATTTGTGCTGGACTATGGAGATACGAAGCGAATCATATAGCTGCGCTTTTTCATCTAAATCATCTCATGCGATGAAAAATAACGCGTTGAATGTGAAGATGTAGCGATTTTAATAGTACTGTATTTTTGATCATTCAACTCATTACTCCTTGAAGATACCCTTCGACATTAACATTAAGCTCCTTTCACTGATCTTTTCTCTTAAAGATTTCTTACGAAATTTGTAATTCAGCCTGCATTATTGTTACCTTCCGGCCTATACTCAAAATTCTGCTCTTTTTTAATGCTTCTTCCAACCTAAAGTACTGCGCAAGTACAAGTTATCGTAAGCGTCGGAGTGCCTTTTTGCTGCGTCCCCCTCCTCACTTCAATCGGTCTACCACTAACTAGTTTGCTGTCTTATTCCTCTGCATATATGCATGCGCGCAGCGATTATGGTAAACCTAATCCGTATTATAAAGTGTTGTTTTGTATTCCTCGTTTTCACGATTTTTTTGGGCCTCTTCCAACTGTCCTTTAGAGTATAGAGTTGAAAGTAGTTTTTTTTCAGGTTTTATCCACTAGAGAGGTAGTCTTGAACAGAAGTGCAGATTTGTCCGTGTCTCGACATCAATCGATTCGAAGCGCAAAATCGGTCTACAACCTGCTTACGCTGGTAAATACTTATTACGGCATAGAGAAGATACATATTAAGCTAACAGTCACAGGAAAATGTACAGTTAACTTTCGAATGGAACACATCTAAAACAAGTTGAAGTTTCTCTTAGAAACATAAACAGATGTGTGCTGCTTTACAACTGTTTTTTTACTCTCATCAAATGTATTGTGAGCAGACTATTTCGTGTGATATGAATAAGAAAAAACAGTTTAGGTTTTTTTTTTGAAACAGTCTGTGAGCAACACTGAAAGGTTTTTACATAATTTGAGAGCAACTTATAGAATTAAAGTATGCGGAATAATCTATTTCGTAGATCTGGATTGGTTAACCACACGCTTGTGCTTAACTTGCTTAATTTTGTCCAATTTGACTTGGAAATTTCACTCAACTTTGCGTAAAGAGACGTATAATTAATAAATGTATTGTTTTTGGAAGTTGACTGGTGTTAAATTAACGAGTTCATTTGCACTGTAAGGTAGTGTTGTGCAGTACGAGATGCTATGTGCGCATACACAGGGTGTAATGCATGCTGGATAATACGGCAATCTACGAGTGAAATAGTAGGAAGCGAGACCAGTGGAGCCGTAAGCTGTTTATCTGCCTCCTTTTGCTTCTATTTACATCACCCCTTGTGGACATATATGTGTTTTGAAATGCTAAATGATAGGGCCTATGAAACCATGGTTTGGACAATGAAAGATATTTAGTTTCCTTTGGAATATTTTGTTTAGAAGATGATTTGTCTTTTATTTTGCTGTGAGCTTTTTTTCCTGATGGTTGCAGGTTTTATCAACATTACGGCAGTACCACTTACTTTCAACGGTTTATGAAAGAGCCATGAAGTTTGTGAATCACGATGAATATCTCTGGTGTGTTTTCCTCTAATTTCCTTCAAATGTTGTTTTTGGTCTTTGTTTATGTGTGTGGTGTTGTGCTTTTTATTGCTCTATGTCGAGTTTCCTGTTCATTTCACAGTTCCTCTTAGGAATTTATTGTCGTCTAAAGTTTCACCGAAGAAGAGATCCTATATCTTGAAAAAAAAAAAACATAACATGATATAAAAATACTGCCATGCTATTTATCCTCTTTTTGCAGCTCTTACCTTGTCTTCGCTGCCGCTCATAAATCACTTGAAACATTCATTTTTAGGCAGCAGTTTGCCTTGTCACTAGTATGTCGGGGTAAATGGCTGAGAGCAACCCGTGTTCTGGAGCAGTGCATAGCTGCTGGAGGCAAAGATGGAGATCCACTGAATCATGGAGCAGAGTCAGAAGCCGGCTCCTCAAATACTGCTATGCACCATATGCAAGCTGCTGTTCTGCATATGGAACATCTGAGCCAAAATGATGCTGGTAGTCATAATCTTTGTCCTACGAATCTTTGAAATCAGTCAGTCACAAAGAACGATTTTTTGCGCAGAATTTCTTTCTCCAAGCATCTATTGAAGAAAAGGTTGTCCATATTATATCAGCACTTCGAATTATCTTGAGCTCCACGCTTTAAGAAAAGCTGTCACTGTTTACTTATCGTTGACCGCTAATTTTCTAGCTATTAGTCACGCCATGGCAGCTGTTGCTTTGTGCTCGGATGGTCCATCAAGTTATCTGAAAGGAAGAGCTCAACTTCTGTGTGCAATAGCTCACGGGTGGGAAGTTCTTTTTACTCCTCTTTGATGTTGGATCGATGAAATCTGTGTTCTTAATACATTTTGCAAACGAAGCATATGATAAATCGACTCTTTTTCATTATCGTGACATTTTTAGACGGCGCGCGCAATGTGAGCCATGCTTTGATAATCGCCGACGGCTGTTAGCAAAAGCATTAACGATGTTTGAGAACTGTGTTCATACTGATCCACACGATTACTTGGCCCACTACTACTGCGCTTTGTATCATGCTATAGGTGCGTTTACACTGTAATTTCGTTCCATTCATATTCAGATCCCGCAGATTCATTATCAAGGAGTAAATTTTCTTTGCTAATAGTCTGTGACAGGACACTAGATCCCTCTCGCTCTGATAGTGGCGCTAAAAACAGAGATCCTTTTCTAATTCTGAACTATGTATGAATCTGACTTATGTTTCTAAATTAGCTCCAGGATCTGCTGGTATATCCAGTGGTTTTAGTGAGAATAGATAAGATGTAAATGATAAGAAAACTGAAATACTTTTCAATATTTCTAAGGATTAGTTTTGCTGCATTAAATTTATTGGTTCTGCATTCAGTACGAGATCTCGAAGCAGCCAGAGAAAGATGTGCTAGATCACTTGAACTCAACCCTGAACAGCCTGCAGCCATTATGCTTTTAGCTCTCATCTTTACAGCTGAGGCGGATCTAAAGGTATTTTCCCTCTGATCACTGCAAAGTGCTTTTTATTTACGGTTCCGACACATTTTGTTTGCACAGGGAGCACTCGAGCTAGTCGTTAACGCGTTGAAGGACTATCCAAATCATTATGGTTTATTAGTGCTACGACTGCATATAGAGACAAAATTTGGTAGGAAACAATATTGTGCAGAGTCTTCGTACTGGTTTCCTAAGTATTAAGCTTGGCGTTGCAGGCAGAATCGATGAATCGCTTGATACTTGTTCCCATTTGCTAGATTTTTGGAGAAAAAAAGATTGCTGCATTGAAGACGATCGAGTGCAATTGTCTCTGAGCGCAGTAGATGGTCAGAATATGCTTCGGGATACGTCTAGCGTCAAAGCAGGTACATTTTTTTGACAGTTATGAACTGTAGGAATAAGTTTTTGCCATTTCATACATCACAATTTTATTCATTCCATTTGGTCTCATTTGAAAGCGGACTGGGATAGAAAGTTCCAGGGCACTCAGGAAACAATTCTCGCCGTTCACGTTTTCTTTAAGAAAGTGCTCTACTTTTACAGCTACTCCATCAGTTGGGCGAGAACTTTCCTCTTCTACTCCAATCTTTGCAAATCCTCTAGGAATTGGGATCGCGACGCCGATTCTTAATCCAAACATTGGTACTAGCCAATCGGGGCTGGATTTAGCAGTTTCGGGTGAGTAGTCATTGAATACTGGGCAAGTACAGTGGTCCAATCTTAAAATTACGTGCCTACAGCTGCTGATAGTGGAATACCAGCTTCTGACGCTGGCGGTCAGTCAGCATCGAGTGAAAGTGGTGGAGCAGCCGGAATCGCTTCAAATACACTATGGACTCGATTCAGAGCCCAGGTTCTGTTTCAACGAGCTTAAAATACTTTTTTTTAAATATATTAGCAGACATCATGCACCACACATAATATACCCATTTTAAAGCCACTTGAACTATTAATGTGTTGTTACAATTCAGTAATATGACAAAGTAGTTCCTGGAAAGTTAGTTGATTCCAGAAACCACACATCTTTGAGTCTTTGCTCCAACTACAGTTTCTGTTGTGGGAGGCAATGGAAAGATATTGTATGAGGAATTCGAAAAACAGGTGTTGCCTTCAAAAAATCAAAAGACATAATGGAAAATAAAATCAATCTAAACAGCGAAAACAAATTGTTGGAAAACACAGATAAATATCGACGATCGAAAATATTCTAAAAGGATGTTCTTTGCGTTCTCTCACTTCTCTTACCTTTCACCCATGTGCCTTCGCATGCCAGCTGATTGATAGAGAGATTTTTATCATACTAATTCTATGAGAAGCATTTCATGCATGTCATTTCGGCGAGATTTGGTCTATACACGTTCTTTTTACTAAATTTAATAGAGCATTTGAATAGTTAGAACTGTTCTTTACCTTTTCAAGTGCTTAACATACTGACGTCGATTCGCTTTGTCGAATCAGGTAGTATTGGTGTTTTATGAGTGTTTTATGAGTTGTACTGTTTTATGAGTTCTAAATTTGTAGTTGAAACTAAGTTATCTGAATCCGGACATACCTTGACTTTTATTTATTCAGGCGAATATGTGGATGGCGTTAGCCGAGCTCTTTCTAGCAGAAGGCCGATTAAATGACGTTGGATCGTGTGTAGAACAGGCAGTAGTGTTATTTCCACAGGCTCATCAAGCGCTTTATCTGAAAGTAATGAATTATCTGGATACCCTTCAAAGGTACGGAAAGAAATCCTCGAGGTTTTCCAGGGACGACTATTTGCTGCTAGGGCCGAGAGGGCTACAGATGAGGCTACTGCAGCAAAATTTCGAGCGGAAGCTAATGTAAGTGATAAGAGCTAACAAGAAGCTAATTATCATGTGATAATATCTCATAGCATGAAGTTACGCTCTTTCGAACCCTAATCTTCTGGAAGATCTTTATGTGCTAGTTTTTCCTTCTAATTATAATTATGTGCTTCATTAAAGTTCTGACTAATGACCATCCTGTATCGGTTTAGGCATCCCTATTGTCTGCATTGGCGCTCTGTCCTTCGCATACCTCAAGTTTGTTTCATCTGGCGGAACTTTATACTTCAGAGGGAAATATTGCAATGGCTGAGCAAATGTACAAGTAAGTAGTTTGACCTTTTGATTTTGGAGTGCGACCGCTAGAGTGGCATGCGTATGTCGAACAACGTAAAATAGCTGGTTCCGGGAACTCAAAGTTGACTTTTATCCGAGTACCGAAACAAAGCACCTCGAATACTTAGTAGGCACGAGAGAGTTGGACCTGAGATCTGGTATTTTGTCATTTTAGGATTTTTAATGCCCATACTTCAATCTTTTTTATGTAAAAGCTGTGGAAGAAGTAAGCTCGAAGTTAAGTTGGGAGCTTTGAGTATAGTTGGGAGCTTTGAGTACTTTCTCTGCCCTTATTCGTGCTATAGAGGTGATGTAGTTCAGTTTCTTATGATACAAGAAATCATCAAATTTATATAAATTACTTCCGGAAAGCTGTTGAATAATTAAATATTGATTTCAATTAGGTTTTAGATCTCAAAGCCAGCTTCGGCCACTCAAACTTAAGCATGGTAAATTAGTTAATTCTTAGGTGCCTTCTGTTAAAGTCAGTGCTCAGTTTCGTGTTCTTTTCCACCAGTACACCTAGGGGCTTGGGAGTGGTTTTCAAGAATAACAGGAAAACACCGTAGAAATTCAGTAAACAGAAACATCACGAGCACCCTAGGCTCAACTTCCCCATCGAATCAACTTTTTACATTCGTATGATTTACGAACTGAAACCGCATAAACTGGACTCTAGGTGAAATTTCCCGTCAAAACAAATCTAGCTCAATACGAGTAGCAAACTCTACTTGGCAAGACTTCGTTTCTTCGATGTCACTGTTGTGAGGAGCTGCCTCGTTGGATAGGCTAAGGCCTAGGAAAGGCTGAGTTATGTATTTAAGGTTGTTGTGATTTTTCGTCGTGATACTATGTATATGTACGCTACAGAAAACTATCTACCGCAAACGAGAACCCAGCCGATAATTTCTCCAAACCCTGCTTCTAAGGCGCCTATCTTTGTTGTGCATTGCGAGTTTGCTAAAGCCAGTGTGGTCTGAGAAAACCAACATAATCTACTTTTGAAATGTTGAATTTCATCGTAACTAGTTCACTGTTTAATATTTTTTGACAACAAACGATAGTTTTTTTAGAAGTTCTCCAGAAATTCCCGAATTCCGTTTTCTGCACTTAAAAGTGCATTTTTGGACTTGTATAAAATGGTATTGATGAGAAAAATCCTATTGTCCGCATCCACTATTTCGCTAACAACAGCCCGATCAGAAATTCTTAATTACCTCTTATTTCTGCTGCAGTATCTCTTGAACAATTACGTATAAACCTATCGGATTTTTACCGACGTACTGAATGCGAGTGCAGAGTTGAAAGAGCACCACCACGTCGGACCGACACAAACTGTGTATTCGTCTTAAACAGACACTCGACAATGGGAGGCAGACGGTTATCTCGTTTTTTTTTTCTACTGGAACTCATATCTTCGCCTTTTTCAGAGAACTCGTCCGCGTTGACCCACTGTGCTGTCAATGGTGGCAGGAACTGGGTTCCTGTTTGATGCGTCGAGGTAATATTGCAAGAGCAATGGAGAGCTTTGCCGCTGCTTCCCAACTGGATCGTTCCACGCCGCTATTAGCGTTCTCGTCTATACCACTGGTGTTCCCGTCTTCATTCTAGGATAATCCACTTCTGTACGTCTGAGTACAGCTTACCAGTCACGTTATGTTGTTCTTGTCGGGTTTCTCAGCAGTCCCTCTCTAAGCTCATAAAGTGTAAGTTAGTTACAACTAACGTAATTCGAGAAAATCGCGGATTTTTGTTCTAGTCCAAGCGGTTTGGTGTTTTCTCTTATGTACACGTGCTTGTATGTATGGTACATGTGATGTTTATAATTTGAGAAAACAGTAATTTGAGTGAAAAATTAAATATATCGAAGATATTGGTGTGTTCGAACGTGTAATTTGTCTTTTTTCTCTTTTTTTACAAGGTCTCCAGAGACTTCTGCGGGCGTTCCATCAACTGCTCGTGTGAAATTCCGAACTTAGGCTTCGAAAAAATGGATAAGTGCTTTAAAAGCGTTAATAAGCCATATGATTACTGATTAATTTTAATCAAGTTCCGTTGTTCAGAGTAAGTTGCAACGGGAAGGTCCTATAAATTACGTTGGTTAACCTTGTTTGGAAACGTTTAAAAGTGAGATCAAGTAGCAGTGTTGTTGATTCCGTTTTGTTCTGATCTGCCGTGGTAGCTTGAAGGTCTTTATGGCTGTGGACAGCTTCGCAACTACCAAACGCAACACAAAAAACTAAAGTTTGGCTTCTTAGGAGTTTTTTTCCTGAAATATTGAAGTAAATAGGTAGTGTTGTTTACAAGGTCAAAGCGACATGAAACCCGGTACAGCTAGCGGCTGGCCCCAAAGAGGCGCGGTGGACCGTAGCGGTTAGGATCGAGTGAAGACCCTTACTAACACCATCCATCGATGCAGCTCGTGATGGTCGCACGTCGAATTCAACCGCCATCCCACCACGCCGCTTTGTGCGCATTCGCTTACGCAAATACACCGTGCTTCATGCCGTTTTGACCTGACTTTAAATGTTTGATACTCTGTTTACAATGCATTGAGTGATTGACTCGATCTTGGATGATTGATTCAATTTGAAAGATGTACTCTCCCAAACAGTACATTTTTTAAGTTGAATTCAATTTTATAGTTCAGTGAATTCTCTCTCTGTTTTAAGGAACCTGGTCAGATCTATAGCACCCGAAATCCAACCCCTACATGTCCTCCATTCATCTGCAAAAATATTTAACCTCGGTCATATTGCATCCAGGATTGTTTCAAGTTATGCTCGTTGCAGTATGGTGTTTGTATCAAGCGAACGGTTCATTTTGAGGTGGACATTCAGACGAATTCTACAGTTGAAATGTTCGGTATTTTCTGAAAGATAGCTAGTGTTCACGTGGAAATTACGAGAAATAGAATAAGGTTGAGAAACTAAAAATGGTATGAAATAAAGGAAAAGATAGTTGCTTCCAGAAAATGTGCCGTAACAGGCATTTCAGAGGAAAATGTAGCTGAGAGCGAGACACCCAGTGGCGCCATTATTTCTGGACGCTCAATCATACTTTTATCTCTTAGTGACTTTAGCTTGCATGTCATAGATCCTCTAAGACTAATGTTTAGGCCTTAGGGTCCCGAATGATTTGGTCATTCACCTCCAGAAATAACGGCGCCACTGAATGCGCGATAGGACCTTCGCCCCAATTCCGTTCCTAGGCTAGAACTTAGTCGTTATCTGCTTCAGACATAGGCCTGCGATCGAACACAACCCTCTACGCCATAGTGCACCATGAACCAAGTTATTTGGCTGTATCGAATTTTACATGATCGACAAAGTGAAACTCACAAAGACTTTGAGAAAACTCCCAGTCCGGACTACGCTACAGGAAGTGGAAAAGTGGAAAATGAATTCGATTCAGTAGTTCGATTACTCAGTTACGTTGCATCCAATGAGCATGCCATTGGGTCAATCGATCGACAAGCAATCCATGAGGCACGTCACGTCGCACTGTCCTACTACTGTTGACAAACTCGGACAGACAAATCGATAAGAGAGTAGCAACTTTTCGGTGGAGCGCGTTCTTCGTCAGTCTATGAAATAAGGGATTATTGTATGCTGAACTGTTGGTTCATACATTCAGAGATCCATCTACTAGTTATTTCTACGTGCACTCACATAATAACTGACTAATGGACACTTCGTTGCGTGAAATCCAAATTAAATGTTTTGGTGATGGTCTATTGATTTTGATCGATTTGGTATTTGTCAACCATCGTTCCCCTACGATCTCACTGCTTAGTCGTTCCTTCTCGGGAAAATATCACTAATGTCGTTGCTAGTGAATGGAGTGAAATCCCCAATGCGAGTGGCTATTCCGCTGTTTTCGTTAATAAGTTGTGAAGTGGACGTATCATTCATACCGCTCGTATCACTTACTGCCTGTCTTTCCTCACATTTTAACAAAATACCCTACCTGTCTTGAAACGTGTACTTCTATTCCTTCTTAAATTTTTAACTCCAATTTTTTCTTCCTACAATACATCGGTCACGGATGCTCTGCCATTAGGCACGCATAGTAATATGACGTCGATGGATGGGGTCATTCATTGCATCAAACAGTTTGATCATCAATTATGATCCAAATTCTTGAATTTTATTGTTTTATACTGTTAATTACTACAGTTGTATACACAAAGATGAATATCTTCCCACTAAGACTACTTCTCACATTTGCTCCAACTTCCAATGAAATGATATTTCTGTGTTTTAACAGGATCCTAGGTTAAATAAGTACTTTATCGAATTAATTTTGTAATTAAAACATGGCAAAATGTGCCCCATCGCTATCAGCTGGACTCCGTCACGCCGCTGTCCCCGAAGAAGTGTATCTCGATTGTGTGGCCAGGACTTTCCTGAAATGTTTTTATTCACATGTTTTCTATTAATGCTCTCTTTTATTTAGGGTATAAGTTCTCTCCCTTCAGGACGGAAGATTTGATGTTTACGCCGTCTTCGCAATAGGCGTTGTAGTGACATATAACGTCTTTCATATTTCACCTCGAACCATTTCTGAATTGTGAATGTTCTTTCTTGCCTCGGTTATCCATTCAGTTTCAGGAGCATTTTCTGAGATTTAATGATTTGTGATGGGACATATGAGCGATTCATAGTTGTTTATGGGCGTAGTTTGTTAATCGGACAGTTCTGCTGATAGCCAATACACTGAATTATAATCGTCACTGCACTCTCTTACTGTTCGTTGGACATGGCGGACGATCTTAATGGGATCACTGCTGCATCTGTGAATGCTGTTGTGAGCAATACTTCAACTGAAACACAGAGTGAGTCCAGTTTAGTTTTTCTTATCGATCTCTCAAGCTATTCATAGTGTTCACGTTTTTGTTGGGTCAATGACCGTCCTCTACATTGATAACTAAACTCAGAATGAGACTGAACGAAGTTTATTTAGTTTAGTTTATAGGTTTTATAGGTTTTTATAGGTTTATTTGGTTTTTTTTTTTTTTGAGTTGTTTTTTTTTGGGAGTCTCATCTTCCATTTTCCAATTTTTGAAATCTTTGGAATCAGAGTCTGCAGTGCTTGAGCAACTATAGAGCTAGTTTTTTTTTAGCTTCAGTAACGTTTTGTAAATTTAGTAATAGTTGGTGTGAATTGAACTGAGGTCAAACCTGCTCATTTTCTCTTCTTTTATCAAGATGTCTTCGATAAGGACCTACCTTCTGAGGGATGCTCCCCGGCACCTTCAAACTGTTCCTTCATCAGTGAACAAGAAGTCACAGAAGCCAGCTTCCTTCATCGTCAGTCGCCGTAAGTTGTTCCTTTCCCAGGATTTTTTTTTTCGTTTTCTTTATTTTCTTAGTTGTTCTTAATTTTATACCTTCAACATATTTTGACACTTAGTTTCATATCTCTTTAGATTCCTTCCACTTAGTCAGGCATCGCCTGGTGCTTTTTCCTCACTTCCTCGCCCAGATTTTCTAAACAGTGAGTAGAAGAGCGTTGCCGCCCTCTACTTTCTTCTTATTCTTGTGTCAATTTCAGCCTCTATTGCCGATTCCGAAACTTCGTCGCGGTCATCCCTTGATGGTTCGTTCTTATCAAAGGAGTCTTCAGAATGCACGGAGAAGTTCCGGTATTTTTCACTCATCTTCTTCTTTATATTTTTTTAAAGTTTTCCGTGTATTTTGCGAGCCGAATGTTTGTGATTAGAGGATTTGAGGTGTTCCAGAGCTCGTAGGTCAATCCGAAAACTATCGTCGTCGTCAAGTGACTCAGATGGAAGTGAGCTAACCGTAGGAGGCGGTTCACTGGATGGAGACGAACCGATTTTGAGGAAGTTGAGCAAATCGAAAGTAAGCAGATATGCTATTGGTTTTTTTTTACCAAAACATGTCGTTTATTTAAAATAAACTTCAGTTTTACCTAAGAAGCGATATTTCTTGTAGAGCTCATACAGCATCTTCGGCGACTTTTGAAAAGAATTTTTTCACATCTCTCATTTCACCTTGCTTGTAAGCTAATTCCATGCTAAACAAGTAGATCGAAGTATCTATGACAAGGACTGGAATTTGTGAAGGTGTAGAAAATTGTGATCCTTCTGTTACAAAAAAAAATCATGTGGTGGCGACACTCGATTACTTAGTTTGAATGGGGGCTAAAGTTTCCTCTCCCCCCCCCCCCCGCTTTTTTTCCAGTAGTTTTTCTTGTGATTTCACTTCCATATCAAGAAAGGAGGTAAACAGGTTTTTTTTTGTGCCAAGAGGAAAGGTCGGGCTCTTGTATTTCTCGGGATCTCCATCCGTTAGGTAACAGTTTAAACTTCAGATCTGATCAAAGTAGACAAGGCAAACAATGCAGTTCAGCAATTTTTTTTTTTGAAGTTCTGAACTCTATCATATCGATAAATAGTTCAGCTACCTTATGAGAAACAAACTGTTTGTTTCAATGTAATATTCACTATTTGTCCTTTTATTTTCAACCGAATATACATAGGATTATTTTGAACAGAACAGTCTCAATTATCCACAAGGAAGATATTTGGAAATTCTACTCCTAATCTAAGGCAAGTATTTCACTTTTCAATTTGTAGCTGACGGACTCTAGTCTTCCCGTTGCTCGTCGACTAGACGCTCCAAGAGGTCGCATCGCTAATATACGCAGAGAGAGCGATTGCTCAATAAGTAATGAGGTAATGATGTTGATTTCTTTGCGCATGCTGTCAGAGTAAGAAATATTTCTTGATCCGACTCCCTTGTATAGGCATTTAATTTTGTTAAACATCACAAAAGTTTGTTTGTGATGCTGTTTATTAGTATAGGGTTGACAATCGCAGGATAATCTCAGGCACCTTTAGAATGTTTTCCAGTAAAATTCGGGGACGTGAGAAAAACAGATTGTATTGATGTGGCAGTGTTCTGGTAGATATTATCTTTTTCATCATTGACATCTGCTAATTTCTATGAGTTGGGAGTGTAAATGATAAGTTGAGCCTGAAATGAGTGCGTTATCCTCACAACTAAGAACACTCCTTTTTTTTCTTTGCAAGTTTCCTATGCAGCAGTCTGTAGTATATCTTGCACGTGCGTAATCCTATGGTTTCTTAGTTCTAATTTCCGTTTTAGAAAAAAATTGAATACGTCGCTTGTTTTTTTTTTAAATTCATTCTGGTTTTTGATCACTATTTGACTCGAATCTTTTTTTCGGGTCTATCGATTTTTTTTAATACAACTTTTACCAGTGTTTCTTCATTGACTGACGTTTTGACTTCATTGATCTAAACCAATACATGAATTCTCGAAAATATTGGGAAGATTATAATTAGGTGCACTGAAAATTGCTTTTTAACGTAAAATTTAGGTCGAACATGAACGTCTTGTGAAGACATCCCAACAGGTATCGTGTGGTTTCGACGATATCACACTGGAATCGTCGTCTTCCATGGTATGCAATTTCCCTTTACTATTTATGTTCATGAATTAAGAAATGGTTTTATGTGTAGATATTTAATTTGATGGTTTGATTTTTATGAGATGCGTCGACGTGCGCCATCGGTTTCGTCGGTAGGCGAGCCGATATCGATTGTGACAAACGTTTTTCTGCCGCATAGTTGTTCGCCGAGTCCGACCAGAGTGACAGACATGCACAAGGTAATGCAATATTAGTTTGAAGGGAAATAAATTGAGATTATCTTTTGTTTCGCTCACAAATGAGAGATCGTCTTTTAAAAAATTTTGAGAAAAGAAAGGAGCGTAAATGGTTCCATTAGTGGTTAGCTCTTTAAAAAAATATCAAACCTTTATACTAAGTTCCTAAGATACAAGCGCTGCCACAAAATCGGTTACCTCAACCATATTTTCGTTCCCGAGTCCAAGGAACTCGTGACAAATTTGTATGCATTTTATTTTGCACATTACTGCTGACTTCAAGTGGTCGAATAAAAAGTCACGAGTTGATAAGGTCATATATCATATGCCGCATACGAATTTATCTTACATCAGGCCCTTATCCCATTTGGTTGGTCAGATCTCCGGTCCCATTGTCGGCGTGTCGCATTACATCCTCGATGGCGGAGACCATGAAATTTCAGATGAGTAGATTCGTGCCGGTTTTCGAATCATTTGGCATTGTCGCACTAAATAATCTTATGCACTTATGCATTATAAAGTTGTATACTGTTGAGCTGAAAGCTGATTGAATATTGAGATTGAATATGCAATTGAGTAGGATGAAGATGTTTAAATGCAGCATACCAAGAAGTTGAGGGTGCTGCGATCATTCCGAGAAAAAGTAGAGTTGGGTTTGTAGATGACGAATTAGAGTGTGATTACGCTCCATTTCCTCTAATCGCACTGAAAAATGGCATGGAAAACGGCTTCGTTGTTCAAGTTGTGCTACACGACAACTTATAACGCGCCACCTTTTATACGCCCCGATTACCTCAATAGCCTACTCATTCGTTTTGCCAAAATGGGCTGCTGAGGGAACCTTGTTTTTTTTTTCGTCCGCTCCGCAACTGACGCAGCGCGTTACAAGGTGCCTGGTAGGAAAATTCGAACTCAGGAAACTATTCGGAGCCAAATATGTAATATATTATTGAGTTCGAATTTTTTCTAATGGTTGCAGAAGTTTCATATTACAGGAACATGGCTAACGATGCCACCCTTTTAATGGTTGCCTTTAAAGTGGGTGAATTCAAACAACTGCTTATAACACATACTGGTAGAAAAAAGCCCACAAATAACTTGATTAAGGTAGGATAAGCAACATGTTAGTGAGAATCAAAGTTCTTCGCTGAGATGGAAATATATGAACTCGAAAGAAATGCTAAGGAGACCGTACAGTGTTAACGTGTAGAGCTCAGTAGGACACATAGCTACCAGAGCACATTTATATTGGCCGGAACAATATTGCGATTCGGCCCGAAGGGAAGCATCAATTTTCCAACTTCCTACTTTTAACACTAATGTTCTCCTATATGAGTACTGTCATGGACAATAGTCTAAGACTATCACGAAACTTTTAAAAAATTCAAGAAAAAGTAGGCCAATCTTGATTGATGTTGATTTGTTTGCTCTCCTGCAATTGCTACATAAATTTTATCTAGGTGGACCTTTCTAATAGTTAGCATACGTCTAAAGACAGCAACTGTTTTTATGCAGCTATCGAACCCTTTCGTTTCACTACACACTTAGATTTAAAACAATTTGTCAACGGGTGCTACGTGCCTGTCTTTGGCTTTGCGCATGCATTTGACGTATTTGAATCGTACCACCACGTGCGACTTGTACTGAGAACTCCAATGTACGTGTACTCCTCGAAATACGGACATATAGAAGTTCAACAGAACATGAATCCACGTATTTCTAAACTCGTAGTGGTTATTTTCACATTTCTACGTGAATTCTAATTGATAAAAATTTACTGTTACTGTTACTCGCCTATCTGAATGTGAAAGCTGTGATTTTCACGCGATTGCTCTACAAACAATTTCAACAGTATGTAGAGAAGTGTACACAGCTTTGAAACTTTGAGGCCGCTACCGTATAATCATCTGTTAATAAAGAAAAGAGAAAAAAAGAGTTTATAGACAGAAATCTGATAAATTTATTTTGAGAAAAACGATAGGTAGAGTAAAAGCTATTTGGGATAAACGAAAGGAAAAAAAACTTTACTTCTATAAAGTCTAGATGCTCTGGAATTATTGACCTAAGCGTAACTTAGTGAAAACGTTTTGTTTTGCAAGCCATCGTGCGAAGTTTTTTCTAGCAGTGTTACTCCCCCTCAACTCATCAAATGGTTCGACCCAATATACCGTATTCTGCCACTCCAAGTCCAACGCAAAGTCCAACAAGGCAGCGATTGCTAAGGTATGGAGATTTTTTTCGGTAGATCCGATGAACATAGAATGTAAGGGATTCCTTCGATCAGCACTTTTTCGTATTTTCCTGAAATCAAAGGAAAAGAAAGTTCCGTCGTCTATTCCAGAAGTTTGTCGCCTATAACAACAAAGTCGGCGCTGAAAAGACGTTATACTGGCGGAGTTGATGAGGTTGAGTCGAAGCGAAGCTGTGGAGGTGGTGGCCTTGCCAATCCATTTGTGAGGAATTCTACTTCTCCGCTTGTGACAGACCGTACTTTTCCGTACCCGCCAGCGGTCTCACAGGAATTCGCCCAACCGAGCACGTATGTTTCGTTGTCTGTCTGGTATCATAAAATTACAGTCACAGTGTGGTCAAACGACAGCACAGTGCAATTGCACAGGTTATCGCGCTGAAGCAAGCGGTTTGTTCACACGGGTTTTGCGCGTGGTTCGCTTGGAGAGTTGCCAAGTACCGCCTGCAGATGTTGGGTGTCATTTTGGGCTTATTTCCTATCTTCTTTTTTCTTATTACATTCCTTTCATCTTTTATCTTTTCTTCAATGGTACTTTTGTTGGGTTTGGAGTATTTACTTTTGTTGTAGAGAACTCCACAGTATCTGTGTTCTTCCTATGTCATTGTAGTCCTCTTTTTTATGTTTTGCCGTCGAAACACGATATGGGGATCTCCGCAAAAAAAAGTTAAATGCGGCAAAAAAGGAGGAAGAACGGGGTTTGGCAAATTGCCAGCCATCTATGAGCGGTCAAAGGGCGGGTCGCTCCAGCGCGTCCGCTCTTACAATTGCGCCGTGCTTCAACTTGCTTTGACTTGACTGTATGATATAAACCAATGTTTTATCCTCTTGGCACGAATTTCCAAACACACACACACACGCACACACACATACACGCTTTAGATAGTTTTTTTAGTTACTCCTTACTAGCTCGACTGCTACATCGTACCAGCGAAATATCGAGACAGAGGGTGACAAAAATTTGCGCGAGAAAATTAGAACACTAATGTACCATCTACCTCATGCGTGAGTTAACCGCAGCGCTAAACGGGCGATTTTTGGGGGTGTGATGCAAAGCAAGGCAGCGAGAGAAAAACGTAGAACATTCCCTGACACAACGATCGAGTTTTGTCATTCGTAACATATAGAATTGGACGAAAATTCTCTTCTGGGGATATTCGATGGCGGTGATCACTATCACATAACGAATTTGATTGTTTTTTTTTTTGCATTTTCTTTGCAAATCGATTATTCAAGGTTTCTGGGATGGGACAGAAACTAGCTTTCATGATTCTTGAGAGTGGTGATTACGGATAACGCCGTATCGTGAACGATCCCCTTCGACAATTTTCAGTTCCACCGATTCTGCTCGGTTTTCGCTTTGCGAACAGTGGAAACCAGATATTGTTTTTCTACATATGGAAATCACTAATGTGATAATTCCTGTGGACGAAAACACTGACACTATTGATCTATTTATTTTTGTGCAATTTTTTCTAGGCTCCCGAGTCTTGCCAGCTGGGTTTTGGCATGCACTTTAACAATTTGCCTGAAAATATCGAACTTATCGACTTATTGACTTTTGTTCGGTGGAAGCGCCCAGTATTATGAGATGTATTATTATGACATATTTTATGAGTATTTCTCACTTTTGATTTTTTTTTGTAGTAAGTATTACTTCTGATATAGCTCGCAAGTATAACAGCACAGATGCAAAACACTTTCTATATGTCTAGAAAAAACTGGATCTTTGGAGGTGAAGTGATAATGGTGTGATGATTTGTTTTTCTTTGTCAGCTTAAAGAGTTGCTAACGTTGGACTAACAGATCACTTCACGGCTACTGAAAGTTCTGTTTTATTTATTGGTAGAAGAAGGGATCGCCCTTCCGCTGTCTTACGTAGGAGATATGACAGCTGTTAGCTATAAATACAAAGTATCTAATACTGGAGAAAACGAACATCGAAAATTTTCCCGCACGCTGTCATTAATGCTTTTCTAGGCCTGATGAAATCCTACCAACAGCGTTCTTGCTTGCGCTGAATGCTGTTATGTCAGCGATTTTAACAGTAGTACGCAGAGTTACAAATCGTTGCTGCTGGAATGACACAGTAAGCTCTGCAACCCCTTTCAAACACTGTATTTTATGAATAGAAGTGAGTGATTTACTGCTGTGTCATCATGTGAGAGCGATTAAAATCGGTGATCCCAGTTAATGGGTAATAAAACGTTGTCTAATTCAATAATTTCCCAGTATGGCTGGCCTTAGGATCTTCTGTCATGTGTGCTCAGTCGTGAAGAAGTGAAAGGACAACTTTCGATGATAATATTAGCGACATGATAAACTTTTAAACTTGAGAACCAAAAAACGTATCAAAATAACTAATCAGTTAACAATTCGTGAACCTCTTTCTGTGATTTGATTGGTGAATGTTTTGAAGAGTTCATTTTTTCCTCGTATTAATTGTTAGTATTTGCGCTAAAATAGATGCTATCAGTGCAGTAGCTAGCACTAGTCTTAGAACTAAGAACATTTTTATAACAGTCATCTGTCGCTAACGCTGGTCTGCATACGTTGTAAAAAAACAAAAATCTTTCTTTGTCTAGTGTATCTGTCAACTGGCATCCCTCTACTCTTTGTCGACGCGCGACCAACTTAGAAAACCTTTTGGAACGCCGCTCTAGTAACGATTCGGTCAATGACGAACAGAAGATCGTGGATGAAACGGATTCAAGTGAGACACAGGTACATAGCAGTCGTACTTAGATTATGATGATAGCAATGATTCTGTAATCGTGGAAAAAAATTTAGGCTGAAGAAATGTCGTCGGAAGAAGACGTCCGGCAGCACTCATCCACTGATGATCAGGATGAGATGCAAAAATGCACTTCTTGCAGTACGGAGTGTAGATGTGTTGGACAATCATCCAGTGAAGAAACAGAACCAGAGCGGGTCTATGGTTGCCCGTATGAGCCATTTCTGCGAGCAGATTGAGGGGCTGTTCACTTTCATATTTAAATTCGTGTAGAAACCTGTGTTTTACTTCTCTTTCTAAGGGATCGAGCGTTTTCAGGATCTTTTTTTCGTGAGATAATTCCGCCAGATAGCTTCTTACAAGGAATTCCCGTTGCGTGTGCTACACTTTCTTTGTTTTCTAGACATCCAATGGTTCGTGATGAAGAATTAGCCATTAGAGTCTGTTACGCTAAGCAAATCAAGCACAAGTGTTTCTTTTTTTGCTGTGCTCCCGAAAGTTCTCAGTAACAGCCTTTTGATTCATCAATGATTTTGCAAAATTCTGACCAGTGTGATACTTTGAGAAACATGATTTGTTAATATTTTCATACTTCAGTTCGCTTATTCGTTCTACATAGGAAGAATAATAACAATTTAGCTGTGAATTATTCAGTGTTTTTTTTTTCAAAATGCTGTATGCTGCAGCGCGTTTCTCTCTGTAAAATAATTGAAAGTCAACTTACTTTTTCCCCTAGGAAACGCAAGATCCAGATTTAAGCACAAGTTTTCCCTGTATTTTTTTCACAATTTTTCTTTTTTTCTCCTTTCACTCTTTCTTTCTTTCTTTTGATTTTAGTTCATTATTAACTATTACTTGCTTTTCTGTTCGGACATTACTTACACTGGTTTCTTGTGCCGCTACTGTTGCCTAGTCTATATTTGGATGGACGAAAGCCACCTTAGCAGTAGTGAAGAAATGTCTACTGCAGCAACCCGCTTCATATCGCGTATCGTTGTTGTAGTAATGGTGAAAATCTCGGTGACGTCTTGTAGAATTTCCGCCCTGAATTATTGCAATATGTCTTCAATATTAGCTTCTATGTTTATAATATGTATTGATTAGAGCTGAATCCATTCGGCTCAATGAATGTTAATTTAATAATCTAATCAGTTTGCCTAGTGTCTACTTACTGAGTACGGTAGCAATGGAAACTGACGTAATTGCCTTGATCTCAAGCTCTCCTTGGCCTTGTCTTCGTTACTATATGTTTACACCACTCCGTAGTTTGTTTTTCTTCCTACATTCATTTGATTACTGTGTTTAAATATAAACGATAAACTTAGTGTATTTTTCAAATACATATTGATTTATTTGGTTTTTACCCCCTATGAAGGTACTGTATGACGTGTTGTGACGATAGACTTCACCTTTTCCACGGCTGACTTGTGAGCATCCAGGGTTTATCTCACGTACCCTGGAGATACAGATCGATGCTGCTTCTCCTCATTGTTGCCATCATCTGCAGCTGCACAACGACGATGGCTGAAGTCCGAAGGAAGGTAGCGTTCTTGTTTATTTGTTGTTGTTTTTTTTTTGAACGTGAAATACCCTAAATTTTTCCATTGGTTCGAACGCGAATAAAATGTGAGCTTAACCTAACGACATATGCTGGGCGGTCATTGATGAAAGCAACTCACTCTTTCCCTCTCTCTCTCTAAAAGTAGAAGCTTTTTGCTCGAAAAAAAGTATGTGGAAGTAATCTAATCTTTTGCAAAGTAATCTTTTGCACCTGCGCTGTTTCAGCACAGCTTAGTTGCAGTTTTTGAGTCTCTGTGTAGGGTATTGGCCAGTTAGCAAAAATGCTCCCACTCCGCAGCTTAAAATTCACGTCTTTAACACTATGATCATTATCCTTCGCGTGTTTAACATGGTTATTTAATTAACTGTGTATATATGTCTGCTTTGATTATGTGTTTGTACAGTGAGGGCTTAGTGGTGTACATGTCGAAAACAGTATGTGTCGTGCTACCTTCTGTTGATAATAACAGTTTCCGCTAGTAAACGAATAGAAATGTATAAATAACTGCATATCTGTATCTCCTTCACTGTTGTTGCTTTTTGAAGTTTGATGGTAACGTTTGGTTTAGTTGCCGCATTCTATTGATTACTTGTCGTTTGTCTTGACTGCATGAAGATGAACAATAAAAATGGTGGGCTTGCACCGTTTTCTCTTTCTCTTGACCATGTAGCTACGTAGAATGAAGAAATTCGTGATGAATACTGGAATACATCACGAATATTACTTGTAAATATGCCATTTTTCTCAGTAGTTAGTTTGTGAAGGGCGTTTTATTGCGCTTTATCCTACATTTGTAGTCGTTGAGTGGCCGTTATTTAAGAATCCAGAAATTTTATGGAGAGGTGTACCATTGCAGGGTGGAACAAATAAACTGTCGAAAATTTTCAAGAAAGCATTGCCGACATCTTCACAGGTATTTGCTGAATGATGTAATTTAGTAGGATTTTCGTCCTTTATCAACTTTTCTGCTCTATAGTAATTGCCGAAAAGAGAAATATTAATTTCACCAAAAAAAAAAACTATGTACCAAGCTTTAACAACTTTCAAATCAAAAGGATCTTGATCAAAGTATTATGTTCCAGGCATTTTGCGACCACCTTTTTAATTGATTTCGATCTCTCGTCGGAAAAACCAGGTCATACATAGCGAATAACAAATAGCGAATAGCCTTTTACAGATGTGTAATAAATAAAACTTGAATTGTCCGAATGTTGACATACGATACTAGTGGTCTGGTCCGACTGGGCGGGCCAGAGAACGCAGTTATTGTAACCAACATAAGGAGTATACATACAAAAAGCGAGACAGCAAGTGTTCATCATGTATCCGTATTATTCATATTAAGCTACTATTGTAATTATGGTTGATTCTAATTGGATGGGTGTACCGCAGTCAGTAAGAGGTCCGCTGTGGCTGGACGGTCGATGGTTCGAAACTCTGGTACCAAAAAAAAAAATGGTAGAAATTGGTACCACACCTGTCTGGGAGGATGGAAACACTGACTTGATCATCGGAGGGCACCGCGAGTCATTTCGTTCCAAAACCCCAACGATTACGAATTGCGGTAAAACACGTTGGTGCATCCCAAGTGGATTGATACGCCAAAGACTTTTGCTTTGTAGAAGGTCTTATTGTGAGTCTAATTATTCAACTGCTTGTTCGTAGTCCTTTGATAGCTGGAAGATTTCGACTTAGCTCCCAGAAGACATTTCTTGCGATAATTTCTGGCATGAGTTACGAAAAGCTCCAATCGATAATGTTGTGTCGCGTGCTCTAAGGAATCTGCTGCACTTGGCTTGCACATTGTTTTGCAAAACCACATTCTTGGAGTTTATGGTCTTGCTGATTTTTGACTGGTCTCTAAAGTCATATGTTTTCTTGTGCAACGTTGTAGCTTTATATGAAGTGTTCAACGCTGAAGCTTTTTCAACATCATATTTCGATTTGAAGGGAGGAATTTTTTTTCAGGACCCGTTTTTTTTTACAGTCTATGTGTGGTTCTCTGATCAGTTTTCACCTAGAAATCTTGAGTGTTTTCCAATAATTCGTATGCCCTGCAAACGACTATATTTATTGTGGAACATGTGCGACCGCATTAGAACATTTTTTTGTTGTTTACAGCATTCGAAATGAGCAGGTGCAGTTGAACTATTTCCTTGCATCTTTCTAGATTGAGTATCGGCTAATCGACAGACTGAATTTGTTTGCTTTTTTCTGCTATCGGACCTATATCAAACTATTGATGTACCTATCTACTTCTCCCAGCAATTTTATTCATTTTGAAGTACTACTCAAGAAATGAATGGTGTGCTCCTCAAGATTCTGTTTTCAAGAATTCCTATGGTAAGCACCAATATGACTTCAGAGACAGTGTAACTTCCATGCATCATTATCACAAACATTATCGGGCTAAACCCGTCGCGACAGCAGAAAATACAGAAAAAGAAATAGAATGGAATGCGTTGTTTTTCGAATGCAAAAAAAAGAGGCGAAGCATTTTGAATATGGAGACGTGGTTTTCGATCAACTCACAAACATAAATCTGACAATGTTTCTTTTCTCGTGAATGCTGCGTGATGAACTATGTTCTTGCTGGATCAGGTCACTTGTTTTGGTCAGATATATGTGAAGTAGAATTGGGAAACCCATTGTTTTCTCCTCTTCTCAATGCTAGCTGAAGAACCATAACAATTACTTTGGTAAATACTGCCAAATACTGCATATGGTACAGTGCACTCTAAATCTAAAGAACAACTAATATGGTAGATGAAATACCTCCTAGTGCTGTCAATAAGATGGCAGTATTTTCCTTGCTAGACTGTCTCTCGAAATAACATCTCTTTTCGTTTGTTCTAGAGAAAGGAAGCACGTTACTTGAAGAATGTGGCGTCTCTTGTGGTAAGATTTAGGCTAACTGAATTTTTTATCCAAAGTTTTTTAGATCACTCTCGATCTACGCAGTATTTACAGGCACCTTCTCGCGATGAACCTGTCATCATCGTTGGCGGTGGATTGGCAGGATTGTCTGCAGCTCTGGAAGCGCTGAACCGCAACGCCAAGGTCATAATCATTGATGGGGAGAAGAATCTCGGGGGAAACTCGGCAAAGGCTAGTAGTGGTGAGTGCTTGGATTTGTCGAGGAAACATAAACAGGCGAATGAAAGGATGTTATCGCTGACGATATCCAGCATTGGCGATTTGAACTTCTCCAGATAATAGATATTGATTTTGGACGAAGAGGGGACCGCTACGATTGATACGATCGCGGCACCAAGTAGTGTTCTTACAGGTATAAGTGCATGCGAAACGGTTACCCAGAAGAAGATGGGTATCCAGGACTCAAAACACCTCTTTTATATGGACACAATGAATGCCGGAGATCGCGAAAACGACGAGACTTTAGTTGACTTGCTGGTTAGTTACTTTTAAATCATTGTGCGCCGTTTTATAGAAGGATAGGGAATCATTATTTTAGGTTGAGTCATCCTCCGATGCGGTCGATTTTCTTATAGAACATGGAGTTGATTTGAGTGATATTAATTTGTGCGGTGGACATTCGGTGCCAAGGACGCATTGGTACGCTGTAGTGCTCTAACTTCGTATGAATCAATCGCTTCAATTCTTCCAACCAATCGTATGCTTGAGTGCCCATTTTCCTAAGAAGAATTTGCTAATTAACTGCAAACTATTTTCCCCTATTACTTCCAACACACCCACAACTCTTTGCTTTCACTCTTCTCCGTTCCATTCATATCTTCATCCTTTTTCATATCTTTCAAGGAACTTTCAGGATCCCATCTCCTAAGGAGGGTCGACCTGTAAATGTTGGCTTTGGCATCATATCGAAGGCCAAGGAACGGATCCTCGAAATCCAAAAGGCTAGACCAAATGACGTCACCATCCTGACAGAAACACGTGTTGTTGGACTGACGTCATGGAACGCGTATGTGAATGGAGTTAATGTTGTTAAGGACGGGAAACGATGTGCGTTTTTTGGACACAGGCACCTTTCTTGCCTTCAATGCTAACATATTCTCTTTTTTTGTATTCGTACCAGATTGGAATCATATAAAGAGTTGTTTCCAGCAGAAATAAATGGAAAAGCGGTGATTTTGGCAACTGGTGGATTTAGCGCAGACAAAAACGAAGATGCCAGCTTACTGCATGAGTTCGCTAGCGATAAGGTTAGATGCTCGCTTGACATTCCACTCAATCGTTGAGTAACATATAATAACATATAAGCGGAAAATCCTTACAAAATTCTTAAAATTAGTATAAAGTATGATCGGGACCCACGCAGTAGAAACGAGGATTCTGAACGCTTCACTAATTCGGCGATGCCAAACTAAATCTCACCAGTTTGCTTATATTAAGGATTTTATGATCATACCACAGTTTTGCTGCTTCTCACTGAGAGTTGAGACTGCCTAACCTTTGACTTTACCTACCGGAAGGATGGATTGAGATTTTTCAATATTTTCAACTAAATAAGTAGAAATCTATGCACGGCTATGAACTGCATTCTTCGTTCGTTAGAGACTTGCCTTTTAATAAATGCTGACAATTGTAAATCATCGTCAACCTGCCCCCAATCTATGCACACCAAAAATTAGAGTGCTGTGCCCATTTTATGTCGTCCTCGCCAACGGTGACAAGGCAATACTCTGGCAACATTATTTAATTTTATTGTTCTTTGCTTTTAAAAATTTTTCGGATGTTTCTTTCTAAATGCTTGACTTTATTTTATAGCTATTCGCTTTTTCTCGTTGATCATTACACTTTTGTGCCTCCGCTATTGAGGTCCACGTTTGCTAGCGCTTTAGTATCGAAAAACATAGAAAGTCAGTATGGACTTTAGTGCTATTATTTACATAATACTTCCTTTCTTTTTCTTTAAGACGAACTCACCTTCTTTCAGTTGAAATTTCCGACTACTAATGGTCCTTGGGCAAGAGGTGATGGCGTGAAGATGGCACGGGCCATGGGAGCTCAGGTTTTTATAGATAAAAAATTTGAACTCCTCCGGATTTTGTAATCATTTTAAGGTAATCGGCATGAACAGAGTTCAAATTCATCCAACCGCATTCGTGGATCCTGCTGATCCCGGTGCAGGGACGAAATTCTTAGCTGCAGAAGCGCTTAGAGGGAAAGGAGCAATTTTGGTAAGTTCTTTTCAGGATGTGCTGTTAGTGGCTTGAATTAAAGATGCGCTTATTGCTTCTTATTTTCCTTCACTGAAAAATTCTTGACAAGTAACTACTTATTAATGCATTATTAAACTATTTATAGAGTAGGGCTAAGGACAACAACGCCGTTTTTGCGAATTTTGGGAGCTATAGTTCTTCTTGTCATACAAATTGTTTGTATTAGGGTGTTCGGAAAGTATCTGTCGAAAATTTCGCAGTAGCGCAGATTTTTTGAGGTGTTCTGGAAGTGTGTCTGTTTGTTTGTTTGTCTGTGTTTGTCTGTGTGTCACGAAATTCGAAGAAGGGGGTGCGACGGGTCCACTGGCGCCAGATAGCCATAGAAGGGGATGTGACGAGTCCACCGGCACCACATACCTATAGAAGCGAGTGCGACGGGTCCACTGGCGCCAGATTCCTATAGAAGGGGATGTGACGGGTCCACCGGCGTCAAATACATATAGAAGAGGGTGCCACGGGTCCACTGGCGTCGGGTTGGCGCGCCGGCGCCTTATAGCTATAATACGGGGTGCGACGAGTCCACCGGCGTTGAAATGGTGCGTGATAACTTCGTGTGCAAGACGCAAAAGATAGATGGTTGCAGTCGTTTCATAGCCGTTGCGACTGGGCGCTTTGCTCTTCACCTTTGGACTCCTCTGCGTGTCTATTTCCTTCTTCATTCGCCTCAACTTGGTAGTATGCCGTTCTCAGAAAGTGAAAACCCGCGTGCAAACGGCTGCTTAAGTAGTAGCAAGATGTTTATGTGATCTGACATGGAACGTTATCTTTATCGGTAGGAAGATGACTTTCACGTCATTTTATGCTAAATTATCCTTCTTTGATAACTGTTTGGGGAAAACAGTAGGAAAACCCATATTTCGCGTGATACTTTTAAACTTTGTCTAAAATATATTGGTATGGAGTGTTTGAAGCTGAAGTTCGAATGTTCTCCAAATGTAGAGCTGACGCGTCGAGAAAGAAGACAATGAAATCTTTCGCTTTTAGTTATAATATAAAAAAGGAAGAAAGATTGTGGAGATACACGAGTTCAATTTCATAGAAAACGGCACTAATAGTAATTTTCGTTGATTAGTGAAGGGGAGCGAAGCGAACACCATAGAAAGTCTGAAGTCCGGCTTCAGCCTTTACGAGTTCGAATCTGGCCACACCGCTGCTGAAGCCCATCGAAGCTTAAGTCAAGTATTCGGCACTGAAGCCCCTTCTGAGCGGTCTGTGCGCGCCTGGTTCCAGCGTCTCAAAGCCGGAAACAAGAAACTCGAAGATGATCTCGACTGCAATATCGTTCGACGAACTGAAGAATCTGGCGGCGCAGCATCCATATGAAGGTGTGCGATATTTTGCTACCAGTCTTGGCTGTTCGCTGTCCACCGTGAGCCATGGACTGCGATCTCTCGGAATGGTGAAGAAGCACGGTCAGTGGCTCCCACATGCATTGAGCGACGGCAACCGGCAAAAACGCCTGGACATCTGGACTCAGCTGTTCTCCAGAAGCCGCAGATTCGGCTGGCTGGACACCATTGTCACTGGAGATGAAAAATGGGTCCTCTAAGTCAACCACACCCACAAACGTGCGTGGTGCGCCGGCGATGAAATGCCGGATCCTTTCGTGAAAGGTGAAATCCATGAGAAGAAGGTCACGCCGAGCGTCTGGTGATGATTTCATGGAATCTACCGTTTCGAACTGCTGCCGGACAGCACGACAGTTACTGCCGAGGTCTACTGCGCTCAACTTCAAATACTGACCGACAAGATCCGCAAGGAGCACCCGAAGCCCGACAACGTTCGCCTGCTGCACGATAGCGAAGAAGACTTCCCAGAAAATTCTGAAACTTGGATGGGAAGTTCTACCACAGCCACCATACAGCCCGGACCTGGCCCGACCGACTAGCACCTCTTCCGATCGCTTCAGCATCACCTGGAAGAGAAGCGCTACGATGATCGTGACTACCTCGAAAATGACCTTCGGGCTTTCTTCGCCTCCAATTCGCCTGAGTTCTACGCCAAAGGAATCCGTGATCTTGTGAGACGTTGGCAGAAGGTTGTCGATGTTGATGGAGGTTATTTCGTCGAATAATAAAGTGTTGTTAAAAAGTTGTTTTGAAATTTTGCATATTTCGGCAGATACTTTCCAAACACCCTAATAGGTAACAACAGCTCATGTGTACTTGATACCACGGATTTCGATTCCTAACGATGCAACTTGTTCTTGGAAACCACTTTGAACTATGATGTTTTCATCTTTTTTGATTTTCCAGGTGAATTCGAAAGGTGTACGATTCGCAAATGAACTCGGCAGACGTGATTATCTTACTGGAAAAATACTCCAGGAATGTAAACCAATCGAAGGATTCCATGTTAGCTTGTTGCTCCCGAACTTACTAATTTATTCATAAGCCGACCGATAAAATTTATTCAGAATGGCTCCGCCGGACTCTCCTCAGCGATAATGCTGATGAACGACGAGGCAGCGGATTCATTTGGGCGACCGGCTTTCACTTTCTATCATATTGTCAAGAAGTTTTTCACGGTTAGTGCTACTTTTTACGTTGCTACGTTGGTAGATTGGGTCTCTTCTCGATTTGGGAACGAGAGTGGGGCATTCGAGTAACGGGAAAGAATTCCGGTGCTGCAGAAGACCTATTTTCTAGCGAAGATTTTTGACCTTGTAGCACGTTTGAGAGCATTTTGCTGGAGGTGGATTTTCATTGCTGAAGAAAAACTGGTTACATCGAACTTTCTATAATAAAATATTTATCGTCTTGATCAATAAAAAATGTTTAACTTCAACTTCAGGTTGTTAGCTTATTTATCAATTTTATCATTTTATTTAATTACTGAGTAGTTTCGAATCTTTTGGTTTTAAAGTTTTTTTAAGAGACACTGTACATTTTCAGAAATACAACACAGTGAAAGATTTTACCGAAGCTTCTGGTATTTCTTACGAGGCTTTGAAAGACACACTCCTGAGTTACAACAAATACGTGACGGCTGGTAAAGATGGAGCCAAAGATAAAGTAACTTTTTTGGACAAATTTGAGTATTCCTCAGAACCATCCAGGTTTCTTCAGGACGCTTTCGGAAAGACTGTGTTTCCGGTCTCGTTTGATGTAGATAAACCCATTTACGCAGCGATTATCACCCCAGCAATTCATTACACAATGGGTGGCTTAAAAATCGACAAACAGGTATTGGTGTTGTAGAATAACGTATAGTAGGGTCAAAACGAAATGAAGCAGGGACAGTTGTGTAAGCGTCTCGAAGCGGCGCGGTGGAGCGTAGCGGTTGGGACCGTGTAAGGATCCTCGCTACCGCCACCCATCTCTGCAGTTCGCCATAGTCCCACAGCTGTCTCCACCGAACCGCTTCGGGCGCAACCGATTACGCATCTGCACGGTGCTTCATGTCGTTTTGACTTTACTACATACTATCGGTTACATGTATGATTATAGGCTCATGTGATTAATGAGTTTACCACGGCACCTTTCAAAGGACTCCTAGCGGCTGGAGAAGTAACTGGTTTGTTGTTTTTTCCTTAAGTTACCAAGAATAGCTTTCTAAAAGATTTTTTTTCTGAACTAGCACTTACCATTTTAAGTTTTTTGATCACATTGGAGAGGCGGGAGTGCTCAATGCTCAGTCGGTAAGAGGTTCTGGCGTGACTGCATGGTCGGTCGATAGTTCAACACCGTCCTAGTGAAAATCAAGCATTTAATCCCCTGATAAATTGGTGCTAGACTTGTCTGTGAGGATAAAAACCCTGACTTGACGCATCGGCCAGCCCCCGCAAGTCACTGTATAGGCAGACGTTCATAAACCTCGAACGACCTTAAGTTGAAGTGATCGTGTTGGCTCATCCTAGGCGGATTGATTAACGGAATTCGCTCTTTTCTTTTTTGTTATCGGTCATATTTTCTTTTCTACCTATTCAAAGTAAGTAATCAAATTTATCTGTCTAGTTGTGGTCACACCAATTTAGGAGGTTTGCGTGCGCTTTCCATCGAAGTTGTGCAATTGGAAAACTGAATGTTAAATACACTCCACAGCACAATCATCACTATCCCTACATATAGGGTCAAAACGACATGAAGCACGGTGCATTTGCGTATGCGCTCGAAACGGCGCGGTGGAAGCAGCAGTTGGAGCCGAGGTGGAACCATCGCAAACTGCAGCGATGGGTGGTGTCAGCAAGGGTCAGTGCGCTCCTAACCGCTACGCTCCACCGCACTGGCTCGGAAGAAGCCGCGTACGCAATCGCACAGTGTTTGACCCCACAGATAGTTTTTGCAGGTCTCCTATTTGTAACCATGAGATTCTTTAGGCGGAGTACATGGTGCTAACCGATTAGCCGGCAACTCTCTATTGGAATGTGTTGTGTTCGGAAGAATTGCAGGACGAAACGCTGCTGTCATTGATTACACTCACGAAGAGTTATGACGCCAAGTGTTTTGGATCATTTTTGATCTACCCGAGTCTCTCGTATTTATGGTTGTTGTTGGTATTGTTTTGTGCATCACGGGATTACGTAGGAAGATTTTATTGGTATTAAGACACACTGTAAGAAGAGTAGTGCATAGAGTTTAATTTATTATTTGTATTCTATCTGTTATTAGTAGATTCTATTGTATACCACATGGTTAAAATTTGGGTCCCGGTATCTACAGTGTTATGCTTAATAAATTAAGAGCTTTGGTCGAATAAAAATAATTGAGGTTCGGGGTTATCTCCAATGGATGGTTTATCCGTGGATTTTTTTCTGCCTAATATCGCGATGTGTAAATTCTCGAGATATTGTTAGTTCGCAGGTGAGGTCAAATGGATCGTGGTCAGTTCGTCGATATAGGAGAGTTTGATATAAACGCTGTGGATATGGATTGTGCACCACAGTCGGCCGAACATTATTTACAGCAGGTACTCATTTTTCTTCCTTATTTGAACTAAACACTATTGATGAAGCGGAAAAGAATAATTTAACATTGCTCTCTAATCTAAGGGCAGGTAATTTAGGAACCTTAAAATTACGTTCAAAAAAAGCAAAAGTAGTGGAAAAAGTTATTTCATTGCGCTTAATGCCGGGACTTGATTTTTTTTTCAACACACTTGTGTCGAATATACCGTAAATCTGGCCTAATATCCCACGATTTCCCTGTTACACACATTGCCTCTTCCGAATACCTTGTCCCAATCTGAGGCCCGTCGTCGCCGTCGGGGCTGCTCTGGTTTCTTTTAATCTGCTTTCTGACGACACCTCTACTGATTTTTACCTATGTGTTAAATGTGTCCTGTACTGTTTTCCAAATTCTTTTCTTGCAGAGACATTGTTTACTTTTTTGAAACCGTTAAGGTCATAGCTGATCGTGTCAGAGGTCCATCATGTGTTTCCATGGTTCAGCCTTCCGTCTCAGAATTAGTGTCAGAGAAGGAAGCCCCTCCTTCGGTTCAAGAAAGGGATCCTCGTGCTCCTCCTAGGGAGTGGTGCAAAGCCAAGGTGGCTGAATTCTCTGCATTTCGATCGCGGGTAGAGAAAGCACCAAGAAAAAGAGTAATGAAGTTGAAATGGCCTAATATGGTTGGTATTAAATTATCTGATTTCCAAAAAAAAAGCTTTTTTCCTGCTTTAGTCTGATGCAGAGCAATGGGAGGATGTGCTACTACGGCGTTGTCATCCGAAGTGTACACAATTCTTATCGTCTTTTCCGAATCATCAAGGAACTCCACCTGCTGTACCAATTGTGCTGAGCATGTCGTCGGCTCTGGTGAGGTCTCCCATATTGATTAGATTGATCTGAAAACATTTACAAAGTTGTACTCTTCTTCATGAATTTCGCTTGGAAATGTGGTGTACTGCAAGCATTTATTTTTAAAACATATGTTTACATATCTGATATGTGCGCGGGGTTTCACAAATGTTCCTTAAAGAGCAATCACAGTGTAGTGCGAAATCTTATGTTTGAAACAAATAAAAGGTTATCCACGAACCAGAAAAAAAATTGCGAACTCATCCTTCAGGTAGGGCGATTCTATGCGATCAGAGATTTAGCTTGAATGCACTGGACACTTCGTCTCATTTTTTTACATGGTTAAAAGCGTTTACGTACTTGGCGCGTATTTTCGAGAAAACTGTATAGTTCACAATAGATCTGTAATCACAACAAACAGATTGTCTAGAGAAATCTTATCGGATGTTGTGCAGTCTTATGTTCCCGCTGTAGTCTAGATTTCAATGTCCTAAAACTAAAGCTGCTGAACTAAAATAAATTGAACATGAAATTGGGATATCGACGCTCAGGAATACCTGAATTGTCAAATGTATGACAATTCAGGCAATCCTGAGTCAGCACTTGAGATGGAAACGCATGCTCGCTTTCAGTTATGAAGAGCAGTACTCAGTTATCGGGATTTTTGGATATTGACTTTGTCGAATTTTCTGAAATTTTCCATAGTCGATAGAACTATCGCATATTATTTGATTAAATTCTGTTAATTTCTAATTATTTGAAACGTCGACTCCTTGGAAAAGTTCTCCTTCTTCTAGTTGAATAATTTGAATAGAAGTACTCCAAATTCTCAAAGGAATGAAATGATGAGTCTTACCGAAGCACATCTAGGTTGAAACGTTGATACAGTACGCTGTCGAATGGGCGGAATGTGATGGATTCTCCAGAGCTTTACGTGAATGGTTGTTCGTTCTACTCCTGTTGGTTCATAAGCCATTAATGCCAGATGTATGCGCTGCAATGCGTGCATTAGCAAATCTATGCAGGAATTTGAGAAGTTCCATGGATGTTGAAAGGTTACATATTTTCCTTTTATAGTCAGTGGTAGCCCGATAGTTATGTGGCAGGTCAACCGTCCCCAGAAACAGCAGTCGACGACATTTTTTATAGTAAATATTTATTTACCTTAATTAGTTAAAGAATTAGTAGAGTGCAGCAAGCGACTTTAATTCGCACATTAGCCGCAGATTAATTGGTTGTTAGCTTTCGTTGGAGGTAGACAGGTAAAATGGATACCACACTGACTTTTCTTTTCGTATTTGGTGGATAAATTAGGTAAGGTTATAGTTGACTAGTTGACGGTCAAAGTCTGCATAGGTAAAATCAACATATGTATTATAATTCGGATTCTACTACTGTGTAGTTTGTAGACTTTCTGTGTAATGAATGCATGCTTAGATGTTTTAGTTATTTAATTTCAGCAGTTGGGCTCGGATGTAGCTGTTGTAATTCAGCATTTATCTGGGGGTTCTTATCAGGTCGGCTCAGCTATGTACCCTTCCTTCGTAAAATATCCTTTAAATAAATAGTAAATTGTAAGATTGGCTATGCGACGTTATCTTGAATCAAATTGAACTCTACATGCATATTTAGAATGATTAGGTTCACCCTTGCTTAAACTAATTTTTTGGATATGGGGCTATAAATGTATGAATTTAGTTGGGTGGAAACAGCGTGTAATTGTGCTGAAGTACAATCTTTCCAACATTCGACGGAACATTATTCGGGTCAAAACGATTTGATTTCTGCAGTTGCGTAAGCGGCTACGCTCGAATTGATGCGATAGAGACTGCGATCGAGATAGGGTTCTACTCATCTGTGCAGTTCGATTGCAGCAAGCAGGAATCCCATGTCGATTCAGCTCCATAGCGCCAATTTGAACCGGTTACACAACTGCGTATCTGACCATATTCATGTGACGATGAACGTAAAGTTTACAGAGCTGCATCTTTTCAGGAAGGACGAAATTCGTGAGCTATCGTGGTTCATCTCTGTAGTCGGTGAATATTTTGGTCAAACCGATTTGGCTGATCTATGAATGTTCACAATCCTATGTAATAAATAAGCAAAAATTTGGTCTGGATTATTTTCGGTTTTCTGGTCGTTCATTGTACATGTGGATCAATTGGAAATTCATGATGTTTATCAGAAAACAGGAGCAGCTGAGGTGGAGTGCTCGATTATATTTTGAAAAAGTGTAAAAATATAATTGGCATTTCGTAGAACATTGTGAACTTTTGTGAATGGATAACATTTTTGGTACCGACCTACAAAATAGCTTCAAAACCTTGTTTATTGTTTTTTGATGGAAGTATAAGTGTTTATAGACGTTTTTAAACAAAAATCAATAAGATTAAGTGACAGCGAGAAGTGCTAAAAGTCGTTAAACTTATAGAAATTGGCAGTGAAGAAGTAACAACAAATGTAGCAGTCCCAGGGTATTTAGTTCTAGAAATAAGACTAAATCTACTCTAGTAAGTTATCCTTCCATTATGATGAACAAATAAGACTTGAGAATAAATAGAATTAATAGAGATGCAGGGAAAATCTTGCAAAGCCGTACATTTGGTTAGAGATAAACCAACAACATAGTGCTCTATCAGATACCCATATTAGCTTTTTTCTGAACTTACTCGTGAACTTCCATTACGAATTCAATTTTGACATTTTAGCAAGTAAAACCTAGTATTAAGAACAGTTTTTGCCTACTTACCCAATGTTATTGCCTTTTACATTAATCTTTGTTATAGAGTTTGTCACGTGTATCTACGAAATTGCCTTGATTCTGTCGCATTTAAAGACTAGTTCTCGCCTGTTTTTTTTTCAAGCATTGTTTGATTTCAGAACACTTAAACCCCCTCTGGTTTCTTTCCCTTGTTTCCAAAGTTCTCATTCTCAACATGATTTTAATTGTTTAATGATGTTCTCTTGTGAATAAGAATTTACAGAACTTTATAAAAATTCATTTGAATAGAGCAAGCATGGCAAGATGATATTCACGAGTGCAACGTGTCAGTTCCATTAAGTCCTTGGAATGTGTTGTTTTAATCCCTGGTAGCTCTTCTAACAATTTTATGACCTTTGAAGTAAAATAGTGGAAGTAGTTCGCTATAAGTATACATATTGAATGTTTAGCATGAGCACTCACCTTATTGCACTGTTCATCAAATACTTCAACTTGTTGTTGGTACAGTACAGCTCTCCTTTCAATTTGTTCCGTGGTTTTTGCTTGTTTTACGTCATGTTTCGCCAGATCCATTGCAGATTTTGCTCTTGAAAGATACAAATTTCGAGTACCGTACTTGGTTTCAGTACCCTCCAAAATTACGGTAGAAACTCTAAGCTTGTGTGGATGGTAGTGACACTTTCGGCGAAGGGAAACGCGAAGATTTTCGATGCTACTCTTATTCTACTACTATGTAGGGTTCAAATGTAGTTTGTAAATACAACAATGTAAACGCGAAGCATCTCCTAGAAGTCCAAAGAAAGAATAGTTAAGTAGCACCAGGATGATCACTTTGTTCCACGTAGCAAACTTTCGAACTCCTACGAGTTATGGAATTAACACCTGGAAATCAGTCTTTAGTCAGTCGTTCTGGAGTTTAAAAAACATTCTCTATTAATTTCACCACTAAGCCACTTTATGCTCTTTCATTTCGTCATCTCTAGGTGTAATTGCCTGTTTCGCTCGTTAAACTAATGCTCTTGCTTTTTCTGAGAATGTTTCGTGCTTCGCTTGTGGCGTTTGGAAAGTGCTTTTTCAACTTCTCCTTTGGTTTCGCCAAGTGAAGTTTGGACTAGCCAAGTGTCATTAATACGTGTAGTGCTTCTGCTTTGTTATTCGAGCTAAAACTGGCGTCATTTACGGTCGTTATCGGGCACAAGTTGCTTCAGCTCGTCTTTTTTTCTGTCATATTCTACATTTAGTTTCATCACTTGTTGTTTCCGTTTCAATTCGACATATTTACAGTCGCGCAAACTTTCGTGATACAGAAATTCTGCAAATGCAGAAAAAGTTCGTGAAGGACGCACTGATTAAAATTCTGGCGACTCTCAACAAGCGCTTTATATTCGAGTGAGTCGAAACGGCGTAGGTGACGAATGCATGCACGTTTTTTAATCTAAAATATTTTTTTTTTCAGAAAAGATTTACTAATATTCGTCCTTGAAACAGAACACTGTATTCACCTGATAGTCGCGTTTGCATTTTGCCGCATTTTCCAGGATATTGCAGATTTTTGCTATAGGTCCTACTTTGTCTTGTGAGAGAAACTCCTAGAATTATTATCCTCCAAACCTCGAAGTTGTGCTACAAAACATTGCAAATATGATAATATCTAATATCTTTTGAAGATTCTGACTTGGAAAGCTTCGAGAGCTTTTTTCATTTTATCAAATGGATCCTCGTTGGGTGGGCACTCAACGCGCTGAAATTGTCAGGTTTTTGCCGATGATCTAAGCGAAAACCGGAAAAATCGACAAATTCCATGTTCTCACGCCAGTTGCTAGTATATTAGGGTCGGGTTGATTGACTGCTTCCAAGAGATCAACGAGTTTTAAGACAGAATTGTGATAAGAGTCGTATTTTTGCATGTCCTGAAAGTTACAACCACGAGTTATGGTCTCTGTCGAACGTGCTCTAGAGGTGGACACCAATACTCTCTCTGCTCTCGCTGATCGATAAGAACCACAATGCTGATGGGCCACTAGCAACTTTTTTTTTCTTTGATTGATTGATACTTTCCTCCTCCTTTTCTCTTTCCTTTCGTTCTTTTTCCGTGTAATTGTGCACAGCGTGTGGATAGGACATAGTCATAATCGTAGTATATATCCTGTTCGTACACAATTACACGATAAAAAGGACGAGACATTATCGAGAACTAGGAGGAAAAAAATGTTCTCAGCCTTTGTTCAGAGGCTGAACGGCGCTGTCCTACTATCGATCAGATCATCAATCGGCGGCTGCAACATCCATTCGATGATCTCGAAATTTTCTCACCAATATGTCGTACTATGCGGGAAATACTTGTAGCGGTTGTCTCAGTGTTATCGTGTTTTGTTATCGGCATCGGACTTTCTAATGGGTTTCGCTTTTTCCGTTCACGTCTGAGGGAATGTTGGTTTTAGATCAATAATTTTGTGTAGCGTAACATCCGTATCGTCGTATTTCTGTCATCTGCCACAACGCAAGTTCATTCTTCGCTTTACATACGCTTCTCTTTCCTCCCTCTCCCATTCGATAAGCTATAGCGTTTACACAGTTAAACAGATCTTTCGCTGGCTAAATAACTAGTCTACATGAGAGCGGCACGGGAGTCTCACGTTAGTTTGCAAGACACTGCCTGCGGTTCCGTTAGCGTCTCGACGTAAGTGGCGAAAAAGAGGGGAACCCAGTTACCTTCATTTCGTCAAGTAACTACTACTTTAATATTCATTAACCTAAACACCCTCAATCAGAGAGCACTTAAAATTCCGGAGTTGACATCACTACAAATTTTTATAGCAGAAGAGGGCCATATCGTGTAATTGGATTTTGGAAGTAGATGACCACGTTAGGACCATCCTGGCATGATTGGCACTTCCACCAATTGAAACGAAAGTGAATTGTTCACTTTGGAGACAGTTCCGCAAAATGTTCAATGGTGTAGTAGTTCACAGGATAAAAACCATGGTTTGGATGTATCTTCACTTCATCCCTTTAGAATGTGGTCAATGAGATGTCTTAAACTGTAAATTTTCTTCTTCTTAACCTTTGCCAAGCTTAAAATCTTCTCCAACGTTTGGAATAGCTCAGTAGCTTTGCTCAGTTTAGAGCCATCGAATAGTTAAGTACTTTTTTCACAGATTTCATTACCCTCTAATTTCCACGTAAGAATCCAGTTTGCAGCAAAACCTCACAGCATTGAATTCTCGCGTCATTTGAGTTTCTTCGATGTTGCCAACTTTCTCTTGGATTTTGAATAAGAATTTTCGACGAAAACTGAAACCTAAAATGGACAAAGGTAGTGTTTTAAAGTATTTGAGCCACGCTTTCTAGACAGTTAACATTACCAACCTTTTCCACCTTCACTCATTTTGTGTTGGTGACTGATTGATAAAATGTACTAGGAGAGAATGAGTGTCCTTTTGATCATGAGTTGTTGTTATGATTTTATACTAAAGCAACACAACTACCACTATCAAAAGCAAATAATACTGTTATTGCGATCAGTTCGGAGATGAGAGTTTGTTCTACGATCGAGCGCTTTGGGTTGTGGAGAGATACTGCGCCCTGTAATCAATGACCAATCAATCCCAACCTGAGACTGCAAGAATGATTGAGGACAATATGACGATAAAATTATCAAGAACAGGCAATTTCCAACAGTGTGGATGCTAGAAGCAATTGGTGAGAGTACTCGTATGTTTTGAAACGAGCTTGGACCTAGGAATATTTTTGCGTATAAATAAATATCGCTGTACTATAAATAAATGAGTCGCCCATCATAAAATACGGGGCGATCGAAGGGTTGTGTGTTGTTTGTTCTCGTTCTACATCTTAGTAGACCTACGGCTGAAGCAAAACTTGTGTCGGGAACATGCATCGCTTCCTTGGTGAAATTCCACACTGGCCTTTTCCCACAGAGCGCAACAAGCTGCTTGGAGCTATTTCCTTCCTGCTTTCCATAGTTATTCCTTCTTTTTTTCGTATGAAAGTTTGTGAATTGGATTAAGTGGTCCTATAATGTCATCCATTAGTTTCGTAGTTTGTTGAGCTTGTGAGGTTCCTCTAAGATTTCAGTTTGTTGTTTGTAAAGATGGAATATCTACACTTTATTCGTGTAATTGTGCAGGATTACCATTTCTCCGAATCGGAGTCATAGTAATGTCTTTAAATCCATCCTATATTAAAAATAGTCATCACATTTACACAAGAAGTAAGACAGCAGTGCGGCTTCTACTGCGGAATTGAAGTCTTGAAGAAGATGTCCTAGCATCAGGACAAACTACTAAACTAGCGAAAAGAGAGTTTTCTTAACACTATTGCTTTGAGAATTGGTAATCGTGCATAGTATTGTGTAAAAAAATCAACAGAAATTAATCTCTATAAACTAAGACCTTGGAGGAGTTCTGACAAAAGGAAAAAATGAAGGAAAAGTACCTTGCTGAAACTACGTAATTCTATTCATAAACTATCATACGGTAGAGATCGAAAAACAAGGAGAGCTCCGAGCAGCTCGTCGCACTATGTGGATGGGACAGTGGGCCTCTTCACCGAGAAAACAATTCTTCACTTTAAAGGCATCACTCTACGAATCTGAGGTGGTATGGATTTCAGGTGGAGTATTCGTATACGAGATCGTAGATCATGGAGAGGAGGGTGATTCCGTCCATTTCTTCCTAATTGTCGTAAAAAACGGCCCGGAAGATACGGCTGCGGGCGTTCTGGCGCACTATTTTCCACAAGGAGTTCGACTGGAGGGCGCCAGCCTTGTGGGGCACCGAATCTTCCGGAACGTTTTTTACGGCAATTAGGAAGAAATGGACGGAGTCACCCTCCTCTCCATAATCTACTATCCCTTATAAGAATACTCCATCTGAAATCTGCACCACCTCAGATTCGTGGGGTGATGCCTTTAACAAGCACGTTTTGCCACAGTTTTACATTGCTCACTTTATTTGGAAGGATCGTGATTAACGTCACCGTGCCCCTACCTCTGTAGAACATGGTTTCGCTGTCGCCGAAACTGTTTCGGTCCGAAATCCTCAGCGGGGTTTGTACCAATCCCCGCTTACGTTGATCGCTGGGGCGATAAACTATGCTGCGGTAGTGCTGAGATTGATGGCGGCATACCACGAACTGGATGGTGTTGGAATCCCTTCACGAATTTAGGGTCCTCTCGCACCTTCCCTCATACAACCTTTACAGTGCCTTAGATTTGAGCAAAAATAGGCGGCGCGTATGCTTGCCCTCGCAGTCGGGGGTGGGAAGAAATTGCTCCAAGTCGTGATATGTTGCCTTTAGTGAGAAAGATTTTAATTATGGCTACACGAAACGCATTCAAGTCTAATTAAACGAAAAAAGGAAGGAAAATATCAAAACGAAGAGGAAACATTTGCGCATGGTACCTCTAACCATAGAAGATGAAGAAAGAAGTACAGGGTGTCCGTGAATCATGGTGCACTTTTGACCGGTCACAGGAAAAGGAACAAAACAAGATAGAAATGTGAAACCGAATGCAAGGAAATCACTCTAAGTTTCCAAGCACAAGCGCCAACATTGTTCGCGAGTATCTGGATTCAACATTATCCCATCGGTGGATAGACAGGCCAACACGATTCCCGAATCTGACGCCATTGGAATTTTACTTGTAGGGTTGTGTGGAACAAAATATGTACGGTGAACGTATCAATCATTTGAAACAGAGAATCAGAGATGTTATTCACTCTGTTGCAAGAACCGCCCTTACCTGTGTATGGGAGGAACTTGAGTATCGCTTAGATGTGTGTAGGGCAACAAATGGAGGCGAAATCGAAAAGCACTGTACAAGTAAATATAAAGTCGCTGGCATTAATCAATCCCGCTTGGGATGCGCCACCACGTTCACTTCAATTCAGAATCGTTTGAGGTTCACGAACATGTAACTAGCCTATTTAATGACTTGCTGTGGCCAGCCGTTGTGTACGGTCAGTGTTTTTATCCTCCCAGACAAATCTGGTACCAATTTATCGAGAGGGATGAAAGGCTTGGTGAGCACTAGGACAGATTCGACCCTCCAATCGATCGTATAGGCAGCGTATCCTCTAACCAACTGCGCTACAACCGCCCTAAAATCCATTGTATAGGTGAGAAACCTGAAAAGCTCTTCATTTATTTGGTGACGACTTCACATTTCTATCTTGTTTCGTTGCTTTCCTGTGATCGCTCCAATGTGAACTATGATTTTACGGACGCCCTGCACTACTTCCTGATTTTGAAGTAGATGCTTTTTTTAGAACAACTTGTCCTTTGGGGTGTTCGTTCGGAAGTCGCAAAATTACTTTAGCACTTTTCTCGAGTACCAAGGAATCTGATCAGACTCTAACCTCAAAAATAATTAGTCTGAACGCTGTATTTGGCCAAGTGCTTCTCAACCGAAGCGTCTGGGATTGGTTAACGGGCATGCAACAATAGCATATAAAGTTGATATTCCCAATTTACGACCGGGCTCAGATTACTCCTGCTACTGTTGTCACTTTCTGTGGCTTTAGGTGGCCTTTCTTTCCAAACTACACCAAATTGACACCGCCGTAACAAATATGTGGTTTTCCAAAAGTTGATACTTTATCGCATCTAAGTTACATTACATATGGCACATATTACGGTCGTGAGCACAAGGAACAACGAGTCCAAATGCCGACGAAGAGGAAAAATTGAGGAGTTACAGTATACACTCATTGATCGATGGGTATTAGAACATGAAAGGTACAACAATTATGCTCTCGAAACATAGAAAAGAATGGAGTTGAACCCCTACTAATTGAGTATTCGAGAAAAAGAAGCAGAGAACCAAACTTGAGCAAGAAAAAAAGATCTGATCGTCTGCGTTGCTGTGTATGTGAGAATCGGAACCGGAGTTTCTTATCTTTGAAATGGGTTACCTCAGCAAAGCTGACGACACTACAGTTGTCAACACACCATTAAATATAACTTGAGATGAGATGGAACCTTGAGTTCAGGAGCTCTATGGACATCCGTGATAGTCCACGAAATCCTCGTCAATTTTCTGCTAGATCCTGCCAGAATGATGAGTACTCAGATTACTTCAAAAATTCGAAAGAGGTGGTTACCCCAGCAATTGCGAAGACGACGCAAATTCATAGGACAAATAGGAATTCATGGGAAATTTATTCCCGGAAGATCATGAAATTAGCGTAATTTGCAGCAGTGGCTCTTAAGTAGTACACCTTGCAATTACCGTGGTGCTGTCAAATATAAAGAAATGCAAAAGAAATGTAGTGAATTATAAGATATGTCGGATATGCAATATGTACAAGCAGTGGACTAGAAGAAATATGAAATTTCTTGGAAATTTCCTGAAATCGAGTGTTTCAAACTGAAGATTGATGATAGGTAGGGAATGATTGCACCGTATATTCAACTGGTGTGCTTTGAGTGTAGCCGGTTGGTCCCTGAAAATGTGGAAAAATGAGTCTTCGAGAAGCACTGTGAAACGTAGATTTTCCCTCCCACTAACTGAATGGGAATGATCAGGGGATTTTGGGCTACAAGAGCTTTTTTAAACTTTCCTCTGAAATATATTTTAGTCCTTAATCGTTGTTGGTGCTAATTTTTTATTTTACACGGCTCGGTCAGCTAAATGTTCGTCGTAATAAAATTCACCCAACATTTGATCGATTGCGTGCAACTGCATTTCTGTGCTATCATCGCAACTTGTAACTGTAACCTATATAAGAAATAATGGATTTAAGTTAATTAGTTTGTTATTTTATTACCCCCATTCTGAACAAGGTTCCAAAGTAACCTACATCTGGTCATTGTTTTTAATCGAAAGAATCCTAAGCCGAGGTTTGATGATGCCACATGGTCTACATTTGTTAGAATAGGATGAGAAATAAATTTGTAGCGGTAGAGCTCAAAATTTTCCAACAGTCGAGACATTATTCTCCTAACTGCTTATCAAGATGTAGCATCTGTGTGTGCACCTCATGCACGGAGCATGCACTATTCTTGTAACGTCTTTGCTTGCAATTTCTTGTCGAGAAAGCGAAGAAAATTGTGGCTGTCTCTGTTCGGGGAAAATCTCACTTGCTCAATACTTGTGAATCTCACCAAAATTGAGTGGTATCTGCTGAATGTGCTGTATTCAATAGAGAAACCAGAAAAGTACTGAATTTTTTTCGAAATAACATCAGATAGGTTACGATGATACCTGTGTGTAAATGACGTCAGGTTGAAGTGGTCGATATTGGCTGGAGGGCCCGAACTCTTCAACTCGTGTCGGCGTCACAAGTGGTGCCTAAAGTGGGTGACCACTCAATAGTCATGTGTATTTCTACTACGGTAGACTCGCAGTAGCTTTAACTTTTCACTCACTTGTGAGGAGTACTGAGGGGCTGGTGCTATATGCGTCGGTGATTGAGCTGCTGATCCACGTGGTGCAAAACTGAATGGTAAATGTTAAGTGACGTACATCTACGAAATTACATCTACGGCACACGTACTCATAGCTCTGAACTGCTGTAGGTGTTGTAAGTACAGCTGTTGTAGTCGGCGCTGCTCGGTATGGAGCGCTGCTGTAGGATGGCGCTTGTGTCGGCCATGCTGTGGTGGAATTTCGGCCCGAGTGTAGACGCTTCTTTTCGTCATCTCGCATCTGAAAAGTGAAATCTTCATCTGAAAAATCGTTGGAAATTAAAAGAAATGCGTTCTGGAATTGTGTAGATTTCATACTTTCAAATAAGTTGTATACGATTTCCTCTGGAGTGTGCTACTGTGTTGAAATCCTGGCAGAAGATAGCATTGGTAGAGATGTAATTAATTATTTTCTGTGTAACGTAATTTCCCGCGTCAATTGCCCTAGATTTACTTCCATTTAAAAAAAAGTATGCAAATAGGATGAGAGATAAATTTGTATCGGAACTCAATAGTTTTTAAAAATCAAGACTTTTTCTACGAACTTAAACTCGAACGAAAACAAGATTTCCCATGACCAATAAAATACAGTAATTTCTAAAGTTTTCAGGGAATTAAAGGTTTCATTTCCATTCTGATGTGAAGAAACGAAGTCAGCAGTATACAGTACATAGCGATAAAAAGTCATTAAAAATCTGCGACATTGCATTGTGAAGAATTGAAGTCGATGGTACACGAAACAAAGGGACTCCTCCTACCTCCCTTCGAAAAAAAGACCATTTGCGCGCTAGAAGTTCGTGGATAGTTTGAAATTAGTGACAAACACTGATTGTTCAGCTAAACTTGTTTTTAGTCCAGCACAATCCGCATAAATCCCTAACAATATATACAACATGCCTGTCTCAAAGTCCGGCTAACGCCTGACTTTCACACTTCTTATGGCTTTCGCTTCGCTCGTCTTCAGTGGTCAATAGAAATTTAATAAAAGTAAATAAATAATAAATAATAATAAGGAAAAACATGCAACGGAACTAAACCTATTTTTTTTATAACAGCGATTCTCGTCGTTCTTTTCGTAAATACAAATATAAATAATTAAATACGATGAACAAAGGCGTTAACAGCAAAAATGTGTTATACGTTTAAAGGCATCACCCCACGAATCTGAGGTGGTGCAGATTTCAGGTGGAGTATTCGTATACGGGTTGGGAGACTATGAAGATGGGGGTGATTCCGTCCATTTCTTTCTAATTGCCATAAAAAATGGCCTGGAAGAGGCGGCGCCGCACAAGACTGGCGCGCTCCAATCGAACTCGTTGTAGAAAATAGTGCGCCAGAACGAACGAAGCCTTTATCTTCCAGGCGGGTTTTTGCGGCAATTAGGAAGAAATGGACGGAATCACCCCCTCTCCGTAGTCTCCCATCCCGTATACGAATACTCCACCTGAAATCCGTATCACCTCAGATTCGTGGGGTGATGCCTTTAATCTACACAACTTTTTTTCACATCAACATGAAAAACCAAAGCACTGGTAACTTTGTAATCCTCAAGAAAAGAACCAAAAATACGTGCAAGTGTTAAAAAATAAACCACATTCAGAAAAGATCACTAAGGAAATGCAAAAATACTGAAAAAGATGAAAACATTGGAAAAGAAGTAAAGCGAAGATATTTAATGCTAGGATTAAACATGTAACAAACTATCGCGTTTGATTTCTTAAAGTTCTTGAACACCACATGTTTTCTCTGCAACGAAATTTAAAGACGTAATTGTTGTCTTTGAATGCGTTACACTAACTTTCGGGAAATAGTCGTCATGAAGGACTATAGCGGGACAAAGATCATACTCACAATCTCCTAGCCAATTGGGATTTAAGATGATGAAGATTCCAGATGATGTGAATTTCTCACTTCATACCATTCCCTCATTGTTTTCTACTCGGACGCAATTTTTGGAGAACTTTTAAGGAACCAAGACGCTGTAATTCATACATGCTACCATTGAAATCCATTCAACAGCTAATCTACTATCATTGGGTGGTGCCAATCGAGTCTTCTGGGATTCTTTAATTTTACAGTCGGATGCAAATCCATGGTAAAATCCCAATCTATTTCAGATTCTGATATTGATTTTAGATTATTTCTGATATTGATTTTACCACATCCACTCTTCAACTCCAAACAATGCACCAGCATAGTTCTAATGGATAAGGTGAGTAAATATATAATTAAAGACATCCAAAACCCATTCGGACGAATCGCAGGCGGGGGTTGCGCATTGGAACAGAAGCCGTCGTAAGAAACAGCGTGCCGCGGTCGTCCGTTTACTTTGATGCAAAGAGGTGAACGGAACCACCCTCTTCTCCACAATCTACGACCCCGCATAGGCATTACCCGGCTGAAACCCGTACCACCTCAGATTCGTGAGGTGATGCCTTTAAGGGAGAAATGATGAACTACTCGGCCTTACTAAGTCTTTGTGCGGTGTTGCAACGTGTTGAGGCAGAAATGTTTGAAAATCCAAATGAAACTATTTATTTTACAACTCTCTGTTGTTAAAAGTGGCTTCTTTTAAGTAATACATTGGGAGACAACCGGTTTGTTTATCGGATTACAATAACTAGTCTACAAAATGCTCCTTCACTCGGTGTTTCAACATATTTCTTTACTCCGCTTCGTTTTCTAAGCGTTTTTTTTTTCAAGCTGGCTTAATAAAGTTGATAATCCCTGATGTCGCAGCAAGAACCCCTCGTTGGGAAACATTGTTAACGACAGAGATAGGAGCAAGACCCGCTGGGAAGATTTCGGAGACTGCAGCGATTCTAGGGGTTTCTAGGCTCTTCTGAAAATTTCCTGCGTCATGCTATTTTGGTGTGAATGTTATCGCTAGTAAAATAATTACCAATTCCGTTGATTTGCCCTAGTTCACGTGTAGGGATTCGATTGATTCGCAGGAACTCGTTCTCTGGCAGCAAATAATGCATTGGATTAAAGCTTGACAGCAGGGAACATCATCGGGTTGAGCCCTCGTCCAGCCACCATCGCCTCACGTTTGGCTGAGCGGTGTGTCGTCGTGTTTGGCTGCTAAGCAAATATGGCTCCCCTCCTGTCTTCTTTTCCCGCCAGCGAATACTATACGACCGCTTGCGACATCGATTACGTACGTTCCACAATTGGAACGCGAGCAATTCGATAAGTAAACACAAGCATTTCACATTGGAAAACAATTTCATCGCGATAAAAACTGTCTACCAAGTGATTCGCATTAAATATTGATCGAGAACTATATTCGGAAAACAAATCACCATCGGGTCATGTGAATAGAACGCGCAAATATTTTCGTACTTAGCTTGAACAGACCTGTTCAGTTGAAGAATGCAAACAAAACGCCTTTTTCCTCGACGATAAACGAACTAGTCATGCATGTTGTCTCACAGCGGAAAATTCGTACAAATATTTCAAAGAAACTTACATTATTCACACAGACGAAATAGATTCCGCCTACTACAAGCGCTAATAACAGAACACCACCGAGTAGAATGGCAAAAATCACCGCGACCTGAAAACCAGCATGGTAGTCATTCATGGCAGGAGGGGAGTGCTGGATATTTGATCCTGCACGTGGAAGACGATAGGTTCGCAGAAAATCGATAGCCTTGCACCAAAATTTTCCAAAAGCATACCTGGTAATTATATTGGTTTGCATATGACATCCCGTATGGAACCGCTGAAATTACAGGATTTCAAAGGGCTCGTGCTGAACACAACGCAATCGGTGCAATAACGGCAATGGGAAACAAAACGAAGTGAGAAACGTTCTAAGTCCACGAAAATTCGTACGCTCATAATGATGGAGATTTTTTGAGAAAATTCAGAAATGTTCATCATTTAAGAGCGTACGAAATGTTCTGGGACTGATAAATCTGAGCAGTCCCACATACGTGCTTTATTGAAACAGAAGCGGAAAATTAAAATTTTCAGTATAATCTACTTTTTAACACATCTAGCATAGCCGTTTTACAATCTTATCTTTATTCCTCATGATTCTATCACCTTCCATTTGCACACCTCTATTTTATTCCACTATTCTATGTAATATTTTCTTCGGTAAACGATTGAACGAATTGTAATATTACCAAATAGCTCAGTCATTTTCCTCCTCGAACCAAGTCAATTACATTTCTATGTTAGTTTAGTTTTAGACCTTAGAAGATCGATGAGTACATCCTACCAGGTAAATGCATATAAAACTCATCTAGAAGTTGTTCTTGGTGGTGAAACGAATAAAAAAGTCGATTATTTTTAAAAAGAACTCCATATTAGTAAGGATGAAAGGATTGTGATCGCTTCTTGTAGATATACAAGCTCTATGTAACATTGAAGCGGAGCTAAATTCATTTAAAAGATACATAGAAGAGCTGAAATGGAGTCATTCGTAGAGATGGACTCTTTCGAATACCGGAGTGCTATTAAGTTTTCCTTGCCTTCTCCGTTTCACTTGTTTGATGTTGCAGTGATTTCCTACGAGAATTGGTAGATTTTTTGTTGATCTCTCCTTAAAATTAGAACAGTTCTTCAGTTAGCTGGTGTAAATTACGGTATATCACAAACTAACCCACTTAACAATATTCGTGCTGCCGTTGTTTTTTTTTTCACTTTCCGAAAACTTAGACGTTCCTTGTTCCGAATTCGAAAAGCCACTACTACTAAAATTTAGTGCACGCCCTCTGTCCATATAAATAGTCTATACTGATGAAGTTGATTATGGCCATGTTTTTGGCTTCAGCTAAAAAAGGAATTTCCTTGCAAAATCTGCGCGATATCACTTTCCTGGCTGTCGCTCAAATTTCCAAACACAGACGAAAAAATTCGAAAGAAAAATGAAGCGAACTACGAAAATCGGATTAACTGAAGTATGAGGCTTTTAAATTAGCCAATACCAGAAAAACTTAGCGATGAAAATCGCACGAAATTATTCTTAGAGAATCAATTCAGCAGAAAAAGATTAATTCGAAGTGATTTTGAAAACTGATGTTTACATGAGAGATAAAGAACGCTTTTATAGAAGTACGGAAGGAGTACCGGTATGGAAAAAGAGTTACGTATAGTATATAAATGAACAAATAAATATCTGTGTTGTCTTCTTTAAAACATTGAAGATAGAAGAAACATTGAAGATTTTTTGTTAATAAAGTTCAATAAACTCTTTTTGGTTAGCTTTGCTCTTCTCTACTGTTGCAATTACGTGAGTAGTTGTTGGTTGCAGTGAAAAGAAACCAGCCGCTGAAATGAAATCTTCATTTTTATTCAGAATAAAAAACAGCACTGCTCCAATTCCTGATAAAATTTCGTCGTTGAATTCAAAAACGGGAATTAAAAACAAATCCTTTCAGCAATAAAAAATCTTAATTTTTGTTATTGAAGTAAGGCTTCGCAAGATGTACACTTGCATCCGAAAAAAGACAGGTGAGAAACAAAGGAAAATTGATATCCAAAAACTAATCATGTATGTTAACCAAACAGAAGACGATCACGAGTAAAAAAGGTTACTAGACAGACTTAGAATCTTTTGTTGGCAGACAAACCTGGTATGTTACTAGTAGTTTTTACTATTATTTACTATAGTCTTTATTATTATAAAGTTTTATTATTGGAGGTTCAATAAAGTGCATTATTACTTAAAAGAAGTATTTAAACGCAACATTTTTTGTCCTTGAAAGGAGTATCGGTTTCACGGAAAAACACAAAACACGAAAAAAATTCACAAAATTTGTCAAATGAAACACATAGTTTATTTTAATCAGCATTAAAATAGCTTAACTGGATTAGAACAGCGACAACAGCTTTTTTGCTTGGTGCAGACTAGCTATACTGCTAAAGTACACTCTCTACCAAGGCGAATGAAAGCAGGAAAATGCCGTCCAAACAGAAAAAGGCAGTCGAACCAATATATCTGCTAGATATGATAAGAAGATTTCCATCGATTCCACAATAAGCGATGTTTGAACAGCTCGAAATATGTCTGCCTTCTCTCCAAAAAAACGAATAAGTAGTTTTTAGGACATGGAAATAAAGTTTAAGCACTAGAAGGATGAGTAGAATACCTTGGTATAGTGAGATATGTGTGGGGGAGGGAATGAAGGAGGAGTATTAAATATAACAAGATATGCGGAACAAATCTGGCACAGAAAGTGAACTCTGCAATTAATACATCGCTTTTTTGTGGCCTAACAAGAAAATGCAGCAAGAGGACGTGGAACAAGAAAGTTAGAGGAAATCCCAACCATGGAAAAATCACTGGGGGAAATTTTCAAATGAGAACAGTACACATATAAGTAGAAATTATCGAAGAATAGGGCGAAGTAAAACTGGTATCAACAGGAACACTTAGAGAAAACATAAGTTTCTTAGCCGTTTTGTGTCTATTTGGTAGGAATTACTCAAGCAATCTACCGCTCCATCTTTGAGAATATTATGGGAACAGAAAGAAATCTTGAAGTGATGTTACTTCATTGTTGTTGTTCTACCTGGAAATGCTTAGTTCGGCTAAAAATTTTGTGTGTTTTACGGAATTTTTGCAGTTAGTACCTAGTGAAGTCAAAGTAGATACTGAAGTAAAAGTAAATCTTAAATAGTAAATAAACGAACAGAAAGTATATCAGTGCCATGATTGCACGAGCAGGCTGCAGTCACGTGAGAACGATGGAGCCTAGTCAAATTCGCGGGCGTTTAGCTTTGTTGATTTTTCGGGGGCTTTTTTTTTGCCACGGCAGGCTCAGATTGTGACCAGCCATGTAATATAGCCAATATTCATTTACTGAGAAATAACAGCAGCGTACAAGAGAGGAAACAGAAAAGAGAAAGGAAGAGGAGGAGGAGGAGGAGGAGACGTGCTGAACGACAACTCAAACACAGACACGCGCAACACACAAACACAGACAGCACTCGCGCAGCAAACAATGCTCCAGGTGGCTGGAGCGGAACTCTGCATTAGAAGGAAAATTCAGTCGCGAGCGATCAAATTCCTGTAGAAACGAGCAACATCTACGACGAAAACAAGTGTGGCAAGCCATGGTGGCCGAGTTTTCGTCTGAAAACGCGATAGCAACCAACACAGCTGATAAGATGGCTACAACAATGAGTAGTCGTACGTAATGTACTCGAAAGGAAAAGTAGAGCAGTGGCTACGTCAAAGACCCAAAGAAGTTAGTTGTAGCTTAAATTTTTGAAGATATGATGGACCGGTGGTTATTCTGCAAAGAAATGCTAAACATAAACCATTATTGCACAATATATTCGTTCTTAATCTTATCATCTGGCCCTTATTTCCTTTATGATTGCGTGCACATGATAGACTATCGCAGAATTGCCCACATTGGCGGAATATTGGATTGCCCAGGACCTTCTTGCCCTCGCTTCGAGGTAAGTGGTCCTCACACAGCAAGCAGAGCACAATCACCCTAGTCTAGGTATTCTGACGTTCAAATGTTGTCGCAATAGTTTAACTCCACATTCTTTTTCGATGTGCCACTTCTGCGATTTATGGAGGAGGTTTATAGGAAACAAACAAGTAGGGAATTCAGTACGCTTGGTCTAGGTGTCCAAGTTAGGCAGTTCTAGGTGCAGACTCTATATTTATGTCTCTACTCTATTCCTTCTATTTCGTTAAAAACGTGACATTCCAGATTTCAACGGTGACGGGAATGAGAGTTATTCTGTAAGTTCCAAGCCGTTGTGCAACATCATTTATTTCCGGACAGAGGGGCCTTTCGTATCTTCGACCTCTTGGAAGAAAAAGACCTTATTTGGTGAGATTTCTATACTTCCTGTGGGTAATATCGACGCAAAATTCGCTCCTTCTCCCTTTTAAAATAAACACCCAAAATATTATGTACTATTAAGTGCATTGCTTTTAATTGACTCCGTAATTTCGACAACTCTCACCACTTTTCTTCCTATGTTTCTTCGTAACTGCATAGTTTTCTGCATCTCTATGAACAGAATAGCATTTAAGACGGTTGTGTGCATCTCGAACGACTGGAGTGTGGCTTCGTCGAGGTATCGTAGTATCTCCGGCATATCCACTGGACACGTAACGTCTCGAAGGCATTCGCGAAAAATCCGTCAGGACCCACTTTGCCGTTCCCCGAGAATTTCGATATTTTAATCATCACTGCTTCTTCGGCTGGTCGCTCTTAAACTGATGATTTAACCAAAGAAAACAACATTAATGTTCAATTTTTACATTTATGGATATACATTGCCGCGCGTACGTACCGTCGACGTGCTGTAACGAAGTGCGTTGCTGCGAAGGCTTGCACTGGCCTGGCCGCTCACTGGAATCCACATCGATGTGAAACAATCGCGAACTACAGCAAGAAAGTGTCAGCAAGGATCCCCAGCGATCCTAACCGCTTCGAGCGCAACCACTTGCGCAAATGCACCGTGCTTCGTGTCGTTTTGACCCCACTATGCCTTCGCACTCGGTTCATTGAACTAATTTGGACATTCTCGATTTCTAGAATGCATATTAGTCGGGAACCACAGTACTCGTCAGATAATGTGCAAAAGATACCGAAGTTCTATAGCTACTAACGTTATATTTCTTGGTATTTCCAGACCATGACCAACGTAGCGTAGAAAAGCACAAGAAAATAGGTTTCGCAGAAGGAAACGATGAAGCATAGTGCGACAAAATGTGCAAACTTTCCACAAGTTACAAGCACACTGTTAAGGTACTTAAGGTGGTTAAAGGCATCACTCCACGAATCTGAGGTGGTACGGATTTCAGGTGGAGTATCCGTACGGGATAGTAGATTATGGAGAGGGGTGATTCCGTCCATTTCTTCCTAACTGCCGTAAAAAATGTTCCGGAAGATACGGCTTCGCGCGTCCCAGCGCGGTATTTTCCACAAGGAGTTCGATTGGAGCGCGCCAGCCTTGAGCACTCGCGCATCTTCCGGACCGTTTTTTACGGCAATTAGGAAGAAATGGACGGAATCACCCCTCTCTCCATAATCTACAATCCCGTATACGAATACTCCACCTGAAATCCGCACCACCTCAGATTCGTGGGGTGATGCCTTTAAGCTTCTGAGAAAGATGATAACGTTGCTTTAGAGGCACCATATCACGAAATTGCCGATTTTGGGTTCCCTTTGAGATAGTGTAGAGTTCGGATTGTAGAGTACAATGCAAATCGGTGTGGGAGACCCCCCTGGGACGCGGCGCGTTAGGATGGCGCGCTATAAGGCTCATAAAAGTTTCCCACGCCGTTTTTTGGGACTACTAGAGGCACTTTAGGTTGTCCACGCTCACACTCGTAACCCACATGCCGTACTCTATATTGTCCCATAGAGATTCCAACATCGTCAATTTCACGATATGCTTCTTTCAAATTCACCAATTCCACGAAATAAATTATCCAACGAATAGATAAACTAAAATCTAATGCCCGAATTATAATTCAAAAAAGCGAAATTCGTTGCAAATTTAGATGCATAGCACCATCAACATTCCATATCGGGACCTAATCGAACGGTTGAAATCAGCTTAGCGCCTACGTCCAGTCTGAAAGGGCTCACTTGAAACCGAAAATTAAGAATAATCATGCTATGCCCCACTTTTGGTAATTTTGCAAACTATCTTTGCTTGAGCGCTCTCTTTTTCCTGTGTCTTCTTCGCTTTCTTTCAAACCTATTGAGGATAGACCTAATTTTGTGGAATTTTTTTTTTTATCAATTTCAATGTAGTTTAGAAAGAACATCTTAGACGCGCATGAATTCTATCTCACTTCGTTCAGATTTCACTATTGTATTTGTTCTTAAGGTCCAGCTACACAACATCATAGCATGCCTTCATATTACTTGCTTTAATTTTGATCTAGATGGAGGCAGTATGTCAGTGAATCGGTTATTGGAAGTTCTTCGGCGAATGTAACGAAGCACACAAGCGACCACATACCATCGAGCGCGTGCAGCATCAAAACACAGCACTAATGAAACTTTCACCGCTCTGAAACACTACAGAGCAGAAGGAGAGGCCTGCAAGGTCCCAACGGATCACTCGTGGCCTTCTGAGTTGGTTGTGCTGTGGCATGTGCTTGCGATCTCTCATATCAAGGCAAGGAAGAAGGTGTCACGTATGACAAGTTCTATCTACCTGAGGGTGCGTTATCTGTAGGATAAGAGGATAGGACAGAAGTAAAAGTAAGCGTATGCAAAGTGACAGCCCGCTTGGTACGCGCCAACGCGTCCAACTTCAATTCGAAGTCGTTTGAGCAGCGTGAACGCGTGTCTGAGGCTGTACAATGACCTGCGGGCAGGGTCAAGCGTATAATAGTCTTGACGCGATGCTCCAGCAGACTGCACGCATATGCCAATTTTTCTGCAATACCTTCAGAAATTCGTATAATCATGTTAGTATTTGCTTGCAAACATGCTTCTACTTGGTGCTTTTATACTCTGGAGGCGGTAAAGAGGGTCCCGGCGGCTTCTCCGAGAATGCCTCCGAGATATTTCGTGTTCAGTGGATATCTCGTTGAATACGCGAACATACCTCGACGAAGTCACACTCCAGTCGTTCATAGAGACGAAGACAACCTTCTTAGATGCTCTTCTGGACACAGAGACGCAATGAACTACACAATTATAAGGAAATATGTAAAGAGGAATGATCTGAGCTGTCGAAATCACAGAATAAATTAAAGAACAATGTAGTTAAAAGTACATATCATTTTGTATGATTTTGTAACAAGAGAACGGGAGCGAGTTTTGTCTCGATTTTACCCGCAGGAAGTCTAGAAATCTTATCAAATTAATTGTTTTCTTACAAGAGGTCAGAGATACGTAGGGTCCGGGAATAAAGGTGTAGGTGCAAAAAAGCTTGAGACTTACAGGATAACAATAAGCCTCAATCTCGCTACTTTTCAAAGCTAGAACGTTCCGTTTTTGACAAAAATTTTCATCTAAGTGATTGAAGCTAGATGCACCTTTCTCCCTTATTTTACGCAAAGGATTTCTCTTGCTTCTGTTACGGTTACAAATTTGAGATCACCTCACGTCACAAAACTCCAGGGGATGTCTCTCTTAGACTTTGCATTATCAGCTGCATGCCAATTATGCTAAACCTAACCTAAATTAATAAAACGCAGCTGCGTAAAAATAAGAATTTGAATCGACGTTGAGAAAGATAAATAAAAGCTGAAAAATAGCAACTGACGCTTAGTGACAGACCAATCAATCATGGAAAAACTGTACTCTCAAGAACTGTGCGAATTTATTTCCCAACTCATTGTATTACAGATAGGTCAGGTTAAAGTCTAACTCCAGACATAATTCCAGAGAATATCCTATCTTTCTTTGAAATTTTATCATCTGGATATTTTTGGCAACAACCTTCCAATTAAAGGCATCACCCCACGAATCTGAGGTGGTACGGATTTCAGGTGGAGTATTCTTATAAGGGATAGTGGATTACGGAGAGGAGGGTGATTCTGTCCATTTCTTCCTAATTGCCGTAAAAACGGCCTGAAAGATGCGCGAGTGCTCAAGGCTGTCGCGCTCCAGTCGAACTCCTTGTAGAAAAAAGTGTGCCAGAACGCCTGAAGCCGTATCTTCCGAGTCGTTTTTTACGGCAATTGGGAAGAAATGACGGAATCACTCTCCTCCCCATAATCTGTTATGCTGTATACACATACTCCACGTGAAATCCCAACCACCTCAGATTCGTGGAGTGATGCCTTAAAGGTTGTTCTTCTTTCCAGTTACTCAGAAAACAAATTCTGATGTACTATAAATGGTTACACATTTTAAATCGAATGAAATTCTTCTGCTTCAGTAACGATGTTTACATAATGGCAAAACTAGCAACTGAAGCGCTGCCAAAATGATGAGCCCTGACTGCTGGCATCGTACTTGTACTGGGAATGATACCTTTCCTAGCTTCTATATCACTTTGACGATTCTATACCTATGCACAGCCTCAGCACTACAAATAGGATACGATGGCTGTCCTATACTGCTAATTTTCCGACTCCCTCTCCCTCACATTTACAAAGTGGAGAGAGAAATTACGTGCCCGTGATAGTTGACTTTGTCAAAACTAATGCGAACGTGCATCAAGAATAGATACTCAAGAAACCTACGGTGCCATGGAAGCAAAATTATCCCAATTTTATCTTTCAACACGATTGCGCTCCAAACTCTTTTCTGACGAAGAATTTGGGGCCTACGAACAACCCGTATCTTAATCCACCACAATTTCCTGTTTAGGGGGTTATTTTACTTATTAGTTTTATTCTGTTCCTTCATCGAACTACAGGTCCGCCGCTCCATCGATTCGATGAATGAATGAAGCGACGTCTGCATCAAAGCTGATGGTGGTCACTTCGAAAATTCCTTGTAATTAAAATGTTTTGGTTCATTGTCTAATAAAAATATTTTTTTAATGTTTGTGGGCAGAAAATAAAGTTTGAACGTTTTTCATGGCACAAGTGAATTTTCGCCACCGTGTATTTTTCATTTCCGCAATATACTTTTCTTTCTTTCTAGACATTGAGGTAATGTCTGATAACCCAGCAAAGCATTGAACTGCTAAACTAAAATAGTTTTAGAATAAAATAGAAATGGATCCCTTTTTTCATCCTATCTTTATAGGGTTCCTAAAATTTCCACAGTATCTGTCATGTTTTATTAACTAACACTCACTGAGTACTACTTCTAACATGTATAACAGCAGTGAAATGGCAGAAGAATGTATATATTACAATGATTATACTGTGGAGGTACTGCAGTTCGGCAAGGCTGGCCGCAGAGTTCAGAGCCGCGCAGGCGCGTGGTTTGGCGGCTCTGTGGTTTTGATGGTTATTGATTATTCACAACAGTGCTTAATAACCACCAAAACCGCAGCGCCGCCAAACCGCGCTCCCGGGCAGCTCTGAACTCTGCGGGCAGCCTTAGGGGTTCGGCTGTGACAGCGCGATCGATCGATAGTTCGAAAGCACCCTAGTCCCAATCGAGCTCTTCATTCTTCCGGTTCGATAAATGGATGCCAGCCTTGTCTCTGGGATAAAACACTGACTTGATGCATCGAATTGTCTCCGCAAGTCATTGCATAGGTCAGTTACACGTTCGTAAACCTCAACGATTCCGAAGCGCAGTAGAACGAGTTGGGGTAACCTAAACGGATTGATACGCTACAGACTTCTTATCATCACTTTTTCATCATCATCCTATTTGTACATCATTCCTTATCATCTAACCGAACCTACAGTCTAGCTAGAACGACATGACTTGTGGTGCAATGTGGTGTAAGCGGTTATGCTCGAGACTACGCTATTGCACCACACGTCAATCGGGTTTTTTTCCGCCTGTCTTGTGGTTTTCGAAATTCTAGATGAAGTGGAGAAACTGACAGAAAAAAAGGAATTCATCGATTCATCGGGAAAAATTAGCGATACACGGGCACAGTTCAGGAAGAAAAGATGTAAATTGGGAATCGCGAGCATAGATCATGCCAAAATGAAAAAGAAAAACTCAACTTTTCAATAACAATAATTTATTGAGATTATATAGTCTGTCTAGTTATCTGGCTAGTTTTTTTTTTCGCAAAAAAAAGGGAAGAATTCAAAGATGTTGGAGGGAGCACCGATACTTTTCGAGATGTTAGCCGGTTTCCCGGAAGAGATACTGACCTCGAAAATCGATGCAAACGAATACAAAAGCCAAGATCAAGAATAGTTAGTAACATTCTCTTTGTATACGAATCTCCTGTGTATAAAAAAATATAATAATTGCATCGAGCCGTTTTCAACACAAATGGGAGTTTTGGGGCTGGAAGAAAGAAATTACATGCACGTGATATGCGGCCATAGTCGATTTCGTGAGAAACAGCACTTGAATTTTCGAGCTGGAACAGTGGGATGCCGCATTAAGACAACAATTATGTTCACATATTGCAAATTTATTCCCGATCAAACGAAGTCATGAAAAGTGAAGGAGAAAACGGAAAAGAGACGAAAGTAACGGGGCAAAAATTCGTCGGCAAAACATTTGCGCCAGTTTTTTCTCCAATACCCTCAAAGTATGACTTCTATGGATGGAAAGTGTAAAAAGGGAGACAGGAGGGAGGAAAGAGAGCGTTGTGCTGGTGGCAGTGATTCATCGCTCACTTGACTCATCGTGCACGTATTTCGAGCCAATCGACAACGTGATCATGACTCGCTTCGAATTGCGTCTTGAAGGGCTTGGAGAAGTTCCAAAATATTGAAACCTATCGAAAGTGAGCGCAACACATCCTTACAATTACTCAAAGGTTTCAAATTCATCAGCAAATGTATTCTTATTCGAAATTAATTCCATTTGAATCGTTATTTTTCCCCAAGCCAGATGAAGCGCAGTGGCAGAGGTTCCCACATGATGATGGTTCGCACAGATGATGGTTCGAAATCGCTACAGGCCAGCCAAGCATTCCATCGCCCTAAATTCGATAAAGAATAAAGTACACGGTGTTAATCAAATTCAAGTCAGTGTCTTATCCCCCCAGACAAGTCTTGTACCAATTTATCGACTCCAGAGGGATGAGAAGCTTAGTTTGCACTAGGACAACACGAACCTCCGAACCTTCGTTCGTAAATGGACTCTCCCTGATGACTGTGATCAGTATGCAGTCAGCATTCATAGTCGATAAATTGAAAGAAAACTTCTTTGGGACGATTAAAACACTGAAATATTGATATAGTCGGGTCAAAACGACATGAAGCACGGTGCATTTGCGTACGCGCTCGAAACGGCGCGGTGGAGGCAGCAGTCGGAACCGCGGTGGGACCACTGCAAACCCCTGTGATGGGTGGTTCCAGCAAGGGATCCAATACGCTCCACCGCACCGCGTCGAGAGAACCCGCATCCGCAATTGCACCGTGCTTCATGTCGTTCTGACCCTACTATACCTCATCTACCCATACAAATTACCTTGTGAATAGATAAAACCTCAGAATTTTTTAATTGAAGTGGAAGCTTGTTTTCATTTGGTCATTTCGCAAGCTACAGTTTAGAACTCGATGGATGAAGAAATCTGACAGTGTGACAATCTGACCTTATTAATTTGATATCGGTTCGCATCAAAAACACGGATATGCTAATGTGAGTTCCGTGTAATGTTGACAACAACGCGGCATCGAACCGTACTGCATTCTTTCGAAAACATCTCAAATTACTAAAGAAAGGCATACGAATTGTTGTGCATTAACCATTCGAAAAAGTCGAAAACCCATTCGGACGAATCGCAGCCGGGGAGGGGCGCAATGGTTGCGCCTTACAACAGAACCCGTCGTAAGAAACAGCGCTCCGAGGTCGTACATTTACACTGATCCAGGGAAGGATGAATTTACTCAGCCTCCTCCCCACAATCTACAACCCCGTATAGCCATTACCCGGCTGAAACCCGTACCACCCCAGATTCGTAGGGTGATGCCTTTAATCACAAACTTCTCACCATATCTTCTCTCCGAAATTCAAAGCTCATATTAACGACAAATAAAAAGTTTTATTGAGATCTTAAAGAAGCTCAGACTCGCAAAATGAGACTTAGAGTCGAGTCTTATGGAACAAAAAAAGGAAAAAGAACAGGCGACTTATGGGAACAAAAAAGTGTTTCCACGGCTTTTTCCTCCATTCGATAACTTTTAATTTATCATAGGATTCTGATCATTACATGGTTCATTACAATTTCTGAATAAATACATTTGAGACTGAGATTATGGAGATCATTGCAACTCCAATTGAGGTCGAATAAGTTTTGCCTTCACATCGTTTGTAGCAGCGTAGCCAGTACCTGAAAGAGGGAAATAACTAAGCAGTTACAAATAATTCTGAATCTCTCATCTTTAGGGCCTGACGAAATCTTAGTCATTTTAAGAGTGATTGAGTAAAGATTCAATCAGCAGATAAAGAATTGGGGAATTAGGTTGAAGACAGTGTTCGAGATTGGAATCTCTCCACCAATAGGTAGGGGTCGAACGTAGTTCACAAGTATCAAGATGAAAACGGGCAACTTCTCAGATAAAGTCTGGAATCTGAGACATCAATCTGTATCAATCGATATCTCAATCGATCTGTATCTTTCGTTAACCTGTTGTTGGAAACTTCTTTAAAGGCAGCGCTGATGAAAATTTCCATCATTTTGTGGACGCAGTTAGTCATTTTGTTGGACGTGTTTCCGTTGATCCTGCTCTAAGTGTACCTGATTTCAAATTTCGGAATTTTTGAAGAGGAAATGGAACTTTTCAATGCGATATTTGAAAACTATGTTTCAGCTCCTACATACTGATTGAAAGAACACAACTTGAAACATTTGGAGAATGTTTCAAATTGTAATCTCTCAACCAGTAGGTTTTAGATTGGTTATCTATGGACTAATCTACCACGCTGTGTTTTTAGAGCTTTGAAAAAGATTTGATTTGTGTTTATAGATCTTTTTCAAAGCTCTACAAACCTATCGTGGTAGGTCAATCCAAGGATAGAAATTTTCACTGAAAGTACCATTCTTCGAATCAAATATATGTTTTGGACGCGATGGTCATCAAGAAAAGAAGATTCATGAAGTTTACAAACTGTCTGAATGCAAAACACGAAACAGCTTTTTCCAATTATTCTGTTCTCAATTTATGCGGCTTATTTGGCAAAATGAAAGGTGAATTGAAATAGTAAGGAAGGAACAAGAGAATTTCTCCTGGTAACTACTTGATACTTCCTGTAGTAGCAGCTTCTTCATCAAAAATTTTAAATATACCCACCTCCTCTCTGTAGCTCAATTATGTCATCCTCTGTCAGTGACTCTCCGTTGACTGGATCCGTCCAATCCTTCTTAATCAGTTTCTCTACTACATCCCAGGTAACAACACATTTCCTCAAATATCATCTTCTCAGACTCCAAAATAAAATGAAAAGAGAGGTAGAAAGAAAATAAAAACTGACGACTTCTTCAGGTAGGCACAACGCGTTGTATTTGTCAAAGCATCATGAGTAACAGCGCACATATACCGCACCTAGAACAAAGGTTTTTTCTTCACGTCGTGTGAAATGATCACCTTGATGATTGATAGACACACTGCCTTTGACGCAATAGTACTGGTTTTGTCGTCATCCTTCGGTATTGGTGTGAATTTGACTTCCATGAGATCTTTAAGCTTTAGTGGCTTTCCGGACAGTGGACACAACACTTTCTGGGACTAAACAACAAAATGTAAGTAGATTGTTGAAGAGTGAAGTAGGAAAGAAAGCTTACAGGCTTCTCTACTTTGGAGGCACTTGCTGTTGGATTAAGTTCGGGGATCCAGAAACTGGGCAACTCTTTACTCCTGTGAGAAGAATTTGATAATGTCAAGTCTGATTTGTCCTGTTACATATATTATGATCTGCTATCAGCCACCAAAACAATATTTGGCTAAGGGATTACGGATTTATCAGTTCTGATGGATGTATTATTGAAGGAGACATGGCGGAGGTCGTAAAGTGCATGAAATGGTAAGATTTCATAAAGAGCACAGATCTCCTGTCGCATATATATTCTGAAACAAACGTGCAAAATGCAGTTGTCATTTTCTTTGCCCTGGGATTATGATGCGCGTAGCAACACAATAAACGCATAATTTCTCTGCTGGGCACATACATGTATACCTTACCTTCTTCCCCTTTCCCACCGAACGCGTAACCCTAACAGCAAAGATACGTGTAAGTGTCTACGTATCTTTGCCGCTTTGCCCCGGTACTTTCCCAGACCTTTGTCCTCTACTTACCAAATCACCAAAATTCAAAACAGTTGGAAGTCTGGCTACATTAAAGAGTATTACTGCAACATTATTATGTGAGCCTGAAGGTGAGATCCCCACATCGAATTCTTACCACTTTAAAAACAAAAAAGGTACTATGAGTTCGCCAAAAGTAAACTGCTGGTAACAGTTCACTTTTGACGAACTCATAGTACCTTTTTAAGTAGTTTATAAAATAAAACTATGACAAGAAACACAGACAAGAAAAAAAGAAACATATGGTCCAGAAAGAAAAGAAAAGTTACATGCCTCTCTCCTTTCATATTTGAAATATCCCCTTCACTCCCAAGGGCTTTGACTTTCTGAGCCGGCTGAACAACTATTGCGCTGCCTGGTCGTTTCTAGAAACAGCATTTACTAATGTGTATTTAATTGCACTGCTTTGAAAAATTAGACGGAATACTAACCAAAGGGTTAGACGTTGAGTTAGCTTGCCGAGCTTCTTCTAAGTTGATCTTATATCCTGGATGCGCAGGAGTACCCTCCACTTCAGCGAATTTTCTGGCAATTTTCTGCTGATCTGATTTCTGCGACTAAACAGAAGTAAAGTGAACAGCGTGAACAAAAACTAGTTCTAGGAAATGTGCTGTAATTTTTAAAAAACAAAACAGCGGTTACCATTCTCAGCTCCTCCGCTGCGATTTCGTTCTGCTTTTCCCATAGTTTCGTTCGTTTAGCAATATCTTTCTTCTGCGCTAATATATATTCCAAAATTGCTTCGCGGTCAAAAATAAATCCATTTTGTGTAATTACTGGATTCCTGCAATGAGGTTGTAGACAATAATACATTGAACAGCTCAACTGGCATATGATAATCGCTACAGCATTGAAAGGAAAGTGGCTTACTTGCAGGGCTGCAAAGTTAACGAACAGCAATCGAATCCCTTGATAGAGTCAGCTCCAAGACGTGCATGCAGCGTACCGTATCCACTAACTTTCGCATCTCTTTGTCGTTCATGATATGAATACACTGATGACGCTGTGCAGTTCTTCCCATGTCGAGTCATTTACAATATGTTCTGATGGAAACAAAGACTTTCCAAGCAACCTTATTTTAAAAACATTTCAATCATGATGTTCAGTAATGACGTTTGGAAACACACATACAAATCTTAAAGAGAAGCTTTCAGATGACAATTGTAAGCTGATAAAAGCAGCGACAAAGACCAAATCAAGGCCAAGAACAAAACCACTATTTCCCAAATAAACCACTGACGATATCATGAAAAAAAGTCAAATAACAGAAAATGTGTATATGAACTGCACGAAATAGCCTAATAATCAAAAAGATATACATCACTGTAAATTGCAAAGACAACTAAATAGGAAGAAATATACTGAAAAGAAGAAACTCCAAGCTGAAAAATCAAAAAAATCGTTACAAGAAGTTTAAAGAATGCTAAAAGGTAGGATGCTAGTTGGGGAGCACTAAACATTGCTCTAACGGTACTGTACTCGAACTTCACTTAGAGCGCAAAAATCGTGCATAGAGCATGAAATCGCTCATAGCTGTCAAATGGCTTTTGCAATTGAGAAAGCGATAGTTCATCAATGGAAGTGAATAGGTGAGTCAGTCAAGTCCCTAAAACTTAAGCGTTAGTCTTATAGGATCTGTGATATGGAAGCTAAAGTTACTAACAGGAAAAAAGAAGATAGAGCTGGAACTATTGATGCTGTATTTTCCAAACTCTACAAACAAGCTACTGAAATTGAATAGCTAATCCATACCATAGGGCACCTTCAATGAAGAAAAAGAACCGAAAAACAGGTGGTCTGAGAAACAGTTTCTCCGCAATCTACATTTGGCGGTTAAGAACGGTTTTTGTGCTCTGGGGAAGATTCTTTGCGTTCTAAGTGCAGTTCGACTACAGTTCGATTAGAGCAGTGTTGAGTGTATCCATGCGCTTGTGTGACTTCATGGCAGACGTGTGCTTGTTATTAGACAACGGTTCCCGGGTGAAATGTAGTTAGGGGGAGGGGCATTCAGTGGCGCTCTTATTTCTCGAAGCAAATAATTAACCAATCGGTACTTTAACGCCTAAGCATTAGTCTTAGAGGACCTATGACATGTAAGCTAAAGCTACTAAGAAAAAAAAAGTAAGTTAGAGCGTCATGAAATAAGGGCACCATTGAGCGCCCCTCTCCCAGCTACATTTCCCCCTGGTTCCCTATGATTCGAAGTTTAGTTTTGAATGTTTAAGACATTTTATTTGAATGTTTAAGACATTTTGAATGCCTAAGAAGTAGAGTCCTTTGTTGATATACCCGAGTTACACAGTGCCAACGAGAATTACGTGATGATGGATGTTACAACTGCTAGTAAATGATATTGTGCACAAAGGAAAAATGTTTCAGATCAAAGTAGAATCATAAAAACACATCAGTCTAAAGCCAGGCATCATAATACAAGCGTACAGTGCCACCACGCTGCGAATGTTCTGCTAAGATTAGGCGTCGAATATGTTGCAACTGTGCAGCTTACACAAATCATGCAAGCACCCACGGCTATGGAATATTTTCTGATTTTGAATATCATTATCATTCCAGTCTTCTGGTAGCTCCTAGCGAGAATCGCTCCTAATTACCATTCCTTCAGCGTGACCTCTTCGAAGCGTTCCTCAGGAAGATGAAAGAGATGTGCCTCGTCTGTAACAGAAACGTGTTCGTGGCTAAATGCACATAGATGTTGAACCAGCTCCGTGTGAATTGAGTGACTGTGCTCGCCTCGTTCATGGGACATTCATGCTATGTGATTATATTGTATTTCCCGACAAATTGATTATTGAACGTCTTCTTTCTTCTTCTACAGCAGCGATAGAGGGGAACGGCGGGAAGTGTTTTGGCGGCTAGGATCCCATGGTAACACTTTCATGCTTTGTGAATGTTTCCATAAAAAGTTGAAACACGAGAAGTTAGAAGGAAAGGCGAACGACGGGGCCAACAGGATTCTGCACCTGCTCATCACACTAACTACCGAAATAGAAGAAGAAAGAGAGATCATGGTTGGAATGTTAAGCATCACATTTCCCTTTCTTCGGACGCACTCTATATCATTTAAAAGGAAAGAGCACTGAGAGAAGAAAAGTACACACCCCACCAGCACCATAAGGCGCACACATGGCTGCTCAACAAATGCTGTGGGCGGTAGCAATTTGTCGTTACAGTTCGACCTGGAACCCGAAAAGTGAAGGATAATAACGATGCATTCTGCGTGCATGAACATTGTTGTCTATGCGATGAGCAGGTAAGGTGTTGAGAACAATCTTTAATGTTTGAAAGTTTAGGCTTGAGTAATTATTTCCAGTTTAACAACCACCGCCGCAGAGAAGAGTGTGGTGCATGTCCATTTGCTTTCGTTTGCTCTTGCCCTATGGGTTTGAAAAGTAGGATTAGCTGTGCGGATGTCAATGGTGCTCTGTTGTACGCAGCAGCTTGTAAATCTAACGTACTTTTTTATCCAGTTTATTAGCCTAACTTTCATATGTCTCCAGGAAGGCGCTCACAACGATATTCAATGTCCTCGATAGTAATTGGAGAGACTGAAAGTGTTCGAGATGGACCTCGCTGTAGCGATGGAAGTAAAGAGGTGATGGAAGTTGCAGCGGAAGTGTATGTAGAGAACGTAGACGTAGATGTGGAGAAGATCCCAAGAAGTTCAACGGATATACAGAACCGGAACAAAGGCCTCTCCAGAGTATCGAGATGGCAATTATAATTGAAATCTACTGTACAGTCTTTAAAAACCAATAATACTTGTTCACGAATTGGCCATACGCGAAAATGTCACCAAAGTGACGACAAGTCCAACAGAAGACAAACACAAATGAGTATGGAGCAAATACTACAATCCTAATATAATTTGAAAGAAATGCGCAAAACGACGGACTCATTGGCAGAAAATGCTGAAGGGGGCGAAAACAAGGTGCGCCTTGCTCGCCATCCAGATGTGCCTTCTTTCGGCTGTCCTCAAGCTCTGACTCCGATACGGAAGTTGTACAAGGTTTGAAATCAAATTTATGTGAGAACTCCCCTTCAAAAAATTTGCTCAGCGCTCACATCTAGGCAAGGAAGAGCAGGCTAAGCGGCGAAAGCCACTGCTGGACATTCCGGAGCGTGCGCAAGACGAGAGGGACGTGTGTGCTGTTTGCCTTCGGATGCAGCAAATCACTGGCAGTACAAGCAATCAGATTTGTCGGATTCAGTGTCCGACATGCGTAGATTGGATGCATACCAAATTATTACCAACGACAGAACAGAGCTGGGCAAAAGAGATGCACAAGGTTTAGAACACGAATGTATATTCTTATTATTTACTAGCGTGATTTGAATGTACATGCAAATGTAATATAATGATACAAATTTCGAATTTGGGTGATGAGAATCACACGTGATGTAACATAGAAATATAAAAAGTAAACATTTGTATTAATATAATGTATAAACCTTGTATAGCTTACGCGTTAGCCTCTCCTCCGGACCATCCAATGGTTCACATGATTATGTACCTGCGACAAGAAAGAATGACAGAAGGCACAATACACGAAAAACTTGAAAAGGGGAAGAAGGTTGAAGTTACAACATTGCAATGTAGTTGGAATCAAAATCATAAAGTATTACTTTGTATGCTGTAGGTACTTGCTCAGTGTGTGTAGGCGCAGAAAAATCTAGAGGTGTGTCAAATCAATCAAATCGGGGTTGTAGTTTGGAGTGTGTGGGTGGTCATCTGTTCATCTCTCCCTAATTCTCGTAAAAAAACGAAGTAGAAGATGCCCGGCGATTTAAGATGTTCAGTCGGATGGTTGCGATTGGGGAGATACGGGCGAAATAAAGGCAGATGCGGGGCTTTTTTTCCAAATGTTACATCGTATACTCTGCTTTTTGTGCTTGCATAAACATAATTACTCTTAAAGGTAGCATACCACGAATCTGACGTGGCATGGCTTTCCCATGGGAAGCTTCTATACAGGGCTGTAGATTGTGGGACACTAGGTGGTTTTCCACAAAGGTTGGAAGTGAATCTCTCAACAGTCTGTGTAAAAAAGACCGGTAGTTGCCGTCTTCTACAACGGCTATCATTTCAACGCACGCCCGCGCCGCATCTTCGAGCGAGCTTTCGAGGATTAATAAGGTCTCCTCATCAGCTTTTTCAAGCTAAACTAATGAGTAGACCGCTGGGGGAGAAGGGGGAGGGGGAAAAGGAACGTGTACATGAAGGCGCGTTCTAACGCACCTCTCGTAGGAATTGAAGCGATTCCCCATCCTGTTCTTACGACGATCACGGAGAGATGAGCGCAACCACGTGGTATCCCGCAATCTACGTCCCCGTATAGAAGCTTCCAATGAGAAATCCACAACACGTCAGATTTATGGCATGCTGCCTTTAAATCCCTTTCGATTTACTGTGTGACATACGAACGAAGTGATCGCAAGCGTATGCTTGTACAACTGAGAGAATCCGACTGATCAGCGAACACGGGATAGATGGTTGTCGAATTGGTCTGTAAGCGCTCTGTTCAATGCTGAAAGCGGTAACAGGTGGCGATACGACTAAGACTGCGTTGAAAAGTGCATGTAATTGAGCAGCGACTAACCGCTGTGTGGTGATTCCTATTCGGAATGTCGCCTTTTGCAGCTCTGTCGAACTATTTGCAACGTTGCCTTGAGACCGTTGGAAAAAGAAGTGTAAAACTAGTCAGATACAGTCGAACTTAATGGCGTTGAATCGTGGTGACGCCTCACATTCTTTGTAAAAGCTTGCAGAAGGCCCCCTCCACAAAGCGCAACAAGCTCCTCGGACTTACTTACTTCTTGTTTCTTTGTACTTTTTGGTTTTTTTTTCTCACGAAAGTTTGTGAATGCAGTTATCAATTCTTAGCAGAGCCCTTCTCCATTAGCTTCGCCGTTCCTTTTGCTCCTAGAACCCTCACTCCGTAGGAACTTAATCCCAGTCCCAATTTTCGGGCGTCTGTGCACGACTAACATCATTATACATAGTTTCTAGGAGGTGGATTTCTTCCCCACTTTTTTTTGTGTGAGTGTGCTTGGCTAGCGTTCTTTTCAGTGGGACTTAGGATTTTTTTACATCTACCGCCACAAAAAAAGCGCCAGTCGTGCATTGCACGAAGAATTGAAGGAGAAATTCGATCCTTACAAACTAAAATCTTAGAAGGCCCTTAACAGCAAAGCAAACAATAAGATTGATGGGAAAGTGCTTTGTTAGGACTGCTATTTATAGACTTGTTTTATAAAGAAAAAGAATTGGAAACAAGAAGAAAGGAGCTCAGAGGAGCTTGTCATGGATTTCCGTGGAGAGGACCTTCACCGAGCAGACGTTGCTTCAGGCTTTCACTGTACTTCAAGCTAGATTCCGGAGTTAGACCCTAAAGGCGTTGTGCGTTTTCACTTTGACACTTGTGACCTGTGCCCGGTCCCCACCCAGTAATCTTAACCTTCGAAATTTCTTCGATCGCTGCATTCAAATACCATTTTTTACTCGTTATATACCAGACTCAAGTATAGGTCTTGCTTTTAGTTTTTTTTTTCTGTTTCACCAATTTCGCGTAACTTCGAGATTTTGTGAACCTTATTTGTTGTCGTAAATTTCGTTAAAATTTTTGAGTGAAACTTCACTCGATTCTCATCGTTCTAGAACAATATTCGCTGTTTTTTTTTTTGTAAATATATTTTGTTGATTAAGGGGAAGATTACTAGACTTTGCAGGGATGGATTAATTACAATCGATCACTGTTACTACGAATGTTTCTTCAATAGCAATTGTGATGATCACTGCCACGTCGCAGACAGCCCTAGATTTCCGGATATCAGCCAGCAGAAGAAGGACGCTGTAGATGTGTCCTTCCCATCTTTTCCTGGAAACATCACAGTGCTGCGCTTGTAATCACACGCGGAGGACTACACTTGAAAGAATGAAAGTTGGTAATCGCTCAGTTATATTTACGAATCGCGGCCACTAATTATATATGCAATTAAGAGGTATAGTAAATCAATGTGTGAGAGGACAGTTCACACGCCATATGAGATGTGATGTGGGATTGTCTTTGGTATTTTGCAAAAAAAAAATTCAATGTAAGCAATCCTATCTGAAACTGTTTTGACTGACTTTTCCAGCACACATGTTAGTTAAGTGTTGGACTAGGCTACACTTTTTTGTTTCAGACCGTGTTTTCTTTTAGACTTCAATCTCTTTGATCTCAAATATTGTCCTCATATGCTTTCATTAAAAGGGTGAGGGCAAGACGTATGAGTGCGATTCCCTTCTAAATAAACATTCTAGTTGGGCTGCAGATGCTTTAACAATCCCCCCATTAAAAATGCTCGTATTATTTCTCAAAAGGAAAACGTAGAATCAGCCTCAGCACATTTTTAAACGATTCCAAATAGGCATATTACCATAATTTCATTCGAAGTGAAATAAAGGTTCAGGGAATTGAAAGTCTCTGGCATAGCAGTCAGCTTGGGATGTGCCAACGTGTTTGATTGCGATTCGGAATAGCTGAGGATTATTATCGCTAGTTGGCCTATACAAGGACTTGCTGTAGCCAACCGATGCGTCGAGCCAGTGTTTTTATCCTCACAAACAAGTCTGATACCAATTTGTTGACCTTGGAGGGATGATGGGGAAGGTTGGCTTTAGGGCTGTTCGTCCGGGTGTAGTTTGGATTAGGATTTTATTGTAGAAGACGTTTGTGAAAATATAAGTGAGAATTACGTTCAAAATTTTGAACATATGACTTGTGGGACACTTCGATCAAATTTTCAGTATGTAGTTTTTTTCTGCCTTGATCAGTTCTTGGTCTGGAATTCGAGGATGCGCTCTGCATTTGACGTCGTAGTGTCAGGTATTGCTTATTGAGTTGCGGCTCGCAGAGACTATCATGTTATGTAACAACGGGATTAGTCTTTATTAGTCTTTGTAGTTATGCATGCCCGTCGCATATCTTGTGTCACTAAAATGCTTTAGTAAAACAGGTTCAATTTCGGCTCGGTGCTTTTGCCCTGAGGCGGATCTCATGGTGTCGAATTGTTGCACCAGCGCCAGAAACCACTAAAATGGAATGAGTTGGTTCCTAACGCCTAGAATTTGTGCGACAGACCCAGAAAGCTTTTAGTTCGGCTCCACAAAATGGGACTGGTGCCACGATACAAAAAATAGTAATTAGGGGTGTTATTCGTGCACCATTGCCGTGTAATAATTACAAGTGAGCTTGTCAAAAAAATAAATGGGACTTTGTGAGAACGTTGTTGTGGCCGCGACAACGTAGTGTCTCACCGTAATCGCTGCGCCTTCTTATGCCTACTTCATAGACGTTCTTTTCGGATTGTCTGAACAAAACGGCAATGATATTTAGAATCCGGTTTGAGTTCCAAGCTTGAAAAGAGAATGTTTGGTGAAAATTTTAGAAAAAAAAGCATCAAAACCAAGGGTTGAACTGAACTGCGTCAGTCGGCGGTTGTCTGCAACTGCTATAAACTGATCTAACGACTACATCAACAAGACTGGGGAAGAAAAACAAGTGCTTCCACTCTCTTCGCGGCAACGCGACACATTCAGTATGGCAACAAGGTTTGTCGGAAGATGCATTCATCGCGACATAGGCGTCTGCTGAATGTCCAAACCGCTTCCTCTTTACCCGTTATGTGGATCAACATGTTCTTCCCCTGCAAAAATATGTGAAGCATTTGTGACTTGATGGCAGTGCGTTTAAGTGAAAAGGAATAGCATTCACTATCGTTCATCGTGGCGTTGATTGCTGTTAAAAGTAAGAAAAGAGTTAAAAGAGTTAAAAGTACAGTAAGAATAAAAAGTAAAAGAGTTAAAAGCAGCGTTTCACAAAACTGACGTGGTACAGAAGTCGTCGTTAAAAAAAGCGCGGAAGATGGTCTTCTTTCCTACGAAATTATCTGCAAACTTCGTCCACGTGCAAGCGGTCGGAAACCAATCAGGTTTCCTCACAAGGCTATTCAAGAAAAACCAACGGTACCAAAATCCTGGTAAAGGGACCGTAGCATGAGAACTAAGACGGTTCTTGCGCCAGTTTTACGACGATTAACGGAGGATAAGAGAAGCCATGCTTGTTCCCCTATTCCACAATCCGAATTCGGGGGAAAAGTCGTTGGGGGGGAGCTTATTTTCCGAAGCTCTAACTTACTTTTTTTCTCTTAGTAACTTAAGTTTACATGTCATAGATTCTCTAAGACTAATGCTTAGGCCTTAGAGCCCCGATTGATTTGATTACTTATTTTGAGAAATAAGAACCCCACTGAGTGCTCCTCCCCCCCGCCCCCGGACGACACTTTACCCCGAATTCTACGTTTTCCGTTCTACTTCAATTTTGTACGTTAACACGCTAACACTGATGAAGCACATCACGAAGCCCCTCAACGGTGATCTGTCTCACCGTGCTTTATTAGTCTGCGTAACGAATATTTTGCGATCTATAGTTATTCACAAAATAATCCAAATGATAGATTCTCCCCTTCCACCACGTTTCTTTCACAGCGGTTTATTGAAGAACAACGGCAGTCACAACAGTTGTTCCGAGCAACGATGTTGTGGAGCACTTTTTCAGTGTTTTTTTTTCTTTGCGTAGCTGTCGAAATGTTCGTCTTTCTGCAATTCGTTCATTATCCCGTCGAGAACGAAGTAATCTACGTGTTTGGGAGATTTGAGCGTCAAAACGCTCCAACTGAGTAAATCGTGTTTTTTCCGGCTGGCAGCCAGCGGATGTGGCTTTTTGTGTTCTGGAGCGAAGAAGAAGAAATAAAGAAAGCGAATGATATTACTGTTCATATTCGACTATCGCATAAGTCTACATTGTTGCGGATTTCTACTGCTCTCTCTTACCAGAAGAAATGCATTAATTTTGAAATGATTTACACCTATAACTTTACATTGAAGAAAGATTATCCCCCTAATGAGGCTTCTGCTGCCTGATGAATCCTGCAGCGCTTCGCTTAGTAGCGCAATTTTCTCTGTTTGGAAGTCCTTAGCACTTTCCTAAAATCTTTAGACAACACTACATTTCTTCATTCACGTCCAAAGTGTGAAGAATTATAACTTGAGTAATTTGATTCTTAGTAATATGATAATGTAGTTGTAGTTATAATAAGTAATTTAATTCTCTTTCGGTAAACATTTTGTAAATTGCGACAACTAAATCCATGCATAATGATGAACGCCTTCTAGACAAAGGAACAGGCACCACATCAACTCGAGGAAAATGATTGACGTAAAAAGTGCTCCACAGCATCATCCCTCAAAACAACTGTTGTGAGTGTCGTTGTTCTTCAACGAGTCGTCCCGTCGTGAACTTGGTGAATGTAGGATTTATTTTGTAAATGATTGTAATAACGGTAAGGATTTATTGCGTAGACTCATAAAAGAGGCTAAGACAAAGAGTCTTATTCTGTTACTTAATCACAGCAAGCTGAACCAACATACTGGTGGCCGTCAGAGCAACGACGAAGATAATTGAAAGATGACTTTCTTTTTTTCTTTAGATGTCTCGCAGCTTCAGATCAAACTTTCTCATGCCTTGGAACCGCCGCATATGTACCTCTGTCTATGTTTTCTATTAATTTGCCTTACATCTCGTAGCTTTGATCCTTCTCACGTAAAGTCGTCAACTCAACACTAAATTATCCTTACAGTAGACAGTGGTATTTAAATTAGTTAGTCAGTTAGAAAGATTTAGCATTAGAATGCTGGAAATTGTATTCCAGGACAATCTAGCTAAAACCCAGGAAATAAATGTAGCTGTGAAGACATCTCTTCATAGAATTAATCAGAGTACTGAAGGAGTTATGTATTGTTTAAAAAGTCAGACCAGAAAGTCCAGCAAAATCATCAGATCAAATTATCACGAGGAAAAAATGTGCAGAACGAGGAGAACTGATATAAATTGAGCACCGCGCTCTAAATAATTGACTTTTCGCTCTGTGTCCTTTTTTCAATTGTGCAAACATTCCGTTACAAGAATGGTTGCTATTAGCAGTTCCTTCTGAGACTTATGTTTGTGAGGTAATCCATCCAATAAGCAATCACTCATATTTTCAAGTGAAAGGGAGCATGGGAAAAAAAAGTGTGAAGGAACGTTATGAAATTATGTTCAAGTTCGAGTAAAATTCCAGTTCCTAGAAATTTTACAACACATCAACATAAGCTTCTATATGAGCTGTCAACTCTCCTCGGAATCTCAAGTACCCCGCTTCTTGTCGTATGTGAAACGGGAAACAAGACTGTTAACAATCTTTATTACGGCAAAAGTTTCGGCGGCGCCGCCTCCGTCAGAGCGGGGCAACCCTACCTCAGCGGTGGTACGCGATCACGGCGGCGGGAGGCTCTGCCTGGGGGAACGACGCCGAGACGATAACGGCAACAAGGAGCGCTAACAATCTTTGTTCTTACTTCACGTACCTAGTCGATGAGTTGTAGAGCCTTAACAAGATTGAAGAAAAGTCGAAGTTTCACGATTCTGAGATACGTTATCAGCTTCTCTCCAATCCGCAATTTTCGAATACTCTGCTTTTCATGTGTTAGGAGTTCGGAATTGCCAAAAATTTGAAGTTATCGGATGTTCAAGGAATATCGCCCCCTTTTTTCGATTCATTCAAGAAGCAGAGAAGTGTGAAAGTGCGTCTGTGAGCAGCTAAAACGCATGCAGATCGGTATATGCCTTCCTCCAGTGATCTGTGTCTTTCCAATTGCACTATACCTGCGTGTATATATACGGTGTGGATACTCCTATCCCAATTAAATCAGAAGCGGCACCTAAAACACTTATTCGCTTGAAGTTGAAAAGAAGGCATTTTAAGCTGTTTTATGCCCTAAAATCAAAGAGATCACACAGTTTATAAGCAAGTTGAGTCCATTTTGACTCTTCCGTCAACATTCGCTTCTCTGACGAAAGCTAACAAGCATTATAGTAGTCCAGATGCACAGATGAATTAAGAGTGAACGAAAGAATACAAACAAGTTCGGAGTTCAACCAAACCTTTGCCATAACTCAAAGTTTGCTCCCTTGGTTTACTTCACTTGGAAATTTGAGGTTTCTCGAAATAGAGTTCTCAAGGATGTAGGATGATTTCGGTTTCTAAGAAATCTAATGAATATCGAAATAAAATTCTCAAGGATACTGCTAAATTGGATTTCTTTCTAAGAAAGAAAGAAATCGGATTTAGCAGTAAGGTGCTGTTTAGTCTTAAGTCTCTGGTTAGATCATCGTGCACGTTAGTCGTAAACAAAAAGCACTTTTCACTTACAAATAACTTCTCTTTCATTTTTCCACAATGAAATACATGTTACAATATAGGAATATGTGTCGCAATGGAGAATGCAGGATTAGGTTTTTGATTTTGAATTTTCGTGCTTTTGGATGTAGTTTTATTTTTTACCTCCAATTACAGTCCATTGAATATATGTACCCGCATTCAGCAAATTGTTTACTTTTTTACTTTCGAATTTTGAATATTAATGTCTTAGGAGCTAGCCCTCTTTTTTAGCTAGGCACAATCCTTTACTGGCCCCGCCTCCTCTGAGTAAAGCTTCTGCGATCACAATAACGAGGAATCATTCCCTTGTGTTCTCATCTTCAAACCACACAAGTTGTATGCTAGAGCAAAGCATCGCAATCAAAAAAAAAACTCTCCCTCCATTCGTGGAAACATTTGTACCAGATCCCGAGATATTTCTTTGGCTAATCCTTACTTCCAATTTTTTCCTGAATATTTTCAAGTAGCACTTTGAGGGCGAGTATACCAAATCTCTGGAACGTTCCCACAAAAAACGCCTTTCTTATGTCCTGATTTACTCTCTTTTATTAACATTCTCCTAAGGTTTGATGTCATCCTTTCAAACACTAGGAGAATCACTATTTATAGTGATATTCTCTCTCTTGGCTTCCATACGCTTCAGTTTAAACTAAAACTCATCAAAACATTCAAAATTGGTTCGCTCAATGAATGGTGCTACTAGAAGATTCTGGCTATTTGGCTCATCAATCCTTTGGTTGTCTTTTTTTGTCGGTCTTATTACAACATAGTAAAACAGGGAAAAGTGCCTGGAAATCTCTGCATTCTTCGTAGGTTTCCGTTTTTATTCATATGTGTAACACGACAACGAGTGAATGCAGATGCGGCAGAGAAAATTTTAAAGTCCGACCATCCTGACAGCAGTGTTGACGTCATCGCGGTGTCGTAAGACGCTGAACATTCCGCACATTCATAGATGCGACAAATCGTTAAGCGAAAAACAAAACATTTTCTCTCTGAAAAACCAGTTCTACTGCACTTGCTGCTAGAAGTGAAAAGGTTCCCATTTATTGAAAACAAGGGAAATTCAACTTGTTCTTGCGTCATAGCCATTTCCACTTGCGAAAACATTTTGATCCGATAAAAACAGTTCAGTTGTTTTCCTCCTCGTATTTTTCTTGTCTGCTTTTTGAATTATTCGTCTATGTATATGCAGGGGCCTGCAGTTTTGTCTACCGGAGAAAGAATGCGGGATGGCTCTCTGATTGCATCTCTTCTGTGGTACTCAATCTGTCTGGACTTTCCTGCCTCTAGGTAACATATCTTATGCAAGCAAAAGCGCACCCACACTGATTTCCTGAGTACCAACCTGATTGTGTTCCCAGCAAATTTGCTTTACTCTTTCACTTTGTTAGCTTCGTTTCTCATTGCATCATTTGCGGATAGACCTTTACTTGTTAGGAGCCGCCCTGCTGCATTTTTCAAAGTTTATTCCGCTATGTTGTAGTTGAAATCCGCAATGCGACTGAGTCACTGTCGACTGAGACAGAATAACCATGTTTATGCTGCAGTATGGCGCAAGCGGTTCCGTTCGAAGCGACGCAGTTCCCAACCGCTCGCCGGTGACGGTCAGAACGATCTGAAGTAGGTCCAGTGGCGTTAGCGGCTGCGCTTGTGGTGAAGCAGTAAAGCCAGAGGTTGACCGAAGGAACCATCGCAGTTTCACTTGGCCTGCAGAGTTGACTGGAACAAGGGAGGAACTCAACGCAACCGCCTCACCGCGCCGCTTCGAACGCAGCTCCTTACGCAATTGCACCAAGTTTCAAGCGGTTTTCACCCGACCATATCATTTTTGTGGTTGCTCTGCAGCGCGAAAAGGAGTTTAGCGAGAACGTGGAGGTCAGGAATCGCTAATTCTTTTGAGGGAACCATAGGCAGGAAGCTTTGAGAGACATCTGTTCGATCTGGTTCTTATATCTCCTACATTTGGTAATTTTGGGAATATTCAGAGCGACAATCTGCCCGATATTGATCCTTATGTGGAACGATACAGTAATCATCCACTTATCCATCACATGCTCCTCGTGCATCGCTTCTAGATCCCAGGTTCGACTAGTGACATTCCTGTAAGGAATAATTGTCCAACAATAAGTGTGATCAGAGAAACAGGGGTAACGGCCCAAGTCTGCATGACACGTGATTGCCCCCTAAGTCTCCTTGATGGTGCGATGACCGATGTCTGAGAGATAGCTGCAGTGTTGTGAACGTTTCCTGCAAATAGCTCATCCCAGCAAATTTTTTTTTGGCGCTACGATCTCCAAATGAAATACTTCCTTTCATTACTAGGTGCAGGAATGTTTAATGATGAATCGTGTTTTCTCATCTTTTCCAAAGCTTTAAGTGCGCTTCCGACGAATTTCTCTCACAACAGCCAAACAAAACTGAAGTGCTGTGTGGAAGTCAACATAGAGAACACCCAGGTCACATGTTGTTCTTTAACCCACGTGAAAATCATGTCTTACTACGTCATTTTGCAATCCACTGTTAAACGCAGCATACTATGAAGTTGAAAAAGTTGGGATCTTCCCACGGGAATATAGGCGAGAAGTGTAGATTACGAATATAAGCCTGGATTTCCCCAGTCCAGAAAACAACGTTAGCAATTGTCCTGGCAAGCGCCTTTTCCTATGAGATAACTCTTCCCCACAACTACGAACGCAGGCATGCGCGCCGCCGTTGCTAAGTGCTTCGTAGAGAAATTCGGTCACCAAAGTCATTTCGCACGCTGTTTCTGGGAGAACTCATACTTCTGGTCCCTCAAACCTCTCATTTCGCTGAGATATCTCAAATTCGTCAATTTCGTGGTACTGTACCTTTAATAGTACACAAAAGATTCCTGACAACAATGAGCATTTCCATGCAACCATCGATAGTCTTTTTTTTGTATCTCTTGTGTTGACAGAGCGATCAGTAAAATCTTTAACTAGGAACGCTTTTCTTTACTTTCTGCAAGGAACCGAATATATTTTGCTATTGACGCCCTTCTCTCCTTCCGAAATCTTAGCAGTGACGTAAGATTTTGTAATCTCCTTTCTAAAAAATCACTACATTTTAGAAAATATTCAAAATTGACCTCATATCTATATTATTTGGATATCATTGGAAGTTGGAAACATTAGACAAAGCTCCCCTCTTTTTCTTTTTCAAATCGTAGTAGCATAAAATGATGTGAACATCATGCCACGCTTATATGAACATAAGGATTTTACTTACAAGACTGAAACGTTTGCATAATTTATTAGCTAGTAATCAGGGTATGTAACCACAATTGTCTTAAATCTGAAAACTGCGGAAAGGAAGGTGGAGAGGAGTAGGCGAACAGGGACCCACATTTTTTATGGCACTACGAATGCAGCTGTCACAGCTATGGCACCATTTTCCACGTATCTTCTACCTTTGACAAATTGACACCGGTGCCCACGAGCCCCGGTGGCCTTACTTTCTAACGCTCGGACACTTGATCCGTCCCATCCACTTTTATGGCGCCGGCGCAATAATCCCATCTCTGTGTTTCCAATCACCAGCGCTTTTTTCAGAAGAAAACCTATTTCGAAACCAGTGATGAGCACATTTCTCTACTTTTACGTCTCTTTAATATTTTTTTAAGATTTCATTATTACCAGGATAAAACCCTGCAGAAATGAAATGGATTTAAAGCAAAGTAGAAGTTTCTCCTGTTGAAATTGGTCCCAGATTTTTTTTTATGTTCACGTCATGTTTTTGCCCAGACTTATACTATTCATGATCAGTAGCAGCTTTTCGCATTTGTTTGGTTTCTTAGAAATGATCTTATTAATGATCTTATTAGGTGTTAGGTAAACTTTTCAAAACAACTCATTCACCTGACGCCGATTTTGCATCTTATCGAGTAATACATATGATCGAACAGTGCACCTCACAACTGAACTGTCAACCTATCTTCGAAATTTTGAGTCCGCGCCTTGTTGATTCTGGCCCGGATGTGATCTACTCAATAGATGTGACTACACCGCACAGGAGATCATCTCTCGTTGTGAGACGCAGAGAACTTGCTTCCTGGTCTGCAAAATCCCGTTTCCAAGACATTTTGAATCCAATTTCATCTGAGAGGAAACATTCCTCGTGCCCGGATTCTCATTTTCAAACATAGAAGTTTTTTTCATGAGTTTGCAATGCTTTTCCTGGTGTCATTATGCTACATGGTTTTTCTTTTTGTAATTTTAAATATGACATGATATCAGCACCTCATTCGGCTGCCGTTGTTCTAGGTATCTAGGATAAAGTGAGATTCCTCGGTCACTACGTTCTCGAGAACATTATTTGCTTCTTTTTTTTTCTTTTTTTCCTCTAAACTTATTTTTCTTTGGCTGAGGACTGAGGAATGGTGAGGGATTAATCTACCCTATTTCTCCACTTCATAACAAGGAATCATGGTAGACATCTAAGATTAAAAGCAAATGTAATAGAATAGCTTGAAACAGAGTCATTTTTTTCAGAGTAGAAACAAAAATCGAAAGAGTAATGGCTTGCTGATAATTGTTTTCCTCACAAGATCTTCTTAGCATTTGAGAACAGTGTTCTTTGAAGAGCTGAAATGGCCTCGGTATCGATACACCCAGACCATTTCGTACCTAACGAGGTAAGAAGTGTAGTATTATACTACAAAGAGCTGACATTATTCATTGTTCTCCATCGTCAACCCGTTATTTGTTGCAAAGCGCATTATATCTTTCAGTTTCTTTTAATTAGGTCAAGGCTTGCAGCGAACGCGATAAGAGAAACTTTAAAAAACTAACGAAATCTCGTCAATCGAGTACTCCACCTATTAGATGTCAGTGGAGCGCGTCATAATGTGCGTCGTTGTAAACTATGCCGTGTTTTCCTGAGAAATTACACAACTATAGTACTATCAAAACGACATGAGCCACGATGCAGTTGCGCAAGCGGCTGCGCTCGAAGCGGCGCGGTAGAGCGCACCGGTAGGAGTCGAGGTGGGATAATCGCGATCGAAGAACGTTACTAGCAAGGGTCCTCCCTCGATCCTAACCGCTACCTCCACCGCTTCGAACGCAGCCGCTTGCGCAACTGCACCGTGCTTCATGTCGTTTTAACCGTATTATACAATCTAACTATATGACTTGAAGTAACAGGCTGAAGTGAAAAGATCTTAAGATTTAAATTTGATGTATAATTAATTATTACATAGTAATATATTTAACTGTAATATTATTTACCTGCAATTTCGCATTTGTGTCGTCCTTGAGCATATTAGCTGTAATATTATTATTAAGATTCAAATCACTGCCTTCACCGTGCCGCTTTGATCGCAGCCGCCTACGCAACTGCATCATGCTCCCTATCCTTTTGATCCGGCTGTATGTGCAACCAGTCATAATTTAGTCATAATTCCAAACCAGGTGTTCCGCATCTAATTTGGCTTGAACGACTCACTGTGTTACACATCACATCTTCGCCGAAATGCGTCGTCCTTGAGCATATTTCATCTCATCCTACTCTTTAATCCTTGGCTACAGAGATTAATAGAGCCTATAGAGTCTATCAATCCCTAAATATTCCGTAATCTGCGAAACATTGTCTCTTGTCTGAACTGCCTATCAATGCCATTTCTAACAATATGCTCTAATTATTTCACCATCATATCGTTATCTTAACAAATTAAGTTGTATACAATGCATTATTTTTTCAGTTTACTCTAAATCGCCAGTATGGGCTCTACAATTACTGAATTTTCTGATTTAATTAGTGGTCAAGGCTAAACAAAATCAGTAAGCCAGTAGCCTCTTTGAAAGAACCAGTGCGGGCAAACGAAGCAAGAAGCATCACCAGGAGCTCAATGCTTCCTCAAATCCCCTTCTTGTCACCTACGTGTCGCCAGCAAAACATAAGTCGAAACAAAGTGCAAATTAAGTTCTTACGGTTCTTTCTGAAAACATCTTCCTCTAACATCTTTGTGAATTTTAACCTTGTTTTTATCGAAATCGAAGAATCTCCAGATGTTTTAAGTCCTGAGCACTCAACAATTTTCTGGTTTTTCTATGAATACATTTTTAGGATATTTTCTAAGAAAATGTCCTCCTTTTCTGTCAAGATTTATCGGATCTTCTCCTGAATTTCAATCTTTTTTTATCGAGCTGCGGATTTTAGAAAGTAAGGGAAAACTTGTTAGCTGCTTCATGAAAGCATGTCCCTCCTGCTAAGAAAACTCTGTCACGGACATCTGTGGCTTCCCCTGATGCCACCAGTTGTGAGAACCTCTTATCCATAAACCACCACGCTTTAAGAAAATCATCTCGAAAACGGATTGCTGGACTTTTATGCAAACACCCCTATGACGGACTTGGACTAATTCCGATTTTCACATGGATTTCTGACGTCGATTGTATCCCTGAGATGTGTGTCGCTGCCGAGATGCTCAGATTGCAACTGAGTTTCTTTCTTTCGCCACCATGGCTGTTATCTCATGCACATCCTAGCAGCGACAGTTGTTCCTTCTAATTAACACAAGTCAACTAAGAACCTCAATGGCATGTTTTGTTTTCGTGACAATAGCTACAGTATACCTTCAAATCATGAAGCGTTGCTTACCTCCCACATGAAGTAACTGCGTAAGGTAATGCGTATGAGTATTCGCAAGTTGTAACGATATCAATGCATTACATGACTAGTTTCATGGACTTGAATGTTCTTATCAATTCTTCATCTTCCTATCAGGTATCCAGCAGTAATAAGTCTCAGAGAAGTCTCAATGCAACTTACGAAATTTGTCCCTATTCGAGTTGAGCTGGTTGTGAACTTGCGGTCCAACTATAAAAAACAACGTAACTTCCGCCGCCTTACGTCGTACGTCGTGAGCGCTTCAGTAGACTTCTAAGTGGTTCCGTACAAACTCAGGTGTTTCTCTACCTGAAGATCTATATTTGCTTCCTAGAACATTGAAGTAATTTTTCTAAAGAAATACACTATTTACGAAATATTTCCGCTGAACACTGCAAAGAGTTATTGCCATTAGAAGGTATTGCCTGATTGTACTCAAGCAACTCACATCCATGCCCAAATTGCTCGCGATTCGCCAGAAAAGAAGGATAGGTTAGTAAGAATAAGATCACCATGCTCTTCTTCTACAGTTCAAGTCCAAGAACCACTTCGATACATCAAATAGCGATGCGATATCTCACTTGGAAGAGATGTCACGCTATCAACTGCAAGTAGAACTGCTGACAAAGAACTTGGCACTTTTTTTCTCTTAAGAGGCTCTGCTGCAGTTTCGTGTTGGGACTAGCACTAAGGCACATCCCTATTGAAGTACAGTCAACAAAGTTTCCAAATCACCCATAGAGCTTCCAGAGATGTTCAGGAACTGATATTACGTTAACTTCCATGGAGACAGTTTAACATACTTTAAAACGAGCGGTATAACTAGGGAGATTGAGGTCGGCCGTGATTTGTGGAGCTGTTAGCCCCTGCCACAATTCCATGCCTCCTACCTACCGCAGTACAGCCTTGCCGACCAGCTGGAAACTGAGTTGTAATGGTGTTATCGCCGCATTGATCGCCTCACTTTCTGCTAAGCCTGCTAGGAGAATTTTTCCTACATGCCTCTGCAGCTAACATAAGCGCCAAAACTAACTCACCACCACTTCTCCACCTATACACTTGTGAAAATCGACCTTAATATATCACTCAGACTCAGGTCCGATCATCATCAACGCTTTTTTTGTTGATCTAGAGCGTTGCAGGTGAGAGCGTGATGACTGCCGCCGCCATCGGACTCCCCTGAAATCCATCCCTCCGAAATCTATGCGCATCGTGCTCATGTTCTCTCACCCGACTTTACACTGGCCCCGCGCACAGTTATTGGCTTCATGTCAGCGGCATTTCGTGAAAGTTCATCGCAGACGTGCGCACACACAATGACAGCGCTCTCAAAAGACTTTCCTCTTTACAAAATGCCGAACTTTTCTTAAACAATTCTTCGCTACCATACAATTGGTCCCTTGTTTCCCGCGTCCTCAATGCTGCTTCAACAAACTAATGACTTGTGCCAATGATGAGATACAGATGCTGCAGTTCAGCTTCTTTTACAATCAACGACGTTACAAAAGTCATTTTCTCGTTTGCTGTTGTTTTTTGTTGATTAGATATCTCAGCATCTCTAACTATATTGAATATTTTCTTGCCCATGCCTTGATTTAGAAACAGAAATGGCCTGGGAGAACGAAATGGTGGAAGTGATCACCACCTCATCAGCCTGATAAATCTTTCAACAGTCCCGAAGGCCAGCTAGACTTTCCATCCCTCTGGCATCGAAACATCGGTACTGTACTTGTCTACGAGGTAAAGACACCTAATCTGATACACTGGGCGACTTTCGCAAGTCATTGTAGGACGCACAATAACCTCCACGGTCCTGAATTGAATTCGCATCCCGAAGTTATAAACTAAATCCAAGCACTTTGTCCCTTGTCCTTTGTGTTTACTCAACACTCAGTTTGAAACTAATTTTAAGATACTTTATCGACATGTCGATGTATTTGGCAGATATGCTCAAGATACGTTCACGAAATGTAGTCTGCGCCGAATGTGTTAAGCAAGGTGAACGCGACGCATCCGTAACGGCGCACGATCACTACCCGCTTGACGAACGTTCCTTCTTCGGTCGAACCTTCCCACTCTGCCTCCTGATCGAAGGTACACAAGTCGATCTTGTTGAACCTTCATTCAAAGAATTAAAAACTGGAAAATTCTTCTTATTCTTGATTCTATGACTTGACTTCTTCGTGCCTCTGATAAAACCTCATTGTTTACCACACGGTCTCAATCTGAGTAAGCATCCCATTATTTCTTCTCAAACTACCACAAGGAATTGACTTCAGCTTTGCGGTGCTATTGGACTTTTTCTGGTCCTGCAAATCGCCCCACTCAAGCAATTTCATCGCGCTCTCACGTAAGCTGCCTTAAAAGCAACGTATCACGAAACTGACGCAGTTGTGAAACCTGTAAGGAAGTGCAGAGTACGGATTATAGATTAGTAGTATGAAGGCAACCCCCTCTAATCGTCCTGAAAAGGGCGCAGTCCGCTTAGCAGTCTGTTCATTGGTTTTCCTTGAATAATCTGGTGATTAGACCTCATTGATCCTCGTCCGCCCGCTCGTGAATGCAGCGCGTGTTCAAAGCTAGCGCGTCCTTACGTACCTACGAAGGCCGAGAAACGGCACTTTTCCTTACTTACGTAAGGAAAAATGCCGTTTCTCGGCCTTACGTAAATAAGGAAAAATGCCGTTTCTCGGCACGTTTTTTTAGGACGATTAGGGAGGACTGAGCGGGGCCATGCTAATACTCGTAATCTACATCCGGGACTAAGGATTTACTCACAGACACATCAAAAATCTCCAGATTTGTCAGTTGCCTTTAATCATAGCGACTTGCTTGACAATGAATCCGAGACCCTGGTTAGATGTTAATTCCAAGAAGAGCACTTTTCTTACATTTCCCTATCAAAATCCTCTTCACCTCTACCTAAACAGAATCTCTCATGCTCGGTTATTTGACTTCATTTAATTTACTTCCATCGAGAACGATAGGTGAATTGATTCGTTACACGATTTGGAATGTGCTGCAGTATCCTTAATAATGGTACCCAAGCGAAGCCAAATCTAGTTAAGCACCTGAAGTACCGTTTAAATTTGACATGAAACATGTTTTGAGTCGATTCCAATGGTTTCCACTTGCTTTTATCAGCAATTCTTCCTGATTCTTGCGTTATTTTTGCATCACTATCGCATCTATTCCAATGTTACAGAAGTTTCTGCTTATGTTTACTGCTGGTGCTCATATTCTTTCGTTACCCTATCGTAATCATCTGTGTCAGCTGCAGAATTTCATGAAGACAGTTGCTCGTTGACGTTTGTGCAGTCACATATCAGTGCAGTCAGGGAATGCTGACGTAACTGCCGTAGTCACTGAAAAGACCCTACAACGAGTACCTGCAGTTTCGATTTACTTAATACCAATGTTATAGCAGTACACCATCTTCTCTTATTTATAATACTACACTTTCGTGGGATATTCTGCTGTTTACACTGTTATTTTGTCTGATGCTGAAAATCTTACGATATCGTATTGAAATATCAACAAATCAAATCTAGTAGCCATTCCTACACTTCCAATATTTGTGTTCTTTTATATATTACTGATGTGGCCTTGGATTTTAGCTGAAGTCAGCTTTATATGCAAAATATTTCGTTACCATTAAGAAAGGGCCGGAACACTCACATCATGAATTGCTGATTTTGCTGTTATTCATATACTGGCCGGTGTGCAAGAATCGGCCAAGAGTTCTTTACAATTTTTTCGAATAAGAAACATTCAGCCCCTGAGTAGAGGTCCTACCGCCGTGCTTTGGCACTTTGGGAACCTGGTTTGAGTGTAAAGGACATGCTTTCAACGCAATTCTCGGTGTTGCCGTGAAAAGCTTATTTCTGTGAAACACGAGGTGTTCCGAATCCGATAAACTTACCTCTGAGCTATGACATGATATAAAGTACAGTTAAAAAGACCTGAAGCACGGTGCAGTTGCGTAGATGGGTGCGCTCGAAGCTGTGCGAAGGAGCATAGCGGTTAGGATCGAGTGTTACCACCTTTCATTGCTGCAGTTCACGATGGTCCCATCTTGATTCCAACCGCCACGCTCCACCGCACCGCATCGAACGCACCCACTTACGCAACTGCATCGTGCTTCATGTCGTGTTCACCTTACTATACGCAAATCTAGTCGTTACGACACCATTTGCACCGTTTTTGAAATGTTACACGTTCATGTATACATATTTCTGCTGCCGTTAATGTTATTTAGCAATGGGGAAAAAAGTAGGAATGATGTTTTGCCAATATATGATCTTGAAGAAATTCAAACTGCACTGTCGTAATGGGCTTAGGAAACTACGGCGAATCAAGGTGTTACAAACCAGTGAAGCAGACAACGAAGTAGTACCATAAGAGTTCTAGATTTGTTCAAAGAATTATTATTCTGGACCATTGCGTACTGTAGACTATTACGCGACTATTTCGCTCCAACACAGTGTCCTGATGATTTTTCAAAAATTATGTAGTACTAACTTCTTTTCTAAACTTCTTGGGACCTATATTTGTTCAACTGCCGTAGACAGTTTCAGCACAACGTATTCTGTACCAGTTACGTTATCATGTAAAATTTATAATTGAAATAAACGTATTTTCAAGAGATCATGCACTATTTAATGAGCTATGCTTCCTCTTTTAAGCTTGGCGTATAAGCTACGCCGCGTGAAAGCCACAGTTTGACGAAAAGCTGTAGAGGAGGAGCATCTAGGACAAATCTTGTTTTTTTTTCTCAAAGGGCTGCCACTTGACAGTTACTTCAAAACCGGATTTTGGCGATTAGTTCGATTTTAGCCCCTTTTTCTTCGAAATTGCTTTTGTGTCGTTTATCCTCACCGCGTCGGCGACTAAAAAAATGGTTAAGAATTATCATGAGCTAACTTCTAAGAAGTTGATTGTTGGGTTCATTGTCCCAATTCTTTCATTACAGCTATAAGCCGCAGAGGTTTCAAATGTTTCTGCATAGACATCGTGCAATCGCACCAACAAAAAAAAAAGTTGCGCGAATAAATTCTGCATCTGATAATAAATTATTCCTGTACCAAATTGCTTACCATATTCTTCTATTTTAGTGTTCAGTCAGCTTCACAAAATGTCACCCTTGCAAATGCACAGAATTATTAACTAGGGAAGTGGAAAGCAATCAAGCTAAAAGTATTCCTATCGTAGCACTTTTCGTGCCTTCACCTACAGAAAATCCTTACTCCTAAACAAAATTTTTGAGCAGTTTTTGTAACGATTGAAGGAAGAATTGGTTCGCATTCCTTTCATCTATTAGGGTGTTCGGAAAGTATCTGCCGAAAACTTCGAAGTAGCGCAGATTTCTTGAGATGTTCTGGAAATTCCCCTTTTAAATATTTTATATACACTACCGCTTGTATACACATAACATATCTGGCTCCCTCTTCCTTGCTTATTTCATCCTATAATGGCCAAACATTGCACCCATAATCGACACGTACTCCTTTGCGAGTTCGAATCTAGCCACATCGTTGCTGAAGCCCATCGAAACTTAAGTCAAGTATTCGGCACTGAAGCCCCTTCTGAGTGGTCTGTGCGCGCCTGGTTCCGGCGCCTCAAAGCCGGAAAAAGAAACTCGAAGATGATCCTCGCTCTGGTCGATCGACTGCAATATCGTTCGACGAACTGAAGAATCTGGCGGCGCAACATCCATGTGAAAGTGTGCGGTATTTTGCTGCCAGTCTTGGCTGTTCGCTGTCCACCGTGAACAATGGACTGCGATCTCTCGGAATGGTGAAAAAGCTCAGTCAGTGGTTCCCACATGCATTCCACCAAAAACGCGTGGACATCTGCACTCAGCTGCTCTCCAGAAGCTGCAGATTCGACTGGCTGGACACCATTGCCACTGGAGAAAAATAGGTCCTCTACGTCAACCACACCCACAAACGTGCGTGGTGCGCTGGCGACGAAATGCCGGATCCTTTCGTGAAATCCATGAGAAGAAGGTCATGCTGAACGTCTGGTGGGGAGTTCAAGGAATCTACCGTTTCGAACTTCTGTCGGACAACACGACAATTACTGCCGAGGTCTACTGCGCTCAACTGCAAAGACTGGCCGACAAGATCCGCAAGGAGCACCCGAACCTCGACAACGTTAGCCTGCTGCACGATAACGCGCGCCCTCACATCGCGAAGAAGACTTCCCAGAAAATTCTGGAGCTTGGATGGAAAGTTTTAGCGCACCCACAGTAGAGCCCAAACCTGTCCACGAGCGACTTCCACCTCTTCCGATCGCTTCAGCATCACCTGGAAAAGAAGCGCTACGATGATCGTGACCACCTCGAAAATGACCTTCGGGCTTTCTTCGCCTCCAAGTCGCCGGAGTTCTACGCCGAAGGAATCCGTAGTCTTGTGAGACGTTGGCAGAAGGTTGTCGATGTTGATGGAGATTATTTCGTCGAATAATAAAATGTTGTTAAAAAGTTGTGTTGTTTTGAAATTTTGCGTATTTCGGCAGATACTTTCCAAACACCATAATATGTTTCCGAAATCCCATTAGTTTTCCAAAGTTACCGCCAAGTAATGACTTTCAAGATTTACTACTAATGGAACCAGGAAGTTCCAAATCCATTCTCACTGATATATCTCTTTTTCTTCCTACGCACGTTCTTTCATAAATCCGTCTATGTGTATATCTGCAGAAAACTGCATGAATGATTCCACCCATTTGCGGAAAGTATCATCTTCACCTCTGTTAATTCACGGTGAAATCTCAATTTTGAAATCGTGAGTACCCACAGCAGAAAACGTCTTATGCCGAGCTACAAATAGGAGCACTTTTACGATGTTACGTCATTCACATCATGCGAAATATTTCAGTATCTCACACTTCACATGTAGCACATATGTTTGACAAAGTTGTTTTTTTTTTTCAAAGAAAAAAAAACAAGTTCGTCGAACACGTAAGCAGAAGTGGTGCAGTGAAACTAAAGGCTGAAATCGTTGTCGAACCATTATCATTAGCATTTTTCCGCACTCTGCAGTCAGGTGAGAGTCCGTCTCGATCGTAACCCCAAGCTTCATTGCGCCACTTCGAGCGTAAGCGCTTAATCCAGCTGCACCTGGCTTCAGATCGTTGCGAATCGACTATACATCGTTTTGAAAATGAGTAGATTGGCGCCAAAATTCTAAAACCGATCGTTTTCTGATAATGAGCATGACTAGAGCGAAAACACCTAATTTCAGGCCTTCTATAGAGATAATCCAAATAATACAACGTATTTTTGTCCTATCTCTATCCGCTCGCAGCATTTTCAACTGCTAACGATGAATTCGGACTCGAAATTCTAAGTCTCATTGTCGTCAGAAAATTCACATGGAAATTTACGCTATGCCTCAAATACAATCCTTTCCTGTTTGTTTACTCTCGTTTGTTAAGGATGTGTTTGTTGTTACTGTTACGTGAGCATGTCATATGCTATTGCGACAGTTGTCTTAGTGTGCAACCATCAATTCATACCTGGTCTTGAACTGTCTCTTCGAATAGTCAGAAAAAAAAACTTACTCCCAAAAAATACTGCCTTACACAAATAAATCGTGCGATGTTTTACCGTTAAAGTTCAGGGAATCATAGAAACCCATATCGTGCTTTATTAAGGATTAAACTCATTTGTAAAATTTCTTTTGAAATGCTTTATTTCAGAAGCAAATGCGCTCGGATAGCACTCATCATCGAGTGAGGCAGAAAAACTCGTACTATTACTAATATTACTCTTCAACTTGTGGTCCCGGCCAATTGTCGTTCCCAACTCTCGGTTGTTGTAGTGGTGTATGTGTCATTAAATTAGCGAAAGACTCCTAGTCAGGATGCATCCTCTCTGTTGTTTCCCCATCTTTCTCATTCACGACCGCATTGGAATTCTCTGGACACAAAATCTGTCTCAATCTGTTCATGTGAAACAGATTACCGCAAAATGGTCCTTTTTCTAAACAGTCCTGGTGAATAAGATTGATCGCTGAGGGCTTTTTTAAAACATACAAATTTGCAGAGAATGAACAGATACAATCCACTATTCATAAAAGACAAAAGATTCCTGTTAATTTTGCATCAGGACCAGGTTGTGGCTTAACTATCAGTGAGGTGCCAATTAGACGATGAGAAATGTCTTCCTGAGTGTTTTCATTCTTGACTCGGCTGAGCTGAGGTATATGAAAAACAACAGCAGCAACAACGTACTCATCAAGAATCGTCCGAACAATAATTCAACCCAGTCGAATCGAAGCAGCAAGGATCTTCAAACATCTTCTGTATTTGCGGACGACTGCGCGAACTGATGGCGGAAAAAGTTGTCATAATGTCAAGCATTTGATGTGAACTATCAGCGGAAAAACCTATCTGTTTGAACGCCACTGCTTGTGAAGAAGAAGGACAAACGCAGAGAAATGGGGCGTGGAGTCAGATCCAGCTTCATTAGTGTAACTGCACTGGGGAAGGGCTGTGGCGTACTTGAGAGTGCGGCTGCTTCCATTTTACTAAGAAATTCTGTGTTAGTTACATACTCCATACTTACATACGAAGAACTAGCCAAACTTAGGTACTTTATGCCACGTTCTTCGTCGTTCAGTACGAAATGTTGCAGTGCACAATCACAAGTAGTGGGCTTTTCCAGCCTAACGACATCTACATTCGCACCGCATTGTAAAATACATTTGCTCGAAAGTTACGAATTCGATTGCGCATCGTTGGCGTCGGACAGGGAACTAAAGTCAGGTTAAAATGACCTTAACTTGGTGCAGTTGAGCTGGCGGTAACGAGCGACTCGAACAGTTAACGGTGGCTCAAACTCGATCACAACCACTGCCCAAAAATTGAGGTATTTGCGACTTCAGGAGCGCTCTGAGCCATCAATTCGGAAGACATCTGCAAAAACCAATAAGATGACTTATTCACCCTCACAAAATGAGGAAAAGAAATCATCAAAGATATCGAAGAAGAACGATGTCTTTAGAGGCAGCATATCACGAAGTTGAGGGTGTTGGAATCTTTTCACGAATAGATTGAATGGATACGAATAGGGGATGTAGTTTACGAGTATGGACGTAATCACCCTAGCTATTAAAAAAAAACAAATTGGGAAACGACTGGATCCTTTTACGAGGCACCTAGTAACGTGTCACGTCTTCGTGAGCGGGCATACACGCCACTGCGAGCGAGGGCAATGAAATGATTGTTTCCCTTTCGACCTCTAAAGGCACCCGATACTTAAATCAACTGTTATGAATGGTTATGTCAGCGTTAAAAATACCCGCCTCTACAGTATCTGAAGTTCTGAACCCTAGTGCGATTGCTTAGGCGGTTGCTCTTGGAGTGACGCGTTGGGACCCTTATTCATCTCTGCGAAGGTGACCTTGAGCGCAAGGATACGCTGCTACGCCAGGCTTCAAGTCGTTTCTACTCAACTGTACCAACTAATTGGAAGATGATTTCTAAGAACAAGATTATGCAAAGAGAGCCCTAATAATGAAAAAGGAAAAATGCACCAAAATAGGATTGCACATGCCAGATCGAAACGACCTAACCTGTGGTGCAACTTGTGCGGTTGCGCTCGTGGAGGGACCCCCACTAGCCCGTGCTGCAGGGCTGACCGAAGACACCAGCGTGCAACTGCGGGCCCAGCTGCATACGCACTTGCCTAAGTTCGTGGTTTTGATCGAACTTTAGATTCAGTATTGGCTAATGCTAAACGACAAATGGTCTTAACAGGAACCAACCTGATTGGAAAGTGGTGTTCCCCTCCTCTTAACCCATCTTGAAATTTTTCACAGACGCGGCCTACGAGATTTAAGCGGTAGCGCAAAGTGTTTCTCTTTAGACTATTATAATCAAGTCAGAGCAACTTTAAGTTCTGTATAGTTGCGTAGATGGTTGCGCTCGGAGCGGCGCCGGAAAGCGTAGCAGTTCGGATCGATGTAGGACCACCGCCAGAAGCACCGAATCACCGTTGTAGTCAGAGTGAAGCTAGCGATGGTTACGTCTCGATAGCTTTCCCGAGAAGATAATGGTAGTCATGTTGCCGTGGGTCTGATCCTGACTTTGCCATTGTTTCCTTACTCCACGGTTTAGTCTGTATCATGCAAAGCTGGAAGCGTTTGAACTGCACAAGATAACGTACTCAAGAATTGGTAGCTACTCAGAAGACAAATTACTAGATTGGATGCAAATGCAACACGTGCGTTTAATATTTTCGTGCCTATGTAGGAGCTATTTCCTCAAAGTAAACTGCCGAACGCTGCTGTTGAATGAATCTTTCAATCAAGAATCTGTCAAAGTCACACATGTTTGCGCTATCAATAATCCAGAAGTGGATTTCCATTAGGAAGTCCGTAGTTCTAAGTTCACATCATTCCTTGCAACTTTTCACAGCCTAATTGCCCTTTTAAGTTTTTAAAGCTCTACACCACTTGGATCACTTGGGATCTGCGCTCATTGTAGATTCCTTTTTTTTCACAGACGCTTGCGTTTTTAGGTCCCAGTTGAGGACTGAAAGGATAACATTTGACAACTCAAAAAATGCGTTAAGGCAGCGTATCATCAAACTGAGTTAGGAAATCTGTGGGAAAATATAGAGTTCAGGGTATAAGTATGAACGTGGCCACACTCAGTTCCCCCTAATCGTCCCGAAAAAATTAGGATGGGAAATGCCTTTACATGTACGTGAAAACTTTCCAGCTTTCCGCAAGCGTGGCATACATGAGCGGGGTTGAAGATCAGTGGGGTCTCCTTACGTACTCAACCCTACTCAAGTAAATCCAATGAATAGGCTACTGATGCGACGGAGTTTGTACAAGGGTGGCGCGTTCTGGTGCATCGTAGGACAAAAGCTGTTTTCCACGTCGTTTTTCGGGACGACTGGGGAGAACTGAGTGGGACTGAGCTTATACTCGTGATTTACACTCCAAACTCTATACTTTCCTACAGCCTCCCTAACTATGTCAGTTTTGTGAAACGCTGCCTTTAACTAATAAGAAGTTGCATTTCACAAAACCGTAACTTCCACATCCGTTGCGTACGACATTGTTTCACGACATATCGAATCTAGAAGGTTAGGGATTTATAGTCTCGTGGAGACTACGAAGCCGCTATAAAAATGTGCAGCCATGCCGAGTGTGTTTCTCTTCACGCGCTTTCGATCAGGAACGGGTGGCAGAGTTCCGAGAATCTCGGCGCAATCATTAACATTCTCGACTTTTAGCATTCTTAAAATCACAAACATTTGAACTATGTAAGCTCAATATTTGTAACCTTTTAGGTAAGATCTACGACAAAAAAATCCTTTGTCGAAGCATCCCTACTTTCCTTTTATTTGTTTAGGTAGATGCAGTCGAATTCGCTGTCTGCAAACCTTGAGATCTCTCGGAGTTTCAGATTTACTTTAGAAAAGGACGCTCATAGAAAAATGTCTACCTTGTCCTATGCATGATGAGATGGTCTAGTCTGCTTTCGTTTTTTCCCGTGCCCCGAGGGGACCTCAGGAAGACAGTTGCCTGCTGCTGCTTGCCACGCCCATCCCGAATAGCTGCGCTTACGCGCTAACATCACACACACACACCCCGCCTCGGCTATGTGCTTTCTCTAGTAACGAACACACACACACACACACTCCAGCCACTTCCTCTCCCCCCAAGAAACGAGGCGAGGAGAACCCCACCGCCATTAAAGGATCTCGGCGCATCGGACTCTACGGTCCTGCAGCGGAGCTACCGTAGAATGATTGCTGACGACCGATGACGCCATCACTGCGATTGCAGTAGCTTTTGTTCGCAAGTAATTCGCCGAATTTTAATCGATAGTCCGTAGATCACACTGATCCTAGTGTACTGTGGTCTTGAGTTATACTGTGACGAAGGGTCGAGTTTTTTGTTGCGCTGTTTTTTCTCTATATTCTGTCCGCGTGGCGTTTGCCATGATGTGCATTGCATAAATCGTCATGTTAACAATTATATCGAGCCTTTTCGCTCTCGCTTACCCTCTCTCTCACTCATACACACACGCACACTCTGTCTTTGGAAATCATTTTGGTTCCAAGAGATCTTGTCGTATTTAGTCTTCTCGTTTGGATGATTTCTCCCCTTGTCTTGTATGCATTTTTTTTCAGATCCGGAGGGCGTTTCCATCCGCTTGGGTGAATTAGCGCCAAAATGGAAGACGCACACGCGAAGTCGGGCGAAGAGGTGATTTACAGATATTTGTAAATGCTTTGTTTCAATTTGCAATCATTTTCTTTGTGTCTTTCCTTTAGTTTTTGCTTAATTATTTCGCTTGTTTTCTCATTGCTGTTCTTATCAGAAGTTTTGATAGCACAGTGGAAGATTTGTTATAGGTTTGCCGTTTCTTTGGTGTGGGTGAAGACGGACTGAACGAAAGTCAAGTAGAGGCGCAGCGAGCCAAGCATGGCTTCAATGGTGAGTGACTCTCAGAAAAAGCTGCCCACAGAATTTCTTCTTTTATACATAAACTTGAGAGCAATAGAGTATTTTGTTTATCTTGTTCTTTATCATAGATCTTTTATCGAACAATTCTTGCGCCCTAACCTAGATATAGTACAATTCCTGAGAAAATAACTAATCGATTACCTCAAAGATTAATTGGATGACAAATGAGGCTGGTACTGTCTTGATATCGCTTTATGTTCCTTTATTTCTGAAGTGTTGGAATTTTGCGCACTGTGTGCTAAATGTCTAATATTTGGATTCTCATCAGAGATTGTCAGGATAAGTTTCGGCTCTGTTTGAGACCGCTATGCGGAGGTGCGATATTTGAGGACTTGGATGCAAAAGCGTCGTCTATGTTTACTGAGAAAGAAATGCCCATGTGCTCTCTCGAAACTTGAAACTTTTGGGCTTGCTTTATTTGACCATTTTATTAGGCTGCAACCTATACGGCAAGTTTTCCAGAAATGCCTGCCGAGGAAGGAAAGTCAATTTGGGAACTTATTTTCGAACAGTTTGACGATCTCCTTGTGAAGATTCTTCTCCTCGCTGCTATAATCTCTTTTGTAAGTTAAACTGGAATTATTCTTTTCACGTTTCCAGCGGGTTTTCACGAATCTTTACCTCTCTACCACTATAGTTTTCGTACTCTTCACGGGTGACTCCGGTTCTGAATTGGAAGCTGTGATCGCCGATATGTTGGCTCAATTGTCATTTTTATCGGTTACAGTGGCATCACTTATAGTGTTGACATAACCTCTTCGTTAATTGAAGCCTTCGCTCAATGTCCTAAATCGTAGTCAATTTCAATATTGAGTTCTGGTGTTTCTACAAAATACATAGGGAATTGTGGTGTGGGTTCAAATGTAGCACTGCTTGCTTAGCGCCTGCTGCCACTGTCGTTGCTTTCCTTTGCACACTCCGTCAAACAGCTGCGCCTTTTCTAACAAATGTCTGCATCTGATATCCACCACTACGTTTGATATTGTCAATGTGATGCTCGCGTGTTTCATGTAACAAGCAAGTTTTTATGTGATGCTATAATTTGCTGAAAGTGAATGTAGTGTTTCGAGGAAATAGGTGCGATAACGAGATATCTCCAGGTCCTAGCTCTGTTCGAAGAACATGACGACCAAACTTCTGCCGTCACTGCATTTGTTGAGCCTTTCGTCATTCTCCTTATTCTTATCGCTAACGCCACCGTTGGAGTTTGGCAGGTATATAGAAAGTAATTGATTAGAAGTTTAGTCAGTGGCTTTGTGACAACTTGGTGTTTTTAGGAGCGAAATGCAGAGTCAGCTATAGAAGCTTTGAAGGAATATGAACCGGAAATGGCCAAAGTGGTCCGAGCTGGGTCTCATGGCATCCAGATGATTCGAGCTCGCGACTTGGTACCCGGAGACATTGTCGAAGTATCTGGTGGGTTGTTAGTCAAGTTTAATTGTCAGAACAAACCCTCTCTTTATATTATTTTTGAATGACTTACGTAATTTCTTTATGAAAAAATTATCGAAAATCAAGTAGTTCGTGCAATATTTTCGACTTTGTTCTGCATAAGACAGATGAGTTCTCTGAAATTCTCATCTGTATCAAGTCACAAGGGAGGCAGTCCTAGTTGAAACTGAGAGATGATACCTCGTAAATTTCGTCACACAACACTTATGCCTTCAAAAAAATGGGACCTTTCGCGATTTCTCCATCCCTATCCCCCGGGACCTTCCTGTAGTTCTTTGCCAGCATAAAGCAAGGTAGTTGTTTTGTTTTTGCAAAACACAAGAGAAATATGTATTCCAATTTAACTTTTGTTTTTGAGATACTGACGAATTATGAGCCTTCAAAACCTGCTGCCTCTTACAGAAAAACATCACAAACATCCGAGAAAAAAATCTGCATTTCTGAATAGTAGCTGGGCATGACAAAATTAAAAAGTGGATCACTTGCCGGATTTTATCTGTCCAACAGAACCGTCATTGTAAGAAAAGGGCGTATTCTTGATTGCACTGCGTTTACATCCCTTCATTTCTGTACATATGCTCATTATTCAGCCGCTTAGAAGACATTTTTGGCAAAATTATGCGGAGAAGATCATTAGTGCTTAGTTGTAGAAGAAGATTTTGCTTCATCATCTAATTTATACTTTGTTATCTTCAACAACATACAATTACGTGGTGCACTTATACGATAATTGCAGTCGGAGACAAAATCCCAGCAGATCTTCGCCTGCTTAAGATCTACTCGACAACGATACGAATCGACCAGTCCATTCTGACTGGAGAGTCAGTGTCAGTTATCAAGCACACAGAATCTGTTCCTGATCCCCGTGCCGTGAATCAGGATAAAAAGAACTGCTTGTTTTCAGGCACAAACGTGGCCTCTGGAAAGGTATCGTGCTGAGTAGCGTACTTGATTAGACATATCTATCTTTGCTTTCAGGCTCGGGGGATAGTATTCGGAACTGGACTGAGCACTGAAATCGGTAAAATTCGAACTGAGATGGCAGAGACGGAAAGCGATAAAACCCCACTTCAACAAAAACTTGACGAATTCGGTGAACAGCTGTCTAAGGTCAGTACAATATTAGGAATTTGCGGTAAATGCAATCCGAAGGGTGGGGTGATGACCGTCTATCTTTCATAGCGGGAATCCTTGATGAATTGGTTTTCCCATAGCTCATCACAAGGAGTGAAGTTTACATGAAAAGTTAATATATTTTAACACTAGCTTTATGTGTGGTTAGTACCATTTATTCGTAAATTACCGGATTGATGTAGAAGGGATTAAGAACTTCAAGGGATGCTGAAGAGAAAACAGAGGTTGTTACTGAGTCACGGCAGAAGACGAAAGGTGTTGGCTTTCTAACTAGGTTATTGTTCTCTATTCGATGGGAAAGGAACGTTTTTTTTTTAGAAATTCTGTAAAACAAGATCAACTGTACACATCTACTCGCGTTCAACTGATGTTAAAAGTCGCTTAGGTTATTATTAATAAAGATTCTTAATAATAATAATATTAATAAGCATTCGCGTAAAGTGAATACAAAAAAGTGTATATGAGTGTCAGCTGTTTCATTATGGGTGAATTTTGGAGTTAAGTGATGAGAGACTAAGGTTATGACGTTAATGTAGAGGTGTGGACTAATTATTTACGTGGAATATCGTCTGTGATGATCGTAGGACCATCTTTTATCTGTTTTAACTGTTAAGATTAACCAGCGTTGATACGTTTCTTTCAGGTTATCTCCATAATTTGTGTGGCTGTATGGGCCATCAACATTGGCCACTTCAACGATCCAGCTCACGGCGGGTCTTGGGTTAAAGGAGCGATTTACTACTTCAAGGTGAATTTTCAAAATACGCGTGCCTGTTTTATTTTTGTTCAGCTAATGAAGAGATCGTTTCTAGATTGCTGTTGCGCTTGCCGTCGCTGCTATTCCTGAAGGTCTTCCTGCCGTTATCACTACCTGTCTAGCTCTTGGAACACGAAGAATGGCAAAGAAGAACGCCATTGTCCGATCACTGCCGTCTGTGGAAACTCTTGGGTGCACATCCGTGATTTGCTCTGATAAGGTGATTTTGTTATTTCTGACTTGATTTTTCGTCAAATATCTAGTGGTTTGCTTTTTTTAGACCGGTACTTTGACCACTAACCAAATGTCTGTGTCAAAAATGTTCATTGCTGAATCTGCGTCTGGTGATAACGTTAATTTCAACGAGTTCACTATCTCAGGATCAACGTATGAACCTTCTGGAAAGGTATTCTTCAACAACAAAGAGGTGGGTTTTATTCATTTGCATCTGGAAGTTCTTTTGTAAGTTTGTATGCTTCAAGAGAAAGAATTGTAGATCAACTGTGCTAGTGGAGATTTTGATGCCTTGACTGAGTTGGCTACTATCTGTGCTATGTGCAACGATTCTGCGGTTGATTACAACGATACGAAGAAAATCTATGAGAAGGTATGGTCACTCACGTCTAAGCAAGTAATAACCGTTAATAAGAGGGGTGCATCAGTAATTTGATCTGAATAGAAATCAAATATAATTGTTATTTCACCGCTTCTTTAAATTACATCTCAATTTGGTCACACGGCGATCTACCGTAATGTATGAGGGAAATTTGTCCGACAGTTCACCTTGCACGAATTTCCGCGTCCATTTCATGATCCGCTGTTCCTCAAACTTGAAAAACCAACCCAGCTTAATCCTTAAACCAGTTTTTTTTTTTGCATAGTGCATGTTTTTTCTTGCTTCGGACGGAGTACCGGCATTAACTGTGTAGCTAAGCTTCCGGGACAACGTCTAAACGAGAAGATATATATCATGCACTTCATCCTCAACCAAAATACTAATATGAGAAGGCGGTGCGTGATTACAAAACATTTGATAATCAAAACACTGAAGAGGTGCATGGACTATTAAAAGAAGCTCGAAACTTTGAGAGTTTTTGGCATTCCAATTCAAAATCTCACCGTATACTTTGATTATCATTTTGCCACCTCTCTTTCGAACTCAACCCTAACTGCTGTGCTTGCTGCAGTGCAATTTAAAGGTGTCCAACCTGAAAAAAAAACATCGGGTTGCCCAGAACTAGATTGTTCACAACTCGAATTTGAAGCGAGTGGTCGTCTCGCTAAAAAAAAAAAACTAAAATACACTGGCTTAATGCGCTCTGACGTTCATATTTTGTCTCCTAGTTTTAATTGTGCATTCTAACTTTTTTTGGTGCAGTTTATTCAAGCAGTTTTTGGGGAGCGAACAGAAAGCTTGCGAGAACCACTTTTTCAATCACTTGTGTAAGAGTTTTTTTAATCACTTGGGCTTACAAGCTGTTTGAGTGCACATCGGAATTTGCATCGGACGAACAAATTAATGCCTTATTTTTCGGTGTGATAATAGTATCAGGAATCTCACTCGTTCGATGCTACATTACTGGTGCAAACGAGCTGGAGATTATCCGTTTTGGTTGCTTTCTCCATGTTTTATATGATAGACGGGCGCATAGTTGATTGCATCTCTGTGCAAGTATCAGTATTGTCGAATTTTTGCCGGTTTTATCTGAAAAAAAATCGTTCGGAAGTGTTATTGCGTGCTATAATTTTACTATGATTCATAAACAAATGTTCTGGTTGCAATCTTGCTGTCGTTTCTAAATTAAAGGCATCACCCCAGATTCGTGGGGTGATGCCTTTAAATAACGAATGTGAGTGAAAACGATTAAGACTGCAACAGATTGAATCGATTATCCTCTACATATACGATCCATTTAAGGTCAGTTTGCTCTCTATCAACAGGAGATTCATCTCAGGCACAACAAATAGTAAGATATAGAAATACAACTTGATATGAGATAAAACAATTTAAAAGCTTATCTAAATTTGGCAGCTATTGATTGTACAGAATGTTAAATCTCGTTTTTGAGAGCTTTGCATAAGTTCCTAATTGGAAGTTTACAGTAGGATGAGAACGGTATGATGCATGATGCAGTTGCATAACTGGCGTTGAAGCGTTGCGGTGAAGATAGCGGTCGGAATCAAGGTGGGACTATCACAAACTGCAACGAAAAGTAGTGCTATCCAGGCTCTTCCCTTGATCCTAATTGCTACATTATACCACATAGCTTTGAGCCCAGCCGCTTCGTGACTACATGCTTCATGTCGATTTGACCCTACTATACGTCAGCATCAATTCAGAATGTATTTTGAATGGTAGGATGAAAGTTTCTCGTTGGGATGTTATATTTCCCTGTTGAAGGTAGGAGAAGCAACAGAAACAGCACTGGTTGTTCTCTGTGAGAAAATGAATGTCTATGGAACCCCGAAGTCTGGACTCTCTCCACGTGATTTAGGCAACGTTTGTAATCGTGTTATTCAACAGAAATGGAAGAAGGTAATAGTCACTATTCGTTTTTCATGCGATTAAAATTCAAAAAGTAGAGATTATTTCTTCTAGGAATTCACTCTGGAATTCTCTCGAGACCGAAAGTCAATGTCATCATACTGTGTCCCTGCTACTGGTGGGTCTGGAGCTAAGATGTTCGTAAAGGGAGCTCCAGAAGGAGTGCTTGGACGTTGTACTCATGTTCGTGTGAACAACCAGAAAGTACCACTTACGCCCGCGATGACTCAGAAAATTGTGGACAAGTGTGTTCAATACGGCACTGGCCGCGATACGTTGCGTTGTCTCGCACTGGGAACGATTGACAATCCAATATCGCCGCAAAGTATGAACCTCGAGGAGTCTACGCAGTTCGCCAAGTATGAACGTGATATAACTTTTGTTGGAGTCGTGGGAATGCTCGATCCTCCTAGAACTGAGGTAGATTGATGAATTTCCAAGAATGCTGTCATTTACATGAGATTTTAAGGTCATGAGTTCGATCAAAGAGTGCAACCATGCTGGTATTCGTGTAATTATGATCACTGGTGACAACAAAAATACTGCGGAGGCTATTGGAAGGAGGATTGGACTTTTCAGCGAAAATGAGGATACCACTGGCCTCGTAAGTTTATGTACCACACGCTTAGCAAAAGTGAGTAGGACTACATACCGAACGATTTGCACTCGAGGGAGTGAAGACTGACGACCACATGCACAACTAATTATTAGTTAATATGCTTTTATGCAAATTTCTGAAATTAACTTAGTATGATCAAGAAGAGCTCTTCAATTTTCGAACTGTTCCATAGCCGTCCGAAAAAGGACAGAAATTGGGCCACCGGAAGTGTCGAATTCGCGAAGAGATTCTGTCGAATTTGTCATTAGACGTAAATAGAGAAAGGATTCAGCTGCTAGGTGCTTTAGGCCTTCACCGGCCGTGAGTTCGATGACTTACCGCCAGAGCAGCAATCAGAGGCCTGCCGACGAGCCAAGCTGTTCGCTCGTGTCGAGCCCGCCCACAAATCCAAGATTGTTGACATTCTTCAAAGTCATGGAGAGGTGAGTGTCTGAAAAAGCCAAGAAATTCTTTCACTCCAAGCATTTCTAGATAACAAGATGAGTAAGTATAAAATTTATTACCCAAGTTTAGATTACTGCTATGACTGGAGATGGTGTGAACGATGCTCCTGCTCTGAAAAAAGCGGAAATTGGAATTGCTATGGGTTCAGGAACGGCTGTCGCCAAATCGGCCTCAGAAATGGTGCTCGCTGATGACAACTTCGCCACCATCGTCGCTGCTGTAGAAGAAGGAAGAGCCATTTACAATAACATGAAGCAATTTATCCGATACTTGATCTCATCTAATGTCGGAGAAGTGGTCTCAATCTTCCTTGTTGCGGCACTTGGAATCCCGGAAGCGTTGATCCCAGTACAACTTCTATGGGTCAATTTGGTCACAGATGGTCTTCCAGCTACTGCTCTTGGCTTCAACCCACCCGATTTGGACATAATGGAACGTCATCCGCGGTCAGCGAGCGAGGGATTAATCTCCAAGTGGCTTTTCTTCCGTTATCTGGCTGTTGGAAGTGAGAAACCCTTATTTCTGGTTCGAAATTTCTATTTCGTTGAATATTTGATCAAATTAAGCCTATGTCGGAGTTGCAACTGTTGGAGCAGCCATGTGGTGGTTCCTTCTCTATGAGGATGGGCCCCAGATCACTTACTATCAGCTGACTCACTGGATGAGATGCGAGGTATGCAATAATTCAAGCAATTGTGGTGATTTTGTACATTACACCTATCAACTTTTCTCCAATATTGCCTACTGTTTATTCTTGAAGATTGAACCCGAAAACTTCACCGATTTGGACTGTGCAGTTTTTGAAGATAACCATCCAAATGCTATGGCACTTTCCGTGTTGGTTACGATTGAAATGCTCAACGCCATCAACTCGTAAGACATTCCTTAGTTTTCCTCACTTAATGTGTTTTGCCGCAGTTGGTAGCAATGATTTCAGCATGAAAAATATGTTTTAGATTATCGGAGAACCAATCCCTTCTCGTTATGCCACCATGGAAAAACGTATGGTTATGCGCAGCTATTGCCTTGTCTATGTCACTCCATTTTGTGATTCTCTATGTTGACATCATGGCAACAATCTTCCAGGTATAGTTGATGATTATGTAATTGTCGTACAAATTTCTGATGAAAAGCGACAATGTAGTATTGAAAGGGATAGATTAGTGTCCGTAAATTTGTCACACGGATATCTCACCATACAATCCTCGGTTTTTTTTGTTGAGCCAACGTTAAACCTTAAAATAACTGGTTGCAGCATTTATAAGTTACCAATATCTCCATTTTTTCTGAATACTTTGGAATTTTTCAATACTTTTGTTTTGGAGAAGCACATTTTTCTCTTAGAATTTACAGGATTCTTTTAACATCACTCTGGTAATTTTTACTTTCAATCCTTTTTAATTATAGAAGTGTGGTGGATTTCGTATATCTGACATCTTTTCCCACTTCGTATTAAAATTCCATCGTTTTCTTCAGTAAAGCTACTTAATATTCAACGGGTGATCCAAAATCTCATGGTAATTAATCTGACTTTGGGCCAGTTTTTAAGAGATAAAATTATAAATTAGTCTTCTGAAAAATCGCCTAGATATTTCTGCAGAGAACCAAATTTGGAGTGCTCTTTCATAATTTTACCACCTCAGTATTTTCAAATCCCTATTCTCTTATCGTATTTTCCAGATTACTCCGCTATGTGTGACCGAATGGGTCGCTGTATTCAAGATCTCATTCCCTGTTATCCTTCTCGACGAGGTTCTCAAGTTCGTCGCACGCAATTACATCGACGGTAAGCCGGAAAGTCGGGCTGTTAGCATTCGAGCAATGGTGTCTCTAGCTGGGCTCGGCGCAGTTTGGTGTGCCTATTTTGGTTGGATGTTAGGGCCTTACGCTGCAGCCATCGATCGAGCTTTCGGTAGTTCAGTGATAACGTCGCGTTTGCACTCTGAACTCTAATGATTACTTAGAAACACCTCGAAAGTTGTTTGTTTACCATCTATCAAAACACGTGTGTTGTTGTTCTCTTCTTATCACTAACCGAATGGAGTGCTGTTGTTAACTTACTGTCGACAAACGATGCTCTTAACCATTGGTCACACATATACTTGTCTCTTATTCCCCAATAACTGCTCATGCGATGTATACGCGTACTCAGGGGTACATACAGCGCCTTTCTGTGTTTTTTTCAGTCCCGTAGAAAAAGGAGCTTGAGACCGTTTTTTGAGAATGGCCGCTTTTCGTTGTGCTCTTTTTTCTTGGAACTGGGATGGTTTCGGATCTTTGGTGAGATTCAGAGTCACTCCGGAATTTCTTGCAATTTTAGCTATGATTTTATACTATGAAATGAAATTTACAATGTGGACCATATAGATTGATGATCACGAATGATTGACATAAATGCATGCACACAAGATGATAAATCAGTAAAATTGAAAATATGTCTACCAAAGAGGTTATTCAAAAACAATTGTTGCTCACATTGTGTTTCATTATATATATATATATATATATATATATATATATATATATATATATATATATATATATATATATATGCGGGACTCTTCAAATTTTTATTGTTTTCAGTTTCCAGATGTGAGTAGTTGATTCCACCCTGTTCAACTATTTCTGTGTAAGATTAAAGGCATCACCCCACGAATCTGAGGTGGTGCAGATTTCAGGTGGAGTATTCGTATACAGGATGGGAGACTACGGAGAGGGGGGTGATTCCGTCCATTTCTTCCTAATTGCCGTAAAAAACGGCCCGGAAGATACGGCTTCACTCGTTTTGGCGCACCATTTTGTACAAGAGGTTTGATTGGAGCGCGCCAGTCTTGTGCGGCGCCGCATCTTCCGGGCCGTTTTTTACGGCAATTAGCAAGAAATGGACGGAATCACCTCCCTCTCCATAGTCTCCCATCTCGTAAACGAATACTCCACCTGAAATCTGCACCACCTCAGATTCGTGGGGTGATGCCTTTAAAGAAGTTCGAAGTTGGTCTCGGTATCTCATGATCGTACTTATGACTGAGTATCTGCTAGTTCAAGGTATCGTGTAATTCTAATCAAGTGAGAGTATCTCCCTACATTCAGATCATGTTTGGATCCAAAAGTGTTGTTTCATGTTTGGATCCAAAAGTCGGACGGGAGACGCAAGTTGTGCACTTTAGAAGAAAACATCAATCAGGCATGCAAAAATAATTTTGTTGTAAGATATGAAGTTGGTCGAACGACACATATATCGAGTTGGACGTTTTATCCTCAAAGGTCAGGTTGGAGTGATGTAACAGAAAAATCCAAAACAATTTTCGTCTAGAATCTCACCATTCATTCGAAACAAAATGAAAATTGCTGAAATGAAAGTTATGAGTTTCACTGCGACGATACTGCAATCTATGAACTTTCCACATGTGCAGCCTAAATGGACGTTTAATTTTTCAAACTCCACCGCAGTTCCTATCCACCGATGTTTTTGCAACCCCTATTATACAGCGGACCGAGCTTGTGGCGTCCGGGTGCTTCGTTTGCGGGATTCTTCTGCGTCTTCCTATTGCTCCATCTGGCTTCTTTTCACCTATTGTTTCGTTTAATCTGTGTGTACACCACGTCTTTTTCCCCTAGGAAGTTGTTTGTGAGCAGTTCCTGTTGTTTTTCAAAGAGAATGTTCAGTCATCTTCACCAACGATCTATCTATGTCTCTGATCATCTTGTCGTCCTTTCGTTTTCCTTCACAATTCGTCTACACTAGATGTAGAATTGATGATAATAATTGTTACTACTTCATAGTGATTATGAGTGATATGAAAGGGACGATCGTCTTGCGGTCGTCCTGCTACTTTTTTTCTGTGACGCACTTTTGTTGATATTTATTTGTAGTTATTCTAATCATTATAATTTATTTCTCTTTTTTGTTCTGCTTTCTTTGAGTATGGTTTGATAACATAAACCTGGTTTTACATAGGATACAGAGTTCCTAAATATGGTGTGCTCCTTACGGTATCGTCACAGACGATGTTCACATCGACAAAAAGGTGCTACAGTCCGGGTTTGTTTCGTCTGCTTTCCTGTCGGCTTTGGTGGTCTCCAAACTGCTGTGTTGTGGATGTGCATGATTTGTTGTGTCTATAATTTATAGCATGTCTGCTGATCTGTTATTTCATTGTTTGGAGCGTATAATGATGATAATGAGGTTGTTGACTGCATCCGACTAACGTTTCAAATATGTTCTTCATCGTAAGACAGATGAGGATTCAAGATTTCGGAACTAATACAGGTGAAGTGGAGCTCGCAGCTGAGTTCGAATAAGAGTTGCGCTAATAAAATAAGAAGAAAAATAAGAAATAGAATAAGAGAAGCTATGATTTCGCAGAAGAAAAAGAAGAACTCAAACATTTCAAAATATGTTCTTCCATTTGATTTTATTGCTTACTAACTTGCCAGCAGAATTTATTCGTGGTCATAAATGTTCAGGAAATGAATAGAAGAGAAGGGAAACGAATAAATCATGAATTATTCGTTTTGTTCCTGAATATTTGAGTTTCGTCTCTCAGCAGTTAATCAGACTATGAACTTTAGTGATATAATCAGATATCATATTATCAAACTTCATAATTTCTCTGATTTCTTGGGATATTAAAAACTAGGTTGATGTTGAAGGAAACTCTACACATACTGCTGAGGTGCACTTATGGTCGCAGAGAATTCGTTGTTAAAAGAAATGGTAATAAAAAAAAGTATTAATGCGCAAAGTTTGCAAATAGAGCTTACCAACAAAAAGACAACGAGAAATTTAGAAACTTGAAATAGGTTAGACCATAACTCTCAATCAGTTGAAGAGGAAATTGGAAAATTCTCAAAATATGTCCTCCGTTATTTTCGACATTTACATATTTCATCATGTTATTACTATTAAGCAAGAAGGCATCATCTTTAAATTACCTTAGTCTTTTTTTGACCGGACGACCTTAATATGCGCTACCGTTCGCCGTTTTTTGGGATCTGGCTTTTTATACTAGTTCAAGCTAGTGTATTGGGTTTATAGAAGTGTGTTTTATAAGAATACCCTTTTCAGAGGAGCTATTCACAGAGAGTAAAGTTTCATCTTGGATTTTTACTAGTATTTCAACAGTTATTTCTTAGTGGTCGAATTTAATCTTAACTCTATATTGCAGCGTCGTAACCTTTTTCTCGTGTTCGCCTTTCCGTCCATTTTCTAGCCACACACATAGTCCGAGAAAAATTTTTGCTGTTGCCACTAGATGCCACTTGCTGATATCATGAAAACGGATATTTGGAAACTTTTTGAAGACTATGGGTTTCAACTAGTAAATTGGGTTTCAACTGGTAAATTGCGGTCGCTATAGCGATTTTTTCTTGTGTGTTCGTTGCCATAGTCCTGAAAGAATAGCGAGTTTATCCAAGTTTTCGATTATATGTAGCTAACTAAATGTATGTTTTATGGGACACTTCATTTCATTGCATATTATGCTAAAGGATGAAGAATAAAGTGCATAGTGTTAATCAACCCGCTTGGGGTGGGCCGATGCGCTTACTTCAGTTCACAGTCGTTTGAGGTTTGTGAATGCGCATGCAGCCTTGGATGAGTTGTGGAGGGTAGCCGATATGTCAAGTAAACGTTTCTATCCTCCCAGAGATCTGGTACATACTTATCGACCCCATAAGAATGAAAAGCTTGGTTGGCACTATCACAGTGGTACCGCTTACCTACTGCGCTACACCGGCCCCTCTATTTTGTGTTATCTATCACATGGCCTTTTGTGCAGATTTGCCAACATTCCGACGTGCGGGATGTTTTTTTTTCGTTCATGATCATGTTCAGTTAGGCGATCGCACTATGTGTGCATGTTCGCAGTTCATTGCGTGCGGATGCATTGTTGTACCATATGGTATTGATTTCGCACAGACATTTTCTTGATTTGAAAAAAAGATTTCCGAATGTGTGGCATTCAGCATGCATGAGCTCAGGTACACAGCTGTTGTCATGGTAAATTTCGTCGAGATTGCCTTGTAAATCACCTCCATTACATGTGCTTTTGTCATTCATCATAAACCTATTTCAGTGGAACCTCCAGCGGATATCAATATCAAGAAGAGGATTTAAGAGGTCGGTGTGGAACATCTTTATCTGTTCATCAATCTTCTCGTCGTCATCATGACTTGAATCATGAGATTATCAAACGTTGCAAACATTGCTTCCACTTCTCTGACCCTCCAACAGATAATTAGGGATATTGCTATTTAATTTTTTGTATTATTTCCTATCTTTGTAAGTTAATTACATTGTGATAGGTCGTAGTTGCTTGTTTTTTATTCCTAGGGATGTCGAAAGCTCGACCAAATTAATGCTCAAATGGCAATATTCCACAATAGGCGTCGGCGCGACGTACCTGTATTGCTTAGGGTCACATTAGTGTGGTTTTCTCGCCCACCTGTTAATATTTACATTAGTTATAGCGCTTAATAAGCGGATGAGAAAGCCACTACGCATTAGTAGTCCTCCTCTCTATTTTTTTTTACAAGCCGCAGGTTAGATATTTCCCGATGTCGACGTAACGTACAGTTTTCTAGTATTTTTATCTTTCGATTCTTATTCTGAATAATCTAATAATGGGGATAGGTTCTTTCATGTTGCTCAAGTGCTCATCATTGATGAGTGGTTAACTAGAGGTGTATTACGCGCGGCACACCCACAAACACTATTTGGCCGAGATGTTATTCGCCAATTGAAGTCTGGTCACACTAATACGAAACATACGGTCTGTATCCGTGTTCATTTTTCTCCATGCCTATTGATAGTGGTATTGTTATGTGAAAATATTTGAAATACAGATGGAACCCTAATAAAAAAGTTTTGTTTTGCCTGTTGTCTTTGTCATTCATGTTATTTGTCCAAGAAACGCTTAAGCTTCGAACATCTTTCTTTAGGGCATAACATCTATAACTACGAAAGTAATTGATATTTTCTCTATTTACATTAAAAAAAATGAAAGGTGCGCAGTCCGATATCGATTACTATAACGCCATTGTTATCTGCAGTATTTGTATGAGAAAAATAGGTGTGAAACAGAAGGGAAATAAGAGGACCACAGTGGTATATGTAAAAGTAAGCGATAGCAACAAAAAATGCGAAACGTCGTCTCGGACATGATCATATCTGATACACACATTTTTCAGGTTTTATATACGACTTGAACTCAATACTATCGAAAATAGTGGTAGGGCTGCGACAATTTTAGAAGACTGTAAGAGGTTACCTTTGTTCGATGATATGTGACAAGACGCGGAAAAGTGCCAGGCACATAATGCTTAATCTAAATCTGTAAAGCAATATTGTATACAATTATTATAATTATATAGACTGCTGAACAAATTATATTCATTATATTATAATTCTATAAAAAAATTGGAGTGTCTGGTGCAAATTTATCACAATTGTGGTTGTTCGTCTTCTTTTCAACTACAAGCTCAACGTCCACACGGCCTCCTTGTTTCGACTTCATTCTTCTGCAGTACTGCGATGAAGACCGTTCCAAGGGCTCTCATCACTTATTACTTCACGAGTTAGAGCGCGGAACTTCTAATTGAAGAATATTAATCAGTTCTGAATATGAAGAGTCAAAGTATCCTGCATCTAATGTTTACGAGAGAATCCTGCGTGAGAAAAAACAAACGATGGGAATAATGAAAAAGAACTCTAGAACAACGTAACGCTTCTGGTCTACTAATGAAAAAAAAAACGTAAATAACTATGGAAAACAAGAAGAGAGAATTGCGAGGAGCTTGACGCACTCTGTAGAGAGGGCTAATGCCAGCCTCCACCGAGGACGCATCATGTCCACGCTCCGTCTAATTTTTGTTTGCCTTTTGCTTGATTGGAGCGGCTAAACTGACGTTTGTACAAACAGAAATAAGGGGAAATGTAGCTGGCTGGAAGGGGCACTCAACCGCGCGCTTACTTCTGGAGGCTCTATCTTCCTTTAATATCTAATAAGTCATAGGACACCGAATGAGTTATTTACATCCAGAAATAAGAGCGCGATCGTGTGCCCCCTACCCCTCCCACAACTACAGTTTACCCCGGAAAAGTTGGTATTTTTGGAGGCACGTGCATTACTCCGAAGCCAGTGTTAATTGGTACTAATAAACCAATAAGGCTAAAAAAAAACCGTGATTGCATATCCAGTTCTACGAGGTCCACTACACTGCTAGTCGCCCCCCCCGCACGTTAACTTCTTTCCAGAATCGTTTGAGATTTACGAACGTGTAACTGACCTGTGGAATGACTTGCGGTGACTAGCCGACGACATTGAAGAAACGACAGGAAATAAAGCAAGAAAAAAACTTTACATATCCTCACAATTGCGAATAATAGGCAGCAGAAGCTTGCGCCGAGGCTTCTCTGCTCAAATGTGGCCTGCTGCGACGCGGCCGCTGAAACAAAATCTGCGACCGTACTGTATTTTGGTGGCATTTAGGACTTGACGGGACCTTCTTTACCATTTCCCAGCGAGTTCATAGCCAAAGGAACATTACATCGCAATCATGTGGATCTTAGTGGCCAAGAGGATTGGAGGGCTAATATGTAATATGTCAACGGTACGATATATACATTATGAAGATATGTATTGCTGAGGGATAGCCTTGGTAGCACCCTTCCTCGCCGCACTTTGCGATGGTCCCACCTAAGTGGGTTGCCTCAGGGCTGAATGTGGCGCAAGGATGAAAGCTACGCGTCTGTCGCTGCACATACTCTTTCTTAGCTTAACGTACACTACTCCGCTTCGACATGTCCCAATCGAAGATGCATTGCCCCCATTCGGTTGTTCATATTTGGCATCGACTGCGAGCATTAGCAGTGGCATTACAGCCAAAATATATGTGACATGTAACGGCCGGTTTTGCTATTGAAAGTACTGCTTTGAAGAAAATCAAACAATTATAACTATTATTATAGTAGGGTTAGTACGACGTGAATCACGAGTATAGTTGCGCTGCATTTGCGCATGCTTTCGAAACAGCGGGGTAGAGGCAGCAGTTGGGACCGAGTTGGGACCGTCGCAAACTGCAGCGATGGGTGGTACTAGCAAGGGTTCCACCACACTCCAAGCCGCTACGCTCCACCGAAGCGCCTTGAGAGAACCCGCGTACGCAATTGCGTACATAGTTCATCTCGTCTTGACCCTAGTACACAATTCCGCTTCGAATTTTACCATCACCACACACATCATCCTTTGCATAATTTATGCCATTGGGACTATGTTCACACATGAACTCATATTTCATTCGTTGCAGATGATCACTAGCTGATGGACTGATTTGTCTAAGGGATCGAAATTGTAGTAACAAATGTGAGTTGCAGTGAGTGTTGTCGTTTCGGGAGAGGACACGTCGACGTTGTAATCAGCGTTGCCACGTATGGGCGTCATCGACTATGCAAACATCCGAATAAGCCCGACTCAAATTCATTGCCCAACAATAGATTTTTCTTTTAGAAGAGTTCCTTGTTTCCTTACTCACTAGACTAGTCAATTTTTTCTAATGTATCCAATATCTTTATCTCTGATACATAGTGATTAAAAGTATGCGCTTTATTTCATTGGATTCGACTTTCGTCTAAGAAGTCACCAGCTATAATGTAGTTCTTGCAATTAGTTAATACTTTTGAAGAACGTGAAGAGATTATATCGTATCGTTGGATTACACTGTCCCATAACTGTTTCAGAATCGTAGTTGTTGGCATGGGCTTAGCCCGATTTTTTATTCCGCGGCGCAAAGACAATGTCTTTGCTTTCCTCATAGTGCTCTCATTCTTCTGTGGCGCTGTTTACTTCTATCGGATAAATGGTGGATATATATCTCGAGGTTGGTTGTATTCCTTCGTGTAATTTCTTAACCATTTTCCATTGTGAAACAAAACAACAAGTTCAAATTGTCCTTCTGCAATTGAAAATGCTTCCTTTAAAAATCAAGAGGTTTGCAAGAAACAGCAGGCAGTAAATTAAAATTCTTTGTTTTGATCCTGATCAGACCTGGAAGCTTCCTCCTGTTTTTGTGGTAAGTCTCCTTTTCAATTTTGTGAAGGTTATATTCAAACGCTGTTGCAACATATATCACGTACATTTGTTCATTCTTCGTCCTTCGATATGTTTTTCTTAGTTTTTTTCTTCATTCACCACATTTTTTTTGGGTTGGGGTGAAAATGACAAAGGTTTCCTTTCGGATTATTGAGAATTTTGTCCAATACTGTGTGGTATCACATAAAAGGATAAAACAACCAACTGTTGACGTTGCTCAATTGGCTTTGTGTCGATGCTTTCAACTTTAAAATGATTTGAAGTTTGCAAACGCATGTGCAGCCTCTAACATTGACTGAGGAACAGGTGACGTATCAAGGCAGTGTTTTCATTCTACCAGAGAAACTCGGTTCCTCCAGTTTATAGATTCCGGATGGAAGTTAGGCTTGATCTGCTCTAGGGTGGTGCGATATCTATTCATCTGAATTCCTTTCATGAAAGTTTTTTTTTTTCAGTGGCTGTATCAGGTCACTACTTTCTAAGTGTTTAACGATATTCTTTGCTTCTCTTTAGTCGCTTTTTTAACTGAAGGCATTGCGGTATCTTAATTTAGAACCATTTGGTGGCAGTCTGATGTTACATAACACTATCCATTGTTCTGATACAATATTCATTTCGTTTTATATTCATGAGTTGAGATTCACCTTTCTTAATGATCATGTTTGGGTAAACAAAGGTTTCAAGTTGACCCCCTATCTTTCTTGATGTAACGATGGAATCGATAAACGGAACTTTCTCCTTTTACGGTTAACATGGGAGAAATAGTTAAAAGGTTTTTCTTCATTAATTTAATACTGCGACTGTATTAGATGTGATTTTTTTTGAAAACCTTCAACTGTTCAATACATTGGAGCAAAAAAATGTACGCTTTATTAGAAATTGTGTGCCACGTGATGTCTATGTTATTGCTTGGAATGTTATATTCTGAGAGAATTCTGTTATATTCTGTCCCTTTCGAGTTTTATGTCGGATTTGGATATCATGCGAAATTCACAATTCATAGGTAGTTTAAAGTTTAAAGGGTTGTTATACTTCTTTCCTCGGTTCTATTTATTCTTGTGGAATTTCAAGCACTGATTTTTTTACTTTTTAGGTACAAGCTTGGCTCGAAGGACGGAGTGGGGTTATAGAGCACAACATCTAGATCCTAATGCGCCTGGAGAAAATGGTGCTGGTGTGGTTCTTCGGGAAGAGGACAAGGAGCAAGTCGAGAAAGACATGAAAACTTGGTTCATGAACGTAAAAGCTAGGTAAATTTTGTGAGCTTTTCAATGAAAATCCAGAAGCTTTTTAAAGGAGATCTCCTATCCGATATTTTCATGTTCTTTGCCTGCTCGCGAATGTCAGTGTTATCGTATTGCATGTAAGAGGATATGTCATATTTTCTCCGCCTTTGTAAAATTGTTCATGAGAACATGTGCGCTTCGCTAGGTGCTCGTTCCTCTATGATTAAGCAATGAGCGGGTATTACAACGCGCCGCATCAGATCCGTGACGAAAACCGTGTGAGGGCAACTTATAATGTTTACTGAAACTTGATTAGCGCAAATAAAACGTAGATTGATCTGTGGGCAGAATTATTGCTAAATTTTTGTCTATGCTAAAGATTGCCAGAAGCATGTTCTCTATGTGTACGGGAAACAAAATTTTCCCTACTACAGCGATATGATCTCACTGGATAGAAGCCTTCCAGAAACTCGTAGAAAGGAATGCTTAGACATCAAATATGATCTGGAAAATCTCCCCCAGGTATGCATCACTACTCTATTTTTTTCTTGATGTGCGTCTTTTGTCATGTTCAACGTCCGCCATATTTCTCTTTAGGCATCGGTAATAATAATCTTCACAGATGAGGCTTGGACTCCCCTGATGAGAACTGTGCATTCCGTTGTGAATCGGAGCCCTCCACAGTTGCTTAAGGAAGTAATTTTATTGGATGACAACAGCCAGAGAGGTATTTCTTGAACACGTTTTGTTCATCACTCGTGCCATAAAAAAATAACAAAAATAATGTACCTGGGGTTCATCAACCTCCTTGGATAATCAATGCGTTGGTCTTCGATTTAGAATCGTAGAGGTTCATAAAGGCGCATGCACTGTATGCTTTTTCTGTAGGACCTTACGGTACGACTTACTGCATATGATTTTTTTATGTAGTATATACAGTAGTACATATAGTATGTAGTATATACAGTAGTATATATAGTATGTAGTATTGACACAGTATTCTTAGTACGTATTTTTGCCCTGCTTTGATAGATCTTCTTTGAAGTTAGCTGCCCTAAGTATTCACTCTTCCAGGTAGGCATACAATGATGATCCGTTTTAATGTCTAGTAGAAAATTCGTATTGGAAGATTCCATGCTATACACCTCGCAGTGCCTGCAAACGCTATGATTTTCAATGGGAAATCCAAGTGGAAGGCGAGAGTGCTGTGCAAAGGAACTCTCTGAAATCCTCTAAAAGACTTCTTGTTCAGTACAAAAAGGCTACTGCTTCTTCGGATGAAATAAATGTTATTCGTATTGTCACTTGTTTTCGACTGTCACCTTCAGTAAGCTTTCAAGCACCGATGAAGTTTATGAGAACGCTCCTGAATATCTTCCGAGAAGTGCTCAACTTTTTTGAGGTTCAACATCATCTGTTATGTTTTCCAGCTGAGTTAAAGGACCATCTCGATGAGTATGTTCTTCGGTTCAACGGTCTGGTCCGTGTTATAAGAAAAAACATCAGACATGGCCTTATAAGAGCGAAATTGGCAGGCGCACGGGAAGCTATCGGAGATGTAGTCGTATTCCTGGACTCTCATTGTGAGGCAAATGAGGGATGGTCAGTCTTTAACGTATTTGTAGTTTCTTTACGAAAAAAATCTTGGAGTTATATAAATTCAGGTTGGAACCGTTGGTGCAGCGAATTAGTGAGAAGCGTAGCGCTATTATCTGCCCAATCATCGATCACATTTCTGCTGAGACTATGCAATACCATGGCGACCCTTATTCAACGTCAGTTGGGGGTTAGTTATTCTCTTTTCCTGTAGCACCAGGTATCGTTGAAATTAGTTTAGGGTTTTCCTGGGCCCTCCATTTTACATGGGAAGGCTTGCCGGAAAGTGAGAAAAAGCGGCGAAAAAGTCCAACGGAATACATAAGGTTTGATTTTTCACTTGCCGCAGTCATGGGGATGTTCATGCTCTGATGACAACAAAAGTTGATGATGTCATCGTCGTTTGGTATTTTCGAGACGAAATAAACAACAAATCTAAGTATGGTTACTTTCCAACTACGTTTAGGTGATTCTATTAATCATGCCTAATCAACAATCAACAAGCAACGCTATGCAGAAATGCATAACTATTACTTTTATACCACAACATCTTAACGTTTTGAAGCATTATCGTCTTTCGCCGTGATACTGTCTTATGGTGTATTCGTTTTATATGTGCTCCAAATTGGTAAGTTGTTCACACCGGTGAGGCTGGATCCTTGAGCATACGTGATTAAACTGACGGTGCATTACGAGGAAACAGAAATCAAACTGCATAAATGTTTCATATGTTGTACCACTTATTCTTAGTTTACTTCACTTTCTTGATAAGGTAGGTGGTTAAGGAGCATTGTGGTATTTCCTTTCTCAATCTATTTTCTTTGAGAGAGGGATTCAGTTCTACTGCAACACAAAAGAAAATCGAACTGATATTATTCCTAGGACCTGAGCCCGTATCCAATATATCTACCCTTTGGAGGATAAATACGATTTAAATGAAACTATCGGCGACTTCTTTTTCCAGCCGTGCTGTGCAGTAATATTTAGCTGGAGTGTTGATCCAAAGTCGATGCAGCTCGGCACTTCAGCTGGACCTGGCCGTATATTGTAGAAACATTTCCGGTGCTAAAACGTATTTCCAAGTTGTGGTGCGTTTGTCTGCGGCGTCTAGGACACATTTCTAGGACGCATTTATCCAAGTGGAAGAATTTTATTGGATATGGGCTCTGGGCTAGAATTCGTTGAATATTGTGCTGTGGAATAAGGTAATCAACCGCGTGAATGTCTGTGTCAAAATCTGAGATGCTATAATAAGTTCTCATAGAAAACATCGTCTTGCTTACTCTGTGCTACGTGCCTTATTCATTTCATCATTTTCCTGCCTTTGCAATTTCAATACGGCGATTTTTCTCCATTTAACAACTGTAGTAGTTTGTAGTAAAGACTTGCAAAATAATTTCACATCAGCGGTCATCCACCTAGTCTAAGATGAACGTTGAAATGAAACTTCGCTATGATAATGCATCAATTTCATTTTAATAAAGACTTGTGAGACGAAAAAGTAGGGGCCACCTGACACTGCTCTAATCGAACTGAGCTTTAGAGCGCAAGAATCATTCTTAGAGCACAAAAAACGTTCTTAGCTGTCAAATGGCTTTCACATTTGAGAAGGCGATACTTCATCAATCGACATTTCATCACTGGAAGTGAATAGCTGACTCAGTCGGGGAATTATAGCCTAACCATTAGTCTTAGAGGATCCACGACATGTAGGCTAAAGCTACTAAGAGAAAAAAAGGAAGAAAGAGCCACATGCACCAAAGACCTACTTCAACAACTCTCCAAAGAGGCTTACTAGAAGTGAATAGCTAAGTTATAGTCGGGTCAAAACGAATCACGAGTGTACTTGTGGTGCATTTGCGTACGCGCTCTAAACGGCGCGATGGAGCAGCAGTTACAACCGAGTTGGGGCCGTCGCAAACTCCAGCAATGGGTGGTGGTTCCACCACGCTCCTAGCTGCTGCGCTCCACCTAAGCGCCTCGAGAGAAGCCGCGTACGCAACTGCGTACGTACTTCATGTCGTTTTGACCACTATACACCATGTAGTTTTTTTTACGAGAAAAAAAAAACCGAAGGTGGCCTGAGAGATGACTTCTGCTTTGTATCTTCGCAATCTGCATCGTATAGTTTAGCACGGCTTTTGTGCCCTAAGACCGATTTTGCGCTGTAAGTGCAGCTCGAGTCCAGTTCGACCAGAACGGTGTTGAGTGTTCCTCCTCCTCCCAGGAACCTTTTCGTCGGCTTCTGACTGTAATGATTTACGAAACTCATTTTTTCCGTTTACTTATAATGTGAGGAGAATCTTACGTTCCATGTTGTTTCGGAAACGTTCTAAAATGTATGTATCCTTCCTGCATCTTTTTAGGTCTCCTACTATGGCTGGAGGCCTCCTCGCTGCTAATCGTGAGTATTTCTTTGAAGTCGGTGGGTATGATGAAGAGATGGACATCTGGGGAGGTGAAAACTTGGAGATTTCTTTCAGAGTAAGAATGCCCAACCCATAACATCTAAGTGATTTTCAGATGGTTTGCTTAACAATTTTTTTCAGGTGTGGATGTGCGGTGGTTCTATAGAATTTATTCCGTGCTCCCATGTTGGTCATATATTCCGTGCTGGGCACCCGTATAACATGACAGGTTTATTCGATTTTTTTTCAGGCTCTGAGCAGTTTGTGATTTTTCCCCTCTTCTTTTGTTTTAAGCTGAGCTTGTTTTGCTCGAATATGATCTTTCTGTGCTACCACCCCATGAGCTAGAACTCCTCCACTTGAGGAGGGTCTGGCTCCTCCCTATCCCACCAAGGGGGAGGAGCCAGACCGACCTTCAATTATAAGCTTTTTTTAGCAATCAATTCAAAACAACAGTAGACTTTTCAAAAACGATGTGTTTACTATCTACAATATGCTCAACCAAACATTTACTAATTCTATATGAAACCATTTCTCGAAAATCTGGAAGGATTTCTGAGTTTGACAACTTTAAAGGTCGCGGGGGCAATAAAGACGTACATGGTACAAACTCGAAAAGGTTAGCTGAGGTATGGATGGACGAGTATAAACGACTTTATTACCTTCACAGACATGATCTGATGGTTTGTCTTTGATCTAGCTGCTTATTTCTGAGTTAGTTGTATTCTCTTCATACTTTGGTTTCAGGACACCGATGTTGGCGACTTGTCGTCACGTAGGGAGTTGAGGAAGCGTTTAGGATGCAAATCGTTCAAATGGTTCTTGGAAAATATTATACCAGGAAAGTTCGTTCCTGATGAAGATGTGCAAGCATACGGAGTGGTTTGTTTTTTTTTTCTACCTTGTCCATTTACTTTCTTTCGTTCTTTTTTTCTTTTCTTCAAAAGAACAGTTTTTTGCAGACTGATTTTGTTCTGTGTACCTGTATAGGGAATTTGGGCTCAGCTAATTAAATTTACAGCTCTGAAATAATCAGGGACAGTTCTGACGGTGTTAAAAGTGTTCCTCATAACCGAATGGTCAATGCAACTAGATTCTAAAATAGCATTGTCCTTTACCAAATGCAGAGAGAAAACTGGGTAGCAAAGAAGATCGATGAATTATCGTTTCTTATGTATCTTCTTCTTATGAGGGAGTATTCGGAAAGTTCATCATGCTGTATGATAACGCGCTTAGTTCGTGTACGTCTGTGTTTGTTTGTGTGTCACGGAAACACTTCCTGAAGATGCAGAACTTTGCGCGGTGGGAACCGAACCACCGCCAACACTCTGATAGCCAAACATTCTGGCACTGAGACATTGCCATTAATTACGTAAGAATATATGAAACACTTAATAGGACAGATTACGTTTAATCTTGTGTTAAGGAGAGCATATAAACCTTTATGAGCATGTTCATTTCCAATTCTGCAAAACAGTAAAAGTCGCAGTAGTAACTGATCGTAAAAAACAGCGTCCCGGAATGCTCGAAATTCTACTGGAGCGCGTCACCCTTGTGCACGCGCCCCATCTTCCGAGCCGTTTTTTACTGCAATTGTAAAGAAATGAGCGTTATCCCAGGCGTTTCTCCAATCTACGACACTGTTTAGTCATTAGCCATCAGAAATCCATACCACCCCAATTTCGTGGGGTGATGCCTCTAATGCAAGTTACTTCAGAATGCTAATTTTCTAATTTAAGTTATTTACCACCGTCAACGACTTTCGAATGTGCACGGATACATTGCAGCGAGACGAACATTCATCACATACGCTGGGTGTTTATCCTTGTCAAGGAAAAGGCAGCCCACCTCAGGTTAATGGAGATTCTCAGACTCGTATTCTAGCTTTCTTTCAGGGCTTCTGTGTACATTCCCTAAAAACGGTCTACTTATAGTAGGGTCAAAATGACATGAAGCACGGTGCAGTTAAGCGACTGTGCTTGAAATGGTGCGGTGGAGCTGCGGCTGGCATCGAGGTGGGAACATTGCGCAGCGATGGGTGGGTGCTAGCAAGGTTCTACCGCACCCCTCGAGCAGCCGCCTATGCAATTGCACCGTGCTTCATATCGTTTTGATCCTGCTATAGAAAGCGGTTTATTTAGAATCTCACTTGCCCGTGTCGTCTGGGTTAACTTGAGGATATGACCAAGCTACCATTCCTCTTAATACACTTCTGTTTATACACAATAGATCCATTTTGTGTATTAACAGAAGTGTAATAAGAGAAATAGAATCAATTCATTACTAAGGTACATTTGACATTCTTCTCTCGTCATATTCAGCTGATGTCCCTTTCGAAAGCTGGCCATTTGCGTAGAGAAACCAACTGTGCCGAAGTACGAATTTCGGAAAATCTTCGCCGAGGCGTTGTCCACATGTCTCGTTGCCATGCTGGAAGTCCTGCATGGCTCTATGAGGTGAGTCTACCTAACTTTTTATTGGTTTGCTTGAGTTGTATCCAAGATTCAAGTATTGAACTTTCTGAAACTAAATTTTGTATATTGAACTGTATATATATATATATATATATATATTGAAGTGATTTAAATCTAACCTTATTACGTGCGCAGATTTTACGCATAACCGTTTTCCACCAACTGTTTTATTCGCAGAATTCCATGCTAAAGAACAAGGACTCTGGATTATGTCTGTCCACAGCAGGTTTGAAAGCCAGCGACGATGCAACAGTAGAGATTTGCGACAGCAGCAACCCACACCAATTATGGAAATTTGTTGATCCCAAAGTGTAATTAGTCCTCCTTCAGTCATATTGTTCGTCATTACTGGTATTTACCGAATGTGATAGGATGTGATTCACCTCGCCTCTAGTGATGTCTCAAAGCTTTTGTGCAATAGCTTTCTTATTTATTTGAAGCTGGACAATAACTGTCTTTACCTTTATGGGTTAATGTCGAGTTGTTCTGGAGCTGTGATTGAGAATTATGTGTTTCACTCAATTTCTAGGGCAAACGCCATTTCTGTCTGAGAAAACAATAAATCTCATAATTATAATGAGGAGACGCTTATTGACTGCTTCAGATGGGATGTCTTGAAATACTGGTGCAATTTACAATTAACAGAAATGTTGAAGTGTAAGAAATTTAGAATGAACGAAACTAGTGATGTCGTGATAATGACACTCGCTCCGGGACCACTCCCAGATGCTCAGTATCCATTGAAGGTGACGTACTGTGGAGGTGGGCTCCTTTTTAAACAGCAGTGTATGCCGATCACCGGCTCCTAATTGTCGGTTTTTCCCTTTTGGTCATTCACTCTTTCGTACCGATCATACTGACAGCAAATAATTTTATAGGTTGTATACACATTAATAAAGCCCTACGATTCTTAGTTGAAGTTGGGCTTGCAGGGGCACTCTGAAGCGATTGATGAGCACCAAGTGCATTGTATTGTGTCCTGCTCATTTAAAAGATGAAGGAGGCAACTTCCTTGCATTGTGTTTAAGGTGACCATAGCTGCAACGGAATTTACGCTTTGCCAGGAGTGCACAATGGTGTTGTAGGGAAATTGGGACTGTTAAAGGGAGATAAGATTTGTGGCTGAAGATGATATTAGGTTAGCTGTCTTCTCATCTTTCAAACTTGAATGACCTGCGACATCTGGAATTCAAGAAGAGATACAGAGGATAGCCCTCCAATCTTCAGGCCAATCGTCCAGGTTAACGTTTTTTTGCAGCCAGTTAAAGCCTAGAGGGTTTTTCGTTGTTTGGAAGCGGAAAAGCAAATTGCCTATATTGGAGCAATACAGAGGGATGACTAGAATATAAGTAGTATGCTAAAGTAATTTCACCCAATAAGGTATTACTGAAATGGAGTCAAGCTTTTAGTGTAGATGTGTTGCTCATTCTAATTCCTTGTAATGAGCTATTAGTCTAATAAATGACGAATTTGTTGACCTACTTTAATATTACTATTGATTGAAGCACTTGAATTACGAAACAATTCAACATTTTAGAATGTTCCATGCCAGTAGAATATTGCGATTATTCTGGAATGACTGATAAGTGCCGAAAATGGGCCGAAGAGAATGCTCCGGAAGCTTTGGAAGGTCTTGAAATTTCACCAGATGCAGAAAGTGAAGAGAAAAAACATCAGAAACGTGGAGGCAAAGGGATCAACAAGGTAATTAAGTTGGTGACATTGATGTCAGCTTCCATTTAACAGCTGATCTTGTTAAGGGCGAAAAAAAGAAAGCAGCCACTGCGACCAAGATTACGCTTCAAAGAGAGCCGCGTGGAAAGAAAAGTGTTACAGTGATCAAGGGGTTAGCAGGTTTCGGTATGTGTTTCGAAGTAACAGTTTTTTTTCTTGTTAACTATAAAAATAATATAATTTACAGAGATCGATTTAAAACAGGCGTCGAAACTGTTCGCGCAGAAATTCGCGTGTGGCAGTTCTGTAACGGGTGCTGATGAGATAGTAATACAAGGGGATGTAAAGGATGATCTTTTGGATGTGATACCAGCGAAATGGCCACAGGTGTATAGTTTTGCTTTCCTGCTCTTCAGAACCACGGACCATGACAATTTTTTTTTCAGGTGTCCGAGGATATGATTGATGACCTAGGCGATAAGAAGCGGTAGAACAAATTTAAGTCAAGTGTTTGGTGAATTCGGATAGTTCCTGTTGGCATAAATGTTTTTCTTCTCTTCTCTTTTTTCACGGTAAATACGGGTAATTGGCCTCGGTTTGTGGTCATTTCCATCCTATTCGTACTCATTTCTGGATTGAATTCTTTATGTTTACGTTTTAATATACAATACAAAAGGAAGGACAGTGATCTGTTCCTAAGATCAATGAGGCTGTTCCTGACTTCGCGACAGCGTTCTCGCCTCATCAACTGGATAATTTTTTGCGTTGCTGTGTTTCTGTTCATCACATGGAATCGTGAAGGTGCTAAGCTGTACAAGACAAACCACGTTGGTAGGACGCATTTAGTGGGTTCTATTCAATTTGGAAAGAGTTTCAGTGTTAGCAAAAAATTTTCCGTTCAATTTGTGAGCCATAAAAACTAGCCAAGGGACTTTGATGATTTCATTATTGAGAGTCCAAACATACCTACAATTTAAAAACTCTATGTGTGTTCAGTAGTGAGGGATTGAAAGGATTATTTTAAAGAACTCACCGATTTCACAACTATTAAGCATATTGGCGGCGATATTTCGGCATTATGTGGAACTAATGTCAGCTTGGGCGGGTGTAGCGCAGTCGGTTAGAGGTTCCGCTGCCTGCACGATCTGTAGGAGGTTCGCATCCGCCCTCTGCTCACCAAGCCTTTCACCCCTCTGGTGGGGTCGATAAATTGCTACCAGACTTGTCTGGGAGGATAAAAACACTGACTTGGCACATCGGCTAGCCTCCACAAGTCATTGTATAGGCCTGTTACACGTTCGTAAACCTCAAACGATTCTGAAATGAATTGAACGTGGGGGCGCATTCCAAGCGGATTCATAAACGCCAGACACTTTATCCTTTATCCCTTATTCACTTTTTAGTATACTGAAATTAAGAAGTTATGGTCTCTTCTCGTTCAATTGACTCCTTCTGCTGTCGAAAAATAACTCGCAGGAGAACTGTGTCTATGGTCAGGTCAAAACGGCATGAAGTACTACGGTGCAAGTGCGTAAGTAGCTGCGTTCGAAGCGGTTCGGTAAAGCATAGCATTTAGGATCGGGCGAGGACCGTTTTCTAATAGTTTGCCTACGTTTTTTCATTCGGTTCTATCCGCTACGCGCCACGGCACCTTTTACTGTCACTCCTTGAAAACTTTGAGTTCAATTTTTTCGAAATATTGAAGTCCAAATTCGAAACTCTCACCTTGGATGGTAACTGACACCTTTCGTGTGGGAGGTGAACGTACAGCATAACTTTTCTTGTTTTTTTTTAAAGATAGTGTATCATGCCATTCTTACGAAGTGCATTAGGACGCACCTCGTCCCCGTCTCTGAGGAAATCTGAGGAAACCTCCCTCCTCTGTGCCTCGTCTCGGGACATTCCTTTCCTCAGATTCAAATAAAACCAATTGACGTTCTACTGCTAGAACCGGACCGTATACAAAGATTGCACGTTTTCACGTATCTTGAAGAAACAAAGGTCATGCTACGCAATTTTCCAGGACTCTTGGTAGAAATTTAGCGTTTTCACGCTCATATTCGTAATCTCTACCCCGAACTTTGTATTGTCTGCAATGTGATCCAAATATCGAAAATTTCGTGGTATGTTGACTCTAAGTAAATAGTCAATCTTGAGGGACACTGCGCCGTTTACGAAACTGCAGAAGGCTTCATGTCGTTTTGACCCGATTATAGTCACTCATAGCAGAATGGAGGAAAATAGTAGGGGACGATCTGTAGGAACCCACAGCCGATTACGTGCAACTGGCTTTGCTAACATTATGTTCTTTTAACTTTCTCAGAAGCAAACTTCATCTATTACCTCGTTTGCAACACGAGTTCATTGGTACGGCCGAAGCTTAATGCTCACAACGGACGTGAGATATGCCTGCTTATGGGCCATGCACAGTCTATTGTCTAGCGCAGTCACGTACGCAACTGCACTTGTCTTCAGTCGTTCTGATCTTACTTCAACAGCGCAAGAGGTTCCGCCATGTACGATGGGATCATCTGACAGACGTTGGTTCCTCTGAACAATTTTCTTTGGTGATCCATGCTTATTCTACTAATGATCCTGCACGAACGAGAGCAGGAATAGTGTGGTACAGTGCTAGTTGAACGTTTTCTTTCGGTGCAATCAAAGTTGCTGTGGAAAAAAGGTTGCATCCTGAGAATTGTACCAATTGGAGCGGAATTTAGATGGGTTTCATATAAATGTAGACTCGAGGTCATAGAAAGTAAGTGAATGCTAGTTGCACAAATTATGGTAGAATTTCCAGATCCCCAACTACACAATACGTCGATTTGGACCTGGTGAAAATGGGGAAGGTGTTTATCTGGAAGGGGAAGAGAAGAGAACTGGTGAGGAACAAGTGAAGAAGTACTTTATGAACGTCTTGGCAAGGTTAGATACATTCCTGACTGTTAATGGACTTTTTTTTAGTGCATACATGGTTTTTAGTGATAAAATATCACTGGATCGAAGTATCCCGGACTCAAGATCGCGTGCATGTTTAGCGCTATCCTATCCCAAGAGCCTACCAACTGCATCGGTTGTCATTATATTCACGGATGAATTCTTGTCTGGTAGAATTATGCTCATTTCCTTTTTGAAGTATTCACAGATGTTTTAATTAGGTCCCCCGATTTTGGACTTTTTCCAACTTTATCGAAGCTAATTATATCTTTTCAGCATTACTTCGTACAGTACATTCAGTGGTTAACCGAACGCCGCCACATTTGCTCAAGGAAATAATTCTTGTGGATGATGACAGCAATAGAGGTCGGTTGTTTTATAAAGGTCAGGTCACTCGTGAATTGCATGGGTTTCGAGTTCATATTATCAGAGCGTTAAGAAAAGTTTCCATAAAGTATGTAGATGGTTACAAATCCATTGGAGTTTCTTGCACGAATCTTTGTGGTTGCTAGGAATATTTCTCTTGTGAAGTAAGATATTGTCTTGAAATAAGTCAATTCAGTTGAACTTAAAGAAGCCCTGGATAATCACCTGAAACGGTTCGGCTCTCTAGTGACATTAATCCGATCCACAGAGAGACTTGGTCTCATCAGAGCAAAATTGCGAGGAGCCAGAGAAGCAACTGGTGACGTTTTGGTGTTTCTCGATTCTCACTGCGAGGCAAATGCTGGCTGGTGAGCATTTTGCTCTCAAAAACTATTGTTTCTTTCCTCGAGTATTTGCTTTCATGGCGGAACCACTGTTGGCACGAATCCAGGAAGAAAGGACCGCCGTTGTTTGTCCAATCATAGACGCAATCTCCGATACTAATATGGCGTATCTTGGCGGCTCACATGGAGGTCTTTTATTACTATAGTATGTTTCAAAAAAGACAAAATCTAAGCGTCTATGTCGTTTCTGGGATTTTTAAGAATACAGTATAGGGAATGTTTGTTCTCTCTTGTTTTGGATCTACTCCATCTGAGCTGTCAGTTTAATAATCTGTGCTTTATTTATGTGCTAACAGTAGATGAATGCAATCCTTTCTTGATGTGCATTTCTAGAGGTTAATTGGACTTTTCTCTACTCTTAGATTGAGTTTGGTTACCCTTGCACCAAAGTTTCCAAATCTGTCTCATGTTCCTTTTTTCTTCCTCGAATAATTTTGCTAACACTGCTTAATTTTTCAGGAATTGGAACATTCTGGTGGTCGCTTCATTACAGCATGGGACCTATGCCTAAGAGTGAAATAGAGCGAAGAACTCATCCAGAAACGGACTACATAAGGTCTTTGATTTAGTTCCAGGTGTACTGAAGATTTTCGTCTTACCAGGATCATTTTGATGTCATTTTCTTGCTTTAACCTTTCACTCAAAATAATAATTTTTCCGGTCGCCGACAATGGCTGGTGGCTTGTTTGCTGCTAATCGGGAGTATTTCTTCGAAGTTGGTGGCTACGATGAGGAAATGGATATTTGGGGTGGAGAGAATCTCGAGATATCATTCAGGGTGAGCGTTCATTGTTTGCCTCATCATTCAATGCTTACAGGCGGCTCTGAAAGTTTGAATCGACTGAGCGTGATGCGATTGCGACAATCCAAGCATTTTCTTTCGAACACATTCGGAGTTTTGTACTGAGTATATTTTATTTAAGTAATTGTGTGGGTAATTATAGAACATCATGTCTATTGCTGGTCTAAATACCGACACTCACCCCTTTTTTGAAGATTTTTTTTTTGTCTTGAGGTATAAAAAGATAAGTTGTCTGGCTTCAATCAGTCCGGCTGGAATGCCCCAACACACTCAACTTCAATTTAAAATCTTTTTAAGTTCATGAAGGTGTGTCTGCCATACTCCGTGAACTAGGTGATGTATCAAGCCACTGTTTTGCTCTCACGGACAAGGCTGGTGCTAGTTTATTGACCTCGGAGGGATGAAAGGCTTGGTTGACCTACGGCTGTTTCGAATCATTGACCATGCAGTCGCAGAAAAACCTCTCACCAACTGCTTAGCACTTGCCCACCTTTTTAGTTCTAGCTATAGATTATTGAAGATGACTATTCAACTTTATTCATTTTCTCTGGGTCATTTACCTGTGAACTGATTTACGAGAAATATTATAACTCATCTTTAGGTATGGATGTGTGGTGGATCGATTGAATTAATACCTTGCTCACATGTAGGCCATATCTTTCGTTCAGGCCATCCATATGACATGACAGGTTTGCTTTTTTATTAAGTGAAAATTACAGTAATGGAGATAATAGAACTGTGCCTTTCTGCGCTTTGTTCTTTTTCCTTTTTTCTACACTATTCGCTTTTCGATGTGCAAGCAGAAGACGCGTCCTTTGCACCTAGGAAGCAAAAATACAATGTCTTTCGAAATTTCAGGTGTTCTAGCCCTTTTTGTGATCTATTGGTTTTCCTTCTTTTTTTCTGAAAGTTATGTTTGTGTATGCAGTAAGATTTGCAGAGGTTCACTGATCTAGTTGATTGCTTACGTTACGTTATCTAGGTCGAAACAACAACAAAGATGTCCATGGGACGAATTCCAAAAGATTGGCTGAAGTGTGGATGGATGATTACAAACGACTTTTTTACGTTCACCGAATGGGTTTGGTGGTGCGTTTTATATACCAGATAATTCAGTTTTTTTTTTCTCGAGAAACGAAGCTTGCCTTTTTTCCGAGATGTAGGTCAAATATTGAAGACTGGCCCACTCTTACATAGTGGTTTTTTCATATTCAGAATACGGATGTTGGAGATCTGACTGAACGAAAAAAGCTCCGGGAACGTCTACAATGCAAATCGTTCAAGTGGTTCCTCGAAAATGTCATTCCGCAAAAGTTTATTCCCGATGAGAATGTGTTTGCATATGGCCATGTGAGAACCGAACGTGATCTTTGTTTGGATACACTTCAACGGCTGGAAAACAAGGTTTGTGACGTATTATGGTTTTTCTGTACACGGAGATAGAGGTATGTCCTACTTTTCTCTAGATGTAGGATCACTTCTGGATCACTGTCTTGCCGGAGCCGCATGTATGAGTCTGATTGCTACTTGATCGCGATGCTTCTGCTTATATCAAATGCAAGCGGCATTTGAGCTATATTACTTGCGCATTTATATGGCAAACGTTGCCCACACTTTGCAAAAGCCTACCAGCATACTGCCAAATCTCAGCCTAAATAAGTAAATACCTGGGAGCGTTTAGTCTTTGGTAGCCTCATTTCATTACGCGGACATTGTCGACCTGAGGTACTCGGGTCACTGGGCAGTTCACACGAGACGCCAAATCTCGCAGGAGAGCTCTTGCTGTGGACCGAGAAGGTTAGGCAGAGATGTGTTCGGATACGACACGCCTCGGCGTGTATTTGTGCGCCAGGCAGATATCAGTCCGCCGATTAAGTCAAGTAAGTCGAATCGCTGTCTTGCTTACTTTCTCCCTAGATTTAGTCGCCTACTCCTCATTGCGGCAAAGCACCTAGGAGATCAGCAACCCAGTGGAAGTCCACTGTTTTGTTACTATAGCCAGGTAATCGGTTAGGGCACTCCGATAATCCTGCTTCTAACTGCAGGATTGCGGTCGTTGTACATTTAAATAGAAGATAATCATGTTCCCAACTGTATGGTGACATTACATAGTGTATCAAGAACAGGCAGTTTGCTTTGTAAGCCTGTGTATAGTCAGGTTAAAACGACACGAATCTCGGTGCGGTTACGTAAGCGGCTGCGCCCGACGCGGTGCGGTGGAGCATACTGGTTAGGATTGGCCAGGGACTGTTTTATTGTTCTACCAGGTACTAATAGACCTCTAGAGACTGCGAAAAACCCGAAACGTCCGGCGAATAAAGGTTCCGTCTAAAAAACTTTGTAGGCCCACTATTAGAAAACAAACAGAAATATGGCGAGATTTCAAGACACGAGAACGTTTGAGGTACTGCGAGTGGGGACCCTTTCTAGTACCATTGGTACTGCAGTTCACGATGGTCCCACCTTGATCCCAACAGCTGGAGGTCACTGCACCACTTCGAGCGCAGCCGTTTACCTAATTGCACCGAGCTTCATATCGCTTTGACCACACTATAAGTATTTGTTATGTTTCAACAATCTTGGTTTCACTCAGAAAAAAGTAGTACACAATACAATTACCTTTTTTGAGGAAGATTGACTAATACAGTGCAGCTCGAGGAGATGATACGTTAAAGTAAATTGATCTTGCCGGATACGTTGTTTGATGTGACAATACAGCATTCTTCTTGGTACTCCAGAACGGTGATGTACCATACTTTAACCCCTCTTACATTTATTTGAACATCTTATTCATACTACTCTCTTCCTTGTCAACATAAGGAATGAATTTTGCTGTTTCCTTCACTTTAGCTACTGCTCATATAGTGCGTATAGTTTTGTAAGATGAAGCCCATACTGCAGTTACAATCGGCAGTAAGTTGATCAACAGCCGTTGAAAGAAGTTGGACCAGACCATAACTGCAAAGGACATTTGGTCTTTTCTCTGTCTTACTGAAATAAAGAGTCATGGGCAAAATTCAGGGCGAAGCAAGTAAAGGAGGCAGTCCCTAAGAACTACCCCTAGCTTTAGGAGAAGTAGGCTTGCCTATTCAAAATGTCACACATCCTACCCAGGGGTTACGCAGTAGTTGGGTGCAGCAAATTTTCTTTTTTAGGGCACTGTGATTCTGGGTGTTTTCGTTTGTCAATCAGAAGGCAGCTCTGCTCAGGCGAGTGCAACTTTTTTTCTTGTACTTCGATGAACACAGATGATCTTGAATAGGTGTTTCGCTGTAGTTCATATTCAAGAGGTTAGTTGCGACTACTTCACAGTTAGTTTTTTTTCCGTTGAAATATAACATCACCTCTTTTTTGCAAATTTTCCAGAAACTCCAATGTTTTTGTATGTACATGCGTACTGTTGTAGATGTTTTCCATATCAAGACAACATGAGCTCCGCAGAGAATCGACATGCGTAGAGGTTGGAGAACAGCTGCGACCAGGAGTTTATTCCGTGATCCTGCAAGAGTGCGTGGATGAACAACCGATTGAATTTGAACATGAACGGGTAAGATTGTTCTTGAGTTAGCTTTGCGGCATTCCTTTTCATCAATTTTCTTTCTTGCTGTTTTATGTATGTGACGCTATTGAAGGGCGGTCGAATCCGACATAAAAAACGTGGACTCTGTTTGGACGTGGAGAACATTTTATCCGGCGGTGATGTGACGTTGGCTCGCTGTGAAGAAGGCAAGGCAAGCCAACAATGGACGTTCGATAAGTACTTTCAGATCGATTGACCAGCTTTGTTCTTAGAAGCTTATGCTTGTATTCTAGTTCTTTTTCACTCGTTATTCGGTTGAGTTTTTTGTACTGTACCCCAGCAGTTGTGACTGGGTATTATTTCTGTGATACATTTTTTCCGCTCGTCACGGTGTCATTTCAGATATCTATGTTCTTATGTTCTCAGAGGGCAGTATCTTTTGAAATTTATTCAACTTATGATCACTGCTTGTATGGTGTTTCAGGAGGGATTTAAAGTTGACAACTACTCCTCCTTCTTTTCTCCACGCGGTTTTAAGTGAATAACCACCTTTTGAAACTTTCGCTACAATGGCTCTGACGACTTATTGGAAAGGACGAATGTGGTGCAAGATTGCGGTGAGCGAGAAATTGGTGTGGAATTTGTTGTTGCGCGAGCAATTATTTGAAATTTTAGCTGTACAGCGCAACGCAAAACTACCGGCCTAGCATTTCCGAACATATGACATTCTTTTGTGTAAAAAATAATTTTAAAAATCTGTGAGCAGATGCTAAGCACGACATGATAAGGGGAGGTACTGTTCGCACTGCTTTTGAACGCTGATCGCAACCTAAAACAAAAAAATAGCGTGCACCATATGCACTGTGCACACGACGTGTACAAAATCATCAAGAAGAATCTAATTCCTGTTGGTTTCTCGGTAACTTTGCACTCTTAGGAATAAAAGAGATGAATATGGTAGTCAAACGTTTGAAATAAAATTGCCGTTACAAGCTAGGCTAGAAATTCATCCTAGCGCACCTTAAATTTTATTATTTTGTTCTACTCTCACCAGGTATCTGTACTCTATACCGGTCATATCATAAATGGCATATTATCTTTTATGACAGATATTACACAAGTTAACAGGTATGTGTGCGTTTATGCATAGATTTGGGGGCGGTCGTTAGGTATCCACAGCCGATTATGTCCAGCCGAATAAGTGCCTGCAGAAGAGGTTGTAGGTAGGCCAGTGCAGGTATATCTTGGGCTACCTGTGGTCACTTAAGCCGTGCCCACCAATCACTACATCACCGGAGTCGTGCGCCGTGTTTTTATTGCAATTACCTGGTACAGTTGGCTTTTAGGGCAGTTCAGGGAACAAAAAGGTACTACATCAACGTAGAAAAAAACTAAAAAAAATGGAAATGTTGTATGTATGGGCAGGACATGAAGCGAACGCAGCGCAATGGTCTGTTGATACTGCTAACTGCTGCGCAGCGCAATTAACAATTGTCGTTGCCAGTCATTTCCTCTAAAATAAACTGTCGTGGAACCTGTGGGTACCTAATGATACGCACACAATTGATTTTGATAATGGCAAATATTCCTCTTAAAATTCTTTACTTCTTGTGCCGACATTTGTCGAGCTAGTAATATGGGCGATTACATCGCCTGTATTACTATTCCTATATACTCAGGTCTTTAAATTATTGGTGGGCGATTCCTCCTACAGCAAAAGTAAGAAAGGTTCTTAACAATACCTTCACCATTCTACCTGATTATAAGCTTTCTTTGTTTTATAACATTTGTTCTATGCTGTAGCTATTCATTGTTGGAATTACTCTACAAAAAAACTGTGACAGTCGCTACTACACAAATATTTGACCGAGGTTAGAAAAGCAGAGGTAGGGGAGGATCAGATGATGTCATGAGTATTCTTATGGTATTAGCATTCTTGATATATATATATATATATTCACTGTTTTGAGACGAATTCTGATATCTCAACTCCTCCTCTTTTCGGTCGCTGTCGAAACTGCGGAGAAACCCGCTTTTTATTGTTTTACACACCATTTTCGCTGTTTTGACAAAGCTGAAATTTCTTAACCTCTTCCATGTCGGCAGGGACGAAGAAGGAAAAGCAAACTTTATGGAGGTAATTTTGCTTCATATCTAAATTTTTTTATCAAAGAAAACTTGGAGTTGTTGCTCTTCACAGTTTTTACTCCTATTTGAGTTGATCAATGTTCAAGCATAATGATTATTTTTCTGCTGATAAATTGTCAGTTATTTCCCAGTTTATATGCCTTGTGAGTACTGATGTTGTAGTATGATAAAGTTTTTTCTTTTTTTTTGCAGCAAAGCGTGATTGTTACATATCCAATTGAATAAAAGGTTGCTAGAAACTTGTTTTCTTATGTTTGTTTGAACGGATTCCATTCTGCGGATCTTGAAAACATTCCCATTGTACAGATTTTGAAAATGTGTCAGAAGTTGGTGTAAAAAGGCATATCGTTTTCTTGGCCTTGGGCAATTATTGTCAAACGTTTCGTTTTTCCAATGCTATTTTTGTGCTTTTAAAAAATGTATGACGATACTTATGAGTTACTAGGTCGTTCTTGAGAATTCAGCTGTTTTCATCTGTGTTGATGTTCGAAACCTAAATGTATACCGCTGAATTGTTAGTACCAGATTCCTGGAGATCTTCGTTATAATCCTGTTGATAAGAAAATTCTTGTTATGCATGATCTCCTGCAAGTAAACTGTGTAGTTTAGTTAAAAGTAGCCCTTACGCTGGCTTAGTGTCTAGCCAAATAGTGTATTCCAAAAGTTTCAATGAATGCAATAGCATCGACGAAGATTGAATTGTGATCAGAAAGAGTGCTTCCAACTTTGCTTGGCGAAATTTTCTTTAAATGAAGTGCTCCAAAGTGGATATTCGCCAGGCACAACCGGGCTGCAGATCTGTTAACGACGGGCATGCAGCGCTCCGCATAGTGGGGAGCGACTTATCCGTATACCGCATCACTGTGTATCTCGCACACACCGCACATGTAATACGGTGAAATGGAGTGAGACGGGTCCTACGGCGCAAAGTCGGAAAGAACTGACACAATTCCATAGTAAGTGATTGGTGCGACCGCACAAGAAATTGGACATAGAATTGTCGCGGCCTCTCATTTATCTTCTGTATCCCTGTCGTAAAAGCGGCTGGAATCGAGGTGGGACCATAGCGAACTGCAGCAATGAACGGCGGTAGTAAGGGTCCTCTCCCGAACCTAACCGCTACGCTCTACCGCACCGCTTCGGGCGCAACCGTTTACGCAACTGCACCGTGCTTCATGTCATGCTTTGACTCCACTACACGTTGTTAGTAACTAGACGACTTTCATAACTGTTTTCAAGTCGTCTCGTCTCACCAGAATCGTTGTTAGTCATTTGCTCAGATTAGTTGCAAAAAGTTATGAATCTGACAACTGGAGGAGCGGTCAATGGATATGGGGAATGCTCTTTTACGTGTGGCTCATTGGATATTTTTCCGCAAATTCGAGAGCTATGCGGAAACCAAATACGAAAAAACACTCATAAAGGAGGTAAGAGAAAGAACTAGAATGAAGTAGTCCTTTGATGGATGTTTCTTCTGCGAGGCTTTCGTAAGTGAATGTGAAATAAGAGAGGGGATATATAAAATGCATGTGCGGAATACTGATACAATACTGGTGTTGCTGCTTTGAATCTCTGAATTTCTACGGCAGATGCGCTCGAGGTGGCACCAATAACCAACACTAGTTCCAATCAAGCTGCAGAGGTAGTGAGTAAGGGTCCCATCGCCCCACTTGAAACGCAAGCGGTCAAGAGGTTTCACTAGGGTTCAGATCGTTTTAATCCGATCCTAGATTAGAATAGAGTAGCTACTAACCTGTCAGTTTTCATTAGCTCAGAGCTAAGAAGCCACACTCGTTCATCAATCCTCAAATTTTTCTTTTTTTTTTGGATCATTAGGAAAACAGACCAGAAAGGAAATATGTGCCTTGTCAGAAATGAGTAATGAGGTGATCAAACGTGGACTAGCAAAGGAGTAGAAATCACTAGGATAAGTACTTATTATTAATTACTCTGCCCTGTTATTATTAATCGTTAATCACAATAAGCAGAGTGACGCAGAATGGCTGGTAGTGAAAAAAATCATAAGGAAATCATAAATCATAAAGATGATGATTCGAAGAAGAAATGAGAACAAGAAGCAAGAAAAAAGAACTTTATGCTGATGTCCACAAAACAAAAACGTGTTCAAGAAAAAGTTACAAGTTCGCACAGAAGGTTCTAGGAATTAGCGTTTGTCAAACCATAAGTTCTTGAACCAATCACGTCGGATACCCTCAAGAACTGGAGAATGTTCTTCGACTTGTGATCTAGATCATCATCTCTGGTGCGACTGTAGGTTTATCGATGACATTAAGAACCAGATATCGTCTCAAAAACGAACTAATTTTCGTTCTAAATGCACATTTTAGACTTTATCTGCTCAAAGAGGACTAGATTATTCAAATGGAAGTGTACACTCTAGAGAAAAAACGTTTCTGTTACACCAGTCTGAGTTTTCTAGGTGCCAAAACGCTCTGTCCCATATGTTGGCGCCCTTACGAGTTCACGGGCTTCCTTTACCGACACGTGAAGAAGATGCATCCCGAGACTTTCTATCTTTTCACGGAAATATCCAATGCTGCAACAGAAACGGCACATAGTGGTCGAGATGCAGTCTTAATAGCAAATAATTATAATGGAGCCTTGAAAACTCGGGATGTGCTAACGATGCGTCATACTCCTGATCATGGAAAAAGTCGCAAAGTGAGTTTTGCTTTGTAGTGATCCTTTTCATGGTATCGTAACAACATCCATGTTCTTTTTGAAAATTTCTTTTCTACTTCTCTATTTTAGCCTCATACTCCGTTCTTCGCCTTTCATGTCCAGAATTTTCGCTTATTCATATGTCATTTATTAATCGATAGTGACAACCGCAGACTGGCTTGACGGCTGAACATTCTAAGTCTGCGCATTATGTGCACTACATTCTTGCTCTGTACAGGGTCCTATTCAAAGCAGTTATCCTACCTTAATTTTCTTTACAGATGGCAAAATATGTGGCTGATTGTCCGTTTTGCTCACCGTTCCTTTCAGAGGCTACAAAACTCCAACATCAACGTGAGATCAAATTTCGTTTTCAGAATAAAATGCCAGAAGTTGATGCGTCGCAAATGATATTATCCTCTATGGAAAATCTTTTCTACAACTGTGGGGCATCCCTGGAAATTTCGTGCGAGGAAAACTACGAATCAGACGATGATCTCATGGAAAACAAACGAAACAAAATCACTAGGAGAAAAGCCTATCTGGAGAAGGCAGATTTCTTTCCTACGGAGGAAGCAATGCTTTGTGAAGAAATCCAACGAAAAGGTAAGAATACAACGCAAAAAGTACTAAGAATATGAACAACGGTAATGACAGCCCTTACATTTCTACTGAGAATTCCATCACTATTTTCATTCGAGGTATGAGAGGTATGTACCGGTAATTCGAAGGTTGTGCACCAGGAGTATGTGTTCTTCAGTCGATGTATTTTAATGATGAATACCTTCATTTTCTCTACCTTTTTAAATTCATTGTCGAATACTTGCATCCAGACAGCTTCCCAGGCATCTCGCACCCATATAATAAGAACTAGCAGTGCTGTTCCTTTCTTTGAAGAAATCTGCCCAACTTATCCATCAGGATTAAGAGTTGGCCATAGTACTAGTAACCCTTCTTTTGCACACAACTTGGCCACGTTCTGACCACCTAGTAGCATTCTACCGCTAGATTTCTAACGAGCGACGTTCTTAACGTTGAGGTGAGAACGTAGTTCGAACTGTGCGCTTAACGAGATTGTACAAGAATACTAAACAAATATGAGCAAAGTAGTTTCTCGTAATTGCTACTACTGGTAATTTTGTTCTAAGAAAGGTAAAATATACATGTATTTTTTATAGGTGGTAACCTAGCACGTTTTCGTGGCGGACTCTAATTACCTGATTCCGTTAATTTCGAGAACCTTTTGACCTCTACGCATTTTGGTGGAAGCTGTTTCATTCATTGCAATTACTGTGATGATATTAATACCTCTTACTTGGTCATACGCATGAGATAATGGCTTACCAATTCATTTTATTATACTTTCGTACTTTTTATACTTCCTATTTTTCATTGTTTTAATTTCACTCGGCATTGTTATTATTCTTTATTCGGAGGAATTTCGTTTATTATAGTTTTGATTATTTGAACTTCAGCCTAAAAATTCACTTCAAGCAGGATCTACGACAAATCATCGGAAAAAACACAATAAGGCAAATGAATGAAGAAAAACTCTGGAGCAAGAAGGTCTTCTTGATAAGGGTCAGCTATTTCACTCGACAGTTGGAAGGTGTTATAAGTATTAAGAGAAATTGTTTAATGCATTATGTGCGTTTCTATGAGAAACTAGTTCAAAGAAGAAGAGTCCGAAGCAGCGAAATTCCAGAATAGTTCCGTTAGTATGTATTCTTCAAACTCCACCGTGTCACAGATTAAGTGATGGCGATAGAAAGTTCTACACCATTGTAAATGTTATGTATTCGTAGAGTAGTGTGCTGTAAGAGACGATTTACTTTTGACGCGAAGACTAGAGCCCACACAGTTGATCGTTAAGGCTGATACGCGGCCTTTGTCTAGTTTCAACACTGCTACATATGATACTTCACTTATTTCTTCAATTAAGCATCCTGACAAAGGTAAAAGTGTATACACCAGTCGGGTAGTTTTTGAGATATCTACTTATTTAAACTTCATTTTTCCAGAGAATGGTGTGGTTGCTCGAAATAAACGTGGAAAATTTGATTCCTGGAATTTAAAGTATGTCGACTTTACTAAGAAAGCCACTTCACCCTCCTTTCCCTTCCGAAAAGATCAATAATCGTTTCTCTTTTGTTTTCAGAAGGATAGAGCAGGCTACTTGTGTGCATAATCTCAGTTTAAAAACATCAGACCAGCCAGGACTCCTCACACGGTTGTATATCCAAGGACTTGGGAATATGCGGTAACTGCCATTCAACTACTATCTAAACGTTTTAGTAAAGTAGCAGTACAAAACGTTCTAAGACCAGAAAAGAGGAAATTATGTCACAGATTATCGTTCAAGTGATCAATAACTGTGCAACAAGACCATGTTTTGAAACGTTTTTTCTTCCACAGAACGATGCCCAACACCATCTCCCACCAACAATTGCTTTATCACAACGGTTTTTGCAGGCACGAAACCATCGGATGTATGTACAATCAAGAGGAGAAAACTAAAATAAATAATCCAGTTCCCAAGCAGTGGGGTAACCTCCTCTTACACCGTAAGCTTTCGCAATTGGATTTTATTGTTAATTTGTTGCAGGAGATCCAAATCCAATACCTATTCTTATTGCTCCTTTCCTTGAAGATAATAATGTCAATAGTATTGATTTGTCTGGAGGTGGGTTCTTCTTAGTATTTCGTACACACACAAATTCGCTATAGTTCTAAGGTTTTCATCTTATGCAATCTTTCATGTTGCTTGAATATGATTTTGCACTGTTGCTAAATTGTCCATAAAACCAGTGACTACCGCAACCGACCGAGGGAGACAACTGAATTTTCTAATCATACTGTTGAATTATATTGGCTATCCAAACAATTTCTTACATTTATTGATAATGGAACTAAACAAATAAGTATTTCAGAATGGAAACGTTCACGATGTGATGGTGCAGTTATGTGTTAGCTACCAATTTTTTTTTCAATGTATTGGTGCAAATGCATTAAAATACTTAATCACCAGTTTTCGAACTCGGAATTAGAATTGGTTTCAGAGGTTGAAATAGAAGGAGGATCCAAGCGACCAATCCGTCAGTCCCTCTCTAACCATACACTAAGCCCTCGAAAGAAAGGAAATACGCTAAGTCTGGAATGTGTGTATTGTATTTGTTCTCAGTAAGGTATGCTATTAACTGATTTCGTTGAATGTGTGAATATTCTCGTTTAGTAACAATTGAAGATATTACGGCGTTTCCTTTTCGATGGAGGGATGAAGTTATCACTCAGCCGTATCTGTCTTTTATTGTTTTCCATCGTATATGTGTGTAATTGATAGCTTACAAATAGCACACTTCAGAGAGGAAACCTGCATAATGAATGCACAACCGATAAAGAGAACAGCAAGGAAAAGAAACACTACTTATAACCAACCTTGACCAAATACATACATTCCACTTGCAAAGTTTATGTTGTGTTGGAGTTTCATTCCATATTATCACAACAAAAAGCATACTCATCATAGTGAACTGTGATTTTCCATATACAAATTTTCTGTTTTCTTCGTCTGAATTTTTTTACGGATTGCCATCGTCTTAAAGGTGGTTGGACAGACATGTTTTAATGTTCAATAACACATTTGTTGCGACAGACTTCAAATCGTCCTCTGTAGGCAATCTCATTCACAATTATCTATCGATCTTCATTTGTCTCTTTACGTATGTCTTCCATTTTAGGTCTTATTGATCAGATCGTTCCTAGTTTAATTGATCTTTTTTCCTTTTGTAAATTGAGTCGATTAAATTGATTGGGTTACATTGTGCTGTCGTTTGTACACACTAGTTAAGAATAGACATCGAAGGTGGTTTCTTTTTTGTGATGATCGGATGTTACGTTATATGAAAACTTCGATAAATCTTCAAAGAGCTACTGGCAGCCGGGTCAAGAGGTATCGAGGTGAGACGATCGCAACTGCTACACTCCACCACCGCGCTTCGAGCGCAATCGTACCGTGTCATTTCACGGCATGTTCGTCTCGTTTTGACCCGACTGTTTTGTAGTTGCCTACAAATGTCCTTGGACGTTTAATTGCCGATTGTTCCATCTAGGAAATAATTACCTGTTCTCTTTCCACAAAACTACCCAGTATTAGTTACAGGAAATTGGATCTAATTAGTACCATTAACAGATGATCTTGAGAATTTGCAATTTACGTACTATAAATCTAATTTTCGAAGTTCTGTTGTGGTTGTAGATGAACAGGCGAGGAATGCGTAATGTGATGATAGCTACTTGTTATTCCTTTGAAAGATTATCATTCAAGAACTGGAAACTAAACTGATCAAAAAATAGTCATGACCGGTTACCATATCCGTTAGAGCTTGATTCAATGGATTTACCACGGTTCATTGGATTGGCTTGAACTCGACACACAGTAAAAACCTCTGCTCATCAAAAATACGATAGTTTTCTACTCCACGCTCGCTAAGAATCAGATTGGCTACACATTTTTATTTTGCAAACGCATACTCCTTATGATTTCATAGTTTCTTAATCACATATTGATGATCATCCATCAATGTATTCACTATGAACGTCTATCACACTTTTACATCTTTCGGGAGGGTTTCAATTCGATTGATCAGAAGTTGAATGGTTGAGACTGAAACAACTCAAAAGCGAATTTGAGATCTGTAAAAGAATTGAACAGTTTCTCAAGAGATACTTAAGGGACCGGAATAAATGGTAATCTGAAGTAGAGTGAACGGGGAACCGTTTCCCAACCCAATAACTTGAGTAGATGGAGAATGGCCGGAGCGAAATGCTGCCCTACGTTCCCGTAGACAAAGTAAACTGCTGCGCATCTCAGTCACTTCGTCGTCCGTCTGGTTGTCAGGCAGTCGCTCCTACAGCGGCATTGAGTCCGGTGCGCTGTAGCTACACCAGACACGCAAGGACTTACGACATGATAAAATAATATTTTCTGATTTTGATTTCCATCTCTATAGTACCTTCCTCTGTTTGTGTGGTGAGTATTATTTCTCGTGATTTCTCTCGCTAATTTGTTGGCTTGTTTGTCTCCTGCATGCCTTTTGTGTACGTTTGCATACAAGCTCCTTTTCTGTGGATTTTTGTCTCAAATATACGTTATGTTCTCTAATGCGTGCTATTATATGCAATATGGTGATTTCATCGTTGTTCTTCTTGTTTACGCCATCGTTTCACATCTCCTGTTGTACCTTCTGCCATCCTTTGCTGTCGCATATATATGGTCATGCGAACCATTGGATGCTCTGGAGGGGAACCATGATGTATACTGTGACGTTTCTATCTAATACCTCCCTTAGGGCACTGCCGGACCATAAATAGGATTACATAGTCGTAGTGAAGTTCATTTTCATTAGTTTTATCGTTTGTTCTGCTTTTACGATGCCTTCGAGATGTTTTTGTTTTGGTTTATTTTGTATGGATTCGATTTTTCTCCCATTTTTTTGCGCAGAACTTTCATCTTTCTTAGTCTTAATAGCAAAAAAAAAAGAACCATTTCCACCGATTCAGGAGTTTCTTCTGCATTTGTTGTAATCAGTAATTGTATTCGTGGGGAGCGTCTCCTTGAAAAATTCAGTTCGGGGCAGTTGGATTTCTGCACTTTTTGTGTGACTGTGCACATTAGCCTTCTTCCAAGACGGATTTTGAGATTTCACGATGATTTCTATTACAACGAATGCTAATTATGCACAATCACACAAAAAAAAATTGAATCCCTACAAACTAAGAACAAACGACGAAACTAACGGGAAAAGATTCCACTGAGACTACGCAACCCTATTCATGCACTATTATACGGAAAAATTATGGAAGACTATGTGAAGGAAAAACGAGATCTCGGGAGTTTTCCGCATAATGTGGAGAAAGTTTAGTGCAAATCTTAACCGAGAGCGCGTCGTCATATTACGAAACGTCCTACGTACTATATTAGGTTGGCTACTTATTTTTTCACATTTTGAGAAATGTTTTGTTTTAAAAAGTTTTATCCTGGGTGTACAGGGTGGCAGAAATTATCTGTGCCATAAAAAACGCTCCAAAAATCCCGAGTTTGGTTTTGAGGAAGTGGATCGTTGTTTTGGCTCCATAGACTGGACCCCATTCTGTTGAAAGATAAAATTTGGATGATTTTCCTTCCATGGCGCCAAAGCTTTTTTTGAGGATCTCTTCTTGATGGAGCAACGCATTAATTTTGTCAACGTCAAATGTAAGCACGTAATTTTTCACCACATTGTATATTCCAGATATGTTATACATAATTCTGCAGATATTATTCATGCACTGCTCAAATCTCCATGTAGGCGGTTTTTTTTTTCATTTCCCCTCTATTCTGAGCTGTTCTCATAGAACGCTGCTGTACTCATAGCTGAAAATGCTACTATGGTCGCCAGCTCATGTGTGGATGCAGTCAAATGAAGTTGTGGCTCCCCCAATATTTCTTTCTAATTCATGGATAACTACGCGCTTTCTGCTGTCTAGCTGGACAAATCCTACAAGCGGATGATTCTGCTAACTCTGTTCTTCGACATGTAACCTGCTAATCTGCGAGAAGAAAAAAAAAACGAATGGAAAGTGAATGTAGAAAAAGGAGCAGCAAAGGAAAGGGAGACGACGATTAAAAGAAGCAATGGTGGAGAATATCGTATATGAAGGAAAGAAGGAGGAAAGCGAGAGGGTGCATGTCTCACCACGCATACCTACTACTGGATTATAGACATTTTGAAAGCTAGCGTCAATCTGTGTTTTCGCAAGTAAGCAGAAACCTTCATGATCACCGATTTTATTTGTGGTATCAACCACTAGTTCAACAAAATGATATGCCTTAATAAGAATGTAACCATAATTTCCAACAGACGAAGTCATAATACAGAAGTCAATAATCCTCATAGAGGACAGACACGTGCTTGGTGCCAGTTATCCACTTACACTTTACAACATCTGAAGCAAAAACTGATACGATTGAAGATACAAACCCATAAACAGGACGTCCGGAAGGCCTCACAAGGCGAAATGAAATCAAAAAAAAATTACTGAAATTTTTCAGTGTCCCACAAACCGCACTGTATTCTATCAGTATATTGACGGATGGACGGTTTTTACAACACTGAAATGCTGATGACCCGACACAATAAAAGTACAAATGGGCAGCTTTAGAACCCTATGTCATCAACAAAGACAACTTCCATTATTGTTCATGATGAACAATCGAGAGTCACATATCTGAACAATCTATACGTCCTTCATGTGATGATAAAGTTAACAGCTGTTCCAAAAATTGTGCATCGCTGAGTTCACCAATATTTTTCCAGAGTGAGTGAAGTTTGTGCACAATTTCTGGAACAATACGCGATTTCCCGACCAGCACGTCAAGGATTATAGGTAAAGAATACATCGTTGGGTCAAACTAACGGCGGCGCCAAAATCGCCTTCAGCGTTGGTTCATCGCATGCTTCTGCAGCAGTTTGTCCATCGTAGTTGCGCATTGTTCTGTCTGCACCTTTTGAGATCAGGATTTCAGCAGCAGTTTGTCGGTGACAGTACGCAGCTGAAATTTCAATATTCTACTACTTAAGCCCTTAGCAGAACTCTGTTTCCGAACTACGAAAGACTTGTGGTTTTCTTTTTCATGGACACATTCAATGTAGCACCTAATCACAAGTATTAAATTGTTTTCAAAGAGTAGGCGAGCTTAAATAAACCTGCAGTAGAAAGCTAAATAGCTCCAGTTTAAAGAACAGCAGAGAAACAGGCATACCAAGTGAGTGTTCAGCAGCAGCACAAGTGACAATAATTCGAGTGATAGAGATTTACACACAACGAAATGAAGCGATAGAATGTGAGGAAGGCAGATACCCGATCGCCGATTCTTAATTTCGGTCTCGTACAGCAAAGATTGGTAAGAGCATTGTTTCAGCTTTACAGTATAGGTAGGAAGAGAAAAGAGATTAATAATAGATGAAAGCGTCCATATTTGGGCAAGCTGTGGCGAGAATATAAGTCTGTTGATAACAGCTTTAGTAGTTCCAGAACCGTGAAATAAAAACAGAGTGCAAGGACAAATTGAAGTACAAAACTACTGAGTATCTCAATGACTATGAGAGCGCAAGCAACGATTCACTTATTCTTAGGATTCTTGGAAAACCCACCAAAATGTAACGGAGTATTTCCCTCCGGATCTGTAGCATTCACGTCAGTTCCCTTATCAATTAAGAACTGCACCACCTTATCACAACCAGAGTCTATCGCCCAATGCAAGGCAGTCATCTAAATCCCAACAATTAGTTTAGCTGATCGAAGTCAAATCGACTAGTAATACTTACACCAAGATGCTGATCCTTTTGATTGAGCAATTCCGATCTTCGTTCAAAAATATCCGCAATTGTTGTGACATCGTCAGCTTTCGCTGCTGTAAACCAAAGCAGCGCTTCACGGTCACTTACTGTAGCTGAACTGCCGTCAGATGATTCGCTCTGGAAACTGTTTTTGGAGCGATTACAAAGACCATAAAGGCGCAATAAGGAGTAGCAATCAGAAAGTTCCCTGTATTACCACTGCTGCTGGACGACTTGGCCTCATGCCAAAACCTTGAGATGAGTCCTGTGCCGTTGGATCCCAACCCAAATTCATATATGCCATCTTAGCAACGTACCTATAAAACTAACAGAGTACAAAATACAATAACTAGATCAACTGACAATGAGGCGCAGTACTTGAGGAGAGTTTCTATAGACTTATAGTCGTGTTCAAATTCGGAGTCAAAGAGGAAAGTGGTTATGCAGATGGATATAGATAAAATCTATATAAAAGCAGTAGAAAACAATAAAATGAAATATGTACCATAGCGAAGAAACGCCTATAAGCACTAATAATCTGCAAAATTTTAAACTCCATTACTTGCTCATTGAATCTTTTTTCCCCGACTTCAGCATTTCTCAAAATGATTGTTCCTCTTTTCTAGGCAGAATATAGCAAATTTAGCAAGGCTGAAAAAACCACGATCGTGAAATGAGTTCGCAAACGACGAATTCTATGCTTCCATTTGCTCGTACCTATGTTGATAAAATAATAAGAACATCATGGAAACATATTAAGGTCTTTCTTCGCTTCATATACAGAATGAGAAATTTCCCAAACGAAAATTAAAAATTTGGAACTATTTATATTAAGAACACAAAACTTTAGGATTTTGGATTTCAAATGGCCACAATAAAAGTAGTTTCTACTTTCTCTACTTTTCAGTTTCCTACACCCTCTTTTTTAGCGAAAAAAAATTCTCATCTGGAGACTTCACAGAGACGCAGAAAGAAAGAATGAGTAAGTGGATGATGATGATGATGATGATTGTAAGAAAGAAGTAGGGATGTAAATGCATTTCTGATCTGGAGTGAAAAATAAAATCAATAGAGAAAGGTGAAAACAAGGAAAAACTAAAGAAAAACAGAAGAATTAGATAAAAATTAGACTGAAGTCATTACTAATAGATAGCACAAAAAGGAACAAGCTTTAATAGAAAAGGCAGCAATAACAATTACGTCTTCATGGCCACATCTTTTGGCATATCTCCGAGCTGAGCCCACGCCTCGTACTTCATCCTTCCTTTGGCATCGAAGAACGACGGCCGGTCGGCGGGTTCTGAAATCTCCGTTAATTTAGATTTTTCTAACAGGACCAACACTACAAAGATCTCATATGGTCTAGTATATCTCAAAACGACCTGAGGTGTAGTGCAGGTGCGTAAACGGCTGCTCCCGAAGCAGTCCAGCAGCTCCACTCAGACTGCAGAGCTACCGATAGTCTTGCCTCGATCGCAACCGGTTCCCCCTCTCCAACTTTAGTGCAGTCAATTACGCGGTTGAACAGGTTTCACTTCGTTCTGAACCGACTGTAGCACTAGACTCCAAGGTATCCCTCATAACCCAGCCGATTAGTCGAGAGGCTAGGTGGAGCGAGCGCAGGGAGCTGGTAAAGGGTTAAATGTGGTCCAAAAGCGACTTTGTCCTTGTCTCTGCTGTGCCAGAACTGACTCATACTATGCATCTGACATGTCTCCTTGGTCAAAAGCTTGCAATTAAATGAGTAAGAGATGATAGGGAGCCAGCTTCTAGTCGAGAGCAACAAGTGAACTTCACTTCTCCATTTCGGGAGGGAAGGAAGGAGTTGCAATAGTCATCTATGCTACCAAAATAAAAGATGACAAGGATGCCGATATGCACTTATAACGCAATCACGCAGCATCGGAAGGGAACATTGAGAATTTGATGATACATGCGAAGAAAACCAAGTACAACGTCATCGGACTGGTCAACACGAGAGCAGACCCGTTGAACGCCGTGCATGCCATTGGGCAGGAACTCTAGGAACATGCGACACAAGAAGAGTTGGTGGAGTTTGTATGTATGGAGGCACTTGTCCACACGAGTGTGATAATGAACATGGATTCTTTCAAAGAACTAACGATCCTAATTGGACATCAGTGGGTGAGAAGATGTGGATCAAATCCGACTTTGACTATCTTCGTTGCTTACGCTCCAATATCAGGTCACGGAGGAAAAGAAGTTTATTTATTAAAATAGATACAGACAAGCACCATAAAGAAGAGCAACCCTGTAAGATCACTGACTGTCGGCTATTTCAACATCAAAAGCGGCCACAGAAGAACGCCTGAAGCACTTCATATTAAACGCGAGCTGCAGATGGAGGAAAGATTTCCAGATTTATCGCAATGGCTAACACTGCCAATGAAAATTAGCAAGCCGAAGACCCTTCCTATTTACGCCGGACGTGGAATTCGCCCCGGTAGAGGTTACCGTGACGAAAAAACCACATCACCATCATTACAAAGTTTCGCTTGTCAATGGAGTATGTAGCTGTTGTATCAAGGTTCTACAGAAGACGGACCATCACCTCCTTCAAAAAAAAAAAAAAAAGATTTCCTCCTCAAGTAAAGGAGAGAAGGCCCTAAAGTTCACAAAGCGAAATCACAACTCCACTGCTAATAAGTTTCTTTGCTAGTTCGTTAGCAGACCTTTGGAAAGACATTGGGTGAACAACGATGATATGAAAGACTCACAGGTCAGCTTACGAGAAAAGCCAAGAATTTTAAGACTACTGATAGGCGATGTCTCCGGAAGTTCTCGCGCAAATACACCAGAGTGGATCCGCACGAGCCGCAGACGATCACCAAATCTCTTCCAAGCTTGCAAGAGTTGTCAGAGAAACGATAAAGGAAGATCTTAAAGAATAAAAGGGCAACAGCAGGTTCGGCAATCATAGAACAGAAATACCGCTTTTTGAAGTCCGACATGTCAGCATGTCGGCTATGAAACTTACTTCACCTGGCCCTGAGAGGATCAAATCCGGACATCTGAAGAACCCACCGCCACTCCTCATTAACACCTCATGTAAACCAGCTGGTAAAAGATTCGGTAGTGTTTGCACGATCGCTGGGTTGAAACAGCCCTAATGCCAACCAATCCTTTCATCCCTCTGAAGTCGATAAACTGGCGCTAGACTTGTCTGGGAGGATAGAAACACTGACTTTACAAATCGCCTCGACCTCACAAGTCATTATAAGTCTGTACACACGTCCACAAACCTTCTACGGATGTTCGGTACATCTTTCTCTCCAGAAGTACTTCTGGTTCACCGGTAAACTACGAGGGTACTCTCAGCTAGAACAGTTTCCTAGCAATTTAAAGGCATCACCCCACGAATTTGGGGTAATACGGGTTTCAGGCGGGTAATGCCTATACGGGGTCGTAGATTGTGGTGAAGAGGGTGATTCCGCTCATCTCTTCCTGTATCGGTGTAAATTTACGAGTCCAGAACGGTGTTTCTTACGACGGCTTCTGTCAGCGCGCCTCTCCTCCCCACAATCCGTATAGGCACGACTCGCCTGGAACCTGTGATTCCCCAGATTCGTGGAGTGATGCCTTTAATGAAAGAACTAAAAAGTCTGAGTGAAAAGTGCAGGCAATATCAATTAAAGCAGCGCGACGATGTTCAAAGAAATCTAAAAAAAATTAGGAAAAGTGATGAAGAATTCTTTGAAATAACTGACTTGCTGGTCCAGCAGTCGCCTGCTTATAAAGGGCGTAGAACTGGGTGAGATGACTTCGCTCAAGTCGCCCAACGATACGAGGCAAGTAAGCCGAAGCAGATCGAAACCGTGCCCTAACATCAGGTTCGATGTGGGCCTTCAAAATGGTCTTTTTTTTTCTACGTAACTAGCGGACAAGAAAGGTCATAAAAACAGCGAAACAAAGTAAGAAAAAAAAGCAGTAAAATTCTAAGGAGACATAAAAGTAACGACAAGAAGTAGTAACAACAATATCACGTCAAAAACCGCTGACCTCATCAAGATTGTCCATCAGTCCGAACTCCTCTTCCAACGAGATTTCTTTTTTCGTTTCTGTAGAAGATGAGAAGTCAAATCTTCCAAAGAAGCTTTTCAATTCAATAAGTGAAGCCATGAAGAGAACATTAGAAGGTGGAAACTTGACGAAAGTCAACCATATTCTATTCGAATTGCGAGCAAAACCTCTATGCATTGAGGTAGAATTCCTCCAATACCAACTCCAAATAATATATTCACGTAAAAAGCAAGTTTCCACAAAATGTCTTGCTCTTTTCTTGAGCAAAATACGGGTGACTTCAGGCGTGAAATAATTAGGAGACGTCATAAAATAATTTCTATTAATTTCTAATCCATGTTAGTAATGAGGGTTTTCAAACAAGTCTTACCTCGTTGTTCTGAGTCTCTGAAACAAGCCTGGTAGTAGCGAGCGAGTAACACAGTGAACATCCACACTCCAACCAAGGTATCTCACACGCCAGCTTTCTTCAAGACAGCGCGTTTCTGAGTGAGAGAAGTTAGAGTTGATCAGGAACTTTTGTTCCGGAGAATACGAAGCTATAGGTTAGATCCACGAGTTCGGAAAAGATGATCTAACCACAGAGAAAGATACAAGACCTCGCATCATGGAAGCGCACGAAGAGGAGGGCAGGCTAACAGGTATGCTATAGGAACATTTACTTTAGTAGGGTCAAAACAACATCAAGCACAGTGCAGTCGCGCAAGCGGCTGTGCTCAACGCGTTGCGGCGGGATGTAGCGGTAAAAATTTAGAAGGCACCTTTGCTGACACCACTCGTCGCTGTGGTTCGCGCTGGTCCCACCTCGAATCCAACCGCTATCTTCACCGCGCCCCCTGATTCGCAGCCTTATACAACTGCATTGTGCTTCATGTCATTTCGACTCTACTATACCTCTATTTTCTTAGCGCCGAATCAGATCACAAATCTGCATCTAGCAGTACGTTACCAACTCCAACAAATTATTTATATGGACCAGGCATCACACTGAGATACGGGTGGATAATTCTACGCTGCGAACCGATCCACAGTACAATGACATAAAAAACAAGTTCTGAGGATATCATCATCAGATATGCATCGTTTTAGTAAGAACAAGAAGTTTATTGTTTCCACAAACATCTCTAGATGAGAATAAATCGTATGGATTCTCGACCACATTCAGTTCCAATTAAATACCTTTCGATAACATTTACTAGCAACAAGCAACGATTTGGAAAATTAAAATAAGGAAAGAAGACACTGATACTGTTTTGGGATCAGTGTGCAGTGGACAGAAAAAAAAGTCGGTAAAGAACTGAAATTTTCAAGCAGCAGCCTTCTGAGCGTTCTCCCATTTACTGTGTGTGTACGCATTTATGGTTACCGCGTGGATCTGTGGCATGATATCTGCAATTGCATCTTGGACAAGCCTGAAAAACGGCACACAGTCATCCATCCATCTTTCAAAAGGCATGTTCTTAGTAAACTAGTCTCAACAGTGTCTTTTAAGTATGGTAATACAAACAAAAAAGCGCATGCATGGCTAAACGTCACTTTCTTCTCTGGAAAAATGACCTAAGCTCCCACCTATGGCATTCCAGGACTCGCTTTCCGTTGAAGGAGTCTGAGACTACAGTTATTAAAAATTTTGCTCCACATCCGTCCGATTGGTCAGTTACTTCCTAAACTAGTTTAATTGAAGAAAAGACTGAAGAGTAATGCAAAGCTAATGCAACAAAAGGCTGCTTCGTAGTAAACATGGAAGAAAAGCATGTGCGCAATCACTCGGCCTCAAAAATAAATTTGTACTCCATGTCCATATTCAAGAGGTTGCCAGATGACTTCACTTGAGATTGAAACAAGAGCAGCTGTTCTGTCTTCACAATGCATTCGCAGAATAACGTGATTGCCAAACGAAAAGACTGATACCTTGATTTCGTACTTCAGACAGGTTTTTCATGTACTTGTCGTGAACACTGAGTATTTATAGGTTTTTTTTTAGTGTTGGAAAAGATGGATAACAACATCTTCGACTGATAAAGTGGAAAGGTGAGGGCGGAGTATTCAGTCAAATGGAGAAAAGAAAAAAGAAGATGGTACTCTGGGAGAAAAGGACGAATCCACAAAGATTTCAAAGAAATCGAAAAGCTGAAGATTTAACATGCTGACGTCGACCGCAATAACAACTCGAAAAAGACTCATCGTGGAGTAGTTCACAACACGGTAGTCTCTAGATTCCATGACATATTTGCTGAGAAGGGTAATCATTGAATAGTCATGAATATGTGTAATATTTACTTTAGTCCTCTCTTTCTCTTAGTTGCGAAATCACTTAACACAACTTTGAAATGTCTAAAAGAAGTGATAATCATACCAGTAGTAGAGGGTTAAGCTTCTCCGATATCCTTTGGTGAACGTCTTTCTCAGAAACCATTACGAACGCTACTCAATAAATCAGTAAATCAGTCAGGAAATAGTAAAAATAAACCAGTACATATATACTGCTTAGATAGGTACCAACCTTATAAAGTAATTTTATTCAAAACCTTTTACGTAGTGTATACAAGTAACAATTACAAAAATATGCAACTAGTGACACTACTGTGAAAGCATCAGTTAGAACAGAAAAGATTTGTGCTACGACTGTTGATTTGTTATCAATCAACAAACAAGTAACTTGCCTCCAAGACTGCAAAACCAATGAAAGAATACGGAAGCACATACACATCTTCCCCCAAATGCTAACAATAGGGGATTAAAATTTGTTACTCAGATTACCGAGGAAATGTCATCTTTTTCCTGGGTGCGTTCATCAGCAAACAAGAATGAAAAAACATATTCTAGGTTCCAGCATGAAAAAATAAAACATGCAGTTCAAAGTTGAGATCTAGCTGTACATCTGGGTTCCTTTTAGAGAAAACATTTGGAAAATATTCGTATATAAGTCTCCAGGATCCCCAAATATCAAAAAAAAACTTTATAGTTCTTCTTATTAAATTGTTTTCTTTTTATGATTTTCTTGGAATCACGCGAGTAACATCTAAGTCATTTGTACTGAAGAAAAACAATCTTGGCAATTGGAAATTAGTTGGATTCACTACATTCATTTGTCACATCTTTTTAATCCCGTTATTGAGATTTTCCCGAGCTTCGAGAAGCTCGAAATAGGAACAGTGACGCCCTTTTGAAAGTTCTTTTAGTTCACTGTTCTTTTAACATGATCACAGTCGTATTAACCGAACTACAATAGGTTAATGTAAATGAGAATAACAGATAAAAGAAATAATGCGGTTACAGAAACTAACAACAGTGAAATGAAGATATGATGACGTTAACTGAGCTCTTCGAAATCAGTGCCTTACTACTCATACTCCGTGCATATGGATTGTTTTGGACCCCAAGCAATGGGTGCCTAATATTCCACATTTGAGGAGACGTGTATGTGCGACCGCTGAACACGTAGGAAACAACGCCACAAACCAGCGAACAATGCCGGAATAAAATCAACAACAAAATGTCACCAATAACAGCCTCACTACAAATAGTGAGGTAGGCAAGTAAACCTGGCTAAACTCTCTTCCTATAAAACTATTATAGGTTTTAAGCTATCAGTAATAATTAAGACAATATATAAGGCAACATATTCACCGAAAAGATTAACCGGAACGAGAAGCCGCTTCGATAGTCTGAAATAAATCTGAGTTGATAGAGCAACCATAGCGTAAGGGAACTGATTTCGCTCTGATTTATGTGGTTTTGGCTGGATTTGGACTATGACGACAAGGCTGTAGCTCTACCGGTAAGAGACGTCACTCGTGATGAAAAAGGAAGCAAAAAATCTCGTCGGAGTGCTTCTTCATAAGTGGTCATTGCAGCAGCTGATGAGCGACATTTCTTACGATTACGTTAGCGACGATGACTACTCCTACTTTTTCCACTCAATTATGGATGAAATCTAAGCAATGCTATGATTGTCTGGTCATGATGAAATCCGGGAGGCAATAGAGAAATACACTCTCCAATATATAAATAAAAAGCAACCTATCTAAGCCATGAATAATTTGGCACGGCGAGCCGCTTCTTCCTCGGCTTCTCGCTGGCGTTTCGCTTCGAGTTCGGCCGGATCAGTAGTCCGTGGCTTTAAAATGAGACGAGGACGGTCAGGATGTTCCACTGCATTTAGCAATTTTCAGAAGGAAAAACGCCAACAGTCTCCATCGAGAGGAAACGAAGTTAAAAGCAAACCAAATTCATCCTCTTCGAGGTGACGGTCCGAAGGCCGACGACGTTGGCGGCCGGTATGACCGCCACGAAAACCACTGCTTTGACCATGCCCAACACGATGATCGACTGCTGTCCAACCGCCACTACGACCACCACGTCCTCCGCGACCTCCACGGTCATTTGCTCGTTGACTTGCTATGTCGATTTTGAGGGGCCTTCCACCGTAGTCCTACACAAGCAAAAGAGTGACATTAAAAAGTGAAGAGAGTGATGCAATCCGGAATCAATAATAGCACTAAGGAAAACAAAATAGAAAAGTTGAGGTTATGCACCACTCCATTTATATCCAAGACTTTGCGCAACTCATCAGCGGTGTTGAACTCTACATAAGCGAATCCTTTGAACTTATCTGTTTCGCGGTCTCGAACCATGCGTACTTGAAATGAATGGATCTAAAAGCAACATAAAATGTATTCGACATAGAAGGACTCTAAAACAGTTTTAGAAAACACGCAAACATCAAAAATCGAACCAAGTCGGGAGGAAAAGAAAAATAAAGGATTTATCAGTGTTATAAAGAAAGACATTTTGTGTCAAGTTAAGAAGAATTTCTTTTGTTTGGTTCTCTTCGTCCTCTACGTATCCAGAAACCAAAAGTCGAAAGCACCCAAGGCGTAAGTAAACCCAGTGGGCACTGCAATATATCAGCAAAATTGACTAAATGAAACGCTCTAAAGTGGATTTCATTGCCTTTCATTGATTTTCAATTTCAATTTTTAATTTAATTGATTAATTAATTTAATTTTCATTTAATTGATTTTTAATTTTTCACTGGTGTGGAATGCAAAAAATAGTGCTCTTATGAGAAATTTCATGATTAAAGGTAGCGTCTCACAATTTTGACGTAGAAACCACAGCAAAAGCGTAGAGTTTGGATAGTAGATTGCGGAACTTAGCGTATTTCAGCCCATCTTTCTCTGATATTCGTAAAGAACAGCGTGGGAGTGGCGTTTGTTTCCCTTGAATAGGTTGGTGAGAATGATCTTCGGCCGCATTTGGATGCGGTGCGTTACTACAGAAATCCCACACCACGTCAAAATCGTGATACCCTGCCTCTAATACATTTTAAGCGCTTTCATCTCATCAATCACTGGCGTTGTTGAGTGATCCTGACCTATCTGAGTTCTGTACTAAAACGAAAAGTTTCGAATTTTTGCTGCTACGCTAGAGCACATCCGTTACCATACTTACTACTAAAGAAATCCCAGCATCGAAAATTTTCCCAAACGTTACTTTTAAGGGAGCCATGAGTGCAAACCAATAATGGATTTAGAACAATAAGAAAAGGCACTGACTGAGCATCTATTAACATATTTCACACTAAATCAACGGTTACGGGACTCTTTTCGTATAGCAACTATCCATTTCAACTAACGACGAAGTATTCAACATCAGCAGAATGCAGCAGTCTTTGGCTTTCGCTGGCAAGTAAAAAATTGAACTTATCCTCGTCTTCTTTCTTACCGAGAGTGGCTCTCAAACGTCTTCAAAAACAGCGCAGGCAGCATTCTACTCAATCATGACAATGATGTTGCCATGAAAGACTCCAAATCTGAACCTCAAAAGATTGTTCTGTAATATCTCTGTTTACGAGGATTTCCAACGATTACAAAGCAAATTTTACAATAGACCATTATCTTAACACCTTAGAAGCAACTGCAGTGAGACATAACATAACATGACATAGTCAGACATGTTCATGAGCTCTTCGAAAGAGGCAACCAATATTTAAAAAAAAACTACAGAAAGAGAAGAAGCCCTTTAAAAGAAATAAAAGTAGAAATATATGAACTAAAAAATAAACAGAAAAAATGTAATGAAACGCCAATTTCGGTGAAGAAAAAAAACCAAGAAACAGACTTCATCTCATGCCAGACAACATAACAAGTTACCTGATCGTCAGTGAAACCGACATACTTCAAGATCGCCTCGATGTCACCTTGGACGCCGTCGAAAGGAAGGTTCCCGATGAAAGCCTGAACCAAAACGCTTTGCATAAGAGCTCTCCACAAATAGGGACAACGGAGAAATTTCGACACTACTTAAACGAAATTCGCGTTGAAAACCACAAAATTAAGGGGAAAGTGTAACTGGGGGAGGGGGAGGGGCACTCAGTGGCGCTCTTATTTCTCGACACTGTGACTTATGTTGTTTACTATATGTTGTTATAATGTTTTTTTTTACTTTTAGTAACTTAAGCTTACATGCCATAGTTCCTTTAAGACTAATGCTTAGACCTTAAGGCCCCGATTGATTTAATTATTTACTTCGAGAAATAAGGACGCCGGTGCCCCAACTACATTTTACCCCAAATTAACATTGAACGACGTAGTTAACACAAATAGAAGGAAAGGAAGTGAAAAATAACAATAATGAGAAAATATGGCATCGGTTTGACCTGCGAACACCTGGAAAAGGGTAATAAGTGTGCTCTAGAGAAGGATGTAGTCGCCTAGGTAAATAAAGCAAGAAATGCCTAAAATTAGAGGTTTAAAATAACAAACCCAGCATTGGTACCAAGCGTACCTTGAAAGGACCGTCGTCGGGGAAATCCATATTTGTTGCAGAGCCGAAGCGCACTTCCTCGAATTGAAGCCTATACATACCATTAAATAAATGGGCTTGACTCTAACAACAATAATCCACTGAGAAATACATGCATAAGGAGAAAATGACGAGAAACTAAAAGAGGGAATGGGAGACCGTCGATTTTAAAATGAGCAGGAAGATACATTCATGTCCAACAAGACCAGACATTGAGAGACTGGAAGAGTAAAGCGTCTTTGGCGGGGGGTGGGGCGACTCAGTGGCACCCTTATTTCTCGGAGTAAATAATCAAATCAATCGGGGCCCTAAGGCCTAAGCATTAGTTTTAGAGGATCTATGACATGTAAACTTAAGTTACTAAGAGAAAAAAGTAAATTAGAGCTTCGGGAAATAAGGGAGCCACTGAGTCCCCGCAACGATATTTTCCCCGGACTGGAAATCGGAATCAGAATTCCCCAGCAAGGAGAGGAACAAATAAGGACTGGAACAAACTCCCAATCCCGAAATAACCACGGATGTGAAGCTCAGTAGTACGCAGTTTAGCCTCATACTTGTTGGCATTACCGTACACCGTGAAAAGCACGTAGCCGCGGCGCGTTAGTTTCTGTTCCCAACGTGCGCAAAGGCGGGCGTGGATCTAGCGGATCTGTGTCTAGAATGTGAGGTATCTACCATCTCTGCATCCGCCGAAGTAGATACCCACGTTCATAACTCTGCACTGATATGTCAGGCATGTTTTGAGGATGCGGCTAACAATTAACTGACAACCATGCGCTTATTTAAGTGGAATGAGGAAGCACAGTGTTACTTTTAAAGGCATCACTCCACCAATCTGAGGTGGTACAGATTTCAGGAGGAGTATTCGTACTTGGGATGGGAGACTAGGGAGAGGGGGGTTATTCTGTTCATTTCTTCCTAATTGCCGTAAAAAATGGCCCGAAAGATACGGCTTCAGTCGTTCTGGCGGACTATTTTCTACAGCGAATTCGACTGGAGCGCGCCAGAATGTGCGGCGCCGCATCTTCCGGACCGTTTTTTACGGCATTTAGGAAGAAATGGACGGAATCACCCCCCTCTCCATAGTCTCCCATCCCGTATACGAATACTCCACCTGAAATCTGCACCACCTCAGATTCGTGGGGTGATGCCTTTAATCTTTCTTATACCACCACAACAGGTTGTTGTTAATTGCGGTAACTGTATATCTGTACTAGCCGGTTTTTTTCTGCTTCTGATGTGTTCCATTCTTCTTCCTGTAATGGTGTATGAGTTAAGTTACTTAATTGCCTCATACGATTAAATGCATACGATGATCACATGTTTCTCGCATTATCTTTCAGTGAGTTTGATAATCTTGTCCGTCGTCGAGTCGTTTTTTACAATCAGCGTTGCTGAATGATTTATAGTGAATGCATACACGGCCCGTTTCGGAGTTTGCGTACCGCATTCAGTTATTTTTTGTTGTGTTATACAAGTCCATAGTAGGGTCAGAACGACATGAAGCACGTATGCAATTGCGTACGCGGCTTTTCTCAAGACGCTTCGGTGTAGTGTAGCGGCTAGGAGTGTGGTGAAACCCTTGCTGGCACCATCCATCGCTGAAGTTTGCGACGGTCCCAACTACTGCCTCCACCACGCCGTTTCGAGCGCGCGTTTCGAACGCAAATGCTCCGCAACTACACTCGTGATTCATGTCGTTTTGACCCGAGTATACCTCAGTACATCTACTCGGAAAGACTCTTCTAATTTTACGTCGACAGACAGTGCTTGCGCGAAGTGCACAGAGAACTTCTGAAACTTTTTTGGAAATGGATGCGTGAGAATGCATGCTCTCTGTTTGCTTGACACACACTCTTTCTTCTAAATATCCCCTTATCGAATTATGTTACTCGGTATCTTTCTCTAAGATCGATTTAAATTGTAGATTAGTCCACTATTTGATTGTTTTGCGGAGAGCGACAGCACTTCTTGTTCATTTCTCGTTAATGGGATTTATTCGAAAATTTCAGACTTCAAAAGGGAGTTGGAGGGGAAGAGGCACTCTGAAACTGCTCTGATCGGACTGTATTTAGGGCGCGAAAATCGTTCTTAGGGCACAAAAAGTCGTCCTTTACTGTCAAATGCGGTTTGCGAAGAGGCCATCTCTCAGCCCATTTCCGGTTCTTTTTTCTTCGCTGAATCGTACTATATGATATCACTTGGCTATTCAGTTCCAGAAGACCTATTTGGAGAGTTTGGTAAAGTCAAAGCATTAGCATCAGCGTTCCAGCTCTATCTTTTTTCTTTTAGTACTTTAGCCTACATTTCATGGATCCTTTAGGACTATTGCTTAGGACCCTAACTCAGCTATTCACTTCCAATGATGAATTGCCGATTGATGAACTATCGCCTTCTCAAATAGGAAAGCCATTTGACAGTTAGGAACGACTTTTGTGCTCTAAAATTATTCTTGCGCTCTAGGTGCAATTCAAAACAGAAGGTGTACTTCTATCAGAGAAGTTTTGAAGTGATCCGTACTTCCGTAACTACAGCGAGTTTTATGTCGTTTTGACTCTACTATACTTGTGGCTTTATTGTGCCTATTTGAAAAGTATCCATCTTGAGTCCTGAACATTTGCTGTCTGATTCATGGGCGCTTTGTGAAAAACCCTATTTTTCAGGCTCGTTTCACATTGAATAATGTGTGAAGAAAGTTGGTATGACATTTCTGGTTCAATTAATTGTTCACTCACAGATGTAAGTAGCATGTATCTGTACTGTCGTTTATAACCGCATTACGCAAAGTGAAAGGATGTTATTTGATTCACATTACATTGTTGTCACCAAGCAGAACGAGGTGGTAGCTGGGCGTGGCCACTCAGCCGTGCCCTCTTCGGTTCGTACTGCTTTGGCTTGTGCTGTTCTTCTACGACGCGCAAAACCGTCAATAGAGCGCGGAGATAATTCTTAGGTGACAAATGGCTGTTTTTTTTCTTCTGAAAAGCTAAAAAACATTCTTGAAAGGGATAGATTTATCATCCATCAATCGATAGCTCATTACTAGAAGTGAATAGCTGAGTCAGTCAGCGGAACCCTAAAACCTAAACGTTATTCTTAAGAAGACTCATGACATGTTTGCTAAAGCTACTAAGTGAAAGGGAAGACAGATCTGGAACTACTCCTCCTTTAACTTTACCAAATCTTCTCAACAAGGCTGGCAGAAGTGAATAACTAAGCCATATCATGTAGTACTTTCGAAAAAAAAAATAAAAGGACCGAAAATGGCTTCCATAGCAATCCACGACCACCAAGCATGCAACCACTTTTGTTCACATATTTTCGATTTGCATTCGCGAGTTGGTGGCTCTAAAAAAGGTTGTTGGGTTCGAATTTACAGGGTTTGCTTAGTTGAGGCAATGTCGCTCCTCCACAGCAATCCACGAGCCATTCGTCGAATTCCTCCTTGGACTTCGCTTCAAGTTCCGGCAACGTAGTAATCAGATTGAAATCGCAAAAAGTCAGCAAGTTAGCAGCGGTCGTTATGCAAATGAATTGAATTAACAACGAATAATAACTAATAACATAATTAACTACAATCTTTGTGCCCTATGGACTTTCTTTTTCGCGCGAACTACAATCTTTCTACGCCACGGACGTTTTTTCTTTTGGGCGCCGAACTACAAACCAATGAGGCCAGATAAGTATCAGATGTAGAAAGATCAGGCAGCTATAGAATCCCACCGACTACGCGAATAATGTATTCCAGTTCAGTTTAAAGGAGTCAACCGACACTTTACGAACATTTTATTCTAGTCGTTAGCTACACGAATAAACACACAACTGGGGACAACTGCTATCTGCGACATAACCACCAAACATCACTCCAAACGAGACCGGCATTATCAAGGGGTTTGTGTTTGCTTGCACTTGTGCGTGAGAACTCGTCCGCCTGCACTTCTTCGACACAGCATTTTGGATATTGCACGTGTATTTCTTGTGTTCATTGTCGAATATGCGTGCTATATTTGTACATGTATAAACTACAATCAATGATGATCGATCAGTTGTTACGCGTATCAACTGGAGATTATGCACATGAAAGAGTGCCGTTAAGGGTTTTTTGCCAGATTTGCTCCAGACGTGGGTCTTTTAGATTCGTCCACGCGTAGATCACCACCGCCGCTTCGTTCAGCAATCCATTCCACGTCCATTTTCGAATCGCACGTGACAGGATTATGCTGGCTGTGGCTCCTTGCTTCACCTTGTAAAACATTGATCGCATCCCCGTCTCAATTGGTTCGAAGAAAGCATAGAGGCGCACGGAACCTGCACAGTTGTTGGATACCTGGAACAAGCCAATACGATTGTGCGTGGTACACTACAATAACACGAATTTGCACCAATTTTAAAACATTCGAGTTTATGGAAACTGGTCTCTGAACGTTGCGTGGTCCTTTGGGAGTGACAGCTCTAGTAGAAAAAATTCCAGAAGTTCTCTGTACACTTCGCGAAAGCACTGTCTGCAGACGTGGAATTAAAAGTGTTCCGCCGCGTAGATGGACTGAGGTATAAAGGATAAAGGATAAAGTCGCTGGCGTATCAATCCACTCGGGATGCCCCAACGCGTTTTACTGGAATTCGTAATCGTTGAGGTTTTGAAACGCGTGTTGGCCTATACAATGACTTGCGGGGGCCAGCCGATGATCAGGACAGTGTTTTTATCCTCCCAGACAAGTCTGGTACCAACCAAACAATACCATACCAATAGAATTTCGGACTGAGGTATAGTCGGGTCAAAACGACATGAATCACGAGTGTAGTTGCGACGCATTTGCGTACGCGCTCGAAACGGCGCGGTGGAGGCAGCAGTTGGAACCGAGGTGGGAACATCGTAAACTGCAACGATGGGTGGTGCCAGCAAGGGTGCCAATACGCTTCTAACCGTTACGCTTCACCGCACCGCCTCGAGAGAAGACGCGTACGAAATGAAAGACATTATCCCACGAATCTGGAGTGGTACGGATTTCGGGTGGAGTATTCGTATACGGGATCGTAGATTATTGAGAGAAGGGTGATTCCGTTCATTTCTTCTTAATTGCCGTAGAAAATGACCCGGAAGATACGGGTTCGAGCGTCCCGGCGCACTATTTTCTACAAGGAGTTCGATTGGAGCGCGCCAGCCTTGTGCACGCGCCGGATCTTCCGGGCCGTTTTTTACGGCAATTACGAAGAAATGGACGGACTCACACTCCTCTCCATAATCTACTATTCCGTCTAAGAATACTCCACTTGAAATCCGTACCACCTCAGATTCGTGGGGTGATGCCTTTAAACTGTGATTCATGTCGTTTTGACTCTACTATAGGTCTATTGGATTTGTAGCTGTTCTGTTGAACTGTAAGGATTTACACGCTAGAAAGGAATTTTTTTTTGCAGTGCGCAGATGCACCGCAGTAATTTCCAAAAAACTAAAATATACAGAAAAAAGTGTACTTTGCAGGGCAGAAATTACCTGAGTATTTGTTTGAAAAACACTGCAGCATACATGCACTTGGTGCACAGAAAGAAGTTGTTGCGTCCAACATATCTCTACTACAATCCTGCACTTTTCTGGCTGCTTACTATATAGTTAAAAAGGATCTTCCGAACTTGCCCTCACTCCATAACTGAACAGTCTCTTTAAGCAGTCAGTTTTCAAGACAAAGTGTTTGAACGCGCCGATTGCCAACTGAATGCCTATTCCAGAAACATCTTTAACATCTGGCAGACTTCTTAGGTCCTGGCCTTGCACTTTCAACCCTCAACGGTTTTTTTTTAATTTTGACACAAGACAGCTGTCTGTTAAAACGAGCTTTGATCAGTGTTCTCCGATTGGACGAGAAAGAAGAAATTGGAGAAGACAATTGAAGAGGACAGCGGTAATTTGGTGCATAAAATTGATTTTTTTTAAATAAGTTGACGGAAGTTACTCAAGTGTCGCGAGTTATGAAGAAGGAACCATAAAGGGAATTTGCACAAATTCTGCAAATGCACACGTTAGATTATTAAGTGGTTATTTGAAACGGAGCTACAGAACACCCACCTCAACGCTCGTGTCTATTCTTTTGCAGTCTACGTTTAATGAGATACTTTCCGATGGAGTGGTAGTGAGGCATGACGGGAATTCGCAGAAAACAAATGGAGTAAGCTGAAAAATACCAATGATGTGAAAGAATATTAGACAAGTTCGTGTGCCTGGCCTTATGCAACTACATATTGGTTGATTAGACACTGGTTAAAATTCAAAGTTAAAGAGAGCACAAGTAAAAACATTTGCTGCTGAAATTTGCAGTGATCTATGGAAGACCGGTAATGCCCATGTTCGATTGTCTCCAAATTAACGTTGACATTGAATTCGTAGCTTTCATAGATTGATCAATACCGATCTTGGTAACCGTTCAATGAAAAAAGGCCGGTAGTTCAAATATATTTTGCAACTATAGTCGGGTCAAAATGACATAAATCACAAGTGCAGTTGCGGTGCATCTGCGTACGCGCTTGAAACGGCGCGGTGGAGGCAGTAGTTGGAATCGAGCTGGGACCTTCGCAAACTGCAACGATGGATGGTCCCAGCAAAGGTTTCACCACTATGCGCCACCGAAGAGCCTCGAAAGAAGCCGCGTACGCAACCGCGTACGTGCTTCATGTCGTCTTGACCCTACTATGCAGCCATTTTCGACTACTGTCACATTACAGTTAGGGCACGTATAGTATGTATGGGTCAAAACAACAGTACGTTTAGTGCAGTCGCGTAAAGGGCTCGAAGCGGTGGAGCGAAGCGGTTAGAGTCGAGGGGACCCTTGCTAGCACCACTTGTCGTTGCTGTTGGTCCCAATTCGATACCAACCGCTAGGTTCACCGCGCCTCTTCGAGCGCAACCGCCTATGGAACTGCACCGACCTTCATGTCGTTTTGGCCTGGATATATCGCAAAATTGACAATGTTTGGATCTCTCCACGAATGAATAAGGCAGGGGATGCAGTCTACGAGTTGCGGAAGCGCGACGATGACGAAATTGACCTCTTTCTAACTCGTAATAAGTTGCATCGCTGCTGAGATGGAATTGCTTAGGACTGTTTCACAAGCCTTTTTCCTGATTTCTAAAAGAATTATGTGGGATCATGTGAAATGTACACCTATCCTTACCGATTTGTGAAGTGTTCCCAAAATCGCCAGTGCTGTTTTCAACAGAATGCTATTGAAGGGGTGGCAATTATCTCTTTGACGTCATTACTCTTGCTGCTAACAATTTGAAATTCTATTCTTTTTTTTTGTTGTTGACTGCTTTTGTTCAGATTTTGCAGCTTGTTTTTCCCCCAAAGTTCAGCTTAGGGATATTTTCGATGTTGTGTTTTCTCCAGTGATACATTTGAAAATAGTTTGCAAGTATCACAATGAAAACGCGAAATTGACCTCTTTCGAAGCATCAATCCACTAATCCTTTTTCTAAGTACAGCCTATTCTTCGTGTCTGGAGGGACGTTATCGAGATTTTTATGTATAAAAGTTCTCCTGAAGTTAATCCGAAAATGCTGTGATGTCATAGAAAAAAGATGCAAATAAAAAATATAATATGTAAAAATATATAAAATATTGGTAATTTATGATGGATGATTTCCCCGAAATTCTTCTCTGTGGATGAGTGCACGGTAATTTCGAAAGAAATTGGCCAATAGCTGTCAACTATTGACTTCCGTGCGAATACTGATGAGATTAATGATATCATGAAAACCTACCCATAAAAGACACGTACTTACGACGATAGCGCATCTGACGTTAGCCATATTTGAATGATGGGATGAACTGAAACAGATACGGAAAGCGTGACACTGAATGTTGACCCGACCACGTTGTTGACAAGATCAGCATCACTCGTGAGCGGTATTTCTAATACTAGTACACAATGCATGTACACCATGGCACGGAAGAGGTGGAACTGCGTGTTATTTGTTTATTGCGGTCAAAATAACAAGATGACAATATACGCGGAACTAGATTGGCTAAACCTTGGTGATAGGAAGCGTCTCAGAAGTAATTTAACCCGACTTGCCGACTTCAGATCACCGTCAAATAAACCGATAAAAGGAATGTGGAAAATAAACGAGAGAAATATCCTGAACATAGTTGGAAGAGTAACATCGAACTAAAAATCGAATGTTCTCCTTAGAGAACAGGTTATCTCATCCAATTCATTAGTAATCACCAGTAAGAGGCGAAAATTAAGAGTTCAGAAAAGGAATTTGACCTGAAATGGTTCACCTCCGATTTTTTTGAATTAATTATATTATGTTTATTGCAAATATGTTATAGCATTACAATTATGCTACATTAAAAGTAAAAGTGCTACGGAAGCAAGCAAAAACATTGCAAAGAACATGCAAACGTCAGCACCACATTGTGATTCACTTGTATCTGCTGCCGTTGAGTACGTTGAGGCAATCGCTGACATCGTTTTAGTGCTGGATACATCGCATACTGCTCTTTTAGAGCTTTCTAATCATTATATTTATCTCCTACTTTTTTGTTCTTTTAGTTTATCACCATTTTCTTCCATCAGACTTCACCGAGACTAGATCGAATGGAGTAGTGAAGGAACTATTCGATCCATAGTCGATTTTTCGTCATTTCCTTCAGTCATAGGTCTTGGTAACTCCATGCGATCGCGCTGGTGAAGGTGGTGTGTCTCAAATTCGAATACGAACATCGGAGGAACGGAAGACAGAAACGGCAGAACCATTGAGGTTCAAGGATATACTTCTTGGTCCGCCAAATCATTCCGTTAAAACTTCTTTGAAACTTATGAGGTGCACTTACGGTATGTTTTGATCTTTTAAAGTACGAGTGACCTGAACCGAATGGTATTATCATGTGATGTGATGTGAACTACAGTACCTTCAAAGTGAACTCATTAAAATAATGTTTGATAATTTTTGTGCACCCAATTTTTGCCGGTATTCTAGGAAGAATTCAAGGAGGTTCAGTCCCGAACGTAACAAGTTCGATTTGTAGTCTGTGAAGCCGTACGCGATGCCAGCCACATTCTACCCAATATATGTTTCTTAACTAGAACGCAGGGATTCGTTGAAGATGGTATTTTGCCTTAGAACTGCAATGACGTATTTATATCTTTGGCCAAAATAATCGTGAAATCCGTATTTATACATACAACCTATTGAGGATTTGTGTAGACGTATAGTAGGGTCAAAACAACTTGAAGCTCGAAGATGGCGATTGGAATCGAGATGGGGCCATCGTGAACTGCTTCGAAGAATGTTGGTAGTGGAGGTCCGTCCTAGATCGCAACCGCTACGCCCTCCACCACACCTCTTCGAGCGCAGCCGCCTACGCAACTGCACTGTGCTTCATGTTGTTTTGACCCGACTACATATGTGGGGTAGTTCTAGAGACGGCAGCAAAAATCTGGACTGGACTGGATGCTTGTAGGCTGCGGGCGTTTCTCTTTCTGGATAGTAACACAATTTCTAACATTCTTTTCAAGCGTTTTATATTTGGTTGTTTTATACAAGTGAGCAAGCAGCTTGGCTAACTATATGCAATTGCTAACGAAATGAAATGAAAGCTATGCAAAAAAAAGCTCGACGCTGACTACTTGTTGTTAGAGTACGCGAGTACGGTTCCTTAGTTCTATAATGATGAATTTTTAAGGAAAACCGCTAACCGACAGATACAGAAAAGTAAAAGAAAAAACTTACAATCGTCGTAAAACGTGTTCTAACATTAGAAAGCAACGCGTATTCAGGGCGTACACTGGACCCTCTCTACAGTATGCAGAATATTTCCCATATTTTCTTCTCTTTGATTTTTTTTTAGTAGTTTTTCATTATATTTTTCGAATAACAATGTACAAACAGTCTTGCGTAGCCTTAGCAAAGTCCTTTTCCATTAGTTTTATCGTTTGTTTTGCTCTTTATTCTAGTACTCTAAGCTCTTACTTTGAAACGATTCAATTTCTGTCCCATTTTTTTGTGTAGTTGCTCATAATTAGCATTTGTTGCAATAATAATAAAAACCCAAAATCCATCCCATAAGAACACCAATGATGCACAGTCACATAGAAAATGAGGAAGGAATCCAATTCTTGCAAACTGAGGTCTCTGAAGAGATGCCTGGAAATCAGGAGGAACTACCGAACTAGCAAAAAAAGTTTTTTTTTCTGCATATACAGTCTTTGCAATGTTTTGCAGCTATGTATGAAGAAAATAAAAAAAGGTACAAAATTAGATCCGTACAAACTAAGATCTTAACTAATGGAAAAGAAGTTCACTAAGACTATGTAATCTTATTCTCGTACCATTATTACTATCCAAAAATAATGAAAAGCCATAAAAAACAAACAGAACTTTTTCCTTTTTTCGTTTCCGTATACTGTCAAGGAAGTTCAGTTCACTGAAGACGCGTCGTGTCGTCACGCTACAATACATCTTACGACCACTGTAAAGTGTAAATGGAGATTTTTTTTGCTACTCTTAACGGAAAACTGTAAGTTATTGATAATCCTCCTAAAAGATGTTCAATTACAGTCTTCTGATCCTCTATTTCTTCGATTCTCTGGATTTTGTCTACAGTTTCGTCAAAATACAAGCTGATAGCTGGACTTTGCGGAGATGAGTAGAGGTATCATCGGGCCACTTTGAGCGCAGCCGCTAACGCACGGTCGTTTTAGCTCGACTATAGGATAGATCGGTATTTGGTTTGGTAAATCAGCCAACCAACAACTCCTATAGAATCCGTAGGTGGGGAATACCACAATTTTGCAATTCTAACTAGATAGGTAGATGCAATTTTAATTAATTGGGTAGGCAAAGATCCAAGTTCTTTGTCAAAGCCTTCCATAAATCACCCAATGAAGCATCTACGCTGTTTACGTAACAAGGTGCAGTCAGGTCAAAAGCTCAGTGCAGTTGCGTAAGTGGCTGTGCTCGAATTGTCGCAGTGGAGGAAGCGGTTGAAGTCGGAATGGGACCGTCGCTAGCTTCACTCGGACTGCACCGATGAACGTTCTTACCGAGTGTCCTCCTCCCAATCTCAACCGCTACGCTCCACCGCAGCCCTTATTCAACTGCACCACCACCGGGGCCGTTTTGACTCGACTGTGGATTGTGCCCGTGATGGGAACGGATGACTATGAACGAGAAAGTAATCACAGCAAAGGATCGTTGAAAATACCAAAAATCAACTCATTCGATGATGTCAACATATTTGCACGAGTTGACTTGCTTATTTGCTTGCAGGTCGTCTTGGTTTACTTATGAGCAGAGCGAATAAATGATTAACGACGCAGCTGAGTGAGGATTATAGCATGAAATTATGCAAAATCGAAGCTGCTAACGTTCTCATTTAAAAAAAAACGGGCGCTGTTACTTCTCAGATTTCGAATTACCCATTTTTTAATTCACTTTTCAGCTGTAAAAATTTTCTAACAGTGGGATTAACGGTAGTTTAAATTATAGGATGGGAACTGCAGATGTCTCTGACCTAACTTCACTTGTGTTTGATGATAGTAATAAGGCGTTTAAGTTTAGGGGTACTGTAATTTGAATGAACAAAACTGAGGAATAAACAGTTCCAGAACGGGGAACTGAAAATTAGTAAGAATCCTAGATGCTTTGCACAAAAATTACTGATTTTTACGTTGTCCTGCTTCCCTGGTTGTTTATTTAAGGGAGAAGAAAGGTGAGTGAAACCATTATTCACATTCATAAGGCAACAATGATAAACAATTTCAGCAAACAGAACCAGCTTTTCAGAAGTAAGCTGTTACTGAGTTTCTCTCTAAATAATGTTAATAAAGAAATGTGTGGGGCATGAAATAAAAGATTAGAATTGAAAGGATTATAAACCTAAGTTAATTCTAGCCCAATTACTTTTCCTTAGATTTCAGGTTTTGTTTACGCAAAAAAAAGTGAGAAAAATGCAAAACATGATTGATTCTACGTTCAAACTTTACCTTTCCCTACTTATACATATGGAAATATATCGCTTGGACTTCGGTCAGCTTTGTACTTTAGAATTCTGTATACTGAGTTCTTCTGCTAGGTCTCAGTGCTCTCTACGGGCACTGAAATTCTACAGTGCATTAGAAACATAAATGCAGAGTATGTGACGTTTGCAGTGGGAAAAAAATATGAATTTAGCCGAAATTGCAAATAATAATTGGCGCCGGGGTTGTGTACACGAATCTGATTGTTACGTGCTGTAGGTGGTTGCTTATACTAAACGGAATCAGGCACTTCTGTATACGGCTTGGGAGCGTACGAGCTACATAACTTGCGCAGTTTTACGGTGGAAGTTGCCCAAACCTTGGAAAAAGGTGCTGTAGTGCAGCAGACTACGAAAACCCAACCCAATAGGTCAAACACCTAAAAGCAGTGTGGGATACTCAGTAAGAACTCTCTGTCTTGTTACGTTGAACTTTCGGACACTTCCGACCTGAGGTTCTCGGATCATTCGGTATCGATACGGAGTTCGCGCGAGACGCCACGTCTCGAAGGATACGAAACAGTCACGGATGGTTGGTTTCTGTGCGAGTTCTGGCTGTAGATCGAGAAGGTTAGGCAGAACTGTGTTCAAGGACGACAAACTTAGTGAAGATACGTCAACCGCGTCAGGAAGTACCACCAGTCTGCCGATTAAGTCAAGTAAGTGAACAAGTAACGTTAGTCTTCATAGTAAAAAAAACTAGCAAAGTTAAGAGTGGGACACCTAACAAGACCCAATAATAGACGGCATAATACTTGAACGGATTAGGAGTTGCAATGGAAACCACGTACGTCCATGTAAAAAATCCAGAAACAACCACGATCCAGGACCTATTGGAAAGAATGAATAGAATTGAGAAGTTTCGATGAAGGCGCTACGAACATGGACGCAGTCGTTGCATTGAATTTATAATCGACTTCCGCCAACAAGAGCATTTCGTTGAAAGTCAGATTTCTCGAAGTGGCAACCATTTTGAAGGTCAACACGTCTACGTACCTTACCTGTGACGGGCAGGTAATTGATGGGGTTGGAATTTCTGCATACTTCATAAAAACCACATAACTTTTGAAATAACACGGTATTTTCTGAATAATGATTAATTACCGCTTACTAATGCCAAATGCGAGGATTCATAATATATATTCGAAAAAGAGATGGAAGGGGGTAATGATAAAAAGGAATTCTTATGAAAATGCAGCATTGTTGGTTGTTATCTTACTACAAGTACATGGATGTGTACATAACAGCCAACTCGGTGTACATAACACATACATGTGTACATAACAGCCAACAAGGTCAGTTCTGTTTTTGCGAAGCTGCAAATGCAATGCAGCTGAGCTGAAGCTCCTTTTATAGTTTGATTGCACTGGGCACCGCCTATATAGAATAGGAAAAAGTGTGCACATTTGCAAATAAAACAGATAAATATTACGTATTTGTAACTGTAACCTTCCACGAGAAAAAAAAAACGCATGGAAAAAACACACGCATCAAGAGATTAGAAATCATTCGCATTCATCTGCACCTAGCCCACATCCTTACATATGACAGTTCATTTAGAATAAATTGAACTTCTAGAAATAAATTGAGTAAGACAAATTTAGGTGTTGTCTTAAATCTCTGAAAGAGAGTCAGGGAATGATAGAAGTCCTTATTTCTATAGATAAACATGCAAGATAGATGATTTCGCGCTAAAAAAGGACCCACGGCAAAAAACGAACAAGCGTAGGCCTTGCTACTCAGATTCGTAAGTGTACTAAGGATGTGTTGTAACACAAAAAAGTGCACTTTGTATGAAAAACGGGGTCAAATCCTTCGCAATTTATCACCTTGAAGAACATTTTCTCCTTCGTTTCTGCTCACGAATACTAAGGATGAATTGGCACCGAGCCAAAACTAGTATGAGTCACGAACGGATGGACTGGGAGGAATCCGGAACGAAGGACGAGAAGCAAACAATTCACCTACGAAGGCAGATGTTCACTGATAACAAATGGGAATCCAAACTCGATTTTACTGCAAAGGCCAGGCCGGTTCGGTAATCTCCCGAATGAATGCGGAGGAGGACTTCACGCGCGCCCCGCCCATCGCTGGAAAAATCACGTGGTGTTTTGTTTTGTTACCGTACCGTGCCCGCTAATGGAGTTGATATTTGGGGAGAGTTGCAGCCATTGTGCACTCAAGCTGTTTTCGTGTGTAGTTGCGTATCAGCATTCGTTGTAAAACTCTCAGCGCTACTGTAAAGAGAGGGTAAGAGGGCTCTAAGCAAAGAAACGTGCGCGTAAAGGTATGTGACCTCAAAATGTACGTGTGATAGTGCGATTCGTTTGTTCCGAACATTTATTTCGTTTAACATTCAATACACTTCTTCTCCTGTGACCAAACAAAATCACGCAGAAAGTACATTAATTATCAAAGCGAGTTCGAAAAGTGTGAAGGGTTCCTGGCACACAAAGAGCATAAATCTCTTAACGATTACTATTTGTTTCATTGCGATTATTGCGATTATTGTGATCAATCCTTGAATAGTCCGTTCTCCTCCCTGTATGGCACTTTCTTGGTAACGATACTCTCAGAGGTAACGTAAAACAACTGAAAGTATCACAAAAATCCCTCATATGTTGCAAGATCACTCTGATGTCGAAGTCATCCATCAACTGTTGATGTTAGCCCCAGAAAATTCTATGAATTCACCACATGAAGTCCGGGAAGTTTGGATTAAGACCATTTCGCCTCTCACGATAGTCGCCACCCGTAGAAAAATAGATTCATTGGTGTTGAAAAAGAAGAGAGTTCTTGAAGATTTACTTCCGACAAAACCAGTCAAGAAAAGATGGAAAAAAGTAGGCTTAGGCCTGTTCCTAGCAGAGTTATCTGCTACGTAATGATTTCTCCACTGAGCCAGTCCCGAATGTTTAATCCATGAACGGTGGCAGATAAAATTTCTTGATTATAAGTAAAATTTGCTATCATTCGATATTTTGTGAACCACTCAAAGCAGTGGAAATAAGTGGATTAGAAAATTATGACCTTTCAACGAACCAATCATTCTCTTTGCCGTTCATCTCATTTTTGTTTCCCCACAATCATTTTCCTTATGTTTTCGTTTATCATCTTACGAATGCATTATTCGTTATAAAGATTGTCAAGGATAAGGAACGTCTACTTGTTTATCCACACTGGACGTTGAGATTATTCAGAATTGGATTTCAGTGAGTTGGTGGCGTCGTCAACTTCGTGCGGATTAAACTCACTGATGAACAGCGTTGAAGCTCGAAGAGAATTCGACTTTTCTATTCTTTAGCGTGATGTGGAAGGATTTTTTTTAACGGGATACGGAATGCTTTTCAATAAATAAATATGCAACATTTTGTAACTGTATTCAAAACGAATTTCTAACATAAACGTGCAAACTTCAGTCTAACTTTTTTTTTGTGATTTCTGATGTCTACATGCTTTCTCCAAAACTTCCCTTAATTTTCTATGGGCAGACTTTAAGCTCATAGCAAATGCACCAGCAATTGCTTTGTAATTATCCACGTGAGGGAATAAATATCAGGGCTAAAAACGCCAGCAATAACTTCTATTAATAAAAAAACCCATTCATAACCAATGAGTGAAAAGATGTAATTCTTCTTATTAGTGAAGTTCATACAAAAAAACTATCATCAGTGTGGCAGAATTTCACCTTAAAAAAACTGAAAAGAAATGAGAAAGAAGTTTGCGATTTAATTTGAATTAAATTTATAAGAAAATTAAATAATAAATAAAATAATTAAATAAAAAAATAATAATAAATTCAAACTTACGAAATGAACTTATTTCGATGTGATGTGTATTAAAAACGACAGTGGCACTAATATTGTTAATAAAAGGGACGGAGGTACGAAGTGCGGTGGAGCCAGCGAAAGGGATTTAAGTGGGACCATCGCGAACTGCATCAACGACTGGTCCCTAGTAGGGATTTCCCTCGATCCTACCCGCGCGCTGCTCCGCACTGCAACCAATTCCGTAATTATATCCTACTCCATGTCGTTTTGACCCTAGAATACAATCGGCGTAAAACGTGTAGAAAACGTTGACGCGACTCCACCTCGGTCACTGAGCTCCCTCTCAGTATAAGGGAAACTCTCCGGATCTTCTCTCTTTCTGTTTTTTTTTACAGTTTCTTCTCATGATAGTGTATGAATAGGGAGGGTTACACAGTAAGATAATTTTTCATTAATTCAATCGTTTTTATTCCTTCTGAGACTCTAAGATCTTATTTCGTAGATCTTCTCAAGATTCACCTTCTGTCCCATTTTTCGTGTAGTTGCCCACGATTAGTGTTTGTTCCAGTCATAGTGAAATTCTAAAGTCCCACCTGGAAAAACACTAACGGTGCATATTTACAGAAACAGAAAAAGTCGGGCAGAACTTTATTTTTCACAAACTGAGGTCCTTTCCTGGAATCAGAAGATACTGAACTAATGAAAAGAGTTTTCTTGGCGTTACGACCATGCTAACCGTGCACAATCACACCAAAATACAATAGGAATCAAGTAACTACAAATTAAGATCATTAAGGCGGGAACGACAAAACTAGTGGAAAACTAGATCTTATTAAGACTATGTTATCGTATTTACGTACTACAACCCGAAAAAGTAGTTAGGAAAATCGTAGAAACCGAAAAAGAAGCCCGGGAAGTCTCCTGGATACTGAAGAGAGAGAGCTCAGTGTTCTCTTTCAATGAGGAGGCGTCGCGTCAATGTTTTACAACACGTTTTACGCCGATTGTGTTTCCTGGGTACAAACATCACATGACACCATCATGGCTAAATTTCCTCTCTACGATGAGCTTTCAAAGAAAGAACTATAAAAATAAGATATTAATATTTCTCTTATACGATGAGTGTAGTGTTGCAACCTAATAAAGGGATTGAAGAGCAGCAGATCCCTGCACCTTTCGATAAATGAATCTTTATAAAAGTTAAGTCTGTTCTGTCTGGAAACCTGGAAAGCTTTACAATAACAAAATCGTCAAAACCTTTGTCGTCATCAATATGTACCGATGCAGCTTCACTTCCACCAGGAAGTGCTAGCTCTATCCTTCTTAAAGGCATAACCCCACGAATCTGAGTTGGTACGGATTTCAGGTGTAGCATTCGTATACGGCATAGCATACGGGAGATGCGGCGCGTGCACAAGGCTGGCGCGCTCTAATCGAATTCGTTGTAGGAAATAGTGCGCCGGAACGCTCGAAGCCGTATCCTTCGGGCCATTTTTACGGCAATTAGGAAGAGATGGACGGAATCACCCCTCTCTCCATAACTTACGATCCCATATACGAATATTCCACTCGAAATTCGTACCACCTTAGATTCGTGGGGTGATGCCTTTAATTTACCGTAAAGTAACGCAGTATTCAGTAGTATATGTTGATTCAAGCAAGTTACATTACAGATAGCAGGTGAATGAAGGGAGAATCCTTTCCATCTCCTGAACACCCACTGTTCTCATTCTGAATGACTTACCATTGAGTGAGCTTAGCTCACTCCAGAAAAGAAAATCTTTACTTTAATCCATTAGTTCATCACGATCAAGTAAACGGAAAGAAACGCACGAGTTCAAGATGTGTGGGCTTAGAAGTGCTCCTACGCTATTGAATTGAAGTGTTTCTCAAATGGCAGGACCGTTGAGTGACGTCAGAAAAAAAAAGCAGACGAAAGCAGTCTACTGGATGCAGGATCAATTAGTAGTGTCTTTTGGAGATGGTGCTTTCAGATAATACGCACAAATTGCCAGCAGCTACGTATTGAAACGAATCCACAAATTGCTGGGAAAAGACTTGATCCTCCACTAATTAAATGATATGTTTTTCCTGAGATTGACTACTAGAAATCCCTCTATCCAAAAAATGGGTTGGCGGTCTTTAGAAAAGTCTTCCTAAAAAAACGCAATGCATACATGCACTGCATAATTAAAAACCCCTGATGGTGTAACTTATGGATACAAAGTGGTGTAGTTTTCAACTGTTTTTTTTTTCGTTGCGATTACATGGAACTGTCTGCAACCGAATTTAACTAAGACGAAACTAACCAATCTTCGGTCGCATGCATTGAACTGTGGACGGCGGATTTCGAAAGAGAATTTTTTTGTCGAGCGAGAGTTTCAAGGCGGAAACGGCGGCCCCTATTAGGAGTGCAGCAACAGTCAGTTGTATTTCGCCCCATTCACATCTATGACCACACTAACTTAAAAACAAACAAAAAAACAAACAACTACATCAAAACAAACTCTTGGATGTTTTGCTTGCTTCTGACGTCGCGATGCAATATAATCACGCGTCAATTGTTTGCTGCCTTAGTGCAAGTAATTTCCCAAGAAAAACAACAGGAAGTGGAAAGTTCAATTCGCACATGGTTTAATCGTCTTTTCTTGTTTTTGGTAAGAGAATATTCTGCTTAAAATTGTGCAGCGTTTAATAAGAAAACGACTCGTCTTTGAAATCTCTGTCAAAAAAAAATAGTGGTGGATTGTAGAACTAACTCAAAAACAACTAAAAGTTCCTTAGTAACACAAAGATTATGCAAATGTTTTAATAAGGTCTTATTTTGAGAGTCATATAGAAATCATTGTACTATATACACCTTTTAGTTGTATTTCTGTGTAGCTAATGAAATACGCAGCCGTAGTAGTGCAGAAGTTCTTCTCATGGGCCTAAAAAAAAGTCTCTAAAAAAGCTCATCTAAAAGAGCGTAAATTCTGAAAAATCAGCTGAGAAAATCAAAAATTGGAATAAAATAAAACGAATAGTTCATTTATGAATGTCAAAAAAAGTGGTACTAAGGGTAGGCGAGTGCGAACACAATCGAATCCTGTGAAAGAATCAATTTTGCCGATGATCGAGTAGGTCAGGCCCAACCGCTTTCCTTCAAAGGCGCTGCACCTCGGCTAAGACAGTTGCATCAGCGCATAATATCAACCGTCACTAAGTCATCTAACTTAAAGTATGATCTTTGTGCTGCTGACAGCTCTTTAGGTGTTCATCAAACTCAAAAAAAAAACGGGAGACGTCACTCAAAAATCAGGAAGAAGTTTAAATGCAGATTCATTTAATTAAAAATAAGTGTTCAGATGCTATTGGAAATAAAGATTGAAGAGTTATATCAAAACTAATCTGTGACCACATCATCGAAGTAATCTTCAGAAAACCTTCCAAATTATTCTAATAAGTGAAAATTGAAATTGAAAATTGTTCAAAGACAGATATCTAGGATTTTGGTTCCGACATTGGTTTGGTCTTCAGGGACTGGTCCTGACATTTCGATAATGGTTCAACTTATTGGCTAAAATGAATGTGAAATAAATAAATTTATAGTAAATGTGGAATTAGTCGTAAAGAAGTTGTAATGAATCTCCTTAAATTCGTAGAAATATTCGATACTGCTGTGTTCTCTTCAATAGTAGTTAGCTTAGTTGAAAAACAGTTAACAAGTGCCATTGCGAAAAAGCTAAACACTCTCTGAAAATTCAAGAATTAGAAGCAACAGGAACAACAGACATCAGTTCATCCAACGTCGCGACTGTTTAAAGCTATGCAATTTCTAGAAGAAATGAGAGATTTGAGGATTGACTATCGTAACTCACATGAACATAAAAAGTTCTTGCGCGCTAACTTCACATCTACTCCACTTGATGCGGTTTCATTTCGTCAGTCGGGTGGTTCAAAGAGTTTCATGTTTGGAAATCTAAAGCACCTCGTGCTCCTGAACCTCGTGGATATGTGTTTAACGTTTGCGTAGCCAACCGTTCTGGGATTACAATCCTACCTCTAAAATTGGGAGTGACCTAACACTAGAGGTTAGCTTTTTTAACGCTAAATGTCCATAATATACCAAATACATAGTCCTCTCCAACTCAAGTAATTCAACAATTTTCGTTATAAAATAAAAAATATAAAAGGATAGAGGATAAAGTTTTAGTTTTTTTTTTAGTTATTAAGTTAATCAATCCGCTCAGGACGCGCCCCAACGTTCACTCGAACTCAGAATCGTTTGAGCTTCGCAAACGTGTTACTGGCCCATCGAATGACTTGCTGAGGCCAGCCGACGTATCAATTCAGGATTTGTATCCTTAATTCAACTGAATATATCTCAGCCAAGTCCGGTAATAATTTATCGACCCCGGAGGGATGAAAGGCTTGGTGAGCACTACGGCGGATTCGAACCTCTGATCGATCGTGCAAGAAGCGGAACCTCTGACCGCTATACTACACCCACCCCAAAGCTAAAAATAGTTTTTAGTTTAAAACTAGAAATATAATTAGGATAGATATAATGGGTCATAAAATTATAAATATATCAGCAGGATTTACCCTAAAAGGAGGACAACTGTTCAATTAAGGCATGGGAGCTCTGCTAATTTCTTTTTGAGCTCTTTTCTTCGTACTTTTTTTCCAGAATACAATTTCTAATCAACAAATCAATCAATGCTATTCAAAAAATATTAAAAATCAAAAACCAGATATCTCGAATAATAAAATGCTGAAAACTGACTAAGTGAGCTTCAAGTGCTCTGCGAGACGAGTAACGAAAGCGAGTGCCTGCCAGTAACCAATGATTTTCTCGACCTTTGTATCGCAAACTACGTAGGCTATGGAATGTCACGTGGCCGTTCCGCAGATCCAAACAATAATCCGGGATGCAGTGTATCTTGTGTAGTTTTGCTATGTACGACCTTATCGACAATGAATGTGAACAGACCTGGTTGGAGTTGAAGAAAAAATCATTCATACATGAGCTGAGAGAACAAGGGGAATTTTGTAGTAGTGCGCGTCGACTCCGTGAGATCGGTTTCATGTTCGCAGTGGTCTTTGTATCGTCTGTGCGCTTTAGAACTTATTTTTAGACTATTTTATTATTATCTCACTTTTCACTTGTATTTATTTACTTTTTATTCTTAAAATAAACACTTGTTTCCCGCGTTTACGCTTTCTCACGTAAATACGAGTCTCATCTGTGTCGATTTGATTTGATCCATACATACCAATCAATTACTCATTGTGTTGTGTTGTGTTTGTTCTTTGTGCCCTGACACATCCACACAAAATCCAAGGGTTTTGTGGTACGGATTTGTCTTTGGACTTTTTGGGCCACTTTTTGTAACAAAATTTATAATAAATCAAAGTTATTGCAAGAAAATCACAGCTTACTATGAAGAATTTCAGAACAAACCTAATCAGAACAATTCATACATAATCACAACAAATTCGCCGCCATTTTGCCACAGCATAGTAGTTTTACAAAATTGACATTTTATGTAATCTTTTTAGTCATAATTATAAAGTCATAAACCTGTCAAAGTTAATTTTTTCAACGTATTTCGCATCGAAAAATCTTACCCTTTTGCCCAATACTTAAGTCCTCTTCTCACAACAATTGGGGCCACAAACATGTCGTCTTGCGTAGCTTTTTTAGAAATGAATCCTAACCTTCTTCTTTGAGCTTCCGTTCAGAAGCGTGATCCGTTTTTCTGACAAGGTGGCGTTATTTCGAACGGTCATCTGCTTGATCAGATGGATTGATTATGGATAGACATGGATGCCAGCTAGCTCCGAGCCAGTTAACGCGAAGTCTCAGTCTTCATTTTCATTTGCACTTCTGCCTTTTCTCGCTACTTGTAGTGGCATACGCATACGCTTTACGTTAGCGCTCACTCAAGAGGGCATAATGTTGCTTGTGAAGATACATTCGATTGTTCGTTCAATTTTTCGGGGCTGAACCAAATGAATGAAATAACGAACGGAAACACAAGAAGTCGATAAAATTAACATTAGCTGTGTACTTATCCATATTGTGTAGTGATGACCGTACTTAGACGAATGGTGTGATTATGTTCGCATCTCTTTGAAAAAGAAAATGACAAGAAAGAAACAAAAAGTTGATATTTGGTAGAAAAAAATTTCCGCCACCCCGTATTAATATCCACTGCACAGCTACGGTAGCGGCTGAACAAGTCGGGGACCCGTCGAGACGTTCGCGTGTCTAGAAAAAGCAGAGAGTAGGAAAAAAGGCACAAAAGTGTCAGAAACATCATTTTTCTCTCCTCTCCTTTTCTCCTTCTTCTGATAGAGATTCGTAAAGCATCTTCTGAAAAATAGTCCGAATTCAACGAAGAATCATTTTCTTCGAGTTCCTTGAATTGCGAAACTATAACAAATTTTACATTTTTCTCTCCTTTAGCAGTCTCTTTACTCATACTCCAGTTTCAACTCTACATGACTGGTTTAGTCTTCAAGTAAGCACCGGAGTTCTTACCTCTGCGAGGTACTCCCTCGGATATTGTGGATATGTAGGAGACAATACTCCACTTACTGCTTACTGCTTACTCTTACTAAGAGTTGGATGTCAGTATAAGCGAAGTGTATGGAAAGCAAATAGCATTCAAGTAACTTAATCGGTAACAAAACCATTTACTTCCTACAATTATCGTTGAATTTTTTCATGATGCACTACCAAAAAAGTGTAATAATGGTGAAAAGAAGAATGGATCGCTAAAGAAACGGTTTCAATTTTTTTTTCTTTTTTTATTGCATTAATTTCAGTATTATGGCAACGGGTTTTATTTCCGCAACATGACGCTCAGGATTGTTTTTGCGGTTCCTTACGATTTACTAACACTTTCGGTGTCATCGTATTTATATTGAACTCCTTAGCACACGTTCTTTGGGCTGATACAGTACTAAGTAAAGGATCATATCTTTTTTTAAATACATAAATAATTTTCCCCACAGCAAGATGTCATAGGAAGTGCAAAACATGGTTTGGTTCCATTCAATGATAATTCCGGCACAAAAATTGTCTTCAGTTTTCAATTTTTTGACATATTAACGAGAAAAGAAGTTAAAGCATATTTGCATCTCCTCCGGCTTATCTACGGTTAGGCAATGTCTCAGAGGCATTCGCGAGAAAATTTGCGGGATCCTGTTTACTGTTTCTCAATAAAAAAGCACAACTGTAGAAAGTAAGGAGAGTTGAGAAAAAAAAACCTATGAACAATGAACCAATGTAGGTTGATCAAAATGTTCACAAAACATTTTGATGTGCAAGTGTGGCGCGCTGCAACTGAAATCCTGAAAAATAGAGTCTTTCACGTCGATTTTTTTACAACGATTAGGGAGAGGTGAGCCCTGAACCCACAATCCACAACTTCATCTGTAGCTTCTCCCACGGATTTCTTCACAGAGCCAGATTCGTGATATGTTGCCTTCAGTCTTGATGAATTACACAGCGATATAATTTTGCGAGCACAACATTTTTTGTTATTTCTCTCGAGAAATACTTGCACAGCTTTTATAAAATCAACGTAAGCTTTGTAAACAATATTATAGAATTATATCTGCTCCAGCAAATCCACTCAAAAGTAGGTAACACAACGAATAAGTTGGATGCAACAAGGTAATGGCTTGATGATGAAACAAGTGAAATGATTCATAAATGAATACAAGCTGCAAATTTTGAATATAAGTTATTTTTCAATTACTGGAGCCATAATAGTTAACCCGACCTCAGGGTAGGTACCCAGTACTCCACAGACACAGATCTATTCCATTTATATGTACTGCAAAAATTCTAGGATTATAGTGCTCATGTTCGATTATCCTTTGAGTTTGTCCATAGTTTGAATGCTTTCTGTAGGGTGAAAAGTCACTGATGGCTGGAATTTTTCCTGGCTCCGATGAAGACTAGAGCTGCGAAACGTTAGGTGTTAGTTAATAAAGAAAGATCAATACCAATCTTGGCTACAGCATAAGAAAATCAATGAAAAATTCTAGGATTACGTCAAATTTTAGGAAATCTGGGACACTGGAGGAAAAATCGTGAGCCAATAAGTAATGTTATGCGGAAAAATTAAGAAGTAATAATCACAAATATGGGAATTTAAACCTAGCATTGTACAAGAAATAAAGTGTGGACGAAATTATGGATTTCTTCATGCATTTCATGAGAAATGTGTGTGTAATGAGAGGAATTTCTGCCGATTTGAAGAACTCAATTGAGCACTTGTGCTCTTCTGTATTTACCTCTTGTTTTGCACTTCTTAGCTACTTCTAGAGCAAAAATACTCGGTTTACAGCTCTCCTTTAGAAAAACGTAGTATTCTGGATATGGATCAAAGCTTATATCCTAAAAGGCAACGTGTCGAACATGCTTCAGGCTGTTCATAGCATTAAAAAATCATTCTGTGAGTTAAAGTACGTACGATTTGTCCACTTTCAATGATTGTTTAGTTGATTTGGGAGTTTTTCCAAAGGCATGAATTTTCTAAAATGACACTTTCGTTACTGTGAGTGTTATGAATGTCTTAACTCATATTGAAATAACAATTACAGATGGAAAGTAAGATGATTAAATTAGAATTGAAATATACATGAGAAGAGGTAAATAGTGAGACGACAGCTCAACGATCAAGGTACTTGCTGAAAAATTTGTTGAAGAAGCTTCCAGGTATGTTCAGACAAACTTGGTTAAAACCCAGAAATGAAGAGAGATCTCGTTGTAAAAAATGATTAAATCCAAAGACTAAGAAGATTCAATAGCAGTATCGTTTTATACGCGGAAGAAATGCAAACGAACTAATATGGAACAACTTGAATTGTTCTAGTTGTTGTTTTAACAGATGTAATTATCCATGAGCGATAAACATTGAGAAAAATGGAGAAGAATTTCAAGAAATCACTTCTCTTTTTTTTTCTTCTGTCCCAAAAAAATTGAAATTGAACCTGTCTTTTGTTGTAATATGAAATCGATTACGGTATCCATTTATCGCCAATTTTTCACGATGTTTAGCTTCCTCTGTCAACAATGTCCGTAAACAAACGTGCAAAATGAACTGCTATAAGTAGACCGTGTTACAATTTGCGCAGATCATTCCTTGTATAAAATAAACTAATTAAAATACTTAAATCCACATATTGATGTTCAATGAGGGTCCTTTTAGTCAAAATTTGTGTTTTTGTTGATTGATTAAAAATCGGTCAAATAGGTTATTCAAAATTTGTAAGACCCTGTTTCTGCCAAACCTTTATGCAAACTTGACAAAAGTTTCAATTCGGTCGGAGATCTCTACGATGGTGCATGTCGAGGCGTGAAACGTTTAACATGATGATAAATCTCACAACGAATTTCATACGGTAAACCACTTGTAATGGTGTATCTATAATTTTTTTGAAATTCTTACATATGTTCCGAGGTATTGCAGAAATCTTCCTGTAAATATGGGTAAAGATGACCACATCCGTGAAATGTAGACACATCGCTGGCTCGTGCATCAGCGACTGTACAGACCTGAGCTTGCAGAGGTGATCGCAAACGACTCATTAAGGCTCAGTAACTTTTCCACGCCAGTTGATTTGGTATGAACAGAAAATCTACTAAAATGGCATCTACTAAAACCTTTATCACCTAACACAGCCGACTTTAACCCTACTAACAGCACTAAGAAAGAAATGATTGGTCAACCACAACAGTTAAAGTGTTACAGAGTGGAAGTGTAATATCTAATAAAGTTTTGACGACTACTTTCCATTCTTTTGCATAAATTATATCTTATTGACAAATGTCGAAAATCTAATCAAACTCAAAAAGTTTGTTCTTAACGGATGAGGAAGCGCGCTGGTCTATAAACAGTTACGTAACCGAACCTTAGTATCGAAAAATTAGGGATACTTACTGGAACTCAAGGGCATACAGAAGATTCTAACCAAATAGACAACCTGATTACGATCTTCTGTTTCTTCTGCTATTTCCTATCCCAACAACACGTATCAATATCAACTGTAGTTGATTCACTGACCTATCTCCTAAATCCCAGCCTAGTTTTCAGGAATTTGATTCTGAACTTCTGTGTCGACATCAATACATCGATTGAAGATCGTGATCAGTTATCGTAAACTTCTTAGAAATTCAATGGTCTTAAGAAGTTTCTGGTATGAACATTCAGCCGGAAAAAAAATAACTCTAGTGACAATGTAGAAAACTTAGGAAGGTTTTTGAATCATGAAGAACACGAGAGATGCAGTGATTAATGCTGACGATTCGTATCCTATTAATCAAACAGACATATCATTGGTTATTTAAGATTTATTGTTCGCCAACTGAAATGTTGCTTCTGCAGGTACGACGCTCATCCGTTCAGGCTCTCATCAGTTCAAGAAGGTTAATTGCTAGAAAAACCTTATCGTTGACAGCACACAAAAGAAGTTATGCACTGTCAGAATCGGTGGAGAAGGTCATATTAAACAGGGCAGCATACATCAACGGTCTCGTCCAAACTCGTCCACATTTGGTTTTTTCATCCACAGTTGAGAGTTTTCCTTCAAGATGGTTTGTACTTTGGTTCGCGAACGGAATTACGGTTGCATCTTAGAAGAAATTCATTTCTTTAAAAAAAGCAACGTCTGCACTTCTTCCTAAAGTTTGATAATGTAGACTCAGACGAATTCATATGCAAATCATATCTGATGAGAATATGCTACAGGTAGAGGTCGTTATTATCTGAAAAAAAAAGCCTCAAATGAGTACCAGTGAGTAGAGCAATATAAGTAAGGGGTAATGAAAACCAATAAAATAATGAAAGAAAAGGCCCAAATGTGTTTCGGAAATTTCTGAAATTAAAAAAAAAATTATTTCTAGCGGTTTACGATTCGACATTGTACCGTTGTAAATAAGAATCAATTGCAAGGAAGGTAGTGCAATTAAAGGTTACAAAGAATCAGAGGGACTGAGAATACTGACAGCAACTGAACGCGTGTAATCCACAATATAACATTAGATTGATCGCTTTTAGTGGATTTCCAGGCATTTGTAAAACCAAAACTTCACTCGGCTCCGTCCTGCTCTATTATCTCAATACTGATTTCTTGAAAACAGTTTCTATGAATCAGAAGATTCCTGTTTTTCCTACTCGTTTACAATTTAAACTGATAATGTAGGAAAAAAACTGTGAGAGAAAGTAAGTCAAAATTTCAATGGTTGGTTTCAAAGGCTTCTTGAATTTTTACGACCAGTTGCCGTTTTGTTCACGAACACAATTTCATAATACCCTACACACAACAATTTGCCAAATGCAATTTTTATATTTGGGGCCACCAATTTTTCTGTTCCATTTCTGTGTGGCTACTTTTTCCTGAGCATCTCTTGCTTCATAATTTTCACAGAAGCATTACTGTCAAAAGTTGCCGAGGTGATCCTTCCAGATTGGAGATAGGAAAAATATATGTAAGCTTAAGGATACCTTAAGACCGTATAAGGTACTTCAGAAATGTACCCTCCGCAGATCTCCCAATCCTTACCTCCCTATACGACGATAGTGCAGCGCGTACAATCGGGCACGTACTGGTCGTCAGTTTTAAAAACTTCCTACGTTCAACAAAATATTTCAACAAGTTCTAGATTAGGTTCATTCTAGAAACTGCTACATTTTCTAGAATGGTGGTTTCCTTGCGATGTTTGATAGGTCAGTCCATAACCCGTCTCGAAACCTAGTACATAACAAGCAAAGAGATTCCTCGATAGTTCCAGGGGTGTAGTGTAGCGGTTAGAGTTTCCGTTGCCTGCACGATCAATCGGAGGTTCGGATCCGCCCTAGTGCTCACCAAGCCTTTCATTCCTCTGGTGAGGTCGATAAATTGGTACCAGACTCGTCTGGGAGGATAAAAACACTGACTTGACACATCGGCTAGCCCCCTCCCCCCAGTGTTCGTAAATCTCAAAACGATTCTGATTTGAAGTGAACGTGGGGACGCATTCCAAGCGGATTGATTAATGCCGGAAACTTTATTCTTTGTCCTTTACTTAAAAAACATGAAACGAACATGAAAAGAAAGGAATTGAACGATGAGAGGAACAAATGTAGATTGTATGCTACTGATTAATTTGTTGTCTTACGGTCTTTTTTTCCAGGAAAAGAAGAACTTTTATTATTTCTCATCGTTTTCTTGACCGATGTGTGCTTCACTTTTGAGGCCAAAATTCCCCCTCTTTGAGTGCGGGAGGTAACGTTCGGAGCCTTCGCACACCGTTCCTTCTCCTTACAAAGCACCAGTGTAATTTTCAGCGACTTTCTCTCTTCAAAAAACAAACAGCAGCTTTATCGACTTCATCAAATGCATAAAAGAAACAGTTTCAGAAATACTCCATCCCGTCTAATTGCCAGTTCAATATAATGATCGAAGAAAATAAGGATCAATAGAAAGTAGGTTTTTTTTAGAAAAACTCAAACACTACTTTTATACTGGACATTCCACGTCAAATTATGTATAACGTCCTGTCTGACGTTTCCTTTATTTCTGAATTTTTAAATTTGAAAAAAGACGCTCACGACTTATTTCTCAACTTAGTATTTGCATTGATTTTTTTTTTTTGATTAGATAATACTTTGTCTAATATATTACACAGCAGTTATTCGTAGTGCTACTATTGGTATGTGATTCAATTACTGAAAAATAATCCAAAGTACGTATCGTCTTCACTTTTGTACGAACTGGTTCTAAACGATTCGCAAGAAAATTTTTGGAAGGGGACGTAATTCATTTTTTACACTACAGAACGCTAAGCACATAGTACTGTCAACGAATGTGTCAGAATCAATTCAACTGATTGCACAGAAATTTCTTTTTCGTGTTAGACCACACATATGAATTTATGTGACGCAATATTACAGCCGTTACAGTAATGCTGTTGATAGTGCTCAACAAATCAAATATTCTTCAAATAATCTGATTAGCCATGCAATGCTTATTTCGTCGCTTTTGCTGGAGAACTAAAACCGTTAAGTGATGAGTGTGATGGGTAGCTGCGTTTATATTGCTCTAATCATCGTGAATAAAAGGTAATAATAGATGAAATCTCTATGGACATAGCTGTTTAAGCTACTATCTGGTTAATTCTTAAAGGATAAAGTGTCAGGCGCTAATCAATTCGTTTACGATGCCCCAAAGCGCTCACTTCAATCCAGAAACGTTTGAAATTTGCGAATTCTGCCTATACAACGACTTGCGGGGGCTTATCCTCGCAGACAAGTTTGGAACCGATACGATCGTGCAGTCACAGCGGAAATTCTTATCAACGGCGCTACATCCACCCATAAAATTAGTTATTAATTCTGGGAGTTTTTGGTTAATTTGTTTCATAAAGAATGAAAGGATTATGCGCATATGTTGATTAAAGGCATCACCCCACGAATCTGAGGTGGTACGGATTTCGTGTGGAGTATTCGTATGCGGGATCGTAAATTAAGGAGAGGGGGTGATTCCGTCCATTTCTTCCTAATTGCCGTAAAAGACGGCCCGGAAGATACGGTTTCGAGCGTTCCGGGGCGCTATTTTCTACAACGAGTTCGATTTAAATCGAACTAAGCCAATTTAAACCAATTTATCGACCCCCGGAAGGATAAGAGGCTTGTGAGCACTAGGGCGGATTCGAACCTCCGATCGATCGTGCAGGAAGCGGAACCTCTAACCGCTACACTACACCCTTGGAACTATCGAGGAATCTCTTTGCTTGTTATGAACAAGGTTTCGAGACGGGTTATGGACTGACCTATCAAACATCGCAAGGAAACCACCAACGACGAGCAAGTTCGCTTTCGTCCGGGCTGCTCTACGACTTACCAGGTGTTCAGAGTCAGGAGAGTGATCAAAATCTGGCAGCGGTATTCGAAGTAAATGCAATTGTTGTTTCAAGATGGAAAAGGCTACCTAGCCGAAAACGGAAGTTCTAAACTGAGGTGGTGAGAGAGGAATTGATGACACTCGCTGTGTGTAGGCAGTTCAGGCGAGATGTTAGGTTTCGCAGGATATGGAATAGCGACGAATGGATTGATTCTCTGTAAGTTATCGTGCAAGATAGAGAAGGTTGGAGAAAGCTGTGCTTAACCAACCCATTGACGATCGCGCGCTCTTTGCGCGTCTGGCATATGTGACCGCGCGCTCTGCCAATATGCCACGGGCGTGGCCCACCGCGGGCCGCGCGGTCACACGAGACCCATTTTTGTAGTGATTCCCTAATTTTGAATTTTTTTTTGTGGATCATAATGGATTCAAAATTTTTTCAATAATTCTGATCTGGATGAGAGTATCGGCCAATTGTTGTTAGACTCCGATGCTGAAGATAATGATAGCGAGATAGATGATTCACAGACAGACACTCTAGTTCTCCGTCCAAAAATGATTCTGATTCTGATTCTAGTTCAACAAGTACAATTAGCAGTGATGATGATAGCGAGGGATGGACAAGCGATGCTGAAGCTGACAATAGATGGAACTTTTCGGACCACCATGGGCCAGATAATACAGTATTGATGTGCTCCGCACCAGCTGATTTCTTCGAGATGTTTCTGGTTGACGCTCTCGTCAATCTAATAGAGACAGAAACAAATCGATGCGGAAAAGCTAGAGATCCCACATTCATAGAAACTAATAGAAAGGAATTGAAGAAGTTCATAGACTCCGCATCCAGATCGGAGTTGTGAAAATGCTTAGCCCAAGCGATTACCACGATTACTGGAGTATGCATCCTGCATTAGGAGATCATTCATTCGCTAAGAGGATACTGTCTAGAAGCCGTTTTGAACAACTGCTACGTTCTCTGCCTTTCTGTAACAATTTTGTTTTCTGTGATTTTTTTTTGTTCGTGTTACCGTTAGAAATAAATAATTCCCGGACCATTATGCATGAAGCTTTGTTAGAATGCAATATATCTGATAAGTACTTTAAAACTTTGAAAGATTTTAAAAAAATACATCGCAGCCAATAATTTTATTACCGTGCCCCGCCGGCGGGCCACACGGTCCCACGCGACCCAAAAAGCGTGGCCCGCCGGCGGGCTACGCGGTCGTCAGTGGGTTAAGGATGACACAACTCGAGCAAAGATGCGTGCAATCGCGTCACACGATGATATCGGCGCGCCGATTAGGTAAGTCAAGACCACGAAGTTTTAAAATGGTTCTTTCCCATTAGTTTTGGCGTCTGTTTACTTCTAAAGCGGCTGCAAGATCTCAGTTTGTAGCGATATAATTTCTGCCTTTCTATTAATTGAACAATTGTGCACGATCTCAATAGTTCTAAAACCAAAAAAAAGTATTTCTGTTAGTTTAACTGTTTCTATCGGTGTCAGCACATCCGCTCATATAATTACGTTCGTTACGTTAATTGGATTTCTTCATTCTCAATTGTGCGCTAACGTACCTCAAAGACGGATTTTAGGATCTTATTATGATAACGACGAAAAAAAATGCCTGTCATGCCTACGTGAGAAAATGGAGGAGAATGACACTCCTCTGGAACTAGAAACCTAAAAAAAAACTTATAGGGGCTCTTAGAGAAAAACCAGCCACAAAACCAATAGAAAAAAATACGTGACCGTAGTAATGTACTATTATACGAAAAAAGGATGAGAAACTGTGCGGAACAAGAAGAGCTAATAAGTTGTTAGGTTCCAGTGAAAAGTGGCAATGTATAGTCGGGACAAAACGACATGAATCACGAGTGTAGTTGCAGTGCAATTGCGTACACATTCGAAACGTCGCGGTTGAGGCATCAGTTGTAACCGACTGGTTGGGACTGTCGCAAATTGCACTGATGAGTGGTTCCAGCAAGGGTTTCACCACGCTCCAAGCCGCTACGCTCCACCGAAGCGCATCGAGAGAAGCCGCGTACGCAATTGCGTACGTGCTTCATGTCGTTTTGACCCGACTATATTACTAACCGACTTAACCGATGGTGCAACGCATCACCCCAAAAGAACGCGGTTGGGGTGAGTTCACTTGAGGCTTTTTTGCATGCAACGCATTATGGTCGTATCAGATCTCTGAGTGTGCTAAGAATTCCGCTACAAATAAATAAGTACTGTCGAGTTTAATCTTCTAACCAGTGTGTGGACATTTCTGGGTAGATTTTATTTCGAAAGTTCACAAATATTCATGTACAAAGAGAATCTAAATCTTACCAGCCTAGTGTGCCGATATGCCTGATGCACTACTATGTTTACTACATCTAGATCCAGGATTTCCGCCAACCCTTCTTATTTCTTTTCTTCGCCTTTTTTTCGATTGTTCTTATGACAATACTTGTTGGTGCTGCTGTCAGCCTTCCCCTTAATGAGAGATAGTCCGCAAGCGCATGAACATTGTTCAACGCCCCATTGTTTCCAATCCTGTCAAAACTTCTTTTTTCATTTAAGGATTCATCTTTCTTCTTAGGAGACATAATCTTCATTATTGTTTTTCTTAACTTCTTTGGAGAGCTTTTTATGATATTAATTCTTCGAGAAACTGTCCGGTATGACCTCGGAGTTAGGGGGTTCCTGGTGTTTTTGTTCTTGTGCAGTTCAATTTTCCCTGCAACGTTATTCCTTCTGCTCAAGAATGGGTTGTTAGCTTTGGTGGAGATAATGGAGGGGAATTTGTCCTGTGATTCGCCCTCACTTTGAGTGAGATCTTCGATTTCCAATGATTCCTTAAAAACTACTTTCTTTATAGGTTCAATCAGGACTTTGTTGGGCTCGAGAGCGATATCGACATTGCGTTGAATGTCTGCACTCAGAAAACTTCGTTCGTTTTCCTCGTTTTCCTTCAGGTTAATAACCTTATTATCCATTGAACTTTGTTTTCTTCTTACAAATATGGGTTTGATTTTTCTTTTTCTTTTGCGGTTCAGTACAATGTTGTTTGGAATTTCGATTCTAAGTGTGCGATAACCTGCAGCATACGTTTGGTTTTGCATGTCAGATACAAAGGAATCCATTTCAAGAGCTTTAAGGATATTAGCCTTTTTTCGCGCCACAAACGAAGAAAGCCCTGATTTGGATATCTTGAAAGGCAGAGTTCTCCCATAGATTTCATGTACTAGTTTCGCGAGAGCCTTCACAATTGCAGCTACGGTCACCTGTTTGCCGTCGTACGTCAGAATTCCATGTTTCATTCTTTTAATGTCGTCCGGTTTCTCCTTTTCAACTGCTTGTATTTGTAGGATGCCCTCAAGTCGCAATCTACGTATGTTACGAGTTCCACTGAAGCTTTTTCCTTGCGCTTTTAGCAGCAGCTTTGTTGTAGTGCTAGCGGAGTGAAGACGTACACTGATAAACTTAACGGGATCGAGTTTCAGCTCATCTATAATGTATCGTTGCACGCGTTCAATTACATTTACCATCGTCTCCTTCGTAGGTTTCAGGCAGTCATCATTTTCCTCGTCGACATTTACCTCTACCTTTAAAATAGCGTCAGCTATTTCTTCTACTGTGAGTTCTTTGCCTGTGAAAGTCTGTTCGACAAATCGAAGAATCTTCTTCGGCACTTGATTTTTCTCTTCATCAGTACTCTTCTCTTCTTGACAAGGATCCTCAGACTCTATATGTTCAACGAAGAACTTTGAGTGTCGATCTCGCATGAGATAAACGAATGGCTTCTTCCCCAGCTCTTCATTCTTCTCGTATGATTTCTTACTAGAATGCGTAAGAATATCTCGAATGACCGAATCAACGTCAACCGCACCATTATCGTTTTTAGTTGGTCCAGTGTTTTCCCGCTTGATAGAAAAGGAAGATGATGAAGATGACGGAGGTCCGGTTTTTCTTGCTATTCTTGTTTTTCGTTCCTTTTTCCATTCCATTCTCCGCTGTCTAATTACTTTCAAAGCGTTATCGTAGAGATCTGCAAGAACCTCTACATATTTAATTCGTCTCCGAATGATTAATTATGCATGCTTCACCTCTTTCTTTCTGCTTGCCTATGAGACAACTGATTTTTTTTTAAATGAGATGTGATAACAGCTAATTTACACCCCTACCTGTTGTCGATATCCTAGATTTATTTTCTTATCTTTCTTTATCTTTATCTCATCTTCTTAATGTCTTTCATCCCAGCAAAAAGACTTGACTACTGATTTTTTATGAGAATACTTTATGAAAAGTTTTTTTTTTGCTATTGACGACCCAACATCTAGACAGGAGATAACATTGCATCTGTGTTAGGTATTGTTTGTTGTGATTCCTGTCACTGCACGGCCCCTTTCACTGACTATCCAGAACAAAATCACTGTCGCTAACAACGGCACAGCATTTCCAGAGTATCCCACGTATCGTATGCCTAACCCATCTAAGCGTGTTTTCGGATATTCAAAGTTCATTGAATTTTCACGCACTCCTTACCTTCGATTTCCCATATCATTTTTGCGATATCTCTTTGAAATCTAAAATATACTTTTGAGCATACTTGGTATAAAATCATTTTCAACTATTTCAGAGAGAAGATACTATTCACTTTGGACTGTTCAAATGATATGGTTCTTCTTGCACAGAGTATGGTGCCAGACTATTATCCAACTTTTCAGGGATATTCTAGGTAGAAAATTACAAACTTTTACGAAACTAAAAACTCTCTTGGAAAGTACAGCCTTCTACGCATTTCTCACTCACCGATGAACAGTAGAGTTGTCCAAAATACGTAGTTCCTCTGCTAACGTAAGCGTTTGACGGCTGATTCTGACTCGATCCAGGGTTCACGGAGGGTGGTACTGGTGTCGGCTTTATTAATTGACCTGTATGAGGTGTTGAATATATATATATATATATATATATATATATATATATCAGAAAATACAAATACAAAAAGAAAGAAATTACAAAATACTTAGAATTTCCAATTCGGTTATAAACCAATTTGGTCATTTGGGAAATTATGGGTATACTTTTTCGCTTATTGTAACACGTAGTGTACAATATGTTAATGATAAACTTAATTATCTTTTTAACCAGTGAAATTCCATAAATTAATTGCGGCACTTCACCTTTTCTGCGCTGAATCATATCTTTGTCAATCACTGTACACACATATAGAATTAGCAAGAGTATCTTCATGATATCAGATTTACTATTAGGTTAGCCCGCAAGTCTTGCACTAAATTTCACACTTTTCTCAATCAATTGTAGTCTTGTTTATTGTTCATAGATATCAATAAACAAAATAATGACCATCATGATATCAATTCCAGAAGTCTAGAACTCTGTCAGCTGTGGGTCGAGGAAGCAAAATCTCACTTTCCAGGTCTTTCTCATCCTCGATTGCCCTGGTAGATGCAGCTTCAGTGCCCCGAAACAAATGGTAGTCAGATGGAGACAGCTCAGCAGAATAAGCAGGGGCGATAGAATTTCCCAACCAAGCTCGGCAATTTTCAGGCGAGTAAGTTTTTTCACGTGAAGTTGGGGATTGGGGTGCAGTTTTCCTTTCGACTCTTTTGGAGGTGGTTCGCCAGGCGGGAGCCAACTTTTCTGCCGTGTGTGATTAACATACAACATCAAACTCGTCCTCTTCAATGATTTCGCGGAGAAAGCCTACCTGTGTGTGCATAGAAGCATGGACTGACTCGCACTCACTCTTGTCAACAGCTGTGAGGCACTCAATTCGTGGGGGAACCAAATGCAATTTTCTTTAACTCAAAGCGTGAAGGCGTCTGACAATTGTTGTACAGCCGCACCCAAGTGCCGTCGACAGTTCACGTGTAGTGGTATTGGATGTGCCTCTGAGAGCGTCACGCAAAGCTTCATCATTCCACTCAGTCGGGCAACCAGAGAGGGGTGGATCTTAAGCGAAACGTCTTCTGAGTCCAAGCGAAACACCGCTATGAACGGTGGCATAGCATGCGTTGTAGTCTTGCAGGAATTCGTAGTACACGATGGTTCGAACTTGACTTTGGTTTGTTGATGTCATGGTTGAATATCAGTGAAATTCACGCTCTTACAGACCCCTCTGTTGTAAGCTTCTAGAACATTCTACCACATTCAATTGCCAAAGAATTGCAATTCAAGACTTCGAAACTTCTGGATCGAAGATAGATTTTGGTGCAAGATGTTTGCACCAACCTAATATAACACTTGAACTACTGAACATGGACGGGCCAATCGTTACATCAGACTGTTACACAAAAGAAGGTAGTAAAGCTAGGCCATGTTTCAAAAATAATCAAGCTACGCCGACTAGCTGTAGCTCCGTTAACCTTCAGTGAGTAAATGGTGAATAAACATGAGCGACTGTAAATTACTGGAAGTACTAATGGAAATAGAGAGATGGAGGTTGTTTATGATGAACACTTACCGTTTGCTTTGCCAGTGTGATTGCTCGGTTGTGCTTGGCGAGAACCTTTGCATCTGAATAAAAAAGAAATTCCACACTACATTACCAGGATTTTTTTGAAACTGGTGGTTTTTGCTAAGAGTGATTCTTTCAAAGAATGATTTATACCATCTTATTGATAGAACAAAGACCTTAGCAGTAATTAAGGATAGCTTACGACTGAAAAAACAAAGGATGGAGAAAGCCAGGCTGGAATGGACATGCGAGGGGATTCAATGATGTCTGCATTGACATTCTGTTCGAATGAGTCTTCACCTGTAATTCCAATTTGGGCATCTCACTTAGAAGGACCAGTTATTACGCACCGTGTTTATCCCGAGCAGATCTTCGACTGTTATACGACTGTAAGTCACTGTAGGATTTGACCACGTATTAAGTAGCGATGGAAACACGGGAGGCACCACTAGTGGTGGAGTTAAGATGTGGTCTGATTGTTGGCAGGTTGTTGACTGAAAACACAGTCGTATTACTGCAATCACATAGAATTGCTTCAGGTGAGCCGACACTGCGTTTTTAGTAGTACATTATTATCTAGGATGGTACATTACCCAATCAGCAATTCGCGCGCAACAATGCACGTAGAAAAATTGCCACAACCAACAGTATCGGCTTCTTCAGCTCCACCCATGAAAAACTTGCATATCTGCACTTCCGCCAAAATCTCACCACTTGTAGATTGTGAACAACTCTTCCAGCTTAGCAATTGACAGATGTTTTGAGCGAATTGGGTTGAACGAGTACAGATGGGCAAACATGAGCAGTCCCTAATGGGGACTTTCTTAAAGGCATCACCCCACAAATCTGAGGTGGTGCAGATTTCAGGTGGAGTATTCTTATAAGGGATAGTAGATTATGGAGAAGAGGGTGATTCCGTCCATTTCTTTTTAATTGCCGTAAAAAACGCCCCGGAAGATACGGCGTCGAGCGTTCCGGCGCGCTATTTTCTACGAGATCGACTGGAGCGCGCCAGCTGTGTGCACACGCTGCATCTTCCGGGCCAATTAGGAAGAAATAGACAGAATCACCCCCCGCTCCCTAATCTACGACCCCGTATACGAATACCCCACCTGAAATCCGTACCACCTCAGATTCGTGGGGTGATGCCTTTAAAGCTAACTTCTGTCCATGATGAATAATCTCTACGTCGTAGCTAAAAATCATTTCAAATCCTTGTTCTTGTTACGAATTCTGCTCCCATTTAGCCGAAAAAAGTAAGCAAACATCATCGCTCAACAGATACTTTGTCTCTGTTGCTCGCCTGTCTCTCGCCTATTCCTCTTTTGGATGGGACGAATTCTTGAAGAAAAAGAATGTATTTGAAAAAAATACATAACAGCTGTTAGAAATAAGAGGTGAAATCATAAGCAATTATTAGTTATTAATTTGATGCAAGGTCTACAACAATATGCAAAAACCAACCATTTGAGAGTGTGCTATGTTGTGAAGTAAACCATGCCGGTTTGAAGTGTTTACTACGCTTCTAGAGACCGATAGATTTCGGTTGTTACTACAACGCTGAATTTACCCTCTGCTAAGATCTTATGAGATTTAATGTTACATGAAAACGCAAAATCGCTCACCTCTCCTTAAGCGTCCTAAAAAAAAATCGAATACCGCGAATCTGAACTGGTGTGAGACTCCCTGGGAAAAGATAGAGATGGGTTCGTAGATTGCGGTATCCGCGCAAAATTTGACACAAAACAGCGTCTTCAGCACCGTTCTTCTGGACAACGTTGCCCCTTGTGCACGCGCCGCATCCAAGTGCGAGCGGCCGAAGATCAGTGTTGTCTCCTCACCGGCCTATTCGAGCAAAACCTATGAATGGGCTGTTGAGGGTACCGGAAAGTGTGCAGGGGACGTATTCTAACGTTCCTCGTAGGAACTAAAGCAGTTCCGACCCCATTTTTTAATGACGATTATGGAGAGGTGAGCGGAACCACCACGAATCCCGCAATCTACAGCTCTATCTCTAGCTTTTCCCGCAGATCCTCTCACCACGTCAGAGCCTGGTATGCTTCCTTTCAGTTGGTCACTTGTCACTCCTATCTTTAAGAAAAACGTTCAACTTCTAAGTACAAGCAGCTGTTATAAATGCGTGGTTCAAACTACAGGTTACGAAATCTTACAAGAGCAAGACTATTTCTTTAGAAGTCATGGTTTCATTTCTTTAGGTAAACAACTAGAAGATAGCCCTACACTCTCTGACTACAACATTCAGAAAGAATCTACTCTGCATCCTATGCTCCGTCCCGTAAGAAGATGCAGATCTTCGTTAAATCCCTAGCTGGGAAGACCGTTGATATCGAAATTGAAGCTTCAGACACCATCGAAAATGTCAAAGCTAAGATCCAAGACAAAGAGAGAATCCCACTAGATCAGCAGCACCTTATTTCTGCCGATTTGTGGTTCAGTTTGTTGCTAAATTTTTGGAAAAGAACCTCTTTTATGTGATTGTGATGTGAATTAAACTTAAATACTGGAAATCCTTATAGTTAGATATTACAGAAGAGAAAGCTAAATGAGTGAATTGTTGCCTTATTTTTTAATTTCGTAGGGTTTCATGTTTCGCTGACTTAAATTATTACTCAAAGAAAATATTTATTTAGTAGTTATGCTCTCCCAGCCCTCTGTTTTCTTTTTTTTCAAGAAGTTGCAACGGTATTGCTTTAAGAGAATCATTTGCAAAAATTGCCTCGTTCACAGGCCAAAAACTCGAAAGGAGGTCCCTACAGCATTCAAAAAGAGTCAACCCTTCATCCTGTGCTCCTTGTCCGGAGCGGAATTCAGGTATTTGCTGAGACACTTAGTGGGAACACCATAACCTTTGAGGCGTAACAAAAAATGCGTAATAGATATAAAAATCCAGATTTTTACTTCGTAAAACTACCGAACTTCCACGCCGGTACTCGATCAGCTGACGAAAGGTAAAAAGTGATGTGCATCCATCTGCTGACAATCTAATTGCTGTGGTACTGAGTACCACGGACGGATTTTCGGATTTTCCTAACAGAGAATCGGAAAAGGGTGACGAGAGCAAGAGCCACATGTCATAAGGAGGTGGTCATACTCAACTTTTTTTTTTAAATAAACTCGTCCAATATTTGAATAAATGATTGAGGTTGAGTCGAAACTTGTTAGCGAAGATAGCTTAAAATGAGGATACTCAAAAAATCACAAAATGTGACAAAGATCTTATTTTTCATACATCACAACGAAAAACGCCAACCGTCTTCTGTTCACTTGCATAATAAATTTTGTGAATTATTTGCAACGATATTACACTTAATGAAAATAGTATCTCACTCTACAAAACAATGGAAATATGAGATTTATTCGTTTTTCAGACTTTACGTCATTAAATCACGTGGAACGAAGAACATCGTGATAGGAACCGTATAGTCAAAATCATAAAGGTATGTGTAGAGTTACCTGAAGACAACAGCAAGCACAGCACGGAATATGTGTTTAGTTTAGAAGTTTAAAGAATACGTACAATCAATTAATTCCTTCACATGTCGGGTGTTTGAATGTAGAAACAAAAACCGGTAGGTCGAAATGAAGACTACTTCAGACGGCAAGGCGCCGTAATTGGCTTACACTCAACGGCAGATTGATGTCAGTTTTTCCCGCTAGTTTTTGGATTTCGAACAGTTCTCGAGCCATTGTTTTCATACATAGCCTGAAATATTGTATATGAACTAACGACAGTGAGCGAACCTGGATGATCTCTAACATGAAACGATGGACTTTTATTGACTATTTGTTCCAACCATACGCCAATAAACTGTGTTCGATAAGTATTTATGGAAGCGGATGAGATGCCAACGCAGAAGTTCAGAGGACAGGGGCAGACAAGTAGGGTAGTGACCCATGGTTGTTCTGGGGCTTCAAAAAAAGGTGATATGCTAAAGATGTCATACCCCTCTACATGACGGTAGGAAGATTCACGCAACTGCAAACAAACACTACTCTAGAAAAGAAGAGCGAAGCCAACAGTTTACATCGTTTTTTCTCAACTTGTATGAGTACAAGCCGAGTTCCTGAGCAGAAATTAATTAGAAGTGTTTAAGTTTAGAAAAAAAATTGGGAAAATCAGCTCAAGAGAATTAAATCACTTGCAATGACATATAAGTGACTGACGGTTTTTTTTTTGCTGTATCAACGTACCGCTGAATTGGTGTTTTGAATATCGGTGCTTGAATTCTTGCAGATATTGATTCTAGAAATTGGTGCAATCTTTCCTCCTGAAGTAGTTATATACAATCTCTTAAATGACAAAATAAGATAACAAACAATCGCGAATTACATTCTCTTGAGTATCATCTTCGTCATCCATCATTCTCAGCATACAGTAATCGGCATAGATCTGGCCAATCGCTCCCCACCCCTGAAACAACAAAGCATGACCAACTTAAAGTGTTGTTCTTTGCTGTCACTCAGATACCTTACAGATTTTACAGTATATGTTACAATAACATAGTGACAACGAAGTGAAATTCACCAATAAATTGTTTCTATAGCCTTTCCAGATCAGAAATATATATTATTAAGATCTCTACTAACCGCAATCTTATCCGCGCTCTTTTCCATATTTTCAGCTATTGTTCTTAGCCGCAACAAGTCACCCATGGCTATCGCATTCGGGGCCACATCATCGGCGAACAGTCGCAAGGCTGCAACGTAATTGCAGGCCGATAGCGCATGCGAGCATGCGGCTTCGAGATTACCCTGAGCCTTAAAATAGGAAAATTCGAAGTGATCAACGTCATAACTGTGAATCTCTGCACGAAATCGTCGACGTTTGTGAAGCAAACACTTCGTGGTTTTTAAAACTAAAGAATTACATATCTAATAACAAGAAGATTAACATGACAAAGTTGGCATCAACAAGAGAGGAAACGACCGCTGGCAATGCTATGTGATAAGCAATGATAACGCAAACTACCGGTTACCTTTGCCTTCATGAATTTTGCGGCAGAAATCCATGTAGTTGGAACATCACAGATGGCAAGGATTTTCTCATAATCCTGGGAACTAGCAGTAAATGACATTCGATCCAGAACCTCTCGTATCGCTATCGAACGACTAAACATTAGCACTTTACCACAAACTTTCAGCACCAGTCATGCTTACCACTGATCATGACTAATATGGCTTAGGACGAATATTGCTAGATGCCATAGTTCCGTTGCCGTCAGTTGGGCTGCATACAGCATATGAAGCCGTTGTTCAGCAGCTGGTGACATTGTATGGTGGCCAAGCGCTCGCAAAAGAGACCACAAGTGCCAACTAAAACTCCATTAAAAAAAGGAGCAAATTTGGAAATAAAACAACTACCTTAAATGAGCATCCAATGGATTCGGCGTAAGCATGGCAGCAGCATCCAAAACAGCTTCAATCTGATGACTTGGAGAGCATGCCAGTTTGATCAGCTAGATAGTACGTTTTGATGCAAGTGAGACAGGAGTATTTTGTTAGTATAGCAACAATCACTAGCTACTACCTGTTCAAACACATGCGATTCTGGGGATGCTGCTCTACCAGCTGTAACATCATTCGAGAAAGACTCAATGGCATCTTCCAGGAAACTGCCCCGATTAATCCACCATAAGTGAATGCCAAATGCCTGGATTGTCATAATTGACAAGATGAAGTGTTCTGTTTGGGACAAAAAGGGCTCACCTGCCGCCAATCCAAACCTTCCAGACAATTCAACTTTATCGTTTTTCCTTTACGACGAAGCTCCGTGTGAGATTTCCCAGCTAACACGAGATAAACTTTGATCAGATCATCATCCATTGTTCCAAGATCTCCGTTCATTTCCCACATTTCAACCTACAAACTTCTTAGTTGGTTCGTCATATCTATCGAAGATAAGAATAATCCATTCGAAGAAAATGGCTGCTGAGAAATTCCATAATTTCTTGTGATTTTGATGGAAGAATAACTATACTTGGTTATCTGTTTACATCACAGAAAAAAAACTATTTGCCACCTGTAGAGCAGCAATTCGTTCGGAATACATAGAACAGTTTGAACCAACACACACCATATTCGCACAGTCCTGCCTTCCAATCTGCTCAGTCGATAACGTCGTTGAGATTATCACTGATAGCAGGATCATTCCCCCTTCAGCAGCAACTCGAACGGCTTCTTCAGCATTGCCAGTGCACAACAACGACCATATTTGAGTTGCGGAAGCTACAATGACGCTGTGAAAGCGTAAAAGTTGTGAAACTTGAATCGATCCCACCTATACTTCCGATGTTCTTCTTTGATAGACTTGCGACCTCCTCGCGAAGCCAATTACCCACATCGTGTGTACGCTGCCATTGCCAACTGCCTTCAACGTTAATGACTATTTTGTACCCATTTACAAAACGTAATTCGATACCTGTTTTATCAGCAGGAAAAAGAGCCCGACAAAGCTTCCAAATTCTTTCTTGCACTGTGCATTCACCTTGACACGAAAGCATAAGTTAAGCTGGATCTAATTGAAAACATACAAAGTTCTTCTTAAACTTCAGTTGTTTTACACCAGAAAATTCTTAGAACTCTTAAATTTACTCTTCTTAAAAGACTATTTGTCCTCTCTTCCTCTTTTAAATATCGTAAACTATTTAACATCAGTTGACAATTCTCTGATTTCTTCAACGAAATTATACAAATATTAGTAGAGTGAAGTTGCACTCTGCTTGATTCAGTAGCTGGTTTTCTAAGACTTCTGTTTCTTTTCAACAGTGATGAAAAATGTTTTGTCTTAAAGGCATCACCCCACGAATCTGAGGTGGTGCGGATTTCAGGTGGAGTATTCGTATACGGGATGGGAGACTACGGAGAGGGAGGTAATTCCGTCCATTTCTTCCTAATTGCCGTAAAAAAAGGCCCGGAAGATACGGCTTCATTCGTTTTGGCGCACTATTTTGTACAAGAGGTTCGATTGGAGCGCGCCAGTCTTGTGCGGCGCCGCATCTTCCGGGCCGTTTTTTACGGCAATTAGCAAGAAATGGACGGAATCACATCCCTCTCCGTAGTCTCCCATCCCGTATACGAATACTCCACCTGAAATCTGCACCACCCCAGATTCGTGGGGTGATGCCTTTAACGTTTCCTTCCTATACTGACTAATTTCACATTTGATGTCTGGAAATGAAAAGAGGAACAAACTCTGTGTAGCTGTAGCCAAAAAAGAGTCGAGTAACTGTGCCGACGAATCCTCAGCCGGTTTCACCCGCGGGGCTGTGGTCTGACCTTCAATTTCGTAGTGTCGAACTCGAGCACTGGTTGACGAATTACGACGTATTGATCGGGATAATCGAACATTGTGCTCGAGCATATCAACAATTAATTGCTAAAATACACACGCTCTGTATCACTTACATCTAGATTAAAATTTAAAAAGAAGTAAACACCTTTGGCACGTTACTATCATACTGAAGAGTGCAGATCCGTGCCTCGGTTGAGTTAGGTTGCACAATGAATGCGAACTGACCCCCTGAACTATCACAACTGGTAGTAGATTAGTCATTTCCGGGTGTCAAACGTCAATGTTGCGACAAAATTAGCAATAATCCTTATGCCTAGCTCATTTAGCAAGACATATCATGTTGTATTCCTTCTTTCACTATAATATCTACGCAAACGACGAGCTTAGCCACTATACTTTTGGCATAATCTCTAATGTGAAAAAGCAACACGTACTTAAAAAAATTTCACAATGAATTTACAGATGAAACCAGTGAATTATATTAAGAGAACTATGAGAAACTTTGAAGCTTTTTGCCTTTCAAATACAAAACTTCATCATAACGACTTCACGGATCGCCGTGAATTGTTGAGGAAACTTTTCACGTTAGGTTTTTTCACACCTGTCCTTTCTTTTGATTTCTAGGGGGAACTGAACGTGAGCATGCACCCTTACTCCTGTATATTCGCGGAGAGATCTCAAACAACATTAATTTTTTGAGGTCCCATAATCACGGCACCATCATCCCGGGGTCCCGCAATCTACATCCTCATCTCTACTTTTTTCAAGCGAATTCCCTCACCATGTCAGGTTCGTGATATACACCCCTTGAGTGAAAAAAAGTAAAAAAAAAGCTGCCCAAAAAATCCCCCAAACTAGGTCACCGGCGAAGCTGGAATGCTAAGTCATGGTATTGCCAGAAGAGTGCACGTTCAAGCTGCTAGCAGAATTAAACCACCAAGTTGAATCAAAAAACGCAGGTCGCTTGGCGGGGAATCGTCATCGGCGGTGAGTCGTGTCGGAGTAACTTTTAATGGCATCGACAGCTGCATCGCATTCAGTTAAAGGCATCACCCCACGAATCTGCCGTGCTATGGATTTTTGTTGGAGTATAGTATATATACCTATATCGGATAGTAGATTATGAATACAGGGGTGGTTCCGCTCGTCTCTCCCTGGATCAGCCCACTTCGTAATGCGGTTCCTTACGACGTCTTTCATCGCAACGCGCCACCCTTGCGCTCCGCCCCCGTCTGCGTTTCTACGAATGAAATGAATTGCCTTTTGGGGCGTCCGAATGGATTTTCGAAAATCGCTGGCGGGGGCGCGGCGCAAGGATGGCGCGTTGCAATAGAGGACGTGGTAAGGAAAAGCATTCTGAAGCAGTTTGTTTACAGTGATACAGGAAGAGATGAGCGGAACCACCCGTGCATTCATAATCTATGACCCGATATAGGTATACTCCAACGAAATTCCATGCCACGCTATATTCGTGGGATGATGCCTTCAAACTGAAGTACAGGTCCGCACATCGCCCTTCGTTATCGTATTCACGAGCACCACTAAACTTGTCCTTTTCTCGTTCGTGGCGTCCAACTTTGCCGTGCCGAACCTCCCCATTGATAAACATTAACTGTTAAGAGCACGTGCATTTCATCAGTGGTAATGGAGAGGCAGTCCAGACTCAAGCCCTTTTGCCGTGGTGACGAATTTTAGACAGCCGAAAAAAAACCTTTTGAGACGATATATTATCGTTTATGGCGTTTGCTGCAGCAGTTAGCGATGTTTGCATGCAGCATTGTGACTGCCATTCTTGTTACTTTTTATTGTGTCACATTCATTATATCTTCATTCTAGAATTTCTCGTTTTCAGTAACATGCAAGAACAGTGAGCGGAATGATAGCTGGCAAGAACAGGTGAGAGAAACACTGCGTCACTAAGGAAAATGATAGGAAAGGAAATTTCTCTCGTGAATTTGTAGAATACAAAATTAACAGTTAACAATAGTGGATGTTTAACAATAGCGGCTTAGTGGCAGTTCAATAGTTCGCTCACCTTGGCTCCAGCTAATCCTACAAGAAGAACCAGAAGCACTTGCTATGTTCATCACTCTGCTCTTCCTGTAGCCTATGCCCTTTCTAGCCTAAATACCTTTGAATAGTGTAGCGACTTTAAGCGTGATCAGAGTAAGTGTAAATCCACCTCTACGCCGCCTCTGAAAATATTTGCAGGTTCTGTACACTTCAGGTTAATCCGGTGAACAGGTCTCGTAGACATTGTCGACAATTCAAGAAGACGTCTTAAGCAGGTGATTATATTGCAACATTCTACAAAGAGGAACCAAAAACAAACTCTAGAATGGAGAAAGGAAAATCTCACTTGCTTTCTTCGTACACATAGTCTAGCACATCTTCAATTTTGGGCTTCTTCTCGGGGACCTCAAATACCTCATTATTGACATACAGCTCAGTAACAGCAAACTATTTCGCTTTATTTAAGAATGAAATCGGTTGCACCTCATCCCTCCAGTTCGCAATATCGTAATCATCATAAGAAGACTCGTTATCATAATCCTCATTCTTTCTGCCCCCAAGTCCTTTGACCTGCTGGAAATTGGTGATGAGGTTCGAATTATGGTTATTACATCGTGAAACAGAAAATGAAAAAGTAAGAGAATATTTTTGCAACTGAATTGAAGAATTTTACATATTTATGCTATATAAAAAAAGAAAAACAGAGTACGCTTAGAATAGTACAGCTAAAATTGAGGCATACAACAACAAAAAAATAATATTAGCAAGAAATAACCTTCAATTCTACTGTTGGTGGTCCGACATTCGGTTCGCCAAAATCCGAACTGACATCCTCCTTAACATAATATACAATACTTAAAGAGTGGAAAAAAAATTCTGGTGTTGTTTCCAACTATTGAGCTAGCATTGTAATTAGACAGTTTTGCTTCTGAGAAAGAGATATGCCAATTCATAAGGACTCTCAAAATAGCTACACATCCAATAGATCTATAGTAGAGTCAAAACGACATGAATCACACTTTAATTTCGTACGCGTCTTCTCTCGAGGCAGTGCGGTGCGGGCACCCTTGTTGGCAACACCCATCACTGCAGTTTGCGACGGTCTCATCTCGGCTTCAACTGCTGCCTCCACCGCGCCGTTTCGAGCGGGTACGCAAATGCATCGCAACTACACTCGCGATTCATGTTGTTTTGTTCCGACATATACTATGACATATGTATATGCATATGCATATACATATGCTTCCTTCTTCCTTCAAATCGTTCTAAATATCCATATATAATTCATTCATTATTCATAATCCATTATAATAAAGCGCGAAAGTGTAAAACAACTATGAAGAAGAGCAAGAATGCGCAACAATTAAAAAGAATAAAACAAAATCTAAATTTGTAAGAAAACATTTAGTCATGAATGTATAATCAGTTGTAAATGGGGTAGCTCTTCCCTACAATTAATTGATGATCCAATTCTCTTAATTTGCATTCCTTTCTAAATTGTACGTTTCTATACAAGCTGTACAGTCTACCTGCTCTCTCACCGAAGCACCTCGGATTTGGAACACCTTTGCACGCTGAACATGTGATTGTAACTGGTGCTCCTCTATGGATACGTCCATCTCATGCGCTGAGGTCTCCTGAGGAGCGCTGGGTTTCTTTCCGTTTGACGCAACGTCCACATCTCCTTCGTCATCATCATCCTTAATAATTCATCAGTTGTGCTACTCATATAATTCATATATTATGGCAAAGATACCCCAATTCATTGTACTGGTGTGTGTAATAAAAATTCTTTATGCCAAAAACTCCAACTAGCACAACCTCGAGGCAAAGAAATAAATAAAATGGGTTTCACGGTCTTTCTTATCGAGAGGTGGTCAGGTGTTTCTGAAAGTGCGTAAAAAAAATCAGCTCAAAGAAAGCAGTGCGTCAAAGTCGGAATTATTGTCCTAAGCTACCACTCTTTTCCGAACAGCGTTAGTATAGAATTACGATCGTGCATGTCCCTGCCGCTGGAAGGTTTGCGCAGAAGCATGAATTACAAAACCGTTTCAGATTTAGTAGTCCCGTTCGAAACTTATGAAACCATGTTGGCTCCCTATCAATTCATTCGGGAAATACCCAATTTTAATTGAGCTAACCACGGAGATCGTATGGTGGGAGGAGGTATCTTCTTATTTTTGGATTTTTTCTTAAGTTGCTATAAAAAAAGAAGTCTCGGGCGTAAAAACTCATTTGAGATGCGTCAACGCGTTTTGAGTGAAATTCAGAATCGTTGAGGTTTTATGAACGCGTGTTGACCAATACAATGACTTGCGAGAGCTAGTCGATGAAAGCTTCGTTTGCACTAAGGCATTTTCGAATCATCGATCCTGCAGTTACAGCCCACAGCCGAACCGCATTCCCACTACGCTACACTCTCCCAAACTAGTAGTACCTTCACATAATAACACAGGTCATTTAAATAGGGGAAAAAAATCCGATCCCTGGACCACTTTTAGATCTTGAGAGAGCAATATACAGCTGGATGTATATCCTCTGGGTCCTTTGAAGAAAACCTAACTTTTCAAAAACATTGATAACGACTTTTGTTGGTTGTCAAAGCAACAACGTTCATTGAAAGTGCTTCAATTTGAATGGGTAGCCCTCCCAACAAGTCAATAAACCGTTCATCCGTCTCAGACAGTTCAAACCGATCAGCCACAAAATTCTACGGCGGTGTTCGTGACATCTCTTGAGACCACAACTGATTAGAGAATGCTTATTCTGGCCAAAAAGGACTCGGACGCAGGAGCGGAAATATCAACTCTATGAGAAACATTGCCGCCAGGCCGTAATAATTATAGAAATGACCTAGAGAGTTCTTCCAGAAAGTACGCAAAAATTTAAAAAAAGTTGCAAGAAAGCCGAAAAATCAATTTTTCGCCCGAGATGATTATCATTCCTGACTGGCGTATGAAGAAAAACCAGCTAGCAAGGCCAAACACAAACCAGAAAGAAGATGCATTGAAACCAACTAATCGATATTTCAGCTTAAAACTGTTGTCATATTTGTAACCAGTGTGCGCTGAAGCATTAATAGTCAAAGTCTCATTAAGCCTGAGAAAGGAGAATACAAAAGTCAACAAATCGATAACATCAATATTACTGCTCTGATTGATTGTTTTTCGCGCATTCTGGAGCCCCAACTGCTTGTCTATTTGAGTATGTCCAGCGCGTCTACGTATTTGAGTAAGGTGGGAAAGACATAAAACCCAGTAAATCGATAAGATTGATCGAAAACGGCATCATGGGTAGCAAAGATAATTAACAGGTAGATTTAATTTCAATACAAAGTCTGGCTTTAAAAATTTCGCTTTGAAGCACCACTGGCAAAACACCAATCAGGCTTTACGTACTTCGAATCTTAATGTCGACAGGTGTAGACTACTACTTTTGGGGTTTTAAATGAAAAGACCCAATCCAACTAGAGCTATTTCGATAAACAACAATCTGCAAGGTAATGTGCCTGCCTCAACTTTTAATATGGAGAGGTGTTTACTATAACTAGTAAAATGTAGTTCAGCAGATCAAGCTCTCCTCACCGGTAGCCCATACTTGCTGAAGTGTTCCACGCGAAACACCCAGCTTCCTGTCGACGGGCGGTAGTCCTTGAACGTGGCGCCCATTCGTGCTGTCACCTTTTCAAGACGATCACGCCAGCCAAGATCGATCAGTTTCAGTGGATCCTAAGCAAATGTACCATTCCAAACATTGCTAAAAATTTCGCCTGCACTTACCCTAACTTCTTCCTTTGTCGCTCTATCTACGTGCCAAACTCTTTCAAGCGTCACTTCTGCTGGACGATTGAGACCTTCCCCTAGCGGTGGCTTCTTCGACTCATCCGGATAAACGGTAACTTCTTTGTGGCGGAATACAACAATCTAAAAGTTCAAAAATAACAGGCGGTTCAGAAACGGGGAATAAGAAAAGAAACAGAAAAAAAAAGTTGGAAGAGGACGGAAAACTGAAACCAATGGAAGGGTACTAGCGTGTCTGTCGTCAATACTACTATAATTACTTTTCGTTTTGTATTACCGATCTTTTTTCTTCAAACTTCTATGTATTTGTCAAAGTTTCTTTTTCATTTTGTGTTCGCTTTTTTAGCATCTAGAAGATATCCAGAAATAAACTTATCTCTTCTTTCTTTTCTTTCACATTTTTCGTTTCCACTCCAACTGCAGAAAAAAACGTACAATAAAAGACAAAAGGCATAGAATTTCCCAAATATCTAATAGAAAATAAGATTTGCATTATACAAGCGGTCCCTCCGGAACTGTCTTTTCCAGTCGAGTTGCCAAAAACTCACTTCATCCAATGTCACATCTTCTAATTCGATACGACCTGGCCAAAACACACTACCATATGTCGCTCTTCCAACGGTGAGGCCATTGTTCAAAATTACTTTTCCATTGACCACCTGTGAAAGTTTATTAACACCAAAATTATAGGGAGAACTTCAAATTTTACCATCTCTTTCATTGCATTGATTGTCGGTTCAGTGAAATAATCCGGTGAGTTCAACTGCACGATTGGTTTCGATGTTGATGATGTTACAACTCTTGGCGAAGCCGCAACCTCAGCAAATGCAGCCGACGTTACTGACGTCGTGGTTTTTGCAGTGGAAGCTGTGGACTTGCTCGATATCAGCAATGAATCTTCACAAGCACTTCCGTCGAGCACTAAACGAGGCACTTCTTCTCTAGCTCGTCGGGCCTCACCTCGTTGAAGCACTCCCGTTCTTGGATCTGTTTCAGGGCTAAAAATGTTACTTCTGCAAGGTCAAGCAATTGCTGAAGCACTCTCAAAAAACCTGTAAGTTCCATTGTTTTCCAGTGCTGCTACATCAGTAGTCGTCGGCAGCTCGTCAGGATCACGTGGGCCCCTATCCACTTCAAAATTGTCTCGAGAATTAATTACTTGCACAACCGTGGATAAATCCAGATGTTTCAAGTTTCCACGGCGTCCCGAGTTGGGGGGTTTGTTCGCAACTCCGGTTAATGATGTTTCAATGGCAGAATCTACAGTCCTGAACCAGTTAAATGACATTTACGTCTGCGCAGCATATAAAAACTATATACCACATAAATACACATACTTATTAATTAAGCTCCCATTTAGACTTCTACTTGCCATAGAGGTAGTGCTGTTCAACGATTTCGTGCGGATTCCTTTACCAAGCGTAGGCGGAGCAACATGTGATGTATAGTTTAGATCTCTTCCAGGCATTACAGAGGTGCGGATACCAGGGGACGAAATGCCGGTGTCAGCCACCTGCAAGTAAATGTTTCTTTTTGGATATAGTCGGGTCGAAACGACATGAACCACAGTGCAGTTGCGTAAGTGGTTGCATCCGAAGCGGTGCGGTGTAGCGTAGCGGTTAGGATCAAATAAACACCCCTGTTACCACCGTTCACTGCTGCAATTCGCGATGGTCCCACCTCGATTTCAACCGCTATCTCCACCGCGCCGCTGTTCGCCGCTTACGCAGCTACACCGTGTTTCATTTCGTCTTCACTCTACTATAGAGAATATACTTAATGTTTTCTTGTTTTTTAAATACCTTTTTTGTTTTATCTTTTAAAGAAATATGCAGAAAAAACACTGAAACATTGAAAATCACCTTAGGCGGCACAACTGGTAAAAATGAACTCTTCACATTTATCAAGGATCCGTCCAGAGACGGCGATCCAGCGATTCTATTCGTTGCGGAAATGTTTAGTGGTGAGGATGCTGCGCTTTTAGCTGCTAAGAACTTCAGTTGTCTTTGAGCACTAAAAATAAAGAGTTCAGAAAGAACTGTTGCTACAAAATATTCCAAAAAAGTAATGACTAAATCCTCGCCTAATAGGATTCGGCAGTTCATCCGTGTCCTTGACGTTCGCCAATTTCAGCAAGGGCGAGTCCCCGTAAGGGCTCGCTGCTATTTGAGCGTCCAACAGTGCCATTTGAACCTGAATTCATGTGTATTCAATTGATGTTAGCCCATTCTGGACAAAAACTATAGTCGAACCGAGCCTCCCACATTTCTCCGCATTCTGAACTAAAAAAAATTATGAACAAAAATAATGGAAAGTGACAGAAAATCGGGAACAGCGTGCAACCGTGCAACGCGACAAAGGAATAAAAAAATCTTGGTTGTTTTGATTTTGTGGATGTGTTGATTATTACCACTGAGAACTCAGAGTAAGTCACAAGGAATAAAAATCTTGCAAAGTACAATACCGCTCATTACATTGATATATTTCTCTGTAATATTACTATATCCGCAAAACTTGCTGACCTTCCGGAGTTATCAAAACCAAAACCCTCTAAAAACTAAACTTCCTCTGGAAGGGGTTATCTGTGAAGTGACATGTTAGGAAAAAGTGTGTACTTCATCAGATATCTGAGTACAGCAACCATGGATGTGTGAGCACACATTTCATTTGTTCAAAAAGCTTGCTCATCCAGCGCATGTAATACGCCCGAAAACCACTCCAGGTGTCGAGTTCAGATTTCACCTCAAACATTCTGAAGCGGCCCGTTTTGGAACGGCGTTACTCCTTTCGCGACAAAACTACAAATATGAAAGGCAAAAAGTAAAATGAAGTGGATGAGGTTCCGTATTGTCATTGAAAAAAAATAAAAAGTAGAATATTAAACGTTACTAAACGTTACCAAAGGCCAACTAAACAGATTCCACAATTAGAAACACTACGTAATCAACTGCAGAACTTTTTTTTTCTTATTTTCTGCAGCACAAGTCACCTGGAACTCTCTCTGTGTTCTCAACATGTTTTTATCAACATTTAGAACTGAATGAGTGAACAAAAGTGTCAATGACGTTTTCACCATCAGGCTAAATGTAATCCATTCACCTGGGCCTGATTAACATCAGATCCGAGCACAATGGGCGCAGCTGCTGGTACTTGTATAGTTGTGGGAGCTGTTGCACCGAAACCTAAAATGAAGATACACTGAGTACTGAGAGCAATGAATCACTTAAAATGTGTTATCCTTTAAGAAATAAAACTAAACTAAGGATGAAACACTAAGCAGCTCAGAGGAACGTTGTTCGTATGTTGGTTTCCTTTTGCTAGTAACTAAACTTCGGTACGCAGTCCGCAAATATCACATCGAGACGTTGAAATGTGTTATCCTTTAAGAGACGCCAAAGGCCACAATGTGCCGTTAAGCAAATTTTACTACACATACTCGTAGAAACGCGTTCTAGCATATCAATTCGAAAGCGGTCCAATTTACGATATTCCTTTTTGTCAGCTCCACGGAAGAAGTTGAGTTGCATTGGATTAGATTCCAGGATTTATAAACAGAGATTCGCATTCTCGCTGTTCTATTTGCAAACTGCATGCCGAATGTCATCTATCAGTGGAAGTTAGCTAACGTCAAAAATTTCATCGAACGCTGTTTTTCACTAACAATAATAGTAAAGTGCTGCATATAAAAAGACAGATGAGCGAACCGGCCACTGTAGTTCCTTGTTGGTTTCCAGTACTCGAGGCAAACAAAGAAGGTTGCGCAGTTTGATTACTACCAAACAGTCCTGTTCCTTGCTGAGAATTTTGACTGCCAAAGATGGAACCTAAAATGAGAGAATGCGGATGAGAGAAGGATGAAAGCAGCACACATTTTTCTCTCCAGTATGCTTGAGTTTCCTCACCTTAATTTAAACTGTGACAATAGCAAGCATACTCGTTAAAAACTGATTCTATAAGTCCTCTAAGAATGAAGCCGCTTTAGAAGACAGTGATAAAAGCACAAAATGAAACGAAATCGAAGTATCTCGTTTCAAACGCAAACCGCTCAATGGTATCCCCTACTAATTAAAGCATGAGGACCAACAAAAAACCGAATATCTCAGATCAATAAAATTACGGCGTTAGCTAAAAACCATATTCTTCATGGCCGCTCACCAGTGGCATTTGTGTTGCCACCAAACAATCCGCCTGGTTTCTGCGTACTACCAAAGAGTCCGCCACCAGAAGCAGCTTGGCCTGAAAAAAATGTGCTTTCAGAGGTTAAAAAACACCAAAAAATCTCTGGAACAAGAATGACGGAACTGGCGAATAACTTAGAGACAAAACGTTCTCAGTATATGGCGGAGGAGTCGACGTACGTACGAAAAAAAAGTATACCAAACAACTACAGTCGTTGTCAAACGTGCTCTATCGGGTTGACGCATTGCGCTTTCGCTGAAGGTATCTGCCTCTCAAGCACCTCGGAGCTGTTTTCGTTTTTTTTTTCTCATGGTTCTACACACTCTACCTCTTTTTCCTTTTTTTCGTGTTTCAGTTTTTGCCAAGGCATCCTCAAAGATTTTTCCTGTAATTGTGATTGTGTAATTCACAGCAAACTTCTCTTTTTTGAACTTTCTAGCTTCTTTGAAAAAAAAAAAACACTACAATTAACACTAATTCAGCACAATTACAAAAAAATCATTCGTTTCAAACTAAAATCATAGAGCTGGTCTCACATAAAACTATAAGACTAGCGGAAAATGACTTTGCTGAGACTAAATAATCCTAGGCGTGTACTATTAAACGAAAAAAGAGAGAAATTATAGAAAACAAAAAAGAGAGCTCCGAGGGGGCTGTGGCACTGTGTTAAGACGTCCCAGCGCTCATTTCCAACAAGAACGCAACGAGTCAATCTCCAGCCGTAAAATATAAGGATAAATTAGTACCAAACGTCGTGTTAGAAGATCCTCCAAATGTGAAGTTGCTAGTTCCAGCCGGTTTCCCGAACAAACTTCCAGTGCTGGTAGTTGTATTCGATCCAAACAAACCTCCAGTCGACGAAGTTGCAGTTTGGCCGAATGGTGAAGATGTCTTAACGTAAAAAATTGGGACAGTCATTCAACAACATTTGAGACCACTCTAACAGTGTTAGTGGTGCTTCCGAAACTAAACGCGCTCGTTGTGGTTGGTACCGATCCAAAAGTAGAGCCACCGAACAGCGAAGTGGTTTGTGGGTTCGAACTGAACGTCTGAAACATTCGTTGTATCCCGCCTATACGATAACTTCAACAAAAAAAGCTGTTTATTCCTACCGAGGCACCAGCAGTATTTCCAAAAAGACTTCCTCCAGTCGAACCAAAAGTCGAAGCACTTGATGTTGCTGGAGAACCGAAAATACTACCCGTTGGCTTGCTACCAAACAAAGAGGAACCCTAAATTGATAAAGTGTGGAAAGGTCATAAGCTAAAAACAACCAGGGATCGTCAATACTTGTGTTGCGTTATTGTTTTGTCCAAACAAAGATGTGCCTTGATTTGAAGACCCGAATGGAGATGTTGTTGCTGGAAGAAACTACTGCTTGAATACTTCATTTGAGTTATGTGCATTATAATAATATCAAATTTTACCAAGAGTAGGAGCTAAGCAATTTTCAACACAACGCAAATTGTATTATATATTTGTATTATACATATACTATAATAGATAAGTACAATTAGAAAAGAATAAAAAAGGTTCCACTTTGACAAATGATGGCAGTCAATATTTTTGACCATGCCCTCTTACAAACAAATTGAAAAAAAACTGTACCGTCCAGAAGTAAATTGCGAATAATATACCTGATGATGACCCGAACAGCGACGGTTTTGCTGATGATGTGCTGCCAAATATGCTTGTACCAGCCGCAGAGGTCGTTGAGCTGCCAAACAGACCGCCACCGGCAGTTGGTGCTTTTCGATTCGCAATGTAGTCGTCGATACGTAATTCCTGTGAGTGACAAATGAGAAAGTAAACACATACTAGCTTCTTCAAAACCTTAGCTGTACACAAGTAACTCAGCAAAGAAAAGAAGTATATTATGAGAATGGAGCCATACCACAGAGGTGCAATTTTGCCCTGGACTCTAAAAAGAGTTAATACTGAACCTGTCTCTACGTATGTTTTTCTTTTTTTTCTATTGTTTTCCATGTTCTCTATCTCCCCTTCTCAACAGCGCCCTCTTGTATTAAGTGCGTGCTACGTTTTAGAAATAATAAAAACATATACATTGAATTCAAACATTGTAATATTCCCAACATCACAATGAAACTACTGAAACTAGATAAACGCAACTGGGCAAATTCTTTGTTATAAAATTACAAATGTTAAGGCATGAAACTAAACATGTATAGGAGCACTGAACTGTACCAGAAAGAAGCACAAACCTCAAGACTTTTCCCTTCATAGGCTTTCATAGCAGTAATGCACATATGTTTAGTACTGATTGTCGTTTGCGATCCATTCTTCATCATGGTGTCCGAAGAAATGAGCGGCTCAAATTTGACTGTCGTGCCATTAACGGAAGAAGTGGCAGCTAAACTTAGTTTGATTAAATCCCTGCTCACACATTACAAACTAGACCAAAAACCAAAATATAGGAACTGCAATCTTCGTCCAGGCAAAACCTGTTGCTGTTGCAGCAAGAATCGAGAGAAATAACTAGAAGATACTCACATCCAAAGAGTCCACCTCCAGCGGACGTTGCTGAACTACCGAACAGTGAGCCACCTCCTGAGGCGGACGAACTCCCAAACAACGATGGCTTGGATTGACCAAAAAGTGAAGTACCAGTATTTGATGCAGGTTGTGATGAACCTTGAAAATAATAATTCCCACATTATCGGGACACTTAAAACACTAAAAATGCAGAAGCATAACTTGCCAAAAATAGAGGTGCCAGTTGATGCTGTGTTTTGACCAAAAAGGTTTGTTGTTGACTTCTGCCCGAACAGTGAACCTTGGGCAGGTGAATTTTGTTGCCCGAATAGATTCGTTGTTGGCTTGTTCTGACCGAAGAGGGAACCTTTAAAAAATTGAAATTCCAATTTCCAACATTGTTATTTGTGAATATCCTCTACTAAGATCAAGCAGAAACCGAAAAAAAAACAACCAGGAATGAGAAATACGAACTGAGAAGAAAGCAATTACCTCCGGAACTACCGAAAGTGGAGCCCGTCGATCCAAAAGTTGACTTTCCGAACATTATCTATTCGGATGGCTCTTGCTCACAACCTCCTGAAAACAGGGTTGCTTGTCGCAAAATCACAGCAAACAGCAGAAATACAATAACATCAACATCAGACCACAGAGAGCGGATGTGTTTGCGCAAAAACCAAAACATTTGATGGCTTACAATAGACACCCTACTCTCAAAGAACAAATACCACCGCAGGTTACACCACAGCACATTGAAAATGTCAATCTGGAAGACATCGGCAACGAAAATGGCAAATACATTTGTAACTCTACAGCTTAACTCATATGAATAATCTACACTCCCATGGAGCTCAAACTAGCAGCCATCGCGCCACTATCGAAATCAAACTCCATTAGGCGTCAAACAAATTACGACGCGTGCATGTACACCGGGAACATAATGGACAGCACATGCGGAGACAGTCTGAGGATCCTTGATGGTTGGTGGCTTCGTGCATTTTTACCCTTTCATGTAAACAGTTCCAAGAGTTGTGGGCATTTCATCAACATGCTTACAAAGGTGTCTTACAAAAAGACGGCTCTTTTCTCTTCTGTTCTCGAGATCGTAGTGTTCCTTTACTGACACCACATGAGCAGATAAGAAGTGCACTACGCAGATGAGAAGAGGGAAAAAAGGAGTTCTGGAGAAGGCAGGGGCGCCTCAAAAGTGCTCCAATCGCTTGCCGAGTAGAGTACTAAAGTCGTTCCTTACTTCCAGTGCGCATCTTCACTGTTCGCTACATAACAATCCAAGATCAGCGTCGCCGTCAAATTCTTCCCTGGTTGTTGATGCAAGCTCTGGCCATATAGTAATGAGAGTGAAGTCACAAATTGTCAGCAATTTAGCAGCAGTCATCGTGCAAATGAATGACGGACTGAAGCAAACATCTGAGTGAAGGTGTCATACCCTCCCGGTTCCAATAGATTATCAAAATCAACGGAAACCCTTTATGTTTTGATGTTTTCTCCGGTTCCATGAATTTTCTTGTATTGTGTTTATATTTTCCATGTTTCTGTTAGCAGAATAGTAACATAGAAAATATAAGCGGAAATATGACCGCGATGTATGTCGGTCTTTGAACGTGCACGAGTTCAGGGACTAACGGTACTTGCCCGTTTATCAAGGCGTTGAAATGTTCCTCCTAGATGATCAGGGTTGCCTACTTGGAGGCGACTCCGTTGGCAGTGTTTAGGACGGGGGAACATCTCTTGGTCTTGCTGCTAAACTGCCTTAGCAGAACATATACTTTTCTAGAGTTTTTGTCCTCCCACGTCTTTCAAAATCCTTCGCTTTTGACGTCCATTCGCGGTCTTATTTCAGTTTACCACGCAACGTCCTTTTCAGAAGCTTTTCTGGTTGAAATTACCACCCCTGCTTGCGACACATACAGCGCTGTACGTGGATCTTGTCTATGGAGATGCGAATGCGAACTTCTTCCTCGGTGCTAAAACCGGGATTGTTTTCTTTGCACCGCCCTCAATGCATTCAGTGATAGAGTCGACGTCATCCACTCTCTTCTTGGTCCGTAATCCAATATTGACCGTTGGCGGAACTTCCTTCTGCATTCGTCTCCTTTCCGACCTGCCAGGTCGACCTTCGGTTGATATTGAACTCCACGACTCCTTCTCTGGAACCCGAACCATAAAACTGAGAAGAACTGGGCTTTGGTCGAAATCGAATGCGACGTCCCAAACATCTCTACATTTTCGGATAAGTGATGTTGTTTGTCAGAACGCAATCGAGCTGAAACTTAAGTGTCGGCACCTTCTACTTTCGCTACTCTTCTAGCTATCGGATTGCTTTTCAAGTCCCATCCTTGTATTCGAATCAGTTCCGACAATTACCGCTTGCTGTCTTGGTATCGTGGATATCAACGCATTGAGTTCATCGTAAAACGCGTCCTTGTTGTAGTGCTCAGCGGTTTCCGCTGGAGCACGATCCAGAGTTCGAGTCCTCTGCGATTCCGCAATCGTACAAAGGCGCATTTTGATGGTGCTGATCCGAGCTCTTCCACCAGATTGTTGTAGTCCACTTTCCTTTCATCAACATCGCCTAAATAGATGGTGTAATTTTCGATACCAATGATGAGGCGATCACTAGTGTGCCTTTCCTGCAATGCAGAAGACGGTGGATGCAGATATCGCAGTAGGGTAGACAGAGCGGCTTGTTGGAGTTCACTTGGCAGCGACCGCCAGTTCAACGTTACGAGACGGATTTCTGTTCCCAAGGATTCCATGTCTTCCTCAGGCATATGACCTCGCAGAATATGGTCTCTGGCATGGTGTTGAACAACAGCACCTTTGGCAATGTATGGGAAGCTTTCGCCATTAACAGTGCGGGTTATATTGCCCGTACGCTTTCAACGTGCATACTCAAGTGCCTAATTGCGTTTTGTAAAAACAAGGTCACCACGAGGTGGTAACAATCAAACTTGTATATGAGCTCCATGTATATATATTTATTTATATATATAAAGGATAAAGTGTCTGACGTTAATCAGTCCGCTTGGGATGCGCCACCACGTTCACTTAAATTCAGAATCGTTTGAGGTTTTGGAACGTGTAACTGACCTATACAAAGACTTGCGGGAGCTATCCGACGTGGTCAAGTCAGTGTTTTTATCCTCTCAGACAAGTCTGGTACCAATTTACCCCGTGTAGACAGCGGAACCTCTCACCGACTGCGCTACACCCGCCCCTGTATATATACATGTATTTATTTATATATAATATGTCCAATGCATGCCAAATTGGACAATTGCTTTGGTCTTTTGAATAAGCTATCCTAGTACATAAGAATCACGAGGAAAAAAAACCTAAAGACAATCGGCTGTCGTTTCTCAATGTGCCTTTGTGAAACACTGTCCTCGTGGAAGGCACGGGTATTGCGTGGTATCGGCAGTTATCTATGTATGGGGTCGTAAAAAAGTCATCAAAGTCATCAATCTGTTTACGTGTTCATTGGAGACGGTATCATGACAACTCCTTTCAGGATAGCAGTTACTATCTTGGGACGTAACCAGACGTTATGACGCGAGAAACATTGGAAGCCTTCTGTATAGCAACCATAAGTCCGGTCATGAATCGCGAAGAAAAATGCATCGCTGTGACCAACAACCTGTCGCCGTATCAGGACCTTTGCTGGTTTTGACCTATGGGCTCAGATGCAAGGGCATTGTTAGTTTGGTGGTCTGCTAACATCACGGTTTTATGCCTATCAAGGCGAGTGTTATTGTGGCTTGCTTCTCCGGCGTTGTCTTTGAGTAATCTGTTTGCTAAGTCATATCTTGTGGCGTGACGATGCGGTTTGAGAGGATAGATTACACATATCTTTCATCTTCCAGGCTCTGAAGAAGGCGACGACGCCGAAACGTTAAAAATCGATAACAATCTTGGTTTTGCTTAGAAAATTAGTTCAACAATGCTTATGCTGTTCTTCAAAAGTCATAAGTTAATAAAGTATCTTTGCTAGTGAGGGAGCATTACGTTATGTAAATCCAACAGAAACTCACCGGCTCGAAAAGAGATGCGGTGTAAATTTATGTGTCGCAACAGTTGACGTTCGTTTGGACATCGAAGCAGAACGTTTTATAAAAAATCCGGTTTTCTTAATGGAGATCTCAAACAAACAACAAAGGTTCTCGAGAAGGATCTGAACGAATGAACGTTTTGTATCTCTGTCAACTAACTCTCAGTGGATACTACACCTTTTCATCAATACTGCAGACATAGAATCTTTGACTATTCCCTTCGACCTCCGTTTCCGTAGTGTTGCTTTCTTGTTTTATTTTTACGTTATTTCTTAGTGCTGTACATATAGTCACATCCGTGATTGAATTTCGTGGTTTATTGCTATGATTTGGGGCGGGTGTAGTGCAGTGGTTAATGGTTCCGCTGATCGATCGGAGGTTCGAATCCGCCCTAGCGCTCACCATGCCTTTCACTCGTCTGTTGGGGTTGATAAATTGGGAGCAGACTTGTGTGGGGGGGCAACACTGACTAGATACATCGGCTAGCCCCCTCCTCACTGCCCTCACCGCGTAGGCCAGTTACACGTTCGTGACCCTCAAACTATTCTGAATTGAAGTGGACGTGGTGGCCAAGCGGATTGATTAACGCCAGACACCTTCACTTTATTGCTGTGATTACGATTTTGTCTACGAATGGATCCTTCGTAACACATACGTTTCCAAAACTTGGCGACTTTATTCCGATGACTTCACAGTGACTTTGTTGCTTACTTAACCTCATCCAATCTCTAGCCACATTCTTTTTATTAGTTGCTCTTTTTCTTTGTTGATATTATGGCTGTCTTTCAGATATCTAAGGAGCTTTAAACGTGAGGAACAGCAATAAACTGATAAGATAAGCGATATCTGCTCAGAACAATCAAAACCAGTTACGTCGGTGTGGTTCTGGAAGTTTCGACGTCTTCATGGCTTCGTTTAGAAGGTGGTTACCTTCAGCCTTCCACATAAGCGAAACATCCGATTAATGTCGTTAGCAACATCACGATAATGCAAAATGGGAACTCGGTGATTGACCGTCAATGGATCTCAATACAGTGGTCGTGGATTTTGGTCAATATTGGTCAATATGGGCGTCATCATGTAACGCAGCTCTTCATCAGTTCACTGTTGTTTTGCCGAGCGGGCAGGCTTGTTGTCACAATGACTGTGCTGTTTAGTGATCCACTTCAACACGAACAGAGTAAAGGACTTCCTCTCATTTTCACCTAACATTCTTTAAGAGGCACGTATGTCCTGTGGGGAATTTCTCAGCACTGCTGGTTCTTTAATATTTAGTCGTTCTTTTCTTTACTTGCAAGCAAAGTGTAGCTGAGCACGCACAACTACTACGGTCTCCAAAAGAGATTTGCTGAAACGACTCGCATATATTGCCAGTTTACAACCGTGCACTTCTCGAGTTATTTTCCGAACTAGAAGCTAATGGTGTGCCAACTCTCCTATGATTTCCACATTTTGGGCTCTTATTTCCCCCCTTTTTATCAAATATAGTTCTTAGAAAAACGTGAAGGGATGGCTCCAATCTTTCCTTCTTGCCGCGCGTATCTCTACGTTGACCGTTGGTCGAGCGCAGCCCCGCTTGTTTGGCAGCGCTCCGTCGCATCGATTGAACCTTCTGGTAGATTCGAGAGCACCTCTAGCACATTTCCAGATATTCAGCAAAAATAAGTCATCTTGTCTTAATCTACTTCACTTACGCGAATTCGTTGCGTGACTTGTCATTTGCATCCAGGAAACACTTCACTTTCACAAAAGTGAGCATTTGAAAGAAACACATTTTCTATTCCACCCTATTATCCGTCATTACCTTGATTAAAGCTTGTTGTTGGTTATTGCAAAAACTCCTCCGCCTCCACTCTCAACACGTTTTTTGTAGTAGATTGAACGAGAATGTGTCAGTATCTATTAGTTTACGGCACAAGCGAACAAAGTGTCTCATTACTCTCACAGTTCTGTTTACTCTTAGCTACTTGAAATGAGTGGGATTTTCCGAAATCTTAGTTCATTTTACGGTTTTTGACTACAGGTTTTACAAAACTGGAGTAGTGAAATTATATTTGTCAAAAGCAAACTAGGCGAGTAATAGCTGCTACCAGTTGATTTTTGAGCTTGAGAGCAAGCGTGCTTTTTGTTTATTTGATTTTTTTTTTGAGAATAACAAAATGCCACACACTACAAATGCAGATTAATGATTTCTTCCACGACAGCCTATGCACTGTAGAGGGTCATAGCGACCTGCTTTGTGATGCAGTTGCGGTGAGACACTCGTCACCCAGGCGCACTTTAGGGCTGAGCTACGATCCCATCGCGTCTTTTCAAATGCAACCGCTTACTCAATTACATCACAAATCAGTTCGTTCTGACCTATTCTACCTTTCTGCCAGACCGTTCATTTGCGCTCTACGAGACTTTTTTTACACGAAGAATGTGTGACACCCGGGTACATTTTGTACTATTTTCCTCCCGAAGAACAACATACTGGTAAGCGAATTTAGAAGTCGTATTTTGCCCGCTATTTAAAAAGAGGGAACACTGCGTCTGAGGTGACTTCCTATATTAGGGTGCTGCAAAGAAAGTTGCTTAGCGGATGCACAAAATATAAAAGGTGACAAGTTCACATATTGCTTACAAAAAGATCAAAATACTGCTTTATTTTATTGTCAGTACCGAGGTGCCTTCATTTTTCTGAAGTTTTACTAAATCTAACGCAAAACTTTTCCTTTGAACAGTTGTCGCTATAATAAAATTTATTGGTCACGCTTTCACTTGTAGTTTCTTTCATGATTTCCGCAATTACTCCACTATTACAAATGTTGAAATCGACTCTGTTTTTCAGATGGCTCTTCGTCTAGCAAATTCCGGCAGGCAAGCTGTCAGGTAAGCGTGTACGCTATCTTCGCTTCTCCTAGTTTACATATTTTATTCTAATATTGATAATATTAGCTACGAGAATCCCTAGGCACGTGAATAATGAGTCATGCTATTGATTTTTTGATTGTTTTCGTCTTCAACAAATGCCGGAGCGTATTCCTCGTGACTCCGAAGTTATTTGTTATCCCCTTCATACTAATAAAGGATTTCTTCTTCTCATTTCTTTCCACTCACTCATGAGTGATGTTACAAATTTGTTTATGTACTTAGTTGCTCATGCACCCAACTTCTATTTTTGATTCGAACAAGGCAAACAATTTTTTTGGAAAGCGTAACGAAACCATTCAAAATTCATCAAATAAATGCTCCTTCATTTCCATCTTTTGGTCGGAGATGACACCTAGATTTATTTGTTGTAGGAATTATTCTAGAATTTATTCACAATTTTTAGGAATGTAGTAATTTCTGAGTGAATAATTCTTCTATGCTGAACAGCAAAACAAAGTACAATCACTTTTAGTTTTACATATGTGATTGACTTAGTGCTCCAAAAAAAGGACTTTGCTCTTTGAGATGTCTCCGTCAATCCGTCGGCACCTGTTATGCCTCATGTAAAGAAAGTTTTTCTATTTCGGCCTGTTAACCATACTTTTTCATTCGTTTTAAAAGCAACGTCAACGAAATCTAAATCCAAGTCGTATAGTGTAAGCTCAAAGAATTTTTCCACAATATATGACGAGGGAGGTACAAGCAAGAAATGTGGTATGCGAGTTTTTCCACTTTTCTTGCTTGCAAGCTTCTCAAGCGGTTTACGTAACTTCATGGAGTGCTACTGACAATTAATCCAATTTCTACGAATGGAGAGACCGAAATAGTTCAAGCCAGCAATGGTTCTTCCTTTAGTTAAGAGTTACCGAACACAGTGAGACTTTGCATCTTTTTATAGCCGGGTCCAAACGACATGAAGCTCAGTGCAGTTACGTAAGCGGCTGTGATCGAAGAGACGCGGCTGAGATCGAGTTGGTTGGGACAATCGCGAACTGCAACGATGAGTGGTGCTATCAAGGGTTTGCCTTGATTCTAACCGCTACGCTCCGCCCCACCGACCTTTGAGCGCGACCGCTTACGTACGTGCAAGAGCTTCATGTTGTTTTTACCCGGCTTCATCACTCCAAACATGACGACTTTTGTAGTGAACGCACCACTTGTAGAGAGGCATGTTAGCGTTCTCTCTGCGTAGTATTTCACTTACATGAAATTCATTAGATTTCAAAGGCTAACTGGAAATTGGCAGAGGACTTTGAAGATATTCTTGATTGGAAAAAAAAGCAAACGATTGTGTCCAGATGCTTGTGGAGACGATCGGAATGTGATTTCGTTCCTACGCCCCTTTTTTTTCTAATAGATTTTCTAGAACTTTTTATTTGAGAAGACTTTTTAGTTAGGAAGAAGGATGTTTTTCCGGGAAGATGGTAAAGAATCAGGTAGCCTCAATCATTCTGGAACACTATAATGCGAAAATAATGAAGCAAACTCAAGGTGAAATACAGTTTTTGATTCTCCGGGATTTTCATAGCTGTGAAAGAGATCTTTTTCTTAGTTTTTCATTGGGCTGATCTCTAATTGAAACGCCCATTTCAATTGTCTTCTAATGAAGTCATCTGCTTCTGTTCCAACCTTGTTTTGCAAGTTCTCTTCCGTCTATCCCTAGTAAATTCCTGCATTGTATGGTAAACTATTGGTGAAATTCTATATTCGTATAATTCGATACAATGTAAAGTTCGCTCTTGTTTCAGGGTCTTCGTACGTGCGATGTCAGGTGGATACGGTGATGGGGTTGGAAAGGTAAATATTTTCCATTATTTCTATGTGGTTTTATGACCTCTTTTAATGACTTGAGGGACAAAGAGACTTGAAGGGAACACAACTATACCCTCGTTTTTGGTGTTCCAGCGTTGAAGTGGTTTAGCAACAGTTTGTTAGCAGTTACATCTGCTTAGTATTTGCAGGGAGGTGGCTCTGGAGGTTCGATTCGTGATGCTGGCGGTGCTTTTGGAAAGATGGAGGCTGCTAGGGAGGATGAGTACTTTTACAAAAAGGTGGGATTTTACAAACTATATAGGAATTGTCAGTAAGAAAACTGGGTTATGATTAAGCAAAAAGAACAATTGGATGAGCTGAGAGCTCATATTCAACAAGAGATTGAGCACCACGAGAAGCAAGTGGAGAATCATAAAGCGGTACGTTATTTTTAGTGAAACTATAATCAGATAACATTGGTATCTGAGTTGTAATTACATCTCTTTAAGATTCTCGAGAGACATCGCAAACGCGTGAAGGAAATTGAAGAAAGTCAGAAGAAGAACTAAATGATTGCTCAACAAATAACAGCTAGTTGATTTAGAATCTTATCTACACTCTATTTTGATTTGTCTTTTCGATTATGACCCCTATCTGAGTTATGTTTTTATCGTTCAATCCACAATTTGGATAATAGAGGTGTTGTAATGAAACTTTTAACTGAGAAGTTGAGCTTTGGATCATAAAGTATAAGGATCCCCGGGGAACAAATTTTGTTTTATTAATGCTTCATTGAAGAAACAGTCAGTCTTAATCGAAAATTCCGCATTCTAAATTCGTATATAAAGTTCTACTAAGAAAAAGGAAGACAGAGCTGAAACTAGTACTCCTTTAACTTCACCAAATCCTCCAAACAAGGGGGAAAATGTGGTTTGGAGGCTACTCAGTGGCGCTCTTACTTCTAAACGATCTGTCTTACTCTTTTCGTAGTAAGTTTAGCTTACATGTCATAGATCCTCTAAGACTAATGCTTAGGCCTGAGGGCTCTGATTAATTTGCTTATTTTCTTCGAGAAATAAGGGGATCACTGAGTGCCCCCTTCCCCAAACACATTTTTCCCCAGCTTACGAGATAAATAACCAAGTCATACTATGTGCTACTTCCAAAGAAAAAAAAAACCGAAAATGGATTCAATAGCAATCCACGACGACTAAGCATGCATGCAACCTCTATCCTCACAATTTTAATTCGTATTCGCAAGTTGGTGGTCCTAAAAAGGGCCGCTGGGTTAGCCTTTATGAAGGCTGTGCACATTCGACTGTTTCGCGGCTTTAACGGGACTTCCACAGTTAGCCCCCTCCACAGCAACCCACGACCAGCGAGCCACTCGCCGAATTCCTTCCTCGACTTCGATGCAAGCTCCGGCCAAGTAGTAGTCAGAGGGAAGTCACGAAAACGCAGTAATTTAGCAACAGCCATTATGCAAATGAAATAGTCTAACGACGGGAACGGTCCCTTTGCCCTTTGCTCTATGGACGTCGTTGCACCTGTTGTGCCCCACTACCTTTTTCGCGCTATTACAGTACTGGGGGAGTCGAAGTACCCACCACGATGACACAACATACAGTAGGAAAGCAGTTCGATTCTGTCGCGTCAGAGGAACTATTGACCATAAATATGAGATTTTCTGTGTTGAACCGAAACCAACAACACATCGTTTTGGAACTACTTTAACACTCTTCAGCCGGTTTTTTTAGTGGTTCTACTTTCCCTTTATAGAACTTCATGTACGGATTTAGAGTGCGGAATTTTCGATTATCACTGACTGTTTCTTCAATGAAGTATGAATGAAGCAAAAGTTGTTTCTTTTCCAGAGACGGGACCGTAATTCTCTCTTCAAGTTTTATCAAAGTGTATTTTGTTAAACGGCCCTCACAAAATGACTACGACTCCTGGAAGAGTTGAATGGTCATGAATTCTCCGACAGCCGGTGATTGTCGTTTTCCGAATTTATGCCACGAATTACGCATTTCACCATAATACTTGTGAACAACCACTCCCAAACTATCAGGGAGCTTCCCACCTGCAAAATTTCCTCCAACGCTTCTAATGGAGCATCAGGGAGGTCCACGTATACATAGTAAAACACGGACAGAAAGAAGAATAGTGAAACAGGCCGATCCACTCTTTATTTCCTAATAACCGATCTTAGTAGGAATTTAACACGATGCAACCGAACTAATTATTTAGTCATACTTGAGGGAAGTTACAATCACAAAACGAAAACGACAACAACAACATTTCTTGCCGAGAACAATTCTGTATCTGTGGATACAAATCTGCGCTTCATAAGGAAAATGGAGTGATTCAAGCACAATCAACTTCCGATTCTATAGTCTCTATATTCGTTGCAAAATCCAAAATCCAAGTATAGCACATCCCGACCTACCCTTGGAAAGTATGGAGTTTACGGAACCCATGCAGAGAAGACTTTTTTTTTGCAATTTTGCCTTGTAGAAATTACTAACCCATTCAGAAATAATTGGAACATTCATTCTCAGCTTTTAACAATTACCACTTTACCAGGACTTCACAAAAAATTCAAATGAGTGAACCTTGCTAACAACGTCAAGCACGACTGAATTCCTCACAAACCTTCCTTCTCATCAAACAAGAAATCTCGGCAAGTCAAATGGTTTAAAGAACATGAAATTGGCATGGATTTGCCTTGACGTAATATCTGGATGAAATCGAACAATAAAAGTATTCATATAAGATCTAACAAAAAATGAGATGACAGAGAGATAGACAATAAACTGATCGAATTAAAATGCTAAAGAGAATTAGTCAATGGGGAACGCATCGAGGTCTCTGTATGAGGTGAGCGGCCTTGCCGATTCTGGCGTGAAGCGTGGACCGCGATCTCGAGGCGGACCACCACTACCAAAACCCGCGTAACCACGTCGGCTTCTGTCTGCGTTACTTGCATAACCGCGATCGGACCCGCGGTCAGCGCGATCGCCGCGATCTCCTACAATTGGAAGTTTACGGAGAACAAATAAGACAAATGAAAATAGCGAAGTGCAACACATTGGGCCTATATATTCAAAAAGATAGGGAATAAATATGGACCTATAAACTAAAACTTTCTACGGGGATTATCTACAGTAGTTTTAATTTTGAAGCATGACTCTTTAGCGGAAAGTGGTTGAACATTAACATTAAAATCGTCTGATGGTTCAAGAGCAATCACTCCCAACCCATGAGGAAACATGTCCATGGACGTGCTTCAAAGTTTCTGAACCGGGGATGTTTTAATCTTTCTGCTTTGTGAACAAAGAAAAAAACTAGAAAATATGGTGACCGTGTCGGTAGACGTTTTTAGTATTTGCAAGTGTAATGAAATATCAAACGTAGGAAACTGATCCAGAAGATTAACTGACTATGCTCAAACATGTAGCTCGTTTTCAGAAAAACTGGATAGATTATCACTTGGTTGGACTAGATCAAATTTTAGCTAAAATCGCTCCTGTATCAACTTTTAGAGTATGCGAGACCCTCTATAAATGAGGATTCAATAAGCTTCGGGAGATACAAAGAAGGAACCAATAAATCAATAAAATCAACACCTTCGGCGCAAGGCAACTATCGCAGGGTCAAAACGACATGAAGCACGTACGCAATTGCGTTCTCTCGAAGCTCTTCGGTGGAGCGTAGCGGCTAGGAGCCTGGTGAAACTAGCACCATTCATCGCTGCGGTTTACAACGGTCCCACCTCGGTTCCAACTGCTACCTCGCTGTTTCGAGCGCGTGCGCAACAATATTAACCAACCGGCTAAGCCGAAACAAGAAGTTAGAAAAAATCGGCAAAACTTTCAAAGCACCTTGTACAAAGTTTGCTCAGAAGCGATTTTGATAAAATTTTGCAGCAGACCTTTTTGAGAAGGGAAAAGCTCCAAAGTGATAATCTGATGAGTATAAGATAAATGAAAAAATTATCGGCGCCTGCTCGACCAGTTCGAAGAACAACGGGAGTCAAGAAACCAAGATGAAAGTTAGGTAACCTGGCTATAACAAGCGCTTTTATAATTATGGATGAAAGGTCTAAAATTAAAATATAAAATAATATGGACATCGAAACCCACATAATTTCTTTTTAGCAAACTCTCGGTGATAGTAGATCCAGAACGACTTTTAAGACAGACTCCTACATTTTTTTCAATGAGTGGATTCTTGGTACAAATCGGCGCAATTTAAATTGTTGCAAGACATCAAAAAAAAAAAAAAACGTCTGAAAGCATAATTTTAGATGCGTCACTACTTCTGTAAAGTTTCACTCGCTGATGCAGGAACTGGATTGAACTCAGATGTGCAATACGGTGTCTTGATCACCATAATTACCACAATACCATGATTTTCGAGATGTGTTAAATCCAATTCTTGGTTTTACATCGTTACATGCTTATGTTTATTTCGTATTTTTCCACAATACATAAAAAAGTTTACCTCAATCCTACCAATATGGTTCTAATATGCTAGTACCCCCAGAGAATCCGGAAATATAATACACGAGTTTTTTTTCATCATATCTTTGATCTAAAATGGAGCTGAAATGCAAGACGGATCTTTCCATTTATGAGAAATGGATGCATAAATCGAAATCGTCTTATTCTAATATATTGATGAGGTCAACAAGTGAAACGGAGAACTTTGTACTGTATCCGTTTCATTGCACAACAGATTTGAGATGGGAAATGGACGTAAAAAAATCGCCATGTACATCTTCTATTTCTGCTGGGATCCAATTCAAAGGTTGCGCATCAAAGATCAAGGCCTAGCAACCACGGAAGCAAGAAACCCCTTTTCAGCAACTGCACAACTAACTTTTTTTGCAGCTAAAAGTACACATAAATTCTGCAATCACGTTTTTCAAATCTCTAAATGATCAAAACAGGAATGAAAAATGACCAGGTACCCATTCCAACTTGCGTTTTTCGTTCATACTGCCCTTCTGGATACCGTACATTCGAAGGTCTTCCGATTTCTAAGATTCCACTATTATTCATAAACAATGATAATTAAGATGTTACGCATAGCAGTGGTAACATTTCCTAGTAGCATTTCGAATACATTTCTATATTCATGAACTCACTTGTATATCTGTCATCTCTACGATCATCGTCCCTAGGTGGAGGAGCTGCTGGTTTCACCTCGACGTTCTGTGGTCTGACTGGGTCTGCCAAATAATTATTGTAAAAGGTCGCCTGAATAATACATTTTTGGTAAGCAGCATTTAAGGAAAACTATTACCATTAAAAAACTGTACCTCCTCCCGGACTTCTTTAAGCTTCTCTTCATGTTTACTAGTGAGGTGTTTACGAATGAAATCTGGACCTTTGAATTTCTTTCCAGATAACGGACAGAGCCATTTATCCTGGGAAAGTTCAACAGTGTTCGCTTGAATGAACGCTTCGACTTCTCTGAAAAAAAACTTTAAGATATCAAGGAAAGTTACCAGACCTTGGTCTTCATCAACATTTGTCTATCTGCTTCTATAAGGGCGACAGCGATAATCAAAATTTAGCACTTACGGAACTTAACCCTTAACTGCTGCACATTTACAATACTCCTCTGAAACTTACTTGTCTCCATCTTTTTTCCCCATTTTCTCCATTTCATCTGCGGTGACATACGATACCTGCATCAGACTTGAATCTAGACGTTGATTGAAGCCATTGATAAACTCCTATAAATATTGTACGTAAAATAATGTGTAGAAACTCGTACATCTGAACTCTCGTTGTTTTCACCAAAAAAATTCACAAGCGTAAGACAATACGTAGTGGAGTAGTGGACAGGTTTTACCCTTAACTGCAGACTTCCGCGAAAAAAAAAGAGAGAAGAGAGAAGAGGGAAAGGAAAAGGGAGAGCAAGAGAGGAAGGAGAGTCAGAGAAAAAAGAAAGACAGTTTCGCGCATTACTTGCGAACAAATAGAGCAGACAATGTATTAGTTATGTTATATCATATATCGGTGGTATATCAGTAGTCTTCCACGCCCTCAGCCATTAAAATTTGACAATTTCTTACTGAGTTGAACTTTGTCGAAACAAGTTTCGTGCCGTCCTCTGATGTCCCAAATTGCGTTGGAAGAACACCTCGAACATGTAGCATGCCACACCTAAACAGTAGCCACTTGCATACTTTCAGTCACATCTTTAAAAACAGCATACCACGAATCTAGGATGGTACGGATTTCAGGTAGAATATTCGTATACGGGGATCATAGATTATGGAGACCGCAGTGGTTTCGCTCATCTCTCCCTGAATCACTGCAAGCACCCGGCTCCTGAATGCTGTTCTGTGCGATGCCTACTATTGCAGCACGCCACCCTTGCACGCGTAGCGTCCCTTACCACCTATCGGAGCAGTCCGAAAATTGATTTTCGACGAATGGCAGGGCGGAGGCGGCGCAAGGGGTGGAGCGTTGCAGTAGATGGTGCCGTTCAAAACAGCAGTCCGGAGGCGACTGTTTGCAGTGATGCAGGGAGAGATGAGCGGAACTACTCCATTTCCATACGATCACGTATATCAATACTCCACCTGAAATCCGCACCACCTCAGATTCGTGGTATGCTGCCTTTAATGGAGTTCACTTAATTAAACGAAAATAAATGTAACTCCGTAATAACAACCACTTCATACATTAAAGAATCTTATCTCTACCGTAATTTACTTTAATAAAACTAATATAAATGAACTCATCTGTTAGGCATGGCATCTTCATTAGGATACTCTATGTGTCCATAGAAATCGATAGAATGTACCATACGTAGGTACAGAATCAGCAGATCAAGCGCATGAAGCAATGGCTCGTCACGCACGAATGGGACCTTTTCGTCGGTAGAGGTGGCTACTGTGGATGTTGCACCTCGAGAAATGCCTAAAATCACTAAGATGTCCACGAAACCTCCACAAACTGAAGACATAAACTAAAATTTACAAAACAACGAAAAGACTTTGAATCCCCCAGGTTCAAGAGTTTGTCTCAAAAAAATTTAGAGTACTGAGAAATAAGCGAGCGTTTTAAGTGAATAGTGCACATAGGAATAGGAAGTACTTAAAAAGGTTGTATATCATTAAAAAGGAAATTTCTAGAAAAAATTATAATGTCTAGTTTTTTTTAAAAATTCCATTGATTCTTGTGGACCAAATGAAGGATTTTCGACATCAAATTTTTGCTATTAATCAAAGTGACAAATCCGGCGAAGCCAAATGTCTACAATATTTCTGCTACAGAGAGCAGCGAATGAAGCATGAAAATTTTGAAAAAAAAAACAATGAAAGACTTGGAGAAAGATGAAAAAAAACCAAAAAAATAAACCTGAAGAAAAACCAAAAAGAGGCAACTAAAAAAATTCTTATAGATGAAGATGATGATGAAGTAAACAGTTGAAAGCGAATGGAAGAGCAACAATAGAGGGTATGCTAGTGGTTAATTTGTAGTAGTTCTTATTTTAAAGATTTAAAAATGTGGTTTCCTCCCCAACCAGCAACAATTGTGACCAGTGTGTGATCAGTGTTTAAGGAAAAATTCTAGTTTTAAAGGAATTTTTAAGAGCAAAGAAAATGGAGAACGCTATTTTCAAGCATTACAGTCAAATCAAAACGACATGAAGCACGATGCGATTGCGTAAGCATCTGCGCTCGAAGCGTTTCGGTGTAGAGTTGGAATCGAGGTGCGACCACATCGAAGGACAGCGATGGATGGTGCTAGAAAGGGTTCTACTACTTTCCTAACGGCTACGCTCCATCGCGCCGCTTCCACTGTAATCGCTTACACAACTGCAACTGCTTCAAATCGTTTTGATCCTACACAAAAATTTTATTGCACAAGAGGTCTTCGCTTACAGCTAAACCTTTATCTATTGAAATTAGAATGCCAGAAAATATAGAAGAAAGTTCTATTCCGCATTTAAACATGCACATTAACAAGTTGTATTATGTACTTTGGTATTTTGCTACACTCACAAAGATGACATAAGAAATAACTCCGAGCAGTGTAATTTTGAAAGTTTCCCTCAAAATAGTGTAGAGCAGGCAAAAATCAACTAATTGTCTTTCCAATGCATAATTGTTTACTCATTCAGACTTGAATAATGAAAAACGGTGACAATGAAACAAATCCTGGTTCACCTACCAAGCATTTCCTCTTCCTCAGGACTTGGTTCGTCGCATTCCCTCAGCACTGGTCGCACCTTAATCAAAAACAGCATAACAGCTCCATTCAGTTCTTCTTCACCGTTAACGTTTTCTCCTAATTCATTGCCTTTTCCTCATTCTTCTCTGGTGTCCCCTTTAGAGCGGTGCTGCATGCTTGTTTTTTTCTCTTTTCTACTTCAATACTTTCTACATAACGCTCACTCTCCCAACCTGTCTAAGAAGTGGATTTTTCGACGTTGCAACAAGGTCAACACCCGTCAATATGTCCTTATCCCGCTCCTCCTTCGGTTCGTCCTCACAAAATAACCCGACTTTCTTATCCATGAGTGCGACGAGCTGAAGAAAGCAAAAATAAACAAACTTAATTAAGGTAATCTATAAAATCAAGATTCGCACCTTGGCTGCTTGCTTAATATCGTTTCGTGCCACATCCTGATGGCAAGAAACACCACTAATGCCTCGAATACGTCTTGTCAGATCACGATTCAATATTACACTGAGGTCTGTCGAGTCGTTGAGCTGAACATTTCTTGAACATGTATACTAAAATAAAACTGCTGTAAATCCTTTCCCATTGTACCCCGGTTTTTATGTGAGGAGTAGGCTATACATACGTGACCGGTTGATGGTTCACTCATATATCTGCAATATGTTAATCATTTCTTAGATCCAGTTTGCGTGTCAGGAAGATTGGTAGGATGTTTTAAAAGAAGATAACATCTTTTGGTCTCTGGCATATGAAATACTTCTAAAGAGAAAAAAACAACACCTACATAAGATCGCATTTTCAGTATCACCTTCAGCCTATTATGTGATCGTAAGATCCGAACTAAACCTCCGCGTTTTTACAAGTATTGTATCCACGCATTTTTTCGACCTTTTAGGGTGATAAGCCAAAAGCACCATTTGGACATCCACAATGTTAGAAGCAGAACAACAAAATTTTGGCTCATAGGTCAATGTCTACACCGGCAACAATGTTTTTGTTTCTAACATTTCGTGTGCTCAAATTCATCACAATTTCTAGAAGAATACGCCCGGGAGCGACAGGTAGTACAACTGCTAAGGATTCTTCCAGCGCTACGCGGGCATCACTATAATTTTGGTTTTCGATCTTACACAAGCAGAATATGGCTAAGGCAAAGAAGTGCTGAATTCTTAGGGCTACTCACCTTCGTCTGATTCAAGGTCCAGCAGATCTCCTTTATGTTCACATCTCGCTTATAGGTGGCCCAAGCACGTCGCAAGAAATTTCGATCAGCATGTGGCTCACTTAAAGCGATTCGAAGAAAACCTGGACTGCGACTGCAGATCTGGAAAGAATTCGTGCTCTGTAGAACAGTGAGGTGTTCTTTTTCTAGAATGAGATCACAGATAGGAAAATATTAAATGCATTCTGGATTCCTGCTAAAAGTTCTAGTACGAACAGCATGTACTAATGTTTGACGATCATCAGTAATCTCTTGCTTCGTATCGTTGCGTAAGCCGTGGACCCCAAACTCAATCGGCGTCTATGCTTCGAGTGATACTCACACAGCCGCAGTGAATATCAACTTCGGTGCTGATATTCTCCGTAGAAAACGGTGGAATTGAGAGTTGGTTTCTCCTGCTCTATTGGAAAATTATCTTTTATCAACTTGTCCTAATGTCAGTAGAATATCCAGAGGGGGATATGATATTTGGAGACCCAAATTGCAAATATATAATCATGATCAAAATCATGATAAGGATACATAGCAACGAGCTTAATTTGTGTCTGTGTACGTGCATGTGTGCCTGTTTGTTTGTGTGTCATGAAATTCCAAAAAGAGGGTGACACATGTCCAGCGGCATCGGTATGGTGCACCGACACCACAAATCTATAAAAAGGGGTGAGACGGGTCCCACGATGTCACATTGGTGCGCCGATGTCTCAAATCTATAAAATGGGGTGCGGCCCCTGTGGAGACAAAATGGTGCGTCGGCGTAAAATAGGGTGACACGGGTCCAACGGCGTGGAATTGCTGTGTCGCTGTGTAGAAGTATAGCGCAATAACTTCATGCATGTGGCAGAAGGTGAATGAGACATGGTGAACCTATTCACAATCGCGACCACTCCCCGTGTTGCGCTGCACTTCGCTGACTTCTCGTACCTATTTCCTCAAGTTTTTAACATGCCTTCTTCAGAAAGTGGAAACACACAGACGTTCAGACAGGTAAATAATAAATTATTGATATCACTCTCCGAACAAGACGTGATTAATATTCGAAACTAACAGCTTGTGATGTATAGATTTTGAGCAAATAAATTGCATTCACACTCTGAAGAAGGCGATTTCGGCCAACCGTTGCGCCAATGATAAAGGATTGTAAAAACCTTGCGTCTGGCTCAAATTAAGAACACATACTGAATCATCATCATCACGAGGTTTATCGAAAGTCGTACATGGAGAAACTTGTTGGTTCTCGAAGGTGGCGCTGGATAATTTGGGTAAGTTTGTGTCAACCTGTCTGACCTCTCTTCACGTCGATTGTGATGTTAATGTAGGACGTGAAAATTATGGTCATGAAGTTGCTATGCTACCCATGGAATACCTTCATATACCAACATCCCTGTAGTGAAAATGATGCGCAGTTTTCTTTTTATCCAAAGGCAACATAGTAGTTTCTACATTTCATCTTAAGCTCTACACTCTTAACTTACAGCTTCAAGGTCAGCGATTTTCACCGTTGCCGGAACATTCCTCATGAAAACGGAACTAGTCTTGTGTAACAGTGTCTTCCTACGCTTCTGCTGACCATCCTCATTAGCTGAAAGCTGATGACAAATTAATAGATATCCATTAAGAGAGAATCATTTTAAAAAAATCTGACTGGGAATTGAAAAAAAAGATGAAGAAACCGTTTTATCTCTGTACAAAAACTGAACATTTTGGTGCTTGAAAGAGTTAAATAAAAAAAAAGACTCAAGTACACAAAAAAGGTCTCTACTAGCCTTCGCTCTCTGATCCTCGCGCCTCATCCTTGTCATCACCATTGTCTTCGTCAGATTTCTTCTCACCAAGATCAAACAAAGAGTCGTCTTCAATTTTCTCATTCTTCAATGCTTCAACGTCCTCTTCCGAGCCACCTTCTAGTTTCACTACCACTGGAAGCAATAAATGTGTCAAAGGAGAAACACTCATATACAGGTTTTGTGTAGAAGGTAAAGAAAAACAACAGCAACAACATAGGAAGTTCTGTAAGATAGGCAGAAGAAAATAATTTAAGAATAGAGCACAAAATGGGTCTTTATAGTGATGCTTTTTCCGTCTAGAAAAGTCACAGAGTGAGCAATTTATTTGAAGTGCAGGAACAACAAAACATTCATCAGACCTAAGGAACTGATAATACAGCAAGACTTAGTATAACCATACTTGGAATCAAAATAAGTGTGGAAAAGTAACATGAAGCAAAGAGCATTTAGACTCACATGTGTCCATAAGTCTGATTACTTCTCGAGCATGTTGCAGGTCCAGGGTGACATCATCAAAGCATCCTTTGGCTTTCAGATCATTAAAAATCTCTAGTCTTTTTCTAATTTCAGTCATGCGAGCGGCTCTCACGGCGGCTGATTCCTCAGGATGATATTTGTGGCGGAACCTACGTAGTATAAGTTTGAAAAGCAACGATAGAATAAAACGTGCTGCTAGGACTGCAAGGATGTAAACTAAAACTTCAAGTTTTTTTTTTTTCAAAATTACGCAAGTTTCTCACCATTCCTCTGTTTTATGTGCGTCGAAGAAACGTTGAAGTTCTCTCTTCTTGTATTCTTGTTTGTATTCATTATAAGAAGCTAAAGCAGCAGAATCTGATATGTCGTCGTCCTGAAAGCAAATACAATTGAATAACCCTATCGTCTTTGCTAAGATTCTACATACCTGTGTCATTAAAAATTTCTTGAAAGTGAGCATCGGTCCCGAGTAGTCATCATTCTTTGCTTCTCCGTTGTCTGATTCACTGCTGGAATAGTTAGAGAGCAAAAAAATTGTGAAAATATCAAAAACCATGTCAGCCCGTCCAGAGAGCCAGGAGATTTCGTCGTGCCGACGACATTAATCAAGGTAACAAAAGCTACAGAAACACCATAGACCAGTCGTAATCGGTACAGAAAATAGGAGGAAAGCATAAGGAAAACATGATTAGAATAAAAGAGAGAAGAGTAAAACCGACTCATGACGTGCCCTCTTAATGTCGTCCCGTCTAGATGAACTCGACCTTTTCGTCCCATACCTAAATGAATTCGACAGGGTTAAGAGGAAAGTTGACTGATCAATTTGATTGGAGCAAACACTATCGTTGCTTCATACGTAACGATAAGTCGGCAGAGGATATCATGACTGAAAGGAAGGACTCTTCTATCAACAACGGAACTAGTCGAAATTTCATAATTCGTCTTTAGATGCTAGCTCGTCTGTAGATGCCGTTTTAGCCCATGAGGAAGAATAAAGCAAAAAAGATGCACGCTTGATGAGTCTCATCCAAACCGGTCGCGGCGCATTGGCTTCCTGCCAGCTCCGCCATATCGGCGGCGCTTCTCAGGTGTGAGGACCTTTAGTGTTAAGAGAAACTCGTAGCTATTCGACCTGAGTCGAATAGTGGAAATAGATAACTTCTACCTTCGCTACGCTATAAAGGCGTCAGCTAAATTGCCTAAATGATTAAAAGCGATTATTTGAAAATCAACACTCGACGGTTTGGAGAAGGAATAGAATAATTTTAGCAACAACGGAGAGTACGGTGGAACAAAATTCTAAAGGGTAGAGATAAATATCAGTGGAAATGTGTGGGCATATGGCAATAACTCGTACAATAACCCCAATTTTCAACTACACAAAGAATGTGTTAACAGAGAAGATTGTGCCAGTCGTAGGTTGTAAAAGCCACGCATCATTAACGTTCCTGCGAAAAACAACTCCAAACTAGCATATATAAAGAAATCAAGGCCATTCAAATGAGAAAAGAAAAGAAGAGAATGAGAAAAGAATAACAACATAGAATACACATCTACAAATAACTTAGTTAGCAGACATTTACAGCTAGAATAGGCAATGTAGCAGAAGTAGCGAAGGTAGCAGTTATCTTTTTCACCTATCTAACTCAGGTCGAATAGCTACGAGTGCCTTTTTACACTAGAGGTCTTCACGCTTGTGAAGGGCCGTCGATTTGGTAGAACTCGCAGCGAGGTAGAGGACCGCGACGCTACCACCCGCGCAGCCGTTTGAGTGGATTTAGATGGTACCAGAATTGATGTATAGTCGGGTCAAAACGACATGAACCACGGAACATTGACTAGGTACAAGAAAAGCGCACAAGATGGGTACAAGTGCGTAACTATTCGACGGTAATTTCTTTGCAAACTGGAAACTCTTTGGGAACTTTCACAACTTCTTGTATTTCACTTCTCAAGAATGCAGAAGTAATACTTTTCCATATGACATAAGTGAACTTCGGGAGTGTTGGGTTAAATGATAATATTGGAGATCTAGTTTCAAAAAATGCAAAAGATAAATACTAATACAATATAGAAGTTTCAGAAAATACAGAAGAGGACAGACACAGTGGTTTCATTCGCATACCAAAATGTTTAGGCTCAGATTTAATTGGCTGCTTTCCAACAAAACTACTGATTGATAATACCATACAATCGGTTTGTTTTATTAACACTGAATGGGACTTTTCGACGAGAATGTTAGGTATAGGATTTAGCATCATCTACAGCTCTGAGAATGCCGAGAGCTAAAATAATGTCTGCACCAAAAAGGATGTAGGGAACATACCTGTCATCGTCACGTTTACCATCTCGTTCACGAGAGAATTTGTCTCGATTACGTCGGTCTCCGTCTTCTTCGGAATCGTACATAATCAGAACCTGATTTAAGACATAAAGAACACAAATGCATGAGAAAACATTTCGTACTACTCACGTACATGTAATTCCGCACAGCAATAATGTTTCAACAAGAGAATGCTTTCAAGACATTATATCAGTATAATAGTCTATAAACCTATTGAAGAATTGCAAATAAACTCAGTAACGTCTCTTCATTTATCGCAAAAATTTTCTCTAGTAACTGCATACACACAGATGTCATGCACGACATGGTCAGATGAAGGAATTGTGACAAAATTCTTGACCCGAAAAACGTACCAACAATATAACACACGATCGCTTCTAAACAAAGACAAAGCAGAAGAACACAGGAATAAAGAACAGTAATATTAAGCAAAATATTTGAAAAAGCACAGACATCACACGGAATCAAAATTAGACGCTACGGTTCTTCGAGGTCACCGCACGCGGCATGAAGAAACTCGTCCAACACTAATTTCTTCGCTCCCAAGCCTCACACTGACGGTCACACTGGTTTGAATTCGTAGTCGAGATTACGAAAAAGATCTCCACAATCTAATCAGGGATACTTAGGTGATCGAAATACAAGATCAATCGATGTGAGATACAATCGTTCTTCAACGGATATCGAAGCAACTTAGTGCAAGAGGTTACATGAGCAAATTATTAAGATTATAGGTGCAGCACAACTTCCTGACTCCTGACTCACTTATAGCATGCAGTAGATGAGTAAATTTCGTTAGGAAGCAGTGCAACATTACAACTACGGCAACACTGATCCACCATTTGTATTTCAGATTTTTGTAGAAGCTCTCCAATTAAAATTAGAGCAGTAGTAGCCATACCGCGAAACGATGAAAATGCACACGTTTGAAATGCATATACAACGTGTCACCACAGTGAGTGCCATGATTTTCATCAACAACGTACCTCTACCGCAGTAGCTTACGGTCATACTCATGAAGAAAAATAAAATCTGCAAGAACTTGACGTTGTGGCTTTAGTTCTTTGTGTAATTGAGGAACAAACACCGGATAGTATTCTCCTACATCTGAACTGATATTTCGTCGGTGATATTAAGCGTCTCAATGGTGATAAGCGTCACTCGTACGAGTAAAACGTTGCGAGTGGGGATTCCAACCGGCTTCACTCGTTGATCAATCCGGAACATAGACTTGTTTCCTGACACACCAAAGTTAAATGCGTCGATCATCAAACTTCTTCGGAGACGAACTTAGATGTTCGCAATGACCGCAGCACACCACCTACAAACTTGTACCGTCAGGCGCGACTAGGCGGGAACGCACAATGCTTGTGAATTAGCGTAAGAATATACTGCGCCACCTTTGCGTTCGCGCGCACTTTTGATCCGACCATTTGTGTATTCGCTTTTGAAAACACATCAATTTCTTTCCTTAACTCTCTGCATTTGTTTCCATATTGAGTAGATGAGGAAGGAATGCAATAAATATATCATTTAGCTTCTATTTTGTGGAGTCTTGTTTCAATAGTTTAGTTTCTGTTCTCAGGACTTGGTTCGGAATGGTATTCACCTGTGCGATCAGTGGAGAACCGGCGGAGGAGCCGGTGGTTTCGCCATCGGGGCATATTTTTGAGAAGCGGCTTATTCTAAAATATATTATTGAGAACGGCGTGGACCCTGTCAGTAATGAGTCGTTGGAGGAGAATCAGGTAAATATCTCGAATAAAGTTGATTTACTGTGGATATCACTCTCTGTTCAAATGTTTCTGGAGTATTTTTCGTCAAGACTGCCTATTCTAGTTGGTCCCTCTCAAAACTGGCGCCGTGGACACAATCCCGCGGAATGTTGCTGGTACTTCTATTCCATCGCTGCTGAAAATGCTTCAGGATGAATGGGACAGTGTTATGTTAAACAGCTTCTCTCTTCGCCAGCAGCTGCAGACAGCTAGACAGGAGCTTTCACATTCGCTTTATCAGGTGCTCTTCTTCTTCTGTTTCCAGCTGAGCTGAAATTTATATTTTCCCTAAAAATAATGATGCACATGCCCATTAAAACGATCTGCGGAAATTCTGTTCCAAAGAAAATTTGCCCACATATCCTGATACCTGAAGCAGCCGCATATGACTGCAATTAATCCTGCATAACTTACATTTAAATCAAATAAAATTACTACTACTTATGCTTTTATTCAAATCTAAGTTCTATTCTATTCACCTCTTCTAGCACGATGCTGCTTGCCGTGTTATTGCGCGTCTCACGAAGGAATTAACAGCTGCACGTGAAGCTTTATCCACCCTGAAACCACATGCAGCAAATGTTGCCCACGCTGGTGCAGGGGACATCGACATGGAACAGAGCGTCGACGAAGCTCAGGGTTAGTTATCCTCAGGTTGCTGCTACACTGCCTTCGTTAACAATGACGACCACCATTCGAAATGGGATTTTTTTTGCGCGTATAGGTGTTGGATGTACACGGTGTTTGCTGCGATCGATCTACACAAGATCAACAATATGTACCAAAAATGAAACTAAATGAAAAATGGGACGATAACTAATTTTGTCGTAATGGATGACAACAGCGAAATATAGGTGTTGTCTTTTGTATAGAATGTACTTGTCAACAAGTGTTTTAGGCATCTCTGAAGCAGTTCTTGCTCGTTTGGACGAAAAGGCAAAAACGTTGACAGCGGCTAGGAAACAGCGTGGCAAGAATCTTCCGGAAGAGCTCACGAAGCAGGATGAATTTGGTTCCTTTCACGAGTCAGCTTGTCATACAGGAATTCATAGCACTGGAACGCCTGGAATCACTGCTTTGGATGTTCAAGTATGTGGTGCAGTTCCAAAGCTACTGAAATTGCTCGCAAATGTTTTTGATGATAACTGCATTGAATGCAAATATATCCTTCTTAAGGGGAAAATGGTCCTCACTGGAGGAGCGGATAAGACAGTTGTACTGTTCAACTCAGAGAAAGAACAAGTGCAAGATGTGTTTAAAGGACACCAGAAGAAAATCAATGCAGTTATACTTCATCCCAACTCTAAAAATGCTATTTCTGCAAGTTCTGATGCTCAGGTAAGTTGTGGAATTTTCAGTCATTCAGTCATAAAGTCGATGTTATCTATTAAATGAAACCATTGGTTCAGCGATATAAAGATAGGAGGTCCAATAGATGAAAGTAGTCTTGTTTTTGAACGGAAGGTTCATGAGTGTGGTACTAAAGCAACAGCTTCGCTTAAGGTTTTTATATTACTAATGATAATGAAAATCTCTTAGTGATATAATAGGAAAACTTAAGCTTAAAATTATTATTAATTATAAATATCACACAAAAGCAAGAACATACTGCAGAGAGCCTGTATTAAATATTGTAAATGTCGAAAAAGCACGTTTCTTATCGCATAACTGATAAAAGGAAACTCTTCGCAATGGAAAAATATATTTCTTATTATTTCACTGGTGTGTTTAGAGGCAGCGCTAGAGAAATTCTCGAGGTTGGGATCTTTTCTCTAGTAGGTGGAGCTCGAAACGTAGTTTATAGGTATCACAGTGAAAAGGCTCAATTTTGCGGGCTCCGCCAATGTGTAAAAGAATTTTCGCGGGAATGTCTCTCATTTTGTAGCAACGCATAGGTCATTTTCTTAGAGATAGTGCAGACTGATGATTGAGAGTGTTCCTGATGTCTCAAATTTCTGGATTCACAAGAAAAGTTGCGCGTATTTATTATGACACTTGCGAATTAGGCCGATATCTGCTGCTGTAGAGATCCCAATTTTGCATATTTCACCGGACGTCCCCTTTCTGAAGGTGCTTTCAAACGTAAAGGCAGCTTACCACGAAATTGACGTTAATTAATGATATTACGCGGTAGAGCGTAGACAACTTCGTCGCTGTTCAACGTCTGCAATCCTCTTAATACAAGTCAAATGATCCACACCTAGCCGGTTTTGTGATACGCTGTTCAAAACTTTTGGTATGATTTTCTTTTATTATTGTAACTGTTGCCTATTTTTTCTTGGATTACGTAAGAGTTTCTACCGTTTGAGACAGTTAAGTAAGTTAGCTCATAGTCATAGTGATAGCTCATAGCTCTCTTAGTTAGGCATTTTTTTCTTATTTGAGACAGGAGTGTTCAACGTTTCCAATTATTGTTTTCTTCACATTCATTAGAAAAGTTGTTGTTTACTTCTGGGGGAATTTTTAGGTGCGAGTCTGGGCCACTGGAGAAGAAACCTGCAAAGCACTTATTGACATCCATCAAGCTCCGGTTACTGGTTAGTGCCACTGAATTTTTTTATGTCATTCTCCTTGGGAGATAATCTGTAAGAACGTGCTGGTTCATGAGCCCCGTTCGTGGGTGAGAATGGCCTTTGATAAAGACAAACGTCAGGCCAATAATAAAGTCTCACCAAAACCTCGTTGGCATAACAACAAAACAGATACGTTTCCCAATGCCGAGATTGTCACTGATATGTTTCATGGTCATGTTGAATATTCTAACATTCTATCCTCTCAGACATTTCTCTTCATGCCACTGGTGACTATGTTTTATCAGTCTCAGACGATTCTCACTGGGCTCTCAGCGATGTTAACAGCGGCAAAACATTGTGCAAGGTATGGCGGGTTTAGTTTCAACTTCATACATTTTTCCAAATAGTTTATGTTTTATATATTAGAATTATAGAGATTGGTGTTCAACAGATGTGAGAGTATTCTTACCCAAACGTTTTTTGTGTCTTTTGAATTTTGTTTCGCCTTAGGTACGAGCTGATGAGAACTCTTCTGTAGCGGTTTGCTGTGGACAGTTCCATCCCGATGGTCTCATTTTTGGAACAGGAACTGCTGATGCCGTGGTAAGTCCTAATAAAGGATCTTCAATGTTTCTCAAGAAAAGAATGAATCTAAAGTTTTAGGTGAAAATCTGGGATTTGAAAGAGCAGACAAATGTGGCAAACTTCCCAGGTCATCAAGGTGCAGTGCGAGCAATTGCATTCTCGGAGAATGGATATTATTTAGCAACGGGTGCAGAAGATGGAGAAGTAATCATTCTTTTAGAAATATCTTTATATTTCTTGTTAGGCATAGTCCTTTCAGTTAAGCTCATCCGAAATGTAGGGACATAACCTCCTGAAAGTTCGTGAATAAACGTAGTTCGTTCACGTAGGTCAGCGCATTAGCAGCAGCGAAAGAGTATTTTTCTAAACACCAAACTTACGTGGACTATGCGGTTTATTTCGAAGGTAATGTATTTGCACAAGAACTCATGTAATTCTGGCTTGGATTTCAACCCTCTATTTCGCAGCTCGAATTAATAGTGGTTGTGTTAGTAGCTGCAATCGTCTTTATCATATAATCTTATTTATAAATGCAATCTAATTGAGAAAAAAGATCAACAGTTTCTAGTATTTGCTGAAGATGTGCAGCTGCTTAGCATACTTGAGCACACTACTCATTACTTGAGCTGCACCCTGTTCTATTCAGATCCATATTTTCATTTTCTGGGTGAAGTTGGAATAAATTTCCCTTCGTTGCGCCAGAAATCCTCTAACATGTGAGAAAACTGCAGGATTTGTTGGAAAAAATGTCTCTAAGGCATCGTATTAGAATTGTTTGAACTTTTGAATAATATCTGGGACTTGAAACTGGTATCAGATTTCCTTGGGGAATGAGAACACTAACTTGACACATCGGCTGGATTTGCAATAAAATGCATTTTTCTGGTAAGTGAGGTAATATATTAGCTTTTAAATAGAACTTCATGTTAGTAAGTTTGAAAGTTTACGACTGTTGTTCTGCTTCAAATTGCTTTCCAGAACCAATTCAGGCCCTAAATCCACGTTAAGTGCACAATCTCCACAGTTCGTGGTGCTCACCGAAATTTTTAACACTTCCTTTTTTAGCTTAAACTGTGGGATCTGCGCAAGTTGAAGAATCTCAAGACATTGAGCTTGCACGATGGGAAACATTCTATTAACAATATCTGCTTTGATCATTCTGGAACATACTTGGCGGTGGGATCAAATGATGTTGAGGTGTTACACGTTAAATCATGGCAGGTAAGCTTTATTTTGTAGCCATTTCATAACTGCTTGCTGAGGTTTGCCGAAAAACGCATACCTCAAATGAATTTTCCAATGTGAAATTCCAACGTTGTCAGGGATGCTCATCTTCTTGAGATTTCTAGGTCGTGGCTGCATTCGATAACCATACCGCCGCAGTCACAGCTGTTCGATTCGGGGATCACGCACGATCTGTCTACTCAACATCAATGGACAAAAGTTTACGCATTTATTCCATGTAAAATCACAAAGTGGTGAATTGCTGATATAGTGGCTGTCCAATAGTATTTGTGTTTTTTTTCTCATTTTTTTCGATTTGATTACTGGGCAGAAGGTGGTATTCAGTTGAACTTCTGAACGTCTTCTCTTCCTGATACATTATTCCTTATATTGTTTTTAGGATATCCGTTACACGTGTTCATTAACTAATATTTTATCAGTTCTTTGTAGCTCTTTTTGTATTTTCATTTCTTTTGAAATATACATGTTTGTTATGTGAGTTGTTTATTTGATGTGGTTCGTATCGTATGATGCTATAAATTTGTCAGTTTTGGCCTCTTTATCGGTGGGAAGGGTTACAGCCCTGCTATATGTGTCGTGTCTTAATCTGGTTTCCACATATGAATAGAGTCGGATTAAAGTGTTTCAAATGTGTTGCACTATACGTGAACTGTTTAAGATTTGCGAAATCTATTGAGGACAATATATAAGCAGGGATTGGACTATAGTGCATAGAACAGGTAAGATCTGCGAGCAGCTCTGCCCACGGGTCCTTGTAGTCTAAAAGATATTCTCCATTGTTTGATAAGAAGGAGTATTGGAATGACGTTGTCAGAAATATTTCCTGTATTCTTGTTCTGACTTTTGTCCTTTATATGATATTTTGTTTTGAAATTTTTTTTTGTTGCAGCTGGTGATTTTCTGTAAATGTCTGAACCTTAGTTGTCTTGTCAAGGAGGTGTCTTGATTCCATAATCTGTCGTTTAATATTTCGCTTGATTGCTGTTTCGAAGTATTTTTTTAGACATTTCTTCCAGGAGTGAGCTAGTATAAAAGAAAGAAACCCATATAAAAATGAAAAGTGGCGCACTTATTTCTGAAAGCAAATAACCAAATCAGTCGGAGGCCCTCACACCTAAGCACTAGTCTTGGAGGATCTATAATATGTAAGCCAAAATTACTAAGGGAAAAAGCAAGATGGAGCGTCTAAAAATAAGGGTGCCTTTCAACTACATTTTCTCCGGAAACTTTACTTCGATTTTAGGAAATTGTTGAGCTTTATTTTCGTTGCTCGTAGTTTATTCTGCTTATCGGCATTTGTATCGTTTGCAAACAATGCTGTTCTACTGAGTTCTTTTGGAACTGCATGAAAATTAAATGGCGAGAAAGTCAGAAGTGATTCAGCAAGCCCTTCATTTTTAAAGGCAGCATAGCGGGAATCTCACGTGGTGAGGGAATCCACTGCAAAAGCTAGGATGGAATTGTAGATTGCAGGATCAGGGGTGGTTCCCTAATGGTCCTTCAAAAAAAAAAAACGGCATGGGAACCGCTTTAGTTCCGAGGAACGTTAGAACGACACTCTAACAACGATTAGGCAGAGATGAGTGGAATCACCCCTGATCCCGCAATCTACGACTACGTATAGAGTCTGTCCATCGGAAATCCATACCACGTCAGAGGGCGTTCGTGAGGTGATGCCTTTAACAAGTTCTTTCTTATGGTATGTCATCAGTGATCCTATCGAAACTTAAGAAATGTGGTTTTTTTTCAACAGTTGGAGTTAATTATATGAATTTTGCACGAATCTAGGCTCTAAACTGGCTGCGTTTCAGAATGAGTTTTGTGCGTCGTTGGACGCTAGGTGAGACGCCGTCATCTAGTCTGCACCATCCTTCTACAATTCGGAGCTCAGTTAGCCCACAGCTTGACATCGTCTGCGAAGAAGACGATCGTAAAGGTGAAGTCAACAAACATTATACCGTTTTCTACAAATACGGAAATTTTGAAGGGATACTTTTTTGGAAAACTATAGAATTTTTTGAAATGATTTTCACTCAGTCGCTTCCAACAAATGATGGACGATCCCGCTAATTTCAGGCACCAAAAGCTGGCTAAAAATCTCTATTTAATTGTATACTATTTTAAGTCCGAAAACGCGAGTTCTTCGGCACTACGGCGAGTTCCAGTAGCGCACATTCGCCAAAAAGAAGAAAAACGTCGTCGACGTCGTTTTCGCTGGGTAAGCTCAGAGAGTAACATAAACATTCCGGAATATTTAGTCTTCTCATTTTAAGGTGCAAACTGTGCGTTGTTTGTTTCGGTAATTCGATTGCAAAAATAACTTTCGCACCTTCACAAAATTAGCTCAAGCTAGAGCAATAGAATCTTTTCTTAACCTCTTGGTAACTAATCTTTTCCTAACCTATTGGTAACTTTCTTAAGTGTAGTCTTTTTTCATTCTGTGGGTACGGGCAAATCATTTTGTCTGACGTGTTTCTATTGAACTGGGACAAGGTGATAGCTCTGAATGTTCGTAGTCGTTGAGATTCCTGCGTTCACAGAGTGGGGGAGAGAAATTGTACGTTTTCACCATGATATTTGTAAACTTCTCTCAGCTCTTACCTATTGGTGGTGAGATCCCATCCTCGAAAAGTTTTTTGAGCGGTCCCTTTTATTGAGAGAATTGTGAAGAATGATTTCAGGATGGTTCAGGGTTTAGTTTTGTACTTGTTTATAGATAGTTCACTCTACTTTCGTTTTAAAATGTCTCACTATTAAAATCACTCTGTCTAAATGTTGGTTGGAGGTCAATCGAAAGTCTTATCTTGCTTGAGCCAAATTAGCAACTTTCTTTGCACTTTGTTTTAATGAAGGCATTGCTTGTATTCTTGTCACTCCAACGCTTCCCGTTTCACTAAGACTACAGAGGCGATCTCTTCTTCCATTAATATTATTGGGTAGAGGAGTAAGTTTTCTTCAGAGTTAAAAATGCCACTAGAAATGAAAAGTGCGACAAAAATTATTTATAATTAGGTGGAGACTTTTTCGCTCTACACAGAGATAGTGTTAGTTTTTGATTTTGTTTATTCCTGTTTTTTAGATCGCTAGACACATGGATAAAATTGAGTTTTTTCGGATGTTAAGAAGTAAGTAAATTGGGAAGTGATGAGGGCTCTAACATTGGGATTGGTGTTGTGTACAGTGAAAACAATACTTGAAAATACTCTCATTTGTCTTCTTTTGTCGCGTCAAAAATTGAAATTGTGACCTACAAGACAGACCTTTCTCTCTCCTAAATCATTATCCTTTCAAAAAAAAAATTACTGCAGATTGATTAGCGGTATTTTCCCCGTCATTGTTCATCCTATCGTTTCCAACTTTCTCCACGTATCATCCAATAAGTTTTTTGGTGTCTCCTATTGTCTCTGGTCATTTTTTAAAAATGTCTTATCAAAAATAGACGTATAAAATGCTCCGTTTGTCCAGTAAACGCTCCATTTTAATAATCTAAAAAAAATAGTCAATAAAATCTTAAAAAAAAAAAACAATTGACGTAAAACTGTATAGTTGGCCGAGAAGTTCTCTATCAAAAGATGCGTAATACTTTGTCAGTACTTATGATTTTTGCACGTATTTCTTCCTTTCAAGCTTGAAAAAGATCAGTGTTAGTATACTCTCCGTTGCTCATGGGCTTTTTGATAGAACCGATATTATACTCTTTAGGTGACTTCTTCTTCAATCCGGTGAGAATGGTGTATAGATTAATCGGTGCCGAAGACAGCGACAATATCGAAGGTTCTGCTTTCGAATCGACCTTTAGAGAAAACGGTGCAGATTTGTTGAGTGATCGGAACTCTGTAGGAAGTACGTCTTCATTTTTTTAAAATTATTTTCGAAGAAACTTCTTTCCAATTTGGTATCGGTGCTTTGGTTTTTTATTCAAGAGCCCTGGTCACATTTTTAGAGTTTCCAACAACATGTGCAATTGTTGACCTAACACAAGAATCAGCTGAGCTTGACGACACCGATGTGGAAGTCGTGTCCGAGGTTCAAAATACACTCCTCTCTACAGTGAGACAGGTTCTTGGTCGTTTTTCGCGGTAGTTCGCTCTGTTTTCTTATTATCGAAGGTTTAAGCCGCAAGAGCTAACTATGGAGCGGAGGTGCAATTTATTGGAGACGAAAGAGGCTGAGAAAGATGACGACATTGTTTTCGTCGAAACAAATCATTCTAGCAGTGCAATGGAGAAGCAGGATGAGGAAAACGAAGAGGATGTAGAATTTGTAAAGGAAGTAGAACGGCAAGATGAAACTGATGTGAGGATTAACTTCAATGCTGTCATTTATAAGTATTCAGCGTTTGTCTCTCTGGACTTCATATGAAAAGGAAGTTGTTTTGGTCCTGTTGAAGAAAGGGCGATATATTTGGTTTTTATAGTCTCATGTTTCTTTTTTTGTCTTTTTTGCCGTTTTTGCTTTTTAGGTGATGTTTTTCCTTTACAGGACGTTGAAATCGTCGCCGAGATCTGCAATTCCCCAAAAGGAGCTCTGGTAGCTAACAGAAAATCGGTTGAGTCCGCGAGAGATCATGTGTGTGATTTTGATTGTAACGCTTAATCTACGAAATAGTTGAAAACGAAAAATCACAGGTAACCTCCTTGTCAATATCGGTGGCAACTAGCCCAGCAAGGTCGAACTCTTCGGTATCCATTGTCACAGAAGGTATCGTTTGTAGTTGTTGGGCAACAGCTAGACTTTTTATTTTATTACTGCGTAATGCTGCTGAAAATTAACTGGTGCTGGTGGTGAATCAGCACAAGAGTACCTGTAAAAACGATTTTTCAGCATCTTATTTTTGTTTTTAGTGGCACCAGTGGGTGACCAGGCAAGCACGTCATCACCGGCACCTGAGGACAGTGTGAGCAGGCAGGGAACACCACATGGGCATAGATTCGGTATGTTTTCACTAATTAATTTTATGTGCGGATCAAAGCTTCTGACTACTTCTCAGAAATTATGCTTGTCTATGCGGCAATTAACATTTAGTTTGTATAGTATATAGATAGGAGTCGTTCTCAACAGCACTGGAGTAGCGGATGACACGACAAGCTCAGGTGTGGATGCTCCTTGGTTCGGCCTCTCCTCAACTTCGCTCTTTTGCATTTCTTCTTTCTAGCAGTTTTTGTTTGTTACGACCAAACATCGGGATCCCTAACGCCTTGGGACATATATAGTTCGACAGATCAAAACGACATGAAGCAGCAGGTAGATGTGCTAACGTCTTCGCGACATCAAATATAGTGGAGTCAAAACGACATCAAATACGGCGCAATTGCGCAGGCCTTGCTTACGCAACTGTCCTTGCTTCATGTCGTTTTATATATCATATTCCCCGGCACATCCACTGGACACATAATGTTTCGGGAACATTCGCGGAGAATCTGCCGGTACCGACTTCTCCGTTCCTCACTCAAAGGCAGTACATCACAAAACTGACGGTGTTGAGGTTGAATGCGTCCACGAACGGCCGTGCGGAAATCAATGAGGTCCACTCATCTGCTTATTCAAGGAAAACCAATGAATAGGCTTTTGAGGAAGCCATAGCGCAAAAGGGTGTCGCGTGCTACCTCGTAGGAACGAACGCCGTTCCCATGCCGTTTTTCAGGAATATTAGGTGATCGGAACTCATATTAACTAACTACTAGCTCATACTCGTAATCTACATCGCCAATTCTGTACTCGCCTGTTCATGCAGTTCTCCGAATAGGAAGACCGTTCTCATACAAAAAGTAAAAACAAAACGCCAATTTTTAGAGAAAAAAAGCTGCATTAATTATGCGCCGATAGTAATGCTCACTTGATTACTCCGATAACAAATACCTAAAGCTTACGAACACATTTCACTTTTTCTATATAAGGTAGGAAAATAACTTGCCCTTTTCTTCGGTATCATTTGGCACCCGAAAAATGGGACAGTTCTCTCCTGCGTTTGCTCGTTTGTGTCTCTCCTCCAATTCTTGTCGTTCTCATCTTCCCCCCTCCCCCTCCCACTTCAGGTCGTTAGGATCACCTGGCCTATCTGTCAGATCCAAACCTCCAATCCCATTTCACTCCTCATCACTGGAAGTCCAAAAGCGAGAAATATGTGTGATTATGCTATTTTCCTTTTTTATATAGGTGATTCCGCTTCGGCGCAGTCGACTAGAGGTCCGTTGTAGCCACACGGTCGAGGGTTCGAATCCGCCCTAGTGCTCACCAAGCCTTTCATCTCTCCGGGGTCGATAAATTGGTACCAGACTCGTCTGGGAGGATAAAAACACTGACTTGATCATCGGCTGGTTCCCGCAAGTCATTGTATAGGGCAACACGCGTTCCAAAACAACTATTACGAATTCCAGTAAAACGCGTTAGCGCATCCCATGCGGATTGATACGCCAATGACTTTATCCTTTTATCCTTTTTATTCCGCTTCACGAGGTGACATGGATCATTTGTTCAAGTTAAATGTGTTGAGGCGTCATATACCGTCCGAATCTCGATGTTCAGAATGGAGATCAACACGTAAAAGGATAAAATGGAAAAAAGCGACTTCACGCGCGTATCTAATCAAAGTGTCCAAACCTAAGCTCAGCACACCGTCCACTACGTTACCAGTGCTGCTCGATATGTTTCTGTTCGGACGCGTCATAAATTAGTCTGTCGTTGGGCTCATTTTTAGATAAAATAGAGCGCCCTTTTCCTCTGTTCATACCTCATTCTAGATTCCAGGCTGTGAATGCGGTAAACATAAGCTTTGTCATGATTCTGGTCTCATCCCTGGATCAGTTACTGACAAGTTGATTTTAATTTACAGTTACTGATCTACAATCTCAATGGCAGCGTCCCTTGTTAGATGCGAAAAGTGCGTCCAACAAGACGCTTGTCAGTAAGATTGTAGATCGCGTTATATCAAATTCTGATGAGAAAATATAATAGATTATTCATAACCATTCATAACCTGGCATAATTACCTATAATTGTAACTGGGCAGCTGATTGAAATAAACTCAAATGTTTAACACCGTGAAAAATTTGACGTTTATGTAGTATCACGAGTTCACATTCACTTGGTTTTCATGATCCATAGCATTCTTCAAATTTTTCATTGTATTATAAAGATATATGATTGAGAAAAAACTAGTTTAATATGAGTATCATTATTTACTGCCTTAGTTGCTTCGTGCTCTTTTTACTTTTTTACATTCCATTAGATAAATCGCATGCGACTTCGTCCGAATGTGGGGGGAGGGAGAGCTCAAGAATCTAGCAGATCTAGAATATGTCTGCTCTTTTCTACCAGCACTATCCTCTTGAACCGCAGTTGCGGCTGTGGTTCCCCATCAGATTTGTATTAGCGTTAACAAGGGCTTTCCCTCGCAAATCGTTGTATATGCTGCTTTCGGTAGCGATTTCGTTTTTGTTGGATATTGATTATAGTCGCAGCGAATACTGCCCATATATACTAAAAATAAAATTGCCCTTGCTGATGTGTCCATCGTGGTTGCAACAGCGTCGTAGCCCCTATTGCAGCGACCTTATTTAACCTGTTTCTCTCTTCCTGCTCATCCTAAATCCCTAGTTTGTAGACACACCTTCACCCCGCACTGATCCATGGCGACGTCGCAGAGCACTTATATCCAAAGGAAGATCCACGAGAATGTCGTCACATTTGGGATCCATCGAAAGAACCTTTGCTCGTCTACGAAATGAAAGCTGGAATGGAATGTCAGGAGTAAGTGCTCAAATTTTTACGTTATGTGAAAATAATGATTTTCTAACTTTCTTGTGTATTGCACTGTTTCAGGGGTCAAATGTGAATTTGTTGGCTCGTGATTGTCTTGTAGATATGATTGGAAGGATGGGCAACATCGTGGAGTATCCGTCTAGAAGTGAGACATTATTGAGTCAGACAATGGATAAAACGAAGTGAGTTTAATAATTAGTTCTATGACAGGTGGCAGAGGACTTTTGAAGAGTAGAATATTCGAACGAAAAGACGAATTGTTCAGTGATAGGTGATAGTGGCAGTCGAGGATCCTACCTTCATTTTTTTTTGGTGGTAAAAAATGGCATTTCCCATCTTCGTCCCGTCAAAACTCCAAAATGATTAGGACTAGGAAAAAAAACAGCGATTTGGCTATTTTTATACAACAAACATTCTGCACAGAATCTAAGCTTTTTTTGACAATTATTTTCCACTAAATCCACTTTTGAATTGATGAAAGCTACTTATAATTGTATTCTTCATTTTTTAGGAGGTTTCTAGTTTCTATCTATTTGTTTTATTTTATTTGTTTATTTATTTATATTTATATTATATATTTATTTATTATTTTATTTTATATCACATTTTTATATTGTGTATTTATTTATTATTTTATTTTATATATATTTTATTTATTTATTTCCATTTATAATATCCTGTAGTGTATATAAGCATTCAATATTATTTATTGTATTATTTTATAATATATGTAATTATCTAGTACTGCGTAATATTTTGTTCTGATTGTTGGTTGTCCTGTTATCTCCCTTTCACTACTGCCCGAGGTACACTCCCTTACGACCACATTCCCTTGCATTTCCCTCCCTTTACGATCCCCGATGGGAAATTCCCATCGCAGGCTTTACGCTGCATAACCTATGTAGTGAATAATACTGCGACGTCTTCAGTTTGTGGTATTGTGAGAGAATTCTCTGAGGATTGAACTTAATAGGAAATAAGTGTAAAATGGGGAGGTGCTTGGCGTTAATCAATCGAATTGCGATGCGCCATCACGTTCACTTCAATTCAGAATCGTTTAGGGTTTACGAAAGCGTAACTAGCTTGTACAATGACTTGCGACCAGCCGATGATCAAGTCAGTGTTTTTATCCTCCCAGAGTCTGGTACCAATTTATCGATCCCGGAAGGATGAAAGACTTGGTTGTCACTTGGGCGGGATCGAACTTTGGACAGTTCATGTTGCAAGGACAGCTGAACCACTTACCGACTGCACTACACCGCTCTAATGGGAATAATGTCTTCCTTTGTTCCACTACCAACCGTGAGCCGGGCCAAATGGTTTCTCAATAGGATGAAGTGATTGAAAGTGTATTTGTGTCCTCCACTGCATTGATAAGTCTTAACATAATGAAGCTATTGTATTTAAACATATTGCTGGTGGTATAGTAAAAATGTAGTGCTAATAGTAATAGTAAACATAACATAAACAAAGTAACATAATAGTAATAATAAATATAATATAGTAAAATATGGGGTTTTGCATCTTTCGAAGAACCAACGCTTTTTGAGGGATCTACATCAGATACGTTGCTAAAGACGACCTTCTTTTTCTTGTCAAAATCCTACTGCAGTCTATCACACCTGTGTTCAATTTCTTTTTTCTTAGATGACTACAGAGCTGCAGTACTGCAGAAAAGGAGCGTATGACAACTTATTTCAAGCTTAAAGAATAACGTTTTTCTTAATGTTCTAGTTCCATCTCGTTGAGGTTAAATATTTCTTAGTATTCCGATTGAACAACTGATTTTCAGTCCACTTCTCTTGCTTTCATATCGGATTTTGCAGCAATTTTTTTTTTCGAGAAACTAAGAGATTTCTACGAGAAGTTACTTTGTTACTACCTACTATAATTATTTTGTTACTACTTATACTTATTTACTTTACTTTTTACTTATTATTACTAAGAGTAATGCTAAGAGTATTTTGAAACTACAACGTTTCGAAAAGTTCATATCTTAAACATTTCCTTTAGGCTTGTCCTTCTTTGTGCTGCTTCTGGAATTTTCCTCTGCCTGTATGTTCGATTCCCTCATTTTCATTAAGGTCCTTTCGCAAAAGTCGGCCTGTTGAAGACTGCGTAGATGCAAAAGTGAGAATTCGGAAGATTCTCGACAAAATCCAGAAAAGGAAGTATGAGAGAAGAAAACACGAGAAAAACTTAGACGGGTCAATAGGAGCGAATAAATCGTTCGAGAGACAATCGTCTTCCGAACAAGCGAGGTGAAATTTTCGTAGTTTGGATGAACACTGCTTTGTTTTGTTCTAATATCTGGTTTTAAGCGAGGATAATGACTGTGAGCAGGAGCAGTCGGAGGCCAGTTCCGTCGGCACTGCACCGTTTGTGACTGAATTGGAGTATCAAAGGTAATGTGGCAATGCTATCGGGTACCGAGATGGATTGATGTACTGATGGGAATTGGTGCAGCATTTCCTGCTTACTGCTTATATTTTTAAACAAACCTTTTTCAGTGATCGACATGATCAAAACGCATTTTAGATTTCATATATATTCTAAATCTAAAATATATTTATATTATTCATATAAATATATTTTAGATTTCATTTTAAATTAACATGGAGCCCTGAAATACTCAACATAGTTCGTTTGTTCTGGAGAAATTCTGTACTGAAAGCACAGCGTTTCTTTCATCATCATTATAGCGTTTTCTTATGCAATTATTTTCTGTGAGGTTATCTGGAGTCGAAAGATTACGTAGACAGATCTCTTATATTACACAATCTAAAATTTGCCACAAGCCAGAAAGTTTCCAATCCTTTTCTTGAGATTTGCTACTGAATATATGCAGCTTTTGAGAAATGCTTTGAAAGTGCACGAAAACAGATGCCAACGCTTGGATTTGAAGAAGATCGTTTGTGAGAAGACGAGCTTTTAATATGAAGTGAAGTGATATACAGTCTATATTCACCCACTAATGTGTGTTCAGATTCGAAAATTTACCGTGTTGTAGTTATTTCAAAACCTTCGACCTTGCTGAGAATTTTGTTTGAAACTCCTGTAACAAATCCAACATTAGGTGTTGTCTGAAAAAATTAAATGAAATCCATTTGCTCAAAACAAATCTGCAATAACTTACCGTCAACCTACTAGTTTGTAATTTGAAATTGTTTTGATTTAGCTCTGGCTCCGGAACGCCTGTGAGCTCAAGATCTACGACTGGAGTTGAGAAAATTACAGAATTGTTAAGTCGAATGAACACCGTGACTCAAAGACCGACACCCTACACTATTTACGAAAGGCTAGTTTGAGTATGGTTATATACAAAGCTCTCTTTGATTGAGTCCATAATTTCAGGTTAAAAGAGGAGCTGCGAGAGAAATCTGAGAGGCAGATCGCACTGAGAGAGGAAATAAGAATACGAAATCTTGCAGGCCTTTTCAGACGAGAAGCCGCAGAAGAGGATGTTCGAAAAAATCTCGAAATTATCGGGGTCCGGGTCCCTGCTCGGAAGCCGAAAGTAAAAGACGAGTTTGTGCGTGAGTATGTTGGTTCGTTAAGTTGTGCGGACTTGGGGCTTTCTATGTAGAGTCGGATAAAAACGAAATGAAGGAGGGTGCACTCGCGTAAGAGTCTTCGCCAGAAGCGGTGCGGTGAAGCATAGCAGTTAGGATCGAAGAAAGGTCCTTGCTAACACCGCTGCAGTTAGCAGTGATCCTACATCAATCACAAGTGCTAGCTTCACCGTGGTGCTTCGAGTCCAGCTGCCTACCGAATTGCACCGAGTTTCATGTCGTTTTGACCCGACTACATGGTCATAGGCATTAAATTGCATAATTTAGCACTCCCTGACGAAGCATTGGATCTATGCCAGCGTGTTTGGGACAGGCGTTCACCACAGTCCGAAGAGTTCACTGAGGCTTTTGGTATTAAGGTTCGTATTTGTAGTGTTGCTTATTTTAATGGAACTTCCGTGTCTTTTCTCGGAGTTTATAGAGTGCCATAGTTTGTGCACTATTATCATTTCTGGCAGAAACCCTGATGAACTTTACTTGCAACTACTCATTGTTGTATTTCAGCTAACGCGGAAGGACCTGTCGACTCTGTCCGGATTAGATTGGCTCAACGACGAAGTGATCAACTTCTACCTCCAACTAATATGTCAACGAAGTAATGAGATGAAGGGATTACCCAAGGTGGACTGTTTTTAGAAAGGGGCTCATAAGTTATACAGAAAAATTACAGACTTTTGCAGACATATGCGTTTAACACCTTTTTCTATGCGAATATTTCTGCGAAAGGCTACAATTCGGTAAAACGGTGGACAAGGAAGGTGGACATCTTCTCTTATGATATGCTACTCGTTCCAGTGCATCTAAGTGTTCATTGGTGCATGGCGGTTAGTATTTTTTGAGTGTTCATGTAAAACCAATTCAAACGGGCGATTTTCGTTTACTCTTATTCTTTTAGACATACTCATGAGACTTGTTAAACAGGCTACGTTATGTTTTTTTTTTTAAATTTATTCTCCAATATTTACTCCATCATTTACTCCTTCAGATCGTTCTCTGTGTTCATAGGACCTCAACGAAGGTGAAAATGCATACCCAGTTGCACCACAAGCCTGATCAAAATTTCTTAAATTGTGGCGCAACTGCATTCGCTTTCTCCCAAAAATAGTCCAAGAGCAACTTTAGTGATAGACAATCGTATTGCCCTTTATACCGCCTTCAATTTTCATGGCAGAAACTGATGAAAAAGTGTGTCGTGGAAGAACATCGATGCTAGAAGTCGGATAAAAAGAGACGCGTCCTTTTCTTGATCGAATAGGTGTAAGGTTCGTTTCTACACTGACTAGCGGGCTCTCACGATGGGAAAATGGATCTATGCTTGTACGGGGGAGGCAGATAGAATCTAGCTTCATAAGTTTTTTTTTCTTATCTGAGCTTTTTATGTGGCGTTTTCAATATGTGGGAGGATTGTTTTCTTGGAAATTTTGCTTTAGCGTATCATGATTTTGGAGCGGAACTTAGCGTGGTCCCGGTCATCTTTTTTCAATCGTCGAGAAAAATGTCGAGAGAAAGCCGTTTTTACGTCAGTTTCAGTTGCAACGCGCAGCCTTGTGCACGCACTGCATCCAATTGCGAGCGGTCAAAGATCAGTTATGTCTTCTCATCAGCCTATTCAAGTGTGACAAATGAGTAGGCCGCTGAGGGGACCGGAAAGTGTAGGTAAAGACGAGTTCCAACATAATTCGCAGGAAATAGAGCAGTTTCCACGCCCTTTTTACGACGAGTAGGAAAATATGCACGGAACCGATGTGGGTCCGCAATCCACAACCCGACTTCTACCCTTTCGCTGTGTGCTCCGCTGATGTATTCAGCTAAGATTTCGTTGAAAGAAGGGTTGACTCTGCGAAAGGTGTGTCGATATAAATTCACGGAACTGTGCCAGCCCTTATACTTTTGATCGTATTTTCACAATAAGAATGCGAGGTGGAATTTCACCACTGAAGGTGTTCATGGCTGACGCGGATTTGACGCGAAAACCAGCCGGATGTACAACACCGTTTGAGGTGGTGACTGGAGTGAGACGATAGACAGTGGCAGGACCCTTCCTGTTCAACTTCGGTATCGACGAAGACGCTGCGGCAGCCTATGAACTACGTTTACGCCCTGATAGATGCGAGCAGATGTAAATCTTTTCGAGACCTCGGGCGGGAATCAGGGTGGACGGACAACCGATCGAACTCGTCGATGAGTTTTGTTACCTGGGCTGTATGTTGAAGAACAACGGCAGCTACGAGAAAGATATTCAACAGAGATGCGCTACTACCATTTTTGCAGCTAACTCCTTAACGGAATGCCTGCGGTCGACTGCCATCACCAGCGGAATCAAGCTGCGAGTCTACCTATCCGCGATTCGCCCCATCATGATGTACGGATCGGAGACTTGGGCAGCACCAACTACGGTGATGGACAGTCTTGACTGCATGGAAAGAAAGCTGCTTAGACGACTAATTTGCTAATTTTGGCCTAGGATATGTCACAATGAAGAGCTTTGTGAATCGCGGAAGCGGGAATCGTTGTGGTGTAACGGCGGATGACACGTTTAAGATACCAACATCTTTCACCGCCATCGAAAGTGTATACAGAAAATCGTCTTCGCTTATTTGGTCATATATTAAGGAGACCAGCAGATCGCCTTGTTCAACGAGTTTTGAGGAGTTTGTCGGATTCAATCTTGAAGAGGTTACCTGGCCGAAAACGGAAGTTCTGGACTGAGGTAGTGAGAGAGGACCTTGGTGTGCATAGGCAGTTTGGTTAGACATAAAGGTTCGCCGGATATGGAAAAGCGACGAATGGATTGATTCAGATGTTCAAGCTTGATTCTGTCGGAACAAGGTGAAGTGCGATTCTTCACCAACGTAATGGCATGGGAGGACCTTTGGAATGACATGTCCATCTTCCCACAGATGGTAAGGAGGCAAGTGGACGTGGCTGTCGAAGAGATCCGAATAGAAGTCGTGAAAAAAGTAATAGTAGTAAGTAGTAAAGTAAAAAGTTTGACTAATGTAATTCCAAAAAGTATTAATGACTGCTCAGGCAGTGTTAGATGTTGCTGATTGTCGCTCATTGTATATTAATTATTTTTGAGGTTTTGTTCATGCAAATTCAGTTTCTTTTGGAAACCTTGTAGTTTTATTATTTGATCAGCTCACTGCAGGTGATTGATCTCAGGAAAAAGCATATTGATTACTACGATTCGTTACTAGGAAGGAATCAAAAGTGCCTTGACGACTTGAAGTAAGTTTAGTTTCATTTATTTTTCTGACACAGTTGTTTTCGTCTCTCAGTATATTTCATTCTCCCAGGAATTATCTCGAAGAAGAGTGCAAGGACAAGAAAAAACAGTTGTTTAATTTTGATGGCTGGGAGTTTAATCTTCGTAAGGTGAGCTAGCGCACTTTCATTTTATTGTGAGAGCAGTACACTATGCTGCTGATTCATGCCCATGAATTAAATGTGCATATCGAAATTGTGAGTGTGGGAAATAAGGGCGCCACTGAGTGGCTCCTCTTCCTCCCAACGACAGTACCAGAAATTTTTAATTAACTAACAGGTCAAAATGAAATCTTTATGAATCGACTTTCAATCAAACGATGAATTTCAATATTTTTGTCGTGGGATAAGAGTTTCCTATTCTCGATGCTGCAAAGTTTTGTATTTGTTTCTAGACCTTCTCAATCCTTCACCTTTTCCTTTTCTCGTAATCGCCCGTAAAACTGCATGGGACACGGCATTTCTTCTTACGAGGTACGTGAAGGTGCATCACCACTGGGCACATGACGCATCCACCAGCAAGTGGCCGAAAGTCAGTGAGGTTTCCTCAGCAGCTCACTCAAGTAAAGCTAATGAATACGCTGCCGAGGGAATCAGTATGTAGGAAGGTGGCTCGTTCTAACCTACCTTGTAAGAATGAAGGCGGTTTCCCCGTCGTTTTCCAGAATGATTAGGGAAAACTGAGCGTACCCACACTCATATTCGTAAATCTACTCCCCGAACTCTTTATTTGCTTACAGAAATCCCAAAGTTCACTTCAGCCGCTTTCGCTATCACTGTTGCTCATATTTACTGCCAACGTGAACAAGTAGGGGTACCTGAAATGCGACTTCCGAAAAAAAAACTGAATCTGAACGGATTACTATTGATGATAATTAAAACTTCGACACTAAATCCTTTACCGTGGTAAAAAGCATGTTTTTTTTTTGTTGTAATCATAAACTGAAGTCCAATCCTAAGGTTGACTGCGAATCTGTCTCCTTCATCATGCTAAGGTTGACTGACGGAAGGATATCGAATTAAGCTGTCTTTCACGGCAGTTGTTTCGTTTAATTCTAATGAGTTTGACCTGATACAGGGAGCTAAGATGATGACATTCGCTTTCTCCGAATTGTTTGTGGCAGTTCCTTTTTGCATATATGTGACTGAGGCGATCTATAAATATAAATTTAGGGTTGATTCGAATGTTATTTCTCTTTTATCCTTTTTCCTTTAGTTCATTCCTCCTTTTTTTCCTTCAGTTCAAAATGTAAACTCTAAATGTTCGCTCCGGTAACGTTCCATCTATGTTGCACTAAAAAGCTCAGTAACAATGAAAGGGTAGGGAGTCTTATAATGGGGGTGAACTTGTTCGTAGCTGTTAAATTTTCCACTAAAAAGAAAGGCGTTTTAAAGAAATGTGTTCTTCTACACTGCTATTTGTATGAAGTGGTTCGGTTTTGTAGAATTAAGAGTATCAGACCACTAGTGTGAAATGTTAGGTTGATAAGAGAGTCGTATCAGTTTTTTTTTCATATTTTCTATTCAGCCTACAATGGAAATTAATCAGCAGTTTGATCAACATTGTTGTGCTCCACCTAATGGGCAAGCCAGAGCCTAGCTCTACGATACGTCTCCTTACCCATACATGTTATCGCATTACCATGAAGGAGATGCCCTGAAGCTCGTCTCTGGCGTCTTGAACTTCTGCGAGTTTTTGAGCTGAATGGCGAAAATGGCAATGATGACCGCGTACTATGCGGGAGCAACTCTTAGCATTTCCTTCGAATCCTGGAATCAACAGTATCGAACCGTTAATGTTGTGCACTGATGTTTTCGCTCCATTGCCGCGGCGCAATTCATAGAAGATGTCTTTGCTAAGCTGCTCATGGCAAATTGACATCGTGCTTAAAATTAAGGAATGGTGTCCGTCTACATAAACCTTTTGAAGAGAAGCTTAGAGAATTTTCTACAACTACTACATGATACATCACGACTATCCACTAAGAATCGAAAGTTCTAGACTTTAATTTAAAAAAAAAAAACTGACAAAACTTCCTTATCAACCTAATACAATAATTCCACTAAAACACAGGCTCCAAATTTTTTATCTGTGAACATATTTCGATACCTGTAGCGTTTGGCAGTTTCTACTGAAGCATTCTATTAACTGGTGCGCATAATCTCATAGTGATCGAATGTGCAGACGAACTGGATTTGTTTTTGTTTTATTTGTTTTTATTTATTTTCACATTCATTTTCCGTTTCATTTATTGTTTTTTTAATCCTTCTATATTTGTATGGATTAATGTACTTTTTCTTTTCACCTTACTCCACTCTGTGAGGGCGCGGGATTACATTGGTAAGAAATAGAAATTGCTCCTTATTTGAGGACTGATTTTCATGCTGGTAAGGAACAAAGACTGTCAGATACCCACTATTTTTGGTGGTGGTCACAGGACGACTACCTGAAAACTGGGTACTTTCTTTAAGATAGTGAGATTTGCAATTCTTCTTGTCGTAAGATGGGAGTGATTACGAAGAAAAGGTTCTACTCCAGCCTTTTCCGTTCGTCAACTACTGTTTGAATCCAGAACATCCCCTCTCGTAAAGTTCCACCTCTTGATTCTTCTTTCGGAAGTACGATTAGCGACCAGGAGCATGAAACTTGGCACAGTTCCGTGCCTGATTTTAAATAATCATTTAGTTGTAGTGGCATACATAACGCTATCCTCATTGTCTTCGTCTCCCACGTAGCATAGTATCTGTTTCAGAATCATGTAATAAGCTCATAGTATATGGAATGAATTTGCAGTTCAAACAATATCAAGTTTTTGTAGGGTTTGTTTTTTTTTTCATATTTTCTGGGAGACACTTAAATTCGCACTACCTCTGACAAATCATCTACGAGAACTCTCTAGTCCTAGGATGTTATTATTTATTTATTTTTGTTTTGCTGCAGGAGAAAGCAGAAGATGCACATGCAGTCACACCACAACGTTTTTTCCTGTTTTTGAAGCATTTAGTTTAATTTGCAGTGCTTCTTTAGGATATTCCTCGTCAACTCAACGGAAGTGATTGCGGTGTATTTGCATGCAAGTTTGCCGAATTTGCATCTAGACGTGCAGAGATAGTGTTCACGCAAGAACACATGCCATATTATCGACAACGGATGCTGTACGAGTTGGTGACAAGGAAACTGTTGTAATTCACATAGAACTACTATCTTCAGTATCTTCATGTGAAGGCGGGCTGAAAGCTTATCGCACACCCATCCAAACAATAACCTTTTTATCGCTGTCAGCGTGTCATACGAGGGTTCTTTAATTAGTCGTTATATGTTTGCAAATGTTGTTTCTTCTATGATCATTTGCTTCGTTTCATTTTACAGAACAAAGAGTTCTGATTTGGCAAGATTCATTCCTCCAACTTGCTGGAACGAAGCGCCTAAAGTTTGTCGAACGCTGTCAAATTATTGCTCTACCTCGTTGTTATTATGTATAATATAATAGAAACTGTTCGAAACACACTCGATGTTCCCCGAACCATTCACCTGTCTTGTGCTGCACCTCTTCTCACAGATCGTTTATGTGCCGTTCACCTCATTCTGAGTTCACTCTCCTTCCAAGAGTATAAGCGCGTATGTTCTTTGCGGACGAAGAGATTAATTTACCGAAGATGTTCAGTGACGGTTCAAGTTCTATTGATTGTTCCGGTGAACGCGTCGGTTTCATATTTCCAGTTGCATCTAGTTGGGCTGCCATTTACTTGGGTGCACGATATCTTCATATTTCTGGACGTATCCAAAAATTATAGAGATTGAGGGGATTTGCACTGCCCGAAGTTGAAACATGCGACGTCTTCATTGGTCGTAAACAGATGTAGGTTGTCACTTTCCATGTTTTTCTGCTTTTCTTTAGGGAGAGGTGGTTCACTTCAGCACAAAAACATCCAAAATGAAAAAAAAATGGGAAGAAATAACAAAAAAGTGACTCCGTGGAACATGTGTTTATAATTAATTATATAGAGAAAAGGGAAATGAGTTAAGCGGATCGAAGAAGATCTAGAAGCGGATTTTCTGATTTCTATTGGTTAGTACTTCAATGTTCGCTCGGATATTCAGAGCAATGGATTCCGTATAGGAATGAAGGTTGTTAGTGATTTTGAGCGGCCATAAAATGTTCAAGTTGATCCTAGAGGAATTCTTATCAGCTAGTCCGTAGTGGATTTCGCGTAGATGGTGCAGAATGATCACCTTGTGCTGCATTCTTTTGTGAGGGTTATTTTCCAATGTGCTTTATTAATCTTTACTGGTGAATGTTTTCGCGGTTTAGCTTAAGCTAAATATTTGTATCAAAACTCGGTAGACAGCAAATTAAGTTCACTCCAATTCGGTCGCGATACCCTGAGTATGTCGTTAATTATGGCATAAGAATCATAGAATCGTAGCATCAGCATAAGACCTAGTAAACTAGCATGTAATGAGGTTGTGAGTTTTTTTTTTTACTGATGTGGTGCAGTAGTTTGCAGTTTCAAAGTTCGCTAACTTGTTCCATTCATTTCATTTGTGCTTTCTTCTATCTCCATACCGGTTCTCCTCGTTTTTATCCGTTTTTTTTTCTTGTCTTCGGAAGAACACCTTAGTTTATACAGCAATACATTGTTTGTCATTTAGAGTTTAACACCACTTACGTGCAGCCTCCAGCGGGCGGAGATTGTGATCTTTTTTCATTTTGATGCGCAGCGATCGCGCGATTCTATTCCATTCTTCTAGTGTATATGCGAAAACTCGATATGCCCTCCATTTTTTGCGGGTCTGCCTATCATTATTCTCAATTTGTGATTGACATTTCTGTTGTTCTCTGTTGCTACTGTTTACTCCTGATCTTAAGGTATTCGAACATATCCCCTTTGTCTGATGGTCGCTTCGACCTGTTCTAGATAATCTGGAATAACTAAGCCAGACATTTGCCTAGTCTTCGTATCAGTTATGTGATCTCCTTATTTCTTACGTAACACCAAAAGTTTCAAAGTATCGTATCTCAATTAGGAGGGATGAAATTTAAAAAAAAACGACTCAATTGGCCCCAAATTCGTTCTCCGCACACCGGAACAGCCTATGAAGCAGTTCTCTGACATTGTAGCCAATTTGTGAGAGGTTTAACAAAGTTAGGAGGAGGTAGATACGATTCCTGTGTATTTAATCTGCATGTTCCATTGCTGTACTGTTCATGGATGGCATCACTTAACTCGGCAAGTACGACCTGTAAGCTTGGTGCATTTCAAATTGTTGAGACCTGTCACCTCCTCTTCCCTCTTTCCCCGCAGTTCCTCATTCTTTCCTTTTCCATTTGCTTGTTTACGATTTTACTGCTAGCTATGTATTGTTCTCGAGCTGTTTTTTTTTTGCGTGCAGCATTTATTTTCGAACCTTATCAAATACACTGTATCTTGGTCTTTGTATCACTCATTTAAATACTGCAAAGTATATTAAACGCTTGCTAGATGTGCACGCAGTGATGGTTCTCAGTTGGTATCATATTCACCTGATTCCTTGAGTTCGTTCATTGAGTTTCTTTCTGAATTTTTGTGCATAATGTTTTTACTAACAGTTTCTAAGAGTAATAGAAGATGCATGGCGGCACCGAAGAAATTGATGTCACTAACCACTTCAAGGATGGTGTCATTGATCTTATAGCAGGGACCGTTGGTAAGTACATATTTTATTCGCTTTGAATTTTTTGCATTATTGTAGTTGTATTTAGATAGAAGCAAAGTGTCAAAGGCTGTTGTAATTTTTTAAAGTTCAGTTTTATTTCTTCAGTTCGAAAGCTATGCTGTGCCAAATAAAAACTTTTTTGCCATCGTACTGTAAATTTGGCAAAATTGGGGATTCAAGAACTCGGAGTTCTTCGCATACGCGTGTTCTCCAGATCTCGCTCTGTCGTACCTTCTATTTCGATGTTTGTTGAATAATATGAGAGGAAGAATTTCCAATAACTATAAACATTGCAGAATTAATCTAATAAATTCTTCATCAAAGCCAGCGGATTTTTTTTAAAAACCAAACAAATGAGTACTCATGGAGAATACATGTATGTGACTAATTGTTCAGTTTTATTTTTATTTTTATTTTTTGAGTGAATTGTTTCAAATAAAGTTTGAGAGATTATGGGAAAAAGTAGGTATTGCAATGAAGAGATTGCGACATTTTACGTGCCATCACGAGTATCCCCTGTCTCTGTTTGTTTTCTCTCTTACTCTCAGCATCGTCAAATTTCTCATAAAATCGAACGATTTTTTCTCCTTCAAAACCAGATCTAGGAAAGGCAGAATAGTTGTAAACCAATGAAATTGTACACTAAAAATGCTATTTCTTTAACAGAAAACAAAAAAGGTGCGCATCTCTGTCTTTTTCATCTTCTGACAAATTACTTTCCCTTCATAACTCGCCTCAGTTTGATCTTCCCGACCGTGTGATATGTCGAATTTGTTTAGGTAGGACTCTCAAATCTTCTCGCTGAAGTACTTTCTGAAAAAAATGCCTCTGGATACGTATAGCGACAACTTACATTTTTGCACTCCGAAGATATATGATCCTTCACGTGAATAGATGTACATATTCGTAAAGTATAGGTTATTGGGAACATTTTGGTTCACACGCAGCTACATTTCGAGGCCTTGGAGATGTTGAGAATTGATTTTTATTAGAAATTTTTTTTTTTTGACTAATGTGCCATGTTTGAACCCCAGAAATGATTAACATTAGTAGTTAAAGTAGTTAGATTAGATTAGTAGTTTTCTAATAAAATCTGCAAGAAAACAATTTCTCGTGCGTTTCGCGACTAAGTTTACAACTTTAGTTTTTCGCATTATTTAATAGAACTTTTTTTCAAAAGCTTGTGAGTGGTTAGCGAATGAATTGTACTTCTACTGACTCAACACATATGATAGATATTAATTTTTGAGGTCCTTTGCGATGAATGTTTCTCTCCTCTTTCTCTTTCTCTTAAAAGGAGATAAGTTGTCCATTTTTGGTGGTAGTATTCCAACTCTAACTCACTTCAGTTACCAATGGCCGATGTAAAATAGTACGTTATCTTTGAAGAGATTTTTTTTGGATTTCCTATAGGATAGGACCCTCGTTAACTGCATCACAAGCAAGTCAGTTACCCGGTTGTCTGGGATCTTTAGATCTCCTTAACGATCTCTCTCACGACAAACATCAGTGACTGTGGAAAACATGCATTTTCGTAGTATTTCCCCGAAATTTTGTTAAGAAGACGCTTCTTTCCACCTGATCCTGGCGGTTACGTTGACAATCTTGATGCAGTTCACGTTTAGCAGCATTCGCTCTCAGTGAAAGCACAGAACTACGATTTCTGAGAACTATCCTCATACTTTTCGTTTCTGATTTTTTATTTTAATGATGATTTTACAAGAAGCAAATAGTTTCCTTATGTTACTTGAGAGTAGAGGATTCGTTAATAACCGTATTCGTGAGACATTGGCAGCGTCACAGTGCTGTGGTATCATTAATTTGAAAAAAAAAAACATTGTCACGTTAATCTGCGGCGGCGGTCATATCGTCAAGCAAATAACAGAGAAACGGGTGTATGTTACTTCATTTAGGTGGAACTGCAAATGTCTACGCCGGTCAACCACTTGATACAGTCAAAGTAAAAGTACAAACCTTCCCGAAGCTCTACAAAAATTGGGTGACGTGTCTTAGAGATACATATCGATTGGATGGAATTAGAGGTCTTTACGCTGGAACGGTGCCTGCGCTTGTGGCGAATATAGCTGAAAATGCTGTCCTTTTTACTGCTTACGGCTACTGCCAAAAAGTAAGTAGTGAATTTACTTTTTCTCATATGATCTACTTGCGATCGTACTGCTACTCTTTGAGGCGGTTAGTGTGATATCCGGCCACTATGACGTGAAGTCAATGACACCGCTTGAAAATGCATCTGCCGGATCGCTTGCATCTGTATTTGCAGCCCTAGTATTGTGTCCTACAGAGCTGGTGAAATGTCGACTACAGGCAGCACGTGAAGTTGGCCATAAATGGTGTTTTTTTTTGAACAATTTTATTTTCTTTCCGATATCGATATTGGAGTTGAGAATTTCATTTTTTTTTTCTTCTTTGTTGCAGAAGTAACACTTCTATTTCTACACTATGGATGTCGTGAACTAGTCCCTTTTCCTTTTAATTAAAGCAAAGTAATTTTTTGTACATTTAAAGTCGATGGTTGTCATCCTCACTGTCAGTGGGCTTGCCTGGCAAATATTCCATTCCGGATCTGCGGAATGATTTTAGTTCTTGATTGGAAAGTAATGACACGTGTGTAAAAGTTATCTTCTCGACAACCCTGGTTTTTGAATCAGGTTCGCAATATTATGAAAAAAGTGATGTGTCCTCAGAAAAGGCACACCAAGCTGTTCATGCCAAGGCTAACTCGTAACTTCAACAAAACGTTCCTTTAGCACTCCATTCTCCGTATGTCGGGATATGTTCAATGAGAGGGGAATCCGTGGTTTCTTCATTGGAATGTCGCCAACATTAGCAAGAGAGGTATACTGTAAAATTATGTTTTCCACAACTGTAAACAAATTGATGTCAGGGTGTATGCGGGCCTTTTTTGAGATAAGAAGGTGGAATGTCAGCTAGGAAAGAGTTAGCCGACGTAGATACTAGGTGCTATCTCGAACATTCCCATGAAAACGGTTTTATGTTGTGTATTAAAGGCATCAACCCACGAATCTGGCGTGGTGTAGATTTTCGTTGGAGTATACCTATATAATTGAAAATACATTCGGACACCCCGATAGGCAAATCATTTCATTCGATGAATCGCAGGCGAGGGCGCAAGGGTGGTGCGTTGCTATAGAGGACGTCGTAAGGAACCGCATTCCGAAGCCGTCTGTTTACAGTGATGCACGGAGAGATGAGTGGAACCACCCCTGTATTCATAGTATAGGTATACTCCAACGAAAATCCATACGCCTGATGGGGTGGTATGGATTTTCGTTGGAATTCGTGGGTGATGCCTTTAAATGAACCAATTGTATGTCCGATTTCCAACTGCCGTGGGCAATTGAGATAGTTTTTCATCCATTCCTCCTTTTTTGTCACTGACTGTATTAGTATTTGTTTATTTGGAAGTAGTGTTATTATATCTGGGAGGTTACCAATTTTTTTGAGAGTGCAAGGTCTGATTTTTCTTAAGTTTCTCAGAGACTTTGTTTCAGTAGAAGGTCGACCTATCTTTGCTAGAACTTCACAAGATTGTGTAGTGCCAAAGACAGTCTACTCTTCTAGAAAAAACTAATGGAGCACTAATTTCTGCTACTTTTTTTCGCATGTTGTGCTAATGAATGGGTTCGAAAACACAGAAACAAAATTGAATACCTAATACTGGGACAGATGACTACTATATTGAAAAGTTTCAAGATTTTTAATTTGAAGTTATTGGTACCATACGATTTTGAAAAATAGTTGCAGAAAAGTTCCTGTTTTAAACTCTCGGCTTTTTCTCATATTTGGATGTCAGGTAGGGAACTTGCTCAAAAACTGCATCGATTGGTGGTTTTCGAAAAGATGGACGTAAATCAAGTTACGTAGAATTGTGTTCAACGACTGACTTAGTAGCGAGCTTTTCACAGATTGCAAGCAGAAACTACTAATGTTGGAAAAGCTAAAGCAAAAACTACAAATGTCCCATTTACATAAGTAATTGTCGCTTTTTTCTCGAGAGACAAAGTGAGACAAACACTCATCCCTCTTTGAGTTGAGTAAGCGCGTGTTTTAGTGATACGAAATGCGTAGTGTTGTCGATGAAGCTCAATTCAGTTGCATAAGCAGCTGTGCTCAAAGCGACGCCGTTGAGTTAGCGGTTGGGATCAAAGTGGAAGCATAGCTAGTTTCACTCGAAGAACAGCGATGAGTGGTGGTAGCGAGAGTTTTCCCCGGACCCCACCCGCTACGTTCCAGTGCGCTGCTTCAAGCGCAGCGCCTTACGTATCTATCTGCGCCGAGCTCCGGGTCGTTTGACCCCGTTGGCACTTTGTTCAGAATTTGTGTTTTAGGTTCCAGGATATTTCTGTTTCTTCGGTGCCTACGAAGCTTCACGATATATGTTAGCTAAAGAAGGACAAGAAAAGGACGATATAGGTATGTGTATTGATGAATTGTTAATGAAGTGTCAAATTAATGTGAATACGATTTCTTCTGCTATCCGTTACTTCAAAATCTTAAGGTTTACTGAAAACAGCGGCATCTGGTGCTGTAGGCGGCATGGCGCTTTGGGCTGCAATTTTTCCGTTTGATTCAATTAAGTCTCGGATGCAGGTTCGAAGATATGCCTTTTTGCAACTTCTAACTTCTATTTCAAATTGTCTCATTGTTCGTATTATCGTGAACTCTACTTGGAACCTCGACCCGCTCATACGGGCTAATAGCTTATTCCAATATTTTGCAGTCTCTGTGAGATTGGGGTTTTCTGTTTTGAGTCCCCAGCTTCACTTCATCTCTAGAGAAAATTACGCTGGTCTATGCTTCAAATTTACTTCCATGTCGCGTGGATTCCTTCATTGAAGTTTCAGTGCTTGGAAATAGGGCAGTTGAGCCCTGTGGTACGGCATGCCCTCAATTTTCCGCTTTTCACCGTGTGCATATCTGAGTCAGCTATCTTGCTAACGCATAAGTATCACCAAAATCATGACATACCAAGATCAACTGATGAAATAGTAGAGGGATAGTCGTTAACTTCACGACAGCTTCAGTGTCGATTACTGTCTTACTCCCTCGGAGGAAGTTTCTGAAGAGCACGTCAACTAATAATGGTGTTGAAGTTAATGGTAGTTTGTCTTTTCCCTCTTTAATTAGTGTTTCTGAGTCATAGTTAGTCATTCTGAATCATCAAACAAATCATATTCTAGTCATCTTGTGAAGTCTATAGATACAAGGGTTTCATGTAATTGACAATATACTTCCTAATAGTGGTTGTGCACATTTTTTTTCAGGTCTCTGGCGGAGGCAACTTCCTAGGACTAACGTTAAGTGTTGTGCGCACGGAAGGTAGGTGGCAATCTCATTTACGGGTATGCGACAAAGTTCAGATAATTAGCACTCGACTTTTTTGTTATATTATTTTAGGTATACGAGCACTCTACAAGGGTCTCCTTCCGACTCTAATCCGTACTTGTCTTGCATCGGGAAGTCTTTTCGTGACATACGAAGAGTCAAAGAAATTCATGAAGTCATTGTTTTAATAACAGTCTAGTCTTAGCACCTAGAGTAACTAAAATAGGAAACTGACTCAGCTTTAGAAAAGGTAGGTAGTAGTAGGTTGAAGAACTGCAGAAATCCAAGAGTATTGTTTTAAATGGTGGTCAAAATGTTGCCTTACGAATTAAGACCGATTGAGTCCGACGACACCCGCAGCCCAACACTATATCACTCCCACATTCTTCGCTTACACACTTCTCAATAGATGCCCATAGATTACAGTAGGGTCAAAACACCATGAAGCACGGTGCAACTGCGTAAGCGATTGCGCTCGAAGCGTTGCGGAGGAGCGCAGCGGTTAGGATCGAGTGAGGCCCCTTATTGCCACCGTTCCTGCCGCAGTTCGCAGTACGCACGCAATGGTCCTACCTCGATTCCAGCCGCTATCTCCACAACGCCGCTTCGTGCGCAGTCGCTTACGCAACTGCACTGCGTTCATGTCGTTTTGAACCGACTATGTGTTATGTAACTTGAAGATGTTAAAATACCTACTAGGCACTTGTCTAATAGCAACTGTATAAAATCCAGTACAATTATACATCGCATCAGGTTGCTTTATGGCGGCAATTTCGGTATCGTTTTTTGTCACTAATCTCATCCTACTCAGAAATCTATTTTCCTGGTGTAATTTTTCTTTTCTGCCAAATATTTGTAAGACTTGAGCGTGGTAGATAATTTTAGCCAGAGTGACAACTCAAGTCGCGTAATGTCACATCTCTTCCGTACCAGAATGCTAGGCCTTGGCATTCAGTGGTTGTCCCCGCATTCGCAGCCCCATAGATCCTTCGAAACTCCTATACGTTTTTGGTGGGAGTTCAACGCTTGGTTGAATTATTTTCTGATAATTTTCTAGGATTTGTGTGTATACTAGAACATGAGATTACCGATGATCGATTGTTATTTTCATGTGCATGGACAATATTTTTACCATACATCGAAGGAAAAGGATGCATCAAAACGCCAATCTTTGTTGTATTGTTGCGCATTGAGTTTGATTTATGAATGGATCTTACTTGGAAAGCTTTATGATTGAATTTCCTTACTCTTAAAAGCACACTACAGATGGCTGTGCCTTACTATAGGCTCGAAGTTCAATGAGAACAAATGAAAAAAAGTCTTTCCTTTAGTCACCACCTGGCCCATTGTTTGTTTGTTGAATAAATCGTTCCATTATTTTATGTTTATGATGTTTTTTGTTGAGTTAAATCCGCAAAAGGTATCGTTAGGTTGACGTATAGTGTCGGTTTGTAGTTGGATACACGAAGTGTTCAATTGAAAAGTGTCAATTGAAGTAAAACTACAAAAAAAAGGAAGGTGTTCTGGAGCAGACGTCTACATGAGAAGCGATTAATTCTAGATGCATCATTGTTTAATTCTCGTCCTTAAGCTTTATCGCTTGATTGCCTGGTGTTTATGCTAAGTGCTGGCGTTGTACTGCTCAGAAGAATAGCATCACTTCGAACGGTACAGAAAGTCACATTTGCACAAGAGTTTTTCAAGGTAGGTGCTGGAACTATTTTAAGTGCACAAAAATTCAACAAGCAAAGCCGCTGTGACGTAGATTCGAGTAATTGAGAAGCTGCTACTTGTCCACGGTTATTCGTCCTGGGTAACTGGCTTTAAGTTAGTACTGTTATCCAGCTTACTCTGGGTGAACTTTTCTGTTTACTTATCCTTCAAAACTTGTAAAAAAAAGGTAGAATGTCCTAAGTCTGAAGTTAAGAGATAAGGTAAACTTATAGCTATATTGTTATTAACGAAACGTCAGAATAAATAATAAAATAATAAAGTTCCAATAACAAAAATAATTCATCAAAACCTCATTGGCATAACAAGAAAACATAAATAGAGCATAAAAAGCTCCTCAGGACTTTACTGCGCAGTTTACCGTCGTACTATTGGGTCAAAACGACATGAACTACGGGCAGTTGCGTAAGCGGCGCGGTGTGGAGCGTAGTGGTTGCGATTGCTTAGTGATCCTCGCTAACAGCGAACATCTCTGCAGTTCGACGGGGTCCCACCTCGATTCTAACTGCTGTATCCACCGCACCGCTTCGAGCGCAGCCGCTTACGCAATTGTCCGTGCTTCATGTCGTTTTGACCCGACTATAACTGAATAGACAAACAAAATGGTGACTATCGAGTGTTCTTGTTCCTAATGAATGAACCGCGAGTCATATTGAGCGTTCTGATCTGGCCTTGAAATACCGCGTTGTGGCGACCGCGCAGTTTCGATTTTCTCCACATTCCACAAATTACGGCCAACACACCTCCATTGGCTTTCTGTTGTCCACGCATATTTCCGAGAATACCATTTTATTTTACCGTGTGGGAGTTCACCACCTATTGTGCGACAGGGATTCATGTTTACGTGTTGAAAATACTGCATAATAAGTAATGAGATGTTCTGCGTTGATCAATTATTTTGTGATGCGTAGGGCAGTTCGTGTTCAGTTTAGAGTTTTTGAGGCTTGTAAGCGTGTATGTGGTCTATAAAATGACTTGCGAGCGCCGATTCTGTGCTCACTTGCTTAGTGTGTTATTGAAATCACAAAGATGTGAAGTGTAGTGCTTTGTACGCTCTTTTACACCATTCCGGAACATTCCTTTTGACTTTGTAAACACGAAATCAAAAAGCTCATCGAACTGCGGCCATGTTTCCGTTTTTCATTCATCTTCCTCATTCAGGAGTTTTTTGCTTTGATCCAGTATTGGGAAGTACGCCCTCTTTTTAGTAAGGAACTTTCTTCGAAATTAGAGAGCTCTTCGTGGCACAGAGAAGTTCACTGGACGTCTAAAGAGGAGCTTTATTTTCGTCTATCCTCAGCACCGTCGACAATTGTTAATAGATCTTTAAACAACCTACTACTTGAAAGGCATTATGCTACCTATTGATCCATTTATGCCGTCTGATATGCTGTTTTCCTATTTGTTGGACTTAATTAACTGCCCACGTTTATAAGTCCTGTTCGTAAATTTTGATAAAATTCAAATTTTGGACATTTGCGATCTAATCCAAGAAAACAAATGACATAGCTAGTATAAACGGTTGTTTCAGACGTATGAATTTCATACAGAGACAACTAGCGAAAAAAGTTTGCGAACCTTCTTACCGCATCATCATCTCCTTTTCCCTTGTATGGATTTGATAGGAATTGTTGGGATAATTCTATGTTGAATTCTATTGCTGAAGTATCTCAGTTGGATGATATACATTTCAAGGCACATATAATCAGTTGGTTTAAGATTAGGAAAAGTTGCAGTTTGCAAGATAAAGTTTTAAATATAAGAGCACAAAAACCTCCAAGTTCTCTCTTCTTGAAACCGCGGCATTAAGAACTGTATTTATGTTTTTTTTTTGTTATGCCAACGAGGTTTTGGTGAAACTTTACTACTGACCTGACGTTCCGACATTTTTGTCTTTATCAAAGGCCTGAAAATGGTTCGAGGTATTTGATATGCATATCCCATCAAACTCCTCCTCTCTCCTTGCGCAGCCTCGATATCGTTCTAAGTACATTTCGCAAGAACTCGAAAAGGAAAACATACTGACCAGTCTCACCGACTAGCACGGCTGGTGAACCACCGCGTTCTTACAGATTTTGACCCAAGGCTCATGAGATCTACGCACTGTACAGTATCCTTAAAGGCATCATACCACGTCTTGTCATCTCGCCAATCTGGGATGGTGCAGGTTTCTGGTGGGTTATGCCTATACGGGGTAGATTATGGGAAGGAGGGTGATTCCGCCCATTTCTTTCTAATTGCCTTAAAAAACGGCGGCTGATGCGGCTTCGATCGTTCCGGGGCTTTACTTTACTGCGCAATTTACCGTTGTACTATCGGGTCAAAAATATCTGAAGACAGGTGCAATTGCGTACGCGGATACGCAGTAGAGAGGTGCAGTGATTAACCGTTGCAACCGAGGCGGGACTCTCGGTTGCTGAAGTGCTGAGATGAGTAAAGGTCTCGCCGCGATCACAGCCGCTAGCTCTACGGCACCACTTATACTGCAGATAATACTTACGTAAAGCTGTCATGATGATGCAGTTGAGGTGAGTGCGGAATTTCACACGGGTTATAGCTTGGAACATCAGTGCACTTCTTTTTTCCAGTAGAACATGTTCCCTTTTGTTGTTAATACGATGCTTTCGCTGTTTTCTAGTTTCTTCTAGGAAAAGTCATATGATTACCAGCAATTTCTTAGAACGTAGAAGTATCTTTCTTTTCTATGTCTCATGAGAAATTTTCCCTTTGAAGAATGGTACCTTTCTTCACGTTTGTGAGGTATTCTTCAAACTAAGCTACTAATGCCACCTTCTCCGTCTCCTTCCCCTTTAGTTTCTTTTTGTACTTATACGACTCTCTATGTCATTTTAATCGGATCGAAGCATCTGGCCAATGTACTACAACTCAGATTTCTGAGAGTTTTGATAAAAATGCTCGTAGCAGTTACTTTTGTCGTGTTGAAATAATAGTGTGCAATTGCGGAAACATGACACTCCATGTTCTAGTACTCCATGTTAAGATGTAAAGTTGTCATACATTGCTTTTGTTTCTTTACCTTTGCAATTGTATACTTTTTTAATGGGAAGAAAAAAAAGAAGCGTATAGCGTTGTGAGTAAAATATTATAGTGTTCATAAAGAGCTCTAGGCCTCATCCAGTTTAATGCTACCACCCCTGCTTTTCTTGCATTTCTGCCTAAACTACCTCCTAAATATTCATGTCTTTGTTAAGGCAAGCACAGCAGTCAATAGAACATCTGGAAGAAGAAAGCCCATACCTTCAAGATTTACTAAGAAATCGAAGTTGAAGCTGTCAGAGTACCTAAAAAACATGGCTTCTCCTGAAATTGAAGAGGTAAAGATGTTTCTTCACTTCTTGTCTCAAATTAAGTAACCATATGTTGGTAAAGCTAAACGATTCGTTCATTTTGTCCTATCCTTTGGGCAAAGGATTTTTTTTTAATTTCTGGTTGTTCCTCTTCTAGATTAGGAACAAATGTTTTCAGCAGCTTGCTCCACTGCGAATTGCTGTGAAAGAATATGGAGACCTCGTACGTGAACTGAAGGTGAGACTGTTTTTAGTGATCTACAACCATAATCATGAAATCCAAGAAAAGCGGATATTTCCTTATTCCTTGTTTAAAATATCCGCTCGTGTGCACGTGATATCCTATTTAGACAAATGGTGCCCCAAAAATCGATGTTGACAAAGCGGTTATCGAGCTAAAAGCTAGAAAGAAGAAGCTAGAAGAGATGGTGAGTGCGGTTAAGTAAAGTGTTTCAGCTGTCTTTTTTTGGGAAACATGTGTCGGCGTTTTGTATTGTTTTCTAATTTCGGATGTGCCAAAAGTGCTAACACTTCTGGCACACTTTGAATGCATGTATTCTTGGTATTTCTGAGTTTGGTTTCCATTCTCCAGTTTTTTTTTTGAAATTAATTCTTCCTAACGCTATTCAGTTTTAGGAAGTTGCTTTAGCGCCGAAAGACGCTTCTTTTGATCGTTTAAAGTTGGAAGATTTGCTGAAGCGTCGTTTCTTCTACGACCAGTCGTTTTCGATCTATGGAGGAGTGACAGGATTGTTAGTACTACACTTGATGCGACCGATTGATTTTTTCTACTTTTTTTTCCTAGATATGACTTCGGTCCGATGGGGTGTGCTTTGAAGGCTAATATGATCCAAGAATGGCGCAAACATTTCATTCTGGAGGAAGGAATGCTTGAGGTTGACTGCACATCCCTCACTCCGGAACCGGTCTTGAAGTATGTCCTTTTTCCGTTTACTTTACTTCACTTACTTTACCCTACTTCCTCATCACTTTTTTCTGTTTGACTGTTCATCTTTTAATTCCTTCAAAATGTCGTGATAGGATGTTCCCATAAATTTCTCATAAAACATCGGTTTTTTTTCATGGTACTTTCTTTTTGACTTAGTTAAACAAATAAAACATGGAAGGCAAATCAAAATCGGCTGACTGCTGTTTCTCTATCCTTGAAGCCGTTAAAAAAACAGTCAGCGATCCCCTACTCCCAGAATTCGGGAGGCTGAAAGTCGAAGAAGTCGGCGAGCTCCCGACTAATGTCATCAAACTCGGTGAACGTTTTCTTGGCCAAGATAGTCTGGGAGTGGAATAAGTGATAATCAGAGAGGATGGGGTACTGTGTCACAGCCTAGCTCGTCTCTTTTTTGACGGGTCTCTTTAGCCATATTAGGTCTCACGTTATCAAGAAGAAGATACACCGAAGCTCACCTCGGCCGATTCTTTCGAACAGCTTCCGCAGAGAGTCACCTACACGCCACTATGAGGCGGTAAACCGTTGTGGAGGTATCAACCTTATGCGCACCTCATATGCATGTGTGCCCATCATTTTCTCATCGACGTATCTTCTCTCGGCTATAACTTATGTTACGTAACGTTTTCTCCCTATCATAAAATTATCTGTTTATAAGAGTTGATTTGTGTTGTTTTATGTTTTATGAGAATGATTTATGTTTAGTAGTTGGAAAAGTAAGTGAAGTAGATTTCAGTCCAACTAGTCTGTTGAGTCATCGAAGAATGCGAGTTGTTTCAGAGCTTCCGGTCATGTTGATCGATTCGCAGATTGGATGGTTAAGGACTTGAAAAATGGCGAGTGCTTTCGTGCTGACCATTTAATCAAGAATGCAGCAGAAAAAATCATAGCAGTGAGTATATTTAGCAATTCGGAGCGTAAATTTGGCTTTTTTCCGTGAAATGTTCGGGCGTTTTAAAAGCGTTTTGTTCTTTAACTTCTAAAGCGCTTTCCTGTGACATCATCTTCGGAACCAATTCTGAATTTAGAACTGCTTGTGAAGGTTCGCTAATTCATTTTCTCTCCGTATTTCTTTCGACTGACTTTTAATGCTGTCGGTAACTTAATGTTTTAACGTTCTCCTCCAAGTCTCGTTTGACAGCTTTTACTTCAATAGTAGGCATGTGCTTTCTATTCTTTTTGGATCAAATTTTCGGACCGAATCGTGACTTTCTCTTCTTCAACCCTTCTCCGTGTTCTAGGATAAGAAGTCCGATAATGCGACGAAAACCGCTCTCCAAGATGTCCTAGCTAGACTGGAGGGGTTCGATAATAAGGATATGGATGAGGCAAGCACAGTTATACGGAATTTTGTTTCCGATTTTCTGCAGTTAAACCATTTAGGTGATCAGAAAGTTCAACTTCAAGTCTCCAAGTACAGGAAATGACCTCTCTTCCGCAATTGCATTCAATTTGATGTTCCCCACACAAATTGGACCCACAGGAGATTTCAAAGTACAAGAAAACAACTGATGAAAATCTTTAGAAATTCAAGCAGTAATTCAGGCTTACTTGCGCCCAGAGACTGCTCAGGGAATCTTTGTCAACTTTAAACGTTTACTGGAATTCAATCAGGTGATTTTTATGCCCTGCTTCTCCAGTTTCTGTTTTAAATAACTTTCCCGGAGCTGGAACGATGTTAGAATCTACGCATGTGGAAAATGTTTCTAATTGTTGGATGCCTAACAATGTTTCAGTTTATTGATTGGGAATGAGCTAAGGACTTTGAGATCTTTTCCCTTTTCTTTCTTAATTTCCTTGTTTTTACTCCAGGGCAAGTTGCCTTTCGCAGCCGCCCAAATCGGTCTCGGATTCCGTAACGAAATCTCTCCAAGGCAAGGTTTGATACGTGTTCGAGAATTCACCATGTGCGAGATCGAGCACTTTGTGGATCCTAGCGACAAGAGCTTCGCAAAGTTTAAGAAGGTATTGCCCTAGGTTTTCTAGCTATTTCCTTTCCTCCTTTGAAATGGTACAATTTCTGTCATAGCAGCCACTTCTTATCAGTGAACTCTACAGTTTACGGTGTTCACTTTAGTGAGGTACAGTCTGTGCGAAAAAATAGCGCTCAATTTCTTGGAGTAGAGTTGAAGTTTCTTGTATTTTTTTAAAATTAGCTTCATTATGTAAGCTCCAGTCAATCCCACTTTTTCCAGGTCGAGTCCTATCCGATGGTGCTATTTTCAGCCTGTAATCAGATGGATGGACAACCCGCACAGACAATGATGATAGGTGATGCTGTGAAGAAGGTAGGCAGCTAACTGGAGCTAGTTTGGTTCATTTGGCTTTCGAGCAAGAGTATTTGTGAAAATTTTCCTAGTGACACTTTCATTTTCCTTAACTTCACCCTCCTCAACGAAATTATACTCTGGAAGAACGCATGGTTCAAGAATAACGCCCGCTTTCCTGTTCCTTGTTCCCTACTGAAAACTGAAGTGGTGTTTAGGTAAATACTTGAAATCGAGTTGTCGTTTAGGGTGTAGTAGCGAATGAAACACTGGGGTACTATATGGCAAGAACTCACAAATATCTTGTCAAAATGGGAGTGGATCCGAGAAGATTACGGTTCCGACAACATCTTGGGAATGAGATGGCTCATTATGCGCAGGTAACTTATTTTGAAACTAATTATTAAGTAATGGAGAACGTGATGCTTCTTTTGAGGTGTACAACCTCGTTCTTATAAGAATAACCCTACATTCTGCTAAGATTGTTCTTCATTATACATCAGGTGGTCTCCGCAAGTTCATGTAAAAATTGCGTACATACCTTCATATATGCTATACGATCTTTAATTGAACTCGAACGCATTGCTTCATCCAAAACAGTTGACCAACGTCGACCACTTTACCTTTTATCCTTCTCATAGCCGTTGTTGGAGTAGGTGAAAAGTGAGTAGTAGAACTTTTTTTGAAACGTTCTCGTGATACCCGACATCACAATTTTTGATGCCATTGAATATTTCATGAAAAGCTTAGGCATATCATAGCTAGATATACATATTTGAATTTATGATCATGAAATTGACGTGGCACGGAAACTTGAGGGGAAACGTAAAGTTTGGGTTATACGGGAACGAGCATGGCTCCGGTCATCCTTCCCCAATCGTTGGTAAAAACCGCGTCGAAGATTAATAAGATTAATAAGGTATCCTCACCAGCCTATACAAGGAAAACCAATGAATAGGCTGGCTGAGGGGGTCGAAGCGGGTGCGTTCTAACGTACCTTCTAGGAACTAAAGAAGTTTTGTTACGACCAGAGGGAACTGAGCAGCTACAAAGCTGTCTTCCGTAATCTACAACGCGAACTCTACGTTCTCCTTGCGGTTTCCGTATCACGCCAAATTTGTGATACGCTGCCCTTAAGTGCAGTCGCCTACGAACGTATTGTGGTTATCTGCGTTGTGTTTCGTTCTCGATGTATGCGAGCATTATTGATTTTGTGATCTGTACATTTATTCATTTATTCAAACTTTCTTAGTATGTATTCGAACCTATTTCAATAAACACATTCAAATACCTTTGAAGGATTGCTGGGATGCTGAAATCTTGACCAGCTATGGATGGATTGAGTGCGTTGGAAATGCCGATCGGTCTTGCTACGATCTTATGCAGCACTCCAGAGCCACTAACGTTAAGGTGAATGCGGAAGGTTTTATTGGTGCCTCGCTGAGACATTTGTTCATCGTTTTCATTTTTATGTCGTTGTATTATAATTTCTACCATTATAACTACTTCAGTGGGTTATTGATCGTAAATGGTGCCTATCGCGAATCATTTAGCAAATTTTTTCTCAAGTAGCTATTGTAGATTATCTTCTGAACTCTGCCTTTAAGGCGGGTTTTGATCTGTTTTCTAAGTTCAGGTTGCCTATCAAATTTTTCCAGCTCGTTGCTGAGAAGAAATTGTCAGAGCCGAAAACTGTTAATGTTGTGGAGGCGATACCTAACATGGCATTATTGGGAAAAGAATTCAAGAAGGATGCAAAAAAGGCAAGTGAAAGTTTTGAGAAGCATCAGGTATAAATAAGTTAACACTTTATATGCGACAGCTTATGATACGTACTGTAATCGTCATTCAACGACTTATTGTCTTCTCAATATTATCGTGTGGCTATGTTATGGACAGCAGATTCCTTTAGGTGCAAGTAACACTATCCCAACTCTCTGATGATCAGCTAACGGCATTAGAGAAACAGCTAGAGACGGATGGGTGAGCATACTCTCCTTACTGCTCTGCTTCTCAGCTTTCTTTCATTTTAATGCTAATTGTTTCTTCCTTCATTTTTGCCTATACTGTTCCTAGCTTTTCCAATTTAAAGGTCATACAAACTCAAAATAGATGCTGATGAATTCTTATTAGTGCCAGCAATGGTGAGCGTGAAGCGGACTACGAAGACGGTATGATTTGTTGCAGATTTTTTTTTTGTATGAGTTGTTACATCTAATGTTCACTTTCACTTTTTTTATACCATTCGTAATCTCTCATTAATTGTTGTGAGCACATGACTAGACTAAAATAAATATAGGCGTATGTCGTTAAGGTTCACGTGGAGGAAATCACTCCCTCTGTGATTGAACCTTCATTTGGAATTGGGCGAGTTATGTATGCAGTGCTGGAGCATTCATTCAGACAACGAGAAGGAGATGAACAGAGAACGGTAATTTACTTTTATTTTGTCCTAAATCGTGAGCGGGTGTGGGGCAACTGGTTAGAGGTTCGTTGTGGCCAGACGGTAAGTGGTTTGAAACTGCCCTAGTACCAACCAGGTCTTTCATCACTCTGTGGTCGATAAATTGGTACCACACTTATCGTGTAGGATAGAAGCACTGACTTGACACATCGGTTCGCTACCGCATGTCATTGTAAGGCTGCGCAAAATTTCATTAGAAAAAACCCTAAAATATTCTGGATTGAAGTAGAACGCGTGCGCCCATCCATACAGTGATAAAGTGTGTGGGATTAATTAATCCTCTTGGGATGTCCCATTCAGAATCGTTTGAGGTTTACGAGCGTGTGACTAGCCCATACAGTGACTTGCGGGGGCTAGCCGATGTATCAAGTCAGTGTTTTTATCCTCCCAGACAAGTCTGGTACCAATTTATCGACCCGGAAGGATGAAAGGCTCGATGAGCACTAGGGATTCGAACCTCCGATCGATCGTGCAGACAGCGGAACCTTTAACCACACCACTACACCCGCGCCTTTGAAGATTACCTCTCAAAAGAAGCTCAGTTCATGCTCCATTTCAGTTCCTAGCTCTACGACCGCTAGTAGCGCCAATCAAATGTTCAGTTCTGCCAATATCTGCCAACGAGAGGTTGAATCCAATTATCGAAGCTGTGCGAGAAGAATTGGCTCGCTATGATCTTAGCTATCGCGTGGTATGTTTGCTCGTTTATTTGGTGTTGCTCATCGAGATAGATTTTTTAAAGCGACTACGACGTACAATTTTAGCTGATAATTCATTTGAAGTCCTACAAGTGAGCTCAGAAATATGCAAAATTTTATAACAAACAGTCAACGGTCTAACGGTTGTTGGGAGGAGGTGAAGGTGTCTCAGCTCAACATTTTTTCTCTAGCGAGCATCGTGATGTTAATTCGCGCAACATTTTGCAATCGCATCATAACAGGATCTACTGCTTTTGGAAACCTTCTTCACCGTATTGCACTTTATCTGATTCAGCTCGCTTTAATTTCAATTGCTCTTAACGATCTAGCTGCTATAATCACTAGAAATTGTACTTATTCAGAACATACTTTCAAGAAAGAGAAATCCATATTTGCTTAGAGCGTAGATTCTACACTGTTTTTTGAGGATGACAGTGCTGGATCGATTGGTCGTCGTTACGCGCGGACTGACGAGATTGGAATTCCATTTGGTGTCACTGTAGACTTCGAATCTGAGAAGTTACCATGGACGGTAACCTTGCGACACGCCGAGAGTATGGAACAGATCAGGCTAGATGTGAGTTCAATCTATCACATCTATTTCTGAACAGCTTATTTGTTTGTTATGTTCTTCTAATAGAATTGTTTTGCAGCTGACGGAGGTGGGATCTGTTGTGCATGCGTTAGTCACTGAAAGGATGGAATGGACGGAAGCTCGGCAGAAATATCCTAAATTTGAAGTAAAAAATGAGTAGATGAGATGGTCTGCGAAATCTTTCTTTTGGAGAATGTTATTTATGTTGTTGTTATTAAATGGGCGGTTTCTGCTGTTAATAGGAAGTCCTTCACGTTTTTTCTTCCCGGAGATGGTTTGGTCATAAAATCTTTCTGGGCTGATTTTTTTTTTTGTTTTTTGCAAAGCTTTACTTCTCTCCATTATCTTACTATTCCATTTCTCTATTAAGTAATGCTCTCTCATTGGAAAAATCAGATCTCACGTGAATTTTTATCGGAGAAATTTCTGGTACAAAGGGAGCAGCGCTGGGAAACAAAAAATCCGGTTTTTCAAAGGTTGTTAACTAAAATCTGAAGAACTGAAGTTTAAATGTTCACATAAAATAGTACGTGAAAATACACTTAAGCATACATGCGGTAGTCAGAGCCGGTGCTCCAGAGCGAGGATGCACAGTTAGAGCATGCTTGTTGCTGCTTGCGAAAATTCGCGAAGTTTGCGAAAGGTTCCAACTAATATCTCCGTTCAGAGGAAGAATCAGCATGCAGTGAACGATATCTAGAAATATACTAGAACGTAACTGGTTAAACAGTATTATTAGTGAACACCTCAATGAATATTGTAAAGAATGAAACGCTGACCCACTATATTTCAAGTGTTTTTTTAATGTTTGAAATCTACACATTTAGGTGCAGCTCATCAGATAAATTGGAAATAAATCAATTTTACACCAGTAGTGGTCCAAATATAATGTTGACACCATTCCTCGCTGTAGTTCCCGACGGTCCCACATCTATTCCAACCGCGCCGCCCCGAGCGCAGCCGCTTACGCAATTGCGCCGTCCTTTATGTCGTCCTGACCCTACTATATAATCCCTATCAAAGATCTCTTTGATGAGAATTATATAGTAGGGTCGAAACGGATTATGTAGTAGGGTCTTTTGTTGATTCAGTTTTTGTAGACGATCTCGTTGAAGTCTGCAAAACAGGCGTTCGTTGCGATGATTTTCGAAATCGAACGAGGACTTTTTTAGCGGTAGGGAACTCTGAAAAGAATGGGGAAAATCTGTCGCATTCGATAAGAGCGGGCGAGAACTAAAAACTTTCGCTGAATTGCAATTTTCGGAATGAGCAAGCGCGGCGCCCAGATTCCTAACAGTTTTCTCATTCTTTAAGTAACAATGAGGTATAATCCGTACATGTCCCATCTCTTTCAGTGTGTCAACAAATAAAGCAATTTTGACTAAATATAATAGTTAAAAACTCCGGAATTTTCGTTAAACTCTCCGACTTGCCTTAAACGGTTGGAATATTTCTTGGTAGGATTTCTAGTGTTAAACACGGTCTTACCTCTGAATCACAAATGTTTCCAAGACGACGTACTTTTTCTGTTCCCTACAATGGGCTTTATGACGCCAGCGTACATATCATTATGAGCTCCACCCGATTACCTTTACTACCGGTAATTTTATTACCTCATAGCAGCAGCAACGATGTCCATGCAACTGCGACACAGAAACTTGTTGTAACTAATAAACGACTACGAAATATGAATTTGTGAAATAACAGTTAAGTGAGCTGGGGAAGCTGGCCATCTATTTATAGGAAATTATGCGTGGAATATGATTCAGCTACTAATATGTGTGAAGTTGCAAAATCATGAGTACTTTCCGAAGTAACTGTTTTGTTAGCTAAAGAGCAATGAACCTAACAACAGTTCAGTTCAACAACAGGTTTTAAGCTTGGTTTTCAACCTAGGAATTGAATTCCAACAGAAAATTGGAGAGTTTTTTTAAGTTGTGCTTCTGGCTAAAATTTGACGTGTCCATCTACCCGTTCATTCATCCCATTCACTTTTAGGAGAAACTCTTGTTAAAGGAGAATTTAACCTGAGCAACAGAAAAGCGAACACATTTCAGAACTATCGCGGATTTGGGAAATCATCGAAAGTGTGGGAAGTGTGCATGAGACTTGAAAGCGCTTCTGAGAGAAAGGAAAGCGGGAAATAACAAATAAGATAGCTCAATGATCGAAGTCACTTGCTGTGTGAGATTTTCAGTGAAGCGACATGGGATCATCCCTCATTCCATCACAATTTGTACTCTTATTTTTTCTTTGGACGTCTAGGTGGTATTTCGGCCATTTCTTGCTGCTTTCTAAATAATTTCAGTCTTGCAGAAACCTTATTGATACCTTATGGACGTAACTATAGGTGCAGGTTCCCTCATCAATCGTCATATGGCAGAGGAACGAAGCGAGACGGGTGGCGTGCATGCACGGCGGCACGTTGAAACTTAATATGGGCATGGAACTGAAATGAGTCAATAGGCATGTATGACATGTGTGAGCACATCATACATCAATTAGCATAAATTAGGAGGAGAGTGGTAGAATGTTGTTAGAGGCGTTAGAGAAACGAAATAAGCGGTACACATATAAGTTGACAGGCACAAGTGTCCGTTCGGTGTCAAGAAAGTGGTACCAGACTTTTCTAGAAGGATATGAACACTGACTTGATGATACAGTAGGCTAAGACAGGCTGATTATCGTAGGTCACGTGGACAGCCACGCATTCGTAACGATTTCGAATTGAAGTGGGACACGTTCGCGTATCCTAAAGGGATTGAGCACCCCAAGCATTTTATACTTCGATGCTTGGAAACTGTCTTCGAACAACCAACTCTTTCATCCCTTCGGTGTCTATGAATAGCGGTCGGATCCGTCTTGGAGGATAACAGCATCGATTTGATACATCGGATAGCCTTCCAAGGTCATTTTGCAGGCTACTTATGCGTTCATAAATCTCAAACGATTCTTAAGATCCTGAGATCCTGAAGTCGAACGTGTTGTTGCATCGCAAGAGGGTTGATTGGTGCCTAGCATTTTTTTTTTCATTTATCCTTCCATCCTTGCTTCCTAAGTTAAGGGGACAAGACAATTCTACGAATTACGATAGAATCTCACAACTTATTCTATTACTAGAGGTGCGTCTTCACCTTTTTCCTAACAAATGGTGCTAAACTATGTGTGGCTTCAATTTAAATAAGCTGAGAACGTAAAAGTTCCATTTTTCCTGAATTTTTCAACTGCTATCGAGTACGACTGTTAACCGTCTTGACCACGTGATCACTTGATATGACATTAAAATTGGAAGTGACATCCAGCAACAACAATAATCGATACGTTTATTCTCCGTGATGAGTTAGAACTGATTCTAACGAGATTAGGTGAAATGCCATATCTATGTGGCGATGACGGTGAGAATAAAGAAAACAGCATGTTTGCTAGCAGGATACCGTAACCAATTCGAGAAATGGCAAAAAAAAAAACTGAGCAAAGTCCGACTTTCGTCCTCTATGAGTAGAGGACAAACTGATAATTGACTGATTCTAGGATCAACGACTATATCAACACCGGTAGACGCATGATAGATTCTTGAAAGACATTCAAATAATCGATACTATGGAGATGAACAGTAGAAAATGAGTGGAGCGAAGTGTTACATGGCCTGGTAATAACTGGTGACCCTAGACATGCGGAAAAAATCAGCCAGATATTACTACTAACTAGGTATTTCTGCTTTACTAACGTGACCACATCAATAAAAAAAATATCTACAACCAGAAAAGAGTGAAAATTCGGGAAAATACAAAACACTGACCCGGCATAGATCATCGCTGGAACGGCAGAGGTTTTTGAAACATTCACAATTTAATTTCGTTCGAATTTCTATGAGTTTCATTTTGAAGCGCATTAATTTGGATAAATTTTTCTCTTTAAACTCTAATTGGCCCCACTTTCGCTAAAATTTCTTCTACAATAAAATTACCAATAAAAAGAGCAAAAAAGTGAGATGTATGAGTGTTTGTTGGTTGATGGACGAATTGAGCGCTAACAACATGTCCTGGTCGTTGCAGTGGTTTCCAACGCAAGAGCACATTGTTACCTGGAAATGTTTGTTTACATACAGATTCATCAGGCCAAATAATGAATTTGGAGCAAGAACATTTTGAATCACTTCTTTCACCATAGCTTGTCCTGTACTAGTCATTTTTGATCGTCATCGATTTTTTGATTTTGTGTACCGACCTGTATTAGTAAAACTAGAAGATAAGAAAGTTGCTAGAGAATGTGATTACGTTCTTTTTTACGGTTTTTTATCGTCATCGATTTCTTGATATTGTGTACCGACCAATACATCAGACCATTAAAAGGAACCTAACCAGACTCTCTAACAACTTTTTTGTCTTCTACTTTTTGTTTCTATTCGGGACATTTCTATTCTTGGACACTGAGGTTGGCCAGTATGAAGAAATTTCTTGTTTTGCAGGTCCAATACCAAACAAAGAGCTACAGCGCGCTATTGCTTAGAATAAAATCATTGGACTTTTTGAAGTCTATGCTTTTTATTTGGGATACCATAATTACGAGAACCCATCGTCTCCAACTGCCTTCAATCATCAGTAATTTCTTCCAAGGCCTCTAACCGATCGATAACATACGAGCCACTTCCCCGGTTGCTTAGATAGAGCCAAACGTTTAGGTCGTTCATCATTTCAGATTGAAACACCTCTCTCTTTCCACATCAACTATGAATGCGTTCGTGCATTTACAACGAGTGAGGAATGACTTAAATGAGAGAACGTGGAACTGGAGGAGGAGGTAGAGGAATAAAACAATTCTGATAGCAGGAAATAAATCTTGAAACTAAACTAATTAGCAGGTAAACGACTAACTATGAAGTAGTTAGATATATATTTTAAAAAAAACTTGTTTACGAGGTGGGGATACTGGAAAAAAACAAGCAAATAAACAATCGACGAGCGGAAAACGGACCAAGGAATAGGCAATGGTAGGTGGAGGAGGGAAAAATAATCAATGTAGACGATTTGTAGGTAGCAGTGAATTGGAAGAAGAATGATACGAAATGTTTAGTAATTTCTTCCACTTTTTTATTTCCCCATGCTGTAACAGACGTCTAACTTCTTAAACCCGTTACTTAGTTCTACTCGCAAAAAAAAAAAACATTTTTTTCATCCTGCGATGCACGTATTTTAAGAGTGAATGACTCCTGGTGGATGCAAGAGAAGGGAAAACATAGGCAGTTGAAATCGAAACAAAAATGAATGAGTGGACCGGTGAACGGATCGATATTTACATATTTGCTACATGCTTATCATTCTAGCGGCATAATGCGAGCAAAACTTTCTGCCCATTCTCCTCAGGTAAACAAAGTGTAAGGTTTCCTTCTAGAATTCCACTCGTATCGTTGTTTTCGCTTCCCGATGGTCCCCAGGTACCCTGCGCGCCTGTGCGGGAACGCGTGTGTTTTGACGTGCGCGAAAACGGTGCGAATTGATTGATCATTGGGCTGACGCCGGCCACTCACGTCGCCATGGTGAACTGGTGGTTTGTCGTCGTTAACTTAGGATTTGAATCATTCCTTATCGTTTTCTTTATTAACGTGTTTTTATGATTTAATATTTGGATGGATATTCAAACGAATCGGAACAGAACTATGCATCAGAACTATGTATGGAAAAGCGAACGCTAACGAATTATTGATCGATCGCATTGTTACATTAACGCTAAGCACCGCCGAGAACTATGAGTGGCTCATCTCAGCCCTTTTTTGGAATCAGCCGATAAGATCATAGATTTTATATATGGCAGTTCCCCATATTTTGCTCACAGCGAGTATTTGCTTCTATGTTTCCTACCCACCTGGCAAGCGCCAAGGCACATAAATAACGCCTAATTGCTTATATTTATGAGAATTGCAGACAGGCAGCGCTTTGCCTTTGATTCCTCATTGAAATACCTCCTTTTTTATGTTTGCCGAGTATTTAGAGCTATTAAGGATTGAATAAATTAGGAGTTTGAAAGGTACTGGGTATGAAATGTGCATATTAGCAATTTGTATAACGTCGAATCTGAGGTGGCACGGGTTTCAGGTGGAGTATTCGTATACGGATCGTAAGTTATGAAGAGAAGGGTGAATCCGTCCATTTCTTCCTAATTTCCGTAAAAAAACGGCCCGGAAGATACGGCTTCGAGCGTTCCGACACGCTATTTTCTACAGCGAGTTCGATTGGAGCGCGCCGCATCTTCCGGGCCGTTTTTTACGGCAATTAGGAAGAAATTCACGGAATCACCCCCTCTCCATAATCTACTATGCCGTATACGAATACTCCATCTGAAATCCGTACCACCTCAGATTCGTGGAGTGATGCCTTTTAGGGGAAACGGCTGGAAATGGTGATCCGTAACTGCGCTGCGCAGAAGTTGTACCATCAACAGACCATTGCTTGGCTCTTACCTTATGCTTTAAGCATCTCATGATCCCGCTCCCTGACGTGGTATTGACGAAGATGTTTAAACATGCAGTAGTGATTAAAAGCAGTACACCACGAATCTGACGTGGTGAAGGAATCTGTTGGAAAATCTATAGTTAGGGTTGTAGATTGTGGGATTAGGGGTGGTCCCGCTCATCTCTTCTTAATCGTCGTAAGAAGCGGCGTAGTAGACGACGTCTTTTTTAAGACGATTTCAGCTGTAATGCACATTGTGCACATCATCCATGTGCCGTCGGTCGAAGATCAGCGATGTCTTCTCACCAGCCTATTCAAGTGAAACCAATGAGTAGGCTGTTGAGCGGACCGGAACGTGTGCATAGAGAAGCGTTTTGTAGCGTACTTCGTAATAGCCAAAGTGGTTCTTACGCCGCTTCGTACGACAATCAGGGAGAGATGAGCGGAACTACCCCTGATCCCACAATCTACAGCCCTGATTCTAGATTTTCCCGCGGATTCCCTCACTACGTCAGATCCGTGGTATGCTGCCTTGAATAATCGCACTAAGAACTAATAACGATCAAGAACAGCAGCGTTGAACTATAGATTTCGAGGTATAGCAACAAGCTTGAAGTTTGAAACACTTGAGAATTTTTGGTCGTTCCTTATCTTCTTATTCGGCAACTACCGACTTTATGGTTGTGTTCGGGAATATTGGTTTGTTGAGTATGGAGATATATGTAGTTGCGGTGGATTTGCGTACGCGCTCGAAACGGTGCGGTGGAGGCAGCAGTTGGGACCGAGTTGGGACCGTCGCAAACTGCACCGATGGATGGTGCCAGCAAGGGTTTCACCACGCTTGTAGCTGCAACGCTCCGCCGAAGCCCCTCGAGAGAAGCTGCGTACGCAATTGCGTGGACGTGCTTCATGTCGTTTTGACCGTACTACATATTGTTATTTTTTTATAGATCCTAATTTCGTCAATTTCGGAGTATGCTGCCTTTCAGAGAAGTAATACGGGGGAAAGAACAAAAAAAATAGATTACGCTATTTTGCACGATTTTAAAATCAAATTCACCACGTCGCTGTCATCACTGAGCGGGTAGAGGCGTAGGATCTTTCGGTTTGTTTCTCTGCAAACATGCTGGTTCGTATACGCGGACAACACGCTTCTGACGTCGTCGTCAAGACCGAAGAGCAGTAGTCGATCCACACATCCACGCAGTACTCCGCGTTGTTCGGTGAAAACTGTAAAGAACGAATTATATAACCTGCAACGGTTTCGTAGATCAGTGGTCGAAATCTGCCTTTTAACAAAAAAAAAAGTGTCTTGGTCAATGATTGTCAGATAAAATTCCGTAAAGAATTCTGTCACTGTCACTCTCTCACGGCAGCGCTATGGCGTGGGAGCCGGTGGATTGATACGGAGATATCATGGCCGTGTAAATCACAATTTTTGTTTTTCCGATCACTCCTCGATTCATAAATAAACATCTGTAGTTAAGCAAAAAATATAATGATACTATCAGTAGAACATTGATGAAGAAACTTCGACAAGTGCTGAAAGTTATCTTTTGGCGCGGTTCCGATCACCGGAAACTGTTCAATTATTAAAGGATAAAGGATAGAGTTTCTGGCGTTAATCAATCCGCTTGGGATGCGCCCCCACGTTCACTTCAATTCAGAATCGTTTGAGGTTAACGAACGTGTATCTGGCCTATACAATGACTTGCGGTGGCTAGCCGATGTGTCAAGTCAGTGTTTTTATCCTCCCAGACAAGTCTGGTACCAATTTATCGACCCCGGAGGGATGAAAGGCTTGGTGAGCACTAGGGCGGATTCGTACCTCCGATCGATTGTGCAGTAAGCGGAACCTCTAACCGCTACACTACACCCGCCCCGTTCAATTATTAATTTAGATTATTTTGAGCTGAACAAGTGTTGCCGTTTCGGGTTTGCTGCGAACAAGCAATTCCCACGTATGACTTCATAGAGATTGTCAGTGGATTCGGAAATTACTGTTTTGTAATTTGAAAACGTTAAAGAATACAAATATTATATAAATATAAAAATATGTGTTACTGCTTAGAACATAGAAAACTCCAAGATTTAGCCCATAGCTTCACTCTTGCCCTCAGAGTAGTGTCAGGTTTGCCGGTTGGTCCATGTTAACGTTAACTGAAATCAATACCGCTTCAACCTTTTCCGCCAAACGAAATGCGTATGTACGCGTGCGCAATCAGTCATTTCGACGTTCACCACTCTCCGCATTTTCGATAAATTATTAACGATCGTTTAGTAATGTAGAGGGCTGGTTGGTGCTCGCATATGTGAATGGATGAAATGTGAATCCCACTTATTCCAAAAACCATAAAAGGCTCAGCTCACGCACTCCTTCCAAAGGTGGGTTCGATTACTTAGAACTAGATCTCAGACCTTTAAAATGTTCAAATAATATTTTTCAAACTGTATGTTTTAAAATCCTATAATGTGGTTCTAATGAAGATCTTCAGAGAACTGACTTAAAGGCAGCACACCACTTATAATAATCTCGCGTGGTGAGTATTCCCAATGGATAGCTTCTATAGAGCACCCAAGATTGTGGAAAACCAGGTGGTTCTACTCATCTCTCCGTAGTCGGCCCGGAAGCCGCCGTTTTTTACGACAGCTTGCATCGCAACGCGCAATCCTTGCGCACGCCCCGCATCATCGAGCGAGACTTCAAGGAGAATTAATAAGGTCTGCTCACCAGCCTTTTCAAGTGAAACCAATGAATAGACAGCTGAGGGGAAGGTAATGTGCACACTGAGGCACGTTCTAACTCACCTCGTAGGAACTAAATAGATTCCCATGCTGTTTCTTACGATGATCATGAAGAGATGAACGGAACTACGTGGATTACCGCAATCTACAACCCCGTACAGAAGCTTTCTATGAGAAATCCATAACACACCAAACTCATGGATGCTACCTTTAAACAGATGGATCGTTAGCTGTTTTTTTACAGTCGCACCAGAACGACCTGGGAGTCGTAGCAGTCGTGTAAGCGACTGCGCTCGAAGCAACGTGGTGGAGCATAGTGGCTGGAGTCGAGCCGCTTACCCAACTGTACCGAGCTCAGGTCGTTTTTACCTGGCCATACTATAGGTGATTAGACTTTTCGTCTTGCCTGAGAAGTCATGCAGAGGATTCCTGGAGGAGTCTGCTTAGTGCTAGTTTCACAGGAGTTGTTGTGAGAAAGTTCACTCGTAATAACCTCGTTACTATCTCAGTCAAACGTAGTTACTAATGCTAATTGTGCATAATCATTCACATCGTTGGCCTAATTTATTCATACCTTCCACGAGTTTTGCGCCGATCTCGATCATGAAAATATTTGTGCCGTCGCCGCGCCAAGATCACGTTGATTTTGCTCCTTCTCGCCTAGTGTGGGATGATTACAACACTCTTTCAAATGTTAAGCAAATCTCTGCAGTGCATAGAGTATTGGCGTCGGAAAAGGTGGATTGAAAAAACGCGTTAAGAACTAAGTGAATAGAGACCAAGCTGATGAGTGAATAGGGATTCACTAGAGAGAATCCGGTCAAAATATGGCGCGTCCCCGAGAAGGGAAAAGGGAGCTAAACATGGACAAAAGCGACTCTGTACTTGCTCTGAAATGCAGGTCGATCTAAGGAACGGACCTCTTACTTGTTTTGTTTTATGGCCGGCTCATACTTACAATGTGGGCTGAGGCCATTATAGCTATGATTTTGTGTTGCCACATCGCAGGGGTCCAGGTACTTTCGAATTTGATAGCTCTTCAAAGAGATTGAAGATATCAAACGTTGTGTGGTTGCACCATAGAGTGAATTTATTTTGTTAACGGATATCTAAAGAAAAAAATCATCAACGATATTTAAATGATTGCAAGGAATTGACAGAAATTCAGTAATGCAATTTAATATTTTAATGATGGAAAGAAGTACGCTGAAATGGTAGGTTTTCCTTTGAGCTGAGCAGCAGCGCTTTTACAGAGCAAATAAATATTGCACAACCCCGTAGATTATCCGCAGATGTCATTGAACCTACCAATAAAAATAAGTAAAGTCAGGGGACTTTCTTGCTGTCCACCTCCGGGACGGATGTGGTGTCCTGCTATCATTTGAAATTAAACACCTATAAGTTTATTTAGCCACCATGGTATTGTGGATCAGCAAGTTGTCTTCGTCTTTTTCTTCCTTTACACAAGAAAAGAGTTTATTCAGAAAGGGTGTATGGCAAAACCAGAAAGGGTAGGGCCGTGGAAGCCATTTATGCTTCTGAAACGGAAAACGACTAGGATCACGCAGAGACAGAGAGATCAGATACGACGCACCGGTCGAAACTAGATGACAACATCTGTTGAATGATGAAACTGGAGAAGAGGTTCACTTGAGATGGGAGAAGAAGAAGAAGGCTATTCTATTGAGCAGCATCTTCAGCGGCTCTTCAGCAACAGCAGGAGACCCGCTGGAGATGGTGTCCACATCAATTCACAGAGAATCTCAGAAGATTTCCACAGAAGAACTCACAGACTAAAATGGAACGAGCAGGGCGAGAGGCCTTCTAAGTGCTTAACGACGAAAAAATTACTATCTTCACTATTCAGAAAGCCTTTTTCTCTACGCCGGGCGCAGAAGTTATTTCATGGTTCAACGCCGTAGTGAGATGATCGTCAACGCAGCTTTCGCCTAATTGATTTCGTTGTTCTCCCAAAGTTTTGAACAGAATCGAGCCACCACCGTCGTCGAGGAAGTTTTTTCCCAACAAAAAAGTGAAAGTTGCGAAGGCCACGAAGAAGAATATGAAGACAGCGCAAAGATACCAGGTGTGAACGGGAAAAGTCAAACGCTCACAAAACACAGAGAGAACTGTCTGAAGATCCTGAGCTGATGCTTCGACGTGGTGTTGTAAAGCTGCGAGCAACTATGTGCTCACTTGCGAGCTCATAATGGTTTACAAAGAAGCGACAAAAAAAGACCTCAAAGAGAAAAGAGCAGCAATATTATCTGAAGCTGCTGAAGGTGAGAAGGACACTTGCTATCCCGTCAGATCTAGCCAGTCCTCGCCTTCATCAACAATCACAGGAAGAAGTTTGGAATCTCAACCAATGGATGACGAGGATGACCTTTTTGGTCGCAGACTCACGCGAACAAGCTGATTATGTGAAAGCTTCTCTGAAATTGTGTATCTATGCATTTTTTAATAATGTCGAGGAATGAAGATGATGAACGATGCGGCCTCTGTGCAGAGCGGACGGAAACGAGTCGCTTGAGGAGCATACAGAAACATTGAGAACGTAGTAAAGAAGACTACGAATAGCGGGATCTGTTCTCACCACATTAACGCTGTCATTCCTTCTGATTCTGATCTATATATGAGGAAGAGAACACCTTGGAAGCTGGAGGGAACTGCGGTGTAGTATCGGGCTCACTCGATGGTGTGATCGTAGCAGTAACCCGCTTCATGCACTTAAAGACATCACTCCACGAATCTGAGGTGGTACGGATTTTAGGTGGAGTATTCGTATACGGGATAGTAGATTATGGAGAGGGGGTGATTCTGTCCATTTCTTCCGAATTGCGGTAAAAAAAACGGCTCGGAAGAAACGGCTTCGGGCTTTCTGGCGCACTATTTTCTACAAGGAGTTCGACTGGAGCGCGCCAGCCTCGTGCGGCGCCGCATATTCCGGCCGTTTTTTACGGCAATTAGGAAGAAGAACTGAAGAAATGGACGGAATCACCTTCTCTCCACAATGTATTATCCCGTATACGAATACTCCACCTAAAATCCGTACCACCTCAGATTCGTGGGGTGATGCCTTTAAAAGAGGAGCTCCAACTTCTGTCTTACATTTTGTTCCATCGGATGGTAGGGACCGAATGTACTGTCAAACATTTGCGAAGAATGTAGATTTAGGTGCCCCGGGCATGTGTTGGATTTCACTGGCAACCGTTGGTTCAGAACGGAGAGCGGTTAGAATGCACTACACAGAAAACGCATTACATAAAAATTAGCAGCCTAATTGTTGCATTTCTTCACGGAATCCTTTGAAGAAAATGTGTTGCAGTAATAGCTTGAACAATAAAATGAACAAAACAGAAGAGTTTGTGAGCAAACGTTGTTTCATCGCGTGTTCGCTTCAAGTCTTTAGGTCTGTGGAAGCATGATGCAGTTTTCTCGATATTATTCATTTGTAACTGAGTGATCCGCGACTTCGATGTGCGTCAGATCAATCGGTTGCAAGTGCATTAGACCTTAACTCTCGGTTTCTTTCCATTCCATTCAAAACCTTCGCTGAAATCAGTGTGGTTCAACTGCGTGCAGAAAAACGAAGACATGTGAATACACATATTTGATGCGCTCCACCGCTTCTGAACAAAGTAATGGCGTCAAGGACAGCGAAAGCGTTGAATTGGCTTTAGTAGGAAAAGCTGTATCGAGAAATGACATTTTGGGTAGCACCGTAGCTTTTTCCTGTTTAAAGTTTCAATTCTAGCAATAAATGAAGCAAAAGGGGTTCCTTATACACGTTTAGCCGCAGCGAGATCCTCGTATGCGGGCGTGAGAAACAACTTCAGAAGCCCTCTGATTATCCACTTACGCCCTACACTTGTACACGTGACACGTTGCCCGGCGCCTCGTAGGAAAATTTGCTCGGAAGGCCCCGTTTCCAATTCAGAGCGGTTCGAGGAAGTGAAATGATTGAGATGATTTCGCGATACGCTGCCTTTAATGCACCCTGCTTCCCAGAGCTTCAGTTCAGGTCTCAAGATGCAGCTACAAATGTGGACCTGTGCAACTTCCAGTGTTCCACAGCGGCTTGTCGTGAGCGCTACGATTTCTTCCTTTCGAAAATTTGGCCCAGATATGCTTCTGACCTAGCAAATGCTAGAACTCTATGGTGCACATCGGCTGACAATAAATAAATCCTCGCAACGACCGCAAGTCTGTGTTTGGCAACTGAAGAAAAGGGCTGGACCCAATGTGTTGTTGAACCAGTTGCTCGTTTGCTGATTCAGAACAGAACGTGTTGTGTTTCTGGTAGATCTTCGGGTTTTAGGAAGTATTTAACTACTGTAGGGCGATTGCTACAAGTGCATTTCAAACAGTGTGATGATATATGCGGTCTAATTACAGATAAAATCGCGGAGAGCCTGCTTTTACACGAAAAGTACTTAAATTAACTTCGCTTTGCACGGTAGTGGGAAAATAGATCCAATAGTGGTCTCATGGTGTGGGACATCACTCATCAATCTTAATGAGTGTCCTAGTAAATACCCTAATGAGATGTGAGCAAACCAATCGATAATTTAATGTGATCTGTAAACACCTTATTAATCCTATTAGGGACTTTTTTTTCGTATGCATAATAGAATATTTCTTCCACTAGAAAAATTTCCGGATTTTTATTACAGAACTATTCCGTCCTTATAGTTTTTATTTTTGCATTAGTTTGTGGAACAATCAATTATTGATTAATTCTATTGCTTATTTATTCAAAGATGGTTTCCTTTGGGTAATTGCTTCTTAGTCATCGAGTGTAGACACCATATGTCAATTAGCCTCAACGACAATAGTAATGCAACTAAAGACTGATGAGGAGGCGAGTGAGCGATTTTAAAGAGGAGAGGGAAAAGTAAACAACCTGAATTTTTCGGCGGGGACGATGCGAAACACATTGAGTGCTTTCTTTCTCGTCGGAAAATTCGACCAAACGCTTTTGACATAACTTATCAGCGATAAACAAAGTAAATATAGATAGAATTATGAAAGTAATGAAAATAATAAAGATTAATGAAAAATTAATTAGCACAATATAATGCGAGAGTAATATTAACACATACCACATTACCTTATCCTCGAGCTTGGGGATTCTTTGTGTTCAATTCAAATGGAATTGTAATAATTTTTATTTTGAGCCTTTTATCTTGCTGGGAGCAATTTTATTTTTCTGAGCGGCTGACGCTTCGAAAATACAGCTTCTTCAGAGGTTATAACATTGCAGTTTGAACCATTAGACTTCCTATACTTTTCTGGCTTCCACAATGACATTGGATAAAGTTTACTAAGGTTACTTTTTATATGAAAGGCGCAACCAATCTTCAGTTCCGTCGTTCTGTCGCGAAGAATGCCCACACCGACCTTTACACTCACTGCTGCGGTTGTGTGAGAGTCATCTACACGCCTAGATGATGTTTGGGATCGTGTTTTCCTGTAATCCGCAGCCCAATGCGAGAGAAAGTAGTTACTGCGATTCGCTAACCAATTATTTTAGCTTCTCTTACGTGATATTTCTGCCAGAATTCCAGGATGTTTTTAATGTTTTTCTAACTATAATCTCAGTCTTGCACGCCTCTCTCGTACAGACCTCATTAAAGCCACCAACACTGCGGTGCGTAAAGGTAAAGCATTTTTTGAATCCAATAATGGTAACTGAGAGTGCAGTAGGTTTTTTTTTCGTGCTTTTCCCTTTCTTTTTGATTTTCTTGTCTTCTATTTTCGGATAATATCAGAGCAAAAGTTAGAAAAATGAGCAATATTTTTAGGTGGGACTTCTCTGGAAGAGTCTGAAATCTCTATATGTTATTCTAAACTTCCTAAAAAGTTAAGAAATAATGTGTTAGCGGTAGCGAGAATACAAATAGACGTACTCTATCAACTGAATAAAGTTTAGAATAGTTGGGTATTCGAATGTGCCGTAGGTTTTATTTTCTGAGGATGAGAAAAACGGGAACAATGATATGTAGTTGTAAATTATAGACCGACCCTTGACGGAAAGCTGTGATTCGACTCTTACAGGACAGAGGAATTCCGGGCAAAACGTAAATATTTTGATTCACGATGCAATGTAAGATAAAAATTACCTTAAAGGCATCACCCCACCAATCGGGTGGTGAGTTTCAGGTGGGTTTGTTCGGGATGGGGGCTACGGGGGGGGGTTTCCTTTCTTGGTATTGCCGTAAAAAACCCGGAAGTGGGGCCGCACAGGCTGGGCGCTCCATCGACCTCTTGTCAAATGGTGCGCCAAACGAATGAGCCGTATCTTCCGGACCGTTTTTTACGGTATTGAGATGGCGGTCCTCCTCTCCGTGCTCTTCCTTCGATCTCCCCTGAATCTCCGATGCCTTTAAGTCAACCTATTCCCATAAATTTTCTTCCTGACTATGCGCGATGTTTCTGCATCGCAGACTTCTAACCCCGTCTATAGAGAAAGTGCATTGTCGCAAATGTGTTGTCATCATAAGGATGAAGATGAGCGCAAATAATTAATATTGGGATAAAAATCAATATATCAGTTTATCTGCACGTAACCTTCAGAATTTATTACTTCTAAGCGTTTTCGTGGTCTAGCAAAAAAGAAAAGTGAATTCGAGCACAGCCAAGTACGGAAGACGGAGAAATCAATGCTAAAGATTCGTGAAGTGCTTGGACATTTAAAGCAGGTAGAAAGTGTTTTTTTTCAGTGGAAGAAGTTATTTCTTCTACGTCAACACGTATTCCGCAGCAATTTTATGTAGATTGTATCGTTTCCCATGAAACAACACCTATTATCTATTATATCTAACGTTAACTGAGGTGTTAAGAACTAACAAGTTCAGTTTGTTGCAGAGTAATGTAAAAGTTGTTAAAACAGTAAGCACTCACAGTCTTGTTGGTCTATTCGTTCCACCAATGTGAAACACGCTGACGTGCATGGAACCGTTCCAATTCCTGAACTCAATAGCCGATAAACGAATTCTGATAGAAATTCGCAGTCTTGAAGGTTTTCAAAAAAAAAAAAAAAGAAAAGAACTAATGTGTTCGAGCTTATTAGAAGTTTGTAGGAAGTTTCAAAAAAAATCTAGTATGGTTAAGCTTATTAGAAGTTGTTTCGTAAGAATGTTTGTTATTTCGTCGGATAACTTGGATCAACTGACAACATCATCACCTGCATCCGGCTGCCAACAACGATCGGTGAAATTTTTTGGAGGGAAGTAATGATGCATAAGTTGATTCCACAACGGTAAATACGCAAAGGAGGCGCAGCTGAAAAGCGTATAATTAGATTGTGTAGGAAACGACATCCCATGAGCTCCTTCAGCTGCGATCGCACAACCATTTGCTACATGTGCTGATGAGATGGTTATAAAAGGGATATGTGATGAGTTCACGTAAACAATCTGGTTTCCGGGTGATCTTACAAAATTTTTTGGTCACTTAAGGATAGCGAGTAGAAAGTTGGAAGAGTCTTAGTACAAACAGTAGTACTCGAACGAATACTGTAAAATTAATGAAACCGAACGAAAACAAAGTCGCGGAAGAGAAATCCTCAGCTGTCAACCCACTTGAGTATTTGACAGTCTGAAGGGAACTTTCATGAAATAAATAGAGGTCGACTTGAGCAAGTTCTATATGGAATAAGTGAGTTTTTAATGAAAATATTTTTTTCTGTTGTGTAGGTCAACAGTCTATCAACTTGGACAGTTTAGGTGCTGAGAAAATATTATCAGTACTTGGTTTTGTCGTGTTTCACCACATTCATGGTAAGTACAGTACGAAACAAACCTGAAGCCAAGTGTTCCCTTGTATAAGCCAAGAAATACAGCGGAGCTTTATTTCTCTATTTATTTTTCGTTGCAAATGAGTTAATTCTAGATTTTTCCGGAATTTTTTCCACATGCATCAAAAAAGAGCTAAATTTGCTGTATACTAAAAAAACTACTCAGCAGTCACTAACTTTAAAAGAAAATTAACCACATTGAATCTTAATAAAATGGAGTCTACAAAGAAATGAATTGTAGTCCTAGCAATTATAGCGGATTATTGCTACAAACTTTGCAAAAGGAAAGGAACCAACTTCTTTTCTGGAAAAGAATTGGGAACTTCTTTCCTCCCGAAATTCTTGGTTTTTGCAGGATTAGTCATTAAAACAGAAATTAAGAGCTGTCAAAGAACATGACTTAGCTTCCGCAAACTATTAGACAGTATGGAGTGGATCGATTTTAATGGACCATTCAGGAAGACAGCAGCACATGAGCTGAGAAGTAAGATTTCAAAGCAGACTACTGACTACTGACTCGATATGATTTTGTTATAGAAAAGAGTTGAAGTGATCTGGATTTTATACAGTACCTGAAACAATTCGATCGTTTTTTCACTTGATTCTCCGTATACGACGTTGACGACACGATCTCAGAAGTCATCAGAATCAGCACAGCCGGCCAAAGCCTCATCACATGGTACGGCACGCCTAAGTGAATAGTGTGAACAAAATGGTTATTGACGGTACGCAAATTCACCGACGACTGGAATAAATAGAATAAATAAATAGAGCTTCTCAAATAGAAGAATAAGACCAATGTTTGATATATAGCAGCAGGGAAACGTTGTGTAGGTCTATCAACAATGCCATTCTAATCAAACGAGCACGAAGTGATCCTTAACACCTGTGTTGTGATGTTAACTGAAACGTGCTGCCACCATGTTGTAGAAACATTTTCCATTCCCAAACCAGCAGTACAATAGTCAAAGCAGCACAGTTTCACTATATGTTAAGCTTCTTCTGTTCTGTGGATTAAGGCAAAAAGATTTTATGTGTGGATGTTGACTGATTTTGTTTACACACTCGAACAACCTAAAATGTTGGCCGAAGACCTATTAGTTTCATTACAAAACTTTCAAAAGCTTACAAGTAAGATCAAAAATAATTAGTTATTTATTTCTGGGGTAATAATAGTTTAGTTTTGGTACCGTTTAGTGACCACAGTTTGTAAATAATCTGATGAAATTGTAATACAAAGGATAAAGGAAGAACTGCTCGACGCTGATTAACCCCTAACTATGCGCAATCCAAAAACAATAAAAATCAATGGACGATTGGAAGGAAAAAGACTTCGTTGACTTTTACTTTAACTATTAACTAACCATTTTTTACAATATCCATAGGCTGGTAAGAGGAGGTGCAGCGCAGCTGGTAAGAGGCTCCTGCGTTGCAAGAATCAATCAGAGGTTCGAATCCGCCCTTGTGGAAACCAAGACTTTCACCTATTAGGGTCGATATATTGGCACCAGACCTGCCTGAGAGGATAAAATCACTGACTTGTCACATCGGTTAGCCCCCGCAAGTCACTGTAAGGCTGCACGCGCGTTCATAAACCTCAAACGAAGTCTGAGTTAAAGTCGAACGCGTAGGCGCATCTCCATAGGGATTGATCAACGCCGTGCACTTTATCTTTTATCCATAGGGTGAATATTGAAAAAACCACAAATAAGCGCATGAATAAATAAATGGGGAACGAGCATGCGACCAGCACAATTGCCTGCAGTGACGTATGTATCAAGTAGGTGTAGACCGCTCATCCTCTCTGGCGATTCTGATACCAATAATCCGATATGATTACCAATTGTCGATCCCGGAGAGTTGAATGGTGAGGAATCTCTGGACCAAGAAAAATGTGGTGACCTCTTACCACTGCTTTACACCTGTGTCATCTAAATAATTGAAAAAAAAAAGAATGGCAGAGTCAACATAGGATGCAAAGGTGGATGTAATGCTGTAAAACGAGAACATTGCTGTACTAGTTAGATGGCGTCGGAAATGTCTGTTTTTGGAGTTTATTCGCTTGTAGATTATGTGCTGGTTCGCAAATATAATACGAGAGTAATCCTGACAGTGATCAAAAGCAGCGATAGCGAGAAGAAGCGAGAATCCATGTAATAAGTAAGCATATTCGTCTGAATTTTCACTCGTTGCTGCTATTTCGGAGGACTGTCCGGGATGCTTTCTTTCACTTGTAATGAATTGCCGCCCGTTGTCTTTAGTTTTAGGTGATGAGTCTGGATATTATTAGTCATAAAAAGTACCCACGAACTGACGTCATAAGGTAACGTTCACCTTTCACATCGATTATTTGTCCCGAATACTTTTCGGCGTCGATCCTAACGTCTTCAAAGAATGAAGTGATCAAATTTTAATTATATTATATGTGTTATATATTATTAATTATAAAGACGTTAGGATTCTTGGGCGGGTGTAGCGCATTCGGCAAAGGGACTCAGTTGGAACGGCACGATCGATGGTTCGAAACTTCCCCAGAGTCAGCCAAGACTTTCTTCCAGCCGAGGACGATGAATTGATACCAGACTTGTCTAGGAACGACAAAAGCACTGACTTCATACGACGAACGACTAGACTCCGCCCTAATTCACTGTCTCGGCTACGCACGCCTCCATAAACCTTCAAGGATTCTGAATTGAAGTAGAACGTGTTCGCCCATTTCCGTAGGGATTGATCAATGCCGTGCACCATTTTACTGCGTACTGGTGTTCCGTACCATCCCTCGACGCCGCGCGACCCGTCTCTCTGTCTTTTGGCGAAGGTGCACATTTCTAACGGTGACGGGCTGACGTTAGATTTTTCCTCGCTTTCTGGATTTTAGTTCCACACACCACCTTAGGTATATACGTACATACATGCATAGGTACATACACACGTACATGCATACATACATTTACGATTTTTGAAAGTTGGGAAACAGGCATTAGTCACAATAGCAACTCCTACATAATCTCATAGAAAAATAGTTGTAACAAGGCCATATTTTCATCTCGAAACCACTGCATCCCCGCTGTTTGTTGTGAAAGTCATAATCCTCTACTTCAGGATATGCAGTGGAATAGTATTTGCCTCATTTTCAACTTCTTCAGAGTGCTGATGTTTTACCAGTCATACGGGATAACTGATTTTGCCACTGATGATTTCCATCAGTGATTACTGATTCGCATCAAAAATGGGAGCAGTTTCGCTCCTTTTTGAGTTTAGAGTGCGCTCAGTTCTATCACGAACTCGGAACTCGGAAGTGGTCGTAGCTAACAACATCAACAGCAACGCATTTAAATTAGTGGTGCATCGTTCATGGCGCTGTAAAAATTCACTCTAACCAAATGTTGTGCTTAGCAAAATCAATTACTAACAGTCGTAAAGGAAATTAGTTAGCACTGAAGAAGGGTATGGTTGGAGATCCGCAACAGATAAGGGATTAGAATATAGAAGGAAGCAGAAGAAAAAAATCTTGTAGGTTATCTTCGCAAAACCCAAAACTTTGGGAACATAGCACTAGTGCTCTTTGCCAAGAAACATTAACAACATATGTAAATAGGCGAAAATAGGCTAAATGATGGTGTCAGAAGAGCAAACAAACATACACATACATGAATGCAAATCCGTATTTCCGGAAGGCGCGCTCAGAAATTAGCAACAACAACAAGCTGCGGATCAAGTTGGTGGATACACAAGTGCGGTCAAACATCAGTGGTGTCAACGTCGGCGGGTTGCTGCATAATTTGTATCGAAATGACTTCTTTGAGCTCGAGTGGCATTGCGCAAAGGCGGGACGTGAAAGCTATGAATGGGGGGCGTGACCGTGGCCACGCCCACCCCGTCGCTAATTGTGGCGGCGCCGACCACGACGTGAGTGAGTGAGTGCAACCAAGGTGATTGTGAGACGAAAATTGATGTTTGCAGTCCAATTCCTCTCTAAGCGTTGAGTTAAAAGCACTAAAGAGATACATTTTGGAAGATGATGGCCGATAAGCGTAGTCCAGGGAGCGTAAGGCGTCGTGGATTACCGGAGTAAATAAGTTTACACCTTTTATATGAGACTTCCCCAATCCTTATCTTCATTTAAGATCTACATACTTCCTTTTCATTTTCCATCCTTCTTCAGTTAGTTTTTCATTTTTTTTCATTTTCATTCTTCTTCAATTAGTGTACATAATTCATAGCAGATGGCAGCAAGTCTCAGAAAAACAACTACACTGTAGGATTCGACTGAAACTGATTGTAGGATTGAAATTCGGCATTCTTCAACCATTGGTATGGCTCTGTTCAAAGCTTCAAAAAGAAAAAAAAGAGTGAGAGAAACGGGAGAAATGAAATCGTGACGTGGAAACACAACTCAAATGGAGTTCCTGCGTTGTGAGTTCTCAGTAAATCCTGAGAGTCTGGAACTTGCAGTGCACACGATCGGGTGTGACCAGTCTATCTTGTTCATGTCTTTGCCTCACTCATCAAGCAAACTTGTTGGTCTGAGCCAGATTACTTATTCTTAGAGTTTTGTAATGTGAAAGGAAAATACTAATATTTCTACGAATAGTACTATGTGCGCAAATTCTGATTAAAAATTTGAAAGTTGTTGGAGAAAACTGGTTTTGTGCAAGGAAAAAATACCTGATGCTGGGATTGAAGGCTGCTCACAGTGGGCTTTTTTTTAACGTTTATTGGTGAATTTGGTCACTTCGACCTGCATCAGCACCGAATTTTTCCGCCTGTTCTCATTTGTGTCTAGAAGCTGATGCGAACAAAAAAAAAACAGTTATTTGCATGCTTATCTTTCATCTCACAAGCACTTTCTGCGCAACTGAAGCGATTTCAAGAGCCCGTATCGAGTTTTTTTTTGCGGGAAAACGGATAAAAATCAATATCTCGTGAAGAGTATGTTGATATGTTGGCCTTATGGATTTTCTAATGTGTTTTATGCGCATGGTACGATTAGAAATGGTCAGGATATGCGTGAAAGTACGTGCTACTTTACAGTTCCAGCTTGTTGAGAGACTCTAATAAGCCTTTCATTGATTTTCTTGAGTCAAGTTGATTTCGACTGGGAAAATAAGTGCACATCGCTGCAAAACATCTTCAAAATGACAGCTCTAAGATGGGAAAAATATTCTGGAGTACGATGCCAATAACAGGAGCGAGGAACTTTCCACATGAAAGCATTCATGTGATTCAAGAGACACATTCACTAAGACGAACACATGCATGCACCTTGGCAACGATGAGAAAACTGCTTCTCACACGGTATCCGAGGAGTAATTCAAAGCTCCTGGCAAGTGCAAGACGAAAGGGAGAGGGATGTTCTTTATCGATGGAAATCAGCTATAAGTATTCCACTAATGCGAAATTGGCAATTCCTTAGTAGCTGATAGGAACCTTTAACGCGTAATATCCGAGAATTTCAAAATTGAAAGACACTATTTTTGTGACAATTGAACTGATTTATGAACGTCCAGCTAAAGTCGGATTTCAGACTTTCTGTGGTGTTCGCTCCGCTCGCCTTCACTGTTCAATGAAAATTAATAATGGAGAAATTTTTTTTTTAAATTAAAAAATTAAATTAAAAATTAATATTAATAATAGTTTTCTGTAAAATTAGATTTGCGTTTTCCTAACGTAGCTTTCTTCTTTTTTTCATAAACTTAGGCAAAAGATTTCATAGTTCTCTTTTCTTTTCGGCTCTACATTTGGAGAATATTCAAACATCAGCTTGAAACACTCCTTCGATTCCAATTTAACATAGTTACAATTTGGAAGCATTACTCGAAGTATGGGTTTTCTTCCTGATTTCTCCCAACAGTTGTCACAGAATGATGTTTTAGCATAAAATGACGTGAACATCATCATCTTATTTACAAAGAAAACGTTCCAAATTACGTCATGTAAACTGTTGTGTACTATTTAAAGGCAACACTCCACGAATCTGAGGTGGTACGGATTTCAGGTGGAGTATTCGTATACGGCATAGTAAATTATGGAGAGGGGGTGATTGGTGATTTCTTCCTAACTGCCGTAAAAAAAACGGCTCGGAAGATACGGCTTCAGCCGTTCTGGCGCACTATTTTCCACAAGGAGGTCGACTGGAGCGCGCCAGCCTTGTGCGGCGCCGCATCCTCCAGGCCGTTTTTTTTACGGTAATTAGGAAGAAATGAATCACCCCCTCTCCATAATTTACTATGCCGTATACGAATACTCCACCTGAAATCCGTACCACCTCAGATTCGTTGGGTGATGCCTTTAAGCAACCGTTTGCACACGTGTTTCCACTCTTTGAAGAAGACATGTTGCCAAACTGCGGCAAACGCGCTCGGAAGTAGATACGCGGAGGTGTCATAGAGGTGAAACGCAAGGATATGGCTATGAAACGGTCGCAACGTCTCAATCACCTTTTGTGACATGCAAACGAAGTTACTGCACAATAGTACTGCATAGCGCCATGCTAAGTTCGACGTCTCTGGATCCGAGTCATCTCATTTTACATCTACATGGCACCAGCGCACCAACTCGAACCCGTTAGACCAGTCTCACCCCATTAAAACGGTTATTGGCGTCGTTGCACCAATTCGACGCTATGGCATCTGTCCCACCCCATTTTTAAAATTCGTGACTGGCACACACAAACGTGATGGAATAAGCCCGTTATTATGTAGCATGATCAAGGTATATCACGCGTATGTGTCACGAAATCCTAAAAATGGGGTGGGACTGGTACTACTGCACCACGGCGTCAAGTTGGTGCGCCGTAGTGCAGTAGTATTGCGCAGTAACTTCGTGTGCATATCGCAAAAGACAATTGAGATGTTCTAGCCGTTTCATAACTGTGGCCACCGCTCATGTTGCTCTGCACCAAGTTGGTAACATGCCTTCTTCAAAAATTGGAAACATCCTTGCAAATGACTGCTCAAGTATTAGCCAACAGCTTACATGATCTAAAGTGGAACGTTATTTTTTATCAGGATCATTTATTAGGATCTTTATTAGGATTTATTAGGATAATCATCATTTATTAATATCATGTCGTTCCCGTCTTTTTACGTTAAATCATCATTCTCTGTTAACTGTTAGTGGAAAAGAGGAGGAAGTCCATACATAGAATAATGCCTTCAAAAAATGTCTATATTATATTGGAATCAAAAGTGTGTTTGAAGATAAAGTTTGAATGTTCTTCAAATGAAGAACTGACGCGTTTAGAAAGAAAACTATGAAATTTTTCGCCTAAAATTTGTTCGAAAGAAGAAGAAAACGTTGTTAGGAAAACACAATTTTAATTTTACAGAAAATGCCAGTATTATTAATTTTCATTGGTCAGTGAAGGTGAGGGGAGCGAATACCACAGAAAGTCTGAAGTCCGGTTTTACCGACTTACCGATGTATTACCGATATTACCGATATTATTATATTACCGGTTTTACCGAGATATATATATATATATATATATATATATATATATATATATATATATGTGCGTGTATATAAGCTACAGGACACGTACGAGCTATACAACTTGCACAGTTGCATGGCGAAAATTTCTCAAGTAGTAAAAAGGTGTTGTCCTGTACCAAAACCCCAACCCAAATAGTTCGAACTCCTAGAGGGAGAGTGGAATCTTTCGTTAAACTTTCCGTTACGTTGCACGGCCCGACACTGTCGTCTTGAGGTACTAGGTTCACTCAGTTCAGTTCACCCGAGATATCAAGTTGCGCAGGACGTAAACAGTGAAAAATGGATAGATTCTGTATGAGGTCTTGTTGTAGATCGAGGATGGGCAAAGCTGTGTTCAAGGATGACACGCTTGGTCGAGGATAATACCATCCCACAAATTAAAATAAAGAAGGAGCCTCATCTAAATCTACTTAAAGGCATCACTTCACGAATCTGAGGTGGTACAGATTTCAGGTGGAGTATTCGTATACGGTATGGGAGACTATGGAAAGGGGGGGAGGGGGGTGATTCCGTCCATTTCTTCCTAATTGCCGTAAAAAACGGCCCCGACCAGTCGAACTCCTTGTAGAAAAAAGTGCGCCAGAACGCCTGAAACCGTATCTTCCGGGCCATTTTTTACGGCAATTAGGAAGAAATAAACGGAATCACCCCCTCTTCATAATCTGCGGTCCCGTATTCGAATACTCCACCTGAAATCCGTACCTCCTCAGATTCGTGGGTGATGCCTTTAAACGACTGCGCGAGCGGTCGCATAGCAGCATGCTGGACTGGCGAGGTTGAAAGTCTTAGCCAAAATCATGCTGCGAATTTTTTTTTAAAATTTAAATGGAAGTGTTTGGAACTCGAATAGTGAGTGGAGTGTCAGGCCTAATTCTGCTGTCTACTGTTACCTAGCACAGGTTCACTTAGCTGTTGTTTCTGGAAGTACTTCCTCTACTGTGGGCATAAATGTGTATCCAATACCTACTAACGTTCATCTAATGTCTTGCACACAACGTCGTAGGTTACTTCTTGATATATATATATATATATATATATATATATATATTTGTACGATATATATTTTGCCAACTTTCCGGTTAAAACTATTCACAATTTTGCATAAATCTGACAATGATGTTCTATTAGCGATGCATTGTGTGCGTAAGGATAGAAAACAACTTTATAGAGGGATTTCTCTGAATTTTCTTTGATTCAAAAATTGTGCTCTTGCACACTATACGATATCGTAAAGAATGATTGCAAATAAGATGAAGCATTAAATGTTATGTACATACATTCTGTACGGTTTCTGCAGCAGTTGAGAGTAGAAATGTGGATTAAACAATCCGTAGTATAGTTTCCTGGACATTTTCGAGCAAAATATACAAAGACTGCAAGAAAACATTCTCAACCTGAAAGGAGCACGACATTCGTTTCGAGTAAAGATTACGCATGCACATTTGATTTTATAGCATTGGGGCGCTTTTCATTTTCTAGCCTGTGCAGGTCCCATAACTAGCAATCAGATCCGGAACCTTTGGTCTTTTTTGATGACTGCGAATTGGTAGCTTTTCGTTAGAATTAGAGTTCGAAATTGAACGAAAAGTAATTCCATGCCACTTATTTCCACGAAAATAAGCGCACGCCAATTTTACTATGTAATCGGAAATGAACAAATACCATAACAAGTAATTTAAAAAAAAGCATTAAGTGCGCGGGGCGGCGCGTATAGTCCAGTTGGCGAGTCGTTTGGGTGCGACTGCGCGGTTTGATGATTCAAAACCTTCCCAAGCCAACCAAACTATCCTCTTCATTCATCCATTCATCCTTCCTGGGTCGAAAAATTGGTGCCAGACTTATCTGGAAGAATAAATGCATCGACTCCCCCCCCAAATCATTGAAGAAGCCGAATACGCATTCATAAACATCGAGCGATTCTAAACTGAAACGTCAAACACGTTGGCGCATCCTAAGCGGATTGATTAACATAGACCATTATCATTTTAATAAGGGTACGCCTAGTAAGAAGTGTAAAAAAGAAGACAATGGAAACATTCTTACTGATCACAAAAAGCTGTTGTTTGATGAAGAAAGGAACGACGTAGGTCCCATAGAGAATCGGAAATGAATTGCTGTTCACAAAGCGGTCACGGAAGGTAAAAGTTAGAATTTACCTAAGCGCAGTAGTAGTAGAAATAGTATGTAACTGGACAATTTAAAAGAGAACAAAGAGTTCGTTTCCATACAGCTACGATTCTTTTCTCAGAGAAGTAGTCTCCAGAATAAGTAGTAATAAAATGATGACTGTTGAAGACTCTGATATTTGAGTGTATGCTCAGAAATCTAGCGATAATTTCAGTTGTTAGTTTGTCAAAGTCATTTTAAATTAAGTGATCTGTCATAGCATTGTCACAATGAAGGTTTAAAGCAGTATCTAATGGGTTGAAAAATAAATCGTAAGGGTTTTTTCTTCAAATTTATGAGCGTGCATAGGAATAAGAAATACTACTGAAATTCCTTATGTCTTTTGATCGAAATTCCTTTTTTTTCTCCCACAACATGAAATGTTTGATCTTTTACTTCTACTGATATCTACTTCCATTTTTCTTTCATTAAAATGGAAAATTGCTGAGGGAACCTTTTAAGGACTTGAAGCCAAGATTAGGCGTGTTTGGAGGAGGAGCGGTGCTCAGAAGTACCTTTTTCGGCATCACAAGCCATGAAATCTGAGGACTTTGTTTGCTTGTGGACTACTTCTTTTGAAACGGATTTGAGTAAAATGCAAGAGGTTAGCTGTTAAAGTAAAAGGCAAAAACAAAGCCAGGGGCCAGCCGATGATCTAATTTAGTTTTATCCTCCCAGACAAATCTGGTATCAATTTATCGACGCCGAAGTGCTGAAGGGCTTGGTTGGCACTGGGGCGGTTTCGAACCATCGACCGTGTGGCAACAGTGGACCCTTAACCGAATGCGAAATACCCGAGGTTAACTGTTAGTTGAATAATTTCTTGAAGTTGGTCTCGCATCAATCCAGATTTCCGCAGTCCTTGTCCAATTCACGTCCGAAACAGAATTATCGACCTTCATGGCCTGATCATTAAATGACTACACTAGATTAAATAAAGGGACGACAGAGAATACATAGGTCCAAAGTGCATAGACATGGAGTAATTAAGAGATACGTAAGTGATCCCACATCTTTATACCTCAAAATCCTATCAGAAGATCCACAGAAGGGAAAGTTGATGAGTTTACTTGAGGAGGTTTGAAGCGACTAAGTTTAGACAGTAGAGAACTTTCTCGGAACTGCCGCTGAAGTTGGATTTATTATCCCTCTTGTTATAGGAGAAAACAATTTAGCTGCGTAGTTACGTTATGAGCTTTCTTCTCCTTTAAAGACATCACCCCGCGAATCTGGGGTGGAGCGGGTTTCAGGTGGGTAGTGCCTATACAGAGTCGCAGATTATGAAGAGAAGGGTGATTCCGTCCATTTCTTCCTAATTGCTGTGAAAAAAGGCCGGAAGATACGGCTTCGAGCATTCCGGCGCGCTATTTTCTACAATGATTTCGATTGGAGCGCGCCAGCCGTGTGCATCTCCGAAGCATCTTCAGGGCCGTTTTTTACGGCAATTAGGTAGAAATGGACGGAATCACCTTCCTCTCCATAATCTACGACCTTTACATCCGTATAGGAACTCTCCACTATAAATCCGTATCAGATTCGTGGGGTGATGCCTTTAAGGGTATTATTTAACGTCGGAGTTGCTCTCTGCTCTCACCTTGCTGCCTTAGGGAACACATCAGAAACATCTTAAAAAGCATTGCACGCTTTCATTAGTGACCGTTGGCAATAACGAGAGCTCGTAATGAAAGTCAAAATTTGAAACTAGGACTAGCCCCACTCGTCTCTTGTAGTATTTATAATTTCCACAAAAGTTGGAGTAATCAAACCTAATCCCTAACAAACTAACCTAATCAAATGAAATTATTTAGCGTCTTTTCTGCATTCCATAGATGGCGAAAAGAACTGAAAGTTACTTCAGAAATTCAATTAAAATTAATGATAAGTTAAATACCCTCGAGCCAACTGATCTATGCTCAAATTTACAATTTGTTTCAGATCTAATACAGCCATACAAAAACCAATACTAACCCTCTCCTTCCCATAGGCTGAAGTGTTAGAAATAACTCAGTTAATGGACCAATGACATAAACGGATTTTTTAAAAATTCATAATCAGAGACTAGTTAGAGACATTGAAAAGCATTAAAATGTTTGACAGTGTGGATGCTATAATTTAAAAAAAGAAAGAAAAGAAGAAATTTTTGCATATTCATATCTATTCGAGAACATTCATTCGGGAAAGGACATAAGCTATTAAAAGAACATGACAGTTAAAAAAAACACTTAAAACGGAAAAAGAACAGAAAAGGAAAATCCCGTCCGATCATCCAGATCCAGCAATTCTTCAGGACCTACCGATTTATCACTGTTCAACGTCGACCGTATAAATGAGGATTAGAAGTTAGTTGTTGAAACCACCAAAATATATTTTTGAACCGAGGGAATAATTTTGTCATAACGGTTACGCTAACACGGGAGTTAAGGAGCAGTCTGCAGTCACGATTTTCCTCTTTTTCCCATTACGGGTATCCTTTATGGAAAACAGAAGGAGAGAATACTAGTGAGCAGTTGAATGCCCATATAGCACTGGTCGAAAAGTCAATAATTCTCTATGCACGCTATCCCACAGAAAACCCAGGAAGTGCTTTGTTGTTTGGCGACAATAGTTTTGAAAGTATTTTAGTCTAATTACGTAATTAAGGTGTAACTATACACCTCTATCGGTTACTATTGCGGATTCTACGATGATTATACGATAAATAAATGGATAAATAAGAACTTAGTGTATCAACATGCGCAAAGTTCCTGATACAGAGTCAGTTGCTTTGTCTCAGCTATTCAAACTCCATTACAAATTAAAGGCATCACCCCACGAATCTGGGGTGGTGCGGGTTTGAAGTGGATTATGCCTATACCGGGTCGTAGATTATGGGGAAAATGGTGATTCCGTCTATTTCTTTCCAATTGCCGTAAAAAACTGCCCGGAAGATGCGGCGCCACACAAGACTGGCGCGCTCCAATCATAACTCGTTGTAGAAAATAGTGCACCAGAACGCCTGAGGCCGTATCTTCCAGGCGGTTTCTTGCGGCAATTAGGAAGAAATGGACGGAATCACCCCCTCTCCATAATCTACGATCCCGCACACGAATACTCCACCTGAAATCCGCATCACCTCAGATTCGTGGAGTGATGCTTTTAAGCGGGACTTTGAGTTCGCGCCAAATAGCCAATTTTGGCCCAGATTACTATCATTCCCGTCATTTCTCAAATCCCCTATCGTTTTCTATTCTGCTGAGATCTATGCAATGAGAAGGAGTGAGAAAGTCTGGTATTTGCCGATCATGAGAACGCAACAAGAGGTTCGAAGAAAAACCACCCTTTAAAAATGTCTGCCAACAACTAAGATAAATGTAATTTCTGGAACTTAAGTATTATCAGTGTCAGTATCCAGAATAAACGTATCTAACATACAGTATTTGCCGTGTGCCCAACTCCTGCAATTGAATGTGCATCAAGATCAGCTGAGCTGAGGAACAAGCCACGGCGATGAAGTCAGTGTCGAATGCGTTCAACCGGATGAGCACGACACGCCTTCTGCTGAGACAGTGTCGGAAAGAGGTGGTTTTTTTTTCAAACGGAGGAAAATGGTGCGCTGCAGCAAACAGGTTGATCTCACAGATCGAACACTGCCGACTATATGTTTACAAATGGAAAACAATAGAGGATAAACAAACGATATTCTTGTGCGAGTTGCTTATCATAGCTTTTAGTGGAAGGAGTTAGTGACATTGGTAAAACAATAATAATCAGGAGGAATTCAGAAACCACACAATGTCCCCTTATTTTCGACCAGATATTTGCCTGAAATTTTGCGAAATATTCAGTCATAAAGACAATGATGAAGGAATAATTGTGAAGAAATTAAGGGGAATTTTCGGTGGAATCACGTGACCATTGGATGACACAGCAGAAAAGACGGATAATCGAGGATGTGGAGAACAAAGACAACAAGAAGAGCTGCAGAGACCATATGGAAAGAGAGAAATATCTTCCAGCTAGAAAGTGGAATTATTCATGGTAGGATCGCAAAACTTTGGCGTTAGGCCCAAAGAAGAAGAGCACCTATTGATCGACGTTCAAAGAACACGTCCTTATGGTGCAGAAACGAGCACCGAAACATAGCCACACTGTTTGGAAAAACGATAACGACTTAAATCAAAATCCTTATCCCTAACTCCACTTTCACTTCATAAATAGAGAAAATAAACCCATTCAAAAAGACTGGAAGTTAGGAATCCTTTTGTTGACCTATTTTTACAATGACGATGATCAGAGTTGTGACCAGGATACACAAAACTAGCATCTGCACTACACAACTTTGGGCAAGCGTTTGTCAATCGCAGTTTTTTTTTTAATCCACACATAACATAGCAGCTTCCGGTCGAATACAAAGCGGCATAGCTGCCTATAGAGGGGTAACCTAATCAAGAATGTGCACTTTTTATACCACTATGGCATTCGACAAGGTTATTCGGAAATTTCTATCCGAAGAATGTTCGTCACTTCGTGATGGGTTCAAATATAACATTTGGTTCTTTTTCTCGGATAAAAGTCATATTCCTGAGAAAATTAGATTTCCCAAAAAACAATCAAAATCAACATCAATATTTGAAGTATTTTGAAGAGGCCTCTTTATATTTGCTCATTTATCTACTCGTCTACATTATAATATAGAATAAACAAACAGTACTCCGAGAAAACACAAGAAAACACAGAAAGTTTCGGAAATACCGGGAAGACGAAAATCAATGGAGCCTGCATATGGACTTCTTTAACAGTTTGCGTGGTGAACTAAAAAAATAAATGAACAAAAACGAAAGTGATGCACTTAGAGAATGGATCGAAACTCCAAGGGCGTCTTTAGTATAATGAAGGAAAGTTTTTTACCATTAACTATTACTTTTCTATTGAATTTGTGCATGGTTGTTGCCCATTTTGGATTGAATTATTAACGTCAAGCTCGGAACACTTTTTGTAATTTCATTCTACATCATTTATTCAGAAAAATCTGATGATATGACAATGATTTTTCTTTTGAGTTGTGCCCAAAGTTGTTAACGGGTTTTTTCGGCTAATTTTGCAGCAAATAACCTTCTTTACATCCTGAGAAGAACGCCTCGATTCGAAACCTACGCGATCAAATCTCTGTACAAAAATACAAACAAACTCTAGCCTTTTTTTAAAAGCCCCTAACGTGGCCACTGCACTAAATGTTCACGTTGGATTGGGGAAGCCCCGTAGCGACCGGTGACTGCGATCGATTGCGAGAGCGATTGATTCGGATGCCTAACTCTAATCAGAAGAGCCATCCGAAATATGGCATGAGTTCCAACCCAACCGACAGACATTCTTTCTTGTTATTTATCCTTGGTTTTTTTTTAGCGTGGATCTAAAATGTCTCCGGCGATTTTCTAGCCAACGTTTCAGATTTGTGTCCTGGGATTCTGGTTACAAAATTGGCTCCGTAGTGTTTTTGCGTTTTATGGGCGCCTAGAGGTGTCAAGTTCCATAACTTATTCGTGCCATTCACACGCTCTTTGGTAAAAATGTATGGCGGTCGCGCTGTTTCAGCGACATATTCACCACCACAGCTCGTGCATGAAATCAGGTATATTGCAGCTAATGCAATCTCTTGGCCTACCTGTGGGAAAAATAATGGATTTTCGGGAAGTACGAAAATGTTGTCTTACAAGTGGTTCTTAACTGGCTGAATCTTGAAATTGTTTGATGTTATTTCCACAACCGACACAGTGCTGTCTCACTCTGTTCTTCTGAGAAACCACATCTGAAGGCAGCGCTTAATTCATCGAATTCGTACTACGTAGTGGTTGAAAAATGAGGCTTAGTGTTTGTATATATATAACCTCACAACAGGCATCTAGCAGTGGAAGGATAGTCAGTTGATCCTAAGGTACGATGTTATCTTCTACTGGTAGATATTGCCGAAATGTTAGCCACGAATAAAGGATTATCACAAAATCTTGTACGGCTCAATTAAAGAAAACAATTATTTGTATATATGGTTGTGGTGAGATTTGTTTGCTTAGATCGTGAATCACCCATCTCAGGCTATCAAGAAGGCGATTTCCCGAAATGTTAGCCTATAAAAGCAAATAAAATCCTTGTGTACAGCTCACCAAAAATCAATACGGCATCTCGAGGTTCATCGAAAGTCGAACATCCCGATTCCTTCGCTATGTAATTGTTGGTTGTTATATGAATTCTACATACTTACTTTCATATTTGTTTACGGTATATCTTAAGAAAGAATGATCTGTAGCAGGAAAAAGAGTCCAGCTGCTAGGGGGCGGGCCATGCTGTTCAAAATCGTCTAGCCTGTGTAGTTCTTTTATTAGCCTATCCTAGAGTGAACGCTTAGAATTTCCGTTGAGTGCACGTCCATGTTTCCTTATCTGTGATTTAAATGTTGACTACATTAAGCCCACGACAATTTTACATCATTAAGAAATACCTTTGCTGTCCCAAAGTTATCTTTTTAACATATTGTCTTTAATTTTCCACCGATATAAAGTTACAGCGTTAGGCTGTTGGAATTACGACTCTACCTAGTCCTTTGGGGTTATCAATATTTTCAAAAATTAATATTTTCAAATACTAATGTACTGATAACGCGAAAACATTAATAATCCCTTTGGGTTATCAACATTTCCATAATAATAATATCGGTACATTTTCGTAATAATAATATCACTATATTAAAGCAATTAGGAAGAAATGGACGGAATCACCTTCCTCTCCATAATCTACGACCACGTATAGGCTTAACCCACCTGAAACCGCACCATCTCAAATTCGTGTGGTGATCCCTTTAACTTCGTCTCTATTATTCGGATTTGCTTCGAATGAGAAAATTATTCGTCTTTATTATTAGGTGGTTCAAATAGGTTTTCGAATAATATCCTTTTGTTCTACATACTAGTTCGTTCTACGTAACATCCATGGAGAATTAAATCCGAAGCAAACGAAAACAAAACAAGCGGCAGCTAGTACTCCTTCAGCCGTTCATCGCTTATTTTTTTTTTTGCTCGAAAATAGCTCTTGTTTGAAGATATCACATCGCATTAGTCGGATCTGTGGGTTGCAAAGAGACGTGTTCGTGACGGCGTGCTCGATCCCTCTCAATGCAGCGTCAGAGAAGATTAAGATGAAGTCATGCGTGACTATTTGTGGCAATTAAAACTAAGCCTTCTACTCTCAGGTTCTTTTCCGTGAGGGCATTTCGTATAGTATGATGAAAAAATCTGATATATCGCCCGAGTTAAATATTAGGTTGGCCACTTTTTTTTACATTTGAAAAAAGTTATCATTTGAACACTGGGATTAATTTTTTTTCCTGAAGCTTTCCTAGTCCCGACGAGGAGAACTTCTCCTTCGGTGATGCACCCTCTCACATAATGCTTCTGGAATTCGCGGGGGAAGATTATGTTGCAGTTGCTGCCCGACAACTACACGGTCGACACGAAATTGTACACGCGGGATCTCCTCGAGTTGGACGTCCGGGAAAAGCGACCGAGACGTGCCGCCATTCACTTCCTCCACGACAACGCGCGGCCCAATGTCGCTTCGGCACATCGTCGCCTTGGGGTACTAGGTTGGGAAACGATCTCCCATTCACCCTGTTCTTCGGACCACGCCCTACCAAACTACCACTTGTTTCAAGCCCTTAAACATAGAGCTGACGTAAAATCTGTTCACTTCTCGTAGTGCTCTCGAATCCCTTGTTCGGTTGTTCCCTTAGTCTTGGCCTTACCCGCCTCCAATTTTTTCGGACCCAAAGAATCGTAACTCTCCCCGGGGAGATGGAACACTGTGATAAACACTTACGGATACATCGATGGGAGATCGTCAATATTTGCCTAAGAAGCTATAGAATTGTGAAGGGTATGCGTGCGTAAAAAGAAATTAGTAGCCAACCTAATACTAGTACGATTCTCTGGCTCCGTGGGACACCAATAGTCGCTGGACTTTAATATTACTTTTATTGCTATTAATCGTAGATGCTTGGTTCAACCGAGTATCCTCTTCATCTCCCTCAACTCAGCACTCAATGCTCCAAACTAAAGTCTAATATTAAACCAACTGAAAAAGGCTATTGCAGCATATTTAGTATAAATATACATTGTGAATGTCCCAAAGACAGTTTCAAAGCAAAAACGCTGTTTTTTTTTTGAAAGCGACTTTGTTTCAGTAGCCGGAATTAATGAAATTTCTACTCTTTGACTTCGAACATTTTTCTGAGTTATGTATTACTATTTTGTTGTAGGTTTGTTTTTCTGCATTATTCTCGAGTCAGAACCTGGATTTACTGGCGGATGATAAATACATTGATCGAAATTAGGGAGAAATCACTTTAGCGTCCACTGGGTTTATAAGGTTCTATACCTGTCACCAATATCGGTATGTTTCTTCCGGTTCTTAGCTTCCGTGCGTGAGCAAGTACAGCCTCACCAGGACTCTCCTCTTATTCAGCTCTTCCTTAATTCGTTTCTGTCTGGATGGAACGTCTAAGCTTCACGACAAAGTCTCTGCTTAGCTCCGTTCAAGTTTAAGCTTTTTTCCCTCAATTTCGTTGTTCTTCATTAACTCCTTCATTTGCTCAGTCCTACTGTTTTTTCTACATGTCAACAAAGAGATGTGAGATTGGCACTCGGAAAGCATTAAAGTGACAAACGCTCTAATAGTGACCTTAGTGTAAAATGTAAGACATTGTATCACGAACGTGGTAGTACTTAATTTGCTCAATTACTGTTTCTTGTGCCTTTTTTTGCCTTGTAACAATGTCTGTGGTCGGTGATTCATTCTGTAACTTTCGTTAACGCTGTATGGCCCCCGATTTGTAGTTCTTAGCCTCGCAGCTGCAGAAATGATTCACTTGGACAAAGATGTTTACAGGTTGATCGAGGGTTTCTTCGTACTAGCACGTGCGGGGCATCATAATGGTCTACTTCCCCCTCACTGTACAGTACAAGTAGCCACAGAAGGCTCACTGTATCATTTTTCGAGCTCTTCGCTTCAAAATCCTGTTTATACTTTTGCTCGCTCTCTTTTCTATTCCATGTAACTTTTATCATTAGAGCTGCTACTGTTACATCGGTTTAATAACCCAATTTTGAGAGGGTCCCGAACAAAGTTGCTAAGTATCCCGCGTAGCACACCTAACGAGACAGTCAACGGCCCAAGTCCAATACAAATAGCCAATTCAAGCAATCAATACACATTGACACAAAACAAAAATCACAACGAGAAAACATAAGACGAATCCTGGATTTCTACCAAAAATCCAACACGAGGACCTGTCGATCACCGGTTATCTCGAGTGTCGGAAGGTCAGGCCACAAAGCATGTTCCACTCGAAACCTTCGAATCAAAGTACATATATTTCAATTCTTTATCTCTATTACAATAAAATTTTGGCGTTTATCTTCTTCAGAGTCTAAAAAAGTGGGGACAGTGCCAAATCATCCTTGCAAATACCTGGGCTAACCTATGTCGAATTTTTTTTCTAGGAAACATTCTTCAATCACTATGTACAAATTGAGGAAAACGCAGTATAATGATGATTCACATGAGTAGGACTTATTAGTAGACCGCTAATAGCCTCGAGCGTTTCGTATAGGTCATTAATTTGAAATGGCATGAACGTCTAAACGTCTCTAGAAACATTCTTTCTTTCCACTCATTTTCGGATTTCTTGAACAGATAAGAGAAAATTTAGCTAAAATTTATGGGTTCAGGGTGGCAGAATGTAGCCCAAACTATTCCGCTGCTATAAGATCCTCGAAGAAGGTGGTACAACAGGATTTTTCTTGGTCATTTTCATTTTCGTAGACATCCAATTACGTACCTTCCATTATTCAACGGCCGCGTCCGCACTATCGGAGCATTGCTGACCTTCTAACCTCAAAACTGCACTGACTTTCACTTCACGTAAACGGTGGTTAGTTCCGTATTTAGTTTCATCTGGCAATCCCACCAATTCTCAATGACACTTAAACCAATACTGCTTTTGTAGTTCAGGCCGACTATTTATCACTTATACTTATGTCAAAAATCGTCAACAGTTGTTTGTTTTTGCTTGCCTTTGTGGACTCAGATTTAACAGTTTTTTGTGTTATCGTAGGATATTCGAGTGTGAGGCATTGTCCTTTGAAGGAACGACTAGTTTATTATGATCAATTTCCTTAAATCTACTTGTCTGGGTGATTCCTGACGCTCTGCCTCTATTCTATTTTCATTTACTTGTCAATACCACTCATCGACATAATAGGCATAAATCTCCGGATTTTCGGCTAGTATTTTTGGATTAATGATTGGACTTTTTATGGTCGAAAATCTTCACCACACTTTTCACGCTACACAGACCGCAATTCTCTTCAATAATACGAAGTAAGCCAAAAAAAGACTAACGCAGTAAAAGTTGCCTCAAATGCAGGGTGTTTCGTTAGATTTCGTTAGACTGTTGAGCTGAACACAAACAAAAATTTGTGTTTTGCCCAACATTTTATATCCGTACTTCTCGTACCTTTTTTATCATTTCATTGTCGCTTTGTTGCTTCAAGACTCTCCTCTCAGAGAACGCATAGGAAAATTTTTCGGTATTTTTTTTAAATTTGTTGCTTTGCTCTTACTAATCAAATCTATTTTTGATTATGCACCCTCAGGAGCGCTACTTCTCTTTTCGCTATGAACTACACATTTGATAATTGTTTTTGTTTGTTGTTTGTTTATGGCACACTTTTCTATCACGCACACACGATGACGAAATCGGATCGCAAATTTTAGCCTGGATACTGTGTACTAGTACTGCCGGGTCCAATATCTGCGGTCACCCTGTTGCCTCCACCGATATTTCTGTGTCCGACGAATCGACGGTAGCCGTCACGTGGTTGAACACCTGCTTAGCAATATCTTCTATGTCAAAATGAGTTACTCGCGGCGTCCCCTCCTCACCCACCGCGTGCAAAAATAGCGTCGCTTTAGGCATAATAGTCCACGCGATACTTCCCATAAATCGAGGATTTTGACCGAGCATATTTTATTTCCGAGGTTGAGGGGAAAATCGTCTAAATTTTTCGGACTTAAAAGTGCGCATAGAAATAAAAACTTCTGTCAAAGTGTCTTGAACAATTTGATAGAGCTATTCGCAATCTAAATGACCGTAGTGAGTCGATCTTTCAACCTTTTTTGAGATCCTTGGAATGAAGCGTCAAGAGGCCAAAACGGGTATTCTTTTAACCCTGTTTCTTGCATTTAAGCGGCATTTCAACCCCGCCGAATCTGCTCGCAAGATTTGACTGCAGGACACCAGATAAGACATTAAAAAACTTTGGACAAAACTGAGAAAGACATTAAAAAAAACTAGAGGACATAAACATAAAAGGAACATAAAAACCGAAACGAGGTGTCGAAGAGCAACTTGTTATCGTTGTTTTTTTTCCAAAAAGTAAAAAAGGAGTTTTCCTTCATGTTGTTACAGTTGGTAAACGTTGTGCAACCGTCATTGAACGGTCATTAAACGTCAGAAGATAGTTAAACATAAAGGCGTAATACTATATGATTATTATATTAGCGTAAGTAATCCACCTTGCCGTCAAATCGCATGTCTAGGCAGGCACATTTCACTTGACGCCTAGATGTGGTTACGGTGGCGGGATAAATCATCTTGTACGGCGTTCGACAAATTCAAGCATTGTTCCTTCTTCATACACAAAAAAAAATAAGTGGTGTCGAAGAAATACCATGTCTTGTGCGCTTGGCAACTCAATTCAATGACCCTAAAAATAAGCATCAAAAGAATCCAAAAACCAAATCACTGCTATCCTGTATAGCCAGGAATTCTCTACCAAATTATTTGCGATTTTTTGCCCACACTTTCAACTTCTATGCTCATTTTTAATGGAAAAAAGAATTATTTTCATGATAGACAGAGCTGTCAAAGAAAAATATAAAGTATCGCTTTTACCAGAAAAAAACTACATTTAGACCACAATCACACAACCAAGACCAATCCCGTCTAATTTTTCTGATTTTGACAGTATTTGTGCGTGCGTGCGAACTGAAGACTAATAAGGCTCATACCTTACGCTCATTCTCTCCTGGAATACCGGATTCTCGACGGCTAAAACTCGATGCGCAAGCGGACAGTTGCCCTCGCAGCCAAGGTGAAAACCGGACGCTCAGCTAACGAAGCGCACGAATCAACGGGATTCTTGTCATTTCCAACAGCTCTCTGTCCTTGCAAAGGTTTCCCTCCAGGCCTTACTATTTCAGGATCTCACTTATAATGCGAAAATATAAGTCCAACTCTTCTTTTAATAGTGTGTGATATTCCCTAATTTAGTGACAGTTATCTGACATCTTTTTTTTCGTATGATGGTTTTTTTTTTCATTGCACAGTTAAGAAACCACCAGTTTGTAACATCAGCTCTTGTGGCGGTGATCTCTTTGAACCGTCTTACAAATGGTGGTATTCCGCAGTTATGAAGAAGATATTGTAAGAAACCTACAGTATATTTGGTAGTTTTAAACTCATTCGCGGAGCAACTGATGTTGGAGAAAGTATATATAGTATATTAAATGTAGTATATAGCATAATCAATCTGACTATCGTAGTAGGAACTCGATGAATCATGAAAAGGAGTGAAGAAAAACCGGAGCCACAAAAGCTGCTTAGTTTGTTCATGGGCTGTTAATTTGGATTTTGAGCTATCAATCAAAGGCATCACTCCGCGAATCTGAGGTGGTACGGATTTCAGGTGGATTATTCGTATACGGCCAATAGATTATGGGGAGGAGAGTGATTCCGTCCATTTCTTCCTAATTGCCGTAAAAAAACGGCCCGGAAGATACGGCTTCGGGCGTTCTGGCGCACTTTTTTCTACAGGGAGTTCGACTGGAGCGCGCCAGCCTTGCGCGGGGCCGCGTCTTCTGGGCCGTTTTTTTTACGGCAATTAGGAAGAAGAACTGAAGAAATGGACGGAATCACCCTCCTCTCCATAATCTACTATCCCTTATAAGAATACTCCACCTGAAATCTGCACCACCTCAGATTCGTGGGGTGATGCCTTTAATGCTGTGATAGTTCTTCAGTTCTGCTTACTCGTTTGTCTCCATAAGGCAACACCAATTCGAAAAGGAGAAAAGTGAAGTGAGTGCACTTAGATGCACTTGCATGTCGCTAACATGGCTTCAATCATCACGACTAATCAATCGAGTCACAAGTCACAACGGTTCTTCCTCGACGTGAGAAGCGATTAATCTTAGCTTTGATATGGTCGACCCAAAACGACCTGAAGCTCGGTACAGCTATATAAGCAGGCGTGCTTGAAGCGGCGTGGTAGAGCCAGCGTTTAGGATCAAGTGAAGATCTTCAGAGGCTCCACTCACCACTGCAGTCTCGGTGAAGCTAGCAATGGCCTCCCTCGATCCTAAGCGCTCGCTCCAGCGCACCGCATCGAGTCGCTGCTGCAACTGCACCGGGTTCCAGCCCTTTTTGGCCCGTCTATATCGATCACTGTATCGAATTAGTTATACCTAGGTAAAGTTCGCTCTATTCTTAAGTTCCTATCACACCGTGCTTCGGTACCATACATATGGGCGGCTGTAAGTGCGGCATTTTTCGACTGCGGCCTCCTACGCCACAGTGTTTGATCGATAATCATCATGATGGTAATCTGCGGGAACTTTGCCAGCGCTTTTAGGACTCTGCGAGCAGCTTTAGTTATTTGCGGAGGTCTAGGCTTAACTCATTTCAAGCATTCAATTCTTATTCTGCATCTTCTCATTGTGGACATCCCTGTGAAAGGGGACTGTGAAACATAGCAGGAAGTGAGGAAAAAAATTGGACGGAACAGCTATGGATTTTCTCAGTGACGGGTTTTTTCTTTGCAACAATAAGACAACCAGAAAAAAGAAACGGCAGAGCAACCACAACATACAGAGGTTTCCTTCTAGTGATCTATGTAACACATTGAACAAAGATTCAGAACCTTGCCTAAGAACTGAACTGGAGCGGGGCAAGAACGTTTATGAGTTAACAAAAGGGTAAGAAAACACTAGACATGAGGTTACCACATATTCAGACATCCTAACGAAGAAAACACACCACAACACTGTAAGCCTCACGTGCCATCCTCGTATGAAACCCATTGAAATCTGATCGGAGAATATTGCGCTCTGTTTTGAAATTTGTGCTCCATTGCTCACCGCATCCCTCAGCGTCACCTGACGGTGTTCCTCTGGAGTTGTCAGGGCTTTTCATATATCGTTTTTGACGTTTTACTCTAACTCGAAAAAGCCAATCTATTTGGTTCATTGTAGACATGAAGCCACTTGGGGGAATGTAGTTGCGGGAGCTCTATGTTAACCTTTTCATCGTGGAACTTTTTCTTTTGCGTTAAGGTAGAGCTCAAAACTATTAAACTGCTCTAGGAAATCAGGCACATTCATTGGGATCTTTTGAAGGAAGTCTTGCTGGAATTTTACCAATTTTCTTCTTATTTCATATACTTTATTTGAAACAATCAGATGCAGCTTCCTCTCGTATTTTACATAAGGATTCATATTACTTCTGGTACGGATACAAATGTGATATCACCACACATAATATTTCTTCTCAAAAGTTAGGCGTATAATTGGCATTCTGTAAGCTTCAAGTGTTTTGTAGCCTATGTTGTCCCCATGTGAATATAAATATATGAATATGAAAGGGAGAAAGTGATAAAAAATAAGTGGATGCTGGGAAATAAGTGCCTAGGCTCTAAAACCACGCCTGTTTTTCTTTTCATATTTCCTACGGGAGCCAGTTTGCCGTTCCCTCTGTTTGTTATGTTTGGATACTAATTTTTTTCCTACACCCGCATATCCTCCACGATTTCATACTTTCCTAATTACACATTCATGATCATTCGTCGATGTATTCACGATGAGGGTCTTTCATATCGTTGAGATGGGAAGAGGTAAACATCTGTTTGCGATATCCCGACTACAGTGGGGTGGAATATGTTATGTCGATGTAATGCGCCACGTCCTAGGCAAGGGTGCACTGGACCGCCCTTCCAAAACTGGACCGCCGAAAAGCTTTGTAGGGTTTCTTCCTTTATTTTGTTCCTTTTTTTGTAGCAGTTTATGAGTACGTTGCGTTAACTCAATGACCTTGTCTTAACAAGGTTTCTTTTCCATTAGCACGATCAGCATTTAGTTACGACTATAAACAACCACACAAAAGACAGGGCAGACATGCAGTTTCTGTAGATTAAAATATTTGAAGAAATCCATGGCAGGAAAAGAAACTTCCAAACTAGCTAAGAACGTAATTTTTTTTTGGTGTAATCGTCGGATAATGAAGAATAACGTTAGATAATAATAACGTAAGAACAGCACTCACTTAAATACGTAGATGGTCCGTCTTCACTGGACGTGCAGACCCCGAGCATCCTTCCCACTCGCTTCGTTCCTTCGCAATTCCCAAGATTTTTCAAGTTTCGTGAGTGATGTTGACGAGGTTCTTGAGCCATATCCGGATTCATCACTCATCACTTGCGTCATCACTTGCGCCGCACCCCATGAACTAGACTCTCTTCACCTGAGGAGAGTTCGGCTCCTCCCTATCGTACCTATGGCCGTATTTCGCTGAGCTCTTAGCTGGTTTATCCGTGCACATGATCCCATATCGTTGGCGGCCTCCCTCGAAGTGTATCTCGTGGCATCTATCTGTTTAGTGTCTCTTGGGATCCACTCTGGCGTTATTTTAGTCCATCTATTGTCTAGAATTAAATAAAGAAGATGGCCATCAGCCAGAAGAAAGTATGTTGATATAAAATCAGGTCCAGAGGCTGTGCTAGGTTTCATGCTATATATAGGGACTCGTGCCTCCGAAGGGAGAATCCGTGGTGGAGCTTCAAAAGTGGGGATGGTCGGGCTGGTCACAGGAGCTGTCGAAGAGGTTCAAGTGGAACCTCTCCGTAATGATTTCCATCTTACAAGGAGAAGAGGTGGCTTCCAATCCCGAGAAGTCGGATGTGTCGAATTCCTTCTCAGTCTGCGAAACCCTACCGGAGGACGTACTCCGCTGTGCATCGCAGTTCGACGCCCAGAGTCACCTCCTCGCCACTATGAGGCGGTAAACCGTTGTGGAGGAAGAATAGCACAGATATTATAACTTATGGAGTTTCGTAGAACTGATATTCCTGTTTACGGTTTAATACATTAGAAAACAAGAAAGAAAATGAGGAAATCTATCAAGGGAATAAGAGAAAAGCTCCGAAGAGGTTGTCGTGCTTTGTGGAGATGGGCCAGCTGCCGTCTCCACCGAGGTGGAGGAGTATGGACAGGTTCTGTTTATTTAATTTAATTACCCAAGTTTGAGTGAATATATTGGTGGATCCACTAACTTCGTACACTGTGCCCTCGCCGTACGATCAGGAGCTTCCGTCGACATCATCGGCCAGTTGCAGCGTAACTCGACCAAATACTCCGCAGACGTCGTATCTACGACCCGCCTTTAATTCTACTCACGCTTCCCTTTTTTGGCCAGCTAACGCAGCAGACGCTGTGCGTCTGCGTGAAACATGCGCGACACAAAATGCACAAACAGCGCAACGGCAAACACGAAGTAAATAAGCTGTACAGAACAAAAGCAGTGGAGAGGACAAATCTCCTCCTTTCGGAACCTCCTTTATGTACAGATAATGGTTTGGAAAGATATAGTGAATCTCAACAGCGCAGGATCTTACAGTACTAGTAGCATGAAAACCACGTTAGTAACTGACCATCTATTTCTCTGCTATAGCCTACTCAAGAGGAATTAGTGTCACACATCTTCAGAACTCTCCCCAAGATCGAAGTGTATGGCACCCGCTGTTCATCAAGCACTATGCGCAGTAAGGTACTCATTCTATCAAATGGTCACTAATCAGCCTCCGGGTCTTATGAATGCATAAGTGAGTAGTGTGTACCAATAGCAAGATTCAAGACGGGATTCTCTTCCAGATTTGACATATTAGACCGAAATCTGTATCGTTACTTGAAATAGCGACACAGAAGTCAAAGCGATGCGGTGGAGCGCAGCGGTTGAAGTCGAGCTAAGACCATGGCCAACTGCAGAGATGGGTGGCGATAGCGAGGATTCTTACACGATCCCAACCGCTACGCTCTATCGTGTATCGTGTCATTTTGACACAACTATACCTACGCTTCATGCTTAATGTGAGGTGTAGCAAGCTTGCTGATGTGCGCGTTTGTTTTAGCGTTTCGAAAGTTTTTTTCTTTTGCGTAGTCTGACAGATGATTCATGATTCATAACGTAGAATTAGTACTTTTGTGTGTGTATCTGACAATGGTCAATGCATAATTGGAGTAAAATGTCATTGAGAGGGGGGGGGGGATGGCACTCAGTATCTCCCTTAATTCTCGAAGTTAATAATCAAATCAATCTGGGCCCCAAGGCCTAAGCATTAGTTTTAGAGGATCTATGTCATGTAAACTTAAGTTGCAAAGAGAAAAAAGTAAGTTAGAGCTTCGGGAAATAAGGCCCCCCTCCAACGACACTTTACTCCATAATTGATCATCGCAATTGTTTTGTCGCAAATTGCAAAAGAAATAATGAGTATTTTTGTGATGTCTAAGTCTCGATCGTTCCATCAATTTTGTTCTCACACTTGCTATGAACATTGATGTTCGTCTAAAGGCAGAATACCACGAAATTGATGATGTTAGGGTTTCTCCACGAAGATATAGGCTCAGAGCCGTAGATTACGAGTATGCCGAAGTGATTATGCTCAATTCCCCTAGCTGTTTAGAAAAACATTGTGGGAAATGGAATACTTGTTCGAGTTTTCCGACGAGAGATCTTGTAGTGCGCCAGCTCTGGGTACACGCCAGTCACCTCAGCTCTTCATTAGCTTTCCTTGAAGAGTCTGCTGAGCCAACTTCAATATGATTGATTCTCGTGCGCTCTCAGACACCGCTTGTCTGGGGGTGGTGGCGGTATAAGGTGCATCGTAGGAAAATTCGAACTATATTTTTGTGGAAAGACTTCAATATAATCAGTTTCATGTCATGCTGCCTTTAAAGTCTAATATCACAGTGCGAAATCGAAGTCGCCGTAGTTATAGATTATAATGCGATAGCCGTCGGAATTGGTCCATGGTACATTTTACCGCTGTTGTGATGCGGCGACCTAAATACCACTACACTTTAGTCGTTATTACTATTCTATGCATCGTCTATTTCTTATTCGTGAAACGGTGAGCCACAAATTCCTTTGTTTTTTTTTCACAGTACTCAATATTTCAGGAGAGATTTACTGTCATTTCAAGTTCAAAATAATCATTTAAGAAATTTATACCATGCGCGGATGTGTGAATTGATTGCTTGGTATTTGTTCACATCAATCCTAAGTCACACAGGGTGATTTAAACCTACAATATGTGCATGTTTGCTTTCGTTTTTGTTTTCTATGCAGTTTTTCTTTGTGTCAGTTGTCTTGAATGCTTTGGAAATTAAAAGTAGTTCCTCTTGAACGAATCAACCTGAGTTAGATTCCAATTATTGCAATTATTGGAAAATTCCGATTTTTACTAAACAATCTACACCTGCCTTTAAGCTTATTATGGTCGTAATGTCGTTCTTAATGCCATTCGCGTACCAGCGAATCAGGAACTTAGATCCACGAACCCCGCGTTTACAGTAGTTCTCTGAAGTCCCGTATTATTAAACACATATTTTCTACGTATTTTGCCGCCTTATCACGGGACTTCTCGACATTTTTAAGAAAAACCATTTTATTTGTTGCAAAGAAGATAATTTTTGAGATCATGTCACAGGGTGCGTATCGTTAGGCACCCGCAGCCTCCGCGACAACCTAGAAGGAAACGACTGACAACGGCGTTAATTGCGCTGCGCAGCAGTTAGTAGCGTCAGCAGAGCATTGCGCTGCGTTCGCCTTACGCACCGCCTATCACACTGTCCATCTTTGGCCCTCATCGTCTAATGAGGTGCGAAACATGCCTCGCAGGAGCACCTCTCTGGCATTGCTTCTGTACGGAGTATCGATCACTTACGTATAGAGATACATCGAACGATTGCACACAAAATATCAGAAATAGGTAATAGTAGTGTTTTATTTGCGTAGAACAAACAAATCGAAATTTTTACAAGCTAATTCAGTATTAAATAAATACAATGCACTAATGCATTAAATACTCCGCAAATACAAATATATGTCTATATTTTCTATATAGTTTCTCCAAACACATACCTACGTCTTTCAACGACCAGGCTCTCGTTTTTACACTTTTATCTTTTATTTTGGAACGTCTTCAGTTTCATTTAAGTTCTCTAATGTCGTTTTGTTCTCATACAGATCTTCTACGTTTTTTTCCACTTTCTACCTTGCTACGTTGTTGCCTTTTTGTAATTTGAAGCTTCTTAGAAGTAACTCTGTCAATTAATTGCAATACAAACACGGCACATGACAACAGTGACGTGTGTGGTGGATGGGCTTGGCGTAGTGATCAGAGCTAGCCTAAGATATGCCTGCCATGGCCTACCGACAGCCTTTTCTGCAGGTACTTATCCGGCTGCGGATACCTAACGATCCCCCCCCCCATGTTACACTATGATTGAATAGTTCCTTGTCGAGTCTGCGGGACCGTTTATTTATGGTTATGGAGAAATTCGTTATGGAGTCATGACGCTCGAGCCGATTTGAAATGAGTTTTACCGACTGAGATGGCTGACCTATTCAAGTACAGTAGACTTGATTTTGTCCGATGTTGTGGGTATTGATTCTGTCGATCCTCATAATTTTTCGAGGTGATGGTTTGCGCGGCCAACAATGATACGGATAGAACGGATTGAGGCAGAGGCTTTTCGGGTTTATCATGACGAGGAGTACCCATAGAAATCCACAATTCCAGAACCACTCCTCCATATGCTGGACGTGGGAACCACCCGGCGGAGTGTACCGTAATGAATTGAACACTTTATCGCCAGTAGAAAGTTTTGTTCGACGAATGTCGCTGTTTGCCAAGATTCTACTACTCTTAAATTCTAATTCTTCTGATTCTTTTGACCATCGCTTTCTTCGGAGAAGATTCTCCTTCACACGGAGAGAAGGGAAAGCGGCGAACCCAGAACCATCATCAGCTGGGATTTCTTCGCTGCGCTAGCCGGCTTTTGGGATGGGTAATTGGTAACGGGTCGTTGAACACCTTCACGACTACAGAAGGAAGGCTGGAAGTTTTTATTAATAAGAGACGCCTGTCTCCGGAAACTTTAGAGCTGATACGTCAGCGTGGAGCTGCACAAGCCGCAGGCAAGCAAGGACTCACGTCCGAGCTCGCAAGGCTTTGCAGAGAGGCGATAAAAGAAGACCTCAAATAGAGAAGAGCAGAAGTGTTGGCTGAAGCTGCACAGGCGGGAAAGAGCGTTCGCTGCCTTCATCGAGATTTTGCCAATCACAAGTATGAATGAAGTATGAAGAAGAAGAACTCTAGAACCCGAATGGAACCGCTATTGAATCAAGATGGGGAATTGAGAAAATCAACCACAACTTCTACTCTGATCTCTTCGGCAGCCACGTCACTTGCCTCGTCACCATGTGAGGGAAGACATTCATGTCATATTCACACGGTTCTTATGAACACTCTAGCGAATGGAGTGGAGCGACCGTCAGGCCCCTACGTCAGGACACCCGAAGAGGTGCCTGCAGAAGAGGCTGTAATTAGGCCAGAGCAAGCAGATGCTAGGCTACTCGTGAGCGTTAACCTATTTGTGCCCATCGACACGTCACTAAGGTAAAGTCGTGATATGTATAGTCGGGTCAAAGCGACATGAAGCATTGTTCAATTCCTTCTGCCCTCGAAGCGGCGCGGTGGAGACAGCGGTTGGAATCAAGGCGGGTCCTTCGCAAACTACACCGCTTCGAGCTCACCTGGTTACGCAACTGCACCGCTCACTTTGTTTTGACCTTACTATACGGTCGTGGAGGTCACTTTTTAATTACCATATCCTAATTAAATTGATCACTGGATTAGCTATAATGGTATTCTAAATTTTGAGTTTTGCGAAACAAATTATTGGTTTCTCTGGCATGCTTTCTCCAAGAATAGATCTATTTCTAAGAAACGAACTCGAGCTGGGACTGGATTTAGTTTTTTTTTTTTGCTGTTTTTTCCTGAAGATAATTATTGATCTTTTTAAGACCGACTGACCACACATGGGTAACCGAGAAGGAATCATTGCGACCAATCTCCTATGGAAACGTGAATGAGAAATCGGCATTTATCTTCATTGGTGAGTTTCATCCTTTTTATGTGGTATTTTCTAATGTAGATTGTTTGTAGGCGGTGTTCCGCGTTCTGGGACCACGCTAATGCGTGCAATGCTGGACGCACATCCTGATGTGCGCTGTGGCGAGGAGACTCGTATTATTCCCAGAATATTGGGACTTAGAGCGCAGTGGAGGAAAAGTGAAAAGGTTTGTTCGGTTCCCCTTGTTTCTGTTCGCTCTATACAGATAAAAACTATCAAATATTTTGTTTGAAACAGTCACTCTGTTTTGAAAAAGTCTTGCTACCAGCTTAGAAACGGAAATATGACACTGGGTGCGATATTCACGATCCGGCATTCCGGTGTGAACTAAACTCATTTTGTCTTCTTAGATGTTTTTGGATTACGAAGATTTGTCAGAGTTGAATTTAATAATCACATGGAATGGAGATCTGGATTGTGCTATAGTCTTCAAGAACGATTGTCGGCAGTTGTCACGCTTTATATTTTCTATTAGTGGTCCCGCGGTTTCCATGTAGAATTTCCATTATACGCTTGAAGTTTTGACATTTTCGCCGTTGTCAGAGGCCTAAGTTAAGGCTAATTCGAACAATTTCACATTTAGCCCGTCAAGTGCTCCACTATCCGGGTTAATATTACGACAATCGTTCAGTGTGGTGCTAGTGAGAGGTTACGGTGACAAGAACTCGTTGGTTAAAAAAAAACATATACTCTTCATTAAACTTTTTTTTTTCCAAAAATCCACAATGTCTCCCATATCTTTTACGCCGATTTTTGTTTTCCTAGTATAACACATTTGAATACAAACCAATATATAAGTGCGGTATAAAAAAAGTTCTGAAAATTCAAGTGTGAACACTTGTGAACGTTTGAAGAGCCTACCGCCGGTCCTCATTAACATATGGACGAGGCTCTTCACTCGTTATTCCTTTCGCTCGTTCGTTATTTGTCGGAATGCAAGGTTCCTAAGCATTGGAAGACCGACAGGACCGTGCTGTTGTATAAGAAGGGAGACTCACAGGTTATCGGCAACTATCGCTCAATCTGCTTACTATCCGTCATCCTCTAGCTCTTCACAATATCAACCCTAAAAAGGATAGAAAGAACATTAGATGAAGGACAGGCATGCGAGCAAGCAGGGTTTCGAAAAGGGTTTAGCACGACTGACCACATACACCGTTTCAAAATTCAGAAGTAACGCAAAAGCACGAGATGCCGATGTACCTCGCTTTCATCGACTTGAAGAAACCATTTGATTTAGTTGAGACTGAAGCGGTCATGAAGGCCTTGAACAACCAAAGCGTCGCTACTCCATACATAAAGACACTTCGTGAGTTGTATGGCATCTTCACGAAAAAATCCCCTTTCTACAATAATCTCGCAATCGATGTGAAGAAAGGGGTTCGTCAGAGTGACACAATATCACCCAAAATATTCTCGAGAACGCGATGCGAGGATTGAGATGGGATGGCTTGGGAGTGAAAATTGACTGCCGTCATTTATATCATTTTCGTTTCGTTGATGACATCTTTCTGATAACATGAGGCATCCATCAAGCGAAACGAATGCTGGTCGAATTTGATGAAACGTGTAAAAAGATCGGTCACCAGCTGAACCTGGACAAGACGATGTTCATGAGGAACAGATGTGTTTCTGATGCCCCATTCGCGCTCAACGGAACGAATATTTCCGAATGCTCCAGCTGTGTACATCTAGGTCTGGAATCTAACATGATGAACGACCTGAACTCCGAGCCGGGCAGGAGAAAACGACTTGGAGAGCATATAAGAGCACCGAGAATGTAATGAAGAAGACTTAGAAGCTCCGGTTCCGTGCTCACTTATTCAAAACCACCGTTCCTTCTACTTCGACCTACGCTTCTGAAACCTGGGCGTATCGCAAGGAGGAGAAAAATGTGATCAGCGTCATAGAACGCCCAATTGAAAGACTTGTGTTAAGAATATCCCGCTTTAGCAAGTCAAGGAAGGGATTCGAAGTTCACTGCTACGTCACCGATCGAATATAGACGCTGCCGCATATGCCAACGAAAGCAAGATTAGGTGACACGTGTTGCGTTTTAACGATAATCGTTGGATCAGGGCTGTGAGCGACTGGATATCACGCGACATTAAACGCATCGCAGGAAGACCGCCAACCCAATGGTATGACTTCTTTACGAAGTCCTTCAAGAAAAGGTACGATGCTCTTCGAGACGCTTGCGAAGCCAGTGGGGAACCCTTGCGCGAGATCTGAGCAAATGAAAGTATTATTGGTGTCCGCTCGAGCAAATCGATGGACAACGGGAGCACAGGTGACATTGGTGATAGGAAATTACTTGATAGTGCCCTATATGAGATGAACTAAAGGACACAAATCTTGAAAACCATGGGATTATTTCTGTTTATGGTGTTTGCTTCAGGAATGGAATCGTCTACAACAAGCTGGTGTTACCAATGAAGTCATTAAAAGTGCAGTAGCATCTTTTATTATCCAGGTTGACGCTTCTTACTTCTCTTATTTTCCATATATTTTGTGTTTTTACTTTTGTTTCTGTCCATCTATGTGGTGTAAGATTTATAATACTTTTTAGAAGCATAGGTAGTCAGATCAACTTCGATATAAGTTAAGGTGATAGCTGGTCATGGCGCTCCTGCTCCTCGATTATGCAATAAGGATCCATTCACAATGAAATCTGCAGCATTTCTGTCGGAAATGTTCCCGAATGCTCAGTATATTTTCATGATTAGAGACGGGAGAGCTACTGTACATAGCATCATATCGAGAAAGGTGCAGTGGGTGTTATTCCGTTAATTGGCGTCACTAATAATGTTGGGATTTCTGACTTAAGGTGACCATCACTGGCTTTGATTTGAGCGACTATCGGCAATGTCTGACCAAGTGGAATGCAGCGATTAGTTCTATGAATGATCAGTGTGATGCAGTTGGAGAGAAATGTTTGAAGGTGATAGTTTTTTCTCGAATGACTTCGAAGAGGTCAAATAGAAGTTTCTAGGTTTATTATGAACAACTAGTACTGCATCCGGAGTCGCAAATGCGACGCATCTTGAGTTTCCTTGGCCTACCATGGAATGCCAGTGTTCTACATCACGAGCAATACATAGGAAAAGATATTTCCTTGTCAAATGTGGAGAGAAGCTCGGATCAGGTTAGGATTTGTCCAGTTCTCATGGGAATGAGGTCTCATTAAAATGAAATGGCTTAGGTTGTAAAACCAATTAATATGGATGCGTTAACGAAGTGGGTCGGTGCATTTCCTGAAGACGTTGTTAAGGACATGGACGAGATTGCTCCAATGCTCCGCAAGCTAGGTTACGATCCGCACGAAAATCCGCCTAACTACGGTACTGTTGTTGTTCGTTCAGTTCTTCTTCAGTGTTAGTGCATGTCCTGATGCTGGATAATTCCCAAACCTATCCGAATGCAATGAATATTAACAATTTGTCCAAAAAAAGATCTACAGGCTAACACTTCTCGTTAAGTTAAATTCGTTAAGTTAAACCAACGATTTATCTATTATTTTAATTATTTCATGATATGACGTAGTGCGGAACCCACAGCGATCTTCTCTTCTTCCCTAACCGCCGTAAAAAAACACGGCATGGAAAACGCAGATTTCGATTTCAGTTTTCAACGCCTCTTCCTTATGCACGCGCCGCGTCAGTGATCCACATTCTTCTCAAAAACAGTCATCCATTCTGAGAAGCCAGCTGCTGTTGCCCAGATCTTCGCCGGGGCGTGTCATCTTCGAACAAAGCTATGCCCAACTTTCACGATTCACAGTATGAACCCGTAGAACAAGTAGAATCCATTTGTTTGTTACTATTCCATATTCGGCGAGACCTGGCGTCTAGCGTGAACTGATTATCGACATCGAGCAATTCGACAGTTGTTACTAGAGATTCCACGTTCTCTCTAGGAATCTGACCCATCGGTGTTGAGTATTGCAAAAATGTGCTAGACAACAGCACATTCCTGCAACATCTGAGTGTAGTCGAGTTAAAACGATATGAGGTTCGGTACTTATCGCTGCTGTTCGCGATGATCCCACTTAGGTCCTAGCTACTACATCCACCGCGCCGCTTCGAGTATAACTGCCTCAAGTTCCTGTATTTGGTATAAGCAGAGCCAGCAAGCGAGCAGATAGCAATCAGACTCATATGCGCGCTCCCATACCTGCCAGTAGGCAACTAAAAGTGTTGCTATACAATATAATTACTATATACAAATGGCTTGTATATAATTTTCTTAATTTACCTTTGGTTGAGAGTTTTACAGGTGACCCGGATGAGACAGTTGCGAAGAAAACGGAAGAAATTCGCAAACATGGCCGGGAATGGTATAAGAGAGCTGTTAGTGTTGTCAATGATCCAGCTAGAGTGGATAAACCGCCAGAATCATAGGGATATATGGAGATAAGGATATATAAGAAAGATTCAACGATGGTTCGGCATTTTCTCGATTTTTATCATTTCGTGTACCGCTGCATTGATTGTATATATATCAACTTTACCGTTCTAAATGGTATCAGGAGAGATATCCTGACGTTGTTTTCGGAGAGCTCTAAAAGAGTTTTCTCTTTCTGTGCATTGCTCAAGACAACTTATGCACAGATCTTCTGTTACACAGAATATTCGCCTATGGTCTTGTTAAAACGAACCGAAGCCCCGTGTAATTGCGTATGTGGGTGTACTGAGGTTCAGTTCGTTTTGACCGGACTGTATTTCCATTTAAATAGAGCGGTCGAATTACAATCTGGTTATATGTATGATAAGTTTGGAATGCTTAAGGAGCTCTTTCTGAAAATCCCCGGGAACTGTTTTGTTTGATTTAGACGACGTACGTGCAAGTCTCTTAACAGTGCGATGTATAGCTGCGTTAAAACGACACGAAGCACGGTGCAGTTGCGTAAGCGGCAGCGATCGAAACGGTGGGCCGCTTCGAGCGCAGCCGCTTACGCAATTGCATCGTACTTCATTTCGCTTTGACACTAATCTGAATTCCATGAATTCCATGGAAAAAAAATCGTCAAAGAAACATGAGGTACATTTATTTATATTTTCACCATATCCTTACTTGGACACGTATCGCAGGAGTGTAAACCATAGTTACTGCATTGAAATTGCAAGTGCGGTCCACTCATCTCTGTGTAAACCGCCCAAGCATCTATTTCTTTCTCCCATTCGTGTTTTTATGTTAGATTTTGCTTTCTATTGCCCCCAGAGTGCGGTTGTGTTGGATCTTTTTCTGAATTAAATAAGGAGAAAATTCATTTCGGGTATAGTTTATCGTGTGTTTGACATATGTACACAGATTAGTTGGATAAATGTTTCTGGAAGAAAATTGTGTAATAAACGGTCTTTTTTTTTGCTTGTCTCACTATTCTCTGATTGTGTTCATCGTATCAAACGTTACTTATTAGACGCAGGACAACCTCAGACTCTTGAATACGGGCACGGTTGAGGAGTTCGAGACAAATTGCTTATAATTCTCCTTTGCAGTTACGTTTCTTTGTTCTGATATCTATCAGCAATAATTATATTGTAAGTAGCAACTTAATATAAATGACAAATCACGCGTAGGAAAAAAAAGAGTGATTGAGTATGGTGGCGGACAAAAGTTTAGCGTTTTATTTTCACTTCAAACTTATGCTCGGATTTTTCAAATTCTTCCGATTAAATCTAGTACATATGACCGGAATTGCGACGAGAAGTGCAACTCGGTTAAAAAACAGCTTCGCCGTGTCAAAAAGCAAAAAGAAAATTTCAGATAGTTGAAGATTAAGGGCAAACTGGTCAGAATCGTTTTGGATGCAAAGAAGAAAAAAGCTGTTACCGCTATGATCATCCGAGTACTGTTATTAGAATTCTTTAACGTTTCAAAAAGTAGTAAGTTATAACGAGGGTTCCTAAACGTGGCCAACCAAAGGAAGTTACTCGCAGATGAAGATTTTCAGAGAAATTGGTGGAAATCCACACTTTAAAAGTCGCTGTTCAAAAATATCAATTTCAATGTGTTTTCCGGGACCGCCCAGCCGCTTCTTGTGCTATTAGTTAGCAGTAGACGCTAAAGGGAACTGGCTTCCGTGGAAGATAGGATGGCTCGCGTAGCATTTACAAACGCCTCAATTGCATTGAACAGATCGAGATTAGGCGTATGCACTAACAAGAGACTTGACGAAGTTAATGTTGTTCGGAAGAGATGGACAAACTGATGTTTCTAATCAACACTCGATTCAATCCTAGATGTCAAATTTCTGCTGTGAACAAATCCTGTTCCGTTCATTAGAATGCTGTTCGGATCATCCTATTATCCATAGAAATCGACGGTTTCTCGTAAAGTCTTCTACGAAACTGTTCGCCAGTGTATCAACAACGTTGAAAGGTACTAGGAGTCTCAGATAAATCTTTCAAAATCCAGTCAGATCTTTCTGAGCATTGACTGTTCGAACGTGGATTGCTTCTTCCCTTCTCTAAGAATCTCGACATTGATTCCTTCAGTAGTTTTCTTCGATCAGCAACTTCTGGGGATCTTCGTGAACGCTTCTCACCTTTAAAAGCGTTAAGAAAAATACTAGCAACGCTACTAGGATGAACATTATGAAAGGCATCTTTTTTTTCTTCTTTGCACCCGAAGAAATGCTTTGATAATCAGCTCTTGCACATTTAGTGCAAATTTTCGCTCTACGCCCATATCTAAAACAAAGCGGTTTGTTAAGAAAGAGTAGAATATGATAGAAGAGCAACAAGAGAGGGAGAAAATAACGAAAATAATACAAGAACTGTAAATTTTTCATGTACAATCTTCGTCCTCTTTTCAAACGGAATTGCGTTTGTTACACCACATTCGATTTTATGTATCAGATTTAACCAAAAAACAAGAACAAAACATATCAGAGCAAAAGCCCGAAGAAAAATAATTGCTAGACTTTTTGTCCTTTGCTGTATTTCACTTTAGGACGATGATATGCAACCAGAGACACTGATTGGTAACTATTCGCCTCTCCAACCGATCAAAATGAAGTTTCATAGGACAGTGCATCTCAAAGAAACAGTGAAAGTTGTCGAAAATGACAATTAAGAGGATACCGAAGTGGTAACCTTAGTGTGCACACTATGCAGGGTTCCCACCGGTAAACAACGACAAAGAAAGAGGTGTAAGGACTAACAAATCACAAACGCTACATTAGATAAGTGCTGTACATTGATAATATCTGGACAGCGCACAATACATAAGTGGTATACTAATATCTATTTATATAGATAGCATCATAATCAGTGGTTGCAAGATAAGACTAACATGACCTGCACGATTTGTGCATAGGTGTAATTGATGTATAATGTGGAGAGCAGAACTAGAAAATCTGTACTACATCAATTATGCAGCAGCAGCAGATATTCATTAAGGAACAAATCGAAGTGATGGGCGAATATAGGAGTGCACAAAAAAAGAAAGGCGATGAAAAAAGCAAATTAAGCGAAAATGGCTTCTTACGATATTTCGAGCTCTCCATCTCGAACGTCTTTCAGGCTGAGAATTTCTAGCCGTCCATGGCCACGGCTCTCATTTCGAACAAGTTCATCGGTGGTACGGAACTGACCGGGCTCAATTAGACCAACCTAGAATTCGAAAAGATTCCCGTGACGTATGAAACAGTTACAGATCATCGTGAAACTAATGAACACTAACACTAATGAAAACACTAATGAAGATGTATTTAAAAGCATGTTTGATGGGATGAATAAGGTTATTTCGTTACGCACGAACGCCTAAGGGGGAGTCGAAAGCTCCACATCCCACTAAGACGTCTTTACTATAGCCCATCCACAACACGAATAAATCGACTTCTCACAATTTCCAAACCGCCCTCGGCCCAGTCTTCCATCTCCACTTCTGTGAATAGTGCTTTCAGACGGTTATGTGTAATTTTAGCTTCATGCGATGGCATCGAAACTCGAATTCGCATCTTTGCACGCTCAATTCGAATCGTCTCTCGAAGCTTCGGTATCACTTCCAACGCCTAGACATCGGTAAATGATATCTACAACTTGAATTCCCAGTTGTACTTATAAACACATTAAATTCACTTGTTGTTTCGCATTCCTGTTAGGTTTCAAAGAGAAGTGCATTTCATGAAGCGCTTTATCGATTACTGAAGGTGGGACTGGACGTTTCGTGTCTGGATTCACTACCATGGAGGCAATCAGTTGAGATACCTGGAAAATCATGTGGTTTCTTTACAGGTCCCTAAAGCATGGAGCTAGTAACCTCCTTCAGTGATTGATCCGTTGCCGCTTGTCGTTCCTTGTCAGAAACTTGCAAGTCCCCTTTTTCAAGAATCTAAACAGCCTAATTCAATAGTATTTCACGATTCACGACGAATTAATAAATGGGAAGAAAAGACTAGTATTCACAATTTTACAAATTTCGAGCTGGTCCTCGGTACCAAATGCTGCTACCAACTCATCCTTTTTGGCTAGTTGTCCTTTCGATACGTTTGAAAATACGGTGTGAGTCTGCAGCACTTCATCGATATCCTTCTCGCTGCAATAACTATACTCGTTGGAATCACTAACGGCTCTGTTTTTCACCCAAACAATCGGCAGCTCAATGTTAATGTAAAGCGCGAAATGCCTGTGAAGCACTGCTGTTTACGTGATTACTGCACACACAGCTTAACCTTAGTAAAACAGCTGTGAAGGGTTCTGCCTTAACTTATACTTCGTGCGTAGACGTTATCGTAAATATCGTGATGGAGTTGTGTCATATGGGAAGCGAGGATTGGAACCACCAGAGGATTACTTTTAAGAAATGTTTTTCACTGACTAGTTGCACCAACAACTTCAAGAAGTCCTGGAATGCTAATGCACTAACATCGACCTTACTATAATTTACTCAACTCAATCTCCTGCATAATCCATCTTCTATAATTACCATGGCAATCCATATATAATAACCGATGAGTTTGAAATGGCCCGAGATGTTTAAAAGTCAGGAAATTCGATTAAAGAAGGTAGAAGAAAGATTACGCCTATTCAAGGGTTGAGAGAGGATTCTCCAGATGTGTGTGTTGCTGTTGTTCGTCAATTTGCCGTTGTATTTGTAGTCCCGTTGTTCGTCAATTTGCCGGAGCCTAATGTACTTCTATTTGTTCCGAGGTTGCTCGGCTGCCTATAGTCTCGCAAAGAACATAAAACATCATATTTTTATTTAAAGAACTCCGCAAAGAACCCTGAGTGCCCCCCACCCACACTTTCCCCGAACACTCTTGAAATGAGCGTGAAATCAATCCCTTGGAGCACAAACATATCTTGCTGGCTTCGCATCATCACGAAAATTAAGTTGGGGGACTCAGTTGCGCTCTTACTCCTGGAGCCCCTGACTCCTTTTTTTCTCGTAGTAACTTTAGCCTTTGACAGCGTAGAAACGAATGCAATACTGTCAGCGCTGGTCGATCAAGGTGTGGACGCGTTTTATGTGAGGACATTAGCCAATTGCTACGAACGATGCACGACTAGGATACAGCTTTTCCACCGCCCTCTCACCATACCCATTGGAAAGGGAGTACGACAAGGCGATACTATATCGCCGAAGCTGTTCACGGCTGCATTGCAATGGATAATGAAATCACTATTCTGGGAAGAAAGGGGCATACGTGTTGATGGAAGATTTCTTTCGAACCTTCGTTTCGCGGACGACATCGTTCTCTTTTCGAGCAGTACCAATGAAGCAGAAACGATGCTCAACGAATTGAACGAAGCAGGGAAGAGAATAGGACTACGAATAAACAGAAAGAAGACACAGTTCATGAAGAACGCCCACTGCGAGGACGGAGGAGTACAACTTGAAGGCTCCCAAATCGTCGAAACTCCGTCATACGTATACCTCGGACGTTCTATGAACATGGAAAACGACTTGAAGGAAGAACTGAATAGAAGAATGAGAGCAGCATGGGCAGTATTCGCAGCCGTCAGGGAAGCTACGGACCAACTGACGGACCAAGATCTTCGTGCCCATCTGTTCGACTCGACAGTCCTTCCATCGCTCTGTTACGCAGCGGAGACGTCGGCAGACACCGCGGCCACGTCTAGGAAGCTACTTACTACCCACAGAGCCCTTGAGAGATGTCTCCTGAAGTTTAACTGGCGCACACAACACCTTGCCGGTCTTCGTAGCTCCGAATTAAGAGGAATGTCCCGTCTTCACGACCCAGCGGAATATGTATCGAAAGCAAAACATAGATGGGCCGGTCACATCATGAGAAGAATCGACGATAGATGGATAAAAGAACGCTAGAGTGGATCCCAAGGGACGCTAAACGCCCCCGAGGGAGACCGCCAACGAGATGGGGTGACGTGTTCGCTGCACGGATGGACCAACTGAGAGCTCAGCTGGATACGGCTCAAGGACCTCGTCAACGTCACTCACGAAGCTTGAGAACATCTTGGATGACAATGGCGAGGGAACGAAACGAGTGGAAGAGATGCTGGGGCCCGCACGTCGAGTGAAGACGGGCCATCTAAGTATCTAAGTAAGTAACTTTAGCTTACATGTCATAGATCCTCTAAGACGAATGCTTAGGTCTTAGACTCCGACTGATTTAGTTAATTTGCTTCCAGAAGTAAGACCGCTTACTGAATCCTCCTCCTCAACTACATTTTACCCATTCCTCACTTCACGGCAAGGAGGAGATCGAAAACAACATTCTTACATCACACTCAAACTAATCTCACATTGTTTTTCAATTCGTACCCGCGATTTTCTGTAGTTGCTGGGGAATGAAATAATCAGCAACTGCACAACAAACACAACTTACGATTTGTTTCTCCAGTTCACAACTTTGTTCTTATAACACGCTATTTCAAAGCGTTTTCCCATCTTCTTCATTCGAACCACAGCTACATTTGTGAGAATTTTTTGATTTGTTGGTGTTTTGATGTTTTTCGACATCTGAAGACATGAATGATTATGTTATCAAATTGAACTAGCCTATATACTGCTAAAGGAATGGTGGAGAAGAAAGGTCACTTCTATTCTTGCTTCACTTCCATCAGATATAAACAAAGAAACTGCATAATCATAGATATGATTACAAACAAAATAGTTACATAGATACGTGTATGCTGGACGTGTATGCTCTATTGTACCATTTCGACTTCGGTGCACTCTATACAGTCCTGCCAAAGTTTTTTTTTTGCTGTGTTTCATCCTGCTTTATACGCGTCTACAATATCCGGTTGCGCTGCAATAATGCGTTCGCGTTCGCTTGCGAGAGGTTGAATGCTCAGTGTAACCGTTCATTGGATGTTGTGTCAGATATCAAACGATTTTGACAGAACAGACTGTGAAACTTCTGCAATGGTTGCTAGGTACAAATACATACTGAATTAGTCTCATACCTTCAAAATTTTTATGGACTCGACATCAGATATGCTTTTTAGCAGTGAATAAGTGCGGAATCGTACCGCTATCAACAGACTCAAAAATGTAACATATCAAAATGAACATATTCATTCAAAATTTGGACGGCAATACATCGAGACGACACAGACAAGGACGAAATGAAGTCGTCATTTACAGTTCGCTCCTAAAGCTTTTCGGACTTCAAATAACATTCATATGCACATCATGGCCTACATAATTAAGTAAAATAGAACAAAAAATATCAATTACATCCATATAGATAATACTTCTACTGACTCTTAAAACAACACTTAATAGCTTTGTGCTACCCATACTTTGCGCAATCAAATGGCGACTATAAACATGTATACAGCGAGGTTCATCGCATCCATTAGATAAGACTATCTAACAAGATATTTACCGTACTGTAAACATGCTACGCGCAATATTGATCAGTAACAAAATTATACAAGTTCGATAAGGATGCGGTTCTCTCGTACCACAACCACATACAAAATGAACAAATAAAAATGCTATAATAAAATACTCAGTTGGCTTCGTTGATGATGCTGGTGCACATAATTTTACGAAGATTTCAGAAATTACAGACTAACGGGAAACAAGTAACGTAAACAACAAAACCTTTTGTGCTAAGTTTAGCAGATGAAGTCTTCCTGTAATCATATACTTAGGTTCAAAAAACCCATGAAATTTGCAGAAACTGCTAGGTTGAAGAGACCTGAGTGGGACTGATATTTTTTTTTCGAGGCTGGGATCTCTCCACCAGTAGGCAAGAGCCGTATGCAGTTCACAGGTATCACGGTGAAAACCCAGAACTTCCCGAAATCCAGGAATCTGAAGCATCAGTCCGTCCAAGATTGGAAAAGACTGTCCGAAAAATAATCTCTACACCCTCACTAGATATGCACGAGCACTGAATTAAGGCAGGTTGCCAATAGAATAGTAGGATTCTATCGCTCTAGCTCGATGCATCTTCTAATTTTGTTCTAAATTCTTTTTCTACGCGAGTCATTCTGCCATACGTGTTTCCGCAGTTGTCACGCGGATGGATACCTAGGATTCTGGGATTTGTGAGGAGAAGAGAATTACAAATTGCATTTCTGTTCAGTTTCCTGGTTCCTGCATATTTCTAGGCAATTTTTTGAACTCATCTAAGGTGACACGATCTTTGAACTGATAATTATGCATCTGTTGAGACACTATACAGAAGTCAGACATTAGCAGTTCCCTCCAGAACAAGCTACTTAAACAACACTTCTTACATCAATGCATATGTGAGATCCCTAGCTTTATCTTCAGATGAATGAAGATTGCTACTGAAGAGAATTGAACATAACTCATACATTTGGCCAAGACTGAGATTCAAAGCAGACTGTGGGAAATGCCATTCCGCGGGCAGTTAATCAAGAACCTACAATTCAAATGCCGTGTCACCTACTCTGAAATGCTGTCAACTGCCTGTTTGTGTCTAGGAGTGACTTTCTATAATCAAGTGAGATTTGCATATACATCGAGTCAATAAAATTCGATATCAATCCGGCAACATTAATTGAACCTTGGGAAGTGTTTGCAATTCCAACACGTATTCCGTCAGCCTTGAGCCCTCCACTGGACGTTTCACTAGGCGCCAGTGAAGGCCCAGTTTATGGTAGAGACATATGTTCTCGTGATCCAATGTCTTCTCAACGGCTGTCACTGTCTGAAATATTAGGTAATGTAATCAGTGTGGAGATTCTCTGTAGGGTAAGCGGTAGCGAACAAGTAGTTCGCATTATCTGAGGTATCCAATCTAGCTCATTTATGGAATTAAATTTCTCTTGCAGTCATATTATGGATGAGTCTGCAGGAATATTTGACTCAAAATGAAAAAGTAATCCATTAGAAGCGGAGACATAGCGTCAGCTTAGTGATCATCGGATTGACGGATTTCCTGATGTTTGTTTTACATCTTGTTTAACCTAGCTTCTTACACCGCTTAAACCGGTTCATCTGTGATCTTCGAGTGTGCTCCACCACCCTTCATTTCCGTTAAAGGCAAAAAAACCAGAAACTTAAAAAATAAAAATTAAAGCCATCACCCGCGAATTTGGCGTGGTATGGATTTCCGACGGACAAACTCTATATGGGGTCGTAGATTGCGGGACCAGGGGTGGTTCCACTCATCTCTCCTTAATCACAGTGAAAAAACGGTGTGAAACACTCCGCTCCTAGTGACGTTGCAACGCTCCACATTTGTACACGCGCCTAACGTTCCTCGTAGGAAATAAAGCAGTTCCCACGCCGTTTTTTAAAACGATTAGGGACGGGTGAGCAGAACCATCCTTGATCCCGCAATCTACAACTCCATCCCTATTCTTTCACCACGTCAGACTCATGGTATGTTGAAAACAGTTGAAAAGACAATCTTGATAAGGTATTGCAACGAAACTCCTCCTCTATCTCTGTGAACTGCCCGCTTTTTTTGTCAGCTTCTCTCATAACAAAGTTATGGGCTCAAAACTGAAACCACTCAATTTTTCATGCTCTACTTCGGGCTCCAATTTTACAACGGAAACGAAATCATATTAGATGTGTTGTGTACTGTTTAATTCGAAACGTTCTAGTGTATCTCAACACACTGTTCACCTCCTGGCGGTTTTTTTTTCTGAACGGAGGTACTAGCCGTTTAATTCCACGAATTTTCGCAAGCAGTGATGAGCAAGCTCTAACTGCACATCCTCGCTGTTGACAGATAACTCCTTCAAAACATTGCTTTCTTATTTCGCACTATTGCACTATATCTTTCAACACCTAAATTTCCTATTTCTTTTCTTCCTTTTCGTTCTTTCCGTGGTAACTGGGCACCTTAGGTGAGAGGGGCACTTCGCCAACTACCCCACAGTGAAAGGGCTGGAACACCAGCTCCGACTATCGCATGTATGAACATATTCGCCGTGTTGAGGTTGAATAAACCATCCATAACAATTCGTTTTTTTTTGCGGACATAATATTTTCCCTGCTTTAGAAATATCAAAAGTAATTAGGGCATTCAGAGTACACGATGTATGATATATACGAAAACAAAGTGAATTTCGCCCTCCTCAAAATGAGCTCGTTTACCTTGTTAGTGTAACATTATCCTCCGCTAATCCATTCAACTTGTTTAAAGGCATTCGCAAAATTTTCCCTCACTTTTTGAGAGACCGGAGCTCACTTTGTTGGATGTGTATTCGCAGACATCATGTAAAAGAAATGTTGACTTCCAATGTCCTGAATTTCAAATTTGCCGGGAAAGGGGAGGGGGAGGAAAAAACAGAGAAGGCAAGTCATTACGCGTCATTACGCTAACACTATGGTAGCGAAATTTTCATCTGTGCCGGAGTGAGGATAATTATTTTCGAATGAAGACAAAAATCTGTTGGAATTCTCTTCACATCATTTTCGAACAAATTTACTAATAAATACGATGGTCGACGACTTAGCTTCTTGAAAATTTTGAAGAAAACGCAGTCGGTATCACAACATTGGGAAATAGATGAATCCCAAATAACAAATAAATCAACTCGCCCTTCTATTAAGGCATACAACAGGGAACAGCGAGCATCCAAACGAACAGCAACAAAACAGCAAACCGCACAACAACCACCGACTGAAGGGAGAGAGATTAGAACCCCATCTACAAACAAAATGCAAAACCAACGAAGCCGTATGCCCACCTCGACATTTGTACATGACGCTTGAGCACACTGTTTATTCGTCCAAGGGTATCTGATAGTTCTTCAGGTGCTACTCGTCCAATTAATTCGCTGGGAAAGTCTGTATCGAACCGAGAATTGAGACCGAACCTGAAATATACTAGAGCTTACTGAAAAATACTCCGATTATTAAGGGGACTAAGACAGACGCTTCTTGTAGCTAGGAAATGAGAAGCGAAGATTGAAGCTGCTTGAATTGCAACATCAGTAAACCTGTTCGATAAAATGAAAGAGATTTGCTCTACCTTCATGCTCTCTAAACCGAATTGGCCTCAGAATAATTTCTCTAGCGTGTAGCGATCAAACATCATATTCTGCCGAGATTAAAGATATCAAGTAAAATATGTTTGTAAGTATGCTCTCAACACTCTCACGCTCTACTTACTCCTTCGAACGCAGCTGCCTGCGCCACTAAAGTAAGCTTCAGATTGCATTGACCCGACTATCTGTTTCTTGAGTATACCAGCGATTGCATAAGAAGTACTCCGATGGAATCAGAATATTTTACGCAACATTCTGATTCCATTGGAAATGAAAAATTTGAAAAGAATGTCATGTTGTTCTGTCCGCAATCGATATTCTTCTAAATGCACAATGCAAATTAAAGAAGCCAGTGATCTCTGCATGAGAAGAGGTTTAAAAAGTTCCTGAATTTTCTACACCAATGCCTTTGACTCATTCCTTCAAAACGTGTTCTTCCTCATAACTCCCTGAGAGAGCTGTCTTCTAAAACCTCTCTTCTTGCATCTTCCGCTCATCTCAGGAAGTTTTTGCCCTCAAATTTCGTGTTTGTACTACAAACCCTTCGTTGACTGATTTCAGTGTTCTCGAGAAATTGATTAGTCAACGAAGTGACTCCCTTTAAGCTCTGCAGCTCTGTAGGAAAAGTTACCACAACAGGTAAACACGCGTTATCATCACGTCAGGGCTGCATGGCTTGTGCATATTTTTTAGCTCAGCTACTAAATGGACATTTTGTGCTGTTATGAGCTGGTGGAGATTGTTTTCCACTTTTTTCATATTTTCCTACATCATTGATGTCGAGTGATGTCCTACGCTTTAGTGATGTTATTTTAATCAATGAGGTCGATTCGCACAATATATGAAACATGACATATGCAGGATCTCTGTAGCTCTTTCCTAACTTATCTTCATTAAGTGAATTCCAGAAAATCCATCCACTTTTAAACAGCTGAAAACTACATAGAATTAAATTCTTCATCTTTCAGAAGTGGTTTCAAGTTTCTAACTCTTTTACAAATATTTAACTCAGCGGCGTGTCGAATCTGTCGTCCCATTGTCATACTGAAGGAACAGAATGTTGATTTTTTTTGTCGTTCTTTTCTAACTCGACCTATGCATCTGAGTCTTCTTTGTCGTATTATGTGCTTTATCCAGTATTTAAAAATATTTCGCAGATTTTAGAAAAAATAGAATAGGATGGAAGTGGAAATATTTTAATACCAATATTTCAACAACATTTCAGCAAATTTGACTCTTCCACTACTTGGCGTTTCTTCGTTTCTGTCAGCTAGCGAATTTCGCATTTCCCATTAGTTCCTTAGCTAATTTTCGATTTTGGTTTTTCTAAACATACGAAATTTCCAATACATCGAATTGGCAGCAACTGAGAACTGTCGCAGCTATGTTGGAGAAAAAGAAGAACAAGAAGAAAGAGGGTGGGGCGTACTCGAAAGGGTCGTGTCCTATCACGCTTGACCCTGCTCATAGTTTGTTGAGGTGGCACGGTGAAGACAGTGGCTGCAATCGAAGTGGAACCTTCACGCTGTCCTACTGCAGCAAGCGGGAATCAGTCGTGTACTTCTGCCTACGCAATTGCAACAAGCATCAAATCGTTTTAGCCCGACTGTTCCTTAGATCTCCTCTCGAATGTCTTGTGCGGAGAGAAAATCTTCCGTTTTTGCGCTAAAGACGTGGGTAACACAAAATCGAGCAAGAACAACACTTTGTTCGAAAGTAATCTGGTTTGGAATTGTAGAACAAGAGATGAAGAGGGCTTCAAAGTGCAGTCAAAAATGGGGTAAATGAAACCTATAAAATGAAACGTGACAGCAGATGCCAAGAAAAAAATTTAGTGCGCAGTGAAATTGTCGTGCTTTTTGTCAAATTCTGTTAGATATCAAATAGTGCAGACCGACAGTGTCCGACAATGTAGGAAGAGAATGTCTATAGTTGAGTCAAAACGACATGAAGCACGGACAGTTGCGTAAGCGGTTGCGCTCGAAGCGGTTCGGTGGAGACAACAATTGGGATCGAGGTGCGCCGCTGGAACGCAACCGCGTCGAAACTATCCGTCTTCATGTCGTTTTAACCCTACTACACACCACCACAATCATAGCAGACATTCTAAGCTGTGTGTATACTAGATTTCTTTTTTGTAGTGATTTGCGCGAAGATGCTACTTTTTCTTGCGGTAAGTAGTAATTGTACCCTGGTTCGAATGACAAATCAATTCAAGAACCTAAAAATGGAATAACTTTAGAAAAAAAGATTGGATTAAATTGTTATCTCTTAACGACTTAATGTACAGAAAAGAAGAATTAAGGTTTCAAGTGAACACGCTTGAGAGTTCTCTTGAAGTTCTTTCTAACTGACATCATATCATAAAATAATGCAAACAGTACGACAAGCGGCGAAAAGTGCAGCGAGAATGCCGTCCACTAAATGAAGAACCAAATAAAATGATGTTGTAAGTATTCAGGTCGAGAGAAGCGCTCGGAGTAATTTCCAAATTGGTGAAATATCCTTGCATTATGTTAGGTATCGGTTTGAAAAGTTGAGATTCTCTCACAAACAAGCTATCAGAAGCACTCAGAATAAATGCGAAAGAAAAGTAAAGACATGTCCAGCAAAATGACTTGCGCGCCATTACAAAAAAAGGAGAATTATAACGAAGAAAGTTACAAATAGACCAACAAAAGCTTCTTTTCCTCTAACACGATACATGTGCTCACTCTATGAGGAGGAGCATGTCACTTTGTTGGATTTGTTTTCAAAGACGTCGTATGGTTTCGTTCTGATTGTTCTCTGACTGGTCTCCTTCAAATTCGGGTGAAACATAGTTGGGAGGGAGGAAGGAGGATTCAGTGCCATCCTTATTTCCGGAAGTAAATAACTAAACCAATCGGGCAATAAGACCTAAACACTAGTCTTAGAGGACATGTAAGCTCAAGTTACTACGAGAAAAATGTAAGATAGAGTGTCTAGAAACAAGGGCGCCACTAAATGCCTCCCCCTCCACCGCCCTTCCCCGACAACATTTTCGCCCAAATTCCTGCATTTGTGGATATAGAAGGGAGACCTGTGCCTTTCACCGTTATCACCGTGAACTATGCTTCTACCTACTACCTGCTTGTGATGAGATCCTAACCTAAGTTTTATATGAACGCTGTGTTCATCTGATTCAGACCCTTTGTGTTTTGAGGGTAATGCAATTCTGTTTCCGTGGATTTCTCGACAGCAAGAGGTCTTTGGAAGACCAAATACCACGTTTCTTCGCACAAAATGGGTTTTAACACATCCAAAAGTCAATAAATCAAAAGACCCACATAGTGATATGCCCAACACCACGTATTGTGATCGGCGGTTTCGACGGCGGCAGCGGCATTTCATCGTCGCTACTTGAAATCACGTCAATCTCATCGGAAACACGCGAACGTCGTGACATGCCACGCTACAAGGATATCAGCTATCAGCTGAGGAATCGGATAACGTAATAGGGCGTCGTGACTCTTGCGGAGTCATCGAGAAGAGCAACTTACCAGAAGCGGAAGCACTTGAAAACGCTTACGCTACGGCCCGCAGTAGAATGTTGGTGCATGATATCGACCAGCCAGTCGAGAGCTGGCAACCTGACAAACCACGCCCATTTGCCCACCGGCTGAGTATCCAACGCGGAATGTGACGTTCGCGGAGAAGTGAAATCTACGTAGTGGCCGTTTGAATTTGTTTTACACGAATCGTTACGCTGTTGCAGTGCTGTAGCCCCTGAAATTTTGAAATCCTTCTGGCTTTTTTTTTGTAACTAATTTCCGAGAGGTGATGCCACTAGTACGAGGTCTTGTAACGAAATGATCTCTGACCTCCATTTTTGACGGATTTTTGTAGTGACGTAGATCTTTAGGTTATTGGTTGTGTTTGACTGGACTTATTCTGTTCTGTAGAGACTATATTCTCACGTTTAATTCTGAAGCTTTGTTTTTTCGTTGTTTTCATTGATTTCTCCGATAAGCTAAGGCATTTAGATTGGTGCAGTTTTTGAAAATTTTGATTCTAATTTTTAATGATAATGAAATAATGAGCCAATAATGAATAATGAGCTAATAATAAACCAATAATGAAAGGCGGAGAATATTTTTTCGTCTTTCATTATTGGTATTTGCAACTCCAAGTTCTACAACGACTTTTGTGGGGTCAAAACGACATGAAGCACGTACGCAATTGCGTACGCGGCCTCTCTCGAGGCGCTTGGTGGAGCGTTGCGGCTAGGAGCGTGGTGAAACCCGTGTTGACAAAGCCCATCACTTCAGTCCGCAACGGTCCCAACTCGATTCGAACTGCTGCCTCCACCGCGCCGTTTCGAGGGCGTACGCAAATGCACCGCAACTACACTCGTGATTCATGTCGTTTTGACCCGACTATACATCATCAACCCAGTTCGTTGTTAATTCGTTTCATTCGCAAAAGCCTGCTGCTGGTAATTTGCTGACTCTTCGTGATTCTAGTCTCTGACTAGTACGTGGTCGAAGGTTACATCTAAGTCCAAGGAGGAACTGTAGTCGGGTCAAAACGACATGAAACACGGACATTTGCGCAAGCGGCTGTGCTCGAAGCGGTGTGGTGGTACGTAGCGGTTAGGATCGTGCAAGGATCTTCGCTACCGGCACCCACCTCTGCAGTTCGCCATGCTCCCACCTCGATTCCAACCTCTGTCTCCACCGCACCGCTTTCGAGCGCACCCGCTTACGCAACTGTCCATGCTCCATATCGTTTTGACCCAAAGTATACAAGCCCTTAAAACACAGTAGGGGCAGATTTTGTGGGGGAGGGGGGGGGGAGCCGAGGTTCGAACATTCCGCGATAAAAAGACTCTGTAACAAATAAAATGACTGTTTTGGAAGCTGTCAACAATACAGTAAAGTGCGTAAAACCCACACATTATCATATTTCTGATTAGAGAAAGTTTTAAAGTAAAGTACCTGCACAACATTTCCTGATTGCTGTACAAGTCATCCCAGTCAAACTGCGCCCCTATTGTGTTTTAGTTTCTTGTTGGAGGGGTAGGATGATTGTATCACATTAAATATTAACTTTTGGTTAGGTCAACCGTGGTCACAGCTGACAATTTACCTCTCATTTCATCTTGTCGCTTTCTTATTAACTAATTGGTCGGCGTTATTTTTGTTTCCCAAAATTCCTTCGCTGAGAAGTGTCATTTTTGCTTCATTTTTCCTCTGTTGTCTTATTATTAACTGCTTGTAAATTAGTTTCATTAGTTCATCCCAATAGAAACATCGCGCCTCTTATCGAGCGGAGAATCCAAGAATGACCGGTGCGTTTACACCAGCGCAGCGGCGGTTTCTGTTGCAGGAACAAATTCGGCTGCACAGAACCTGCTTGTACTCCCCATGAATGCCTCTGAACTAATGAATGCTCTCTATTGCGCTAACATTTGAGGCTAGCGACAAGAGACAATGGGAAGCGTCGGTAATATTGAAGCAATGCGTTGCTGCTGTTTGTGAATGAAGAAAATCACTTCTTTAATGAAAAAAAACACGCACACACACGCAAGGTCTGCTACAGTGTTTCCGTATCGCTAACATCTAACAATAATGAAGCGAAACTTTCATGATTCTATTTCATCTGTTTTCTAGGAATTTGTTTACGTAAGCAATACCTTCAAGATAAATTTTAACTCATTTTAGTGATGCCTATAATTATTGCTGTATATCGAAGTTTTTCTTGGTAAAAATGGAGATGAAGGCCGTTTTTGCATATTGCAAACATACAGCCGGGTCAAAACGACATGAAGTTTGGTGCATTTGCTGCGCTCGAAACGGCGCTGTGGAGACAGCAGTTTGAACTGAGGTGGGACCATCGCAAACTGCAGCGCTGGACGGTGCCAGCAAAGGTTCCAGTGCGCACCTAACCGCTACGCTGCACCGCAACGCCTCGAGAGAAACAGCGTACGCAGTTGCACCGCGTTTCATGTCGTTTCGATCCCTAACATGATTGAACAAAAAGCTCCGCATACGTAGCTGCGGTAGAGTAGAGAGGCCATTTCTTTTTGTCTCTTTTTTGTCTCATCCGAAATTGTAATATATGAATATCAGTAGGTGTTTACCCCTCGACCCATTGAAATAGTTTTTCAGTGCCCGAAAACTGGAAAACGAACTACTTGTGAACTCTTTTTGTGCTCGTTCAAGAGTCAGATGGACTTGAATTATCGTGTAAGTACAGGACTTTCATTGTTTTTTGTTATATAACATATGAATACATTCTATAAATATTTATTTCTTAGCATTATTCACTTATTATTTATTTATTTATTTCTAAGCATTGTTTCCGACCATTCAGTATTTTCAGTTTTCGAATCTTATCGGCTCAGTCTATCGAAATGGTGATGTGATCTTCTCGCCGGATGGCTCTTCTGTGATCAGCCCAGTTGGAAACAAGGTTTCTGTCTTTGACTTGAGGAAGTGGGTCTTTTTCCAGTGTTAAAATAGATCGTTGGGTCCACACTGCTCGCGTGCTCGTACTGCTCTTCTACGGCGCGCAAAATCGTCCATAGAGCAGATAAATCATTCTTAATTGACAAATGACTTTCCCGTTTGAAAAGCAAAAAAGCATTTGAGAAGGCGAGTTCATCAATAGATAGATATTAAACGACTTTGATAATTATCTTTCGTACATTATAGTAACTTTTTGCTGTTCACGCATGCCTAAACTATAGGAACTTGTTAAAGGCATCACCCCACGAATCTGAGTTGGTATGGAGTTCAGAAGGAGTATTCTTATACGGGATAGTAGATTATGGAGAGAGGGGTGATTCCGTCCATTTCTTCCTAATTTTTTTCTAAAAATTCCTAAAAAAAACGGGCCGGAAGATGCGGCGCTGCACAAGGCTGGCGCGCTCCAGTCGAACTCCTTGTAGAAAATAGTCCGCCCGAAGCTATATCTTCCGGGCCGTTTTTTACGGCGATTGGGAAGAAATGGACAGATTCACCCCCCCCCCCCTTCTCTATAATCTACTATCCCGTACTACGAATACTCCACCTGAAATCCGTACCATCTCAGATTCGTGGAGTGATGCTTTTAAGAAAAAGTGTGTGGAACATGACAAAAGAACAAGAGAAGGCAAAAGTCACAAAGCAGTACAGAAACTAAGAATTTGCTAAATTTTTGTTCGCGCTATTTTTAATGCGTGAACATGACTTTTCTTGGGTAGGTTCTTACAACATCGAGCGGCGAGCTACTAAACAGGGTCTAAAACTAGTAGATTAATGGAGAACAAAAGGCAATTAGTACATCAAGTTCCATGTTTTGTCAGGGGAGTTTCGTGGTTTTACCTTGATACTCATAAACTACGCTCCGGTCTCTACATGCTCTTGAAGAGATCAGCCCCAAAAAAAATTCCTCGTAGCTAAGTTTTTGTGTATAATAATCAGTGAAAAACAAAGCCTCTAGCAAGTTCAATTCTGGTTCCAAGCAAAGTTATTAAAAATAAGGCTTAATTTGGTCAACACATCAATTGATGAACATGACACATAGTAGAATCAAAACGACATGAAGCATGGCGCAGCTGCGTAATCGGATGCGCTTGGGAGGTTGGGGAAGAGCGTAGCGGTTAGGATCGAGTGGGGACCCTTGCTGGCGCCATTCCTTGCTGCAGTTCGCGATGGTCCCACCTAGAACCACCTCTACCGCGCCGCTTCGAGCGCAGCCGCTTACTCAACTGCACCGTGTTTCATGTTGTTTTGACCTTACTGTAGATTTTCCTAAACTTGCATACCCTATTCCTTGTCAATGTTTTCTTTTCGAAAGTAGAAAAATCTGACGATTTTGGTCATGGTTTCTTATGTTGCCTACTTTCTTATGTCGCCCACTTCAACACAACTTTTGATTGCATGGCACAATTGATTAATTATCGCCTCAAAATCCCTTCCTTCCTCTGCAGCAAATGTGTTTGTGATTTCTACTGGAACTGGTTGCTGCGATCAAGTGCAGTCAACAAAGTTCCTCTGAGAACTTCGGTTTGCCAATTGTCGCTGTACCAGTGTTCTTTTCAGCAATATTTCGAGAACCCTATCTCTTGAGTGTATGCACAATATTTCTGCTGTAACGATTAATAATACTGGATCTCATATGGTCGTATCCAATGAAGGTAATTAGCACTTCTATAATTAAGAAGTTTTCAACGAAAACCTTCCTTTTCGTTGGATTTTTCCATCATTTCTTTGATAATTTCCACGAGTGTATCGTAAAGTATTGCAGGCGGTCACGTCTTGTATATAAATACAAATACGGAAACAGTAATATTCAAATTCCGGGCTAATCGAGAGGTCCGCGCTGTGAAGTTTTCTCCAGATGGGAAGTAAGTTTGATTGGTATTTCTGTAGTTTTTTCTTTCTAAGAAGACATGCTGCAGTTTTATTGCAATATGTCGTGGTGTGGATCTACAAATACAAGAGATTGCAAAACAGTCAACTTCGATGTTTTATCCGTTTTTCCTGCATAAAACCTACAAGTTGTCATCGGATACGTTAAACTGTGTGGATTGGTCGAGTGATGGCTGGTGGGCATTTACATTTATGGTTACAAGGATATTCGCTAACTAAAGTTTAAAGATTTTGAAGGTTGATTTTAAAGGTCATTCAGCCTTTACTGTTCTATCTTAGTTATTCGTCATCACCTTTCAGCATTTCAGCCTTGTCGTCGCTGGAGGAGATGATAATATAGTACGAGTGGTTGGATCTCGCGACTACCGTAACCTTTTTATTCATCCATTGGCCGCTCACCAGGGATCCATTGTGGCATGCCAGTTTATAAATAACAATTATGATGTGAGCTCAGCTTACCTTCTTTGTAAAATAGCGAACAGTCTTGGGATTCCCCCTGTCTCTTCCAGTTGAAATCAATGTCACGTAGACTTGCATGTCATCTGAGCGAACTGATTAAGCTTAAAACAGTTGTTTGGAAATCCGAAAGAAGTACTTCTATTGTATATACATATATATTTATATATGTATATACATATATGTATATATAGTATATATATATGTATATATATGTATATGTCATTTTCCACTGCTGTTCGGATTTTTTTAAGAATCTGCAGAAATTAACGAAATGTTAAGCTAATATCCGTCTGTAAACGGGGAATCGCCAATATCTGGACAGCCTCGATCCAACCGGGTGATTTAGTAGAAGGTACTGACCATTCCATTCGTTGTGGGGATTATCTTACATTCTAAATGTATCCTTTTTACACGCTCTTTTTTATTGCAGGATTATGGACAAAATCGGAAGACATAAAGAGTGGTGACGATACGACCACAAGATTACACTACAACAAGGAAAAGCGGTAGGTTGTCGCTACACGTCATTAGTTTGTGATGCGATGCTAATGTAATGAAGCAAGGGGTGACTTTGTTCTTTTTTCCTTCAAAGGCAACATTCCACGAATCTGACGTGGTGAGTGAATCCGCTGGAAAAGCTAGAGGTAGAGTTGTAGATTGCCGGATCTGGGGTGGTTATGGTCATCTCTTCTTAATAGTCGTAGAAAACGAACGACGCTAGCGCGATATTATATTCGCGGGGTCTCTGTGTGTTGGACTTATCCTTCTTTGCGTTGGTTCTAGAATTTCCTTCTGCAAAAGGATCCTCTTGGAAGGCCTTTCTAGTATCTTAGTGCCCAGCCAGTGTACGCTACCAACTGCTCAATGTAGGATAGATTAGTATCAGACCTCTAATTCCTTCTTTCCATCAAACCCTTGGTGATTTTCGAAATTCGATCCAAGTTTGTTGTGCGAGATTTGAGGCACGTTCACCACAGGCTTGTAGTCCTCTGAACATCATCAGTTGTTGATCAGTAGCAGTTGATGATCCTTATAGATTTTTGATGCAAAGGCGTCAAAAATGAGGCGAAAATCGAGCACACCAGAGAACAAGATTTCGTAAGATTCTATGCGTTGAATATAGGAGAGTACACAACAAGACCTACACCTGTTACATTTTGTGATGGGAACGTTTCTCCGTAAATGACGAGTGAACTCTCATTCATCTCCATCGCCCGACCCCCCTTCATTGATTTCTTGTGTTTCGAAAACAGCAAAATTAACTGAGGAACAAGTGGTTAAGGTGAAATTCGGTGGCTTGGTATTGAAATACTTTAATTTTGATTCCATTCTATTTTTATTCCAAAATTTGTGAAATATCTCTAATTATTATCTCATTAAGCCCAATAAAGGACATGATACGACGAAAAAAAGAGAGGAGTCAGGAGCTAGGTCGAATTACAAAGGAAGAAGAGAAAAAAAACGAAAAAAAAATCAACATTTGGGTCATGGGATCAGTGGCCCCGCTGAGTCAATTTTTTTTCTGCAAAAGAGTTAGAAACTTGGAACTTCTCTTAGAAGATGAAGAATTCAATTATAAGTAATTTTCATCAGTTTAAAAGTGGATTTAATGGAATTCGATGACAAAAAAAAACCTCAGATTTTGTGCACATTGTTATGTCTAGAAGATCGCGGATATGTTCGTGATAAGAGGACCAAAAGAAATATTTTAGGTGGTTTTAGAGAAGAAGGTTTGCCTTATGAAACAGCTTAACGCTGTATTTCCTACATTCTAGCCTTTTGGTTGGTGAAGGGATCATCATTACTTGAGGTGTACCTACTAAGCCCCCTTCATCTGAGCAGGGTCCGGCTCCTCCCTATCACTGCTAGGTCCGGAGGAGCCTCTTTATACGTTGCCACTTCTGTTCTTTTTTACTTTAATCATTTTTTTCAATGGTTGGTTCGGGCTTCAAAGTAGATTTTGGGTGACCATGCGTTTTTTCTTAGCTAAGTTCGCTTTTTTTTGCTTTGCGTCTTGGATGGTATTTTCACACCTTGATTTGCGTTTTGCGAACTTACAGTCTCTGCTTGTTCCTTGTCGCCTCTTTCGTGGAGAAATAATTGTCATTTGTCAAAAAAAAAAAATGCCCTGAAGGAATAAATTCCAAAAATCTCATTAACCTCGTATAATACGCTCCAGGAACATTGATCGCTCTTGTTTCATTTCACTTCAAAGTGGCTTAATTTAGATTTTTTTCTTAAAATGATTTTCTGAGTACTGCTTCGCTCAATTTTTAGTTACTCGCTTCTCGAGTCGTCAGGCAGCGGAAGATTTGGTGTCGAGGTGTCTGCGTGTTGTATTCATGTAAAGTCAAATTTGTTAGTGACAGCGTTTTCCAACGGTGTTTTTGTGCTGCATGAGGTTCCATCATTTTCACTAATACACAATTTGAGGTGTGTTTATTCTGGAGATCTTTGTCTATTTTTTCTCTTTTTTTCTTCATACAATCGCAGTTTTCTGTATGCTATTGTCTTTGTTTCTAGAATATCCGATATGCAAATAAATAGTGTGGCAATTAATGATACTGGTGACTGGTTGGCGCTGGGGTGTGGAAAAGGATCAGCAGCTCAGCTAGTGGTGAGTTAAAGACAATGTGTCACGAAACTGGCGATATTATGGTCCATGTGGGCAAATGCAGAGTTCGGGCTGCAGATTCTGAGCGTGCCCCCGCTCAATTTCCCCTAATAGTTCTGAAAAACGGCTTGAGAAACGGCTTTTAACTACTTTGGGCTTCATTAGAGCACTTCACCCCTGTACGCAGTCCGGTTCCCTCAGCAGAATATTCATTAATTTTGCTTGTTGAAGAAGCCATTTATTTTCGACCGCTCGCTCGTGGATGCCGCACGTGCGAAAAAATGGACTGTTTTCACTTACCTCATGGGAACAAACGGTTTTTCAGGACGATTAGGGGAAATTGAGCGGGACCTCGTAATCGTTCCACGTTCCAAACTCTGTCTATAAAAACCTAACATCTTTAGTTTCGTGATACGCTAATTCTGGTAGCTTTTTCAAGAGATCAGAGATTTCCATTGTTTTTACAGGATTTGTCTCCTATCTTCGGCTCTTAGATAGCTATTTTTGAAATATTCAGGTTTGGGAGTGGCAATCAGAAACGTATGTGTTGAAGCAACAAGCTCACTCCCAGAGAGTGCTTGCTGTACAGTATGCGCCTGATGGTTCATCGCTGGCTACAGGTGCTGAGGATGGAAAGGTGAAGCATACTCTTATCTCTTTCCTGTATTTGCTTTTCACCGTATTTGCTCTTCTTGTCATAACCACATTTATGCGTGGTAATTTGCTCAAATCAAACTCAATAACAGGTGAAAATCTGGGATGGGAGGACGGGGTTTTGTACGGTGACATTCGATGAACACACGTCTGCTGTGACCGGGGTTTGTTGGACTCAAAACGGCAAAGCTATCCTGAGCTCATCACTAGATGGAACTGTCAGAGCGCATGATCTTAAAAGGTGTGTTACCACAATGGTGTTTAATTTGCTTTGTAGCACGTTCTTCTATGTCTCTTATGATTAACATTTTCGAGAGCGAGATGAAGTCGTGAACACATGACTATCTCATGATTCAGATTACACTCATATTTTTATTAATAATTTATCTAGTGGATGAGGCTCCTTCCGTCTAAATATTTCTTTTTTTAGGTACCGTAATTTTCGCACCTTAGTGTGTCCAGAACCAACCCAGCTAGGAGCAATTGCAGTGGACCATTCCGGAGATATTGTAGCAGGAGCAGCCAAAGAAGTTTTTAGCGTGAGATGTTGTACTGTAACTGTCTTAAAGGGTTTAGGTTTCTATGGTAGGGTCAAAACATGAAGCACGGTGCAGTTGCGTAAGCGGTCGTGTTCGAAGCAGCACGGTGGAGATAGCGGTTGGAATCGAAGTGGGACCATCGCGAAATACAGCGAGGAATAGTGTCAGCAAGAGTCCCCCTGGATTCTAATCCCAACCGCTAGCGCAAGCGCAGCCGCTTACGCAACTGCACCGTGCTTCATGTCGTCTTGACCCTACTATGTGTTGGGTTCAATAGTGATGTCTCCGCTGATTGAGGTGATGTTTCAGTTTGCAATTGTCTCACCACATCCACTAATTTAGAAAATCCGTGTCATTCACAAATGGAGAAATTGAAAGGACCAGAAACAGGACTGATTAACCTGTCTGACAAAGCGGCTCTTTTTACAGTTGATTGACTGATTGAATCCGCCTAAAGTGATTACGGATGAAATTACGTGACAGAGCAACACTTATACACGTAGATGTGATGAAATTTACTTTACGCGATTTCATTTCGTTAATTTAAAGAGGTTGTTTCCTCGAGTGAAGTGGTCAGTATAGTGCTTCTGAATCATCTGTCTACTGGACTCGTAGGTGTGATACTTGCAAACTACATAATAAACATTACCTGCTACTGGATAGAATCCAAAATGGAAAATTTTCTGAATCCTGTCTTCAAGGCGAAAGTGTCTTGTGTGTTCATCTGAGTCTCATGAACAGAGATGAGGTTTGCTGGGAGGACTTGGCATTCTCGGAAATTGCGTAGATTGTATCGCTTTGATCGAAGTGCCCGCCTCTTTAGATCCGCTCTCTTTAATGAGGTTGTAATGGGTTGGGACCCAGTTGTTTCTAAGACTACTCATATTGTAAGATTTGCAGATTTTTATCTGGAGTATGGAGAACGGGTCTTTGTTGGATGTACTTAATGGACATCAATCAAATATTGCTGGAATAAGCATGTTTGGTAATACATTAGCTAGTGTTTCTTGGGACAGGACGGTGAAGTGAGTTCTGTTGGTGTTTTGATGTGAAATACCGCTGCCATTGTAGATTCTGCTTGCGTACATGTAATCATCAAGTCTTTTAGTTCTTTTCCTTTTTCAGGATTTGGAACGTCGTGCAGTCCACATGTGAGACGACTGAGCTAGCTCAGGAAGGGGTGGGCGTGGCTTTCTCGCCGTGTGGTCAGCTGGTGTCTGTATTAACAGTAGATTCGAACGTTACCATTTATCATTCCAAAGATGTGAGTTGTTTGATTGCATTCTCAGATTAGTTTTATAACATTATATCTTACTGAAAATCAGTGTAGGTTTGGTTTCCCACGTTAAACACAATTAATTTAAACGATTTTGTAACATGTGCTTTCTAAGTCTATGCAAGCACAAATTACAAATGAAAGCAGAAATTATAAATTACTACCCCAAATTAAGTGTGTTTAAGAAGAAAGAGACCAGTCATAGAGTTATGTGAGAACAATTTGCAGAAATTAAGTTGATTCTACTACAACTGCATGGATAAGTGTAGACAACAGTACTAGACTGGTGATTGGGCTTGTTCAAATCACTCTTGTCTGTCCGATGCATAGTAAATGAAAGGACAGTAGGACAATTTATCAGAGCAGAAATATTAGGAGGACCCAAGGATTCAAATGAACAAGCAATCTTTCACATTTACTGAAGTGAATAGAATGCTTCAAGCGCTTCACATTACCGTACCTAGTAACTGCGCAAAAGGGAGACTTGCTTCATTGCTTATTTGGCTATTTCCTACTGCATTCTACCTAAACGTAATGATACATGGTTAAGAAAGAATAATAAAATAGTATGCATCCGTAAAAAAATAAAGAGAAATCGCTTAAGCCTTCATTTAGATGGCTTTCATTGGTTCGATAGATGCAAGACCTGACCTTGATCCTGGGAGAGGACAGGAAGACACTATTACTAGGCAAAATGCTGCACAGAGCAAGTCAGCTTCCACTTTTCAAATCTAATCGTTGGAATTGTTCTACCTACTATGCTCTTTTTTTTATAGATGCTTCACCTGCATGCAGTTTTCACCGGACAGTTCGTTGTTGCTGCTGGGTGGTGACTCGAATACCTTCTGTTTGTACTCAGTGACTGATAGAATACTTGTGAAAAAGTTTCTAATCACCGAGAATCGTAGTTTGGATGGAGTTGTAGTGAGTTTTTTTTTGACACTTCTCAACGCTACGTTCTAACCAGTGTAATACGTATGCCAGGATTTTTTCACAAGAGTTTCGTAAAGGGAGGGGGAAGAGAAGTGTTATGAGGAGGTGAGAAGAGGATACTGGTGAGGAGGGAAAAGAGGAGGAGAACGATGAGGTTGGGAAGGGGAGAGTGGAGAACAGAAGGGAGGAGACGGGGAGAAGACGAAGAAGAAGGAGGAGGAAGAAGGTGGAGGGGAGGTGGGAAGAAGGGATAAGAAAAGAATTGAAATGTTTGAATAGACGCAGCTTAGAACGTAGGGCGTAAGGCTATCGGTAGACATTAAACTATGTCTAGCAGAATAATCAAAAAAATGAATCGTTTCTTCATCTCCGACGAAACAGAAAGTACTGCGTGAAATGAATTCTGAATATGAGAGTTTTAAGCTTTTAAAAATTTTTCTTCTTGTTCTTGTTCTTGTTCCTCGCATTTTTTTTCTCAAAAGTGAGTTGGAAAAAGCTGGGAAATTTGCTGGAATTTCTAACAAGACCTCAACTGACTTCCGAAAAAAAGTGCCTTGGGTCCTCCGAAAACACTAATTCAAATGGCCATTGTTCATCACTAAAATCACCTGCAGATGGGGGATGAGTGCTGTAAATAGATTTGTGTTTATACTGCTTATTGTTTCTTACATAATTTTACTTTTCATATTTTTCTTATAAATTTTATTTATTGTACTTTACTTTCAACTGTTTCAACACAGTGTGAGCTATTATATTAGATAGAATGAGAAGGAATGCGATTGTGGGGTCTTCCTCGGGAGTCTTAACAAGTATAATCTGGACCCTCGTTCTAACTCTGATTTTGTAGTGCTTCATCTTTCCGTTTTGGCTTTATCAGAGATGCTAAATGAATGGAAAACGAAACTTTTGAAAAGGGCGCATTTTATACCAATATATTTTATACCATTTTATACCAATCTTGGCATTTATTTTCCAGATGGATGTGAATCGACGTAATTTCACAGAGTTTGGAAACATGGCACTTTGTGAGACATCGGACTCAGAAACTGAACCAAATGGCAAAAGAGAAATCCGACTACCAGGGTCTAAACATATGGACCTTGGAGAACGAAGTGCTCGCCCGCAAGTGGCGGTCTACGCAGTAGCTTTTTGCCCAACTGGCAAGTTTTGCTCCTAATAAAGAATAAAGAGCGTTGCATATTAGAAGCCTGGATCATTCTTCCGCGTTGAATGAGGCTAGTGGACTCCCTTGGTTTATTAGCTAATGCATTTGAATTTTGCCAAAAACGACAAAAAGTTTTTGGTAGGATTTCTGTTATTTCATATATTTCATTGCCCTGTCTTAAGAGTGTTGTAGGCCTCTGCTTTTAAATGTTCTTTTTCGCATTTCTTTTTTTTTCGCCCACTCTTTTCTGCATTTATCAAAGTTTATACCGAAAGAAAAATGCAATACACCTAAATTTTAAAAATAACAGAAGAAATTAGTTCCTAATGAGTATTTCCTGAAAGCCAAAAGTACGAGCAGAGAAAACTGGGTGGAAATTGTAGTCGATTTCCGAAAATCTGTAAACACTGGCTTCGTAGAATCTTGAAATAACGTATCAGTGAATACAAAATATGTTTTGTTGTTAATCTTCTTCAGGTCGACGATTTGCTCTATGTAGTACGGAGGGTGTTGGTGTGTATTCACTAGACACAATAGGAGTATTTGACCCTTTCCAGCTGGATAGCCAAACTACACCGGACATGATCAAAGAGTGAGGCTTTTTCTTCCTTCACTTACGTTGAATCCCTATATATGTATACATTTATTTATTTATTTATATTCATACACTTCTATATAGAGCGTTATCCCTTGGTGACTACTCTACGGCGCTTATGGCTAGTTTACGTTTGAACGATACGCCACTGATCCAGCAAACTATGGAGAGTACTGGGTTAGAACAAGGTATTGATTGGTTGAAATTCGTTAGTCATGCTAATTGTTAGTAACAGTAGATCTACGTGGAAAACCACTGTTCGTAGGTCACTCTAAAGGTTTCATTTCAGTAGCAATAGTATTACGAGCTCTGCCACTGTCCTATACAGAGAAATTGCTGAAATGGATTGCAGATGCACGAGTAGTAGCAAACTCTCCGCATGTCCACTTTTATATGGTGAGTGTTTTGTTAAAAACTCCTAGCATAAAATCCTATTATTTTATCTGAAAGGGATTTAGCTGCTTATGGTTTTTGATCGTCAATACTGTCGTTGTTTAAAGGGCGAACACAGCATTATTTATTTCAGATTTGGTTGCAACAGATTTTAAATGAGAATGGAATGCGCCTTAAAAGAAAAACGGATTCTGCTATATTAACGGGAATACAAGAAATAATTGCGCATCATATGTTGCTGATATCCAGAATGTGAGTCCTGCTACTTTATCGAGCTGTTTATTTCCTCCTTTTTTTTGTCCGCCTCTCGTTTTTGCTGAACTTTGTTTTATTTCCTATTATTGATAGTTATTTCTCCACATTTTATGCTTACCACAACCCATTTTCCTCCTCTCCTGAAAACCTCCAGAAAGTGCGATAGGGTCCTGCTGTACCCTTACAAGGAGAATGGGGTCACTTTTGGTTCGAATGAAGAGGGTCATAATTCGTGGACACGGAGGAAGGTAAAGTGAAAGAATGCGTTCTACCACAGGTGTACATGAGCGTCATATACAAGAAAGAAGAGATATTATAATGACAATTAATTTTGAATTAAGACCGACCGATTGAATGGAGAAAAAAGTAGGAAGAAAGTCAGTTTCGACGGTTTCGGTGTCTGCTTTCAAGTTCATTTCTTTTACCTTAGTCGATAGCAGCACGGAGATAATGTAGGTGTAATTTTGATCAATGAAGTCTCTTTATAAACTTATTCATGTAAAAAGAATGAATAAACTGCTGAGGGAACCGCAGCGTGAAAAACGGTGGCGCCTTCTAACGTACCTTGTAGGAACAACGCTTTTTTAGGGCGATTAGAGGAATTGAGCGGGGGCGAACTCATAGGTGTGATAGGGAGGAGCTGGATTCACTTCAGATGAACGGGTTGCAGCTCAAGTGTGAGAATCCCTTCTCCTACTGTTCAAAAGTGAGCATTTCATTTCGCCAACCGTCCAGTAGTGAAGGCCAACAGTGCAAAAGTGAATGGGTTTCTTTCGTTAACCGTCAAAAACTGAAGAGGTCCTTTCGGCCATATATGCCTTAGTCGGAGCCGGTACTCCGACCCCCTTTTGGACGGCTGGCGAAAGGATCCTCATCGCTTGCACTGCACCCTATAAACTACACCTCCTTCACCTGCGGAGGGTCCAGTTTCTCACTGTCGCACCTCATATTATTCTACACTCCGAACTCTGTGTTTTTCAGGTGTCTACACTACGCCAATTTTGTGATATACTACCTTTAACTGTGTGGTGATTTATCCTCTCAACGGAAATATTCATGAATTATTTTCAAATTAAGTCATAAGATTATTTTATTGGACATTCGCAATCAGCAAAGACATATTAGAAGTGTGCATTTGCGCCATACGTCGGCATATGCTTCGTTCAATATCGCTTTCTTAATGTGCTTTCTTTGTTTTCTTTCTTCAACATTGCTTTCTTAATGTCACTCTATATTCTAGGACTTTCTTTCTTCACTTTTCACATCTCTCTACAACATCTCCATTTTCATACCTTTCCTTTGTTTTTTTTTTCCTTGTGGGGTGGAGGTGCAGTTGAAGAGGTTATTTTGCAAATCCTTCAGAGCAATTCAGAGCATGAGCAATTTCCTTGTTTCTTTCTCTCATATTCATTCTTCTCATAAAACCTTTCCTCTGCTTCTTCTAACCTTACTTTATTAAACGCCGCATTACTTTTTTCTTTTTTTTTCTAAGGATACGTTCTTTCATTCATCTTTCGCTTTTGCTATCTTGTGCATCTGTCACAACCCCAGCTCACTTATTGTTTCAGTGCTGATCAAAACAAATTTGCTTTGCGGTACCTACTGACAGCTCGAAAACTGAAAACAAAGCGGAAAATAGAAGACATGGAGTGCTGATAACCATGATATTCACTTGTTGCAAGAAATAGGTGCCACTGTACATGTGCTTCCGATCAGTCGCAGTACACACCAGTTTCATGTCTTTTCTTCAGAGTTCGAATACATTAACCTTGTATAGTATGTCTAGAACAGCATAACTGCAACCTATTTACCTCCACCATTCCTTGTACTTAGTATGTTTTCAGCTTTGTTCTTTAGAGGTTAGTTTTGCTTTTTGTTTTCACATCTCTTGTGTTCACATTTTGTTTTGTTGCTTGTTTTGTTGATTTTATGTTGTTGATATTGTTGCAATCGGATTAAACTGGACTAAATAAAAGCTTTGATTTTCGTCATATGTTCCTGTGAAACGGATGAGTTTTACCTTATTGCATTACTCGGATACATTTTTCTTGGTCTTTCTTGCGTTAACGTTCGACCTAATCCAATATAATGAGTATTTTCCGCAAACAGTTCCTCCCTTTTCCGAATAATAGGGATGTATCTACATATCTGCTATATATCTTTGCAATTTCCGAAGCGCCAGCTTAATTTCACGTTGGAAAATAAATTCTTGGAGTAGGAATGTTGTTTGAGTTCGATTTCTAGTGTGTATGTGAATGTTTGTATATATAATAGGGTCAAGACGATGAATAGCTGTTGCAATTACGTAAGCGCCTGCGCTCGAAGCGGTGCGGTGAATATAGCGGTTGGACTCGATGTGGGACCACCCGGGGTTAGCAAAGCCCCCCTCCCCCTAGGAAAACAAACAGAAAATTGCGGCCAATATCGATCCATAATAACGTCACCTGGCAAAATTTCACAAATTGCCCAACAAACCGCTCGCAGGCCGTCTGCAAGCGGTCAGAAACTGCGTTGCTTCAGAGCGACTGCTTGTGCAGCTGCACCATGCTTGCTTGTCGTTCTCACCCGATTATATGCGTGACGAGAGCCTCAACGGCGAGGAAGGAAATCTGAACTGATGTGGATGCGACTTAAAGGGAACCAGAAAAATAAGAATCTGAGAGGTTTTTCACACGGTTGATATTTTAAAATTTTTGGGGACAAAAGAATGCAGATGAGAAGTCCTGTACTTTTAATTGTGCTGACTTCACAATCCTTACTTTTGGTTGGAAGAACCCGCGCAGTTCTCTACTGAGCTGGTCCTTCTCACTTAAATGTCAACGAAATCTTCGAACTCTCTTCAAAGTAGAACTAAACCACTGGTATCCCTTATATCCTTTATATTAATTTAATAATCGCTCGTAATCATTCCATTGAGTGAAATACTGTAACAAAATAAGTGAGTGAAAGAGGATGAGAATGTGTAAAACCTTATAAATGTACTATTACATGTACTCAATGTCAGCAATGTGTTCATGACTATAGCGATGTATTATCTTCGTTCCTTCTCTTATTCTGTTTCTTCATTATGCATGAAACGTGCTTTTTAGTCACCAGTTAGAGGTATTAGGACCAAATTTTACTCCTAGGGATGCCGCGCGTGATTTCATTGTCCGGTAGAGGAGAATGGAAACAAAATGTTGTGACTGGAGACTTTGCCGATTCTGAGTTCGGATTTCTGGGGTCGTTCGTAGAAATGCTCCCAGAAGATTTGGGTTCGAAAACTATCAAGAATAAGAACAAAACCAAAGTAAGTGCAACTATTTTAGTTTTTTTTTCATTACTCTTTTCTTATGCTTCTTATGCTTTTCATTTTATCCCATAGCATTGCTATATTCCCTTTGTAGAATGGCCCTTTGGATGGTTAGAGCCTCGAATGATTGTAACATTTTTGAAATAGAAACATATGAAGGAAGAAGTTCTCGAAGACGCTGAGGAACCACGTAGCAAAAAAATGAAAAAGAGAAGGAAGAAGGCTAAAAAAGACAAGAAGGAAGCGGAAACGAACATCGTAGAAGAGGATGAATCAGGAAACGCTGAGGAAGTTAAAAAGCCTTTGGACAACGAAGATAACAATCGCAATTCGGTGAGGAGAGACATTATGCACTCTAGATTTTATTTTATTTCCCGAATCATTTCTAGCCACATTTCGGACGGTGTTTTCCATGTTTGGGAATCCTTATCTTATTCTTCATCCTTTTTCCATGTTTTTGATTTCTTTTTTCGCTTCCTCCTCTGAAAATGTATATATGAATGTAATGGATTATTAGTTTAATGAAAATTCACCTTATCGATGTCTGAACGTGGATGGTTCTGTTATTAGTGTAGCTTAGCTGAAATATAGGTGTAGCAAAAATGGTCAATGTTTGTCTGTTTATTCAGAGGACGAAGAAGAGGAAACGAAAAGAAGATAAAACAAATGACATAGCTCCTGGAAAGAAGGTCAAATTCACAGCTCAACTGTTGCCGTTGTCAAAGCAAGCGGAGAGCGCGGAAATTTTGCCTCAGAAAAACACCGAGGAAGCGATTCAACGAATTGTAATTGATGACGAAGATGAGGAAGATAACAGTGAGCTCTCGTTTTATAACTTCTTGAACTTTCGGTATTAGTAAACATTTGGAGTTTGCTGATGTAGCTGCTTTTTTGTTGTTGCTCAGATAACTCCGGAGAGAAGCCGTCTTGGGATGATTTATATTTACCGGAGTCTATATTACAAGCGATTAAAGATATGGGGTAGGTTGAACTGTACGTGAACGATGGATCTTGTTTTGGTTAATAATTTTTTATTTCTTGATGTGTTTGTGTTTTACATCCTCAATCCTCAAGGTTCCGATATCCTACTGAAATCCAACGTCATGTGCTACCTTTCGCAGTAAGAGATCGATGTGATGTTTTGGGAGCAGCAGAGACGGTACGTTAGTACGATGACGAATAAGTCACGGTAGCTATTTGGTTTTTAGGGCAGCGGAAAAACGCTAGCATATGCGATTCCAATGGTGGTTCGGCTTCTTGAGTTCTCTGAAGAGCCAAAATCAATCTCTAGTGGGCCAAAGGCGCTGATTTTAGCACCGACGAGGGAATTGGTTGTACAAATCATGAAACATTTGACAATTTTATTGAAGTACACGAATTTCAAGGTGATGGCTTTTTTTTTGCTTCCCGATTAACGACTTTTTAAACAATTATTCCAGGCCTTTCCCATTGTAGGTGGTTTAGCCCAAGTACGGCAAACTAGAATACTTAGAGAGCAGAAACCAGAAGTGATAGTGGCGACACCTGGAAGACTATGGGCGATGATGAAGGAGAGCGTGAGTGGAAAAATATCCTTGATAAGAAAACGTGAGGTCATCCTGGATCCTTTCAGGAACGAAGCGACACTAATTCCCAATATCTAGCTGACTGGAGCAAACTGTTGTGTTTAGTGGTGGATGAAACGGATCGAATGGTTGAAAAAGGACATTTTAAGGAAATGCAGGATGTTTTACAATTCGTCAGAAAGTAAGCGAATTGGCATAGTATGCTATAATGCAGCAGGCAGTCGGTAATGCTTGTTATACTAGTAAAAGGCACTTCTTTTTTGGACTCTTTTTTTATCTTCCTGAGAAAGCCTAGACTTTTTTAAAGCTTCGGAGTGGTTTGGGTGTTGGTCTCAAGTAAATATCAAAAACTGTTCCCATGACATCTGCACTTTGTTAGCTAAGAGAAAAGGATTTAAACCATCTATGAAGAAGACCAAAGAAAGAAGAGTTATCTTTTTCGATGAAGTTTGATCTATAGAGAGTTAGTAGACTGTTTTAGTCGAAGAAAGACAGCTTCAATGTTTGTTTTTTTTCATCGGGGCGTATATTTTCCAACTGTTCTACTACAGTTTTTTTATATATAATATTTTTTAAACCCCTGATTCAAGAGAAATATCAACATAGTCTTTTTTGCAGATCTGCCCCAGAGAAACTGCAGACACTGGTGTTCTCAGCCACGTTGACATATGTTCATCGGGAACGGATCAGACCTGGCCATGCCGACAAGAAGGAGTTGACAGCGAATCAGAAAATCAGTGGGTTCTTCTTTTAATTGGACTGTTCTTTTTTTTACTAACGTATACTTCATGGATGCTTTTGTTAAGTTATTTTCGTAACAAATACTAAATATCACAATTGGTGAGCGAGCGAGCATATGTCCTTTGGAGCGCTAGGAGCGGATATTGCTTGAAAGAACGGTATTAAGGTCCCAAGAGAAACATTCAAATTCAGTGACTTTCTTATTTCTCGCTATCAGTTTTAGTACAATTTCACATACAGTTTCAAGAAGTGCAAATTCAAAAAGTAAAAAAAAAGAGAAGGAAGGGCTCCTTCTTTCTATTCACTCTCAGATTTCCGTCAGGTTCCCACTTTCGTTAACCGGCTCTATCGACATTCTGTGGTCGTCTATCTCTGTTTATGCTACACTTTCTCGCTAGATGGGCATACGAGCATACAATTTCCCTCATAATCTTTGTTATATTGTTATTGATGCTTTCGTCTCATAGTTAATATTTATATTTTGTGTTGTTCCTCACGTGGAATATGATTCCAGAAGAGCTGATACACTTGACGGGAATGCGTCCAAACTGCAAAATAGTGGATATAACTAAACCTATTGGTACAGCGGAGACACTTGTGGAGACTAGAATCAACTGCTCAAGCCTTCTTGAAAAAGTAACCAGTTCGTGGTCGTTATAGCTCTTTCATCTACGTTTTGTTTTATTGCATTAAGGATACGACGATTGTATATCTGCTAGAGCGGTACAAAGGTAGATCGTTGATTTTCACGAATTCTGTGGATGCTACAAGAAGGATGTATGGTATCCTAAAGTTGCTGAAACTGCAGCCTTTGATGATCCATGCAAAAATGGAGCAGAAAGCTCGCTTGAAGAATTTGGAAAAGTTTGCGGGTAGGAGCAAAAATTCTTTATAGTTCGCTCATTTTCTGTATTTGGTATTTTAGCTGATTCGAGGAGCGTCTTGCTGGCCACAGATGTGGCTGCGAGAGGATTGGATATTCAGGGTATTGATAACGTGATACATTATCAAGTACCGAAAACTGCTGAGGTGCGAATAAATCCAGTCGTTTACTGATATGTGGTATAGTTGTTTCATTCTTCAGATATATATTCACCGATCAGGAAGGACCGCAAGAGCTTCTCGAAAAGGTCTTTCAGTGCTCATAGTAGACTCCAAGGATGCTCACTTATATAGGAGGCTATGTAAAAATCTCAACAGAGGTGAAAAAATCTACTTTTGTTCACGATTATTACAACAGGCGCGATAACAGTAGTGGTTCGACTGGCCAATCTGTTCTGATTATAGAAAAGGATTTACAAATTTTTCCAATCGATCGTATAGAATTGATGAAGAGGTTGAAGACAAGAGTGGAGTTGGCGTCTGCTTTGGATGCGTTAGCGCACAGGAGTAAGAAGGTGAATGTTTCCTTATCGATTTTAAGCGTCTTCGCTAAATTTGGATGTTGGATTTGGGTCTTGTTCAGCGTAGTAGTTTTGTTTTATTCTGCATCCGCTTTCACTCTGCACAACTACTAGGTGTCGGAATATTCAGTGTCTTTTTTTTACGAAGTGTTTCAAATGAAAAAAATTTTATTCGTTAAGCAGTAGAAGAGAAAAACCCAGCTTCATGGAATTTGGAGTTTCTGGAGTCAAAGAACGGCAGGTTATTTTTTGACGTTGGTTGAGGAATTGTACTTGTTGCCCACTAAAAGGTTAGACACGGACAAAGAAAAGAGAATACTTAGTTGGATTAATGTCGGGAATATATGGTGGATAAGATAAAACTTCCCGGCCTATTTGGGCAATTTTTTAAAGTTTTTCAAACAGACGTTGAAACACGCCATTTTGTCGGCAGACGTAAGTACGTGTGGACTTCATTAATCAAGTTTTCTTGCTTAGCCGATTTCGCTGTTTGCGTTGCGAGCTGTTTGGGCCCCGTCGGTTTATCACACTCGATGTGCTCTGCCATTTCAGCACGAGTCTCGACCAGTTAAACTAGGACCTCGTTTTGATCACAGTTGGTGGCGCTCCCCGAGCCATTTCTTGAAGCCCCGCTGCCTTCTCAAACCTCTTGAACCGTCGCTGAGCATCCAGAATGGTGACGGCACCTTCGCCAAATTCAATGTTAATTCGATTAACGGGCTCTGTTGGCTTTAGCCCTTCTTTGAAGGCATACAGTAGGTGTATGCGAGTTTGTACACTGGACCGAGGCGTGTAAAAATTTAAAAATACGAATGAGAAATGGAAACAATCATCACAATAATAAAAAAATTTTAAAAAAAAAAAAAAAAAAATTTTAAAAAAAAACTTTTTCACAAAAAACCCTTTTAAAAAAAAAAAAAAAAAAAAAAAAAAAAAAAAAAAAAAAAAAAAAAAAATAAAAAATAAATTTTATAAAAAAAAAAAAAATCGGGGGAATTTTGAAAAAAAAAAAAAAAAAAAAAAAAAAAAAAAAAAAAACCTTTAATGCTCGATAGTGGCAGTAGATGGCCAAGGATTTGTTTCGCACTTTTTCCCCTTTTTTGCAAAATGAAAAAAAAAACAATTGCGAGCTGTGCATGCAATCTGCGCAGTGCTATCTTGCTTCCAATCCATCAATAGGATCTAAGAGCGCTGAACTGGTGTAAATTTTGTAAAACCTTGAACAATATTTATAACACTATACAGAGAACACCATGGGAAACACCCCGTATTTTATGAGGGTTGCCGGAAACTTTGTTTCATAAAGCAAGTAAATTCTTGTTATAAGGTCCTGGGTGTCCTTTTTTGATTTTGCCGAAATTTCCGTCTTTTAGAGGCGAATCTGATGTGGTGAGGGAATCCGCGGAAATATGTACTTAGGCATGGGTTGTAGATTGCGGGATCCGGGTGGGACCGCTCACCTCTCCCTAGTCGCCGTAAAATCGGCGTGGGAACCACTTTGATTATTACGAGACGCGTGTACAAGGGTGGCGGGTTGCAACTGAAGTCTTCGTAAAAAAACGACGTCTTCACGCCGTTTTCTTACGACGATTAGAGAGAGATGAGCGGAAGCCCTGCTTGTCCCGCAATCTACAACCCGAATCAAACTCGAATCAAATCTTTCGTGCAGTTCTCAGTTATTTCTTTCATTTTTGTAAAGAAATTTCGATACAGCGAAGGTCGAACCATTGTGGAGTACTAAAATTACGTGTAAATAGTTGGACTAAGGAAAGTATCGTGGATATTTGTGGTAATGATATATTCCGTTTTTTCTCTTTCTGCAGCAATTTCAGTTTTAATTGAAGTGGATCAATTAAAGCTGAAATTGAAATTTTGACCTCGACTAAAGAAGGAAAGGAAAGTGAAGACGACGGAAGAGGATCATTTTTAATTCGGTCCAAACCAGAAGAAAATCTTGTGTTTGGCACTGAAATATGATGCCCGCAACTTTGTTCAGTATGCTATGAATAGTGTAAGGATCAGTTTTATGTACTACTTGGTTTCTTTATTTTTATTTATTATGTTCGCATTTTGAAATCATCCCAGTTTGAGCAGGATGTAGTTCCCCAACATCCATGGTAGAATGCACCGCTTAAGTGCTCGATTTGTGTGTATTTTGCGTTTTAGGTAGTAGTTCTTTCCATTGGTTCTGTTTATTTTTTGTGTGAGAGTTTGAATTTAGATCCGCTTATCTGAAAACTGGTTTGACAAAATAATTTGCGAGGCAGATTTGGAAATGGACGATGTAAGGTGGGGTTGATCCATCATCTCTAGGTCTTACTTGCAATGTGGTTGCAATAAATGATTGTAGAGAAACCGAACAGGCCAATGCAAACGACGAGATGAACTCTATCAGAGCGCAAGAGTTGCAGCTGCAAGCCGAGCTGAAAGCTGATCTTGCCAAACCGCTCCCAGACATCAATGACCTTAAGACCCTTGTAATTTCGCAGTCTTGCCATCGTTTCATTTCTGTTTGTCGATTGTGAAGTTTGTTACATAATTACGTATTAATTTCAGAAGACGAGGTACATAAATCCGGATGTTGTGGCACAGTACAGCAAGGTATTCATTTTGTTAATTTAATCATTACAAAAGTTTCGTTCTGTGCAAGACATCATCTTATTGCCTGTCCATTTCATAAATCTGGCCATCTTGGCGGCGATCTTTTTGTTGTGCGTTTAGACTTCTGGGTTCCTATTCGATTGTTATTGTCAAAAAGCACCGTGTGTCAGGTGGCCTTGTTTTGCATTTGAAGGATCTTGCTATCATGTCCTGAAAGACATTTGGAAGTAAGGCCGTATGTTTCAAATTACGTTTATTCTGCTTACAGTCGTACTTTGTTGCTGCCTTCATTTTCTAACAGTGAAGAAATAGAAGTATTCAAGAAAACTCCACACTGGATCTAAGGCCACTGATTTTTGTTTACTCATAATAAGAATTGCGTGTTAATCAATTGACTATCCTCTACTCTGTTCTTCGATCTTGATAACGTTAATAAGTTGGGAGGATTGAGAAATAAGTGAAAATAAAAGTCGTCTATAAACATCCAAGTTTTTTCTTCGGTGGGATCTAGCGCATCTTGGAACTAGTATGAAACCTTTTTTTAGTAGTTTTTTTTTTTGGATTGGATTTCTGCCATTTATCAGGACATCTCTATCATTGCCTTAAAACAAGTGTCACTTTTCAGTGCTTGTTTAAATTCTGTTTTTTTTTATTCAACAGATGAAAGCATCGTCGACGAACACATTGGATGCGTTAGAAGAAAAGTTGGCCGAAGTGGAAAAAAAGAAGAAAAGAACAAGAAAGCTCATTACCACACATCATTTGAAGGCGAAATCGTTCAAGCGTAAGAAGAGGTTTTAAAGAGTTTCTCCAATGTGTAAGAGAGTCTGGTTGGAAATTTCATGACGTTATGTTGATTTCGTTGTTGTTATTGCTTGCAGTGGTTTATCTAGCATGTTGAGGTCGTAGTAATCATGTGCTCAAAATGACTTGGAACAGAGCGCTTTTTTCAAAACTGACCGAAAAATTGAATCTGACTTCGTTCCGTGAGTTTTTTTTCTGTTGATCACAACACTGTGAGCTATTGATTTGTTTGTTGTCATCTATTTTCTATTTGTCGTTAAGTCGAGGACATGTAGAGCCAAGTGCTATGCAAAAAATATGATTCCGCGAAATCGGTAATTCATTTGATGTGTCCATTCATTTAGTGTATTTATGTACAGTTGATAAATGGACACATCAAATGAATAACGTTTCGCGTCTGTCAAGATCTTCTTTAAAGGTTGAAAATGGGGAATAGATTGTTCCGATACTCTCCGATCTCACCCACCGATCCAGTCAGTGTAGGTTGTGAGGCGTTAGGAAATCCCTCATAGATGCTGCTAAGACTCGAAATTCTCCTGTTTGAATTGGTGTGTGATGTAATCGATGTTCATGTATTGCAGTTAAATCTAAGGGGCTCGAATTAGCGGCAGAGGATATCGATGTTTTTTGAGGAACCCGTATGTTGTATACGAGGTATTTTTGGGGGCAACCACCTTATCCTGGCATCAATCTATAAAATTCGTTGTTTTACACTGCTCGCTTTGTTGTGTTACCTTGTATGGATTTTTTTCGGACAATACAATGTTTGTTACATAGAGCTACTCGATACATTGTTTTACTCACACAAATTCATTCACATGCTATTCTTGGATGAGAGTTGAGACCAACGAATCACCACTACCTGTTGCGAACAATTGCTATATAATCAGCGAGAACACTGTAGATTGACATGGGATCCACAATGTCCATTCTATTCCTACGGGTGTTTTTTTCTTGTTAATGCTATTGTTTACCATTTGATAGGGTGTGAATTGTGGATGTGGCTGCCGATGACAACAATTTCATTTAAAATCGTTTTTGGCGTGGATGTCAGGCTGTAAAATTTTTATGGTGTTGATTTCAGACTATTTGTGTCTCAGTAGCACTGAATATGGTAGCTGTTGCAGAATCCTCTGATTCTGATCCCCAATACCGCAGTGTTGGTCCTTGGAAAGATGATTTAAATTACTTTGATTATGTTACAGCTTATTTGATTGATGTAGTCTCTATATATAAATACAGTTCTGCAGTTTTTGAAGCGGAAGACATTCACAGTAGTGCTCGGCGTTTTTATTATAACATTTGTTGTCAGTTGTGACAACCGACAACAATAGAAAGACGACAACGGTTGTCATAATTATCAAAATCTATGCGGAAAAAATAGCAAAAATCTAGAACTGCTCGAAGAGTTTGTACTATTGTTTCTAGCTATCAGGTTTCATCCGGCATCCACCAAAATGAAAAGTCCTGCACTTTGTTGGTAGTAAGATGTAATAGAGTAATAGAACGAGAGTTAAGTTAGTCGGAGCCCCGAAAGCTAAGCATTAGTGTTCGACGCGTAGAGGCTAAAGCTACTAAGAGAAAAGAGGAAGATAGAACTGGAATTACTAAAGCTTTGACATTACCAAACAAGCTTACTGGAAGTGTATAACTAAGTCGGGACACAAAAACCTAAGCATTAATCTTAGAAGATCTGTGACATCGAGGCTAAAGCTACTAAGAGAAAAAATAAGATAGAGCTGGATAGCTACTAATGGTTTGACTTTTTTTGCGCACCAAGTACAATTTAATTGAAGCAGGGTTGAGTGCTCCTCCCAACTACTTTCATACCTATGCTCGAGTAGTACAACCTCAGTCAACCGGCTGAATATTCAAGATATAGTGTGTGGAAACAAACAAGTTCAACCACAGTATTTTATTTTGCTCTCCTCATACCCAACACTATCTCGCCGAAGCGGTACTGTCTTCGGTTAGTGTTGACTTACACGTTTCAGGCGTAACAATATGTAACATTCCATGAGTCTGGCGTGGTCACTTAAATAGGGCAGTGAGAAGACACTAGTGATCTTTGACCGCTCGCGCCAGGGCGCGGCGCGTGTACGAGGGTGGCGCGTTTTAAGTGAAATCGTCGTGAAGAACGCAAGTTCCGTTTTTTACGACGATTAAGGTGAGATGAGAGGAACTCTCGCTTGCCCCGCAATCTACAACCCCAACTATAGATTTTCCCAAAAATTTCTTCAACACTTCAGACTCGTGGTATGCTCCCTTTAAGGGCCGATTTTGGGCTCCTATCACAACAAAAGCCAATCATGCACAATTATTCACGTGACAGGAATTGAATCTAATACTAATTAATGCCTTGGGGGTGGGTGGGGGTGCAAAAGAGCAAAACAAACGATAAAACTAAAGAAAAAGGACTCTGCTAAGGCTACGAAGTCGTATTCGTGACTATTGTACAAAATAAGAGTGAAAAACTGGTAGTTTTGTACTACTAGGCGCCTTGTATTCTGTGTGCTATCTTATGAGCTCTTCCTCGCCAATGTCTTCATAGTTTAATAAAAGGTGAAAGTGGTGAAAGTCGAAGTGGTGGTAGCAGTCATTGCAGAGTAGTCTCTGTCAAATTGTCTTTTTTTTTCGAAAAATTTTATACCTTGATGAGTAAAGCTTTCAAAAAGCGAAGAATCCAGTACTCGGTGAGCACAATCGCACGAATTCTTTCTGTCTACTGGATCACGGGATTTAATGTGGATTTGTCTGTTTTATTTTTGCTTTCCTTGATGTTCCTCTATTGCTCAACTACTTGGAATGTAAAAGCTAAAAGAATTGCATCTAATTCGCCCTTTCACTAGTGTTTCAACTAGGGCTTAATTTGCTGCTTGAGTCCTTTATTTTCTCCTTGTTCTTTTTCCATCTCACTGGAGCCGGTTTCCCTCTTTATTTTTTTTTACCATTCTTCCAGCAAAGGAATTTGCTCAGGATTGTCAGGTTGTCGATATATTATGCGCGTTAGAATCTATCATATTTTTTGAGTCATGAGCAAGTACGAAGAGTCACGCAATCCTGACCGCGTGTCGTTTTTGGTTACATGTATACAGATCATCAGTCAAGGTTATGGTGATATACCAGCATGAGTCTACTTGTTTAAAAACACTGGAGCCGCGTATACAAGTCTGATTGTTACCTGCAAGAGGTGGCTCTGCCTTTACTGATTGCAATCAGGCACTTGCGTATACGCATTGGGAACGTACGAGCTATATAACCTGCACTGTTATGTGGAAGAAGTTCTCATACAATGCAAAAAGGTGCTGTCTTCAGGCACATCGGCAAAGCCCATAATCTGAAAGTTCCACTGCCTGAAGGGAGCATAGAATCTTTGGCAGCAAACATTCGTTTCGTCACACTGAACTGCCGAGCACTGTCGAGTCTCGTAATATAGAACTGCCGGTGAACTCCAGAGCTCTGTCTAGACTTCAGCGAGTGCCTTCTGCATGCACCGTTTGCTGCTTTGCAGAAAACACGCATAAGGGATCCCCCTCTCATCAGTATCGAGAACTACATCATCTACTGTGGAAAGGAATGGAAAGGAAAAAAGAAAAAGAAAACAGAAATGAAAGAGAAGGAGGCTGCCCAATAGCTGTTAGGAACGATTACAGCAACCTGGTCGAGGAGTTTGATTCAACGTTGTCAAGATGCGATGATTCAACGTTGTCAAGATCCTTATACGATTGCGGGATCGCAGAGGACTCAAACTCTAAATCGTAAGTGTTCACTCACCTACGGAGACCGCAGAGGATTAGAACAAGGACGCGTTTTATGATGAACTCAGTAAGTTTATATCCAAGATACGAAGCCAGCAGGCGGTAATTGTCGGAATTAACGCGAATGCAAAGATGGGACTGCAGCAACAGTCCGATATGCTTGAAAAATGGTTCTACCCCATAAAACAAACAGCGGACAACAGAAGTCAACTGATAGGCCTTTACGAGTAGACGAAACTCATCGTTGCATCCACGTTTAAGAGGAATCATCGACACCATTAGCTTACGTGGCAAAGGACAACCCATTAATGCCAGAAGAACAGCGAAAACAGAAGATCCTGATTCTTTAACTTTAGCTCGATTACGTTCTGAGAAACCAATTCTGGTACCAATTTATCGATGAAAGGTTTGATGAGCACTAGGGCGGATTCGAACCTCCGATCGATCGTGCAGCGGAACCTCTAACCGCTACAGTGCACCCGTCCACGATATCTATTCGATAGATAGTAAGGAAAATCATCTTTCAAAGTACAGAAGGGGACTGCAGCACAGAATTGCAGTTGCGACTTCGTTACATACAAACCTTAGAAATTTTAAAGCAGCATAGATGAATGTTTGAGCGTCAAATTCAGAGCCAGCAGAAGCTCGCAACATTCTTCTTGCCTTTAAAAGTTTGATTATAAGTTATGCGGCTATGTACCAGATCCTGTCTTGCATTCGAGAACGCAATACAGGTGAGTAGAATGGGATAAATGAGAAGAAATGGATGCCGACGTTATCCTGTAAGCAAAGGGTGTTTGCCCGGTATCTACGGACGTGCTTGGACAGTAGAGCGATACTAGGCTTTTTCAGCTACGCACATCCCACAGACCAATTTTTATGCTCTGAATGTTTGTGCTGAACACCATGTTGCTTTGTCAGTCGCAGCAGTTACCAGACCTGGATCCGTAACAAGCCATTTCGCCCGTTGGTTGTATGCAGCGCGCCGCCAGTTTAGTCAAAATGTGAGACATGGCGATTTGGAGAATCCTCGTAGTGATAATCGATTTGCAACATCCGGTGGCGGCTCTTCACCCTTTTCGCGAACGCATCAGATGGAGGGTTACGTTGCAACTTGATCACATACAACTCGATCTATTCTCCCTCGTACACAAAGTATGTAAGTTGACACTAAAACGAGATTAGATCGCTTAGGTTAGAGGCTATGTGATGTGAGGACAGCGAAATAAGTTTCCATGGAGGAACTTACCTTGCTTTGCGCTCCTCCACACACTGTTTCGCCGAAAATCTGGGAATTATCGACAGCGACAGTCGAGTTAATTCATACTCCACCATACGGACAACTTCGCAGTCTTAAATGTAAGGTCACTGCCTAGGATCGATTTAAGTCGGGATTCAAAGTTAAATCTGCGACGACGGAAAACGTATATGAAGGTGCGGTATAGAGTCATTAAGAGAATGTTGGGAACTGAATCTGATGTTGTTGATATCATGAATTTAATTGTTATTGAAATCATTACCTTTCATCACATTCGTCAAATTTCCTCAACCATTCGAGGATTGCAAAGTTAGGACTGATAAGTAGGAAGAAGTTATTTCCGCGACATCATTCAGCGATTAGTGGGGTAATAAACTGGATTATGACGGTGGACCAGGACTCTTAGTATTATACAAGTATTTCTAGGAAAGTAAAGTACTATTTGCATATTTACCACGCCGTGGTGTGCAATGGAGCGCACTACGCTGGAAACTGCTTGTCCAGTCCAGTTATGCACTTCAATATGCAGAAGAAAGAAAGTGGTGCCTTCGAGAAGTCACACTATGGCACTTAATCTGAACCTGATAAGTGCCAATGTGTTCACTCTGAGAAGACGCATAGTTTCTTCTAAACTGGAAAAGCTGAGGATTTGAAATCCCCAAAACGCTAGTTTTTTCATGTTATTGTTACCGTAATAACAACCATTCGCTGTAACTTTTTGTACATACTCAATGGGAGCTATTTATTTTAAACTTGATGTAACATAGCTTGACTGTGAAGTTCAAAAGAGCTTCAAGATGTCCGGAACTGGGATCCAGGAATTCCTACTTCCTGGAACCCATTTTCGGACATGGCTCCCATTCCTCCCGTTTGAATCCATGATCCTGAACGTCGGTCATATTCTGAACCACACTGTCTTATTCAGTTCACTTTCGCCACTCACTGGTGCTCCTTCTGGATCGGCATCGTTGGATGGTCACTATGAAAAACTACAGACTCCTAACATTTTGCTCTGATTCGGAGCCTACGTTCTTTGTTAATAGCCATAGCAAGATTCTTTTCATATTCTGCATATATGGAAAGATAATCCTAGGATGTTTCTGTGGGCATCATATAAAAATCCTTTTTATATGATGCCCACAGAAAATAACCAGTTTCGTCTTTCATTATGGCTCGAAAAGTTCACTGAGTATGTACAGTACTTACTTAATCTGACTTATGGTCGGGTCAAAACGACTTAACATTCGGTGCAATTGCTTAAGATGCACTCGAAGCGGCGCCGTGGAACGAGCAGTTGGAATCGTGCTGAGACTATCACTAGCATCAGTCGGACTGCAGTGGTGAGTTGAACAAGCCAGGAATCCACCACGGTTACACCCGCTCCTCCAAGCTTCGCTTTTGAGCGCAACCCCTTAAACAATCGCACCGAGCTCGAAATCATTCTGACCCGACTATGTGTATTAAGTAAACCATACTCTATGCAGTTAATGCTTCATGTAATAAGAACTTACATGTAAAAATTCATTAAAATGAAGAAAAAGAAGTTGTACGGCATTTCTCTGAGTGGTTCCTGCACATCTCATCTCATCTGCACACACCGGGGTTTTTTTTCCCCACAAACTTCCACAATTCGAAAAGAACTAAGTACTTTGTTCCACCTCATCATTTCCGTCATCAGCCACACTTTTATAGTGACACTTGGGTTTGTTTCCTTGTATCCTCAAATGGTAGTCGCGTCAACCAGAGTAAAAAATGTCTGAACCCTGATGTTTGATTGTGTTCTCGAACAAATAACTGCATCATCCTACTTCACGTTTAAAAATGCGGAAATTTTTCTATTTGTCGTGTATACTGTATATTTATTGGATCTTATTAAACACTAACGGGGTTATCTAGGAGTAGTGTCAAAAATTGGGCGGAACCAAGGGGCGTTGCGAGCCAATACTCGTGTGCTGTAGGGAGGCGTGGAAGAGAAACCGCTGTGGTAGAAGTCAGTCGAACTCAGTCTCTCTGACTGCTATGCAACGCTTATTGTTGGTCATCGCAACTATATTTTCGGTTTTGGCGAATTGCCAAGGAGAGCAGCAACATTCCGTGGAGGTACGGTATTAAGGTGTTTAAGCAACTCAATCCACTTTTCTATACATTTGGAATTTGACAACAACAAATTCTATATTTATAGAAGGATGTAGGAAGGAGAAACTAGCTTAGTTGGCTAAGCATAGAAGATAACTCAACTAAGCTAGTTTTTCTTACTTTCTCCACGCTTGCGCTGTACTTTCTACACATACAGTAGCTGAATACTTTTTAGTATAATAAGCGAGGTTCATAGCTAATAAGCCGTTGCTTACGACTCCAAAATTTTAGGAAAATTTAGTTAACCGAGCAAAATACTTGGGATCACTGTTCCACAGGATGCTTTTCCTCAAATACATGCATGACGGATAAATGTTTTTCTTTCGTATTGAACAACAATCAAAATCCAATAACAGTCATTGTTGTGACATTTCAATGGGCTCGTTAGCGTCTCCGTTTTGCTGCTTTTCTCGTCTTTTCGGAAGATTTTATTCATTGAAACTGTCTGACTTTCACTTGAGGGATTGATTAAAAGATGCAGCGGTATGTCAAGAAATTGTCCTTGATAAAGATGCTTAGGCAGTAAAATCCCTTTCGCTCGTCTTTTTATCGCTAAAGGATAAAGGATAGAGCGCTTCGTGTTGTCCAGTGCTTTGCTATCATCGCATTCACGATCAAATCGGAATCGTTTGAGGTTTATATCACACACAGTGACTCGCGGGAGCAGTTTATATTTCAAATCAGTGTTTTTAGCTTCCCATTTGATTGAACTCGAAAGAATAGCTTGGTTACCAGACTACTGCGGGGTAGTACGTTTATCGCAATATTTAGAATACCCTTTTGGGGTAATGTTTAGAATCGCAGTCCTTCCACTGCGTAATACCCGCCCATTTTCCTTTGGCGTAATATTAGACTTCTTTCATTAGATTTCTTTCAACAGCTGGCTTTGCACAACTGTAGTAAGAAATACTGGAACGAATATTACTGCTCCCTACGAACGAAGCCCTTTGCGAATGAAGCCCGTGAAGTTGTTGCCCATAACAATGATTTCGTAGTAGGAAGTAAAGTGAAGGATTTAAGTTGTAATTCTTTTAAAGATAGGACTGGTTTCAAAGCTGGAATCCCTCCAGAAGTGGAGAAAGGGACTGGGACGTAGCTCATAATTACATATTACAGTGAAAACGTGCAACTTGCTTTCACATCTAGAAAAAAGAGTGACTTAAATAGCGGATACGTATAACACTATCAATGTGGGGACTACCTATAAGTTTCTTGGATTTTGAAGGTTGTGCTTCTACTTCATACTTGAGGAACTAAGTCCCATCTCTGCCTAAAGGTCTGCTCCACGAGAAATCGCGTACTTAAGTAAACGAAGGACGTTCTCTCGCCCAACGTGGATATTACTGAAGGTTCCTCTACTCTGTAATTTTGGTTATTTTTGCGTAGCACGTCACGTCCCTCTTTTACTCCACCACTTCGCATTAATCCTCCTCGAGTAGCAATTCTCTTCTACTTTACACCCAATTATTGTATCTTCCTCACAGCAAATTGTAGATTCAACCTTCTTTGACTCGTGACATACAGATTTAAAGTCTTCCTAATCATTTCCTAACAATTGTTATCAACATCCAAAGTTGCTTTTTGTTGAATACAACGACTACATCGACAGTTTCCCCTTTATCAACCTGATCTGAAAGGATTTGTAAGAGAGGCGTATTCATTTTAATCCTTCGAACGTATAAGGTAGAGTAAAAGTTCTGTAGAACGTACCATGTGTCATTCATTTGTTTGTTGTTTCTCCTATATTCGAAAATGTAATGTAGATATCTTTTGAGGAGAACTTAAAGAATTAGTCTATTCCTTTTTTCCGACTTATTTGTCGCTTGTACTAGACTCGTAATAAGAAATTGTGTGGACCTACAAACACTAGTGTTACGGTATTCTTAAAATGTCCTATCCATCAATATGATTGGCACATGGTATGTTCTACAGAACTTCTACTCTACTTTATACGTTCGAAGGATTAAATTGAGTTCGCCTCCCTCCATCAGTTCCTACACAACGTGATGTTGTCCATCGTTTTAGTGAATTGCACTGCGCGCGACAATGATAATAAAATAAAAGTTTCCTTAAGTGTTATGCTCGCAAGCGTAACGCTTAATCCCGCTCGATGTCGCTCGCAAGCGTGTAATGTACAATAGTATGAAATAATGAATGTGTATTTGGTGGGCGGAAGAAAAGTGTTCGTAGGGCCGGTAGTGGTAGGTTTGGTCCAACACTTATGAATAATGCGCTATGCAATTTCGATAATTGGAAATGGTAGAGTAAAGCATTGGTCCGTAAACGCAACATAAACAATGAAAGCAATAAATCACAATGAATAAGTGTGATAAGTTCACAAAGACAGCTTTTCATCGTGAACTTATCACACTGAACACAAGCTTTCTTGATAGATAAAGGCTTTTTGATGTTTTGATTGGAAATTTCAGGAACAATCTTCTGGTAGATCTTTAATAATCTTCAATGAATATAGGAAATTTGTATGCTTTCCAGCGAAATAACGTCTTTGGACTATGAACCCAATAATGGTCTTCTTGCTTGAAAGTGATATTCACAAGTTTTTTTTCTCTGACAGTTGGTTAGTTCTGCAGCAGAAATACAAAAAAAAATTTATGGAGAGTATGAGTAGAAAAGAAAGAGAAAAATGTCTATGGCCTTCAGATCACAAATGTAAATGCAGACATGCTTTATGCCTAAGGAAAATAAGAACTTCTGTTTGTAGAAAAAAAAACTTTCATCTCACTAGACTGTCGCTGTACACTGCATTGCAACTCTGATCGATCATTTTCTGATTTCAGAACCGATACTTCACTGATGATGGGATAACCGGTGACTACATCCCCTACGATATGAAAGGATTTGTCACAAAGAGAAAACAGTAAGTGAACAGAAGGTATGCGAGCTGTGCTAGAAGAATACGAGACTTCTTTGCTCCAGAAAGGGAGCAATGTTGGGTAGACGATGACAAAATGTAATTGGTTAGTCCATCAAAAACGCAGAATAAAATTGAGAAGAATCCCACATACAACTAGGTTATTTACAACCTTCTGTAAGTGCTTAGAAAGATTTAAAAAAAAAGTTATTGGTGTTTATCAATTCCTTTTGTTTGTTTAATTCCAACTCAGAAGACTCAGAAAATGTAAGTTGTGTTGCTGTTTCACGCAAAATTAGATCGTAAAAAGGAGCAGCTGTTCTCAAAGGTGAACAAGATTCGGAAAACGAAGAGGAAAATCTAACAATTCTCAGGCAAGAGCTGATTTTGTGAACGAAGGCTTTGCTATACAGAAGCGGAAAGAGTTGTTAACCTTGTTTTTTTTTTGATAAGATCGTTTTATTCAAAAAAGAACCGGAGATTGAATGTCTTTATTCTTCATTTTGGGAAAAGTTCAAAAATGTTCCCTTTGAAGTTTGGATGTTCCAACATAAAATTACTGTGGTTGTTCAAAATATTTAAGGCATTCAACAGCCTATGGAGATTCGAATTTCGCGCGAAAATTACATGACAGTCGTTACTTAACCACCGCAGCTTTAATGTCAACCACAAACAAGCTGAAACTTTAAGTCACATACACATGAGTCTTACAGTATGCTTCTAATATGTAGCAAGAAACATTGTTTGGAAACCTATCTAGTGCATGTCCTTTTCTAGCGGCTTATTTTTTCGAAGGAACAAAGAAATCTTTGCATTTGGGACAGCTTTTTTTTTACTACAGGAGAGCTCTCCATCCAAAAAAAAAACATACATAGTCGAGTCAAAAGGACATGAAGCACGGTGTAGTTGCGGAAGCGGGTGCGCACGAAGCAGTGACGACAGCGGTTGGAATCGAGGTGGGACCATCGCGAACTGCAATGAAAATGTGGTGCCAGTAAGGGTTCCAATACGCGAGCGCACCCTCCTTCACAAATGCGCAGAACTTCATGTCGTTTTGATCCTGCTATACAATATATGTATGTACATCCTGGATGTCAGAAAGGAAAAGAATCAATCCTACGTATTGACTTAATTGAAGCGAGATCGAAAGTTATGAGAAACGACAACAGATAACGTCATTGAATTTCCTTTTTATTGACGTAACTTGTCGGTAATAAATGTGAAGCAAGAGCCAAGAGTGTCTACACTCTTTATTGCAGCCAACCTTTGGCGTCAGAGCCTGCAAAGTCATTGTATTTGTAACATATCTTCTCAAATGAACGAAAGAATTCAGAACAAGTTATCATCTTCAAAAGATCATATCCTAACAAAAACAAAAACAAGATCATATCCTAACAAACAAAAGGGCCGAAATCTTTTTCGTTACCTAACTAGCCGAATTGCCGCAATGCACCAAGTGATAGAATAGCTCCGCAAATACTGACGAACTAACTACCACCCGCAAATGACACCGTAGATCAAAATGCGCAAAGAGTCAGTTGCTTTGTCTCAGTTATTCACACTCGATTACAAATTAAAGGCATCACCCCACGAATCCGGGGTGGTGCGGGTTTCAGGTGGGTTTTTCTTAAACGGGGTAAAATTATAAAAAAAGGAGAGCCCCCCTTTTCTCTTTTTTTTTTAAAAAAAAAAAAAAAAAAAAAAAAATTCCCCCCCAAAAAAAAAAAAAAAACCCCCCCCCCCCCCCCCCCCAACAACCCCCGCAGGCACACAAAAAAAAAAAAAAACCCTTCCCAACACAACCCAATACTAAATTTTAAAAACCCCCCAAAACAAAAAAACACCCCACCCCAAAACCCCCCAAAAAAAAAACCAAAAAAAAAATCTACTATATGTCGTTTTCGAATTATAAGGTTCCTCCGTGCTCTTCCATAATCTACTTGAGAAACATGCTTAACCATCAAAAATAGGTCGTAAAGAATGAAGGATGAAGTGGGCGGTACAGATCAGTTCCTATAAGAACGCGGGTTTTGGACCATCGATTGATCGTGCAGTCACTGCCAAAACTCTTACCGACTGTGCTACATTTGCCAGAAAAAAAAGGTAGTAAATGAAAATTGGACTGAGAACTATTCGAGAGGTCTACCCATTATGGAGACATTCAGAGACTTAAAAAGGAAAGAAAATATGGTTAAAATAGACGACATAGTTCAATTCAAAGAAATTGTCTAAGGATAGAAGAAAGAAAGGATTAAAGGCAAAACGCGAAAAAATTCTCCTGCTACGGATCTCTCCACCTTCGAGAAGGTAGGTAGGGATTGTGTAAAAACCTTCCATCAGAATTACTTTAGCGCTCTCAAAAAAAATCATTATTCATATTATCATCATAACTCGTATTTGTCATTTAATCGCTTTTGCTGCCTCCAGAGAAAAAAATCGAAATTAAGCAATAGGTGGTCTGTAGTGCTACGTTATCCTGAGCCTGGTTTCGTCGGAAAAATGACAAATTACGTAAGTTGCTAGAACGTTTGTTCGTTTTTGATGCAAGTGGATTTTAAACCGTGTTGCAAGCCGCAGCTAAAAGTTGCATCTAACTCTGCAATCCGTCTGAGTGGTTTTGATTTAAGTAGGAGGCGCAGCGAAAGGTGGCAAGACGTCTTTGACACTCGATGTTTCATCTTTTCCAATTATTTCTTCAATATTTAGTCTAGCCTTGAATTAAATATCATACTATAATTCGCAGAATTTCATACACTCACCTGAGATCTCTCTGACAGAACATCATAACATGGGATCTCCTTTCATTTTAATATCCAAATCTCCAAATTTTGTCCCTGAGATACATTCCGTTGGGTACTCGCGGAACTTTTATGACTTATGTAAGAAAAAATTGAGAAGGCAAGCGAATACACACAGGAACACAGAAAGGAAGAAGAGTGTACGGAAACTTATACAGAGACAGAGGAAGTGCTAAGGAAAGTGTGTAGAAACAACAGAGAAACTTCATTTCAGATTCTATGCATGGGCTGGGAAACGCAGCGTGCCAGTGATCGATAAACGAAAGCAATTCTACGCTTGGGCCGGCAAGTAGATCACACAGATATCAATCAAATCGATACCAGCAGCATACCGACTGATAGACCGAATTCATCTGCGAATAACTCTTCTCTGCTATGTTCAGTGGTTAATGTTAAATTTTAGTTCCGTATATAGATCCTTGTGCAAATATTGGGTATCGTTATATCGAAGAGTTCCATCTGATGTATTGTTCGATATGGAAGTAAGCGTCGTATAAAGTACTTGTTGTAATTCAAGAAAAATTCAAGTTTTTGTGCGAACCTTCGCATTCATTTCAATGAGTTGAAAGAAATTACCCGGTAACCTGGGTTTGAACGTTTTGCGTTGAATTTGTTGCTTCTTGTTTGCTGACGAATGGAACAAAAATTTTGCGGCTGAGATCGCCGTCCTCTGACACACGCAAACTCCGTCCTCGCCCCGGTACATTCTGAAAACGTTATGGATCTAAGGATAGCATTTGAGTAGAACAAGTAATTTGTTAGTTCATATAGAAAATAATAATAATAAGGGGCGGGTGTGGTGTAACGGTTAGAGGTCCCGCTTCCTGCACGATCGATCGGAGGTTCGAATCCGCCCTAGTGCTCACCAAGCCCTTCATCCCTCCGGGGTCGATAAATTGGTACCACACTTTTCTGGGGTAAAACATGACTTGACTGCTGCCACCGAAGTCTTGTATAGGCAGATACACGTTCGTAAACCCAAACGATTCTAATTGAGGAACGTGGGGCATTGACTGCAGACCCTTTATCCTTTAACTTTATAGAAAATAAACAGTTACAGATGTAAAGTAAATGGCTTTTTTAATGTAGACGTGACACATAGAGAGAGTATATGGGTAAAATTTAATACTGAGTCAGTGTAAGGATGGTTCTGAAACGTATTTCAAAATTATCTTTTCAGTGCTTCGATTTGAAAGATTTTTCTTCTATAGGATACGAATGGTTCGCCCCATATTAAAAAAAAATGCACTACACGCTGTTAAGCTCAGCTTTTCCGGGAACTTGAAATTCGACAGCGTAGTTTCACTTCAATGAACTTACGGAAATGTTCCGTGCGATAATTTAATCATGAACAGTCCGCTGCTCCTGATCCATCTGTTTTCTGGATTCTTGTTTCACGTCCTTGCTGTGATACCTATTTCAATTGCGCTTTCTATTTACGGTGTTTCTATAAACTCAACCAAGGATACTTATAAAGTAGAAGGTGAGGTGAAATGTACCAGTGGATGTAGATTTTGGCAGATGGTTGCATAAAGCCACCTTCTTCTTTCTTCCTCCTGGATTACTGTTCTAGTCTTTCGTTGTTTTTCGAATGTTGCATTTTTCCCAACTTATTTCAGGAGATACCACGACGACGGTTTACCTGGCAGAAGTTTTTTGGGCGCATTTTTTCGAATGAAATGCTTCGGTAGTATCAAACGCTTACTGTGTTTTTTCACAAGTCGCTTATCTCGCCCTCCCCTCATGGCCTACCTCATGGCCTCTACCTTATGGCTCTCCCAACTCCCAGTTAAGTCATTGCAGTAAATTACGTGTAAAAATTCTTTTAGAGGCTTGACGGTGGAACTAGTGTACACGTTGTTTTGCTCCAAAATATCGAAGGATTTAGTTACTGTATTGTTACTCTAACTTTACTGAACCAGTAGTGTACAAAGCTAGAATGTATCAGCTGATAGATTATCTGTGTGAGATCATCAGTCAGGTCCAATAGACATGAATTCCTGATGTTCAATGTTTTTTTTTCCAATACTGCATCCTCCTCCAAGATCTAATCGTTTCTGAATTTTTCTACTAGGTTCTAGTAGACTGTTGATTGTTAAATGCGGTAACAGGAAGGTTGAAACGGAAATCGACGCGGTGGCCAATTTCTTGCAGGTTCATGTAGGTCTATGGTTGAATAGTCAGAACCTGCCCACTATTAGATTAATGTGTACGCTTGAATTGAAGGTATCACTCCACGAATCTGAGGTGGTACTGATTTCAGGTGGAGTATTCGTATACGGGGTAGTAGATTATAAAGAAAGGGGTGATTCCGTCCATTTCTTCCTAATTGCCGTAAGAAACGGGCCGGAAGATGCGGCTTCGAGCGTTCCATCGCCCCATTTTCTAAAAGGAGTCCGATTGGAGCTCGCCAGCCCTGTGCGGCGCCGTATCTTCCGGGCCGTTTTTTACGGCAATTAGGAAGAAATGGACGGAATCACCCCCTCTCAATAATCTACTATCCCGTATACGAATTTTTCACCTGAGATCCGTACCACCTCAGACTCGTGGGGTGATGCCTATAATAATCGGAGGTGACGTATGCGGATCAAACATAGGTGCCGCAATTGTATCACCAGTTTTGAATGTGAGATTGGTTATCGTATACTAGAACAAGGATCCTGTTATCTTCGTGTCGTAGATAGCGCTCCTTGTGTACCGTCGTGATCAACTGATCTACACCCGCGAGCCACTTGAAGAACGACCACAACTCCCGCGATCGAACATGAGCGTGGATGGATTCGATCAGTGCGATCATTTCTCAGAAATTGTCATACATCTATTCATTTTTTAGTTCATCCCTTTCTTGTTGTATCCATGTTCTTAGTCATCCTTTCGCTTGTTCATCTGCTCGTTCTACTTATTTAGCTATTTGTTATTCATTCATTCATTCATTCACTAGCTCGTCCTTCCACTCACTGTTCCCTTCACGTTCATTCATCTGTTCGTTTAATCGATTATGCCTTTTTTTCCGTTCATTCAGTAATTGTTGATCCCCATACTCGCTAGTCTTCTCTACCCTCATTCAGTTATCATTCGTTTGCTCATTCCGTTCAGTCCGCTCGTTCCTTTTCAGTCAGTTCCTCTTCAATTCATTCTTTCATTCTTATTACCACAGCATTTACTCTAAATTTACTGATTAACTATTAATTTATTAAGTTAAGTAAGTTCCAAGTTCGACCTTCTTTGAATCTTGGCATCGTAGATCAGCATTAATTTATTTATTCATCTAATCGGAGCGCTCAACTCGTCCTGCCATAGTGTGGCGGATTGTGTGTAGACTTTCGCTCGCGATATTTGTACTTGTTTGTGCTGCCATGGGAAAACCAATTCTTGTGTCTCATGCGTCCGTACAAATTGAGAACGCTAGTATTCTCCTCCGAGGTGATTATGCTCATATAAAGCTGACTAAGCGGTGTGTAAGCGATGTAGCCCTCGACAATCCAAAACTTTCCAATGGATGGCTTAAAGGCATCAACCCACGAATCTGAGGTGATGCAGATCCCAGGTGGAGTATTCTTATAAGGGATAGTAGATTATGGAGAAGAGGATGATTCCGTCCATTTCTTCCTAATTCCCGTAAAAAATGGCCCGGAAGATGCGTCGCTGCACAAGGCTGGCGCGCTCCAGTCGAACTCCTTGTAGAAAATAGTGCGCCAGAACGCCCGAAGCCGTATCTTTCGGGCCCTTTTCTGCGGCAATTAGGGAGAAATGGACGGGATCGCCCCCCCTCCATAATCTACTATCCCGTATACGAATACTCCACCTGAAATCCGCACCACCTCAGATTCGTGGAGTGATGCCTTTAAGTTGCAAAGTGTCAATGAACAGCTTCAGTTAGTAGGACTAAAAACATGGAATACGATAAAGTTCTATCTCCTATCTATTAGTTTGAAGGTGAGAAACTTACGAACTCATCGAACATCGACGGATAAATAGTGGACTTCTTCCGTCACTTGATTGATGGATGTTTCGTGGGGTTCATTGCTTTCTCAGCACTTAGGGTTAGAAAAACAAAAAGGTAACAACATGGGAGGCGACAACGGTTACCCTGAGTACAGCCACCATAGCACGACGTAGCGCTAGTTTGTCCGTCTGCTACCACGAATTCCCACATACGCTCAAAAATCAGGCACAATCTCAATCTCGGATAACCAAACCAGTATTGAAATCTTGTGTTGGTCGCTGCGCGGTGAGCCGTATCGCGTAGCCTTTTACAGGACCTCCAGTGAAGTGAATTTAAGCTTTTGCAAACATAACTGTATAACTTGTAACTTATATATAATGATCCAACTACACTGATTTTCTACAAATTATTACATTACTTATAGACGGCCGACCGTGGCGGAGTTGGTAAGAGGTTCGGCGGCTACTACACGGTCGAATCCGGCTAGGCTAGGCTCCGGTTAGGCTAACCATGACTTTCATCTCTCTGTAGTTGATAAATTAAGTTGAGGTAATAGACTTCTTCGAGAAGGATAAAAACGTTGACTTGGTACGTAGTCGCCAGTCCCATCAGGTTATTGCAGAAACCAAACACGTGCTCATAAACCTCAAACAGTTTCGAATCGAAGTCCAAGGGGTTGGCGCATTTCAGGCGGATCGATAGGCCAGACACTTCTTTGCACTTTCACCTTGGTCGCTACCGCAAAAACTGCATTGGACGGCAGTATCGGAAATTATTCCGGAAGTCAAAAATCCTGCTAGTGCAGCTACATCAAGATATTAAATATCGGCAGTGCAGACGTGTATGCGAGTCTGATTGCTGTAGTCGGGTCAAAACGACATGAAGGTCAGTGCAGTTACGTAGGTGGCTACGCGCGGAGCGTCGCAGGGTTGTCGGACTGGGACCATCGCGAACTGCAGTAGTGAGTGGTGCTAGTGAGGGTCCCACCTCGATCCTAAGCACTACATTCCACCACCGCATCATTTTAATGAGAATTAAGAACTTCATTCACTGACGAATATTTTCTTTAATATTGAGAATCCGATCATCTTTTGTGTTTATTTCATCGTGTTATTTGCACAATTGCCGTCATTTTCGTTGGATTCTTTCTTCGCCTCGTTCGCTAACACTCCAGGGTCCTTTTTCCACTTTTTTTTTGAATTTCCATTCCCTGCCATAGTGCTATCGTAGTTTCAGCAGCTATTAGTGCTACAATGTTCATATATGTATGTGAATATGTGTTTTTGTTTTTCCAAGACCAACCTATCTTAAAAATCCCTGTGTGTTGGCTTATTCCTAGAATTCATAATAAAATGATAATATGATTTAATATTAAGGAGTTTACGAAAACTATAAATTGTATCTTCCGGCCGCTTCCCGGAAGAAGTCGATGAATGAGCAAATCGCCGGAATTTTGCATGATCCAGAGAGGATCCTATGTAAGTGGACACTATTGCCACTTATCTGAGAAATTCGTGATTAACCAGTTAGTGGCCACGCTCTTTTTCATCTATCAGCCAGTAGCAGCAAACATTCCGTCCGGCATGATCCGGTTAGCTGGCGCAAGTTGCGACAGATGCGCATTAGTCAATATATAAACAAACTACGTGAAGAATGTTGACATAGTCGGCGTCAGTGTCTATACATATTACTGTCACCCAGCTGGCGAAATTAGTTGCCGGAAGTGCGACACCTACTGCTTAGTTTGTTAGAAAAATTGTTTACTGGTAAAAGAAACGGCAACGAATCAAAGATGTTCTGAATCGGTCGACGATGTTTATTTGATGCTTTGCGTTCTTGTCGGTTTGTCATTAAAATTAATTTGTTAATTGAGTTTATTATGTAAGCTACTATTAGCTATTTATTGTTGCGTAAGCTTAACACAGGCAAACCCCCTGACGTGGACGTCCGCGCACACAAAAAAAAACATGTGGACATGTGCCTCCAGCAGCAAGCTCAATGACCGGGAAATTTGCGAAAAAAAATGTCGAGATAAGAAACTGTCGAGTTAGTGGAGCGAAAGTGAGCCTGCTATTTCGAACGATGGGTGGGCAAGGAAGGACCCATATTTTTGCACCCTATTTATTTTAGCACTTTTTTTTCTGAACTATGAGTAATTCAGTATTTTCCCATGAACACTTGGCGGAGCCGTGTTGCGGTTGTGCAATCTTAAGGGGGTTAATTTCCAAGCTTCTGATGACATGATTACAAAAATATTATGGGATGAAATTTTATGGAGCAACGGCAAGAGCTTTAAATGTAAGTTGTGTTGTGTTGATAAAGGTAGTATATACATGCGCACTAAAATGATGTGTGTGTGTGGGCGGGAGGGGGTCAAAACGACATGAAACTTGTAGTTACAAGGTGTAGTTACGTAAGCGACTGCGCTCCAAGCTGCGCGGCGGAGCTAGCGGTTAGGATCGAGGTGGAACCACAAGAGTGTCACTCGGACTGCAGCGATGAGTGACTCCAGCGAGGTCCCTTCTCGATTCCACCCGCACATCCCACCGCACCACTTCGAGCGCAGCCGCTTCATGTCGTTTCGACGCGACTATATCAGCGAATGAGTAGATCGAGAGTTGAATTAGTGGGTGAAGGAGTGAGTGACTAAGTACGACTGAGTACGTAAATAAGCAGATAATGAACATAATCTCAAAACGCTTTGTCTGCTAAAAAAGTACCTTTCGCAGCAGTTGTCTGCAGCTACAGAATCATTTTATTTACACAAGATGAATAAGCTCGCTTAGACAGGCTTACCTATTCTATAAGTATATCCCTGGAGTCTACTAAGTTTTTGCATCATTTTTCTCTCCACTGGTCAAAATCTTTCTGGAATGTCACTGTCTGTGCTCCGATGAATTCCGAACCGAAAGAGAATTGCATCTTAAACTCCACCCACTTTGCGCCGATATAGTTTGCTTATTCGAAGCTCAGAGTAGGAACAAAGGGTGGTAAATCTATCCGTTCTATTCAGCGAAGGATCGCGCCTTTCCCCCCTTTGTTATCTGGAAACGGACGGTCGTCTCTTCATTAGCCTAAGCTGTTGTAGCATTTTTTGTACGGCTACCTGCTGTATTTTCTATATATTTTATTTTCTCTTTAAGAGCTAGATACTGTTTTCACCACGGAAAGAACAAGAAAGATCTAGTTCTTTCCTTAACGGCGGCTCCTATGTATGCAGTAGTGACTGGCAAACGAAGCCAGTCCAGTTTACTGGACTTTTTTGCAGGTTTCGATTTATTTCTGACGTATCGTAAGTAGCTTATTCCAATTTGTGTCGAAGAAATTCCAGGTTTTCTCACCTGCAGCCGAAATTGAGGATATGTAGATTTGAACAATTGCAGTTAAGACAGGATTTGCACCCACATTTTTAAAGTCATCACCCCTCGAATTGAATGAGGTGCAAATTTCAGGTGGAGTATTCTTATAAGGAAGAGTAGATTATGGAGAGGAGGGTGATTCCGTCCATCTCTTCCTAATTCCCGTAAAAAACGGCACGGAAGATGCGGCGCCGCACAAGGCTGGCTCGCTCCAGTCGAGCTCGTTGTAGAAAAAAATGCGCCAGTATGCCTGAAGCCGTATTTTCCGGGCCGTTTTTTAATTAGGAAGAAATGGACGGAATCACTCTCCTCCCCATAATCAACTATGAAGTATACGAATACTTCACCTGAAATCCGTACTACCTCAGATTCGTGGAGTGATGCCTTTAAGTTGTGCAGAGCCAGTCGAATGCACGTAAATAGGAGCACTTACGTAGGAACAGTTGCGTGAAGTTGTATTTCTTTTGCTGTATTTTTGTTGTCCCCCTCGTCATTCTGTAGACCCTCTTGACGTAAACAGCCCCTTACCGCTCTACTCATATTGCCCGAGATTTAAGGTAGACGCGACAAGGATTTTTCTGGGCCATCCACAGGGCTTGATTGAGGGGGAGTCGCGCTGCTCGCAAAGGACAGTTTCCGGAAGCATGACCATTGGATATTCCTGCTTTATGCTCAAGTCTTATAGACAATGTTCATATTACTACGCAATTTTTTGTAAACACTAGTGCAGGGACAGATTGCCATTGTTCTACTACACGTGAAACGTTTTCGGCGTAACCAATGGTCTTTCACACCTCTTTTTTGAGTTACCAGGAGGAATTGAAGAATAGATTACTGAATTAAATTCACATTTAGAAATTCTATCTCGAGAATAAACAATTACAGTATTGTTTTGGAAATTCAAACCTCTAAAGAGTAGTTTTTTTTTTTCAAATGTGTAACCATCAGTTCGCAGTTTGTCACATAGAAGGGTCGGGAGGCCTTGATGGATTTCTCACCAACCATTCAGTGGTTATCCAACTTTCCCCTCCCCTGTTTTCTGAAATTCTTATTAATGTACGTGTCCTGAGTCAGTCGCGTCTTTCCGGAGATCTCGCTACTCTCACAATTTTCCTAAATTCGAGTTACAAATGGACAAAGATATCTTCCAATTCTACCAATTGGTTGCTTCGATGAAAAATCAGCAGGATAGAAAAGAAAAGTTCTGGGTAGAAACTTCGTCTACATCCTATAAAATCAGAAATATTACAAAAACACTGGTTATTGAGTTGATGAGTTTCCGCCACGAAAAGGACTGCATCAGGCACCACTTACAATGAGTTTGCCGACTTTTTTTAAAATTATCCCGACATAAACAGATGTGTTTTTTTTTCTTTTTGGTGCACTATCTGTGTATGCGAATAAATAAATAAAAAATAAATAATTGATGCAACTTTTGTACACCTCAATTATTCATTGTAACAGTGGAAAAAAGAGAGAAGTGAATCACAAGCGACATACAGTTTTATTCTAACACACGACAGAGACATGCGGCCGGCCTAATTTACACCGAAGACAATCATTGTGCCGCAATCCGTAAGACTACTGGCAGCTATTTGTTAGGAATGGCTTGTTATTTACACCATTAGCACTTGTCTGCAGCGCTTCGTCAAAACTACCCGAGCGTAACTGAGAGCGCTGATGCTCACAAATACAGCCCTCCTCCCTCTTGAAAACAACGTACTTTTTTGCCATTGTACTCTCGAATATCGCGTGAGCTAGTAGTGCGGCAAGCGCTAACCGGCAGCAGCTCACTGTCGCACGCTAAAAAGTCGTCACGTGTGGGCGACACACGCGCGAAGTGTGTGTGTGTGTGAGAGCTCGTAGTGGACCACTTAGCTTTTATGTGCATTTTCCGGGTTCGAGAACCGGATGAGTCCGGCCCGCCCACTTTGCGCACGTAGCTGCTTATGTATATAAATGTGTATGCGCCGGCGCTAACGGTAACCTTGATTGGTTTCGAAATCAATGATGAGGCTGAAACCTCAACCAGATGAGTTGAGTATTGAGCTTTCGCCCTCCGTGGTTTTCTTTTGTCATTCGAAATATCTGTGTTATGAGGAGCTTTTCTTTGAACAAACTCCTCGGTCCGTGTAATTTTTCGGCTTTCCTTCATCCAATCGCTTATATAATGTGTTCCATACGTGTTAATTTTTTTAGTTTTAGTTTTTTTAATTTAATAATGTTCCATACGTTTACTGGAAGAAAATCGCTCTGATGCACTGGCCCAATGACCATTTTCAATTTTTATAATCTGTCCTTCGAAGGCAGGCAGACTGATCTTGGCCTTATGGTTGCTTGTTCTCCTTTATTATTAGTCGTTTTGGCTTTTCAGCTATATATGCTCTGCATGATTGTAAATTCACATCACTATACGTCTGCCGTGTCTTCTTCTCTCTCTCCCCCGTGTCCACTACACTTGCTATTTTTGAAACAATTTTTATGTCTACCAAATCGCTAATAAGTCTCCTATGTACTCCATTTGTTTACCTGAATTCACTGAAAATTAGTATCTTGGCATCTTCATCCCTAAACAAGAGTTTTCTCCTTTTTTATCCCGTCACTTATCCACGGTCTCCAGGTGTAATGGTGTAAAAAAGCTCGTACAAATTAGTATGGAAAAACTACGCTCAGAGCTCTTCTCATTCCCCCCGTTTTCTCATTCGCATGTTACCGCAACTTTGCCAAAGTGGGTGTGGATTCCAAAGACAAAGTAATAGATATTAGCAGAATTTTGGTAAATAACGTGCTAAGATTTCCTATCAAACTTGCGTATAGTCGAATCAAAAGGACTTGGAGCTTGAGGGCAGCATACCACGAATCTGAGGTAGTGCGGATTTCAGGTGGAGTATTCGTGCACGGTGTCGTAGATTATGGAGACGGGGGTAGTTCCGCTCATCTCTCTTTCTGTATCACTGCAAACAAACAGCCGCCTCCAGAAAGCTGTTTTGTACGACGCCATCTATTGCAACGCTCCACCCCTTGCGCCGCCTCCGCCCTACGATTCGTCGAAAATCAATTCGGACTGCTCCGATAGGCAGTAAGGGACGCTACGCGTGCACGGGTGGCGTGCTGCAATAGAAGGCATCGTACAAAACAACATTCAAGCCGGCTGCTTGCAGTGATTCCGGGAGAGACGAGCGGAACCACCCCGGTCTCCATAATCTACGACCCCGTGTACGGATACTCCACCTGAAAGCATAAAAACACGGCCTTGAAAAATATAAAACCTAGACCTGGATAAAAACACTACAAATCATTGTAGAGGTCAACGCGCGTTCTTCAGAAAAAACAACGATCCTGATGTGCAGTAGAACGCATTGGCGCATCCCAGGCGGATTGATAGGGGAGGGATTTTGTGTTTTATCATCTTTTAGTTACTTTTTCACCCTATAAGAGTTAAAGAGAAAACGCCCGACTGATTTAGTTATTTACTTCCAGGAAAAAGAACGTTTAACGTTCCACCCTACATGCGTTTTTAACAACAACAACGACAATTGAAATGTGTCTATATAATATTTCGTAACGACGAAAATTTCATGTTGAGTTCATGAAAAACTTTGGCAACATTATAGATATTCTGATGGGCGTGCAATCGCGTTAAAACGATCTGACTGGAGGTACCTGAACACCTTTCAAAGCTAATGGTAAACTATGGAAATAGGAAATTAACAAAATAATCCATAATAACAGAGTGTTACGCTCCAAAATTGACGAGCATTTCAATGTTGTTATTCTCCATGTATACAAATTCAAACTTTGATCAGGTTTATTCGTTGAAAACTATCCTCTTTTGTTTTTTAATTGATTTTCTTGAGCTGTAGCCAAGATTGGTATTGATCGTCTTTATTAAACAACGGCTAACGTTTCGGCGTTATCGCCTTCGTCAGAGCCTGGAAAATTCAAAGCCATTAGTGATTTATCCTCTCAAGCGCCTCATCACCCTACCGAAAGCATCCAAACGGTAGGCAAACTCAAAAAGCAACACATTGGCTAGTACTTACCCAATTAGCTAGACTTGGTAACGCAACAGACCACCACGTACCACAACTACGAGTCACAAGGGTTTTATATGGGCAATTCTCTTTTCCATTCATACGCCTAGGTCCGACATGGTCCGAACATTCTACAGACGCTTCGGAGAGGTTTGCTAACGCTGTTGGTTGATACTGATGTAATTGCGGATATTCACTACCAGCCGCAACCCCTTATAATATCAGCAGATTTTGAATAGCGTAGCGCTTCCTGGCGTCTGATCTCATTTGGTTGACTATCGGTCCCACTCTCTGGCGGTCGGCACTGGCGCGCGTCAGCGCAACAAAGAAATATCTGTTTTGCTCACAAATTAATTGAGTGGATTCACTAGAGAAATATCCTTAACGATTTTCCCTTGGTTAATCTATGCAGATCACTTTGCTTCAGTGTCGTTTTTTTTCTTCTTTTTTTTGCCACTGCTGTTGCATCGAGCACGTCCACTGAGAAAACCATCTCATGTTGCAGGCAAATGCCTGCGCAAGGGAACTGTTCTACGTCGGCAACGCTATGCATGCAATTTCTGACAAATGTTGCAAACATAATGATGGAGAACGCATTGAAAGGTGGTGCGACAACGGTATGTCATAGACAAGTTGTTATGTTTATACTTTCTGCTTCTCTTTCATCATCTAATCTTTCCCTCCAGCTGACTTATTCTGCATTGTTATTATTTGTATTTCGATGTTTCGATTATTTATTATTATTTGTATTTCGATGTTTCGATTATTTATTATTATTTGTATTTCGATGTTAAAGTGCTTCCACGCAAGTGTCGCTGCCTCATCTAGCTTGGACACACAAAAATCAACTGCTTCCCAGACATCTGCGATGAACACGCTACATATCCATATCACTGGAATATGAGCTTGAGCAGAATCTGCACGCACAATCATAGAAACTACTCTTCGTCCTTACAGATATAATGCGAGTGCTAGTTAAAGCTATCTGTAGTCCGTGCTCGCTCTTAAAGGTATGAAATTTGGCTATTTTGAGACCTCTCCACGAATAGATAGAAGCGGATATATATTTCGCGACTGAGTATTATCACACTCAACTTTACTCAGTGAAAAGCTGTCTGGAACAAGCTTGTGTGCTCCCGACTCCACAACGATGCTATTTATTACGGATGATAGAACGTGAGGCAACTCCGCAATAATCGTAGACGTGTTGGTGATTAGCACTGTTCTATTAACCCCAATAATTTGCATCGTTAATGAAATTTTTCAACCGCAGTGGTTTTTCAAACCCGACTTTTTTCACGCTTGTTTTCTTTCACTTTGTCTCTTGTGCTCAGCTGCTAATCTCTCGAACGGCTCTTACATTTCGTGCAGAAAATCGGAATCAACTACAAAATGTCAAATTTTGAGCAGTTATTTTCAAACCTTCGACTTTAGAACAGCGATAAAACACCACAAACATCTCCGCTTGGATTCATGTAATCTTTGTCGCCACGCTGATATTTACATACACCTATGAGCTCCAATCAAATACTTGAAGGAGAGGATGTGGACAAGCGGTAGCAAGACCAGGAGCCGTAGTAAACCGCGAAACTAGTTCAGCTGTCCGGACGGATAGTAAACCGAGCCACTAATGCTGATCTTAAGCCTTAAAGGCATCACCCCACGAATCTGAGGTGATGCGGATTTCAGGTGGAGTATTCGTATACGGGATAGTAGATTATGGAGTGGGGGTGATTCCGTCCGTTTCTTAATAATTGCCGTAAAAAACGGCCCGGAAGATACGGCTTCGAGCGTCCCGGCGCTGCATCTTCCGGACCGTTTTTAACGCCATTTAGCAAGAAATGGACGGAATTACCCCCCTCTCCTTAATCTACGATCCCGTATACGAATACCCCCCCCCGAAATTCGTACCACCCCAGGTTCGTGGGGCGATGCATTTATGGCTGCAGAGAAGTCTGGAAGCAAAACAAACATCGAATAAAAATAAAAGAAAAGAATAAGAAAACTACTAGCAAAGACTTCGTAGTCCTATTAATGCACTATTCTACGAAAACAATACTGGAGATTTATAAAGAGCAAAAAGAAAAGAGATCCGAAGAGTCTTCCGCCTATCATTATCGCAATTACCTGTTACTTGTCTGTTACTGCACAAGCTGCTATTTTAGTCCTTTCTCACTGTGTAGTTCTGATACATGTAATTCGTCCTTTTGTTTCCATCAGCTCTCTTCCAAATAAAAATGATGCCGTTGTGATATCTCCTCAAATGTCACGTTCTAATACAGTAACTGGACTGGCTGCACGCAACCAAGTCAGGGAGGAGGGCCCATGTCGCAGCGGTGCATGCAATGTCACAAATGAATGTAGCAGACCTTTTATGAAGAAATTGCTACTCATGTTCACATCCTACACTTGTTTTGCTATTCCTAGGTGTCAATTAGTCTTAATTCGTTATGAATGTGCTATGTATAGAGGTTTCTATACAAATACGGATGGGCATGCAAGCATCCATGTTTGGGGCGTGCCGTCGTGTTGAAAGATGACACCTTTTGGAAATTCGGACACTGCATACGTTGCTCACGAATTCGAACTTAGCAAGCTACAGAACACACTGGACTTTCCTCTATACGGTCCAAATCTCGACTGGCTTGGACAGGAGCTGATGCGCTGCTGAGAAGGTCGTGGTGTTGCGTCATCATCTGCGTTCGCGCACGCTTGCGCATCATACTACAGAAACTTGGAAGGCTTTCATTTTATTTGGTCAAGATTTTACATTTCTATCTTGTTCCGTTGCTTTCTTGTGGCCGGTCAAAAGTGCACCATCACCTTAATGAGACCACTTATATTGCAAAATGTGAAAACATTCGAGAAAACGTGCAAATGAGTGTTCATGCTCAAACCGTTCCAGGAGCCGATGTATTCGACTGAACCAGCAGTCGTCCAAATGCACTCACCGATGTCGTCATGGCCAAGTTCAGCAGCGTTGCCCAACAAATTCAGCTCCTATTCTGAAGTTGGCAGCAATGTAAAAGGGCTGAATTCACCCACCTTACATCCAGGTACTGGCTAATCCTGAAATGAAGCAGGTTTTTTTATCGTTGCGAATTTGTTCAGGATCCTACGAACCCTATTTGGCACCTAATACGTATCGCCTATATACAATGCGTTTCTGCCCGTATGCTCAACGAATGGTTATCTATGTAGCAAAGAAGAATCTACCGTGAGTCTTGCAAACACCAAGAATAGGAAGCTAAAACAAATTTGTAGCTGAAAAAATTCGGCTTTACGGTTCCCTATGAAGAAGTAAGGTTTACAAGTTTTTACATTTTTCTAAAATTCAGCCATTTTCAGTGCATAATTATATCAGGACGTTCAGTAATCACCCAATTTTCAAATAGACCTAAATAAACAGCTTTTGAAGTTCTTTGTCGGGTCAAAACGACCTTAAGCTCGAAGCAGTCGAGTGAGTGACTGCGTTCGAAGCGATCCGGTGGAGGTGGCGGTTGTCATCGAGCTGGCACCACTGCTGGCTATACTCAAATTGCAGCGATGAATGCTGCTAGCGGGGGTAACTTCTGAATTCAAGCACTGCGCCCAAAATACGCCTTGAGGGTAACCGCTTTTACAACTGCATCCAAAATCACATCGTTTTGATCCGACTACAGCGAGTCTCCTAACTGTCGACAATTATTGATCGATCCCCAGTTGCAGGATCGAGATTGTCAATGTAAATCCTGACAAGGGGCCTAGTTGGTACTTGGCGAAGTCACCTCTTGGCAGCGTTCCAGCCCTAGAGATTAATGGAAATGTGAGTTAGAAATAATTGCTGCTGAACATCTTTTTTTTTTACTATTTTATTTTCTTTACTATTAACTCCATCTGTTTTTAGTTTATTTGCAAACCAGTCACGTACATTTTGTGCTGATCGTGTTTTGACAGTACAGGGCGCTGCGCATTCGGTAGAAGCGCGCGCTGGCCCAGTCCGGGCGATATGACGGTGGCGCCGAAAAGCTGCCTGGAGCTCCATTTTGTTTTTGAAAGTTCTCTTCCTTTGTTTCGCAGGATTGCGCATGATTACGACTACGTAGTCATAGCAAAATCCTTTTTCGTTAATTTTATAATTTGTTCTGCTGCTAGTTGTCCTCTAAGATTTTAGTTTGTAGGGATCGGATTTTACTACTTACTACATCAGAGTCGTATTCGTAACAAAATACTTATTCATGCAGAACCACACGAGAAAACAAAATGTCGCAGAATTCCAACATGTGAAATCATAAGGATATGACGAGTTTCGATAGAACCACGACTACGAAAATATCGTGCTCATAATCATGTACAACTAAACGAAAATCGGGCCGGAATCAAATCAAACAAAAGATAAAGCGCATAAAAGATGATTTTAATGTGACTTTATAATTCTAGCAACGCACAATCACACGCACATTTACACGACTGCACACACGTGCACAAAAAAAGAAGTAGGAGGGGCTTGCGCACTCGATTGATCGTTATGTCGGTCAATCGTCCGGACTGGACCAGTACACTCCTTCACCGAGGATGTCGTAAACGTACATCACAGCACGTTCGACGCTGCGTGCGCTTTCAACAACCACTGCCGCTCAGCTACTTTCGTTTTTACCAGTTTCGGGCATTTTGAATCTCCAAAGTTTGCAGGTAATTTGGGAGTCCAAAGTACTGGCTGAGTATTTGGATGAGATGTTCCCGTCTACTTCAGTGCTTCCAAAGGATCCATTCGAGAAGGCGCAGCAGAAGGTTTTGACCGAGCGACTCTCTTCGGTGAGATTTGTTACCTCCATCTCATTTTAAGCTTCAGATTCTCATAGAATTCAACGTGCGATCGCGCTGTCCCATCTTCCGTCCGACTCCGTATTAGATTACCTTGAGGTTGCCGCACCATCCCTCAACTCCCGCCTCAGCAAGGTCCTTGGGATCCTGCCTATATTGCACTACTAAAATAATGGCAGATGAATTATCCTTATTACAGCAATGCTACGATGCGATTACATGGGTACACAACGACAAATACTACATACGAGTGATATCACTGGAAGTACAATATGTTTACAACGATCAAAGGATTGATTAACTGGTTATAAGGAAGCACGGTGTTCGGCTGAAGGCCGCCCTCGTACATGGTAGGGTGGTCCGGCTCTCGTTGCTTCGCGTGCGGCTGATCAACACCGACATCATTTCGAATTACCTGAATTTGCGCGAAAATTGATTCAAATTCAAATTCAAACGCAGATCCAAGTTTAGGCACAGGAAGTACAAAAAGCATGCAAAAGATGTACGAAATAGAGCCTAAATTCCGTCTGCACAGTCCCGACCCCTAAAAATTGGGCAGTCGTGAGAACGCTACAGTAGGATGAGGCAACGGTGATACTTCCGCCATCGCTCCGAATGAGAGTCGTGCGCAAAGAAGACATGAAGACATGGTTTTTTTTTTTTGAAGAACCTGTCCAATTAATTGGGAGTCGATGACTATAGGGTGTCTTCTGCTGCAGTTGGATTTATCTTTTCTTGCTTTTTGCTCTTTAAAATTATGAAGGATAAAATTACTGGCATATCAATGCAATTGGAATGCGCCAACGCGTTTTACTGGAATTCGTAATCGTTGAGGTTTTGGAACGCCTGTTGGTCTATACAACGACTTGCGTGGGCCAGTCGATGATCAACTCAGTGTTTTTATCCTCCCAGACAAGTTTGGTACCAATTTATCGAACCCGGAGGAATGAAGGGCTTGGTTTGCACCGGAGCATTCTCGTCACATCAACCAATCTCTAGCTCTATGTTCGTACAGAGACGGCCGTACCTGAAATTGTGCAGTAATCTGGTGCAACGTAAAAAGATTATTCCACACAAACATTGTATTAATAAACGAATACTTTCAGCTGATGAACGTCCTCTTCGACTTATTCAGCTCAAAAACACCTGCAGCACAACGAAAAACTGATGGCGCTCTTCACTCAGCACTCCGCGGGGCGGAAGCGTTGTTGACGGAGAGCTTTTATGGAGGTAAAAATGAAAAAATAAAACGATGCCATTAGGAGTTTTACTTACAACATCAGTTCCATCACAAACACCATGCAGGTAATCAGGAACTTTTCTAGGTCGGCAGCCAGGTTTCCCCGACTACATGCTATGGCCATTTCTGGAACGGCTCGAACTAATAACTTTGAATCCATACACTCAATTCAGGCGAGAGTTTTAAAGGTGTAAATGAATGCTACGCGTTCGACTTCAACTCAGACTTCGTTGGAGGTTTAGAATGTCTAGAATTAAATGAAGAGTCAAAGAAAGAGAAACAAAGAAAGTCTGCTGTAAGATCAGGCCCTAGAGCATAACATAAATCAACCAGCAACTGCTGCACTTCGAACACCAACCGGATATACATCGCCGTTTGAAGTGAGCTGGAGTAACTTCCTGTTCAATTTCGCAATAAATGACACAATGACAACATCACATAAAAAATAATAGATCACGTCTGATATCGTTTCAGCATCCTCGAGATGCTCCTTCACCGATCTCGAGTACGCTGACCTTGTTGTTATATTCAAGGAATGTAGAGCAAAGCTTCAACATGTTGTCATCGTTGAATCTAAGCTAGCTGCACCCAATATATTGCGGCTGTTAAATGTGAGCAGATGTGGGTCTCCTCGAGACTTTCAACGGGAGTCAGGGTAAACGGTAACGTAACCAATCGATCGAACTTGTGAACGTGACTTTTAATGTGGCCTGTACAATGAAGAACATTAGCGGCTACGAGAGTGATATACAGCAAGGATGTGCTAAGACCTGTCCGGCATTTAACATCTCGACTAAGTGTTCGTCCTCGATTTTCGTCGTCCATTAAATAAAGCTGCGAGTCTACCTATCCCCTACTCGTCTTGTCACGATGTAGGAATCAGAGACTTGTGCAGTGTATGGTACATCGTGTATGGTATAGCATGGTGATGACAATGATCAACTACACGGAAAAAAAGCCGCTTGGACGGCACTTTGTCTATTTTTGGGCTTGTGTATGCCATAGAGATCTCTAAACGGAAGTCCATTTGGTTTTCCAGGGGTTGACACGTGGAAAGCATCAGCATCTTGCATCGCCTTTTGAAGTAAACACAGGAAATCATCTTCGATTCTTCATTATTATGGGGAGATTCATCATTATTATTATGAAATTTCGCATAAGGAGAGAATTTCACATTTTGGAGACCGCCCTGTTCAACTTGTTTTTAGGAGTTTTTGGGTTTAAGTTGGAAAAAATCCTGGTTCTAGGCGAAGACAGATATTCTGGACTAAGGGCTGAAGAAACAGGGAAACCAGTACAACAAATGAGAATACCTGAGAACACTCGTCTTCGATATATAGTTGGGGCGATATATCATGCTTCCCAGGATTTGAAATAGCGACGAATGGAGTGATTCTGCGCTAGCTCTTCTTGAAAATCGAGGTAGTTAGGCAGCTGTGCTCAACGAGACATCTCGGCGAAGATGAGGTGATAATATTACTCAAGAGATTAAAGCATATGAGTGAAGTTGTAGGATCACTTCTCTACTATATAATCCCTTTGATTGTTCGTTTTGGGCAATGAATTCTGAGGCTTCTCGCCGTACAACTCCTGGGAGGCGTCATTGGATGACAAGGTGAATAAGCAAAGTAGTCAGAGAACATTTATTAAATCATCGATAGGTGTCATGAAGGGAGAAACCGTTGCAGGAAACTAGACGCTAAGCAGGCTATAGCGGATGGAAAATTGAGAGTTGGATAGGTAGCTGAAAAAGCCGAGGAAAACTAACGAAGAGAATTGTACCTTCCTAATAAAAGCTAATTAAAAAATAACATTAAGTTTCAGATACTTCCCTGGTCTACACTACCCCAAAATGGGCGCATACATCGCACGAATGCAAAGCCAACCTGAGGTAATATGAGAGTTGACCACTTTACGGCTACTTTGAAGGATCATTCATCAAAACCGTATAGTTTAGATTCGATTTGCTATGCGGCCATTGTCACATCATAAAGCTTATGTGGACAGTTTCAATAGTGGAAACCCAAACTACGACTATGGTATTTACACAGGACGATAGGAAGATCATCAACTTTCGCAGATATCTGTATATACGTAATTTCTACGACTGTTTCTTTATTAATTTCCCTCGCATCAAATACCCGGTTCTTTTCATATAACGTCTTTAAGTGCACACCAAAGTGACTGACTTGACTTCTGCAGGAATTGTCATCAGCATCGATCAATAGTCGTAGGATATCATTATTTCATTCTGTAGAAGAACTTTGTCTTTCCGTATATATATATATATATATATATATATATATATATATATATATATATATATATATATGTTTAATGTATAGCCGCCATCGAAATTCCCACCTCCACCACCTACATATACACACTGTCGAATGTGATTTCTTAAAGGCATTACTCCACAAATCTGGGGTGGTGCTGGCTGCAGGTGGGTTATGGTTATACGGGCTCGTAGATAATGGGAAGGGGTGATTGCATTCATTTCTACCTGATTGCCGTTAAAAAAATGGAAGATTCGTCACAAATGGTGCGCCGTGCTCGAAAAAAAGCCCGCAGTGCTCGATGCGGCATCTATGGTTTTTTACGAGCAATTCGTAGATAATGACTTGATTACTCTCCTCCCCATAATCAACGACCTTGTATAGGCACAATCCACTTGAAACCCGCACCACCCCAGATTCGTGGGGCGATACCTTTAAAGAGAGCATACCACGAATCTGACGTGATGAGGGAATCCATGGCAAAACCTAGAGATGGAGTTGTAGATTGCGAGATCCAGAGTGGTTGCGCTCATCTTTTCCCTAACCAATTTGAAGGACTGGAAGACACCGTTTTTTCACGATCGATTAGGCAGGGATGAGCGGAATCACCCCAGATCCCACAATCTACAGCCCCATCCCTAGCTTTTCTCGCGGATTCCTTCACCACGCCAGATTTCTGGTATGCTCCTTTTAACGGTGAAATTGTGAGAAGACGAGGGAGGGAATGTTCATTAAATAGAGAAGCATGCGTTACTGTAGCATAACACGCTAAGTCAATTTAACACATTCGAGGGCGCCTATGAATTCAGATATGTGTTTTTGAAGAGTGACATGTTGTTGCCGGTTTTCGCTAGCATTTCGGAGTAAGAATTTGAAGCCAATATTGAGCTACACCTCCAATATTGAGGGTTTCTGAAATATCAGAGAAAATTATTCATACAACATTATCTTATGTTGCATGTTTGTCTGTACATATTGTTTTGTCGAGGATCGAGATATAAATATTAAACTCTCATTGAACGGAATCCGCCTCACACAAATCAATGATAAGAAGGAATTTTTTTTGTTGATATCCATCACTGTCGGTTCTTGTGACTGACACTTCTTACAGAAAATACTACTAAATGCTACAGAAAATCATCTTCGCTTCTTTGTTCATATATAGAAGGAACCAGCAGATGGTTGCTTGTTCTACCAGTTTTGAGAAGCTAGTCGGATTCAAGCTGGAAGAGGCCACCTGATAGAAGACGAAGTTCTGGACTGAGGCGGTGAAAGGGGACCTGGGGACACTCGGCGTGGATAGGCAGTTCAGGCGAGACGTAAGCTTTCGCAGAAAATGGAATAGCGACAAATGTACTGATTCTATGCAAGCTCTCCCAGAAGATCGAGGAGGTTGGGCAGAGCTGTGTTGAAGGACGACACAACCTCAGCAAAAAAGCGGGCAACATGTCAGGCGATAATATCAGCCCGCTGACTAGGTCAAGTAAGTCAAGTATGTCATGCATGCATGCTTCTCAGCTAGCATTATTAAACTAGGAAATCTGCACATCACTAATAAGTAACAATGAACAGTAAAATAAAGTAAAAAGAAACAGAAGACTGATAAATTAGTGAACTTGTCAGCTATAATTCAGCAAGTGATGTATGTACTTATTGCTCGTAACGTCAATGGCCGGGCGTTTAACCTCACTATGAGTTCAGCTTAGAGAAACTCGTAATTAATCGAAAATCCTGTTACCCTTTCGAGCTTCATTGCTTGAACTGAGCAAAAAGTTGTAGAGACTAACCCAACCTATGATGCTTTTTCGCTTTCCCCACTGAAGATTGCTCGGCACTACCGACTGCATTAACTTACTGCAGTTGGGTCAAACCGTCTGAACCTTGGTTCAACTGTGTAAGCCGTTGTTCTCGAAGCGGCCTGGAGAATCTTTGATTAACCTCTTCACCTACTTCGCAACCATCTGTGCAGTTGTACAAGAATTCAAACAATTTAGGTTGTTTTAATGAGACTATATGTATGTTCTCAAGGAAATTGAAGAATCTGCTGATCCTTCTTTCACCTACTTGGGAATCCCAGTGGCAAATAAGTGGAGAAGAGGCGACTTACCCGGCTGCCGTCGTGTGTCCGTATCTCCAAGGCCCGCCAAGGTCCCGCTTTTCGTCGTCAGTGTGCAACCGCGCCAGCGGTGCGTTCCCGCGTTTTCGCTAGTTTGGGGTATGGCGCCCTAAACCAAATTTGGCGGGAAAGGCAAATGATTTTATAAACAGGACTCCCTTGTCAAAGTTTCATTCTATGATGAAGTGATGGCTCTCTGTTCACGCATAAATGTCTATTATGTTTTTTTCTGTTTGTGTCTGTGTGGGTCCTTTTTTGCCACATTTTTCTTGCCTCCTTCACCACCATTCATACTGTTGCCAGTACTGAGATGATCGTGTAGTCGTTAATTATTCTTCACAATTCCCTTTCCAGCAATTACCCTTCTACAACGCGCTCTTCAGCCGCTATATCAGGATGCAGCACTCGGTTTGGATCTCCTTTTACATTTTTAAGTATTGGGTTTTTTTTTTATCAGTTGGAGTTATGTATTTGGACAACGTTTTTCCTCTTTAAATTTGATATAAATTATGCTATTTCTTAGGAAAATGTGACTAAAAGCGTTAGCACCAAATTTCTCAGACAAACATTTATTGCGCAGGTTTGTGTTCATTACCTTGTTTTCCTCTAGCAGTAGAACTGATGTGTCACATGACATTTCATATTGTTTAAGATCATCCAGAGAAAAAAGTTCCCTTTTCAATTCGTTGAAGTAAGACGCAGCTCTCGTCTCGCTGATAAAGTAAGTGGTTACTTGTCTCTTCGACCAGCTGTTTTCCACTATAATACGCCACTGTTCTAGCTACTTCTTCTATTTGATTCTAGCATCAACTGTGTTTGCTTAGGTGGTCGACTACCGGCCAATGTTAGGAATGCGCATTCCAAAAAAGAAACCCACGAGTAAACGTCGGAAAGAGACCCGCAAAACGCAAAAAGTGACCGTTATGGCGAAGGTTTGTGAAGAGTTCAGTCACGGATTGAGCACGTTATTACATAAATGGTTGAATAAACCGTGACAGAGTAAGCCCGTTAATAGTTAACGTGATAAAGATTAAAGTGAACAATCTTCACCACCCGGAGGGATGAAGGGCTTGAGAGACACCAGCGTGGATTCGAACCTCCGACCGTACAGTTGAACAGACACTGTGGAACCTCTTGCCCCTGTAGCATGATGCTCCACGATTATCGTGCATGTCAAACAATTCTATTGTTATACATTTGTGCTATTTATGTTATAATATGCTTGAGAAGAATGAGATACAGGCACACCCTGATACGAAGCATTGAGCTCAATCTAGACGAGATTTCTGTGCTTTCTGAGATACCGAGGAGGCCCAGATTCATGAGAACTCCTAGCTTAGAAAATTTTGTTCACTATTCCACTGTCAGAATTACTTAGTAAGTACGCTTAGTTTTGAACGTAGAACGTATGAACAAGCGCCGTACTAGTCGCCGCGTAGTACTCCGCAGTAGTAATTGTGATTGTGTGTAAAAGCTGTTTTCGAAGAAATCTTTATCAAGAACTGAACAGTTTTCTTTTCGAAGTAATTCGAAAATCGCTATACTTGTATTTATTCCAGTGGTTTTGGACACATTGCTAAGTTTCTTCGCTTGGTTTCTTGGTTACTTGTTTTCTTTTTGGCAGCTGTATGACATGTAGTGTGTAAGTCCTTATTGTTATCACTGTGCGGCAGAAATGATATGATTGGTAAGGATCACGGTCAAGCGTACGTTTAGATTTTTCCAATAGGAAGTCGTAAGAGGGGGAAAGAAGCAAGAAGAGGCCGTGAAGGCTCTTACTCAATACTTGGCCGCCGGGTTTCCTTCATTGTCTCAAATCGTGGAAAATCGTATCGTATTTCTGATGCATTATGAAATTAAAAAAAAAATTATGTGAAAGGACAAAGACAATGACTTGACACAACTCGAACTTTTCTTCATTCACTTTATACAAGAGAAATGGAGCAAATCGCTTGGTGACTTCATAATGTGTACTAAGAAAACGTTTTAGGCGAACCTTATTTACTTCATAGCTTTGCAGTGCTCTGCCAATCTACATTGCGCCAGATTCAGTATGTTGAAAATCCGTCCATTTATTAAGATGGCTAGTGTGTACTCTGCCGAAAAGTGGATGCTTCATGTTTGTGGGTGGCGCAACGTGGTGTGGCTACATTTTTGTGAAAACGATCAGGGATCAATCCCTGACAGAACGAGGAATTTTGCAATTAACGTGAAAAAGTCAACTGAGCATACTTCTCACCCATCAAAGAAGGCTTTTCATATTATCTCTCAGAAAAAGGAATTTTGATGTCATTACTATGCCGAAAAAACGAATGTACAATTGGAAATAGGGAAAACCCATGCAACTTAGTGTGCGCGAGCTGTTGAATGATGACGTGTCCAGGAAATTTCATGCAGCACATTTTGAAATTCTTAGAAGCAGATTATGCCTATACTTCTGCAGAACTTGTTCCTTACTTTCCTAGTTTTTTTTCTTTTTCGAAACCTAGTTAAGAAGAATGGTGAATTCTTCCTTTTTTAAGATTTTTTTGCAACTTGGGGCCCAAGACACCCACGAAGACAACATCAATGATTAAGGGCTTTCCTTGATGCTGCATAAAAAGATAGCTTTTAATAGTGCTTGCTCGCGCGACGAGGAAGAGTGCGAGGATTTTGAAAGAAAGAATTTTTGAGTATTCGTCAAAATGTGCGTGGCTTCGGAAAAAGTTTAGTGACTCTATTCATATCTAATAAAAAAATAACTACTCTGTTTTAGATATGTCATAAAGGAAAGGCTTTTTTCTATTACATTCCCTTTTTTTCCTTCTCTCAAAAGTTAGTTAAGAAGAAGCTGGGAAAGTTCCTGAAATCCCCAATTTTTCTCAAGTAACGTTCAAAAGAACCAAAGAACCTCTTAGAGCGGTAATTTAATTCTTTTACAACGCAAACTTTTCTCTATTCAAAATCATACTCACTTATTTTTCTAGTTTTGCTCTGCGCAAAGTTATGAATGTTTATTTTAACCTACATAAATTCGCATCAGTCCTGCACTCATTCCCAATTGTGGTTGTTGTTCATCTCTAAACGTTTGTTGTTTGTGATTTTGGGAAGTCCAACTATACTCTTGATCCCGATAAGAACAGTTGTGATTGTGCTTCTATAAATTTTATTGATCACTCAAAGCGGGCGAAACAAACATGGCAGTCCAGTGTTACCCGGAAGTTTGGACCAATCGAATGATAGTCGTCAAGAAATTTGCATCAACCTATTACACTTAGTCCTGGATGAGGAAACAGGTTGCTTGTTGCCGCAATCACAGCTAACTGGTCACCGCTGGCCTTGCGTGTCTTGTGGCGGTAATACTGTACATTGCGAGTTGACAGAGCTAGTAAGATCCGTGTGATTTGAATGTTTTTAATTAAAAAGACTCGTTTAAGGAGACGAACACAAAATGGATCGGTCGGATTCCGAAACATCAACGATGGAGCAAGTCTGTCGAAATTCAGTCTTTGGAAAAACCGAAGCAAAACTCAAAAACGAGTCCAAAAGAGATTACACCCATAGTTTTGTCGCAGAACTCCACACTAGAGCCAGATTGTACAGAAACAGTAAATGCTTCTAGAAGTAGCAGTGATAATGTGTTGCCAGGAATAGATGTTGAAAATGTGGCATCCGCTTCGATGAGTGTGACGGTTGCAGAACAGACTCCACAGCAACACGCCACGGATGTGAGTTTATATGAAGATTAAGATTTATTTTTCATGTTTTCTCCAGTTACCTCCAATTACCTAGCCTCCGTGCCTTAGAATAATAAAAATTTCCTTGGTGCTGCTAGCGGAGTTTATGAGCAGGCACAATTCGAGAGATCGTTATAAATACTTTTTTCAGAACGATAGGCTCTTTCTGGTGAGGACGACAAGGTCTCTTGCTTGTGAGTGCTTTCTTCTCTGACAGAACCTAGCTCTTCTCGTTATAACACTCATTTTCATTCGGTTCCTTTTGTACATGCAAAAGGTTACTTTGAAAACTGGAAACTTATCAGATTCACTGAGCGATGTTGCCCTCTCAATTTAATAGATATTCCAGGCAACCATCGCAACATGACACGCTACCAGATCATGGGCTCAAGAGTAAGTTTTTTGGCCGAGTTTTTTTTTCGTTTTCTTCTTTTTTCTAAAGATCACAGGTGCGATAGGAAGGAGCAGGACCTTCCTTAGATGAAGGGGGTTTACTTCATGTGGTGTAGCTCAAGCGATGAGGATCCCTTTCCCTACCGTCGAAAAAATGAAGAGAGTCGGAGCACCGGTTCCTCCTATCGCATCTGTGCTAAACATTTTTGGGTGATCGTGATAGCGATACACCCATAGTTTCTGCTGGAGTTATAAATGCTAAAGAACAGCTTAAAATTTATCTGAGTAACAACGTTTCTTAACATTTCGACTGTTCATAGAAGTTGAGGAAAGAGTAGAAATACGCTGTGATGAACTGAAAAGTGTTGCTTGGAAACGGACCCGTGGAGCGACCTGTACTGCTTTGTTTTGTGTTCCTTGATTGTTTCACATCTAGATTCTATACAGACATAGAAACTTGGAAATGTCTATCGAAGAGCTAGGCGAAACTTTTCCTTTATATTTTCTCTAATTGGTTTTTTTAGATCATTCTTATTACATGGTGATCAGGAAGTGCGTGATAACCTAACAATCTTGGATCTCCTTTTGCGGCTCGAGACTTGCAGTCTTTTGTAGCCTCTTTTTGTTGTTAGAGCATCACTGAAGCTGCTTTTCTCGCCGATTGGTGCCCGCTCACCAATCTTACTTTTCGGATGGGCTGCAGAACAGTTGGGACCCGCAAAAATCAGCTGACAATCGTCACCGCGCATCCCGGTGTATTTACAGCTACGGCTACACCAGCTCCACTACGACTCTCCACGACTACCTGGGATAATTCAAGCTCCATCCCCACCCCTGCTGACCCCAAAGCAATGTCACGGAAGCTACGCGAATTACGGAAGGCATTTTCGGTTAACAAGAAGCAATGAGAAAAGTTCTTCAATCCAGTTCAAGAACGGGATATCAAAAATTGATATGTGAGAGAAACGGCGATAAAAAGTTTTGCCGTAGGTACCGCTACGTAACTAAAGAATCTAATTAGATTAATGTTTGGTTCAATTTTTATATAAATATAGTGTCTGCTAAGAACAAATGTAAAATACCTTAATGGTTGCTTGTACTTACATTTCTTTGAATAAAATTAACATAAAGTAATCCCCCTCCTCATTCTCCACAGCGTTTTATCACTTCACTTCTTTCTATTCTACATAGATGCTGAAAGGTATGCTTGAAACCAAGATGACCAGTGAAGTACCTGGGAAGGGGATACGCTTATCAGGACATGCCTTCTAGCATTTTAGTGCAGTGAGTGCCGCCGAGGCTTCCTTCATGCCAAATCAGACGTTGCAGGCCAACTTTGTTAGTGCTTGTGCAAGAAACATCGAGATTAAATTACGTTATCAGTATAGTAGATCAGGATTTTCTGAGTCATTCTTGTTATCCCATAAGTAAGTTACTGGCCTCCTAAAGCGTTACGTGGATGAAATCAACATTTAATGATTGAGCGCAAGATAATAACTAAATGATAAATGATAATTCTAAATGATATTTCTGTAACCTAAACTTTCTCTTCGTTTAGAATGTTCTAATCAGCTCTTGTCACCATGCACCTTTGTTAGTTTTTTTCGAGTCAAGCAGCGCGTTCTGGCAGCAAAATAGGTATGACATCTATATAGCGGAGCGCAAAAGGTTCGGTGAGACTGTGGCGATAATAACGCTGTCACGAGTCGCGCAGCCCGATTATCGACGCTGGTTAACTTTCTGAATGTGTAGCGGCAGATCAAATTGGTTCCACTTTGACAACCCCTCCCCCTTCTTTACATCTCCTCGCTGGTTCTGAGCTTTCGCAGACTATCAGATCCACCTCTTGTTCCTTTTTTTGATCCAATGCAGATTAGGACCGTACAGTTATCGATTGATGATGATATTTTTGACTGGCAATTGTAGTTGCTTTCACAGTAGTGTAATTATAGATACGATACAATGGGTATATTCATAAGTATGAATAAGCTTAGTGCTCTTTTTTCATCATATTTTGTTTTTCTTCCTTACTTTTTGTCTCCACGTTGCATTTCTCTTTACCTTCTTGGTTTCACAATGGATACGTAAATTTATTCGTGCCAAAATACTAGAAATATCGAAAAAGGAAAGATGGGATCTTCTCGACGCAATCCTGATACCGGTCAGTCGACGTATCAACCAGAGAAGCGGCTCCTAACCGCCGGTACCGAGAACCTAAGACTCCCAGCAGAGTTAACAGATAAGAATAATGGTTGCATTACTCATTTTTTCTCGTGGATTCTGAATATCGCCGCACAGCCATAGAAGTGCGGGCGCTATCCCATCGCGTTTGTGCTCTGCTGCGAAGTTAACGCGCCGTGCTGGCCATGCACGTACACGTACAAACGTACTATCCAAATGCATATACGAACACATATACGCACAAATAAATACCTCTGTTAACTCCGTTTTAGGAATCCTCAAGATTTCCGCTCATTGTTTTTCCCTGCACTAACTGTTTGCTCACGTCTACCGCTTCTTAAAAGCAGCACACCACGAATCTGTGGTGGTACTGATATCAGGTGGTGTATCCGTATACGGGGTCGTAGATTATGGAGACCGGGGTGGTTCCGCTGATTCTTTCCCTCAATCACTGCTAGCAGCCGACCCCTGAATGCTGTTTTGTACGATGCCTTCTATTGCCACCCTCGCACGCTTAGCGTCCCTTACTGCTTATCGGGGTAGTCCGAATTGATTTTCGACGAATCGCAGGGCGGAGGCGGGGTGGAGCGTTGCAATAGATGGCGTCGTACAAAACAGCATTCTGGAGGCGGCTGTTTGCAGTGAGGCAGGGGTAGATGAGCGGAACTATCCCCGTCTCCATAATCTACGACCCCCTATATGCCGTTTTTTCAGGAAGACTAAGTGGAATTGGGCTGAACTCGCTCACACTCGTAATCTTCACCCTTAGCCTTATCTTTTCTTGCAGAGATCCCAATATCGTCAATTTCGTATACCCAATTCAATATTCTATATCAATGATCCAAAAAACAAGAATGAACAAAATTAAACATCAAGACAACTGTCCTGCTGAGCGACGGGTTTGCTATCAAATTAACCATATTTGGCCAATATTTTTTTATTTCATGTGAAAGTTGGAAAAGCGCTCATAACTTATTCCTCATCGCAGTAGTTTAGATATCCTCATAAATTCCCAATACTTTCTTTTGTAGAATTGTGTAATCGATGGAGATTGGGTTACAAGAATTCGCTCTGCATTCTCTCGCTTGATCAGTTGGAGAAGACCATACACTACACAAGATATTGGAAATGCTGTTAGTCAGACTTTCCTTGAAATGAGTCCATATCAGTTTGATGAAGCGGTACGGTGAGTGTAATGTTTCCATCCATCTTTTCTACTCGTCGGGGTCGGTTATCCGATTTCATAGACTTAGTATATTGTTAATTTCTTGGTCTGGGTTTTGAATTTTGGTCCCTGATGCTAACACTTCACGTGACATATTGTCTTACAACGAATATGTTGTTGAAAAAATAAGGACGGTCTCGTCTGCTACGCTTATCCTGTAAAATCTAGACTCTCAAAGCACCAAAAATTAAATTCGTCACTTCATAGACAGTTTCGTATGACTCCTAAAGGAGCCGTCGTGTCCGTCTAAAACTGGTTTCGTAAAGGCAGCTCACTCATCGTGTGACTGAACGACTTGGCTTCGAAGCGATCCACTTTGCTCCGGACTCGCCTGATAGAAGACGTGTCTCGGCGGAGCTTTTACCTGCTGCATGAGTAGTAAGTACTTAATATATGTGTACAATGTAAATCCTGTAATTGTAACTTCTGTTATGGTAAGATTTGAAGACGGCTAATCTTTTCAGATGTTGTGGATCTGATTAGTTCACATATGGTGGGAATCTTAAAATCTCCGATGACGTGCCGCCCGTAAGTTTTGTTCAAACCTTGCGCTGATAAAAGAGCTCGTAAGATTAGATTACGGACAGGAGCAGGGCAGTCGGTAGGAGGTCCGGCCGCGACCTTACGAACCATCATTGATTCGAAAGCCCCCTGGAGCCAACCAAGTATTTTGTTCCTCCGATAATTTTTTTTTAAAGTCAATAGATTAGTACCATACTCTTCTGGGAGCAAGAACAGTGACTTTATACATGGGCTAGCCCCCGCAATTGACTGTAACGGTGAAGCGTTCATAAACTTCAAACAGTTCTGAATTAAAAGACGAACGCGTAGGCGCATCCACGTAGGCATTGATCAACCCCACATCTACACTCCATCGTTTAAGATTAGGTTGGAAATAAGGTGACATGTCTTCATTGTGTTATTTGTTGTGTAGCGTGTTATATCTCCTCATTCAGTAGATCGATCATTAAAATTTAAACAAGATTCGGTCAGAGTAGCTATCTGCGAACCTGAAAAAGCAGCTTTTCCGCAATCGTGCCGTTGATAGACTTTGTGAGACCCCTGACTGCGTCGCTTGTTTGAATGGAGGGCAAGGAGATTGCGTGGTGTCGGGAGTTATATATCTGATCACCTGTCAATTATGTGTGGCTGAATACATTGGGAAAACATGAATAGCACTATGTACCTCTAGTCAAGGAGCACATAAGTGCGCTCGTAAAATCAAAGCCATCAACCCCTTTAAGTTCTCATCGCAGACAGTGTCATGACAGCACCTCTTGCAAGCAGCTAACGTGGAACCACTGGAAGCGTTATATTAGGCTGGACAGAAAGTCTTGTCACCAGTTGTCATTTTTTCCTGCGTTATTTTTTTTTTACTTAACTTACAATATAGCCGGGAGAATAGAGGGAGTGGAGCACCGTGTTCCAGCCTAACTGCTCTAGTTATTCGTGAACCTCCTTAGCTACATGGCGCCTATCGTTGTCGTGGAAGCTCGTCTCAGCCGTTTCTCTCTAACAACCGATGCGAGATTTTAGAGCTGACTAGCGTATATGGAACAGGTTACGGTGTGGCCTTGTTGGAGTAGCTCAAGAACAGCATTCCCCTCGAGTCTCAGAAGCAACAAAGGAGACATGTCTTGGGATGGTGTCCGATTTGACTTGCGTCGGCGGGTTTTCTCCTCGAGGGAGCTAAACGCCCACAGGGTGCGCGTTAGAGTCGTAGAGGACCAAACTCTCATCTCCTCTCGTTTCTAAACCCCTTTTGTGGAGGAAGGGGTATTAAAAGAGAGAAACCCGGGAAAACCGGGTCCCCTCCCTTAAGGGGGGGGGAACCACCCAACCACCCCTTTTTCCCCGGGGGGGGGAAGAAAAAATCTTTTTTTGGGCCCCCCCTTTTAAAATTATTTTATTTTAATTTTTTTTTTTAATAAATAAAAAAAAAGAAAAACACCAAATAACATTTTTTAGAAAAATTTGGAAAAATATTAAAAAAAAAAAAAATAAAAAAAATAAAAAAAAAAATATAATTAAAACAAGGTTTTCTGTCTGTTCTAATATATAACAGCCAAATATCATTGACCCCGATGATAGATAAGGGGTATGGTATACAGTACCGTTTCCTGTTATTGGTATTTTCATGGCATAACCACTTGTACCGTCCAGCAGTGCGGGGAACAACGTCCAGTCCCACCACCCTTTTATTCGATCACATTGCTTGCAACTATTCTGTCTACCTGCATTCATGCAACAAATACATTCCGCTGAACAACCGTCGCGGTCATTTCAATTGGGGTAATGAATGCCTCAGAGTTCTATGTTCGACGCCCGGAGTCACCTCCACGCCAGTAGGCGGCAAACCGTTGAGAGGTGTGCGCAGAATATGAGCTTTGTTGGTCATTGATTTCCATTGAATTCACTTTTAAATAGATGAAAACTACTCATTATTAAATTCTTCATTTTTCAGAAGTGGTTTCAAGTTTCTAACTCTTTTGCAAAAATTTGACTCAGTGGAGAGTCGAACCTGCGTTGTTCCACTGTCATATTGTAGGAACAAAATGTTGATTTTTTTTTCTCGTTTTTTTCTCGTCGTTCCTCAAGCTATGCACCTGACTCCTCTCTTTTTTTTGTCGTATTTCATTCTTTAGTCAGTATTTAAAGATATTTCATAGAAATATAACAGAATAAAGATGAAAATATTTCAGTACCAATATTTCAACAGCATTTCAGCAAAATTACTTCTTCTGGAACTTGGTGTTTCTTTGCTTGTGTCAGCTACCAATTTTTTCATTTGTTCCTCAACTAATTTTTTATTCGTATTCGATTCGTATTTGGTGCCTTCATCACCTCAGGTCTTCGATGGATAACTCGTAATAGTGGTGCGAAAGATAGTGGACAGCCTGTAACACATGATTAACTGACTTTCTGAAGTGCAGAACAAAGTTCGAACAGCTAGAAACGGAGAGAGAGGAAGTTTTGTAAATTCTAGTCTCCTTTCGGTGCCATTCTTTTCTGGTTAAGCCACAACATCCCGATACTCGAGTTCATGCCATGTTCCGCCTATTCACCACATCACTTTTCTTTACTTCAAAACTCTTATCGAGAAAGCATCCTATCAGCAGTAGCACACCCGTACTGCGGTCGACGTTAGATATCCTAGCTAATCATTTGAAAATCTCAGTCAGCGTTGTGGGGAGAGTTTGTAGTCATATCACGTGAATTATGACATGGTTATCACTCAACAACACCCGGATGATGTGACACTACTACTCTTCGTGACGTGAAGTGCTTACAAAACATCCTCTCACTTGAATGTGTCCGAAATTGGAGGTGGCACCCTTTTTGGAAGGATCCGGCGCCACTCTATCACATCTATGAATTAGGCACAAACCGGTGGGTCGAAGTTGTTTTTTCGTTCCAAATGTTGATCTGACTTGTTTTGTTTTGTTATATCCGTATACCATCGCTTCACTTTTTTCTCAGTCACAGATTTAAGAAAGGTGACAGTCACAGACCGAAAAAAGTGAGAGCGGTGCGGATTTTAGGCTTTAAGGAGAAAGAATTGGTACCTGCAAGCTTGGTTTGAATAATTGGAGGTGGTGGCTAGAAGCTTCTATCTTCTTGTTTGGCATACGGTGTGGGAACGATTTTTCACTTCAAAATTGAAATTAAGGGACGTTCATGTTTTCGTTGGGACCTTACTAGCAAATGTTCCACGTTGATGATTACAGATTACGTTGATTCAGATGCTTTGAAGAAGATAACTTAAAATCTTCGTACTTCCATTATTCCAACTTCTACCTTCACTTGTATCTGATTGAATCAATCCTCCATCAATTTCTTCTTTGAAATCACTCTGATCTGAAATAGCTGAATCGTGGATCTCACGTGCCGTTTCCTTGTCATCATTTTGTTTTACTCTGCCTTGAATTTTTGTGTGTACATTGCGCCTGGTTTTTCACTTCGTTAGTTCACTGTTTCTCCTAAGCGGGACGCTCTTCAATTGCTTTTGTTTTTAGCTACGTAGCTTGACCTTTTTCTCGTAATCCCTGGCAATTTAAAATCTGATCTGGAATTGAACGACTCCACTTCTCTGGAAACGACCTTAGCGAATTCTTTTTTCAAGGCGTGAACTGTAAGCGATGTGGTACCATAATCAAGTTGGAATCACATCTCACCCCATTTTCGCAACTGTTTCTTCCGTTTCCTGTTCGTGAGCAGCTATATTGATTTTCCTATTCTCTTTGTTTTTCTTGTTTTAGTTTATTTAGACGTATCCGGTTTTGTATATATGACGTGATTTCTGCAAATTTCAATGAATTATGTCCATTATGTAGTATTCGTCATACTTAGATCTGTACCCGGTTGATAGTATGTCTAAAGGAAATAAAGTATTATACTTAACCGTAACTGTCGTTGGTTTGTAAATATACTCAACGGTTGGAACCTTTTATCTGGTGGATCAAAAAGTACCCTCAATTTGTCATTTATTTTTGTAGTCCTGATATAGTTTGTTTATGTATGGTTCATTTAACTTGATTTTGATCATGCGTTTTATTTCATCAGTCTGTTACTATATTTTAGGACAAACTTGTCGTCGTCTCACTTTTGAGTTAATCTGTGATTGACACGGGATTGACTGCATTTTCGCCGTGTGGCAACATAATTCTGACCTATATTGAAGATCTTCAGTAAGGGCTAGCATAAAATTGATCTAATTGTCAATTAATCGGAATCTTCACTCACCGTTTCATATCCTGCGTTGTCTGGACTGTCCTTCGACGCCAGTTATCCTCACGCACTCCCTCATGACCTCAGTCCAGAATCTACTTCTTTCCTCTAAGCTTTTCAAAGAGTCTTCCAAGGATCAGGTTTGAAAACCTGATCCTTGGAAGTCTCTTTAATTACTTCGGACGAAGCGGCCTTTTCGTCTCTATATAATGTGTCCGGTAACGTGAAGACGCTTTCCTGTGATGGATTTTGCAAGATGTTGATGCTTTCAACGAGTCATCCGCCGGTGAACTATCTCCAGTTTTCCTGAAGATTTTCGTTGTAGCATACCTTAATTCCAAAACAGCCAAGCAAGCAGGTACCTAAGTATCCTCGTTCTCGTTCAGCTGAGTTTCATTCACAGTCCAAAGTAGGCGGTGCTGCCCAAGTTTCCGATCCGTGCCATCTTTGCCGAGTGCCATTCTTGGCTGGAGTCCTTCTTCGGCATGTTATAGTTTTGATACGAAATTGACAATTTGTTGTAGTTTCGTACTGCTTTCTGCGAATGTAACACTGTATTCGAAATCGATCGAGAGACACTCTGATGATGCTAAGACGATATTGACAGAACAATAAGTGAACTGTTCTTCGTAATATGCTTTCAATGGCGAAATAGGACAGAAAAATTTCTAGCACTGCCCTTCTCTTACTTCTGTTTCTAGCGATGACTTACATTTCGATGCTATTCGAACCGCGGAAGTGGATTCATGTTCTTAACTGAATAAATTCGTCGCGAAATCCGAGAAGGGGACCGCGATAAGAAGAGTAAGATGAGATAAGAAGCGGTTTCAAGTCCAATAAGGCTAGCTATATTTTGTTCGGGTCACGTTTCCATACTTTGATCATTGACGATTCCCACTAGCAACACTTGATCACTCCTAGACCGGCAGGGACGAGACCAGGGTTGCTTTCCGCCCGTTGTTAGCTGCTTTGCTTCACTATGTTGGATAAGACGGTCCCATAATCCTACCCAGGATCCTGGAAAATCACAAGTGTCAATAAGATCACTAGATAGTTTTTGGGATTCATCTATAACTATAGAAGGGAACTGTTGTAGCTTGTCTTCACGAGTCCGTTACCGTTTCACCAGTTCATATTGGACGAATGATCTAACGAATCGCAGGCGATGAAAGACAGACCTACAGCTCTCGTGTACGCGGTGGAGTTCTACCCAGTTCTCCTCCAGGTATGGAATCATTCACGGGCGGCCCAACTGCAAATCGCATTGCGGATCAACTGCAGTGTAAGGCTGTGCTCAACCGCTGTCGAAAGTTGTTTTTTTTTCTTGCTGATTGTTGATTTGCGAAATACGCCTGTTGTGTCTGAACATTTGTGTTAATTAAATCTTTTGAAAATCATGTGTACACAAGGAATTTTAAATTTTACCTGAAGGGCCTGTGCATTTCGGAAAAAGATTTAAAGGCAGTGCATCACGAAACTGATGATGTTGGCGGATCTATGGGCAAATAAAGAGTTTAGAGAGTGAGCATGACTGCCCTCAATTTCCGCTTGTCGTCCTGAAAAACAAGGTGAGAAACGGCGTTTGATCCCAAAAGGTGTGAAAACGTGCCACACTTGTGCACTCCCCGCATCCACGAGCAGTCGAAAATCAATAAGGTTTCCTCAGCACACTATTCAAATAGAACCAATAAATAAACTATTAAGGGAACCGGAGCGTGTACAAGGATCGTAGGAACTAAGGCGTTTCACACGCAGTTTTTCAGGAGGATTAGCGGGAAATGAGCACCTGTACCCTAATACTCGTAATCTACGCCCTGAACTCTATAGTTGCCCAAAAAGACTGGAACATTATCACTTTCGCGATGCGCTGCCTTTAAGTTATAGATGAGTTATACATCCTGAAATCCCATAGGAGTTGGGAAAGAGCCGCTGATTACGCTTTAATTTGAATAACGTCATTTTTCTTATTAGATCGCGCACCAGAATTCTTTTTTAATGGAAAAGCTATTTTTCTAGAAGTGGAAACAAAAAGGTCGAAGGTCTATAAGTGGAATGCATAATTACGAAGTAAGTATTCTTTGAAAATATGTTTTAATTCCATATTTCATTGTTATGTTAGGTAAGATGGACACTTAGGTAGTCCGTTTTGGAACCATGTTGACGTCGTCTCAAGCTGGGTCTTTTGAAAGCCAAACCACCCTCTTAAATGTGAAGAAAGGAAAAAAAGGAGACGACGATAGAATGTTCCAAGGCTGTTCTGCGGCCGCTGCTTCCGACTGTGAAATGGTTTGTAGTCGGGCCAAAACGACATGAAGAACGGTGCAGTTGCGTAGGAGGTTGCGCTCGAAACGGCGCGGTGGAGATAGCGATTGAATGGAGGGGTCCTCACTCGATCTTAACTGCTGCCATTCACCACACCGCTTCGAGAGCACCGCTTAAGCAACTGCACCATCCTTCATGCCGTTTTGATTATTGTATGTGGTCTCTCTTCGCATCAAAAATTGTTTGTGCAGAAAGTATAGTCTTGAACTCTTCTGAAGAATCTGAAAGCTTTGGCTTGTGCTTTTCGTATCCGTTCCTTAGCTGTTGGTTTCATTCTTTCTTGTTCTCGCTTCGAATGTAAAACTAAAATTTTTAACTGGTTGACTGATACCACCGATTCGTTTCGACTAACCCTATTTCTAGAGTGTTCGAATTCCCACTAATCATTTGAAGCCTTCTAGTTGGGAACGGTTGTGCTGGCATTGGGACACTTTGTGAGGATTCAACCTGTTTTTTTTTCATGAGCAGAACATATTGTTCCAAGAAAGAGACATTAGTAGTTTAGGCTTTTTCATGCATCACTGTTGTGGTCGCGGTGGCTGTGGTTCCTCACGCCTGGTAATATAAGTCGCATGGGCTTCTTCTTAGTTGCTATTGCTGTGTTCAAACAAGGTTACAAACATTTGCAGTCCAGAAAACTATCCTGCATGCTAATTTTTTTCCTTACTTCAAGCGATGACTAATGACACATTGCCTATGGGTGAGCTGGTTCGTCATGAAATCACTATGGATTCTACGGAGATGATTGAATCACGTCTTGAACGATTTGAGAAGCAACAGCAGATGTGGAAGGTGCGAATGTATTAACAAATTTCATTCCCCGGTCCTCTCAACATCATCTTTGTTTAAAACTGGATTTCCAAGAAGGATTTTCCTTTCGCCTATAGCACTTTGTACTTCACCACGTAGAAAACTGCAAACTTTCCCGTAGAACAGGCAAGAAATACCCGCCTTACGACTGATCTGCAACACGCAACAAAATCTTGTTCCTTTGAGTGTTGTTAGTGCTGTATATATCGGTTTCGAGAAGTAGACCAACTCTCCATGGGTATGTGTTCCCTTTTCGTCTATAATGACTGAAGAGCATCTGAGAAGGATGTGTTCTATCTGGATAACTTTCCTTTTCAGCATGTTTATCAAGAAAAAATGCAAGAAATAGAAAACACTTTGAAAGTCTCCGTATCGGAAGTTCGTAAAGAAATGGAGAAGGCGATTTCGGAAGTGAGACTAGTGGCTTCATTGATTTTGTTGAGCTATCACAACTGATGAAGTTTTTTTCAGCTGTATGGAGAAATGAACAAGCATCAAAGAAAATGTGAACTTGTGAGGAAGACTACCGCTCACGATTTTTTGTCGTTTCGCCGCCGCAACTCTGAGAAACTGATGACGTTGGAGAACGAACTGACCAGTCAACTGGCTGATGTAAAATCTCGGATTTTAACAGTGACTGAGAGCATTCGAACAATAATTGACTCTCCGGTTATGAAATCTGCAAATAATAGCACTAAAGCGACCTTAACTGAAGGAAGGAAGAGACAAGCGGTGAACCTAGCCAGCAGATCACACGGTTTGTTCACTCATTATAAAATTACGTTCCACATCTATATTTCTCTTTTGGAATTTTAGTGTTCTTTTATTATCTAATTTGCTGATGAAAACAGTTGGACGTTGGAACAATTAGATGAAGCGCGCAGATTTAGAAAAAAACATACATGTGTTTAACGGAGAATCAAAATAATCCTCATTTCGTCTTCTTCCCTTTCTTCAAGTTGCTTTTTAAAACTTTGTATTGTTCCAATCAATTTGAGCAAAGTGTATGTCACGCAAATAATCAACTTCTAGAAGTAAGAATTTACAATTTGTTTTGCTTCTGGAAGATTTACGGAATGCCTGGTCGGTATTAAACCGATACTCTGGACCGCTTCTTGCTTGGGAAGTCCGAACTCAGCTATCACATTGGCTCCATAACTTCTGCCGCTGAGTAACACCATTTTTCTCTTAACATTTTTACTGACTTTACTCTCCGCAAAAACCGCACTTAGAGGGCCACTGGTTCCAACATTCCGACAAACAGTTGAGGTTTTCGGCGATAAATCGTCATTCCCATGGAATCAAAATCTGCTTTTAATTTGATTTCGAAATTTCAAGGAAACAGATTTTACACAACCTTCATGTTTTAGGAGCTTACGTGGTGTCACATCTGATCTCTAAAGCAACCTCATCGAAATCTGTGCTGTTGAATTTGGTTGATTTGTTTTTTCCTTTGGAAACGTACAACTTTGCAATCACTGTAGGTTATCTTCTTTCATTGCAATTTTCCCTTTGAAATGATGTATCACTCCTAGGAACGAACTCACATCACCCCTTCAGAGGCATATTGCTTTGATGGTTCTGAAGGAACGTTAACGATAAGACTTTGGGCGAACGCAAGCGTGGAAGCAGTGGAATACGAACACGACTACTGGCGCGATGTTGTCCCGATTAGCGCTCCTTATCGATATGATGTTATGGTGGGTCGTCTGTTAACTTTTTGAAGCTTTATCACAGTCCGAATAAATCAGGCATGTATGGACCATGAATGTGAAAAAAGAACCCTGTTGGGTGAATGTCAATATCCTTTGGATGGGGATGCCGGCCCTGCGCAGATTTGTGAGATGAAGGTATGATGTGTTAGATTGATTTTTTTCTTTTATTCAGGCAGGTATTTTGCCAATATTGCTGTGCTTTCAGAATAGGTCAATAACTACGGATCAAATCCAGATCGTTTTTCGAGCAAATCATGGCCAGGAGTACACATGCATTTACCTGCTGAGGGTTCTTAATTGGACGTATGCTGTGAATACATAAGCGACAGACGTACACTATAAATAGATGTAGATACTAGTGCTAAGCTTACCACATTAGTCGATCTCTCCGCCATCGTATTTTTCCACTTTTCTCTTGATTGTTTCAAAGTTTAACTACCTGTTTCTTCTTTTCTCCTCCTTTCTCCTAAAGAAAGCTGCGTGAACGTTGAATATTCCATGGTAACGGTATTTGTTGTTTCCTTATCGGTATCTGTTTCTTTAGACTCCGTTCCATTTTGAGGTTCACTCCCTTACACAATATACAGTAATTTTTGTAGTTGATCTGCGGACTTTATTTACTGAAGTGGTTTTCTCGTGTAATAATGCGTTCATCTGGAAATTATTACTTTTTTAGTCGAATGTGAATTGAATCAAAGGAATTGGAACGATGTGTAATTAAGGCAATGTAGATGTTCTCAATCAGTATTCCTCCACTTTTCTATTAACTTTTGCTTCAGCGTTTGCCAGACATACGAGTGGATTGCTGCTTGCTCACGATGGTCCCCTCATACTAAATCCAGTCAGAAATCTGAGGGATTCACTCAGGAATATTACACCCATCCATATTCAAACGTCTGATTGCAATTGATATAAGCGGGTCCCCGGCGAGCAAGACTTCAGTTCAGTTTCTGGTCTATAAAATGCATCTAGACTTGTGGGATGTCAGCCAGCGGTTCCAGACAGCATCTGCTGTTGTCGTTAGGTCGGATATTGTTTGAAATTTTTTTATTATGAAACCTATTCGAAATTTAATGAATTATGTAGACGTTTCCACATTATCACGGTGTCACGGGATAATACAGCTGAGGCATTGGAACGCTCGGATTGAAAAGGCTAGTCAGGTGCTCATTTACAATTCCACAACACATTTTCTATTAACTGTGACTTGAACAACAAAACACAGACGCTTTCTACTTGATGTAATCTGATTTCTTTCTCCTTAATATACTAAGTTCTATTTTTCTTTCTTCGCTTTATTTTGAGACATTGAGAATAAAACACTTTTATTCAAAATATGATATGTTGACCACTTCTGGATATGTAACACTCTTAGTTAAAATCTTATGGTCAGAACTTATGAATTCGGTTTATTTTTATTTGTAATATACGGAAAAATAGCGCTGCTCAGAATACTACAACAACATACCAGTTAAAGACGAGATGATTAAATAAACTGACAATTAAAGAAGAAGATAAATGTGAAATCACTTTGGAAAAGGAACTACCTCTTCCTAAAACGTGTAATTCTCAGAAAAAGACAAGTATTCCATTAACATTAGGTAATCAAAATGGTAGACTCAGTAAAAGTCTTACTTAAAAGTCTCTACATTTGCAGCAGCTTTGAACTGATGTGTGTTACTAAGTCTTTTTAAAAAATGAGGAGATTTGTTGAGACTCCCGTGAAAAAACACCATAAGATGAAAGAAAAAATCATATTCTATTTCTATATATAGCGGAGAATGTTACAGTATCTGGTTTTTTTTTTGGATTTTTCACAAACTTTTTCCTATTTGTTGGATTGAGTAGTCGATAGCTGTTCAATTCAATACCGGGTATAACAATAATGTAGTGCTGGGAAACCTAGTACTATGTAAAGTCCACAACTGCCTGATTCAGGCAATAACGCGAACTAATAAGATAGTGAATGTAGTTTTTCATAGTTAGTGGTTTTTAATTTTCATTAATTAATTAATAATTTCATAGTTAATTATAATAATGTTATTCAAGGAAGAGGATTTTCATAATTATATACTTCATTTCTTTTTTCATTAATCGTTTTCTAAAAGGTCTGAATTTGATAATGCTGTTTTTTTTTAAGCGGAAAGCTGAGCTTTAGAATGTCAACGCCACTTCTCAACATTTGCATGACATCATTTTGCGTTTCCGTATTCCACGTGATAGGTAATTACCTGAGTTTGTTTCGTTACATATGCAGAAATTCTAAATTGACTTGCCAATCACGCCAATAGCCGCCACCTGATACTGCGCTGTACGACAAAGTAGCAATCTAATTTAATTCAGCGATGAAAAATCTATTTTAATCGTCAATATAGGCAGATGAAAGATCATCGAAGATTTTTTTTTTTGGTTTAGGCTTGTATACGAACATTTGTGGATTTTATACTATCAAATGCTACTCAAAAACTACTAGCAAACATTAACAATTACATTTAATTTTCTCCTAAGCGTGGTGAAGAAAAAAATTACGATTAAGTTGTGGAGCTGCGGGAATCGAAGTATGTAGATTAATTTTTCTTTTTGACGTTGTTTCTCGTTGCCATCGTGTGGTGCATTGAGTTTGATACCAGGCGACCCATCCGTTGTCCGAATCTAAAATCCTTCCTTCAATAATGTTACATTCTATCTTTTAGTTGTTACCCGACTAGCGTCTGATGTCTGGTGTGTATGAAACGTTTTTTCTTAAAAATATAGTAAACAGTACTTTTGGACTTTATTATGACATTGTTGACAACAGTTGTTGTCCGTTTCATACTGATTTTCCATCAGCACTTACTCAAAATGACGCTGTATCTCTCATGTACTTCCGCGTGCTTGCGTAATTTCCTTCATTTGAAGTGACGTTAGGTTTAGTTCATGTAATTTTTCAAGTCAATTATTTGTTGGATATTTCTCACTCGTCCAGTATCAGAGCAGGGTATGAATTCATTTCCGACGCGACATTAGGAAATAGAAGCTAATTTTGTTGGAAAACACCAAGTAAATAGAAATCCTCCTCGTATTTCCTTTACTTGGTGCTGCTTGCATTTTATTTATTGGGAAATAGTGGTCATTCGTGAAAGAATAAGAGTGTTGTTATGCTTTTTGAAGGTTATAGTACCCTTCAACCATGAACCACAAGCGATGAGCAAGTATTCTCTGCCTTTTTATATAAGCACTTCATAGTGATGATGAATATTTTCATGATAAGTGGAATTGCAATCGTGAACAGTAATCAGCGCTTAAAGGCATCACTCCAGAATCTGAGATGGTACGGATTTCAGGTGGAGTATTCGTAAACGGGATAGTAGATTATGGAGAGAGGGGTGATTCCGTCCATTTCTTCCTAATTCCCGTAAAAAACGGCCCGGAAGATATGGCTTCAGGCGTTTTGGCGCACTTTTTTCTACAAGGAGTTCTACTGGAGCGCGCCAGCCTTGTGCACGCGTCGCATCTTCCGGATCGTTTTTTTACGGTTATTAGGAAGAAATGGACGGAATGACCTCCCTCTCCGTAGTCTCCCATCCCGTATACGAATACTCCACCTGAAATCTGCACCGGCTAAGATTCGTGGGGTGAAGCTTTTAATGTGTTACCTGTGAGAAGCAAGGAATCATCAACAACAAAAATCGTAACGAAATCTCGGCAACGGCTGCCGCCCACTGTCAGAAGACGTATCGAAAATCAGATCACAATCACTAATGTTTTTCAACATTTTCAGTGAGCGAACGACATGGAACAAAATTTGTTCAGTTTCAGAATAATCTACGTTCGAATATAAAGTCATCCAGAAACATAAAAGATTCCACCTTTGTATAATTGTATTTACTCGTCTGAATTTAGCAGTGACTCGAAATCTCTTGATATCCGATAACGGCTGCGGTCAGCCAGAAATTGAAGGATTAAGTGTTCGCATTTTCAAGAGAAATTTTTTGGTCAAACACATATGACGCGAGCTATGATTTCCCATTTATTGCATTGGGAAATAATTCGTGGGCGCTTCTTTAAGATTTGAAAATACAAATAAAAATTTGAAGTATTAGCAAAGTACCATCCTTCTTTGATAGAAGATCCTATCTCGAACAGGACGTTTGTGTTTTTGTTTTACTTTATTGGTTCTTGTTTTCTAAAATCGTTATCATGTAATAGATACCCTCTTTGTTCTTTTTTTCTGATTTTTTCATGCATTATTCGTTGCCATCTAGTCATAGGAAGCACATCACGGGCAGCTCCACTGTCCTAACCACCTCGATTCACCCCACGAATCTGAGGTGGTACGGATTTCAGGTGGAGTATTCGTATACGGGGTCGTAGATTATGGAGAGGGGAGTGATTCCGTCCATTTCTTCCTAATTGCCGTAAAATACGGCCCGGAAGATGCTGCGCCACACAAGGCTGGCGCGCTCCAGTCGAACTCCCTGTAGAAAATAGCCGGAAACGCTCGAAGCCGTATATTCCGGGCCGTTTTTTTACGGTAATTAGGAAGAAATGGACGGAATCACCTCTCTCTCCATAATCTACGATCCCGTATACGAATACTCCACCGGAAATCCATACCACTTCAGATTCGTGGGTTGATGCCTTTAAGCGCTAATGTGAGGATCCACAGTTCGATAAATCTTGCTTCAAAATCTCCACAGTGATGCATCTCCGATAGACTTGAACGTTCCAAGAAATGTTACCGTAATAACGAGTTTTTAGAAATATCCCATTATTCAACGTAACAATGAGTGAACACGAAGTTAATTATGATTGTCTGTTGCATTAAATGTCAGTTAAAGGGCATCAGAAGATAGTCATTGGTTCGCTAAGTTTCGTACTCTGAACCATATATGCTGAAGGAAAATTCGTCGCTACACTTTTTGATTTATTTTTGATTTATTTATTTCGGAATTACCGAACATTTAGCGAATGTAAACTAAAAATCTGTCGCCGCGAAGGATATGAGTAGTTTCATGCGTATTTATTACCGCTTCCCCCATTTATATCCATTCTTATAACTTTAATAATCATTTCAAAACAGTGTCTCCAGAGAGAGAGAACATACAAAGACGACAAATTGAGATACTCATTCTAACGTAGCAAAGGGTGCAATTAATATCTCAACAAGTAAGAAAAAAGAACTAAAAACTAAAGAAAAAAAACTTAAACTAGCTCTGGGATTAAATCTGAAGATGATATCTTCATTTTGCAGTCATCTTATCCAGTTTTCATCTGGTTAGCGCCTGTTTTCTTCCTTCATTCCTCTGATTCATCTTCGATTTGCTCGACGTCAATGAATTGTAAGAGAATCGCCACCTTTTTTTTCTTCGAAATATTTCGGTAACAGTAACACAAGTTAGATGGGCGGTCGTATTCCGCCCATCCAACTTGTTCTACCTCTTTTCGCGAATACGACAACGCCCCTTAACTCCGACCGTTCCCGTAGGCTAAAATTTCGGGTGCTTTGTAGCGTCCCCGACAGTTAGACGGGGCTTTCTGTGATACTCAACGCTTTCTCTTCTTCCCCTGCAAAGTTTCCAGATTTTTTAATTTCAAAAAGCAGGAAGCAAAAACATGGACAGCAAATCCGAAGTTTCATTGTTTTCTCCGCTGCATTCACGGTGGTGTTGTATGTTCCTCACATATGCACTGCACGTAAAATACGCACTCTTTTTTTCTATGAACATTATCTTTTCCGGTTTTTGCGTCGGAAATTCCATATTTCATCGAATTCAGTTAGCATTAATTCCTTCTGGCCGACATTTGATCTTATGAAAACAATGTCGTCAGCGAGAACGACGATGTTACAGCCGTCGTCTACCAACTTTCAATTTCAATTACTACTCGACTCCCATTTTTGCTCTCTTGGGCTCTCGATAATGGGAGTGAATACTTTGGATGAGACTACAGTACTATGCATGAGCATTGAAAAAACGACGGTGAGTGACGATGCGGCACTGTCGGCCACCGTCGCTTGCACATATGTAACTGCTCGTAAAATGGAAACTTCAGGACAACTCATATATCATTAGACTCCTCTCTTTCAGGATCTATGCAAAAACCGACATGGTCTTGAGAAATGAGCAAGATAACCCCAAATATGCGCCAAAAAGCAATAATTTGAGCCCAACATCCTAAGGTTACAGTTGAAAAAGCTTCGACTTTCCTTGAATCTTGGCATAGGGACTGTAACTTGTTGAGCGGAGCGATTGCACCAGAGGCTCTGACGAAGGCGACAAAGCCCAAACGTTAGCCGTAACAAAGTTTGTTAACAATCTTGGCTGTTGCTTGAATTCGACTATCAACAAGTTGCAATCTCTATGCCGAGATTCAAGGAAAGTCGAACTTTCGCATTTCTGGAAGTTGAAAAAGCGTTTGCAGACTCAACTTTTCACATTCGGTCAGAACACCAAGAAACTAGCTACACTTAGGTATAAACTAGCCATAGCTATAGCTAACTAGGCATCTCTTGACACCTCTTGAGGATGCGAACAGCGGTTTTTTTGGCTGTGGATTTATTGCATAATTTTCGATGTATTTTCAAATGATGAGTTAGAGAGTTACGTCTTGTTTGCAAAGTTCACTATAACCGCTTCCACTTTGACAGAATCTAGCGTCTTTTTGAAGATCGTGAAAGTGAGACACAATGTCATTCCGTACTCTCAAGTTCGCTCTCTCTCAATATTGGTCTTCATCTAAAGCATGTAAGAAATTATAGGACTACTCGTCTGAAGAGTGCGTAGAAAAGACGGGAACTGTTGAACTGTGTTATACTGTGTTCTGTTGAAGTGATAAGGTTATAACAGTAAAGCTTCATGTTTTGTGATAGTGTGCCTGCGAGGTCTTTGGATGGAACCTTTTTATTTGCCTGACATTTCGGCTTTTTCGCCGTCTTCAAAGGCCTAAATAGAGGATGACTGGAGCAGTGCTACGTTTATCGAAACTTTGACCCAGAGTGGTGTGGTACTTGACGGGATAAAGGTAGCATTGCTTCAGTCATCCTCTATTTAGGCCTCTGAAAACGGCGAAAAAACCGAAACATTAGGCAAATAAAGAGTTCCATCTAAAAACCTCACAGGCACACTATCACAAAACATAGACAGAATATGCCGAGGTTTCAAGACAAGAGAACATTCGAACTACTACCGCTTCAATTTGTCTGTTCCCGCTGCATCTGCTCCCTAGAATTTTGACACTTGATTCCAGCTGTATATCTTCTTAGTTTTTTGGAACGTACGCATCGGATTATTACACGGTGTCAAACGAAATTCTCAAAGTCGTAATTCTTGCTTCTTATCACACATGTAATCACAGTCACAGTTACTACAGTATATAATGTCGCTATGTTCTTCAAACAGTTGAATTTAGTTCTGACGAGAACGGTAGACATCACACTTTTCGAGTTAGAACCTCTCAGACTACATATCCATTTTCCGTCAATCGGCGAAGTCACCGGCGTCAAAAAGATGAGAACAAGAGCTCTTTGCCTTGCAAGTAACGCATCGGCAGACGTAACGAGAATTGTTCCCCAATTTTGTAGGTTCAGCTGAAGGCGCTGCTTTTCTTTCTTTTCTCCTCATCACATTCTAACCACCTTTTTTCTTTTTTTCTCGAGTTGCCATGGACGCATCGGATGGGCTCAAAATGCGAACTGTGTTTTCTATCTTCTCGAGAATCGGCCCGTGTAATAGTGCAAGAGGTTCCAGATGATGAGCGGACTCCAGAACTCCACTTTGTGAATTTCGGGGGTTTCTACGTTCCTATTCGGCAAAAAAAAAACAATGTACCAATCCTGCGTAGTTTCGGTAAAAGGACAGTATCATTCAGATCAATACCGATCGATTTGATTGCTGATTATGTGTCTGATTTCATTGGAGTCGTGGCGTTCTCCACGACTCCAACGTCCAATCTGAGGACGCTTCTGGGATCGTGAGTTTTCAGCCGCATCCTTTTGATTGTGAATCCACGTAGATCCTACGTCTGTTCCATTTCTCATCATTTTCATCAGGATTTCTCATCAGGATTTTTGTAGTCAGTGCCAATTAATGTTCTCGAGGCACCGTGACTTGATGTTATGATCTTCTATGAAGAATCCCTCCAACGCCACATAATTTGCTTCTATTTCCTCTTTGCCGTGGCCTGATCTCACCAAAATCCAAAGCTGACATCGGTTCTCTCAGGGTCAAGCGTGTAGTTGGTTTTAAAAAAACCCCTGAAAACTCGTTGGCATAACAAGAAAACATAAATGTATTTAAAGCACTATTCGCCGCATATAGGTCTTATTTAAATTTACTCATTCTAGCGATTAGCTCGGACCCCTGATTAGAAATTACTGTTGGGCTGGTCGGACTTTGTTAGCTTGAAATAAACATGAACAACGGCCTGCAGAAGAAACGAAGGAGGACAACTTTTAATTCTGATTGACAATTGTGTCTGCTTTTGTGGAGGAAGACTTGCGCTATACGAGCACTAAGACATCCTTTTCAGGGATTTTCCGGTTTTTTTTTTCTCAACTAACTTTTAAGAGAATGAAAACTATCGGGAAGAAATTAAAAATGGATTCTGATTACAAAAATCCTCCTCTGCAACGTGTTTCAAACCGAATTCATTTTTGTAGACCACGAGCTGGGTTATTGTACTCTGTATGACTTTGTTCGAAGTCATACAGAGTATGACTTTTTTCGAAGTCATACAGAGTACAATACAATAATCTAATCTGGAATTTTCCTCGTTGCGAAATTACGGTAGCGCGGTTGCAAAAAGTCTGTCCCAGTCGGTATTTTCATCGAGCATCAAGGTACTGCAAATTCTCGTCCCTGTAGGTGCTGTGGTTCTCCCAAAACCCAGTTGAGAAAAACTCGAGAATCTGAGGAAAAAATTTAGAATCTCTCTCAACTACATAGATTTCAAAAGATTGGGGAAGCTAGGAGCACAAAACTTTGTACGGATGTAGAAGAAATCTCTGTCTACAAAAGTGAAAGAAGTGAAAGTGTCTGTATAGCAAGAAATTCACTTTGACCGTCGTTATTCAGAAACTCCTGCAGCCTACTTTGCACAAATTTTATCCAAAATTTCGGCTGCAAACGTTTTTTTTTTCGTTCAGTGACGTCATCGAAATTACTTTTTCTAGTGATATTTAGAGATTTGTCACTGTCGGATGAGAAATGTGCTCTTTAATATCTTAATTGCTAAATGCAAAAATAATACTTGTAGTAAATATCAATATAATAAATGTAATATAATAATATTAATTAATATTAATATAATAAATATAATTTAATAATAATAAATTAATAGTGAATATTTAATCAGTTGCAATAAAGTGGTGCCGAAGCAACGTTTAAGCTATGAAAGAAATAATGTAATGCCTCTTGCGGCCTCTTAGTACTCAATACGAAGTTAAATTTGCTTAGTTTCATTTCTTTTATATAAAATAATAAGGCCATCTTCTTTCCTAACACATTCCATCTCCATCCATTGCAGTTCTGTTCTTCTAATACCATAAGCGGATTCAGCTGAGTCATGTTTTCTTTTCTTCGTCGGTCTGGTGACGTCCCACTTTTTTTTTTGGGTGACATCATCATGAAGGCAATAACTTCCAGCGCTAAGACATGTAGATTATATTCGTGGATATGCCCCTTAATAGAAGGTGAATGACAATTATGAAGAGAACCACTAAACAGGTACGCGAATATCCGTCTTGGATCTCCCAAAACAGAGGTACCCATAGCGGCTGGTGCATAATTCGAAAAGAAACCTTAAAGGCATCACTCCACGAATCTGAGGTGGTTTCATTCCAGGTGGAGTATTCGTATACGGGATCGTAGATTGTGGAGAGGGGGTGATTCCGTTCACTTCTTCCTAATTGCCGTAAAAAACGGGCCCGCAGATGCGGCGCGTGCACAAGGCTTGCGCGCTCCAGTCGAACTCGTTGTAGAAAGTAGCGCGTCGGAACCCTCGAAGCCGTATCTTCCGGGCCGTTTTCCACAAAATGGAAAAAGAACTGGACGGAATCACCCCCCTCGCCATAATCTACTATCCCGTATACGAATACTCCACCTGAAATCCGTACCATCTCAGATTTCAGGTGGAGTATTCGTATACGGGATGGGAGACTACGGAGAGGGAGGTAATTCCGTCCATTTCTTCCTAATTGCCGTAAAAAACGGCCCGGAAGATGCGGCGCCGCACAAGACGTGATATTTCTCTTTTTCTGCTACCATACCCAGCACTGATTAAAAGCAACAGATTTCCGTCTTTTTTTTTCTGGATACGCTAAAATTACATATATTCCTCAGTTACCACGAACTCTTTTACGTATCATCTAAGGTTACCCATCACTAAGTTGGAATTTCCATTAAGTGTCCTTTGATTTAACATATTTTTCTTTCTATTCTCAATCTTTCCGCTAGTATCATGGGACGCAAACTGGTCTCAGGATCGTCAAGAACTTCCATAACAGGAAAAAGTAGAAAAAAACACAAGAATTAGCCTCAGAACAACGGCTGGGATTTAACGTGAAAAATTCTGAATTCAGTTTGAGTTTGTTCAAACTTTTTACATTTTTACTACTGTGTTATCCTTATAACATCCTCAGAACTCAGCATGAGATGACGAGACAGCACTTGTGACAACGACACCAAGTTGGTATGCACTAACTAAAGTTCTGAACTGCGAGTTTTTTTTTCCCCGACTACGCATTGAATTGTGGGGTACTTACTCTAACTTTTTTTTCAATTCTACAAAAAATCAAAGTATTTGGTATTTGTTGAGTTGTAGAACAGTTTAGGAGAGGGCGCACAAAATATTGTAGGATATACTTTCTTTAGCGAATATGTTGCTGTTACATAACCTGTGCAGATCCTTGAACTATCACTGCATCATCCTAGTAATATTCGCTCCTTGTTTGAATAGAGAATTTGCAGACGTTTTTGACTAGTTGAAGATAGGGTTTAGAATGAAATTTTTAAGAACGGTAGCGAATTTGGAAAATAGTCCTCTACAAGCCAGCTCTACGCTCACCACTTTTCAGAGTAGGCGAGGTCGGAGTTATTAAACTTATTATTTTAATTCGATCAAGACCGCACAGTTAAGAAACGAAGCTGTTTATGTATCGAGTGCAAAGCAAATAGTTTCTAACTATTCAGTAGAGCGAAGTCAAGTGGACTAACAAACTGCATCCATACGAATAAATTTTCAGCGGAATAGTGTGCGGAGTGACGGAGACCGAAAGATTTCCTCAATGGAAGCTCATACTACTTTCTTTGCATCACTGCACACTCTCTCACCGAAGTGGTGCAGTACCGTTCAAGTATTCACTTACATGTATTCAGGATGAGAAGCGGTATGTCGAAAAATGATGACTGGTCGCATTTGAACGAGTTGCAACGAAACTCTGTGTCTAATGCGCGAGCGTTCCAAAAGGTATAACCGTCCGCAAGCTCAGCTGTTGCGCCAGGTCCTCGATTGGTGATTGCGAGGTCTTGGACTTCTCACACCCCGTATCGTAATAGTAATCTAATACAGTAGGATAAAAATAGATTAGTATATAGCTGAATATTAGTGAAATAGTTTAGAATATAGTAAAGACTTCCGTTTCGCCTCTACCCTTAGACGGAAGGAAAAGAATACAGAATAGGAAGTAGCGAATAAGCAGGAATAGTAAGTGCTATTCACTCCCGAGGCTCTTCACTAAGGAAGTCGTAAAACTGCACAGAATGAGAGAAGGAATTGAGTCCAAGAACCTTTGGAAGCCTTAGTTCACTTTCTAAAGAAACTAGTTGGATTCACAGAATTAATAAAGTGAAACCGCACGAAGAGTAGATAAGAGCAAGCATGGAGCAAGGACAAAAACCCCAAAAATAACTCCACCCTCCACTTCTCGCGAAATCGGTAAATTATAAGGAAGAAAGCCGCACCGATCAATCGAAGGTGGCAGTAACTCCGCGAGTTCGACTCCCAATAGATCAAATTTTTGCAGAAGAGCAAAAAACATAAAATTGGCAAAATAAAGGACAGACAGCACGGTGTTACGTAGTTTACTCAGATTGTTTAAATATTGTTAGGCAATAATTCAATGAGAAGAACTCTTCGAAATGTTATTTTGGGTGTGTTTCGTGGAAGGAGACTTACTTTGCAAAGCATATAAATTATTATTTTTAGGATCTCTGGGTTTTGTTTTGAAATTTGGAAGCGACACCGATGAGAGAATTAATATCTTACCCATCATCATTCCAAAAGAGGAATCAGAACCTGTGAAGCAAGAAATTTAGATAGTGATATAGAAAATCCTCATTCATAACTTACCTGGGACAGAACTTCTTCTGAACACGTTTAGCCATAGGTCAAACAAGAAACAAAAATGCTAGTAAAAATATTCTGTTATGAAGCTTCACCGATGATTTAAGGATGATTCAGTTTTACTACGAAACTCTTAGGACGAATGGAAATTCTTAATTCTTAATTCTTTTCTTCTTAATTCTTAGTAATAATTATTCTTAATTCAATTTTAGTTTTAATTCATTAAATAATTCTTAATTATTCTTAATTCTTAATTAATTCTTAATATAAGTAATATATAATATATAATAATAAGTAATATATTCTTAATAATAATAATAATAATATTGTCCATGTTCGACTGTCTTTGAATCTCGGCATGTTGAAACGTGGTTTTAAATTGATTTTCCTGAGCTGTAGCCAAGATTGTTATTGATCGCTTTTATTAAACAACGGATAACGGCTATAGTCCTTTGCTTCTTTGTAGATATTGATTCCTAAACTTTTGCTTTTTGCTAAAATTATTGCATTAAATATTACGTGCGAAGAGGTGGATGACGAATTTAGTGTGCGAAACCATTGCAACCACGATAAGTTCATTCTGCGTGCAAAATTTGAAATTATTCGATCTACACGTTATTTGGTTCATCGAAGTTCATTTCAGAGTTTCTTATAAAATGCTTAAGGTTATCATTTTAAAAGATTCCTATTTGGCATGGAGCAGGTAAAGAAATGAAAAAAAAAAGAAAAAGAAAGAAAAAGAAAGAAAGAAGATTAAAAAAGTCGCTGAGAAATTCGACTCCGACTGCATGGTCGATGGTAGAAATCCGCTTAAAGCCAACCAAGTCTTTCATCTCTCTGTCTGAGGTCGATAAATTAGCAAACTTGTCTGGGAGGACAAAAACGCTGACCATGATAATAAAAATGCACAGGCTCGCCCCCGCAACTCATTTCATAGGTTTCATACGCTTTCATAAACCACTAAGGATTCTGAATTGATTTCCGAATCTCGCAGGCACTTCTCCAAAGAGAGTGATCGACGCCGTTTACTCATTTGTTTGTAGATTTTGTACCCTTTTATTTTGGTACTGCTGTATCAAAATTCGTGGTTTTGTTCAACGAGCGAGGAAATCGAATCCGTTCAATCCACTGAATTATATCCTATTCTTATAGTGAGTCCCTCCATCTCATCTTAGGTTGGCCACCTTATCATTTCCAATTCTATGCGTTTGTATTCATCCATCGCTTGGCGCTCCTGTGGCACAATCACATTTTTAATCCGCATCCATCGTCCTTCTACTGCCATTCCTTTGATGAGCAGGAATTTTGCTATGCTACTGAACCAAATAGATGTGGTTTACGAGGAGAGTACAGGAAAATGTTTTGCTCATCGTACATGTCACTGAGCTATCCGTAATGTCTCCAATTTCTTTAATTGTGGCATTCCTGTTGGTGTAGCAGGCGTTGGACACAGCTGGACACGGTCAAAAGTGAATTCTTCTGTTCACCTCAAAGATTGGATTTCTACCAACAGATACGCATGTTCGAGGTGAAGTGATGGTAAGCGTTTGACTTGATAAGTACAGTACCGACGATGGAGAACCGCGTGTTTACGGAATTTTTCACGGCGAGTGAGAATTTATCTTCAGTCCAACATTTTAGTTTTTTGCCATATTCGACTGCCACTAAACCTCAGCTTTGCGACGATTCAGTAACAGTTGTAACATTGATTTGAGCCTTATACGAATTTGTCAAGATTTTTATTTCGAACTAATCCTTTTCACCCTTTTCAGACCCTGTGAGAACTTAACCAAATTTGATCTGTGATCTACAGAAACATCTCATCTGTACATATGACAAAGAAATATTCTTAGTCTTTTGATTTCGTAGTTACGATTGAAAGTGCAAATAACACATTAAGATCAAAAAGAACTTTGTTGCTGTTACTATTAGATAAGATACTTAGAGCCAGATAACTGTCGCAATTCATCAGTAGTCCTTAAGCATCTGAGAAGAGAATACTTCCGCATACTTGAGAGGCTTTCCTCTTTGCTGTTCATTTTTTTTTTTTGGTTTTGAAATGGGCGCTATACACCATCCACTTTCAAAAATCTTCTTTTTCTTTTTTTGATGGCCCTCACCTCATGCTTTAAATTTTCCGAAGTTCGTTTGAGACGTTTCTTAACAACATTCTTGTGAATGCTTCCATCACATCACAGGGCGTAGCCAACGCTGCCGGTTTTTCAGAGTTTACTGGTAACCTAGACGATTCTGGAGAGAGATTACCGAGATAAAGTTGGTCACGCTCTGGTTACAAATGAAACTGTCAGTAACTTGTTGAAAATGTTCCGATATTCTCTACTGGTGATACATCTCCTCTCTTAGACGAATTGGTTTACTCCACTTCATAAAATGTAGCATTGCTGCGGGTATCAGGATTAGATGCGTAGTTTCAGATCTACTATGGATCGATTTTATTTGGTTTTCATTACAATTTTTGTTCTCATCGAACCGAGTGCAACCACACCAGAATGGGAACGAAACGAGAAGCAATGCAAGGTGCGCTCCTGGTTTATGTGACGACATTAGCTGAGGTTATCAAAAATTTTGCCCAAAGAGTGGCCATTTAACATCTTCTCGACTTTTGACTAAGACCCCAAGTTTCTTCTATTTGTTGAGAGTGTCACTCATCTGATTATGCTATTCTTCATTTTCATTAAATCCCAGATTGATGCAGGCTTCGCTGTACAGACATTCCTCCACTCCGTTACGCTCCTCATGCATCGGTGATAAATATTTCTCTAATACATAGTTTTTTTTTTATCATAATACATAGTTTTTTTTCAATCAAAATCATTTTTTATCATTTTATCAATTTATTATTATTTTATCAAGTTTATTTTTTTCCATATTTTTATTTATTTATATTAAGCAACTTGCTTCAAAAATTGCTCTCCTGACTTATATCTCATGCTGACGCTAAGTAACTGCTACTTACAGTATGCATAAAATGGTTTGTGTTGAGATGACGCATCGCTGCATCGCTTCCTCGGAGGAAACATGCACGGTATCTCGAGTGCGACAAACTCTTCGAAGCTCTTTCATTTTTGCTTGTCATACTTTTCTCTCTTTTCTTTGCATATTAGTTTCTGCCTCAGCTTACGTAATCTTAGCAAACTCATATCTACTAGTGGTGCCGTTTGTTTTGCTTCTAGGGACTTCTAAGATCTTAGCTTGCGGGTGTCTAATTTTTGTAATCTTTTTTTCTGACTCTTCTTCTGTAAACCGTCTACGCTTCTTTGGTCACGTTATGAGGAGGCCATCTGATCATCTTGTCCACATAGTCTTGAGGATGCTTCCAGATCCTAATAGGAAAAGGCCTCCTGGTCGTAAAGAACGTTCTGGACGGAGCATAGATGCGATAGTCGGAACCGGTGATCTGACCCCCTCCACTTTTGGGCGGTTGGCGAAAGGACCCCTTCACTTGAGCTGCACCCCATAAGCTAAACCTCCTTCACCTGAAGAGGGTCCGGCTTCTCAATATCGCACCTATGGTACGGAGGTTGTGAAAGAAGACTTGAGGACACTAGGACACTTGGCGTTGACAGGCTGCTCAGTCGAGACGTGAAATTCCTCCGGTTGTGGAACAGCGACGGATGAGTAGATACTACGTAAACTTTGGCTGACGATCGAACAGGATGGGCTCGGATATGTACGGGAGCTACACAGCGCGGCGAAGAACCGGATACCCGTTAGACCGCCCCCGATTAAGTCAAGTAAGTCATCATAAGTCATCATAAGTCCTAACCGGATTCAATGCAGCTGCGACTGCGACAACTCAGCACGACACGTCGTTTTAGGTTTCACTGCAGTGATGGAACAGTGTAAATTACCGTATTCTCTTCATTTACTCGTGACAATACACAGAAGTGTAGAATGCTGAATCTAACATCGTTCTACCCCGTTTGCTTTATTACTTACTATTATTATCTACTTGGGACCGCGTATACGAGTCTGATTGCTACCTGCACGTGGTGGCCCTGCTTTAACTAAACAACAATCAGGTGTTCGAGTGTACGCATTGGGAACGTACGAGCTATATAACCTGCACTGTTATATGGCGAAAGCTTCCCATACATTGCAAAAAGGTGCTGTCGTCCAGCAAACCGCCAAAGCCCATAACCTGAAAGGTCAACTGCCTGAAGGGAGCATGGAATCTTTGGCAACAACCATTCGTTTCGTCACGCTGAACTGCCGAACACTATCGAGTGAACTCCAACAAGCCGCTCTATCCAGACTTCTGCGATATTTCTGTGTGCCTATTGCTGCACTGCAGGAAACACGCATGAGGGATCGGTCCGTCATCAGCATCGAAAATCACACCATATACTGCGGCGATGCTGATGAGAACAAAGTAGGTGGCGGCGCGATAGCTGTGAGGAACGATTACGAGAAAATGGTGGAGGAATTTGGCTCAACGTCGTCTAGATGCGCCTTTCTACGACTGCGGGATCGCAGAGGACGTAAACTCTGGATCGTAAGTGCTCACGCACCTACGGAAACCGCTGAGAACAACAGTAAGGACGCCTTCTATGATGAACTCAATGCGTTGATGTCTACACCAAGCCAGCAGGTGGTCATTGTCGGAATCGACGCAAATGCGAAGATGGGACTCGAACAGTAATCCTATTTGCTAGGAAAATGGTATTATCCAGCGGAGCGCACGTCGGAAAACGGTGACCGTCTGGTCGACTTGTGCGAACAGACGGGCCTCATCATCGCTTCCACGTTTAAGAGGAATCATCGACGCCATCAGCTCACGTGGCAGGGGTCAACCCTTTTAACGCCTGAAGAGCAGATCAAGCGGAAGATGAGGACTCTTAAACTTCAGCTCGACTACGTTCTGGCGAGGAACATTCCTCAGTCAGATATCCGAAAATCTAGAGCTGTTTGGGACGTCGCGTTCGACTCTGACCACCGTCCAGTTCTTCTCAGCTTTAAGATACGGTTCCACAAGAGAAACCGAGGAGTTCCTCTTCAACCGAAAATCGACATGGCAGGTCTGAAAGACGATGAATGCAGAAGAAAATTCCGCCAACGTGTGTCTATTCATGTTGGAGTAGGGACCAGGAAGAAGCTTAACGATGCGGATTCCTTCACAAAGTGCATCCAGGACGCTGTAAAGGAAACGCTCCCGGTTCTATTGCCGCGGAAGAAGTTTGCCTTTGCATCTGCGGAAACAAAATCCACATACAATTCTGTATGTGTCGTGCGCAGCGCTGGTGACTTCAACCAGGAAAAGCGTCTTAGAAGGAAGCTGCGTCGTCAACTGCAACAAGAAAACGATAACGAGTGGACGTCAAGAGCGATGCAGTTTTAGAAGGCGTGGGAGGACAGGAGCCCGCGGAAAGCCTACGCTCTACTAAAACAGTATAGCGGCAAAATGAAAAGATGTTCTCATGTCCTCAACACTGCTAATGGGGTAGCTATCGGTGAATCAACCCTTCCAATTTGGAAGGAACACTTCAAGACCTTGCTGAACCGGCTAACACCGTCAGTTCCTGAACTCGAACACGTTCATAGACCGACATATGCGGTTAACGAGGAGCCACCGACCGAGTCGGAGGTCCTGGTCTGTATTCAGAAAATGAAGAATGGAAAATCTGGTGGAGACGACGGGATTAGCGCAGAAATGCTAAAATATCTTCCTCCGTCTGGGATTCGTGAAATGACAAAGATCATCCGTTCAATATGGATAAACGAAAAGATACCTGATTCATGGAGACACGCTATCATAATTCCCCTCCACAAGAAGTTATCCGTCACGGACCCAAGGAATTATCGAGGAATCTCCTTGCTGCGTATTATGTACAAGGTACTGGAGCGCATTGTCCTGGACCGACTCATTAAACATCACGAAGAAACAACGCGCGACGAGCAAGCTGGCTTTCGTCCTGACCTATCTACGATTGACCAGGTGTTCATCGTCAGGAGAGTGATCGAAATCTGGCAGCGGTATTCGAAGCCAATGCAACTAGCGTTTCTGGACTTTGAAGCCGCGTTCGACTCTCCTCACCGAGGCCGTTTTCTCAACGCGCTTCGCGCCGATGGAGTACCAGGAAAGTTCGGTCGCTTGCTTGATGACATGAATCAACGAACAACTGCTGCAGTTCGAACACCAGCCGGATGTACAACACCGTTTGAAGTGGTAACTGGAGTAAGACAAGGGGCGGTGGCAGGACCCTTCCTGTTCAATTTCGCCATCGACGACATTATGCGAAGAACAGTCGACCAGTGTCCTGCCGACATTGTCTTAGCAGCATCAGGGTGCTCCTTGACTGACCTCGAGTACGCCGACGATGCTGTTATATTCGCGGAAAGCAGTACGAAACTTCAACATGTTGTCAACCTTGTATCGAAGCTGGCTGCAGCCTACGGACTACGCCTACGCCCTGATAAATGCAAGCGGATGTGGATCTCTTCGAGACCTCGAATGGGAATCAGGGTGGACGGACAACCGATAGAACTCGTCGATGAGTTCTTTCTTGTTCTCTATGCTGAAGAACAACGGCAGCTACGAGAGAGATGTTCAGCAAAGATGCGCTAAGGCCACTTCTGCATTTAACTCCTTAACGAAATGTCTGTGGTCGACCCCCATCACCAACGAAGTCAAGCTGCGAGTCTACCTATCCGCAATTCGCTCTATCATGATGTACGGATCGGAGACTTGGGCAGCACCATCCCAAGAGGCTTGACTGCACGGAACGAAAGCTGTTTAGACGGCTACTTGGCTACTTTTGGCCTAGGGTATGCCACAATGAAGATCTTTACGCAGAAATTGATGTGGTTTACCGGCGGATGACACGTGGAAGATATCAACATCTTGCACCGCCTTCGAAAGCGGCTAAAGTAAATCGTCTTCGCTTCTTTATTCATATATTAAGGAGACCGACCGATCGTCTTGTCCAACGAGTTCTGAAGAGTTCGTCGGGTTCGAGCTGGAAGAAGCCACTTGGCCGAAAACGGAAGTTCTGGACTGAGGTGGTAAAAGAGGACCTGAGGACACTCGGCATGGATAGGCAGTTCAGGCGAGACGTAAGGTTTCGCAGAACATGGGATAGCGACGAATGGATTGAATCTGTGCAAGCTCTCGCAGAAGATCGAGAAGGTTGGGCAGAGCTGTGTTCAAGGACGGCACTTCTCGGCGAAGATGCGGGTAATCGCGTCAGGCGATGACATCAGCCTGCTGATTAAGTCAAGTAAGTCATCATCTACTTATTATCTCCAAGCGCGGTTGCTTGCATCTTCGCCGATAGTTTCCACAGAATCCATCCATTTGCCATTCTTCCGTAGCCTCCTAGACTTTCCACCACACCCAGCACCAAGCGACCTGACTACCCTCATTTCTTCTAGTTCACTGTAGCTAAACTAAGGGTGTTACCAAAGATTGCATGTTTCCTCCGGCCAAATGACCCATTACTGTTGGGATCTGGCATGCTGGATGACAAAATTTTGAAAATACACCAAGGTAAATTCCGTCATATAAGTGTTAAAATTATATAGTTCGTTGGTGCCCAGAGTGTTTGCTTTAATGCCTCATTGCACTTGGTATAACCAATGTGGCGGCGAGCAGGTAGCAATCTGACTCTTGTACACGGCCTCAATACACCACATTTGGCCCAATCACTGTTTCTCTCTCAATATGACCACACCGTTCTGAATGTGTTTGACATTTAGGTGCATCGTTCTCCACCAGTTCATCACGTTATGGATCAAATATGTCTTCTCTGCCATGAAATGTTCTCTCATGAAGCGCCAAATCTTCGTGCGGAATGTCGCGCCAACTGTTTTCGAAACGACCAGTTCTCATCATGTATTGCTATGTTCAGTTCAAAGAACCGTCCTGAGCATTTTCGATAAACTTAACTATGTCTATCGGCCAGAACTACTCTGCTACATGTAAATTGTAAACATGATGATGTATGCACATATATCGCTGTTAAAGTTTTTCGCGTTTTGTTTGTTTCCTAGTTTCTGAAAGCATATTCATCATTCATAGCTGTTGTGGGCAGAGAAAGTTATGTTGTTTACATTTAAAAAAGACTCTAGACGTCAATTAGAGATATTTTAAAAGAACAGATGTAACGATCTATCTATGATCTCTGGATTACTTATTTCACGGGTGTTGTTAATTTATTGTGCATATCAGTGTGTGGCATCTGTACACGTGTAGGCTACTCTCCTTTCATTTGTGATTTCCAACTTTTTCTTCATCCTTTGTTTCACTACGTGAATAAATGTAACGCAGATCAATCAATCAATGAGCACTAATCGGCGGTCTTGAGAGATCCATATAAATCTTTGAAAGTTTGGTCAGATCTTTTTGAATATCGATTACGATAGTGCATGCTCTCTTCTTTTCTATTCATTCTTGGACCTTTATTGTTTATTCAAAACGCTCCCAAACATTTGCGAGTCACAATTTCGGCTTCGTACGATACGATCGTGGCAATTATCCAGGAAGGAGCATTTTTTTGGCACTGTCTGTGATGTGCTCTGAGAGGATGTTCTTGAATACGGACACAAAGGTCGCCCTGTTTTGCCAATGTATTGTTCGCCAAATATTTTGCACAAAAATATATAAGCAACACAAGATACTATGCAGTCGCTTCTCTTACCGGGAGGGTATGTTACACAGATTGAAATTAGGCAGATGTAATCGCACATTCTGTTTCGAATTAACTGTTTCTTGAGATTTGAGATTTGATGTGAGGTACTTGCACAACTCTCACTTGGCCTCCGAGATTGCACCTTATGAGACTACAAATTATTGCTCTACTCAGGTTGTCGTTTATGAAGGGCGGAAATTTATCTTTTTTGAGTCATCTACTGTGGCAAAATCTTGCTGCGCAATAAGAACTCTCCTACGGGGTAGATTAGCAATGTAACCGTTAGAATTTGCGATCCGCTGCATTATACAGTACATAAAGGACGAGCAACTCGCTATAGATAGGGAGGTTCCAGTGGTTCCGGTTGCAATAACTAGAAGTCTGAGTGCTGAGGAAGGCAGGTTAGACTACAGTTAGATGGATTCCACGAAATTAGCAATGATATTGCTGATGCTTCTAATCAACTCGATCACCTCGACTCTCGTTGATCTTCGAACTGGTCGAGGGGGCGCCAGTAATTCTTCCATTTGTCCCGATCGCGTTCCAGAGTAGCCCAGTGGTTCCTCCTTTCGCGCTGACCATCGGGTCGGCGGTCTTCCTCTAGTGCGCTTAATATTGCGGGGAACCCAGTCGCTCACGGCTCTGGTCCAACGGTTGTCGTTAAAGCGCATCACGTGTCCGGCCCACCTTATTTTACTTTCCTTGGCAAACGCGGCGACGTCTCTAATCTTCGATCGCTGACGTAGGAGAGAACTTTGAATCCCGTCCCTGACTTGCGTGAAACGGGATACTCCTAGCACTCTCTCAATTGCGCGTTCAATGACGCTCACCGCGTTTTCTTCCTGCTTGCGAAATGCCCAGGTTTCCGAAGCATAGGTCAAAACAGGAAGTACGGTGGTGTTGAAGAGGTGAGCACGGAGCCAAGTGTTCCTGGTCTTCTTCACTACATCCTCGATTTTCTTGTACGCTCCCCAAGCCGCTCGTCTCCTCCTGCCCAGTTCGGGGGTGAGGTCATTCATCATGTTCAATTCCCGACCCAGATAAACGTAGCTGGTGCATTCGGATATGTTCGTTCCATTGAGCATGAATGGGGCATCCGAGACGCATCCGTTGCGCATGAACATCGTCTTTTGTAGATTCAGCTGAAGACCGATGCATCCACATGTTTCGTCGAATTCGGTCAGCATTCGTTCCGCTTGGCTGATGCTAGGTGTTACCAGTACGATGTCATCAGCAAAGCGCAAATGGGGTAGCTGCCGACCATCAACCTTCACTCACATGTCGTTCCATTCCAACTTTCGCATTGCGTTCTCGAGGGTGGCTGTGAATATTTTAGGTGAAATTGTATCACCCTGTCGGACCCCCCTCTTCACGTCAATGATGATGTTCTTGCAGAATGGCGAAATTCCGGTCGTGAAGTTACTGTACAACTCTCGAATTACCTTTATGTACTGAGTAGGGACGCCTTGGTTGTCCAAGGCTTCCACGACCGCTTCCGTCTCAACTGAGTCGAAGGCCTTCTTTAAGTCGATGAAGGTGAGACAGAGCGGCATCTTGTACTCTCGTGATACCTCGATGAGTTTCGAAGCAGTGTGAATGTGGTCAATCGTGCTGAATCCTTTTCGAAACCCTGCTTGCTCGCATGGCTGTCCTTCATCCAAGACTTTTTCAATCCTATTAAGGATTACTCTTGTAAAGAGCTTGTAGATGACGGACAGTAGGCAGATTGGGCGATAGTTGCCGATTTCATGTGGATCTCCCTTTTTATACAATAACACGGTCTTGCTGGTCTTCCACTGTTTAGGAACCTTGTATTCCGAGAGGTAATGTGTAAGGAGCCTCGCCAGGGTGTTGATGACTGCTGGCGAAAGGTTCTTCAGTTGTTCTGGTCTCTGTCCGGACCGGGTGCCGTACGATTTCTTACCGACATAACACCATGTCGTATTTCGGACGGAAGAACCTCTGGAATAACATGTCCGTCTTCCCTCAGATGGTGAGGAGGAAATGGACATGGCTGCTGAAGAGATCAGAGTAGAAGTCGTACATGATTTTCTCCATTCCCCTTCTCGATGCAATGGTTGTTCCCTTCGGGTTGCGGAGAGCAGTCATCCTCGTCTTGACGGGCATAACGGAAGCTTTTTCCCGCCTCTGCAGCTTCAGCTAGCACTTCTGCTCTTCTCTCTTTAAGGTCTTCCTTTATCGCCTCTCTGCAAAGCTTTGCGAGCTCTGATGTGAGTTGTTGCTTCCCTGCGGCTCGTGCTGCTCCACGTTGCCATATTAGCTCAAGAGTTTCAAGAGACAGGCGTCTCTTGGTGATTTTAAAACTCTCAGCCTTCTTCGCGCAGTCGTGAAGGTGTTCAACGAGCCGGTCATACTCCTCGTCGATGTTGTCCATTGCGGAGTCTTCCCAAAAGCCGCCTAGCGGAGCGAAGAGATGATAGTTCGGAGCGAAGAGATGTTAGTTTGATAGATCAGTTGATGATAGTTCTGGGATTTCTCTCTCTTAACTTGGTGGCTTTCTCTGTTTTTCTTGTGAAGGAAAATCTTACTCAGAGGAGGCGCTGACATTTCTACTACTAATGTCTTGATAGCTGATGTTCGGCCGCGTAATACCGCGATTGAGTAATCAATACTCATCGCTGAGATCGTTGCTTGTCTTGGCAGAACGGAGCAAAGTGACGGCAGCACATCGTATACCAGCAGCGTACGGGGTAAAAAGAAAGAACCTTTCGAGGCTATGATAGAAGAATATGCAAAATACCATTGCGATGTTACAGAAAATGACTCATCGGTTGTTCGATTGCGGGATCAGCTTTTATCTGGAAGTAGAGCGGCGTTAGCCTCCGCTATTACTCTTGTGGAATCTAGACATCCCCGAAAACGTGCTCAAGGGAACTTGCTTCTGCATACGATGCTTGCTGCGGAACGGAAACGTTACGAGGAAAAAGAAAAGGAATGTTTCTAATATATCAGACAAACTGTTGTAAGCTAGCGATTTCTTGCGAAACATTGACAATCCAGGTGTCTAAGGTCCATAATATTTTAGAAAAGAGGAAAGAAGAGCCCAGAGAGGTACACCTTGTACACCATTCACTAACGCTGTTTTACGAGTTCAACACCGAACTAGTAGTTCCAGTATTTCTAAGATCTTCACCTGACAGATATCATTCAGGGAATGAATTACCGTTTCAGATACTAGTTCACAATAGATTAGCATCGAAAATCTTAAGCTTCAACAGTAGCCACCGATCCTTCGCAGGAATTGTGAGAGAAATAGGGTTGATAGTTCCCCTCAACTACTGAAAAGTTTGTAGAATTTTTGGACGATAACGAGGCAGATCAGTCTTTTACTATAGGGTAGACAAAGCTGACTAAAAACCTTCTACTCAGAAAGGTCTTCATCCTTTGTGAATTGATTAGTTAGCAACAGCAGCTCTCCAGAATGAAATTGTTTATTTCGGCTCTCTTTCGAAAAAATAAACGCATGCACACTAATTTCAAGAAGTTTTCGATCGATTCAATATTCAAAAACATGTCACTACGTATCACCTGTATAGCGTTTGATAAACCGGGATGAACTGCATACAATTATTAATTGCCTTGAAATTAAAAAAAGAATTAACTATGATAAGTTGTGGCATTGCAAATGATCGATAACAAAATGTCAAGAACCGGCTCAAATACAATTAGAGAGATTGACCGGAAAGATGAAAAAACCCAAACAAGATATAGAAGGAAAATAATGCCAACACGACAAGGAATATTGATTTTTCTAAGAACATATGTACAACGGTCAATCGAAGAGACAATAATATGAAAGCAGATTTTCACTATGGTACATAGTACAGCAGAAAGTTCTTCGATGAACACCGATTTTTTATGCTCCTACTCGAAAAATAAAAAGTGATACAATGTAGAAATAAAAAAAAATTAACACTTGACCTAGATTTCCGGGAAACAAGTAATCAGGCGAGATAAGCGAAAAGCAATATTGAAGTGTGACGTTCAAGCCACGAAATAAATCCAGAAATTCGCGCGATCAGCCATCAAAAGGTGGATGAAGGCAGTCGCATAACATTTGGAGGAATAGTTAGGATTCCTTATCAGAAAAAAATTGAACCAAACGATGCGGTGCGGGAGAGGTAGGGCAAGTCATGCATTCTTATAAGATTAATGGAAAACAAACACTAGAAGTGCAGAAAAGTAGCATTTCGTAGGCATTAGTAATCAATCAGCAAAGAAGATAAATTATTTTAAAACACACTTATACAGCATCAGTTTTGGAATGATTAGTGGTCATGAGATAACGATGGCGATCTGCCACAGATCACCGTGCCCTGCTCTCCGTATGTGTACGGTGAAAGGCAAAATACGAAGGGAAGAATCATTTGATGAATAAGTAGGCAAAAGAAGGAAATCGAACGCACAATCTCTGATTCCAAAGAAATAAAACAAATCGACCAGACTGAGAGCATCTCACAATACGTTCATACTTATTGCTTTGAGTGCAGCACAAACTGCGTGCGCTTGCAACTGCACTAATGATCCACATAATATATGAGAGGCCAGTGTACTCATCTTTGAAGCTTTAAAAGTCTGTTAATGGGCAGGAGTTTTCATCCTCTTGAGATGGATCAGCAGCCAGTCTGCCGTTGTTGAAGTCAGAAAAAGTGCGTAAGGCGATGATAGAGAGCGAAGAACAGGGCACAAACATTTAGTCATAAGATAGCACAACATCGACACAAACCTGAAAAAAAAAATCTTGGCAGAAAGTTCTGACAATTCTCCATGGTTTAACAGTAATGCAAGGTTTGTAACTGTAGTGAGCCAGTGAAAATGCAGACAGTATTCAAATCGAATCACTAATATTGACGCTCTTTTCAAAATGCAGTTGCAACACTACGGTTGTTACCTGCTCTGGCAGTTGACGGATTCGCTGGAGGTGTGGCCGGAGCGAAATAGGCGTGGATTTCAACGTGTGGCCGATGGTGCTGAAATAATCGATAAGTCAACATGTAACGAACGTTCCACCACGTGGGTCAAGAAAAAGCGTTGGGTTTGAAAACCTTCTTAGTTTAAAAAAGTAGTACGAATGATACTAACCAAAATGTGATATAGCAGTATTTCGACTTCAATCGGAACCTTGCTGTCAAGAAATGTTGTTGGTAATTTCACCCTTACTAAGGTGCTCTACGAGAACATGTTATTATGAAGTGCTAGAATAAGACGGAGAGGATATTCAAAACTAGGACATTGTGGTGAAAATGCAAGCAGTGAAAATTCAAATGAGAAAAGGGGCAATAAGGGAACAGCGAGCAAAAATCCTCATCATGCGGAAGAATGAGGACGAAAATTAACATATAAATCTGTTTAAAAAAACAATACAACACCATTTCTATACTTTTTTTTTGGCACACACTACATGACCGAAACCACAAATGTTCTTCGTCTCAAGAAGTGAATTCGACGAAGATCAACTAATCAAATTAAAAAATGAGTAGCAGCACCTTAAATCTCTGTATCGCCTCTTTCGACACGTTCTGACAATCGTACAAATCGATCCTCTTGAGCGCCTTTGCATGTCGCATATGTGACAGGGCAGAATCGGTAATTTGAGGACAATTATCAAGCTCCAGGACCTAGGATATTGATAAGCACATATTTGTAAAAACGTACCTACCTATTACTCTTGCAATGCTACACTCACCTGTAACTTGTCTTTATTATTGGTGCAGAGACAATGAATTGACTCGTCCGTTATGAGCTCACAATGGGAGAGACTCTAAAGATACAGTAGTTCTAGATTTTTATGGCCTTGTGTGGATATGTGGGAACGTAGTATCCGAATTCGAGATGAAAAGATTATGCATCTTCAATAGAACAAAAATATCCTTCAAACTACCAGTTGCTCAATGTGTGTCAAGAAATGCAGGAATAAATCAAATGCACCTTTTTCAACGTTTCTCGGTTACTATGATTACAAAATCGAAATGAAAGTGACAAGCTCACCAATTCGGATAAGTTGTTACAATTTGTGCTAAGCGAATGAATAGTCGCGTCCGTAATCAGACTACAATCCTCCAAATCCATACGTGCAAGATTTCTGCAATTCCTAGCAAGTTGTGTGAAGCCGGAATCCGACAGTAAGCTGCAGCCAGATAGTTCGACATCCCTGAATTCTCATAACAAAAGTATAAACCACAAAAAAAGTCACTTTTGTATCATGTGTTGAATACAAGTGCACAAGATACCCAGCAGTGTTAAATCATTTCTTTCAAGAATCTGCCTGATAGTTACCGATTTCGATTGCCATTACGATAATGATATTTCTTTGAAGAATATCAAGTAATCGATAGTCCTCCACAGCGTTTTACCGCTGTATAGTGGCGTTGAGGTGAATCTGGGCACCGAACTGCAACGCACATCGGAGGCACGTTTTTTGGCAAGGTTTTCTAAGCTGAGATTTCCGACTTCCTTAGAAATTGGACGTAAAGCTAAGAGTAAATCACCGATAAGATCAGGATCAATCGTGCGATGAGATTCCCCAGGTAGGGGTTTCGGAAAAAGAAGAGGAAAGTCGATACGAGTGGAGTGACACATTACTTTGGAGAAAAGAAATGCGAACAGAGTTCCATGAAAACCATACGACGACGATAGGACCTCGAGGGTTCGATCTTTCACAAAATCCAAATATCCGTAGAGGATGAAAAACCTACAACTTTACCTACTAGAAGGTTAGTAGCTTGATATTACAGAGTTTTCAACAATTTAAATCTGAATTTAATAGCACTTAAATACCAGAAATGCCAAGACTTAGGACAGGTTGAGGTGAGGACAGGTTTAAGAGATCGTTAGTAACTTCGCGAGGACAGCACTTGGAGAATATACACTTGGCGTAGATCCAAAACGCCTCCACCTTTCGCACCGCAGCACTAATTTTACAGGCTAGAATTGTGGTCCTAAAATCGGCTCCTTCGTAACGCCCACTCGACTACCATCTAACGCCGTCGTGTCACGTGATTTCCTTCTGCTAACTGGGGGTTCTTTCACTCGAACACATGGCGGTCTAGCCTATGTATTGGTCGCCCCACTCCTTACACGAAACAGACAAACACACGAACTCGTGCACTCACTTTCGTTGTTATCCGCAAAAATTTTACAGTCCGTTATAGCGCAAATGCGGTGGGGGCGCTGACGAGGTACCCAAGCGAATTGGGTGCAACCGATGTGTGTGCCAGTAGCAGCTGTCCTGTCCATCCTTAGGCTCCGCCCACCCCTTCCACCTAAGACGCGCATGATATTTCTACCTGGATACCTCCTGACCCTGTAACCAACCACCCTCCAGCAAAAAATATAAAGGATAAAGGATAAAGAATAAAGTGTCTGGCGTTAATCAATCCGTTTGGGATGCGCCACCACGTTCACTTCAATTCAGAATTGTTTGAAGTTTAAGAACGTGTAACTGGCCTATATAATGATTTGCGGGGATAGCCGATGTGTCAGGTCAGTGTTCTTATCCTCTAAGACAAGTCTGGTACCAATTTATCGACCACGGAGGGATGAAAGGGTTGGTGAGCGCTAGAGCGGATTCGAACCTCCGATCGATCGTGCAGATAACGGAACCTCTAACCGACCGACACCCGCCTCTCTAGCAAGAAATACATCATTGCAGAAATCAGATATCGATAAAGTAACTTACGTTAACATTTTGCAGCCTTGTGACAAGGAGATCAAGGATCGATCTGTGACCTGCGTGCAATTTGATAGACATAGATATCGCAAGTGGGGACAACCTCGTGCAATATGCGCCACGGTCTCGTCATTTGCCTGAATTATCGATCATTTTAGGAAGATCCTGTTTGTCGATCTTCTTTTCATTTTTAAACTTAAATAGAACTTACAAAACATGACAGTAAGTTGATAACCTCCAAATTCTTCATATTATCGATTGAATTTGCAAACACTTGTTCAGTGAGCTGCAATGAGGATGACTTCTTAATCGAATGGCTGAAGGTTCTCGCTAACGCTCACCCCTTCACAGCCTTTCATGATCAGTGTGGTAAGATTTTTACATCCGTTTAAAACCATATTTATGCCTTTGTCTTGTATATTGTCACACCAACTAATATTCAAATACTGCAGGTTGGGGCAGCCATCACTGCAATAAATCAAAGTCTTTGCACTTTTTATCACCTGATCTCTTAGTAGGCGAGTTAAGCAAAGAAAACAAAATCAATAGTGTATTTGACGCCCACCTAATATACCTGAGCGCTCGATCCGTGATTGCAGTGCAGTTCTCTAGGTTCAAATGAACCAGTTTATGGCAATGTCTGCCAAGATTCTCGCACGTACTAAGCAGAAATTCCAGAAGATCAATCTGTCCCACCAATTAAAGGCAGGAAAAAAAGAACTTACGCATCTGTCACTCGTTTACATTTGTATAAGCTGAGATGTTCGATATTGGCACATTTGGCTGTGAAAGACCTTAATGCTGAATCCTGAAAATAATGACAAAGTTAGCTTTGAAAAAACAAACAGACTTTGAAAAACTTTGAAAAAACCGCTAAAACAGCTAAGGACTTCTCACCAATAGCTCTCCTAGAATGTTTTATTTCGATGCGATTTTTGCACACCGTTATATTCAACACTCAGAGACCAATAATTTGCCGTCCTTAATGTCATCCAAATCGCCGTACAACCGTCACTACAACGCGGTTGATGTCTTCAATACGAGCTTGGGCTCGAGTGCACCACAATGAAAGCGGTGCGGTGACTCGGGAGACAATAAGGATACAAACGACAATACATAAATAATCTCTCCTTCAAGCGAAGGCTGCGCACCTGTATATTCTCACATCCCTTTAATGAAAGCTTCTTGAGAAATCCGCCACAACGTCGAGCAAGATTTTCAACTGTTGCTGCCTGAATTTGAGATTCTTACTAGAATATTGGAAACATTTTACTGCATAGCGTTTTGGACTTTAGGATACTGTTAATTTCTGAATGTTCTTGATTTTAGAATCACCCGATGAAACATCAAGGCAATTCACTTTTTTTCATCTGAAGAGCATTTTTTATGGCACCCATTTCACGAAGCATAAAGATTGGAAGCAACTGACATATTAACGGTCTGCGCGCCATCTTCTACACTTTAAAGGCATCACTCCACGAATCTGAGGTGGTGCAGATTTCAGGTGGAGTATTCGTATACGGGATGGGAGACTACGGAGGAGGGGGATTCCGTCATTTCTTGTTATTGCCGTAAAAACGGCCCGGAAGATGCGGCGCCGCACAAGACTGGCGCGCTCCAATCGAACCTCTTGTACAAAATGGTGCGCCAAAACGAAGAGGTATCTTCCGGGCCGTTTTTCGGCAATTGGGGAAATGATGGAATCCTCCCTCTCCGTGTCCCACCTGTATAATATCCCTGAATCTGCCTTCTTTAAAATCAGCTTCTAGCAAATGTGGCACCTGCTGACAGTCTATTTTCTCACCATTGGTAGACTAGAATGGAGTGGATGGGTGTGCTGATTGTTAACGTTTTGGAGGGACGATCAGAGAACAGTTATAGAAAACAGCAACTCATTTTTCCATAATACGTCTACCTACTTTACCTAGTGTACTACAATATTCACTTTTGTTTTGATGAACTGCCGCACCTTAACATCTTTCTGGAACGTGAACAAGTCGACCCGCTGCCAATTGGAGCCGTCGAGCGCCAGCACATTCCATAAACGGCATGCTTGTGCGCATCGACATAACGTTTTCATATCGAGATAAGAGAAAATTCTGAAAGAATTGAAAACTTGATGCTGGATACTGGCGGAACAATTTCAATCTCAAAACTATTCGTACTTCGTTATCCATAGAAAAACAAAGATGAAAACGTATGCATGCGAGTGGAATCAGATAAATCATCTATCTAACATCAGTTCATCGATTGAACCTATTTCATTCGCTTATGCTGATTTTTGACCTAGGCCCCGTAGAAAGTTGCTAGTTAGGATTAGCATGCACTAATCATGTATGAGGTAATCATTTGGAGTGCGATTTATTTCCATTATATGTATTTATTGTTAGTTTTCGATTCCAGCAGTGCTTCCGGTGCAGTTCTTTCCGTTTTTTTTTTGTTTTCTTTCTTTTCTTTTTTTTGCTGCAATTTTTTCGTAAGTTCTTTACTTTACTTCTGAAGAGACTTCTTTACTTTCTTCTTTGCTTTCTTACTTTACTTTCTACTTCTTTACTCTCTCTACCTCTACCTACCGATCGCAACTTCGAAGATTTCCGTTGACGCTGCCTTTAATATGAGTTGAACAGCGTTACAAAACAGCAATGCAAAAACGGTGCAGTCAGCTCTTCAACTCACTCAAACGATACATAGCAAAAATTGAGGAGACTGATAATTTCGCAAGGACATCACCTTCAAGAAATGAATGCAGTTGGAACAGCGCTTTCTTTGCAACAAATTCGTCAGAAACAAACGTAGACAGTAGAATGCAAACCTGTCAGATATTTTTTCCCCATATATCGCAAGCAGGTTTACTTTCCCTCCGAACGACACACTCGGAAATATGGAATACCATTTATTAACGACTGAAATAGTTTACGTGGCGGTGTGGTCGTAGGGAACTCCAATTAGCATGTATTGTTGGTCTCGCAGTCAAACGTGGTAGAGTGGTAAGGAAATCCGACGCGTACAATTTTCTTAGAACAGTATGTTACTATTCAAAGAAGAAAATCAGAAATATTTCCAATATGAAAAGAGAACGAAAGAAGATCTTCATCTTTGAACAATGACAGAACCATTTATTTATTCTTTTATACTAGGTTCAATGGCGTGCCAAGAAGAACATTAGTAACAGTAACCCAATCTAAGCTAAACAGAATAAAAACACATTAGAAATTAAAAGCCAATTGTAGATCATTTTCGCATCGTAGGACTCTCAAATTCTTTTTTTTGAATTATAGTATGAAATGTCTACGTTGTTAGGTGAGAAATACGGGCAGTCAACTCTTTTATGTCGAATGCAAAATCATACTGCAAAATGCAAAATCATCAGCGATTGATCTTTGACAGTTTTAATAAAAGTGGCACTATAATGCGCTGCACCAAACGAACAGTGGTGCATCCTGTTGATCGCACAATAAACTTTGTACGCCCTAATCCTAGTTTATTTAACAGCGACTCGTCACTCATTCTTCCCATTTTCTTTTCTCTCTCCTCTTTCCTCCCCCATCCATTTAGGATCCCTTCTTGCTTCTACCCTCTCTTAGGACTCCTATTGGGAAAATCCCGACGCATGCTTGACCCTGTGCCATTCTTTGTAAGTAAAATTCCATCATACGCTTGATCCTGCTTCCGGCTACCTTGTACCATATATTTTATCATGAATAACTACACATTACTCTTTTTTCTGTGTTAGCTCAATTTAGGGCACTCTACACCTTACAGATCAGAGAAGGGAAGCTGTAACCGAACCAAAATATTCCCTTTAAAAAATACATTGAAAAAAAGCAGGAAAACAAAAATTTAGTTTTTACTAAAAAGTACTAAAAATAGGTGAAAAGAAAAGGAAAACTAGAACAGAGCTTGAAAAAGTCACATACAGGGACTTCATTGATTTTCAAACGTCACAGCATCACTCGTACAAAATCCTATCTTCAACAACCACCGAAACCCACCAAAGCTCAAGGCACAAAAATCTCCACAAAACAAAATAAAGCCATCTTACAGAAAAAAAGTGACTGAAGTATCCTGATCCATACTTACCGTAATATAAGCTCCTTCGGTAACACTTTGTTGATTAACGCTTGCTCGCTTGGCGTCGGAGCAAGTGTCGTAATTAAATACATCTAAAAAAAAATGGTACTAACACTACGAAAGTAGTAAAGACGCAGAATAAATCTAAAGATCTCTGCATTGCAAAGAATGCACATTTACGATTATTTGGTCGCACTACTACTAAGCTTTGTTAACAAGGTGTCCGTAATTCTGTAATCAGAGTGGTTCTGTCTTCATTACCTGAAGACGGCTTTCAGGGAAACTATCCAGGAAGACGCGTCCTTCTGCAATATATAGGACACTGAGACATCGACAGCTTTCAGCCCCATCAGTCATAACGACGAAGAAAACTACGCGGACTCGTCCAACAAAATGATATACATTTAACATAGAACTTTTGAGAAAAAAATGTTGACGCGACGCGTTCTCGGTGAAGGTGTGCACTGTGATCGCTCTCTACAGTGGTCTCAAACTCTTCAGATTTCCCTTCTTTTTCCTTCTTGCAGTTATTCATAATTCTTCCTATAACAAGGGATAAAGGATAAAGTCACTGGCGCATCAATCCACTTGGGATGCCCCAACGCGTTTTACTGGAATTCGTAATCGTTGAGGTTTTGGAACGTGTGTGTTGGCGTATACAATGACTTGCAGGGGACAGCCGTTGTGTCAAGTCAGTGTTTTTATCCTCCCAGACAAGTCTGGTACCAATTTATCCACCACGGAGGTATGAAAAGCTTGGTTTGCACTACGGCGGTTTCGAACCCTTGACTGTGTGGCTACAACGAACCTCTAACCGACTGCGCCACACCCGCCCCCAAACTCAGATAAATGTTTCTATTTAAAGTTGGAAAGAAAACTTTGAATCGCTTAAGAATCTGTACTTCTAAATACCTGGTTTTGTTTGGCCTGTATAGTGGGATGCGTTTTCGACTGAGCGGCAAGTCGTTTGCCACGTCGTGAACTCGTTCCGCGGCGATCAACCTTAATAAGAATGTATTAACTTCAGAATAAGGATAGAGTGAACGAGTTTTGCCGCATACGTACAGTACGTCTGGAACAATTAATTAGGACTCATTCGGTAAATTTTCAACCAAGAAGCAACCAAAATTCATTGGAAACGAAGGATTATGCTCTTGAAAGGCTTTTTAAAACACTTCCAGCCAATCTCTATTTACTTATATAGGCAGCACAATCTACAATCGATACAACCATGACAAACTGCTCATATGCAACTTTCACATGCTGCTTCTCCTGATGGACACAAAAGTTGAGGATGTGTCTATAAAGACATGCTCATAGCGAGCTTGTTCAGCACGCTTGACATATGCTCAGTAGCAGTAGTTTCCTAGTAACATTGAATTGTCCTGCTCGGATGGCAGATTTAAACGTAAATAGTCCTGAAGGTTCTAAAAAATCCTGAGGGAAATAAACAAACACTAGTCGTAAAAGTGGTGTAAGTCGACGGCGTCGGCGTCCTCGATGAGGGTATGCACTGAGCTCTCTACAGCGCGGAGAACGCCCAGCACCTCTTTTTCTCTTGATTTTTACAGTTTCCAGCACTTTTTTCTCGTAACAATGCATGAAAAGATTACATAGTCTTAGTTAAATACTGTTCGATTAGGCTATAGTATCTTCTGCTAAAATAGCGCCTCCAAGATTTTGCCTTGCAGGGATTTAACATCTATCCCTTTTTGAGAAATCGCACATGATATTCATCTTCCGCAGTCGATATACGAAGAACGAATTCTGTACGAGATGGATTTCTGCCAACTTTTTGCGCAGCCGTGCATAATTGGTCTTGTACTTAGACCCAGTTTGAGATTTTACTTTGATTCCGATTACAACAAACGCTAATCATGCACATGTACACAGAAAAATGGAACAGAGATCCCTGCTAAGTAAGATCTAAGAGGTGCCCTACCAGCAATACAAACCATGAAACGGATGAAAAAGGACTTTGTTTAGATTATGTAAGCCTATTCCTTCCGTTACTACACGAAAAAAGTGAGAACTATAAAAAACAAAAGGAAAAGCGGTCCGCAGAAAACTCCGCTTTTCCTTTTGTTGTCCACACATTGCAGAAAGCTGAATTCACGCCTTTGTCGCGTCGCGCCGTTTTGTTACAACATGTTTTACGCTGGGGAACGGTGAAGAGGGTCACGGCGGATTCTCCGCGAATGCCTCCGAGACATTACGTGTTCAGTGGATATGCCGGGGGGTACGCGAACATATCTCGACGAGGTCACGCTTCAGTCTTTCATGGAAACGCAGACAACCCCCTTAGATCTTCTTCTGGCCATAGAGATGCTAAGAACTACGGATTTATAAGGAAATATGTAAAGAAAAGTGGTGTCAGTTGCCGAATTTACTGAATAAGCTAAAGAACAATCCAGTTAAACGTACATGCCATTTTGTGTGGTGTTCTAATAAGAGAAAAGGAGCGAGTTTTGTCTAGATATTACCTTCAGTAATTCTAGAAATATTATCAAATGAATTAGGCTATAAAAAAGTTTGAAACTTAAGGATAATCTCTCTTTAGGGCCACAACCCTGTGAATACAAATCAGTGTGTGAGTAAAAGTTGTTGCACGCAAAAAATTCTAATGGAAAAGAAAGAATTGACAGAAAGATAATAATTGGTCAATTAAGGGAGTTGTGCTAATTAACATAAATATTAAATCAAACAACCCTTTTTCCCGTTTTTGGACTTTTACGTCCATTCAGAACTGTTCAAGTTGTGGAATGGTAACAATTCGCTGTCTGGTTCACAGACTTCGACAAATACGAAATGAGTTCAACTGTACATCTGTTATTAGCAACCCATAGTAAGCCTTCCTATTCAGAGTTTAGTTGTACATTGTCCACGAATATGATGACTGTGGTAACCCGCGACTATGGTTAGATATAGTTGATGTAGCCGGATGGTAAGTGTGTAAAACTGTGGGCCACCGCTGCTGAACAGATTTGCTTCTCAAAAAGAAAAAAAAGGAAAAAATCGAGGTTAAAAACAGAGGCATCGACCAGTGATACACCAATGATTCCTCCGCCATAAAATGAGACCTACTCAGAACCACTTACGCAGCTGCGCAAGGTCTTAGGTCGTTTTGACACGACAGTATTTTGCTATATTTTGTTGATAATATTTGCTTCTCATTTCACATCGTCCTCACGCACACAGTCCCGCTTGAATCCTGCAGCATACATGCAGTTGAATTTAAGAGTATAGCTTTCTGCTGGGGAACGTGCTGCGTGCAAAGTCTAGAAGTCCGTCTTTCATTTTTCACCAATATTGTGTCTAATGCAATATAAGAGCACCTAAATTAGAAAATAAACACGCCACAATCCCCTTTTCATTTATCTTGGATATCTTAGATTTGCAGAGAGTCTTTTTTCCTGAATTATTAATGAACAGCAAGAGTGAGAGCAAACCTCCGGCATGCATTCATAAAAAAGACAAGAAGAGTGCAGATCAGCGGCCCTAGTGAAAAGGGTGAATTCTAAATCGATTTACAGCAGAACACTTACCTCCATGTTTTCTATATTGATTCTCCTGAATTGAGCACCGCTCATCGATGCATATCAGACCCTACAAACAAAGGTGTCATCAAATGTATAATCAACATCTGAGGAAAACGAAAAAAAACGTGCAAAAACACCAGGAATTACAAGTATTTACCAGAAAAGTGAAATGGTCGAATGACGGAAAATGTAGTAAAGGAAATAAATAGACTACACAAGAAGTTCAAAAATCTAGTTGTATAATACTGATTTGAGATGCTAAATGCTAGGGAATTCCACACCGATCAACTATCCAAAGTCAGTGAAGCGTCAAAATATTGCCACCCGCAGCAAATCGAACGTGTACTTTGTATTAGATTGAGTCGGAATTACACGGATGATGTGGTATTGATGACTTGTAGAGATCATAACTCAGCAATGAGCTAACATAAATGGACGCGCGGGCTACCGTTCGATAAAGTATAGAGGGTTCTTCTAAGTACAGAATAACAAACACATCGAACTATAATAGTTCCTTTCCTGCCACCATGCTCCTTCAAGCCGTCGCCACTCAACCCCCCGCTACGCCAACTCTTTCTTTGTCTACCAGGCCAATAACCCGCGAATATCAATAGACGTCTATTCTAACGTTCACCGGCTTCCCCAATAGGAAGGCAAAGGTGCGGATGCAGAAGACATCCCTAAACCCAACATACAAGTATATGCTCTGCATCAGGCGGAGCGTACACGGCGTCGAATACTGGGAGTAGCTCGTCGAGGGATGTACAGTGACTGCAGACGTCTTGAGAAACTGAGAAATTTAAAAGCAAATCTCGAAATCTACTGCTAAGGGTGAACTGATGAAGTTCGGCTGGATAATTTTAACGCACCGACCGTATTCACCAGACCTGGCTCCCATGGGTTACCACATTTCTGCCCATCCCCAACGTCATCTAGAAGGGCAAGACTTCCAAATCCGCAACATCAAAAAGGCAGCCGAGAAGTTCTTCAAGGATCAGTCCCCAGCGTTGTGGAGCAAGGCCATCTAAGATCTGCCTAAACGTTTGCAGAACACCATTGATGCCAATAGAGCATACTTCAAATGATTCACAATTCTCGTTTAAAAATTGTAGGATAAATAGAAATATTGTCAATTTGTCCGAGAAGTTTCGAATCAACCTAGTATTATTTGTGAATATCCTAACTTCTATTTTGCGATGGTCAACGGAAGATACACAGACAATGTCATTCCAATACACACTCACTGTGTACGGGAATGATTTCTCAATATTCCGCTCCCACATTCCTCTACTGAAGCTAGGACGAAATTGTTAGATGAGGAATAACCGTAAGGGTATTATCACACAAAAAGAAACATTCACATGAAAGACATTTCGACATCAAAGACACTGGTTTCACTGGTCAAGAAAAAAAAAACCTTACTTCAAAAAAGAAAAGAAAGGAACGTGCGAGCCTCATAGAAAACAATACCCAACATGCCCAAGTTCAGGAACTAACGGCTCTTGCCGGTTGAGCAAGGTTTTGAAGTGATCCCTCCAAATTGGAGGGTTGCTTCACCGACAGCCCCTCCATTGGCAGTGTTAAGGACAGGAGAACATCTTTTCATTTTGCCGCTATACTGTTTTAGTAAAGCATAAGCTTTCTTGTCTTAGTTCTTGTCTTACCACACCTTTTCAAACTCCTTCTATCTCGACGTCCACTCGTTATCGCGGTTTTGTTGCAGTTGACGACGCAACTTCCTTCTAAGACGACAAATACAGAATCGCACGCAGATTTTGTTTCCGCAGATGCGAAGGCAAACTTCTTCTGCGGCAATAAAACCGGGAGCGTTTCCCTTAGCTTCATGGATGCACTTTGTGAAGGAATCCGCATCGCTAAGCTTCTTCCTGGTCCGGCATTTATATTACTCTGCGCTGAAACATGTCCAGGAACCTCAACTTCAACTTCTTACTTTAATTGAAATCTCCAGCATTTTCACTCATACATATTTTTTTGTAGCACTGCCGCACTTCGTATCTGGTCGTCGTACGCTGCGTCGCGACACGACAGGCGCGGCAACTCCTCACTTTGCACTTCGCTCGCACTCTGTTTATGGCGGCTGTCGGAATGTGATACACCTCAAACTGGCAACTGCACTCACGGCCACTCTTGTGGCTATTATTCATGGACGGACGCCATCGACGTGTACGTCATCCGTTCTAACAATGCGAACGACAGATACTTGGAATATCATTCCAATCTGATTTTTTAGAGAAACATTGTGGTAAGTACTAACCTGGAAGTGTCGGGGTGAACACCGATAGGTATCCAAAGCGGCTGTCAGAATGTCCTTAGGAAATGTGTACGTTGATAACTGTTCCCTGTAGAACTTCTCCAAGTCCATATAGAAAGCTTCGACTTCTTCGTAGCTTGATGTTGGAGCGTAAGCGACGAAGTCAAAGCTGGGGTTGAACCACATCTTTTGATCTTCATCCACAGATGTCCGATGCGGGCAATTAGTTGTTCGAAGGAGCCTATGTTCTTTGCTATACTTGTGTTGACGAGGATGCCAACTCCACCAACACCTCTACTGTCGCATGTTCCTGAGAACAGTTCTTCTCTAATTTTATATACGGCGTTGAGAGGGTTGCGTCGTCTCGTCTCGGTAAGTTCAATGATAGTACTTAATCTTCCTGGCTTGCTTCATCAGACTTCGATCTCCGCTTCAGATGCAAGCGTACGTGCGTTATAAGTACAGATCGTCATCTTAGTCCTTTTCGGTAGCCTATATGACTCCTGCAACCCGACGTGCGGGGTACAAGGATGTCATGAGTCAGTCCTGGCTTAGCAGAAACGGAGTCCATCCCCTGAATCCACCCGTGAATCTGGGCAGACACAAGGTCGCTTTTGTTTCGCCACTAACTGGCTGTGATCCCTCTAATGAGGGAGATCCGTGGGAGAAGGAAAAAGGAAAAAATCGCAGCTATTAGAATATATATGTATATATATCCATCACTTTTCTGTCATTCTTGAAAGTATGACGCCTTTTCCCGTTATTTTTACTGAGCATTCTTCATTTACGAACAACGTTTCTCATTGTGGAGCTCATGTTTTACCATTTCATTTACTTATAAGCTCGTTTTGTCAGGGTATCCAAGCAGAAATATCATGCATGTCTTCGGTGGAAGGGGTGGGCGGAGCCTAGGGATGGACAGCTGGACAGGCGTAGCAGCGATTGCTGCTGCAGGCACACACATCGGCTGCATCCAATTCACTTGGGTATCGCCTCAGTGCCCCCCAAAGAGCGGAGGTTGTTAGGTCGAAATACCTTCTTTTAGGAGCGAAGAGATCAATGAAGGTGAATTTCTCGACTAAGGAGAAAAACGGCTGATCTTCGGTGGGACAAATATATAAGTAACGAAATTCACAGCAGTTAATCCACGTTATGGCTGCCGTATTCACATATTTTCGAAGTAAGCAAGCCAACAAAAAAGTGAATGGTACTTACGTAGAAGATTTAAGCACTAAATATCGACTCCAAGTTTCGCAAGAAAAATAATAAGTGTGACATGACTGCATAATCCGGACAGTAACAAAAATGTCATGGAAACAGCATTCCTATACTACAAATGCAGACAGTGGGGCAGGTCACGGGGAACAAAGGTGATAACAACAAGCAGAAGTACAATTGCACAGAATTAGCTGAAAACGTGACCTTTGCTGAAACGCGCACAAATAGAGTTTTAGTGTCTTGTGACAGTACTTCTCAGTATTGAAGCAATAAGGGAATAAAGTAGAACTGGAGCGGTCCCACAGACTAGGAATTCCACCTCATAAGCATCAGCCAAGAGCTAAACAATAGATCAAGTACCTGATGAGGAAGGTTGCTGTCTGTAGATAGCAACACTTTCGAAAAGGAAACTGGCACCTAATATATAGTCGGGTCAAAACGACATGAAGCACGTACGCAACTGCGTACGCGGCTTCTTTCGAGGCGCTTCGGTGTTGCGTAGCGGCTTGGACCGTGGTGAAACCCTTTCTGGCACCACCCATCGGTGCAATTTGCGACAGTCGCAACCAGTCGGTTACAAATGGTGCCTCAACCGCACGTTTCGAACATGTACGCAATTGCACCGCAACTACACTCGTGATTCATGTCGTTTTGACCAGACTATATAGTCGGGTCAAACGAAATGAATCACGAGTGTACTTGCGGTGGAATTGCGTACATCTTCGAAACAGCACGGTGGAGGCAGCAGTTGGAACCGGATTGGGACTGTCACAATTGCAGCGATAGGAGTCCCAACAAGGGTTCCAACACGCTCCTAGCCGCTACGCTCCACCGAAGCGTCTCGAGAAAACCTGCGTACGCAATTGCGTACGTGCTTAATGTCGTTTTGACTCTACTATAAGCTACTACGAAGATCCAGATGTTACGTGAAACTGAAGAAAAAATGTACAAGAAACATTATACCCGACGATTATAGCGAATGTTTTAGTCAGGATGACTGTGATTGATTGTTCCACAACTCAACTTCTCCCTTGTTTGATACTCACTCTTCCTGTTTGGACACATTCTTCTTCATCACGAAAAGTTGTAGGAATTATTGACGTTTCTGCACTCTGCAGCGACTGATAATGTTAATCGCCGCTCTTCTCCACTTCTAATATTAGCAACAATAAGATTTTTCGTTGCATCTGAGCCATTGAACGAGCTACGCCCTCATCCGGGAAAATCGACTGTTTACAGAATTCCACCAATCGCCGCAGATAGACAAACAGAGCAAAAATGTGTCAGTGACACTGACGTTTTCCACGGATATAAGAGACCATCAACAAAACAGACATGTATTTATTGATTGACAGATGTTAAATCCACATTACCTATAGAAATTCACACCACTCACGAAGCTTCTGCGTTGACATTCCAATCTGGAACGTTAAATGAGATTATCCTACAAGGCACAAAAAAAGTACCTTCAGGCATAGATCTGGTTACAAAACAAAAACTTGGGAAAAGCAAGAGACGGAAGTGATCTAAGAAACACAAACGTTGATGGAATTCCTTCGCAGGAATCTGCAGAAACATCAATGATAGTCAGATGTCAATCAATATGACTGTGTGTGTGTCGATGTGGAAACAATTAAAGGTTAGTCTTACATACTTCAAAAGATCATGAAGATGAATACTCATGTTTACAACTTACAAGAGCGTTGTTTAGATGACGCTGCGGAAAATAAAAACATCGAGAGTTGAGAAAACGATGACACGATAACATTAGTGGCTAACTGACACTGAAGGTAAGTCAAATGTCTCTAACATCCTACAATGGAAAACCCTAATAAAACAAATAAATAAACGAATAGAACAGCCCATAACCAATACACAGACAGCGGTCGTCCGACGTGCGCTCAGCTGAGCGAATAGCACTCGTGTCTGGCACCATCCTTTACGAGGAACGCTCTCTCTCGCCACTCTGGTGTTCTGCTGTACTCCAGCGTAGCACGCGTTTTCTCGTCCCTGGCTGAAATGTTTACGCGATCACCAGTAACGAAATTCAGCCGATGGTCATTCCTGTCCTGTGACCAGGGAGAATGTGCCCACACAGAGGTCGCACCTCTTCAAAGCATCACCCCACGAATCTGAAGTGCTACGGATTTCAGGTGGAGTATTCGTACACGGGATAGTAGATTATGGAGAGGAGGTGATTCCGTCCATTTCTTCCTAATAGCCGTAAAAACGGTCCGGAAGATGCGGCGTGTGCACAAGGCTGGCGCGCTCCAATCGAACTCCTTGTAGAAAATAGCGCGCCAGAACGCCCGAAGCCGTATCTTCTGGGCCGTTTTTTACGGAAGTTAGGAAGAAATCGACGGGATCACCCTCGTCTCCTTAATCTATAGTCTCGTGTACGAATACTCCACCTGAAATCCGTACCACCTCAGATTCGTGGAGTGATGTATTTAAGCGACTCCTCTGGATTGTGTACTTAAATGGTGATGAATCTTCAATGCACCCAGAGCAATCTTCAATTGCATCGGTACCTAATTTCTCAGGATTTTCTCACTTGTACGGTCCAAAATCACGCTCCAAACAGAGAGAAACTGTGAAACTTGGCTGCAAATCCGCTCTGACCGTTGTGGAGTTCAAGTGAGCATAACCAAACCGTTTATAGTGTTATAACGTGGAGAACATCTAAAAGTAAGTCACATACAGTAAGAGGAAATACCAGAATCTCCACGAATTTGATGACTTAGACGCAGCACCCCACGAATCTGAGGTGGTGCGTGTTTCACTTGGGTTATGCCTATACGGTGCCGTAGATTATGGGGAGGAAGGTGATTGCATCCATTTCTTTGTAATTGCTGTAAAAAACGAGCCGGAAGGAGCGGCGCGTTCACAGGCGGAGCCGGCACGCTCCAACCGAACTCGTTGGAGAAAATAGCGCCCGCAGCGCCCGAAGCCGCATCTTCCGGGCCGTTTTTTAAGGCAATTAGGAAGAAATGGACAGAATCACCCTCCTCTCCATAATCTATGACACCGTATAGGCATAACCCACCTGAAACCCGCACCACCATAGATTCGTGGGGTGATGCCTTTAATGGATTCAAGAATGTGATACACGTGATGTCAAGCAGAAGTGTGGTTTCCGCGCTCCTTAGTAGAAATGTTGACCTACTGTCGATACTTCCATCCCACTTCCTGGAGCGTATCCTTTCCTCATTTTGCTTCATTTCCATTTAACTACTTGCGACAGGACTTTTCGGGGAATCAGCTGGAAATCCACGACCGTTTCTAGACCGTTTCTTTCTAGATACATTACTGTGATTCTTACAACAGTTTTTTTCGATTCCACTCCAAATCTTGCACATTTTTGCACTGCGGGACCTCTCCTGGCAGAACTGAGTAAGAAACTTTGCTGATTTCTTCGTTCAAATGGCTGTGTAGTTGATGTTGTCAACTCGGACAGCATAGTTGAAACGTACTAGTATAGAAACTGATCTCCAAAAGTGTTATACTGCATCACTGGCATAAATTTTTAAGATAAATAGCCGATTCATATTGAAAAATGTTTATGAATAACAACAACTCCCATACTCTTCACATTTGTGGCGATATGCACGCACTTCAGATAACTGCTAACCTCATACCATCTGCAGCTAGTTCACACCCGTTTTTTTTTTTGGTCGGAATCATACTTACGCTATTCACAGTATTTGAGTGGCATGACTTTAGTCAGTGATTTCAACTACCTACTAATACAAATCCACAATTTTGAACAACTGCCTATTTCACGCCATAACATCAAATGCAGCGCAGGCCTGTACTGATAATTTTTGCTTTGACTGGAAGATTACTTAAAAGTAGAAGTAGATTGAAAAACTATGTTAGAGCCTGAATAAACCTGCTGGAAGGACGTTTAAAAGGGTCGCGGCGGATTTTCCTCGTTGAGCTCTCTGAGCACACAAAACTTTGCACTAGAAGACATACAAAGCTTAACATCTTATGTACAAAAAGTTTTGTTCTGCAGCTTGCAGAGAACACGTCCTCATTCATGACATGGTCTGCTTCAACCTATCTCGCATTCGACTTCCTGTATGGTAAGTCATCGGCGAGCTCACCGAACATATATGGTCGGACCAAAAATCGGAGATTTCCCTCACCTTCCATTATCGCTTGCCTAAGTTGCATAGTTCTTACAGGGTTACGACGGACAAAGAAGCTACGACGGTCAGCTGCAAAGGAACACCTGCACATTTTGCCGCGCGCGGGCTCCTTTTGTTCACATGTGACCTCATGCGAAATAAAACTGGGTCGTTGTGTGCGTGTGACTTCTACGCCGGTGCAGCATTTGAAGAAAACTGTGAAAACGGCTTTAGAAACAGGACGAGACAATGCGTTAACTCATTAGTAACAGCGATGCACAATGCTTAAAAAACCTTCCATACATGTGCAGTTGTAGAGTATGAGAAAACGTGCTCAACTTGCGCTCAATGCTTACGCCACTCAGCAATGAATCCCTATAGAAAGGGGTGTAGAAGACCGTAAATATCCAGAAAATGACTGCTAATCAATGATTTAATTGACCCACAGTTTACGTGTTGCATTTATTATAAATGGTAACAACAGAATATCGACACATATGAAATAATCTAATCGAGACAGAAATAGAAAACTATAGTAATTTAATTTTTAAAACACTAATAATTTTTCAATGAGAAATATAAAATCCAGCTTTAAGAAACTGTTACAAGACCATCTTCATGAATTTAGCAGATAGCACACCTAACAAAAACACGAATGACAGGATTCGTAACATTTATTTATTTGAAGAAGGTAGTCAACAAACAAAAAAAAAAGAGGAATGGCAAAAGCAGTGTAGAGAATGAAGTAAGAATGAGCAGAAGAAAAACAAAGAGAGCTATGACGTAGCCAGACACTCGGAAGCCGAACGCTTATTCTCATGAATATTCGGCTCGAAGACCACGGCTGCTGATCTTGAAGCGACCGCAATTCTGTGAAGGATCCTTCACCTGCACTACATATTATTACCTGGTCTGATCATCAAGTGAAGAATAAATGAAAGGTGGTGAGGAAGGCAAAGATGCTTTCCGAGCAATTTTTCTCACCTCCTTTGAAATCTCGTACTTACCTTCAAAACACGAACTCCTCGCACCTTACTGTCGTTCTCCACCAGTATACTCCTTTGTATCTGTTGAATCCAGTTCCTGGTTAACTCGCTTTCGTGATCTTTTTGCTGAATATAATATTGGTAGATTTTAGCTAGCATATAAATAGCAGGTCATCTTTGTCTGCTCTCCAAATGAATCTATACGGGGTTTTCACTATTTCAAGGCACATGGTTGTAGACTTTTGGAGAAGAACGGAGAAATGGACTCACAGAACAGGTTGTCACGACAGTGCAGCCAGCCTCAGTGAGAGTGTTGATCTTGTTTAAAATCACTCCCATAATGGAAGATCCTTAAAGTTGAGGATTTAGCAATGAAAATAAAGCAATTCTCATCGGAAGCTGTCAGAAGTTAGCATTAAAATTTTTGTGACATGAATACAAGTTACAATTCTCGTTTCAAACAACAGCTAATATTGCTTTCCATAAGTACATTTGTAGTCAAAATGAATTATCTTACTTTTGAATAAAATGATGTCCCACTGCATCGTCGTACTGCATTCAATATTAAGAACAATTTAAGATAGACTTTAATAATACATATTCGTGCCTCTTTTTTCTTTATCATTTCCACTGGAAAACTTCCGATTCAAACCTTCAGCGAAGATAAAGTACTTCAATTCTGAAGAGGTCACGGCCTTTTACGCTACCAGCATACGAAAATGAGGAACGAGTGCGTGCTTAAGAAACACTTGGCTGCAAAATAAAAGAAAAAAAAAACTTTAGATTCTTTCTGCTAGATTGTTGCCGAAAGACATCATTTGCGAGTTCCGCATATTCTTTATCAGCACCGTTGATTCTCACTAGAGGTCTAATTTCGCCCAGATCGTTACGTTACAGAATGAACCAGGTTATTGCTTGAAACGGCAGCGGGTAAAGAGGCCTCTAGATTTTCGAGCATGCTCCCGATCACACCTTGTCTGAGCAACGAGCGATTCAGTGTATGTATGTGTAGCGATAGAGTGTGAATAGATTGTATAGTGTGGAGATACTACCTAAGTAACACCTATGAATCTTATCTACCGATGATCTTACGCAGCATCGCCGGCTAGGATGTAATCTACATTGTTCTAGAGAATCAGACACATCCACTGGAATTTTCTTATGGAAATTTTGAGAAATGTTGTGACGTAAAGTGATCTTAAATTAGCAACTGACTAGAAACTAGAAAAATCTTCATGTGAAATGTGAGAGAGATGCATCTAATAGCTACAAATTACATCAAAATTCAGTTGAAAACACAGAACATCCCAGCTTTCAAGAGTAACTGGGATGAAGAAAATAGATATCTAGCGGAATCCAAGCCTTCTATAGCTTGTTCCCACGTGGAACTTACGAATAATGGTGGTAATTGTGAAACACTTAAACAAATAGGAACGGAAGAAAGTAATAAAAAGCCTGTCGTATGGATGGAAATTGGTGCTGAACTGTATTTCCGATCTCTTGAAGGTAAAAGAGTTCATTTGATAAGATTTCTAGACTTTCTGAAGGAAATAGCTAGACAAGATTCTTGCAGCTTGGCTTCGTCGAGGGATGTTTGCGTCTCCTCAGACATATTCACCGGGTAAATAATATTTCGGAAAGATCGAGCTACCTCTCCGTTTCTCGCTTGCGGCAACGTTCCACGTCTTTTTGACGCCTCGTTCCCCATCACCGGTCGTTTTAGTGCTGAGTATGTAGTCTTATCCCTTCGTTCAAAGTTTACTTGCATGCTTCACCCTGGTATTCTCAACGATGCAACCAAAAATGAAGAGAAGAAAATATATTTTATCAGCGTCAGACCAGAAAAAACTACAATGGATCTGCACTCAATTTATAGTCAATGGAATCTAACACAATTGTTGTCGTGGCGGATGAGTATTACAAACATGTCATTCTCGTATATTAAGTGAACGGTCCTCCTGTGACATCTGTCCCCCTAATCCAGAATTATGCACCCTTACTGATTTCTAATTTTTCAAAATAACAAGACAGAAGTAGACAGATGGAGCACTAAAGAGTTCTAATGCAACGGTAAACTTACTTCTAACATTTTCCCCAAAGAGACGCTCATCACACATTTCGAAGACGCCATCAATTATCACTAGGCGAATGCAGTACTCCACAAAATAGTCCTTAACGATATTTTAGTAAACGTTATAAATTCACTCGTTTATTTCGCTCCAATCATTTTAGGCAGTGTTTAAATACAAATACAGAATGTTCTATCGACTTACGTCTATAAGTCCTAGAATCTCTATGAGCTGTTTGTGATCGCTGACACGAGCGATTGTTACACGTTCAAGAGCCTCCTTGAAAAAAAAAACGCCAAGAATTCATCTAGAGGAGACAAATGATCACATTCTCAGAAGAATGAAAACGAAAATGAGCTCTTGGTTTGCGTTGGTTTTCTGACTATTTGATGTATAGTGTATAATTATGAGTTTTTTTTTTTGAGATAGAGAATTTCAAAGGAAATGCATGCAATAAAAAGACTACCAATAAGTTTGTTCAACGAAATGAGGATTGGAATTGAATCTGGGCGCAGCAGTGTAGGTGTAGGAATTAGAAACTGCGCGGTGGAACGTAGCGGTTGGCAGCCCGCAGAGTTCGGAGCCGCGTGAGCGCTCGGTTTGGTGGTTATTGACTATTTAAAACTGTGCATCCAATAATCACCAAAACCTCAGAGTTGCCAAACCGCGCGTTCGCGCGGCTCTGAGCTCTGCGGGCAGCCGTTGGGATCGAATGGTGACCTTCGCTAGTATCACTTATCGTCGCTGTTCGAATGAAGCTAACGATGGTCACACTTCGATCCAAACCGCAATGCTTCGGGCGCAGGCGCTTAGACAACTTTAACGAACATCGGTTCGAAACTACAGTATAGAATTATGCACAACTACTGGGTTCTAATTTTTCAAAATAAGAAGACAGAAGTAGAAGTCCAAATGACCCGAAGTTGTGCGGTTGCACAAGCGGCTGGACTTCCACGGTGCAATGGTGGAGCGTAGAGGGGACTCTCGTTAGCACCACTCATCGCTGCAGTCCGAGTGAAGCTAGCGAAAGTTTCATCTCGACCCCTGCCGCTAGCTCCACCGCCCCATTTCGAGCGCTTACGCAACTGCACAGTGTTCCAAGTCATTTTGACCCGACTATAGTCGGGTCAAAACGACTATCGAAAAGCAAAGAAAAAAAAGTAAAGCAAAATAATTCCACTATTGAGTTTTTGATGATAATAACACCAATATTTTTCTAATCCTCGAGCATTAATGCATGAAGCTCGGAAAAGTTGTTACTGTTGAGTATTTAAAGACATCACCAATCACGAATCTGGGGTAGTACGGGTTTCAGGTGGGTTATACCTATAGGGGGTCGTAGACTGTGTGGAAAAGAGTGATTCTGTCGGTTTTTTCCTGTATCAGTGGAAACAGACGACCCCGGAATGCCATTTCTTATGACGGCTTATGTTGCAATGCGGAACGTTTGCGCTCAGCCCAACGCGGCAGGCGGGGAGCGGCGCAAAGGTGGCGCGCAATTGAGGACGTCGTAACGAACAGCGTTCTAGGGTTGTCCGTTTCCACTGATTGAAGGAGAAATGGGAAACAAGAAATCACCCTCCTCTCCATAATCTACTACCCCGTATAAGAATGCTCCACTTGAAATCCGTACCACCTCAGATTCGTGGGGTGATGCCTTTAAACACATTCATGTGAAACCTCACTACGCTCGTAATCCTCTGCAAACAAAACATTTTCAATTACAAGTACGACACTATGAAAATATCAGATTGCAGTGCAGCAGAAAATCCTGTACGGTTGCAATGTACATTGTGTGAGTCATATTTTAGACATGTTTTGCATCATTTGAAAATTCAAAACACAATATCTTTAACAGAGCGAAAATTACTACACCTAATCTTCGGAACAAAAGAAAAACCCACGAATGTTTTGTCAATAGTCTCACCAGAACCCTTCGCGTACTCAACCAATCGATGAGCTCGAAATGAACCATTCGAGTCTAACCATGCCACATTGAACGTCGTATGGAAAAGGAAATGTGTGACGAGAGCATAGCATAACTATAAAATTTTGTTGTGGATGACAGTGTACATATGAAGTTACTTAGTTACTAAAGTAAATGTTTGATTGTAAATAAATAGCTGACTGACGCTATGCATTGTTTGGAAGAACAGCTTTCATCAGCCCCATAAGATATTCCAAGATATTCCCAACTCTTGCGAACTCGGAAGCGGCTGAGAAGGCATTTGTGACGATGTAAAACACGGTAATAACAGCAACCTAAAGTGGCGCGGTGACGACAGCGGACTCTCACTCATGTCAGTCGGCATGCCCTCTTTGGCTTGTATTTTGGCGCGCAAAAAAAAAAACTTTTTAGAGCGCGGGAACCGTTCTTGCCGTTAGACCGTTTCATTTGCATGATGGCTGCTGCCAGCTCACTGACTCTTCCTGATTTCACTCTGATTACACTCAGTGGCGCACTTATTTCTCGACGCTCTAACCTACTTTTTTCCTTAGTAATTTTAGTTTACATGTGGTCCTCTAAGACTAATACTTAGGCCTTAGGGCCCGATTGATTTGATTATTTACTTTGAGAAAGGGCGCCACTGAGTGCTCCTCCCTCCAGACTTACTTAGTTTTACTCGTCCAATTAAGAATTTGACGAGTGGTACGCTGATCGTGGATTGCTATGAAAGTAGTGGCCATGCCCCGGGTGCGTATCGTTAGGTACTCGCAGCCTTCGCGACAACCCATCTTTAGGGGAAACAACTGACTGGCAACGGCTAATTGCGCTGCGCAGCAGTTAATAGCGTTAGCAGAGCACTGCGCTGCGTTCGCCTTACGCTCCGCCCATCACATCGTCCATGTTTGGCCCTCATCGTCTAATGAAGTGCAAAACATGCCACACAGGAGCATCTTCGTTATCCCTGGCATTGCTTCTGAACGGAGTATCGATCGTTTACGTATAGAGATACATCGAACGATTGCACACGAAATCCCAGAAATAGAAAATAATAGTGTTTTATTTATGTAAAACAAACAAATCGAAACTTTTACAAACTACTGCAGTATCTTACATGAGTTTAATGGTTTGTATAATTACAAATATACATGTATATCTTCTATGTAGTTTTTTTTTTCTCAACCACAAATCTACATCTTTCAAAAACCAGGTTCTCAGTTCTACACATTTTAACTTTTATTCTGGAACGTTATCAATTTTCAGCTTCATTCATGTTTTCTGATGTTGTTTTTTTCTTGAACAAATCTTCTACGTTCTTTCTTCATTTTTAGCATTTTCATTTTCAACGTCTTTTGCCACTTGCTACGTTGGTACCTTTTCGTTCTTTGAACCTTCCTAGAAGTCAACTCTCTCACTTAATTGCAATACAAAAACGGCACATGACCTCAGTGATGTGGTGATGGGTAGGCGCGGCTTAGTGATCATAGGTGGACTAAGATATCCCTGCCCTCCCCTGCCGACAGCCTCTTCTGCAGGCACTTTTTCGGCTGCGGGTACCTAACGACCGCCCCCTCACCATGCTCCAACTATGGAAATCCCTGTAAGGTCACGAAATAGACGAAGGACGATCAACCTTCATAAAGGCTAATCCAAAGGCCCTCTTCAGGGTCACCAACTTGCTAATACAAATCGAAAATGTCTGGATAAAAGTTGTTGCATGCATGCTTCATGCTTGGTATTCGTGGAGAAAATTCCAATGGAAAAGTATTTTCGATTCTTTTTTGTTGGAGAGTACTACATTATATGACTTGTAGTCGACATGAAGCACGGACAGTTGCGCACGCGGCTGCGCTCGAAGCGGTTCGGTGGAGATGGTTGGAATCGAGGTGGGACCATAGCGAACTGCAGAGATGGATGGCGGTAGCGAGGATCCTTACACGATCACAACCGCTACGCTCTACCGCGTTGCTTCGAGCGGAGCCGCTTTCGCAACTTTTTTTCAGAATGCTATTGCAGTGTACCAAACTTGCGCCCCACCCCGCTTGAAATGAAATGAATTGCCCATCGGGGAGTCCGAGTGGATTTTTGACGAGTCGCAGTCGGAGGCAGGGCGCAAGGGTGGCGCGTTGCAATAGAGGACATCGTAGGGAACCACATTCCGAATGCTTCTGTTTACAGTGATGCAGGGAGAGATGAGCCAGGTCCCACCCGTTTTGCAATCTACTCCCCCGTATAGTCTTTGACCCTTGGAAATCCATACCACGTCAGATTCGTGGGGTGAAGCCTTTAACGCATGCCTTCGCCGAGGGCGCGGCCCATAACCCCCACGATGGTAAGCGTTTTACATCGTGTGTATTTTGATAAGTAAGCAATAGATTTCAGCTGACCTGAGTTTTTCCAGTGCCAGCATCACCCATAATTTCAGATATTTCTCCGTACTGCAAATTATTCGATAAAACTTCGTCGATGACAGGCAAGCCAGTCTGCAGTCCCAGTGGTACACCAAGAGCGACCAAGGCGTCAATGGCAGACTCATTAGTGCCCATTAATGCTTCTCAGTTCCAGTATTTACCTCAACGAAAACGACACATTTGGGGTACATGTTCAAAATAAACACATTGATGAATACGTACGACAGAAATATAGTCAGGTAAAGACGATCTGGAACTCGGCGGAGTGCCGTAAGCGGCTGAAGCAATAAGCGAAGCGACGCAATAAAGCTAGCGGTTGGGTCAAGGTGGGACCATCGCTAGCTTCATTCGTACCGCACCGATGAGTGATGCTATCGTAGATGACAGCTACTTTCGGTACTGAGTGCGGTACATTTACCGATATCACACTGTCATACTTCAAGAGAGAGGGCTCCTGGGAAAAGATATCGATGTTCGCTTATTCGTTCTCTATGTGCATTTAAGTTTTGGCTCGGGCAGCTCTGACATGTCAGCCCATGATATCCAGGTGACAGGCATCTCCTGACGATTTCCCAAATCCTTGGAGACGTACTACAAACCACATTCCCATTCGGTGTTGTCCATCGCGGTGTTTTCCCTAAACTCTGCTAACGGAACAAGAAGCTTCCAACTGATGTGATTTTGGAACTCCGCTTCTTGAACTTCACAGTTCCATCTCTTTTATACAGGAACAAGAATATTCTTTGAAGGCATTGGTCCGATTCTGTTTAGCAGTTCGGGACAGTCGTTAAGCAGAACCTACTACTGACGATGAATGTGACCGACTTCATTATGGAACTCTTCACAGACCTGAATCTTCCCTCCGGAAGAGAAGATTCTGGAACGTGCGTATACTATTCGAATGTTCAGAGTCTCAGTACTTTTGAACACTCGTATCTAAACTTACACCCGGCTGCGGGAGGCTCCGCCCCTTGGACCAATGCTAACGCCCTGCGAAATTCAAAATGGTGTACTGAGTAAGTGCTTGCTCTGTTGTTTCGGAGGAAACTTAGAGAAGCTTAGAGAAAGGTAGAAAGTGAGTGCTTTACGGTGTTTTACGTATTCCTACCATAACGAAGAGAATAAATATCGCAATAAACCTCAATCCAAGAAAGAAAGGAAGTATGATCTTCGAATTTCAAACTGAGTAAAAGGATTAGTAAAAAAATTCATTATCTTCCTCCTCTTTTACATTCCTATTTCGCTTGATTTGTTATCTTTTCATTCTATTTGTTCTTTTACAGGCCGACTTCTTTCGACATAATTGAGCTAACTGCCGTTTTCATTTGATTTCTACAGTATCAAGTATTGGCACAGTACTTGTACACCCGCTTTTAACCTCGCTACTGTTTTAGCTTTAGTAACAGGAGAAGAAACGACGTTATGTTCTTCACGTTTCTGCCAATTTTTCCAACTACGTAATAGCATCACCAGAGCCGAAGTGCATCAATAGCTTTGATTTGATTCTAGGTTTTTTGAGCAGAGGTTTGAAGATGGGAACTGGTAAAATTCGGAAACAGAAATGAGTAGTCACAATTTCGCACAAACGAAGAAAGGAAACTAAATCAAGCTTTGGGATTCGGTGTTCAGATGAGTATTCATTGTAAATTTCGCACGTTTACTTCCTATGAAATATTCTAGGACTAACTTAAAATATGAAGAGAGCTTGATTTCTTTTTCTGTCTCCAAAATTAGTTGAATAGCAGCAGAAAACTGCTCTCCCTAAGAAAAAATATTGAAAATATTTACAAGTTGAAACTTCAAGTGAAGTGTGAAAACGCTATCTAGTTTTGTCATGGACTGCACTGGCTTTCTTCTGTACTTTTTTTCATTATCTTGTGTCAATGTAGGAGATGTATAATCTAGGATGTTTTGTAGAAAAAAGCACTTTCTCCAATTAGAAAGAGATACTGGAAAAAGATCTTTGCATTCATTTGAGAAACTTCCGCTATTTTTTTTATCCGAATTGTGTTCATTTACCTTCGATGTTCTTGTCATATGTTAACGTAATTTAAGTGCCGATTATCATGCAGTACGCATTCCCTAGGTAAGACCAAGTAAACAGCGCAATTACGTGCTGGAAAATAAAGACAAAATGAGGAAAGGAGAGTAACGTTAAGAGCAAAAAGGAGAGCAGGAACAAAAACAATAATGGATGTAAGAACAGTGAGACACACGAAAACGAAACAAACATGAATGAAGTAAACGTGTGACATAACGAGTAACATACTAGGTAAACTTGTGGTATAAAACGTGATGTATGAATAAAAAAAGAATTTGGAACCATAAGCCTTTCAAGGAGACAGAAGGTAAAAGTGGACGTAAAACCAAGAAAAGGAACAAAAATACAACTTTAAAAGATAGAGAAAAAAGACGAAATGATCATAACAAGTAAGACAAAGGAATAAGACAAAACAATAAGACAAAGAAACGATAAAAGTAGAACGGAGAAACAAGACAAGTAGGACAAAGATGAGGCAAACTATAGAAGGAAATAAAAATGTGAATTAAATAAGGGAAACAATGCAAGAACAAATGGAAAAAAGAGAAGAAAACTGGACAGAGGAAGAGTAAAAGATGTTAGCTATGTAGTTACCTGAAGTAATCTTTCCCAACTGCATGATGAGGATCAAAAACCTCAAATTCCAGTTTCATCCGTTACTTAGTTTGAAATTCGGAGATCATAATTCCTTTCTTCCTTGATTTACGGTTTATTGTGATATTCTCCTAGTTTATGTCACGAGCAGGTGAAGCACCGTAAATCACTCTTTTTCTTTTTTTTCCCTTTTTCTAAGGTTAATCTTCTGATACAGCAGAGATAGTAGTTACTCACCATTTTTAATTTCGCGGCGCTTTAGCATTGGTCCAAGGGGCGGAGCCTGTCGCAGCCAGGTGTAATTTTACGAGTCTTTTGAACTAAATGCCTAAATAGTTTTTCCCACGCAGTTCACCTTAGTGGAACTGTACGCAGCGCTCTTCCTAGTTAGGAGAATTTCTTGTCACTGTGTCGAGTGAGAAAAGCCACAGACGGATTGCTGAGTTTCCACGCTGCACATCTGAGTGGCTAGCACTTAGAATATTAGTTATCAACAAAATTATGCAAGTCGAACAGATTTTAGTAGCACATATATAGCCGAGTGAGAGTGACCTGTAACCTGATGCAGCTGCAAGTGGCACGGTGGAGCTAGTACATGCGAATGACGCCGGAGCCTCGCTTGCTACACTCGGACAGCTGAGACGTGCGAAGTTCCATCTAGATCGCAACAGCCAGCTTGCGACACTTCGAGTACAGCCCTTTGCGCAGGTACAGATGGTCTCAGGTCGTTTCCACCTGTATAGTAGGGTCAAGACGACATGAAGCACGCACGCGGCTAGGAGCGTGGTGAAACCTTTGCTGGCACCCCCCATCCCTGTAGTTTGCGACGGTCCCAACAGCTGCTTCCACCGCGCGTACGCAAATGCACCGCAACCACACTCGTGATTCATTTCGTTTTGACCCGACTACACAAGTAGTCCGATCTGATGTTCAACATTGTGATAGCTAATTTCTACAACTTTTGAAACAACAATTTCTACAACTCAAGTTTTGACAAATCTAAGCAAATGAGTGGAAATATTTGAAGCTTGGAGAAACCGGTAGCATCAAGAAATTGCTCGCATCTTCGTCCATACGATTGTAGGATTTACAATAGCTGAACTAATCACATTAATTGAACTAATTACGAAGCAAGTAAACAACTTGTGCAAAGTCCAGCTAATTTCACATACCAAGTAAAGTACTTCTGCACTTGTAGAGCTGTTCTGATCATCAGAAAGCCTATGGTCACATTTACGGTTCCCGTATAGAAAGATCGTGATTAGTGATTCTCGACTTAATGTAGATATATGAAACCTGTTACAGTGAAGTTGAACACCAGTAACCTTTTTCATCGATTTTCTCATACAGAGTAATCATGAATCTAGAACAAGTACTGCAACATGCTGATACCATTTTGCTCTATAGAAGCTCCAGTGTGCAAAGTGGAACATGAGAAAATGTTAAAACATCAAAAATTGCATACAGATACGGTAGCAAAAAATAGTGCAATAAATCGGATCGAAAAAAAATTTTTAGTTGATGAAATAATAACAATTAAACTCTGATAGACTTACTACAGACCACAAATACAATACAACCAGATCAACATTGTAGAAGAAATCTAGGGTAAAGTGAGGTGTAGGGGGAGAGTACAATCAAACACGCTCTTGTTTCTGGAAGTAAATAACTGAATTAGTCGGTGGCCTAAGACCTAAGCATAGTAAGAGGATCTGTGATATGTAAGCTAAAGTTACTAATAGAAAAAAAATGAAGATATAGCTCCTAGAAATAAGAGCGCGGTTGAGTGCCCCGCTCTCCCAACTTTTCCCCAAAATCTGAACTAAGCAAAAATCTTATGGCTGTTGACTTGGCAGAATTGGGACGATGAGATGCTCTTGAGCCATTAGGTTGTATTTTGTTACATAAGTCGTAAACCTGAAGAAAAAACTTGGAAATGTTCCATATTATTGCTATTGTTTAGAAATAGTATGAGATTTTTGCCTCAAAATCGGTGCACTAGGACCAGGATAAGGCGTGTGAGGGGATTTTCCCTTCGGGGGTCACAGAAAAGGGAGGATTGCAAGGCAAGGGGGTCGTAAGAGAGTGTGCGGTGGGCAGCTGTGAATGAAGGAGAAAATGATAAGCAAGACAAAATATTACGTAGTATTAGATAATAACATACATTATAAAAGATTAAAACAAATAATATTGAATGATTACATAAATCACAAAGTATTATATTTAGTTTCAGGGGTAGGATAGTATGGATAGAATAACATTCTATTTTGAAAATGCACAACGTGTTGACAATGTAACAAGTTACGCAAGTTCAACAACCCACTGATGCAAATTTTTGCAAAACAGGTAGAAGCTTGGAATTTCTCCTAAAAGATGAATGATTCAATTACATGTAGTTTTCATCAGTTTAAAAATGGAGTTAATGGAATTTAATGACCAAAAAAGCACGGTTTCTGTGCACATAATTAGGTCTAGAATATCGCGAATAAGTTCGTGATAAGAGGACCAAGAGAAATATTTCAGGAAGGTTTTTAGAGAAGATGGTTTGCCCTACGAAACAGCCTAATGCTGTTTTTCTCACCTCCCAGTCTTTTTAGAATTTAAGATGGGACAAAGATGGGAGAAACGGCATCTTTCCCATTGTTCAAAGTCACCCATTAAAGTCACCCACAAGTCGGATTTTCGCCAGTTTTCCCATTCCAGAAAAACGGGGCAGCGTTTAAAAAAATCACCCATATATTCGGATAGAGGGACCAAGGAAACCCCTATGTACAAAATTTCTCCTTTCCGGACGATTTGGTTCCCTCATAATTTAAGTGGGAAAAATTCAAAAAAAAAAAGTCAAAAAATTTAACTTCTGTCCCCTCTAAATTCCAAAAAGACTAGGAGGTGGAAAGAGACAACTATTTCACTGTTTTTGGGGCAGAACTTCTCTGAAAAACTACCGGAAATATTCCTCTTGGAACTATTATCACGAATTTAATCTCGATCTTCTAGATCTAACAACGTGCACAGAATCCGAGCTTTTTTGTTCAATAAGTTCCATTAATTCAAATTTTGAACTGATGAAAACTACAATTGTATTCTTCACCTTTTACAGGAAGTTTCATGTTTCCAGCTCTTTCGCAAAAAGAGCTAGAAACTTGAAACTTCTTCTGAAAGACTCCTGCCTCACTGGGGTTTCGAATCTGCGTGGTTTTAGAAAAAAAAAAGAAGAATAAAAACTAATATCCATAGAATATAAATAATTCATAGAATAAGAAAATATAATCCATAGAATAAAAACTAGAATATTTCAACACCTATATTTCAAAAACAATTCAGCAAATTTGCCTCTTCTGCTACTTTGTGTCTCTTCGCTTCTGTCATCTTTGTCAGCAACCAATTTTCTCATTAGCCATTTGTTGGAGGAGTTTTCTTCTTCAAAACACGCGGAATTTCCAATATAAATGTCAGCAACCGAAAACTGTCGCAGGAACGCTGGAGGAGAAGAAAAAAGGAGGAGGGGTTCGTATTCGAGAGGGTCCCATCCTATCATCGCCCCTGACCCTGACTAAGATGGGTTTGAAGGTCCAAGATTACCACAAACATTAAGCTAATAAAATAAACCCACCGTTTGCAAAGGTGAGTGCTGTTTTCGAACTCATCAAATAGCTGTCTGTGATGGAAATAGGCGTGTGAGAATATTCGATAAACTCTACGGCAAACGGACCCTAACTTCGACAAAGATGATTCCTAAAAGTTTCTTTTTGTTTGACTCTCGGCTACTGCCTGTTACCTGTTTGCTGAACTGATGAAAAATCAGATGAATGATTATAAAGGGTGTGATGAAAGCATAAGTACACCTAATTTATGGCACCATATTTCGTTTTCGCGCCCCTCTCAAGGTCCTAAAGTGGTTTTACGGTGCATTGTAGTTTGTAGTGTATTCGTAGCGTCATGTTTAAGTTTCGTAGATATCCACTGACTGGAAAAGCCATGGTGAAGGCATTTCCACACTAGTGGTAGAGCTGCACAAACGCGCGATGACGAAGGTCGCGATCGCACGATTCCTCTGTTTGACCCGGGGAACGATCAGACAGATCATCCACAAGTTCCAATCCTTTGGCACGTTGCGTGTGGGGCGTGATCGAGGACCGTGCAAGATCAAGAAGACCCCCGCTGTGATGACGAATCGACTCGAATAGATCCGAAAGCACGTCGACCGGAATCCGAAAGCGCTGTATGCGTCAAATGGGCTGAAAGTGTCGGAATATTCCCTCCAAACCATCGTCAAAAAAACGGCAAGGGTTGACCTTTCATCGCGTTCAAAAACGGGTTGTCCTTTCGGACAAGAACAACCAAGCCCGCCTGAAAAATGTCATGTTCTACTCGCCCGGACGCGCTCTGGAGAGCACCTCAGGGCGGTGTTTTCCGACGAAAAACTCTTCACTGTGCAAAGCTGTTTTCAATCGACGGAACCATGGTGTGCTTTCTAGGACATCCCAAGGAGCTAACATGAAAGGTGGAATCGTAAATCCAGCGGTTTGGGCCATAGATGCGATAGTCTGAGCCGGTGCTCTGACCCCTTCACTTTTGAACGATAGGGGGAAGGGACCTCCTTCACTTTTAAGTGGTCGGCGAAATTATCCTCTTCTCTTTCGGGCGGTTAACGAAAGCACCCCCTTCGCTTGAGCTGCACCCCATGAGCTAAACCCCCTTCACCTGAGGAAGGTCCGGCTTCTCCCTATCGCACCTATGGTCGGGCTGTCATCTGTGCCAGCGGCAAAATTCCGCTGATGTTCGTCGAGACTACATCAAGACCATTCTCGAAGACGGGTCATTGCCTTAGGCCAATTCTCACATTGGAAGTGACCTTTGCACATATCAGCAAGAGAGCGCCGAACTACAAGGCCAAAATCGTTCAGCAGTATTGCCGAGACCATCTTTCGGACTTCATTCATACTGAGGATTGGGCGGCCTCCTCTCCGGTTCTCAGCCCTCTGGACTATGCCGTATGGGGTTATCTGGAAAGCAAGGCTTGTGCTACTTTTTATTCCAACGCGGAGTCACTGAAGACTGCCCATCGTCGGGAATGGAAGAAAATCGACGTCGACTACCTTCGTACAGTGATCGACTCGTTTCCAAAGTGACTGAGGGCCGTTATCGCAAATCGAGGACAAAGATACTGTGCTGTTGCAAATCCCTTAGGGATTTCTTCATAAGTTTTTCACCTTGTTTGAGCTACCATGACCCGATAAAATTTCTAGAATATTTGTGTACTTGTACTTTCATCGCATTCTGTATATGGACAAAAAAACCTACTTTTATATTAATCCTGCTGGGAAAGTATTTGTTACTATTAAGCAAAGACGCGGCACCATCAAGTGTATGCCTGGTGTAGTCGATCGCAGAGCACTAAATACTTGATCGGTCTTTTCGAATGAGTTTTGGGAGGCCAGCAATAAACTCTTTTGAACGCATGTAACAAGATAAGGTAGATAAACTCGCCTCCTTCGGATTCTTATGTGCCGCACAAAGGAAGATCCATTGCTCAGTAGCGGTCATTTGAATGCAGGTTTCAGGATTGCATTCTTCCTAGGACAGAATGATAGTAGCTACTCGAACAGCGGTTTCCAAAAATAACTTTTTTTTTCTAATTTTGCTAAATATTTCCATTCTCTGGCACTTGAATCTTTGGCAGAGACCGACAATAACTCTTTCATGGATGATATAGCGAATTATCGGTGGGAGAACTGCGCCGGTCAGCCTCTCGGAGCCCTCTTTTTGTTTTACGAATGATTTTTTTTCTTTTTTTTCGTATAATAAAGGAAGAGATCACGTATACTCAGTAATATAATTTCCCACTGGTTACTTCCTTTTTAAGACTTTTGATTGTAAGGACTGGATTTCTGCGTCATTACTTTTTATAATCGTGCATGTTGTTCTCTACACTCGTGGTCGTAAAAAATTCTATCTTGGTTAGCTAAGCAGTTTCTTTCGCTGCAAAGGCGTTCCTTCTAGGATTTCATTTTGATTTAGTTTTCACGTTATCAGTGGTTGGATTTCTACTTAATTATATAAACTAATTAATCCTAATTATATAAACACGCGAAGGAGCGATAACGCGGAAACGCGATTCCAACAAACCGAAAACATTTGAGGTTGCGATAGAAGAGAGAGTTACTCTAACAAGAATGGAATTCGGTATTACTGCAACTACGAATTAATCCTAATCATGCACAGCTAAACAGAAGAATACAGTCTTGAGGAAAAAACTCAGAAGGGCACAGCCAACTATAAAGTCTCCCACAAAAAAAGGAAAAGGATCCCGATGAGATACTGTAAACCTTGCCATACACTACTACACGTCTCTTTCTTTTTTCTAAGTAATGCAAATAGACGATCATAAATGTTTGAAAGAGATGAACGTTGCGAGTACTTGTGCGGGGTGCAAACTCATTAAGAAGTATCTCTCTCTAATATTAGAGATTTGATATGTTCCACGGAGGAAGTCTATTCATCGGAAATCTGGACAAACCATTTGACAAATAACAACGATTTTTGCGCCTTAAGCGTAGTTCGATTAGAGCAGCCTTAGGTGAGTGAACGCAAAGGAAAATCATTCGATTCAACACTCTTACTCTTCCACTACCCAACGTTGGGGACGTTGCACACGAAAGAGACATAAGCACAACTATATTATAATAGTCGGAACCTCCAGTATATTTTCTAATGGACAACTCCTACCCATGCTTTTGTTCTTGTGGACGGAAACCAATACTCAACTTTTTTGAAACCACTACCTTAAAGGGATCAATTTAGAATTTCCCTTAAAGCACCTTTGATCTTACCTTGACTCTTAGAGTATCGTTGCGAATACGCAAACCTGCAGTTCAGATTCAAACACAACAGGTGAACTGTTTCCTAATGATATTTTATCGACACAAACTTTGCGAAAAGAGAAAAATTAAGCTAATGATCTAATAAATTCTGCAGGCAGTTTCTTGTAAGAGAACTGCAGAATCTTTCAAATCAAGGAATGATACACTTAAAAACATTCGAGATGTTCACCTGCAGCATGAAAGCCAAACCGTTGAGCTGAAGACAAAACTGGCGAAGATGCTCGTATTTCCACACTCCATCATCAAGATCAGGTGGCGGAGCAAGAATAACATCTAGACAATATATGCACGTGATTTTGACTGCAACAATGCACAAGACAGAAGATTGAAATAGGTGAGATGCTCTAGATCACCTATTTCAGCAGGATTTTGCTGAATAGTTTGTTGGATATACTGTTGGACATTTAGCGTTGAATCCATGTCGTCGAAGGTCATTGGCGGCCATTTGCTCCAATCCTGAACCCAAACATTGTGACAACAAAGCTACAAGAAAAGTATTCATTTAATTTGCTACAAAGGTTTTCAAAGTGCGAGCTCTGAACCTGTAAATATAGCACTGATTACTTCGAGTACAGTTTGCACGTCCCAATACTTCTGGATAGAAAAGCGTTATTCTCTTCTTAAACCCAAATAAAATAAAATAAAAGTAGTAAAACAAAGTACTGACTTCTCGTTTAGTACCGGGATCATTTCGTCGGAAAAGACGTGGTTGTTCTGCAGCTTGCACAGTCATATTATACTGCGTATCTGTAAGAAGTTAAACGTCCCATAAATTCTAAAACAAACCAATCATCAGCAAAGGAGCAGCACTTTTGTTCGAAAGATGTATTGTAGAAGTCACAAGCGTATAAAAGTCGACCTGGGCGCAAAAGGATGGCATCGAATATAATGCGACTTGTGTAACTACACATACCACGCAGGCACTTACGACATGATAAAATAATATTTTCTGGTTTTGATTTCTATCTCCTTCATATCTTTCTCCTTTGTTAGGTGAGTATTATTTCTCGTCATTTCTCTCGCTAATTTGTTAGATTATTTCCCTCTTGCTTGCATTTTGTGTGCGCTTGCATACAAGGTCCTTTTCTGCACTGCAGGGAATTGCATAACATGTGAAACTAATCATATGTAAGAAGAGATTCTCCACAATATTTCCATTCAAATCTACTTGAACGGGCGGACGCAGCGCGTTGGCTTGTCGCCAGCTCCACCATGTCGGCGGCCCTTCGCTGGCATGAGGGCCTCTAATGCTAACAGGGACTCGCTATTCGATGTGACCCCAACGAGTACATTCGATGGTTTCTGGGTGTATGTAAAGAGGGCCCTCAGACTTTCGAGCATCCCCTAGCGAAGGTTTTCGAAGTGCGAGCTCTGAACCTGTAAATATAACACAGATTACTTCGAGTACAGTTTGCACGTCCCAATACTTCTGGATAGAAAAGCTTTATCATCTTCGTAAACCCAAATAAAAAAATAAAAGTAATAAAATAAAGTACTGACCTCTCCTAATTAGTGATGGAGCGTCTCCTGTGGAGATTCGCTGTCTTTGCTACCTAAGTAGCTGACTCTGCCCACCTACCACTGATCGTACACTGCATCACCGGGGGCGGTCGTTAGGTACCCGCAACCGATTATCTGCAGCCGGATAAGTTCCTGCAGAAGAGGCTGTCGGTAGACCAGAGCAGGCATATCTTAGGTTAGCTGTGACCACTAAACCACGCCCATCCATCACCATGTCTCAAAAGCCATGTGCCGTGTTTGTATTGCAATAACATAATAGAGTTGACTTCTGGAAAGGTTCAAAGAACAAAACGGCAGCAACGTACCAAAAAATAGAAAATGAAAATGCTAAAAATGAAGCAAAAACGTAGATGATTTGTACAAAAACAAAACAGCATCAAAAGACATGAATGAAGCTGAATACGTTCCAAAATAAAAGTTGAAAAGTGTAAAAACGAGAACCTGGTCGTTGGAAGACGTAGATTTGTGATTGGAAAAACTTTATGGAAGATATAGACATATATTTACAGAGTATTTAATGCATTAGTGCATTGTATTTATTTAATACTGCATTAGTTTGTAAAAATTTCGATTTGTTTGTTTTACACAAATAAAACACTATTATTTTCTATTTCTGGCGTTTCGAGTGCAATCTTTCGATGTATCTCTATACGTAAGCGATCGATACTCCGTACAGAAGCAATGCCAGAGAGGTGCTCCTGCGTGGCATGTTTAGCACCTCATTAGACGATGAGCCCAAAGATGGACGATGTGATGGGCGGGGCATAAGGCGAACGCAGCGCAATGCTCTGCTGACGCTATTAACTGCTGCGCAGCGCAATTGACGATTGCTGTTGCCAGTTGTTTCCCCTAAAGATAGGTTGTCGCGGAGGCTGCGGGTACCTAACGGTTAGCGTCGCCTGCATCTAGTGCACTGCTGATAATTCACTGTACCACGATGCTAGTCTTTCAAAAACGTTACAAAAACCGTTAGCCTCCATCTATAATTACTGTAATGAGAACGAATATACCCTGTTCAATGTCTTCATAGCTGATTATTCAACATCCCATGTATAGTTGGGTCAAAACGACCTGAAGCCTAGTACGACTACTTATATAGTAGATTCAAAGCGACATGAAGCACGGTGCAGTAGCACAAGCGGTTGTGCTCAAAGCGGTGCGGTGGATTCCAGCGTTGAGTGGAGGAGTGAGGACCCCTGCTGCCACCGTTCATTGCTGCAGTTCGAGATGGTCCCACCTCGTTTCAAACCACTACCTACACCCCGCCATTTCGAGAGCAACCGCTTACGCAAGTGCACCGTGCTTCATCTCGTATTGACGGGTAACATGTAGTTGGGAGCGGGGAGGGGCACTCAGTGGCGCCTTTATTTCTCGAAGTAAATAATTAAATCAATCGGAGCCCTAAGACATAAGCATTAGTCCTATTCGTTTTGGTGTTTATTGAGCGCACGGTTGTAAACGCTTAATAACCTTCAAGCGTAGAGCTGTGAACTCTGCGGGAAGCCTTAGAGGATCCAGGACATGTAAGCCAAAGTTACTAAGAGAAAAAAGAAAGCTAGAGCGTCGAGAAATAAGGGCGCCACTGAGTGCCCTACGAGCTTTATGTCGTTTTGAGTCCGATGTAGTGCTTTCTTCATTCACTTTTTTGCAATCATCGCGTCTTTAGTATCAAACACTATGTTCGTTATGTTCTGTATATAGTGTATAGTGCCGCTCCGTATAGAAAATTGTATTGACATGGAATGATGTAATTGTGCTCCTTATAACGAAGTTAGAGCAGAGGAAATGAGTTTCCACGAATTTCCATGATGTGCGCAAATGCTCTGGTAAAGATGCATGCTCCAGTCTACTCTTCGGCTTTCAAACCTATCATTTTCGTCTCTTCCTGCTACTTACTAGTGACTCCGACTTCTTCGCTTTGTTGTATTGTACCTGATATTGTACGTAATTTTTGCTTTTATTTTTGCGACGTCGTTAGTATTCGTCCACGGATGGAGCTTCCTGCACCCGATTGTTACTTTGGGTGTAGTCGGGTGAAACGACGAGAATGTCGGTGCAGTTGCGTAAACGGCTGTATTCGAAGCATCGCGGTGGAGCGGAAGAGTGTGTCCCCTGTCCACCCTCGCTCAGCGTCCTTGCATCAATGCAGTCTGAGTGAAGCTACAAGAGACTCGACCTTGATCGTAGCCGCCGGCTCATCATGTCACTTCGGACACAATCGCCTAAGCCGCCAGCAGAGTTTTTAGCGGTGCGGTCTGGCCACTTTGTGGTTCAGTGACATTTGAGCGTTAAATTCTGAACGTTTGATAACCAGCAAATCGAAATGCCATCTGTGAACTCTGTTGGCAGTTTTACGCACCTGAACCGAGCTTCTTTTGATCCGATTGTACGAGTGTTATTCTGCTACGAAACTGCGTGTCTTCAGTGGATACTTTCTCGCTTTTGGTTTTTTTTTACTTGTGCGAAGACGAGTACGCTCTAATTTTATCGACGTTCCTTTCAGTAATATTTAGATCATGAGCTACGTCGATTCTCACTTTTCTGATGACGGTTGGCCGTTACCGTACGACTTTGTGGGTTCTCCTAAATATAGTTATTATGTTATAGTTATGTTTATTTAAAACTTTTATTGTTGAACTTTCGTTTTTTTTGAGGGCATAGATACTAATGGCTCGTGTTACATGATACATGATCTGACGTGGAACGTTATCTTTATTAGTACGAGGATGTCGTTCACGTCATTTTATGTTAAAACATCATTCTGTTATAACTGATGGGAGGAAAACAGGAGGAAAGCCCATACTTAGGGTACTCCTTTCAAATGTCTATATTGAGTTGGTATCGAAGGAGTATTTGAAGCTGAAGTTTGAATGTTCTCCAAGTGTAGAAATGACTCGTCTAGAAAGAAAGCTATGAAATCTTCCGCCTAAATTCATTTCAAAAAAGAAAAAGAAGGCGTTGTTAGAAGAGAAACGAGCGAAGGGAACAGAAGAGAAAGTCTGAAGTTCGGCTTTACCCGGACTTTCAGACTGGTATAAAAATAATTTATCAGTATTCAGCAGTGCGGTGTGGAACCATAGTGTTTTCCCTCACTAAGGCTTTTGGATATCGGATGAAACGCTGCAAAATTGCAAACGACGTTAGCAACTGTATATCCTCTTATTTGTGGATTTGTACAGAGAACTCCACTATTATTAACGTGAAATTGCAATGTATATTCCATTCTCGATCCACTGTACTAGAAGGATCGCACTTTAACCCTTTTTTTGGACGCTTTTTTGGTCGCGTGGGATAATGCAACCCAACGTTGAGCCGCATGGTTTCCAACGGTTATTTTCCGTGACTTCCCCGTTTTTTAAAAGTTTTTTTTTGTACTTAATTAGTTTATTATCTTCGAATAATATCACACACAACATGAGCATGGAAAAAGGTTCCTATCTTTTGAAAACAAGAAACAAATTCGAGCGTTAATTGCAAATCACACCTTTGCGCATTCTTTAGAAACATCCAATGCAAAATTGGCTTTTTCATTCACTACAAATAATCCAGTAAAGTTCTTGATCTCAGTGGCATATGTGTAATCAGATTTAGGATCTTTTCCTTGCTCTGCTTACCCGTTTCTTCGACAATTACTGACAACATTTCCTTGTACAGATATAGTTCGTAAAAATCGATTGGTTTGTAACAGCTACGTGAGTGACCATGTGGACCAAATTGTTGAGAAAATTGACCAAATTGTTTCCAGTCACCATGACTTTCTGCGCTTCTTGACCGTTCGTCTGTTCGCTCTTACTATGTGACACCGAAAATCTCTCATTACTTCTCGAATCAGACTCCTTATCCACAAGCAGCATTAACGCATCATTGAAAATAGAACCATTTTCTGTAGTTTCTTCACCAGATTCATCGAATATTCTTTTAAAACTATTCTCCAAATTTAACTCAGATTCCCCCATCTTTTGCTGAAAAATCATGAAAAAACGCAAAAATTTGTACACAGGGAAAAAAGTGGTAACTGTGGGACAACGCAGCTCAGCGTTGAGCCGCGGTTGCACGGTGTCCTAAAATGTGCCTGTTCCACGTGCGAGATATGCGAAAACGTCCATTGTCGTCAATGGGTTAAAAAAAAAAAATCAAGAATTACAGTGAATGCTTTGGAGCTCAAACGAGTGCGCGCGATACTTTGATTGGGGAGGCACGGAAAGAACCATTAGCGCATGTCAAGAAGAGAAAAGTTTACGTTACGATATATGCACTCACCCTGTTCACCCGGTTGAAAAAATTTGGCGGCGACTACACATGATCGTTTTCTTATTCAAGGATCGCATCTTACACAGTTACGAAGAGATCTATGAAGAAGTCGCTGCGAGGCCTATAGAAGACGAAATCGGAGAGGCTCCCGTCCATTTTGTGAGCTGTGTTTGGTGTTGAAAGTTGTTCCAACTTCAAAATGAGATCAACTGCCCATTGTCATTTTCTTAAGCATTGTTCAGTTCGATTATGACGAATTGACAAGTAAGCCAAGATTCTTTACGCCACCACTGCAGTATCAGCGTAACAGCTTTGTTCGGGACGTCTTGTCTAACTACACTGAAAGAACAAAGAAGAAAATTAAGAAGGTTGGCGCTGGTCGTTTTCGCTCTAATAAAGTTGTAGCGAATGGATGTTCAGTTGGCGGTGCTCGGATGTGGCGCGCTATCACTGGAACGGTTTTTGATGCTAGATTTTGGGAGCATGGGAGTTGAACGTGTAGTTTCTGTGGACATCAGTGCGCAAGAACTTGCCAAAGGACTGAAATTCCTCAAGTGAGGTACATTTAAATGTTTTATTTATAGCCAGTCACGAAATTCCGCATTTAATCATATCCTACGTAGAGACTGTTGTCAGCAATATAGATATCATAGGTACAGTGAGGTCAAAACGATCTGGTCTGTGCTTGCGTAAACGATTGTTGGCACAATGAGATTCTTGCTCACGTCCGCCCTCGAGCTGTAGGTCAGGTACTACCTACGCTACAATGACGCTCGCAGTCACTCGAACGGTAGGAATCTGCGCCACTTCAAATTGGAATCGCTTACGCAGTTGTACTACCAGACAGGTCGTTTTGATCCCCTTCTACAGACATAGATTTTGATATTATACAGGGATTGGACTTGTGCCACACTTTGTTTAAAGGCAATGTATCACAAAATTGACGTGTTACGGGGAAAACGTAAAGGTCGAGTTGTAAATTACGCATGGCCCCGCTCAAATCCCCCTATTCTTCATAAAAATCGGCGTGGAAACCGCCTTAGTTCCTACGATTTACGCTAGAACGAGCACACCGTGAACACGCTCCGGACCTCTCAGCCACCAATTCACTTGTTTTCCTTGAATAGGCTGGTGAGGAGACCTCACTAATCCTCGACCGCTCGCTCATAAAAGTCCTCTATACCAATTTTTACGACGATTTGGAAAAGATGAGCCGAGCCACGCGTGTTTCCATAGTCTACAACCCGAACTTTACGTTTTTCCTGGAGTTTCCGTACCTCGTCAATTTCATGATTCACTGACTTTAAAAATCTGGTTGTGCATTATTGCCATTGTTCGTAGCATTAATCGTAACATTTTTTCGACTAGTACAGTCTTTTTTGTCGCTGTTAGGAGGTAGGGAAACTACCGAAGAAGGATTTGAACTTCCAGGAGAGGAATAGGAGAGGAGGGTCGATTTTTTGAAAAGAGATGTGCTAGTAGTATTGATCCTGTTGGTTAAGGAGAACTTCTTATATATTTTCAATATACTTGTTAGTCACACTTTTACAAAAAATATTTTCAGCATTGTGGAAAATCAGAATGAGAACATTATATGCAATACGAACGCGCTCCCGGTTCTGTTCGAAGTTTATCGAGGTAAAGTGTTTTCTACATTAGACAATAAAAATACTTACATGTGGAGCTGTTCTGATGTTTTTGCTGTTCTTTTTCCGCTTCAGGCGACATATTAGAGTATGATGAACGTCTGGCCGGTACTTCATGTGTGTGTTCCACTGAAGTGTGAGTTATTCTTTCATTCCTTTGTGTTAGTTTACCCTTACCTGCTTAGAGTTAGACCACCCTGTAGTAATACATGAAAGATATAACGAATTTAATCCGAGATTGGGTCCATCATACTTTCCACCTTTTCTTTTTCTTTTTCGTCCTTTTTTCCGATAGAATCTTAATTATTGGGAGTTATATGAGTTTGTTCCGTTTTATATTTCAAGAAATGAATGCTCTATAAGCAAAAAAAAAAAACTAATAAAGGCACCATCAATTGGTTCATATTACCTAAATCCAGTGTTCAGGGATTCACGTTCACTGTGTTCAGGTAGTCTCGCAATGTCTTCTCTATTAATGTTCTCTTTTCGACCTTAAAAAGCTGTCAACGTGTATCTTGGCATCTTCCATGCACTCGAAACCCTCTCATACAGGAAATTTTGAAAAGTGATAGTGCTGGTGTGGAAAGGAAAGGATGGAAAGGACTACCCCAAGTATGGGTCTTCTTCCTGCTTTCCCCCATCAGTTATCACAGAATGATGTGACGTGAACGACATCATCGTACTGATAAGAATAACATTCCTCGTCACATCATGTAAACTGTTGGCTATTATTTAAGCAGCCGGTTTCATTCGTGTTTTCCCTTTCTGAAGAAGGTATGTTACCAACCTGAGGGAAACGTGCAAGGAAACAGACGCACGGAGGAGTCATAGAGGTGAAAAGCAACGCGCGCAGTGGTCACGGCTATGAAACGGTTGCCACGTCTCATTTACCTTTTGCGACCTGCACACGAAGTTACTTCGCGATAATACTGCACAACAATTCCATGCACCCGTTGGACCCGGTCGGAACCCATTTTATAGATTTCTGGCGTCGACACACCAATCCGACACGCCATACATACATACATACATACACATACACATACACATACACATACACATACACATACACATACACATACACACACACACACACACACACACACACACACACACACACGTGACAGACTCAGCCCGTTATTACATAGTATGATATTGTTGATGCCTCAGAGGATGATAGCGGTGGTGGCGAAAGTGACGAGTTGGATAATCAGTGGTAGATAGGCGACATAGAGAACTACACTGATCAGAACCCTAATGAAGGGATTCACTATTCGAGTACAGTTTTTTGCTTCTCGTATTTTGGTAATTTGCAGGATAGAACACATTTCACAAGAAGATGCTACACGATATGTACGTTCTGTTCTCTTAACCATACAACCGCAGTTATTCATTTTATCAACACCGAATCATGATTATAATGAAGCATTCGGTATGCCCTCCACCCAATTCCGTCATAGCGATCACAAATTTGAGTTCACGCGACAACAGTTCAAGTATTGGTGCGTTTTGCAGACTATTGAAGATGATGCATTTTTGTATTACCAATAATGCCCACATAGGTTGCATACGATCTTGGCTGATTTTGGAGCGGATTATGACTACAGCGTCGAATATGTCGGGAATGTCCCTCGTACGTGTTTCATATTCCCTCATTTTTGATTTTTTTTCGTGGTAATTCATTTTGTGTAAAATACTAAGAATTCAAGGGTTCACTCATTTGGGAGGTGCCACTCAATTTGCTGTCATACGGCGGAAGCATAGCGAATTAAGCGTGGTCTTGCCGTGCATTCCTTCGTCGCCGTACAAGAAGGTGAATTGAAAAAAAAAACACTATGTGTACAATAAGTGATTGTTTACCTACAAGTTTCAAAGACTCGGTGAAATCCTACAACAACACACTGTGGTACTGCAACATCAAAGAATGAGCATCTTTGGAAAACAAGCGAAGAACTTCGCTAGCAAATTTTTGGAACTCTCTTTGTTACTGATCAGAATTTGTAGGTGGGTGAAGCCATTGCAAAAAACTCGCTGTTTTCTTTGGAACGTGAAAAGCTAAAGCAAGCGTTCATTCTATGGTTGCAGCGGAATCCTTTGCGGGAGGAAAACCTACTGAAGGTGATTTTTGTTACTTTCGTTGGATTAGTGAGGAAGATTAATGATAACTGTACACCCACAAGCATCAGTATTCTATGGGTGGTGAAAAATTTTTTCTTCACTTCAGACCTACATTGGCAGTTATTGGCGAATTCGCATATCGTCGATCGTAGATCTCATAGAGCTACCACACCCGTTGAAGAAAAAGATGAATAGAAAAGTGATTGCGTGAGTTTAGTTGTATCATAAGCTTGATCTAGAGAGTAAACTAAACGTAGATTGGAGTGGAAATGTTTATAAATCTAGGGTTGATATAACATTAAAGACATTATAGCAGTGTATACTATAATAAATGTAATAATATAATATAATATACATGTCATAATGTATACTGTAATAATGTAATAATTATACCTAAACTAAGCACTTCGGATGGACTGGATAAATCTGCTCTTTTGATGTCCAGTCGGGCCAAAATGACATGAAGCATGGTGCATATGAGCAGCTACGTTAGAAGCCACTACACGTCTATTTTCCTTCTTAGTCTATGTTATTAGGTTGGTGCAAAAATAATGCGCCTTTTCAAACATTAACTTCGAAACGCTATAACTAGCCTCAAAATCAATCACGATTGGTTTTGTCGAAATGTGCGGTTCTGTTTTAAAATCAGGCTTATATATTTTTGAGTGCAAACAATCGTTTTTACAGAGACATACTCCGGTTTCTCTGTAATGGCCGAGTCATCTATGAAACACATAATGATGAAGCATGTCTAGATATCCCGTTTAACGTCACGAAGGATGAACTTATTGGAATAATGATCTCAAGAAGCTCCTAAGAGGTTTATCTTAGTTATGTCATGTGTATTATTATTATGTTTATTCATATTATTCATGACTACTTCCATGATTATGTTTGATCTACTTTCCTGTTGAAATTTCGAACACTGCTGCTGAAATAGGCGCTATTTTTGAATGGGTACGTCCCGTTCTTTGTTTATTTTTCTGCATTGTATTTCCATACATTTGCAGCAATTCTGTTTTTTTTTGTGCGAATCACTTAAATCTCACTGTTAACACCTTGACTTCTAGCTTCTAATACCACTAATTTTTAACGTTGCTTTATCATTTTTATGCTCGAAGACCTCTCCTTATTCATTCGTTACAAGTTGTTACAACAGCAAGTAGCGCATCACTTATTTACTTTTTCGGGCCCTGCTTTCCAAAAATTGCCGCTTTTATCCAGTTTTAACAATTCCTAAAGAGCCGAAGTCTGCTTAGTACTCTGAGTATTTGAGAAGTGTACCTAAATGATTCACTTTGTACAAGGTTTGTACTGCAAAATGAATTTCCGAGTTTCATTTTGCGAGCGGAAAATAAGTGTTTTTACAGTGTAACGAAGATTATTTTGTACTTCACATTATTTTAAACAATTTTCTCCGAGATTCTCTTCTCTTTTCGATTTAGGACAAGAAACGAGAACTTGCCTATCGTGATTTTGGAATAAATGAGAAAAAAAAATGAAAATGAAGTCGGTGCACTATGAAACCTCCATTTGAACTCAAAGACGGGGGCTTTAGTCACGTTGGCATATGTAGGTAGACGTTGTTATGAAGCTAACGATATAGTCGGATCGAAGCAATGTGAAGGTTGGTGGCAGCAAGGATCGATGCGTTAGCATCACTCGCCACTGCGGTCGAAGTCGCTTGCAACCGCCAGCTCAACTGCTCCGCTTCGAAAGAAGCCGTTTACGCAACTGCACAAAACTTCAACTAGTTTTACCCGACTACATGACATCCTCTATAAGTTTTTTTTTTATTTTAGATAGTATTCTGGTTGACTCAATGCAGGTGAGCTAAATGGACATTGCATGACATTGCACTATCTGGTTGGTAGGGAATTATTTCCAATTGATCACTGTCGTGCAGTTCCCATACAGTAACAATACAGATGTCGAAAGTGCACTTTTCATCGAGGAATATCCATATTCTATCCTATCTTTTGGAACCTTTTCTTGTATCGAAATTGCACACAAAGTACGGCACCGCTGCAGTGCATCTGTTGAGTAACCGGGACGTTTTCGAATGACAAATACAAATAAACAATCGGCTGATGAGAAGTAAAAGAGGGAAATGTTTGAAAAAAAATCCATAAAAACGGACTACTCAATCTAGTACATATTGCATATCTGCTCATGTTCTCGGACAACTTTATTGAAGTGCTAAAGATATATTTAAAGTAATTTTTGTTGTCGCAATACCGGATAGGCTTAGTGCCTTCCTTTTGTGAATTTGTATTTGTTCTATATATGGTTCATATATATAGTGCAGTTTGTTTTGTTATTTATACAAGTTACCACATCATACTTTTTGACCCATTTGTTGAAATTTTGTTGAAACCTTAACTTTTCAGTCTGTGAATAAAAGAGTTCCCAAACTTGTGTCACCAACATTTATGCAGGAAGATGAAAAGTACCAATTCATTGGCGGTCAATTAACAGTCGATTTTCGCAACGCCTGTTCTGGTCCGAGTATTCGTTGATGTCGATGCATGTTTTCTGTAGCAGGTGTATATATTCACGATGTCAGCGTGCGGTAAAGTGACTGGTCGATTTATTTCACGTACCTTTACGCCGTCGGCGCTGAATTCTATCCATATCAATGATGTCCTGTTTGATAAAGATGTACCATGCGGAATAGACAGAGAATAAGACTAGTAAAGCGGTTAGTATACGTTGAAGCCAGGTGACCACTTGCATGATGTTAACCGATATTTGAGTCAGGTTAGTGCAGAATGAGGAGTTCGAAAAGAGGATCTTTTGCCTTCAATGCTTATCAGATGTGAAATGCAGACATAAAAATCGGCTCATAAGATGCGCGGCTACAACGAAAGTCGCTGTTAGTGTTGTGTTGCGTCAGGTAATTACAACCCCTCCGGGGTCGACCAGACTTGTCTGGAAGGATGAAAACACTGACTTGACACATCGGCTAGCCCCCCCCCCGAGTGTTCGTAAATCTCAAAACGATTCTGATTTGAAGTGAACGTGGGGGCGCATCCCAAGCGGATTGATTAACGCCAGAAACTTCATCCCTTATCCTTATCCTTTAATACACTGGCATACTGCGTTAAGGATGCCTTGTAGCATCCCCGCACGTCTTGAGTACCTTGGACTTTGCAAGTTACCGCCGTCAGCAACATCAAACTGTAATCGTTAGTCAAAAACCTATTGGTCTGAGCAGTGGCGGGAAATTACAGCATTTTCGAGGCTAACGTGATTTTTGATGGCATTCCAAGTTGGGTAACATTGATTGGAGAAGAGTGCCTACAAGCGATGATCAATGTGGATGTAAGGTGTGGAACAAGAACTATATGCCGACTTATCAGTAATACTTTTAATAGCTGATCATCTCCTGCATTCTTTCAGTCAACTTATGCCAGAGATTTGGCTATTTTTATCAAAAACGGGGAAGAAAATACATGATCTTTGGTTATACTTCTGAATAGGTGCACATTGCGAGTGTTTCTCAAATATCTCGTTTATTGTTAACAAGGTTTAGTTAATTCGTAATATATTCATATATTCAGCAAAAAACCAATGTAGCAAGCTCTGCACGCATTTGCATTTGCAGGTCCGAAGCTGCGCCCAGGTGCGAGACTTCCGTCTTACCAAGCGAATCTGCATAACCTCCACTAACCTGATGTGTTTGGTTTCTTGCTCTTCGCTGGTTACAGCACCAGAACACTTAAATTTAATCTCAAAAGTGGATTTAAGTTTTGATAGTAATAATTGTTGATGTGCATGCTTCTTGAACCACATCTGACTGTACAATGTCCCACTCTTTATCGCCACGTGTTTCCTTCAAAAAATTATAGATGTAGCTAAACTTCAACTCCGAAGGCTGTGTACTACTGTCTTACGTCGTTATTTTTGGTATGTCTGCTCTGTTTATTCTTTCACTGTTTGACTTTGGAAGCAATCCACGTACAATTCGTTCGGGCATAGTCATTTCTTTGCTGGTCAAACCAGTCAGTTCAGTTTAGTAAACCTATATGTTTATCTTACGCAAGGTGTTTAAAAGTAACGGAGTCGAAATTTCCACTTTCGAACGAATTCCAAAAAAAAAACTAATATTCACCAAAGTTAGTAGTAGATTAGTTTTCACCTGGAACGTTAACATACTCTTTAGAATGATTTTTTTCTCATTTCTTCTTGCAGTCAACTGCGATGTTACTTGTGTTTTAGTTTAGTTTTAACAATTTTAAAACTTCTTTGTCATGACTTGCGGAACATTCCAAGTTGCAAATTTGAAGCTTTGCCACTGTTTCTTTTGGAGAATAAGAAAAGTGGACCACAATATCTCAATGTGCTCTACAAAAATGTCCCTTCTAGGGGAAGAAATGCAGGATTTTATGGATTAGAAGAAGCATCTGCTTCCGATGGCTTCGCCACAAACTCCATGTAATTTTTTCCCCACAAAATGATTCTATTTTGCATTTTAATCTAAGAAACATGTCTTGTTCGGGCTTTATAATGCCAGTATCAGAATTCTTCTTAGCTTTCCATCCAGGGTTTGCAACGTCTCTCCGCAACTGACTTCTCTCCCTTCAGCAAAACATGAGAGATAATCGCTGCTACGCATGGAATACGTGATTATTTGTTCGATAGTACTACTAAATTTTCGCTGCTTTCCTGAATATTCTTGCAAACCGATTTTTCTCTGTATGACACATTTTTCTAACGTATAATACTTGTTGGATTTAGAAGATTTCTTCACTGTCGATCGCAACAGCAACATAACCAGCAGCTTGTCCAGAATTGTGACTGTAGCCTAGTTTGTCTAGTGGTGCACATCGACATTGAGTTGAACTAAGTTTTAAATTAGCCTATAAGCATTTACTACGGTCACAAGCAGGGGCTAACGCGTAACCGAATAACTTATGATATTTATTTTAGGATTTTTTTAACATGAATAGATAAGATTTCCAAAACTGAATAGTATGAGTAATAGTAAGTAGTAATAGTATAAAATGAGTAATAAGCTGAGACCCAAATTCTTGCGCGTTGTTTTCACTGATTTCAAGGAAGATATTTTCTTTTCTTCGCATCTTAAGGTTGTTTAGGGATAGAATTAAGTGGTGTAAAATTACTACTTAGGTGTTATTTGGATCCAATACATATTCAGGTCTCATTTACTTCTTGACATATTCACTTGAAGTTATTACCCGGCGCTCCAATCCGACACCTAGGGAGTCACCTCACACCTTTCTGGAATTTCGTCACACACACATTCAGACACACAAACCAACACGTGATAGAAAAGTCCACAAAATGTAGCAATCATTATTTAGCATGATTATCTTCCCATTTTCTGAGCAAATATACTCTTGTCATTTAGAAAACGAGCATATGCAGCTTCCAACTAGTGGACGGCACTAAAAGCAGTGCCCGAGTAAATGGTTCTTGCGCCACAAAATGAAAATCTTTGTTTTTACAAACAAAAAAAAACATTTAGTTGAACACGGATTCAACTTCCGTAGATATTGTCTATTAAAGTAAAAAGTACGGTAAAGTAAAGTAGTAAAAAGTAGTGTGGCGGCTAGAGGTTCCGCTTCTCGCACGATCGATCGGAGGTTCGATATATGGGTGATTTTTGGAACGCTATCCGATTTTTCTGCAGATAACAATGTGCACAGAATCGGATCTTTTTCGACTATTAAATTATATTAAAGCCGCTTTTAAACTGTTAAAAGTATATCAATGAATCAATGAACTCTTTTTAAAATGTCAAATCGGCCATGCACCTGTGTGAAAGTGAACACGAGAACAGCTATGTTATTCAGTAGAAGTTTGTAGTTCACGACCCCACATGTACGTTTCAAAGAGCAAACTTTTTTTTTTGATTCCATTCTACTTGGACTGCCTTCTACTTCTTGATTTATGATGAAAAAGATCACCTAAAAGGAAAAAGAAGACCTGTATATTAGGATATAGAGTGCTATTAATCTATCTCGTAGGATTCATCAACGTGTTCGGCTCCAATTCAGAATCGCATAGGTGTAGGATGAATGTGTATGCAGTTTCTATAGCGACCTATGGGTGGAGGCTAATGTATGAGGTCTGTGACCTCATCCACTCAGATAAATCTGATACCAATTTATCAATTCTTAAAGGCATCGCTCCACGAATCTGAGGTGGCACGGATTTCAGGTGGAGTATTCGTATACAAGATGGGAGGCTATGAAGAGGAGGGTGATTCCGTCTATTTCTTCCTAATAGCCGTAAAAAACGGCCCAGAAGATACGGCCTTAGGCGTTCTGACGCCCTATTTTCTACAAGGAGTTCGACTGGAGCGCGCCAGCCTTGTGCGGCGCCGTATCTTCCGAGCCGTTTTTTTACGGCAATTAGGAAAAATGGACGGAATCACCCTCTCTCCATAGTCCCCCATCCCGTATACGAATACTCCACCTGAAATCTGCACCACCTCAGATTCGTGGGGTGATGCCTTTGAGAGAAGAAGTGCGTGCTTGGACTTTCGTGAAACAATCAACCCCGCACTAACAACGAGAAACTGCGCTAGATCCGTCGAAAACATTTAAAAATGTTTTCTGAAGGATATTGCTATTTTGTCGTCCATTTTGTAGGGGTTTGGGTAACATTTGGGAAATGGCTTATTGCCAAAAAATAACCAGGTTTTCTAATGTTTCCCCCATCTATGGAGTAAAGTTCAAGTCGTGTAAATTCGCTTGACGTGTATTGCAGATGTCATTTGCATCTAATGAAGCGTCATCATCCGCAGATGATCGATGTTTCATCCAATCCGTAATGTCTGACGTAGGATGTCAAGCAGTCTAGTAATTTGTTATTAGTCAGTCATTAATGATTACATAGTAATGATCAGGTTCCGAGGGTCAAACTTTGGACATTTTCCTCTCGAATACGGGTCTCCAGATGTTGGCTTGAAATAATTAGAAAGTTGTTCAGCAGGACATGGCCGGAAACATTAGCTGGGAAGCCTTTTTCTCTCCCTTTTCAACCCTCATCAAGTTCTGTAAATTTTCCTCTTTTTTTCGGAGAAAGAAATCTTATTCATGTCGAGGTTGGGTAGCAATTTGCTGTGCAACAAATTCTGTGGCTTAAATGTAGGAGACATTGAGTTAATTGTGAAAAATTGTGAAAAACACATCACTGACTCAGTAATAGCGAAATGTTCAGTTATAAATCTAATGAAGTACCCAAAAAGTCTTGGATAATGGATCCCAATACTACATACCTTACGTCTTCACTACAGAACGTTTCTAAAGGCATCCTTTGTGCGCTAAACTTTCTAGGTTTTGAGTTTGAGTTTCTAGGTTTCTGTTATTTCCTTCAAACAGGAAGGTGTTGAAGTTTGTCTGCTGGGATTTTGTGTCATTCATTCACCCGCTCCATTCCTTTAGTGGTTTATTCATACAAAAGATAAAGATAGAGCGTCGGACGTCAATCAATCCGCTTGGGACCCGCGCCACCACGTTCACTTCAATTCAGAATCGTTTGAGGTTTACGAAAGTGTAACTGGCCTACACAATTACTTGCGGTGGCTAGCCGATGTGTTAAATCAGTGCTTTTATCCTCCCAGACAAGTCTGGTACCAATTTATCGACCTCGGAGGGATAATTGGCATGGTGAGCACTAGGTAGATTCGAACCTCCTACAGATGGTGCAGGCAGCGGAACCTCTAACCGACTGCGCTACACCCGCCCCGTGCTTATACATTATACATGAAATTCATTTATTCATAAAACTATTGACTTAATTTTGTTTTGAATTGAAAATTAGATGACATCGTTATAAGTAAATGCACACATAAAAAATAACACCTCTTTCACAGCGGAAAATCCAGGCAACGACTATGCGCAGGAGTGGATGTGAAAGCGCCCGCAAAGCAGATGACCGAAAACGGTGTCTAGCAACAAATGTGTTCCTTTATTACAATACCAATGTACGAATCCATGTATATTCAATTGTTATGGCTGAAGGAAAGAATTTGTGAGGTGTCACGGGATTGTTTTTACTGGTCGGAGGTTCCATGGATCTCTCTTAATAGCACCATTTTGACCCCGTGGGTTCATCCAGCGCACCAAACCGATGCCATGGTATCCGTCTCCCTTTATTTTTGGAACTTTTTGACTGAGACACACACAAACACAGACGCACACACGTGACAGAATAAGCTCGTTATTATATAGCATGATTGCTTGCAAATTTGGAAGTATACATTCACATAAAAATTTATTTACCCTCACTAACATACGACTGAAAAAAACTTGCTCTATCAAGGCCAACATGCATGAAACCGTAATTCTGAGCAGTGGTACAGTGGTAGAGTGCTCGCCTCTCAGTTTCATGGCTATGGTTCGACACGTCACCGGTACAGAGCTTTGCATCATTATGGGGTATTTTTGCGACACACAGACACCCGCACGCACCTACACACACGGATTGAGCGCGTTATTACATAGCATAATAATTATATTATTATGTGATAATGTTCAGAAACTCAATTTAACAGGACCAAAAGAAGAATGCGAAGGTTTCCTACACGTACATGTGAACAGCTTTAAAATAGTAAGAAAAATAAATGAAGTGGTAGTTTTGTGATACTGAACAGAAAGAAAGCACATGGAAGGGAGTAGTAGACACAAATGATAAGAAAAATTAGCAAACGAACAAACAAACTCTTTCCAGAGCATTAAAAAAGATAAAAAGCGTTCTAGTGGAAGATTGTGAGCGTTGCCCAACACTAACCATGCCGTCCCCATTGATCCATAGTTGATCTTATGGATGCGATCAGTTCTAGACCTTTCTGTTCAAGTAATGCTATGATCAGACGTTCAAAAAACTTTCGTATTCGACTCTTCTTTTCTTGCCATATTTAAAGTGAGTTCTTTAACATTGTCATACTTCTTTGGAACCTCTTTTCTTATGGAATTCATTTCTTTGGAACCTCAGCCATAATTGATAGTTCTAAATAGGTAACATCAGTAAAACCTGGAATAAAATCGTCGGAAAAAGTAATGTCTAGGAAATATTTAATGATTATGCACGCAAAAGCAAGAACAAATATTCCAATCTATTGTACGTTTTCTACATTTTCCTGTTTTTCTTGTGTTTGCACAGTGGTGCCGATCCAGGTGCTGTTCTGGAAGTGTCATAAATAGGAAGTCTATTGATTAGTGGAACACTTCTGTAAACTCATTCACTTTTTTTTTTAGAAAAAACTGCTGTTGTGCTGACTTAGTTAATAAACTAAAAATGTTTAGTTAACGATAATTTAGTTAATAAAATTCAAAAGAAAACTTTCAACCTGCCTCTATAATGGAGGGACTAGTCATTTACACTGTTTTGCAAATTTGGAAGTAGACATTCATGTACAGTATACATAACAGTTTATTTACCCTCACTGACATATCAGAGCAACTAACTTGCCCTATCAAAGCCAACATACCTGGATACATGAATTTGGACAACGGTGAAAAGGTAGAGTGCTCGCTTATCAGGTGGATGCCGATGGTTCAGCACCCCACCGGTGAAGAGCTTTGCATATTATGGAGTATTTTCGTGACACAAACACACATACATACACACACGGATTAGGCGCGTTATTATATAGCATGATGATGCTCTGGCAGGGGCTTGAAATGAAATGGGTTTGAAATGCGAGGTTCGTAAACAGCCGAAGACCGGGAGTACCGTGTTGTTGTATAAAAAGGGAGATCCATATGACATTAGCGAGTATCGCCCAATCTGTTCACTATTCGCGATCTACAAGCTTTTCACAAAAGTAGTCCCTAACAGGGCTAAAAAAAGTGTTGCATTAGGACAGGCAAGCAAGGGTCTCGAAAAGTATTCAGGACGATTGACCACATCTATAGTGTTCCGAAACTCATGGAGGTATCGTGAGAGTACACGAGAATGCTGCTATGTCTTACCTTCATAGGCTTGAAGAACGAAACTCAATCTGACTTTTGACTCAATTGAGGCGGAAGTTATGGAAGCCTTTGACCGTCAGGTCTTTCCTACTCAGTACATAAACGTGCTTGGAGAGCTGCACAGTATCCTTCGAATTTCGTCACTCTACAAGAATAAGTTCATTGACATGAAGAGAGTGGAACGACAAAGGCACACAATTTCACCTAATACATTCGTGATCACTCTCGAGAATGCAATGCGAAAGCTGGGATGGGACGACACAGGAGTGAAAGTTGATGGTCGGCAGCAACATCATGTGCGCGTTGCTGATGACATCGTTCTGGTAACATCTAACATCAGTCAAGTGGAAAGAATGCTGACCGAAGCTACGTTCATCTGAATTGGAAATGAACATGAAGAGTGACCCAATGCCTGGAGGAGGCAGGAGGAAGCTGGGGAGCTTATAAGAATATCGGGGGAATAGTGAAGAAGACAGGTACACCCAGTTTCATGCACACCTCTTCACCCCCTTCGTGCTCCCTGGTTAAACCTATGCTCTAGAAACCTAGGCACTTCGCAAATATGAAGAAAATGCTGCGAGCATTATTGAACACTCAATCGAAAAAGCGATGTCAGGAGTTTTGCCCTTGACGTCAGTAAGGGACGGGATTCGAAGTTCTCTTCTACGCCAATAATCGAGGATTGGAGACGCCGCCGCATTTGCCAAGGAAAGTGAAAGAAGGCGGGTTTTTACGCGATATTTAGCGCACTACAGGGAGACAACCGATCAGACTTCTTCACAAAGTCCTTCAGAAAAAATCTTGATCTTCATGTCGCACGCGAAAGGAGAGTCCAGTGGGTGACTTCGAGACGCGATCGAGACAAGTGGAAAAATTACTGGGGTCCTCTTGACAGTTCGATGGTCAGCGTGGGACATGGCGATCAAGTTGAAGATGAGCGGGGCCGAAAATTTAATACAGGTACAACCTGGTTTCTTGAGAATGGAGGTTAGCTCTGGGTGCCAGTGCCCTACCTACCTGTTGCAGTGTCCTGCTCCAGTTTTGTTGCAGAAAGAAGGCAGGAGGTCAGCTGTTCAATTTAAGTTACGTCCCGCTGCAGTTTTCATTTCGTCGCCTGGTGGTAGCTGCTAGTAATGAATCAGTGTAAAGAAGATCGAGATGTTTCCAAAGATACTTGGACGATTGCTGTCAACCTACAAATCAAATCGTGAGGGTTTAGTTACTGAAGCCACTAATCGAAATTCTTAATATCTAAAGAACTGTAGCATAATTGGTGCTAAGAGCGTTGCGCTACAGAGGAGTTCGATGTTTCAGTTTCATCTTAATAGGATTATGGGAAGGAAATTTCACGGCCCTCATCCGGAATGTTAGTGTGACAAGAGGACAAGGGAAAACTTCCTGGGTAACAGGCCAATGACTTCATTAGCCAGGGCGGCGTACTCATTTTTAGAATGGCCATAATCCTGAGGTTACAACTGAGAGATGGGTTGAGCGATCGTCACAGTAAAAGGGATCAGTGATTTGAAGGGGAGGTAGTGGGATTTGCGGAGTGGGAACAGGTAAATAAGGCAGTGATCTAAAGCTTCCTTAGGGTTCCGGAAAAATAAGGCGTGCCCGTTCATGATATCACGCACCCTCGCTACGCTTAATTGGATCTCCTGAGTTCCGCTCGAAAAGCACGCCTACGAATGTGTGTATTTTCTCTTGCTGTTCTTTAGGTTTTGATTTCATCAGCTACTTAGCTGTTGATCAGAAGTAGCTGCTAACTCTGATTCCTTTTACTTTCGGCACTTATAAAGAATGTGTCGCTCACTCACCCGTCAACTGCCGAAATTCATTCCTTCATCTGGACAGTCATGGCATTCATTTAGTTATACTTACTTTACTTTTTTCTGTTTCATCGGGTTGGCGTAAAAATTAAAAGGTCCGGAAAAAGCACTGAAAGTTCAACCTAAGTGTTAAAAAATGAAAAAAATGGTGTTATCTTGGTCCTGAGAGGAACATGTTCGTGGTAGCGGGTGACTCGATGGTGGTTCATTCGTACTCAGCAGAACGAATACATCTGAGTGCTTCAGCTATGTGGGTGTGTGTCGGGGCAAATGAACGTGTCGAACGACCTGATCTTCAATTCATCGAAGGGAAACAAGTGGATCGAGAACATATAAAGGTATCGAAGATGTAGTGAAGAAGACCGGGAACATTCGGCTCCTTGTTCACATCTTTACCACCTCCTTTCGTCCTGCTTTCTTCTCAACTTTCGTCGGTCGCAACGCGAAGAGAAATGCGCTCGCCTCGTGATTCGATTCGAATTTGACATGTTGCGAGTATCGGGATTCACTCATTTGGACCAAGAGATTGAAAGTTTTATCCTGCGTCAACGATCAAAATGAAGAAAACTGCAGCATTTCTCGGAAAAAGTGAAATTAGATCGACTGTACATCGGTGCCCTTCACCGACGGGTGTTGGACAATAGATAGGAGTGACGGTGAGAAAAGACGCCAATGGAAGACTAACGCTGTATCTTCAGATTTCTTTGCGAAACTTCTTTTTTGGATGGAAAATACAATCATAATAATAGTAATAATAATGATAATAACAAATGATAATACTAATGCTAATACAATAATAATAGTGGTAATTGATGTCACCGAACGGGAGAACATTTCATTTCTTTCGATCATTAGAGTTGTGCAGTGACTTCTACCCTCGCATTCTCCCGTTCGGGGACATCAATTACCATTATTATTATTGTATTAGCATTAGTATTATCATTTGTTATTATTATTATTATTATTATTATTACTATTATTATTGTACTTTCCATCCAAAAGAGAATTTTCGCAAAGAAATCTGAAGATACAGCGTTAGTCTTCCATTGGCGTCTTTTCTCGTCTCGTAGATCACGGTCACTCCTATCTCTTGTCCAAGAAATGGAAGTATCGAAGAACAACATAAGTGTTAAACATATGTCTGTGCAGTGTTACCCAAACGGTCGTCCAAAAGCTGGTTGACTTGAACTCTTATGGCTGCTCACTCACTGAGAACAACCACCAACTTTAGTTCTCAAAAATAAACTAACTTGGGCGGGGGCGTATCCATAGTTTATCTAATTTCAAGATAAGTAATTTCACTTTTTTCTAAAACGTCAGTCATTTAACTTGCTAATATTTTCCAGCTAATAGCTTTGAAGGTACAAACGGATGGGAGAGTAGATGTCATAAGAGGATTCTTTACCTTCTGGAGTAGGAGAACGACATGTTTGATACGTTCTACTTGTTATCCGCAGCCAAAAAAAACAGCACCAATTTTCTCTGACAATAAATTGGGTTCCGGTTTTAGTAAAGTTTGTAATTTTTTTTTTGCTCGTAAGATTCTCTTACTCAGACAAAGTGTATTCCATTTCTTATCTTTCCTTTCTGGTGCACCATGAGTGTCTGTGAATAAATAAATAAATAAATAAATAAATAAATAAATAAATAAATATGGAGATTCGGTAACCGAATTAACTTTCAGCTGCTGCATTCGCCGCTGACGCAGTTCAGCTTATCCTAATGGTTGCGGCTGTGGACGACGAGTAGGAGGAGGTGTACGTCTCTCCTCTCGCTGATTAAATTATCTCATTGAGCTCTAATAATAATCGCGACGCAGTTCCAGAAATGACTTTCTGTCCCTATCGGACGTATTATAAAGTGTTGCCAAGAACCCACTCATAGGGCTTTCGTTTATTTATTTATTTGCTTTTCCTTAAAAATGTGATTCATCACATAATCCTCGTTTTTTTTAGGAGAATTACGTTCTAATGGCATAATTTTAAAATCTTTACTGACTTCTACCTCCAATTCGCTTCCAATGCATCTATGCTTTTTCATGATAAAGTATCTGTGTAGTATAGAGTAGGAGACCAACGTTTGCGACATTCACATCGTTCTTTCATTCATACCGTTTTCGATGTTATCTTTCCTATTGTGTCGCGAGGAATCTGTTATGTTCTCCTTTCTTTTCCGAACTACAAAGAAATACAAAATTAAAAACAAAATTCCACATTTAAGTCACATTTCAATCATTGCATTGCTCCCTCCTCGAACAATGTATTACCGTAACATAGTAGTTCGGCTTTATTCGCTGTTGACCATATTTCTTCTTCGGAACAAAAAGGTCCCAGCCAGTTACATGGAGACATGGACTCGTTTTTGTCGAAAATTTATCTTGTTACCTCTTTCTATTTAATTAGTGCTTAGTTCAGCGGTAGACATATACATGACAAGTAATTTATGTGTCTGAAGGAGTTTGGCCCGAAATAACTAATAACTTTCAACAACAGTAATTAAACATTAAACATCACTCACACCTTTTTGTGTTAAGGATAAAGGATAAAGTTTCTGGCGTTAATCAGTCCGCTTAGGATGCGCCCCCACGTTCACTTCAATTCACAATCGTTTGAGGTTCACGAATGTGTAACTGGCTCACACAATGACTTCCGGAGCCAGCCGATGTGTCAATTCGGTGTTTTTATCCTCCCACACAACCCTGGTATCAATTTATCGACCCCGAAGGGATGAAAGGTTTGGTGAGCACTAGGGCGGATTCGAACCTTCGCTCCTTTTTGTGTTATTGTGAGCAATTTGCAGCTTTTTCCTTTTTTGCGGTCGTCACATACCTACAATATGTATATTGGATACAGAGGAATAGGACTTTTGCGATAAGATCAACAATCAACATCTTGAACGACTACAACACGCGTCCGTTTTTCTGTAATTGGTGTCTATAATTGGACGACTATAACCATCCGGAAATTGAAAAGTTGAAGCAAAACAAACGCTAGTATTTGTTGAATCTGTTCTTGTCCTGTTTCACAGTTCATATTGCAATCACCGCTGGCAAATTTAGAAAAAAAAAGCCTTTGCGCTTCAGGTCCCCCCACCCGTTCGACCAGGGTCCCTGACGGATTCCTCCCCGTTCGAGGTTAATTTGGTCACCCAAACCTTGGTATCCGTTTATTTACCGTAGCGTTCTGGATCTGGGAAAAGCATGAGGATTTCTCACTTTCTCTTCCAGAAGAATCACCTGCCAACCCACCACCACTTATGCTTTGAAGTCAGAATCTTGTTGGGTAAAATTCAAGTGAAATTCTAGTGAGCTCTGTTCCATCTTGTTTTTTGGTTTGTTTTATGGCACACTTGCAGGTGTTTTCAATAAATAAATAAAAATAAATGGATCAGGCGGTCGCGCAGATCTAGACACCAGTGAGGAGTAACATATCCGAAACAACAATTTCTTGCAAAATAATAATTTTCTTGAAATTTGCAAGAAAAAACGCCTTCAATAATGACGCAAACATGTTCAGTGAACAAGAATGAGCACAGCACATGAGAGCAGCAGAGCAAAATTACATTCGTTATGCACGGGCAACCACGTAGTTTTTCCTTATTACGATTGTCTTCTCGATTCTTCTCAGCCCCGCCACCACCACCACCGCAGCACGTCGTACAAGTAACCGATTGTTTACAGAAAAATCATCTTGATATGAATATCATTAGACTTCAAATAACTTATTCATACGCTTACATCATGCGCGGTTCTCGTTATTTACGTATGTTTACTAGATCTGTACAATACAATATAATCAGGCTTAGATTATGTTTGAAAGCAAGGAAAACAGTCAACAGCAGCAGAAACGTTTTTACGCTTCTAAATTCGAACATTTCGTTTCAACGTTTCATTACCGTACTTTTTGTCTGTGTCTACACACAAAAATATACAATTATTTATGAGATTATTATTATTTATGATTATTTGTTATCATTTATTACTCATTATTTATTATTTATTAGATTATGATTATTTATGATTTTATATTTCACGAGAATTGAATACTTCTACCGCACATAGCTTACTGATTGATTGAAACCGAAGAAAAACACTGGAAAAATTGATTTTACCAATTTTTCCAGTGTTTTTCTTCGGTTTCATCTATCTTCTTTTCCATTTTCTTCCATCCATTTAAGAAATCGAGAATTTTCTATTCTCCGATTAGATGCGCTTCTACAGAAATTTTTTTCCAAAGTTTTGGGCAAGAAACAAGGCGTACCACCTGACAACATCATCTTTCTAGCCAACTCTTTTTTTATCAGGTGAAGGAAAAAAGGAAAAAAAAAACGATACTCTTCCAAATGTTGCTCCCCTGAAAAATTTCTCGCGAAGATTTTACAAGAATATTCAAAGAAATAATAATTATTTTCAAGTGTTACTTTGTTTTGCCCATCACGTCATAATTGAAAGTATAAACGCAGCTAATAAGGGTCGTATCGAAAAGTTATCGTATCAAACTCTTAGAGCTCTCTCTCTGTGGTCAAAACTTCCTGGTTGCTTCTTTCTTATGATTTTTATTTTTATTAGTCAAAGTAGAGGCAGTGTTAAGAATTTAAACAGAGTTCAATGGAAAATTAGAATTAAAAACTATTAAAAAATATTAAAATTAGTCTTGTCGCAATTATCCTAAGGTCTTCGAACAGATCTCTCTGGAACATGGATCAACAGCTGCGGGCTCCTTTCCCAAGACTCCGCCTTTCTTCAGTAGGAGTGTTTTTGCTATGCAAATCCAATTTTGTCATATGCTATGCGAGTTCCAATATGTTCTACAAATTTCTCCAGAATATCTATGTATTGAGAGATTCTTTCTGCGAGAGAGTTTCCAGTTTTATCTCCTTTTCTTCTTACTTCAATGTCACGAACACTTCCCCATTTCTAATAGCCGCACGCGTTTTTTTCTCGTAACCGATCAAATGCAGGCGATTTGTTTCGCAGAACGCGGAACGCCCAGTGCAGCAACCCGTACTTGTAAGAAGTTCGACAACCCCTTTTTTGTGCAGGGCACTTCACCACGCAGTCGTTGTTGAAGCGAATTGGTTTCGTTTTGTTTTTTCACATCAACAATAATACAGTTATAGAATTATGGCTAGAAAATAAACAGAATAAGTTGACTAGTAAATGCTGAAACTCAACTTCTCTTCAAAAATCCGCTTTAGATTTTCTTTGAAAACGGCCGGAGTAGCGCAGTTTGCGGTGTGCTCCAGAACATTCACGAGCAAACATTCCCTTCCATATAAACATCTATAAGATGCTCAAGTATTCCCAAAATCTTTCCTAAGAATCTGAGACAGTCTTCAAATATGGCCCGCGCGTGGCTGGTTCAAGTCTATAAAGTTAAATACGTAAATTCTTCGGCCCCTCGAAGGCAACGTTTCCCCCAGAAGCAATTTACTATTACAAATTAATGTATTGCCTGTACACAGCAAAATTGACGAGATCTTTCCTAAGAACCTGATCCATTGCATAAATACAGCGGAATTGGAATTGTTTCCGGCTTGACATCGCTCAGAACCATTGCCATTCGTTGTTGTATTAAGTTTTCAACGGACAGCGCGTTTATCACGGTTTTATTCATTATTGAGGTCCCTACATTACGGTAAAGGTAAACACTGGTAAAGTTAGCATTCCACGAATCTGACGTGGTGACGGAATCCTTGTGGAGAACTAGAAGCTGTGATTGTAGATTGCGAGATCAGGGTAGTTCCGCTCATTCCTTCCTATTTGTTTTAAAAACGTTAGAACGCTCCTCTATGTATACATACGTTCTGGTCCCCTCAGCAACCTCATTCATTAGCTTCACTTGAATAGGAATAGTTGAGCAGAACTCACTGGCTTTCGATCACTGCGCAGCTGGATGCGACGCGGGTACAAGGATGGCGCGCTCCAGTCGAACTCCTTGAAGAAAACAGTGCGTCAGAACGCCCGAAGCCGTATCTTCCGGGCCGTTTTTTACGGCAATTAGGAAGAAATGGGCGGAATCACCCCCCTCTCCATAATCTACTATGCCGTTTACGAATTCTCCACCTGAAATCCGTACCACCTCAGATTCGTGGGGTGATCCCTTTAAAGTAACCATAATGATAGGTACGGCTTCTCGATAAAGATTTCACACCTATTACTGTACATTACTCTACCAGATGTAAAAAAAGAACGGAACATCAACGTATTCTTCGATTCACCGACCACGCTGCACTGGTTCCGGGTCCTACTACCAATTTAGATTAGCAAACGCCATAGTGCTAACACATAAACGTCACGCATTCACAATGCATAGATCCGTTTTCGCAAAAAAAAAATCATTGTTTTTGATTATTTTTAGGTTTCTCAATGCATAGGCAATTGTTGTTAGAGGTTTATCACGTCAGGAAGCTGGTAAACAATACTAAACAGATATTCATCATCTAGTTTTTGGAACGATTTAGTATTTGAATTAATGTGAAGTTTCAGTTTCCCGAGTAACTGAAATTTTGAATGTATTTGAAGACATCCAAGAAAATCTAACTTCGGGAATTTATATTACGTTCTGATGTTCAAATTTCTCATTGCAGAGAAGTCAGAATCGAATTTGTCTCTGATACATGACCGATGAAAAAACATTGAAAAAAATATGTATATGTCGAAATGTTCGACTTTCAATGATCCACGGCACAGTAGGACGTGGTATTGATTTTCGTTAGCTGCACACGAACTAGTTATTGAGGATTAGGATAAAGGATAAAATCAATGTCGTTAATCAATCCGCTTCGGATGCGTCCCCACGTTCACTTCAATTCAGAGTCGTTTGAGGTTTACGAACGTATAACTGGCCTATACAATGACTTGCAATGGCTAACTGATGAGTTAAGTCAGTGTTTTTATCCTCCAGAACAAGTCTGGTACCATTTTATCGACCCCGGTGGGATGAAAGGCTTGGTTTGCACTTTTAGGACGGTTTTGAACCCTCAACCGTGCGCCTGCAAACCTCAGTACTCAAATTTCGAAAGTGACGTTTTTCGGAAAACAGAGTTCTTGAGATCTTCGGAATGTAAAGTTATCAGGGCATCCACCCGAATTCGCTGCTAGGTCATGCATGTTTGGTAACAGGTACGTTGTCATAGCCGTGGCAACCTCCATTACTGCGGATCCTTTTGGAAGACTTCAGATTTTGTGTAATATAGTTATTACGTAGTTGTTCTAAGATTCTACAACAAGTTAACCTCCCATTGCAGTAGCATAATTTGTCGATAGTCCAATTTAGCAACAGCCAAGATTGTTAACACTCTTTATTACGGCTAACGTTTCGGCGTTGTCGCCTTCGTCAGAGCCTGGAAAGTCAGACCATTTGTGATATATCCTCTCAAATGCTTCATCCAGAACAAGTCATCATTCCCTAAGAAGCTACATCCAAAATCGAAACCAAAAGAGTCTAAAGCCTTGCGCTTACTACCTAGGTGGCCGCGTTGCCCTGATATTAGCGGACCTCCGCGTGATAAAATCGCTCCGCTAATGCTAATTAGAATGCGACCCGCATATGCCAAAATTCAAGGAAAGTCGAACTTTCACATTTCTGAAAGAAGTAGCGTAATTGATAGTCCCTCAGAGAGTTAAAAGCAGTTTTCATCTTGAAGTGTCAGTCTAGTCGAATCGTCACTTGGCTCCTTACACCATTCCCGAACTGTTATCAGACGCCGCTTCCGTGGTCCTCAAATGAGAGATAGGAGACTTCTTAGCGTTAGACCAATCAGTGTCCAATTAGTACTTTAAAAATATGCTAATTTTGGGAATAAGGAAGCGACCCCATTTAAAGTTGAGAAGATGGTTCTTCTTCGAACAGACTGCATGCTGGCGACAGAAGACATAGCAGCAAAGGTGGTTGTTGCCAAAGATTCCATGCTCCCTTCAGGCAGTTGACCTTTCAGGTTATGGGCTTTGGCGGTGTGCTGGACGACAGCACCTTTTCGCAATGTATGGGAAGCTTTCGCCATATAACAGTGCGGGTTATATAGTTCGTACGTTCCCAATGCGTACACTCGAACGTCTGATTGCGTTTAGTTAAATCAGGGCCACCACGTGCAGGTAGCAATCAGACTCGTATACGCGGCCCCAGCAGCAAAGGTCTTGAGGAGAATGTCCAGAGTTCTCCTCTTGAAGACTAATTTCCTGTTCTAGCCTTACTAAAGAGAACAACAATCCTACATGGAACTCCCTTGAGGACTTGACCATGGCACCATTTCAGCCTCCGTAATGAACGCTAACGAGCATGGACAGTCGCTAAAATTTGTGTTTTCCTTGGATTGCGTCTGCCGCATAAACGCTTTCCGTGCGGGACGAGACGAGACGAGACGTGCTGCAGGGTTTTTCGGTGATCTTGCGATAATGCTCGACAAACATGATGTTGTTGTAGCGTAGTTCTTCCAAATTCACGACTTCTACTCATTTCAATAATGTCATCTCTAAGCTCTCCACCTTTATTTTATTCGTCCCATAAATTGACGCTGGAAATTTCGATTATTGAATATCTTGATGTATCTGAGAATGCAATAGTAGTTAATGTATTCAAGTTTTCTTGTTATATTATACCTATTGCCTATTACCTGTTATATTATACCTCATTATTTCTTTTTGTACATTTAATGTATCTGGAAGTAATTTTCGGAAATGGTAGTGTTTCTGGAATATTATATGTTATATCAAGATATCTCATAATCTAAATTTCCACAATAATCTAAATATTCTAAATTTCTGTTATACCAACGAGGTTTTGGTGAAACTTTATTTGTTGGACAGTAATTAATGTATCTGGAAGTAATTTTCGGAAATGGTAGTGTTTCTGGAATGTTCGAACGAGATTGAATGTACAAGAAATGATTTTCTACTCTTGCATTTGCAATTGTGCAGGAAAAAAATTCTGAGTTGATTTCAATCGCAGCGCTGGAACCTGTTAAAGTAATTAGCACTAATCATTAATAATTAGTATATTCAAAGGACTCTAAATCTGCAGCCTTATTTTTTTTTAACAGGACGTCATATTTAGAGACCCAAGGGAAGAAGGGTTCATTTGGTTTGGAAACAGTTGAGGACAAACATTAGTTTGTAGTACATCAATCAGAAGAAATTCATGCGAAGACGAGAACTGATCTTCCGTCAGTCGCACGGGGGCTCATTTCACCCATATTTCAAACTTGCGAAACTCACTCGAAAAGCGAAAATGCTTACATAAAACTATTTCAAGTATTTTCCTACTGGTACATCACCTACGTCATGCCATCGCCGGCATGATCTGATCTACTTTGTTGTTCACCAACGGGATTAAGGATCAGCACTTTCGTCGCGTACCTCTTTGAAGCTGTCATGGACCCCGTAGAGGGAGATCTACCGAAGGCTTGGCCATTCCACGCCGATGACGTCGCGCTGGCGTTCCAACACAAGAATGAACAGCAGCAGCGTACTCATGACTGGCACGATAGGCTTACAAGTAACCGATTTCGGTGGTAAGGTGAAAATGTGCAGAAAATACTCCCAGAAGTTATATGCGAAGAACAAGAAAGAAATGAAATCTGGGCAAAAACTTAAAGTTGAGTGGACGCTGGTCTGATGTCGCCATCTGCTCTATCTTTCTTCTTTATCTCTTTATTTCCTCTCTTCTCTCAGTTTACGTAATGGACCTTCTGAGGACTAATACATTGAACGCAATCGAATTCCTTGTAGAAAATACGGCGCCAGAACGCCCGAAGCCGTATCTTCCGAGCCATTTTTTACGACAATTAGGAAGAAATGGACGGGATCACTCTTCTCTCCATAATCTACGATCCCGTATACGAATACTCCACCTGAAAAATCCGTACCACCTCACATTCGTGGAGTGATGCCTTTAAATTCATGTGTAGATCTGGAATATCAAAAATGTTTGCGGTTGTCAAACATTCCCAGTCACATTAGCGAAGCAAAAAAATATCGATCAGAAGAGAGCATCGAAAAAAAAATTATCCTTAGGATCCAATTTTTTTTGGAGGAACTTAACATGGATGGTGTAGTGCCCTGATAAGTTGACCGCTTTGTTGTTATTATTTGTTGCTTCGCCGCTCGTTATGAATGAGGACTGAATAATTAGGCACTGGGTGCGGGTATCGAGGGAATAGACATGCCTCGAAGGTGAAATGTTATTCTCATAGTTTAGCTACCTCACTCTCGCCGCGGCAGCAACGTTTTCGTAACGCAATTGCGCAAATCCTGCAGTTCATTCATCTTTTTGTGGAATTCCCACAAAATGAACTCAGTTAAAAGAAAACTACCTTTATTTTGATGCTCTCTCACATGCTAGAAAGGATTATACGAAGTATAGAAAAAATAAATCTTTTCCAAATCCAAATCGTACTAACATGGAATCCTGAAATGAGCGTAAATTTGATGTTTTCACTGTGTTTAATATTTATTAATATAGGGTCTATTTTTTTTTATTTGTTTAATAATGTTTAGCATAATATTTAACAAATACAAAGCATGTGAAAATCAATAGGATTGAAATAATCGTGAAATGGATTAGTATTTTCATGCGAAAAGTAGTCCACGCATTGTCCCAAAATGGGTAGGGACCCACAATGTCCAAAAAAAAAAACGAGTTATTGTTTGAAAAGGTGCACGGTCATAGTCATCAGTGCATCATATTTTTTTTTATTTTGCAGAAGATCCAGAAGATAGTTCCAGAAGTAAGTATCACAGCGGAAACATATCTTCATCAGACACCAACTTCAGAAGCGAGACGAATCAGGAGAACCAGCTTGATCGGCTTGCCAAGCAAACAAATTTGAAAAGGTTTAAATTTATTTAATAATTTTATTTATTATATTTAATGTATTTTAATATTTAATTAAATTTATTTAGAATTTAAAAGGCTACTCCTATGGGTCCAGGGAGTTGTCTCCCCAAAAAAATCATCACTAATCCACTTCCTTCCACCACTGGGCGTACAAGCATAAAGGATTCCATCCTTTACGATGATTTTGTTGGTGTTCATGACCAGTCTAGTTTCTGGATTTGTAACAGGTTCCTCGAGTGTCCGCTGTGATAATTGCAACCTGCAATTCATTTGATATTGGAGAAAATTCAAATATAAAAAAAATACTTTCAGAGACCTTTAGAGGCTGGAGTTTTTAAAGTCCTGCGGCGATCTGTTGAAATAAACTGCTGCTTATTAGAATAGATGTGGAAGTCTTTCATGTTAAGGAATTTTGGATTGAGTAGGAAAAGGACCTATTTCTATTTTTTTCTCTAGTGCCTTTTGTGCCCAGAAAAAATTCGTAGCAAGGCGAAACGTAATTTTTAATGATGCTGATTCTAGCACAGAACAAAACAACCGTTTTCTGGGTATTGTATTCAGAAATCAGCCCAAACTGCACTTTTAATAAAATACCTTTAAATGAAACTTCTCTCAAGACACTATTGATTGATTTCTTCAAAAATGAACAACTTTTCACAAGCGCCATAGTGGACAAGCATCTTTTCATTTCAATTTCAAGCAAAAGTAAGAATTTTTAAACCAAGTTATCCTGTTATCCGTTCCAACATTTATCTCTCAGTTCTATTCATCCTCATCTTCAACAAAATTCTTCCACTCATAGACACAAAAAAATGCCCTAAAACTTCTTCCTAAAATCAATCATCTTCGTCAAATCTGAACATCTTGTGATCTCCTAAATTTGCTATTAAATTTAAATTAATTAATTTAATATTCATAGCGTATTTCAGAGTGTATTGTAGTTCATTTAATTTAATATTCAGAGTGGAGAATCTTATCGAAAATGGAGCTGCGGTTTTTGTTCGTTGCCTTTCGTCCGCCATATCATCATCATAGCTGTCCGGCTACCACATTCTCCGGAGAATTCTAATTTCTTCACGTTAACCACTACATCTTAATTAGACTAAGAACAGCGTAGTTGTACTTTCGAAAATTCGTAGAAAGACTTAATCGTGAAATTTTAAAATGTTGAAGGATTAGCATTAGGGCACAGGGTTGTTCCTTCCAGATAGTCTCTTTTATCGATATTAAAGGTTCTGTAGATTTCTTGGAGTCGGAACTTTCTCAGAATTAGATACAGTTTATCAATTGTCAATGTTGCGATAGGCAGTGGATTTTATTTCACGTTGGATTTAAAAAATTGCTCTATGCGGTGATTTCACCTCTCCTGCTGATGAAAAAAAAAACCTGTCATCAAAAATTCCCTGAAATTCGCCTTCAACACATCACAGAAGAAAAAAATTTTCGAACGTATCACTGTGAAAACAGCTCTGCCGTCTGCTTTCGACATTTCACTTCCGTTCTACCATGGATTTTTTGCTTTCTGTAAATTGTCGGAGATTTTCCAGCAGACTACTTATTTCACTTTGATATACGCCTCATTTATACCTTAACATCAAAAGATTTTCCTTTTTGTTTGCACAAACAAAGTGGCGAGCAGGTGGAGACGGCGACACAGTCCTACAAAAACTTCTTTAAATATCTTATAACTTAAATATCTTTAACTTCTTTAAATATCTTTGTTTAACTTCAAATCGTATTTTTAATCGTACAAAAACGCTTGAAGGGTATCGCTGCTTGATTAAAAAAAAGAGTTGGCCGTTACTACACAGATCATTTTCCTTAATTTATTTTTTTTCTTGTATTTTATCACTTTGAAGAATCCCTCCAGTTCCCTACTTTTTTTATAGACAGACAAAGTGGGCAAGAGGGAAGTTTTACTACGCAGACTGCACCATAGTATTATAAAACTTCTTAGGAATAAAACCGGTTGAATAAAATAAAAAAATAAATAAATAAAATGGTTGACTAAAAAAAATGAAACTCAAAATGAAAAAGAATGAAATCCTGCTCATTCTTTCATCATTCCCCGGAGTCTCCCTGAAGCTATGAACTCCCGGTTCTACTGGGGCGAATGCGAATCATCTTCTTCAACATTTCCCTGAATTTTTCACCATTTCTGCAAATTTTAAGTGCCATCTCCGTTGTAGTTTAGTGCTTGTGTTATAAATTGTCTTTAATGTATACATATATTATATAAAATATATATATATATACATGTATATATCATCTGCACATTTCCGGGATTCCCCGTTATTTTGAAGAAAAATCTCGCAATTTCCTTTTAGGAAATACATATTTTGTATTATTCAATCTTCTTTCCATCTAATTATATGCGCCTTACCATATCAACCGAAAAAAAAAAACGAATGGAGTGACGTTGGAATTCTGGCAAGGAGATATTAGTTAGCTCCGCCTACTAGAGGTGACTAACAGAAAATATTTGTCTAGTTCGTTCTTTGTTCGTAAGTTGTGAGTTGTTCTGTCTCATTTTTTTCAGACGTAAAGCAAAAGAACTATTTCTTAGCTAAAAGTCTTATTCTTAGAACCTTGAAAAAAGAAAACGCTTCTAGAAAATTATAAATTGCTGGAGTTTGGATTCTTAAGAGAATTAACTTGTTCGTAATCTGTTGTTTCATTGTATAGGCCAATACGCGTTCCAAAACATCAACGATTACGAATTCCAGTAAAACGCGTTGGCGCATCCGAAGTGGATTGATACGCCAGTGACTTCATCCTCTTTTAATCTGTTCTTTCTAGTGGTCGCAAGGAAACTAGGAAAACCACAAAAAAAAGAGCTCTCTTAATAACTCATTATGTTACTTTTTTCATATTACGATGGCTAAGATAGCTATGTATCCTTAAATAACAACCTATATGCATCTGTTTTTGTGAGAACTTTGCAAAACAGGGAAGGGAAGGAATGGATGATGTTATCACAAGACTCGGTGAATTTGGAATCAAGTTTATTTATTTATTTACTTAATTTATTTATTTAAGTTCAATCAAATTAGGTGAAGCAAGTTGATCCATGCGAAGACTGTTGCTTCTCTACGATAGCGAGAGACCCACAATGATAAAGAGTTAGCTGATTGAGTTTTTCGCGCAGAACATATCCCTCGGCAGTCCCCGACTTCATTCCAGAGGGTGACGCTTAACTCAACGTTAAGCGTTTTCGAATTTCTGATCAGGCTTCTGCTGCAAAGTCGCGTGTCTTATTAATGGCAGCGCATCACGAAATTGACGTTGAGGAAATTTAGTAATAGCTGAAACTATGTAGGTCTACGGAAATGAGACACAGAGGAATATTATAATCCCCTCCTATACATTGATGAGCTTTGATACAGCGAAAATTTTGTCTACCGTTCTGACCCCTTCTTGCAAATATGCTTGTTTGAACAGATTTTGATTTTTCTGGATAGGATGGACTGTGATTCTTGAACCACATGAGAAGAGGGAAGGATATTTGGGGTAATATGTCCACTCCTTCTGAAACAGGGAGAAAAAATGGAAGGGGTTGTTCGAGTAGGTTATATATAATGTATATATATATATATATATATATTATATGTAGTATGTATGTAGAATTACGTACTTGACTTAATCGGCGGGCTGATGTCATCGCCAGACGCGGTTACCAGCATCTTAGCCGGAGTGTGCCGTCCTTAAACACAGCTCTGCCCAACCTTCTCGATTTTCTGCGAGAGCTTGCACAGAACCAATCCATTCGTCGCTATTCTATATTCTGCGAAATCTTACGTCTCGCCTGAACTGCTTATCCACGCCGATTGTTCCCAGGTCCTCTTTCACCACCTCAGTCCAGAACTTCCGTTTTCGGCCAGATGGCTTCTCCCAGCTCGAACCCGACAAACTCCTCAGAACTCGTTGAACAAGGCGATGTTCTGACCTCTTCAGTAAACGACCAAAGAAATGAGGACGATTTTCTGTAGCCACTTTCGATGGCGGTGCAAGATGTTGATATCTTCCGTGTGTCATCCCCATACACCACATTGACTTCCGCGTAATGCTCTTCATTGTGGCATATTCTAGGGCAAAAGCAGTCAAGCAGCCTAAGCAGCTTTCTTTCCATGAAATCAAGCCTCTCCACTACCGTAAACGGTGCTGCTCAAGTCTCCGATCCGTACATCATGATAGAGCGAATTGCGAATAGGTATACTCGCAGCTTGACTTCGTTGGTGATGGGGGTCGGCCACAGGTATTTCGTTAAGAAGTTAAATGCAGAAGTGGCCTTAACGCATCTTTGCTGAACATCTCTCTGGTAGCTGCCGTTGTTCTTCAGCGTACAGCCCAGCTAACAGAACTCATCGACGAGTTCTATCGATTGTCCGTCCACCCTGATTCCCGTTCGTGGTCTCGAAGAGATCCACATCTGCTTGCATTTATCAGGGCGTAGGCGTAGTCCATAGCCTGCAGCCAGCTTCGACACAAGGTTGACAACATGTTGAAGTTCCGCTGCTGTTTTCCGCGAATGTAACATCATCGTCAGCGTACTCGAGATCGGTCAAGGGGCATCCTGATGGTGCTATAATGATATCGGTAGGATACTAATCCACTGTTCTTCACATAATGTCGCCGATGGCGAAAATGGACAGGAAGGGTACTGCCACCGCTCCTTGTCTTACTCTAGTCACCAGTTCAAACGGTGTTGTACATCCGGCTGGTGTTCGAACTGCAGCAGTTGTTCGTTGATTCATGTGCAATGTCCACGTTTGTCCTTGAATATTGGCATGTTGAATATGCAGCTCTCTTTGCTATTTGTATTTGACATATTATGAGAAAAAAGAGTCAAAAGAAAGGAAGGTGAAGCTCAAAAACTCTCAATATTGGAGTAGTACAATGATCACAGCACGATAATCTATGCAAAATAAACCACAGCTGCTAGTTTTATAGTTGTGGGTAGAAAAATTATCTAATGTACATCTAATCGCTTCTGACAAACACCAAATCCGGAATCAGCTCAGGCTTTTTTTTCAGTATTTCTAAAGTAGTTTCTCATCAAAGGAATCACGCTCGTTTATTCGCACAGAAGCTCAGAATTTGTACGGGAAAATATTGGTTTCTCAGATAATGCTAAGTTGAAAATGAGCCTACATAAAAGTGAGAATCATTAATTCGATTGATTGATTTGATTCGAATCAATAGCAGTCAATGAGAGCCACGTCGACATGAATAAAAAAATTTTGTTATCCTACATCTTACAGCCAAAAATCTCAATCAATCATCATTAAAATCTCCTCTGGACTAAAACACATAGTCAAGTTTTTAATTTTTTCCTTTCTCGACCCTCTCGGAAGAAAGAATAAGTCAACCCCACAGATTTTTTTCTGGAGAAAGCAATTCCAAATTATTTTCACAGTCATCTATTTGCATGCTGGAACCGCCCATCCTCTGATAAGGCGTGGTCGAAGAGTCGGATATCTCGCAGCATTTCGCATTTATTTGCATTCCTGGTTGGAAGTGACTTGTATGTCTGATGTATGTAAGTAGTAATATAAGAATTTCCTAAGATTTCCCTATAATTTCATCAAGTCAAGTGCTACTACCTTATTTTCGACTTCAAAATTTGTTCAATTCCTAGAGCTTACCCACTAATACGGTAATCGTATACACTATATATAATATATTCAAGTCTTTAAAAAATATCGCCATTTTTAGTCATGCGACCAGTCTAACTGCCGAACAGGGGGAACCTTGGACTTTTCCCAGCGCACAAATCAGAAAATTCTCTGAATTCTCCCTTAAAACTTTGAAAATAGCTCCGATTTGATTATTAGAATATCTGAGAGGAGGGCATCCCAGCCATCTTCTCATAGGGCTCTCGCAGGTAATTCAAATTAAAAAGTGCAACCGGAACCTCGAATCAAAGTCTGTAATAAGCGTCCTACCTTTTTTCCAACTGAAGCGAACTTTCACTGCAAGAAACAACATCGATTTTTTCATTCACCTAGTTTTCTAGCTCTCAAACTCAACATTTTTATTCGTGCTGTTCATAACTGCAAAAAAAGGAGAGGAAAAATTAAAAAAAAACGAAATAACATAGATTTTTTCAGTACCACCTTGTTTTCTCAAACTCAACATTTTCGTTCGGTGCCGTTCATAATTGCGAAAAAAAAAGGAAGAAAAATTTAAAGAACGAAAAGATGAATTTACTTCATCTTTTCGTTTCATATCGTACAGTTTTCACATACGACCCGCACCAAATCTTTCCATTCATCATCCTTGAGGACTCTCTCTTCTTTTTAAAGGGACTCTCTTTTCTTTTTTTTTCGCATATTTCTCCAAATTGGTTACCATTATTGGAAAATTTTTGGTGAGTGTTAGGGTTAGTGAAACATGTCGTCAATAGAAATTACCCCACAGCGTTAAATGCAGCAATTTTCCAGACCCTAATTGAAAGTTTTAGTGTGATATCGAACTTTTGTTCGTCGTAAACCGCCTGCTCTCTGCTCTACCCTCATATTCAATCAATACTCGTGAAATGACCTAGCGCAATGTTCTCTGTTCTACTATTTGCTTTGGATTTTATCTCCTGAAAATCGTATGCCCAGCTGTCCAAGCTGTGCTGTGTCTTCCTTGAACACACAGATATGACCAGTAGACCTAGGTTGGTCAGTAATTTTCTTTTCTGTTGAATCCGGATCTTGTTAAGAGCTAATGGTATCCAGTTAAATGCTTGTTTCCTTGTTGTTCTTCTTTGCTTTGCACTGCTTTCGCAAAAAAAAAAACAACCGCAAGAGAAAAGAACCTGTTAACCCTAGCTCAGTTTCCTACATATAAAAGTTCTTCTATTTTTCTAATATAAGGAAACCATTGAAGATTCATGGTTAAGGTATCCGGATAAAGCTCAGTTATTTCATATTTTGTATTTCACATATTATATCTTTATACTACACTTCATATATTTTATATTTCATTTTTCATCTATTATATTTCATATTTTGGCGAACGATAATCAATGTTTATCGCGACATTGGGAAATCCATAGTCTTCCTAAGACCGGATCTAAGGTTTGGTGACTTCTTTGGAGTTTTAGCACTCATTCAGTAAACCAGGAAACTCGTCCAATTCAGAGGAACATCTCGTGCGCTTCATTGAATTCATATGATAAATATGAATAATATAATATGGAACACTGGGACTCCTGTCAATAACTCTCGTTCCACAATAAACGCGAAGTTGGGCAGATTGGCATAAAATCGACGACCATAAACCTGTGGCATGCGCGCGCGCGCGATATCGCTTCCCGTAAAATCCCCAAAACTTCTAAACAAACAAGACATCTAACACTATGTAGCCAACAAGATAACAATCCGGGATTCCATCGCTATCATCAGATGCTGTTGTTGTTTTGTTTATCTGCGCGCTACTACGAAGTGAATTTCCGCATTGCTCATTTAATTCCACCAACGAACATTTGATTACACGACACACAACATCGGTATATTGTGCCGTAAACTTGTGTATAACTGCATGTGTACACGCTGCTTTTCATACGATTCCCGCTTTCCAGACATTGCCGTTAGAGCGCCAATTTCACCCAGTACAAGGCAACATCACTTGTTGTTTCTCCAACTTACATGGATAGCTAAACAAACGGGTTTCGCCAAGCAGTGTCGTTGTTCCCACTTTGATCGATTGGTACGTAGAGATCAGAAGATGCAGAAGAAGAAACACAGTTAACAGAACAAATTTCAATTTTTTTTTTCAAAACAAAGAGGAACTTGTAAGTGAAGTGTTCACAAATAGCCTAGCAACAACGTGAAATTTCCTCACTTTTCCTCATATGCCTTCAAATTTTCCAATTTCATTTTACTTAATCTCAGATTTCTGGAGTCCCCATCACAGAGGGATCCTCTATTTATGATTACAGTTACAGAAGGACCAAATTCTAAATTCATAAGGTAGATTAAATTGAAAAGAAGTGAACATCGAGTGAACACGGTCAGGTCACGACTTCGGCCGTACCACGAACTCCTGTAGAGCTCTTTATTGAATTACGTGAAAAGGTAGTTCCTAGTTTTTAAATTTTAAGTTTAATTTTAATAAAAAGAACGTGTTTATAGAGGAGTAAACACGAGACAACACGAAACACGGTGCAGTTGCGTAAGCGGTTACGCTCGAAGCGTTGCGGATGAGCGTAGCGGTTAGCGGATCGAGTGAGGACTTCTTCTACCGCCGTTCATTGCTGCAGTTCGGGATGATGCCACCTCAGTTCCAACCGGTATCTCGACCGCATCCCGACTGCACCGTGGTTCATTCGGTTTTGACTCAACCATATATTACATATGCGTATGTGTGCGTAGCCGACGTGAGGCGCTACGTCTTCGGTAGAGGCTCTGTACAGACAAACGATGTCGTCGATATGTTCTCTGGGACTCTCTTCTCCTTTGTTTTTGCGTCTCCATCGCGTCGCTTCGTGCGCAACCGTGCTTCATGTCGTTTTGATCCGACTACGTCTTGACGAAACACTGCTTTCTGCAGCAACTCGCCCCAGTCGGTGCCTCAGGATCGAGAACTATCCACCGAATCCACGCGGGACCCAACGTATCCGCTCTGTTTGTAACTGTTCGCGCCACTAAACCGCACTCATGCATATCATCACCAACGCGAAGCCATTAATTAAGCGTCATTGAATATTAACTGTACGGCGTCTCCTGCAAGCGCCCACGCATTCCGCTATCTCTAGCCATTCGTTACTCACCCGTGCCGCCGTCGCCTCTGTTTGATGGGTCCGCGAAGTAGCGAAGAACATTAATAATTTTTACTTCTGTTTACTGGAATACTGACCAAATCCACACACATTTCACATACACTTTTTTGCCTTTGTCCTCGCCTAAATTCCTGCTGTTCCACGAACGTGAAAATATATGGTTATATGGTTACGGTAGAAAATAAGGATAACAAAATTCATTACGGAATGCAGAGAACTTCTGGAAAGCAATCCATATCACTTACACCGAGGTGTTGCTGGCTATTGTAGTTATTAGCTTTGAATACGCAAGAAAAAAAATCTGATGCACAAAAAAAAAGATCTTTAGACGGAGCATGATCAGAACTTGTTTTTAATTATTATGTTTAGTTAATTTCTAATCAACTATTATTATTTTTTAAATTATTTTTTATTATTTTTCGTATTACTTTATTTCTGTTAGAATTTAGCATTTCGGAGCGAGATTGGACCTTGGATTCGAAAAAAAGCGAGAATAAGCAGAAAAAAAAGATGTTTCCACATGAGGGAAAAGGTTCTTTTAATTAAGTTCGGTCTTTAAGGGTGCAACAATTAAAATTAAAAAATCTCTGAACACAAGTAAGGGTAAAGCTGTATCATTCTCCAAAATGTTAGGTTGTACATGCTTAAATTCTGTTTAGAACGATTTTGACTACAAAATTTCCTTGAGAAAATTTTGAGAAATAAGGAGGTGAGTGGAGCTGAACGGTTTCTCAGATTTCTTCTATCTCTCATAGGTTTGCGCGTCATTTTTCTCACTTTCTATTCCTCAAGATCACTGGATCCTGGGGGTGATGACGTTCTAAGCGGGAATTGCTAGTCATAAACTTTCGGTGGCGTGGTTAAATTGGAAATTGCACATCACGCTTATTTAGCTTCAGTTTTTTTTATGTTAGGGTGAGAGCGAAAAGAGGCACTACTTTGAAACATAAACTCGGCCCATTCCACATTAATTAATGTTTGAGTTCATCCAGAACTTGTTAAATCTTAAAAACATCCTTAAAAATCTGTATTAGCCCATATCTCCATCTGAGATAACGATCTCTGACCTGGAATTGATGTGAAACGTGAGCGGAGCACTTGGAATTCCACTATGGCTTGTGTCAAGCTGTGGATATCAGTTCGTTCCCAGGATCGAATTATTCATTTCAGTTGTTATACACATCTATTTGCGTGTAACAATGGAAGGAATCCGAGAAAACTTTTCCAGCGTTGTCCAAAAAAGTCGAATTTGTCAAAACCTTGAGTCAAAACCAACTAGATTATTTATATGTAGAATAAACATCTTTTCTCATTCTTTTTTTTTTTGCTTTCTCCGAACGGCATAAGTTTATCCATTAAATGTGCCCAGTAGACGTTAAAATTATGAAACGCCCCGGAAATGTTGGAAAACAGCAACTTTGAAGAGTTCTCTTGAAGATGTAGACTGGGTGGATAAAAATTACAGTATTCTTGTTGTATTTTGAGTCAGTATTTTTGAGATGTATCAGTATTTTTTTTGGGTGCCTGTAAAGAGGGTCCCGGCGGAATTTCGAGCATGCCCCGGTCATGCCTCGTCAGAGCAATTAGCGATGGTGCGTGTCCTAAAGAGATTCACTTTCGTTAGCACCTAAATAGCTGACTCTGCTTACCTACCGCTAATCATACGCTGTATCACCGGCTAGGATATAATTCACTCAATTTAGTAATCGCACCAGAAGCAAGAGAAATCCTCACGTAAAAAATGAGATAAGGATGTACCTAATAGCTTCAAATTACGTGCATAAAAATTTTTCGTTAAAACGAAAAATTCCAGCTTTCGAAAGTAACGGTAATGAGAACTATCGTTATCCTGTAACTCGCAAGCTTTTTTGTAGCCTAATTTATTTCTCGGCAGAGGAAGCTTCTGTATCTCTGACTTCTTGAGACTTACAGGAAGGAAAAGAGTTCAAATTTGGTAAGATTTCTAGACTTTCTGAAGGTGATATAAAGACGAACTCACTCCCTTTCTTTATTAGAACACCATTCAAAATCCCATGTACTTCTATCAAACTCTGTTATTCTTTGACTTATTCGGTAATTTTCGACAGCTCATACCACTCTTCTTTGCATATTTTCTTGTAACTCCGCAGTTTTCCGCGTCTCTGTGGCTAGAAGAACATCTAAGACGGTTGTCTGCGTCTTCATGAACGACTGGAGCGTGACCTCTTCGAGGTATGCTCGCGTATCCGCCGGCATATCCACTGGGCACATTATGTCTCGGAGGCATTCGCGGAGAATCCGCCGGGACCCTCTTTACCGTCCCCCTTTTTTTCCTTAGATAGAGAGAATACTTGCACTTTCTACATGGAGGCAGTCACGTAATAGGTGAGAAGAAAATTCCCGGCGCATTCATGCGCGATAAATGTGTGTCGCAAGCCGAAATTATGTTGGAAAGTATTCCTTCGTTCGTCCTTCAATTCATCTTGGTCCTTTTTAGAAGAAAAACACTGTACATAGTTAACAAATTGGTCCGTAATTTGTTCAAATTTGATTACTGTATTGTCTGGTCATGCATTTCCTTTCTGCACTCCACATAAACAGAAAACAGAATCCGTACATTATCGTAGTACTATGCTAAAACAGTCAATAGGATCTAGTAGGTGGAGCTCACGTCCAATTTTACATTTATTTATTTTTTTTTATTTATTTTTTTACATTTTTTACGCAGTTACAGTAAGCCAGTTCTTAATGAATTAATAGCTTCATAGCCAGCTATTTTCTCACTATTATTAGCAGGTTAGTAGTAGCGTCATAAGAGACTACACTAAGCGCTGTAAGCAATCGAACACAGAACATTGGCGACATCTTAGAACCGTTGCTTTCGAGAACTTTCATCTTTTCCTCATTTCGCATAAAACGCTTCTGGTGTGATCTACATGGATACATAATTTCACCTTACTTTCGAAAGTTCCTAGTCGAAGGTGCATACATTTCTCCGAAATCCCAAAAATCTCCCAATTATTCTCATTACTTTGGAAGCTATGGCTCCAACTTGCTCAATTTTCGGGACTGACCAACTATCACCTGCACATACCAACAACGGATGGCAACTAGTCATTACCGAACGACTTAGAACGTTCCACTTCTTATTAAGACCTGTGTGGGCCCCTCGAACATCAAGTTTTTTTTGTTGTTTTTGATGACTACACGAAAATTAAGCAATCAAGAAAAATTCTCAGATTCCTAACAAAATAAGACATATACGTTATCATTCAACGAACGCTCGGGCATCGTAGGATATTCGACATTGGCACGTGCATTGGCACGTGCTACAGTTCCTTCAAGGTCATAGCCGAGCCAAATCTACATTTTTTTGTTGAAAAAATTTCTTAAAAATCCGGGAAATTTTCCTCGAGAATCGCTTCGAAAGAGTCAAGGAAGTAGAGCGACCTGTCCCTAATCGTGGTATGCATAAGGCACCACCCTTGCGCTATGTCTCAAAGGGGTTGAAATCTATCATCAGAAATTTTTGCGATAGCTTGAACTAATTTGAAATGTGCACGTTAAACTAACGTTAACGTCTGATATTTAAAATATTTATACCGTTACACAGTATAAATATTTTAAATATCAGAAGAACCTATTCCATACGCAGATGGCATCCAACTTCACTAAGAAAACAGCTCCTATCAGCCGGTTCTACTGTTAGATTGGCTTATTTTTTTACACACGCGTACCCTTTACAAATTTATGGTTTCTTAGTCAAACCAGGCCCATTATCCGCCGATGTATTCTTCCTGACTGTCTATGTCAGTGTTCCGTATTTCTGGAAGGGTTACAATTCCCTGGTACATAAGTTGGAGAGCTAAGACTCAAAGAACCACTCAACTGCGGATTTGAGGTCAGAAATGTGAGGTCAAAAAAAAAAAAGAAAAAGTTCGAAAAGAATTGAATGCGCGCGGCGCCAAATCGGCTACTCGCCGCCAACATGAAGCCCACGGTTGGGAAACAGTCTCTCATCCACCGTATGTATTTCCCAGAATTTGTTCCCAGGAAGGATGATCTCCTCATCAATGTGTGATTAAAAAACTATGAAATCGCAAAGCTATGTGCGTGTAAAAAAATAAACAACCAAACTAACATATGTCGCATTATCGCGCAAAAATAATTGCATCGAGGATTTCAACAGCGTTTACCAACATCTGGGATTCTTGCTGGACTTGCTGCCGAGACGTCTAATTTCTCTTGCTTTTGTATTCATGATGAATACAAAAGCGAGAGTATGTAGGAGCAATTGAAAAATGGAAAAGAAGACATTGAAAAAATTATCGCAAGAGAATAAATCTATATAAAACTCGACGTGTTTTGAGGGGAGATTCTCCCACTTCCATGGAATCCTCTGACATATTGTTTCGGCTAATAACGGATACATCCGATTTCTTCCCTTCTAGCCTCTGTGATAAGCCTCTATTTGTTGGCTGTTGCCAGTTTCTTTTTACTTCTTCGGCTGTTTTACGTCAAATAAGCTTTTGAATGTAGTTGATATCACTATTTATTCACTTGGATGCAAAAGTGCACCACATCAACAGCAATTATTCTGTGTGCACAGCAGAATAGTAATCTTTTAGTGCACAAACTACTCACCATTGTTTCTTTCGTTCAAAAAACGAAAAATACAAAATTATTTGTTTTGAGAGAAACGGGCTTCTCTTCTTTTGATTGCTCAAGGTCCCAACCTTGTCTTTGCACAATTTATCGGCACCACCGAAGGATGTGATGTTCAAAGTTGAAGGCATCACCCCACGAATCTGTGGTGGTACGGATTCCAGGTGAAGTATTCGTATACGGGATCGTAGATTAAGGAGAGGGAGGTGATTCCGTTCATTTTTTCCTAATTGTCGTAAAAACCGACCCGGGAGATACGACTTCGAACGTTCCGGCGCACTATTTTCCCCAAGGAGTTCGATTGGAGCGCGCCAGCCTTGTGCACGCGCCGCATCTTCCGGGTCGTTTTTTACGGCAATTACGAAGAAATGGACGGGATCACATCCCTTATAACCATACCCTACTATCCCGAATGTGAATACTCCACCTGAAATCCGTACCACCTCAGATTCGTGGGGTGATGCCATTAATAACACAAGCCATCGAAACATTAAACGAAAAATCTAAACAGCTAACAAATAGAGACATTTTTGGGGTAAAGTCGTTGACGACCATGAAGTTTCTGAACGATCATAAAGATCGCCACACTCGAATCAAACCACGAAATTTCGAGCAAAATTTCTAATCCAAACCTCGATAACAATTACTAATTCTCACACTTTTTTTTGTATTTACATAATTTTATATCAACCACTTCAACTCGTTCAAAAACAATGTTTAAGGTAAACCGTTTAAAACGTCTCACTTTAAAATTCCGCAGATCTTGCTATTCAATTCATTTATATCATATCAGTTCATGCAAGAGGCAAAGAGTTTTCAAGGCAAAAAATATTCTACAGTGGTCAGATTGTGAATCTTTTCATTACTGCATTCAAAGCATTAATTAACAGTGGCAAAGTTGTTGTTGTCAATAGCTCAGTCCCAGTTCTTTGTATATCAAGAATTTGTGAAATCAATTACTTTAGAAAACGCTGCGCAACTGCACACTTTCTAAAAAATTTTAAAATTTCTAAAAATAAAGGGCTAGCAAGGGCTCCTTTTTGAGTTGTTACTGCAGTCCATTGACGAGGTGTTGCTCCTATCAGACGTTGTCTTTGAGTAATCTGTTTGCTATGTCGTATTTTGTGGCACAAAGCGTTTCAAGTAGTAGATTGCATGCGTTCATTGCGTTTTTCTGCGTTTTCTAGGCTCCTATGTGATGTTTTCTGAAGGATTCGGCAGAGACTCTGAAGCTGAACGTTTTAGTATGGATGAGTTTGACATTTGCCTAATAATGGAAAACTTATTGAAAATGTTCCACACACACAATCGACACAATTAATTAAGCAGCGCCATCGTATTAGGGTTCGCTCGGGAGGCGACATCTCCTTGTTTCGCTTCAAATGAAATCGAACCCATCGAAATTCACTGAAGCATTATCAGCCATGTGCGCTCAGCTGATAAAAATCAGCTGTACTCATTTCATTTTTCTCACTCAGTCTCCAATAGCGAAGGATCTTCTACATGAATCATACATACGTGATATGAATTTGCGCAAAGTGCAGCTATAGTCACGCTTTTCCCTCAAACCACGAATCTGACGTGGTGAGGGAAGAGCTAGAGATGGGTGTGTGGATCGCACGACCGGGGTGGTTTCGCTCATCTGTCCCTAAACTGTGGTAAACATAAGAATCAGCGTGGAGAAAGCTGTTTTTTTGACAATTTCAGTTGCAACGCGCCACCTTTGCGCACGGGGTCCACGTGAGAGCGGTCAAGGTATAATGGGTGTACTCACCAGCCTGTTCAAGTGAAACCAATGAATAGGCTGCTGAGGAGACTGGAACGTGTACATGGGGGAACGTACTAACGGATTTCTTGGAAAGTAAAGTGGTTTTCTCTACGACGACTAGGGAGAGATTAGCGAATTTCGCATTCTGCAACCTTATCTCTAGCTTTCCCGTGGATTCTCTCCCAGCGTCAGATTCTATCCTGCCTTTAGCAGAAGGGGCAGGCGATATTCCTGGCAAATCTCTTGGGACGTTCTAGATTTGGTCCATGCAGCTGAAAAACTGGAGGAGCCGTGATTGTCCTTGAGCTTGTGAACGTCCAGTGCCTTGATATGTCGGACAGTAGTTTCAAAGGTCCTCTCGGTCACTTTTCCTATGAATAATAACTCTTCACGAGATCCTCCACTGGTTTGGGACATTCTTTCTAAGATAGAACTCATATGCGCTGCTAGATTTACATGAAGCGGACGGCCACCAGCATGAAGGAAGTCTGCTGATATAAAATTGCGATCAAGGGCAAGATCTAGGGGCTCTGCCAGGTTTCATGCCTTTGATCGCAACTCGCAGTGGCGAGGAAAGAATCGAATATGGGGGAGAGGAGCTTTACCAGAGGCGAGGCGGGCTTGTCACAGAGGTAGGCAAACTGAAGAGGTTCTAGTAGATCCGCTTCGTGATGATTTTCATGTCACGACGAGAAGAGGTGAAAGTCCTGTCATCATTCAACAACGGCTGTCAGCGGAATACTAGCGCAGGTTCCACCTACATTCCTCTAGACTTGTTCCGCCTTTTATGGTTCTTCTGGAGTTTTTTTCTGCAGTATTTTGAAAAATCCTCCTGCAAAGCTTTTCTGCAGCTGCTGCTTGCTACTGACCACTCAATGCACGACGCATTCGGATGAGGCCGCAAAGTCCTTTTTCTTTCTAAAAGGTGCTCAGTGGTCTTCGAAATCTGATCCAAGTTTTTATCGGGGACGTCTTCAGCGCACGTTCAGCACAGTTTCGCAGTCCTCTGGGCAGCAGGTCGTTGTCCACGTTTGGGTTCTCGTCGATGTGTGAGTGACCTTGGGACTAGGAGTTCTCGTGCCGTCGTCGTCGGCAAATAGGACTTCTTTCTTCCTTCTTTGTCGATAGCAGATATTCTTTTCCGTGAAATCAAATAGACACCACCTTCGGTTGGTGAGTGTGAAGCCGGTCAAGCCACGTGTCCTGCCTTTGGGCGGTTCCACCGTCCACCGACGATGATCCTTGTTCATAAAAAGACGAGTGACGGGTTTCAACCAGACAAGGCGATTGCTGTTTTTCTTCCGGTTCATATATCCACATCCTCCGATCTTGTATTCGTCTTGAACTTCCTAGATTCGCGTTAAAGTCTTCGACAACGGTTTTGTAGCCGCCTCAAACGCGTCCATTTTGGATTAATCAGCTATTTATGTTGGTGGGTGGCAGGTGATGATGCTCATGGATTTGTCGCGTAGAGTGCGAAGGCGAAGGAAGGCCAGACCATGGAGACAAGATATTGTGAGAATCGATAAGATGGACTACAGGAGGGTGCACATCAAAATCTACACTTGTTACATTTCTGATCGAAACTTTTCTCCGCAAATGACGAGCGGGGTCATTAATCTGCCGCACATCGCTCCCTATGCTTTTGGTCTCGTGCAGAGCAATTAGAATTCGATGCGTTCTGCAGCTCCCAGAATGTCATTTACATAGATCGGTGCTTAAAGATATTGTTTTTGTGTTGTAAGGTCAAAGTCTGAGACAGTTTCTATGGTGAGTCGTGCACTTCTCGTAGTGGTTGAGAATCAAAGACGTCCTGAATAACCTAAGACTTGATCGCCTCTCAGCAGTGGTTATACCGTCCAAAACGGCAGGGAGCAGTGTTCAGGGTACCGAGACAGTGTGTGTGTAGCAGTTAGATTTTTTCCAGTGCTGAGCAGCATGCTAAGCTTAGCTTTTAACACAGATTATCGTCAATCTATATAGATCAGATAAGTTAATTAATTGTAAGTGTATATAATTAACCGTTTAATTGTACGAATTTATTCATATATTGAACCTTCTACTTTCTTGAACACGTTTGTGTTTATGCTCCCTTTCCTCGTTCCCTCAGTCAGCTTTTTGAATAATTCAGGCTTAAAATGACCCATTTGGTTACCTATTCATTCTCGCATGAACAGTTCTTCTTTCTAATCTCGTGACTAACTTCTTGAAAATCAATTGTAGGCCTGATCTTCTTCTTACAGATGAAGTTAAAGGCATTATCCCACGAATCTGAGGTGGTACCGATTTCAGGTGGAGTATTCGTATGATTCTGTCCATTTCTTCCTAAATGCCGTAAAAAAACGGCCCGGAAGATGCGGCGCGTACACAAGGTTGGCGCGCTCCAATCGAACTCGTTGTAGAAAATAGTGCGCCGAAACGCCGTATCTTCCTGGCCGTTTTCTACGGTAATTAGAAAGAAATGAACGGAATCACCCTCCTCTCAGTAATCTACGATCCCATGTGCGACTACTCCACCGGAAATCCGTACCACTCCAGATTCGTGGGGTGATGCCTTTAAGTAAAGGAAATAGTACTTGTACAGAGCTATTCAGCTCTGCATTAATCAGAAAGTCAAATCATACCTAAGTGCTCTTATTTCTTTCATCTTTTTCCAACAGTAGTAAATAATTTTATGGACTTTTCTATACGTTTCTCTTTTTTTTCTCTGTCTTTTTCCACCATACTGTTACTGGCCCAGCGTTTACTCTCTCAGCGCACATATTAAGTTTTCGGTCCATCCAGACTTTTAGCCTACAGCCAAGTTGCAGTGGCATGCGACCGGGTCACTTCACTCAGCTCATAATTTGCAGGTAACCCGCACGAGACACGATGCTCGTCCCTTCACTTCTATTTCTCGTCGCGGTCGCATATGCAAATGAGGAAGAAGGTGGAGCGATCAGTTTCTATTTACAATCCAGTAATTTCTTTCGCACGTAAACAGATATCTTTGTTAGTTCCAACTAACGGAGCAGACGGCACAATCTAAGCATCTCTGGAAAACCTTCCTCTAGAGGTGTTTAGATAAGTCAATCAGCAAACAATCTGGTAAAAGTAAGGAGACATCTGCTTTGCTTTAGTTACTAACTCTCAAAAAAACTGGTCTCACACCAGTTTCTATTTTTCTTATGTTTGTCGTTTCCAAGCAGAAACATAGAGAGCATCAGTACAGAAATCAGGAATGCATGTGAACAAAAGCCTTCAGAATCTTCTTCATCATCAGATGTGGTTCTGCTGGATTTATCTGATTATGCCCCAGGGATCAATCGAGGACTTCGTTTTGACATTAAGCGAGCAGCGATGCCTTTTTCTGGAGGTCATTGTCGATAAGCGCATAAAATCAGCTGCAATTACCGCTCTTTAAAATTTCAGGTATGTATGGTAAACGTGCGGTGATGCCATTCTCAGGTGGCATGTACGGGAAACGAGACGGACCAGCGCTTGGATTTTCAGAAGGTTTGTGAGTTCAGGCAACTATTTTTACCATATGCATCGAATCTTTCACTTGTGTAAACCAAACTTAAAAAATGTAAACTTGTGTAAACTCCTAGTATCCCTCTTTCGATTGAGCCATCTATTGACCGCTCCTGCTTGCGAAGTGAACAGGCTTCCGAAGCTTAGGTCAAAGTAGAAAGAACAATGGTTTTGAATAAGGGAGCGTAGCGAGGTTCACTTCATCCTCAGCCCCTTATATGCTTCCCTAGCAGCTAGTATTCTCCTGCCCAGGTCAGGGTGAAGTTATTTTTCACGTTCATTTCCCGACCCAAATGAACGTAGCTGAAGGATTTGGAGATATGGGGCATTCGAGACACATCCGTTTCTCATGAATGTCATTTTTCTCACATTCAGCTGAGGATTAATTTTACTTCATGTTTTGCCGAATTTGGTCAGGATTTCCTGATGCTGGATGTTATGAAAACATTGTCATTTCAGAGATTCTCCCGTCACAAATACGACATGATATCATGAGACGGAACCAAGAATGGAAGTCTTGGGTAAAAAGGGCACCTTAAAGGCATCACTCCACGAATCTGAGGTGGTACGGATTTCGGGTGAAGTATTCGTGTACGGGATAGTAGATTATAGAGAAGGTGTGATTTCATCCATTTATTCCTAATTGCCGTAAAAGACGGCCCAGATAATGCGGCGCCGCACAAGGCTGGCGCGCTCCAGTCCAACTCCTCGTAGAAAAAAGTGCGCCAGAACGCCTGCTGCCGTATCTTCCGGGCCGTTTTTACGGCAATTACGAAAAAATGGACGGAATCATTCCCCTCTCCTTCATCTACGATCCCGTATACGAAGAATCCACCTGATATCCGTACCACCTTTGATTCGTGGAGTGATGTTTTTAAGCAGCCGTTTGCACGCGCGTTTTCACTTTCTGAAGGAGGCATGTTACGCGCGTAATGTCTACGGCTAAGAAACGGTTGCAACGACTCGTTTAACTTGTGCGAGGTTATTGCACGAAGTTATTTCACGACGCTACAGCACGGCACACCATTTCCACACTGTTGTCATCCCATTTTACGTCTCTACGACGCTGTGGGGCCCGTCACACCCCCTTTTTGCGCGCGCGTACCCACACGCACACGCGCACGCACACGTGACAGACTAAGCCCGTTATTATATAGAATGATAATGATCACGTTTTCTGGAGTTTCTGGAGGTTCTTTATTGGTGGGGTCGTTTCGAGGGTTCTTTTTTCCCAACTACACCCTTGACACTGCTTGCACTGTAATGTTGCTACTGATACGACGAAGGATACAATGTTTGGTGTTTTCAAATGCTTTTGCGATGTCACAACCTCGATTTAGAATCGTATAAAGATAAATAAATATATATATATATATGTATATGTTAACGAATGCGTATGCTGACTATGCAATGACTATACAATTTTCGAAATATGAAATAGAAGAAAAATAGAAATAAATAGAAATATAGAAAAAGGGTATTATTGGTCGTCATTACAATCAAAGTTGTGTGTTTATGTTGTGCTAGCCACAGAAACCGATAAAATTTAGGTTGGGCTGAGAAACGTGCAGTGATGCCATTCTCCGGCGGTGTATACGGTAAAAGGGCACCCGCATTGCCATTCTCCGGAGGTAACCCCAGTGGCAGATTAATTTAATAATTTGTACATAACGTGCGTGGTACAATTAATATGATTTACAGGCGTTTATGGTAAACGAGCAGCCATGCCGTTCTCGGGAGGACTTTATGGAAAACGATCCGAACGATATATACGATCGCCGATGCCAATTTCAGGAGGATTTTTCGGCTAAATTTATAAATCACACAATCGGTCCCCCCCCACTATCTTCATCGCTTTTCCTTCAATTTGATTGTAAAATGCAATTGTTCCTTCCTCTCCCCATATCGAAAGATCTCTATGAATCTCTTCCTTTTTTTTGCATATGAATTTCGCTAATAAATCGACATTCATGTGAGCTGAAATGAATCAATCGATTAGAACATCAATGCAGCCAATACGTCGTTCTCACTCCCAACGTATCGATCGCTTCCAGAGCAGATCAGAAACCAATTCCGGCCATGTTCCCAATTTTTTGCTCTAGTGCTTCCATACATATTTAATGATATGTGCTTGTTTTCTCCAGTATAAACACACCATTTTTTATGACGTGATAATAAACTGGCGAATATGTTGAGAGATGCTGTTTTGGAGGATTTTGTGCACTTCCGAACATACATAGTTGAACTAAAATAAGAAATAAGGAGCCCTTCTGGTTGGGTGGATCGGCTATAATTGGGAGTAATTAGCGGGGACAGTATGATTAGGTATAGTTGAATTTTTGTTTGCGAGTTCAACCTTCAACCAAGGCAGAACATCAATTGATTATCAGGAACTCATTACGATTCCATGATTTTGTCCTTGAACAGAGTACGCATCAATGTTGCTACTATATTCTCACTATGTCCATTGTGCACTATGCTTGTAGGATTATGATTGAAAAATCCTTTACTTTTAGCTGTAGTACTATTTCTTTAGCATTATCGTCACCGCCGCCCTATCGATTGTCGTTTTCGTAGATTTTGGAGATCGATCAATAAAATACATCAGGTAGATCAACAACGTGACCTTGATCTAGTGCAAAAAGTTAGTAAAATGAAGCGTACTTCATAATTAGTGACTTACTTCATAATTCTTTTGAAAAGTCGGTAATTTTTCACTTGCAGCAAAAAAGTGTGCAGACATAGAAAGCAAGTCCTTTTTTTAAGGAGAATATATGTATGACCGGTTTCCGAAAATACTCCTATAGGTCCTACCACGATTAACTAGACTCTTACTCAGGACAGTTGTTCTGTTTCAAATGTTTGTCTCTCCGTCTTTGTTTTTGTTTTTTTTTTGTTTATTTCAAAACTTGGCTAGATTCAATTACAAGTTCTACTACTTATTATGAACGATTCATTTATTAAGTTTTAATTGATTTTCTTGAGCTGTAGCCAAGATTGGTATTGATCGCCTTTGTTAAACAACGGCTAACGTTTCGGTGTTTTCGCCTTCGTCAGAGCCTGGAAAATTCAAAGCGATTAGTGATTTATCCTCTCAAGCACCTCATCACCTTACAGAAAGCATCCAAACGATTCATTTATTTATTTTTATTTCTCTCACTCAGCTTATCTTGTGCGCTTTTTTTGCATGTGCGTTTCGCGCACGCATGCACTAAAGAGAAGTGAAAAAGTTGGATCGAGAGAGTGTGAACCACTTTCAATGCCGAAAGTTCAAGAGGAGAGCATCAGACCTAAAAAAAACCTCAAAAACCTCTAACAACAAAACGTAACCTCAAAAAGATCAAGCAGTTCGCAAACAAATCCGCAGCGACCGCCACAACCTTCACCTCCTAGCAACCGTGCAGTCTGCGGCTCGCGTAGTGGTGACATTCACGTGAATCACTCTGCCGACAGGTACGGGCGGACAACGTACCACCACGTGATCCACGTGCCTCCGCGCCAACGGCAGCAGAGATACAGAGCACCGGGTAGCCCTCGCTTCTTTAATCTCTTCTCACTTTCTGTCTGTCTGTGTGTGTGCCTGTGCTGTACACTGATTCTCACGATCAATTTGTTTATTTCTTGTTGTCTTGTCGGCTTCTTGGTATGGGGGGAGATGGAGGAGCAATTCTAGTGGACATTTTAGTCGAACGTACGTTTCTCCAGTGAAGAAGTGTGCAAAGGCAGCAGCACGCCACAAATCTGACGTGGTGAGAGAATCCGCTGTAAAAACGCAGAGATGGGGTTGTAGACGTCACAGGATCTGGAATGGTTTCGCTCATTTCTCATTAATTGTCATGAAAAGAAAAACTGTGTGGGTACACATCCAGATTTTCCCAGCAGTCTATTTATTTGTCTCAATTGAATAGAGTGACGAGACGATAGTATTGATCTTTGATCGCCCGCACGTTGATACAAGGGCGGCGCTACTGAAATCAATTTAGAACACCAACCTTGGCTACACACGATCAATACCTATCTTGGCTACAGCTCAAGAAAATCAATTTAAAAGCTACTAAAATCGTCCTAAAAACGGCATCTCCTAAGCCGTTTATGGATAGATAGAGCGGAACCACGCCGCCAATCCACAGGTAGTCCACAACCTCATCTCCAGCGCTTCATCTCTAACTCTCCAGCTCTGTAGGAAAATAGTTGCTTCGCTCATAGAGTTTGCTTTTAACTCATATTTTCTTTTATTAGAAGCATTGATAGTGTTCTTATGAGCACAGCAGATTTGTCCGTTTATTTACGAAGAATTTCTTCTTCTTTTCTTTTTTCTCACGATTTTTCCTTCATCCTCTTACAATCCCTCCTTTCTCGTTTCTTTGTCTCTCCTATTTCCGCATGATAATAATCTTTCTATACGATGCTGGAGCTCAGTAACTTCAAGCGTTTCACTCTCGGGGAAGTTCTACCCCGATCAGCTGAGAACACATGTTTTCAGTTTTTTTTTTCGTAGGTCAAACAATTTATTCTTACTTCTTTATAAGCTTTTGCTTCAGATAATGACAACTTACTTTTATATTAACGGAATCGAGCTCAATAACCTTTCGATTGTAACCGTGTACATTTGCGTGCGCATCCTTTGTGGGTTCTTCTCATTTTTTAAAAGTTTTCATCGCTCTATGGTGCGTATCAAATAATGTAATCTTGATGCTCTCAATGTCAGTCTATTTAATAATAAGCTTTTTTTTCCTGGAAATATCTTTATTTTCCAACATGTGAATGCAAAAGATTTTTTCAAAACTTCAATGTGCACTTCTGATAACAAATGCACCCCTGTTTAAAGGCAACATACCACGAATCTGACTTGGTGAGGGAATTTATGGCAAAAATAAGAGATGGAATTGTAGATAGCAAGATCAGGGGTGGTTTCGCTCACTTCTCTTCAATCGTCCTGGAAGAAACGGCGTGGAAACCGCCTAAGTTTGTACAGAGGAACGTAAGAGCGCTCCTCCATGTATACGTTGCCACTGTATACGTGGCTTTCAACCGCTACGCAGCTGGATGCGGCGCGTGTACGAGAGTGTTGTAAGTGAAATTTTCGAGTGAAAAACGGAGTATTTCCCACCGTTTCTTTTTACTACGATTGGGAAGAGATGAGCGGACGGAACCACCCCTGATCCTGCAGTCTACGACCCCGTATAGAGTTTGTCCATCAGAAATCCATACCACGTCAGATTCGTGGGGTGATGGCTCTAACTGTGTATTCTCTTCCTTAGTTGGTTGCATTCCGACATCTCGCTTTCCATGAACAGATACCCAGCGGGTCCTAATTAAATAATTTCTGTATTTAACATAAATCAAACATGTTAAAGGCATCCGCGCGCTATTTTCTGCTAGGAGTTCGATTGGAGCGCGCTAGCCCCGTGCGGCGCCGCATTTTCCGGGCCGTTTTTTTACGGAAATTAAGAAGAAATGGACGAAAAGAAAGAAATGGAATCACACCCCTCTCCATAATCTACGATCCCGTATACGAACACTCCACCTGAAATCCGTACCACTTCAGATTCGTGAGGTGATGCCTGTAACCAACCTTTCTTTCTTGTCTCATTGTCTGCAAGTAAATGACTACATATTGCTGTCATTTTATTCATGTTCCTTTTTTCTTGGCGCGTACTTATTTGGGCCCTAATTCTTTGTGGGCTAACAGCGTAGTAGTGCTACGAGATGTAAAGTGATCCTGGATACCATTAATCGCTGCTCTCTTTGAGCAACTAGGACTGTTACACATGATATATAGAGCATTTCTCTGTAATTTGAAGGTGTACTGGTGCAAACAATCTTTCTGATTCTGTTTTAATCATTACTCGTTTACACCAACATTCATTATTAATGTTTTGGATGAAAATGTAGTTGAGAATGAACTCAATGGAGTCTTTATTTGTCGACGCTCTATCTTACTTTTTTTTGTCTTAGTAACTTTAGCTTAAGCTTACAGGTCATAGATTCTCTGAAACTAAAGTGCCTAGGTCTCAAGGTATCGATTGATTTAGTTATTTACTTCCAGAAGTAAGGGCGACACTGAGTGCTCCCAGCAGCAACATTTTACACATGTTTTGAGTATTTATTTAAATAAATAATTTTTTGAATAATAATAATTTTTTGAATATGAAACTAGATGAGATGCACCGATGTGAGATATGTGTGTTATTATTGAGTATCAGTTTTATCAGTATTCTGATAAATCTTCACTTTCTTCCATGTTTTGGGCTTCCTCTTCGAGAGAAATTCATATTTCACGGACACATGTCCCCATGAAGCTACTCGTATACATATAAATATGTAGCTTTCCTGATAATCAACAATAATAACCGATAATTCCACCAACATTTGCACGGGATCTGTTTACGTTCATGATGACCAAGATGTATTCATCCTTCTCGTCAACTATGTACCAATTTTCACCGTGATGTCTCGAAATAAGGTGTGTAATTGGGTTGGGCTAGTTTATGTCAACCCAAATGAAAGAACTACAACGTTTTTAGCGTTAAGATTGTTCAGAGAAAAGCTATCATTTCAGTTTGCTTTGAACAGCTTCAGTTTTTGTATGTCCACCCGTGTTCTACTGTTTTCTGACAGAGAGTGAGTGGGCTGATCCATTGGCGCTGAACCGTTTAAAGGCATCACCCCATGAATTTGAGGTGGAGTATCCGTATACGGCATAGCAGATTATGGAGAGGGAGGTGATTCCGTCCATTTCTTTCTAATTGCCGTAAAAAATGGCCCGAAGATGCGGCGCCGCACAAGGCTGGCGCGCTCCGATCGAACCCCTTGTGGAAAACCGTATTTTCCGGGCCGTTTTTTACGGCAATTAGGAAGAAATGGACGGCATCACCATTCTCTTCATAATCTACGATCCCGTATACGAATACTCCATCTGAAATCCGTACCACCTCAGATTCTTGGAGTGATGCCTTTAACGTGCGCCATTTTCACGCCTACAACCGGAGGTTTTAATTAGGAGGTTCAGATAGTCATATTAGTTAAATATTGGGGTACAAATCAGTTTCGAGCGTTTTTTTTTAAAAAAAATGACTTATTACTATATTACTGTATTACTTACTTTTTTCAGGTAAGCTTCAAAGCTTTATTCAGGTAGGTATTCAGGTTCAGTATTCAGTGGTACAATATATTTCATTCATTCAAAGTATTGTCCATCGTTAGCTACGACTTTTTTCATCTCTCAAGCGGCATACGGATTCCGAGTTGAAAGAATTCCTCGTCTTTAGAGGCGACCCAAAAATCGGCCCAATTTTTGGCTTCTTCATAAAAAAAAATGAAGTGCAGCTCAGCCAGGTTATTGGTCATCGGCCGGAACAAATGATAGGCGTAATGAGCAATGACTGGTGGATACAGTTGGTGGGGTAGCAGATCCTATTAAACCGTCTCCAAAGTTTCCTTGACGATTTTTGCAACATATGGCCGAGCGATTGTCGTGCTGAATGATCACTTCGTCATGTCTTTTGGAATTTTGGGGGCGTTTGAGCGTTACTGCTCGCTCGGCTCAGTTGCATCAACTGTTGTTGGTAACGTTCCCTAGTGGTTGGAGTAGCTCATAATGCATCATTCAGAGCTGATCACACCAGATCCACAGCATTGGCTTCTTGCCATAAATATTGAGGCCGTTGAAATTGATGTATAGCCAGGCTGATCCTACAATTTTCTGTGCTCTCGGTGGCCGACGTGCGTCGATTTTTCGTCCTCCACCACGATTAAATGCAGAAAATCATTCCAACTTAGCCTTCGGAGCCGTTGTTTGCACGTGAAAAAACGGAATTCAGCGTCTCTGGACTTGAGTTTATATGGAACCCAATTTCCTTGTTTTAGCACCATACTCATGGTATTGAGACAGCTTAAAATCGCTTGTTGAGTCACTTCTAAGATTTCAACGAACTCCTCTTGAGTTTGACATGAATCTTGATCCAATAGCGCCTCCACCTCAGCATCTTCTAACTTTGCTGGCCTCTCTTCACGTTCTTTGTAGCTGGTATCAAAATCGCCACATTTAAAGCCACGGATTCACTATTCACATGTTTTCCTTGATGAACAATGTCCTTTATATCCTCCACATAACAATCGATATCCTGCATTTTTCGTCAAATTAAAACAAAAAGGCAGCGTTTCCCGCAAAGCACAAAGGTTGACACAGTTGGAGTGCAAAGAAAGTAGATTGTTTACACTACAGCAAAACGACATATGCCGATTTTTAGAGAGTGATTCCATGCCCAAACCCGTATCTTTCGAGCCGTTTTTTTTTCCGGGAATTAGGAAGAAATGGACGGAACTACCCCTTCTCCATAATCTACTACCCCGACAACATTTGTGTCGCCGAGTACCAAACAGTAATCCAGTTCGCATTTGTGAAAAAATTATACATGCTGAAATGCGATTAATACACTTCATAGAATGTACTAGTCAGTAACATAGATAACAGACCTGTGCAGTACTGTCCGAATTTTGTGACCTTGCTGCAATTTTTTCTAGCTAACGAATGCAATTAATAGTAGCACTGTTTTTAGAAAACGTAATACATGACAGCATGACATAGAACTCTAAGAAATGGATGACTGATTTGGTGGTCTTAGCATTGTTTTTGTTGATATATTAACGAATTTTTCTTTTTGACATTGACGCTGTGGCTGCGCAAAATAACGATCGACGCTATACTGAATTTGATAATGCTCTATAACGCTCTTAGATAGGCTCTTGCGGTTTTTGTTTTTCACTCCACTTCTCTTTTGTCCAGGACCTTTTTAGTTAAAGACATCATTCCACCTTTTCCGAATTCCGAATCTATGATCCCGTATACGAGTACTCCACCGGAAATCCTATCATTCCGAACCTGAAATGGTAGGATTTCCGGTGGAGTACTCGTATACGGGATCATAGATTAAGGAGAGGGAGGTGATTCCGTCCATTTCTTCCTAATTACCGTAGAAAAGATAAACGGCCCGGAAGATACGGCTTTGAGCGTTCCAGCGCACTATTTTCTACAACGAGTTCGATTGGAGCGCGCAAGCCTTGTGCACGCGCGCATCTTCCTGGCCGTTTTTTACGGCAGTTAGGAAGAAATGGACGGAATCACCCCCCTCTCCATAATCTACGATCCCGTGTACGAATACTCCACCTGAAATCCGCACCACCTCAGATTCGTGGAATGCTGCCTTTAAAGAACATTGCTCAATAAATTGAGTATATCATGTCTGAAATTGAACTGCACGTTTGAAATTTTCACGGAAAACAGATTTTTTGCAGAGATTAGCAAATCTTGTCATCATTTTTGAAGTTCCCTGTGATTTTTTTTTGATAAACAACCTCGATGTCATCATTGAAAACCGGTTTTACACGATCATATGAGAGGACGACCTGGCAAAAGCGGCAACCGTCCTTCGTCGAACCTAATCAATACAATGGTAGTTTTTATACTTCGGTCATAACTTTAAAAATGTTCTACTTTACTACGAACAAGGCTGAAGAATTTCCAGTATTTTCAAATATTCTTAACAAATTAGCGCTAATCTTTCATTCATAGATAGAAGTACAAAACATAGAATAAGACTAGGAGGTGCTGTAATTACAGTTACAATAATATCTCAAATTTTCAAAACTGAAAATATGCTCTAAACAACTAGTTTCTCATTTTCATTAGCGTTCTGGATCTGGGAAAAGGATATCGCGTGAGGATTTCTCACCTTCTGTAGCAGAACAAAGACCTGCCAACCCACCACTCCTAATGCTTTGAAGGGCAATGGTTTTGAAAGACTTGTTGTGTAAAATCCAGGCGAAATTCTAGTGAGCTCTGTTCCATCTTGTTTTTTTTTTCGTCTTATGGCACACCTGCAGATGTTTTCAATAAATAAATAGATAAATAAATTTTCATTCTTTTCACTGATTTTCAGTCGTCGTTGCACTCGTTTCGATTACACTCAGCAGCCCTTTTGGTCAATATTAGCTCTCTAACCTTTTCAGCGAAGGTTTACAGTCTTCAGTGGAAATGTTTACAATCACTTTCCGCCCAATGGGTGGGCTACGGTCTCGCACATTCAATTTCGGCTGCGATAAATTGATACTAATACGTGTTGGAATTTCGTAGTTGAAATTGAAAAAAAAAGTTCCTGACGAAATATACAGCCGTGCGCCAAGTTCAGATCCCGAAATTTAAGGTTTTTAATCGGCCGGTCGCCGAAATTGGTCAACGATTAAACACACAACTATGTTTTTTTCTGCATAGTCATCATTTCGGTGACGTAAGGTTGTCAGTTTGCTTTTCTTTTTCGTCTGCTTTCTTCGCTAAAATTACTGTAGATCGACACCAATTTATAGTCATATCTGATAGCTGTTATTAAACTTAATGTCATTATTATTTTATTTTATTAATTCCCGAACATCTAAAAAATTGTGTCCCATGCATAGCGCGTAAAATATGTGGTGGATTCTACAAATCTACGTGACGTTACATTTTTTTTCTATTTGATAAATAAACAAAACCTGTTTCCTGAGTAAGGCGAGTGCTTTCCTTCTGGCATGTTGTAACTATTTGCTTCCATTCTATGGTTTTCTATGGTTACTACCATTGAAATCAGAAATTTCAAATTAATAGGAGTAAAAAATTGAGCCAGCAGTTTTTCGTTTTGGTATGCCGTGAAGTTCGATGAAATACCAGGCAGCTGTAGAAGAAAGAAGTAGAAAATGGTGAGAAAAAATTTTGTGTTTCTTTTTCAAATCAAAAAAATTCATCGGCTATACTCAAGTTTAGTCAAGTTGGCCGGGGAATGAATCAGAATATTAAAGTAAGGGAATTCCAGAACGAATTTTGAAAAATTCCAAAATTTAGCTAGTTTTTCAAGGAAAATCAAGTTTTTTTTCGTTTCGTTTTGCTTTTTCTTTCAACTTGTTTGTGGTTGGAGAAGTCTGATAGTTTGATTTACTGTCACAAACTCAAAAAAGAAAACCTAAAATTCTATCCTGTTGGATTACATCAAGGCTTCCTTGTTTGCTCTCCAGTTCGTATCCATGTTATTTTCTTCTGATAGCTGTCATGCTTTCCTTTGTCTCAATGCGTTAGTCACTTCAAGTTTCGGATTGTTTTCAATCTCTTTAGTAAGGTCAGGAAAAACAGTCCATTCCGGATGTGTATATAAATAATATATGTATCAATAGTTCAAAGGCATCACTCCACGAATCTGAGGTGGTACGGATTTCAGTTGGAGTATTCTTATAAGGGATTGTGGATTATGGAGAGGGATCCATTTCTTCCTAATTGCCGTAAAAAAACGGTCCGGAAGATGCTGCGAGTGCACAAGGCTGGCGCGCTCCAGTCGAACTCCTTGTGGAAAATAGTGTGCCAGAACGCCCGGAGCCGTATCTTTCGGGCCGTTTTCTACGGCAATTAGGAAGAAATGGGTGGAACCACCCCCCTCTCCATAATCTACGATTCCGTATAGGAACACTCCACAATGAAATCCGTACCACCTCAGATTCGTGGGGTGGTGCCTTTAAATTTCGTCGACGCACACTCGTCAAATCAGAATGAACGATGCGCAGTATCACGGGATCCTCATGTGACATAACTATACACTACTTCTGTTCTCAATTCATAACTCTTAGGTGCTTTTTGAACCCATTTACAGCACTAACCCGCAATTTTGTACTGCTGCCTATACTGACTGCTGCAGGACGGAGGCTACTGCTCCTATCGCTTCAGCGTACTCTTCAATAATCTCAAATAGTACCACGTTTCTGTCCAATATTCAAATTCATTTCAGAATGACAAATAGTAACTCATCTGCATCTCAACCAGAAGAGTTGTGTCTCGTCTGCCAGGATATTTCCACCGGTTATCATTATGGGGTTCCATCATGCAACGGATGGTAATTTTCTTTCGTTTTTCCTATGGAATCCATTGACATTTCTTTTTTCTGTTCTTACGAAGTTATTGTACAGGAGGCATCCCAGATATACAAAGAAAAATTAATTCTACCCTACAAATGATTATCTGGTCTTGCCTCTCAAAAGTAACGTTCAATTCTCTTGATTTCTCAGTTCCTCTTTCTAGCAATTAATTTGAGTTAAATTGATTTCCCAAAGTATTTTTTTTGTCGTTTTCAGCAAAACCTTTTTTCGAAGGACGATAATGAAAAATCAGACTTTTATCTGTCAGTATGAAGGGAAGTGTCCGGTGGACAAAAGTGGGTTGCTTGGATTTTTTCATTCCAATTTCAGTACTTCATCAAGGCGTTTTTGCTTTTTGCTAGCAGAGTCCAATTTTCAAAATTTACTATCTGCATGAATTGCTTCCTATTTTTCTTATTTTTTTTACAAATACAATGTTCCTGAACATTTCCCAATTCTGTGATTGAAATAACTGCCGCCAATTTTTGCTTCTCAAAACGTAGACGCCTATGAAATTACCAGTAACGTTACTTGTATCACTGATCCAAAAGAATCAACTGCTTTTAAACTTGGTTTCCATTCAAGGTATTCGGTGCGCTTGTCGACATTGCCGTTTCGAGAAATGCTTACAAGTGGGAATGGACCGAAAAGGTAGGTTTTCTGTTCATTCAGGACTTAAATTGTTTCCTATTTTCCTTATTTTTGGATACAAAGTTTCTGGACATTTCCTAACTCTGTAATTAGAATATAACTGCCGCCAATTTGTTTTAACACTTTGTTGTAGTTGACTGAAATTGCAAGAAGTATAATTCCATGAACTTACTTTGATGCGCTGATAAGATTTGCTGATTATTTGCACACCTCGTCTCATCTATTGCTTTACGGTCCCTTTATTACGAAATATCAAGGAACATTGGAGAACGGATCTTGAGGGCTGGTTAGGTTGTTTTCGGAACCCTGAGGTCTACCCTGCGACCGGAGTTCGCTTTTCCAGAAATAAGCATTGCGAGTTTTCCATCCATTTCCATTTTGTTGATACTTTGGAGATCTGAAAGGAGAAATTTGAAATGTGAAATTTGGTAGCTGGCAGAAACGAAGAAACGCCAGATAATAGAAGAATCAATTTGCCGGAATATTGTTGAGATAATGGTATTAAAATATTTCATTTTTTATTCCATTCTATTTTTTCTAAAATCTGCGAAACATTTTGAAAAACTGATTGAAGCACATACTACGACAAAAAAAAGAGACGGGTCAGGTCCATAGGTCGAATTAGTGGAGAAGGACTAAAAAAGCAAAAAAATTAACATTCTGCTCCCAAAACTTGACAATGGGACGACCTGGGTTCGATACGCCGCTGAGTCACATTTTTGCAAGAGAGTTAGGAACTTGAAAGTCTAAAGAATGTAGAATTAAATTTTGTGTAGTTTCAGCAGTTTAAAAGTGGATTTATTGAAATTTAATGGCCAAAATATTTGGTCATTAAATTCAGATTCTGTGCACATTGGTAGGTCTGGGAGATCGTGAATAACATCACAAGAGGACCAAAAAAATTTAGGCAGTTTTTTTTAGAGAAGAAGATTTGCCTTAAACATCATCGCTGCTTTCTCCCAACCTCCTAGTCTTTTTGGAGTCTTTTTGAGATGTTATTTTTGATATGTAGTTATTTTTCTCATCTTTGTCCCACCAACATTTTCCGGCGCGCGAACAATAATTGGGATTTTTGCATGTTTTCCGATTCCAGAAAACGGGACGGCGTTTTAGAAAATTACGCATATATTCGGATAAGGGGGCCAAGAAAACTTCCGTGTGTGAAATTTCTCCTTTCTGGACCATCTGGTTTTCTCTAAATTTAGATGGGGCAAATCCAAAAAAGTCGGAAAATTTCGATTGTTGTCCCATCAGAATTCCAAAAAGGCTAGGAGGTAGAAAAAAAACAGCGATATGACTGTATTTTAGGGCGAAGTTTTTTCTCTGAAAAACTACCTGAATTTTTTCTTTTTGCCCTCTTATTTGTGGGAATTTGTGTCGGACGGACAAATCGCTTATTTACGTATCAGATCAATTCATCGCTTCAAGCGCATCCAGTGATGAAAACAACACAGAAATTTTTCGTGTAAAAGTAACTAGTAACGGTGTATAACTTTAGTCATTTGGTTTCTTTTGATTCATTCAGCTATCCAACAAAACCGCGATCCTATCGGGTACACAAAACGAACACGGCGATATCCACCGATCAAACGACTCGAGAGCGGTTCCGAGGAGTGTTCGCCAAAGAGCAGTTTGACGGTAGTTTGAAATGATTTATTTGTGAATTCTCCATTCTATTTGTATGCCTCTTTACTCCTTTTGCTCCCATCAAGAAAGCATAGCGTGCTGTCCCAATCCCGTTCATCTGTTACGTGGTTGAGTAAAGAAGAACTGGAGAGAGATCTTAGGGTTTGCATTTGCAACGTCTTCATGGTTTTATATACATCGGAGTTCTCACCTATCTCCTATCTCCGAAGTGGTCCTTGAACGCTACATGACCCATGGAAACAAAAAGAATCCAATTCTTCACCATCTCAAAGCTTCCATTTAGAACCCCAACGAATCCGCCGAGGACGCGTTTTTAATGTACTTAACACGAGTCGAAGGACTTGCACAAACGCTTCGATTAAGCCGGTTCACCTCGAACAGTCATCTCATTAAGGCTGTAACTTCTCCATGTCTCCTAGATGACGACGACTTCATGACCAGAAATTCCGAAGCGGTGAGATTTTTTTTAATCATGTAGTAAAGATGCAGTCACTTTTGCATTTAAATACACATCTTTGATGGCTCTAAAATTAAAATTAAAATTAAGTGGTGCTGTGGAATTTTGCAGCTAAAGGTGGTTTTCGGAAATCCAACTTCTTCATTCGTATGTCATTGCTTTAATGAAACAATTTCACCGTAGTTCGTTCGAAAGGTCTGTCTGATAACTTGGTCGAATTTAAAATAGTGTGTCAGTCGCCAGCCCCTGAATTAGGTGGATAGAATTAGGTAGTAGATCTGAAGAAGCAGTCCTAGAAAAGATGAAGAGCAAAGATTTGGGGATCTCCTCGAATCCTGTACCGAGACATGATTTACTTGAAGCAAGACTGTCATTCTGTAAAACGAAATCTTGTTGAAATATACGAAATATTTTATTATACGACCATTAGCTTTGTGAAAGATCACCTAGCAACTTCGATGAGTAGAAACGCCGGAATACTTACAACTAAAGGCATCACCCCACGAATCTGAGGTGGTGCAGATTTCAGGTGGAGTATTCGTATACGGGATGGGAGACTACGGAGAGGGGGGTGATTCCGTCCATTTCTTCCAAATTGCCGTAAAAAACGGCCCGGAAGATACCGCTTCAGGCGTTTTGGCGCACTTTTTCTACAAGAAGTTCGACTGGAGCGCGCCAGCCTTGTGCGGTGCCGCATCTTCCGGGCCGTTTTTTACGGCAGTTAGGAAGAAATGGATGGAATCACTCCCTTCTCCGTAGTCTCCCATCCCGTATACGAATACTCCACCTGAAATCTGCACCACCTCAGATTCGTGGGGTGATGCCTTTAATCCTCCCTGATCGTATAGAATATGTAGAATAAAATATAGAATCGAGTTTGATAAGCTGTACACGAGGTTGTTAAATAAATTTATTGGCTAACGTTTCAGCAATATCGCTTTCTTCAGAGCCTGAAATAGGCGATTCAGACTACAATTTAAACGACCAACCTCTCCACAACTAAACTGAAGAAGGCGATTCGGCCGAAACGTTAGCCAATAAATTTATTTAACAACCTCGTGTACAGCTTATCAAACTCGATACTACATTCAACTATGCCGAGATTCATTGAAAGTCGAACTTTCCAACTACTCAGAATGGAGTAAAAAGGATAAAGGATAAAGTCACTGGCGTATCAATCCACTCGGGATGCGCCAACGCGTTTTACTGGAATTCGTAATCGTTTAGGTTTTGGAACGCGTGTTGGCCCATACAATGACTTGCGTAGGCCAGCCGATGATCAAGTCAGTGTTTTTATCCTCGCGGACAAGTCTGGTATCAATTTATCGACCCCGGAAAGATGAAAGGCTTGGTTTGCACTAGGGCGGTTTCGAACACTCGACCGTGTGGCTACATCGGACCTCTAACCGACTGCGCCACAACCGCCCTCAGAATAGAATAACCTGATGAATATGTCGTTAGCCTAGTGTAGAATAGCCCAGATATGGCTACTGCTTTGAAGGATTAAATTCGGCCTACCGTTTCTGCATTCACAACCTCACTTTCGGCCAAACTTTGGGAAGGAACTAGGCAAAATATATATCATAATTCTTTTTATTAGTTCAGGCCCCGGAGCATACGTACACTCAACTCACTTACGCCACACAATCCGACTATCACTACTGGCACGAACGTGACTGGTTGGTTATGATCGAATGGGCGAAAACAGTGCCAGCCTATGAACGGTTGCCGCTCATCGATAAGGTAGGCCCGGGTTTTTTTTTGCATTCTGATTAATTCATGTGATTTTGTGATCTATGAATATGAAAACAATCCCGGAATTCGACACATGAGCTACACAATACGCCAACAGCGAAAAATTATGTAAAGAAATGGAAAAGAGAAATGGAGATGTTGAAAAATGTGGCAATGTACGAAATTTTTAATAAACAAGTACAACAATGAAAGAAAAGAAATATTCCTTTTTCTTTCTCTCTTTATAAAACAAAATAATGTGAAGTGTACAGAAATAAAATCTTACTGACATCTCTCTTGTGAAGGAAGAAGTCATCTACGAACAGAGCGAAAATGTTCAGTAGCAGCTTGTTTCTTCCTGTTCGCGAAAATTCGTGGGAATATAAAGCTAATTACTGCGTTTAGAGAAGAAAACTGCAAAGAGTGAAGGATAACTGAAAATACACCAAGATGTAGCGAATAAATCGTCCACAGCAGATTCAATTTAGATCAGTCTCTGTTGGGTTTGGAGTCCGAAGTTGGATCAATTAAAATGGACATGAAAAATGGAGTGTTTTCATTTGCGACCTCGAAAACTTTTTTTTGCATTCGAAGCTTATAGAAAATTGACAGTAATCCGATATAAAGATGCATAAAGAACTGTTTCAAAGCTGTCTTTTTATCTTGCTTCTGGGATATGGGAAATAAATGGAATTGAAAGGGGAACTGAAAAACATTGAAAATTTATTTATTTATTTATTGAAAACACCTACAGGTATGCCATAAAACAAGAAAAAAACAAGATGGAACAGAGCTCACTAGAATTTCGCCTGAATTTTACACAAAAAGACTGTTGTATAAAAGAAGAAGACAAGAAAATTACGGTTTTTGGTTCTTTTTTGTTTCCTTTTTTTTGGAAACCAACAAGTAACTGCTGTACGTAATCTCAGGATCCGCTCTATCAAAAACTTTTTCCTTAATGGAGATGGTTATACAAGTCATGTTCCAAGTTTTTAAAATAACATTAAACTCATCAGTTCAGCTTTATAACCACTACAACAATCATCTATATTGTTGTTTTTGCTAAATGTTCATTCCCGTACATTTGTTTCATTCCAGTTAGCACTACTCCGACACTCCGCAATCACGTACCCGAGTCTCATTCACACCTTTTTCTCGCCGGATCATGGCCCTGATACAATTGTTTTCCCCAATGGTGCCTTCTTTGACAGAACGACTGAACCAATGAGGTTTGTAATACTATTCTTTTTACTATTATACGCATTACACCCAAAATTACTCTGTTCAAAGCCAGGACTTAGGAAAGAACCACTCACGGAAACTGTTAGGGTTTAGATGAGACATTAAATGCGATTTCCGGATAAAAGTAGATGCTGCACAAAACTCCTTCGATCTGATTAAAGGCATCACCCCACGAATCTGAGGTGGTACGAATTTCAGGTGGAGTAGTCGTATACGGGATAGTGTGGAGAGGGGGTGATTCCGTCCGTTTCTTCCTAATTGCGGTAAAAAACGGCCCGGAAGATGCGGCGCAGTACAGGGCTGGCGCGCTCCAATTGAACTCCTTGTAGAAAATAGTGCGCCGAACACCCGAAGCCGTATCTTCCGGGCCGTTTTTTTACGGCAATTAGAAAGAAATGGACGGAATCACCCTCCTCCACATAATCTACTATCCCTTATAAGAATACTCCACCTGAAATCCGTACCACCTCAGATTCGTGGAGTGATGCCTTTCAATTTCGTCCACGCACACTCCTCAAGTCAGAATGAACGATGCGATGCAGTATCACGGGACCTTCATGTGATATATCCACGTAAATTGCACACTCGTCAGTGAACGACATTGACGAGTACGCAAGTCACGTGAACACGTGAACTTAACGAATGAAATATAAATTTGATAAACATAACCAAAACTTGTGTACAGTCATTCCTAAATCCTCTCGAAATTAGCAAACGAAATTGATTCTGAGTAATCTGAAGCCCTAAGGTTCCCGAGGTCCGTTGAAATTACGCACTTCCAGACCAACTGGGTTCAATCGCAAGAAATACCAAATGCTCGACCAGTTGCTGAAACCCATGCGAGAGATGCAGATTGACACTACGGAATTCGCAGCTTTCAAAGCGATATTTTTCTTGAATCCAGGTCAGCACTTTTTGTTGTTGTTGCTGTTGTTGTAGTTGTACTTGTTGCTTGTTTGTATGTGTTGTTAGCTTGATCTAATCCTGTTTAAATCATGGTCTGTTTGGAAACAGTCGAGCAGTCAACGTAATATTACCATTGTAAAAACTTAAGGAAAGAAGAACCAAATTGAACAAGAGATCAAAAAATATTTTACAACGATGGTATCGAAACAGAAGTGTGATCCACAATTTTTTGTTGGATTTTTGAGATCTTTTACTCGAAAGTTTACTTTTTATGTTATACAGTTGGGATAAAACGTGTTGTATCGGGGTGACGTCTTGAATCCTCGGTGAAGACGTGCGCTGGTCCTTTTCACAGAGCAGTACAAGCGGGCGGTGTGGCGCAGTCGGTTAGAGGTTCGTTGTAGCCACACAGTGGAGTGTTCGAAACCGCCTTAGTGCAAACCAAGCCTTTCATCAATCCGGGGTCGATAAATTGGTACCAGACTTGTCCGCGAGGATAAAAACACTGACTTGATCATCGGCTGGTCCACGCAAGTCATTGTATAGGCCAACACGCGTTCCAAAACCTCAACGATTACGAATTCCAGTAAAACGCGTTCGCGCATCCCGAGTGGATTGATACGCCAGTGACTTTATCTTTATCTTTAGAATGCCAATACTCCCTCTACACTGCCTCTTGTTGCCTCTTTTAGTGAATATTGATTGATTTGTTCCTTTACGATTAGCTATTTTTTCTCTTTTACTGTTTTTGTGATTCCTTTCCAATAAAAAAAAATTCCTTAAGATGCTGACGACATCAGTTCCGCCTCAAAAAACATGTTGAGTGAAGGACGTAGCTCTATTACAAACGCTTTATATCGATACATGCTTCGAAAGCGGGACGCAGAAGAGGCTGGGGACAGGTGAGTTTTGGGCAACAGATCATTCGACAGATGGCCTAAATCGAGATAGCATCACTTTAGATTTGGTCGTCTTCTACTCCTTGGCACTGTGCTCGCCACAATGGCCGTCGAAATGAAAGAAGCCGTGTTGGTGGCGGATTTTTTTGATCAAATCAAATTCAGCATGTTCGCTAAGCAGCTGCTTTTCGGCATCAAACAGGAATAATTTTCCCATTTTCCTACAATAAGGAATTGTAGCAAGGTTGAGGCTGTAGTAGTTTCAGAAACTATCCCTAATAGCTCAGCGATTTCAATTCTAAGTGATTAGTTGCAATCCCCTTGTACCTTCTTGAATCTACCTCGAGTGACCTCATTTTAGTTAATGTTCTCATGTTCTCCGAAAACCGAGTTGGTCATTTTCGGATAAAATGTTATTGGGTAGTGATAGGAGGAAAGCAATAAGTCATCTGTACCTTCCTTATCCTCTTATTACTCTTCTAACAACTTGGTGCCTGTCAAAGAGAACATTGTTGCTAACGTTCGAAAATTGCGAGCTGAAGAATCACTGGCATCCCTGTAGGACATGAATTTCGTGTGGCAATTAATTTGGGTTTTATAATTTTTGCCAGAATGATCGGGACAGTATCATTTTTCAAATATTAAATCTCTTCAAGAGTTACTTTATTATATAGCTTTGTCGTAAAAAAAAGAAGAAAAACGTAACTTCCGCAATAATCCTGTCTACAATAAGGGAAGGTAGCACAAAAAAAAGACCCCTCAAATGAATATCGGAACGATTTCGCTAAAGTTTTCAACAGAATCGAAGTTGCTGTCGTCAGCGTTCGTCGTCATTGTCGTAAACGGCGACGGCTAGTGGGTAGCAGAAGAGGGATGAAAATAATGAAGAGACACAGACAGATACATTCCTGCTTTGTGACAACAAACCTGACACATAGCTTTGCACTTTTTCACTATCCATTCTTAGTTAATTTTTGCAACTGGCTGCTGGGGCGCTGGTGGTATGTATCTGACGACTGACGACGAACGCTGACGACAGCAACTTCATTTCTGTTGAAAACTTTGGCGAAATTGTTCCGATATTCATTTGAGGGGTCTTTTTATGCTACCTTCCCTTATTGTAGACAGGATTATTGCGGAAGTTCACTATCATTAGTCGTCTCACAAACGTCACTATGCGAAAATACAGCAGATGTGAATTGTGAAGGTGAACTAAGCACCAACAAATTACAATGAAATCCGAAATTTTATCCTTCGGACGGTGATTAAGGTTGTCTCTATCAAAATTTTTGTTCGCTGGTCACCAGTGTCTCTCTCAGAGGCACCTTATATATGTACATTCTCTTACGTTTAGCTGCAATGTTCTCATACGCCACCAATTACATTTTTCGTCGTATTTTTTCTTCTACATTTCATAGATTCTGCTATACACTATATTTCCGATTATGTGATAGAAATGTTCGAGATTCGTTCGATCTCAGGGACTAGTAACGTTCTTGTCTTGAATGATACAATGTATAAAGTTCTTGAATAAAAATATCATAGATAGCTTCTTTTCTTAACAGTAGTTGTATGCGCTAAGCTCACGTCACTATGCGAATTAATAATGTGGGACCAACTTAATTTGTTCAAGATTTGTATTTTAATGAAATTGTTGGTGTTTCTGCAGTTGTGGACTTGAATAGAAGCATCAGAAGTTTGATTAAAAGATATTTGACAATCAACTGAACCGTTCATTTGGAATTCTATTCCTTGTTGATCCACCATCTTTAAAGTACTTTTCTTCGATTTCACTACCTTCAAATGGCCACTTCGCTGAACTTCAAATATACTTTTGAATCTAAAACTGAAAATCCAACACAACCTCTTTCAATACAAGAATCCACCATATCGAGTCGTTTGCGTTTTTATCAGTAAAAATCTCTGATCTATTGATCCACTTCCCCTAGAATCAATTCCGAGCTCTCTTCAAAATATGACCCCACCAACTCCCACTTAATTTGCATCAACTTTTAGAGAACAGGCTTAACCTTCAACAGACAGCACGCAGTCAAACCGCACCTTCGCGTAGTCGCCATTTAAAGCACGTCAACAGCCAATGTGTAGCAGAGCGTATGATCCTGTTTCATCGCAACACGGATCGATTCGGCTACGTTAGACGCCTCACAAGCAATATCTCGACTTCGTTACGTTTCGTTACTTGGTTTTGCGTATCAGATTTTTTTCCATACATTCACACCACCCACATCACTCCTACCATTCACTATACTACTCTACTCACACCATTCGCAATTCTTCTTACTGTATAAACAATACTTTTTCTCATGTTAAGAATTGTCTTTTTTTGCCGTCACTTCGGGTCGATAGTTTAACGTTTACCGGCTAGAACTGTGCATTAGAAGGATTTTGTACAAATACAAGTGTATAAACACTAATCGGGATGTCGGAAGTATACCACTTCTCCGCCTTTTCACTTTGAATAAACGGAAAAAAAACAAGGTAGCCTGAATCAGCTGCACTCCCATTGTTGTCCTTCGAACTGCTCGATGAGAGCCAGTAATGCATTCTATTCGTGCTGATCACGAACTGCTCTCGGTGGTATCTCCTTCTGTAAGGTGTTCACTGCTCCGTTTCAACAGTTGTCATTGACATGGATCACGTGACCAAATCTCCTTATTTTATTTTCCTTAGCAAGTGTGACAACGTCTCTATCCGATCCTTTGACGTAGAACAGTTTTGAATCTATCCTCATTTCTCTGAAAGCACTCAGCAGCATCGCTCTGTCGATGGCGCATTCAAAAACGCTGGCTGCATTTTCTCAAATTGCGAAATATCCAGATTTCTGAAGCAAAGGTCAAAACAGGAAGGTTAAAGGTGTGAGTAGAGAGCCGGGAGTCCTTAGTCTTCTTCACCTATTCTTCACTCTACATCCTCGATGCTCTCATGTGTTCCCAAGCCTCTCACTTCTTCCTGTTCAATTCGGGAATCACGTTTATTTTTCGACCCGGATATTCTTCATAGGTGCTGCACCTATGAATATTTGGGTCAATCAGATATGTTTGTTACATGGGCAAAAATTAGCATAAATCGGAAACCCATGGGTTCCTCACTTTCATCGTTTTTTTGGGGGTTCAGATTAACATACTTTCTACATGTTTTGTCAGAATTACGCAGAATCCGTTCAGCTTAGCCGATGTTTGAACCTGTGTGTCATAAGCGAAATAAAAATAATGTAGCTGCCCGCCACCAACTTTCATTCTCAAGCTATCCCATTCTAATTTCTTCTAATTCTTGCGTTGTGTTCTCGAAAGTAGCAGTAAATATTTTGAGAGATCTTGTATCACTCCCCATTTACGTCAGCGATAATGTTCCTGAAAGGTAGTAAAATTCTAGTCGTAAAGTTATTGATGTTTTTCGGTCAGTTTTGAAACAGAGTGCAGATAGTCAATCGTGTTTAGCCATGGTTACTCGCATGGCTGTCCCTCATTTAGTACTTTCTCAATACCGTTACCTACCACTATTGTAAGGAGATTAGAGAAGACAGAGACTGAACAGATTGGGCGATACTTGTCAATGTAATATGGATCCTCTTTTTACGCATCAACACGGTTTCGCTGATCACAGTCTTTCACTGATTGTGAACATTGCATTCCGGAAGCCAAAAGTGAAGAGTCTCGCAAGAGTGTTGAAGTTTGATGCTCTCGGGCGCGTTAAGTACGATTTTCCACCGATATGATGACATGTCGAGCCTGAGAAGGGAGGACCTCTGGAACATGTAGATCTCCCTTCAGATTATGAGTTACCATGTCGCTGTTGCTGTTCAAGAGATCGGAGTGGTAGTCATGAATGAACGTATTGTTGATGCAGCCGTTCGATCTATGTTTCAGAATGCGGTTGTGTCATGATTGACGAAGTTGCCCCGGTGTAGCAAATACTCTTTCCTGCCTCCGGAGCGTCATCCAACATTGGTGCTCTTCTCTCTTTGAGGTCTTCTCTGCAACCTTCTCGAGCTCGGGCTCAAAGGCATCACCGCCACGAATCTCTGATGGTACAGGTTTCAGGCGGGATATGCCTATACGGGGTCGTAGACTGTGGGGAAGAGGGTAATTCCATTCATCTCTCCCTGTATCAGTGTAAACGCACGACCCCGAAACTGTTATGACGGCTTCTGTTGCAATGCGCAACCTTTGCGCCCAGCCCCTTCTGCGATTCGTTCGAATGGGTTTTCGGCGAATCGCAGGAGGGGCGATATATTGAAAATTCACGTGTACCTTTCGAACAACAAGATAACCAAAGCCCGTGCACGTTACCTACAAACGTGCAATAACATCACATCATTCTCATTTGGTTTAGCATGTTTTCTGTAATTGTCTCGGCTTTGACTGGGTTAACTGAAACGTCGCCTTTTTTATTTAGATTTTATTTTTACCAGATAATCGTGACATGTGTAATATAAAGAATAAAGAATAAAGTTTCTGGCGTTAATCAACCCGCTTGAGATGCGCCACCAGGCTCACTTCAGTTCCAAATCGTTTGAGGTTTACGAACGTGTGGCTACCCTGCAAAGTGATCTGCAGGGGGGAGCCGATGTTTTAAGTCAGTGTTCTTATCCTCTCAGACAAGTCTGGTACTAATTTTATTGACCCTGGAGGAATGAAAGGCTTTTTTGCACTAGTGCGGACTCGAACCTTCCATCAATCGTGCAAACAGCTAAACCTCTCGCCGACTGCGCTACAGCCGCCGCATATCATATCATATCATATCATATCATATCATATATATATATATATATATATATATATATATATATATATATATATATATATATATATATATATATATATATATGTATATATATATATATATATATGATGACAATCTATGTATTCTGAAGTTGTTGAGAGCGAGCGAAGTATTCATCGATCAGATAAAGTGTGTGAAGGTTGGTTGCTTACGAATAGAACGCTGAAAAAATGAATTAAAAAAATGGTGTCAAGCTTATATGAAGCTTACATGTGTGAATTGGTTTAGCCGAAAACACTGGATAAGAAATAGTTTTTTTTTTCACCTCATTCGAATAAATATTACAATACTGCATTTATAAGCAAAAGTTGCAGTTCAGAATTCTACTAGTGCTTTGAATCTACCATGTCTTCCTTTTCGGGATTTCAACGCTTCTTAAACATGCTCGTAATCGATTTGAATGTTTAGTGACAATAAAAATATTTAAGAAACTCTGCTCATGAGATGATTTAGCAATGGAAAGCAAATTGTTGGTGCTATTGTTTACGTTTATTTCCTATCGGGCTCTGGCAATGCCTAAAGCAAAGGTTAGAGTTTACTTCGCATTGGGAGGATTATCGAAATCTAAAAAAAAAACGTATTATCAATTAAATTCTACTCAGAAATGCTCTACCAATTCGGACTGCGAGGTAATTTGGCCTGGATCAACATGCCAACGATCACGTTGCAGATGTCCGGAGAACTATGTTCGACGAAAAAGCCCGAGTAGGGAATGGGTTTGCCTGGCAGTAAACGATGCAGGTATCTACCAGAGTGACTCTATTTTCTGCAGGACAGAAGAAAACTCTTTTTATTTTATATTTCAGCCACAGGACAAGTAGGTCCACCTCTAACTTGTCCGTTGCCAGACGGTGCTGGGTATCAGGTGGTGCTCCGCAACGACCTTCTTTCTCAAAGGAATCCTGTGCTTTGTTCTCCCAGCACCAATGATTGTATGACCGGCTACGAGTGTATCCAAGGATTGGCAGCGATTGGTGGAATGGATGGAGTGTGCTGTCCGGATCAGAGTAGGATTCTTCATTTGCAGACAGCGATTTCTAAACTACATCGCCAGCCAAAGTGGTCGTTTTCTCTTCCAAAAATTTTGCACAGTCTATCACTATGAAGGACTCACATCTCAGATTTTCGTGGGCTCTCTTCACATACCGATATTCTTTATACTCAAAATAGAGGCTAATTTTTCGAGCGAAGTTTCAGAAGTACTTAGAATATTTTTTAATTGATTTTCTTGAGCTGTAGCCAAGATTGGTATTATCTTTATTAAACAACAGCTGACGTTTCGGCGTTATCGCCTTCGTCAGAGCTTGGAAAAATCAAAGCCATTAGTGATTTATCCTCTCAAGCGCCTCATCACCCTACAGAAAGCATCCAAACGGTAGGCAAACTCAAACAGCTACACACTGGCTAGTGCTTACCTCATTAGCTGACTTGGTAACGCAACAGACCACCACGTACCACAATTATGAGTCACAAGAGTTTTATATAGAGACCTTACGGCCCCCCATAGATCAAAAAGCGGGTTTCAGGTGGGTTATGCCTATACGGGATCGTAGATTATGGGGAAGAGGGTGATTCCGTCTATTTCTTCCTAATTGCAGTGAAAAACGGCCTGGAACATGCGGCTTCGAGCGTTCCGGGGCGAGTTTGATTGGAACGGGCCAGCCCTGTGCACGCGCTACATCTTCCGGGCCATTCTTTTAACGGCAATAAGGAAGAAATGGACGGATTCACCCTAATTCCTATAATCTACGATCCCGTATACGAATACTCCATCTGAAATCCGCACCACATCAGATTCGTGGGGTAATGCTTTTAAGTAACATTTCAAGTGGATGTGGGCAACAATAAACCGAAGTTGCAGTTTTCGCTATCACTATTCCGCCAATTTGCTTGTTCCTCACCATTTCAATTTCATTCACTATGCAGGAATTCCGCAAAACTTTGTTCACCTTATTCCTTTTCAGAAACGCCTACATAGGACAAATAAAACTATTTACAGTAACAACGTGTGCTCATCCGATTTTCGACCACGAATCTGGAACACTGGAGCGTTGGGGATTTGATGGCGTCAAATGTAAGAAATTCAAATGGGACCCTGAAAAACCGTCTTCAGCTAATAACTTCAAAACTAGAGAGCAGTGTGAGAGTTACTGTGTAAATATATTTTCCTAACAACAAGTAAATGTTTAATGTAACTTATTCCTTTTAAAAGATTCGATCACTCAAAACTATAACATATCAAACAGTAAACGGTTTGTGAAACAGGGATAGGTTCTCTGTAGCACTTCTCCTCGTGAAATTCGTCTGAGCCCAAATGCATACTTGAAGTTGAGAAGTTACCTACTGCATCAAAGTATCGAAATGCATTTATTCTTTGTCATTAGCAGTAAGACCTACCCAATATTTAAAGGCATCACTCCACGAATCTGAGACGGTGCGGATTTCAGGTGGAGTATTCGTATACGGGATGGGAGACAATGGAGAGGGGGTGATTTGCGTACGTAACTGCACCAGTTTTTTTTGTTTTGTTGTAGTGATATGTTTAGGTTTTTGGCGATAGTTGTTAAAATAGGCGTATATTGTTTGTTCAGTTGGCATCCACGAATCTTGGTGGTTGGTGGAGGAGGGGGGGGGTGATTCCGTCCATTTCTTCCTAATTGCCGTAAAAAACGGCCCGGAAGATACGGCGTCGAGGCGTTCTGGCCCGCACCATTTTCTAAGGGCCTTTGAAAATAGCGCGCCAGACGCCTGAGCGCCGCATCTTCCGGGCCGTGTTTTACGGCAATTAGGAAGAAATGGACGGAATCACCTCTCTCTCCATGGTCTTCCATCCCGTATACGAATACTCCACCTGAAATCTGCACCACTTCAGATTCGTGGGGTGATGCCTTTAACTTGAACTATTCAATAACTAATTATACGCCTAGTTTTTCGTATTCCGAGTACAATTACACTACAATTCTATCAGCGTCAAAAATATTGAAGACCTTAAACAGTGGATCGACTTCTTGATACTTGCCTGCATAATCCAAAAAACCGTGCTAGAGTCGGATCAAATATCCCGAAGCTCGGTGCAGTTACGTGAGCAGCTGCGCTCAAAATGACGCGGTGGAACTAACGATTGGAACTGAGATGAGACTATCGCGAACTGCAGCAGGTGGTGTTACTAGGGCTCGCTCCCCCAATTCTAACTACTACGCTCTTCCGCACCGCTTCAAGCGTAGTCGCTTGCGCAACTACACCGAGCTTCATGTCGTTTTGACTCGGCTATGTGACAACGAATCACTTCGATATTCTTGTAGCTGAAAGTCTCATAGCTTCTGAAGATGACTGTCTCTAGTACACATTTTGTTTGGAAGAATACGTGTAGTATTCTTGGGACTCCGCCTCAAAAACAACTTCGAATTTGTATAAGCAGATGTCAGTCCCATGTCCTCCAAATCATTCGCAACCTGACTATGTTTATAGAGTGACTTACTTTGACATTAAAGGCAGCATACCACGAATCTGGGCTGGTACGGATTTCAGGTGGAGTATCCGTATACGGGGTCGTAGATTATGGAGACCGCGGTGGTTCCGCTCATCTCTCCCTGAATCACTGCAAGCAGCCGACCCCTGAATGCTGTTTTGTACGGTACTTTCTATTGCAGCGCGCCACCCTTGCACGCGTAGCGTCCCTTACTGCCTATCGGGGCAGTCCGAATTGATTTTCGACGAATCGTAGGGCGTAGGCGGCACTGTCTAGGTTGTATGCAAAAAATGAAGATCTTGTAATTTTGTACAAATTTCTGCATTCAGTTTATGGGAGCTTTAGACTAATATCTAGTAGTCGGTGCAATTCATAATGAAGGTAATCGTACTGAGGAACACTACCACGAAGGTCCGACTCTTCCTTCCAAGTGGAGTTTGGCGGGCGAAAAATTGTTATTCACGATGAAAGCGGGGACCTTTCTGGCCTCTCACTCGCAGAAGTAGGGAAATCTCTCGTTTACTCGACCAAATTCGGGCAGGATTAACTTCCCGCTAGCTATATTTGATCATATTTCTAATTCTTTTGGATGTCTTTGAGTGTTTAATACACTTCAATTAAAGATAAACCAAACGGAGTACGAACCTTCTAATCTGCGAATGTGTGATGCAGAAACGGGTCATAGTTTACAAAAATATGTGGAGTTTCATGTTCTTTAGAAATCTTTTGGATTTCCGGAAGAACAAAGATTCTGTTACTTACAATGAGATTAATAAATATGATGCAAAGCAAAACAATCAAGAACTTACTCATTCATAAACAACAAAATTAATATGAATACTAACAGAATAAAATCTGCACAAATTGTCGAAATCGATAGAGACAGCTGAAACCTTTACTGCACCACTGTAAACGTGTACTTTGAACCATCACGTGACAAGATCATGGACTTTCGCGCCAAACGCCGAGATTTCAAAAACTGCTCTTGAAAATAAGCGAGACAAATGTGGTGAGAGAATGCATATGAGTCCAGTAATCATAAGAAATATTCCGAGTAACCGCTGCTATTTAAACACGTTCAATAAACTTAGCTTTCTTTTCTTCATAACCTTTGGTTAAAGGCGTTGTATCACGAGACTCACGATGTTATGCCCAACCTCAAGAATCTCATCGAATATTGTCTTTAACAAGCAGATGGCTAAATGTGAATTGCTGGAAGAGGGAAATCACGAATCACGCTCTGCAGGTTCTTAATCCTACATTAATGAGAGATGAAAGTTTCGTGGAAGGATGCGATTCCTCTGAGCGGGACGGGTGCGCAGCCTATCTCTTTATCTCATCGCCAAGCATCATCTATCACCAATACAATGAAAACATATCCCTTTCTTCACAATTTCAAAAATTGATGATTCCCTCATGATTCTCCGTAGCTGTTTGAATTGCGATGATTTCGTTTTTTTTCTTCGCCTACTTTTTGCCATTGGGCGTTTAATTACCCAAGTCAGAGGTGATCGCGGTGGTGAGCCGATAGAAATTGATTGGTTGGTCGTTTGGTTGGAAAACTTAGAGAAACGGCTGGCACGGGCTTTTTTTTATTCGAAATCACCCTAGGCCTGATTGGCACTAGGGCGGTTTCAAATTTATCTATACTAATATATATATTTATTTGTACTAACACATACTTATTTATTTATTTACCGTACACAGGAAGAAGCGCTTTTCTAAAAATGCTGCTGGGGATTGACTAGTGCATTTACATTTTTGTGAGAAATGTAGTGACTGAGAAAGGCTATGTAAATTGGTTATTGTATCTTTATTTCACGTTTCTTACTTAGGAGGTTTGAAACGTTAAATATCATTTTCAAACAAGCGTTGTTCTCATATGCGAACTCCATCTTCCCAGTAGTCATGAGTACAAATTTCTCCTCAACGGCTACACACAAAGGTCATTCACGGGAAGTAAGGAGGAGGGGGGGAGACGAAGCCTTTTCCCGCTTTCATGAATTTTGCTACGGGTAACAGCTCTCTGGACTTGATAGCTAGTCTCACCCGCATTATTGGCAGCCCTCCCTTGTAATCGCTCGCGTTTCCTTTCCTAGAACTACATAATTACTCGAATGTTACCTAGAACCAAGGAACAAGTTGAACTTGATCCATACTGAAGCTTCAGCCTCATTCCAAAATGGCCTTCGTTTTCTTCGCAATGATGAGAGCTAAGGATCCGAAATAAAAATACTACCAAACTCGTTGGCCGAAAACTAGAAAAATAAAGAAAGAAACTAGTTTCTTAAAACAAAATAAACTTCAAGTGAGCAAGAAAAAACGCGAGATTCTTTACCGGCGACGAAGCAATCAGATGCTCAATTATTACGCATTGAAGTGCAAAAGCGCTTAAAAAATATTACAAAACACTCCAAAGAAACTTTATTCAAAGCAAGTGAAAGGAACAACTATTCTGACATTCAAGCAAACAAAATATGGCTTCAAAAGAGATCATTCATCATGGAACTTATGCACAACTCCTTAGATCAACTTTGAAACAAAGCACATGATACTAAAGCATGAAAATTACAAATATATTCTTCGCACTTATGGGGAATTTCACCGGACTGTAGTAGAAGCATGAACAGAACTTGGATATTTTGAGTCGGCTTGAGAAAGTTATACCACATTCTTCTTTCCTAGAAATCTCGTTTCAACTACTGATGACAACAAACGACGTACAACATACAAACACAACTTATCACGCAAAAAAAACATGATTAGATATGAGATGCTTGACTCAAAATAAGAGAAAAATGATTTCTTCTTTTGGCGAGAGCAAGCAACCATAAAATACAAAAAATTAAAAGTGACAGAATCCTCCAACAAAAATTATGAATAGTAGTCCGTAATAATAGAAAATAGGAGGCAAAAAATGACCACTACTCGCTATCGTCCTTCTGTTGAGCAGCCAATGAGGTCGACAAAAAACGTCGATAGATCACCAAGGTCGATCAGCGTAGAGGTAGAGTTACTGTAGTCGTTTTGAGAAACACAACATGCCGGAGTTACTGGTGGTGTTACGACCGTAGGTGCTAAAGTATAGGTAAGTTATGAATATGTTCCCTTCCTCTCCGCTACATATATATATATATATATATATATATATATATATATATATAAGCGGTCAGCGTTGAAAACACGAAAAACGAACGAAGGGGCATGAAGACTGACCGCATGAGAAATTAGTGTTATAATTCATCGTGCAGGGCACACAATGCGAAGAAGTCGAATGTAGTTCGGTAATTTCTTTATAAAAGGCGTCATCGGGAACTAAAATCATCCACGATTTTAATACCTATTCACTTCCATTCTGAATAACTGAATATGTGATTTTTTTTAGAAGAATTAACACGTGCTAGGTCAAGTAAGTAGAGGCAGATAACTCTGAGACACAAATGCAGAGACATGGGATATAATTCAAGGCGAGGCGTGAACAGAAAGCGACATTTCAAGAAAAAAGCACTGATAAGAGTACAAAAAATGAACGAATTTAATTGCCTTGGTTGTCTGCATTTGGAACATAATTCTCCTGCTCCAACACAGCGGCGCATGGATTGTGCTGTGGACATGTGCACTGCAAGAAAATTCGTTACAGTTCTACCAAATCCATTAGATAGATACTACCAAAAGTTCCACAGCAGCTCGCATACAGGAAAGAGCTTACCTCTCTTCCCTCGACAATGCTTGCAACGTAGCAGCACTTCCCAAGGAATGGTGGTGTCCTACTCACTCCATTGTCCAATGGAACTACAGTCCTGCAATCATCTTGATTATCAAAGGACCTTAAAGGCACCAAAGACGATACACCTCGGGGAAAATGCGAACAATCGCGTAAGGCGATGAAATCAACCCGCCGATTAAGTCAGATAAGTGAACATATGCATTGTGTACGCGTTTCAAAAACAGCTTACTGGATCAAATATTTGGCAGAAAGAGTAACCAGTGGTCTCGAACCAGAACGAAAACTGTTATTCTTATTCTCATCCATCTTTTCACAGCTACATATTAAACATGCAAGTTACATCGCGACCGACCTAATAATAATTTCAATTCAATAAATAAAGGAGAACTTACGAATCTTGTTGCAGAACTTGACGTTGGAGAGGAAGATCACTGTTTTTCATTGTGCTTAAAAGAAAATGTATTGAAACTCAAGTAAAACTAATTCAGAAATATTAAAAGATCTGACCTATTGTTTCTCATACGGTGATTAATATGAGAGTGTTCGCGACTGACCAAACTACAGCTGCTCCTTTGACTACTGCGACTCACAAAACTGTCAGTATTCCTAGCTTCCAAAGCACTAGTTGGGCCTAGCGAAATATCTTAAAAAACCAGTGGTCACAAAACACAACACACAAAGCAAAAACATTTTTGGATTCCAGAAATTACCTGAAGGCGGAATGAGTCTCGCCCTAATCGGTAGCTCTGTGTGAGGTGAACTTTTTCGGTTGTTAATTTTATTTCGTCGCGAATGCACCGTGGGGTTCAGTCTATCGGGCGCTGAAAATACTCAAAATTTCGAGTTTTTTTTTCCGTTCGAATGTAAAAATTTCGTATATATTCGTTAATGAAGACAACTATAGTATAGTCGGGTCAAAACGACATGGATCGGCTCGGTTCAGTTGCATAAGCAGCTGCACTCATACATGCGATAGTCGGAGCCGGTGCTCCGACCCCCTTCGGTTTTGCACCATTGCCAAAGAACCACCCTTCACTTTCGGAGGGTTAGCAAAGGGACACCTTCACTTTTGGACGGTTTTCGAAGGGATCCTCATCATTTGAGCTGCTCTCCATGGGCCAAACCCCTTCACCTGAAGAGGATCCGGCTCCTCCCTATCGCACCTATCGCTCCGCTTAAATCGGTTCAGAAGAGCGTAGCAGTTAGAATCGAGGGCGAGACCATTAGTAACACCACCCACTGTCGTTCGCGGTAGTCCTACCTCGATCCCATCCGTTTGCCCCAACGCGCCACTCCGAGCTACTTACGCTTCTATTTCAACAAATTCATATCGTTTTTACCCGACTAAACCACGGCTCCATGCAGGTTTTATACCAAGGAACACCACTTCACTCTACCTACAGTCTGACCCGTTGACCACACGGAACTAGTCGATATATTATCGCAGGAAAAGGTTTCTTCCCTTGGTTCCAATGTCTATGCAAAAAAAAAAACAGAATACGTCCTGACGAAGATAAAAATTTATTTTAAAGTAATGCCAACCAGTCCAGCTCCGTCGGCGATAACAGCAGCAGATTCAAGACACAAATTATTCCTCGCGTCTTCCAGAATCTCAGTGATATATCTGGCAACCTTTCCAGCTGTTACGTCTCGCGGATTGATGACGAAGTTTCTTGTGGAGTTACCGTTAGTTAGCTCTATTTCAACGTCATATCCGTAGTCTAAAATTAGATATTTCCAAGTGTTCTCAAGCAAGAAGTTATCCCAATACACTCTTCCCCACCAAAATTATAGAACACTAAACTTCTAACCAAATCGAAAAAAAATCCTTTGCAATGAGCGCAAAATCCAACATTCTTTTCCAGTACGTGCATAAATTCGAAGATTCGAGGACTGCTAAACCCGAGAATTTGGCATTATTAGAAAATTTGAGAGTCGAAGCATTCGATTATAAGAATGAGGCATGTGAATATGTTGTTTTTGTATTTCCATCAAAGTTTAGAAAGAAAAGCACCATGACCTTGCTTATGCGATGCAAGTAGTGGAGAGGAAACAGTGGCCACATAACACTTAAAGACGTGCGCGTATTCTGACTTCGTAGTTGATGGTCATTAATGTAAAACAGAGCATAATCAGATGTGCACGAATTATATCGCTTAGGAACTTATCATTATTATTTTGGAACTATTAGGTTGATGCAAAATTAATTTCGGTTTCGAAGTATGTGTAAACGAAACAATTTTTTACCATAAATTATTTCGTCTTAAGGCAAACAACACATGCCAAAGAACACAATAGACGATGTTCATGCGTAAGGGATGGGTCTCGGTTGCCCCATTAACCCGCAGCGGAACAAGCATATCCGAATGCACCAGCTACGTTTATCTGGGTCGGGAAATAAACATAAAGAACGACCTGACCTTAGAGCTGCCCAGGAGGAAACGAGCGGCTTGGGGAACGTAGAAGAGCAACGAGGATGTAGTAAAGAAGGAAACCTAGGAACACTCGGTCCGTGCTCACCTCTTCAACACCACAGTACTTTCTGCTTTGACTTATGCTTCAGAAACGTGGGGGTGTCGCAAGCAGGAAGAAAATGCGGTGAACGTCATTGAACGCCCAATCGAGAGAGTGATGCCAGGAGCATCCCGCTTCACGCAAGTGAGGGACGGGATTCGAAGTTCTATCCTACGTCAGCTACAGAAGATTAGAGACGGGACCGTGTTTGCCAAGGAAAGCAAAGTAAGGTGGGCCAGACACGTAATGCGTTTCAACGACAATCGTTGGACCACAACCGTAAGCAATTGGATACCACGCGACATCAAACGCACCGCACGAAGACAGACCGCCGACCCGATGGTCAGACCTCCTTACGAAGTCCTTCAAAGAAAAATACTATTCCCGGTGATCAGGAGAAATGGAAATATTATTGGTCCCCGATCGAGCAGATCAATGAACGAAGGAAGCACAAATGATACAGGTGATCCTATTTATATTTTGGGATTTATTTTTCCCTTCGTCTAAGGGTAGACGCCAAACGAAGATCTATTAAACCCTTGCTCACATAGTCCTCCAATTCTATTTCATAATAAAACTTCCACTCAAAAATTTTACCTATATCTATCCCAGAGTAACAATCATGATCATGCTATATAGCTCTTATTGCTATTATTCTTTATATGTATTCTTCTTATATATATATATATATATATATATATATATATATAATGTATGTATAGGGGGTGCGACGGGTCCCACTGCGTCAAGTTGCAGCGCCGGTGCCAGATAGCCACAAAATGGGGTGGGACGGGCCTCTCGTAGTAGGATTGGTGCGCAACAACTTCGTGCGGATGTCGTAAAAGGTAAATAGGCCGTTGCATCCGTTTCATATCTATGGCCATTGTACGTGCTGCATTGTACTGACCACTCCTTCAGAAGTGGAAAAACTCATGCGAACGGCTGCTTAAATAGTAGCGAACAGTTCACATGATCTGATGTGGAACGTTATCTTTATCAGTACGATAATGTTGTTCACGTCATATTACGTCATTAATAATCAAACATCATTCTGTGACAACTATTGGGAGAAAACAGTAGGGAAACCTATACCTACAGAAATGCCATCAATTCGCGTCTATGTAATGTTGGTATCGAAAGAGTGTCTGAAGACTGACTGTCCTTCAGCTGCAGAAATAAGGCGAATAGAAAGAAAACTATGAAAATTTCCCCCTAAACTTATTTTAAAAAGAGAGGAAGGCGTTGTCTGAAGTCCGGCTTTAGCCGGACGTTCAGGCTGGTACATTAATAAAAGGACATTTATCACCAGCGATTAAAATATGAAGGTAGATACCAGGAATGATAAAGTGTTTTCTATGCGGCTCCAATTTGCAGAACCAACAACGGTAGCACACTTCACGTGCAGCCATAAAAAAAGCTGGATAGTGGAACTTCGACTTGAAGAGAATTCGTCTAAACAGAGTTGATTTAAGATAGATGGAATGCCCAATGCCAGAATGGATGAATAAACTCTGCGACTGACAAACTGTTTGCACTACAATGGCCAAAAGCCATGTGTAGCTTCGTCAAGACATCCTCGAGTTCTCGCCGATCAGCGATTCTATGTTTGCCATCCATCAGTACTTCTCGAACTTTTGGTTTCCTGAAAAATCGTTTTAACAGACTCTAGACAATAGTTGTAGTCAAATATTGAAGAATACTTTTAATTCATTCAGTGAAAGGATAAGCTTCGTAGAACACGGAAAAGGACGAAAATCAATGCAGAAGCGCAGAATATGCAGAAAACCTCCATGCAACTTCGTGGTAAACAAGTATGCAGAAGAAGTGCAAACTAGAATAACACTTTTAGTGTTCATGGCGCATACATACGTCATGGAATGCACTTTTTGCACAGGCGCGCGCTACTTAAGAGGTTAATATTAGCAGCTCATTATTGACGATAAAGTCGACTAAACAAATCTCATTCAAACAACCAGTTCGGCAATGTCCCTGATGCACTTTACACACATTTAAAAAGTAATGAAATGAAAAGCAGAAGGGAACGCTGCTGGACCATGCAGAACTCTCACCGTTTCAATGCTCTTATTTGACTTATGTTGAAAATCCTAACATCTAATTAGCTAGTAGCGGTTGCGGCAGAACTAATAACTTTTTCTAAAGGTACATAAAACACTTTGCCATTTAGATCATAATCAATTTCAAATTTTCATGCCTGAAGAAGGACGGAATGTTGGTCCAAAGTACAATAAATAATGTCTAAATGAGCCTGTTATACATACTTAACTCTATCCGAGGTTCATTAAGGTGCTCCTCAAACTGAAATTTGGGCTACTTTTATTGTTTTGCTGCGTCGCACCCTATAACGAACGATAGCGGAATTCCAATCCAGAGCGGTAATAGTGAGCTAAGAGTAAGTAAATGACACAGAGAAGGTACTTGCATACCCTTTTCCAAAAGCAAACCAACCCCGTCGTTCTGATAGCTCACGCGACATTGAGTGATATTTGTTAGTGCGTGGTAAATCAAACGCTCGTTCCGCGTGCTTCTACGTTTGGCAAAAAAAAAGGAAATTGTTCATACTGGTTATTGGAACCACTCAATTAACACAGAACCATACTATTGTGATCTTTCATAGCTGCAATTATTTCTGGTTGTCAAAGACTTTAAAAAAATCAAGTTACATTGCGAAGACAAAACAAACAAAAAAAAAACATGCAAGCATGCACTTGAATAATAGGAAGGTGGATACACAAACAGCACATGTTATCTCTTACTTAAAGCTGAAATATGAAATGGTAGCTACAATGTCCCAGCGAGTTGTCATTAGTTTCGGTGGTGAAAATGCAGTATTAAACGTGAAACTGCGGTAAGAAAGACTACTCAGAAGAATTGAAATACCAAAATATGACATTCTAGGCTCTACTATCAAATTGTTGAATGTGGTAACATCTACATCTGTACTGCTTATTTTCTATTTACATTTACACTCGAGGCGACTCACGGTTTAGTATATTTCGGCACAGTTATCTGAAACTGGCCCAAATCCACTTTATCCGAGACCGAACGTAGACTGAGCAGATATCCTCCATTTGCTTCGCGCACAAATATTAGTGCAATGTACTTCACTTTAAAAAATTCTCATAAGACAACTCTTTAAAGAAAAGACTCAGTGAAGTGAGAACAGAGAACAGGTAATTGACTAAAACACAGTGCACGAACCACATTCGACAGTACACGGGAACCAGCGTCGAGATACGCCCTTGTCACGACATTCGCATTGCTTAATCACGCTGTAAGCCGTTATATCAAACGGCTCGCTCGACCATACTACTGGATGTGTTACCTTGACACTGAAAACGTGATATTACTGTAAATACGGGGAAGTATAATCGAGCACAAATGACTGTGATCGGACGAATGGGGGCGATTGTGATATCATCATGCTATATAATAACGAGCTTATTCTGTGCGTTTGTATGTATGTACGTATATATATATATATATTATATATATACATATATATATATATATATATATATATATATATATATATATATATATATGCGTGTCATGAAATTCCAAAAAAAAAAAGAGGGAAACGGGTACAACAACGTCAAGTTGGTGCGCGCCAAACAGCTATAAAAAGGGATGGACGGTTCTCAGGGCGCCTTATTTTTGCCAGAAATTAGAATCAATTGGGTTATTGTGTCTCAGCACTGCTCAATAGTTCCAAGCGATTGTGTGTAAAGTAAATGAGACATTGTGAACCGTTTTATGGTCATGAGACACTGCATGCGTCCAAATGTACGTCTCCGTATGCCCGCCCACCCGCCTACGGTTGCCCTCACCTTGTTTGCCGAATCCTTCATTCAAAGACTGGATACATGCATGCAGACAGCCGCTTAAATAGTAATTAACTGTCTACGTGATTTAACGTAGCGTCCTTATCTTTAGCAGAATAATGATGGTGTTCATCTCAGTTCACGTTTGTACTGTATGTATGTTGTATGTTAATTGCTGAGTAGAAAGAGTCCAGTACTATCTAGTACTTGAAATATGTTTTCAATTTGCTGGTGTATAAATAGAATATAGATGTAAAATCAAGTTTGAATATTCTCTAAATCTAAATGAAGAATACTCAGACACATAGTGAAATCATCACAAGAAAACCATCCATCAATGCGTATGTGTCTTATAAAAGAGCGAAATAAGCGTCGTTTGAGGAGAAAAGCATTTCTAATTCTCTGACAGAAATTCACTTTAAGTGGTCCTGCTTTAAATTTGTAGTTATAACTGAAAGGAAGCGAAGCAAGGCGAGCATTAAGAAAAGTTTAGCTGGACGTTCAGACTGGTATATAATATATCGAACAGTTAGTCTTTCCCACCTGGTGCAAAAACGCTCAGCAAAATCAGAAATCAGAAGGATTGTTTGATTCAACTCTTTACACCCACATGGATGCCGTAACAGAAGAGAATAATGTGGATTAGAAGTCACAATCTAGACCCGCACAAGTAATGAAATCTGCTTTACGAACCTCCGTCTCGTCTTCCTCTATGTAGGTGCAAAGAATTGCTTTCTTTTTCAACCAAATCCTTTGATTTTTGGACATGGACAGAGTGTACCACCGTTACTTTCGGCCCCATTCTTGGGAGATATGTCCCGGAGCTGCGCCATCACAGCAAAAAACACGAAATCGGAAATTCTCCCGAACACTGCCTTCAAGACGGTTCTCCCATTTCTTGGTGTGAAAAACAGGCGATACATACGTCTGATATAGTCACAAACCACTGAGATGGGTAAACGGCCACATTACTGGGTCGGCACCAGAGAGCAGTCAAACGGTTTCATCGCCGTTAATCGGGGCGCTGACATTGAAGGAGTGAGAAATGTCCGACGTCGTCGCGAGCAATTACCCTTATACAGCCAAGTTCTTTTGTTTCTGTTAGCCAAACCATGTTTACTGAAATACTGCACACTCTTGTCCACTGCAAGTTGAAAAGTAGGTAGCTATGTACGTGATCAGATGTGAGATTCTCATATGTAAGTGTTCATCTTCATGATAATGATCACCCCACTTTATGGTAGAGCAAGAGTTGAGATGGAATATTTTTGAAAGAATAAGTTTTCCCATTTCTTGGAGTGAAAAACTCGTTAGCGATCAGATAACTTCCATCACGATAAAGCACCAGACAGGGCAACTAAAGCAATTAATGGAAATGGTCAAAATGGACCTATCTCTACCATAGAAAAAGGCAAACTAGTGGAGAAAAAATTGGGATCATAGAAAGAAAACTACAAAAATTTTTTAAATTTCGAAGAACACTTCAAGACCAGGGTGGTTGTTGGATATTGTAATGATGACAGCTGTAATGACAATAGTGACAGCTTTTATTCCGTGGCAGAAAATCTCGCAACTTATTTCGTATTTCCACAAAATTTTGCGCATCTTAAAGGCATCACCCCACGAATCTGAGGTGGTGCAGATTTCAAGTGGAGTATTCGTATACGGGATGGGAGACTATGGAGAGGGGTGATTCCGTCCATTTCTTCCTAATTGCCGTAAAAAACGGCCCGGAAGATGCGGCACCGCACAAGTCTGGCGCGCTCCAGTCGAACTCCTTGTAGAAAATACTGCGCCAGAACGCCTGAAGTCGTATCTTCCGGGCCGTTTTTTACGGCAATTAGGAAGAAATGGACGGAATCACCCCCCTCTCCATAGTCTTCCATCCCGTATACGAATACTCCACCTGAAATCTATACCACCTCAGATTCGTGGAGTGATGCCTTTAATGCAAAAGGAACCCAGATGAACATTTAAAAATCCAACCTAGTTAAAGCAATGAGGAGCGGTGTTGAAGATGGCTGTGTGGAGATAACGGAATTGCTACAAAAATGGTGATATTATAGGCCAGTCAGGAGAGGTAGGATAGCAAACGCCGGAAACGCCGGGGAAAATGTAGGCGGGGGAGGGCGGACAAGCCACTAAGGCTGCAGTTCAGAACCGCGCGGCAGCACGGTTTGGCGGGTCTCACCGCTTTCCCGCGCGCATCGATACCAATCGGTATCGATGCGCGCGGGAAACTTTTCACTGGAGAAGTATTCGCGCATACATTTACGACACTATAAAATATTATTTTCTGATTTTGATTCCTTACTTTCCCCGTATTTTCTTGTGCTTGTCAGGGAAGTTTTATTTGTCGTTTTTAATGTGTTTTATTGGTTTGCTTGATGCCCCTCGTGGTTGTCATGATAATAGGGAGCTCTTCCTATTCTTGATGTGTTACGGGGAGTTCAAACATATATAATAAATATTTATTATTGGAGGTATAAGATATCAACAGTGGGGAGGGGGAAGAGGGGCTCGCACCAGCCGGGTGGCATGGCCGAGGAGACGAGACTGCTGTCTCGTTGGCGGACTGCCTCTGACAACACCTGATGCATGTCAGTAGTCGGCGGCTGCATCCCGACATGGTCGTTTGCGCACTCTCCTTTTTTGTGGTTTTTTCCTCAGACATGCATTATGTCCTCCAGTCCATGCGATTGCATACAAATTGGTAATATCAGCGTTCTTTTTCTTTACGTTTCTTCTCACATCGCTTGTTGTACCTTCTGCCATCCTTTGTTGTCGCATATATATGATCATGCGAACCACTGAATGCTCTGGAGGGGAAGTTCATGTATATTGTGATGTTGCTATTTGATACCTCCCAGAGGGCCTAGGCTTTGTTACTACATTATACTCAATCTCTACTGCTCAATTATAAGCTCATATTTATAAATAATTCGTATTTATCGAATTTGCACTTATTTGACTTTAATCACAGAATACTTAGTTAGATGGGCCTAGACGAGCGAGCCCCAGCATCTCTTCTACTCGTTTCGTTCCCTCGCTATTGTCATCCAAGATGTTCTCAAGCTTCGTGAGTGACGTTGACGAGGTCCTTGAGCCGTATCCAGCTGAGCTCTCAGCTGGTCCATCCGTGCAGCGAACACGTCACCCTATCTCGTCGGCGGTATCCCTCGAGGGCGTTTAGCATCTCTTGTTATCCAGTTTAGCGTTCCTTTAGTCCATCTATCGTCGATTCTTCTCATAATGTGACCGGCCCATCTATGCTTTGTTTTCGATATATATTCCGGTGAGTCGCGAAGACGGGACATTGCTCTTAAGTCGGAGCTGCGAAGACCGGCTAGGTGTTGTGTGCGCTGGTTAAACTTTAGAAAACATCTCTCAAGGCCTCTGTGGGTAGTAAGTAGCTTCCTAGCGGTGTCTGCCCACGTCCCCGCTGCGTAACAGAGCGCTGGGAGAACTGTCGAATCAAACGGATGGGCGCGGAAATCTTGGTCCGTCAGTTGGTCGATAGCTTCCCTGACGGGTCCCCACGCTGCTCTCCCCTTCTATTCAGTTCTTTCTTCACGTCGTCTTCCATATTCATAGATCCTCAGGTATAGTATGACTAACTTTCCACGATTTGGGAGCCCTTAAGTTGTACTCTTCCGTCCTCGCAGTATTCTTCTTCATCAACTGTGTCTTCTTTTTTCTTATTCGAATTTTGTGATTAAAGAATTCGCTAAAAGTCCATGAAATAAACATTCAGTTGTTGCGTTCTGGTTGCTCAAGGATATCTACCTTCTAAAGACCCCCGTTGTCAACCTGTATTGAAAAATCAGAAGAGAAAAAAAACAGCAAAGAAAGGAACGGAGAAAGTTTGTGCCTCTGCGCGATTAGGGGTAAAATGACGAATGGAACTAGCTCCGACTGAGTACTAACTCGCTTTTTTTTAAACCGATCATTTGCGATCACATTGCTCTCTTCACTTTTGATACTGCTGCAGTCGTTTCAGCGCCACATTTAAAGGTCCCGCAATACACCTAATACGGTATAGCAAATACCCAACAAATACGCTGATTAATTTCAGTTGACGTAAGTATTGAATATGGATAGGTCTTGAAAGACAATAGTTCGTGGGCTGTCACGTCAAAGGACCACTGCTGCCAGATGGCGACGACCAACAAAATGATGCATTTTCGGCAACGTTGGTGATACGTCTCTGACAGAAACAGCAATGGAAATGTGAAAAATACAGTGAATAGATTCAACGAGCAAAGTTGACAGCAGCGAGAGCTGAAAATGGGAAATGTAGTAGATGGTTTCATCACTGAATCCACGTAAGGTTGATAATGCCAACAGACAACTGAGTGTGAATGTTAACAAGTTGAAAAAATTGCCAATACAAAAATTTACTTTATCCAAGTAGCAGCTCATCTTCGAGAAATGACAAATAATTGACGCACCAAACTTCAGCATTACAGTGTCCCAACACTTCGTGTACAAACTTCATCACAGCAGTTAGCTCGCCACGGCGTAAAACATGTCGATGGAGACCACTGGCTCGTCCTTTCACCAGTTCGCCGTGTATGTCGATAAAAAATGACCCACATTTTCTTCTAAAAAAGGAGCTACGGTGCCGTAGTCCCTTCAGTATTAAACAGGAGATGTACCTGAATTCAACCTTTGCTGCCTGCGGATTGGAAGTTAGTTTGAGGAATGGTGGATATGATCTAGACCTCAGGTAGCTGACAATACCATCGTATACGCAATCCTTCTCACAAGACGGAGAGAAGCGCGACTAAAAGTGGAAGGGAGATTTGTAAACCTCTGGAGAAACTAAGCGGTAACGCCCTTATTGGGCGCAGAATAATAATAACTGCTTTTTCTCGAATTTTCGAGGAAATTACAACTCCAAGAGTTTCATTTGCCTGGGGACCTGTGTACACCGATAACATAGTTTTTGATTAGAATAGTAATTTTAAAAAATGCATATATAGCGAGTTCTTCAAAATAATTCAAAATCTTTGGCACCATGAGCAAAAACTGTGGGTACTTTCGCATTCAGATTTGTAGTGTTTTTTTTTTCAAGATGGGGTACGTTGCGTGAGATGCCCCGCCTACGGTTAACTTGGAGTATTTCTGCCACCTATCAGAGTAGGCGAAAGCTTTTCTAAGAATGTTTGGTTGTTCGAACCACCAAGTTCAACCCTTCAGTCATTGCTTCGAACAACGCAAGGGACGGATGAGCATTGTTAATACCACATAGATCTGATCTATTTTAATCAAAACCGTTGTCTAAGCCTACATGTGAACGCCAAATACGGGAAAAGAGAAAAGAAAAGAAAAGCACAAAATGGTGTTCATATGTATAGCAGTTCCTGTAAATGATTGCCGTCAACGTTCGTTAATTTTTCTTCATTAATAAGCACTAGAATTCGTATAATTGAAAAAAAAGAGCATATATTTAGATGACCCAACAACGCGAGATTCTCACATCATTTTGCGAGCTCTAAATATGGATGGTCAACAAAACATCTGATCAATTAGCAAATATTTCAAGTACTAATCAGTCAAACAGGGTATTTCTCGCATACAGCCGAGTTAACGAATACTTAAGAGATCACGGACTTCCGATCAATTCAGTTGCGGCATTGATTGCGTGCGCTCGATTAACGGGTCAAAAACTTCTTGTGATGAGTGAAATAATTCTGAATTCGTTTCCACGTTACTGTTGGTGCTGAAAACCAAAACCAAAACTTAAAACCTGATGATCGGATAACACCATTCTTCGCTGCGGTACCCGATGGTCCCGACACAATGAATAGTCATAAAGTTCTCATCGAAATCTAACGGAAAACAATTGCATTTGACATCTGACTTCGATTCCTTCAAGCAAGAAACACAAACACTGGCAAATGTACACGATGCAAAACACCATATCCATACTTTACAAGATAATCGTTGTTTGCAACCGAACGTGGAACGAATAGTGGAAAACGAATAGCGAATAGTGGAAAACGAACAACGAATAGTGGAAAAATCCTAACCTCAATGAAAACAATTTGAGAAACATCGAGAGATTGAGATTGTGGCATCAGCACATCTGCAGATGACGGGTCGAGATCTGGAGATGATTTCTGCTTCAAAAACAATGAAACTTTGTTAACGAACTCTTCTTCAACTAACTATAACCATAAGATGGTAGAGACACCTAAGGTCATAGGAGAACTGCTGAATTGTCTTCAAAAAATGTCTGTTCCGGAAAGTTCGGCAAGAAACCAACCTTCAGCAGCGATGGCAGCTGTTGCTGCAGGACTTGGAAGTGAACGACTTCTTCGCGATGGAGTCATAGTTTTGGAGAAGAGGAATCAAGCAGAAGTAATCCTTAGAAGAAGACCATTGACAGCGTTAACATAAGCAATAGTACTCCAGCAAATTGCTGCTCGGTAATAGGATGTAGTTAGTAACACACTCACCATCGGAATGACGGACAAGAATCCTACGGTGATCGTGGCGAGACCACGAACAGTAATTTCTAGCAGTTCCTTTTAGATGATAATGCTTTAGTTTTCGTTTATAATTTTATTTCGTTTGCTTCGTTTGTTCGTTATTTTGCGTTTCGCTAAGGAACATGAAGAGTGCAAGTATTTCCTTCAGCCTTTTCGATGTGAGAGCTACGAAGATGCCGGAGTCCAGGTCGAGAACTGAGCCGTGGATGTGTTCATCGATTTCACATTCCAGATTCGAGCGGTTTTGCCGATTAGGGTGTTCCTTGCCGGTATCAGATTCGCTCTACACAGTAAGCGGACGGCTTCTATCGTGACGAAGTGGTTTTTCGCTCAGACATGGCCCAATCATTCGACTGAGACATTCCAGCTGATTGAAAGGATGGGTTCACGTGGTGGATTCAAGCGTTTTTACAAACATTGATTTGCATAATTCTTGCCAAATTTGAAAGGGGATGACTTTGGTACCGGTTAGGAAGACCCAAATCATAATGGATCAGTATGCACGAATCTCCCAGAAATACATATCGTTCGACTTAGCTAGAAATGCTGAACCGAACCAGTGTGCGAAGTAAAGGAGAAAAACAACTTCGTCATGAGATGAAGGATAGAGGTTAAAGTTTCCACTGGGGATGCGCCAATGTCTGGCCTATAAATGACTTGAGGGGGTTGGCCGATGTATCAAGTCAGTGTTTTTATCCTGCCAGACAAGCCTGGTACCAATTTGTCCACCCGGAGGATGAAATGCTTGGTTGGTGCTGCACCGGTTTTGAACCATCAATCGATCGTATTGATCAGACCTCTTCAAGCCAGCATACGCTTATGAAGCCTATGCTTAGGCTTATTTAGCTTAAAGTGAGTCCATCGTCCTAGAAATTGCATATTTTCTGCCCGGTGTAACTAAAATTGTTAAAATCCTGCAATTTACTTTCAGAAAATCCTTAAACCCCAAATCCGCAACGATTTGCGTGGACTATCAGCGAACATAGGCTTATTTAGCCTATGCTGAGCCCTTCTCTCTAGAGGTTGCGTATTTTCTGCCCGTCTTCGGTAAAATTGTCAAAGTCGTGCAATTTTCCTTCAGAAAACCTTCAAACCCCTCATCCACAGCGGAAGGACTGCCAGCCAGCTTAGGCTTATTAAGCTATTTTGCCTTAGCCGAGCCCGGATCTCTACAGATTGCGTATTTTCTCCCCGGTTTCGTTAAAGTTGTTAAGTTCCTAGTATTTCCCTTCAGAAAACCCTTAAACCCCACCTCCACAACCACCCGGATGGAATACCAGCCACCTTAGGCTTAGATTCATCACCCCACGAATCTGAGGTGGTCCAGATTTCAGGTGGAGTATTCGTATACGGGATGGGAGACCATGGAGAGAGGGGTGATTCTGTCCATTTCTTTCTAATTGCCGTAAAAAACGGCCCGGAAGATGCGGCGCCGCACAAGGCTGGCGCGCTCCAGTCGAACTCCTTGTACAAAATAGTGCGCCAGAACGCCTGAAGCCCCGGGCCGTTTGTTACGGCAATTAGGAAGAAATGGACGGAATCACCCTCCTCTCCGTAGTCTCCCATCCCATATTCGAATACTCCACCTGAAATCCGTACCACCTCAGATTCGTGGAGTGATGCCTTGCCAAGCATCGCCGTAGGTGTGCCGTTATCGTAACATGGCGTAAGTGTGCCGTAATCTATTTAGATTTCGTTCAAATTTATTTTAGTCGTGTTTTCTTCAGGAACCATATCGTACATACTTACATGACACACACTCTATTGCGAAAAAATGCTGGCCTAGTTATAACACTCCGTAAGTTAGATAGTTTTGAGAGGGAAACAAGAATTGAGTCTGTATTTTAGCCAGACTTTTCTTTAGAAAACATTTTTTTTTTCGACAGGGCTTTTATTAAGCTTATTTTCCTTTGGAGCAATATAGTTCAGGTACTTCCCTAAAATCTTTGGATGGTCTGAAAGCGGAAGAATGGTGAAGAAATATGGCGATTGGTTCAAGTGATTCTTAGTTGCAGTACAATATAAAGTTACAGTGACAGCGCATTTCAAATTACTTGCTGTAATCATACCATAATTAACTACTTGCAAACAAATGCATAAAAGAAGTGTTTTCCAGCTAATTCTAGTACTTTTTGGTTTTCGTTGTCCCCTTATTTCTCATTTGTTGTGATTGCTGGATTAGTTGTGGCAAAAATAACAACAGTAATGTACAAACGCAGACAGAGCATGAGTCTGCAGTTATTGGTAAGACTCAAGTCAAGTTCCTGATCTCAGAAATCGAAATAAAGGTAAAAACTATGTCATAGTAATTTCAGTTACGAGAAGACACCTCGAGCATTGATTTTCCGCAGAGATCATGACGATGTGACCGATATGAACAGCATGATTCGACTAATGTGAGCCCTTTGAGCAGCGTCTTTCTCTTTATTTTTGCACATTTGAAAAAGACGGTAGTTTTTTTTTTCGTTGTTGTTGTTTCTTTGTTTTCTTTCAGAAGAATAGAACTAGACCCTTTTTTTAGAGAAGAAGTTTCTGTGGTTACGTTTGTAGAACATCTTTTTTGTTACATGAGGAAACCTTTTGACCGTCGTACTTTTAATATGAAAACCCGACGAAAACAATTTCTTCTTTGGTGTTTCTGTTCATGAAAAAACAAACCTTTGATTTGCGTATAGGTCTTACGAAGTATTTACGTATACTTGCAGATTTTTCCGATGAGAGTCTTACCGACGTTTTATTTCATATTCTGGTGAAACATTTACATCTAATTCTAAACTTTCATCTGTTTCAGTTAGTATCAATAGTTGGCAGTTAAAATTCTCTGTTCAAATTACTATGAGAAGACGTTTTTGATCTATCTGTCCCAGATCGTTTGATCCGTAGAGACAATTCTTCTCCTACACGTTTTCGTTTCCAAATTACTTCACAGTGCTGAACTTTGAACCCATTCTTGTTCTTGTTTTCACAATATACGTTCCTTCTAAATTATTTGTAAAGAATCTGAATGGTTAATTCCTTAACAGACACTTCACAAGTCGTTGGAAACCTGTGTATCTTTTGGAGAGATTTCTTCTTTGTTTCTCTTCTGCTCTGTACTTTTTTTTACTACATACTCAAGTAGTGTAATGCCTGGAGAAATTTTGCGTTCTTTGTGCTCTCGTTACCGTAGACTTAACTCCGGTAATTAGGAGGTGTGGTTCTAAATTCTTACCCTGCAGTGACATGGATGGTATCAGAAATGATTATTGCTCTCGTTTAGTCGCATTTAGTCACAGAGAAACCATCCACATTCCCTAGAAAACATTAGAAACCTATCTATATAGTATGTTACTGCTCTTTATATATTGCACCATGAATCAAAATTTTTAATGTGCTGTAACTGGTACAAACTCTTTTAAAAGAGTAAGTGCGGAAAATTTATGTGATCCTGAGTTCCTTTAGTATGGAACAATAGATTGTTTAGGTTCAACTAATGGTCTTTTAAGGTCAAACAATTTCATTGAAGACCCACTATCCAGGTGCGAATGCGATCCGCCGTACTCTGGAGAGAATGCTACCTCCTGTCGCAGCGATCTGAATCCACCGAAGATCACGAGCCACGGACATGAAGGTGAGTTAGGGTTTAGTCTTTTCAAATATAAAAGTCGCTTGCCCGTTAACCATTTTCTCTGACCAGCTCTTCAAATCCACAATATGTTTCGGACTAATGTTTAATTACAATCTCAGTCATTGCTGGTTTTCTAGGTAACTAATTCGCATCTGATTGAGTCCTTGTCATTCACCGCCACTGCTGGTCCCACCCACGGCCCTACACTTGTCTTTGATTGGAACAGAGCACCATTCAAGGATATAGTGCCGCACAATGGGCAACCAACGCAATGGACGTAGGTTTTGTAAAGTTCTTGGATGTATTTGGAGTTTTTGATTGTTTCACGTTCTTCTGATTCAAAGCGAGCTGACTCAACAGCTGACTGGTTTTGAGAAATCTGCGATGTTCCGCATAAAATCAGTAGTCTCTGTAGATCGTGTAGGTAGTTTGGCGAAGAAAAAACTGCAAGAATTCAATCGTAAGCAACACATCTCTGGTCTGCATATTATTTTGGTCATCCTTTTGTTATTTCCTGAAAAATTAGTTCTCTTAAACGATCCGTGATCCTCTTGAGTTCTTGGATTTTTTTTCTCAATTTCAGATTCAAGCTTATCAATCATCAGTGGGAGTCATCATTGTACACTAATAACCAGCAATTTGGTCCAAATTTTGCTCAACCCTAGATCACTCGGATAAAACTATTGTAAGGGGAGGAGGGCAGCAATCATTTCCCTTTCAGAAATATTGTAGCTACTAAATATCTTTTCTCCGGAAGCTGTTATATGGGAAGTTAGAGACTAGATAGTTGAGAAATATTGCAATAGTTAAATTTAATAATACAGTATAATACATAATACAGTATCTTCACTTTGCCTAGACTGCTTATTTGATGTCAACATCAGAATATGACCGTGTTCTAAACTTCACTGCTGAGATTGTGATTTTATATTGTTTCTGTTATTATTCTTTTCTATTTTTCTTCTAAATTGAATGTCATAAAGGATACATTTTTCCATAAGTTCTGCCCAAGACCTCCTATTAAAAGCGGAACGATGACGCGATAAGTCAAAAAATTAACTGACTGCTTCATTTTGCAGTCATAATAGTGTTCATTACTAATTTATACAGACAGTTCGAATTTGATCACAACCGATTCTGCTGCCACCTCACGTATTTCACGGATCTCTTTCGGCGTCGGAAGTCTGAAATTTAGAAGACGTACGGCTGCGAAAAACTGCAAAATCATGAAAAAATGTCGCTGATTACCCGAAGTGGGGAATTAATTATTCGGTATTTTAGGAAGCGTTAGCGCATAGTCAGCTTAAATTCGTGATTATTCGAGCAGGTCATTCGCATATGAACTGCTCGAAATTCCGAATAACCAGAGTTCACCTTTCAGCTATAGAATAAAGTAGTCCCCGGAGTGCTGTCATCAAGAAAAGTGCAACCGTACTGCAATAACGATGTTGGGCGGTGAAGCGGCGAAGAGCGAGATAATACAGTTAGACCCAAAGATCGCGTTCTCTATAAAGTATATGTGTTTTCATCGAGAAAGTACTGCGTAATCCGAGGAATTCTGGCATATTTCTCACTGACAACTCCTCGAGGGGTTTTGATTTTCTGTAAGGAAGTCGTGCTTAGAAAACCAAAGAGTACGAAAACAGTTCCTTGCAGTGGATCCGGTGCTGATCAGTTCACTTCTCTCTTTTTGAGTTAGTACTGCCGAGACTAGATATTGTTTCTATGTAACCACAATCCTATTAATCCCGTGGTTCATCGATTTGCTCGAGCGGGCACCAGTAATACTTCCGTCTGTCTCTGTCGCGCGCGAGTTTTGCCCAGTGGAATCTCTCATCGTGAGAGACCCGAAGAGCATCGTATTTTCTTCAAAGGAGTTCGTAAAGAGATCTGATCATCGGGTCGGCGGTCTTCCTGCGGTGCGTTTGATGTCGCGTTGTACCCAGTCGCTTACGGTTCTGGTCCAACGATTGTCGTTGAAACGCATCACGTGTCCGGCCCAAATATTTTTGCTTTCATTGGCATATGCGGTAGTGTCTCTGATCTTCGATTGGTAACGTAGGAGTGAACTTCGAATCCCTTCTTTCACTTGCGTAGAGCGGGGTACACATAGCGTCTCCAATTCAACTGAATTCAATTGCACGTTCTATGACGCGGATCGCATTTTCCTTCCCCTTGCGAAACGCCCAGGTTCCTGAAGCTCAGGTCAAGGCTGAAGGGACGGTGATGTTGAATAGGTGAGCACGAAACTGGATGTTCTTATTCCTTTTCACTACATCCTCGATGCTCGATGATTTCACCACCTATATATACATAGCTGGAGCGTTCGGATATTTATAGATGATAGATGATAGGATAAGTGAGCGTAAATAGGGCATCTGAAACCCATACGTTACTCATAAACGTCGTCTTGTCTAGGTTCATTCCGACAGATGACGGATGAATAGCCTCGCAAATGTTTTGATGAGTACTGGCGGTAGGTACTTCAGATGTTCAGGCTTCATTCTGTCGGGACCGGGTGAAGTACGATTCTTCACCGACATGATGGCACGTCGGATTTCGGAAGGAAGGACCTTTGGAATGACATGTCCATCTTCCAGATGGTGAGGAGGCAAGTGGACGTCGTTCTCCAAGAGATCTGAGTAGAAATGGTGAATGACTTTTTCCATCCCACTTATCGCTGCTGTGGTTGTTCCATCCGGAGAGCAGTCATTACTGTTTTGCGATTGGCGAAGTTCGGACGGGCGTAACAAATGCTCTGCCCCTCCTCTCCAGCTTCAGCCAAGCACTTCTGCTCTTCTCTCTCTCTCTCTCTCTCTCTCTCTCTCTCTCTCTCTCTCTCTCTCTCTCTCTGAGATCTTCCTTTATCGCCTCTCTGCAAAGTCTTGCGAGCTCGGACGTGCTTTCTTGGTTGCCTGCAGGGCGTGAACGCTGACGCATCAGCTCTAGAGGACAAGCGCCTCTTGGTGGTTTTTCGAACTCTTCGCTTTTCTCGTACAGTCGTGAAGATGTCCTACAAGCCGTTCATATTCGTCGTCGATGTTGTCCATGACAGTATCTTCCCAAAAGCCGACAAACGAAGCGAAGAGCCCCCAGTCGATGATGGTTCTGGAAGTTCGCTTAGTGAACTTCGCGGCTTTTCTCCTTTCCGTGTGAAAGAAAATTTTCCTCGAAAAAAGCGGTGGTCCGATCCCGTACAAAACTTTGGTACAACGGCAACATCCGTCAGGTAAAACCTTTTACTGACGATGATGTGGTCCATTTCATTATGATACCCTCCATAAGGTGACTCCAACGTCCAGCGTAGAGAGGAGGGCTTCTGGAATTGCGAGTTCCCATGGATGATCTTAGTCGTCATGATGAACTCGGAGAGCCTCTCTTTTTGCTCATTCCACTGAAGGCCGTGCGTTCCGATGTGAACCTCTTCAGGCGTTCTTCTGGGGCCAATTTTGGCGTTGAAATTACCAGTTATGACCTTGTAGAAGGTATGATCTTCTCTGTAGAACTTCCCCAAGTCTCTCTGTAAAGCTTCGACTTCTTCTTCTCCGTAGCTTGATGTTACAGGGTAAGCGACGAAGTTGGTCGATTTTTATTGCCACATTTGAGTTGACGAGAACACCAAATCCACCAAGTGCTCTACTGTCGCATGTTCCAAAAAACATTTCTTCTCCAGTGTCATACACGGCGTTCAGTGGGTGGCGTGGCGTCCCCGTCTCGGTCAGTCCGATGACGTCGTACCTGAACTCCCTCGCTTGTATCATCAGATCTTTGACGGCTGTTTCCGATGCAAGCGTACGTACGTTATAAGAACAGATCGTCATCCTAGTCCTTTTGTGTTTCCTACATGACCTACATGACTCCTGCAACCCTGTCTTTCCTGGCCCTACCATACCAGGCTTTCCTTCGGAATCAGGAGACTCTTTTCCATTACTGTGTTTCGCATAAGAATTTAAAATCCATGGGCAGGTTGCAAGCCTCTAGTCTGATGAGTTTGAGAGAACGTTGCGTTTTCCCGGAATGGAGGGGTTGAGCTTACTCGTTGGAGATGACTCCAAACCGCCTCGTTTGCACCTCCCTGTCATTTGATTGCAGGCTTTTGGACGGACCGACGGGGATACAGTAGTATTATGAGCCGATCCTGGCACAGCAGAAACAGGGAGTCCATCTCTTGAATCAACCTGCGTCTCAGGCCAGCTACAAGGTCGCTTTTGGTCCGCGATTAGACCCCTATCCACCAGCTGAGGACGGGCCACAAAGCCTCGCGACTAATCGGCTGTGATCCCTCTAAGGCTGCCTGCAGAGTTCACAGCCGCGCGGGCGCTATTTGGTGGTTATTGAGCGCACGATTGCGATTCAATAACCATCAAGCGCAGACCTGTGCCTGCGGGCGGCGCCGCCGGCGCGGCTGTGAACTCTGCGGGCTGCCTAATGAGGGAGATCCGTGGCCTATTAATCTACTAAACGATTAACCAGCTGAATGAGAACTGAACCTCAGGGATACTTTGGTCTTTCAAAAAGCACTAGGATTTTCTCATACGAAAAAATGATTTATGAAATGCTCTTCAATTTCAAAATAGCGAAAGCGTTCAAATTCTACCAGCTTCACCCATGTTTCAGGGGATGTTTGGGGGATTCTCACAATGCAACAGAAGCACTTATAAAAAATGAAAAGATGTGAAGTGGAGGCTCACACACACCTTGGAATAATTGCTGATAGGCTTTTTGCTGATTCAACGCTCGATTCCATGATGATATGCTCCAATTGGGCGACTGATGTGGGCCCCGTAGCAAATTCACCATAACTAAATGATTAATATTTGCTATCCCCATCTTCGTGATTATCTTTTCATTTTTCCATCATTCCATCTTTTTTTATTGTTATTTGTTACTCATTTTCTATGATGTAATAATATAGCATATTACCTATTCTTCATTTTTCACACTCTATCGCCCCCTATATTCTTGTGTTGTTTATACTTTAGTGTACAATAACATCGTAAAGCATCAAGTACATCTTAGGACAAGAAAGATACAGTATCTGTGTAACTAACGTAGTTAATTTGCTTAAGAATGCAGAGAGCAATCTAAATATTATATTTGACATATATAGTAGGCAATATTCTCGATAGTAAATTAGAAAATAATTCCATCTAGACGTAAAGGAAGATATCTTGGAAAGGATTCTATTCATATGTCATGAATGTGATTTTTGCGTTTTTCAAACACCGAAACAGCGGTCGAATGTCGGAAATTTTCGAGCATTCACCGATTACATCACTTTTCGAGTTGAGTTTTGTTTGGAGAAATAAACAAACGAGCAGATCTTCAGTGATATGTTGTACTCATATTTGGAAAAGCTCTAGGAATACTACCTTCTTAATTTCGTTGGACTAATTACTTGCATTATTTACATTTAACGATGATATAGTTAATAGATGCGGTTATTAGCACATTTTGCAGTCATTTGCACCACAAAGAGCGTGCAACTGTGACGTTATATCAAGAGAGTTTTTCCGCTGCAAAAATACGATCATAATAAGCAAATACTCAGTGGTTTTTTTCCTTTAATTCATTGAAAAAATGTCTCTAGGGTTGACACTGCCTGGTACCAGAAGAAACTGCTAATTTTCAGCTAGTTTTATTGAGAAAAGAAAGATAATTTTAGTTTTATGTAAGCTCAGGATTGTTAGTCAAGTAGTTCAACAGCTTTACAACAAAAACACATAAAAAAGCTATGTTTCGTAAATAATTAAACTTGCATCATGTGTTTTTTTTTCATTTCGCATTGTAAATCTTTTTTAGTATTGTGGGCAGTATTTGATTTCGTTCATAAGCGGACAGAATAAGCTTAGAGGACAGTGGAGAAAGAGAAAGAGGAATGGATCTCAAAGTCTTCAGGAAGTGGAAACACCCATGGCAAACCGCTGCTCAAATAGTAGCTAATAGTTCGCATAATCTGGCGTGGAACGTTATCTTTGTGAGTACGATGTTGTTCACGTCGGTTTACGTTAAAACATCATTCTGTTATAACTGTTAGGGGAAAATAGGAGGAAGATCTATACTTCGAGTGATGCCTTTAAGTTTTGCCTATAATATATTTGTAAGGAGTGCTTGGAGCTAAAGTCTTAATGTTCTCCAAATGTAGAAATGACGCGTTTAGAAAGAAGAGTTTTAAAGCTTTCGCCTTTATTTATAGTAAAAAAAGATGAAGAAAGCGTTGTTAGAAGAACATAAACTTAATTTCACAGAAAATTCCGCTACTATTATTTTTATTGATTCTTGATTGATTAGTGAACGGGAGCGAAGTGAACACCATAGAAAATCTGAAGTCCGGCCTTAGCCGGACGTTCAGACTGGTAATGAGGTGACATACGTTTACTTCATTCCGGAGAATCAGATCGGGTAGTTGGGGATTGTCATCTTCACATAAGATAAAATTAAAGACTGTCAAAAGAGCTGAAGTGAATGCGACTAACCTTGAGAAGTCAAGCTCACAGGGGTTTGGAATAAGCTCAGTTCATTTGTGTATGCTTCTCGAAATTCGTCGTTTTTTTTTAAATAAAACAAAATGGAAGTACCACAACTGTGATGTGATTGATAAGAACTTCTTTGCTTTTGCAAAATGTCAGAATGTGACAGAAAATTCTAAATTTCTCAACTTTTACTATTTTTGGACCCTGTCTAAATCCTCGTATTCCCAGAGCTCCGAAATTTCGTTACTGGTCGTTGATGTTGGTTATCATTAGCTTTAAAACCAACGTGTAAAGTAGTTCGACTACAAATTTTAAATAAGATGATAATATTTTAGCTTTAATCTGAGTCGTTCTGGAAGAAAAAAACCCACTATTGACATCAATATGAAGAATTTTAAGCCAATTCCAGAAATTTCTATTTTTGACTAATTCGTGTGGATTTCTTTGGGAGCTCTTCCTAGTTTATTGTCTTTATCCTATAGTTTTCTTTCGTCTCAATTGTTATTAAGATAACAGTGAAAGGTGTCTCACGATGCTACGTAGCTCTGAAGTCACACGAAAAACCCACCAAAGCAATTCTCTCCTCGCTTTCTACCTTTGCATAAATACGTTGATGGAAGTGACTGGATTTGTAGAAAGCCGGACACGAACAGCATCACACATAACAGCCCAAACATCGAAGGATACATTTTTGCACCTGAAATCGTTGCGTATTAAGACTTCTATGCCATAAAACAGAATTCAGCAAACATAAACTCGACATGCGCGAGAAGGACGACGATACACAAGTTGATCACATTTACTTCACCCTAGATTTGAAAAATCGAATGTTTTGGAGTTCTATTGCTGGAAGGTGAGCATCCCAGAAAAGCAACGCGCCAATTTTGCGGAATCTCGTAAAGACCTTATTTAGAGAACATTACTTGCATGAATTTCCTCTATAACACCTGAACACCACCTTGTTGCCTGAAGTCCTCATGTGGTAGAACAACAAGAGAGAAGGGAATGAAATACGAAAGGCGGCGTCCTGCTGTGGTGCACATTGGCTCTGCTGGACGTCCTACAGAGAGAGTTATATATCATATCAAATCAAACGAGCTTAGATCCAAATTCTTCAAAGTAGACCATTTTACAGAAGTCACCTTAATGAAACAATCATTTTTTGTGAACTAAAAAGTTCATAATCTAGATCGATTCTTTTGCTTTGAAAAGTATAGGAAAATCCATGGTACAGATTGACCGTCACCATGCACTTCATCTAGCACCAAAAACAGCTGGAAATCTTCTGATATAGGTCAGACATTTGGAGATATTTAGTGCACTTTTTCCCTCAAAATATCCGCCCAGCCATTAAATCGAAAACAGGAAATAATGGAAGCGACAATAGCTAGTGAGCACGATGTTCTTCTTCTGATGGCGACCTTGTTGGGTTTTTTCGGCAACGTTCACTAATAGAACCCCGAAAAAAAAGAAGTTCCATATATTCCTCTCATGAATTATTCAAATGCACTATGCAACTATTCCCACATATAGTTCTTCATACGTAATTATGCATTTAAGAGTGATTTGGAGGCTTAAATTAGTGAAATGATCCTAGTGAGAGAAAATGCAGAGGAAAATAAGCGAATAGCGAAAATGTACGAGCCAAAAATAACAATCAGTTGTCCTAAATACTAAATAGACACATACTTGCGCATCTGTTTGTAGTGCAGCTACATAGCTAGTGTCCCAAGTGGAATATACGGTCCTCTATCGGAACAATTACTTATATTCTTCGTGCAGGTATCATAATCACAATCACGATTAGAGGTCTGTTGTAGCCACACGGTCGATGGTTCAAAACCGAGCTTTTCATCCCTCTGGGGTCAATAAATTGATAGCAGACTTATCTGGGAGGATAAAAACACCGACTTGATCGACGCCTGGCTCGTATAACTACATTGTATAGGCCAACATGCGTTCCAAAACTTCAACGGTTGCGAATTCCAGTAGAACAGGGAACGGTCAAGAGGTACCCGTAGGATTTCCGCGCGCGTCTTTTCGCGTACGAATTTCCGATAGTAGGCGCTCAGTTTACTTCATTCGTACATCAGAACTTGCCGCGTCAATTCATTTCCACTCCTCTGCCTTCCAAATTCGCAGCATCCACCGCTTCGTCGCGGCGCGAACGTCGCGCGTGGCGTTGATCTGAGAACAATTGGGGGTGGGCGGGGTCTGGTTGTTCACAGACGGTCGTGGAGGATGTCTGGCTGGTGGAGTGGCAGCCGTAATTACTCGGAGGCGTGGTGCTGAAGGCTGGTCAGGAGCGGTTGGCTGGGTTTCACGGGTACTTCTTGTCCGTAACAATAACTTATGCAGAAAGTCCATGTTACATTATCTCTGCTAAACAATAGGTGGTAAGAGGAGGACGGACGTATATGAATATGAATCACCTGTCACCTGTGCTCCCGTTTGTCGATTTGCACATCTGGGCACCAGTAATACTTCCATTCTTTCCTGTCGCGCGCAAAGGTTACCCACTGGCTTCTCTTCTCGGTCTGAAGGTCTGTCCATAGGATCGGTACTTTTGATGTCGCGTGGTATCCACCCGCTTACGGCTCTGGTCCAACGATTGTCGTTGAAACACATCACGTGTCCGGCCCACCTAATTTTACTTTCCTCGGCGTATGCGGTAGCGTCTCTGATCTTCGATCGGTAACGTAGGAGTGAACTTCGAATCTCTTCTTTCACTTGCGTAGAGCGGGGTACACATAGCGTCACCAATTCAATTGAATTCAATTGCGCGTTCTATGACGCTGATCGCATTTTCCTTCTCTTTGCGACACGCCCAGGTTCCTGAAGCTTAGGTCAAGGCTGAAGGAACGGTAGTGTTGAGTAGGTGAGCACGGAGCTGGATGTTCTTAGTCCTCTTCACTACATCCTCGATGCTTTTATACATGAACATGCAGAGATATGATTCTAGTCAACTATCTAGTATCGTATAACCTTTTGTAGGGCGATATTGTAACATTACAGTAGTGCAGTGTTACAGTACTGTAGCGTATTAGTGATTTACATTATTCTTTTATTCAAGTGGGATATCCACTGGAATGAGGACTACTTAATCCAGAATACTTTCTAAAGAGTTAATACTAAAAAATTTAATTACGCAAAGTAATCTCTTCTGTTACTTTGCATAATTAAACGAACACTACTTTTTCCACATTCAAGAAGAAGATTGATGGCCACAGTCACAAAATTTACTAAAATAAGGAATGTAGTGGAAATGTAATGGGTCCGGAGCTGTGCAAAAACGATGAAGGACAAAATGCCATAAGGGAAATTGTCTAGCTAATCCGAACAAAGCTTAGCCGTTTGTCTGGAAGGAATATCTTATCCCTTTTAGTATCACTGAATCCACAGAGATAATTATCCGATACTTTAATTCTTTGCTTAACTGAAATCTAGCGAAGTTTTCTTTTCTAGAATTTTCTGTAGAATGGAAAATTTTAAGAAATCCCGAGTGTGTAGAAACACGACAGAAAGACTGGAAATGGGAAAAAAAGCTTACCTTACGTTTCCATGTCATATGTGCATATATGTACTGACTTACCTTTAATCCTTACAGTGATCCTATCAATACTATCAGTGGCGTCTTTATTTTATTGTATAATTTCATTTTACTTGCGCCAGTTTTATACATTAATATTCATTATAGCACAATTTATTAATATTTGCTATATTATACTATTTGATTGATTTATTATGTGTCCAATTTGTTTCTTTGATTCTTTTTATTTTATTTTCATTTTTATTTTTTTATTTTTTTAAAATTTTTCATAGCTATTTGAGCTATATGAAATCCTGGAAAATTTCGGATTTCTCCGAGGTAATCGCGTCTTTTGTACTTGTGTACTTTTATGATGAATAAACCAACGATGAGTGTTAAAAGTATGGGTGTTATACGGGGAATTCCTGCAATACCCGTTCTTTCAACCTCACTTGTAGTAAACGTTGCAAACTTAGATTTTTCGGTCACAGGTTTGATACATTTGAAATGTATCACATAAAGGCTTAAATATGTGAACCAAAAATATTAGAAATCTCAAGTAAGAGGACCTATTCTCCCTCCATGAATCCCACAGAGATCATGTAGACCATACGCTCTGTTCGGGTCCAAGTATAGACTTATCGAAGATTGTTGAGCCAAAAGTCGAACGAAAAGATTTACAGAAGTGCCTTATTCAAATTTCAAGCTAGCTACGGGGACAAATATCGGTTCTATCTGCATTTTTTAGTGCTGAGAGGCCATCGTGAAGCCTACAATGTGAAAAAAATCATCAAAATGAGACAGAAAATTAACGAGCGAAAATTAAATTAACCAACATATGCGAAAGAATGGAGTTTTTGGAGCATGGATAGGTTGCGCTTGTGGAAACTGGCTATGGAAGTAGTTCCAGAGTGAGAACTTCACTCAGCCAACTGATAAGATGGTAAGAGTTTTGAAAACGGTACAGATCCTTGCTTTTTTTTCCTGCACGTTTTAACGTCTCCTCTCAGAAAAAGCAGACCCAAGAATTTGCAAGTTCAGAAAAATTCAGTACAACAATGAATGATATGAACCTCTCAAGTTCAATCTCAAAGAAGTTTACCAATCAGTTCTTCGTAGTACTTCCTTACCTTGGCGTTGCAAAAAAATACGGACAAAAACTTCATTTATTTATTTGTCGTCGAACAAAGTTATCCATGGAAGTATTTTGTGAGCTGTTTTGGAAGGAAAAAAGGGAGCTTAACTTTAAGGCTCGGAAAATTTACTCTTTTAACTAACCTACACTTTTTTGTTTCGTATTCTCGAACAAGCCATTTTCGTATTGGATCTTTACGAAGAACTATGCCTAAGAGAAGATGGGCATTTTTTTACTGCTCGCCACCTCGTACTCAAAGAAAAATTAGAGATGGTGCTTGAAAAATTGGTAATATTTATAGACGGTCCTTGTCCACTTACAAGTTTTCATATTAAGTTTTGCGCGCCTGCCACGTCCCCCTTCGTGCTGAAGCCCTCACCGTAGTGAAAGGGAAAAAAATTCAGAAAGTACATAATTTTTTCTGTCAAGAAGAAAATTCCTTTCGTATGCACTGTTTATTAGAAAGATTTAGTAGGATTTTAGACAAAACGGATGAGTTTTTTCGAAAAAAAAAACAAGAATTACTAACAAGTGTACTTATTTATCTTTAAAGTGGATTAAACGAGGTTTTCTGGTATTTTTAATGAAGTAAAAGTTTTTGTAGCTAAGAGATTCTTGAGAAATACGCTTCTGTCCAAGTAAACATTCAAGCAATCGGGCATAATGGCGAGTATATGTTGGTCAGGACTATCATCATCCACACATGAAGCCATTTAGCTGCATAAAGTAATTGAATTCGCGCCAAGGATGTTGTTGAGGTAAGTGGGATAGTAGAGAATTCGATAGTGGAACTGAATCTAAGAGGTGAAAAAAATGAGGCTGACGTAGATCTCATCTCAGAGGTTGAAAGAATATCACGAGCTATAGGCGAATAGCCGAATATGCCAACGAAATGTGATCCGAAACTGACTGGAGATAGGTGGAATTGACCGGAAGCAAATGGAATTCGGATGCTACGAGTAGTTTGATTGCCAGACAACAAAATCTCCGTCAATCATTCGTCATCTACGAAAACGTAGTCATATCTATTCCGGAAAAAAGTGCAAGAGATATGAGAACAATTAATGAGGAACGAATGAGTGTGAGCACTGTATGAATTTGATTCACATAGCATTCTACGAAATGTCGAAGCTTTTTGTATGAAAACCCAAAGAGGTTTGGTAATCACAGGAGAAATAAGTATAGAGTAAGTGCATGAGAGGTGGCATGAGTCAGAAGAGTGGCGAACTCTGGGGGTTGAACTAAATATAAACGAATACTTCAGAAATCTTTTGAAAAGAAAGAGTGAGTTCGCATAAATTCTTAAAGTTAAAAGGGGACTTCATGAATAGTACAAAAGTTTTCGTCGCTATCAGATTCCCATTTTAAAAATTTCTTCTAAAAAATCCAAACTTCGGACTCGGAAACATCCAAACTTTGTAAAGAATTTATTTTGATCCAAACAAAAAAAAAACCTTGTGATGGTTGATTTGTTTGATGAGGAATTCCTGAAAATATTTGGAAGTCTTTCCTCCTATCTGTTGCACTCGTTTTTGGCAAAAATGTATTGGACTTAAAACTTGGACTTAAAATTCTTTCAGCAAAAAACTGCATGTATCTCTTTGTGAACAACAGTTCATTGTGGGCTAGGAAAATATTTTTATAAACTCAGAAAGATTCGAAAGACATTGGGATGGAGAACAACATAGAGGATTTCTTGAAAGCAGTTGATTTTCGAGGAATTTCTTTTTTTTACCAAAACGTGGGGTACCCAGTATGATCTGCAAAAACACAAGGGAAGCGTTGTGATAAAATGACATCTCCCCGGATCTCTCAAAAGCTTAGCATCTCCAGAGAGTCCATACATTTTGTTCGACTTTCTCGCATGTCCCGCCCATTCTCATTTATTTCAATGTGGGTAGAAGCATATAAAATTTGCTTTTGACGTCATTTTTTGGTCAGAAAAGCTGCCAAAGACACAAAGCTGCAAAGAAAAGCGGAGGTGGGAAATTTGATACAAACAATACATCAACACAGAGTGGATTTTTAATGAAGTAGAAAATGTATTCGATGCCTCTTGCCTCTTACAGGGCATATATTCTCAGATCTACTGAGGAGAACGACAATGAGTAGCCATGTTTAGTCGTTGCTCACTGTCCTTAAATGATGGTACTTAGAGATTAAATAGATTAGAGAACACCTCCCCCCATAAAAAGGACAGGCGAAGAAAAAACATAAAGGCGTGGGTGATATTAGTCACGGGGAATTTGGAATGAAATTATCCTAGAAATGAACAAAACAATCAGAGTTTTCAACATCTAGACATGCACAAAAGCATACGACGTCCACAGTTGAATAATTTCCACCTAATTACGCTCATTCATGTATGTGTTCCACAATGAATCAGTGTTAAAGCTATACGAGACTGTCGCGTCTAGTAATAGCCGCTAGCACACGGAAGAAAAATAAGGAAGAAAAATCAGATGAGCAATGGAGTTGAGATGAGTCTCGATTCCAATGAAAGCAAGGCAGGAACCAATCCTGGCTCGTTCTAATATTTCCAAAAGGGAAAATAAATGAGCTCCGGTGAAAGTGAGAATAATAGTCGATCCGAGAGTACGAATTTGTGGTAGCGAAGTCAGCAGCAAGGATCTTCTACATCCTTGCTGCTGACTGCGTTGAATGTAGAAGACGAATTAAATAAATTCATGTTTTTAATTGATAATATTGAAAATTATTAATATTCATATGTTTTGTTTTTTTTTGTTTTGTACATCTTCTACATCATTCAAAACAATTGCGAACTCAAAATCAGCGCGTCATAATTGACGTGGCTGAAATTATGACGATCTCACGAACATATGTTTATTTAGGAATTGAGCTAAAAACGCATTTTCTGAAGGTATAAAAAGTTTGAAGAGGATTTCATTTTATTTTTATTATTTATTTCATTTTGAAAGATCATTTTTTCATATTATTTATTTTAAGATTTAATAAGCACAAGAAATTTTATTTCTTTAAGATTTGAAGTTATTTTTGTGGATAAAATCATAGTAGCCACTTTTAATACTACGACACTTGCTTTGGAATAAATCGCTCAAGTTATAGATGATCTTAACCGAAAACACAAGTCTTACAGCAGTAGTGACAGACAGCTTTTTCTGGAAATTCGCCTGTCATTCCTTTGAAAAAAAAATCTGCAAAAAAAAAACTTTAGCAACATATAAGTAGAATTTTCAAGACAAACATTCAAATTTTAGCACTCAGTGAAAAGTTAATTAATTGGATAATGTGACATAAAATAGAAGTGTTTCTTCTATTTTATGTCACATTATCCAATTAATTAACACTGATTTTACAAATTTCTTGAATCCCATTGAAAATTTGCAAAAATTATAGAGATTTTATTAAAACTCTTTGATTTTATTGAATATTCACTGTTTAACACACACCACATACTGGATGATTGTTCAGCACTGAAATATTTCGTTGAATTTTTGCAACGGGGAAGAATCCGCCGGTTCATGTGATTGAAAGATAGCGCCTCTTTCAATTAGTGCTCTGAAATTGATCTTCTGAGTGGGAAGAGCGTTTCGAAAAAAAAAGAGGCATTCGTTTCAGAGTAGAGATAATATGCTCACAAAGTGTTAAAATTAAAGACGAGGATAAGTCATGAGCGAAGTAAGTGGTATGCTCAACAGGAGTAATCCTAGTTCCTTCCTAGCTGGTAGTTTTTTCAGAAACTGTTTCCTTGATAGGTTTTGAAAGTTCTAATTACATTCAATCGCTCACGAATCTATTGATGTGTAGATTTTATAATAAAGATCAAATTGAGGCGAGTTATAAAAAAAGACGAAAAAGACACGCGCATTCGCGTCTTTTTCGTCTTCTGTCGAAGAATTAGCGATCCTACTGTAAGTTGTTGCGAAGCGAAAATACATCACTGTTAATATTTTTCGAATTAACTTAACAGCTACATACTCCCCGAGGAAAAGAGCTACAATAACAAAATATGTGAATAAACGTTCTAATGAACTTAATTTCTAGCAATCTCTTTAAGATCACCATCATATCCGTATAAACAACAAAATAATAGAATACAATAAAATTATAAATATAACAATACACGACAGTAAAAACGATGAGACTGAGACTATAGACTTCGTTATGTAATTTGTTTCGAAAGTTTCATTTCCAATTGTTATTGGATCCCAATACAAAGCTACATGTTTTGAGTTGCTTTTATGAAGGTTCTTTTTACCTCTTAAAAAGCTGCCGGAGCTTGTAAGCTAAATCCACAATTTTTCTAAAGTATTTCTACAATAGTGGTGGTCAAAAGTGAGCTCAACGCACTGTAAATGTCTCACTGTAACGCATACGTTGAACTTATCAGGAAAATCTTCCAAAAAATAAATCTTGATGACTTTAGATCTACGTTTTTAAATCTAACACCGTCATGTATCTGCGTAGATGGGTGAAACAAACAAAAGAAAATTAGCTAACTTACTATTTCCATGCGATAGTCAGGATATCAGCTTTGAAAATGGATTCTAGTCCAATTAGGTTTTAGTTAAGTAAGTTTAACAATTTTAAATTAAATAATTGAAAATAGTTGGCTTTTTAGTTAAATAGCCTTCAATTCGATTATTTTTAATTTATTATTAATTTATTTATTATTAATTTATTTTATTATTTTTATTATTTATTTTAAAACAGAGTTCAGGGAAGTATGTGAGAAAATAGCAGGGATTGAGCCGGAGTTTTCTCTAAAAGATGGAGGAAAGATCTAAAAGATGGAGATGGAGGAAACGTTAATTAAATGTGATTTTCACAGAATTTCTCCAAAATCCATTCTATATTCGTCGGAAAGAGTTGTGCTTATTGCGATTTTATGTTATAGGACTAGGAATAAATAGGAATATATGCACAGTATTTTCGCGTAAATGTATTCTCTGACGTAATAGGAAAAGACCATTTGACGTCGCCTATGCAGCTGGAATTCTAGATCTTATTGTCACGACATAATTGCGTTACGAACGCGTAAGCAGCATCGTATTAATATCAGCAGCTGAGCGTATAAGGTGTACAGCAAGACACAACATATTAGGTTGATGCATAAGTTTCACGTCACTTGTTTAATCGTTCCATACGATGATTCTCAAAAGTCTCGGATTCTCGGAAAGAGGGAATCGAAAAGCTGCTCGAGTTTAAGCTTTACGTGCTGGACGGAGATGGTGCATACTTTTGATCCACAGGCAATTTCCTTCTTAAAATTCTTACAAAGGAAAATTGGCTAACTTGCTGTTTCCATGCGATAGTCAGGATATCAGCTTTACGAACTGCTTTCTGGTACAATTAGTTTTTAGTTAAATAATTTTAGTAAGTTCTAGTTAAATAATTTTAAAAAAATAACCAGCTTTTTAGTAGGATAATCTTCAATTCAATTATTTTTAAACAGAATTCGGATGAATATGTATGTGATTAAACAGTAGGGATTGAGCCGGGGTTTTCTCTTTTTTCACAGAGTCCTGGTGGGGAACTCATGCATCAAATTAGGACAAGGTTAATTTTGTTTTGTTTTGCAACTTTTCGTATGCGCTAATGTGAACTCGTTCAAAATTTTTCGCAAATACAAACAAAAACAAATATAATAAACAAAGATAAAATATTAGAGAAAATGCGCTCATTCTACCATTCTATAAAATTCAGATTTTATCAAATCTAGACCAATTTCTTCTCAATTCTCCAAAAAGGTGGTATCAATCCTATGCTAAATTTGTCTCCTTTCTAATATTGAAATACTTTTATAATATATCTAGGCAACAAATAAATTCTCAAAGCAGCTGGGGTCACACGGCACGTCCCGACGTACCCTCCAAAATGAGGGAAAGCGTTTTATATGTACCTCTCGTATACTGCGAACGCATTGCCACGAATAAACCAAATACAATAACGCCTTTATTTCTCATTAACCATTTTAATGGTCCGAAGAGCGCTGTCCATATCGAAACTATAAATAATCTTTCTCAATCAGTTTTTTTGTCTCACAAACGTGAGCGAAGAAATTCGCGTGATGCCCATTCTCCATGCATACATGTGCTTCGTATAAAAACCACATTCTTTAAGAAAAGCCAATATTAAGCGGAACTTTAGAAGCTCTAGTCTGAATGGATCCGAAAAGAACGAATATTCCCAGATGCGTTCTGAACAAGACATATGGTAAGGAATTGTTCAATGGCAGTTTTCTTGAGGAATGAGGAATTCGTTTCGCTGACAATGGCTCACTGAGTCATTCCGTACAGAGTCTTCTCTTTCAAATGAAAACTAGGGAATTTTAAATATATTGGATTGATAACATGAAGAAAATAGTTGTCAAAATGAGAAAATAAGTGACAAATAGAATTATATTATTATAATTAATTGATTATTTAATTATATTATATTATTAACCTTCATTTTCGGCCATTTAAAAATTTTAACTGTTGCAAATTGTTGGGACTAATTTGCAAGTGCGCATCGATCACGAAAATCACGAGCGTATAGAACAATATTGAAGAAATGATCCGAGTTTTTACTTTTCAGACAAAGAAGGAATTTAACTTTTATTTATGGAACAACGAAATCTTCATGAAGATCAGTCTTTTCGACGGGAAAGTTATGGCAAATATTGGAAAGAGACATACACTAGACAAAAAAAAAATTAGCAAAATTCAACAAAAGCAAAAAGCAAAATTCAGAAATTTTCACATTTTTACGCCATATAGATAGAATATTTTGACTCCTGTTAGAAAGAAGTAGGTTTACTGTAAAATGTTGAATTGTGCTAGATTCTTATTTTTTCGATGCTCTCACTTATACAGCAATTTTTCCCTTGAGATTTTCAGCCATCTCAGATAAGCTTTTCATCCTTCTGCTGCTAATGTTGACGATATCGTTAAAAACAGTCTCCAGCCATAGTAATTCACAGATAGTAGTAGCTTCTAAAGAGCCATTTCTACTGAAATCCCAGATCATTTTAAGGAATTATGGCCATTGCCTGGGTTTTACTGCAGGCAAAGCGGTCGAAAAAAAAAATTCATGAATAATAACAATAACTTAGCGAGAGCGAAAAAAAGCAGTAAATAGTTGTAATTAAATAAGTAATTTGAAAAAATGGGTACGGAAATTCTCTACGGTGGCAGTACACCCACATCGTCATACGTAGTAGTTCATTACGACAGCCTAAGATATCGTGGATAGATGGAAATTGAACTCAATTTTCTTAAACAAACTTTTTCCTTAAATAGGCGGCGAAAAACGTGGAGAGCAGGCGCAACTCCTGATTATCCTCTTTGAAAGGATAAGGCTCATGAAATCTGTTGTTGTTCTCTGCGGAACGTTTACTGATTGTTATTCGTAGAAGTAAACAAAATTTGAAATCATTAAGAGGTGCGTTTGTGTTCTGAAGCGACTTTATGTGTGGAATGCAAATGTGGATTTTGCATTCAAGACAAGCTCTATGGGAGAGGAGGGAGGATCTTCGATACATTGATAGGATGAATATTCCCGAGAAGGCTAAATCTTTCAGGCTCATCCGTGATTTCAGCCCTCAAAGCCAGAGCGCTGGACATTTCTGTGAGCAAAAATACTTAGTAAGCTTGCATGCAGACTGCAAAAATCGCAAACTCTCGTCATACTCACTCGTCATATTTATTAAGAGCTTTATGTCAGGTTCATAGGGTTCATAAGAGAATACGTCATAGATATTCATGAAATAATTGTTACATACGAACGGATAAGTGTAACAAATGAAAAATTGGAAAGAAATAAGAACGTAGCTGTCAGCCAGGAAAAAGGAGATTCTGATTTCCTATTTATGGTATTTGTTCGTATGGGCCATCGACAAAACATACATCTTTTTGGCATCTATTGTAATGAATTTCTCCGCAGTTCTCACGGATGCCGACAGTATGAAATGTTAAGAAAAAAGAACAAAAAAAACACAAGTAGGTTTTAAACAAATGGTAAAAGCAGATTGCTCAGGAATCACCTATGAGAACTTTAGAGAACGACTATTAAACAGGGATCAAGGGCATCAGTTGTTGGACATGGACGACGAGTTTCCAGAATTTCATCTTTATCGGTTTTTGTACATGTCATTAATGAATATGTCACTGTGTGATAATACCTTGGACTCTTTCTTGGAATAGGCCTGATATGTTCACGAGAACTGAATTTTAAACAAACAGGATCTCTACATAATTCATGTTTACGTACGTACAATTTATGTTTTGTACACGACAATTCCCTCAAATCCATGCTTTGAGTGATTTTATAGTGCCTTGCTGCCTTCAAAAAAAAAACTATTATAGAAGTTATTGCGAGTAAATTGGGAACAATTTCTAATCCTGGTTTTATGCTCTCTAAAAATCTCCAAGCCCATTCTTTTTTTTATTTCCATTATTTCGAAACCTCGGTATTTGGAATAAGATTCATGTTTTCTTGTTGTGACAAAGAGGTTTTGGTGAAATTTTATTATTGGCTTCAAGTTTCCACAAACTCGTCCTTCTGTCATCAAAGCCACGAAAATGGTCCCAGGGGTTCGATGCTATGCATATACCGTCAAACCTCCCTCTTCTTGCCAAACCTCGATACCGTTCTAACCACACCACGCAAGAACTCCAGAAGAAAAAAAAAGCTCTCATTAATAATCGATAAGCACTAATCTTTGTTATTTATGGATGGATACCTGATGGAAATCCAGAATGCTTCCAATGGTTCCCTAGCAGATATTTCTTTCCCGTGGGCTAATATCGTACACTTTATTTCAAACTCATAAGGTTTGATGCCTCCACAACGGTTCACCGCCTCATAGTGGCGTCGAGATGACTCTGGACGTCAAACTGCGATGAACAGCGGAGGCTCGTCCTCCGGCAGGGTCTCTCAAGGTTAGAAAGAGATCGACACATCCGACATTCCGACTTCTCGGAAGCCTAGCTAAGAGTAAACCACTGCCGACCCAGCGGAATATATATCGAAAGCAAAGCATGGATGGGCCGGTCACATTATGAGAAGAACCGACGATAGATGGACTAAAAGAACGCCTAAGTGGATCCCAAGAGATGCTAAACGCCCTCGAGGGATACCGGCGACGAGATGTGGTGATGTGTTTGCTACACGGGTGGACCACAGCTGAGAGCTCAGCTGGATACGGCTCAAGGACCTCGTCAACGTCACTCACGAAACTTTAGAACATCTTGGATGACAATGGCGAGGGAACGAAACGAGTGGAAGAGCTGCTGGGGCCCGCACGTCCAGTGAAGACGGGCCATCTAAGGACCAAAGTAAGGTCTGATGGGATATACATCGCATCAAAGATTTTCAGGCCATTTTCAGGCCTTTGATAACGGCGAGGTTGTCGAAAGGTCAGGGCAATAATAAAATTTCGGTAAAACTTCGTAGGTATAACAAGGAAACAAAAATTCTAATCGTATAATTGAATAATAGTCAAGAATTGTATTCTATGAGTTGCATAGGTTCCCAGCGGAGCAATGAAATGGATCCAGAAATAGCTCCACTGTTCCCATTTCAGTTTAAGCTCACATTACTTTAATGTATTCTTCCTAGCATGAATTGCAAGCTTCAAGTTGTGCACTAATTGCATTAATTGTGAACACGAACGTATTTGTGGGGGTATTTGCTCCCCCAGATGCTGCTAAAGAGATCATTTTGGATTATTTTTCAGATGTTTTCCAGCTAAGCCAGGATCTTTTGATCATTTCTGAGCTTATTCCTGTGTTATTTGAACGAAACGGTCACAACGTCAGTAATCTTCCGGGTTTCTTTTGTAACACCTACAACCCAAACGTCATCACTACTTCATTGTTTGCCGTTCAGCTCATCTAAATACGAATAGATTTAAAAAAAAAATGATTACGTAAGAAAATAGGACTTAACAGGCGGAGCAAAATAATCAAGAGTAACTCATAAAATCTGTCTTAATAGAAAAGTATTTTTGTTCGCTCACAGCCCAGGAAAAAAAAAGAAAAAACCGAGGGAAACGTTAATTCGTGCATCGTGCATGCAAAGGAGCCATCTGATCGGACTAAAAATAATAAAACAGAGCGCCGTAACTCATCGAAGAGGTAGCACTTATCGTCGTGCACCTTCATTGGTGAGCCGAACCGAAAGAGCAAGGTGCAAATAAGCGTGAAATGTTGTTGTGCTCGACCAGCTACCATGCTCCCACGCCATCCTCATACGCCAATTTTCGATCAACATACTTGAAAACTAAATACAAATATAGCCAAGTTAACCCTGCTTTCATAACTCAGGCTCGAGGATGTACCTGAACCTCACGAAACAATTTTAGTTTTATACATCTCTCTTTTCTATTCATAGCACTTTATACATCTCTCTTTCCTAAACATATTCTCTAATCATATTTAATTCCCGTGAAGGAAGAGCTTTTAGGGTTCAAAGGTGGATTTTTCTGTTAGAGTTTTTGAGAGATGGATTCAGTAGGTTTTAGAACACAGTGGCAAACCGAAGCCAGCAAAACTAAAAATATAAAAACTATAAACTCACACTAGAACTAGAAACATCACATCAACGACAAGTTCGAAAATTGAATTTTTTTCCAATACCAATTTACCAATTTAGATACCAATTTTCATCTAGACCAATGCAAAATTTGATTGGCAAGAGAAATGAATGCAAAGTTTTTTTTTTTTTTTTACCCATGAAATCAATGTAATGAGTTGCATTTCGAATGCAACACATAGAAATAAATTTGCAAATCCCTGTAGGATAAAATGATCATCACCGGATGTTTTTGTGAATGAATCATAATGAAAAAATCACACAAAGTACAATTTGCAAGAGCAGTTACAAAACAAGGCAATTCTTGGTTAGGAGAAGCAAGGAACTAGGAGATAAAAAGAGATTAAATTCAGAAAGTTATTTAAAAAAAAGAGTGTCAGTATGTAGATAAAAGAATTGATTACGCATTTCTTAGTTCTTTTTTGTTCGTTTGTTTAAATAAAATAAAAATATAAATAAATTTATGTTTGTAAATTTGATAAAAACACTTCGTGTGCGATCGAATCATATTTGGCTCGGTGAGGATTAGAAAGTTCTGGAATCCTCGAGATATTGAGAAAATCCTCACCTGTTATTCAGAGGCACTGATTCCATCCAGTCTGAGCCTATGTGATCTTTGAGATACAGACGTATAAGGATAATGGATGGCAACATTTAAACAGGAAATGAGTCATTTAATCAGGTTTTCTTTTGATGTGCATCCAGAAATCGCACAAACATGGTAGCTGTATTTTAAATCCGGCTAAAAACTGATTAGTTTCGCTGTAGACGCTGAAAATCTCACTGCAATCTTTTGACATCAAAAATTAAATTTTTTTGATTTTTGATGTCAAGAGATTGCTGTGGAATTCATACGATGGAAGTACCATGAAGTATGATGAGGGAAAAAATTCGGTATGCTATCGAACGATCAATCCTTGAGTCATTTTTTGGAGTGTGTGTGGCTAAGAAGTCCTAACGCCTGGATCGTTTAACCACCGCAAATCTTACCCTCGTGAATGTCATTGACGGAAATAGTGTTATTTACATGATTTCTGGACGACTGTGTGCGCTTGAGTAGTTTTCTGGAATCCTACGCTTTATACTTTGAACGTGCGGTATTTTTCAGCGTGTCTTGAAACGTAACTGATCTTTGCTAACAGCTGAAATTTATTCCGATATTCCGGAGTTTCTAAACTATAACCTCTCTGGAAAAAAATCGAGCAAACGAAAAAGATTGATTGTTCGATATATTGCTAAATATTCTGAAAATTTCAGAAACGTCATAAGGTCATATGCTCCTTTTCAAATTCGTGAAAACAAAGTGAAAAAAGAAGACCTTGACTAACAAATCTCAAATACTTCACTGCGAGCAGACAAACATCTTCAGGATTTTTTTTGGAGCAATTTACCTAACTAAAATGAAGCTAATTTCAAAAATATCGAAAAACAAGCAATCAAAACAGTCTAGCAAAATGTCATCTCCTCGCAGTCGAGCAGAGTCGAGCAGCTTTTGAATACGGTTAGAAATAATATCGGTTAGAAATAATAATAATAATAATAATAATAATAATAATAATAATAATAATAATAATAATAATAATAATAATAATAATAATAATAATAATAATAATAATAATAATAATAATAATAATAATAATAATAATAGTAATAATAGTAATAATAATAATAATAATAATAATAATAATAATAATAATAATAATAATAATAATAATAATAATAATAATAATAATAATAATAATAATAATAATAATAATAATAATAATAATAATAATAATAATAATAATAATAATAATAATAATAATAATAATAATAGTAATAATAGTAATAATAATAATAATAATAATAATAATAATAATAATAATAATAATAATAATAATAATAATAATAATAGAAATAATAATAAATTTCCAGAGGATCGAGCTGCTCGAAATGACGGTGAAAAAGCAATCGATTCTCAAAATTTTGCAGTGTTGCGAACTTTAGCGCATTTAAGAGCAGTTTTATCAATTAGAAAAAGCAGCTGTAACATGTGACTTTCAAAAAGAAGTAGTTTTTCTCCTTAAAAGGAAAATTCTTACTTCTCGTAAAGCGTTAAACGTATATCTCCACTGCTATGAACTAAGCCCTTTCGCTGATGTATGATCAGAATCATAAATAACATTGTAGTTACACATTTAGAAAAAAACATAGAAAAACACATAGAAAAAAATGGCAGAAATTTTACATTTGCAGGACTGTTACACTAAAGCCGATCATTTTTTTTAACATCTGACGGAGGATAGCCGCCTTTTTCACAAGGAGTTTTGCAAAATGAGGAAAATTTGACACTTTACAAATTCACTTAGGTAATTCGATTAGTTTTCGTTATGTGCTTTAAATTGGAAGGAACGAAGATCAAAAGGAAGAATCACTTTTGTTCGATGCTGCAGTTTTGAGTCAAGCATGAAAAATCCTGTATAGTAGGGTCAAGACGACATGAATCACGAGCGGAGTTGCGGTGCATTTGCGTACGCGCTCGAAACGGCGCGGTGGACGCTGCAGTTGGAGCCGACTTGGGACCATCGCAAACTGCAGCGATGGGTGGTGCCAGCAAGGATTTCACCACGCTCCTCGCTCGCTGCGCTCCACCGAAGCGCATCGAGAAAAACCGCTTACGCAATTCCGTGCGTGCTTCATGCCGTTCTGACCCTACTGTACCTAAATGGATACGAAGTTCTATTAAAAGCACTGTTCGGATGAATTTTATTTATAAGGTCTCCTCAGTGGTGACTAGAATTCAACAGGTACTTTAAAAACTTCACAGAAAAAACACAAAAAAACACCATCAAGTGAAGAAGGAAGATGAAAAAAGATCGTCAGACTGACCATTTTATAGAACGAAGCAATTCTTTACGTCCATTTAAGTGATGAAATGAAAGCGTGTTTAATCACTGACCCATTTTTTTAGCTTCCATTTTATCGTGTTACAGGTGAAAACACGTGTTGCGTCGTTGGGTGAACTGGTCACTTTGACATTCCTCGCGCGTTCTATTTCTAGATTTCTGGAGAATGAGGTTGGCGCTTTTGCCGTGATTCGTGCAAATCCTATTTATTACTGGAAGAAATCCACTGCAAGAAAAACTGCATACAAAAACTGTTCATCGACGCAAGTAATGGGCTTCCGAATAATGCTGTCGATCAAACACCTAGCGTTGAAAGACGAAGTGGAAATTTTATTCTGGGTCACAACCAACCCAAAGGGCTAATCATTCATGTTAAGCAGTAAAATATAGAGAAGAACGTTCCTAAAGAAAATCTGCTGAAATACTGCTAACATAATTCCTAACTAACAGAACTGTAATGTGCATAAAACCACAAAAAAAAATTAAAATTGACACACCCTAAGAAGTGGAATTTCGTCTTAGAGAAGACTAGGAATTCTTCCGAACTCAGACTTGTTTATTTCAATTTTCTAAAGTCATGGACTACGATAAACACTCGAGATGATTACGAATGAGGTGCTCATTGTATCCTGATGGAATGTGAATGCTTTCTGTCGTTGTGCAACTTCCAGCAAAAAAAAAACTATAGAAAACTAAGTGCCGTAGATTACACGAATCACTCATGTCTGCAATATTTTATGATGTTTTAATTTACATGACATTTTAATTCATCTCTAATATTACTTGTATATGAAAACGACATCCAGCTATGAGGTCAAATTTCAACATTAGAACGAAACAGAAGAGGTACACCAAAGCACTACGAAATGAAATTTATTTCCGTTCACTATTTCAATTGTTTAACTAAAAAAATCACTGTGGTAATAATAGGAAAGGTGTGGTTTTAGGCATGGACCACGACTTCTGTTGTCCACATCAAGGAAGCCGACACATGTCATGGATAGAGCACATTAATGGCTGATTGTTTCTATTCTTACTCTTCGGTGCTCTCACCGCGTGCCCATCGGTCAACGAAGGAAACTTCAGAGTAATCTTAGAAGAAAACTGTTAGAGAACAAGCAAACAGCAGCACATCCATAATCGGACTTTTGCACAGCTTTTTTCGTTGTAATTTTCTGTCCCAGTGATTTTCCATTAATCCGATTTTAAAAGTTATGTAAAAGTTGTACCGGTTACCATACCAGGGATTTGCGACACTTTGGTCGAGTGTCTGGCTTAAACACTTTTCGTCATGTCTTTAAAGGCAGCGTATCACGAAACTGACGTAGTACAGAAACATCAAGGAACCCGTTGAGTTCGGGTTGTAGATTACAGAACCCAGCGTGGCTCCGCCCAACTTCCCCGTAATCGTCGTAAAAAAATGGCTTGGAAAAGGGTGATTTTCCTCCAACGAGACAAGTTGGAACGCACCACCGTGCACGCGCCTACGAGTGAGCGGTCGGGGATCAATAATGCCTCTTCGCTAGACTATTCAAGTAAGACCAAAGAAGGGGACCGGAGTATGTATACCGGGACCTGTCCAACGTACTTCGCTAGGACAAACGCCGATTTTTAGGAAGATTAGAGGAAGTTGGGCGGACCCACACTGAACTTCCTCAATTTACAGCCCGAACTGTACAGCTTCCTTGAGTTTTTCGTACTACGTTATTTTAGTGATATGTTCCCTTTAACGATACTGTTTAAATCGTAGGAAGTCAAAAATAGCTTCGACAGCAGAAAAAAAAAACAGAGGTGAACTTCTGTAGTTTGAAGCTTTTGTCGTAATGTATAGTACGGTCAAAACGACACATGAAGCACGGTGCAATTGCGTACGCGGCTTCTCTCGAGGCGTTTCGGTGGAGCGTAGCGGTTAAGTTCGAGTGAGGACCTCTGTCACCATCGTTCATTGCTGCAGTTCGCGATGGTCCTACCTCGATTCCAACCACAATTTCCACCGTGCCGCTTCGAGAGCAGCCGCTTCTGGAACTGCATCATGCTTCATGTCATTTTGACTCTACTATATTACATGAGCATATTCCAGGAGAAGAGGAACTGGAAATGAAAAACATATCACAGATGAATGGAACTCTGTAATTTTTGATGTAATTCTTCTGTAATTTGAAGTTTTTCGTTATTTCTTTTCGTAATTTAGAAGATTTAGAAGTACTATTGTTTTAAGAAATGTAAGCATTAAACCCACATCATTCACAACATCAATGAACAAATCCAGACTTTATATGTGCAAGTATTTTTTTTCGATTCCTTTTTTTCTTCAGCAATTTTTTCTCTTGCCATCACATGGATTCGCACTTCAATGCTGTGTTCGTAGAGGAAATCTGTAAATAACGGAAAAGAACCACCCGAACCACCCAGATACGAAGTAGATCTGCTGCCGCCCACGCTTCCCGTGCGCTTATCGTCGGTGCTATGCTGACGTGTCGGACGTGCCCCGCCGATGAAGGCGTTCGCATTCGCCGTCTCTCGTCCTCCTCGTTGACCTGATTGTCCAAATAACGTAGCCATCGCCTGCGTAACGAGAAACACTTCGAGTTCCCCACATTCTGCCAATTAACAATCTTTGTATCAGTGATGATTTCTTGCTGATCTTCTTGATAAGTTTAGCGTTACTTAACTTCTGCGTTTTTATTTATTTGCGTTCCCGCTGTTAAGTTCTTCTTTCTTTATTTTTTTCTTTTTTCTTTATTCTTATTAATCTTACTTTCTTTCCGTTTACTTTTGCGATTTTATTTATTCTTGTAGCCACGGTTACATTCTTGTATATTTATTCTTGTAGCCGCGGTTCCTTCCAATTTTTCGGCTACTTCATCTTTCATGTTTTCTGGTATTGTTTTGATGGGTTTCTTCTGTACGAAAACATTCTATTCAATGACCAATGTTTTAAAGTTCGAATTGTTTTTAACTGAAATCTTATTATATTGTTTCACCCACTATATTGCTTACATTGCTCACTGTCACATACCTCTTTTCTGGCTCTTATCTTTCATTTTAAGCACCTTCCAACACTTTTCTAAAAGATTTCTCCTCTGTATTTGTTGGCTTACGAATCTCTTTCCATGTTTATTTTTGTTTTTTTTTTTTCGTTATTTGCTTGTTTTTCAGATGTCAACGGCAAAGTATCATCATTTGGAAGATGAAACGGGTAAACTAAAACCGGATGCTCAATCTAATATTGCTAATCGATCACACCTGGTTGAAGCGTTTCACTTCCTTCTTTGCGCTGGTGGTATTCTTACTTGTTATTTTTATTTTGGAATCCAGCAAGAACGTATGTGAGTTGATTTCTTCCCACTCTTTCTACCTTTTTACGTAGTACTTTGGCTTTCCCAACTAGATCATTGACCGTATATTTTACGAAAGGCTTCGCTGACCTAAGGTATAAGCAATTTCTCGCAAGGGGAAATATGTAGAGGTGCATTCAAACACTTTTTTTTTTTTGGTTTGCCGTGTCTATGTTAAAATCCCGTAAGGTCATGCTTTGTCAAATCGTTGAAGGTATTCCACCAAGGGCATAGGAGAAAATTAAGAGACCAACGAAATCTCCTCCCGATGAACATACTTTCGGTAACTTTTTTTGAAGAAAAGATTTCGCACTATTTAAAATTTCTTGCCCTTCTTATTTGCAAATGTACAAGATATCGACGGGAGAGTATAGGTTGCTCATACACTCAAAGTTGTTCCTTTCCTTTATGACCTATGTACATAATTTCAAAAAAAAAGAAGAAAAATAAAACTGTGAATTGAACGTACTCGCCGCTGAAATGTCGCCAAAATGGACCAAATCTCTTCAATATGTTGAATCTTAACTAACTAACTAACTTCAATTCTGGACATCCTTGCTACAATTTATGTGTTTTCGTTGAGAAAAATATTTGTAGGAAGCACTGCATTGGTAATCTCTCATCACTAATGCTAGAATCAGTTACAGTGAAGATTCTCTTCCAAGTTTTGGTTTCGTTCATCTTTTATCATTCAGAGTCCAAGGGAAATATGCCAACGGAGAGAAATTCACCTACACCCAAGCTCTGGTGTTCTTTTTATGCGTGGCAAACACCATTTTCGCTTGGATTCTCAGACCAAAAAGGGATGTTGACACAGTTCCAACAAGAATGTATGGATTATGTGCGGCTAGCTATCTCGGTGCAATGATTTGTAGTAATCAAGCTCTTCAGTACTTACCTTATCCAACCCAGGTCAGTTGTTTCATTCTTAATTGAAGTATTTACTCGATGTGTCCCGAGCTGTTAGATGTTAGCTCATCTGGAGCTGTTTAGGTTCTAGCTAAGTCATGCAAACCGATCCCTGTCCTTGTTTTTGGTGTTTTGTTTGCTGGAAAGAGATATTCATGGAGGAAATACATTTTTATTTTGATGATAGTTCTTGGCGTTGCCATGTTCCTTTATAAGGACAAGAAATCAACGTCTGAGAAACAAATAGGCATTGGAGAGTTCTTGTTGGTGCGTTTTTACATATTCTCAAGTATTTACATATCTTTATTTCTGTTTTCAAGCTCCTGTCATTAACTATGGATGGAACGACCACTTCTATCCAGGACAGAATTAATAAGAGTTATAAACGAAGTACCCTTAGTATGATGTTCTATATGAATTTCTTCTCAACAATCTACCTCATGATAGGGTTTGTCTTTTTTTTTTTTTGGTGCTCCCAGCTATCTTTTTGAGTAGGACATGTTTACAGGTTAGTTGTAACAGGCGAGCTGTTCGAATTTATCGGTTTTGTACAGCGTCATTCCTATGTGTTGTTCGATTTGTGTTTTGTCGCTGCATCAAGTTGCGGAGGGCAGGTGGGCCAAGCTTTGATCTTTCATTATAAATACATTTTTTCATAACATTATTTTTTTAATGATGAAACTAAAGGCAACCATAACATGACGATAGGACGTCAAAAACTATGACCTAGTATGTCTGGATGCTGCATGTACAGTTCCAGCCAGAATTTTTGTCCCCCTAGTCGCAGCATCTGAACCATCCCGTGACCAGTCTAGCCGATCGATGACACTGGCCGCCAGGTCGACTGCTATGTAATCAGCTAGGAAGGTTTCACCTAGAACGATTTACACACTGGTAGTGGCGCCTTTATTTTCGAATCTCTAACTTACTTTTTTCTCTTAGTAACTTTAGATTACATGTCATATATCCTCTAAGACTAATTCTTAGCTCTTAGGGCCCGATTGACTTAGTCATTTACTTCCAGAAATAAGGGCGCCACCGAGTGCCTCCCCCCTCCCCAACTACATTTTATCCCTACTTTTCATTTGTGCATGAGCCATCTTTCAGTTGTGTTTTTTTTTCGAGTATGATGTGGAGAAGTACTTCTCTTTCAGTATTTCATCTTTAAAACGATCAGCGAGTTCTCTCCGCTCACTTGTTCCGTCATCACCACTACACGAAAGTTATTCACGATCATCATATCTGTAGTGTTCATGAACCATCCGCTGAGCGACCGACAGAAGTGGGCGACTGCCATTGTTTTCTCAGGACTTATCATGGATGCCGTAGATAGCAAAATGGCTAAGCGGAGACAACATGCCAGTTAAGATTTGGCAACCAGCATTTTGTTACTTGGTTTTGAAGTAGATCTTGTAGCGTTTTTGGAACATATTGTTTTCTGTTTCCTGATTATTGTGACGAGGCCATGCCTTCAAAGTGATAATTGACGTCAAAGTTCTACAAAAGTATTTTGCTAGTGATGGCAATGATTTTTCAAGGCCTCCTGATGTTAAACTCATTGTTGTTATTTTGTTTCCATTAATCTCGTAATAACTACATTTGTTATTAGGACAATCCTACCCTCTTTTGCTGTGTTGTCCAGTTCAAAGAATAATAATGTATTAGTGCATAGTAGATGTATGCAATAATTGTTATAGAATTCGAAAATCGAATTCCGATGAGCTTCCAACATCTTTCAACTCAAGCTTTGGTGAATGTGTGTACTATAACTGCTTAGGGACTGGTGTATTGAACTCTCCATCAATGTTAGGATTTCAAACTATTTTTTGGAATTATAAAAGTAGTATTTCTTACTCTATCTCTGTTTTCTTTTCTGTTTCTCTTTTCTTTTTTGTCGGGGACGTGGGATAGAGTATCTTCTTTTGTTGTGGTGTGAACCTTGCAAATGTGCAGTTGTTTTTTTTTCCTGTTTTTCGACTTTTTCTGTGAGCATATGAAGTTGGAGCCGATGGTGAAGGTACTCCTCACTGTTCAGATTTCCACTTCAGCTCGTTATTGGGTTCCGCAATGTGCAGTTAGCCTAAGTCAACAACATAAACATGTTAAAATTGTGCATCCAGAGTACAGACCTTGATCTGAGGTTGGGTCAAAGAAACTTGGGAAACGATTACTCCACTATTTATCAATGCAAATCTATTTTGGCTTCATGGAGAAGTGATATGTACCTTCAGTACTTCGTTGAAGTTATTGGTATATCTGCCTGCATTTCTGCGCAAGAAGTGATGAGATATGAGAATAGGAACACAATACCTTTTAAGAGAAACTACCGTATTCTTACAAAAGAAACCCTAGAAAAATAGAAGGTATCGAACATTCTCGAATTCTGCTGCTATCAAGGATGCAGCACCAAATCTCAACTTATGAATTGACAAACTATTTATGAAAGGTGGAAGAAACGTGTATTCACATATAATAGTACACATCTTCTTCATTCAAAAACCTCGATAACTAAATCTGCTGGAAAGTAAAAATCAATATGTGTTCAGCTGTTTCTATCGAACATGTGAGCGTTTACTTACTATATTCTGCTGCAATACATAGGTAATTCTAGGATTGTCCTTCTTTTTATCACATTCTCTTCGTTCATTGCTTTTGTTCCCTAAGCGTTAAAATCGTCAACGAAATTTGACATTTGCACCTTTTGATCTTACCGCTTAGCTTACCTAGAGCTATGGTATAACATACATGTATAAAGTTAGGGGTATAACATACACATAGTTATACATACATACATACACACACACAACACAACAAAAAAACAACTGCAATATATACATACATACATACATACATACATACATACATACATACATACATACATACATACATACATACATACATACATACATACATACATACATACATACATACATACATACATACATACATACATACATACATACATACATACATACATACATACATACATACATACATACATACATACATACATACATACATACATACATACATACATACATACATACATACATACATACATACATACATACATACATATATAAACTACATATATAAACTATACATACATTTATAAACTTCAAATGCGTCACTCAGAACAACATTCAGGTTACGTACCCGAATCAAATGCTTCGACTGAGAAACGACGTTTAGGAAGTGGAGAGCGATCTGAGCAAGGAAGATTTTTTTCACTATGGTAGCAAAACAAAACTCTACTTCTTCCACATCCCAGCAGGGCATGGTCGCCAGCAAGCGGTCTAGGTGTCGGCGATTCTGCACACATTCCTATGTCAAGTGTTGTTAAGCACAAGTACTTGGTGTTCTATTCCGTTATTTTTCTAAATACCAAAGAGAAGCCGCGTCAGTAAAAGGTAGCATAGGCATTTAGTGTTATTAGAACCTCTAACTTCCAGGTAACCTCAATAAAGACTAAGTTTAAGTCCTAGCAATGTCTTCGGGAATGCTTTATACACACAAAGTTCTAGGTAAAATGTAGTTGGAGGGCGGGCGGCACTAAGTGGCGCTCTTATTTCTCGAAGTAAATGATCAAATCGATGAGGGCCCTAAAGCCTGAGCATTAGCCTTAGAGGATGTAAGCTATGACACGTAAGCTAAAGTTACTAAGAGAAAAAAGTAAGTGCAAGCGTGGGGAAATAAAGACACCCTGAGCGCCCCCCTCCCAACCACGTTTTTCTCCAAACTCCTAGCTTAATACTGCATTGCGAGACAGAATTTTTCGGAACGATAAGAGGAGTCGGCAGTTACTACGTTTTCGTTGCGAAAGGATGTAGTTGCGGCAAACTGTGTGGTTTTCCCCTCCGCGTCTTCCTACATTACTCAATCTCTCACTCAAATTCATACAATGGATGCATCCTTTCTTCGCAAAAGTAAGAGAACACAACACTCAAGGACACTCAAGAATGATATTTCATTGAAGGTAGGGAACGGTTAGAATCTCATGGCTCCCACCACGAAATACAGGAGTTGGCGAGGGGATCGAAACGAGGTGAAACGGATGGGCAGGGATGCGATTGTTCGATAAGTAACGCGGGAAGACTGATCATTTTCAATCGACAGCAATAGCAATCGATCGCATATCAACATATGTGATTGTACACATTAACCTGATTCCTGGGGCTCCGATAGATGCTGGCTTCACGGCAATGTCTGTGCAGGAATCAAGATGCAAAGGAGGGATCCATATTTGCAATGTACACAATATTTGGCATGTTTAATGTGTCCAGGAATTCTTCGAATGGTCATGATTGTTCGTCGTCAGTTTAGCACAAGAATTGTGTTAAGAATACACTAGAGGAAAAGAACAAGTCCTGAACAAGTAAGAGCCGCACTTCCATTGAACTGAAAAAAAGACAGTATACTTCACATAAATCGGATGTTCAATCGTAATTTATCAAGTTATGAGATGGTGTCGTGTACACGTGTGTAATTGCGTACGAGCAGGAAGTTTGAATCTCGCGGCAGGTTCCTCAGCCCGCGCTGCGCCCGCGTCGCAAGACCTCGGCTTCGCCTACGTCATCATTTGCCAATGCACGGCAACGCTGTCCGGACCTTCGTCAGTGTTTGAACTCCTATCTTTGAGGTGTTTTACTAGAGTAAATGATAAGTTCTTAGGTTGAATGCACTCCAGAAGGAGATTTCTTCAAGACTTTTCTTTTTTTGTAGAGGTTTTTCCTAGTCAGAAGGCGTCGGGGGCATGCGTACTATTTCCTTCCTTGGTTCCACGTCATACTTAAAACTCTGGCTAAGTATTGATGTTTAGACTGTTCCGGACTCCGCGTTATTCTGCCTTAAGTGTGTTTCTAACGTTATTTGCATGCTACTGAGGTTTTTGCTGGGCAAACATTTTTGCCTTTTTTCCTCCCAAAGAACTCTATTAGAAATGCAGAAAAGAGAAGGATGGAACGAAATTCTCTGCGAAGGAAAACGACTATTTGATTCGTTTTTCATTGTGGCTTCCTCTCCAATCAATAGCACTTTCGTTGAACGTCATAAAAAGTTCGCAGTCATTTTCTTCTATCCTTATCAGTGTTTTTTGACAAATACCTACTATTTTTGGCATTCTTTTCAAGTGTCTAGTTAAACTCATAAATCTAAATAGTTAATTTTGAGAGGAAAAACATTGATGAGGAGTTTTTTTTCTTTACGCACACAAAAACTGTAATTGGATATCTAGAAGCGGAGTTGTGGTGTCGGTTAAAACTGCAAGAAGTTTCAAGAACTTGAAATTCGGACCTTTTCATTAACTTTTTTTTCTATATTGGTTTTGTTTCTTAAAGGAATCATATCATCCGTGCCATGGTCAGAAAAATCCTACAAGTTGTTTACTCGTTTATTCTTTTTTTCTTCTCGAACCGACTCAGCCTTTATCAAGAATCGAACTCCCATTAGTATGGAACTGGTTCGCAATGCTTCCAGGAACCAATTGAAATATATTTTTTTTAAAATAAGTAACTCATCTACTTGCTTAGAATGACTGCTTTCGATTTCGTTAGTTCTGTACATGGTACTAACAGCACTGATTTTGTAAGGTAAGCTTACAACCACTGTATTTAACTAACAAAGGTAGTAGAGTATGAGGGATCTGGCGATCTTACCTCAGCAGCCTATTCACTGGTTTTACTTGAACGGTGATTCCTGAGGAGACGTCATTGATTTTGGACCACTCACTCGAGGATGCGGCACGTGCACAATGACGGTGCGTTCTCACGTATCTCGTTGGAAGAAACACCGTTTCCCATGCCGGTTTTCAGCCCTTTAGGGACACTTGAGCGTACTTGAAATCTATGCTTCGAATTCTATATTTGCCTGCAGAGACCCTAACATCGTCAGCTTTGCGATACACTGCCTTTAATTTGAACTGTTCGTTCTCATGAGATTCTTATTTCGAAGTCTGAAATTGCATATATGCGAAATCACTACCGTACACCCATTCACAAGGTTCATGCGAGGTGGATCTTCTCGGTGTGTTGGCACGCAGCATATGTGATCCAAACATGGATAGGATTGCGTCGCTTCCTGAAGATTGAAATAGAAATCAATTGCTTTCGTCTTTCTGCAATTTTTTTCCATTTGGTCAATGTTAATTAATTGAGGACATTTTTTTTCGAATTCCACTTTCGTAGCTTGCAGTTCTGAAAGATGTCACATAATCTCATAATATTTGTTACGCATCACATCAGCGATTATTCCCATCATCAATCTCTCCCTATTCAGCTCGATGGAACGTTATAGCAGACATTGGTTCTAGGAGTTTCTAGCGGTTGATTCAATGTCACAGAGGAAAGTATCCGTGTAGAGAAGTTATTAAACAGCATTAGGCTCTCCATACACTCCTTTCACCATCTTTATTTTGTCACATGCATAAAGAAAACGTAACATCTCCATATCAACATGACCTTCTGCTGGTCTCGTGTTCACTACCAGTTATCAGTAAAAGAATGTCTAAAATGAGATTGGAGGACACGCCTAATGTGTCTTCGTCCTCACTCTGCGGTGTTTCATTGGACAAATTTAAATTGAAAATAACTTTCCCGGGCAGGAGGCTGTAATCGATTTATGCACTTTTGGCCATACATCGAGTAAATTGCGTCACGTTGAGGGCTTATTGATTGAGATCTGCGACTAGGATCGATGTTCCTCATATTCATGTCATGAGGACCAAATGTGTAGAGTAGTACATGTCTTCGTTCTGTTTTTCAAGCGAGATCTCGTTAGAGTATACGTCTTTTCTCACATCTACTTGTAATCACTCGGCCAAGGCTGCGGCTATACTCGAAGAATGTAACACTTTCGTCGTTGACTTCGTCTGCGAAGCGAAGCATCGACTTTGAATACCTTCGTCTTGAATATGCACTTTACTTCTTTCGTCCTCTGATCCTGGTTTTCTTAGAGACGAACGTTTTTTTTTTTGACGAACATAGACTACAAATGCACAATCAGTTCTAATAAACGGCGTTGAGGACGCCCGTTAATTCGCCATTTTTACCGATTTACCTGGTCGATGCGTCAGCTGATACATTCTTAGGAGTATATCCACAGCTTAAAATGACTAGGATTTTAATAAGCTGAGGGGATTGTGTTCGCGCTGTTTTAGTAGGTTTTTTTTTGCATGTTGAGATTTGAAGGCGAAATCGTAGAGTTTCCTTTTTAAATTGACAATTTCTTGTTCAAACCCTGTAAAGGATAAGCGTGAAATTGAACTCTCGTGAGAAACCGTAGTAACTATCATAACAGGTTAATTTAACTATTTGTTTTCAAGTATGCTCCGAGCAGCTGTAATCGAATGGTGTCTATAAATCCATCGTTTTTGCTTTTTTTTTCATTTTACTGAGATAGTTACCGTACTACTGTTCCCCATGCTTTTCTTTCCGTTACCATTTAGTTCTTGGAATAATGTTTTGAGGTTTCTGAGCTTTGTACTAAATACAGCTTGGTTTGATTGTAGCTAATCACGATAACTAGTTGCTAACAGTTCTACTTTTTTTACTGGAACAATGGTACTATGTTACTTTTTTTTCCACATCAGACTTCCAAAGTTTGTTTGCCTTAAAGGCATCACCACAGGAATATGAAGTGATACGGATTTCAGGTGGAGTATTCGTATATGGGATTGTAGATTATGGAGAGGAGGGTCATTCCGTCCATTTCTTCCTAATTGCCGTAAAAAACGGCTCGGAAGATGCAGCCTGTGCACAAGGCTGCCGCGCTCCAATCGAACTTCTCGTAGAAAATAGCGCACCAGAAGCCGTATCTTCCGGGCCGTTTTTTACGGCAATTAGGAAGAAATGGACGGAATCACCCCCCTCTCCATTGTCTCCCATCCCGTATACGAATACTACACCTGAAATCCGTACCACCTCAGATTCGTGGGTTAATGCCTTTAACTCACAGTGACTAGTGAGTATTTCGCAGTTGAGTGAAATATGTAGGACTTTTTCTTGAGGAAATGTGAGAAACTTGGAAATTGTCGTAGGTTTTGTTGCCGCGAAAGCTGGTGAAAAGAAAGTCTTCAGGAATTTTTGAAAAACTGACCAAAAAATGTCCTCGATGAATTTTTTGATGCCAGGCAGTGTTGACACTATTTTTTCCAGCTGATTTTACAGAGAAAGACCTTAGTTAGACGAACAGGGTAGTTTTAAAGAAGTCGTTTTCTGTCGGCATGGTCAAGTCATTCAGCTTCAAAGATTAATAGGTGCTTTGTGTAGAAATTCTCATGTTCTATTTTCCTCTATCACAACTTACCTGTCATGTGGTTATGATCAGTTTTAGATTGTTATCATAGTATTGCTATTCTCATTCCGTTTCTCTCTTGTTCTCTCTGTCAAACGTTAAATTCTTCAAAACGTCCGTAAGGTATCAAGTAAATCAATGAGTTTTCGCAGGTTTCTGAAAGTGAGGTTATTGTTGAAACATGGGAATATAATTGTCGCTTCTGTTCGATTTCATGGCCATCTTCTGAAAATTGAGCTTCTTGTCATTGTTTGCTTAAGCTCTTCACCCGGTTGTACAGTTCAATTTAATGCCATTCCGTAAAGCGTCTCATAGCGGGGAAGTGGATGAACCATCAACAAGTCAGGAGGTTGGTGAAAAATTGAAGCTTCATTTAATGTCTCCAGTGCATCGCAGCTTAGTGCATTTATAGACGTTGACTGCTCAAACTGGAGCAGGTTTGCATCGAAATGAGCTCTACTACGACATGGTTATGCGGTTTCTGCGCCGTACAAGTGGAACCCGATTAAGAATGTGGGTTTTTACCAGTAATATTTACTGGTTATTACTATTATTTACTCGTGGGTGTCCGAAGAAGTACCCCTTCAACAGCTGACCCTGACCTCTGGCATAAAGCTTGTGCAGACAATTCAGTTTTTCGCTAGTTCCATTGTTTCGCTCTCCAAATTATGGAGCTAAATTCATGAACTGAAAGTGGTTTGTACTTGCACCTTTTCTGTGGACACAACATTTTTCACTTCTTGTTTCTAATTGAATGTAATAACTGTTTATGGTCGCTAGTAACTTAAAAGCAGCGTTTCTCGAAACTGGCGTAGTTGGGAAACCTTTGGGAAAATGTAGAGTTCGGGATGTAGATTACGAGTTAGCGTAGCCCCACTCAATTTCTCTTAATATTTTGAGAGTGGGAATGAAGTATGTTGGAACGCGCCCTTTGTACATGGTCTGGCTCCCTCAGCGGCCTATTCATTGGTTTTGCCTGAACAGACTGGTGAGGAGACCTCGTTGGTCCCGCTCGATCGTGGGCGAGTGCGCAAGTAGAAGCATTTCTCACTTCTACTTGCGCACGCACCTCTTAGGAAAAAAAAACGCCATTCTTCAAAACGATTAAGAGATATTGAGTGTAGTCACGCTCATACTCGTAATCTTCACTTCGAACTCTATATTTTCTCAAAGGCTTCCCAACTACGTCAGTTTCACGACCCGCTCCCTTTAACATTATCATAAGTTGTGTCCCTGCAGGCGGTCCTGCAGTGAAATATGCTTTAGCCTATCGCGTTTGTGATGTCGCAGCCAAGAATAGGTGTCACGTTTACGTTTCTGCTTGTATCCTGATATAACTGGAAGTAGGAGAGCGGATTCGTGCCATTATAGGATTTTGTTCTTGATTCAGCAGGACGATATCCCAGTCAAAGGCCGGAAGAGAGCCTCAAAACATATAAGGAAATTTGCGTCTAATCTTGACTTTTATGTAGTTAGTAAATTTATTACAGAGCACAGAGGTATAAAATTGGAGCCGGAGTCGGAATGGATAGACCAGGAGAACCTCTGAAATTGGAGAACCCGTTTGAAGAATTAGAGAGACGGTGAGCCTTGAAACCTACGTGCTATTCTTGTTATGACCAGTCTTAGCTAAGCACTAACAAGCTCAACTTGGTTTCCACGTGTGAACACGACGTGTACTTAACAGTCCTTTTGAATTTAGAATGTGAAAATTTATCCTAAAGGTGGTCGTTCTTGTTTTTGTGCCTTTGTTTGCATTTTGTGATGCATGCATTGCTTTTTGCATTGCTTTTTCTTAACACGTGAATTTATCATTAGTACCATGTGTATTGATTAGTTTGCATTTTGTGTCTGTGTACAAGACTCTCAGTGGAAGAATTGTTTCACCGCTTATATTTTGGTTTTGAAAGGATGTTGTTCTAGGGTAATGGGTGAAGTCATGCAATCAGTGCAAAATAGATCACCACGTCGATCTTCTCGTCAACGAAATCGTGGTGCGTTCAAGTGTTGTTATTCTTTCATGAAACGGGTCGATAAATGCTTCATGCTTTTGATTGATATTCTACATCATCAAAAGTTGTTTTCTAGATCAAACGCAGGCATCACCTTCGCGATTATCTCCGATAGAAGTGAAGGTGGAAGATCCGTCAGCAGTAAGTTGCATAGATAGTTTATTTTCTCTCCTTGTTGTGTGTTTTTCTTCTTGCAAATTTATGGATCATTTCATAAATAATGCAACATTTTGTACTTCCTTTATCCACAAAATTACACTAAACAATTATTTGATCTAAAATGTACTTTTTATCTTTCACAATTCTTCCTCAATCGTTACGGCACAGCATCAATGACTCTTCCGAAATTTGCCCTCAGACGTGAATTTATGAAATTCGAAAAAGCATAATTCATTGCATGACAATAGCTAATCTTAACGTTTTAATTTCGTCTTAACTTGACATCGGTGCACAATAGGAACGCTGGTCCAGAAGACTGTAGGGTGTATTTTGTGGAAATCTATCATTTTATTAACTGTTCTCACATTTCAGCCAACGGTTCCCCCTGGCACTTCACATTCCCTTCTGTCAGTGAACACTACAGAATCGAACGTTGAAAAAGCTGCGAAGCAGGTCAGATCAAGTTTTGATGCCATTGTCATCTGAGATTTAACATGCTAAAAGCGTTCGCATAGGAAGCACAAGTTATGGCAAGGATAGCAGAGCTGCGACGGGCGGGGTTATGGACCGCAAGTAGACTTCCTCTATGTGTGGAACCACCCAGAAATAAGACCCATTGGGATTACGTACTAGAAGAGGTTAAATGGATGGCCACTGACTTCCGTATGGAGCGGCATTTCAAAAGGAATATTGCTCGGAAGGTTTGGCCTTTCTGAATAGGGGTTACTGAAGGTCCTGAGGGTTCTATGCTTTCGAGATTTCAGATCGCTGCCGCAATCCAAAAGCAGAAAAAGGAAGATGAGACTGACCAGGAACGTGCACATGCGCGGTTGATCAGGGTATGTTAATTTGCCCGTTCTTTCTGTTAAATGTCTCTGTATATGTCATCTTATGACTTGAGATTGTGGATAAACTTCATCCACGAATTTGAAGTTTTATTCTATGTGGTGTCCATTTATAGGATGGCAAAAGAATCTGTGCTTCAATTGCAAAAATGATTAGAGATTTCTGGCAAACCGTGGATAAAGTTGTGGAGCATCGGGCACAGGTATTTCTTGAACACTCGTTTGGTGCTGCTTCAAGTTGATTCAAGAGTAATTTTAAAGGAAATATTGGAATCAAAAAAGCGGAAAGCATTGGATGCACATATGGCCTTCATCGTGGGTGAAGCTGATAAGCTTAGTTCTATGGTACAGGAAGGCTTAACGCAAGACAAAGGATCTAAAACGCCATCTATGACATCTCGGGATGACGAAAATGGTGCGTATCGAGCTGAGAACTCATTTTCGATGTTTACATGATTACCCTTTTCTCAGGTGGTGATGCAGACTTCTGTGTGAGCGAATCCGAATCCGATGATGAGATCACTATCGAGCGTGAAGAAGCCGCTATGAAAGAACGTCACGAAGATGTTCGAGAAGAGGTCTCGGCGTTGAATAAGGATGCTGACAAAGACATGGATGATTTTTTAGCTTCGGTGAGAAGTCTATTGCTTTGCTTTTGATTCTACTGGGTAGTATTTACGAATTCACTTCGAAAGTGAGTTAGTCCAGCGAACGACATTTATCTTCAGCCGCAATCGGCTTTGATAACATAGCTTTCTTTGTAGTTCGTCCCTAACAACCCTCCATTTTAAAACATCTACATTTTAAATAATAGATTTTCGATCAGCGTACCGCTTCAATGATGTTAAAGTGCAAAACTTTCTCAAAATGTTCATTTTGCTTGCTTGGATAAGCTCCGCGTTCCTATCAAGTTATTAATTCAAGTAAACAGATAATTTCTGGATAGCTGAGGGAAAGGTTGGTTTAAAAAGCAGCGTATACTCTTGAGACTTTCTATAAAAGTTTTTGTAGCATTAGCACTCATGGTACTTCTATTACTATTTTTTAAAACTTTTTCTTTCTCGCTCTGAAAGTTGGTTGTGTTTTTACCTTGGATTTTGTATCTATTTTTAGTTACCACCGGAGTATCTTGCATCGCTGGGATTACAATTACCTTCTAGTAACACCACAGTATCTTCCGAGTCGCTTGCAGATTCGGAAGGAGAAGATGATAACAAGACATTGCAAGAAATTCAGTTAGCAGCTAAGTCTGAGAAGGTAAAGGATTTTCAACACTAGTAGTCATTGATTATCATTTGTTACACTCAAGGCGCGAAAACTAAGCGAAGAAGGAATCGAAGAATCAAGAGCAAAACGTCCAAAGCTGGAAGAGGCGTCCGATGAAGATAGCAAAAGTGGGAGAAGTAATGACGTGCCGCCTGCTACTCGCTCTGGAGAAGCGCATAAAAATGAGGAAGAGGAGGAAATGAGTGTAGACGAAGAAGACTCGGAGGTGGCGGAAGATCAAAATGGCAATTTGGTACGTATTCATTCTGATGTCTAGAAACTATTCTCTCTCCCTTTGCGGTTATCCCTAAGTGCATTTTCCTTTCCAGGAAGGCAACGGAGACGGTCGTGGGATGTTGGAAAGCGTTGATTACGCTAAGCTTAATAGTGTGAACAGTGATGAACGGCAACAAGAACTAGCGAACATCGCGGAGGCAGCACTTAAATTCCAGCCGAAAGGTTTCACTTTAGAAACAACTCAGGTACTGGTGCTTTCACAAAAATCTTATTTTGTTTGTTTACCTTATTTTCGTTATCTTTTCAGGTAAAAACAGCTGTGCCCTTTCTAATTAGGGGGACGTTGCGAGAATATCAAATGGTAGGACTGGATTGGTTAGTGACGTTATACGAGAAGAATCTCAATGGTATACTGGCTGACGAAATGGGTACATTGACATTTAGTCTTTAGTTGACTTTTTTTCTGCGTATCTTGTATCAAACTGGTTTTAAGTCACGTTTGATCCTCAAATTGGATCTTCTTTTCATTTATGTTAGCTTAAACTTTTATACTTTTAGGGTTGGGGAAGACTATTCAAACGATTTCTCTGTTGGCTCATCTTGCATGCTGCGAGTCCATCTGGGGTCCTCACCTCATTGTGGTTCCGACTTCAGTTATTCTAAACTGGGAGATGGAATTAAAAAAGTGGTGTCCTGCGTTTAAAATATTGACCTATTTTGGAACGCAGAAGGATCGAGCAGAGAAACGCAAGGTGGAGTTATTGCTTCCGGCTTGAAGTGACTGTGTTTGTAATTTATTGGAAAATCATTTAAAAAAAACTTATTGTGTATTGCATGCGTTTCTTTCATTTCTCCAAATTTTTTGTTTATGTTAGTTCAAGCTTTGTTGATGAAGCCACTGTTTCAGGGATGGTCGAAACCAAATGCATTTCATGTTTGCATAACATCTTATAAGACTGTAACTACTGATATTAGAGCATTCAAAATGAAGGTTTCTGTTTCAAAATTTACTTTTTTGTTTCTGATTCCAACCGCACTACGAGTAGATTAATGTTTATATACGTTCAGTCTTGGCAATATCTCATTTTGGATGAGGCCCAAAACATCAAAAACTGGAAAAGCCAACGATGGCAAGCTCTTTTGAATGTGAAGGCAAGACGTCGTCTACTTTTAACGGGTATGTTCTCGTTGTTTTTCCCGCTATCTCTACATATATTCTATCGCTTGCCAAACTCCTTTATGTCCAATTTCTCTAGGTACCCCACTGCAGAACTCGTTAATGGAACTGTGGTCGCTAATGCATTTTTTAATGCCAGCGATATTTGCGAGCCATGACGATTTCAAGGATTGGTTCAGCAATCCACTTACTGGCATGATGGATGGAAGTGTAGAATTTAATGCTCCGCTTGTGCAGCAGCTACACAAGGTGAGCTTGAAAATCCAACAGATCCTAGTTTGAATGTGGGAAGTATTGCGGTTCTGCTTCAGAAAATCTTTTTTTTATGGCGATAATTTTGTTTTTTTGCTTCCATTTATCTTGTTCATTTTATATATCTTCCATGTTCAGTCACATTTTCCAGGTTTTACGCCCTTTCATTCTTCGCAGATTGAAAAGTGAAGTGGAAAAACAACTTCCAAAAAAGACTGAACACGTAATTAAATGTCCTTTATCAAAGCGGCAAAGGTACCTGTACGACGACTTTATGAGCCAGAGATCGTAAGTTTTGTTTAATCTTTTTGTTGTTGTTCACCAAATATCGTCTTTGTTCAATTATAATATCATTTGATTTTTTTAGAACGCGTGACAACTTAAAGTCTGGTAACATGCTCTCTGTCCTCAACATCGTCATGCAGTTGAGGAAGGTAGAAATATTCTTTTTTTTTTTGCAGGAATATTCCATTCCGTTGTTTTTCTTTATTTTTGTTCTTGTTTTTGAATTCTTGTTTTTCTTTATTTTTTTTAATTTCTAGTTCCTTTTGTGTGAAACAATCAATTTTGTAGTGCTGCAACCATCCAAATCTGTTTGAACCTCGCGCAGTACAGTCTCCCCTTTGTCTTCATCAACTGCGATTTTCTTGCCCTGGATTGGTACTAGATCTTGATGAGAAAGAATTTGGTCGTGATCTTCCAGAATTCTTTGATCTGCGGAAACGTTTCACTGGAATAAGCTCGTCAGCGGTATGATATTTCGCAATTCCGCCATTTTTGCGAATATTTCGGTTAGAAAGGTTATCCGATTAGAATTCGAAGTGTAGGTTCTAATCTGTTTGTTTTTTTAGGTTGGTCGAGCTCCCTTGATAGAAGAGCTGGCTGAGTCGAATGATTCTCGCCCACCAGTTGTTCCAGGCTTCCGACTCCATAGGCCAATTGCTAGTGGAACGGTGAGGAAGTTGCTCCAATTTCACTTTTTTCCGTTTGCTTTTCTTATTGAGATTATTCCTGTGTACTCTACACGCTAATTTTTCCAGAATTTTACTTTTAGACCATACCAAGTAACGCCCAATCATCAGAAATCGCTTCGGTTGTTGATGTGAGCGCTGCCGAGCTGCAACGTGCCGGATTTGCCCAGAATGAGATGGTTCTGGTGGTACGAGACGGCGATGATATTGAGAGCATTCTTGGGAGCAGTACAGGTAGATGAGTGTGATTTTTCTCAATGTCGAGCTTCGTAGAACCTGTGATTTCATGAAAATTACATCTAACCTCAGTACAGTCCTATAGTAAATCAAGAGGTGGAATCTTCTTTTCCAGGCGCACCAGTGCCTATGCGGGTACGAGTAGATGATGGGCGGTTGGTGCTTGACTCGGATGGCCTTAAACAGGGAAAAGGGGCAAAACTTTGCCAGGTATCTTTTTCATCGATCACTTGATCTATTTTTTCTTTATGCTTATAACCTTTAGGTTGTAACTGGAGTAAACGGGGAGAAGACGTTACAAGAAGTAACCAGTCGAACGGGAGAACAACAATCCGGAGGAAATGCTCCTGTGCCTGTCTCCCAAGTGGCTAATCCTGCGCCGCCGGCCATGGCAGCGATGCCAGGCAGAGCAGCTTCAACAGCTTCAATGACATCTAGTGTTGATGCTAACAAGACAGAAAGAATTCCATATGGAGAAACTACGAATAAGTCATCTGTCCACGTTCATGTAAGTCTTCTTTGCAGAAATTATTATTTGGTGAGAACAGCAGAATGTCCCATTTAGCCTTTTCTGCGCTGTTCGACGGCATTGTCAAAAGTGGCTCCGCTAACGGTGTCAACAGCAACAGTTGGCTTTCATCATTCGATGCAGAACGGTGGTACCCATGATTACAACGATTATATTGAAAGCATCGAAGAATTGTCTGCCCGACTGAGTCCACCGCTGAAGAAACGTCGAACCGATTTATCTGAAAAGCAGCTTGTTAGTGGAGAGTTTGCAGAACTTGTTCCGGTTCGTTTCTTTCCTGAAAGAGTTAATATCTGTATATCCATGCTAGTCTTTCTATACCTTATAATGTAGGTTTGCATTTAAAGGTCGAGGTGTTGCAACGTATGGAAGAAAATAATCGCCTAAGGTTGAGAAGAATAATTGAGCGTTTCGAATGCCAACAAAACCCTATGTATTCTACACAATTGATCTCTATGCTTCAAAAATCCATTGTCTCTAAGTTATTTCCCACGGTTAGTATTTTTTTTTCATGTTGTTCGATCTTCCTTACTTGTTGATATGTGTGCTGATTTTTTCTTGAAATGTAGATCGGAGATGGAAAAACAGACGACGCTGGATACTTGGAGATTAGCAGTGCGGCTTCATTGGACATTCAAGATTCTCTAATATCTTGGGCTGAGGATACTATGAAACGGTTATTAATGTCGTATAATTGTAGCTTTTTGTAGCTTGCTATCTTTCTGGAAATGATTGTTTGGAAGAGTTTCAAATGATAGCTCCAAGTTGTTCTTATTTTGAACAGAAACAAATAATTTCAACTTTACTTGTTGATTTTATTTCCACTTTGCAATTTGTTTTATTTCTACGACTTTGAATTCTGCTTATTCTTCCGTTTCTAGAGAGTGATAATATTCATCGTTGGCTCGTTCAGATTTTGGATATGGGTCAATCCAGCCGTCACGGATGCTCCATCGCTGTGGAGTTCATCTTCAGGACATGGTTCTTATGTTCGTATTATGAATGAACAACTTTCAATGGCTTCTCGAGAGTTGTTATCCATGACACATCCACTAACCCATATCGCCCTCGTCTCTTCACAGCTACAGTTCCCTGAACTTCGTCTAATTGAATATGACTGTGGTATGTACATTTAAAAGTTTGCACGAATTTTCGCAATAGGTTACTCTTCCTGCTCATGATCAACGAAATCTTTTTAAGGCAAACTGCAAGCACTAGCACGTTTACTTCGTCGCCTTTACGTGAACAAACATCGTTGCTTGATTTTCACCCAAATGTCGCGAATGTTGGATGTTCTCCAGGCTTTCCTTTCTTATCACGGGTATCAGTACTTTAGGCTAGATGGAACTACTGGTATAGAACAGCGACAGGTTTGCAGTTTTTCTTCTGTTATTTTATTTCTCATCATTGGTCTTATAATTGCAGGCGATGATGGAAAGGTTTAATGCTGACACCAAGATTTTCTGTTTTATCCTTTCCACTCGCTCCGGTGGCGTGGGAGTTAATCTAACTGGTGCAGATACGGTGATTTTCTACGATTCGGACTGGAATCCAACAATGGATGCGCAGGCTCAAGATCGCTGCCACAGGGTGCGGGCCGTTATAAATCGTTCTTGCAGATTATAATGCACTAGAAATTCTTGCAAATTATTGTGTTTTGTTTTATAGATTGGACAAACCCGAAATGTTACGATCTTCCGATTGATTTCGGAACGAACCATAGAGGAGAATATCTTACGGAAAGCAATCCAGAAACGTCGCTTAGGCGAAATGGCGATCGACGATGCCGGGTTCACACCAGAATTCTTCAAACAGTCCGATAATATTCGGTATGCTAAACTGCAAGTGTTGTTTAACATTATCTCAAGGATATGATCCACATTTCAGTGATCTTTTTGATGGCACCGTTGATGTGAGCGATATAGCGGTTAGTGAGGGTCCCAAGAGTCAGAAGGATGTAGAGAAGGTATGTAAACTTTGCAATGTTCTTAATCATTGTTTAAGATCCAATGAAACCTTATGATTTAGGCAATGGCTGCTCTTGAAGATGAGCAAGATGTAACCGCAGCAAAGATGCTGATTGCGGAAACTAGAGCGGACAAGGCCGAGTTTGACGAGTCGAAGAATGTTAATACCAGTGAGAATTCTGTGAGCGTTTTCCAAAGTCATCTAGACAATGAGGAGCCGTTGGATGAAAAATACATCGAACTTATCAGCCAGGTACGTTTGAGGCAGCTATGGAGTTATTCGTAATATTTACAGTTGTGAAAGCGAGCTTGTATGTGAGGCTTTAACTAATGTTGTAATCACGGTTTTAGTTGTTCGAGACTTTTTCGTAAATTGAAAGAAAATCATACTAATTGGTGTGACTTTTGTTTCTAAGAGCCCAAAGTTGCTCAAGAATTGTTAAAAAAAAAAGAAACGTTTGCTTCTGCTTCGTGCCAGAAGTGTTATTTACATCCAGTCGAACTAATCAGCTTTAAAAATAGGAGATTATAGCAGCAGGGTAATCAACTTTGAGCATTCGGTTAACTTTGTTTTCTTCAGTTGAAACCGATAGAGCGATATGCGGTCAATTTCCTTGAAGCCGAGTACAAGCCGGAATTCGAGGAAGAGGTTAGAGAGGCTGAGGTAAGCTTTGAATGCATGTTTCATCTCTGTCAGTCTTCCTTCATCCTAACTATCTCTTCTAAATTTAGGCGCTGATCGAGCAAAAACGCGAAGATTGGGTGCGAGCACACAACAAAGCTCTTAGTAATGAAGATACTGAACCAGCAGCAGACGAGGATTCTTCACGTGTTGATGATGATTTCTACGGAGCAGGCCTGCTCTTAGATGAGGTACGATCGCGACGTAAAAATCGCGTCTCAACCTCTACGGGTACAGTCTCCGCAAAAGTTGTTCCTTCACGTCATTCTGAACGGTTATCGGTACCACATCATAAATCTATCTCTCCTAGGAAGACCCTATCAGGTCGCCGCATTGTTGCGCCTAAATCATTTTCATCACCTAATATTTCCTCTTCAACACGTAATTTACGTTCCGGTTCCTCATTGTCTCCAGTTAAATCGTCAGCACAGACGGCTGCGCGATCTGCAGTTCGGCGAGCGGCAGCACGAGTTGTTGCTACCACTGTTTCTGCTACTCCTTCTCCTACAGCTGATTCTACGAGGAAAAGTCGAGCAAGAAAGAAACTTGCTTCACCACCTCCTTCATCATCTCCTCCAGCGTCACCGCCGAATCACGAAGTGGCGAAGAGACGTAGCAGGAAGCAAGAGGCATCCAAGACAACGAAAGATGATACTTCTTCAGAATCTCACGATTCAGTGCCCGCTAAAGTGGTTGCGAAACCGCAGCATTCAGGGACTTCCCAGACGTCTCCACAACGGCCTGCATCAAAATCAGCTAATTCACCTGTTTCTGCTACGAAAGCCCCACCTCTGACCTCTCTCGCACCATCAGTTTGCGTTCGCCCGTCGACAATTGCTGGAGCAGTCCTCACTACTCCCGCCACTTCATCGCCATCTTCCTCCTCTATGCCTCCCTCAATAGTTCGTCCCCTAAACACGTTATCAGTCCCATCCTCTCCATTCAAAACAAATACTTCGCCTCAAGCACGCTTTCCTGTTCGAACCATTTCTCGTCTCTCAAATCAGTCCTCTCCTTTGCTTGCTTCTCCATCTGTTCAGTCCTCCCCAGTGCGCCTCCCTGTTCGTATATTACAGACTTCACCTTCGATTTCGCGCCATTCTAGTCTTAATGGGCCGTCAGTCCACCACACTTCTCCACTACTAGTGCGTAGAGCAAATATTACTCGTTCTCCTGTGCTAACAGCAACATCAGCGGATCGACCCCAACAGCGCTATGTTGTCGTCAGTCGCGGGACGAACAATATGTCAGTTGTAATGCCGTTGCGGTCTTCTGCCTCGAGCAGTAATGCTATTGTGCGCCCAACTTCCGCACCGATGCCTGTCCGACGGTTAATCGTACAGCCAAGAAGTTCAGCAGTGCCAGCGCAATCACCAAGGCTTATCCAACGTCCTGGACTTGGTGAGTACGAAAGACCAAGACTGCAGTTTCGTGCAAGTCGGCCGGGTGGAGCATCACAGCCAGACGGCTCACCTTCTTCGTTAGGGCAGCAATGATGAGAAGCTTCTCGGTATTCTTGTCTGTATATCCTATAAGTGCTCAGCTGAATTTACGTCTTATTTTAGCATGTTTGAACGCCGCGTTTCATCTACTCTGCTGTCTGTTTTTGTTTTCCGCGCGATCTCACATACTACCGTTATGGACGGTTTCATTGTGCCTTTTAGCAGTCACTTTGTTCGTATCCCGTTATGCTTTTCATTCGTAACCAAAACGTAGATTTCAAATTCTAGCTTGAAACAGACTCAGTAAAATACTCGGTGCTAAACGATTTCACCATCGAATAATTTGTAGTAAAGTAGCATTAGTTTTGTTATTTTGTACGTTGTTTCCGCGTTTTGCATGTATATGTTGCACATCTGTTGAATTGACTGAGAGGTTTTTGTTTTCTGTGCGTTAACTTTCGATTGATTTATGAAATCGTTTGATAAACGTATATTGATGCGTTGTTCGTGTGTGTTGATGTATCGCTGGTGGCCGTCGATCCGCGTTGATTGTGCGTCGCGCATGTGCGGTTGCGGTCTGGTCCGTCGCTCAGCGATTCGCCGCCGCCGCCGACATGTCAAGAGCTAACAGTCGACGCGCGGCGACGACGCGTAGTGCGATTCACCATACAGCAGCAGCACATCGATGTACAGTAGCGAAAGCCTTCATTAAGCGATTTGAATAGCTTTGAAATCAGATTTGCTAATCAGATAGTCTGGATACCAGATCAACTGTAAAGAGTTTACGACTCGCCGTGGTGGGGAATTGAACGGCAAATTCAGAATTTCCCTCGGGAAAGAAGTTTAAGTCTTTAAGTGTAGTTCGTGAAGGACGATTATGAGTAATTAAGCTAATTTCGAAGTTACACGTGTCCTGAGTGCCGTTAAAAGTTCTCTTTTCAAACACTTTGACTTAAGGATTCGGACTTTTCGTGATCCCTTCTCTTTAAAAATATAATGTAATAGTAATACATCAATGTTAGCTTAACTGTTTAATCCTTAAAATGGTTAACATTTGCTTGAGACCGCACGGTTGCAGAAGTTGTTTTTCAAAGAACGCATGAAAAGGGTGTGAATTTCGAAAATTGTTGAACAAAATCAAAAACGTATCTATATAAGAAAAAACATATAAAAACATATAAATATAAAAAAAGCTAAAAATAGAAATACATATGTGTCGGTTAATGTTGAAGACAGAAGCGAACCAATACCAATTTTTAAAACACGAGAAAAAACCGTGAGGAATTTCCCGGTTTTCTAAGGAGAAACTCATTTTCATGTGTCTATCTTCGAACTGAATACACCAATGTGTCTTTGCACTAATGCAACCCTAAAAAATGTTAAATATTTCTATGATATGTACGCTAGAAACCATGTTTTTCTTTGGGACATATGTTATATTCCAACACAAACAAATTTGTCATTTATCTCAACGAAAATGTCTCATGAATCTGTGAGCTGCCGCTTTCCTAGATATGAAGAACATAACAGCTACCTTTAAAAAAATGCTAAGAGGTTCATCTGTAAAAGCAATTTACTAGTAAATAATGATGGTAATACGCAAAGACCACATCAAATTCCAACCGTGAACTACCGATTTTATTGCAGACTTGTTACGGAAAAGTACACACTAAATCTATTCAAACTAAATATTTACAGGTGTTTGCTGATGACCCGGACTTCTTCAATCAGATCATGCCGGTAAGTTTGGTTACATTATCCGAACAGTTAGAAATAGGTTAAGTGATCAAACGGAGACCTCTTAGACATGGACTCCATTCCCAACGCCACCATTGTCTGACTCCGAAAATGACGTCTATTTCGACGATTGCCTCGACCTACTGTACGATCGTGACTTTATGCCTGAAGAATGTCTTCCGTTGGAGATACATGAGCTTCACAGTTCACTTAACAGGCCTATCAGCCCAGTGAAGAAGACTTGTGAGAATATCCTAGTTTAATCTGTAGAGATCTTAGGATATACAAAAATTGCAGCACCTACTCCGGTTCCACCAAACAGCAGCTCGCAAATGTCGTCATCCGATGCAGCAGTGATGAGTTTGCTTCAACAAGCTCTCCATAATCCTCCAAAGTCCTACACTCCACCACCAGCAGCGAACATTCCAGTTCCTTACTCGCCAGCCGAATTTGACCAATACATGCAGGGTTACCATGATCTCAAAAATGGTATGATATATTCTGTAAGGGACTGTTCAAGTTCTTAAGTTAAGATTAATTTCTTTAAAGATAATATACCTGAAAATCGGGTCTCGAGAAAGGAGCGGCGTGTCACACCTCGCCAGTTGGAACAGAAAGGACGAGAGCTTATGCGACCAGTAACTCCTCCTCCTGCTGTTAGAGAAGAATTAGACTATGATGGACCAGAATGGAATGTCATCGAAGACCAGGCGTTGCTCACGGTAGGAGAATCTAAATCATCGTAGAATGTGTTTTCAATATCTTGCTCATTTTCCAGGCCATTCGAAATGAAGATATCATGTGCCATAATTTCGACCGAACAAAAACGTCTCTGCGATATAATTGGGAGTATATTTCGGGATTTGTGAACAGGGTTACCAGGTTTTACAGGTGATTCATAGTCATATTTTATCTCCAATGAAGTTGTTCTAAACGTTTCTTTATTTACGCTTCTGTTTCGTTAATAAGTTTCCGGTAATGATTTTTTGTGTTCATAAATATTCAGAGGGGAGGGTTGGAAAATTGGCTGCTTTAATGTAAGCTGCCAATGCTCTGTATCTGGGCCTAGAGAATTTGATTTGCAGAATTTGAAACGCTCATTCCAGCCTCCTTTTTTCGGTCATGAACAAAGCTCTTCATCTTGACAAATTTTCCTCGAATTTTTGATCCTGGTTTATACTGTTGCTCATCTAAATCCCAACTGTCTAGATCCCCGAGGCAGTGTTCAATCCGGTACCAATTGGTCGTAAGACCACGAGAAAGCGGTCAGTTGATGGTCATTGACCCTCTAACGAAGAAACCCAGAAAGGTGCCGTTGACACCAGCAGAAGTCGGTATGTTCTGGATGATTCTCCGAACTGAATTTACTCTTGTGGTCGTATTAATTATACTGTGGCTATGGATACGTGTTCGGAATTATTTTCTGCTTTATTTGTAGTTCATCTGCGCAAGGGCCGTGTCTCTACAGATCTCCAGTATGCTCACGATGCTGATCGATTGCGTGACGCATCGTATACTGGACGTCTTCGTCTTATAGAGAGCCTAACATCGCGACAGAACGAGTTCAGAGAACAACGCCGACCAATTGGTAAAAAACTACTAAATTTTGTTCCACATGCATTCACAATGCAACGTATTTATCTCCAGACTCACGGTGGCTTGAACCAAGCGGCCGTCTGCCTCCGGCACAGGAGAACCGACTTTCTGTTCTTGGAGTTCGATATGCCTCAACAATGTACCCAGATGATATCGTCAAGAATTTGGTAACTTTTTATATTAGCTTCACTTTATTTGGCTTCGTAAAGGGTTTTTTTTGGAGTGTTTCTGTTGATTTTTTTGTTTTTATTCCTACCTTTTTGTTCATTATTTCCACTTTGAGAAAGCATTTTGAATGTTTTTGTCAGCAAAAGTGATTTACAATTCCAGGAAGAGAAGAGGATAGCACAAGAGGCGGCGAAGAAGAAGTTGGCTGAACAGCAAACTAACAACGAGAGACCGGTTAGTTTCATCGTTTTCTAAGTTGCAAAATTCATTGACTAGAAACTTTATAACTTGAAATTCCACTAAACCTCTCCTTTCGAAGTATGTGTTTGTAACTGCTGCGTTATTTGTTTAGACGATTGGTGGTTTTGATTCCGTCACAAGTTTTTTTTTCTTCTGTAGAATGCTACGATTTAGAATTCACCTCCTCATCCGGTCATATCCGTGTGTGTCCGACCACCAGCTGTTACCGCAGGACCCGACGTTGTCCAGTCTAGAATACCTATCGTCATATCAGTGCCGCAGCTTGTAGTTAGTCATTAATGTTGTGTTCCTTACTTTCTGACATTAACCCGTCTAAAAATAAGCTGTTTCAGCAGCAACATCCTCCTCAATTACAACCCTCAGTGCCGCAGGATATCCCCATGGTAGGCTCATACCGTAACTGCTGAGACTTAGCGACGTAATTATTATAACATTTAGGGAGTTTTGTCGCAGTCGCATTCTCCTGTCGGTGGAATGCGCCGCGTTGGATCACATTCACAAGTTGGTGTGCCAATAGCTGGAACGTTGCAACATGTCCAGGGCGGTGCTCCAAATACACAACATAACTACGTTGTTGTCAGTCAAGATTCGCTGCAGCCCTCATCAAGGATGCAGGTAGTTGTTTTTTTTCTATTCATTCGTTGAGTTGGAGAGTTAGTTCAGAGAGTTGTGTGAGCCTTTTCAGTTTGTTACGCGAACAACTGATGGCATGACTATAGGCCAGGGCGGTCAGCCGGTTTACCGTTCTATTAGTAGCTCTGCACAAGCAAAACGAACTCCACCATCAACTCCTTCCCTCAGTAGAGTTAGTGTTCCTTTTCTACCTTTTTTCTAATGCAAAATAGTCTTTCGCAAGTTTCAGGTACAAGGCGGGTACATGGCGAGTGTTCAAACTGTTTCCGGTAATAGCACTCTGTTCCAACCTGGGGCGAGCACAGTTGGTGGACCTCAGCGAGGGAGGGTTATGCAACGGGTGAGCCTGGTTTGTACTATAATACACTGAAAAAGTTCTTGTGATTTCGATTTGACGTGATTGTTGAAACCAGTTTCGATTTTTACTGTAGGAAATAGTCGAGTTATTTTTTTCGTGATGCTTGATGAGTTGTGAGTTACCGGATATCATGTCTAGCTTTGAGTGAAGCTTACAACCTTCCTTTTTGTTTTTTTTTTATGAAGTTAGCGTTGGGAAGAACAGCAACGGGAGTATACTGTTGGCGAATTCGCAGTGTTTTCTTTTTTAAAAAGAGTTCGAAGAAATGATTATTAATTCAGTTTGATGAGTTGCGACAATTAACCGATGTGATCTATTTTTGAGGTCAAAATTCCCACTTTTGAAGCGTAAAGATGTGTACAAGACAAGCGACAAGCGCCGTTTTTAAGCACTGGTCCTTCTTCACACACAGCACCAAACTCAGCTTAAGCGACCTTTTTACTCTGAATTAACAGCAAGTGACACTTCACTCCAATGATCTGAGAAAACAAAAAATCAGCGCTCGATGCAAAGTTGCCCGATTCGCAGCCCTCTTTCATAATTTTTGCAAGAAACATGAAATTATCTTAGTTGTTTAGCCCGCAGCACCTCGTATGTTCGTCCAGCAAGCTCCTCAAGGTGGAGATCGACCCTATGTTGTGCCACAGCAACAAATTCGAATGGTTTCAACGCAAAGGTTGCCTCCTCAAAAGAGGACAATCGGGCAGAAGTCACCCGTAAGTTATTTAGAGAACTAAAATGTTCCACACATTAATTCTACAACATTCAGACATCAGCAATGAGCTATTTTTTTTATTGCTTAACATCAGCTAATCTAGTCATTTCTAGATGACCGCTGTTATGGTACCAACAAGATCCGGACAACCTCATCAGCTGCGTGCAGTACCGTGCGTTTCTCGTCTAACATTTCCTACATTCTTTTTTTTTCGGAACCACCGGATTTTCTCACTTACAGAAGAGGCTTCACTCCGCAAGGTACTCGAATAATGAATGTTGTAATGGCACCTAGTACAGTGGCGACATCAAGCTCTTCACAGTCTTTGCAATCTTGTCAGCCAGGCAGCGCCACGTTAATACCCTCTGGTGCACCTGCTGTACGCCATCCGTCACCGTTTTCGGAGGGTAAGCAGCATAGTTACCTTATTTAAGCGCTACCCCCCTAACTCAATATAATGGAGAGAAGACATGAAAACGCCACTCGTTTTTCCCTTTCAGCCACTGGAGTAACGGTGAAGAGGCAGTTACTCTCTCAATCTCGGCCATTAGGCCCAGCGTCCCGAGACGGCTCACCTCAAACTGTAGCCCAAGTTGTCATCGCCCCACCTCATCAAGCAGCACCTGAGGAACAGCACTCAGTAGCTGCACCTTCACTACCTCAATCATCGGCCCAAGCCGAAGAAATGCCTCAGAGGCAGTCCTCACCATCTCATGCTTCCTGATCAAAACAGTGCTGAAAAATCTGAATTACGTGTATTATGCTTTAATTTATTCCAGAGAGTCTATCTGCTTGATTTTTCGTGTTTTTTTTCTTCATGTTGTGGACGATTGCCAAGCATTTATATAATTATTGTTGATGAATCATTGATGTATTGATCGTTCACGGTCGCGTTCATGTTCTCAGTATGAATTCGGTGACTTTTTAAATCTTGTTCAGTCTGTTTAATAAAAAAAAATATTGCTCAATATCGAGAAATTGTTGTTTGCGCTTGGATTTGTCCAGATTATTGCTTTCTTTCTTCTATCTGATCTCAGAAGTCTTTTCTTTTCGCTAAGCATTTCTTTGTTACTTTTACTCACTTTTACTTGGATAATTTGATGAGCTGTAGCAGAGCTTATCATGCATCTTTCAAAGTGTAGCCTTATTAACTGGTGTTTGACATAGGCAACTTGACATATAGAGATGACGCTTCGGTGTTTTCTTTTCTAAGTCCACGAATATAGGAACTAGTTACAGAGCTCATTTCTCCATCATTTTTTTATTTTCAAGAAGGTTTTGACTAGAGGGATATATAAGGCTGAAAAAAAGAATGAATGATGGTCGAATGTGTGTTTGACAATTGTAATTGTAATTGGATTCAGTGAAAGTGATTCTATGACTGCACTCTTTCATTTCTCTTTTGAAAGCAACTCTGCGTTTGGCGGGTTTGCCCATTGCTGGAAAATGTGCTCACACATAGAAGTTATTAACACGACAATAGACTATGATTATATTTTAATTGTTTGTTTATCATTAAACCCATTAGCACATCATCGTTTCCAAATTATTTGGAAAACACGCCTCAAAAAGAAGCATGATTCATTAGCTTGATTAGTCGAGACATTTTGAGAACGTTAGTGAAGAATTACAAGCATTTATTGATGCAGCGGAGGACAAGACCATTTATTTTGTCCATCATGACTATACGCACATGAAAGGTTACCCTGTTAGTCTTCGCAGACTCCAATGAGAACCTGTATTGCACATTGGAGCCCTTTGTGGGGCTCTTCTATCCAGATATGGACCATTTTGTCGTCTCGATTTCAGTGGCAAAATGGCATCTATACGCATTTGAAGTGATAAATGGTGGTAGAATACATGGTATGAAAAAGAATTCAATTTATTTATGATTCAACCATTTTCTATTTTTCTTCTTATCACCCTGTACTTATCATATTCATGATGTTAATTTATCTCCGGGATTTATACGTGGTTGAAAATGTATAGATGGACTGTGTACCAAAAGCAGCTCAACTAGTTTTGCGTGTTTAATGGAACGAGACCCTCAGTTTAAAATATCAGTCCAAATATCAGTCAATAATCGAATATTAAAATATCAGTAATAAGTAGCAGTGCTAATATTTTTTCTTATCTAGTTAGTCATGTTAAGATTATGGATAATTCAACACCTCTTCAGAAGTAAAATAAGCGTACCGCCGTTTAAAGAGCGATGCTTAGTGAACCAGAATGTCGTGTGCTATCGTCGGCTTTCGATACGTTACTGATGGACTTCGATCCGAAAGATGCAGTAATCTACCTGGAAAGTTCCGGGCTCCTTACCGAAGATCTCGCAGAGAAAATAGAATCTAAGGTACGATCGTTAGTGTATTTTGCATGTCCTCTTAATGTTATACTGAAAGTAGCTTTTGTTATTTTCTTATTCTGTGAGGGGTACATACGTGTATTCTGGATTGTCATGTTATCTCCACGGTCAAAGTAGCAAATTGAAATTAGCATTGCGAAGATACTGGCGGGACCAGAGGTTCCCTAACATCCATATTCTACTCACTCAGTGACGGCACTCAGTGGCGCCCTTATTTGCCGACGCTAACTTACTTTTTTCTCTTAACTTTAGTTTACATATCATAGATCCTCTAAGAATAATGCTTAAGCATTAGGGTCCCGTTTGATTTAATTATTTCCGAGAAATAAGATCGCCACTTCAATTACAGAACTCCACATTCCTCACTGTACTCAGTAAGTGGATTGTTGCAAGCGCACTTACTTCCGCTATTATTTGCCAACTGCAAAAGGGTGCTACCTTGTTCTGGAAATATCTGATTTCCAGCTTGTCACGAACATTTTCTACCTCTTACCTGTGCAGGTTTTATTTAAAAAAAAAAACAAGCTCACTATATGAAATGTTAGGCAAATGATGAAACGCGCCACATGAAAGAAAGCAACTAAACTTTGATTTAAAAAAAGAGTATTGAATAGAAAATTGGACAAGTGTAGTATAGGAAAGAAAGTGTACTAGTAAGAAATATGCGAGTTTTATGTTTATAAGGAAGGATTGACTGAACGACACAATACATCAGAAGCTAACAACCAAATAGGAGTAGGAATACTCGGGAATTTTGAGAGGTTTTCTCTGCAAGCAGTTGGCGGGTACATTTCAAATGCGAATCGATTTGGCGGGATGTGATCTCTTGAATGTGGTCAGTTAACTCAACTAATCAGTGCGTTATGACGTTATTCCTGAATATATCTCCATAAGAATAGACCTACAGATAAAAAATGATGCGTCTTTATCTTTTTTTCGTCATTCTAGTTGCTTCACGAAGACCGTCACTTCTGGAATCGAGCCAACTTTTACTACTCCCCATCCGAATATTTTTGACTTTTCGGACGAGCAGATTATAATAGCTTAAAGAAGCTGAATATATAAAGACATGAACGGGAACTAGATCTTATGTTCTATATATGGATTTATTTGTTCTGGAAAGTCTGCATGTATGAGATGTCTGAAGTTTGAAGTTTCTTAAAAGTACGTAATGTTTGCTCCAGCAAGTCATCTGAGACCTTCTTCGTTCTCATTCTTCTTGTTTCTTAGGTTGAGTCATAAATAATTTCCTCCCAGGTACATGGTACTTTTTGTTATTGTTTACGCATGTAATAGGTTACTCAAACAAGAGATTTTTTTATCGCTACGCTGGCAAGACTTCGGTTAGTCTTTAAACAGCAGTTTAATGTTTTGCGCGTTACGTTTAGTTTTTTGTTCAAAATATTCAGTGTGTATGGTGAAAGAGTGATAAACGATCGGCCGATCAGAAATTGCTTTGTCATATTCCGTTCTGAAGATGTGACTTTGAAAGAGGAACCAAGGAGGAGTCGTCCTTCAGACTTCGATAACAATGTTTTGAACTCAATATTGCAACAAAATCCACGTCAAACAGCGAAATAGCAGCTCAATACGTCACAATCACAATAAATGTATGAAAAACAAAACGGAAGTTAGTTATGACTCAGCCTAATAATTTTGTTGAGACATCCGTAGTTATGTACATGTTAAAAGCAGATCGATAATATTCTTTTTCGTTTCTAGAGGTTCGTTAGAATATTTTAGGCGACTCGACTGGAGCGTTTAAGAGAGTTGCTACGGATCTACCGAAGGCGTGCTAAAGACTGCGAACCTTTAATCTCCTACTTTGAGTTTGCCGGGCAAGAACATATAGCACAGTCGCTTCGAAACGATCTTGACCACGTGCTTGATGGGTAGATGGATAAATTCCTTCAAAGCATTGTGTTCATTTAACTTTGATAACATTTTGCTGCAGATTTGGTGCAAAAGATGTCGTTCCCCGATTTCCCCATCATCTTCGACTACGTAAACTCCTTGCTGGTGGAGTACCAAGGGCTTTCCAGCATGTGAAACGGGTGAAGATGCAGACGTGTGTGGCTAAGATGTTGCGAGAACGAGCGGATTTAGGTGATGGTATATCTCTACATAGTAGGTTCAAAACGACATGAAACACGGACAATTGCGTAAGTGGCTGCTGGCGAAGGGGTACGGTGGAAACAGAGGTTGGAATCGAGGTGGGAACGTGGCGCGAACCGCAGAGATGGGTGGCGGTAGCGAGGATCCCTACACGATCCCAACCGCTACGCTCCACCGCGCCGCTTCGAACGCATCCGCTTACGCAATTGTCCGTGCCTCATGTCGTTTTGATCCAATTATATTCTGGAAATCTTCTGTTGTGAAATTTACTTTCTGATCTTCTCTTTACTGAATATTTCTTCTACTATCTTATTACTTTAATTATATTATGATATGGTCCTCCTTAAGACTGAATGACGATAGTATCTCTTCCAATCTTAAAGAATAGCATATTGGACCATTTTTGTAGTCTAATTAGCAGTCGTTAGCATCTGAAGTGGCATGAATATTCGAACCTAAGTTGCATTGTAGTTCTTTTTTTTTAAATCAAGTGTACTTCTTTGTACTAATATGACTATGAGTCGTTTTTGATACTTTCTTAGCGATATATAATTCGTCAAAGCAACGCTCGTGTTGTATTTAGCTGCTTGGTTTTTCCTTGAAGTAAACTTTGAGAATAGCTTACTAACTGCGCTGATCTCTTACATTCTTTTAAGATTCTTTTTTTGTTGTTCTACACGGAATCGCTGGTTGTGGTAAATCCTCGTTAGCAGCGGCAGTCTTCGCTGAAGTTCCTGATCTTCTGGGGAAGTAGGTTGTTTCTTTCCTATATGTACTTCCGGCAGCGTTAACAACTTTATTTAATTCACATAATTTCCAGTTCTTTCGAATCCGTAATATGGTTACGTGATTCCAGCACTGTGCCGAACAGAGTTCGCTACTTGTTCGCTGATCTTCTGTTAATGTTGTGGTGGGTCAGATTGTTCATTTAAAAAATGGTCGGCTATTTCTAAAAGCTTTGTTTTCACAACTCAATATATGTTGGTATTGGGTTGCATTCGTCGTAATACCGAGTGTAATATTGGATGTATTTGTTTTCGGTCTCATCGAAAGGGTAGTTGTCATTAAGACCTATGAACGGTGGATCTCAGGGATCAATTTCTGATCTGTTGTCCAAGACGATGTTCATAGGATTTTGCTAATGCACCTAATCACCTTAGCTAATTACTGCTCATCAACGTTTTTAGTTCTTCACCAATTCTTTCATCCTTTGTTGTTTTTCTTTTAGTTCGGTCTTTTTTAGTGGAACTGTTGTGTTCTTCTGAGCCCCACCTTTCCTTAAAATTATTACCTTTAGGGATGATATCGCTAGCGATCCTCCAAGAGTGGATGACATGTCTTCTGTTTATTTATACAAGCAGGTGAGTTGTTGTTGTTGCTTATGTAGTATGTTTGAAGTGGATTTTCATTACTTTTCAAGTGTTGTATAGATTCAAGAAGCTTTGATCGATCGTCCCAATGTGATAGTTGTCCTTGATGATGTCGTTCAGAAAGAAACTGTAATGTTTGCAAATCAACTTGGGGTTAGTTTTCTTCCTTATTAGGATGCAACTTAATGTTTATTGTTTTCAAAACGATGCAGAAATTTTGAATAGAAGTTTGCAAAAACATTTCTTTGCTAAAATCTATCAAATACCTGCAGAATTTTATATGAAAATAACGCAGTCAATCTTAGCTTCGAGTCCTGGCGACGACACGAAATGCCGAACTTTTTGCTGCCGCCACATGCTCTGTGGATGTGATTCACGTGGAGAGTATTTCGTCAGAGGAGTGCAAAGAGCTGTTTTCAATGGATAAAACATCTCCTGCAGTTAGTGAAAGAAGCTTTTTCTGGTTCAAAAGATCTGCTTAGATAGGGGTGTCATGTATTTTTAATTTGAAGGTGGACGTAGTTCTTTGCGAAGCATTCTCCCTTTGTAGCGGGAACATAGCGCTCTTGAATATTCTGAATAAGCTTTCTGCTGGACGTCTAGACAGGTATTGCTTCTTCACAATTCTGCAATTAGTGCTTCTTGCTGATTAATCAGTAGTAATATTTCACTACAGGTTAAATACGTTCTGCCGTCGTTTGAAAACACGTGGTTTATCCTCTTTGACAGCTACAACTGCATTTGGATATGAATCTATGCACGATGCATTGACAGCGTCTGTGGAACGGTTGCCTTCTTGCGATCGAGACACACTTGCATGTGCTGTTATTTTTCCATCCGAACAAGAAATTCCTCTCGAGGTGACTATTACCTTTCAGTATTGTCAATATTCTGGACAGTACTCTAGAATATGTTTCACTACGTGGCTTCAGATCTGGGCTCTGGTCGTACCTGTTGATGTTATCGACACGGATGAGTCTGAGCTCTTGATGCTATTATCAGATCGCCTGAAAGTACTATGCGAAAATGGGGATTGGTTATCGTACAATCAGCGAAATGAAACATTTCGATTCAGTAGAATGGTGGAAAGTTATCTCCGAGAAACAGTGGAAGCAGAAACTGTCAAGGTATGTGAAGCAACTGACAAATGACTGCCTCTTACTTCTATCCCTCTCTTGTGTATTGTGAGCTTGTAAGCGGAAATATGGCCGTGAGTCTCCGAAACTATCGATCATTTGTCAACTGCACAATGTGGTCGGTTGAGATGCCCAATTCTCACGAGAAAAAGAACCCCTTAGGTGTTATTTCCCAAAAATTGAGTATCTGAAAACATTCTTTTCTATCTTTTGGAAGACTACTTTTTCATTTGGAAGCATTGGAATTAAATTTAATATTTCGAAGTCGATTTTGTTACTCTCCACACTCCTCCCGTATTAGAATGCTCTTTCTTTCCTTCCTGTTTTTTCAGAAGTAGAGTAAAGGTGTTTTTTTTTAGAGAAAGAGGCAAAAACTGTAACCCTCACTTCTTGAATCCTTTTGCAGACGCTTATCTCGATCCTCAAGTCTCGACTAGATGGTCATCTGCAGAGTGACAGAGAAAATCCTGTTGTCAAGCAGTTTTTCCAGACGCACTCTTCCTTCTACAAGAATGTTCATGGACTTAGTTTTTGATTATTTTTAATTCACAGTCGTTTCGGCAATTTATATTTTTTCTTTAAAGAAGTTGAAGGAGCCCACTAAAAATTGAACTTTTTATGTAAGTTTGTAGAAAACCGACTCAATCAGTTCTGCCATTATTTTTGTCTCCTCTTCTAGGTTTATGATTAATCCAGTTATTGTTAGGTTGTTATATGTATCGATACTATTTTTTTTAGGAAATTTCCCTCTTGTTTTCACTTCTCGATATTGGTCTTATCAGTTTACGAGCTTCTCTTTCACTTTATATGCATTGTTCAATTGAATATGTGGTCATTTTATTTTTCTTCGAGCTTTTTTGATCTCTTATATGCCGTATGTATCTCATTTTTGGATAATCTCACAAGCTCACTCTTATATCATGCAAATGATCGGCTCTTCCTATAAACATTTTCATTCGTATCATGGTTTGATTATTGGTCAGCGGTATTGCTTACATTTCATTGTGGATTCAATGCAGTTGGCTGCACGATGGGCTCCTCTCCACCACAGTACGTTGGTTTGTGTGCCTTGAGAGCGATTACTCCCAGCCTACTGTGGTCTTGTTTCAGCGTAAGGTTTTGCGTCACACTATATGTAGCTTGCACATTTGCATCGGTGCAGTTGCTGATGGCAGTGGTTCTGTGCAGACCCACATCGTTTTACAACCCACTCGCTTGGTTTACCATAGTTTACATTTTTCTGGTTCAACAGGTACGATCTTCTTTTGCTGGACAGCTGTTGTAGTAGCGGGCTCAGCCGCTGGTTTTAGCCAGCTTCGTTTAAGTGGAATCGGCTCTATGGTGGTCATCTTTCTCGGAAATGTCGCACTTTGTTCGATGAGTGGAATGTGATGGAAACTTATCAGCCACGAGCTTTAACAATGGGACATTTATTCGAGGTGCTGTTTTGCTTTTTTCTATTTACTGTGTTGTGTTTGTTGCTTAACATCCTTTTTTTCGAAAAAAAAAGAAATAATGAAGATCTAGCGATATTGTAATAGTGTAGCAATTATAGTGTCAGGTGTCAAATGTGACCAAAATGCAGTAACCGTAGGAGAAATCATTGCGCTTCTTAGTACATAGTCGGTGTTAAGAATTATCCGGTAACGGTAACTCCTTGATTGCTCTTATTACATTTTCACGGAGAGCTTGTCAGTTAGCACAAAGACCGCTGCTTATTTTTTTTTACTAACTCTTTCCTCTTTGTCGCTAGGACTTTTGTATGAAATGAAGTCGCCTTGTAGTTTCCAACAATGGAGAGCGTTTCGACAGCTTATGCAACTCAACAACTCACACACTCCATTTATATTCTGCGATTTTTCTGGCTGGAGCAGTTTTAATGCGCTTCTTTTAAAAAAGTGAATTATGCGGAAATAGTTTGATATAAAATGAGGTGGACCTTCTTTTGACTGTGATATGATTTGTTAATTTGTTAAGTGCTACGAGGTTTATCTGTGTGAATGATTATGTTTGTCGAAGAAAAGTGCCCAATAAGCTTTGAAAAGTTCAGAACATTGAAACGTGGCTCTTATTTGTACTTTACCAAAAATAACATTTTCTAGCCGGAACCACCCACACCATGTCCTGACAACAAAAAAATCTCTGAAACGGACCAATTCAAAGCAATGCGGGATGCGGTTAGTTCTTTGCTTACCTTAGTCATATGCTCATTCATTCGCCTCGTCGTTCAACAATGAATGAATAGTACTGTAATAATGACGGGTTTTGAAAGTGTCGGTCATCTTATTTTAACCTTTACTAACCGATAGTCGTTAACTCCACGAGACTCCAGGAGCACCTTTGCTCATAAAGTAGCTTGCTCTCCAAATGTAGCATCCAAGAATAATTTGCCGCAAGTTCGCGAGCATGGATAGTGTGACTCACTTGACTTAATTGGGAACAGTAATCTTATCCGTCATTTGCCAAATACTATTATTAAATCATCGAGCCAAACCTACCCGTTTTATTTCGGTAGAGAATGCTTGAGCGGTGAAGTGGAAAACCTGGGACCTTCAATCTACCCTTAGTATAACCAGGTCAAAACGGCCTGAAACCTGGTGCAACTGCGGCTGGTTTGAATCAGGTTACGATCGAAATTGGACCAACGCTACCTCCACTCGTACTCAGGGAATATGGAACTTACGAAGGCCCCATTTCGAACGCACCGGTTACTACATCGTGTCACTAAGAGCGATAACGCAGCTGAGCCAGTATTTTAGGTCGTTTTGGCTCGAGTATAGCTTCGCATTTCGTTTGCTTTCGTGTGAAACTGAGCAATTTTCCCGAACAATTTCCGACTCTAACAATCAAATCTCACCGGGGCATCGAGAAATCTGCTTTTCTACAAAGTATTTTGCGCGGTTCATTTACCACCAAGGAATTCTTTGGCTAACTGGCTGACAGTCCATCTTAGTTTTATTTTTCAGGCATGTGTGCTAAAATTCTAGTATTTGCTAATTTACGCGAATTACTGATCGATAACAATAATCTTGATGATCGTTCTGTGACAATCAGAAGTTTGAAAACCGTTTCAGCACTACGCCAATGAGTTTACTTATGTTCAAAAAATGGAAGCTGAAAGGAAGGCGATGGAGGCAGCATCCACTACGGCGCCAAATCAAGGTGCCCAGGTAAGAGTGCTGGTTAGATCGAGTCATCGAAAAACCAGTTCACAAGAAGTTTTTTTAGCAAACTTCTTCGAATATTCAATCGGAATGTACACGCATCGAGCTTAAAGATGACCATAAAAGTCAGGATCAGGATTCATATCGTGAAATCTAAAAGGATTTGAGATGAAATTATCAATCGCTTTCACAAACATTGTGTTTGCTATCACTTGTTCAATTAGAAAATTGAATAAAATTTTGATTAGTTAACGATTGTTTTGCATTTGTTTGTGGTTAATAGAAGCCTATATGTTACGTATCGTATGATTGCTGCTTTTTGTAATTCTGCAATCATAAGCCACCAGACCAAGTGATCTCCACGATCACTTGGTCTAGGATCAATACCTATCAGTCGAATCCCCAACGACGGCTGACTACAGTGGCTGTCATCGTCCTTGCCGAGACGATTATTGCGTTTCTCAAAAAATTCATCTTTACATTCCGATACTTGCTAACCCAACCATAAAAACTGTTTGTTGTGAATTATCACATTTATAATATCTTCATTTGATTGACATAAGCAACATAAGCGACATTGCGCAGCGCATTAGAATGTGGTGGAGGTTAGATGGGCCTATTTCTTTGCGAATGTCTAGTGAATCACAAATAGCAACTTTTGTTTATTGTATATTTTCAATAACTAAAGAGAAAAGACTTATTTACAGTCGCATAATTTCATTTGTAAAGTAGTTTATTTTGTTCCTGTTCCTGGAATCCAAACATCTTTTTGGTACACTATTGTTCCCTTAGAAGTCGAATGGGTGTCGCCGTATTTTTCTGGAGTTCGTCGCCATGAGACCATGTAAAAAGCATCTGAATACCTGGTTTTTTTTTTTATGTTTTCTTGAAGGAAAACTCTTGCTGACCTCCTTCGGGAGTGTTGTTGATCAGCAATTTATGCTTCCCCAAGGAGTTTGTTGGCAGTTCCTGTTCGAGTAGTGCTTGTAGTTCTCGGATATATTGAATAGCGCCTTTGAGAGTGTCTACCTTAAAGAGTTACATTATTCGTACATAATCGAGGAAATTTCTTGGTAAAAATATGACTAATACCCACTTTCGACAGTTTCTTGTCTTGTGACATAGTTGGTAGACGTTGACGAAGATGTTCAAAGCCACGGTTTATGCTAAAAATCTTTTCTTTGGATAATTTTCTAGCGGTCAAGGACTTTTTTAGACCTTCTACATACCTGTTCATCCTTTTTCTTTCTCGCTCATTCGCTGCTACTCTTTGTTTACCAGTGATTTCCGACCGTTTCTTCTTGTAGGCCCTGTCATCACCGTCCGAATAACAAGGAGACTGCTGACAGTACGAATACGGTAGCGGAAGGTTATACATCCTTAATTTGTGTTTTCTGAATTGATTTTTTGAGATTATATCTCATAACTGTGAGAGAATAACGAAGATCATCATCTGTGGTGAAATTTTGCAGTGGATTGTGGAATGGGGTAAAGGAATTGATTGGGAAGAAAATTCTTTCTAGTGTGCATATGGTTTACTTTTTATATTCATTCTACCATAGAGATCTCTAAAAAAACACTCTAAGAATGCAATTTTCTTTGAATAATTCTTGAAGTTATGCAATCCCTTGTTGAAAGGAATATGATTCTGATAAAGAGGAACATAGCGTAGCAGAATAAATCGTAAGTTTTTTTTTTAGCAGTTTCACAACACTGAGTGACCAACTCCACATTTGTCGACTTTTTCGCACTCATTTTCCTTTTTTACTGAAGGGAATCGTCAATTTCCTGATATGTTGTTTTTAATTTAATCACGGCTTTTAGTGAAGCTGCAGTGAAATAGCTTGAGTATGCATGAAAATTTTTGTTCAGCCGTTGAACACAATCGTTAGTTCAAGAAAATCTACCACATTACAGTTCGTTCTCCTCAAATTATGTCGAAAATTCTATGTTATTACGTGCTCGGTGCGACTTATATGATTTAGATTTGTGCTGGTTCCAAAATGGGACCAATTTTTTGAGTGACACGAATAATAATCACAGCTGTTTGGTATAGGTTCTCGATTTAACAAAAAAATGACAAGAATCATTTTAGAAATAAGGAGCGTGCTGGGAAAAAAGGCGTAGTGAGCGATTCGATCCGAGTAGAGACGATTACGATGACAGAAATTGAGTGAGAGAATGAATTTCAAAGTGTACGACAATACTACACTGTTTTCCGTTTGTTAAATGATATTAGCAATGAATATTTCATTTTTGATAATGATAGTTCGGGGACAGGTCAAGATGGTTGATACCTTTACAACAAACAGAAACTCGTAGATATAAACAAAACTCGTATCGTAGCTAGATCATTTCTTTAGCTGTTTCAAATATCTAAGTTTTAATTCACGTGAGAGAAGTGGAAAGAGGAGGAACAATTCGGTGAGGTTTATTCAAAGGTAATATCACTGAATTAGTAAAATAAGGCTCAACACAATGAAATCAATCAAGTTCGTGTCGTTATCAGAAGGAATTCGCATTGTTTGATAAGAGCTACAGTTCACGAATTGAGCACTTGAGAGCGCATGCTTTGCAAAAAAAAATTCCTCTGAAATTTGTTTATTTTTTCCCTAGAGTAGCAGTAACTGGCTCCAAAAAATATCTCAGTTTGGTGCCCATTTATGTTTGTAATCGATTTAAATAAGAAAAGAAAACGCTGTCCTCTACTGAAGACAATGCTTCTTTTAGTAGAAAAAAAAAACATTTGCAATAAGCAATTTCTGGAGATTCCCGAGAAAAGAAGAAAAGGAGCGTTAGGCTCACAATATTGTGCAGACAAGCGCAATTACAGGACAATGTAGAGGCGTGCCTGTCCTCATTACGGTAGTGTGTGGTAGCAGATGTAATGGGTGGTAGTTATGTACGTAACGGATTACTAGCGTCGCTCTTGGCCATTAGGCGGATTCGGTTACAAGACGACATGAACACCGTTCGAAAGCGGATGTAATTCACGCGTATCGATTGGAGAAAAAAATACTGCGGATATGGAGAAATGTTCCCGAGATTTTTCTCAGTTTTTTTCGAACTAACCGTGAACCAATTTAATTTTCCGATTTGTCGACGTTGCCACGTTGTTTTTGATCTCTTTTTTTTTTGGAATTCTAACATTTTATTTACATGTTGCTAATTTCTTTAGTCAGTTGTGTTTGTTCCGAAGATTTTTCCGAGAAATTTATTTAGAAATAAGACTGGAAAAGTTGGAAGAGTGGGAATTCTGTGTAACTTAGCAATAAACTCCTTTTCTATTTTCTTCCATCTGAGTTATTTGGGGTGCTATATAGCCCGTTCATGAATTGCCCTGTTATATGGAGCTGATTGTCAAACAAAATTGAGCGTCCAGCGATTTTCTCGCATCAGCAAAATAGATTTAAATTCTTTTTCCAGGTATTTTTGTGGTTCGTTTGCTGCACCTTTTCAACTTCCGCTTCCGAACAAATTCGTCGTGCACTTTCCTTTTTTTTTCTTCTTTAACTCCCTCATGACTTCAGAATGATTTATTTCTTTTTTTTCGCTATGTCCAGAGTAGAGGTGTGTCTGTACGATTTGTCCTGATTCCATCGGCTAGCCCCCGCAAGTCACTTTAAAGGGTAGTTACACGTTCGTAAACCTCAAACGATTCTGAATTGAAGTGGGGACGCATCCCAAGCGGATTGATTAATGCCAGGCACCTCATCCTGTATCCTTTATGTCCAGAATGCAGATTGAAATTGAAATCGCAGTTTAGTTTTCGTTTAAGACTCTCGTGTGAGACGAAATTTGAGCGAACTATTTCTATACCTCCATAGAAATTTATGATTTTTGATTCTTTTTCAAAGTGAATAGGCTACTCCTTCAAGTAACTTAAAGGCATCACTCCACGAATCTGAGGTGGTACGGATTTCAGGTGAAGTATTTGTATACGGGATGGGAGACTATGGAGACGGGGGTGATTCCGTTCATTTCTTCCTAACTGCCGTAAAAAACGGCCCGGAGGATACGTCTTCAGGTGTTTTAGCGCACTATTTTCCACAGGGAGTTCGACTGGAGCGCGCCAGCCTTGTGCGACGCCGCATCTTCCGGGCCGTTTTTTACGGCAATCAGGAAGAAATGGACGGAATCATCCCCCTCTCCATAGTCTCCCATCCCGTATACGAATACTCCACCTGAAATCTGCATAACCTCAGATTCGTGGGGTGATGCCTTTAACTTCCACTAACATCCTGGATCTCTCTTCTTGAATGCTGTCTAACACATCATATGTTCGTTGTCGCTCAATAGCCGTCTGCATGTTTCAAGTGGCTAATTGTATGACCTGTGTTGTACAGCAGACGGGTTGCGTATTCATCGTAACGAACTGTGTACTGTAAGGATGAGACGACGCAACCACTATACGGATAATAACACTTCTTGAGTGTGTGCAGGAGACGTGATATGTGGTTGTTTTCAGCGAGATGACCTCTGCAAGAGACTATGTGAAGGAGAAGATGCCCTTACTGGGCTTTGGAACTTATCAGGTTTTTATACAACCTACCAACCATCGTATTTCACTTGAATCATGTACCTCGTCACAGATACGTAAAGAATCGACCTTACATGACGTCGTCGACGCCGCTCTTTCATGTGGCTATCGTTTTTTCGACACTGCTCAGATATACGGTAATGAGGCTGCACTTGGTAGGATATTCAAGGAACTTTTGCCGAAATACGACTTGAGAAGGTGGGTTTATCCATTGATACATATTTGTTAAAAATCCAATATTTCTTCTAGAGAAGACATCTTTATCACTTCTAAAGTGTCTCCGGCTAATCAAGGCACAGACCTCGCCAGAAAATCTATTGAAAAGTAGGTTCTTGTGGAGTATTCCGACTGTTGTTCTCTTTTTTAATCTAGTACAAGCTAACCAAAATAAATTCACAATTTTCCGACCTTAGACTATTTTTGAGCTGGGAACAAGGAAGTGAGGAACAAGACGGTTTTAGGCTATGAATTGCAGACTACTACGGTTCATTCCTTGAGCGATTATCTTTACTGTTTCAGTTTTCAGGTCCTTAGAGAAGCTCCAGACTGACTACATTGACCTAATGCTGATACATTGGCCTGGAACCAGCAAAAAAGCTGCTGACGACAAAAACAACCCCTTAAGGCGAAAACAAACCTACGAAGTTTTGGAGGATTTTCATGGTAGTTATTTCTAGAAGTAGACTTGATATTGGTTAAACTTATAATATAGAGGGACCCGTTGATTTTTTATGTCATTTTTGAACTGGATTTAGCCTCCATGTTCTTTTTGAAAAGCTAATAAGTTTCGATGGAGACAAAAACCCTGTTCTTCTCTAGAGTCGGGCGAAATTCGAGCGATTGGCGTGTCTAACTACGAAATTCGACATTTAGAAGAACTGCTCGAACACTGCAAAATTCGTCCCGCTGTGAATCAGGTGAAAATAGCGTTCGATTTTGATCTTCTTTTGCCTGATTCTCTAAATTAGTGAACCAAAAATAAACTTTGATTGTGAAGTAAATGTGATCAAGCTACGTATATGTCTGTGAACATAAAACGCCTGCTTCAGGTGGAATTTCATCCACATTTCCACCAACTTGACCTTTTGGAGTTCTGCAGAATGAATGATATCCATTTCCAGGTGCGCAATATTGTTTTAAAAAATATTACGCTCATTCTGATATAGTAAATTCTCATCCGTTTAGGCATATAGCAGCTTCGGTGGTCCGGACTATCGTGATAAACTCTTCAACGATCCTGAAGTGCAACGATTAGCTGAAAAATACAACATCGAAGTTCCACAATTTCTGTTGGCATGGACTATATCGCAGTCCATCAGTGTCCTTCCTCGTTCTACAAATCCTGAGCGAGTCGTTTCAAATTTTAAAGCGCTAGACGTAAAAATATCGTCAGATGATGTACAAAAACTGCTCAACAATGAAAAATGTCATAAGGCATGTTGGGATCCGACGGTTGTTGTGTGAATTCGCATTTGAGCATTAATTTAATTAATCTCAAAGAATTAAGTCTTATTCCATCAATTCTCATCACCTCGTTTGGTTGTTTTGACCTCTCCTTGTAAATATGGTAGTGCAAAACATTCTACTTACTAGAAACGAGGATGTACATCCCCAAAATTTTTATTTCTTCCGTCTATGACTTCCCAAACGTAGGGACTGTTCGTAAGTCATGCAGTCAATGATATGATCAAGTTTCTGTCACAGATAACCATTCCTCATGCCTCAATTCGTAGCTGTTTGGTATTCGAATTCATAAATATCTCCTACGTGATTCTTAAATGACATCTCCGAGTTCTTACTCTTTTTCGCTACCTCTTATGGATTGTATAGTTCTTAGAATGAAGTGTCGCTCAGTTTGTTAATGTCATTCCTCAGAATTCACGGCTCAGATATACGGAATATTGAAGTTTTGCTTCTTTGGTACCTTATAGCCTCAGTACCTTGTGGAGTTACACAAGTCAGAACAGGAGTATTCTACGGTGAGTATCCGTACAGAATTTCCCACCATAATTTTAACTGAAGATCAGATTTATCCGTTAACTACTCTAATGTAATTGGTAAAAAAAACAACTTAGTACAGGTTGTCTGACGCAACATTAGGTCAATATTTATTAAATATATTAGCACAGTTAGTATCTAACAGTGTCAAAACATACAAGGTTATTTTCCTAGATGTCTAGAGATAAAGCAGAACAAATTGATTCCTAATAGATATGTACAATGTACTGGAAAAAATAGCTGGATGGTTGACGTCATCGCGTTTTCTTTGCGTCGATATCTTTCTTTTCTTTGCTCGAAAGACGTTCCATACATTCCTTGTGTATATTTAAGAGATCAAACTCAAGGATACAGTTATCCTTAAAAATAAGATTGAGAATTCCAAAAGAGAAGAAAATGTGTGTATCCCACCTGATTAAAAACAAATGGAATAGCTCGCCGGCTCTCATTAACCAGTGGTCTTCGCTTCAACTCCTTGGCATCTCTGAGTACGTCGTAGATGTAATAGGGAATTTAGGTGTTATATAAAAAAAAACTCACCTAAAAACACATATGGTTGGCAGTTGTCGAGAAGTTGGATGTGCATTGACGCGGAAGCGTTCTGCTTCTTTAGGCCATCGACCAATGTCGAGTTTTCCGAAACGTAAGTTTGGGAGGGAGAACCTGAAGTTGTGGGCAATGAGTGAGAATTTGATGAGTTTCAGTCTAATAGAAATGGGTGCGAATGGATGCATCAAAAATGGAAGGGAAATCCAAACTGACGCAGCTTAGAACATTTAAATGAGCGCAAAAGAAAATTGTGGAGATTCACGAAGACAGAAGTTGTGCTTGCAGTTGAAAGCTACGAGGTGGTCGCAATTACACGCAATATTTAACGAGAAGCCGATAGAATCTTCACTCAGTATTTATCGGATAAAACTTCCTCTCCTACAGCTGACATAATAGAACCAAAAGGAGGATCCCAAGCAGTCAGTTGGCGCCATTCAGAAAAAAAAAAACGAAACGAAAAAGGAAACATCCGTATTCGGTAAAATGTGGCAGGGATAGGCACAGAAAAATTCGAAACTTCCTGAGTATTTGAAGTTTCTAATGGAGATATCTTCAAGACACTGATCACAACTGCAAACCTGTCACTGAGTTGAGCGAACACAGGAGTCACATGTTTACAGTCGGGACTCCATGTTGTGTAGAATTGTATGACAAAGAATGATTTCCGGTCATTGTTCAGCTCATCCTACAAATTATTAGAGAATGTGCAGAATTACAGATAAGATTTTGAAGACTTAAAAGAAGTCAAAACCGTACGAAAAGTTCCGATCCTTGGAAATAAGTAATTTTTTCTGGACCAGTGTAAATTGGTTCAGGAACGATCACGGTGATGGCTGCAAAAAAAACCTATCTCTTTTTCAGCAAAAGCTGAAGAGAAGAATGACTTACCAACAACGACCAACAGATATATAATACCAACAAGCGCATCAGCACGTAGAAACAGTGCAATGTTGGCTATTTTAGAAAATAAGAAAACATTATTGATGTAATGGAGCCAATTCGTTGCTTTCCTTCCTTTCCACGCAATTATTACAGCCAAGAACATGAGGATTTCTCGTTCACGCTGAAATTAACCATAATACGAAAAAACTTGGAAGAACTCTAATGTTTAAACTGAAGAAAAGGTAATAAAGGTAATAATAAATGGAATTGACACAATTGTAAATGTAAGACAGTAGAAAAGAAGGAGAAAGGAAATGAAGAAAAGTCTTACGAACCGAATCAATCGTGCATTCCTCTCCTTCGGTGGCAAAGATCCATGGACACAACTCCGGAATGCCCTTTGCGCACAGGAAAGTGATCGAAAGAAGAGTGTTCAGAAAATGATAAAGTGTTAAAACTTGTTTTGCTTCCTCAAGTCTAGGCCAGATCATGTCCTAAAAAATCCAACAGCTGAAAGAAGACCTTAAACGGGTCGTGACCTAGAACATACTGGAGGTCAAACTGTGGAACAGTAGAGTTCGAAAATTGTTTATACTCCGTGCTCAACGTAGAAATTGGAACCTAATGAGATTCCGAGGACAATGTGTCGCAACATCCCAAAGTCGCGAGAAGAAAGCAAATACAAAGGAAAAAATTCAAAAAGAAGTAAAAGAGAAGAGAAGAAGCATGGCGGAGAAGGCGAGGATTAAGCAGCAAGGACCTTGGTGTACGCAATTGAACAAACACATTTCTACTGTGTTCCTCAATTTCAGATCTCCAGCGCTGCTTCTTTTTTCTATCAAAATCCGTGGTGATCGTATGATTTCAGAAAACGCACTGTTTTGTTTCGAAAGTTTAATGCTGTAGAGAAAGAAAGTCACTAGGAGTGTTTCTCATTTAACGTTGAGGCTCTAGTTATTTTTTCGCCTTAGTGCACTCACCAATTTTTAATCATGTTTCTTCTTCTCCTTAATGTTTCTCATCTATTTCTGCCTTATTTTTTTTTCGCCAAGCGAAATTCTTCCAGCATTGGGATGCGTCCTAGTGAGGACATTCTCAATGAGTTCTACGGGCTTGTAGAACTAGAAGCAGACAAACGGTTTAAGGCGATAAGCCGATTATTTTCAAAAGTGGTAAGTATATTTTGTTGGGTAAAGTGTAGTTAGGGGGAGTTAGTCGTGCTCTTATTTCTGTGAGAAAATAACTAAATCCCTTGGCGTAAGATCTTAAGACTTAAGCATAACTTTTAGAGGATCTCTGATATGTAAAGTAAAGTTATTAGGAGAAAAAAAAGCAAGATAGAGCGTCCAGAACTAAGAGCACTGTTGAGTGTTCCCTCTCCCAACTACATTTCCTCCTCTTTTGTTTCTTATGTGGCATATTTGCGGTCGTTTTTCTTTTTAGAAGTCTGAGCCGTCAGTACAAGAATATTGCATCGAACGACTTGTTACTGGGTTAAGTTCTACTCGTGGAGCAGCTCGATTTGGGTATGGTTTTGTATCATTTTGAGAAAATGTTTTTGTTTTGTTTCTTTTCTTTTTTGTTTTTTCTAGTGCTTTTGGGCGTAACTGATTTTGTTTTGAAAAAGCCTTATGACATCAGTAAATCGTCGTTAAACAACGAAGTGCCGATTTGATTGAGTTTTTTTCGCTTTTTTTCACTTTTTTACTTCGTTGTTCGTCAGTATGCATGAAATGTTCATAATTTTCAAAGTATACATCGACGTTTACTTTGAGAATCTCTGAACATCTTAAGAACCTTTCAGGTTTCATATAATTGTAGTCTTCGTTATTCTCAAGACTTTCTCCCTATGTCGTTTTTAGCTATTCAACTGCTCTTGTCCTTCTTCTATCAGAATATTACGAACACTGGCCAATTGAGAAATTATTCGCATTAGCTGACAAAAAACTTGACCTGCAGGATAAGGTTTGATTTCAATTTTTTTTCTTAGAATATCAATATATCTTTTCTAAAATTTATTTCTAACGCTTCAGGAAAGTGGGAATGCTAATGCTATTGCACATCATCTTTTAGCGTGTGCTATTTTCCAGTCAGGTGTTTATGCGGAGGTTCTGATTTACTCTCATTTCGGCGCCTTTATTCTTCTCATAGTTTTAATCTGGTGATTTTTCAGTGTGACTCCATATTGTTAGAACACGAATTCGGAATCTATCGTTTGCATCCTAATTTGGGGATGACAGTTGTTCAACTTGTTGCTGAAATTGCTCTTGGAATGGAGAGGAAGGTCTTCAAATCGGTAGTTCTTTAGCAATCCCTTACCTTAATCAATTTTATTAAATAATAATTCTTTTTGAGAAAGTCTTGCCTGTAATCAAGAGTTACCTAGACAATGCTCTTACTAGTTCTTCGGTAGAGTTTGTTTATCTGGCGTTGCTGTTAAAGGATCGCTTTCCTGTAAGTCGACATATCACGAGTTTCTCTTTTATTCCCGCTTTATCGATTTTTTTCTGCCTTTTGAAATAAAAGCCAGATATTTTTTAACTTGTTATAGTCCTATATCTCTGCTTCTGTCAATTTCGTCCAGAAAGATGGAAGCTGCAAGTTCAGCGATAACGACCTCACGTTCTTATTGCTCACTGTTAAGGTTCGTCTTTTATCTGCCTACACTGACTAGAAACCTTCTACAGTGTTTTTTTTAGAAGTGCGACAATTCCTGTTTGGATTCGTTTCTCAAGTTGTTGTTATCTTCTGCTCGTGCTTCCGGCCAATTTTCTCTTGTCTATAAAGGTAATAGTTTTGTTTTGTAAGACATTTTATCGATACGTCATGGTCTATGGTTCTGTTGAAGTAATATTCACTATCAGACGACAAAATTTTCGGCTCTGCTTATTAGAACTGATCTTATCGGATATTTTTAGACGTTGTTGAGAAATGGTGCACCGCGGGAGATGAATCCAAAGTGCTTGAACGAATTTTTGACACTGCTAAGTTAACACTGTCTACTGGCGAGGGTGATCATAAGGAGGTTTTAAATTGATTTTTCATCAGTAGATATTCTATATAGTTTATTCTATTTAATAAACTTGTTTTCCGTCTTGGTTTTGGATGTGGTCGCAGTCTCTGAATATTTCAGATCCTCTCTGTCTTCTCTCCTTTTTTGCTGAAAAGGATAACACAAATCGCTCGGGGCAAGCAAAATGCTCAACAACGATTAATACGCGAGAAGGTAACGATATTCATGTTTGATCTTTCCATTTGTCGTTAACTTTTTTTCAAACCATTCCTTTTTCATTGCAATTCACTCATGATATATCACTTTTCTTTAGTATCCCTTGTCTACTTGTCTGTGTTCTTGTCATTTGCAAGATTTTTTTGCACGATTTTCACGGTTTTCAGAAAATGCACTTTTTGGGAGTTGGGTGGTCTAATTCATTCAAATCGTTCTTTCTCGAAATTTTAATTCCAATATTTCCGATACTTTCTGATACCTCTTATCTTCTTTGTTTGATAAGTATTTCTACCTGCAAATCTTACTTAAAGTTCTGTTATGCAGGATATGCTCCAATTTATTTAGCTTATCTCTTTCATAGAAGTTCTGCTCAATATTCGTCTAGTTGCGTAGAAGTTCTTTTCGTCAAGTTAGACAAACGTTACAAGTAGAGTTTTTGTTTCTCTTTGTTCCTATTTTTGCGATTGCATTATGATTTTCTTAATACTGAGATCAAACTTCAAGTGGTTGGTTATTTTATCTGAATTACCTCACTTTCTGCGTTGCATTTGTGCAAATTTCCTATTTTTCAAGTGCTCCACTCCAACTGGCACCTTGAAATGTTACTTTTTTCCCGGTAACTTATATTTTCCCCGGGGACTATATATTGAGTCATCGCATAGACAATGCCGTATTCTACATTATACTTCACTTATTTCCCGACATGAATCTTCATTTTCATTTCCCAACATTCAGTTATTTTCAAAGTTAAGATAAACAAGACTTTTTTTAGTCTAAAATGTACTCTCTTTCATTTTCTACAAATGTTCATTTTCTGGTAGAGTTTCAATGTCCGCTTTCTCAAATATTCTCAATCTCAAAAAAAAGTGCTAAAAACTTTATTTTATTTATTTACTTACTTACTTATACTTATGGCTTATATTTACTCTATTTATGTGCTGATCCTATCTTTATCCAATCTCCTAATCCTTGCTTTTTCATATCTATCACCTCACAATTGTAGGGAAAGCTAGGTTAAGTTTTTACATAAGTTGGGTGCTGCTTCTTGTGCTTATGTTTGCTCGAGTGACTGCCGTGTGTCAACAAATCGTAGACTTTAGTTATCTAGGCGAGCAAATTACATTTCATATCTATCTTTATCCACTCTTACCTAAATTTCGTCACTACCCTGCTAGTAATCACGTAAGAATCTTTGAAACAAATGCAAAAAAAAAATTGGAGCTATTTTCTGTGATTTTTTGGTTCTTCTTGTCACTCTCGTCACCAAAGGGTCATCTTATCATCCTGATAACGTTTCTTCTTTGAGGAAAGAGAAGTTCAACTACTGGAAGGAGTCTCTTGGTTTGGAGGCTTCTCTCCCTAGATCGGTGTGTGCAGCGAACGAGCACATTTCGCCTTGTTAATATCGGTTTCGTTGGCATTTTGCGTTCTTTTCTTCCGGATGGTCTCTTTGCGATGCACCCGTAATCATATATGTGATAGTTGGAGCCGGTGCTCCGACCGCCTTCGCTTTTGGATGTTTGGCGAAGGAGCCCTCTTAAGTTTTGGATGGTTGGAGAAGGGACATTCATCACTCGAGCTGCACCCCATGAGTCGGACCCCCTTCACCTGAGGAGAGTCTGGCTCCTCACTATCGCACCTATGTCCCGTAATATTATCATTTCTTTGGTAAAATAAGGGACTGTAATTAGTTTCTATTAATATCATATTGTTATGCGTTTAAATCTCATCTATTGACGACTCGTCGTGAAAGTGAAAACGATTTGCAAACCCATTTCTCATCGTTTTTTCTCCTGCATGCGTAATTTCTACGTCATCAGCGCAACGTTCTTTTATTCAAGAAAGCATTAGTTTGTTGCTGCTGTCAAACAGGTTTCATTATTACAAAAAAGCTCCGATTACACAACAAAAGCTGACTGATTTTATCGAAAGTCTCACTCGCATGGAATATGAATCATAATGTTTCAAAGGAAAAGAACTTTAGTTAAGGAATTGACTAGTCTGTACAGAAAAAATGTCCACCTTTCGAGTGGAGTGGATTGTTGGGGGAAAAAAGCATCAGCTGTGCTTCATTTTTTCCTCTTGCAGTAGTTTTTGACATTCCTCGGGTACTGAAAAAATGTTGTAGATTAGAGTGCTCTTGACGGGCAATTTTCTGTACGTCGAAAAAAATTCCTCTTCTGTTAGAACCAGTTCTAATAGTTCATATGCACAGATTAAAAAAGCTAAGAGCAACATTATGTCGCAGAGATTGATACACATATGATAAGATATGAGCTTAAAAAAATGTGTGAAACCGCTTCAACCGTCTAAAAATCTCTCAAAACATTTAGAAAACTTAATTTCTTAGGGTAGAATAATGAATATATTGCTCAACTCTATATTTCAAAAATTGTCTCTTTTCCTTTTGAGTTTTGACAGCGAGTTCTTATCGAATTTCTTGGAATTTTCTTGCAATAATAACTTTTGCCGGTTTTTCTCAGCTCAAAATCTTAATGAAATATGGTACAATTTAGAACGGAAATAAACTCTCTTAATTTTCTTTGGATGATATAATTTTATTCTTTTTTTAAGTTTTTCTAAAGTTTTTTTTCAGGGAGGGAGGGAAGGTAAGCACTTACATTAAATATTCACTCCATGTTTTTTTTTCTAAAATGTTTATTACTAAGTTATTGCTTGTAGGTCTGGGTTAAACCGGATTATGTCGTTCTGGACTTTTTGATTCCATTAAGTGAAGTACGATTTAAATGACGAGAGTTAATGAAATACGAATAGTAAATATAGGGCATAGCGGTCAATTGGTGTTACTCCTTGCAATTATCTTTCGGCTTTCACTAGAAATGAACTTCTTGCGGATAAAAACAAGAGAAAATAGGATCTGCGCCCATAATTTCGCTTCGGAGAGAATGAGCCTTGCATTAGTCTATATTAAGAAATACTCAAAAGGTTCCTCACGAAATCAAGCATGTAAGGATGGCATAAAGTAAAACTTCCAGTAAAACTTTTCTTTACTTCGTTTTCTCCTTAAATAAGAACACTTTTATTCTCAAAAGATGTCTTTCTTCCTGTAATTTACAATAAGTTTGCTATTAATCTTAAAATAAATGCATCATTTCGAAGTTTTGAGTTAGAATGAAAAGAAAATCCTGAGTGGAGTAGCCTCTCGCCAGAAATTTCGGTTTCGGTAATCTCGACCAGCCCATCGTTATGATTAAAATATTTTATTGTAGGATTTGGCTTATTTCCAACATGTTTTGCTTCCAAGAATAGGTCGCATTTATTAATAATAATAATCTATAATAATAATGTAAGAAGAATAACATTAGTTTGATAACGTAATAGAAGAGATGGTGGAGAATATAGAAAACCACGGACTACAGATCGATGCTTATCAAAACTTTGATTTATTGAAGTTTTCATAGTTTTTCATAGTTTTCAAAGTTATGTCCACATTCATTTTTTCTGTGATGAAATTGACTCACATTTTTTGCATTGCTGTTGGAGTTCTTCGTTCTCGACACAGTATTCGGTGTTTGGATCGCACTCGATCGTGCATAAGTCCAGCGTGGGGATCCATATAGGATCAGCGAACGGATCGCCGCCTAGGTGTGATGTAGTTCAAATAAAATGGAAATGATGCGGAGAAAACCGGACAACTCACATATTTTAGCGTTCGCGAACAGGAATTCCGCGTTATCTTCGGCGAATGTCTTCGATATGAGGATGGCGGTAAGAGTAAGTAGGAAGTAAGTGGCGAAGTTCGCCATATGCTTCGTTATGATCGACCGTGTCTACGACTGCGTTGGGGGTGGGAATACGATCAGCGAACGGCGGTCGTCCCGTCAGAGCAGTGTTCACGATGCTGTATTTTAGCTGTAAGCTGTTGACATGCGCTAAACGAAACGCGACACTCAGAAACCGGTAGCACATGCTTGATGATCTATGAATGTCATGCTGTGCTTCAGCGGCAAAGTGTTCGTTGTAATAGCACATCGACTTATTAGGTGAGAATAAAGAGCTGAGAAGCTGTATTGATGTATTGATGCGTTGAAGAGCTGTATTGATTGGCTGCCGGATATGCCATTCACGAAAATAACGCTATCCTGTGGATCATTAGTTAGTGGTGATTAAAAAAAATTCTTTTCATCCATAAATGCAGATTTGCTTTGGCCCCAGATAGTTTCGGTGATTTTTATCTTTCATATTTGTTTTGCGTTTTTATATTAACCACATATCCCTCAGGAATATTCTCGCCATACTCATGGATCTTCTCTAAATACTTTACTAAAACTGATCGATGAAGTTAATGGAATAGAACGTTCTCGTAAGAATATGGACTCTTTTTTGAATCAGCAAACAGCAAATATTGCATTCTGCTAAATTATTGGAGAAAAAAATACTAGAAATTCTTATTCATGGACTATTTTGAATAAATAAATGTTCACAAAATAATTTTCAAATTAACCACAAATTCCGTAAAACTGTGCCGTCGTAGGAAATCTCTTGGCGCTGCACTGTACGCTTTTCCGAGCGAGATTTTTTTTTCTTACGTCAAGCATGCATATTCGAAAATCGAATGGATTCATTGAATTCTTCATTGACTTTGATAATCTGGCCTCCTGAATTTTGTTCTAGATAATATTTTGGTTCTTTTAATCCTAATTAGTTCTCAACTACTCTCTGAGGCTTTTTGTTACATTTTTTTCTTATTGTGGTTGGAAGAATTGAGTCTTGTTTGAGGAAGAATTAGAAAAGGAAGCACACGCGATGTCATAACGTTGTTTTAGCCGTTGAGAGGGCTCGATTCTGCTTATGTTTGCGGACAAATCTATAATCATTTGCTGGATTTTGAATGATTCTGATTTTGAAAGGGGAGAAGTTCTGGTTCTAATGTGACACAGAGTTCCGAGGTGATAATTTTCAATGAACGCCATCCTTTCTTTGAGAAATAACTTTTCAAAGTGATATTACAGTTGAACAAACGATATAGCTAGTATATTTTTTAATTGGTGATGATTTCAAATTGGAGTTTTCGCACTGGTGATGTGGAAAATTTACTCGACTTTGAGCGAAACAATAAATTTCTGAAACGACAGCTCTAAACAGCAATTTTATCATTGTTCTCTTTGTATCAGCATTTCTTTGATGCACTTTTCGGACGTTTTCCTGAAGTTGGGTGAGAAGTTACAAAGGAATAATAATAATAATAATAGAAGAGAGTAATAATAGAAGAGAATAATAATAATAATAATAATAATAATAATAATAATAATAATAATAATAATAATAATAATAATAATAATAATAGTTTATATATAACACTAAATCATAGTTTTGATCATTAGCGGGCCGTAGCATATATTTATTTTGTGTTATTTTCGGCATTTCTTTCCCTAACTAGTCATTATTCAGTATCTATGTATATAGAGAAAGATCATCTGCTGTGGTTGTGGAGGGTTGTGGGGAGGGGCAGGAAATGTCGTAAGGAACTAATATATGCACGGCTGAGTATTCGTCTTATTACCGTCATTATCCATTAGAAAGCTGGATTAGATCAGTTTAACATGACCCGGTTAATCCTTAATCTAAGGAGAATTAAACAAACTTCGAAGAAATGTCGTAACGCATCCCATGACATGAACAGGTTTTTTGCTATAATTTTCTCGATATAATTACCATTATTTCTAATATGTCCCGTCTGGAATGAGTTGGTCATGAGCTTTAGACTTCAGAGTGCTGTGGTCGAAGATATTTTGTTGTTTTAATATAAAGTTTATGCGTTCTAACATTTACTATTTACGTCCATCCTTTTTGAAAAAGTAAATAAGTCTTTTTTTTGCTTGGAAGTGTTTATTGTTGCCTTATTTATGGACACTGCTATTCCTTCTAGATCACCGAGTTCTGCAAATTCACCGAAGAGTATCTGAGTGCTGTGACGGGTGATTCTGAACTGCTGGAAGTAATCGAAACGCTAGACACTTCTGAGAGTTTTGACTCACTGACTGGTAGCAATCTCGTGGATCATCTGGTCGGTCGGCTTAGTCGCGATGGAGTGGCGGAGTGGATCAAGGTGCGTCTACCTAGGGTGTCCTTACTCTGTAGCATGTAAAAAGAGGTCCGCTTCAGACGGCGGACAAGCGTTGGTCGCTCCGTCATGTATGTGCTGCTTTCGGTCATTGGAGTAATGAATCAAGAGTGGAAGTACTGAAAAATCTTCTTAAACGACCCAAATCCGAAGAGATACAATATACTGTAGGGAATTGTATAGATTCATTGTTCAAAATGAAGGTAAGAAACTTGTTTTCCTTTTTCCAGAACTTCAGAGATTATCCTGGTCTCCTGGTTACTTGTTATTTCTTTTTAGGTAAGAGCAGGTGAACTGGTGAATGTCTCTTTGATAGAAGGAGCCGATGAGGTATTGAGAAAAGTGACGGAATCGCTGTTTGGGAAGGACGTTGTCAAAAATGCAATGAAGAAAATGAACGGAAATCCGATATACAAAAGGTGAGAATGGAATTTCTCATTAATAGCACTTTAGAAAGTACTAAATTGCGTCAACTTCGTCAAATTTGCGTCAACGAATATAAAAACTTGAGATGCAATTCACTGTTGAAGTGAATTTTCCCTGCACATCTTGAGGTAAACTCAAAAAAAAAATTTTCTTCGCTTTTCATTAATTTTTTTTCTAACTCCAATTGGTTGGTATGTTAAAACATTATTTCTTTGTCCATATTTTAATATTTACTTCGGTTCTTCAAAAAAAAATTAAATTGAGATTTAAATTAAATTTAAAAAGGATTTATTCACCTATTCATTTGTCTTTTTGTTTACTCATTTGTACACTTATTTATGCGTCTTTATTTTATTTTATTTTTTTGAAATGTGGTAATGACTATCGGGTTTTACAAGATGGAACAAAACTATGGAAAGAAAGTAAATCTTACTTTTTTGCAAACCAGTTTCTAATTATTACTTTATTTTCAAATAATTCACGAAATCGAAATAACTGAGAATTTCTGTGCAAAACGTTTATTCAACTTTGACAGCAGCCTCTAATTTTTTTCTCCGAACTGATTTTGTTTTTCTGTTTTTTTTTAATGGCAAGTGTTCTCAACGTAGAAGCGAAGTAAGATTTTTGTTAAAGCTATCGACTTCAAAAAGTTTCCTTTTTACACTTCCCGTAAGAAGTGTTGAATTACCAGTTCTCTTTATTTATATATTTGCTTAGAAGGAAAACTCGAAGAGACTATTATTATTATTAAATATCTAGTTGCTGTTCGTTCATCTAATTATTTTGCTAGTGGTGCTTCGCATAAAAAAAAACCAGTTTCAAACCTAAAGTAGCTATTCCATCTAATCTAACTCTTTTCACTTATTTTTCCTCCCTTCCTGTCTTTACGTCGATCCCAGTTTATCTTGTCTTTCCAAAATTAATAAAAAAAAATTCAAAAATCAAAATCAAATACAAAAATCGCCACTTAATCTGGGCAACGCTTGTAGATCCTCCAGTTGATCATGTTGACGTCTATGCCTAGTACATCTCATTACAAACAAATTACATTTTTCAGTGTTCTTCCCGTGTTCTGGATGTGCTTGAAGTTATGGTCAAAAATAGCACCAACTAATCATATGTCAGAGGGTTATCAGAATAACGCTGAGGAGCTTCATATTATCGTGAAGGAAGGGGAAGAAGGCTTGAAGGTGAGCTGAGATGAATGAGACTTGATCTACACCTTGAAAAATCCCCGATCATAAGGAAAATGACGCTAATTTGGAAGAAATGCACGTCTTTGCTGTAAAAACTGGAAAAGAATAGGATTTTCTTTTCCTGGATAGAACATTAAATTGCCACTATAATTGTTCTCCATACTGTGCAGGTCCTTTTTGATCAACTTCTCGCTTTGCTCAGTCAACCGCTGAAATATCATCGTACTGTTGTTTATTACGTATATGTAAATCTATTATCACACATCAAGGAGGAACATGTTGCTCATATAATTGAGGTGAGTGAGTTTTTTTTTTCGTTCATTGCATGAATAACTGGGAAAATTCTTGTTGATAATCAGTTTTCCCCCTTCTTAGACATTAACTATGGATGATGATGAGTTGGTTGAGGACGAAGATAGCGATGAAAAAGCGTCTAGTGAGGAAGGTGAAGGTGAGTTACTCGGCAGTTTTTGTTAATAATTCATTCAAATTGAAATTATTTATTTATTTATTGTTGGTTTACTATTAGATTTCCATCCTTTGCTCATAAATTATTTACTTCGATTTAAATTAAGTACAATAGCACTTACCATCACAATTACTTATCCTCTCGAATTACGCCAGCAGTGAATTTAAGAGGATGAATTGGAAGTGCTCAGGGCTCTGTCTATTTTTGCTTCGGTGCATTACAAAGGTCCTTATGTTCTATCTATCTCTATATGGGGACTGACCTCGATTTTGTTTGTTGTTGGGTAATGTCGTCAGTTGGAGATGTTCAGGATTCAACCTTACCAGATAGTTCTTTGTTGATTAGAAGATGTTTGGAGGAGGTGATCCTTCGGTATTTGATGCTTGTTTTCTTTGACTCGCCTAGAGATCGCTGTTAGGTTCCTCATTTTGGTGTAAATATGTTATCAAAGGAAGAACGGGGGCGTTTCCTCTCTTTTTTTCTAACATTCCGGGTTCCACGACATTTGAGTTGATCATCGTTCGATGACCGTTCGAATGTTCAAATGTCTCAGCTCAAAGCGATCATACAGCGAAGCAACTATAGTGTCCTTTCTTTCATGTCCTATTTCCTCTCATATTTCTTCTATTTAGGTATGAATGATGATGAAGAAGAAGAGGAAAATGAATCAGAACTAGAAAGCTCCGATGAAGAGGTGACTAAGAAATTAAATTTTCATGTTTTTTTGCTGCATTTTCTTCTATTCATCCACAGGAGATAGATCCAGAAACGGTCAGCCGTTTGGAAGGTGCACTTGGAAAAGCAGCTGTCAAGCGGAAAGCTGATGCATTGGATGAAGAGGAGGTGATTTTGGTGCTTTTAGAAATATTTGTAAAATGTTTATGTTCCCATAAAAATAACTTGTTTTTTTTCGGGAAATTGAAGAAGTAGGTTTTTTTTTCGTAGTTTTCTTTACTATCTGCGAACTTTTGTTAATATTATGTAATTGCCTGATTCAGACCGACGCCTCGGAGGTTGGCGATGAAGAAATGTTTGCAATGGATGACCGACTCGCAGCTGCTTTTAAAGCGATGACTCCGAAAAAAGAAAAGTATGAGTTTTTATAGTAGTTTTTTTTTTGAATTTCCAACCACATTACTTTCCAGTAAAATGACTGCACACATGGCATCTGCTTTCCGTTTAAAGTTGGCGGATTTGTTGTTGTTTACGTTATCATCGCAGAACACTCCATCATTGGTTAAAGTGGTTCGTTTATATAGTTTTCCACTCGTTCTTTTCCTACTGGGAATTTTCTTCCTGTTTCATCTTTTCATCTTCCCTCCTTCAAGCATTTATATTTCTCTAAAGAGTGTATCTTTAGCATATGATGGTACCGTTATTGAAATTGGCAAAACTCCAACTGAAACAAGATGCTGAAGGTCATAGTTCTAGGAAGACGATTGGATTACTGAATATCATTGCTCGGTTGAAGAAGGTAATACATGAAATCTGACCTATATTTTACACTTTATGTTACTTTTTTCGTTCTTCAGTATCTTTTTTGAGCTTCCACTCCCTCTTAGTTGTTTGTCGGCCACGCAATCTGCATAGATTCCATTTCCGTGGCAATTTAGAACACCGAGATGCAAAATTATTCGAGCAATCCAGAAATTAAGTTATTTGTGCTGAAAGCAGCTGTAATAAAGGCAAACGCATAACGCTTACCTTAAGGATCAACATACTTCTATAGTATTTCTGAATAAGTTTTTCTTAATTTAATTATTTTTAATTTTTTTTTCAACGATTTGGTGACCATGCTTCTTTCTTTGTTGAGCTCGAATGGTGCATCTTTCGATTCCAGATACACACTGCTGATGAGGAAGTTGTTACCCTACTAGACCAACTGATTCAGGAAGGTACGGGGATCTCGAACCCCATTCTGGTGTCGTCCGTAGCTTCGTTATCCTCTTTCATAGTGAGTCCATCCCTTCAAATCTTCGTAGAAAGTCTTCTTTTCTCAAATTGTAACCTTTTTGTATTTTTTTTATTTGCAAAGAAAACTTTCTTTTTTTCGTGCTCTCTCGGAATCTCCGCGGATGGGTCATGCTCAGACACTATCCTGGACGCTTTTGTTGGATTATTCGAACGCTTTATGACTCAAGAGGACGGGTTGATTGGTTGTGAGCTGGCGATAGCAGCAGTTATCAAGCATCCGGTATCATATAAATCGTATACTTACTTCGAACTACCTACTACAATTCTTTTTGTTTCAGGAAGTGTTTGTGCCGAGGTCCAAAATGTTTTTGAAGGCTGGTTTCAATGCTGATTACCGGATATTTCGCAAGGCAAGCGTGAACCATGTTTTTTTTTCTGGAGCGAACCTTACTTTTTTAAAAGTAACCTCTTTTTTGTAGTAGTGTTGTATTTGTGTTTCTCAGCTTTTAAACGGCAGTCGTCGAATTTTAACAGGGCTGTTTATTTTAAGTTTTAGACTGAAGCCTTGTTGTGTCTTGCCGGTATGATGACCAAAAACGTCCAGAATAAAGTGTCTGTAGAGAAGTCCACGGTTAAAGGAGTGGCAAAATCATGTTCAGAATATCTCAGCGCTTCGGTAGCTGAACCGGAATCGGTGAGTTCAGATTTTTCGAGTTACTTGAAGTTTGTTCTTTCGAGGATTAGAAATTTTCATTACTAAAGTATGAAAATCAACCGCGCTCCTATTTCTGGAAGCTCTAGTTTCCTTTTTCATCTTAGTAACCTTCCCACTTTAGCCTACATGTCATAGATTCATAGATCGTTTTTTGGAGGAAAATTTAGGAGAAATAATTAGTTTTGATCTCCTTTTCTGTGAACTAGGAGCAAGAACTGAATCTTTTTATGTGAATGAAAATTTGTGTGGGGCTACACGTTGCGTTTTTTTTCGATAAGCGGAAATCTTCTCTTGGAAGAACACGTTCTTTCTGGATAAAGATTATGACAAATCGAATAGGTGTCATCTTTGAAGACGACGTGGGTACTCGATTGAATAGTCGAAAGTTCGAAAAATTAAAGATTATATAAATACGGGAATTGTCTATGGTTTTTCACATCAGTAAATCGTCTCCTATTCTGTTAATTACCAGATTCTGTACTCACCTATACTGTTAAAGCCCGGATTAAACGGAATTTCTTTTTTTTTAATTTTTTTTTGAAAATTTGGCCTTTTTGAACATTGGAGCTAAAGTCACTTTTAAAGACTTCTGACGTAACGAAATATATCTATTCAAAAACACATCTACTAATGATGTAATGTAGTAATATGTATTTTTTAGATTTTCTTCGTTCAATTATTTACTTCCAATTAATTAATTTTGTTAAATTGGCCTCATGTAGTTCTTTGAACACTTTCGCCGCGTTCTCCCTTTTCATTTCTGTAATTTCTGTGAAGCATCCAAATTTCGTTTCTTTAGTCCTTTTCTATTCTTTTTCTTGCTTCCTATTGTTGTCGCTCTAATCCCATTGTTGGGAAATCATCTTCTATGTATTAAAGGCATCACCCCACGAATCTGGTGTGGTGCGGGTTTCAGCTGGGTTATGCCTATACGAGGTCGTAGATTATGGAGAGGAAGGTGACTCCGTCCATTTCTTCCTAATTCCCGTAAAAAACCGCCCGGAAGATACGGCGCGTGCACAAGCTGGCGCGCTCCAATCGAACTCTTTGTAGAAAATAGCACGCCGGAACGCTTGAGGCCGTATCTTTCGGGCGGTTTTTTTTACGAGAATTAGGAAGAAATGGACGGAATCACCTTCCTCTCCATAGTCTACGACTCGGTATAGGCACAAGCCACCTGAAACCCGCACCACCCCAAATTCGTGGGGCGATGCCTTTAATAAGGGTTTTCGATAATTTCTCATATAAGCTTATCTTTGCTATAAAAAAACGCTAAAAATTTGTTTCTCGCCAAGAAAAACTATTGCAATTTCCATTCATTTCAGATCAAACCTCGCTTTTTCGCAAGTGTCTTGAAGTTGTTGTGGTCGACAGTTAGTGGAATAAACGAAGAATTAAAGGTAATTTTTATGGCATTTAGTGAAATCATTGCTTGAATGTATAGAATGAGGAAAAAAGGCGGAGCCACACGCCACTTTTTATCACTTCGGCCCGGGAGACCGTATTTTGCGTTTATTTTTTGCCGTAGGAATTCTCTCGGAGATTTTGATCCACAATATTTCGAGGATTTCATTCATTTGGAGATTATTTTAGCTGTCGCGTTGCATATCGCTATCCCTAACAATGCATGGTACTTCATTTATTAACCATTAATTATTATTTTGTTTATTTATTCATTTATTTGACCTTCTATTCATTTATTCATTTATTTAATAATTTGTGTTATTGTCGTTTATATATATATTTATATATATATATATATAAGCAAATGGTTGCATAATACTCACTTTTGAATGCTTTGTAGTTAATCGTTAATAAAATCTCTAACCACACTTCCTTTATTATCGTCCGGACTTCGCCTAAACAATTTTTTTTCTACCTCTTGAAAAAACAAATTCATCACAAGCCTTTTTTACAGTCACAGGGTTTTCTTCTTATTACAGGGTACGCTTCAAAAACATCTCGCATTGGAAGTGCTGAATGAGGATGAATCCAGGTGGAGTACGATATGTAAGAAGGTCAACGCTGCCTGTCAACAGGTACTATTTGTTCGATTTCAGTTTCTGCTCTGAAATGATTGGTTTTTTTTCCTCTTGGCACCGCACTTACAGTACTCTACAGTAGTCGATTCTCTTCTTTCGAAGTTTTTCGCTTGCAGATCTGTGGTAAATCTGCGGCACGTGTGCTGAGCTCCGTACAAAGTGCTCTAGAACAAACATAAACTGTTTCGTTGTCGTTGGAGATAATTCGCTGTTGACTCGTTAATACTCAAATTTTCACTATTCGTTGTTGTTGAAGATTGTTGGTTGTTTTGTTGTAGTTTGACATTGTTGTTGATGTGAATGTTTGATGTATATTTCATAAAGAAACGTTACGGTACGAAAAGATGTTGTGTTTTTGCTGAACCCTGGGTACTGTATAACTGTTACTGTCTTCGCAATCAAATATTCAACACGGAAAATTCCAGAGAAAACACTTTTCATTCAATATGTAATAACATGAGCATAATGGCGAAAGTGACTTGCAGGGCAGGTTCGAATTACGACGTATCACGTGTGATTTCTAACCATCTTTCGTTTTTATACTAATTAAGACTCTAAGAAAAGTAATACTTACAAGCTAGTGAAACTAGCAATATGTGTTCTGGATGAATCAGATCAACAAATAGTGATTAAGCAGTTGACTGGCGAACAACAGTCGAGCACCGATTTGGCAGTTATAGTATGCCGGGGGGCAGAGTTGGCGGCGATAAATAGCAGTTAATTGGATGGGAGCACTTGAGTGAAAATACCGTAATTGAAAGATCTGACAAAGCGGGTGGTGATTTTCTACACAGTGGAATGCAATCAGAAGTACTGAGTGTGAGCTAGTATTGGCAGCACGGCGATGAGCTTATGGCTTAACAATGAATGAAAATGCTTTTAGAAATAGTTCACTTCTTCGGCGGTTGTTGTTGTGAGCACCTCGTTTCGTCGTCGTTCGGTACCCGTTCGTGGATCTGCACCTGGCAGGAAATCGTGTGATTGTGCGACTCGTGTCACGCGATCGTAGGTCGCATGACCGGCATCTGATCCCTCAGAATCCGACTCGTACATGCCATGCTTCAAGAAAAAAAAAGAAAATCCAAAATAAGGTCCCGCCAAGCAACACATGAGATCTTTCAACTCACCGACGCCTCCCTCATATGACCAGCACCCATCGAGGATCCCACTCCAACGGCTGCAGCACCAGCAGCCGCTCCGCTTGAGCTGGCATGACGGAAGTGATCCGACGATGTCATAGCGTACTGCTCGGTGTCCGTCTCCAGTGGACCATGCGAAATTGTCTGCAATTCAATCGTAGCCACGTATCCAGGATTTATCCGCCCGTGCAACTTGACACACCTGACTCTGGCTGACCACATTGCCCATTTCATCTCTTACGGTGGTGGTCCGGATCTCACGTGTGGTCACATCGGTGGTGACCCGCCGTTCGATCTCCTCCAACGATCCCTCCGAGGAAATCGATCCGCCATCGTCCAAGTATGCGCCAAGTACGGCGGCGTTGTCGTGACCCATCATCTCATCCTAGAAATAGATTTTTGTAGCATGGAAGTTCTTTGTTGTTCCTTGTTTGTTTGTTTGTTGTTATCATGCTCTACTCACTCCATATCCTGGTTTCAGTTTGGCACGAGGGATCGTATAATAGTCCGATCCTAGGATTTCGCGACCGCTTGCGCTGCCATCACTAATTCCTCGTGCACCGAAACAACTGAAAAATTGTGGAAGTTTGGATGTATCCCGGACATCGGAAGCATAGTGAACAACGAAAGTCTGGATTTTTTTTTCGGATTCATAGGTGAAGCTATGGAAAAATAAAATAGAGATTCATCTCAAGGGACGACTTTTATAGATTCATATGAATTTATTTCTTACCGGCATCTTGCACAAAGATAGAGGCAGCATAATAGAGTAAGCAATAGGAATAACAAGGCTAAGATAGTCATTAGAATCAATCCAGCGTTTGAGGGAGCAACCTGGAAAGATTGGTTGGATCGAAACGAAAAAAGGCAGAAATGTAGGTCTTGTAGATCATTTTTTTTTTAATTTCAATTGTCAATAATCCTTTATTCTATCCTAGGCACTTTTGTTTCTATGCTTTCCTTTTTCAGTACCCCTACTTTTCAATACTAGGTTGAAAACACTCGGCGTATAATCTTAGAGAACGTCGCTAAAACAATTTTTTAATTCAAAAATTGAAAATTTCTACAAGGGTTACTTTGTTACTTTTTTATTACTCAATCTTCCCATCCAATTGTCCAGTGATGCAAAATGTTCCTTTTTGACGCTTTTTGTTTTGTAAAAAAAGAAGTTTAGTGGATTTTCTGTTTGATCTTCCCTTGCAATGCAGCAGCAGAGCACAGACAATTAAAATTCCAATTTACCTCACAGAATTGTCCTGAATAACCGTCCACACAAGAACAAGTGACATTATTCGTCACACTGTCATGGATACAATCACCATGTCCATTACATAAACCACATAACAACGCTGCACAAACTCGTCCTGGTTCAGATGGATTTCCATCAGTGTAACTTAAATGGGTTATTGTGAAATGATTGAGCGAAAAATAAAAAATAAAGAAAAACTTGTAGTCGTACCCATCGGGACAACGGCAGTCATATCCAGATTTCGTGTCTGTACATATAGCAGCTGCGCTGCAGTTGTGCAATCCAAGGAGGCATTCGTTGACATCGGAATGTCTCATACAGATCGCATCTCCCAAACCAGCCTGAATCTCACCATTTACTGAAGCAGCGCTGGTTAGCGCAACAGAAAAATTGATCCAGATGTTTATAAACTAAACAAAACCATCTTTTCATCTCCATAAATGGAAGTACAAAGAGAAAAAGAATTACATCCTTGCATCTCACAATGTTATTACTGTTTCAGGAGTTACACAAGTGCTCAATTCTATTTTGTGTAACAATAACAAAACAACGAAAATAATAAAGTCATGGCTAAGTTACTAGCGAACGAACGAACTCACCTCAGACAGTCGATCGGATTTGCGCAGATCAATAAAGCCTGGATTGCAATCGCACTTCGCCTTAAAAGAAAGTTGTATGCATGGAAATTACTGAAATTTTAAAGATCAAATGACCGCTCACTTGATCGTCAACATTTTTGCAAGTGGAGTTAAGTGGACAGAAATGGACATCGGAGCAATAATCAATAGTACAAACTGATCCTGGCACGGCTCCTTGTGGTGCAGCGTTCACGTATGGAGGAACACACTCGCATCTGCGAATTAAGCGTTTTTTTTTTATGGAAATAGTTTAGAAATGGCGCGGATGCAAGTTTAAGAGGTAGATCTGAGTCCGAGTCGCCTTACTTGTAAAGGTAATCCAGGTCTATACAACGAGCGTTCGGAGAGCATTCGTTCAGTTCTGGCTTCTCGCACTCGTTCACTCCCACATACGACAAACATTGTCGACCAGGACGAGCAGGGTTGAGATCTCGGTAGCCAGATGGACAAGCGCATCTGTCAATCAATATTCCCAAAACTTGTGCCAAACACAAAAAAGAGTACAAGAGAATGGAGAAATTAGCTGATAACCTAACTAAAGATGAAAGAGAAGGAAAGAGAGAAATGAGGAAGTGAAGTACTCACGAGTATCCTTTGCCGACAGGAGTGCAGACCGCGTTGGGATGGCAATCGCTCGAGTAACAGGAAGAGAATGGGTTCATTTGATCCGGTGAAATGAAAAGTTTAGACGTGCCGACCTGGAAGATGTGAAAGCTCGCTATAGATTCAGCAAATTGATTGTTAAGAAAAAAAGATTGATGAAGGAAAAATCAATAAGATGATATGAAAAAGGACCAGAAAAGGTTGCGCAAACGAATTCACTCAAAATCATGTTATTATGCTGATCAGCTCAGGCAAATCAATAAAAAAAGCTACGTATTCAACATGCCAAGATTCAAGTACAGTCAAACTTGGGCATGCTATCACGATCTCGACATCAAAAGCACGAAAAATAACAGAGAAAAAAATGTTCTCTCATTTCTTTTGGTGTGAAAACTTTCAAGACTATGATCACAGAGTAATGTAGACACAAACCTCGAAATTATTCTTCTTTTTGATGTATTCGATTAGATCTGTGAAGACGGTCGACGGTTCTCCAACGGAACCGCGTACAAAATGTGAGGTGAAATTGTAGAGAAGTCCATGGATCCATGACTGGAAAAGGAGATTCGATGAGAAACATGGAAATATTAACTGTTTAGAATTACGGTGAAAAAAGTGAATAATTTCAAGATTCCTTTTGTAAAATTGGATTGTTCTACACTTTAGGGGATATTTGGTCATAAGCGGGATTTATGAATTAGCTTGATGTTTATTGTACGTGTGAAACGGAGAATTTAGAATTACTGCAGTGATTTTCATGAATTTCTTGACAGCGAAAAAAAAAACCATTAAAACTTACGGCATTTCTTGTTGACGGTTCTTCGATGTCATTTACTTCAGCAGTGATGAACCCGTTATGCAGAGGTGTTTTGTTGTAACTTTCAGCGATTCCCGTCTCGAACCTGAACCATAAAATTGACTCGCTAATAGCCCAACAATAGATAACGATGTCTAATGTCTACTCCATGATTATTCGATAAAGTGTAATCTAATTTTCAGAAATAATTCTCTTGTCGTGCAAAGTTCGTTTGAATTCTCCGATGTGAACTTATCAGTTCAAATTTTTCAAAAGCAAAATTTTTCCTCAACATAGAAAGGTTTTCTTTTACTCTCCAACAGAAAGTAAGGTAATGAAATAGTATGAGATGAAATAAATAAATAATCTAATATTCTTCTGCTAATCAATACCTTCCACAAGAAAACGATCAGATTAGTAACGGAAACGATAAATACGATAAAATCACTAAAAAGTCCCCACGATCACATGGAGATCCAAACATACCTTCCAACAAGATCCTTGTGCTGCTCGTCTCTGGGATTGGCAATATTGGGAGTGAATTTGAGTGGATTGTGACTGTCTCGAATGACGTATAGTGGCAAATTAAAGGACTCCACCTAGGATTAACGTATTTTCGAATGGATGAATTCAGAAATTACAGTGATCCGCATCACTAACCACTCGGCAGGGACTTTGTGCGTCCTTTCTCTTCTGACCCTTGGGGCATCCGCATAGTTTTCCAGCAATACATTCTTCTCCTAAGGCTTCATTACAGAAAGATGATCCACAAGTGGCACCGTACACCTGATCTTCGACTCTGGGAAATTTTAGATTTTAATCTACAAACAAAAGATAATGTAGATGAAAGGGATGAATGTAAAAACATACTTGCAAGGATCCAAAAGAGCGAAGTCATCAGCAACCTTCAATTTATCAATACGTCCTCCTGTAGCAGTGACCTGAACTTATTTATTTGGAGATCAGTGAACTGCATGCATTAGAAAATAAGTAAATAGGTATTGGTATTTCAAAAATATAATAGTTATTCTGGTCTTTCAACGAAATCTGCATTGTATTCAATGCGTCTAAATAATCGGCGGTTCAAATAGTGTTCTACATTTAATGTTCAAATGACCGATTTCTTTTAAAAAATTTAAAAAAAGTGTGTGAGGTTTCCAGCGACGCAATGTCACAGTACCTCAATTGGCATTCATTCCCTAGCCTGTTAAGCCAATACCACAAGAAAAATTCGAGAGGATTATCTTTTATGCAATTTTTATTAATGCCCGGAGAATTACACTTACTCGAGCCGCGAACTGTTGGAAAAGCTTGCACTTGTCGACTTCTTCTGGTCCGGAAAGTTTCACAGATCCATTGATGAGAAGTCCACGATCCCAAGTGCTGTAAACGTTGAATTATCGAATAAATAATAAAATTCAAGTGATAGCATCTCTTTTTCGAGACATAGATTCTCTCTTTCATTCACCACACTTCCTACTGCTGTTCGTTTTTACAAGTAATCGGTTACACTTATCAGTTCTCGTCCCTTAAACTATTAATAATAATCATTGCATATAAATTTATTTAGTTTATCTGACTTTGAAACTATTATAAAAATGATTCAACCGTATTAGTGGAAAGACAACAAACAGTTTCGCGAGACGAATGATTTCATAGCCGTAATCAACCTTGAGAGAGCAAAAGAAAAGAACTGAAAAAACATAAAATTTCGGCAAAAATTCCTAAATTTTGAAGACAAAAATACTCTACGTAGCGCAAAACCAACGCTTATGACCTCATTCACTTCATAATAACGAATATTTTCTGATCAATGGCACGGATCTCAGCTGCAAAACATAAAAATTAGGACACATACCTGTTCTCGACCTTCGGATTTGTGATAAAATTGACATCTGTGGTAACGTAGCGCGGTCCAACATCAGTATGAGTGAACACATCACCGAGACCCTGAACAATCAACAATCTTCTCAAATACTTCCAAAAGATCAAAAATCCTTGCTTCTTCGTGAAACATGGATGGAACAGACCCATAGAAAACCGAAAATTTTGTACATTTGCATTTTTTTCTTGCTTTCGAATGTAAACACCCACCTTAACAGCTGTATCGACTATTTCCACATGTTCTGGACTAGTTGGCTTACTGTAGTCGGTTGAATACTGTAGCGGTTCTCCGTCAATGTCGATGACCCTGACAACAATTGGTACCTGAAATTCGCAACTTTGTTCCCTGCTGTGACCTCGAGAGGAAAAAAAAATAGACGGATTTAACCTCAGTTACTGGAATGCACTTGTCTTCTGGACTGGATCGGGATTCTCCAGGCCGACAACCACATTTTGATCCACCGATACACACCTAGAAATGAAATCATAATTTTATATGAATTTCATGGAAAACGTGGACATCAGCTTGCATTACCTCATGAAGGTCGACCTTACAGTGGGTACCACCACATGGAACGAGGTTCGGCGACAAGGTGGTTTTCTCTGTTTCTTGCGGATGATCAATGACGAGGCCTAACTCTTAGATGATTCAATATAGGAGACGCAACACAGAAATGTCTCGCTAATAGCCGAACAACAAGATAAATGTTGGACGACAACCAATTCCAAGCCAAAAAAATCGGTTTTGCAGTCACAACCTTATCTTGTTGTTACGCTATTAGCAAACCAACATTTAGGAACGAAAAAAAAGAACACACCTATGCATACTCTTCCGGTTTTTTCTGGATTTGTGTTCTCGTCAAAGAATCCAGGTTTACATTGACAGATGTATCCGTCATCAGTGTCGATACAATCAGCGTTAGCATCACAATCGTTATCTTTAGGATCAGCGCACTCATTGTACCTTTAAGAACCCGTAAATTTTCAATCTATGGTGATCCGCAGCGCTATCACCTACCTACAAACTCGTCCAGGATTCTCTGGCATCTCGTCCTTATAGGGTGCTTTGCATTGGCACTCATATCCATCAATGGTATCGACGCATAGCGCATTTTTGTCGCAATCGTTGAGATTTTCAGCAGAGCATTCATTGATAACTGGAAAGATTTTTTGTTCGATAATAGGGGAACGGTACAAGGAGAAGAAAGTGCGTCTGTTTGCTGTCGCTAGTCGCACGATCAGTGGCTCAGTCCTCTGAGGCACTGGTTTGCGCGTTTACCGCAGCAGCTGAATGCACGTAGCAATGAAATCCTCCTGGATTACAGCCAGAGTTTTGTCTTGTTTTCTCTTTTGTGTACTTGGAATGCACTTCTTCTCCTCCTTCCTCTGCCTTATTACTGCTCTTCTCTTTTCTCGGAATCTCCCACTCCCCTAACCAATCCAACAATCTGGCTTCTCCTGCCCCCTTCTCTCCTCCCGTGGCTCCCACCAGTCACCCGACTTCTCCAGAACTCGGCGGTCCAACCGGCCGGAACACTACATAGGGGCTCACTGGCTGCCCTAGCGCCTCATCGATTTCGTTCAAAGTTTCATCCCACTTCTGTTCCCCACAAGCTGCTCTCCGTCTTCTTAGCAAGGATAATAAGAATCCAACACTTAAGTAGTTCTATCTTTAATCATAATGACCTTATCACTTTATAGCTATCCTTAGTAAACATATTCTCTTCTTCTGAACTTTGTGCAAAGAAATCTACACAAAAAAATGAAAAAGAATCAAACTTACTGAATTTGCAGTTTGTTCCTGGATTAGCAGGATTCTGATCGTGGTAGTCTGGCTTGCACCTAAAGACACAAAGTAGGAAGATCTCACAATGGTAAATACTTTCAAGAAAAACTTGTTATACAGTATTTCGCCCGAAACACAATCGTCAGACAACATCTATGAAGTTTGAAAAATCTTGATAATTTCTTAATAAATCATTTCATTTGAAAAAAAAAACAGAGGATGGAGAACTTTTTCCTTGCTTCATTTCCTCATTTCAGAGAAAAAAGAATCAAGGACATTACTGATGCAAAAAAAAAATCTGCAAAATTGCTGCCCAACATAACGCGAGCTGTTATTTCTAATTTCTTTTATTTTTTTGCACTTACTTTTTTAGCGGTAGCATGTTTGGCTAAATAATGTACTTTTAAAATAGAAGACAAAGGCTTAAGAACTTGAAAAGAAAGAAAAGGCATAAAAAACATATTCGTGGGTTTGTTTTACTCTTAGCAGAATAATTCTTACAGTAATATACTCACTTGCACTCGTAACCCTCCTCTTTGTCGATGCAATCAGCAAAACGTGAACAGTTGTTCAGATGAGGCATCACGCACTCATTTACAAGCTAAAATTAGAAAAAAAAATAGAATCTCAAATCTACGAGAACACAATCCTAAATCAATTATGCTCACTCCGAAGCAATTCCTGCCAGGCTTTGCGGGATCCTTGGACATATCGCGACTTCCGATTGGGCAGACACATTCGTAGGAATCTTGGGTGTCCTTGCAAGTGGCTGCCGGATCGCAGTCATTCAGCGACGCGTCTAGGCATTCGTTCACCAGTTCACGGCATTCGCGTCCTGTATTAACAACGATGCAGTGCCATAGTAAATCTACTTAACAGTAATTTATGTTCAATCTGTACGCTTTCTGGATGGAATAAAACTGTGATAAAGACAGAAAGAAAATAAATGCACCTGGCTTGTCCTTGTTAGCATCCACGTAGCCATCACGGCACTTACAAGTATATTTTTCTGGACCGTCTACCTCTTCACAGACGGCGGCAACGTGACAATCATGTTTCTTATCATCGAGACACACTCGTTCGAGACATTTTCGTCCTATAAATGGAAAATATGGTCTCAGTATCAACCATTCTACAATGGTGCAAAATTATGATCTATTAGGTTCCATCATTACAAAGAAATGCATTTTTCAACACCTTGCAGATGATTGCAACCCCATCATAGTGACATTCTCTGTCTTTAAGTTAAAGAGTAAAGTTAAGCGAGAGTCACGAGAATCCAGACGTCTTTGGTAAATTCTTCAGAAACACAACGGAAACGGCACTGGAGATTTTTGAATGGATGTACGAGTGGTCGACTCCAGACTGACGATTCTCAGGAAAGCTCGGGATTTCAAGGATTTCAAAGCCAAAACAGAATTGTGTTAAAGAAGGAGCAGGAAGAACCAGATAGCTGTTTCTGGTCTACTCTGTGTTCTCAATCAACTAGTCGCTGTAGTCTCCTGTTTAGTTTTGACGTCGTGGGACCACTTCTTTGGATAACCGTCCTCAGGTCTGCCGTCTTTTGCTGTGTGTGGGTCGGAGACGAGGGAAGAAAAAAAAAAAAGAAGTGAAAAACAATGCCAAGAATGAGATATTGATATGAAATGTGATAGAATATATATGGATATAATATGACAGAATAGTTCTAACAGATATGATAGAATGAGATATATTTAAGAATGAGCTAGTGGGATCTGATAAGCACTGTTAACAATTTCAAATCCCTTCATACCAGCCATTAACGCTACTTTGCACTATGGTCACCACTTATTTCACAGCAAAACTAGCTGTACTTAAATTACTACATCCTGATGCCACAACATACAACATACATGCCGCAAAATTTTACAGAAAGGCATTTCAAATCAAAATATCATGTAATCGGACTCACCAGTCCTATGAGGCAGAGGGCTTCGATCTAGGAAACCGGCCTTGCAGACGCACTCGTAGTCATTAGTTCCACGTTCAATGCATTGTGCATTTTTATCGCAGTCATGACGACCGGATTCACAGATTTGGTTTACTAAATAAGAATCAGTAAACAAAATTTGCAGAATGAATTCCCACTCCAACAGAAGTGCAGATTTATTAGAAGTAAGTATAGAAAAGTAAAATTTCACTGCTTGCATCTCAATCAGAGAATCCTGGATATAAAGAAATCATTACAAAGTGGTTTTCAAAGGTCCTGAACGGAATCATTTGCGATATATTCATTAACTGCACTGGTTTTATGCTTAAAAGCCACGTAGAGCTGATTCCTGCGTGCATGGACGTCTGCGATAGATGTGGTGGAAAGGGCACGCGATAAATGCACACAGTATAGATCTCGGATTTGTTCAGGCGGGATTTTCTCACAATATAATTTTAGTTTTTTACTAGAACCTCTAATAGTTTTCAATTTATCGTTGCAGGAACTAAAAACGAGTAAACAGAGTACAACTGTCAATGCCGAAGTGATGGAAACTATAAAAATCCTACAAATCCAGATGCAAATACTTCTCTGACATTCACACAGTAACGTTGCGTTATAACTCATAAACATTAACGACGGCAACACTGTGAAGTAATTGTTCTTATGAAAATATAAAGAAACACTCACATTTCCTACAATCTCTTCCTGGATTCCTCAACTCATCATGATCAACGTAGCCTTCTTTGCACTGACATTTGTAAGCGTCACGAGTGTCTGAAATTTCAAGAACCCTTCTAGGCTGAGTGAAATTTTTTGAGAGAAATTGTAGTTTATTAAAGAGAGAGTGGAAGGGGAATAAAAACAAAATAACGCCAAAATGGAGCAAAATTCCACAGCTGGTTACTATAGCAAAACAATCCACAAACCTATACAAATTGCGTGTTCATGACAGGTGTTAGTGGTTTTCGAAGCACACTCGTCCACAAGGGCGCGGCATTCCAAACCAGCAAAGACATGGATATTCGGAGAGACATCCACAAATCCTTCTTTGCATCTGAAACAATTAGTCATCTAACTTTTTCTAATAACTAAGGCAACGGTGAGAACGACACCTGCAAAGGAATCCATCAGCCAAGTCAACGCAGTCGGCGTTCGCCGAGCAGTTGTGTCGATTCTCGAGGCATTCATTGCGAACTGCAAGGAACAAAGAAAACTAGTAAATTTGTGGAGTGATCTCTTTGCATGAGAACTTTCAGGAATTGTGAAAAAACACAATAATGAATCATGAAAGCACACGCTAAAAACTCTTAATTAACTGGAAACTTAGTGCTTAAAGTTCTTACTTAGCTGAGAACCTAGTGCTTAAAGCTCTTAGTTAACTGAAAACTAACGCTGTGTGCAAACTCGTCCAGGCTTCTTTGCTGGATCCGGTGACTTATCCAAGAATCCGCTATTACAGGTGCAGATGAACGATTCGTCTGTGTCAGTACATCTGGCATTAGCGTCACAATCATGAGTACCAGCCGAACATTCGTCAATCACTGAACATAACTCATTATTTCCCGAACCGCTTATAATTTCTGGATTATTTTCTATTATGTTCAAGTTTCAAGAGAAGAAGAGCAAATCTGGAGGCAAATCTGGATTTTATGCAGTGTAGCGGTTGGAACTCATCATGCATTACCTATGTATAAAGTTTATTACACCTGACTTTAAATCAAATTACTCCAGTCGCTTCAGAAAAGAAAAAAAAAGGAAGAAAAATGTTCTCCAAAGTTTGAGGCCACAACTTCGTAGCGTATCGTCTGCTACAGTAACAATAACCGCACTTACAATTACTAGTTTTTAAACAAGATGCTTTTACTAGACAAAGTAAATGAAGAAAAAAAAACTCACAGCATATCTCAGTGACTGGATGTCTCTTGTAGAAATTTTTGGTGTCGCATTGGCAGGTGTATTCACCACTAAAAAGGAAAATCAATATTACAACTCAAGATTATGATTTCCAGAAGCACACAGTTTACGAAATTACAAAGAACAGGCGTCTTAGAAAGAGAGCATTTCGCGACAAGACCCAATTGGCACGCATTCTCTGCAGAACTCGATGACTGAATTAGCTCATGTTTTAGATGTTGATCTTTCGCTAAAACTTTTCCAAGAAAGTATAGTTGTAGTTGTATAGTTGGATCAAAACATGAACATAAAGACATGAAGCATGGACAGCGGCTGCGCTCGTAGCGGCGTGGTGGAGCGGTTGGGATCGTGTAAGGATCCTCGCTACCCCCACCTATCTTTGCAGTTCATCATGGTCCCAGCTCGATTCCAACCCTATAGATTATAGATCCCGATCACCAGCTTGGCCTCACTCAATTTCTCCTGATCGTCCTAAGAAAAAAACAACGTGGGAACCGCTTCAATTCCCGCGAGGTTCATTAGGAAGCGTCATTCTTGCACACGCTGTGGTTGGGCTCAAGAACATTTTCACTGGTTTTACTTGAATAAGGTTCTGAAGAGACCTCATCGATTTTCGACCGCTCGCTCGGGAGAGGCGTACGTAGAGACGGTGCGTTCTAACGTATTTCGTAGGAGTTAAAGCGGTTCCCACATCGTTTTTCAGGACGATTAGGGGGAATTGAGCGTGGCCACGCTCATAATCACAACTTACAACCGGAACTCTACATCACAGGAACCCTAACATCGCTAATTTCTGATGATCTGGTGCCTTTATTCTGGATTTCTAATAAATAGTCAACAGATATCGTGTTTTGAAGTGATAATTACATTATAATAATTATATTCCAAATTATAAGACTCACTTATCGCCAGGAAGACATTTCTCCTTCTTCCTGGCATCACAGGAGTTTGGTATCGACGGATCACAGGTTCCAGGTGCCTGACATTTGTCTGACTTAGCATTTCGAACGTATCCAGAGCTGGAAATTTTCGTTTAAAGGAAATGTTGTGAGAATTAATCGAGGCTCAACAAACGAACAGAAAACAAACAAACCTGCATTGGCATACAAACTCTCCTCCAGGCCCTCGGATACATTTTGCGTTCGGTCCACAACTGTTCTGTTGTCCTGGATTACATTCGTCGGTGGATTCCGATGTGGGAGGAGTTCCGATCTCTACAGAATTACGATTTTTGATGTGAAATAGGTAGCTTCGCTTAGTAAGAAATGATGGAATACGCACTGCATGCTCCAGTATGTGGATCCCTCCATCCAAGATCTTCAGGACATGTGCACCGCCAATTCCCGAATGGCGTGCGCTCGCAGATTTCCGGATCCGGACAAGAGGTGGCGATTTCTGGATTGCACACATCGCCGCCGCAAACCTTAGTGGAAGACGATCAGCAGACGGTAATCAGTCAATAAAACGAATCTTATGGATTGTACCTTAGTAACTGGATGCAGTTCGAACCCATCAGGACAACCGCAGGTGTATTTCCCATTCTTCAGCATACAAACTTGGTTAAGAGCTCGATCGCATCCGGTGTGAGTGTTAGGATCGCATGGGCCTAAACATTAATAAGAATAATTGTCGGATTATTAAGCGCATGGAATTTTAATGGTTCCCAGACCTGTAGTAGGTTTCGGAACTTCGGTTTGTGGGCACGTGACTTTCTGGATGGCACTTCTCAAGCGAGTGTTCAGGTCCTCGAACGCATTTACGTGGAAGGTTCGATCCTTAGCGCCCGTAATCTTAAATGCACAAATACTTTTCAGTGTAGACTTAGTGTATCCATGATATTCAGGATATCCAAGATATTTAGGTTTTGATGAATGTACGTGGTGAGTGCAATTTTTTTTCGGTCCCTCATGTTTTTTTTTTAAATGAACAATCACTAATTTGAACTAATAATGTGATAGTAATGAAACCACCTCTTCCAATTCAGCTTGAAGCACGTGATTTGTGACTCCCACAGCGAATAGTTGAATATTTTGTCTGCGAGCGTCAGTGGCTGGGATGGTGACATTATCCTGAAATATCATCGATGAAAATGTGAATGAAATCAGCTATTTTCTTCAGAAATCGGGGCAAAGTTCAATTGTTGTTAGCAAGTTGCATCAGTACCCTGCCACATACGGTGGATACGGTGGATTCCGCCAGGGATTCGCTGCGGGACGCGCGATAATGATCGGAGATTTTTACCCGAATTGTACGTATAGTGAGTATCTAGTTTGGATGACCCTTCAGTAAATCCCGCAAAATGAGCCCTTTTTCCGGAAAATGTTCTCCTTTTTTTGAAGGTTTCGGGTTCGAGTCAGACCGGTCAAATAACTGAATTCTTCTTTGTTTTTTTCTTTGATCCGGGAGAAAAGAAAAAGTCCCCGTACCTGGCTCCTTCCATCCGTGATCACAATACAGACTCGGGCCACCCTCTGCGATAGCGGTCGTGCCCCTCGTTGTTCGCTGAAGGCCTGGCTGGCGACGTGCTCAATGGCCGCTCCGGTTCGAGTTAGACCCGTCAAATAGCTGAATTTTTCTTTTTTTTTAGTAAAAATAATTTTTACATCAATTTTATATGAAAAAATGTCTGAGAAACACTAAGTTGACTATTAAACCCTGCTATTATTAATTGACTAATTATTAACTATAACTAATCAATTAATTATTAACTAATTAACATTTTTTTCTAAGCCTCTAATTTTTTCAAAAAAAAAGAATTCTATTGCGATCTAATTCTAAGTGATTATTTTTACTACTTTCTCAAGAACCTTACTCTATTCCACGAATTCCATCGTGAAGAGATTTGCTGTCCTTGTAGTCGTCCAGACCAAATTCATGCCTGAAAATTTTTAACGTAAACACGTGTAAATTTCTAATATTTCTTCGTTTCCAATATAAATACATGGTTTCATCGAACTTAAGGGGAAATTTTTTAGTTTAAGTTTTTTAGGTTTAAGTTTTGTTTTTTTTTTAATTTTTTCAGTTGTATGCATAGAAATTCAGACTAAAGAGAATTCAGTTTATGAGCTAAGGGAACCTGTGCCGAGAAAAGTTGGTCGGTCCCATGAGGAACGGAGTCAAGGTTTCGAGTGAAAAGAAATTTCGGATGCAAATTAACGTAGTTACGCTTCGGTGTCGAGTCGTATCCACAACTACGGAAAAGTTGAGATCTCAAAGAAAAACTAAATCGAAGGCACCTAATTTGATCGGAGTACTGTACCACCGAAACACGGGTCTTGTCCGGTGCGATATCGAAAAGTTCCGTAAATTCGGCGAGGAATCTCAGCACCTGAAAACGAGTCCAATAAAAATACTAAGAATGAATTGAAAAAAAAAAACTTTCTTCTATCTATAAAACATTTGTAAAAGAAGGACCGCAATACAAGTGTGTGCCACAGTCACCGTAACCTATGTTGACGCGGACGACCGCGACGCGTCTGGAGTAACTCGCGCGACCTCGCCAACTGATAAACACTCCTTTTCTTGTGCAGTTGCGCTCGAACGCGCGTCGCGGTCATTTGAGTAGACATAAGTACCGGACCACTATATTTGTCAAGTACGAGAGATGAATACTACATTACCTCCAATGTATAAGTAAAGTAAATGCATGGAAAAAAACTACATAGAGTTCCGTTAATTCTTTAATAATTTCCCCCATAAGAAATCTTCACCTCAGTCTGGAATATATATGATCCAATTGATCCCGATCCATCGATCAAAAACACCAGATCGGTGGCTTGTACAGGGCTGTAACCAAAAATTTCGTTAAATGACCAGTGCAGCGTAAAATCCGCACAACTGACCAAACAGTGCTAAGCGTGCAAACTCGTCCAGGTGCGAGATTTGCGTTCGACGAGACGTCAACGTAACCGCTGAAGCATTTGCAGGTGTAGCCATCGGGCAGCTGGACACAATCGGCGTTCTGATCACAGGAATTGAGGGACGAGTCGGAGCATTGGTTAGCGCCTGCAGTACGGTAAATTATAAATTTATAAATTAATTAAATCATAAAATGTTAATTAATCAATAAGTAATTAAAGTTCAAATTCAAATTCAGTTCAAAAGTTCAAATTCACAATAAATAATTCGAGTTAATTGTTCTGTTAGATTATTTAATTCACAATTACTTCACATCTGGGTCTTCACTCCGAGACTTATGTCCAGGCGACCGCGACGCACGACAAACGCATGCGTGGCGGTCGCTAGGATGAACCTAAGGACTGGCAAGCACATCTGTTGTCTTTTCGAAAGTATTTCTATAGTTCTGAAGTTCTAAACATTCTCTTAGCTCTACTTCACCACACTACACCATCCTTTAGAAAAAAAAACAGGAAGAATCTATGGATTGTTTCCTGCTGACTTTATATTTTTATATGAAGTATTATTTATTTTACATGTTTATTTGTTTGTTTATCTGTCGGAACACCATCTCAACGCTATGAAAGATCACCGATCGCAATCAATTCGTTGTGAATCTCACCTTGTGAGCATCTTCGTCCCGGCTGGAGGCTGTATCTGGATGAAACATCCGTGTAACCCATCTTACATTTGCACATGTATCCTTGTTGTAGATCTATGCATTCCGCATACGGTGAACAATCAGCGGTTCCATCAGCGCATTCGTTAATTACTGAACGAAACAGTGCTTTTGTGAAAATTACGTCAAAACATCAAAGAAAATTCTGGAAGAAAAATGATCACTTTGTTGACATTTACGTCCAGGAAGATGGTAGGGATCCGGTGAAACGTCGATAAATCCTGCCTGTAATTCACGGATGGATCTATTCAGTGATGTTTGTGAACTCAGCATTCTATGTAGAGAATAATAGAATTTTAAAAAAATGGGGAAAAATTCAAAATCACAAAAAATAAAGCGTAATCGAGGGGAAACAGGCAAAAATTTCATGAAATATACATTTTTTTTACTGTAATACACGCTGGACTGCTATAATACACTTATTTAATTTCTGATCCTTAGGATTATCTATAATCCCAGTAATTCCGCCTTGGAAACTCTCTAAAAGTATTTTTTAAAATTTAATAACAACTCTTTCTAGTTGAAAGTAAGTTGAAAATTGATTTTCGGATTTTTTAAAGTCATATTTAGGACTTTTGGTCTCGTCGGATTTACATATATGAAATGTCTAGATTCCCTTATTATTTTATTTTATTTTATTTTATTCTGTTATTCAAAACTCAAAAATTTTCCGGGATATTCGGTGATCAGAAGCGTCCTCTGGATTTTTTCATGCCTTTTCTTTTTCAAAAAAAAATTCACTTGCTATTTTTAATAAATTTTATTTCGACTATCCTGCGCCAAATCCTATTTCGATTTTCCTACCTTTTATTTCTTTCTATTTTTTCTCTTTCTGTTTCCTATTTTCTCACTTTTGATCGATTTTCCCACCATTTTTTTTAGTCGAATGATTCGTCCCCTAATATTTCAGGAAGGAAATATTTTGAATTTATTTTTAGGTTTCAAACAGTTTTCAACTAATCATTCGTATCTCTGTTCGTACTGTTCGTACGAAGCCTTTCGAAGTACTATACTACTCAGAAACAAACGAAGTAATTCTGCTAACATTTAACTGTTCTCTATTAACTAATTTTTTTCCCCAAGAAAAGAATTTTCACGAAAAAGAAAACTCTTCGCTATTTTTACAACTTTGCAGCTTGCCTCGAAACATTAAATCGTTCAAAACTGATTTTAGGTAGTGGTTTTTGAGTGGAACAAGCACTTACCTTACACTGACACTTAAATCCGTCATAAGTGTTCGAACAGATCGAATTTCTATCGCATTCATTCATTCGTTCGCATTGTGAGAACACTAAATTGGAAACTCTCAATAAATATTCGTTTCAGGACACCTCATCTTTTTACTGGATATTCAAAAATCTTATCTAAAAAAAATTCTACTTCTCCTGAGGTGTTGAATTGTCAAAATTAAAAAAAAATCATAATCTATCTATACGGAAAACAATTTATTTCAAAATATTCTGGTTTCATTGCAGAAAAGGAAAATTTTTTGGATTAAATTATTCCTGTCACTTGTACAAACTCAAGCTTATGCAAAAGTGGACAAAAGAGAACTCAGAAATTTAGTTTTCTTTTTAAAAAAATTTTTTTAGGACTCTTTTTGAGTTCTTGAGGGTAAAATCCAGATCTTGAGGGTAAAATCTAGAAAAAAAAAACATCTCATGTCAACAACAACAAACATGCCCTTAGGTGATAATGATGATCCGAACGCACCTTTACATTTCCCATCACGTTGTTGAACAGCTCCACGTTTACACTGGCAAACCATTTCACCTTTCGCGTTGAAACGACATTCCTCGTTCGGCCCACATTGTTCCAAACTACTGCATTGAGGCTTAAATGCGGTAAGAATTTGATTCCCTTTGTTTACTTATTTATTTGTTTATTTGCTATGCTGTTGTTAATGTAAGTTACCCCAGCTGATTTTTCTTCCACGATCAGTTCTGGATAGAATGGATAACATAAATGTTTTAAATTCTGTTTTGTTTTTTTAAATGTTTTTTCATGTTGTTATGTTGGTTTTTTTATGATTTTGAAAGTTCCATAAGTTCTGGATAGAATGGATGACAATAGGTGAAAATCAAGGATTTGAGATGGAAAATGTCAAAAACGAAGAGTTTCAATCTCAAAAAAAAAAAACCAACTTTAACAAATGACTTTAAAATACAACATTATAATTTAATTGTAGTTATATGAGCAAAAAAATTTCATACAGTTAGAAAAATGGCTGATATGAAGGGATTTCTAACTACCTGTATATGAAACTACGTACATTGCTTATTTTTAAAACATTTACACTTGTTTTTAAAAGTAAATTTTTGTGCTTAAATGTTTTTTCTTCAAATTTGTTTCCTTCCTCAAAAAATTTGACATTCTATGACTTTGTACGAGACGAGCTAGAGGAGAAAAAGAAATGTCAACATTTTCAAGTTATCCGAGAGAGAAACGAATAATTACAAAAGAACTAGCAAATCTCGTGGATTTTCACCCAGATTCCTCTCCAAAATCCATTTATACAGCATTTATAAATATTTTTTGATTTAAAAAAATCATATCACCTGTCTACTAGTTTGTCCATAATGTTCTGGGGATTTTGGCCTATTACACACTCTTCCTGGATAGTGTACAATATCCGGTGAGGCATCAACGAATCCAGGGCGACATCTAAACTCGGTAGATCAATTCGCGCGGAATGAGATCCACTATTTTCGAATTAGAAGATTGAAAAATTCCTCACTTGCACTCATAACCCTCAGCTCGGTCGAAACAGTCCGCATTGCAAGAGCAATCCGCTTTCCCTGTGGTACATTCGTTCACCACTTCAACGCACTGAAAATTACCACGGCATTTTCTAAATTCAAATTCACGAAATCCTTTAAAAAACTGGGAACCGAAAACATCAGGAGAAATAAAATTCCAAAAGCAGAGAGCTATATAAAACAAGATTCTGAATTTTTAGAATTATTAAGAAAACTGTGAGAAAAAAAAGAAAACTTTACAAAGGATAAGAGAATAGCAGAAGAAGATGATGTTAAAGTTGCTTCGAGAAAATAGAAGCTGAAAATCAAGAAAAATTCCAAATAAGAAGAGCTAAAGAACTGAGTGCGTTAGAAACCTCGGAAGAATAAGGGCAACTAAAAAGTGCGGACGTCAAACAAAAAATATTGATGATGGACGAATGTTAGAGAAAAAGACATGAATGTATGTAAAAGAAGAAATGATACGGACAATAAAAATAATAGAGGAAAGATGAGTAATGATATGATGAAAAGACTATGAGGAATAACACCTAGAACTTCATGAATAAAGAAAGAAAAATGAAAAAGGATCGTGAGGTAAGAAAAGAGGAGAAAACCCAAAGGAAAAGAGGAAATTTGAGCGGAGAAGGGGAATACAAAAAAAGAAAGATTAACAAAAAAAAAAGGTTCAGAGAGAAGCGAAAAAAGAATTAAACGAATAAAAAAGGAGAAGTTAAAGAGAAAGACAAGGAAAAAAAGAGACGAAAAAGAAGAAGAGGACAAAATTTAAGAGGAACAAGAAGAGGAAGCAGAGAAAAAAAAAAGAAAACCGATAGCCATAAATAGTTGTGATGTCTGAAGGAACCAAAGGGACCGCTCACCTTTCTTCCTGGTAATTTACTGACAGATGACGAGATGTCAGCAAATCCCGGCTGACATACACATTGGAATCCTTCCGGAGTGTCTACGCATGCAGCGTTAGGGTCACAATCGACACCGTAACTGAAAAGAACTTTTCAAATTAGAAAAAAAAGAGAATAAATAAAATAAAAAATTGGAAAAAAATATGAATAAAAAGATATAGAATATGAATATGAATAAAGAATATGATTAAAGAGATATATAAAAATATGAATAAAAAGAGAACAGAACACACGTTTGCTTCTGACTGCATTCATTGCTCGTTTTCTGGCAAATTCTACCCGGTTTATTTGTTCGATCCTGCGAAACATCAGCATATCCGGGCTTACACTCGCACGTGTAGCCTTCTTCCTAGAGTTTTTTTTTAGTTGAGAAAATTCTTAACGCTATAATTGTGACTTAATCGGGATACTGTAGCGTACGGACCTTATCGATGCAGTTCGCATCCTTGTGACAGGAGTTTAAGGACGGCCGAGCGCATTCGTTTACCCAAAGACATCGTCCATCACGCAGACGATTCACACCCGTAGGGCATTCGCATCGATATTGACCGTTAGCGAAAACGCAGACCTTCAAAATTCAAATCGTTGGCCCTTGTCAGAATTCAGAATTGGTCGAATTACGGTCGATCGAGTTGAAGTATAAGTGAGAAGTTATAGGTTTGAATACAGAAAATTCACACATACCTTCATAATTATATGTCCAATTTTTTTTTTTGGAAAACGCAACAATAAAAAATGCAGAAACATAAGATTTTTCAAAATTTCTGGAACTTTCGCCTACTTTCATACACACTTTTTGAAAAACTGTTCAAATACATTTCTGGTTTTTTTCTAAAATTTCTCATGTTTACTAAGTGAGGAATTATAAGTTTGAACAGAGAAAATTCACACATACCGTCAAAATTATGTTTTCAATTTTTTTTTCGGGAAATGCAATAATGGGAAATAGAAAAAATAAATTTTTTTCGAATTTTCCGGAACCGCCTACTGTCATATACGGTGTTTGAAAACTATATAGATACATTTCCAACTTTTTTTCTTCAAAAATTTCCCATTTGTACTCTGTATCCGGTAAAATTTCTCCGTTCCTAGCAAAAAGTGAAATGTTTCTCCTGGAGAAATTTACCTCATGTTTGGCTTGACTGCATGACAGCGGGTCGTCGACTCGACATTGAAGATTTGATGCTGGAACGAGAAAGTATACCTATTATGCACCATACTATATTACATACATACTATATACCATATATATTGTATAAGTGTACCTACTATACTCTATTCTTGTAGAAGTAAAGTTTTTTTTTCCTTTTTTTCGTAGTCTTGAATAAAGAAATTTGAAAAAAAGGGAACTTGAATAAAGACTGTGGAAAACATAGAGTTTTTCGGATAGGTTCTGATTTTTGAAAAAAAGCAGTTTTTTTTGCATGCGCCTCATTTGTAGAGGTTGGAAAAATTACTGATAAACGTCCTATCTTTTTTTTTTTCAAAAATTCAATTCAATGCAATCAAACTAACGTATTCCAATACGATGCTCTTTTTTGCCATAGAAACTCGAACTCCTTAATCCTGTTCCACTTTTACAAAGAAAAAAGAAATAAATTGTTGGAGAAGACGAATTTGCGACAGAAGTTATGCTACTTTCTCAAAATTAGAAAAAAAAAGAGCAGGAGAGGGAAAAACACAGACCTAAATGAAATTTTTTTCCTAAAATTCTGCTCTCCACAAATTTCTAATATTGATGTAATTGCACAGTTACACAAAAGACATCAAAAATGTCGTTATTCCAATTAGGATTCAGAAAAAACGATTTAGATTAGTTAGTTTTTTTCTCTTGTTGAGAGAGAAAAAAAGAAAAAAGAGGAAAGAATAAAGTGTAGAGAAATAAATGTGTGTAGAAGAATAAGATGTAAAAGTGGCACACAATTCAATTCTACAATGGCGATGCGCCATGGCCAAATTCAAAAAAAAAGATCGAATATGGGACCTAAGTTCGAGCTGTTTTTTTCCCTTTTTTTCTCTGGTTGACCTTCGGCTTGGAAGGCTCTTCTAGCTTTAAACAGCATAGTCTACATTTCTACCTGCAAACACAATCATAAATCAGGTTCTCTACGATCAATACGACATGTTTTTGGTGTTCGTTCTGTAATTGCAGAACAGACATTTGTGCGGTATCATTGATGTTCATAGATGCATGTGCGTACGTTGTACATGATCATGTCATGCTAGCCCGATAACCATCCGGCTTCCTCGCTTCCTCGCCTCTGCTTTTTTTTTCTTTCCTCAACGATCCTTCTGTACAACATCGAAGCACACGTGGAACTGGTCTTGAAACGCAATCACGCAATTATTACTGTAATTTGCAACGGTGTGTACGTAGCTGTCGCACGCTATTCATTGCTTATAGTTGCCTGATGATCAGTACTCCCAAAAATTGACAGCGGGTGTGGTTAATCGGTTAGTGTCGAATGACCTTGAAAAGGGTGAAACGTTCGAAATCAATCAGGTATAATGAATAATTACTGGATGGAGGAAAGAAGGGTGAAAGATTTAGACGGGGGGAGAGTAGGAGGGGTGGAGGGGGACGGGGGCGCTACCGTCGCTTCACCGTCAAGGCTAAGGGTGTGGCCTGGTGGTTTTCTCCGCCGTCCCCTCTGCCTGCCATCATCACTGATGCCAATCCATTCATCTCCTTCCATTCCACAGAATCTACGATCACAAAAAAAAGGAACGAGAGACCAAAAATAACACCTACAGTATGTTTGCCGATTGTAGGTATTCGCCTCGCATACGGCCAACTGTGCTAATAACAGAAATATGGCGGCCCGAGCCATAGGGCCAGGTGCGGTGCGAAGCCTGAAATCAGATTTTTCCGAGGTTTTTTCTCGGGGATAATCCTCAAATATCTTCTCAGGAGGACAAGAGTTACGAGTTATTGAAATGTGACAAATAAGAAGTGTATATGTGTGTATGTACCATCGTCGGTGCCCATAAACGGAGGCTAAGGTCAAGTGCGGTTACAATATACTGGTAAGAAGTGGATAACACGAGGTCATCTACGATTTCTGAGGAAAAAGAGGAAAAAAGTAACTGAACGAGAAAAAATAAGGAATTTTTGGGAAATTTTCGTGGAAAAGAGAAGATGCTTCAAAATGAACACAGGTACACAGCGGTCAGAAATCAATTTTTCTTCTTTATTCATCTTAATTATTGTTAATTTTTTGTAGTTTTGAGGAAAAAAGACCATTTTTTAGGAGATCCAAAATTAATTTCTTTTTTTTCAGGAAATAAAATTTTTCAGGAAATTTAACTCTAACTAACTTACAACTAAAATTTATTATTTCACCTGTATTTGACAGAATCTACGTGCCTAAAAACTATCAACATGTCCTCTCTTTCAGAGAACTTTCTTATAAAAATTGGTAATTTTTTTTCGGAACAAAGTTATTTCAGAATCCGAGAATTTCAGAATAATATAAAGAAGTAAATAAAGAGTAAATAAAGAAATTTGAGGAGTCAAAATACGAGGAATAAAAGCATGGAGAAGATTATAAAGCATTTTATTCTTTATTTATTTATTTATTCTTTATTAATTCTCGCTGTCGCTTGCTTTTATTTAGGATTTTCTACTTTATACATTTATTTATTTATTTATTTGAACCTTGGTTCTTTGGATTTATTCTGGAGAAGTGAGTGGTTACAATCTCCCCTGGTTACAAAGCAATGCCCAGATTCCAGGCTTACGTTCACCATTATATCATTAAAACTATTGATTCAAGTAAAATTACTTCGTAAATTCGTTCTTTTCAATTTTCTACAATTGAAAAGAACCTGATATGGTGTATATATCTGGTGTAAACAAATAATTAATAAATAGTGATTAACTAAGTAACGAAACCTAGAAAAAAAATATGCTGTAAAAGGATAGGGGCAAAAAGACGCAGACTGATGCATTTTGCAGGAAATTTTTAGGATCTTAAACATTTTGAAGACAGGCACGATCTTTTCATGGGATTAAATGCCATTCAACCTAAATATTTTTGCACTTTTGAATGTTTTTCCTTGAAAATACGTTGAAAAAAACACCTATCACATTCCAAACATAATTACATTATTAATGTTAGTGTAAGCATGTCGATTCCTGTAAAATTTACTCCTCAGGAAAAGATGCTGAAGTTTTTTTTCTTTTTAAACGCATAAAGGAATAGTACGTGAAAGGAAAATCTCAAAATTTTTGGCAAAAGGTACTCAAATTATATTTCGAAAAATCTATGGTTTAAAGTTGCTGCAAAGAATTCAAGAATAGATGGAAAACAGAACTTGTTCGATCGATTTCTTCCTTAGAAATCAACAGCGTTTGGAGAATCAGAAGGCAGGAATCCAAACCATGTCGTGTTCAGATAATCCAAATCTTAAGAGAAATGAAAGATCTCCAGGATCTTGGTGGATTTTCGGTGAAGAAAGAGAAGAGGAGATGTACAAAGGTTCAGCGGACTCCAAAAGAAAATCTTTAAAAAGCTTCAAAAATCCCCATTGTCACAGTTCTAAAAAAAATCTTTGACAAAAGGAGAATAAGAATCATGAGGTTGACCTAAACCACCAAGGAAGGATTGGTTGCGTAGTTTTTTTTTTCTGGAGAAATAATTGTGGTTTCAATATAGCACCGAGAGGTCTTCACAATAAAAATGGTAGGTCAAAGATTAAACGGAAAGAATTAGAAAAAAAAAGAAAAAAAGAATTAAACGGTCCATTTTGAGGATACGATGTATATCAGTGGTTAGGAAACAGGATTTCGGTATGGCATAGAACTTTTGCTACAAAATAATTATGGGAAAAAAGAGAAAGATGCGGGGAGAAGCAAAAAAAAATAGAGAAAAGAAAAAACAAGAAAAAATAGAGAGAAGAAAAAGCAATGAATAAATTTCCTGATGGAACAACTAGAAGTACAGGAATTCCGCGGCACGTATCAAACAACTGGAGAACAGCTCAAGAATCGTGACCTTGGACGGTTGCGCCACGCCCACCACGCGCGAATTCCCGACTCTCCCCATAACTCTCCGAGGAGACACCGGCACCGGAAATCGCCTGAAACTCTCCTCGAAGCCGGGGTCAGGAATGGCTAAGCTCCCTCCTCGTTGAGCTGATCGTCAAACCGCGTGTTAGCCGCGCGTTAATGAAGCGCGCAAGCGCACGAGCGAGTGCACGAGCGTTGACGTAACGCAACAACGCAACGCAGCGTAAACGGCTAACATCGACGACGACGACGGCTGCCTGCCGCTCCGCTCTTTTAGCGCAAATCATCTTTTTAGCGTAACGTGTGACAAACAAGATGAAACAATACAAAGTGTAGAACCCGTTTTGATGATGTACATATGGGGTTGGGCGTTGGATGGATGGATGGATGGATGCGACGGATTGCGACGGACGAAACGCAACGCTGCGCTCGGATTGCTTAAGCGCTGATAACCGCATAAACCGTAGCATGTGAGTGAAATAACGGGGCCCGCGCTATCATCGTCATCGTTACGCAATTGCGGACCAGAGACATGAATCTGTGAAAAAAAAAACTATATTTTCGTCGTTTCGTACAGCAGATCTTATATTTTTATTTATTTATTTACTATTATTTATTATTATTTATTTAAGTCATTGTATGGGCCAACACTCGTTCCAAAACCCCAACGATTACGAATTCCAGTAAAACGCGTTGGGGCATCCCGAGTGGATTGATACGCCAGCGACTTTATCCTTTTATTATTATTTATTATTTTGTAAAAAATTTTATTATTTTCTAAAATTTAATATCTATTTATTATTTGTATTATTTATTACTTTGTAAAAATTGTTTCTAACTCAGACAATGTGTGTTTTTTCTTTTGCCTTTTCTTTTTTTTACTTTTCTTTTTTTTTTGTGCACCTTTTTTTGGAGCATATGAATAAGCGAATAGGCGAATTTCTATTATTTTCATTTATTATTTACTCACATATCCACCAATACAATTCATTGTGGACGTCAACACTCGTTCCAAAATCCAAGCGATTATGAATTACAGTAAAACGCGTTGGCGCGTCCTAAGTGGATTGATACGCAGAGACCAGGTCTCTATTGGATTTTTCAAATCCACTTCGAATATCTTCGACGGAGATCCGTATTTTGTATACGCAGAATTCGTATACAGAAAGGCGATAAAAGCAGTAGAAAAAAACATAAAAATAGTAGAGCGATAATGTATACAGTACAGTAATCGTAAACAGTAAAGCGCACAAATCTCTCACGAAAATTTTAAGAATTATTTAATGCGTTCAGGATGTATGTATAAATTTTCGACACACTCGAAAGAAAAAATGATAGAGAGAGACAAAAATAAGAAAAATAAATATAATCAAGAAAATGATGGATTATGAGTGAATACATCTCATTCCTCACTTATACATTTATTTATTTATCTATCGATATATTTATTACGCTCAGTGGCTTGCCAAAAGGGTGTAAAAAGGATGGATGCAAACAAATAAAGAAAATACGATAATAAATAGTAAGAATGGTAAAAAAAACAATACGTGAGCATTCTTTTAGTGTTTATCCAGAGAAGATGTGGAGAAGAAAGAGCCAGAGGAATAAACAAACACCTTAATTCCTTTTTAGAACACTTCCACACGTTACAATGTAAAACACCAAGGTCGAATGAATAAAAAGTTGAAGAAATTTAGAAAAAAAAAACCCAGAACAAATGACTGCACGAAAAACGGTTTTTGCTAAAAGATCGAATGTGAAGTAAGAAGTTCCAGAGCACGATTTAAACGTGAACAAAAAAAAATCGTGACCTTGCATAGTTGCCTCGTCCTTAGTACGTGATATACGTACGCCATACGTTCCTATTTTTCTAAGCGTTTTTTTTTCTTTGTAAGGCGTAATTTAGGACAATGTACTGCCAATTCCAATCAACGAATTTAGTGCAATCCCGTTCCCGTATTTTCTAAGTGTTATTGTGGCAAGAACTCTCTCAAATACACACACACACATGAAAACGTAGGTGAAGTAGTCCTCAAACCTCGACCTGGATCACTGAGGCACGACAAGGTGGCGTCGACGACTGACTCGTAAAATTTAAGTGTTTGAATTCAGTGCAGGTTGAAGAATTTTCAAAAAAAATCCCCCAGAAACAACAGATTTCATCTACTAACATTGGTTTCATTAATATTTTTTATTTATACACATAAAAGCCGTTAATTTAAAAATAAAATATTATTATCTGCTACATTGTTATATATATTTATTTAATATTTATTCATGTTATTAATTTATATTAACCACTTTATACAACTTATTTATTTAAGTGTACACAACCATGAGAGATCAAGATCGAAAACTTTAGAAAATAAAATATTATTATTGTTTATTCTATTATATTATTATATATATTTATTATTTATTCACGTTATTAATCTATATTTACCACTTTATATAACTTATTTATCTATATGTACTCAACCATGAGAGACCAAGATCGAAAAACAGCTTTTGCATTCCATGTCGTTTACTTTTGAGAAATTCCCCCGGTTTATAGTCAGCAGAGAGACAAGCGGGCGGGCGAAACGTTGCGTACAAACGCGGAGAGGTAACGAGGTTCATTTCTGCTCGCTTCGTTAATTTGAAAATAAAATAAAATTTGTAGCTGCTGGATGAGCAGTGCATTAATATTTCTGCAGAAAAATAAATATCCGCACTAAATGATCCGTCCAGAAACCGTGTACAGGAGATTTAATCTATTAACATTGGTTTTATTAATATCATTATTTATTTACACACATAAAAACCGTTAATTTAAAAATAAAATATTATTCGCAAAAATAAATAATACCTCGTCTACACTTATTATTAGAGGAGGCTGAAAAATCCTTAGGTACCGCCTTTAAACTCTTTAAACCCATAGATCACTTTATAAATTCATCCTCTAGTGATCAATAGTAAAAAAAAATAGGTTAAAAAAGAACAAAAAGTACTGGTTACGGCAAAAATAGGCCAGATCCACTAATTTCTCCTCCTATTCCCGTAAACCAAAAACAATTTCCAACAGTTTCGTTTCCCGCACCACCTCCACCCTCCTCCCTCCACCTCTCTTCCATCTCTTTTCCCCGCGTGATCACAGAAACGACAGAACCGGGTTTCTTCCATCACCTGTGCCAAATTAATGTATGGCATAAAAGCTATGTCAGTAATGTGACTAACGGAGGAAAGGCGCATCGCGAGGAATACTATTAATCATTTAACATCCAGAAACTCCCGTTTTCCCTTAAAAACAACGCATAGAAGTAAATTTTTACAGAGTCTAGGACAGGAAAAGTTCGGTATTACCGCAGCAAATCGTGTAGTTTTAGGCGAAAACTAACTATGAAACTAAAAATCACCTATGGTCATAAGCGAATACAAGTAATCATAGAGTAATCAGTTGTAAAAGAATAAAATAAATAATAAAATAAGTAATAAAAATAAACAAATAAACCTATGGAATTGTCTACATCACAAAATCCGTAGAGCCTCTGCAAATCTGTAAAAATCTCCTGTAGAACTGATGCGGAACTACCGCAGCAGAACACCAGAACACTAGAAAAGGTCTTTAGGCCTCAAAAGTGGACCTACTGGATAACAATAACTTGGAGCTAAGGGGAAGTGAGCATTCTGCATAATTTAAGGAAAACCATAAGAAAAACTTCAACTTTTAACAACTTCAAAAAAAATCCAGAAAATTGCATCCAAAAAAGTAAAATTAGAAGGTCAAAGTTGAATTTAATGCTTGGTTGGAAATAGAATGGATATTCTCCGATGGAAATGATCCAACCACTGTGTGAAAAACGATGCTACGAGGGATAAGGTGAGTATTTAGATTTTCTGCGATTCTCGTCGATAGACGGATAAATAAATGATAGAGTGATTCAAGGAAACTAAGAGATAATTAATTCTCCACTGTGAACCCGCCTTCATCTCAAGGTTCTTTTCTTTTTTTTGCTTTCGACACCATTTTAAAGGAATAGAAAAACTTTTCAGATTTACAGCCGTTTGACCGTAGTTCGCAATGTCATGTTCGAGAAAAACTGAATAGAATTAAATGAATTGATGAATGAGTGAATGAATGAATGAATGAATGAATGAATGAATGGATGGATGAATGAATGAATGAATGAATGGATGGATGAATGAATGGATGAATGAATGAATGAATGAATGAATGAATGAATGAATGAATGAATGAATGAATGAATGAATGAATGAATCCATATTTATGATCTAATACGAGTGAACTGATTTATGTAAGTAGCAGCGTATGACCTTAAGAGGAGAAAAACCATCTAAAGTTTCATCATCTAAAGCTTAAAATCAAGAAAAATAAGTCCCATGAGCGTTTCCTTTGAAAATTCCTCGAGGGCGACCACTTCATATTATGCTCATAGTGTGTATGCTTTTTTCCTTGAACATTCATGGATTGTAAGCACTTTCCTGAATTTTCGGTTGCATCACAAATTCCCAGCCATCTTATAATTTAATCATGGACGAGTGTAGTGTAGCGGTTAGGGGTCCGCTTCCTGCACGACGATCGATCGGAGGTTCGAATCCGCCCTAGTGCTCACTAAGCCTTTCATCCCTCCGTGGTCTGTAAATTGGTACCAGACTTGTCTGGGAGGATAAAAACACTAACTTGACACATCGGCTAGCCCCCGGAAGTCACTGTAGAGGCCAGTTACACGTTCGTAAACCTCAGAGGATTCTGAATTGCGGTGAACGTGAAGGCGCAGGTCCCAAGCGGATTTATTAACGCCAGACCCACTATATCCTTTTATTCTCATAACTTAATTTTTTTATCCTGAATTTGAGGTGATTAAAAAGATAAACAACTTTAAATTCTCCAGGCTCTGACGAAGGCGATAACGCCGAAACGTTAGCCGTTGCTTAATAAAGACGATCAATACCAATCCTGGTTACAGCTCAAGGAAATCAATTTAAAAACCTTTAAATTCCTTTATTTTACATTTTATCACCTTCGGAAGATCTATTGGCAGGATACAATGGAGTGGAAGGAGTGACAGTGAGTTCCGATGTTGTTCAACGATGTGGAAACCACATCGATTCGTGTTATTTCCCATTGCTTTATGCTTTTGTGAGAAGAAATTGACAAATGAAGCAAAAGATGTGTTGAGAGGAAGGGCGACGACGGCACCACCGAGGACGTCCTTCCCCACGAATGGACAACGATAACTCGCACATTCATCGTTAAATTGCCGTTCGTGTTGTGTGAAAGAAGGCAAGGTGAAGAAATTCATCGAAAAACTCCATCACTACACATGATTCAACGACTGGTTCATCGCTGAGGCGTCCGAGGCGAAGCGCAGCGCGCCGCCGGCCGCGGTGATAAAAACGTGCTCCATTACAACGCTGTAATGATTTTTGGTGACAAAGGTTGGTTAAAGAGTCACTATCCGTTCACTTTCAATTCCATACAGCACTCAGGTTCCATAGGCAAATCACTAATGACGAATCAGTTTTGATAGAACACTTTGAGAAGAACTTAAGCGCTATAATGGAATGCTTCCCGAAAAAAAAACGCGCTCTAATGCAAGTCTTGAAGAAATTTTAGAGAATTTTAGAGAATTAGCGATTCGCTTCTTCAAAAATACACACAGTCGTTCAACTCGGAACGAATGCTGCAAGAATTGCAGACGTGTCCAGAGAACGCGGCCGGCGCTCCACAGCTACTTGGGGCAGATTCCTGGATAGGCACTTGCTGGAGAAAGTGCGCTACAATGCACCAGAGAAGTCGCAAAGCATCTAAGAACTATCCAGAGTTTCGATCTTCCGTTGTTGTTCCAATTGATTTGAGTGGATTTTCTTTTTCTTTGCTTAGAAACCTCCATCCATCAGGTTTCCTTTCGAGTCCTGTTGTCTAATTATACAAACAAATCTTATATAGCGATAAAGGGGATAACGTCCCTGGCGTATCAATCCACTTGGGACCAGCCAAGCGTTTTGCAGCAATTCGTAATCGTTGAGGTTTTGGAACTCGTCCAAAGCCCCCATACAATGACTTGAGGGGGCCAGCCGATCGGTCAAATCAGTGTTTTTATCCTCCCATACAACTCTGGTACCAAATTAACGATTCCGAAGGGATGAAAGGCTTGGTTGGCGCTGGCGCGGTTTCGATCCATTGGCCGCGCGACCACAGCCGATCTCTTACCGACTGCACTTCTGCCCTGCACCACTAAAATCTTAAATAATTAATTTTAAATAATAGAAGGAACTCCAAATGATAGCAAGTACCCATTAAAAGAAGTTCTAGAAGAATCAGAACCGCAAGAAATGCCGTCGCTGAATCGTTAAATTGGATTCGCGGCCAGTCTAGTGCAATTGCATGGACATAACGTTAAGAATAAGATGATCGTACTAAGGAGAAGAGGGGAAAAATCAAATAAAAGTGCAAAAAGACTATGACCGCAGGAAACTAGTTGATAGATAATAGAAAACAATAGAAGTTCAATTGAAATCATGCTCTAAGCGCAACATAGAATCCACGAAATTTCCATCATATCTAGGACTGCGTCAGGCCCCACTGACAATGAGTTTGCCGACTTTTTCTTAACTATCCTGACATAGACAAATGTGTTTTTTTTCTTTTTGGCGCACTATTTGTGTATGCGAATAAATAAACAAATAAATAAATAGAAAAGAGATCTGCAGCAGTTTTTGAAGGGAGGTCAATGGATCGAAGATCGATAGACCGAGGGAAATAAGTAAGGGAATAAATTGGAATAAATAATAAATAAGTTAAGAAGATCAGAATTTGAGTTGGAGTCGACTCATGACAACAGTGAATTAAATACTAGATGAGGTTTTTAAAGTGATTTGTAGGTCCCGGTGTGAATACTTGCATTCGAGCTCGGTTATTGTAGAGAGGGTCGAGTCAAAGAGGGTGGTGCGCGTCTGGTTTAACGAAGAAAATGGACGATGCACTTCAGGTTAATAACTGGTTGTAAAATGTTGCTGGAATTCTCACGTTGAACTCTACGGATACAAGATATTAATATGACTGATTCACTATCTATTCTATTTAAAGGACTGCCAGGAGGACAACTGTTGACTACGGTAGCCACACGTACAGTATATGCAACGAATAGTGATGTGTACATACATACATAGACTGTCAGTCCAAAGGGGAATATCTAGGTGACGGTGAAGAAGTGAAAACTACACTATAAAATAATAACGAGATCCCATTACTCCAATCCAAGCATGTCCAGTCCAGTGATAAGAAAATCCGCTCCATTGCCAATCTGACGGAGACGGTTACAGACGGGATAAAGTCAATCAAATCGATGAAAACATGTGAAACGATGTTGCTTGGATGAGTGTGTGTGTGTTCGTCCGTCCGTCTGTCTCCACATGGATCGTACGATGGCCACCGAAAAACTAGCATAGGAACTCGTCCTGGTGGTGGTAACGACGAGGCAGCGGATGAGATTCTAAGCAATTGGGCACCATTCCCCCCGGCCTATTCAACGAGCGGGGACGGATGGTTTCAACGAGCACCCGGGGGGATCTCAGCGTCGCATGCCCTTCTGATGATGATGATGTGGGCGCGGAAGAACGGGGGGGAATTCTTGACGAGTTTTCGTGGAAGCTGGAAAACTGGAGAGAGTCGCGGGCAGTTGCACAACTCAACCATCATGAATACTTCTTAACACGAAGCGGCGGCGGCGGGGTGTGGGAGGTGCTAACCGGGAATTCCTAGAAATAGAACATTAACCTTAGCAGGGAAAAGTAGGATGGGGTGGAAACGGGGAGTGCGGACAAAAGATAGGCAAAGTTTAAAGTTTCTGGCGTTAATCAATCCGCTTGGGACCTGCGCCACCTCGTTCACTTCAATTCAGAATCCTCTGAGGTTTACGAACGTGTTACTGGCCGACAGAATGACTTGCGGTGGCCAGCCGATGTATTAATTCAGGATTTTTATCCTCCCAGACAAGTCTGGTACCAATTTATCGACCCCGGAGGGATGAAAGGCTTGGTGAGCACTGGGGCGGATTCGAACCTCCGATCAATCGTCGTGCAGGAAGCGGAACCTCTAACCGCTACACCTTACACGCCTTTTAAACGTAAGATAGATACTAAGGAAAGATAGGTACTTAGTAAAATCCAAACAAATGCCGCCTTGCCGAGGTGGGAAGGAAAGTGGGAAGCGTTGTGAGTGCGGCGAGGGCACATGAAGTGGTGGGTGTGGCACCACCGCCACCACCGCCACCACGTTCCTGACGCGCTTCGAATAATTTTCCAGAAAACGAGCTTTTTCGATCGTTACGATGTTTTTGATGATGCCGAGAGTCGTAATTGAGAGGTGTTTCACTCCTCTCACAACACTGTGTGAACAACAATTTCTTTAATAGTGCATCGTCGGGAATAATTATACATTCTTGATCCGCCCTTTTTCATTGCTTCCTCCATTTTTGAGGAGTACAACGAGCCGAACAACTTTTTGTATTCAAATATACATATAAATTATAAAATGTATAAAGAAATATATAAATAATAAATATAAAACGATATATAATGATAATATAAGATATAATAATAATAAATAAATATAAAATGCATCCAATTCCTTAGCATATGTAAACTTTTATAAGTAAGTAGCGAGTTGTACAAGTCCTCAGCGAATTATAAATGAACAAATAAATACCAACATCTAAAAATTTTTAAGGAATCGATTGTTTTTTCCACAAACAAATAAATAAATCACTCGAATTTGCTTTGAATTTCTACAGCTTCTCCCACTCCTAGCGCTGGCCCAGGTTTTCGGGAAGAACTAACCCGTTATCTAAGCTGCTGATTGAGTTTTAAAAAATAAATAAGGACAGCATAAACAGGGAATTAAAATTTGCAAGCATATAAATATGTACATTATTCATAGGCAAGGAAGTAAACTACTAAAAAAATAACCAAAAAATAAATAAAATTCACAGAACACAGAATCGATTCATTTGATTATTACAAAGCAGTTTTACGTATTTTTCTATTTATTTTTGTGTATCCGGAAAGAAAAGGGGAAAAAGGGAATACCTAGTTGAGATTTATTTCAACAAAAAAAAAGAAAAACAAAAAAACAATGGCTTGATTGAGGCAATGAAAATTAAATAAAGAAAAACTAAAAAATTAGCTTGACTACTTAGAAACAGGAATATTTTGGGGTTTGGAAGGGGGAAAAAACTCCAGCATCCTCTTGAAATTTTTCAGACGTCAAACTCCGGACCGGACCGCTCGAAACATGTTTGGATATGTTGTGAAACGACAACAACGGGGTTTCGTGCAGATCAGGGACTACAGTAACGGCGTGGAATTGCTTATTCATCAACAATTCAACGGTTTTTTTTCAACTTCAAATTTATTTTCGATCTCATTTGTAAATATGGCTGAATACATAATAATATAATGATATAAAATAAATAATATGAGTGATATGTGAATTTTGACAAATTTTCAACAACGAGGAGAGTGGAAAGAGCTGGAATACGGCCGAAAAATCTGCGTTTCTCCGTTTCTTACGTGTTTTTCTTTTCATATTAGACAAATCCTAAACTGAATACTTCCGTAACGAACGTGAACTTCCATGATTTCGCCCTTCAACTTGAAAATTTCGAAGGACAGCACGAAAATGGTCAAGAACTGTTCTCAATCTATCGTTGTCACTAAAAAAACCCACAACACTCCTTTTTACGCCCACTTTACGTGTAACTGTTGACGTAATATTAAGCCATAAATAAAAATTTCTGATCTCACGAGAAGTGATGGAAAATTAGCATTGAAAGGTGATCCTGAATGAAAAAAAAACCTAAAATAGGAAAATATAAAAATAAAAATATATGTATAAAAATATATAAAAAAATACAGAAAAAATAAAATATTATTCAAACTATAGTTGCTGAGAAATACCTTTCCCAGTGTTCCTTTGAGAAAATCTTTTTATTTTAGAAATTTTTACAAGTGTTGGCACCATTTTTTAAAATAAATATCCAATGGCTGTTAAATACTCTTAGAAATCATTCAATTGTTTCTGTTCAAAAGAAGTAATTAAGCGAAAGAAAAGTAACAACAAGTAGTTACAAGCCTTGGGAGCCTGGGAATGTTATTTTAGGGAGAAAAAGTAGGTAAGAAAAGCTTTCCGTAATTTTAAAAGTAATTTTAAACACTTAGAAGTGATGAAAAAAATCAATAAATCCCAGACTAAGTGTTCGCGGTCGAATTTCCCGCCGTTTTTTTTTTCTACAGCTAATCTCAATGTGATTCTGTATATGTTCAAAATTCCGAAAACAAAAATACTAGTTTGTATTTCGTTCAGAATGTTCTTTGTTTGTCTTTTGTTTTTCCAGGCAGCGACCAATTGATAACGACAGATTTTTTAGAAACTATTTCTTAGAAATTTAAAGTGTTTCACTTAAATAAATGAAAAAATCCTTAAAATAAAATTAAAAATTATTTGTGGTTTTTCTTTGCACTTCTTCCAGGCGAAGAAAAACTTTCCTATGATGGGATTTCCGGTTTACTGTTTCAGGATTAATTAGTTTCTCTAAGTTATTACTTCTGATGCATTGTGAACTATATTTAGTACAAAATGGAAGTTAATTAGGCGACTGGCTATTGCCTTTCGTTCTGTTACAACAAATAAGTTAATAAACAGGTAATATATGGCTTTTTGTTTGCTGAACACTCGCTTCCACATTCTTTTGCCACTCAATGTTTTTCTGCCTCCCATACTGCAACCACGCCCATCATTTTGCCGACCATCGGATGGTAGGGAGACCATTAATGTAGACTGATCAAGTGCGATCAATAATTCAGGAACACGGAGAAGCACACATTTAAATTTCGATTTGAACAGGATGAAACACAAGTAAAAGAGAAGCTCCAAAAAATAAACAAACAAACAGACAACATCAGTGAAAATGATCGCAGCAAAGCGAACAAATCTGTCGCGCTTTGTTTGGCGCTGCTGAGTGTCTCACCGGTGTAGCACCAGCTCTCACATGGCGCCTTCAAATGAATCATCGAGTTGTGTGATTTCTTTTAAAAATTTGAAATAGAATAAAAAATATACCACATATAATGTAGAATCGGCGAAGTTTGTGTTGAATAAGCCAACAACAGAGCGGAAAAAGCTTTTTAAGCGTTTTTTCCTACTTTTTTAAAAATATTCTTTTTATTTTTCTTATTTTCTTATATTATGTACATTAATATAAATAACACAGTAATTATAACACATAATATATAAATTAATACAAATAATTAAAAAAATAATAAATAAAAATTTTAAAAATAAATAAAATTAAATAATAAATAAAATAAATAAAAATATATATGTGTATAAAATTTCTGTTAGAGATTTTAGAGATTCCTATCGGTGGTGTATCACTGATTCCTATGTAGTTCTTACTGAAATAAGAAGCTAGTTTCTTTCATTGTTTCGCACTTTTTTTTCTGTAGGTTACGATATTCTGACACTTTTTCATCTTCCCAGGGATCTTTCTTCTACAATTTCCTCTCTAGCTTTTTTTAGACTAGAAATATTAACCCTATTTCAAGATCTATACGCCTTTGTGGAGTGGATCGTTATTGGGAAATCTGGTTCTAGTGATGTAATCCTCGCGCTAGAAGACTATGAAACACAAAGTGTGGGTTATTCCTGTGGCTTGGAGATAATTCGGGACCGTTCCTGGAATTTTTCAAGTGTTTCTGACTTGAAAATAAAAACGAGTGATTTTCCCTTAGACATCCACGGTGACTATCCCGTGGAGCCCATTCCATCTCGTCTGGATCCTCTCCTCAACGCTCAGCGCTCAACATTTCCATAAATGTGTAACCTTGAAGGAGTTACGGTCAGGTTTCAGACGGTGCTATGGTAGAAATTTTATTGAAATGCCCTATGTTTAATCCCAAAATCAAACAAATCATCTTCTAGACATTTCTGGATATTTTTCAAGGATTTTTTGAGAGAAATTGATAACCACCATATCTATCAAGTATCTAGTAGAACTTATGACTAATTCTATTTTTAAAATCCTATTTGTTTCAGGTTGCACTGAAAATCTATGTACATGAGTCACACCTCGGTCGACTCGCACTTTTGCACCGCCAACGACCCCACCCTTGGTGAGTCAAGAACTGGAAACATTACGAGCGTCGCATCAAACGCAGTTAATGAGGCTCACATTAGCATTTTAGTAGACGTCGTTAGGATGAATCCTGCGCGGAAATGGCAAGGATAGGCTCGTCTTTGAGGACGACTACATGATTACAGTCCAATGGCTAATTGCACTTAATCTTTCTTCCTTTATTTCTTCGTATCGTATTTGGCTCATTTACCGTTCTCTGATAACAGTATAAATAAAGTGTGCGGCGATAATCAATCCGTTTGGGACCCGCGCCACCACGTTTATTTCAATTCAGAATCGTTTGAGGTTCACGAACGTGTAACTGCCCTATACAATGACTTTCGCGGCCAGCCGATGTGTCAAGTCAGTGTTTTTATCCTCCCGGACAAGTCGGGTACCGAACCATCGACCCCGGAGGGATAGAGGGCTCGAATGGCACTAGGACGGACTCGAACCACCGATCGATCGTGCAGGCACATCCGAACCTCTTACCGATTGCGCTACACCCGTCACCACCTCTAGTAATTTTGTAAAACAGTCTTAAATGACAAAAGAACCACCGTTCAGAGTACACCGTGTACTGTACGCAATGCGTTGTTTACAAGGTGGAAAGTATAACAAGTTTGAGCCGGTATTCGCCAAATAACAACAAATCTACTACACCGAATAGCTCCCAGTACTTATGTCCTACATAGCAGCCGCGACGCGTCCGCCACGCGTACGCTCGGACGCACGTTGCGTCTGTCCAGCAAGACATATATGCCAACGTCCGAAATTGACACAACAAAAATTGTTTTTACAGGGAACTACTAGCAGTTACTGGACACCGGGACCCAAAATATGCTTCTCATTAACCTGACTACGGTTGCGTTTATACTTTCGGTAAAATCGTAGCGCGGGAAAAACCCTTCTTTGCTCCCTTTGGGCTCGCTTAATCCAGCGCAAGCGCGAGTGATCCAGCCATCCAGCTTGAAAAAAAAACTAAAGAGTTCGAAGCGAATACTTGCTGAACAGTCTGGATAAGATTGATAGAACGGAACTAAACTCTAACAATTAAAAACTGTTCCCCATTCAGCTTAGATCCTTGTAAGGATAGGATAAATAAAGTGTCTGTCGTTAAACAATCCGCTTGGGATGCGCCAGCGGATTCCGTTTCAAATCGGAATCGTTCGGATGCTTATGAACTTGTATTTCTGGCCAATACAACGAATTTCGAAGATCAATCGATGTATCAAACCAGTGTCTTTATTTGAACACACAAATTTTGTCCCAATTTTTGTCGCCCAGGGTGAAGATGAACCAGCTTGGTTTGCACCAGTTCGGTTTTGAACCATCTGCTGTACAGTCGCAGCGGAACCTTTTACTGACTGCGCTAGACTCCTAGGCCGCTTCAAATCCTTGAATTTTGTGGATGTAGGAACAATTTGTAATTGATTCGTGTTTCTTCTCATACGTTTTTTTTTGCAGAAAACTAGTAGATTTTCGTCGTTTCTTATACTTATACTGGTACTAGAATCTCAAAAAAAAAACCTTAAAACTAGCCGGAAACTGCTTCATTCACCACACCGTCCGCTAATGGAATTCCTCAATTATTAGAAGAGAAAATATCTTAAGGAATTTGCGTGAAATTTTCTAGTTGGATGAGCTTAGAATGCACCTCCTAACCCTAATGTTTATTTCCAAAATGTGGTCTCAAAAATTTTCCTGATCCGAGGTCAAATTTTAAAGGCAACATACCACGAATTTGGGGTGGTACGGATTTCAGGTGGAGTATTCGTATACGGGATCGTAGATTATGGAGAGCGGGGTGATTCCGTCCATTTCTTCCTAATTGCCGTAAAAAACGGCCCGGAAGATACGGCTTCGGGCGTTCTGGCGCACTATTTCCTACAAGGAGTTCGATTGGAGCGCGCCAGCCGTGTGCACGCACCTTATCTTTCGTTTTTTTACGGCAATTAGGAAGAAATGGACGGAATCACCCCCCTCTCCATAATCTACGATCCCGTGCACGAATACTCCACCTCAAATCCGTAATCACCTCAGATTCGTGGGGTGATGCCTTTAATACGACCGACAAAATTCTTCTTGATCATTTTTCTTTCGAAAAAAAGTTACTTCCAGCTGTAGGGGAAGGCCTACCTGGAAATCGGGCACGTGCTAGGCACTACCAGTTGCTTTTTTAACTGTTAGAGTTACTTAGTAATACTGACAAAGATTGATAATGTTGTGGGTTTAATGTGTAACAGAAATTTAGGACAAACTACTTATCGCCTAAATCTACTGAATTCAATGCTAGACGACGCATCGCTTCGCTTTGTGACCTCAAATAAATTCCAAGGGGACTAATAAATTGTGTAAATTTTCCAAAAGAGATTTAAGAATGTTCTGGAAAACTTCAACAAAGTTCCTATGAGAATTTTCAGCACTAATCTGAGTCAACGCTCAAAAAAAGCAATACTCTGCCGCAAGGATAGATCTTATGCACCCCTTAGACATTGCATTTTTCCATTTTTCGAATCCCACCGAGACTGGAACCGAATTCAGTGTCAGGGGATTTATAGGTAGCAGCAAAGACATAGAACCATCTTCAACTATGGAACAGAGTTTATGGAAGTGCTGGAAAAGTTCTGTGGGGAATTTCCTACGTCCCACTGCCGTATTAATTTTTAATTAGCTCTCCACGAGGTTGTTACTAATTATTTTTAGCTTAGAGTTTATCTGTTTAGTTGTGGAGAGATTCGGTCGCTTGGATTGTGATTGGAACCGCCCATTTTAGGCTCTAAAGAAGGCGATTTTTCCGAAATATCAGCAAACAAAAAAATTAGTAGCAATCACGTGAACAGCTATTTAAAAATCAAACAATATCCGACTATGCTGAGGTTCATTGGAAGTCGAACATTTCGATTTTGGATACGCTGGATTTTCTCCAGTAGTAGAGAGTGGAGGGGTATTCACGTAACTTGCAAGCATCACAGCGAAAGCACAAAATACTCTACCTCGTTGAATTAATCTTATGGGTGTAAAGAGATGTTTTGTAAGGCGAAATAAGATCTCTGGTGCCTTGGTGAGCCCTATGTTTCCTGGATTTGTACCTGGGGTTTTTTTTTAGTTTTCGCTGTGATTCTCGAGAACTACATATATCCCAAACCATATTTAGTAGTGAATAGACCCCACAGTGGAGAAATTTTCTCAGACGTTGTCCTGAAACCAGTGGGTTTTAATGTTTGAGAAAAACGAATATTTGAGGATCTTCTCTCTGGCTTTAAAAAGAAAGAAAGGCTTCAGCAATCCTCACTTCTATTCAGTAACGAACGTATGTACTCATAATTATATTCTTCTATTCTCTATTATTATATTCTATTCTATTCTCTATTATTATTATTTATTATTATTTATTATTCTAATATTATTTTTTCGTTGGTGTTACTTGTTTGTTGTATACTCCATTCATAAACACATGGATAACCATGTAAAAAGTAAATAAGTAAATAACTAGGAATCTATAGTGGTCCGGAACACAAAAGCGACCGCTACGAGAATTGTCTAACAGCACAGAAAAGAGTGTCCTAAGAAGCGAACTGTTGAAATCTAACTCTTGAAAAGTTTCAAAAAAAAAACTTAAAGGGATGGATATAAATAAGTGGAGCACAGTGATAGAGTCAAAACACACCGCTTCTTACGTTTTTTTTTGTTGGCTAATTCGCTAATTTTTTATATATCGTCTGGAATATTAATGAAATCAAATCCATAAAAATGTTGTACGCAGGCTGTCACACAGATTACGATGAAAGCACAGGTGATCTGCGCAATTCTCAAAGAACAAAAAAAATAAGAAGGATAGAGGGATGAACGGAATTACGGAAATACATAGGGCAGCGGATACTGTAACCGGGTACAGTAATCCATTCGACGGCATTGTATGTGTGGGATAAACGATCTCAACAGTCATTACCGTATGATTTGCTGTCGTATAATTAACAGAAAAAGCATCTATCTATAATTGCCAAAGACTTAGTGACAGTAAACAAACAATAAGTAAATAAATAAATAATAAATGAGAGGATCAAGGAATTAGACAGTTGGAACTATAATTAAAACTAAGGAATAATAATTGGAATTTGTCCCCTGCCTAAGTGATGGCGAGAGATACCTACCTCTAAGAGGGCTGAGACACTGTGAAAAGGAGATAACTTGTGTGCTTAGGCCGGATAAATCCAAGGTCATGACGGTTGGTGGTCAAAAAATAATAGGAAAAAGATAGGATAAAATAAGAATAAGATAAAAGATAAGATAGAATAAGATAAATAAAATAAGAATAAAACCAAGTTCAGAACCTTTTATTGGTCCGAGGAAGCTGTGATTACTTAAAGTTTAACGTACAGTACTCACTGTACTTATTCCGATGCACTTCCGCTGTACGACTGTAGATGGAAGCAATTAGAATTAAAAGATGCAGAGCGGCGGATGCTTTGTTATGTGTGATGCGTGTCTGATATGTGTAGAAGATGAGAATGAAGTGGTGGAACTGGATAGTGGAGTGCAGCGTTGAACGGTGATGGTGGAACGGTGGTGGTGGTGGGGGTTTGCGGTGGCGGTGGCGGTGGCGGCGATAGCGGTGGCGCCGATGGTTGGCGATGATTCTGAACACCCGCATACAACATAGCCTGGGCTGAATCTCTTTTGTTAGGGATTACGCCACCGCATAGCGACGACGGCACAAAACTGGATACGATACGGGCTGCTGATAGCAAACGTATGCTGCTTACGTCGACACCAACACAATCACCGACCGACCGACCGACAACCGTTGTCGTTGTGGATAATCGACGACGCAACCGATACATCGCATCAACAGAACAAGCCGCTAGCCAGCTTATCGTGATTGCTTCGCCGCTGCGGCTAGGGATTTCTGGCTCGCTGGTCGGTGATGTAGAGGAGAAACCTGACATGAGGTTTTTTTTCAGCCACATTTCGATTAAGTTTCGTAACGCTCTAAAACGGGGATGAAAAATCAATTTCTTATGCATTTCAACCTATCATTATTTACTCATTTCTATCTCAAACCCTTTCATTATTTTGTAAATTCAATAAGAATCTTTTTGAGAACGTTTTAGGATGACAATCATTATTAGACTGGTCCCTTTTTCTGAACCTTTCCCTCTCCCTTTAACAGCAGAAATTTCCATAAACTTATATTCTTTCTCTTTCAAATTTTTAGGGACTTTTTCTTGTTGCAAAAAGTTGTTGCAAAAAAAATTGTTCTAAGGGTATCATGCAAAAGATAATTTCCATTCTATACTGATAGAATTTTTATGAGAATCATAGGAAACTCGTTATTTTGTATTTAAATTTGACTTAAGTACTCGAAAATTCTGAAAAAAAAAACCATCCCACACAAACAAGCATAAAAAATTGTAGCTGTAAATTGCACAAAAAAATTGTAGCTGCTGAATTGTAAATTTATAAATTAGATACAGGCAAATGTTCTTTTCTTTTAAAAAAAATTGTATACACACAAACAAAACAACGAAAATAAAATTTTTCTCTCTTAATAAATTTGTTTTTCAATTCAAGAGATATTTTTCACCAGAACAATATCAAAATAACAACTTCTCTTTTTTTAATCACTTAATTTCTCTCACATGAAATCATGAGAATGAAATTGGTAGTATAAAAAAATCAACCCATATGAAAATATTGAATCGCATAGAAAAATGCTGTTTTTCCAGAACACATCCGGCTTATTGAAAAATAGGAACGAGATTTAATATCGCACCGAAGAAGGCTTAACTTTTGTCCGGTTCGGATTATACCAGATGTACTTCTCGTTCCAGACTTGAAATACCGTATTCATCGAATGGAAACGGAAAAAAATGCTATACCGAGGAAGAAAAATCGAGTTTTTGATGCATTTTTCTCCACGCATTTCATGTGGAAGGTGAGAAGATGGGAAGTGAACATTGAGTAGTAAGGAAAAGTCCAAGAAAATTAGGATTTTCACGGATCGCGTCTATCATGTAGCATTGACCGCATTAACGAATTCAGGTTTATTTGTTTTCAAAACTCGTTTCGCATCACCGTTGATGAGAATTTCGATTTCACGTTGATGAGTTGCTAGTGAGAAAATGAGAAAATCTGATTAAACGGGTTCCGCTAATTGGAATCTCTTATTTTGTGTGGATATTTTTAAGCATATGGGAGATAGAATATATAGAAGAATCGCAATAACTTTGATGAATCCAGAAAAAATGCGAGGAACACCTTTTCTTCCGGGTATCGCACAGGAATTGTTAGAATCGTCAATCATCAATCTAGCGAGGAAGGAGAGAGAGAGAGAGAGAGGAGGAGGAGGAGGAGGAGGAGGAGGAAGAAGAAGACGACGACGACGACGACGAAGAAGAAGAAGAAGAAGGAAGAAGAAGAGAGAGAAAAGGATTCGAAAAAGAAATTTTCGATTTTCGGAAAATTCGAGAGAAAATTATGAGAAAATCATGGACAAACTCCACTGATTCACTATGAAAAGTCGTACTACTCGGTTCTTCTAATTATAAAAATAGTACAATTTCTGATTGTGAGAAATGCAGCGTTCAAAGAATGAAATAAATAATTAATCCGCTAATTGGTCTACAGTATGCGATGTGCACGATATGTATACGTACCATCACGTTCAGAGGATATATCTAGCAAGAACTAGCGGACGAACAACACAACAAAACGTTTCCACATAACCCCTGAACGATCTCCAGAGATTTCCGAGAAATTGAATGTACAATAAATATCCTTCAGATATAGCTTTATGTATTCAGGAAAGATCGAAATCCAGGACACATCCAGGAAATGTAAAGAAGTTTTCCTGACGCCAAAAAAAAACTCGGAGAAAAATGTGAAAGAATTTGCGCGGAGCTCGCGAAGACTTGTTGCCGGGTAATAGAGAGTGAGATAATGAGGTGAGAAACGATTCGTGAGCACCATAGAAAACACCTCTAATTCTTAATTTAATCAATTATTTATTATTTAATTATTTTTTATCCTTTAATTATTTATTTATTATTTAATTTTTAATTAATTATTATATTTTATTATATTTTTATTATTTATTATTACTTTTTTTATTATTTTAATTTATTATTATTATTATTATTATTATTATTATTTTATTATTACTATTATTTTTACTTATTATTATTATTTTATTTTAATTTTATTATTTTTTTTATTACCGCCTCTAACTACTGAATAACATCCAGAATATTTAAACAATCAACATATGTTTCTAGGAGTAATCATTTCCATAGAAATTAGATATTTTTGGAGTATAATTAAAGAAGAAAGGAATGACAAGGAATTATATCCAACCACTATATTTTTACTGGAATCAAATTCGATTTTCATTTTATTTTAAAGCCAGCGCCGTCTCATTCACAACTTAGCTATTAAAAAGGAAAAGAATTCACATAGCCAGCGGTGGGAGTTTCACAGCTGGATCGTCCGGTTACTGTAAGTGCAGAGAAAAAAAAATAGGAGAAGAAAAGAAAATAACGATTTACTCAAGTGGAAGACTCTGGAGGCGTTGATTAAACTAGTTTAATGTTTCGCCCCGTACACGTAACCCTAAAAAAATTCAGTAAGCGGTTCTCGAGTACAGTTTCCAATGAGGGAAAACTCCTTAGGAGCTGGTTTCCGTCGTGCTCGACAAGGTCCTTAGGCGCCTTCAAATGGATCAATATCCAAGAAAGAATACAATTTCTTCGAACATAGAAATCCAGAAGGACAACATCTGTCAAGAGAAATTCTCCAAGGAGTTTTGCCCAAAAAAAAAGTGTCATAGTCCTCCAAGTTCTTATTAGGAGAGGGCAACCTACTCTTCTGGAAAATTTATTATTTGTTTCCTAAGGGCACATCAACACATTGAAATCCAAAACTGGTGGAAAGAATGTGAAACATGTGCTAAAATCCAGGAAAAGCATCGAATGATTTGAGAGAAGTGATTTTTTTCTTTTAATTCGTTTTAGATCAGTGAAAAAATGAGAAGCAAATAAAGATAGATAAAAAGATAAAGGAAGATAAAAGGATAAAGATGGAACAAGGATTTCTTTGAGTTTCTGGTTTTTTTTGTGTATTTTTCAAAACACTCTCAACATCCACCACTTCGATCCCAAAATCATGAGCAAAATCGAACAAATTTGTCCAAAAAAAAGAGATAAAAATAAGGAAGAGAAATCCATTTGTACATATAGTGGCGTATATATCTGGTTCTGTAAGGGAAAGACTTCCGCTAGAAATTGCTTCCAGAAAAAAAAAAACGCTCCGGAAACGTTACATGATTTTTCCTACACATACAACGTTCATGCACAACTATTCATATAACCGGATTCGAAGTGAAGCTACTCCCTTTTCCCATGGAACACGAAATCGAATCCATCTTCCTAGAGACTTCGGCAACTTTCAGCGGATCTACCCCAGCACGGTGAGCGGACCATTCAACCGGAATCCTTTCAATTATAACTTTCAACTACTTCCAACCCATGACTGCTTTTAAAAAATGGTTGAAAACCCATGAATCAGAAAAATGACTATTCCTATTTACAAAGAAAAATTATAAAGAACAAAAATGTTCCCATTTATAGAATAATTTAAATTTATAATTTATATTATAATTTTTAGAAGGAGAGAGATTTAAATTATATGATTTATTTAATGTATAGAAGGAGGGAGATTTTCGCATAGTTAAATCAGGAACTTGCGGACGTAGTTTTTTTTTATAAATATTTGGAATTATTTTTCCCCATCACACTGTTAGCTTTCAACTAATAAGTTGTTCTGAGCAAATGAGAAAATTCGAGCGTAAGAGAGTAGTTTTAACGGAAAATATTCTAATTAATATTATTTCAAGCTTTATCCAAAGGATCTTTTCGCCCACGAAATAATAGAAAAAAATAAGTGCTGCAATATTAATTTGAAAATTGCTGAAATATTAATTGAATTAATTGAAAATTGCTGAAATATTAATTGAATTACACTAGGAATCACTAGGAATCATTACTGAACGTGTCCTAAAACCTGTGGATCTCGTAAGGTCTCAGACTTCTTAGGGAAAGCCTTAAATTATAGTCATTATGAACAGACTACCGTATTGTATAGCTTATAAAAATGTAAAATTCCAAAAATTAAATAAAAATAAAAACAACAAATCACAAGCTGTAAAATCGCAGTTAAATCAAATATCAATATAAAATATTAATATAAAAAATATTAATAAATAATAAATATTAATATAAAATATTAATGTTAACATCAAACACCGTATTCTCATTGAAATCGCAAAGTCGTCGTCTTTCTCTCTGCAAGCCTAAGCAGCCCAGGGGTGACGGCCGCCGATCCTGGACAGGATACGAGGCTGTTTATGGGATCGGTGACGGTGCAAAATGCGGTGTGTGCCCGTACCGTGATATGTCGCCTCATCTTACGATGATCGTTGCAATAATGCCGATAAATCGCTATACATAGCGATTAGCGGATGTCCTCGGAAGGAACGGAACGCCACCACGTAGCGTCGTCCCTGAATCAGGCAATGCCGCGATCACACCGCGATCACAAAGTGAAGGTTGTGTCGATAAGGGAGAGTGGAGAGTTCGACCGTGTCGGTGTTATAATCTCGGAAATGACATTGAGAAACACACACACACACCCATATAAACGCTCATAGATCGTTCTGTGGCGTCTCGTCCGACCAAAGTCGATCGGTTTTCTTTTCGCCCGCCGCCCGATTTTAGCAGTTAGGGTGTGGCCGCGTGATCAACGGGGCCCTGCCCCCGTGCGGTCGTCATCGTCGCTCCGCTCTCGTCGTCCTCCCCTCCATCGCAGTATAACCGGTATATGGCAGCCATCGGAGAAAGCCAGCCTTCTTCTAACCGCTTTTTTTCTTAGCCTAAGTGTTTTTGTGTTACACAAGACGGCTAGCAATCTATTCTTGTCGCTTTCGGCCAAACTCAACAATCTACAATTAGGCGATCCGACGACCAGTTACGGATGGATTCATTACCTCGCAACAAGTTCGCATTTTTCTACTCGCGTATGCTTATTGGGATGGAACAGAAACTTATTCGATTGTTATGGAAGAATCGAAGAAATCTATTGGAGAACTGTTTTTGCAAAAATATCACCGGATCGGAACTGTTCGCTAAATCATCCATTTGTTCATTTTTGTCCTGAATTCATTTCAGGATGATCTACTAAGCATTTAATAGAACTTTAACGCATTTATCAACGTCAACAATAGATTTAAAGAGGAATGGAAGGAACTCAGAAGTGGAAAGTTGAAAATTGCTAAACAAACATCTAGCGACTCTCTAGTTGAAGGATATTCAATAAATACAAATAATAATTAAACATATTTAAATAAATAAATAAATAAATAAGTAAAATAGTTTTAAAAATATTAAAATACCTGAAAGAAAGGATATTCAATAAATAATAATAATAATAATAATAATAATAATAATAATAATAATAATAATAATAATAATAATAATAATAAATATTTGGAAAAATAAAAAAGATAAAATAATAAAGTATTTCTAAAAATACTAAAATATTTAGAAGAAAATACATTTCGGGCGTTGAAAGGTCCCAGTTAGAACAATAAAATTTTTAACACACTTAAAGCAATGCTAGACGAATAGAGAAATCCCAGGACATTCCGAGAAAAGGACAGCCAGCGCCTAAGCGTCGGAGAAATGAAACACGAAATGAAATGAGAACTCGTGTCGAAGACAAAATCTTTCAAATCCAACTCCGTATGCACCACCACACATTCGTTCGAAGCGTGAGAAGAACTTGTGGAACTGGAATCGCGAAGGTAAAATTGTCTCAAAAACTTGTCCGCCGAACAACAAATGAAGTGGTTAATTCTTTAATTATAGGATCGAATTGCTCTTGAAAACTTCAAGAGTGTGCTTAAACAAATGAATAAATGGGTCGAGTAGTTTCAACTTTACACAAACCTGTTCAGGAATATTCTTGAAAAAAATTATTTTGTTCAAGAAGGAATCTGGAACAGAATCATGCCAATTCTCCAAAAAAAAAGAGTCAGGAAAAGTTTGGCGACGATCCAAATGCGAAAAATTCAACAGTATTTCGTTTGTAACAGTTCCTGTAACATCTCCGACTTTTCGTGTATCCTCCGACTTTTCGTCAACAACTCCATCATTTCTCCATGAAATCCAGCAATTTTGATCCATTTGTGTTCTATTGACGTTACAAAACAGTTGCCCTTGTTATTTTCATGTGTTCTGCTGCGGTAGTGCCGATTGAATCTTGGAGTCTTCAGCTATGTCTACGGAATAAGATGAGTGAATTGCTAACATACAAACTATTTTTTTTCAATGGTGGGAAACGATGCTGAGATAAAAATCCAAGAAACTATCCACCAAATTGATCATTTAATGTTAAATAAATAAGTAAAAATATTAAATATCTCAGTGATCACTGTTTAGTTAAAAACCAGATGAATTATTTTATTTCTATTTCTATTTTTAAAAAAATAGAATGCCAAGGCTACTTTGGTCATGCTCACTAATGAATTCCAATCCAAATTTAGAAAGGTGTGGGAAGATCCACAAGTATGTCTCTACTTACGCCGGATAGTAGATTCTACCGGAGAGAAGCTGTTCGATTTTATTCTGGATCTGTGCAAGGAATTTTTAAAAATTTAACGCCAGGCCAATTTACTATTTTACTTTTTTACTAGCAATTTTTTTGCTTTTTCTCAACTATTTTACTTTTTTTTTACTTTTTATTTACTAGCCTTAGCCTAGGCAAAATCGCCCCAACCATGGGTGATATATATTTTTCTCTCTCATTTCATGTTTTTTTTTTCACGAAAATAAGCAGAATTATTTGCTTTAATCCGGTCATTGGTGCCATTTCACTCATTCTTCATGGATTTCTTCCCTACCCGCTTTCAAAATCCCGATCTCGTCATTTATCAAATCAGCACCGGTTCACAAGAGAATCGTCGGTGAGAATTGCAGAGGAAACGCGCATCTGCTAATCTTTCTGTGATAATAAATTCCATTGCCACTTCCCCTGGATGTGGGTACCAATCCATCCAGAAAAAAGGCTAAGACTAAAGATCAACGGATCGCAAACACTCCTACATTAAGTTTAGACGTCTTCACGCGGAAAAGAAATTCACGGATAGGATACTTGAAGGAAAATATGATTGTAATTGTGCTATTCGATAGCTTGATTGTGATGTAAAATCGTTCTGGGACCAATCAATCCTTTGCCCTCCATTCCAGTCAAGTACATGGAACACCAACAACTCCAGCACTTTTTGTTAAAAGTTAAATTTTTGTTAAATGCAATCCTAATCCTAAGTCATATATTTTATAAAGCGGAAAATATTCGTTATTGCAATATTATTTATTTGCAAATAAATTGCTATTTATTATTATTATATTTATTATTTATAATATGTATTTCAATTCCTAAAATTAGCTATTTATTTGTTGTTAACATAATTTTTTTTATTTTTAAAATACTTTTAATGTCGACGACGACACGACGACAACAAACTGCAAAAAGTTAGTTGTCTGCGTTTGTAGCAACATTACTTACACACTGAACAGGTTGTGGTTTCGAATAGAGATGGAAATTTAAATTTGTATCGATGATTATTGTGGAAAAGGTCCCAAAGAGTGAATTTGGCCGGTCGGAAAGATTTTTTTAAGATTTTTCATGTTTTCTGGTTCATAACTTCACGTTCCACTTCAGTTAAAAAAAATTCTCGATCCCAGTCCTGCCATCCACAGTCCTTCCAACGTCAGGAAAAAAGATGAAGATGAAAGATATAAGGATGAATTTCAACTTCGCCCATGGGCTGGAAGAGAACCTAAAACCACAAAAACCCCGTTGAAATGATACTGTGAGCCGTTGTGGACCGCGTCGCGTCGAACGCAACCCCTTACGCCATATTACACCATAAATCAAGTTGTTTTGACAGGACTGTGGATCGCCGGAATTTCGGCGGTTCAACGAGAACTCGATGCAGCAATTAGCCGTCGGACTCGTTCAACAAACGAAAGTCCCAGATTTCACCAGCACAAGCAGTTTGCAAAGAGAACGTTTTTTAGCGTTTGAAAGAAAACACTCAGAAATTTATAGAGAATTTATTTTTGATATTACTCATCACAGAAAGACCCTGTCTCTGTTTTTTATTCAACACCAAAGACGCTGACAAGAATTTCAAGACAGCAGTAAAATTATAGTGTGAAAAATCCGGGAGAGATCCCTAGGAGCACCCAAAAATCAGGAATTAAGATTTTAAAAAATTAGCAAAAAGAGGATATCCGAGATTTTAGGAGACAACAACAAATACGCCGACATTTTCAATTTTAAGGCAGCAGTAAAATTATAGTGTGAAAAACCCGGGAGAGATTCCTAGGAGCATCCAAAAATCAAGAATTAAGATTTCAAAAAAAAATTGCAAAAGAGGATATCCGAGATTTTCGGAGGCCAATCAATGGACTTAAACGCAAGCTGGATGCGAACCCACTGGATTAGGGTGTATCGGATGTATATAATCCCTTTTTTTTTGTTGGAACGAGGAAACCTCAGTGCTCTTCATTGAAGTAAAAAGAGAAAATGTTAAGAGAAAAAGAAAGTGATTCACGAGACGAGAATGAATCATTAACAACGATATTTACGTGAAGTGCTCTAGTGTTATCCGGTTAGGCTGCTCGTTGTCGCTCGCGATTCGCGAAGGTATGCTGACTGGGCAGCTCGTTGACGACGTGGATGTTGAAGAACTTGTTCGACGGACGTCGCGGACGTCGTCCCATCCATCCAGCAAGCGGTTCGTTCCCCTTCTAGCCGCTTACAGCAGCCTCCTCTTCCATGAGAGTTTCCCATAGGAGAACAATCAGCTCCTACGTTGAATATATTTACTGCCAGTTCAAACCAGTTATCGGATAGTGGAACACTACTTTGGTGAGAAAACAACCAACTCATTGAGGATGGGAAATTTCTCCTCTACTAAGAATAGACAGATTTAAGGGAGGGAAACGGGGAAGATGAGTCTCTTACATCGAGGACGAGTTTTCCGCCATTCACTCAAGGTGCACCGTAATGAAAAGTCCAACAACGATGATAAATCAGTGAGTTTTGTACTGTAGAGAATAGATGAACTAACTACTCTCTCCGCATAGAATGTCAGAGGCCAGAAATACGAATCAATACGTATAATTTGTATGTCGACGCAATCAATTGGGCCATTCACCTTTCACAACATCGTTTAATGTGTCCTCGTTAAAAATATGTATGTAGCAGTCGTTCGGACCGGTCTAGAACCACTTCTTTTGCTATCTGCTGCTCCAAAACTTTCGACACATCGCTATGGAGGACATGAGAGCGATTATTTACTTGTTTGTTTATTAAACTACCAGTCTACAATCAATCTTTAAAGCAATCTTTAATAATCTTGACAGAATCTTTAATAAAAGTCTTCATAATCTTTAAATACGATCTGGTGAAATGAGCGAGAACAAGACATATTAAAAGTACATAAATTTGTCAGCAAGTGGATTTTTGAAGGATTTTTTTTTTGAATATTCTAAAATTTCTAAAAGAAAAAATGAAGGAAAGAATCTATTTTAATTTAAAAAAAAACACATATAACTACCTAAAACATATAACTAAAAACATAAAATAAAAATAAAATAAAATTAGGATATAAAAATATGACTAACTAAAATATACACCATTCTGAATTTTTTTTAAACGTTTCCTCAAATCCTGCCAACCCACCACACTTTATGCTTTGAAAGGCTGGCCTTGTTGTCTAGTGAGCTCTGTTCCATCTTGTTTTTGTTTTATGGCACACCTGTAGGTGTTTTCAATAAATAAATAAATAAATAAATATCTTCCTTAATTATATGCAATCACATATGAGCATTAGCGTTCTAAGAACCTTATTGGTAGTACGAATAAATGAGCGCCGCGTAGGAGGAGGCGGTGGCGAAATTCTTCTATTGGCTGGTGCTGCAAGAGTTCGGATTGAATTGAAAACTCCTAATTATAACGTTAATCTTTTAGCATAAACATTGAAAAGAACTAAAAAGGATAAAATTTCCGCCATATCAATCCACTTGGGATGCGTCAACGCACTGGAATTTTACTGGAATTCGTGGTCGTTGAGGTTTTGGAACGCGTGTTGGCCTATACAGTAACCTACGGGGCCAGCCGATGTGTCAAGTCAGTGTTTTTATCCTCCCAGACAGGTCTTGCACAAATTTATGGATCCCGGAGGGATGAAAGGCTTGGTTGGCACCAAAGTGAATTCGAACTTCGATCACGCTGCAACCACAACGGAACCTCTTACCGACTTCACTACACTACCGCATTTCCGTTACCGTATTCTATTTCTTGCGTAGCGATTAATGTAAACGAGCGGGATGTGTGGCTGAGCTGAGCGTTGCGAGGAAAGAAACACATACTCTCGGGGAAGCAGGCAGAAAAGAAAAAAGTGAAGCGCAACAGCCTTTTTTTTGCCTCTGACTTCACTTTCTCTCTTTTCTTCCACCCAATTCGGACAACAACAAAAAAATCCGCTTTAAAAAAATTTAACAAATATGGTTTTCGTCCGGATCAGAAATCAGTTGTATAGATAATAGGGATATTCCCAGGGATATTTTCAACAATAGCAGAACAGAAACTATTCATAAAAGTGGATAAAATCGCAAAAAAAAAAACTTAAATATTCAACCAGTATACAAAGAGCTTGCGATGAAATTAGCTGGGGTCAAATCTTTGAACTGCACCGATTTCGCTCGACAATTACCCTCCGTCTATCCGGTGGCAGAGGTCGTCGTTTTTAGCGTTCCACTGATCGCTCAAGGTGAAACGACAGAGACCATAAGAACAGCATAGAATCGAGTTCCATTTCTTTTTTTCATTCAATAGGAGATGATTAGAAATGACACTCATATTTCATGAAGAAACTTGTTCCAGAAAAGATAATTTTCTCCACTACAAGAAAATTAATTTCGTTCCTAACTCGCAAACAATTTTAGAACTCATTTCACGATAAATAATTAATTATTTTCACAATACTTTCCACGATAATTTCACCATGTATTTTCACGGACCATGTATTTTCATATTATCGGATTGTTAACAGAACTTTCCTATTTTGATGAATAACGCTGACCAATTCCAGGCTTGAAAATTCCACGAATACTCTTTTCCATCCAGCTAGTATTCCAGATTATTCCATCAGATTATATACAACGTTAAGGTGTAAATAGTTATCCAGACTATTATTTGCAAGTTTCAGGACCAGTATGTCGCTTGTTTTCATTCCAGAATCGCTGCGAAAAAGCGATGACGTTCACCTGTAGGCGGCTTGTTGATTTCTAGTTGTACTTCACGTATAACAATGAACCAGAATTTCCCCAAAAATGTGTTCATGAACTACAAAAGGGGGAAGCAAGTTCTATCGTGCACTTTCCATGTGCCATGACCTTCACCATGCCGGAATATCAACTAAGCGTGACGAAATGGAATTTCTGAAATGAACCAGCGAAAACGATTTTCGTGCGCACAAAATCATATAGGTATCGTGAAAAAAAAAAAAACACATTTTAAAGAAAAAATTAATTTATAGAGCGTTAAAAGGTTCACAAAACTGTAAATCAATTTTTTTTCTGGTGTTTTTGAATATTTCCAGAAAGAACTGGAAAATGTTCTTAAGAAACCACGTGAACTGTAACTTAACAACTGCTTCAATACGTTGACGTACGATTTTGAGATCTGATTGACCTTCGAATAGCGAAATTTGAAACTTAATTAACTGTACGAGAGATAGACTGCGGACTCAAAAAATAAGGAATATTGCAAACAAATATATTATATAATAATAATACTTAATAATATATAACGTTTGATAATATTTAAATTAATATTTTTTCAACATTTAGCAGTATTGTAAGCGAATATTGTTTCTTCAATGCAATTGATGGTTTTCAAATTTTTAATTTTAATCTTAATTTTAAATTTATTTTAATTAATTAATTTAATTAATTTTAAGTTTCTCACAACCGTTGTACGATCGCGACGCATCCAAAGGAAATTGAATTGTGGATGCACACCTCCCCACTCATGGATGTCGAGGGCGAATAACGATCGTCTTGCTCAAGGCAAATCCCATCAACAGAAAGAAAACGGAGAAAAAAACATGGGATTTTTTTTTCAAAACATGACCGTTAATTTGATCAAAATTCTGAAGGAAGCAATCCTGTAGAGGAGCGATAACTTGAAATTACAAAAGGAAAGAAAAAAACTAAGAGCTAGAGGGGAAATAAAAGAAGACGGAGAATAAAATAATTGTCCAAAAAGTTGAAAATTCGAAAGTGAATGACATCTAGACCACCAAGCTTAGTTTCCCGGCTTCAAGTCCAAATGAAGCGGCCTTGAGAAAGGGACCCACCGCGCAGCGGTCTACTGTAGGTCCCCGAGCACCACAACAGAGTCCGATACGAAGAGAGTGGATTTTTAGCCGGAGTCCTCATACAGATGTAAGGATGAGAAATTGAAAAAAAAAACCTTTTCAACAAAAACAAAGCAGAAATAGTTTTTAGAAGTGGATAAAAAAACAAAGCAGAAATTGTTTTTAGAAGTGGATAAAAAAGTAATAAAATAAAAAATAAAGATAAAAAATAAAATTTAAAAGGTTTAAAAAACTTAAAAAAAATAAAAACTCCTCAACATTCAACCAATATGGAAAGAGCTTTTCCACAACGAAAGGCGATATGTTTTACTATCCGGGTCTTAAAATTGTAGATATAAATATTTCTATAGACTATTTCTTTTTCAGATTTATTTCACTATGACAGTAATAAGTGAAAAATTGTTAAAAATGAAAATATATTATATATTTAGATCAACACTTGAACATTTTGTTGTTAAAATCAGTTGTTGAAAGTTGCGAGAAATAAATTAACAAGTAATTAAAGTATCAGAGCATTGAAAATTGGAAATAAAATAAATAACAAAATAACTAAGTAAAAACAGAGCATTTAAAGCGGGTTTACAAATTGTTAATTTCCTAAAAAAAAGAATCGTACAAAAAGAACGGGAAGAAATCCCGAAGCGTTCTTCCTTTCCTTTCGACATACCTTTTTTTTGTTAAATTGTCTTAGTAGAAAATAGAAAAAAATTAAAAACTTGCATATAAACTATACTATAAAATAATATATATATATATAATATAAAACTACAAAAGCTTTCTCAGGTCCTTGGCTACAGATTTGAATTGCAACCAAAAGAATTTTTATATACTGGGTTAATTTCTTCACTTCGCCACTTTCACCAGAAAATCGCTCAATTTCTCCGCGCGAGACAACACGATCACGTTTCATTTCACATGAAGTGATCGCTCTCGGTCCTTCGCCAGCCAACTCCACATCCGATCCGCTGCGTGCATCGATCATTTCTTGCTTAACCTCGAGAGCAATCGCTCGCTCGTATGCGTAACGTAAGGCTAACGAACTGATGACTGCGTCGAGTTTTTTTTTCTTTTCGATCGCGCATCAATCGCGCTTCATACTATGCGGTCGGGGATGGTTGCTTTCAATGCGTTTTCGAATGGGAACCGGTTCCGGAACGCGATTGTCGGCCGAATGATGACGTAATGTTGCAGAACAGTGAAAGTACAGGAATATGCGCGAATAAGCCGAAATGTTAGAGGTTTAGCATTTCCAGAAACGTTCTCGTTTCTGGAAACACTCGGAAATACTTTTATCTGCTGTTTGTAATTGTTGTTTGTATTGTTCCATGCTGAAACAATCACTGAAATCTGAATCAACATCTGAATCAATCAATCAATAAGATTATTATCGATGTAGATGGGTTCTGTTTTCTTTTCTTTTTTTGGGTTCTTAAACTGAATGATTATCGAAACACTGACCCAAGGTAGTGTGGGATTTCATGGAATAAACTTAGGATTGTTACAATCAACCTCTATTTAGAACTTCTGAAGACGGTGAAAAACTTGAAACGTCAGGAAAATAAAGGTCCCATTTAAAAATCTCGTTAAATTCAGCTCACCCAGCTAGTAGTTCTCCTCACATAAGCTATGATTTCAATCAAATCACACCAAATTAGCATCAAATCCAGCTACTACGGATTTCATGGAACCAGAAGCAATCACGAACAGTAACCGCGCACACATCCTCGAGCTTATCATGGACTGCCATTATTTATTTATTTTTTAAATTTATTTATGTTGACTACGACGACTGCCATTATTTATTTTGCTTCTTCTATCATAATTACAGGATGCGTAACTCATTGATCAATAGATAAACGCTCAGGATAAACTCAGAAAACAATTCGGCTCCAGTTTAGCGATTTGAGTACAGTATTCCTCCCCCCCCCCCCTCCTAAAGTGAGATAATCTCCACTCTTTTTTACCTACACATAACCACTTATTTTGAGTCTCGTCAGTCTCATCTGATCCCTTCTTTTCCATTTATTTCACTGTTTTAATCGTTTCTAATGTTCCTAGACTTTTTTTTTTAAATTTCGAATGTATATTGGTAAATTCTGCCCAAAATTAAAGAATAATCACAGTTTTTTTCATTTTTTTCCCACCATAATTTAACTTTTCACTTAGGTTCAGGACTTCTAATTGATTTTCGCTCCAAGCCAGTGTTGGGAACAAACAAAACAGCATTAGTGAAATAAATAGAAAAAAGCGAGCGTAGAAGAAACTGATGAGACTCAAAATAAGTGGTTACATGTAGGTAAAAAGAGGTTTTAAACAAAAAAATGCATCAAAAGAAAAACAAGTGGGTCATTAAGCAACATAGAAGCAAATAATAAGGCCTATATTCATGTCAGGCGAAGGTCGAACTTATCGAGATAATGGTGTCAATGTCGGAGGAAAAACGAGGTGAAATCCGGATTTCCGGCAGTTTTATGTCATTGTCGTGTCATCATAATAATCGAGAAAAAGAAGGGGAAGAGGGGGAAGATTATTTGCATATTTTTTTAATCGATTGCACTTGAGTTAGAAATAGGAGAAAATATATTGGAATATTATACATTTTTGTTTCTTTCTATTCGATTAAAACCTTCATTCGTTTGATTCACAAATTTTATGAATCTTCTAACAAGTATCTGATCCAGAATTATGGCAAAATAAAATTTAAAAAATATCAAACATTGTAAAAGATTATTTTTAATAATTGATTTGCTTAGATATCTTAAAAAAAATTAATCAATTTATTATTCAATTCACTTTTCAATTTTTATTTTATTTTCATTTTCATCATGAAATTCAACAACGTGTCTCTTAGCGGAGAGAGCTGTCGTTGATCTGCAGCTGTCAATCACAGAATGAAGAAAATCTTCCCTTGTAGTGGAATTTCTATCGGAGGAGAAATAGGATGAGATGAAAAATCCTGACAAGTCCCAGAAATAAAACTGAAGTGGATTTAACCGAAATATCGTGGAAAATGCTATAATAAGGCATAACCTCAAGAAAAGTGTTCTTATGGATGAGAACAAAAAATGAAGTTCATTTATTGGATTAGCTAAAACCGCCTATTCAATTATAGGCGGTTATTTCATACTCTTGAGCGTATAAGATTGAGTTAGTTCGTTTAGCACGAAACGAGGGAGAAAAACAGGGATAAGGAATTATGGAAGGTCAATTGAAAAGGAGGCAATTCCTGTGGATACATCGTCTTCTCCGTTACCTCATTTTTGGAGCGATTGTCATCAGGCTGTCCCATAAGTTTCTTTTCACAGTCATCAACATTTCTAAATTACAGTAACCGCAGTCTTACGTCGAAAGAACCACTAATCCTTCAGATCGATAAAAGAAGATTATTGTACTATTCCGTCTAACGTTTTACTGATTCAAATATCTTCATCGTTAAATTTTAAGAAAAAATCAGAAAAAATGGTATTTCGGTAGAAAAATAGATGAACCTAAAATAGATGATACATATGTAGTGTTTCCCCGTTAGCTCCTTTTCTACCGAAATACCATTTTTTCTAATTTTTTCTTAAAATTTAACAACGAAGATATTTCAATCAGCAAAACGCTAGACAGAAATGCAGGAAAGAAACTAGTGAGGACAACCTAATGCACAGAAATTCATATGAATAAAATGAAATGAAATGAATAATAATATAATGAATGAAATGGGAATATATGAATCAACCCATAGAGGAATTCTAAGCCAAACGCAAATCACAATCGAGTCAAAATCGAGTACAGAGGAGGTGTTTCGGCACATTTCCTCGATGAAAACTTGTCTTACGAAGTGAAAACCTTTTTTTTTAGAAAAAAAAGAACACAAACGAGTAAGAGTGAGGAGGAGGGTCTACGGCTGAATAGCAGACTGCCAAACCTTCAAAAAACGATCGCAGCCTTCCGTGACGAACGAACGTCGGCGACGACGACGACGATTCACGCATAAAATGCAGTTCTGGGCAGGCAGGTGTTCAATTTGTTCCGCCGGCCGAACCGGCAGTCAGTGTGGAGTGCGCGCGAACACAGCGAGTAAGTGATAAATAGTACAGTGACCTTGTCCCTACAGCCCGGCCTGCCCGAACCCATATAGTCGAGCAATTTGAATTCGGAACAGATACATATCCTCGTATAAATCTCATAATTGAGTCCTAATGTCTATAGCGACGATTATCTAACATTAATAATCCTTGAAATTATCCTTGTTAGCCGCAGAAAAGTATTTGTAGGGCATTCAATCAAAACGTCCCCATTGCACGTGGAAATGAAGGATTTAAAGGTAGCGTATCACGAAATTGACCTGGTACGAAAATCCCAGAGGAAACGCAGAGTTCAGGTCGCAGATTACGGAAACGGGCTCCGCTCATTTTCCCTTACTCGTCGTTCTATAAAAAGAAAACGTCGTGGAACGTCACGTTTTTTCCTACGGACGCAGTTCCAACGCGGCACCCTTCCGCACGCGCCGCGTCCACGAGCGAGCGGACCAGGATTGATGAAATCTCCTCATCGGCCTATTCAAGTAAAATCAATCAATAGGCTTGCTAATTTCTCGTAGAAGCTAAAACCGTTCCTGGTCCGTTTTTTTTTTGGATGACTAGAGCAAAAGACCTCCTTCACTTTTAAACGGTTGGCGAAAATACCCCCTTCACTTGAGCTGCACCTCATGACCTGAACCCCCTTCACCTGAGGAGGGTCCGGCTTCTCCCTATCACACCTATGAGGGAAATTGAGCAGGACCACGGTCGTTTCCGTAATGTACAATCCGAACTCTTCGTTTTTCCTGGGATTTCTGTACCACCTCATTTTTGTGATGCGGTGACTATCAAAATATGATACGATCAGGGACGGACATTCCAAAGAAATCATTTGCACACAAAAAGGTCCCATAGTTCTATAAAAGATTTTCGGTCATGCGGCATTAGATTATAAATCAGTCAATCAATTTAATTAAATCAATTAATTTTGACCGGACTTTGTCATACGCACTGTGGTTCTTATCGATTATTTATGAAAAATGAATAGTTACTAAGGGTCTAAACGCGAACAGTAAGTTCAAATATGTGTATGATCAACTTCTTTGGTCATTGCGTAAACGTAGAATCATCTACAGAAGGAAAAGAAGAAAAAAGAGATGAAGAAAAAATGATATTAGCGAAGGCAGCCCTCAGATCCGAAAAAAAGATAAATAAAAACGAACCGTTGATCCTTGAATATTCAAGACTTTCTACTTATATCCCGTAATATTGTCATTTGTGGCAAATTGTTCCGAAATAATTTTGTTGGCGACGAATTCACGCACATGGAACACCTGAAATTCATGCAATGTTCCTTTTAAATGCACAAAATAATTAAAATATACATGTTTCGAACCGAACGAAAAAAAAAAACAAATACCAGCTATTAACCTTATTTGATACATACAGTATGTCGTTTTTCTCGAAGCGGTGCGATCAGGATAGAAACGGGACCCTTGCTACAGCACCACTCGCTACGGCTACCACTCGCGTTGGTCCCACCTCGATTACAGCCGCTACCTAGACCGGACCGCTCACGTAGCTGCACTAAGTTTCATGTCGTTTTGACTCGACTGCGCAATGTGTGTCCCTAAAAAAGTGTGGTTAGTTCCAAGAAGATTTCACCAGTTCAGAAAGGAATTACATCCAAGTACTTATCATTACTAGTACTTATTTCAGGCCAAAGCAGTTTTTTTCGTAATTGATCTCATTTCTTTTGGGACCTACAAGGTTCTTAGATAACCAGAGTTCCCTGGATTAGCGGATTTTTCTAACAACCAATGAAATGTTGGTTCTGCCCCTTTCCGCCCAATTATGGCCAAGAAACTAATGTTCTCACGAGAGTTGCTGATTTCATTTTTGGATTTACTGCTGATAACACAGAATAATGAAAGATGTTGATTAAACAGAGGATGATACTGCATCGATCAATATCTATCCTTTCCAAAACGATCGCGGCGCGCGTTCGATGACGCACGACAGAGAGTCTGTGGTTAGGAAAAGAAAGTGCGCGAATGTGTCGCTGTCGTTCAGAAAAATAGAAGCAATATAATCGGGCAGTTTATCACAGCTCCCCACCATTAAATATACTTTTTCCACTTCAATTTTTCCACTCGTCGAATTGTGAAAAATTGTGAAATTTTAAGAACTTCGTTCCATGTTGGATCATTTGAACCGAGACAGTTAACATTATATTTATCTAAAATAGGACCACGAATGAATTTTTTTGATATGGGGAATGTTGAGGAAAACGAACTTACAATCAAAAAAAACAGAGCATGGGTTGTTAGAAGTGCTAAGCATTCAATGAGTGCGTATAACTTCTTCTCCCTTAAGCCGGTCACATACATCGAGTTATCTCTACTTTCACTTGCAGATGGAAACGATGCCTCGGAGCCAAAGCGAATGTATGAAGGCGGATTTAAAATTTCCCTGGAAGAAATTCGTCTTTTCGAAAGAATTAGATTAAAAAAAATTATTCCAAGTAAAAAAAGGCATCACTGATTTCGAACACCATCCAACTTCCTCTGATTTAGTGTCGTTAGAATTATTAGGTATGGATCGAAAAATACATTTTGGTGAAAAGAACTACTGTGTCGCAAGTGAGGGTCAGAATTCGAAGTTCTCTCCTACGTCAGCGATCGAGATTCAGAGATTTGCAAAGGGAAGCAAAATAAGGGAAGCCGGACATCTGATGCGTTTCAATGACAACCGTTTCACCAGAGCTGTGAGCGATCAAGGAAAAATTTCTTGTTCTTCGTGTCCCACGCAAAAGCAGAAACCACTGCGCAGCTCCCGCACCCAATTGAGGCAAATGGAGGAATTTCTGGTGCTCGCTCGATAGGTTCGAAAAACAATGAGAGTCAAAGTGATCAAGGTGATACAATATCTGAAGCGGTACGAAGAATGGATCACAAGGAATCGTACCTAGAGGCGTATTTCAAAGGTACAAATAAGATCTGATCTTCTTTATTGATTCTGATCTGATCATATTGATTCTTTGCTTGAAATAAACGGAAACAAAGCGATAAAACGCAGTAGAAAACAGAAAGGAGCATGATTTAGTTGTGAGAAGTTTTAATACATAAACACGCAAGCCACCACCACAGTATTTCATATAGATTCTACATAAATATTACATTTAGCTATGAATTTGTGAGTTTGAGAGAATTGATCATAGTGGACCACTAACGGGAATCGATCATGATCGACCGGTCATGCTCGTGAACAACACTTCGATCCCTATCCATTCCAATATCGCCTATTCTCCAGCATTTTTTTCAATTTTTTTTATACATTCCCCTCAGGAACCGAATGTTCTATTGGTGTATTGTGTGTGGCCAGAGCAAACCAGGGAGCTTTTTTTTCTCTATCCCCGTCCCCCTGATCCATCCCTTCCTTTGATCCCTGAATTCTGAAGTTTCTGAGATGAATCGCAAGCGAATACGAATTTTTAAAAACTTAATAATCGATTTTAATAATCTCCAATGTTTTATCCAGACGAATTGCACGATTAAGTTTCGCACATGTACATACACCTTACTTACTGAAACTGTAATGAACACCTTGGGAACAAATCGTCAAAGCTTTCCGTATCCATCGTTACTAGTTTGTATTTTCTTTTGTTCTTATCGCGCTCGATTTCTACAAAACAAAAAACATCAGGCAGAATGGGAAATACATTGTTCAGGATTCACTTACAAGCATATAAAACTGTATAATTTTTAAAGCGCTTTTTCTCAAACCATTCTCACAATTCTTCTAGTCTTCGGTTTTTTCTTTTTGTTTAAACACCTATTTCCTCTTAAAATATAGCATTATGTCTAAAATGTGTTAAGAACGGATGGGATTTAGAAGAACCGATGGGATTTAGATTTACGACACCTTATTCTGCTCTCACTCTGCGTTTCGATCGCTTATGTTGCTGCTGATAGGCGAAATTGGAACCATAATTACCGAAACGGTTACCACGGTCGTATGAAAAAATGCACTCCGGCACCATGTTGAAGTTATGAAGACAGTTCTTAGAAAAAAGCTTATGCGTTATTCCTAATTACTTTGTTAGAAATGCTAAAAATCTAAGATTAAGGGGAATCACAACGACATAAAACGTAATTGCGTACGCGGCTTCTCTCTCGTGGCGGTTCGATTGAGCGTAGCGGTTAAGAGCATACTGAAACCTTTGCTGGCACCTCCCGTGGCTGCACTTTGCGACGGTCCCACCTCGGTCCCAACTGCTGCCTCCACCGCGCCGTTTCGAGCGCGTACGCAATTGCACCGCAACTACACTCGTGTTTCATGGCGTTTACTCACCCGACTATAGATTTGAATACCTACTACATAGGAAAGATAGAAATTTTGATTTTAAGAAAAAATACAGTTACTTAGACGAATGTCATTTCAAAGAGAGCGGCGGTAAAGCGTATTCCTATATCATGTATACGAAACCAGAGGTGGAGGTGAATGTTTCATGAACTCATCCCTCACCGGAATTATTGTTTAAAAGTATTACCTCTTATACTTTTACCTTACTATTATAGCGAATATATTTATTTATTTATTTATTGTTATAAATCTGTTATCACTACTACAAGTATTAAAACGAATAGAGTACCTGTAATGCAGTTGAGCTGGGATAATGTGACTTCCAGAAGGTACTATAAGGCTCGCTCACCTGCTTCTGGATGTGAACGGCTACAGCACTGATCTCGTGGACAATGATGTAATTTTTTGGACATACTGAAAAAGAAGCCATTAGCCTATATCGACTTATCACTATTAGTAAGAACTATATGTACATAAGACATCATTTCTGCGCCGTAGAACTAAGCGACTGCACCAACGGTTTCTGGAGTTAGTGCTTTGTGGAGTTTTGACAAAATAATGCTGATGCGCTTTTCAGAAACCCATTTATGATGTAGTGATTTTCGAAAAACAAGGCTCAAAACTGGTAAATTCTGGAATTTTCCACCTGGGTGCAGTGGTGGGTGAGATAATTCGTTTTTGTGATCGATCGTCACAGACTGGTGACAAGATGGTGTAACCTCGCTTTTGAGGTTACAGATCTAGCGTTTCTTCGGAAAATAAAGTCAGCTATATTTGATTTTGCTTTTTTTCATATGTTTTATTGAAATCTTATAAGAAGTCTGCGCAAATCTGTTGCATGCTTGCCTCCTAGTAAGAACTCATTAAACATAACAGTTTTAAAAGAGTCTTGGTTGCAAATTTGCTCCTATTTCCATATTTTTCATTTATTTTCTATCCAAAAAGAAGTCACTAAACATGAAAACGTGCAGATAAACAATTTGTGAGCGCTCCTGCCAAATTTGCGAAAGAAAAAAAGATGGAAATAACTTGGCCTCTTCAGTCAGGGAACCTACTATGAGCTCAGCACAAGAAAATTGAGAAAAAGGATAAATAATACAATTATTTCAAGAAAACTTTGTTCCGACTTTTTTTTCTACTTGCACGTAGTGGTAGTTCTCTTTTTAACCACAATTGAAAAGCAGAGGAAAAACTAAGAAATCATCCGTCTCCAGAACAATTCCTTCAGCTCTTCTACAATTTCTTCGCCAAAGGAACTTACTTTTAGTTCTTTTAATCTTTTAATAAATTCACTTTTTGTGGCAATTGTAGAAATATGCACATCTAGAAGAACTGCAACACATACTATGGAAATTATTCGAAAAATATGAAGATAGAATTGATTGCTATAGCAATATTAGGTTGTTTACATAACTTTTGTGTGGGTGTAGCACATTTCGTAGGAGGATCGGTTGCCATTGCATGGCTGATGGCTCGTGACCCCCGCAGGCGAACCAAATCCCTCTTATCCTTATGAAATCGATAAACAGGCAGTGGAAATAAATAAGATTCGTTTTGATTTGAAAGAAAATTTGGGGATGGATCTCCCTACGTCCATTGCTCCAATCATTCACGTTTCTACCGCGCGACTTATTACTTTGAAGGCATCACTCCACGAATCTGAGGTGGTGCGGATTTCAGGTGGAGTATTCGTATACAGGATGGGAGACTATGGAAAGGGGTGATTCCGTCCATTTCTTCCTGATTGCCGTAAAAAAACGGCCCGGAAGATGCGGCGCCGCGCAAGGCTGGCGCGCTCCAGCCGAACTCCCTGCAGAAAATAGTGCGCCAGAACGCCTGCAGCCGTATCTTCCGGGCGGTTTTTTACGGCAATCAGGAAGAAATGGACGGAATCACCCTCCTCTCCATAGTCTCCCATCCCGTATACGAATACTCCACCTGAAATCCGTTTCACCTCAGATTTGTGGAGTGATGCCTTTAACTCTAATGATTATAAATATGTCCACGGCTAAATGGTTCTCTTCCCTCGTTCACCATTATTCCTCCATTCCGCTGTTCTCTCTACGTCTTAGCAATCCTTTTCTTTTTTCTTTTTTTTTTCGAAGTTCATCGTGTTAACCCCATCTCAGCCGACAACAATGTCATATCGATTGTATCGTGGTGGATCTCTCCATTCCCTATATTCTCTGGTTCGTTACCCTATCTTCCCTATCATTTCATTCCATCTATTAACCACTCTATTTCATCCATTTTATCTGCACTACTTTTCTATCAAAACAAAAACACAATGGAGTTCATTCAGGGAATCCCCACTTATTTTAACTAACTTCGAGTTCTAGTTTGCTTAGTCAAGAGCAATATGGAATGTTTCTCGAATTCCCAACACATGAAACGTTGTCGAAGGAAATCCCTAAGAGAATTTCGCAGCACGTTTTGCGCTACCGAGATTCCGCGCTTTCTTATGGAAACGAAAGACGTACGAGCAAAACCGGCTAGTGGAATATCAACGGATGCAGTCATTTTACGTACTATGATATCTATTCTGCAAATGTCAAGCATCATGCTGTTTTGATGGGAGTGCTATCACTAGTAAAACGATTACAAATACCATTGATTCCATTCCCATGAAAAATTCTAGTCGTGCACAATTACACAAAAGAAACAGACGGGAATTAATCTCTACAGACAAAGACTTGAATAAAGATTGGATGGGTCTCGAATGCCCCAATCACGCTCAACAGAAGGAATATATCCGAATGCACCAGCTGTGTTTATTGAACAAGAAGTACGACCAGACTCCCTAGCTGACCAAGGGGAAACGAGCGGTGTGGAGGTATACGAGAGCAATTAAGGAAACAGGAGATATCCGGCTCCGGAGTCGATAAATCGGTACCAGACTTGTCTGGGAGGATAAAAACACTGACGTGACACATCGGCTAGCCTACGCAAGTCACTATGAAGGCTAATACACGTTCGTAAACCTCAACCCCTTCTCCGTTATCCACTCTATTCCTTCTGGTTGGCCTACGCTTCAGAAAATTGGGAGTCTCGCAAACAATACGGTTAATGCAACGAATAGAACGATCAGGTAGAAAGGTGCTGCTTGGAGTATGTTGTTCCACGCAAATGAAAGAGTGGATTTAAAAAAACGCTCCATCTACAATCTCTAAGATAAACAAGCTTGCCCTTAGGCACATCACGCACATTCGAACAAAATGATTATTCATTCTTTCAAGCATCATAATGAAACGTTTACATCTCTGAAAACTCATAATATTTACAAATAATCACAATTAGTCGATTGGAAAGTAAGAACTTCTCAAAACCTTTTCTTTCCACATTCACCAAAAAGAAACAATGGATTATTAACACAACATGATCCAAGGTATGAAATTTGGAAAAATTCATCACTTTCTCAGATATCTATAGGCACGCTCCACAATACTGCCGTAACTGTTCCAAATGAGATCGTCGCCTATGAGTGCGTAAAAACTAAAATGACAGTGACACTAAATGTAACATGGGAAACTTCGTGAAAAGAGAGAACACTCACACGCCGAATAAAGTGCCTCCTAGATGAGCTGCATGGTCAAACAAGCGAAACCTGGGAATGAAAACTTAAGAAGGGGGAAGAACTGGAACGCATTAGAAACTTAACAAAATACCTGAACAAAAGGCCTGCCAGATCGAAAAGCAAAATACCAATGATTGCTGACTGAGCAGAAAAATCAAAACCAGGTACAAATACAATTTTGAGCCGTGCTTCAGGTATTTTCATGCAGGTATATCCTAACATTCCAAGAATCGCTCCACTCTAATGAATAATTCATATATGCGAGAAGCGTCAAAGGACAATATTTCTCAAAATCAACTACTTACCGCTCCAACAGCTCGTACTGAAGACCTTGCTAAAGCTTTGTGAGTAAGACCAAATAATGATGAAACTACTCCAGCCGTCAAATAGAACGCCCAAAACTGTAAAATACGCTTCACTTACCTTAGAAAAATAACATTTTTACAGTTGTGCTCGCAAAACAAATAAATATAAAAAATAAAACAAAATAAAAACTGGAACGAACTTGATCTGGTCCTAGAAACTTGTCTACGGTAACATTTGTGAAAGACCAGACCACATACATATTTAGAGCAAGATGGATTAAACTGTAGTGAGAAAAGACGCTTAACGCCATGGGCATACAAAGACTTTCTGAATTCGTGAAAATTACGTCAACGAACAAACAAAACAATAAGCAAAAAAAAAGAACCAACTGGAAGAGAAACTGTTGCTGAAATATCGCCACATGAAAAGCTGCAACTTTTTCACCCTCCATAAAGCAAAAACCAAAAGGTTCGCTGAAAACAGACACCATTACTAAATTCAACGAACGCTTAAAATTCAAGGAAAAGTATGCATTACAGTTAGATGGACAAATTGTGCAGCTATCATCAGCCGTATTCAAATGCACACAGTAAGAGTAAATTATATTTTTGAGAGCTTTTTGAGATCACATACTGTATTTTCAACTACTCCACTGGAAGAAAAACGGCATCATGAAGTAGTAATACAGTACCTAACAATAAACTGATTCTCGTTTGAACTCCTCACATTTCCAATCGTAGAATATCTACTACAACTAGCTCTCAGAGATCAATCAATCACGACTCTACGAGAAAGAGCAACTATTTTGTACAGTTTTCATACAGTCAAAAACAGACAACTATCACCAGAGATGGCACTTTTGACAGACGTAGTTTGAAGGCAGATTAGGTTGGGTAGCTATCACCATTGTTAATTTACAATCTTATAATGATAAACGATGGTAACGACGTTGTTTTAGTTATAATGTACAAGAGCTACACCTAAGCAATACCGAGTTACTTCACTGTAAAAAAAAGCAAAAAAAAAAAAATTGATTAATAAAGGAGAGCCGTATAATTTCAAAGTATCTCAGTTAAAGAAAAACTCACCGCCAACTAGGTAAAGGGCGCACTTGTCACCGTCACTCAGGTTTCTCCAGTCATTCGCGGAAAAACTGAAACTGAAGACATTTCATATCATAACAGTAAAAAAAAATATAAAAGAAAGCTAATCAGTAACCATGAAGTCTGACTAACAAGTTATGCATGGAACATAAATTAGTAAAGCTGAGCTGAATAGACAGCAACGGAAGTATAAAACTCTTCAGAATTCATAAAAGACGTACTTGGAGAACCTTGCTTTTTCGAACAATGTCTTCAAACTCTGTGATTGTCGTTCGTAGTCACTGATTATTGAGACAGTAAACGCACCTGCGCCAACCTAGACTTTACGCTAACAACTTGTCATAAAGAAATTTCAAAAGTGCTTACCGCAACAGTAAACCCTAACGCTTTCAGCAAGTGACTGACTGGACGAACGGGAATAATATCAGCAGCATAAGGAGCTTGAGATCCTGGAAAATTTCAAGTTCGATAAAATACAAAACACAAAATAATATAAAACAGCAAAATAATATGAAAAGCAAAACAATGCGAATAAAACGCAGAACGACACAAAACAGTGTTAGTCGTTAAAATGTGGGATAATGAGCCTGACAAGAGCATGTCCTTACTGTTCTGTGTCGGGTGGAAAAACCCATTACCATAAGTTCAAACGAAGATAAGAGAAACTGTCTTACCTTGTTCTTTAATAGGTTGTTTAAGGTTTTGTCGATGTAATCTGTTCCTTAACGATTCGCGAGTGAACCGACTGTAGGATAAAGGTTTCGACCGAAACCCTCTTAGCGGAGCAAGGAATAAGTGTTGTGTGAGCAGCATGCTCTGAATGACTGTGTTTGGGTACAAAAAATAAGAAATATCAATTGCTCACCAGAAAACTGGGAAATTAGTAAGAATTTCACGAATTAGTGGTCTTGATATTAAGAAAAAAAAACGAGAGTATGCCAAATAACAACAAACGCTTTTGTTTCTGCCGATTTCAGTGGATTCATTCTTCAAAAAGTAACAATGATTTAGCCGGTGAAAGAAAATGAGGATATGCAAAGAAACCAAATGTAAGACTGCACAAAAACCAAAAACAACAGCAAAGAACTGAACGTACCTACTTCTAAACTCTAGGTCTTGAGAGCTCGTTTCAAAGTGGATGGCTGTTAATATAGATGCTGTTTGTACAAAGCAGAACACTATCACACGAAATCCAGGCAGTTTCGGACGTTTTGCGCCCCGGTTAAAATTTGTGACGCAATCCATCGACGTCGAATAAAGCGCAACGAAGTTTAGACTCAGGAATTACACCCAACCTGACGACAAGATCTCGGGATGGATGTAGTCCTGAGGACTCTCTGCATTTATTTGTTGTGTTGACCATAGGTGTATTATACACAAACTACTTCTTGTGAGTAAGAAAATTGGCTGCACAAGTGCAGTTCTTCCGGCCGTTTTGCATGAAATCCGATCAAAACCACTTGATTTACGATGTAATATTGAAATATGAGGTGCCAGAAGCCGATACGTACTAGATTAGACGGTTTCTATCGTATTTCGTCCTCACTGTCCGTCATATTTGCACGCCTATGGGACAATTTTTATTGTTGAGGAGTTAAGAGGATGTTCCTCAAAGTGTCTGACTCAACTATGCGATAATGGAGTATTGCATGGAGATAGTAGGTTATGGGTCGGACCGTATACCAATCGTTAAGACCGTTAAATATTCTTCTTCTCGTTTTCCGTAATTTTATTTTACTGTCAAGATTCACCACATCGCACTATCCAAGACCGGTGGATTTGTATTTATATGAAAGCGATATGATGGACATACTAAACTACAAATGGCACGACACTCTTTGAAGGCATGACTATTCATTGCATAAGACACATAATTGGATTGAAAGTGCAAGAAAAGTGAAAGTCATTGTGAAATGCTGTAATTTAACATAAACAACACACGTAAAACATATCAAATACCCGTAAGCAGCACTAGTATCCTTGAAAACGTGATTCTTACAGATTATATGGGTTCACTTAATTTTTTTTTCTGCTGGAAAAACATTTTTGTTAATCCTATGGCTTCGGCAAAAGAACTCGGGCACTTGAGACGTTTAGATATCCAACCGGGTAATTTCGAGATAATGTCATTCCGAGTGAATCTGGAATGTGATGGAACGCTCTTTTAAGTATAAGTATTAACAAACATCTGTACCTCGAATCAAGTAGATACACCACCGCATAGTCATTTCTGTGTCTTATGGCTCGTCCTATAGCTTGATTAACTGCATGCATACACAGCGACTGATACAGCTGATTTCCTCCCCCGGGCAGTTGAGAATCCAGGTACTGTAAAAGAGGTGGTAGAAATAACAAACAATTACTGGTTAGAACAAGATCAACTGCTGGTAAAACCAAAGCAAACCGTCATCTTTTCCTTAAGTTCCACACTGTTTTTGTTCGGATACGGTAGTCCAACCATAAAAACCGCTCTCCCTAGCTCATCGCTGAAGTTGATTCCTAAGCAGAGAGAACAGATATAGAAAAAATTAAAAACTAGAATAGAACTTTCTTGAATTTTTATAGCACTTCAACCCTATTTTCCTCTTTTTCATGGTGTTTCTCGCCTAGAACAATATCAGTCTGAAGCAAGCCGCGTGCCCTACAGGTCCTCAGCGGTTTACAGTACAGATGTTTATCAAAAAATATTAACTGCACCTACGGAATCTCTTCTAAATGAATAAATCACCAAGTGTCGATGTTTGTAGACCCAGTTCACTTCGCTGAAATCTGCAAGCTAACAGAAGTCGGAAGGCAGAGGGAGTTTAGGCCGGGAACAGGTAGCGCGTGTTCTCGGTCACCTAGGCCAAGATATGCGGCGAGCACTATAACTGCAGGAGCTGATTAACGAAGCGGAGGGGCATACTTACAAACTGGTATTCACAATGATATTTGGTTTTCTAATCGATAGTGGATATCGATAGTGGATAATACAATCTTAATTCTACACATGTGCCCCAAACCAATCCATTTGAGATTGATTTTAAATTAAGAGCTCAGTCACCTTCGCTAAGTTTCCCGCCAGCCACCGCGAACAGTATAGCACCATCTCCAATCCGAGCGGCAGCTGCGAAGCGATCCCAAATGTCCACAGACGCGCCGCGAGATTCCACAAACAGCTCCTTTTTCAGCTGAAAGAGTAGGGTTATTTATATATACTGTCACAATCACCTTAATTCATCATAAATTTCATGCAAACTGTCTGAACACTTCAAAAAAAAAAAAGAGAAACATCGAAAACTGTTCGATTCCAGCAACAAAGATTAGCAACCAACCTGACACTTCCTCACCGTCCCATTTTTCTGTATAACTGACAAAAACTGGGACAGGTAGTCGTAACTGGTGAAGAAAGCAACACAGCCATTTGGTACTTCCCGTGCCAGCATTAGTAAAGTTTCTGCTACTGATCTTACCTGTAAGTGGAAATTTGTGTCCAGTGAGTTACTCAATAAAACTAATGTAACTTACACATTCCACATTATTTCTTGATTCATAAGTAAGGGTGAATCGCTCATTTCGAGAATTTTGGGCTAAAAAGAAAAACATTTTGATGGACTGAAGATCAGGAGGGAATAAGGATCATTTATAGGACGCATTTGCTCCCAGAGAAAAAAAAAGCACAATCTCGCTACTCGTGTGATAGAAAGAAACGAAAGCCGAACTGAAGTCCTGGTGCTTGGCATAACTCAGGCACTTTCTTGAGATCTTAACTCAAGAAATAGAGTAGTCACTAGATGATTAAATAAATATACAATATTGTAGTCTAATGCACTCATGTTTACAGAAAAACAAAACTCCGCAGGAAAAACCCCTCTAAAAGTATCCAATGAATTCCTGCGATATTCTAAAGAAAATAGGAGAGTTGAGAGGTGCATCTGCGAGGAAAAATGAGGGAAAATTCACTTAAGGTTCAAAGATTCAAATTCACTTCATTAAGCACTATTTGCTCGTTTCTTCTGGGCTACTCTGGACAAAAAAAGAACTCAAACAAACCTATAGAAAGCGCAAGAAGTTGGTGATCGTCGATAACATGGGAACAGGTGAAGCGTCGAATTCCACTCTCAACACCAGCACGGGACAGACAGTCGACCTGGAGAGCACGTAATGATATTCATACATTCTGGAAGGTATTACATAACAGCACCAAAAGACCGGCTGGCTCCATTGTTCCCCCAATTAGAAGAGTCGCTCGCGCCTCTTTCACGACTTCCATTAAGCGTGAGGCCGGATTTAGCAGTATGAAGCGCAGTCTGTTCATACTTCGTGCAGCGATTGATTTCTTCGAAATTTCCAGGATAATCACTTACTTGGCAGCAGTTCCTTTTCTCTCAACTACGATTCTCCCATCTTCACATCGGTTACTAAGAGCCTCCAAAAATCCTTTAATAGTGAACAGTGGAGACGGATAGGTTCGATTTTTATCATCCACAGCCGGAGCAGGCTCGGGATTCGCTGAAAGTGTAGAAAAAAATGGTATTAGAGCTTGGATAGAAAATAATGCAAATAAAAAATTAAATTAAAGGATGACTGCCATCCCATTCGATGAAATACTTCTCAGTTGGGGACTTTCTGCACATATAATGCTTACGGAGTGGGCCAAATGCATCCTATATCGATTTTGCTCCTATCAAATCACAAATCCTAACAAATCACATTTCCGCTTCGAAAGCGGGAATTAAAAAAAAAAGTTGTATTACTTCAAATTCACTATACCTGGCTTCTTAGCAGCCATCAATTTAGCGATCCCACCCTGGGCGACAGGTTGTTTCGAAACGTTTACTTTCGATTTCAATGATCGTACATAAAATCCATGAAATTTCCTGCACATATCGGTAACATCCATGTAATGGACAAGTTTGAATAGGTTTATATCTGTGAGTCCCAGCTGAAATAGAGAAAGACGGAACTAAAGCAAGAGAAGAATTCATAAGACATCTCAAAACTAATATATATTGCAGAAAAAGACATTTATAGCTCACAAAGGAACTCCTTGTTTACACAAAGGATAACTACAGCAATATAAAATAATAAGTATAATATAATATTATATTATAATACTATAATAGTGCCGAAACGATATGAATCACGGTGCAGTTAAGCAGCTTCGCTCGAAGCGGTGTGGTGGAACATAATGATTACGATAGAGTGTGAACTCTTGTTAGCATCATTCCTTGCTACAGTTCGTGATGGTTCCAACTCGATTCCAACCGCTATTTCTACCGCGCCGCTTCGAGCGCAGCCGTTTACGCAACTGCACCGTGTTTCATGTCGTTTAGACTCTACTATACACACGGCGATAACTGCGCCACAGATCAAAAGCTAGGGAAATACGGATATCAACGGTGATGTACGGTCACGAATATTACTTGAAAAAATCTATTTAAAAAGAATGAAAGAAATGGCTTTACTACTATGAAAAGTGAAATAAAGCAAATTTTCTTCTCGTTCTTTTTCCTCTTGGTGAGGAATACCGCTTTAGCAAAACGTACCGTTATCAAGAGACCTTGGATGGTTAACACTTCGTCAGAGTTAGAAGAATTTTTTCGCAAATACTGGTCTATAGCGGCTACAACGGCCAGAATCTGCTTCACGTACATTAGATTCTTGGCTTTTAATCGAGATCTGAAATGCAAATATTGTGAGAAAAAATTACATTGTGTATACTGATCCACCTGTAAATGTCGATATATTCACGAACTAGCGACAAAGCTAGTGTAGTAGAAACTGACGTGACTTCAGCTGAATACAGTGATCCTGAAAAATAGGCAATTTGACAAAAAAAAAACTATTTTTCTTATCCACATAGCAAATAAGCAATTGTCATACCTAATGTTTCCAGTACATTATGTGCTTCATCGAGGACCAAAACATTTCCCTTCAAGTCAATTCCCCAAGCGGCTCGAGTTGACGCATGAAGAACCACCTATAGGCTTAAATTGAAAGAACTCTTCCCTTCCTGGGCATTTCTTTCTAACTAACAATAAAAAACTCGAAATTTTCTTTTAGAAAAATCACCCCGTCTTTTTATGTTTCACTAGCCAGGTCTCACTTGTTGATCGGTCAGAATTTGGGTCAAAGAGAACTTTTAGGCGTTAAAGTGTAAAGTGGACAAAAACGTTGCGCTCACAGAAAAACGTCAGCATTATATTCTAAATGAAAAGCAGTATTTACTCCCAGTACAGTAAGGTAACAACGTCAGAGACCCTATTTTCCAGGAAACACTGTACCAGCTGCATCATTAGAACTGATACGTAGTGGAATGAAATACATAGATCGGAGAAACGGAGACACTGTTTCTTTTTTCTATCAAATATCGTTTTCAAATTACCCCACCTAAAGTCCTCACAGTACTAACAGTAAATTATTCCAACTTCAAAGCAATAGTAGAACTGGTATTGGTTTTACCTGGTACGGTAGCAAAACCAGCTGACAAAGCGGTAACGACAATCTCGTAGAGAAATAAGGACACGCAGAAAGTTGTTTTCCACGATCAAATACCTAAAAAAACAGCTGCTATTACTACAAACATGAATACCATATGAATCGTTGAATTATGTAAAACGAGAAAATTCCAAAAATTCCTACAAGTTTTCGCAATCCTAATTAAATTTGACTTGAACTGTCCTTTTTTCAAACAAAAAAAAAATAAAATTCATTCATTTCCAATTACACGATTCTACACGATTCTACCACTATTTTCTGCACTTCCTTCCGCTAGACCTTTTTGGTTGAACTTTTTTGGACATGATCCCACTCGCACCAGACATTTGCGAGTAATTAACTCCAAGGTCGTTCTTATACCAGTCAAACTCACTTCTTTCGGATTGGATGTGACTCTGGCGAGGATCTCGTTGGAAAGTTCTTCAATAGTCTCGGATTTGTAGTAGGGACATTTGCAGGATTTTTTAGAAGTCGAGCAATTCTAAGTGTACACGGCTAGATAGACATACTTACGACGCATGCAGAAAAATGGTTGGAAATTGAGATAAACCTCTTTTCCGTCAAGTTTCAGGCGTTTCCCTTCTGCGCCGCATCCTTTTCGTAATTCCATGCACTTTTCATTGATCAAATGGCTGAATTTCAAATGACGAACGCTATCATTTGCACAAAGCGTCTGTCGTGACGCAGCCGTAACAACACGAGGAGCGAACCTGAGAATCTTGTTTCCAGCCGTTTTTTCAGCATGAAAGTATCAAAGAAAACAAGAAGTAATGCTAGAAGGCCCCGTGTGCTTGAAATACAAGACCTTCGCTAATTTTCTAATTCCCTCCAAGTTTACAGTTACAAAAAATAGGAAACCTCATAGCTGAGTCTCCTCCACTACTTACAAATCTGATTTTCCTCCCCTCAGAAATCAGCCCTACTGTAGTCCAACTCCACTGAATTTCTGAATTAAATCTTAAGACAGCTTTGTGTGCATTTTCCTAAAAGGCCACTTATGCAACTTCCTTTTATTTCCCAAGAGGGTAATTTTGCAGAAGATTACGTAAAGTTAAAATTATTAGGGCAATGTTTCCGAATTCGCGACAAATAAACCTCCATATCTTGCATAAAACAAGAAGGAACACCGTAATATCGTAACATTGCTCTAGCAGATATGAAAAGGAAAAGATGTCAACAAACCTCGTCTTCTTCAACTCGTCTAGAAGTTGCTCCAACTGAGAATGTGTACGAGATGCATAAAACACCTTCACAACTTTCAAAGGTTGTTCATTGCCCAGGTCCACCTCTTCATCGGAGGCATAATCTTCAGGTGGTGCGCATTCCTGAAAAAATATTTTACATGCCTTACATACGAGAAAAACCAGGTGCTATTAGACGGGAACGAAATGGAGGTATTAAGAAGCATAAGATAATGTTTAGTTCCAAGTGCCTCAAAATGCGCTCACCGCTAAATCGCCACCTTCCTCTGACTCAGCGTCGATGTGACGACGCTTCCGATCATGTTTTATAAAGCCAGCGTTTGCATCTGCTAGTTTTTCCTTAACCTTCTGTAGCGTCTTCAGTTTGTCGTAGGCGTCATCTTTGATTCTCATCACTTCCAACTTCTTTTTGTGTGCAGCTATCCAGTCTAAATTGTTTAAAATTTATACAAAACAGTGCTATATCAGCTTTCTAAAACAGTTTCTAATCTTCTTAGAATCCAAAAATTCGCAGCATCTACTGAAGACTTCTGGACACTACATTTTGCACTAGAACTTTCTAACAGTCAGGTGTTCCAGTTTCAATTCCATCATATGTAGCAATGGATAACAATTAGTTCCTTTCCACATTTTCAAATTTTTCAAAATTTGATCAATACTTCATCACACAGAGTTTACAGAAGACGATGCTTTGTTATTCCATGATCTCTTTAGCGTGCAAAATGCAATTTTGTAAAGTGATTTTTCACCAATTATGAGCTCACTAATTAATTAGGCAACTTAACTTTACTTTACTAACTTTAGAGAAATAAATATAAGACTTTAATCTGTTTCGCATTGTTTAAAACCAGAATATACTGGGGTTAATTGCAATTACTAATTTTTACTTAGTAATTTACATTAAATACATTCATCATTAATTACATTAATTACATTTACATTTTTACATTTTACTTTACAATTACTAATTATACTGATTTTTAGGTCACTTCTACAGGCTAACAACATTGTTAGCAAAACATTCGCTTGATGGCGTCCTTATTCATTGCTTTGTTTATCGAAGAGAATATCAGAGTCAGCGTGGCCCTTCCCTGTCAACAAAGCTGGGTATACATTTGCTGAATTGAATTTGTGCATTTGTTGAATTATGCTTTGATCCATGAGAAACCCCCAAGGACCAAACGAAATGCGTACTCAAAAACGTCCGCCACATTATACCTATATGGGTTCAAGGTTGGTCGCAACCGTGTTCACTGCGCTGATTCTAAATTGAAAGAAGTAGTAATACCTATCTAACATTGGGGTCCTTACAGCAGCTAAAGCATAGATAAAGTATAAGTCGAATTCATCAGACAGACGAGGCAGTTTTGGAAAAAAATTCCTGGATAATGGCCTGTGCGTCCATTCCCCAGCGGTTGCCGAAAAGCATTGTCCTATTTAGAGACGGATGACTCTACAAGACAATCGATGATGTGCATGGCTGCTTTTGCCTACCTTGAAGTGCTAAGCAGCCAAGAAAGAAAGTGAATACTTCCTAGTAATTTTCTAGATGACAATGCATTAAACTTTCGTTCATAGTAATTATACATTCACTCAGCAACTGCTCGTTAAGGAAGCTTTGCGACTAAGATATACAGTAGGGCCAAAAAGACATGAAGCACGGCGCACTTGCACAAGCAATTGCGCTCGCAGCGGTGCCGCGGAGCGTAGCGGTTATAAGTGGGACCCATACTAGCGCCTCTCATAGTTGCAATTTGCAATGGTCCCACCTCGACTTCAGCCGCTTTCTCCCCCGCGTTGCTTGGAGCGCAGCCACTTACGCAAATGCACCGTGCTTCATGTCGTTTTGACCCTACTATACTGGTATACAAGGTAAAAGTGCATGAACAGTGTCATTCATTCTCTAAACTGAGTTCTAAAGGTTACTAGTCTCTTCTCCGCTGTTTGTGCAACCATGACTTCTCACAGAAACAATTTATCATTCTTTTCTCACCCCTTGATAAGGGTGTCATCTCCAGAGGCAAAGAAGAACATCTGTGTTATCTGTTCCAGGCCGTACAACCGACCCGCTGCAGTATAGTGTCCCCAATTTCCGTCATGCCGCAAGGACCTAGTTTAACATTTCAAGGTCCACCTCTGTATACATACGCTACAAACTTCTCTTTCTTTTCTGTTGCATTTGATTCAACTTTGACAATTATTCTCTTAATATTTTCCTTCGAGACATTTGCAGTTAATACTCGTAAAGGATCAACTTGTCACACCCGAAGGCATCAGTACAGTTCATGACTGTATTTGAAAATAGTTGAACGAATTCTCCTTCGTATCTGAAAATAGAATCACCCTCTTCGTCGACGCTTTCCTTAAGATTCGAGTTCCTGATCAGATCCTCTTCGGTTTGTCTCTCGAACTCTTCAAGCCATGTCATCGTCGCGCACAAAACACTCAAGGATTTCCCTGTTCCTGTTGGAGATTCGAAAATCCCAACCTAAAAACAATGACTCCTACTTTTCACTCGCATTGCCTCCAACAAGGAGTTTCAAATAACCTGCTGCTTATCAATGCACTGCTTTATCTCCCTCATTAGATCCAGCTGTATGTCATACGGAGGAAATGGAAACGAAAATTCCTCCATCTGAAGTGAGACCTCATTTCTCTACACTCACACTCATGTTCTACAAAAATGTCACTGTTCCATGCAGATATTACAACATAAGAAGAAGTCAGTCCCAAATTTATTAATAGAAATAAAAATATGAACAATAGCATGCTTTCTTCTGAAAATTGCAAAATTACACAAATGTTTTTAATATGTTATATGTTACAAAGGAGATCGAACAAATTCTTCTTTTCAGGAATATCTGATTTACATTGTCGTTTAAATATCTGGATGAACAGTCATTCGTTGAATAGTCATTTTGTACGCATCCACTTCCGCTTCGTAGAGCTGTTGCAGCTGTTGCATCTTTTGTTCTGTGTTTACGCATGAAGCAGCTACCTATAAGAACTGACTCGCAATTTGCCGAACGCTTAAGTTTTTCAGAAATCAGAAAACTTAGACATCAAGCAGGAGATTTACGGAAGCATCTGCAGCTATGGTGACTTCACGTGCCAAAAAATAACGATAAAGGAAGCTTCAGTTGACGTTTATTATGAGCTGTATAGGAGTGAATTAAAAACAAGGATATATACATAAATGCTCTAAGTTACCAACTGCAACTTACGATCCAAGGAAAATTTATATTTAGGCTTTATTTGTCCATCTATAAACAATAGTGCTAACCAATTACTGGCGTGTACCTCCCAAATACCCCATTTTGAATATAAAAGCGATATAAGAAACTTTTTTTTGCTGCTGATGAAGGATCTAATGCAAAATTCGCAATTTCATTTCGCCCTATTTTGTGAATTCTCAGAAGAAAAAAATCTCGGCTCAATTTATGCTTCGAAATAGAAATCAAACCATTACAACATAGCAGACAAATTAATAGACTTGCAAAAAAGCAAATACAAACCTGAGCATACTCATCGTCATCCAGGGCTCTTTGAATTTTCTTCCAATCACGTTCATTCCTCCTCATAGGAAGTTCCAACCTAGACCACTTTTGTTTTATCAAGAAGAAACAAATGGAAAAAATCAAACCTTCTCTTCACATCCAATCTGAAGGCCTTCGCCTCTGCTGGATTCTTCATGTTCGTGCATTTGAGACGTAATATTTCATAAACACGACGAGATTGACGCTGAATGAACACATTCACTTAGCGGAAAAAGAACCTATTCCAGAATGTTGTTGGGAATAGTCCATGCGTCCAAAGATACCTTGTTGATCTTCAACTTCTGCTGTGCTGCATCTCTCATTTCAGCGGTGAAGCCATCCTTTAGTTTCTCAGGAGCGAATTCCGGAAGCTTGGAACAGTTCACACAATCAACGTAGTCACGAAGCAGGACGAAGTTGTCAGCGGGGTCCTCAGCTTAACTGAGGATTTCGCAACAAAAATTGAAGAAAGACCAACTGAAAGGAAATAAAAGTCAAATAAATGTTTACCAGTTATGTCCAAGACTGCCTTTATTGAGCAAAGATCCTTATACACCGCATTCAGCAGTTTGGCGCCTATGCCGCTCTTCCTGCAACAGTGTGGACTTCTGAGGAAATTATCAAAAAAAAAATGTCCACGCAAAAATTGTTCCATCTAATGCTACAGAAGCTAATTGGTTGGGTTTTTTTCTTTGAATAAGGGAAGATAAATTTGAACCTGAATTGTGGCAGAAGCAATATTTGTGCAATTCTTGGCCTTATTCTCTCTGGGTATGCGTAAAACCTGTACAACGAAGCATACCCAGCAAGAGCATATACACGTGACCCATCGCCCGCTTCATTTGCCTTGGACTCGAACCTAGGAAAGAACAAAGGACTTTCTAGCAAGATCAAAAAACCAACAGTAAAACCTACAGAAAATAATGCATCCAAAGAGGGTCGCTGTTGTCAGTGTATTGAGAAGCGTCAATGTACCACAGAGCAAGTGACTGGACCCTAGCGAGGAAACTATCAAACTCCGGAGAGCTCTCAGTGATTTTGTACAACTCGAAGCATTTGTCTCCTACGATAACCGGAAGTAACAATACTAATACGCGAAAATGGAAAATTTGAAGACAGAAAATACTTACTCGCACTGAATTTCGTGATCAGTTCTCCATAAGGTTTGAAATTTTTTTGCTTTGCCAGTAGCACTTGAAACTGTTCCTTTGAATCCACCATCATGCTCATTTGATCACTCGGCAATTGATCTTTCAGCTTAGCTATGATGTTATCTTCCTTAAAAATTTACCTCTAACTTATATGCAACATTTACAAATGCAATAAGAATTCCCACTTTCATGTCCTTCTCAACGCTCGACACTACTGTTGAGAACGACAGCTCTGGGTACAAAAACATGGTCGTGGCTGAGTAGTACAAATTGACTGCGAGATCATCATACCCGTAAATAGTTTCACTAAATTGAGTTATTCATAGATGTCCATAACGATAAAGACAAAGAAAACATAGCAAATACTCACTTATCACCGAAATGTTGATGAGCAAATTCAGGATGAAAGCCTTCTGCGTCATTAAGTGAATCGAAGTCAGAAACTGCAAGATTTCGAATGAATTGACGTGGATGGTTCTTTCAAAGGGTTTCAGATTGGAATTAAACTGAACCTACAAATAGTACTCTTTAGTAGTCATTACGTGCATATAAATTGGTGTCGCAACAGAAACTTCTCATATTAGCCAAATTTCTTTGAGCAGAAATAGTGAGACTAACGCATCGCGGAGCTTCACGACACGTAGACGCAGTTCAAAACTGATGCACTTGATCTAACATAGTAACATCCAAACAGCACATTAGCCCAGCTTTGGCACCTTATAATAGATTCTCACAGTTAAACGAATAATTGAAACGGCTGGCAGCAGCGGGTTATGAGAGGTCAATATAGAGCGCATGGCAATGTGAAAAGGAGACAAGATGAACCAGGCAGTGTACAGAATCTTTGCAACTGTTACAAGCCAGTTTCTATCGAAAAAAATTATAAGCACTTTTTATATGTGCAAGGATAAGAACTGAAGGGCAGTTCCTATGAAAAAGCTCCGGAGAAAATGTAGTTGAGGGCCACTCAGCGGCGCCCTTATTTCTGCAAATAAACAGATTAAACCAATCGGGGTCCTAAGGTCTAAGCATTAGTCTTAGAGGGTCCATGACATGTAAGTTAATGTTACTAAGAAAAAAAAAGTAAGTTAGAAATAAAAGCGCCAGTAAATAAGAGAAATAAGGCGAAGTAAAATAAAGTAAGGTAAAGTAAAGGCGAATGTACTTATTTTAAGGGCACTTTATAATATAGTACTAATAGCACCTTAGAATATTCATAAGATATACATAAACTCACCAAATCGAATCCAAACCGAGTTTAAGGCATCAGAAACAAAGCGACTACTTGAAGCAGCAAGTATATTGTCATGCTCCATTCTCACCATCTGTAACTAAACAACTATCACTACCATCTACATCTACAAACCCAACATACCCCAAAACACACATCATAACCCGCCGAAAGTGGCAGATTCGAACGTAACCATCGACGAGTCGTTTAAAGCGGAGAAATTTCGCGCAAAGTCGATATTGCAGGGGATCTGTGCGAGACCGTGGAGCGGTTTGGCGCTGTTCTTGGACGCGTCGCGTCCGCTTTGCGACCCACACTTCGAATTGCGACGCCGTCGGCGGGTGCGGACGGATCTGCTGTCCGTCCGGACGCTTTCGTGACGTCGTTGTGGACATCGTTATGTGCTCCACAACTGCATCCATGGCGAGGAACTCTGTCTGCATTGATTGGTTTAGGTTAGGCTTCGCTCGGTTGATTCGCCGGCACAGGTCACGTGTTTCATCATTTGCCCTTTACTGTGGTGCTCTCGTATGGGGTCGGTGGTATTGTATACCGCGTGGGATTTAAACTCATAATTTTAGTTCTGATAGCAGTTGAGTATTACTGGTATCTAGTAGTTGCTTATCTCTTTGGTTTTTTCTTTCCTGAAGATTCATATTCGTGCGAAACTTTCCAGATCATTTGTGGTGTTTTTATTCTCTGTAAACATTGATCAGTGTGCTCTATTTCACAGAATTCCTCTCAAGCTTCTCACGCAAATCCGACGAAATCCTTCTCTTAACTGTTTTTTCTTCATTTCTGGGAAGAAGGTGATTAGGCAGTCCTCTCCCTTAAAATTCTCTTTATATCTTGAAGTAGTATATCTGTCTCTAAGTGTTCCCCGCTCTCTTTCTATCTGTTAGATATCTGTTTACTGTTGTAATTCTGCATCATAGCGTACTTTTTTCATTTGACTTTTTCGAATTCTGGCGCGGCGCCAAAAAAATGACAGCATGTTTAAAAACTCAGAGCTGTTAGTTCCGTATTTCATAGCAGAAAAACCTTGTAAAGGCTCGAACATGCCGTTGCACCTTACATGAAAACTTTTTTCTAAACTATTCTTTTAAAGATTTCTTTTTGTTGCATCGTTTTCTTTGTTAGTAGGCTCGGATCTGAAACAGTCACAGTGACATGCAGATTGTGCTTCTTTTTTCTAATTGGAAAACCGTCTCCGTGTTTTGTTAATGTATAATGCTGTTTTTTTGTCATCTTACTGAAATTCGAAAATGAAATGTGAATGAAATATCAGGAGGGATTATTACATGATTAACTTCATTATGCTGTGAAAGTCGGACACTTTTCAAGCGTATGCGAACTCTCGTAATGCAACTTTTTTGTTGCGTATCGGCAGTTGTTATTAACTGCTGCAACAATCACGGTTTTTGTTACGGCATTATCTGTTTTCTGTTCCATGTTATGGTCGCAAATGTCGCATTAAGTTACGAATATGTTTGTGGGGAGATAATTTTGAACAATTCAAGGATTTTCCTTATCCAAGCCTCCAATCTCTGGAAAAAAAAACTCCAATCTTGTCTTATGCTACCATTCGTACTATGCTAGCTATGAAATAGATGTTGTCAGTGACTGAACCTCTCACCCTCATTCTCAAAAAATTTTAACGATTGCTCCTTGGAAATCTGTAACCTTGTTTTCTCATATTTTCACCTTCGTTTTTTTTTTGTTCGAATCATCGCCAAAAATAACACCTTCCTGTTTTTTTTCAGGTGTCTGCCCACTACAAGTGGCATGCTGTTTTCTGATGTGCGCGTAGGATGTGTGGATGGAATATAATCAGACAGCAGAAGTCAATATCTTATGGGATTAAAGCCAGACTTTCTCGAAGCTTTTGCGAGTACTGTGATGGAACATGAAAAACTCCAGATCACAGATGCGACTATGCTTCTAAAAGAGCAAGAATCCTCTGTATTTAATATCGGTTCACCCCAAATCGTACACAAGACTGGGCAGCATTCGGATGTGAAACTCAATGGTCTACCGAATAAGGACCCTACGAATGATGTTAATCAAAGCTCCAGTGATGTGCAAAGGCCCTTGCACGTCCAAGTGAATGGATTTGGGAAGGTGTGTTCACAAGAATTTTTTTTTCAAAACAATTTGAAGTTGGCTTTTTCTGGGGTAGCTGAGAGTTCACCGCTGAGAAGGCCCCTCAAAAGAAGATTTGATAAATCTAGGTGATTTTTATGTAGGAGTGTAATAGATAGTTTATTCAATCCGAAATGCTCGGCTATTGAGCACACATGGGGTGGAATTCTTCTCTGTGAGACTGTGGTTAACAGGCGGAGGAGGAACTGAAACTTTTTTGAGCACATGGAACACATATCATATTTTATTGATTCCCTTTTTGCTATTTGCGTGCTAAGTGTAATGTTGAGTCGGTGAGCTGATAAACTGAGAGTAGTAACTGTTTGCTTTTCGACTTCTCCAACATTGTAAGTGGCAGTTGTAGCAATGCTTATAGGGTTATGCTCTACACATTTACGGAAGCTAGGTATTTCAGGCTCCAGCACAACCACTTTCCTCGTCCTCAGCGCATGGAACACATTTTCCGCCGTCGCCTGCCCCTTCGCGCGATGATAAATCTGCAACGAGTTCATTGGGTTCTGCTAAGGCACTTGGTATGTGTTGCCCTTACGGTTTCTTTTCCTTGATGACTGGGAAGCATCTTTAGTCAAGAAGGTTAATCTTCTGGCTGTACGAGTTTCGCGTAAAGTCTAGCACGTTGAGAATTAAGACTTTGTAATAAAAAAAAAGTTCGTAGTTAGCGTGTCTACTCCTCAAACAGTTTATTATTCCTTCAAAGTTGATGTGTTTGATTTTAATTCAATCTAATTTTAAGGTTTTTATTTCTGGTACTGGAATCATGCATGGCGTGTTGAGTAACGCTCTGTTTGAAGAATTTTTGCTGAAACTTCAAGAATTGTTTTAGCGACTCATTCGTTCCTAGAGTCATTAAAATTCAGCGTATGATATCAAAATGCAATAAATATTATATTAGAGATTGGCTCGCAAGTGGAAAATTTGAACTCAACTTAATTTTTCCAGAAACTCTTCAGAGATTTTGCTTTTGTTTCGCAGACATTGTTTCATCATTATTTTTTGGCTTTTCGTTCGATTAGCCATGTAAGAGATAGTTTTGCCATCAGTTTTTTTCACCTTGCATTTATTCTATTTTTAGCTGGCAATCTCATCCTAAGTAGAAGTGGAAAAAAGTTAATCGTTTCAAGTATCATGTGATTTAATTATTTTCCTCAATTTGCTTTAGTTTCTCCACCACCTGTACCATCTCCAAGCTCCAGAAGCAAGACTCAACCTCCACCACAAAATCCTCCTGGGATCACTGGGGCGTCGTAAGTGATTCACCACTTTAAGCATGCAAAAGTATTCCAGCCAGTATATTCCTTGTTACCAATATGTAATGTATTATTTTTTGAACCACTTACTTTCTCGTTTGTATCGTTCTATTGCCTGTTATCTATCTATTTATCTATTTGCTATCTTTATATATCTATCTATCTATTTGCTATCTAGTCGTTATATCGTCGCTGATGAATGCAGCTAGAGCTTTCAGAGGCCCCTTACTGCCAAACGCTACTACATCACGGCGTGAAGTGGAGGTAACCAGACGAAAGACTGTTGTCGACAAAATAAACAAAGGAAGAGAGCACAATGCTTTCACATTTTTTGTCTCAGGGGTTAGTTTTTTTTTTCTCGTACGTATTTTGCTTACCAGATGATCCGTAATTCATGTTGTCCACTCTTTTAGTTCGAGTCTCAGACGGCTACTCAACTGGCCATGGCCGCCAGACGTTTGAAATCGGTTGCTGAAGAGAAAATGCCTCGCCATATGGTTACAAAAGTTTTCGGTGAAGATGAGGCGAGAATTGTGAAGAAACGATCCGCTCAAGTGCAGCTGCCACGACCAAGACCACTTCTGGCAAGTCAGGAATACGATGACAGCACTGATCTTTCGGACATAGAAGTGAAGGAGAAGTGGGTTCTGTAGAAAATTCCATCCATCGCTGAAAATAACGTATTACATTTTCTAGGGTTGAAACAGTTGTCATGAAGTATGGACTGATGAAAGCTACTATGAGCTATAAAATGGCTGAAAATTCAATGCAAATCGAGAATATAAGCCGACAGGTGTCTACTTGTTTATTTTACTAACTTTAGTCAAGAATTCGTTAAAGATTGTTTCCTTCTGCTTCCTTGACAGCCTTTGATAAAAGTGAACGTTAGGTTCGAAAATACGTGGTAGTCTATTACACTAGTTGGACCATAAACGTGGTATGGATCCATGATTTTTAGCCATTTCACAATCCGGCTCAACCTAGTATTTCTTAACTTAGATGTTCAGGTTGAGGATCTGGATGGGTTCCTGTGCGTGGACGGTCAAGTGCCATCGTGCTCGGCGGCTTTGGATCCTCAGTCTTGTGCCAGAATCCGTCCTGTAGATGTTCGGTATACGCTTACGCGAAGGAATCGTTATACCCATCAATTCCGGTGGGATCCAATATTTTTGCTCGCAAAGTTTGCGTTTTTGATTATTATGAAATTATGCAGTGCCGGATGCGCTGGTTTTGGTTTGAACCAGGCTAACTCGTTCGGAACTACTGGCGCCTGCGCGCTAAATATGGCTCAAGGTAATCAAAAACCTTGTTGGTCTGTAATGAATTTGGCAATCTTATGCTGATATGCACTTTCAGTCACCTGTCCTCCTTTACGATATGCCGAAGCATTTGCGAGAATGGCTTCAATGAATCCCGCGTTTGCGATTAGATCGAGAATTGATGTTCCTTTCTGGTTGAACAGGGAAGCGATAGGTGTAGAGCGGCGAAGATGTGCTCCTGTACAATTCGACGACGCAGAGGAGATAGAACGAGGGCAAACTATCTCTAAGTCGAAGAAAATGCGAATGAATGTGAGGAGTTCTGTATCGTCGACCGATTCTTCATCTATTGAAGACAGCGAGGAAGAGCGAAAGGACAAAGTGAGCTATTTTTATTTTTGTAAATATCCTTCTCCTGATGCTTGTAGCTAAACCTTTGGTTCGAATTTCTGCCTCATCCTTGTTTTTTTTTTGTTGATTGTTCTACATAGTGTATTTAAATTTGTGGTTATGTGCTTTGGAGTAAGTCTTTGATCCGAAATTTTTGTTCGTTCAGTCTTACACAGCCGGGGGATACAGCGAAAAAAGAAGACACGAAATCCGTCGAGCGAGAAACAAAAAGAAGGTGAGCTTGCTCTTCTTTTTTATTTCCTTTTGTAGTAGCATATCCACACTTTGCAGCAACGCAGGCGAGCGCGAAGGCTATTAGGGGTTGAGTCAGATACGGAGTCAGATTCGAGCATAGATTCATATTTCAAAGTCAGAGTGGAAATGCCCAAGTATTCTGTGAGCTTTCTTTTCATTTTGTTCTTGTGCGTTTTGCCCATAAATTCGGCGGAGAAAATACGAGAACTCAATTTTAAGGACATCGAAGTACCAAGGTGGCGGAAGCTGTCGAACGAAGAACTCGCCGCAATTACGAGTCATCCTGAGCCCTGTTCGTGTTGCAGTTCGACTCGCTTAGAGACTTTGGTGGCGAGGAAACACTTGCGGTTAGCAAATGAGGAGCGACTTTATTTTGAGGTGAACTCTTTCGTACTTTCAGTAATCTCAGCCTGTGCTCCCACTTGTAAAAAGTACTCAGGTTTTTTGACTTCAAAAATATCGCAATTTTTTATCTCGTGAGTCTCCTCTACAGCATACATTTTGTTGTAAAATTAGTTTTAGCTACGTGTTTAGAGTGTATTTTGTTGGTTACGGCTAGTAATGACGGAATTCCGATCATTTGAACTACCGTGGGTGTAGTGTTTGTTAACTAAAAATGGTAAAAGCAGTACGGTGAAATTAGCCGTTAGACTTTCTTATCACTTTTTTTGTGGCTTGGGTTCAGTTACTGTGAACAAGAATTCTTGAAAGTGTCCTCTCAGTGGAAGAAAGCAAGCGAAATGAGGCGTAGAGAAATAGGATTGTGTTGTACGTGGGAGTCATCAGCAAGGTGAAAAAGAGAAATCTAGTTTTGCAAGCTAAAGTATTCGAGATCTGGGGTGCATCAACACATTCGACTAAAAGAACAGGTGTAGCGCAGAGGTAGGAGAATCCGCTGCGACTGAACGATCGATACTTGGCAGCCAGTTGAACATTTCATTCGTTCGGGGTTGTACCAAATTTGACTGGAAAAAGTAAAAACGTTGACATGATTGATCGGGTGGCTTCTCACGTCTTTGTATAGCACCATCCATAATCCTCAACCGAGCATGAATTGAAGGCGAATCTCAAAAGAATTGATCAACCAATACCTTACCTATTGTTTTTGTCTTTTAACTTAACAAAACACTCTTTAAGAATCAGCAGTTTTGTTTCGCTACTAATATTATATATCACATATATCATTGTTGTATCATATATTATTGTTTTAAGGGGAAACGTCGTGAAATGCCTTCTTTGGACTCCGATGATAACTCTGAGGTGGAAGGAGCTGACTTGACACCATTGTTGCAATGCACTTTGACCGAGTCCGAGCGGGCCCTGTACGATCGTTCAGCCCAAGCTCCTGGTGGACGGGAAGCTCTCCAAAAGCCGCGATGAGTTTTCATATCTGGGCACAATGAAACGCGTACGTGTTGACGTTATTAATGATATGGATAGAATTGGGAATGTGTAGTCTTCCAGGATCTCATGGGCTTGATCTGCGTTGTGGAATCGTCGTTCCAGTTGTTCATGTCAGTGCGTAGTGTGTAATTTCTGTGAATTATTTCAGGGAAGAACAGTCATATTTTCACACATTACGCTACTTGTCATAATCTTCTGTGTAGTAGATCCTCCGAAGTTGACCTCACTTCCATAAATTCTGTAAATCCGTTGAGAGACGCTGTATACCGGTGTTGCATCTGATTCCTGATTAGCATAGTTTAGTTAATTACATGGAATATGATGTTTTTGCTTTGAATTCCTTTTTTTCTATTCCTGCTTTAACAATGAGTGAAAATATTTTCTCTGAAATGGTTAATTCGCATTTATATTGATGTGTAGAATTTCGTCATTTAGAAATTTCATGAAGGATATTGAAATTCCCAGTTGAACAAACCTAATGTTGTCATCGTTGTAATTACAATGTTATGTATACATAAAATTGTTTTCCTAGCTGGGATACTAATCGCTGCATTAGTAGCGGTGTTCGCCGTTTAGTACTTTGGAATAGCGTCCCCCGTACTTCTATTTGAATTCGTCGCCTTTGATTCGGCGCAAATTGTGAAACATTACTAAAGTGAAGCTAAGCAGTTCGGCAAAGGAAAGCAAGCGGTCATGTAATGTCAGAACGTAAAATATTCTTTAGGACTGTTTATGGATAGAAATTCAAGTTTCTATCTTTACGCATTGCTGACAATGTCGGAGGTTCAGAGTTCATGTTCCGATACCCGTCCAAACAGAGTATTAAAATTACCCTAACGGATCGTTTGTGTTTTCATCCGTTTTTGCTTGCTTCAATTTGAGTCGGTAGCTACATTGGTTTGTAGCGTCAGTGTCTGTTTGTAGCTCTTGTAATTTTCATTCCTAGAGGGTAACGCCGATGTGCTTGAGTAAAGTGATGTTAGCATAACCTGGAAGAGGTGCATGATTCGAGGTCAGGTCGATGAAATGTTGATAAAGAATATTGCTTTGCGTGTCAAGATAGAAGGCAAATGCCGTTCCGATGAAAACTGGTTGAAAATGGTTTGATGTGCGTACATTTGTATAATATATATCGAAAACATGAAATGATTACATTGTACATTTGTACACCTAGCTTGCCATCTTCTGAGTCAGTTTCCACATCTGGCAGCTGGTTTTTCAAGCACTAGTCTTGAGAAGAACCAGTTGCAATTTTTCTAGGTAAAGTAAAGTGGTTGTTGTTGATCAGTCCTCTCGGAGTGCCTTCTATTTCTACTCAGAATCACTTGAAGTTTACGGACGTATACGGGCCGTTACAACGAGTTGCGGAGATCAACCGATGTATTAAGTCAGTGTTTTTATCTTCCTAGACAAGTCTGGTGAGAATCGGATCGCCGTCTGCTGGATGAAAGGATACGTTAATCTGAAGCGAAGCGGCTGCGAACCATCGATAGTACGTGGGTGGCGGAATTCAGCACTACACTCTAATAGCCCTCGTGTTTTGAATGATGACATATTAAAGTTCTATCGCAGGGATATTCCCTGCTGAGATATCAGTTCGCAGCTGTGTTGAATACAGCAGTATACACTTCTAAATATTCAGTAGAATATGGAAGTGTGTTTTTTCTCAGTATAGATTGTCAGAATGAAAGCTGTTCACGGTAATTTGCTTTTTAATATAGTCTGGTTAAAATTACTTAATGCCAGGTGCAGTTCCATAAGCCACCTCTGCAGTGCGATGCGGGAAGCGAGGGTCCCGCCTCGATTGCAAGCGCAGTCGCTTCAGCATTTACATTGGGCTTCAGATCGTTCTGACGTGGCTATACTTGCCAAGATATTCATCAGGAAAACATTTGGCAAATATCACTTTACAGGCTTTCTATTGATATTCATTTTTCTACTAACAGATCTTGGTGTAAGGTTGTTTTCATTCGTAGTTAAGGTGCTGCACTGCAGTTATTGCGCTCCGGTCAGTCGCGCTCCACTGAGAAAGGGTGGTTTCTTTTTGTTTGTTCATTGTATAGTAAGCCTTGAAAAACGAAATCGAGACGTTGTTTCATCTATAACTCTTCGAAATCTTTTTTCTTCGTTCCTGGATTGTGTGCGACTCTGTTTGTGGTTCCAATCATGATCATATCCTCGACATTTTTCGGCAAGGGTGGTGGTTTGTTGCTCTGTTTTCTCGACTAGCAAAGAAGTTGCTCTCAGCAACGCAACAAAGAGACAACTTCTTTGCCAGTCGTTATTCACGGGCGTTAAATTTCCTGTGTCAGTTTTTCAATACGCAAGTTGTTTTCTTGAACAATCAGTGACGTGAGATTCAGCTCAGCTGACGATTCCTATTGATCGATCGATGTTTTGTGGAAGTTCTGCGTTTCTTCATTTTCCTTTGGAACATACGTAGTCATGTACAAGCTCCATTATTTGTGTTCACTGAACGCCCACGATTTTCTATCGGTAGTAGAATTTCGTTATTCCAGACAAACTTTGATCCTACACCAGACGTGTGACTATGACCAGACTTTACTTCTTTTTGTTCTTTTTCTGACGAACATCTTTCACAAACTCAGGCTTTTGATTGATGATTATTTATGTTTAAAGAAATAATGAGAAGATTTTAGTAGGTGATGAGCTGTGAACGAGTCAATTAAATGATGATTTTATGTTATCACGTGCATTTTCGTGAACTTTGGTGTTCTGCGCTGAGTTTTTGCTTGATGTTCGATCTTGCTGGATAAGAGTAGCTGTTTTTTTTCGTTGTTATGATGAAATCAAGCTGATGTGTTCACCTTTTTGAAGACATGTAGCCTAGGTACAGCATATTCTTTTTTCCTTTTTGCCGGTCGAATACACCACCCACTTTAGCCCATGAATTCCATTCCTAGATGTGTTGTTTGAGAAACATCCTTTTTCGAAGAGCCGTCTTACATAGAATGTGGTCAAATTGTCGAAATAAAAGGACTCTGTACTGACTGTTGCGAATGCGGCCTGCCTTTACCTCGTTTTTACAAATACATATCCTGAGTTCGATATTTTTGGGGTGTGATCCAGGGGATCCAGGGGAACGGGTCGTCGCCGTCTGTTGACAACTACAGGCAAAGCAGATCATTCGCTCTGGGTACCTGAGTCAAACAGGGCCTTCTGCGCCGCGTTGCAGCCTTTGGCGATTGTGGTGCTGCGGAGACACACGACGGACGCTCGCGACAGAGATGATAGATGTATCACAAGTGTTTTCATTGAATTTGATTATTTTTTCCGCGAAACCCCCGACAAATCAAATGCATGTATTACGTAAGTCTGTGTTCTCTGTCATGCAAAGTGTTGCGTAATCATCCGCCTTAGGGATTTTCTGTGTAAGACGTCCGATGTTATTAGAAGTTCCTTGATGCTATCTCTTTATTCTTCTTTTCAGGATGCAGCTAGTAAATGGGCTGGGAGCATGGAGTAGTTGTGGATATTCGCTCCAACTTGGGCCAACGCGCAGACGTACTTGTAGGTTTTAGATGTTACTACTTGTTTTCATGCCCTTTCTTTTTCGTGTTCCCTACATTGGAAAATTTGTTAGAATAAATATAATTTAACCCTGTGTTACATTACAATCTCTTCCAAGTCTACTAAAGCCGTCTTCACTTCTCTTATTAGTTTAATCCTATTTTTCAATATTTTCTGTTCTCTTATGTTCTATTCCTTTATCCTCTTTCTTTTGTTTTTGTCGCGAGAGAGAAGAAAAAGTCAGGAGGATGTAGGTGTCATTATCACTTTAGATTTTTGTATAGAAGTCACTGATCGGTAATGCATAAAACCAAACAAAGTTACTCATTTTATTTCAGTTGCTAGAACTACCACGACTCAACTTTGTAGGGCCAGTACATACTCAGCAGTACTCAGAGAAATTGGCAGAGATCACTTGAAAAAAGCTCTAGAAAGTGAGTTTTCAGTGATTAATCGAATTAATTCTACTTTTTTCATTGAATTAGGTGGACAACCATTGCCATTCATAAGTCGCCGAGCGATTCGTCGAGACAGATTCCAGATCACATTAAATGGAAATGTATCAGTGTGTATTGTTCCTAGTACCGGAGTAGTAAGTGAGTTCATTTTTATTTTGGCTGGAGAAAGCTGCAGACCTCATCCGTTCAAATTTTATTAGTCTTATTGTGAAGCGGTCTGCTTTAGTTTTTATCCTTCGTTTTAGAAGTTTTTTTTTCTATGCAGAAATTTGAGGTAGGCATATTTTTAGCGGTGCAGGAGCGCGGATTTCGAACAAGAAGAACAGGAAGCGTCGGACTTGGAGGAATCGGATCCAAGGCTTCACGCGAAAAGAGCAAGTAAGAAAGGATCTGTCGTCTCAGTATCGTCTCACCTTTTTGCGTTTTGGTTTAGGTGGACCGCATTCACCGACTTTTTCACTACATCAAAGAAAGGAAAAGATGACTCAGTTGAAGGATGGAATCAGTATGATTCCGAATTAAAGAAACTTCCTGAAGCGCAGCAAAAAACTTATACTGTGAGCCTGGTTTTTATGATTTCTTTCTGGCGGTTCAAACAATGATGTTATGTTTTTTCTAGGACGGTTTTGTGAAGGGATTGCTTGCATCTAAAAATACTACTACATCTACACCAAAGAAGTCAAGCACCCTTACTCGTTTCTACATTTTTCTTGCTGCGTGCATTTTTATAGGATATCTAACTGGCGGTTAGTCGATTTCTTCTTCTTTTTTCCAAGTGGTTGCCTTTGTCATTCTTATTGCTATGTTATTATCCTTGTACCTTTATTTTTCATATGCTCGTGTTTCAGCGTGGCATTATATTTTTGTTGAGCTTATCCTCCTTTTTCCTTTGTTTTTTTCCTTACGCAGCTAGAATTTACTCTAGCAATTCGTGTTCGAATAGGCGACCGCCAATTTGGATCGTTGTTCTTTTCGAATCCACAGGAAGTGAAACCAGAAGATGTGCAAGTGACATTCGATGACGTAAGAGGGGTAAGATTTTTCTTTTTTTGGGCTAAAGTTATGGAGCTGTGATCTTTTCTGATTCTTGAATATTTTGCAGCCAGTTGTTTTTCAAGTTCCTGTACTGATGAATTTAAATTGCAGATGGATGAAGCAAAGCAGGAAGTGGAAGAGATCGTATCATATCTTCGAGATCCAGAGAAATATTCTAGACTTGGTGGTCGTCTTCCCAAAGGAGTTCTTCTAGTTGGACCACCAGGAACGGGAAAAACACTTCTAGCCAGAGCTATCGCAGGAGAGGCACAAGTTAGTTAGAAATTCGCTTTCCTTTTTCTATGCGCGATTTGGCAGCAACTTGATTTTTTTCAGAATTATATTTTGAGGCATTCTTTTCATCTTTTGGCGTTCATTATTCTTATATGTATAGTTTTTTTGTTAATTTGTCGAAAATTGGATTTAACGAGGAATCGTTTTTTCTCATTTTTTCCTATATAAAAGTTCCATTATGGCCATTGGATTTAGTTTCTGCTTAACTTGATTATCGTTGGAATCTGCCGTGAACCCTTTGGTGCAAGCAGATTTGAAACTGAAAACTAGATCACTTTGGAAGCAGTTTTTCGCTAGTTTCCTCGGTAATTTGTGACTTCGTCTCAGGTACCGTTCTTCCATACTGCAGGATCAGAGTTCGACGAGGTTTTGGTAGGTCAGGGAGCGCGGAGAGTACGAGATTTGTTTGAAAAGGCTAAGGCAAGGTGAGTTTGTTCGCCTGTTCTTATATTTGATTCGTTTTCTTGTCTTATTTTGGTTTTTCACAGGGCTCCTTGTATAATATTTATTGACGAAATTGATAGTGTTGGATCAAAGCGAGTTTCAAACAGTTTGCATCCATATGCTAATCAGACCATCAACCAGTTACTAAGGTGTGTTTTTTTTTCTAGTTTAAAAAAAAGCGTTTATTTCCATAACAATTCTATGGAAATAAAAGCTATTGCAAGTCTATTGGCGTTTATCTGCACCAATGGAACACGCGTGGATACTGAACTTATTTTAAAAAATAAAAATAAAGTAAGTAAGTAACTTATACTTACTTACTTTATTTTTATTTTTTAAAACTGAAAACTTGAGGATTCTTTTGTGCCAACATAGTCTTGTTGGTTGAATTTTTATTAGTCTGTTTTACACCGCTGAGAGTTATATCCGAAGAGTGAAACTCGTTGGTACGCCAAGTGGCCTGCGCAGCTTGTTGATGTGGTTAGAAATTTTAGAATCGAGAGGAAATTCAGTGGTTTGGAGAAAAAAAATTAAGTTTAGTAGCAGATAATCTTTTTTTTTTAGCGAAATGGATGGCTTCAATAGAAATGAAGGTGTTATTGTGATTGCAGCTACGAATCGCGTAGATGATTTAGATAAGGTGCTGTAGTTTGTCCTTACTTTTTATCCTTTTTTCTTCTGTATCGTACAATTTACAGGCTTTGCTCCGCCCTGGCCGATTTGATGTACGAATTACAGTTCCGAAACCTGATCTTGCTGGTAGAACCGATATTTTCAATTTCTACCTGCAAAGAATTGTTCACTCCCCGTTGATAGATCCGAGAACGTTAGCCAAGGTTTGCTAAAGAGAAAAGTCCATTTTTTGTCACTATTTTGTTAGCCATTTTTTCCTGTCTAGGGTTCTACTGGGTTTACTGGCGCGGATATTGAAAATATGGTAAACCAAGCTGCTCTAAAAGCTGCTACAGAATCCGCACCGGAAGTGACGATGCAACATCTGGACGAAGCCAGAGACAGGTGATCTTCATTTGATAGTTTCTTTGTTTTTTTTCACACCTTCCATTGTTTGAGCATGTTTTTAAAGAGTGTTGATGGGACCAGCTCGAACTGGTGGTCGAATACCTGATGAAGAGGCGAACAGGAATACCGCGTATCATGAAGCTGGGCATACATTGGTTTCACTCTACACGAAACATGCCACACCTCTACATAAGGTTTGTGAGGGTAACGGGGCCGATGCTTCATCATCATCATTCATCTAAATGCATGTGTTCACCGCATTTGAAGAATTTCTTACATTTATACTAAATTTTTACATCTTCGCAAGTATTTGATTGTTACAAAGATCTGATTTTCCCTGTTTTGTTTTCTCTTTTAACTTCCATTTTGTCATTTGTTCTTCCTTGTTCTTCCCTGTCGTAACTTCTCCCAACTTCTCCAGGTGACGATCATTCCTCGCGGGCAGTCTCTTGGCCACACAGCTACTTTACCTGAGAAAGACGAATACCAGATGACAAAGAGTCAACTTCTTGCTGCTCTTGATGTAATGATGGGAGGGCGTGTAGCTGAAGAATTGATTTTTGGAGATGATATGGTATTTTGCTTTCTTTCATGCTTGACTTCACTATTTTAATGGAATCTATGCAGTAACGTTTAGGTCACGACAGGGGCGGCTGACGATTTAAGGAAAGCGTCGCAGCTGGCTTCGCAGATGGTGAAAGTTTTTGGAATGAGTGACAAGGTAGAATTCTCTTGCTATCTTTTATTTCTGATATCTTTTGTTAAAGGGAACTGTTTTGTCATCGTAATCTGGACCACTATTGACAGGAAAAGTGTGAAACAATGAACACACTCCAGATGTGCGAGGATTGTTTATATTGTAGAACGTTGTTTAGGTTGGGCTGCGAGATTTCACCGCAGAAGACAATTCATCGACATCCCTCGTGAAAATCAGTGATTTGAGTCCGCAAACGGCAGAAGCGATCGATAAAGAAATCAACCAAGTGCTTCAAGATAGTTATCAACGTGCAAAAGATATTCTTTCGAAGCATAAGGTGAGGTCTCATGTATTTTTATCGGTTATGTGCGTTGTCTTCATCCTTTATACGTTAATTTATAACCAGTGTAACGGAACCTTTTTCCCACTGTGGAAAAGCTAAATATTTGTGACTGATGACCCATCAATGAAAACAAATTTTCTTTGTACCAGTACATCTTTGGTTACCACTACTCAGTTTATAAACTTAGATGAAGATTGAGTAGTTTGTCGTCTTTTGACGCTGTCGAGCTCGAGAAAGTCAAGAAATTGACGCGTGTGGGGATGACATTTTTTTCTTTTTTCAAATTCCGGTATTTGTTAAGCTACAGAAGAGGATTTTCGTGTGTTGTTTGGATATTCTAAGTTACTGAAACACCCTTTTTCCTCTATAATCGTCGAATGCGTCTTTTTTTCAATTGCGCTGAGCTTATACGTGCCCAAACCCGAATGTTCTTGTTCTTCGAAGCTCTTTGGGTTGGACAGTAACATGTGCACTGACCTACAGAAATTTTGAAAATTGATCTAGCATTTGGTTTCATATTTGGGTGCTTATAAATTTGGATTCATTTTGACGGGAGTTGTTGCTTGGATTCTTTTGTCGAATAGTTTCATGGCTTTGCGCTCAAATGTTTTGTGTATCTGAACGAATGTTTCAGAAAGAGCACCAGCTCCTCGCTGAAGCTCTACTGGAGTACGAAACCCTTTCAGCAGAAGAAGTGAGGCAAGTTATCTCTGGGAGGAAAATTAAGGTGAGTTCGGTGTATTTAGGTTCAAACTCAGAAGGAACCAATGTAGCATTTAGTTTCTGTAAATCAAAATTGTAAGAGTAGTAAAGTGTTAAGCGTCCAACACCGGCAGCAGTGAAAAGGAGCAACGAGAACCGTCCACCGAACCCTCTTGTTCATATTCATATTCTGGAAGAAGGGAGGAAATGATCCAGCCATTTCTCCCTTCTTTTCTTAGTTTTGATTTGATTTTCCTCAACTTCCCTTTCCATTCTTAATCAGTCATGTATTATATTATCCAATGGTGGTTTAATATTTCCGAAAGGTTCCTTAATTCTGCTTTTACTCACTTCCAAACGTGTAGGTTAATGCAAAATCGTCCCAACTCGTTGTACGCAGATGTTGGATATCGCTAGAATAGCTTAGTTAACTGCTATGAAAAACTGGTACTGTACTTGTTAAAAAATGTTTGTTACAGGGACAGTTCATTGCGTTCTGAATTGCAGAAAGTTGCTATTGAAACATTTATCTGATCAAAACTTTAAAGGTCTTAATTCATAGTTAGTCACAACTGAGGACTAACTTGTTCTATGTGATCTACGTGAGAGCTACGTCATTAAAAGCCGTCATTTTGCCGTATCTCTCCGGTTTTTTTTTCTTGCAGCACTTGAACTGTCTTTATTAACTAAGAGCGAATATTCTATGTATTGTGCAACAGTGTTTCGTAACTTTGTGTTTTAATGGGGTTCGTTTACATTTTAGCGGTTTCTCCTTGGAATTGTTGTGTAGTTCTCGTCGTTTCTCTGTGATTGCAATTAGATTTCCTTCCGTCGTTCGTCCTCCTTAAACTTATCTCTCCCCCGCCCCCTCTGTTCCGTCCATTATTCCACTTTTCGTCATGACATGTGCTCTAACCTACGAAATTGTACTATTTTTCTCCATCACTGATGTGAGACATAAATGTGTCGATTAAGTGAAAATGGAATAAAAAGTAGTTTGTAGTAAATTGTATCTGGTGTCTGATGTGTAAGCCACATTTTCCGCGCCGCATTTCGTTGAAATTGAAAACGAGACGGTTTCAATGCGTACTTATTGGTTTCTTTTTTCCCTTCATTTTCAATGTGTAGCGGATACCGATGGATATAATGGAATACCACGTGTTGAAAAACACCAGGAACCAGAAGGCAAAAATTGGACTTCTGTCTGTTTCTATACGAGCATGGATTTTTTAAATGGAAAAATCACAGTTCATTCTAAAGTACGAGGGCTTTCTCGGATCAGTATAGCTGTGACCTTACAATCTATTGGTTGATTGTTCTGATGGAAATCAAATCCATAGATGAATTCTAGTAAGCTATAGGGGCAAATTTCAACTGTTTTAGGGCAGCATTCGGTAGAATCCTCAATGTTGAGTTCTCACCGGTAGTAGTTGGGGCCCAGGATATATTTCCTAGTCCCATATCGAAAAGGCAAAAAAATCACCTATAAATTCGAAGATCAATTGGTTCAGGAATATCAAATTTATCTGTTTAGGCAAACTTCATTGGATTTGTACGAGTTTTGAGATTCATATCCACACACACTATCATTCAATCGCCTTCGTAGAAGTAAAGAGTTGCTTCGTTGGGTTAATTGAGCCTCGAGCCATTGAGTTCCAGTTTCATTGAGTGCCTAAGGAGTCGGCATTTTTTCGCTGTGATACTTCCAAATTACGAGTTGAACTGTATCCAGGGGTAAGGTTTTCGATGTCGGAAAGGAGCCTAACATCAAAAATTCCCCCGAACAAACAACAAACAATGCCATAAACTGTAAGGTTTAGTAGTAGGATCGAACAAATTGGGGTAAATTAGGGGGATTAAGAAGCAGCGCGATTTGATTAACTGGTCGCAACCCGCGATGCGATTAGATAACCAGGAAGAGGCGAAGAGAACGCTGACCGTAGACCTCGTTAGTTAATAGAATTGGTGTTGGTTAATTAAATGAATAGAATTGATCAGAATAGTAACTGAAGATATCCTTTATACCTTCGTAAATGTAAATAGTTGCTTCGTTAGGTAGATTGAGCCCTGACCCTCTGAATCTTTTTAAAAAATAATTTATAATTTAATTAATTAATTAGTTAAACATTATTCATTTATTTCATTATTTTTAATCTCATTTAATTTTAATTTATAATTTTTAAAATTATAAATAAGACACAGAATTTTTAATACACAATCATCTTTTCAAACATTCTATCATTTAAAACCTCAACTAAGGCTCAGTTTAAGATTTTAATGCCAATTTCAACAACTTTATCATGTACACTTTAGAATATTTGATTTTTATTTGTATTTCTTTAATATATAGTCACAAGTGGTACATAATTGTTATGTTTTCATAAATATTCTTATTCTACTATTTGTGAATTTATTGCTAGAAAAAAGAAAGTGTTAAATTCGATCAAACAATAGGTTTATAGAAAAAAAAATCATTTAGAATTTCAAATTAACAATTCACGTGGAAATTCAACTGTTGATTTGTATATATATGTAAAATATAATAAAATATATATAATATAAAATATATATTTTGATTCGTTAGGTGGATTGAGCCCTGACCCTCTGAATCTTTTTTTAAAATAATTTGTAATTATCTATAACTAATATATGTATATATAAAATGTAATATAATATATATAAAATTCTCAAAAAAAAAGAAAAAAAGCAACTGAATCATTAGTTAGAGACGGAACAAGATCTTATCAGTGGATACGCTGCACAGAGCAAACGTGTTCGTGCAATAGGAAATTTACTTAATCCTTTTTTTTTATTTCATTTTCGAATGTGTAATACAGGAATGCGTTGACGAAAATAGAAATCTAGAAGAATATCCAGAAAGATCAGGTACAGCAGAAAAATGAGGAAGTAGAGAAAGATCGGAAAGAAAAGCAGGAAGATAAATAAGAGATGAAATGAAGTAGTGCACTTATAAAGAGTTTTTTTTCCACTGAAAGAGGAGTTAGAGCCAGGAAGAGTGAGATGAGAAGGGTGGTGGCAGAACTTTCTAGAATGTCTCGGCCTAGATCTGGGACGTGTGCGCGCGTTAATCGACTTCGTTTGGTGATCTACTTTTCAACCTGCTTTCTCTCAACGTTTTGATGTTTTTTTGTGTTGATATATTGCTTAACACTGACTTACGTGACTTAATCGGCTTGCTGATGTCATCGCCTGAGGCGATTACCTGCATCTTCGCCGAGGTGTGCTGTCGTCCTTGAACACAGCTCTGCCCAACCCTCTCGATCTTCTGCGAGAGCTTACTCAGGATCAATCCATTCGTCGCTAATCCACTGCCTGTGGAACCTTACGTCTCAGCCGAACTGCCCATCCATGCCGAGTGACTTCAGGTCCTCTTTCACCACCTCAGTCCAGAAATTCCGTTTTCGGTCGGGTGCCCTCTTCCAGCTTGAACCCGACAAACTCTTCAGGACCCGTTGAACAAGGCGATCTGCTGGTTCCCTCTATATATGAGCAAAGAAGCGAAGACGATTTTCTGTAGCCACGGCGGTCCAAGATTGCTTGACACTGTAATGGAAAACTACCGTATCGATCCGTTAGGTCCTCAGAAGCATCCGTTACAAAGGGATGAACATAATAACTGTATTTTTAGCACCTATTAATGCATAACAACCTGTTAGACTGAAGAGGTCACGGCTGTCCACGGCGACAACGTCTGTATGTCCGTGTATTCGGGTGTTTAGTTCTTTTTGCATGTGTACTCAGACCGATAGAATAATTTTTTTGTTGTCATTTAATTGATCGACGAAATAAATTCAAAGCATTTTATTTCGTATTTATTTTATTTTTTGTATGTATTTTTTATTTTGTATTTATTTTTTAGCAGCATTTATCAGTCAATTTATTAGTTAGTTAAATTATATTATATATTATTTTATTATTATTCATTATTATTTATTATATTAGTTAAATTTTCTCACCTTGTGAGTAGAATGCCTAAGATGATGTCCATGACTTCAAAAACCAACATTTTGCCAATCTCTCAGTGATGGAGAGGTTGGCAAAAGGAATCATTTAGAGAGTTTATACCTCATAATAACTTTCGGAACACCACGACCACTTTGAATCCCATCATCTCTGCTTTTATGACCCTGAGAGTACTGTGGATAGCATATTTAGATCGTGTATGGCTAAGCTATGAGATAATTTTCTGCTACTGCTCAGCAATGGACGACCGAGAAGCATCGATACGTGCTTGGTGAAGCGCTAAACGTCATGAATATGACGGCAATCAACGCCTCAGGCGTGAGATTGTGTATGTATATGTGTGTTCGTTTGTCATCCTCCATAAAAACACATTTGGAGCGTATTTTATTCGTTCCGGCGAATGCGTCAAATACGCACGTTGATGAGAACGCGGGCCGAGAACGATCGAGCGCCTTTGCTGAGCGCTCGAGGCGACGTCTCCGCTTGATGAGTGGGGTCAGCGAAGAGTTCTTGACGTCGAGGAGTCGAGCGCGCATCGTCATCATCGCCGCCGGCAGCCGGCAGCAAAGGCCGCGCCCATCCTCCCGTTCGCAAATCCGCCATCGTGTCGCCGCCACCACCGCCTATCGATTCTCGTCGGTCGTCGTCGCCGATTGCGGCGGCGGCGGCGGCGGCGGCAGCGGTGAAGGAACCGCCGGCGGCGCTATCTGATACGCGAAGCGCGAGCAGCTACACCGTCCGCTCACGGACCGAATCCATCATAGCGGCGGTGACTTGACAGCTCGTAGTGCCAAAAATTCCAATCAAAGAAATCCATTCGTCAACGCTTTCGTCTGCGCGTGCCTCTCGATTTTTGATCTGAACACCCACACACGCGTATCGGCGGCTTCGGCTCCGCCGCCGACTTCAGCCCCCCACGGGAGCTGTGGACAATTGCATGTTGATAGCCGTGTCGTCGCTTTCCTCTTCCTGGATCCTAATTGGTTATTGAAGCCCGGTCTTATCGTCGTCTGCTCTTATCGCTTGCTGGACATGTTCGGAAAAAAATCCTACAATATCCATTCTTTTCTCTTCTTTAGAACTGTACGTCACTGCGTTGATTCCGCTTTTTCACATCATTGAAAACATCGATCATAGCAGATGTTGGCAATTTCAAGATGTTTTTCTTCCCCGTCTCTAACGTCATTTCCCATTCCATTCTTCAATATTGTGCTTACATCTAATGTGGTCACGCATACCGCAAAAAAAGAAAAGAAAAACTGTTTTTCGCAGGCAATTTCCTGGAAGATTATTAGATATTTTTCGTTCTCGGAAACCTCTGCAAATAAGCACTTGTTCGATTCAAATTTTGGAAGGGAAACACGTTAGAGTTCCCTTTTCCCCCATTTGTCCTATAAAACTCGTCACTATACTTTTTTCGAGTCCTTCAGGATAATACATTAAGTTTTGGCGTATTCTTATTTTTATTTATTTATTTATTTATTACGCTCAAAGGCGTGAGCCCAGAGTAAGAGGCAAGGAATGAATACAAATAAATTTTATAGTTTTTTTTTATTCTCCGTTTATGTGAGGTCCTGAATGCTACATCTCCTTGATGGAAATTCTTTGATTCACCGGAAAAAAGCGCAGCTTTTCTCAGTTCTTGTTTTTTTTTCTTATCGAATCTTTGAATCTTCAGCGTTTCCTCTGAAAAATTTCTGACTACATTGTCGACTTCGTGCAGGTTATGAGGACAAAATTTTAAGGTCACAGAGCAGATAAAGGGAGTCAACTTTTTAATATCAATAGGATTTTTTTATTATTATTCGTGTTTGACTGCTATATATTTGTAAAAGAATGGAATTTTCAAGAATTCCCCTGCGAACTTCTGCGAGCGATGAAAATGTCGGCTGCAAGTTGCGCGTTTCTTGTGGAACATCTGGCTTTGCTCGGAGCAACGTCTTCAAAGTTTTCCTAAGTGTTGTTTTTCTTTGACATTTCGCTATCAGATGTTCGCTTTGAGAACCGTATTCATTTGAAAATGTACTAGCTTCGAAAATTTGTTTACATGTATCCAACAAGGGCTCCTTCGCCGTCGCGTTTATTTATTTTTTGTCACATTTGCTGAAATTTTTGGAATAACTTGCAGTTTTGTTAGAAAACAAAGGATCGTAAAACCAATAGAAAGTAGTCTTTTTGCCCTTCGAATTAAGCATAGTGAATTCGCTTGGATTTGTTGTTTTTTTTCGGCTTCAACAAGAAGTCGTCAATGGTTTATTTATTTGATTAAATGAATTCGAAGATGCGCAAAGAGAGCAAGGAATAAGTGCAAACAAAAATAAAAGTGGTAAGCGCATAAACACCCGGGAAAAAGATGTTGATCTGAGAGATTCTGGCTCTGCGGATCTACGCAGCACACACCTCACAGCCGGAGCACCAATTTATTTATCTCAAAGATTTCCTAGGAGGAGGAGGAGTGGATTTCCCGCTTATGGATAAACGTACAGCAGCGATGTGATGTTTAAACTGAAAATCTATAACGTCTTACCGCTTTTTGATGGGCCCCGATGAAAATTTATGGATTTTTCAAACTCAACCCTCAGCCAAACTACCTCTTCTCTCTATCTTCAGACTATTTTATGTTCATATTCTTGTTATTCTTTATGTTTTCACTTTTTCTTCTCTCATTCCCATACATTTCGCCTACTTGCTGACTGCTTTTGTTCGATGAGGGAAGAAAATGCTCTTTGTCAAGCATAATTTCCAGCTATTCGAGTTGCTTTCCGCTAATGGCTCGGATGGAAATATTGGGACTTCGGCCATGCGAACAATTTTTTTTTGCTTTCAAATCCTTTATCTTTTATATTTCTACTTTCTAGCATCCATTTTTTTCGAATTTCTTCTTTCTTTTCAACGACATTATCTAAAGGAAAACTCAGGATTTATTGATTAAAAAGGTGCTGTTATGTGTCGTTTAAAAAGGACCAAGATATTTTCTTTTGTATCTTGGATAATGAATGGTAAAAGAAAAAAGTGAAGAAAGTAGAGTAATAGTAGAATAAGCATGACTGTGATCTCCATAGAGAGCGATACAATTTACTATTTATTATAATATTATTTAATTTTTTCTAATTATTTAATTATTTCTACTTCTCATCAATTTTCTCTCTTTTTATCTTCGTTTATGCGATTTATAACAACTAGAAATCCCCTTCACAATTTCTTCTTGTGATCGTATTGAACAAATTTCGTCCGCAGAAGACCAAACTGCACGATTTTTCGGAGAGAAACGAACTATTGTGAGATTTTAGGTGACTTGTTTTTTTAAAATCTTGTTTACATGAGAAGAATAAAGAACTATGTACATGTCACTGCTTTCTTTCTCACACTCGGTTGTTATTTCTCCACTCGAAATCCTGGTATTTTTTTGCGGTGCTTCTTTGTAATTTTATTGTTTGAACGGGAGAGAAATTTTTCACATACGTAGAATCACTTACGATAGTTTTTGTATCATTTGACAACATCAATATAATAAGATTTCCAACAAGTATTTTCGTTATGTTTATTTTTTAGGTCTAATTCTTCTGTAACTAAAGTTTTTAGTGGCTCTTTTAGACTTCATTGTTCTGTATTTAAAGTTATTAATTGTCTATTTATTTATTTATTTATTAGAACATTAACAAAATGTTTCACAAGAAAAAAATTAGGCAGAATAGCGCTGTATTACTTGAGAAAAAATCCAGAGATTGTCGTGGAGAAAGCTGAATCCGTTTTTTTTTTGTATGACTCAGAATTTCCTTTCTATTTCAGATAATTTGACAATTATAACAATCTGGCAATTACGACAGTATGACATGATTTCCTAGAAATGCCACTTCTTTTCCAGGATCTGTTGATAATATCCGTAGTTTTTTTTAAATGCAACAAATGAAAAAATTTGCATTATTAGGGAAAAATTTACGGAAATTTCTCTTTTTTTCTGTTCTGAGAGTGAAACGCGATTAGATAAGGTTAGCATCGGTACTTTCGAATGTTGATTTGAATGCTTAGAACGTTTTTTTTTCGTCCATAATCAGATTAACGTTTCGAAATTCTTAATTGCACGGAATTGTGTTGCTTGAATGCAAAGTTTCCTTCCATGTGGAAAATGCGCTGAGAGTTTTCTTCCGGGAAAACTCGTTTGCCGCCGACCTCAAACCGATCGTTGAAGAATCCATTCCTCGTTCTTTTGCAGTTCGTGGCGTGTATTTCGGCATTTTTCCTCAGAATCCCTTACATTTTACTTATAAATTTGCGAATTTTTATAAATTAAAAAATAGTATAGACTTTAAAATACTAAGTACACCTATATTGCCAAAATCTCCCATATTTTCAGAAGTTTTTGACTCTTTGAACTCACACATTCAATTTAATAGTAATATTTTTGACTAAATACTACTTAAATATCTTTGACTTTGAGCAAACTATACTTTTTCTCTTTTTTTCTCTCTAGTTTTCATTCTATTTCCTGCTACCGTAAACAAATCTTGAAAATCATGATTGTCCTGAAACTTTTAAACCAAAATCGTTCTGACTAGTTTTTTTTTCCTCGAAAACTTCCATAATTCTTTCTTCCTTCTGCAAATCGTTCATGAACTCCCCTTGCTGGTCTGGGCCAATCGATATCCATCATTTGAGCAGTGTGGAATTTATTGATCTCCTAAATCAATCAAATCAAAGGATCAAATCGATCACGCATGCGCAGCAGCAAAGCGTCTTACTTTTATTCTGTGCGAACCGTCGTCATTGTCAGGAACATACATCTTTCTCTTCCATGATTCCATTTTTTTCTGGAAATTTCGCAATGTTTTCTGAACTCTTTCGAGCAACATAAAAGTCATAATTTGGAAAAAAAAAACCCTGTTATTTTCCAACTAGTTTTTTTTTCTGTTCACGCTCTCGTAAAAGGTGTTCCTTGATTTCCGTTTACGATTTTTTTCCTTCAAAATTCCAAGAATTTCACAGAGATCGTTCTATGCGGTTAGCGTATGGGAAATTGGTGCTGCGGTCAGCGGCCGACCAACGATTCACCGCCTTGTCTTTCGCATTTTTCCATTATTCGAAGTATCGGCCGTGGAGCGTTCGGCAAGGTCCGTTTTTTTCCAAGATTTTCTTTTTTTTTCTTTTTTTTTCGTGTCTCTTCGATTTAGGAGAAAGGTCTACGTGAGTGATTTTTCAGGTTTGCATAGTACAACAACGTTCCACCAAAAAATATTTCGCTCTTAAATATATGAGTAAAAGAAGGTGTATAGAGAAGGTTGGTGTTAGAGACGCAGACATTACTCTGCTTCTTTGGGCTCTCTCTTCCTGTCTCTCTCTTTCTGGAAAAAATAAACACAGTATTTAGGGAGTGGCCGGAAACGTACTCCGTGAACTAAGTCTGCTAAGAAAGATCTCTCATCCGTTCATCGTGAACCTTTGGTACACGTTCCAAGTAAGTGAACGATTCGATCAATAAATCGATGAACAGACTGGTAGCACTTCCCACAGCCGAGAATTGGTTTCTGTTGGAGGACTTTTTATAGTGAAATATTTCTTTTTTATTCGTTTATCAGAACAGAGAACATAAATGAACGAATTATGCATACTGAGATCTTTCCTGAATTTTTCAGGATCGAGACTACATGTATATGGTCACGGATTTGTTGCTTGGCGGTGACCTACGATTTCATCTCAATCAACAAGGGAAATTTGCTGAGGATAGGTAAAAAAATTACATCCAAATACAGTTAAATTGTTTTAGGTTACTGTAGCCCTGTCTTTTTGGTTTGACAAGTGGTTCTGCGGTGGCATGAGGTGCCTATAGAAATAAATTTTTGATTTTGTTGATTTCGCTAACGAATTTAAATGACATAATCTGAACCGTAGATGTAGATGTGTGTATATGAATGTAGGTAGGTCATGGTGGTTACGGTAGGTCATGGTTAATGTTCTAATCCTAAGGACATAGCAACGGACAATATTTCTTGAAGCCATATCTAAAAGCGTTCGAGAAAATTCCCGCTATTGCGCTTTTTCCACCAGTAGATGGCCTTCGGCACGTGGTTTTCAGGAACAGCAACGAAATCGCAAAACAGTTCCCTTAGGGTGGGAGACATAGGTGTTTTTGAGGTTCAGTTATCCACAAAAATTTTAAAATAAAAAAATAAAAAATTTTAAATTTAAATAAAATTAAAATTTATCATTTGCGGGATTAAAGCATTGAACAACACATTCCATTTTATTGCGTGAATTTTCAACAATAATCTACTCTAAGAGATTTCATTTCGTCAATCCTGGATGCAAAGTATTGGCCCACTAGATGAAGTGATGCCTCAGGCGGTTCTGTTGCATCTGATTTCTGGATTTGTTTCAATGTGATATTTGCAAATTATGTAAGTCCGAAACCCTAACAAATAACGGAAAGAACCCAACATTGAGAAATTCTTCGATAGTTGCTTTAGGCAAAAGTACCGTATATTGTAGCAGAACCTTTTCGCATGAAACTGCAATTTTCCATATGAACCTAACGATAATCTCAGTTTTTTGAGGATTTTCCTTATTTTCCTTTATTTTGTTTTGTTCTCAGTTTGCTTAGCCAGTCAAATAAAAACTGTAAATTCTTTGAAGGACCCATCGTCATCATTTTCAGTCCACATAATTATATAAGTTTATATAATAAAATAATCGTTTTATGATTCATACAATAGATTTTCTAAGATTCCTTTAAATTTTTGGATACCGTAGGTCAAAACTGTACATGTGCGAAATCTCTCTGGCGATCGACTATTTGCACGAGAAAGGAATCATGCACAGGGATATCAAGCCGGAGAATATTTTACTGGATGAACAAGGTGGTGGTGATTTCTTTTCATTTTTTCCTCTTTTTTTTCGTATAATTCTGTGATGGCGTGTTAATCATTTCCAGGCCATGCCCACCTCACCGATTTTAACCTGGCCACTCAACTTGAGGCTAACAAGCTCGCTACCTCGTATTCAGGTGACTCAAAAGCTATTTTTTGATTTTAAATTGCTTTTCTTGAGCTGTAGCCAAGATTGGTATTGATCGTCTTTATTAAACTAAATTATCAATTAAAAACTACGTTTCAACATGCCGAGATTCAAAGACAGTCGAACATGGGTCATATTTTTTGATTGTTGGTTTAACTTTATGCGTTTACTTTTGAACATTTGAAGAGCGTTGGACGCAAAATATCCCAGAATTTATTCGGATTCATTTCAAAGGTGTTATTGTGGATGTGAGCTCAAAATTGACAACAGTTTCTGCGCTTTGAGTTCGAGTGGGTGAAAAAGGGCAGCGGAAACATAAAAACTTGGTGTTTTTTTTTTGAATTTTTTTCTCTAAATTTGTTGTTTTTGAAGGTTTATTGCTCGAAATGTTGTTGTTTTAAAGAATGTGCCCCTCTTCTGAGTTAGGATAATCTCTAATTAGGAGAATATGGACGAAATTGAGAGTATACGCATTAAACTTCCAAAAATTAAACTAAATTTCTAGCAAATCCCATTAGTTTGTAATCATTGCTAAAGCTGCTAATAATGAAAGTTTACAAAATTTCTTTCCAGCTCATTTTCTGCATCATCACAGTGATTTTCGTGCATAGTTTTTTTTTAAATTTTTGTCCTCGTTTTTACAACCAAACCATCCATATGGTAACCTTTCTTCGCCGACATAGGGGCGGTGCTTATTTTGACTCGGATACTGGTCGTAGTCACTTGGGTAAACAAGTAACGGAGGCTGTTGGATGTCTGGAAAAATCTTCCTTTTCGGATATTTTGGGGAAATTTTTCTTTCAAAATAATTTCAAAGTTTTCTTGTCTTTGTGTGTATAATGAAGCTACGGCGTAAAGGCGCTGGAACAGTATCGTCGAGTTCCGACATCTGAACGTGGCTGATCTATGAGTTTGCGTAAGGTATTAGTCCATCCTTGTTTGCTTTGTGACCTTCTGATCTGAGCTGAACGCCAACTACAATCCATGTCGTCACATTAATGGAAAGGGATGGGAAGAAAAAGTGAAAAAAAATACTGTGGAGATACTTTTTTTCGTGCACACGCTCCATTTTTTTCCTGGCTTTTCAGGAACCCGTCCATATATGGCTCCTGAGATCTATGCTTGTGCTTTGGGAATAATCGATGGCTACGATTTGAAGGTGGATTGGTGGTCGTTGGGAGTGACATTCTATGAGATGATGCGTGGGCGTACTCCATACGAATTCAGTCCACATTTTACCGCCGAACAGGTGAGTACAGAGAAAATCTGATTTGAAAAGAGAAACTGGAACTTCTCGGCGTGGATCTGCGAGGGAATCAATCCTGAATCTCATCGTCTTAGAATGTAGTTTTCTCCGCGCAAATATATGGGAAATTGGCAATTTTTCTCTTGCCATGATTATGTCAGCAGCAAAGGGAAAAATTGTGCAAAAAATAAACATTTATTATATCTCACGATCAAAAATTCACCTGAACTGTAAAATGCGATTTTGGACGTGAAAATTTACTTATTTATTTATTTATTCATTTATTTATTTATTTATTTATTGAAAACACCTGCAGGTGTACCATAAACAAAAAAAAAGAAACAAAATGGAACAGAGCTCACTCAGCTCAAAATGCTAAGCGTTAAGGATGTTAAGGATATTAAGGGTACGAGATTACTAGTTATTCCTCCATTCACGCTCCTTACAGGTATTACTGCTAATACGTGAGAGTTATGTACCGTTTCCGGCTCATTGGCCAACAGATCTACTCAATTTCCTGCGACTTTTGCTCTACCCGTCACCGGAAGGTCGTCTTGACTCGTTGGCCGCGCTCAAAGTGCATCCGTATACAGCCAGAATAGACTTCGCCAGTGTTCTTGCCAGGTTTGTGCTGCCGTTGTTTCTTTCTGTTCGGCTTATAGCGATGTCGTGACGGACGTTTTTTCAGACGTGCTGCCCCAGTGTTTGTGCCTTGTAAGGAGGGTCTTAATTGTGACCCAATGTATGAATTAGAGGAACGAATTATCGTCTCCACACCGATACATCGTAGGCGACATAATAAGAAACGATTTGATGAAACCGATGCGCTCAGGGAAGTGTCACAGGTGGGTGATGCACGGGTGTACACCTTGCACCAGTCGTTCTCCTTCAATTTTGATCGGATTGTTCTTTTTTTTTTACCGATTTTGACCCAGCATAAAAATGAAAAAAAGAAAAATAAATGGTGGATGCGTGAATTCAGCGTCGTCGAACGATAGTATTTCCAGGCATTTATCGATTATTCACGTCCGGAAGCGCTTGCAAACGGCACAGCGGCAACGTGCCGGTAGCAAATCCATTTCGATCGCGATCGCGATCGCATCGGACATCGCATTCTAATCGCAGTTAACTACACACAAACAGCTCACTGTTTTCGGACATTTCACATATTCGCCGCGATTCGATCCTCATCACCTATACATATGTACATCAATGGTGCTGCTTGTATTTTTTTTTTGAAATGTATTTTTTTCTTTTCGTTTATTTGTTCATCGACAATATTTTGTACTTATTTCGTTTATTTTTCCATTTATCCTTTATTTTTTAGATATGAATTTAGTGTTGATCAGTGAGCTCATTGATCATGTAGATCATTTATTTCGTATCGCGTAGAACGCATTTGATGGCAATATTCACTGAAGATGATGTTCTTCTTAGAAATGACTAATAATTGGTTTTGTTATTTTTTTATTGTACTTTACTTTTTCCTGTTGAAAACCAATTACGGTGTTTGTTCTTCTGTGAATATCAGATGTATTTATCGATTTTTTGCTCGCTAGAGTGGTTGACATAAGGAGAATGCTAAATTGATTGAATAAAGCAATAAAATATGTCTATTAGATAAAATTCTTACTGATTTTCCTGAAGAAAACGTCCTAAACATGTCCATATACCTCCATATCTGGTTTATTTAGTAAAATCTGTGACGATTTGTCTGTTTGTAGCTGCTCACACAATATCGCACCATAGATCCGAATTTTTGACCGGGCCTTGCTTGATAGCGCGCAACTTATTGGGAATAATCCTGAGGACAGGATCCAATCGATGATTGGAACTGTCCACAACACAAGAACTCTCGGATATTTTGCTACCATCACATCCTCATTTTCCATCAATCGGAAAATGGATTACAGGCCTCAGTTCTGTTCGAATCGATATCGCTACCATACATGGAGTGGGACACGACACATGCGCGCGCACAGTTTCCTACACAAGGAGTTCGTACATCACTTTCGTCCGAAAAATCACCAACCCTCATGCTGTTTACTTCGAAATGTAAGTTTTTGGAGTTCCCTATTGTACTTTATCCTGGAGTTATCCACACAGAAATCCACTGTTTTTAATATTTTCTTCAATTTCGTTTCATTCACAGCTATGCTTCAAACTTCAAGGTATTTGCTCTTCTGGTATGTGTAAATAACATACTGATATTTGGAGTGTTTTAATAATCATGACTTACTTTACTTAACCGGTGTCCTGATATTATCACCTGGAGCCTATGTCCGCAAACGTGTGTCGTCCTTGGTCATAGCTCTGCCCAATCTTCTCGATCTTGTGCGAAAGCTTGCACAGTATCAATCACCATTCGCCGCTATTCCATATCCTGCAAAACCTTACGTCTCTCCTGAACTGCCTTTCCACGACGAGCACCTTTAGGTCCTCTTTGCAGAAATTCCAGTTTCGGCCAGGTGGCCTATTCTAATTTGAATCCGAGAGAATCCCCAGAGCACGTTGAACAAAGTGGTCTGCTGTTCTCCGTTTGGTGTGATCGAATAAGCGAAGACGATTTTCTGTAGTCACTTTCGACCGCGGCGTTTGATCTTCATACTTTCCACGTGTCGTCCGCGGGTACACAACATCGACTTCCATGTAAAGATCTTCATGGTCCCAGATTTCTCCTCCTTCTTCTAGATTCTCTTTTGGAGGGGAATTATGATAGCGTGTCTCCACGAGTCAGGTATCCCTTCGTCTATCCATATTGAGCGGATGGTCTTTTTCATCTCACGAATTCCAGGCGAAGCAAGATATTTTAGCATTTCTTCGCCCCGTGTCCACCACCGCAACAGTTTCAGCTTTTGTATGCAGACCAGAGCCTAAAACTCGGTCGCTGAGACCTCGCTGACGGCGGTCGCTGCTCGAGCTCAGGGGCTGATGGCGCTTGTCGCTTCAGTAAGGTGTTGAAGTGATTTCTCTAATTTGGTAGGTTTGCCTCATGGACATCGACTCCATTAGCAGTCTGGAGAAAATCTTTTCATTTTGCCACTGCACTGTCTTAGTAACGCGTACGCTTTCTTCGGGCTCTTGTCTTCCCGTGGGCTTTCAAATTCCTTCGCTCTCGATGTCCATCCTTTCTTCTCTGATCTCTTCTCCTGGTTGAAATCGCCAGTTCTGCGCCTAGAATAGTATGTCCAGAACATCCAGAATCGCACGCGGATCTTGTCTCCGCAGTTGCAAAGACAAACTTCTTCAGTGGCATTTGGACCGGAAGCGTTTTCTTTACAGCCTCTTGGATGCACTTTGTGAAGAAATCCGCTTCGTTGAGCTTCTTCCTGGGTTGTGCTCCGACATGTATAGACATACTTTGGCGGAATTTCGTTCTGCATCCTTCGTCGTTTAGGCCTGTCGTGTCAATTTTCTATCGTGTAGGAGCTTCTGTGTTTCTTTTGAGGAATAAAATTCTGAAGCTGAGAAGAACTGGACGGTGGTCAGAGTAGAAAACGACGACCTTTCTCTCTTTCTCTCTATCTACATCTTTCTATCTGTTCTATTTTTTGCTCAAGAAAAGTCACGGGGAACACTAATAGACTGTCTCTATTATGTAAATGACTTTTTTTTCCAGTGATTTAACCCATTAACTATTAGATCAGCTCGTCTGAAATAGTTGCTTTTGAAGCACACATTAGGTTTTACTACGAATCTCTTTCCAATCTCTATTATACTTTTATTTTTTTATTTACTAACAAAAATATTGCAATCAACAATATAGTCAGCAAAATAGTCAGTAGTCATCATCCATTGATGTGCTTGTAGTTTCTTTTGGCCTGAGATACAGGTTGCTGTGAATTAAAAATGTTGGCGATCATTAAAAAAAACTTTTGGGAAAACCCAATGGAACCTACGCTTGGAAACCGGAACCGTCCAGCATACCATAGTGACTTTCGCATTGCTCTCTAATTCGATTTGTCGACATGACACGCGTAGATCAAACCCTGTTTGACCACAAAAAAGTCTGTGGCTGTGATCCATTTGAACCAAAGAGGATGTCAATTCGATTAGTTGAGAAAGTGTTCGGAGATCAGAGCAACCTGAAAATATGAAACCTGAATGTGTCATCCGTCACGGATCGTTCATCACAGCAACATGCAGCTTACTCCCGAAGTGCATTGACGGTCATTATCTCAGGAATCTTTGACATCGCACTTCTTTGAAAACGGTAGCAGGCAGAACTTTCGTTCCTCGAAGTGATCCGAGAAGGCGAACAGATGACTGCAGGAGATCGACAATGAGTTTGAGGCATAGAGATTCAGTGATTCAGTAATTATATAGCAGATGAGATGTCCGTCTCTTTTCTCCTTTCCACTGTCACTCCTCGGTTGCGACAAAAACATCTCTTGATTCAAACTTTTTGAAGGGAGAAAATTCTCTTTATCCCGTATTCAACGATGATGGCGTGGAAATTTGTGGAGCGGCAGTTAGAAAAATGTCAACGAATGTCGGCCGAAGAACACAGTATTATGGGAACAATGAGTTTCGGAAACTGCTTATGGCAATCTCGTGCAAGTCAGGAGGGTAACGGAGTAAAAATTGGGGGTTTGTTCCTGGTTGAAACGCATCAAGTGTCCAGCTCACATTATTTTACATTCGTTGGCGAACTTAGTTGCAAATCCAATCCTTAAACGCTGACTTAGGACAGAGCTTCTAATCTCCTCCTCGCATTGCATGAACCGAATACTCTTAGCATCACTCATTCGATTGAGCGTTCAATGATGCTGTTCGCATTTTCCTCCTACTTGTGAAGTGTGAAGTGCTTCAGAAGCATACGCCAAAGCAGGAAATACGGTGGTGTTAAGAAGGTGAGCGCGGACGTGTCAAATCAATATATCGTTCTTGTTCCTGGGAAACCGTCAATTTGAAGTCAATGTCATCGTTTCCAGTAATGATTCCGGCAATAAGGATTTACCATAGCGATCACTTGGTCGACGATCCACATTTTTCTGCACTATGACATGTTCAATTTCCTCTGAAATGGTAGCCTTTGTCCCATTCTTGTCTCCCACTCCGATAAAGGGTTCTATAGTGATGAGTGCATTTTCTTCGTGCTTAGAAAGTGTCCGGATTTCTGAGGTGAGTTCAAAGCAAGGAGAAGAGCAATGATAGAAAGAGAAGCAGGGGATTCTTGATGTGAAAATGTAAACAGCACTAGTTTTTTTAAGCAGAGACTTACTAAGAATTCGTAAATTTCAAGCGCTTATTTCTACGGAAGGATGTTGATTCTTCACTCACTCGAACTAATAAGGAGGCTAATTAAAGGCATCACCCCACGAATCTGTGGTGGTGCGGGTTTCAGGTGGAGAATTCGTATGAGGGGTCGTATATTAAGGAGAAGAGGGTGATTCCGTCCATTTCTTCCTAATTGCCGTAAAAGACGGCCCTCAAGGTGCGGCGCATGCGCAAGGCTGCCGCGCTCCAATCGAACTCCTTGTAGGAAATATCGCGCCGGAACGCTTGAGGCCGTATCTTTGGGACCGTTTTTTACGGCAATTAGGAAGAAATAGACCACTGTCAGTACATATTTGAGTTCTGAGCAGAGATTCAGAAGACAGGTCTGTACAGAATGTCGCTTTCGATTTCAACCGCTGCCCAGTTCTTCTCAGCTTAACGCTACGGTTCCAGGAAAGAAGTTGAAAAACTCCACTTCAGCCGATAATTGAAATGACAGGTTCGTGGTTCGAAAATGGAGGAACAGAGAAAAAAACTGCTAATGTTGGTTGATTGATAACGGAGTAAAAAGTGGCTTTATAACGGTGGCTTCTTTGCTGTAGTCAAGGCACTGCAAAGCAAAATTTTCAGTTTCGGTTTTTCGGTTCCAATGCCGAGGAAGAAGTTCGCCTTTGCATCTGTGAACACAAGTTCTGCGTACAATTCTGCATGTATGTAATCGTCCGCACTACGGTATTTTTCAAGCGGGAAAAGCGTCCGAAGTTGCATCGTCTGCTGAAATGTAAAGTACGAATACGCAAGTACAAATTGGTGTCAGTAACGGAAGTTGTGGGAGAAGAACCTGAGAAAGGCCTAATCCCTAATTTAAGGCAGAAACTACATGTTATCCATCACATCCATGTTATCCATGGTCCCTCATCCTATCTGTGATCCATGGAGATTACGTTACGGAAATAAAAGCTCTGATAATTGGCTGACACTACATTTCCAGTATTTATTTCTGTACAAAATGATACACATGAACGAATCAAAGAGCATTCTGGGAATTCTGGATTCTTTTTTAAAAGAATTTTCCAAACTTATGTGGTCTTCTTCTTCGCGGCCTTCACGGCGGCTTTTCGGCCAATAATACCACCGCCTAGTCCTCCGGCGTAGTGCATGTCGCCGCCCATTAGGCCGCCTGGAAGAAGCCCACCGTGACCGTGCCCGAGAAGACCATGTCCGAGACCGTGGTGATCATCTCCGGAAACCATCGAGGTGGCAGACATGTGCCCAGCTTCTGAATAAACGTTGTTTACTGGTGTGTTATGAAGAAAAAAATTCTAAGGGGGTGGACGACCTTTGGCGTAGTGGCTGGCGACGTTGCGGACTTCAGTGCGAGGATGTTCGTGATGGATGGGCTGAAAATCATCGTTTTTTGGGAAAAGCACAAATTGTAGGAGAAGTGTAAAGTGCAGTATTTTGCGAAAAAGACAGAGCCAGGTCTTACCACCGGTACCGGTACAGGAGCAACTAGTGGTGGGGGAACAATGACTTTTTGTGGAGCAACGACCGGCGGTGGTTGAATAACTTGTGGCGGAGCGACAACTGGTGGTGGATGAATAACTTCTTGTGGAGCGACGACTGGTGGCGGTTGTACGATTGGAGCTATGGCCACCGGTGCGACATCCACATGAGGCGGTTCAGCGATCACCGGATGGAAATGCATTCCGCTTGCATTTGCACTGAAATTTCCACGAATCATCGAACAATGTGAAGTTCTAATAACGATTTAACCCCAGTATCTCTTTAGTTAAATCTTAATACTAATGCATATAACTGCAGACGGGTCAGAACGCCATGTTGCAGGCGGTTGCGTTGGCGTTGGGACTCTCGGACTAGATCCAATCGGAGTGTATGGCTAGTCGAGGGTCCCACCGCTGAACTTCTAACGCAACTATCTACAGCACTGAACTAGAAATATTATCGTTCTGTCCTGACTGTACCACGTCAAAGCTTTGGTTTATCGTAATCCATATACAGTAAGGATAGAAAATTCGCTTCCAGTAAAACTTACTCTCGGATTGTGACGTAAACGAGGAATAGAAGACAGTAGAAAGATCTCATCGTTGCCGGATGTGTCTGTCTAGTGAGTGTCTCGGCCAGTATTTATACCGTAGCTTTCGACTTTCTTTCCCGTTAAAAAAAACAACAAGTGAACCCGTATGTGCTTAATGGGGAAGTGGTTTCCCTTATGTCAAACTTCAACTTATGCTTTTTCAATAAGACATCTCAAAGAAGTAGTCCCAGTGCATTCGAATCATTTCATTTTGAATTAGAGCTGTAACAGAACCGTATCGGCGGCGGTTGTGTAACAAATTTTTCGAATAAACTTCCAGATGCCAAGAAAATTTTAGGAGAAGCGCCTAATTATATTAATTATTATTTGAACTACCATTACTCCAAGAGGAAATATTTACTCAATAATTCATGTATGGTGAAAAATTTCTTTATGAAGTCGTTTTTTCTCCGAGTCTATGGCTATGACGTCGTTTTTCTGCCATTTTGAACGTTATCCATTTCTTTTAGGGATCTCAATCAGTTCAACATTGGAATTTCTTTGTTGAAATTTTTCTGAACAGCTCCCATCATAGTAGAAGCGCACAGAGAAATTAAATTGCTGCAAAAAAAATCTTCCGATTAGTCCTATTAAGACCGTAGAACAGGTAGATGACGACAATTTAGATGACAGGAAAACGTCAAATTTTACACTTTTCATTCTGGAGGAAAAAAAAAGAAAATTTTTCCTAATCTTGTGAAGTTTTGACTGCGCAAAGTGGATCTGACAGCTCATGTTTAGATTTCTATCCATTAAAAATAAGTAAAATTCCTCATCTAAAGTTTGTCATTATTTACTATTTCTTCTTCTTATTATTATTTTTTAATTCTTATTTATTATTTCTTGAAGAATTTTCTCCAGGTTTGTACACGATTTTGTCTCTATTTTCTATCCAAAATCCATCCATCTGAGGCAGTAAAAAAACTGAAGAATCGATTTTTTTTTCATGTGAAACTGTGAAACTTGAATTTCTAGTGACGTTGTTTCAATTTTCATTACAAACGTTTCTTCTCAGAGAAATTTTTAGTTTTTATTAGATGTCATTTTGCACTTATTGCATTAAAATTACAGTTATTATTACAAAGCATTCATCGGTTAGCTTTTGGTTTTTGCCTGGAAAACTGGAAATTCCTGACAGTTGGGGATTCTTTTCTAAGATAATGAGTCGTTGACAAAAAGAAATAATTTTTTTTCTGATTTTCTACAGGATGCGTGCACCATTATTACTTTACCCTTTCATTACCTTTAAGGATTATGTCTGCATTTTTGTCTCACATCCAAGGATCTGAGTCCGTACTGGATTTATCTGACCTTATTTGTTAGAAGAATTTCTTATGCATAGAAACAAGGAACGAACGGAAGCTTCATCAAGTTGTAAAACCTCTAATATTAGGGCGGGGGTCTTGAGGTAAAGGGACATCGCATGCAGGACCTCCCCTCTTGCTATAAGAATAACGTTACCTCTATCTAGAACCAGCGAAAACCATAGTTTCTGCTTTTTAATGCGTTTACCAAGCCTGGACCCGATCAATTTTTATTGACAAAGCAATATATCCAATCAAGGCACTTTTTTTCCCCGCTGTACCTATCCAACTGGAAGAATTTTATTACAGTCTCTCGATTACTAAAATGTCTGTTCTTTCTCCTAGATAAACATGCACAAAAGTTCTTGATAGACAACATAAGAAATTGGTAGTGGTGGTAATAACTTTTGTCTGGGACCTATGCATAGCAAGGTTCAAAGTGGTTCTTCCAATCATAAGCGGAACATAATGATTTGGAATAAGTCTATTTTAGCAGAACTGAACATATAGCGACGAAGGATTGATTCAGTGCAACCTCTGTGTTACTTGCTGGTCTTCCCTTAATAATGGTTTTTTTCACAAGATCGAGTCCACACACTTACATTCATCCACCCACCATCCTCCATACTAGTCCAGACTCCATCGGCCATGATGCGGGAAATCTCCGTCCAGCCCTTGTTACCTTCCCCCGATTAAGGGCATCATACCTCAGGAATCTGAGGTGATACGAATTTCAGAGTGGAGTATTTACTGTACTTCGGGACACTGGGAGTCATTTTGGTGCGGATAATCTCCGTCCACTTTCGGGTCGTAATTGCATTGGTAGAATAACTGCCCGGACGATACGGCTTCTGGCGTTTTGAAACCGCCCAGACTTGTCTGGGGGGCCGTTAAAAACGACTGACTTAGCACTTAAGATACCACCCGGAAGTCACTGTAAGGTTCCGTAATAAACGATCTTTTTTACGAAAACTTGAACAGAAAGTCTTGAAGTCATCTCAAGCGAGCGCATCTCCACGGAGATTGATCAACATCGTACACTTTATCCTTTATCCTTTATGTTATCATATTCTCCTCCAATTGTCGGACCATATGGGAAGGAGCCGGCCCGCTCTTGGCGGGAGTTGCTCTTTTGTATAAGCCGGAGGAAGCCGGGGATTTCTGTGTGCTCATCTTTATATCAATAAATCTAATCCACTAAACCACTCCTTGTTTAATTGGGTTTAAAACCCTATTTCATCGTAGGCCACTCTAACTCAAGTGCACAACTTTTTTTTTTAACCCAGAGGGAGAGGAGTTTCTGCATTTGTGTAGATTACGTTGATCGCACGCATTTCTCTCCTTTTTATGAATCTAACGTATGAATTTGTATTTCTGCAGTCAATCAAATGACACAAAACCTTTGTTTGGAGCTTCATCCAGAGGGATTCTGGACACCGAAACCAGAAGTATTGTATAACTACTGATATCGTATAGACCAGTGCCAAATCGTTTTGCCGATGTCTTTGTTTCATCCAGTACATAGTTTTCATAATCTCGAGTGTATAGTCGGGTCGAAACGACATGAAGCGCGGTGCATTTGCGTACGCGCCCGAAACGCTCCAGTGGAGGCAGCAGTTGGAGCGGAGGTGGGACCATCGCAAACAGCAGCAATGGGTGGTGCCAACAAAGGTCCCAGTACGCTCCTAACCGCTACGCTCCACCGCACCGCCTCGAGAGAAGCCGCGTACGCAATTGCGTACGTGCTTCATGCCGTTTTGACACTACCGTATTTGAGCGCTTTGCAGAAGAACTCAGGATAATCTGGAGTCTTAGAGAAATATGGACTCTTTCGAATAATTTAGCAATGTTAAACAAGAAGCATCCACTAATTTCTTCACTATGGAATTTTTAGTTTAATTTTCAATTTTCAGTGTTGTTAGGGAAAATTGCGATTGTATGAAGGTCAATGATATTTTGACTAAAAAAGAGTTTCACGAACGGCAACTGAAGTGAAGAATCCTTGGATAATCCTTACTGTTTTTCCGCTTCAATCCTGAATATTTCTTCAGTGCATTCATTGCGAATTTTCTAACATTTAACTGGGTTTTCTTCCTGTGAATGCTAATTGATTAGGGATGGGACGGAATCTCTGGCCACGTACTCGAAGCCACTATCGGAATTAGCAATGTGGTAGAAATCAGGAAGAGTTGGGAACAATTTCCAATCTATGTAAAGTGTATATAGGATAGGATACAGTACATTTCCAGTGTTTATTTCTGTACAAAATGATACAAATGAACGGATCAAAGAGCATCATAAGATATTCGGTGAAATGCTCGGATTCTTTTTTTTTTTAGAAAAATTTCTTGACTTATGTGGTCTTCTTCTTGGCGGCCTTCACGGCGGCTTTTCTGCCAATAATACCACCGCCCAGTCCTCCGGGGAAGTGCATATCGCCGCCTAATAGGCCGCCTGGATGCAGACCGTGACCGAGAAGACCGTGACCGATGAGACCATGTCCGATACCGTGGTGATCATCTCCGGAAACCATCGCGGTGGCAGAAGTATGGCCAGCTTCTGAATGTGCACTATTTACAGAAGTGTATTTTTAAAAAATGTCTTCTAAGCGAGTAGTGAACCACCTTTGGCGTAGTGACTTACGACGTTGCGAACTTCAGTTCGAGGATGTTCGTGGACTTCCTGAAATTATTTCTTTGGGAAAAAGCACAAAGTATAGGAGAACGAGAAGTAATCTGCGGTATTTTATGAAAAAGACAGAGCCAGGTCTTACCACCGGTACCGGTACAGGTTGTGCTATGACTTGTTGTGGTGCAACGACCGGTGGTGGAACAATGACTTTTTGTGGTGCAACCACTGGTGGTGGATGAATAACTTCTGGTGCAGCGACAACTGGTGGTGGATGAATAACTTCTGGTGGAGCAACGACTGGTGGAGCTATGGCCACAGGTGCGATATCCACATGATGTGGTTCAGCCATGACAAGTGGTGCCGGATGCAGATGCATTCCGCTTGCGCTTACACTGAAATTTTGGAAAATCATTGAATATTGTAGAGTTCTAGTGACGCTTTAACAGTTTTAACCCTTTTTAAGGATTTTAATATCAATAAATGTAACTGAAAATGAGTACAAGTTGAGGTGCAATGGTGTAGGTTGCAACGTTGGGACCCTCGCTAGATCCAAGCGCGGTGCGTGCGGCTGGCCGAGGGTCTCACTATTCCAGTTGGAGCACACAACCACCTACTCGATTGAACCACAAATATGATCATTTTGGGATTGACTGTGGAACTTTTCGTTTTAGACTCAAATTTGCTGGATGATCCAGATACAGTAAGAAGAGAGAAAATTTGCGTTGAATTTTGGCGGTGGGTGAAACTCACTTTTGAATTGTGGAGTAAGCGAGGAAAAGAAGGCAGTAGAAAGATCTCATTGTTGCTGGATGGATGTGTTTGGCCAACTACCGACACGGTATTTATACCGTAGCTTTCGGCTTTCTTTTATATTAAAAAACAACAAGTGAACACGTATGTGCCTAATGGGAAGTGATCTTTCAGACCAAACACCAGTCGCTAATGACACCCACGCACACACGGCGAACGATAAGATTTCCACACTTAAAAGCTCCATCAAAAGTGCGAATGAATATACTTAGCCGGGAAAAGTTTTGTGATATAATTTAGTATGAATAAGTGGAACAACACAACTGTTTCGTTGGATTACCAATTTGCATAGAAATCGGAATTGGAAATGAAAATAATAAAAACAAACAAAAAAGATTTTTATGCAACATGGTAATCCATTTTTTTAAAAATCTCGATCCAATCTCGATTTTTATGTATTATGTTATGTGTTTAAGTATTATGTTTTTCGTTTTTTCCGTTTGTTAGAATATCCTTACTAAAAATTAGTTTTAAAGAAAAATGTCATAAAATGTCTTTAAAAGGGCGGAAAAAATAGCAGTACGGGGATTACTGACTGTAATGACTTCAGTTGAAAAATTTTTGTTCTCTGTAAATCATAAAAATTCCAATTTAAACTGGTTTAAAGTTCACTTTTCGCTGATTTCAACGACGATTATCGAAAGTTTTCCGTCGGAAAGTGCAATTTGCAATTTTAACGTTTTTCCTACTCTATGAAGCGCGTCATCTACCTGTTCTACATCATCTGTTTCAAGGACTATTTCAACTCTCTCACAAATCGACAAATTTCTTGCATATAGTTTTATTTCATGTGTGTGTGTGTGTGCTAATACGATTACGGTGATTTTCCAGGGAAATTTTCGCTAACGAGATTTGTGTGTGTGTGTCAAAAGATGCTGATGCCTGGAACAAGTGGCATGTCTAATGTACGATGACAACTTCACTATACCTCAAAAAACGTCATTTTTGGGAAAAAGTGGGAAAAAAGTGTTTAGCAAGATATTTTTTTAATGACTTGATTTTGATTTGAAATTGAATTTCACGAAAGTTGATTTGATAAGTGATCTGTTGTGAAAAGTTGATCAGATGAGTGCTTTTTCGACAAAATATTCCTAAAAATAAAAATAAATAAAAATATTCCGAAAATTCTAATGATTGTTCGAACGTTCTTTTGTCTTGAAATCTCGGCATATTCTATCTGTGTTTGTTATAGTGTGTCTGCGAGGTTTTTAGATGGAATCTTTATCTAGTGGTTGTTTTTTTTTGTTGTTGTTTATGTTCAAAACATGCGTCTACAACAGTAGTAGTGAAAGTAGATCGCACACGCACTCGTCGTTACAACCTCGTACTTATCCAGAATAAGGCGACTGAAGTGTACAGGAGCCACTTCACTCTGACGCCTTTTCATTAGTGACGCATAAAATTTTCCGATCATCCGCGCAGAAACCACTTCCCAACAAGCTGCAGCATACGGGTTCACGCTGGTTGTTTTTCGATAGAAAGCGAATCAGAAGGCAACAATATAAATACCTGCAATGACTGCAACGAGACACATCCGCACCAACTATGAGATCGTTCTACGGTATTCTTCTCTTCATTTATATCACAATTCAAAAGTGAGTTCTACGAAAATGGTTGAAATAATTAACAGTAAATAAATACTTGGAATATTATTAATAATAATAAACTGTTAAGTGGAACTGCAATACTGTTCGTTGACAGTTTAGTAGATTTTTCGTTTAAAAATATTAGATTAAAAATGCTCAAATAAATAAATAATAATTAATTAATTAATAATAAATATTAGTAGAAATAAATAACTCCTAGAATTTCTCACCATACCGCTTTAGTAGATAGGGTAGATCATTGCATTGCGTAGTAGATCATAATGTTTAATCATTAGTGTTCTGGAAGATTCGCCCTCGATGAAGGGGCTGGTTTCCCTCGTTCAGGAAAAGTAGCACTCATCTTAGCACTACACTTACACTTACATCTTACGCTTACTTCTATGATGCTTCTCAGTTCATCTGTCTTAGTTTTTTTTTTTTTTTCAAGAAAACATCTATTCACTTACTATGTTTCATGGATATATGTATAGACCTCAAGAAAGTTGTATAAAGTTACAGAAAACTTTAGAATGCTAGTGCTCTTCTCCTAGTTATATGTATTTATATTAAAACCCAACTTATGGTTCATTTCTGTGATTAAGCATCACCTAAGCTTCATACATTCCAATGATTCGTGAAAATTTCAGTGCAAATGCAAGCGGAATGCATTTCCATCCGGTGATCGCTGAACCGCCTCATGTGGATGTCGCACCGGTGGCCATAGCTCCAATCGTACAACCGCCACCAGTCGTCGCTCCACAAGAAGTTATTCATCCACCACCAGTTGTCGCTCCGCCAGAAGTTATTCAACCACCACCGGTCGTTGCTCCACAAAAAGTCATTGTTCCACCACCAGCCGTCGCTCCTGTACCGGTACCGGTGGTAAGACTTGGCTCTGTCTTTTCTCGCAAAATACTGCACATTACAGTTCTCCCATAATTTGTGCTTTTTTCCCAAAGAGACGATTTTTAGCCCATTCATCACGAACATCCTCGTACTGAAGTCCGCAACGTCGTAAGTCACTACGCCAAAGGTGGTTCACTACTCACTTAGAAGAAATTCTTTAAAAATACACCTCTGTAAATAGTGCACATTCAGAAGCTGGCCATACTTCTGCCACCGCAATGGTTTCCGGAGATGATCACCACGGTATCGGACATGGTCTTATCGGTCATGGTCTTCTCGGCCACGGTCACGGTGGGCTTCTTCCAGGCGGCCTAATGGGCGGCGACATGCACTACGCCGGAGGACTGGGCGGTGGAATTATTGGCCGAAAAGCCGCCGTGAAGGCCGCGAAGAAGAAGACCACATAAGTTTAGAAATTTTTCTGGAAAAAAAAATAATCCGATCCTATCATTTCACCGAACATCTTACGATGCTTTTTGATTCGTTCATGTCTTTCATTTTGTACAGAAATAAATACTAAAATTGTAATGTAGCCTCTGCCATGCACTCTTTACTAGGAATGGAAATTGTTCCCAACTCTCCCTGGTTTCTACCACATCGCTGATTCCGATAGTGGCTTCGGTTACGAAGCTACAGATTCCGTTCCATCCCTAATGAATTAGGATTCACAGGAAGAAACTCCAGTTAAATGTTGGGAAATTCGTGAGGGGAAGAATGAGCGTTCGGTCACGAGGGGTGGATTGGTGTAAGATATTGATTAGAGCGCCCATTCACCATTGGAACATATCTATTCGTAACTAAAGAGTAGGAAAATCTACGATAGCTTCTTATTCAACTTTTTTTTTCTTACGACGGTAAGATCTGTATGAAAAAATCCGAGAAAATCTCTTCTCCTTTCTTCTCTTCGAGAATAGAAAAACTAGTTTTCGTCCAGCACACAAAGTAGAACATGGCCCAATCAAATATCCTCTTCTGGATGAAGTTCCTGGCCACCCAGTAGTTCCTGGAAGGATCTCTCACTCTCTACCCCTGAGATATTGGGAATTCTGTCATGCTCTGCGCCGAAAATGAAATATTCAAAAGTTGGCAAATAGCCAACGGCAAGGAACGCGTGGGCGTGGTCTGTGTTACGGGCTGTGCTCCTCTCCTGTGTATTAAATGATCGACGCATCAAAAGTATGTGGTATCACGAGAGACGGTAGAGAACGAAAGAACCACTCAGAGAAACAATAGGTTAACACTTATTCTACCATCAACAATGTCATTTTTTTAATGATATTTCAAATGCGGTGCTAGTAATTACGGTATAATAATAGTATGAATAGTAATTAAGGATTTCCTCGGAAAAGCGCCGTTTTCCATGTGTTTATGTTGTAATAGTGGGTGAATATGTTGTTCTATTCATCGAATATTCGAAGCGTTCATACCGTTTATGACAGAATTTATTTAAAAGTGAATGAATCCCTTGTCCTATTCATCGAATATTCGAGAAATTCATAGCGTTTGTGACAGAATTTGTTTAAAAGTGAATGAATGCCTTGTCCTATTCATCGAATATTCGAAAGATTAATACTGTTCGTGACAGAAGCTTTTGAATCATCCTAAAGAAAGTAGCGAATACATTTGGAATGTTCCAGCCTCCTTAGGAAATCATATTGCTACGGGAAAAACCGCAGAATCATTATGAAAATTGTGTATTTAATGTGTATATATGTAAATTAATGTTAAAAATTGAATTATTGTGTTTTTGTGCAGATTGGAGAATTTTTCCACTTGGCAACGGCAATTGTTTTTCCTCTCGGCAAAATGGAATTCGCTGGGATATCAAGGATTCTACTACCTACTATCGATACCAATCGATTGTTACCCATAAAAAACTTGAAATGAAATCATTTGAAATTCCACATAGTTTATGATCTCTTCATCATTTCGATCACCTTGATCCCCTTTGATCTTCGTATTGACCGATCAGGCCGCCGTTAGTTTCTCCATTCTTCCCAATTTCGTGTTCAAGAACTCCCAAATGGTTTTTTTTTCCTTCGTGCAGGACAAAAAGAGCGCCAAATTTGTCCTCAAAGGACTTTTTGGAGTCTGAAGGAGATTTTTACAAAGATTAAGTCCATGAAGTTGTCCAACAAGTTTCCTTCCTACTTTTCTATCTGTATCTCTCTTCCTGTTTTTTTTTCTCTAATTTTATTTTTTTATTTAAGAACAAGGATATTGTAATCAATAATATAGTCAGGAGAATAATCAATAACTTTTGCACATCGTTGTGAGACTAGATTGTTGATTCTTTTGGTCCGGGACTCGGGTTACTGTAAATTAAAGTGGAAAAAACTTATGAGATAACCTAATATTATTTTATATTATTTATCTGATTAGCTGGAATGTGCAAGCCCCTGCAGTAATTAATGATTTTTCAAAGAGAACTTTAAAAATAGAGTAGTAATATAATTAAGAAACTATTATTTTCCACTGATTTTCGTAATATTTCATTGCGTGCAACGTTTCCTTCTCCATAACTTCTACGGAAACACTTCCCATCTTTTCTAGCTCCGGCAGAGTGTTACTGAGACTTTACAATTTACTGTTACTATATATTTACTGCAATGATGTTGCAATGATGTATATATATATGTTACGTATTATGTGTATAATAATGTATATAATATTGTATAATGACGTATATATAATATATAATAATTAATATGTAATAATAATATATAATATTGTATAATAATTTATATATACACTATAATATAATGCTGTTACAATTTTGAAGGACTTACGAGACTTACTAAAAACTAAACTTATTTTAACTTAGTAAAAATCGATATCTGAAGATTCTTAATCGTTTTCTTTTGCCGACGTCCATTATTCAACTCCAGTTTCTCTTTCTTTTCGACATCACTTTTTTTTATTTTGTTTATCGAATTTTTGAATGCATGCAATCTTTTTTTTTCGGCGGTATCCTTGAAAAAAAGTTTGAAAACTTTGCGCCACTGCCAATTAACAGCCAACATCGATTGCTCTGTCACGTATAAGCGCTAAAATGGATTTTTCAGCAAAGAAAAAACTTTAAATTTAAGTTGAAAAAAATTAAAAATTGTCTAAAATAGCGGAACTTATCATTCTAGAAAAGTAGTACATCCCGTTTTCATAATCGTTTTCTGATTGAACAATTTTTGTTTGTAAAAAGTAATTGCTATTAAACTTAAATTAAAAGTGAATTACTCTAAAATACTAGTTCTATCCTTTTTCTATAGTAATCTCTCTTCTTCTGAGTGGAAATCAATTAATATTTTATCACGTATTAAGGACAGGATTAATCCAAAAACAGGACTGATCACTGATCTACTGATTCTTGATCTGTGTATTCGATGTGTAACTGGGAAAACCTTCGATAGAGCTCCCTCTCCTCCTCTTCCTTTTCCTCCTCCTTTCCTTATTTGATGGCTTCTCGGATTGTTTTTTTCCGGCTCCTCGTCGAGTAACATCAACCTGTCAACAGCGATTTCACGTCGTTTCGTCAACTGTGCGGGACGAATCTTCCGCATCAACGGCTCATCGCTCGCTTCTCGTCGGTTGCGATTGTCGTGCGCGATCAACCTCTCCGCCATGCGCACAACCTGTTTCTTTTATCGACCGTCGATGCTGCGTAGTTGTTGTGAATCGACGAGGTTATCGAGGTCGTCGTCGTCGTTGTCGTCGTTGTCGTCGATCGGGCACTGCCTCGCAGCGGCGCCCCGGAAAGCACTTCTCGCTAATTTCTTTACTGCATGCTTATTTGCTTCTTTCCAGGAAAAAAAGCGTTGTTTTCCCGACAAAAATTCTCTGCTTCCTACCGTAACTTTCGTCGTCTAGGTAGAGGCGAAACATCTTCCATCTTTCAATCTTATCACCTTAATTATTTTGACTTTTTAGTAAAATTTTTCCTAGGCCACATTTATTCGGGGAAATTTGTCTTATTTGTTGATCCATTGCTATGCTGCTATAATAAATCGATAGAAGAATTAAAGCTGGTTACTTGTAGTACGAATTGTTTACACTATCCATCGCTTGGAAAACGCGCGGTGCTATTGGAACATCAATGACCAACCAGATCTATGAATATATCTGAAAATTTATTTGTGAACAAGTCTTGCGAGAACAGATCCCCAGTCAAAGATCTCAAGCAACAATCAGGAGAAGTTGCTTCTATCAGGATCTATCCAGCACATATTGTACATCAGGAACTATTCAGTACATTATTTACGGTCGCAGAATGCGAGGTAGTGAATCTGGACGGCGTTCAGGTAACCGAAGAAAGTGGTTCCTTTGAAGACCAGTTTTCGCATGTATGCGCCTCTTCTTCTCGAACTCCATGAAGTCTCACAATTGAGTAGTCGAGATCCTTTACATCCTAATGACCGCATCCTAATGAAATTAGTCATCTGCATGGAATTCTCATCTCATCATGGAATTGGTCCAGCTTTCTATAGCGCGGCACTCATGTGAAGCATATCACGGTGTTCATACGATTTTGTACTAAACGAGTCAACGAGACCAGAGGATTTAGTGATCAACACCGTCCTATGCCGTCGGAGACCAATTTTCGCCCAACCTCACATATGTTACATAAAGAGAAACCCGATCATCGCTTCAGGCAATGTTTCACGTCTTGCTCGCCTGCTCGCCTTAGCCTTGCTTCTCCACGCTCTGCGATGCAAACAACTCGTAGTGGCCACAGTTTAATTACCCAACCTTCCCGGATGTCTGGAGGTTGTCGCGAAGGTTTAATTGCACACACTCGCTCTCTTGTTATTTTCCCACTGCGATGTGAGGATCAATTTTATGGGAACGGAGCAGGAAGGCAGCAATGGATAGCTCCAGCTTAATTATCCAAGTTTCAGAGAGGAGACACACGATCTTTGAGTGCGCGTGGGAATTCGCGTCGGAGTGAAAGTGAGGCGAAAGGAAGGAGGGAAGAAGAAACTACCTCTCTGCATGATAGTATGATTCGCGAGACCGTTTATACTTCAATGAGATCTCATATGTTCCACGGATAGTGTAATACTTCGGTATTATATCTCTCTGTTTTCACCGTTACCCTCCTTTCTTTGTAAAGTATCCCTCATTAAAAAAATAATTCATTCAAAACCTACTAATATTAATTTTTCAATGTCCTAGTGACCCTGAACGGTCCTAGATGCTTCTTCTTGATTCAGGGTCACTTGTAATACTGTCAGCAATAATAATTAGAGATTAACTTTATAGCCGTGTGCAAAAATCTGTGAATTAGCCATTTTCTTTGTTTTTCTAATGACAAACTGTAAGTGTTTCACTGGCGCTTACAGGATTTTTTTTAATATAAGTTTCTGGGTCGCACGCAATTGATGACTATTGATCGATGTAGTGGATAACTCTTTGCGCGAACTTTTTTGCTGTTTATTTCTCTATGCGTTGCTACTCGGCACAATTTATGACCCGTCAGTTGCCGCAACACGACCGCATCGCATGTTAGGCGCGTCAATCGATGGCGCCAAATGGACAGTGTTTCAGTCGCGCGCGATATTCGCAACGCGGCAAGCGGAGCGAGAATCACGGTTAGCATTTGGAAGGGCGCTATTTTTATGGAAATACAGAGGAAGAGAGGAGCTTAGGCCATGCGTTGAAGTGTTGCAGCAATTAGCGTTAACGGTGCTCGTTTATGCTAGAAAATAAAGATTTGACGATTTCCGTAATGAAGGATCATTGCTACCCGTTGAGGACCTCCTTGTAACCACATAGAGAAGAGAAAAGTATGGGACCCAAACGTTTCTCGTAGTTTTTAAAACTAAATGGGGAGTCTTTTCTGAATTTGACCTAATGATGCGCTCCTGCAGCCACAACTACAAAATTATTGTATTGCACTCATTACCGTAATTACATCTTGCCAAAGAACTCCGTTCTAGAAGCTCACTATTTGATGTTAACGGCGTTGCATATATGTTCTTTTAAAAAAAATCCGATTCGTGCATGCATTACAGTAATTGTCGTTTAGATGGCCAAGCAAGAATTCGAGCCGATCGATTATTTTGGGCCAGTTGTCGTTGCGGCAATTTTTGCCATCACACTATTACTAATCTCGTTCTTTGTGATCAACTTCTTCTGCATAACCAAATACGATGATTTCACTCAATTTGAAAAGGTGAGTGTTTCAATTCTGTGATTATTCGTCAAATTCGAAGCGTGGGGTGATTACTATTCTCTCCCACTCCTATTTTGTGTTGCAGTTTGAGAATAAAGCAGTTTAAATTCGTGCCTCATCTTTTAGTTTTCTTTTTTCTCGTTTTCTATTGCAGTACTATATATATAGTTATGCAATAGTTTATAAACACAAAACATTGCGTCCCATATCGCTTATATCGTCCGAGCAGCAACTTGTAGATAGATATGATCACCTCAAAATGACCTGACCTCCGGTGCAATTAAGGCTCAAGCGTTTGCGATGGAGTTTTCAAAAAGCTTGCAGGTCGTTGCTGCCGTATCATTGTATAGTCGAGTTAGGACGTCCGTCAAATAGCTGAATTCTTCCTTTTTTTAGCAATAATAATTCTTACATCAATTTTATATCCATGTCTGAAAACATTAAGTTGGCTATTAAACCCTGCTATTATTAATCAATGGCCGCTCCGGTTCGAGTTAGACCCGTCAAATAGCTGAATTCTTCCTTTTCCTGATGCTCGGTGCATTTGCGTAAGTAGCAGCCGCCGTTTCGAGCGCAGCCGCTCGTGTAACTGCACCGTGCTTCGGTGGCTGGCTACGCAGCTAACGGCTATCTAATGACAATCGAGAAGTTTCGTGCAAGATACTATCTTGCAGACTCGAACGCAACCGCTTACAACATATTGCACCGTAAATCAGGTCATTCCGATCCGAGTGTACATCCACATTACGAGAATTCTGTTTCTTAAGCCAATTTCAGTGCATTTTTGTTTTTTCTAGAAATGATCTTTCATTTTTCATACTTTACACAGAGCTATAGTCGGCTCAAAAAACATGAACCACAATGCAACTGCGTTTGCGGTTGCGCTTGAAGCGGCGCGGTGGAGCGTAGCGAGGTGAGGATCGAGTGGGGACCCATGCTAGCACCGTTTATTGCTGCAGTTCGCGATGGTCCCATCCCGATCCTAACCGCTACGCTCCACAACACCGCCTCGAGAGAAGTCATGTACGCAATTGCACCGTGTCTCACGTCATTTCGACTCTACTTTAGAGACTACTTCTCACTTTTACCTGGGAAAGAATGTTTGCGTTATTTTCACTTTCAGTTCGGTGCTAAGCACAATTGGCGAATGGGCCCACACAGATTGCACATCGTGAAGAAGGGCGGTTTTGTCGCCGACGCATACGATGACGACGATGAGGAAGCGGCCTACTTTGCTTAGAGGAAAAGAAATCCTCAGAACACTTGCCTTTGAAGCTCATATCTCATTCTTCCAGTTGGCTTCCACCCAACGGCATTTCCAAAATCACTATTAGTGGTGTTAGTTGTCTTTTTTAAACTGGATTTGTATAATATCGCCTTGTATCTCAATATAATGCCTGTTTTATTTCCGTACCTCAATTAGAATTTATAGCAGAATCACGAAATGTCATATGTTGATTTATTTGAGGCGTATTGAGTGTATTTGCACCACAAAAAATAGCACTTTCCTTGAAAGTTTGGGAGTTTGTATCAGTTTTCCTGTACAGTAGCAGTGCAGGACATTATAGAAATGTAAAGATTACCTTGCTTTTCTTTAGAGAAGAATAAATCTGATATCTAAGTTGAGACACGGTGTAAACACGAGCAGAAATAATTAGGCGGCTAAATGCTTCAAGAAATAATCTGCGCTGCTGCGTCCAAGAAACTGTAGTTTTGATCATTGTTGGCTCAATAAGATACTGTATTTAATAGTACAACTAATGAGAGTGCAGGAATATGGACAAGATATATACTAGGTATACCAACTATACTAGATAACATCAATACTAGGAGGCTACGGTTCTGGTCGTCTACTTCGTTCAGCTCCGAGAAGGTTACTAGCGCCATCCTCTATCGATGATCGTCCCGTCAAGACGAGCACCAACCCGTTTTTTAATCACCTGATGAACGCAGCAGCATTCTTCTATGAGTGATTAGAAGAAAATCCTGATTTCTTTACCTATGTGGTGCATGAATGAGACAAAGTACGTGATCACGTACTATAACAAACGCAAAAATGCATACGAACCAACAGTGAATGATATTCTCGTAAATGAGTTAGAGAAAAAAATAACCTGGATGAAAAGAGCATGATTTTGAAGGAACTACTCACAAATCTACTGTACGTTCACGAACCGAACTACCACCATGAACCCATTGTGTTTTAGCGCCGCCAAAATCAATCCGCGATTTACTCGAACGAAACGTCTTTACACCACACAATGCGGGGTATCGAAGGTAAGGAGAACTTTCCAAAGCGGCTAAAATACATATCACATTTAGATAGGGTGATAAATTCTAACAGATGGCAGCAGTAATAAGAGCAGTGCCATCAGACTGTCCTCATCGCAATTTCTATTTCATCCAAATAGATATTTTCTGCAAAATTACGTCTTCCTTGTGCGCGGTTCGACGACCTTTTGCACACTGGATTGCCTCATTTTAATACACTTGGACTGTAGTGGATCTGATTTTGCAGTTCGTGTAGTTGTTTTGTTTCAGTTATATATCGCTAGTGTTCCTTAGTTTCTTATAGGGTAAAACAGGAGCTCAATAATGGCCGGAACAGGGAAGGAACGAAAGAAGGTTGCTCAGTTGCTTGAAAAAGAAGCGGAAATTCAGAAACTCTGGGAAGAAAACAAAGCATTCGAAAAAGATGCAAGCGACGAGTGATTTCTTTAAAACTTATTCATCCACTTTCTTATAGACTTTCCACGTGCTTTTTTACCATTGGTTTTCCTCAGTTTCTGTAATTTTGCAGTGATGCCCCGAAATATTTGGTTACATTCCCTTATCCTTATATGAATGGACGTCTTCATCTTGGTCATACTTTCACGGTTTCGAAATGCGAGGTAACTTAGCTTAATCATTGTTATTTCCCTTCTGAAGACAATTCTAGTGACCTTTTGTACTTTGGCTGCCCTTTACGTCATAGGTGCGATAGGGAGGACTCGGACCCTCCTCAGGTGAAGGGGCCTAGCTAACGGGGACGGGGTATATTTCAAGCGATAAGGGTCCCTTTTTTCACCGTCCAAAAGTGGAGGGGGTCGGAGCACCGGCTCCGACTATCGCAGCTATGCTTTACGTAAAAAGACTTTGTTTCCAGTTTGCTGTTGGATATCAACGTCTGGTCGGGAAGAGATGCTTATTTCCGTTCGGGCTTCACTGCACTGGAATGCCAATAAAGGCCTGCGCAGACAGACTAAAACGAGAAATGGAAGATTTTGGTTGCCCACCAAAGTGAGTTTTTTTAGAAACAAACATCTGGTTTATTTGTGAGTTAATGAGCACAGATTTCATACTTAAATTCTAAGCGCTTACACTTTACTTCCTCCTTTCGAATTTATAGTGTGTTCAGCAATCGCTGTTCTGTTTCCAACGCAATTTTTTCTCTGTCCCTTTTAGTAAAACCGTATTATTCTTTTCTGATTTTCTCTGGCTGTTGTGGTATATTTACGTTTCTTTTAACCATAATTATTTTAGCTCACATACTTTCCAGATTTCCTGTCGAAGAAGAAGAATCACCGAAAGAGGAAGTGAGTAGCCTGGATGAGATCACTAAGGATAAAAGTAAAGGAAAGAAGGTTAGTTCAAAATCTTTGTGTTGCGTTATTATCGGTTAAGAAAGATATCATACAGTAGGTGTACAGTAATTGGGCCGCATTTCCGAGGTTTTATTACTGCATTTCATTTCAAACAAAGATTTTCATGCAGCTGTCGAATGTGTGACTCTCTTACTTCTTTCACGAATTTCAGAGTAAACTGGTTGCTAAGACTGGATCTTCGAAATATCAATGGCAGATCATGCAATCGTTGGGCTTGGATGATGAAGAAATCAAGAAATTTGCTAATACTGATTACTGGCTTGAGTACTTCCCGCCGTATTGTATCTCGGATCTGAAGAAAATGGGTTTGAAGGTCCGCATTACAAAACTGTTTACGTCATTCAATTTGTTTTTCCAATACTTGACCTCTCTTGTTTTATTTTTGGTTGTCTTTCTTTGGATTACTAATTCACAAGACCTTTTTCTTTTGAAAGTTCGCAAATTGATTCCATGGTTATTCCATTGTAGGTAGATTGGCGCCGTTCGTTCATCACTACAGATGCAAATCCTTATTATGATTCGTTTGTTCGGTGGCAGTTCGGGAAGTTGCGGGCAGCAAAGAAAATCGATTTCGGCAAGAGGTATCACCTATAGACGTTTGTCGCTTCTCACTTGAAATTCCTCCGTTTTTACTACGTTTTATTGTACCTATTACTTCTTTGTTGTTATCCTATTTATGTTGACGCTACATCCTTTCAGGTACACCATATATTCGCCGAAGGATGGGCAACCTTGTATGGACCACGATCGTTCGAGCGGTGAAGGTGTCGGACCACAAGAGTACACGTTGGTTCAGTTGAAGGTAAAGACACGAATTTCTTGAGATAGCAATATCTTGCATTAGCTTTTTATTTTTTCCCGCTCTTTCTAGTGTGTGGCGGGTCTTTATGGAATACAACCGCCATACAACAGAAAGAGAAGTACGAGAATCTATACATCCTCTTCTATACTCGTACTAATCCTAACCTACACTGTGTAGGGTGTTCCTTGCAGCCGTTGCTTTTCTGCATTGACGTCTTTTCTGTACTCATATTTCCTTGTTTCTTCCTGGATATTTTTTAATGAGTAATGTTGCGTCTTGCCATAACCAGGTCGAAGGACGATAATGTACGAAATTTCATGAAAAAGAGAACTTTCTTCCATCCAGAAATGTTGCTTCATTTGAATTTATATAGTTAGCACCATTTTGAGTATCTTTACGGCGGATACATTTCATGCAAACTTTTCTCTGAGGTACCATTATGATATTTAGTGTTAAACGCAAATTTTCTACGGCAAGATACCTCGAGAAGATTGTCCAGATCATTATCATAACCATTTTGATCTTTTGCTTCTTTTTTTTTATGCTGGTCCTGAGTTGTCCAGAATTGTTTCAGGTTGTTGATCCGAAACCTACTGCTCTAGCTCACATCAATAAGCCAGTTTACCTGGTAGCAGCGACTCTAAGACCTGAAACCATGTATGGACAAACAAATTGCTACCTCCACCCGGATATACAATATTCGGCGTTTTATGCCGGGGAGAAGGAAGACATGGTATTTATAGCAACTGCAAGGTTTGTTTTTTTTTTATGTAAAAGTGGTCCATAAACGACATCTGAAGGACTTGAGAGGGTTCGGATCCTCTATTTAAACGTGGATGATCATTAAAAGTAGCAGTTTCCGTTTAAGCTCGGCTTTTCTTCCTTTTTTTCGTGATTTTGTGACGTTTCATTCCAGAGCTGCCAGGAACATGTCGTACCAAGGCCTTACTGCTGAAAATGGCGTAGTGCACTACGTGGAAGGACTAGAGAAGGTTCGAGCCGTTTTAACTATGTATTTTAGCTATCTTAATTGTGCATTTTGACAGTTTTTCTACACATTAACACGAAAATACTAAATACTTTACAGTTCCCAGGAAGCAAAATCCTTGGAGCGGGGTTGTCTGCACCACTTGCAACGTATCCAAAGGTTTATGCTCTACCAATGTTAACTATCAAGGATGACAAAGGTACTGTGGAGGCCTTTTTTATCGCACGTGCATGAACGACCCCATATGACTTTTCGATGATATGGTTCCTGATCTCCTGTGTCTGAGCCCCTCACTCTCACCATGGAATATTGTGTCGCTTTTTTCTGTTCTTTTTTTTTGAGTTCTTTTTTGAAAACTTTAAAAGTTCATGAAATATTCTAAGCTGTTTTTAAGCTGTTTTTGAGTAATTCTTCGCTTCGTTTCTAACTCAGGTCATTTATTGATTATTGAAATGGTCTCTTTGAAGGCACCGGAGTAGTGACATCTGTCCCATCTGATTCTCCGGATGACTTTGCCGCTCTAACGGATCTGAAAAAGAAGAAGCCGTTACGCGAGAAGTATGGAATTACTGACGAGATGGTTCTGCCGTTTGAGCCGGTTTGGTTATATAAAAGGAAATTTAGATATGTGGTTGTTCTCAAGTTTTGATTTCTATACATAGGTACCGATTATCGAGATTGAAGGACTGGGGAATCTAGCTGCAGTGGAGATGTGCAAAAGACTGAAAATTGAGTCCCAGAATGAGAAGGATAAGCTGGAGGAGGCGAAGAAGGAAGTTTACCTGAAAGGATTTTATGACGGGGTTAGATTTGGAGTCACAGAGCTTTTTTGATCTTTCTCAATTTTTTTTTAAATGAATTTTAGGTGATGATTGTTGGCAAGTATGCTGGACAGAAAACAGCAGAAGTCAAGAAGCTCATTCAGACAGACCTTATTGAAGAGGGTCTTGCCAAAAAGTAGGTTTTCTTTGCAAGAATGTTGCGAATTCCCTCACCTTTTTTCTGAACGCTTTGTTGAGGAAAATACTCACTTACCATATCTACATTTAATTACATTACTACAGATCTACATTTAAGGTCACAGGTTAACTAAAAGTACTAAGATGCTTAAGAAATTAGTTAATTAGGATAATTCTGCCTGGGAACTTCTTGATGTCCTCTTTTTAGATATGTGGAACCCGAGAAGAAGATCATAAGTAGAAGCGGTGACGAGTGTGTGGTAGCGTTATGCGACCAGTGGTAAGATTAATCCTCCTGATTCTTTCGAAGATATTGTGTAGCTCTTTTTCATCTTCTTCAATTGTGAATTATTCAAGGTATCTAAATTATGGTGATCCGGATTGGAAAGCTGAAACAAAGAAAGCATTGGCACAATTGAATACATATAGCGACGAGGTTCGTTCTGATTTTGCATCGTCTTGTTGTAAGAAGCATTTATGTCTCAGAATGCCCTAAAACACTCCGCTCCCTGCTCTATTCTAATTATATAGTTGCAAAATTACCTTGGGTCTGCGCCTATAACAGTTTTTTTTCATTCTTTGTTCATCTCATTGACAGAGCTTTTGTCTCAGCGATCAATATCCAACTTTTTTAAAGGTTCGCCGTAACTTTGAAGCGACCATTGATTGGCTTCATGAACACGCTTGTTCTAGGAGCTATGGACTAGGTGAAATCGTGAATCTGTCCTTGATTTTTTTGTGTTGATATACTACGATCGATTTATTTTAGGAACGAAGCTACCATGGGATCCACAATACTTGATAGAGTCACTATCGGATTCTACCATATACAATGCCTATTATACTGTAGCTCATTTGCTGCAACAAGGATCCCTTGAAGGAAGGATTGTGGGCCCTGCAGGAATAAAGTAAGTGTATCGCTCCTTTTTCCTCGTCACCTTTACCCAATCTTGACGTCACAGGGCAGGAAAATATAATTTGTCGAATAATCGATAAGTGTAAGTAAAATAAAATAGGAAAAAAATAATTATATGCATGCATCTGCCAGTATTTTATTTCTTTAATTTATTTGTGCATCTTTTAAAGCTTTAAGCCCAGTGAACGCTTTTACTAAGCTTCCACCGGATGATCATTGTTCCTTAAGGGCTGAGCAGATGACGGAACAAGTATGGGACTACATTTTCTTTGGAGCAAAATACGACCCAGGAAAGATGCCAGTGCAGGAAGAAACGCTAAAATCTTTACGGAAGGAGTTTCTGTATTGGTTAGTCTGGCCTTCTAGTTATTTATGTTACTGTACGCAAATTCTCTGAGAATTGTCGAGCATATTTTCATCGTAGAATAGATCATCGTTTGAACTTTTGCTCAAGACATTTGGTCCATTCTCCATTCAGCAGAACATTAGAGATTGTTTGAGGTACCCTATCGACATGCGAGTGTCTGGAAAAGATCTTGTCCAAAATCATCTGACCTATTTGCTGTTCAACCACGTTGCAATATGGCCAAATCAGCCGGAAATGTGGCCGAAAAGTATTCGAGCTAATGGCCATCTGCTGCTGAACAATGAGAAGGTGAGTTGCTTGATTTCAATCTTAGCTGTTGTTGGAACATATAAACTGAATTTGCCAAAGTAGGCAGTTTTATGTGCTTTTATTTTCTGTGAATAGTGTTAGGAAAAAGCCAGGCATACTTGTGAGGCGTGATGATGGTTCGTATGTATCGTATGTATTTAGAGTTGCTTGATTCTTGGCACATTATTGCTCAAGTTAGAATGGAAAATAGAACCTGAAAACAGTTCACTCCTCATCCTCGAATAATTTTACAAGAAGCCGGGAAATTATGCTAAGGAAAAAAATTGATTGCTCTGTTCCTACCAAAGCTGTAAATTTCTATGCGCTTGGCAAGAGTAACTTGCTTGAGGGTCATATATGGCATAAAAGTATAGCTGGAAATCAGATATTCACCAAATTTGAATTGTATGTAAATATGTTTCCTTTTATAATATCACACACATGTCCTTTAAATTTCATGTTTTATTCGTTGTTTTCTAATTTTCATTCCATTTTATGCCACCTCTTTAGATGTCAAAGAACACGGGCAATTTCATGACCTTGATTGATGGTATTGAAACGTTCTCCGCTGATGGGATGCGTCTATCACTGGCGGTAGTTATAATTTGACTATAGTCTGAGAAGTACTCTCATATATCGGCTTTCTTCAATCTTAGGATGCAGGCGATGGAGTCGAGGATGCTAACTTTGTGTTTAGCATGGCAGACGCAGCTATCCTTCGACTGTACAATTTAATTGATTGGGTCAAGGATATGGTTAGGGTTTATTTTCACATGAATCACACTTATTGTTGTTAATGAAGTTGAATTTCAGATAGCTCTGAAGGAACAAGGTAGTTTACGCAAAGGTAATGCTACGACGTTTGCTGATCGTGTTTTTGCGAACGAGATGAATAAGAACATCCAAATATGTACCGCAAATTATGAAGCCACTTTGTTCAAGGAATCGTTGAAGTATGGATTCTTTGAATATCAGGTCAGTCTGCTTTCGCACTTGATGAAATGCTTAAATCCTAAAAACTGAAGCAGAAACACCTAGATTTTAAACGTATACGTTATTTAGGCTTTACGTGACATGTACCGTGAGCTATGTGGTGGACAAGATGCAGCTATGAATGAGTCTCTAGTTTTTCGGTTTATTGAGACTCAGGCTCTGATTTTGTCGCCTATTTGCCCACACATCGGTGAGCAAATATGGCAGATTCTTGGGAAGGTTCGTCCATTTTGAAAGGGAAAAATAGTTAATCTCCTCCATTATTATGTAAATATGTTGCATTATTGGAAACTCCTTTAGAATGAACTCATCGTCAACTCAAAATGGCCAGAGACCCAGCCAGTAGATGAGACGTTGTGCAAAGTGAGTGCTTTCGTATTCTTTATCTCTTTTTTTATCAACGAAATGATCGTAGGCTGCTGATTTTATGCGTGACGCCATGGCAGACTTCCGTGCACGAGTAAAAAATTGCATGAGCTCGAAAAAGAAGAATGCGTTCACAGCTCCACCGTCAGAAGCTGTGATCTACGTAGCAAAGGAGTTCCCCGCATGGCAGAGGACTGTCTTACAACTGCTAGAAAATCAAGCAAAAGCAAACAATGGAGTGCTACCGGATAATAAGACGATAGCACAATTAATAGGTAAAGAAGCGTCGTTGAAGAAGTTCGCCAAGAAGACGATGCCTTTTGTGCAAATGGTGAAAGAGCAGTATGAACAGAAGGGTATGGCTGCGCTGGCATCGGCGTGTTCATTTGATCAGGTGAGGATTTTTTTGTTCGACTGAGTTATATTGTTTAATTTAAGGGCTATTTAGGCCGCTATTCTACTCGAAAACCGCGAGTACATTGAAAATTCATTGGAGCTGGATCGATTTTCTATCAAATACACTGATGAAGCGGACGTGGAGCCTGTGATCTCGGAAACAGTGGTACCAGGAGCACCGTTGATGCATTTCCTACCACCCAGGGTAAAATGTTTACATTAACTGAGGCAGGATATGCACACTTCCAAATATTCCAAATATTTGATTTAGGAAGGTGTCAACCTCACCGCTAGAAATGTACACGTTGCAAATGCTCTATTCGATGTTAATGTGGAGGTTATGGATGGTGATTCGGTTTCCGTTGTTGCTCGAAAGTTAAGAAGGTTGAACAAATCCATTAAACGTATGTTTGTTTGTCTTCTGATGCTACTCATATTTCCGTCAAAGATTCGGCATGACCTTCTGATGACCAGAAGTCTATAATTTGGTTCTGTTATCACTAAATGATTAATAATCACTAAATACAGCGAGTAGTCCATGTGCGTCCACTTTATTTTTTTTTCTGAAATTGTATTGCGAACAGTCGTCTCACTCTAAACGTAACGAGTGTCTTCGGTAGTGTATGGGTCCGATTATGTGAACTATTCCTTTATATTAAGCCCATAGCATTCAGCAGCGATTACGATACCACAGAACAAATATAGTTTTTCTTATTTGTTCATGACTATTATTACCTATTATATTAATGCTCCGAAGATTAACAAAATTTTTAGCAGTCAGCTACTGGTCATATCTCAGAAAATAAAAAAAAAGACCCAGGACTGTATTTATGTTTCCTTGTTATCCGAACGAGGTTTAAGTTGAACTTTATAGTTGGCCTGACGTTTCAACAAACTCCTCTTTATCAAAGGGCTGAATTTTTCGAGCTTTGATAAAGGCGAAGATGTCGAAATGTCAGGCCGATAATAAAGTTTCACCTATACCTCGCTGGCATAACAAGAAAACATAAATACACTTCCCAATGCCGAGGTTTTAAGAAGAAAGGACTTGGAGGTTCACAGAAACTGCTTCAAGCAGCTCTCTATCACTGCTGCGCACCGCTACCCAAGGCTCTAGCCAACGCGAAGCTTGTTGTAAGAAAGGTTCACAGCAGTTCAGGGATTCTCCTGTAGGGTGGTGATTCATTTTGAATTTTATAATTGAAAATTACGTCCTTTCTAGTCTTCTTACTGCAAGAAGTAGAACTCTTACAAGGATTTGAATATACTATAACGCACTAATATACTAATAATATACTGACCTATGTTTTTTCCACCTAGAAATTTCTGGCAAATAACCCAGAAATGAAGTTTTCGTAAATTTGAACTTTTTTCGAGGAACAATTACATCTCGTTCTCTAGTGATTTGAAACTTTGTGTTCCATTCAAGCTAAAACCTTTATCTTCTTCCGAGTCTCTTGACAATTGTTTCAAATATGTTCAATCACTTTTTCAGCGCGATTCGCTGTCTCTTTATGGCGGTATCGCGATCCAGTTGGGGGAGACCGAAAAATGATTGCTTGCTTTGACCCCCTAGCGATACATGAAAAACTAGAAGAAGACGGTAAGCAATTTTGGAATCAGATTTATATACGAACACAATATTCTCTTTCTATTTGCATTGCTTTTCAGCTGTTTTTGCTGTTGACTTGGAGAAGAAGATGGTTTCAGTGGCAAGCAATGGCAATTCCTATCCTGTTGGTGATACTATTGTTTACGTTGCACAATGAGAAGATCTTCTCAAGTATATTGTTTTCGTGGTTTTCCTTTCTAAAGGCATCGTACCACTGTGGTTTGGTTAAAGTTTAAGTTGTTGAGTTTCTCTTTTCATTATTGATGATATATTATATGTATCCTAGGGGATTTTTTTTTAATATTTGTGTTTACTGTTAGATTCGCACTCTTTATCTTTCGGTCTTCATATTGACTTGTATGCACCTGTTATCTATTACATCGTTGTTCACTTAATAAGAAATTTTTTGGCTACATACCAACGTGTTGTATGCTGCGTTATGGATTACGTTCTCCTTTTCCCTAGTGATGTTAAAGTGTCCTCGTTCCTGTCCCTGTTATGTTTGAGCTTCTTGGCTTTGTTTTCTTTTTAATGAAGATGTTTTTGTTGATATCGATCTACCTTCTTGACTAGAGACGTTGAAAACACGACCTGATGCTTTCGCTACTCATAATGTTCCCATTCACCTTACTTGCAATGTCACGAAATCTTTGGTTTTTTTTTTCGAAAAAGGATTAATGGATCCGGAAAGATGTTTCGGTCTCGAATGTTCATGAATTAATTTACTGATAAACTCGGTTACATTGGTTCATAATTGTTCATCGTTTTATCTTTGTGAAGAAGTTCGCATCTCATTTTCCTTCATAGGAGCCCACTAATGGGTTCGTAGACATTTTAAAGAGATTTCCATCTCTATGTGGTTAATTGGCAGCAAAAATATGTTTTTTTTTCGCACATATTGTCACTGTATCGGCATTCAGAATTTTCAGAAATTGTTGCGAGAGATTCTGTCAACGATTTGCATAGAAACTGAGGGAGGCTGTTGGTTGCATGGTACGTTCGATGCTTTCAAATCATAGAGTTCATTCTTGTGATATCAGAGGATTTTCATCTACTTCTATCAACTTTTTTATTTTTTAATCACATTTTCCAGTTGGACTTCTTGTTTATCATTTTTATGAGAATTCTCCGTTTCAGTAACGTACCAGAATGCCTGAAGGCACGAAAAGTGCCACTTCTTATGGATTACACCAGACCGCTTTATCTACCGAAGGTACGTAGTTGACTGTTCTTTCCAAATTTTCTTTATGAAATTTTCCAGTAAATCTCGAGTCTGGATCCTGTAAGATTTGTTTATTTTCTATGTTTTCCTTGTTGGTATTTCGTTTTATTGTTGGATTTTGTTTTCTGTTTAAATCATGCAGTCGCTTCCCCACTCGTCCTTTATTTTTTCATCAATTTTTGTTCAAGTTAAAAGTACAAATACTGTGCAACGTGGGTACATTCCTTTTTGTCCTTTTTTTCTTTTCTCTTCGTTTTTCTTTTTTGCTTTTTTGCAGTGGAACGTAATAATATAAGCGTATTATGTACATTATGGTACCAGCATGTGATTATTAACATATGATGCGCTTCACATAGTCTATTCTTGCCGTTTTAGACCACAAAGCATACTTTTATTTACTCAGGCATGCTAGTAGATGAACTCTCCCCTGGAAGTGTGACAGTTAAGCTCTTCTTGATTGTTTTGAAGTGGTTCTATTCAGGTCCTGAAAAGGTGTGCTGTGGTAAACGCGGGTCGTACGTTTCGATATCTCAGCAAATTGTCTCATCAGCCACGGGTGCTATTGTTACTTCTTTGTTAAGTAGGTAGTAACGTTACAAGTTTTTAAATCTCATCGTTGAACCTTGTGAAAATATTCGTTGTTATTCCTTTTATGAACACAAGATGTATTATGTGGATTTGTCAAAAAAGGAACCAAAAATTGTTTTTCTTTATTTCTTAAGACAATGAGTGATTTTCTAGCTTAGAAACATAGGTGGAGTGCTCATTCTTTATCGTTTTAGTGACACCTATGGATGTAGTCAAAATTAGACTACAACAACAGCATCACCCATTTCCTAAAGGGAAATGTTTTTACTTCTACAATGGGCTGATGGAACATCTCTGTACTGCATGCGAAAACCGACAACCATGTGTATGGTACCAACGACCTGGGAATTTCTCCGGAACGATAGTGAGTGTTGATATCTTCCTATTTCTAAAATATGAAAAAATAGTTCGTGGCCAAAGTATGTGTATTTTAGGATGCCTTTGTGAAAATTACTCGGGAAGAGGGTATTAAATCATTGTGGAGTGGTTTATCTCCAACACTGTATGTTTTTTTTTTCTTTGAAATAATTACACGAAAAATATTGAGCTTGGCAGCCCATGTTGGAATAAGAAAATCCGCACTGTATTTGATGGTGAACGCAATTGTGTTTTCTAGAGTCATGGCTGTACCGGCTACAGTTTTCTACTACTCTCTTTATGACACGCTGTACTCGCACTTTACTCGAACGTGAGTTTTTGTGATTTCTCCATATTTTCTATAGGAAACTGTCTCTGAGAACGATAGCAAGCTGCTTGCTGATGTTAGTATAGCCTTTTTTATAGCTATCAAGGTTCTTCTAGAAGTGGACGAAAAATTTAACTGTTATTTATTACGTTAGGAAAAACCTATGTTCTAATACTAAATTGATGCTAACCCAAGTTCTAGTCCTTCCACTGAGCACAAGGAGAAAATTGCTGGCCTTATAAGCCAGGAGAGCGACTCATGAACCTATTTCTTCACGCAGCAGATCTTCGGAAACTTCCACAGGTTCCAATAGATGGATTATTTTTATCCAAAAGATAAAAGAAAGTGTCCAGAATCCATCAATTTTTATGTAATAACTTTGCGGAACCCCACCCTTCTATCAAGTCAGCGTCAACTTTATACTAATTTATCAATAGCGGAGGGGTTAAAGGCCTGATCAACCAGCATTATCTGATCTTCATCCGCATAGACAAAGGCGGTTAAATTAAATTATAATAACCGTACCGTCTCTATCGTTATACTGCTTACAATAACGGCTCATTTGGAAGTGTCGGTCCGGACGATAATGGCGGACGAAATATGTGGATTAATGTGGTCATTTTATTTCTATTAATTCTCAGCATTCGACGCAGCTCACGCATTTTCATTTGGCAACTGTTTTAGACTTTGTTGCCGACGTACTTTAACACCGGATCTATACTGTCCACCAGACTGGACGGCAGCCATGGTAGCAGGAGCAACGGCCCGGGCAACAGCTGCAACAATTGTCAGTCCGCTGGAAATGATTCGAACGAAAATGCAGAGCGAGCAGATGAATTATCGCGGTGAGTCTGAGCTCTGAATTTTAGTATCATTCTATCTTTAACAAGAGTGCTTTGGAATAGAGGTGCGTTTAATGCATTTCTTTTCTCTGAACATGTTTCCGAAATGCGTTCTATAAGTTCTCGGCAACGGGCAACGCTGAACCATGCGGATTCTGTCTGGTCCTTAAGTTTTCATCTTCATTGGTTGCAGATATCGGTAAAGCGCTGCGAGTCACTGTTGCGAATCATGGTATCTCGGGATTTTACCTTGGTTGGGTGCCCACATTACTACGAGACATCCCATTTTCAGGTAATAGTCTTATATTTAAAAAGTAGCAAATGCTCTAGACCTTGTGTTCTGTCTAGCTATCTACTGGGCAATGTATCAATATCTGAAGCGCTATACGATGACCTGGAAGAATATGAAGGAACCAACGTTCGTGACGTCTTTTGCCTGCGGAGCCACAGCAGGATCATTTGCTGCTGTTGTCACGACACCATTTGATGTGGTAGGTCGCTTAATCACTCACAAGAACGATCCAACATAACGCTTGTCCTTCCCTAGCTAAAAACTCATCTTCAAATAAAGCTTGGAGAAGAGAATGCTGCTGGTAGGATTCCTGCTAGTCAGGTCGTTCGGGAAATCATGCAACACGGTGGCGGTGTGACAGCACTTTTTGCTGGTTAGTTAATTTTTTTTCTATTGGTAAGGATGCTAAAACGGCAGTATTCTCTTGCATTTCAAGTTTTCCAAATTCCAAATTGTTGTTTACCAAATTATCTAATTCGTCAGAACAACATACAACTAAATATACACCAGTCGAAAATAATGATTTATCGTGATTTTAATGGTGAGAATTGTTCATTGATTCATTGATCGTTTTGGAGAATCAAATGCACCTTTTCGGTAGCATGGACACTTTTTGAGACGTAGTTTCAGGGAACTTCCATGGACATTTGGGACATCACCTTTCTATTGCTCCAATAGACGTTGATAAGTTTTCTGCTAGCGTTTATCTCAACAGACTCTGACTACTTTTAGGTGTAGTGCCGCGAGTAGCGAAAATCGCCCCTGCATGTGCTGTGATGATTGGCTCATACGAGTACTTCAAAGTATACTTTGCACGGCGCAATAAAAGATATTCACAGACGACTCCGTCGTCTCCGGATCCAAGTGAATGATGGCATGAAGTGCTTTTCTACTACATCTAATACTTGTTGGATTGATTTGAATGGTATTATTGAGGTTGTGTAGATTGCGAACAGTATAGTATGATCTGTCTTCGTCTTCTATAGATGCATCCGGCTATGTTAGTATTTTGTTTACTGTTATTACAAGTATTGATGATATCTGGTCATGTCGTTTTTCAAGCGTTCTTTTAGTTGTAGATTAACGCCGCGGGTGTTATTATAGCTGCAGTTAGTGATAAATAAATGTTAATAATAATTATAATAATTTGAATGTTCCCAAAATGCAAATAATGTTATTGTTATTTTGTTGAGAATGTTATTGTTGAGTAGTATAAATTAAAAAATACCATTTCATTTGTTGTGCTCTTCATTTGGTGGAAGTTCCAAACATATTGAATGTTCATTGGTCATTCTTTCGATATTTTCATCGTCTGTCTCTTAAGATAGAGCTAAAGAAGTTTTCGAGATGTCTACGTTCTCGAGTATAAGCAAAAAACTGGCGAGTCAACGTCCGCACAGGGAGCGTGCTCAAGTATGTTTCATTGGTTCTTGTAACTATGAATTTCCCTACTAGTAATGTTTTATATAGTTATATTCGTTGATTCTTGTTCGTCATATGGGACCCAGTATGCAGGCGGCAAATATTGGTCTGGATACCTAACTACAAAATTACTGTCATAGAGCAGCATGGGCACCATAGCATTTCCATGGCTCTCTGCTCACTGCCATTTTTTTAAATGAAATCGCTATTTCCGTGCAGAGCGGTTATCACACAAGTGAACAACGTGTGCCAAATTCTCTCTTAGGTCATGTGCACGATCATCACATAGTCATAATACGCGATAACAGCCGTGGTTTACCGGGGCTTAAAGAACATATATGAGACACATAAGTATGATCATCATATTCGTAGCCAACATAGGCGAGAACCAATGTATATTCGGGTTAGAATGACATGTCTCGTAAGCAGCTGCACTGGAAGCGGCGCGGTGGAGGAGACGGTTGGAATCGACGTGGGACCACCAACTGCAACGATGAGCGGTCTCACTTGGATTCTAACCGCTTGCATGCAATCCCTGCCTTGTATCACATCGCGCATTGCGATCGTCTGGGGGAACATTACATGTGTACGTGTCATATGGTTCATATCATTCTTGTTGCAGCCAAAATCTCGAGCTCACCTTGGCCTACTGGAAAAGAAGGCTGATTACAAAGCACGAGCAAAGGACTACCACGTACGTACAGAGATCTCAGTTTACAGTTACCACTTTCCTTCCTTTTAATGATCCTCCGTCCAGGAAAAAAGAGATACTCTTAAAAAGTTGCACAAATATGCTATGGATAAGAATAAGGATGAGTACCACCATCACATGATAAACAGCGAAGTCAAGGTGAACTCTTAATTTATTGGAAATTGGAGTGTGTTGTATGTGGAAGAGTTCAGGATGACGGGCGGCACTTTGAGAAGAAAAATAAAAAACAAGAGGAAGAATCAGAAGTGCAAAAGAAATTGAACGATGTTCGAGATCTGGAGTATGTGAAGTATAAGTTATACGAAGAGAACAAGGTAAGTCTAGTATCCGAAACAAAAATTTTTCCTGAGTTCCATCTGTAGTGACGAATGTTGTGGTATGCAATAACATTGCAAAAGATCTTAGTATTGATTAGATACAGAGGAGATCACTGTTTTCTTCATCACCTTACATTTCCTGAAATGAAATATTGGCGAGTAGAAACGAGAAAAAAAAGAAAAAAAGGTATTCCTAGCACGAATATGCTATGAGAAGATAGACCTTTCCAGAAATTTACACCAAATAGCATCAAACCGCGTTACATCCAGACTAATGTATGTGTAATTGATGTCCAATGACGCAGAATCACATGTAATTCCTTTCTGACTCGTTCTCGTTTCATATATTATCCAAGAGCATATTTTCATTTGAAAAGGACAAAAATACCGCGTGTAAGATAGTTGATCACACCAAGATTTCTAGAAAATCGACCAACTCAAAGCAGAATTGCATTTTGCCGATCCAAGTTGTGGACTTGGAGCGAGTAAACACACCATTTTTGTAGAGAATGATGAAGAAGGTAAGTATTACTGGTTACAGACATTTTGAGCATCAGAGGTGCCTTTTAAATAACCATAGAATTTGCAGCAAGATCATTTGATCTGGCCGAATATTTTGATACGGATGAGTCATTGATCTCTAGAAAATACAATCGATTGCGGAGGAAAGATCTAGCAACCAAAAATGTGATCGGAGCTAGAAGTAAAGAAGATGTGAAGGTACGTTTTGTGTTTTCTGTTCCATTTCGTTTCTTTCTATTCTTTACTCAGTATGCGGTTCCCTAGTACTTCTGTATTCTTCTACTTATGGCTTATGTTTGACGTTCTAATTGGAATTACATACTTTTTTCTCGTATTTTAAGAAAGCTGATCGACTTCGTCGTGCACGTTACTCTGAATTGTTGAAAAGACAGAAGAGAGCCAAAGAATTGGAAGTTGTCGTGGCGAAACTGCAGCTCAAGAAGGTGAAATCTTATTATTTATTTAGTTGTCTTCTTTAGTAAATTGATATGTCCAATAAAGTGCGCCACTGAGTGGTATCGAGTTGGAATGACCTCTTTAAGTGACATCGGCAGTTGAGTGGTATTAGGTGACCTCAATAAAGTATTAAGGATATACTTGCTCATAATTAAAAGGCTAAGCAGAAATATCTGAAAACTGGTTTCAACACGGTCTCATCTTTAACACTAGTCGATCGGAACTTGGCTCTGCTATGTTCGGCGCGAGGGACTCAGGAACACCTAAAGAAGTTGAAAATTCTCGTAAATTTCACGGTTAACCACGCTAACGCCGAATTATTCGCAGAAAAAGACGATCGCTGCCTTTCTTTTCTCTCCAATAGATCATTGTAGTCGTAAAGCTGAATGCAGACAGTGCTTGAGTATAAATTTGCTTTAATGATTGTTGACAAAAGGTAGTTGTGCAGTATGCTTTCCTTTTCCTATCTCTGTTTTTTTGATAAGCAATGAAGTACATCAAATTATTCTATTTCATTGGGGAAAAAATACTACGCTTCACTTCTTCTCAACTGTTTAGGTTTAAACAGATTTAAAAAAAATATCAGTATCAAGCTCTTTATGATAGGATTTGGCCAAATCAAAGAATTCCGAGTTGCAACCGGTCATGGTCAAACCGGGCACCGTCGACAGCGCGGGAGTTTGGAAATGGACGTATGAAAGGAAACGATAATTGATTTTTCTAGGTACTCGCCTTTTTTCTGTCCTTTCACTGTTATTTGTCACAATGTTGTTGATTGTTATCATCTCTATTGAGCTGTTTTATAGATTTTCAATGTGATCTATCATTATACATTAAATTTTAGCGAGTATTTTCTACACTATGCCAAGATATTCGTGTTGTTGTTTGAATTGAGTTGCATGATTGAATTGTTGGCTCTGCCTTTGAAAGTCACCGATAAATAATTGATTTTATGAAACTTAACATGATCTGAAAATCTATGAGCTACCACTCAAAATAAACTCAGGATTAAATAAAGACGAGTTTGCGGCACGACCACATCACAGTTAACGCAGATGATACTTCTGTATATTTTTGTGTACAGATTATGGGGGTGCCTGTAAAGAGGGTCCTGGCGGAATTTCCAGCATGTCCCGGTCATGCCTCGTCAGGGCAATTAGCAATGATGCGTGTCCTAAAGATATTCACTTTCGTTGGCACCTAAATAACTGACTCTGCTTACCTACCGCTAATCATACGCTGCGTCATCGGCTAGGATATAATTCACTATTTGTTGAATTGTTCTGGAGAATCAGACACATTCCTGCTATTTTTTAACGTGAGGTGATCTCAATTTAGTAATCGTACCAGAAGCAAGAGAAATCCTCACGTGAAGTTTGAGATAAAGATGCCAGCTCTCAAAAGTCACTCAAAAGTAATATGAATTAACGTTATCCTGTAACTCCCAAGCTTTTTGTAGCCTAACTTATTTCTGGACAGAGGGACCTTCTGTATCTCTGACTTCCGGGAACTTACAGGAAGAAAAGAGTTCAAATTTGGTAAGATTTCTAGACTTTCTGAAGGTGATATAAAGACAAACTCACTGCCGTTCTTTATTAGACACCATACAAAATCCCATGTACTTCTATCTAACGCTATTATTTTTGACTTATTCGGTCATTTCGACAGCTCACTACTCGCTTTGCATATTTCCTTGAAACTGAGCAGTTTTCTGCGTTCGTGGTAGGAAGGACATCTATGGCGGTTGTCTGCGTCTTCATAAACGATTGCAGCGTGACCTCGTCGAGAAATGTTCGCGTATCCGCCGGCATATCCACTGGGCACGTTATGTCTCGGAGGCATTCACGAAGAATCCGCCGGGACCCTCTTTACCGTTCCCCCAGATTATGGAGGTTAATTAAGCAAGTTTGCTCACGCCACCACCTGAATACATTTGATACAGACTTAAACACTTCCAATTAGGATAGCCTTATCCTTAGAGAGTGTGGGAGTAGAGTATACAGTCGGGTCGAAACGACTTGAACCACGGTGCAGCTGTGTAAGCGGCACGATGGAGCGTAGCGGTTGGCATAGAGGTCGCCAGCGCCATTCATCACTGCAGTCTGGGTGAAGGTAGCTTTGGTCCCACCTCGATCTCAACCGCTAGCTCCACCAACCCGCTTCGAGCGCAACACAACTCCACCGATGTTCAAGTCGTTTTGACCCGACTATGTGACTATAGCAAGTGTGAAGTGTATGTGTGAAATGAAAGCGGAACAAATTTTGAGCAAGGGTGAAGCGAGAGAAGTGAAGCAAATGTGGGAAAATGATTCACTCGCTTTCCTGACTAAATAAGATTACACTTATAAATCAAAAAAAAGAGAACAGTGATGTGGATAGCTGTCAGAAACTGGTTACTTTCATTGAAGCCTATCCAATATAATAGATGATTTACTCTTGTTAGAAAATAGCCAAGTACTCTCGTATCTTCACATTCACCTTTGCAAAGAAAACTATGTTGATATCAGCGTTATCGAATTGTTTGGTGTAGATTTTCGATCTATTAGCTATGGTGACTGAAACGTATGTTGTTAAGGATTTGTGGTCTTGTATCATCACAACAACAAGAAAATGGACCTTTGCAAAGAACTCAAAGTAACTGAGACTCAAAGATAACTTAAAGTGTGAGTAACTCAAAGTAATAATAAAATGATGATGTAGTAGCGTGAAGCGAGGGAAATGAAGCAAATATAGGAAAAGGTGACTATTCACTCGCTTTTCTGAGTAAATAGGACTTCACACATAATCACCGCCACTTTTCTTGTGCGGACGATCAGAAAGCGGGTTCGATTGGAGCAAGGTAGATGGTGAGTGGTTATTGCTCTGGAGAAATCAATGGCAACCGAGAGAGCAAACCTGTGGACAAGAATGTGCACCTCCACGTTCGGGACACATAGCTCCCAGTTATATTACACTCGGATGACGCAGATAAAAGATTTACAGCCGATAACTTCTCGTTTTGTGTGATCAGCACTTCCATTTATTAATTACTGACTTATTTCATTGACGTTCTAAACCGCACCTGCATACGCATTATCTGCACACTGAATTACTTCCTGCGTTGGTCCCACAGCGATACATCGACTACGATACTCGTCGCGATGGCTTCCGTTATGGTTGCGCGGCAATCACGTGTAAACATGAAGTTCTCGACGAATTCCCCTCGATCGTTAGCACCAGGATCGCTGAAAGTCGTCGCCGAGAAGTTCGTGAACCTGACCAATCAACATGGCGGTGTCTTGGATTTAAAGGATGCAGCTGCATTTTTGAGTGTCCCAAAGCGACGCCTATACGACGTGGTGAACGTTCTTCAAGGAGTCGGATTAATGGAGAGAGTGCGAAGGAATACGTTTCGTTTTGTTCCGGACGGAGTTCTAAGTGGAGATGACTATGTGGAATCGCTGCGGGAAGAGTGTGATAGTCTTCTGGAGGAGGAAGCATCGTTGGACGATATGATCCACGCACTGCTTAGTGATATACGAGACGTAAAGAGGGATGTTCACGCTTATGTGGAGATTCATGAACTGCGATCTTTGCAACGATTTTTTGGTCAAACATTGATCGCAGTGACTTCGATTCCGGGAGTGACGTCCTCGATCTCAACGGAGAATCGATCGGGAACGTTTAAAATGATGATAAAAACTGAGAAGGGTGCAGCACTTCGTGCTTTTCTGTCTCCATCGGATTCTTACGTATTTACCGATGTTGATGAACTTACTTTTCGAAATAACCCCCAGCAGAAAGACGAAAAGAAGCCCAATCTCATCGTTGATTCGCTTAATGAGGAAGAGATTACGTTCCACAATGAATTACTTGACTGTATACTGAAGGGACTGCTCAATTCTTCCATGCAACAGGACGAAGAAAATCCGGAAGTGAAATGCAGTTCCAGTCCTTCGTCAAAAAGTTTCTTTGACGACTTCAAAAACTTCGATCGCGATCTCTCACTTTAGAGATCTATTTATTCGCAAGAGGGTAAGAAGTCCTATTAATCTTTGCATTTAAGGGAATTCCTATCCTTTTTTTTTCCAATTTGCAGGTTTTTTTTGGCTCAAACTTATGTTTTTTCGATGTTTTCTTAGGCAGAGTAGATCAAGATTGTGTTTGCAGGTAACAATTTGATATGGTTTCGTCTTTTTTGTCCCTTTTCTTTTGATTTGTTTTGTTTCGAGTGGAAATACGTGTGTATTCGTATAAGTCTGTCCATCTCTTTGTCTGTATGTTTGAAAAAGAAATGAGTCGTAGCGGATTCATTATGGTATCCTAACCAACAATATCCTGACCGACAAAAGTTCCCGATCCATATAAAATCAGCGTCAAGTATTTTTTTTGTTGGAGTTACCCGTATGAAGTTCTTCCAAGCGCATTGCAGATCCCTTGGAGTAATTATCTTTTGTTATTGTTGACTGCCTACAATTTTTCTGGAATTTTGAGGATCCTCAGCTGGATACTCTTAGAATAGCCTATATTTTCGTGCCTAGTTTTGAATAATTTCCTCTCTTTTCCAGATTTAATAATATCATGAGTACAGATATAGGGAATGGTACTTGTTCTTTCTTCTTTTTGTTTTTTTTTTCTGCTGATGTTGTTATTCCGCTTTAAGGAGAGTTGAGAAGCTTTCGCTCGAATAATAGTTTCCAAATAAAATTATTTCCGATTGGAGACATTTTTTCAGGTTCATTTACATTTATGCATCGTTCTCAGTGCACAGCTTATGATTGTTCTCCTATTCAGAGTATCATCTCAAACTTTATGAAGGTGGGTGCACATTCATTTCAAAATTTTCCAACCACTAAGCTTTATTCGTTTAACACAAATATTTCATATGAAATGATGTAACTTGGTAATTACGTCAGAATTTCTTTTTTAATTTGTTTAGCAAATAACTGAGTAATGCCATAAATTGGATTGATAATGACAGAAACTCTTGCAGCAACTCATTTATATTATGGCTGACTCGGTTAATCGATCGATGTGACACCCGGCATTTATTTTTTGTTCTGTTTCTTTCATTTGTCCATAATTTGTTCGCACGTTCATATTCTATTCACTTCTCTAGGTTTACATTTTTGCATAATAACTCTGTTCCTTTTAACTTACTCCGTAGTTTTTTTTCCTTTGAAGTTTTAAATTGCGTGTGGTTAACATGCCATTTTTTACTTTTTATCTTTTTATAAATGATATCTAGTGATTAGTTCGTCATAATAATGATAGATGAAGGATTTGCAATAGTATTTGTTCGCATTTCATATCTATTTTCGATTTTAAACGTTTTTAATTCTGCGTGCATAGAACTTGTGAAGTACTTCACAAATTTTATCTCACGACAAACTTTTAACTGCGTTATGTTTCCACAATAACATGATTCGGTTTCAAGCGCTTTTTCGGATAACATTCGTAACGTTTCTTTTTACTTTTTCGGTTGTTTATGTAATTTCACTTGGTAGTTGTTAAGTTAGGTGTCAGATAGTTAACCGTTCCATATGACCTGAATTTCCACTAGCCGCCGGTAATTTAGAGCGACATATAAGGGGTTTTGATAGAAAACATTGCGAAATTGTGCAATTATCGTGGTTTTATAAGCTTTCAGACAGGTGGCGTCTCTGTTTTGGGAAACCCACTGCCCCAAATCTCAAACGGCGATTACCTCCTCCACGTATTCGCACCCCAGTTGCTCGAATCTACGCGCAATCACTATCGAATTCGTTTCCTAAGGTTTCTTTTCCACAGAAAATGTTATCTTTGTTCTTTCGTTATTGTCTGCATCAGTCATTTGATGATTGCAACAGTTCTGCAAATTTTCCACCTGCGGAATGGAATCTGATTTCTGTTCAAATAATTATCATTGTTCGGAACAAAACACTGCAAAATTTGTTGCGCTTCGATCCTGGTTAGACTTCAATAGTTCACTTAATTTTTTGTCATGTCTTAAGCAGGATCCGTAACCGAAGGCAGTTTACTCCCAAAACAATGAAACTTGAAGAAAAAAGATGGAGAACGTTTCTTACAGGATAAATTTGGTGATCAATCAAGTATTGTGGGACTAATAGCGACTGTTGAGGTTTACTGATTTACTGTATGCGATTCTACGGATTATTTTATTTGATTTGTTTCGCAGTTTATTTTAGATCCTATTTCGTTCTTCTCTCGGGATGTAAATCATAAACCATGACGATGTTATTATTATGTTAAAAAAAACCACAGAATCGAATGGATTTTCAGTGATCCTCATAACTGCTGGCTATTCAATCCGGAGGGATTTGGGATAATTGTTTCTGTCACAATTTACGAGATTACGAAAGTGTGGTGATCATATTTGTGACTGACTCCATTGGATCGATTGATCAAGATCGTTGATCTCAAAGAAGAACTATTAGATATACAGCGTTTGCAAAAGGCAGGTTTTAACAGAGTGGATCGTACCGCACCACCTCTGATTTTTCTTAGGCAATCTCATTATTATTTGGAATGTTTCCCAGCACAACGCATCGACTACCTCAAATCCTTGCTGCCGAGGGCCCGGAGGAGGTGGGGTTCGAGGTGGATGCGGTCGCCCCACACGCACATGAAACTGGTCGCGACCCCAATCCTGTCTCTTCATGTCGTTGTCATTGATCTGATTCGCACCACAATATCGTCGTCATTTACTAGGACAACTAGCACAAATTTTTCAATCTAAGAAAACATTACAACGTAATAACACTGAATCCGTGGCCCCAAAAAACCTTTTGTGGCAGTTATCACCTAGTGAAAATAAAAACATTGATTTCACCCAATAAGGAGAAAATATTCCCGGTACTGTAGCCTTGGCTACGGTGCCGTCATGCAAGGTACGTTCATAATGTTTACACTATAGTTTTTGTTCGGTACCACTCGACCTTGTCCTCGGCGGTTCAAAGATTAAAGGCCTGGTGACCTAGTAAGTGATTTTTCCATACAAAACGTATTATAACCTTTCTTATATCGCTCACTATTCGCCTTTTTTACTGATTCATTTACTTTTTTTTTGTTTTTCGTCCTCATTTGACCAACTTTTAGTCGTTGCTTACAAATTTCAATCATTTTCAACTAGTTTTTAACCGTAATTAATACTTTTTGTTAGATTAATTATAAGTTTATCAACTAGTTTAGTTACAAGTTTAATTTTATTATAATTACTAGCTACAGCTAAACCCAAACTAACACAGTAACTTCAAAAATGATTCTGAGCAGTACTTTCCTTGTTTTCATATTTTAGTGATTATAGTTTTTTAAAAGTTAAAGTTTGAGTGAAAATTAATTGATTGATTATTTTTCATTCTTCCACTTGGTCTTTTCTTATTTTCTCTTCTTTTTTCATCCATACATTCATTCAATCACTTTTGCTTCAGTGTATGTTTCCTTAATGTATTGTTACTGTATATCTCCTATTCATATCTGTTTATATATCGTTTGCATTTTTTATCTTATTCTTTTGAGATCACAATCAATTTGTTGTCTCATCCATTTGCTTCTTTCTTCTCACTTTTCTTTTTGCTCCTCTTTTTTCTCGGTTTTTTCTGCTACCGTTTATCTATTTCTTTTTCCCCTCTTCTTTTCTTTTTACCAATGCTATACTTTGCACCATTCCTCCTTATTCTTTTTTCTTTTTCTGGGGTCTCTCCCTTTCTTCATTTCTCTTTGTTTCTCTTTTAACTGTGCTACTCCATTGCAGTTATGTTTTAGCGAATATAACCCGTAGAAGTCCGGCAACCGCGTGCAACAATAACTGTCCGCGTGCCCTCTTTTCCATTGAAATGCCTATTTATTCGTCTTCGTGCTCTAATAGCGTCTTTTTTTTTCGTTTTTATGCGCAGACAGGAATATATTTGCAGTGGATTATCACGTCATACCAGTTTTTGCTGCAACAATTGTGCACGCTCCCTATTTTCACCGTATCTGTTCCACTACTGTAGTGTTCGTCACACCTACAGCACTGATTCGATTGGGCTGCTTCCGTTTGAAGGTCATCGGATCGTTTTATTGCGAACAAATGTGGAGGACTGATTAGCGGAACGATAATTTATCGGCATTCATAGTTCTTCTACCTGTGCAATCCCCGGTTCTGGATTTCGTTCTGGTTCCGGAACTGACCTATATGGATGGGCCCGTTCCCAATAATCTAGAGCGATATTGGAAACCAGCTTGGTATTCGAAGGAACCAGCGGGTTTATGGCGAAGAACTATAGTTCGGTCAAAGCGACATGAAGCACGGACATTTGCGCAAGCGGCTGCGCTCGAAGCGGCGCGATGGAGCGTTGCGGTTGGGATCGTGTCAGGATCCTCGCTACCGCCATCCATCTCTGCAATTCGCCATGGTCCACCCTCGATTCCAACCGCTGTCTCCAACGCAGCGCTTCGAGCGCAGCCGCTTACGCAACTGTCCATGCATCATGTCGTTTTGACCTGGTTATTGATTGCATTTGATAGAAGAGGGCTTTCACCTACTGAGGATTCTGTTGCAATCCAATCCGTGATCAGTATCGCATGTCCTCCCGCAGTGATTTGTCCGCTTTGAGACGGAGAGCGTATCTATGCAGGACATCTAGCGGAAAGGAGCACCTAAACGTTGTATGTGATAGTGGATGTTACGAATCGTTATGATGGTCGCGATTTAGCCGTCCGCATGTCGCGACGAACTAGAACGAAAGGGTATCGTATCGCAATACGTGTATAATTTGTGATGCAATAAAGAGTAACTTGAGTGACACAGTGACGGAACGTTCGATCACCCATAATTGTGTTTTAAAAGTCTTTTTTTCTTGGATAATTGGACGCTGCCTTTACAGTACATCATGTTTGGAGAACAGTCATTTCTCATCTAATCGGTTAAAGTTGGTGTGATCAACTCTTTTTATACAAAAGTTAGCTATAGAACACATTTAGAATACTAAAATGTATTCTAGACGTGCTCTCCAGTATTTACATCAATAAATGTTTTATAAATTGAGGTAAATGCATTGTATGAGGGAGTTTGAACATTGAACATATGAATATGATAGATTTATACGTTTTTGAAGGTTAGTTCCTAGTTGTGGGCAAAAAGGAATTACTTTTTCCAGAAATTCCTATCTTTCTTTTCACAATAAATAAAGGATAAAGGATCAAGTGTCTGGCGTTAACCAATCCGCTTGGGACCCGTCCTCACGTTCACTTCAATTCAGAATAGTTTGAGGTCCACGAACGTGTAACTGGCCTATACAATGACTTGCGGGGGCCAGCCGATCAGTGTCAAATCAGTATTTTTATCCAACTTATTGACCCCGGAGGGATGAAAGACTTGGTGAGCACTAGGGCGGATTCGAACTTCCGATCGAACAAGAAGCGGAACCTCTAACTGCTACACCACACCGCCCCTGCTTTCGCAATAAAAAAGTTAATTAGGTAGTTTCAAGGATAATTGTAATAGTACTCTACATCCTTGGATCTATTGATGAGTGTTGTGTTGAGAGAATTTTTGTTTTCTTGTTGTTCGGCTGGCAGCTGTCCCACCTCTCTATCGGACTCGGAGAAAACTATTCACTCGTTTCTATCATGCATAGTATTGTTGTTCTCTCTGCATGGTAATCTGAGATAAATCTTTGTTCGTATTCCAGAATTTTCCATAGATCCAATGTGCTCAAGAGTGTGATTATACTCAAAGAAGTTTCCTGGAACACTCTTAGGTGCTAGGACATTATTGAACTTTTTTTTCCTTTCTTTTCTTTTCGTTTCCAACCCTTATTGTTTAATTCATTAGTCCATTCAATTACTGTATCTACTCTGCTGGACTGAGCATAGAGATTGTTGTAGATTACCTAGAGCAGCGGAAAAGATCTGGATTTCACATAACTAGGTTCTTTTCAGTTCAGAATTAGAAATATCCTACTCTGAAGCCTAAACTATTGACAAGCGACTTATTATAAGGTTTTCCCATAAGTTTTTTTTTCCACGTCCGTTTACATTTTTAATTCATAGCAACCTGAATTCTTGGCCAAACGAATCAGCAATCTGTATCGTCGATGGACGTAGACTATTGACTATTCTGCTGTATATTGTTATGAACATATTGTTGATTTTAATATCTTTGTTGTTGAATAGAAAAAAAAAACAAAAATATAAGAAAAATAGGAAAGAAACTCTTGGTAATACTAAATTACCAGAACAAGGTGGATATGAAATAATAAAAATGGGGTTATTTACGAGTTTTAATAAAGCACATATAGGAATATGCAGTGATAGTGTGGAATTCCAGTTGATTGCAGTGAGAGGGGAGCGTCAGCAGATATCCTGACGTGAACTAGTCCTCATTCGCCCCGTATCAAGTGAATATAGATGATTTTTTACGTAGCATTCCGAAAGCAATTAGGATAATGACGGCTAGTACTTCTGCCAAGGTCAGAACTCTATCTGAAGTGCAACAAATTCCGCTGGAAATGAGTAAATCAAGTCGAATTCAGTTTTTGAAAAGGAAAGAAACGAATTTGTTCCCAGCAATGTAGTCGTCGGTAGTTATTGTTTGATGGATCACCAAATTGTCCTTTTCTTAAATGGGCCCCATAAATTCTTCATTTCTGTCCTTATTAGAATCCACCTGAGGTTAGGAAAGGCACCGCGCAAGCTAAAAATTTATTTATAACCAGGTACGAGTTCTTGTTTTCATCGTTATTTAAATGTTTACTTGTACCTTCGTAGTTTTTGACATCGCAATATCTTTCATAAATTCTTCAAAAGAATAAGAATTTTGCCTTCATTATTGATTAATTATTCTTTTTCTTCCTATTGTTTTACTGTAGAAGCTGCATCCTTATCGATTTGACTTAGGAAAAGCGTCGAAAATCCATTGGAATCCTCTTTTAAGAATTGATTGCATGATTTATGAGCATGTTACTTTTATTGCTAGACTTTAGCAGCTCAATACGTCCTCAAATTGATTTTTAAAAATATTTTTACTTCCGCTAATCAGGACGATTGGTTTTCTTATCCACAACTTTCTTCGTTAGTCGAGACATACCATTTCTTTTTTCTTTTTCTTCTTTCTTCTCTATATATGACAATTTTGAGTAAAACATCGGATATAATAACACTAATAGTTACATTTGATAATAAAACATAAATGATAATGTGTTTATAATAATAATAGTAGAAATATTAATGAATTTATGAATAAACGGTACGCCGATCTACATCCGGAAGCTGTTGACTTGCAGATCATGAAAATTTGACATATCGTTAACGAACAACGCCACCGTTTCGGTTTCCGATCCTATAAACTACGAGCATAGCAGAGAATTTTTCACAATCTCTAAAAAAACAGTTTTCATCGAATGATTTATTGCTTACTGTGCAGTTTTATAAATAATTCCACGTAACCTATTTCAGCTAGTAAAAACAGTTAAATACCTCAATTATTCTTTTAAATTTCATGAGCTATCGTTAGTTCGTGAGTGATTTCTAGCTGAGCCATGCGATTTCTAAATTGAGGGCAGTTTAATATATAGTAGAGTCAAAACGACATGAGGCATGGTGCAATTGCGTAGGCGTCTGCGTTTGAAGCGGGGCAGTGGAGCGTAGCGGTGGGGACCTCTGGTAGCGCCATCCATCGGTACAGTTCGGGATGGTCCTACCCCGATTCAAACCGTTACGCTTCACCGCGCCGCTTCAAGCGCAACCGCTTACGCAGCTACACACCGTGCTTCATGTCGTTGTGACCCTACTGTATATCCGACGATGCGATTATGCACCAAATATAATCGGCATAAACATTTTGTTGAATTTGACCTCCGTTTCGGTTTCCGTTTCTATAAACTACGAGCATAGCATAGAATTGCTCACAATTTCTTAATAAATCAGTTTTTATCGATTGATTCATTGCTTGCTATGTTACAATTAATTATATATTTGTATTATTTTGTAGAATGATGATTCGTCGTGTTGTTAGTGAACGTTTGCACTGAGCTCTCTCTGGAGCACAAGGAAAACTCCTCAGACCTCTTCTCTTTTTTGCTTTTTATTATTATTATTATTTTCATTGTTTTTCTTCTTGTAATAGTGCACGAAATGGACTTTTTAGTTTTCCTAAAGCGTTTTTCATCTAGTTTTTTGTTTCTTCTAATTTTTGGGGCGAATCTAAGATCACATTTTAGATCAGATTTTACAAGTAGAGTAGATTAGTGTTAGTTGGAAATGTGTATTGCTAACAGATACTTTAAACAAAGACCATATTAGTGTCTATTAGATTGTCATCTATCGATAAATGGTATGAAAATATGGTATGGAAAGAGTTTCTAAACTTTCCATGGGTTCCCTGCGATGATGTTTTGGTTTTGGAACTCCGCTATGGAACACTGCAGCCCATTCCCTAACGTCCTTCGAGGGTGTAGGGTTTCTCTGAAATACCAGTCAACCAAGTTATTGGCTCTAAACCTTTGCAAATTTCGGATCTAGTTCCTTTTCTATTGCTCTATTCCTCCGTAAAGTGAGGTTATGAAAGTTGAATAACTGCGCTTCCTCCCTAAAACCAAGTTTATGGAGTTGTTGAAGGCCGAGCGAGGAAAAAGAGTTGGAAAAGGGGCGGTTGAGTGATTTTACCGAGGTTGTCAGTGCTCTTTATAACACTAAATTAACAGAAAGTGTCAAGACTCTCAATCTTCGCTTCACATGGCTCAAATAAATAAAGAGCAAAAATATCAAACAAAAATAAAATAAATAAAAAAAAAATCAAACATCAAAAATCAAAAAACAAAATCAAACTCAAATAAATAATAAATAATGAGAAGGAGCAATAAATGAGGAGCAGTTCTTTTTCCACGTTCTAAGTGGCTTAGATTATCCGAAGTTATTTCTAGAGACGGAAGTTCATAAGCCTAGATGTTCCAGATCACTCCGTTTACCTGAATTCCTTCCAAGAAGAAGTTATAAATTTTCCCAAAGTTCAGTTTTCTCAAAACTCTCCTCTCTGATCGTCTAAACTCATCAAGACTATTCATTAGGATTTATTTTAGGATTTTTGTCTCTGTTGGTGATCGGCCATCAATCAGTTATTGAACTTCAGTGATGTGAATGTTCTGGATTATTCTGTTCCCTTACTGCTTTCATGTTCTAAAAACGTTTCTCCTGAAGATAACTCTCTCTGAAATTGTGGTCCACTGTAAAATTCTGAATAATACCTTTTCTTCCTCATTTTTCTATTCTTTACCTCTCGCTCACGCCCTTCAACATTTTTTTTACAGCGAGAAATTAAATATGTGGGAAATTTCATGTGATTGGTTTGGGAAAAGTTTTACTGACTACCGCTCGAAAGATACATGAAGAAGTTTTTTAGTTTCCCCTTCCCTGTTCGTAGTGTTTTTAGAGTTTTTATTGCTGTTTTAGCGTAACTAACGTTTCCTTGAATTCTCCAGACCCCCTAAGAAATCTCTTCTTCCAATTCTTTCACTTCTACCAATTTTCTTCGTTTTCTATTTCTTGTAGTCTGATATAAATTGAAATAATTACATTAATTTGAATGTAAAAAGATATATCAGCATAGGAATCCAAAAAAGCTCTCTTTTAAATAGTTGCTCACGTTTTACAGTACTATGTGAATTCAGTTTGAATTCAGTCTACGGATCAATTTGTATCTGGACCATCTACTATAGTCATATATATATATATATATATATCCTTTTTTATTACTTATTAATATGTTTTTATTACGTATTATTATGTTGTTGATATACTATTCTTTTCATATTATTATATATTATTTTTTGAATTATATTATCTTTATATTACTTACATTCTATTATTCATTATTATTGCATTATTTATTATTACTGTTATTTTTATATTACCATTTTATATTATTTTTTATTTCCTGAAGTACTTTCCTTCTGCTAAAGAGATTGGGAGGGATCTCATCATAGCAATTTGTTATCGGCGTAATCTCACAGCGTTCAGACTTGTTCGCGGCGACCGTAACCTGTTTTCGGTTACGAACGGAGAGCACTTTTCAGCGATTCCTGGTACTAGAATCTCTCTGTTTATCTCTGGCTGCTTATATCTGGATTTTTATCCTTAAAATATAGCTCTCGCTGCTGCTGAGAAGAAAAAGAAACCTTTTCACTCTTTTCTTTTGTACATGATACGATGTACGTACATGTACGTGAACATGAGGTTTCAGGCACTTTAAGAGTCACAGGAACATTTCGATGAGAGGAGAAGACGAGACGCGAGGCCCATCTACGTTTCCCATGAAATATTTAAATTTCGAAGTACAATTCTTTCCAGAGGAGGGGGAAGGGAGGGGGATGTAGCGCATCCGATACGAGTCTGTGTATCTGCGCGATCGATGGAAAGTTCGAAACCGTTCTTACGCCAAGGCTTTCATCCCTACGGTATCGACAAACACTAGCCAGACTTGTCTGGGAGGATAAAAACCCTCACCTGACACATCGGCTGGCCCTCGCAAGTCATTGTATGGGCCAGCGCGCATTCCAGAATCTCAACGACCACGAATTCCGGTAAAAAACGCGCTGGCGAATCCTAAGTAGATTGACAGGCCAGTGACTTTATCCTTTATAATTCTTTTCAATGTTTACACTTAAGTTTAACATTATAACTAGGAGTTCTCCATTCAATCCGAACTCTATCAGGGTCCCACCTCTGCACATCAGTTAGGGGTGTTCTATGTGGTTGCTGTTATTGTAATTGCCACAGAGAAATCTTCTTTTTTTCTTTGTTATCGATAGGTTTTTTTTACACTTTTCCAGAAAATAATCTGTAGTGGCTCAAAGCGTAATAAATTTCATTCTGCTATCGTTTTTCGGTTGGTACTCCTTTTTTTTCAAACAATCGTTTCATTAATCTCGAATTCGTGATCATTTATTCTATATTCTATCTGTTATAATATTTTATTTTTATTTTATTCTTATTTTATTCTTATTTTATTCTTTTATTTTTTCTTTATTCTTTTATTCAAAAAAAAATCCACCTGGGTTCTCGACTACATTCTCCATAATACTTCAGTTACATGACGTCTAAGCGTTTGACGACAGAATTTTTGTCATAAGGACAGGTTGTGCTGTCGGTTGCCAGTGCCAGTGTTACAGTCAGTGATCGCAGCCCCGAGGGGAACGAACAATGAACGCTTGGGAAGGTAAGAAGAAGAAACTGGAGAGGTGCGTATCGGTACCTGAACACTGTAAACAGCCCCGCAGTGCGGTTACCGTTGTGCTGCAAATCGTAAGCGAGTTGTACGAGGCCCAGCACTACCGTCGCATCGCTACACCTATTTCCACTAAGTGCGCATCGTTTGTTGTCAGGAGGATTTCTCGAGGAGGATTTTTTCTTCTCATTCAATTTTCAGAACTATTTTTCCTCATTTTTTTCCATTTACATTCATTTCTCTTTCAGAAATATTTTTCTCTCGGCATTTCTCTCCAATTACTCAATTAATTTTCTCACTACTTACTCAACTAATTTTCCTTCTCCACTAAGGTTTCCACCGTTGCCATTTTCTCTTCCTGAAGTTCTTGTTTATGCTTGTTTTCGTTTGTTTTTCGTCGATCATTAACTGCAATAACGACTAAACTTTAACTCTTTTAATTACATATTTATAATAACTTGACTATAATTACTATAATTACTTAATTAATTGTATGAACTGACAGAATTAAATGTTAGTATATAGTGTTGACAGAAATGTTTACAGTAATATGTAATAATATACATATAATATAATAATATAAATAACAATAATATATAATAATATAAATAAGTAAATGACAATGATCTTAAGGCACATTTACTGGACATTGTTCAGCTCCACCACCAAAACTCTGTACCTTGACGACGTTTACGTAAATATCCATGAAGCATTCGATTCTTAGTGAAAAACCCAAAAATGCAAGTAATCTCAAACACCTTTCACAACCTCATTGTTCAGGATTTTCGTAGCACAATAGCTTGGGGGTTTTTCAGTGAATGTTTAGGATTATTAGCTTCTTTATGACTCTCAACAAGCGTAGCGTTGTGTTCATTTCTTTCTCTCTCTTTCTTTCTTTCTTTTTCTTCCTCTTTATTTCATTTATTCTCTATAAAAGATCAAATCTTATTTTTTAACGGAGGAATTTTAATGGTCAAGTTTTGCCGCTCCACTACTTTCTGTTGTTGTTGTTGAAACGCTTAGGTCATGTTCGTCAAATTATTTGAAACTCACGCCTCGTTTCCCTCTTTCAGTCGCAGTTGCAGCGCATCAAATCATGTTTTGTGTTGATAATTGCAGCCGTTAAAGAAGCACTTCTCGTTCCTAATGCTCTAAACTTTTTCGTTAATTGAGAATGGCGTAAAGTAGAGCAGCGTTCTCCTTCCCAACCTCGAACAATAGTGAGCGTTTCAAAAAGTTGTCCGCGATTCAGGTGCACGATTTGTTATTGGAACCAGTTCTTTTTCATAATACCATACATCTAATAACCTTTGAATTATGTCTTTAGCATGTTTTATTCTTATTATTTATATTATATCCTGTACTTGTATATTATTATATTTTGTATTTATGTTTTTCTCGTTACATCACTCCATGTTTACGTTGTAAATTGTTAAAGAGTAATTTGATTTAATCTTTGAATCTCTGCACATTAGTTGGAGTCTGGTTCGATTGATTGATTGGGTAGCTAAGCTACGATCATTTTCAATCGATTTCAAGCCATACCCCCATGGATAACCGTGCAGTTTGGTCCGGATTTTGTAAATAGACCATGATATTGATCACAGCGATTTCGCACAGATACATAAATACGTATGCATGAAATAAATCTGTTATTTTCGACATTTTATGCGAATTTTGCTCTTAAGCAGGAAAAATTAGCCTCAAATACTCGAAAAAAAACTCGTCGAACCTCTATTATGTGCACGATGGTTGCGATTTGCCATTCGGCGATAATTAGCAATAAAGATGCGCGTCGCGATGACGACGGGCTGTGAAGGACGGAATGGTGGAGAACATTCGGGGTTATCTGATTGTTAAACATTGCAAAAGTTCTAGTGCAGCTGCAAAAATTCCGGTGTATAAGTGCTGGGAAGATTCCAGCAGCGGCGTCATGTCCTTCGGAAAAGAACGGATCACGATGCAAGTCTGCAGCATTTCCCAACGTCCCACTTCGATATACGTTCGCGAATATTTTTTTCTCACACAGTTTTTCCGAGTAATTGATCTTTGTGGTAGACAAAGAAGCAGCCGAAGATCCCAAATATTAATTTAAAAGCTGTGCAGCTAAGTATGAACTCGTTGCCCATTGAATTCTACATTTTGGTTTAATTCCACAACAGCCTCAAATTTCATCTTTTTCCCTCTAATATGGTTTGTAATTATTTTCTATCGAAAATTTTGTATTTCATGAAGATTAAAGCGGAAATTTTGCGGATTCGTAACATTTTTTATGGCAGGAAATTGCAGGAAAAATGCCGAGTTCGTTTGTTGAATAATTTCTGGAAAATCTCGAAAAAGATGGCACCACAGGAATAAACAAAATTGTGAAGAGAACTGATATCAGAACTCGTCTTAATTCTTGAAGAAATTTGATTCTTTTGAAAATATTCAGTAGAGAAGGAATTTTGTTCAAAATGAAAGAAATCTGTTGTTTGTTGAACAATTTTGCTGGTATGCTTCTATTGCTTCATGGTTCCTTTTATCTGATTTATTTCATTTTTTTTTTTTTCAATCTATTTGAAACTCCTGTAATAAAAGAAAATTCACTTTCACTTATTGTAGCAGTGATTCATTAAGAATGAAAATTTCATGGAGTGATTGCTTCTCAAAGGATATTGCTTGGAATATGGTGTTGAAAAGGATTTGGCTGTGAAAATGCGGAATTTTGTAAAAAGAGAGAAATGTGTAGAAAAAATTAAATTACAGTAACAGACCTTCAAAAGCAACCAATGCCGGTTTGCCATAACCGCCGTGATCCACTATGAATTTGAAGGAAATAGAGGGGTGAGCTGCAATAGATGTGGCAATTTTTCTTCGTTTAAAAAAAATCCAGCTAAAAGTGAAAGCATTTACACTAATATCCACTTTTTTAAAAAAAACAAAAACATATATTTTCATATGATTCGTACAATCTTTGTAGAAATAAATAATTTTACATAGGGTATGTATGGTCCCGTATAAAAGTTTGATTGGTACTATTACTGTCCAAACATGACTATTTTTTCCATAACAGAATAATTGAAACAAACAAATCATTTCTATCGTTTACACATCAAAAGGATCCGATTAACTCATCGCAACGTTTTAGAAACTTGTTTTGTTGCGAGGTGTTTTGTTTTTCCCGGAATAAGTTCCTCAGTTAGGTTTGAAGAAAGTCGAATAAACGCCGATTGCTGGAGCAGCCAAGGATCTATTTTTGCCAGTGTTGAACTTGTATAAGAGCGTTGGCTATTTTCTTTGGTTGAACAAATAGTCGAAAAGACAAGAAATGGCTAAGATCAATATTATGTGCCGCTTTAGCAGAGTTTTTCTTAATTGTTCCAATGAAAAAATCCCAAAAAATCTGAAGTTAGGGATAATTTTGAAAGTTTTTGCGCAGTTTTCGAGTTGCAATTTGTTTGCAACCAGCAAGAGAAATCTTCTCTACTATAGTGGGCTTTATATAATCGATGTCACTAATTCTGGTCGATTTCCACGGATTTCCGTTGGTCTAAAGAGGTATTCAGCCTCTGTCGATTATATCGATTGCAAGTAAGTATCGTTTTCCAGGATTCGAACAAGTAGCAGCGTAATATTCATAGGAATTCGTTGATTCGACGCTTCCGGAAGTCAGCCTAATTGTGACGAAGTTAGATCCAAGCCAGTTCTATAATAACAGGCCATCGAATTGCTATTAGCGGGAGTTTTTGGCAAATTCCACTTCACCACGATTGATGTGGCGGATCTTCTTGACTAGCTCGATTTTACATAGCCTCAACGATTGTTCCGCAATTCGTTGCGTTGCGACCTTGCACTTCACATTCACAATAGAAAATCACAAGATTACGATCGTAAATTGAAGAACCTCTCGTCTTAATTATATTTTTCAAGGACAAGTAGCGTTCGTACGCAACACGAACGCTGTTAGAAAAAAAGCTGTTCTGGAACAGTTGAAATTGCGTGAAAAACGTTACGAGAACAACATTGTGACTGTTGAGATTTTGGAAAGAAAGCGGAAATAATCCTGGAAAACTCGGGAGAAAAGCCGTGAAGGCAGCTGTAAGACACCCGGATGATGGGAAAATTAAGGTAGACTGGTTGTGAAGCCTCGCTAGTTTCTGAGGAAGGTCCCACACGTGGGACCTCCTTTAGGAAAGAGCATATTTTCTTTCAATATACAAAACAAAAAACCAACGGAAGCTCTGACTAGAGAACCTAGAACAGAACTCCTTCAAAAGAATCGATGGGAATTGCTGGAAACTTTGAATTTTATCAAAATTCTTGAAAATTGCGAAAGCACAAAGTATTCGCTTAATTCAAGAGCAGTTAAACATTTCTTTCCATACAACTTATAAAAATTACGTATATCCCGAAAATATTTCCGAAACTGCTTGGAATCTTTTAAAAAATAACTAAATTTCCTCAAATTTGATACAAAAACGGATTTAAATAAGTAAGTAAATAGCCTATGACAGTACGAGCTCAACAGATACTTAGAATTTCTGTAATTACAGTACCAAATAGCGCATGGATCAGATGTCGGAAGTGAAAACAACAGGTCGTTGTGTCATTCAGCAGGGTTGTTCATTCCCAAAATAAAGTGAAAACTTGTTTCGCCTATGGTTACAGTATGGTATTCATTTCTTCTGGTTTTCCTCTTTTTTTTGCAATATATTAGCAGGAGAAGAGTGACGACCACCTTGAATATCTTCAATTATTTAAATGTAACTATATTTGAAAAAAAAAACCAAGAACTGCTCTTGAAATTTATTTGAACACGTAGAAAAATAAGTTGCATTTGTTGAAACAGCATTATAAATCACATTAAACTCACTTCAGTTGTTAATTTCTACTAGTAATTTCTCGAAAGAGTATTTTTTTCATTATTTGAGCTTATTTCAGAACTTTCTGGAATACTTTACTTGTTCAGAACGGAACGGAAATGTACCGCATATTCATCTTACCATCCACAAAAAATTTCTCTTACGCTGTAAATACTTGGACTATTAAAATTATTAAATATATCAGTAAAATATATTATTAAATTATTTATTATTATTATTTAAAATTATTGAGTATATCAGTAAAATTTATTATTTATTTATTTGCACATTTAAAACTGCAGAAAAATTCTTGTTATCCTAGTTCCATAGTTGTTTCCGTTCATTTTTTTTTCAAATTTTTCCAATCGCTCACCGCTACTTCGTTCACTGCACGCCTCATTGAATTCGAATTATGGTCAACGGCCAAATTTTCGCGCTCCTCATAGAGGAAAATGTAAAATATGCGCTGACAACTCGTCCGAAATCAACGTGAGAAGTCCGGTGAAGATCTCAGATTAAGGCGGCGGTGCCGAAACCAGTCATTTCTCCATTTCGACCAATCGCTTATCGTGGTGTGACCGCGTCGTACGTAATCTGCTGTGATTTGTGCTGCGTGCAATTACGTACTTCCTTCATTGCATCACTCTTTTATGTCCATCGTTGGTTGATTGAATAATTGAGGAAAATAGTTGACAGAACCAGTGAAAAGAATTGACATAAGTTCTTCTCGCTGGTTCTGTCAAATATTTTTTTCCAGGATTTTCCTCCGATTTGATTTAAGTGAAAGACTTATCTGAATTGTTTTCAACACGGAAGTTATTACTCTTAGATTAGCAGTTTAATGAGTAATATTCAAAAAGGGCCTCACGTTGAAAGTGAAGATAATCAGAACGAAACTACACAATTGTAATCAAGTATAGCATATAACTACAGCTATATAAAGGATAAAGTGTCTGACGTTAGTGTCAATCCGCTTGGAACCTCAAATCACCTTCACTCACTCACTGGAAGGCTTGTGAGCACGAGGCACGGATTCGAACCTCTGATCGATCGTACAGGAAGCGGAACCTCTAACCAAAAGAACCACTACACCCGCCCTAGATTTACATAACACATTAATATTCGAGGTGGGACCACCCTATCAAACCGCAGCGAAGAATGGTGCTAGCAGGGTTCCTCCTTCGATCCTAATCGCTACGCTCCCTCGCACCACTTCGAGCGTAGCCGCGTACGCAACTGCATCGTCTTGACCCTACTCTAAACCGTGACCACTCATAATCTTCGAGTTATTATTTGATTACTGTAGTTTACGAGATCCGCAGTAGCGATGGCTACAAGGCAGCTGCGTTTCAGAAGTACAGCTTTGTCTTCCGTTTCAAAAGATTTGCGGAAAATGTAGTTGTAAAGAAGGATGAGGAGGTAGGCACTCAGTGGCGCCCTTATTTCTGGAAGCTCTATCTTCTTTTTTTTCTCCTAGTAATTTTAGCTTAGATGTCATAGATCCTCCAGAACTAACGCTTAGGTCTTAGGACCCCGACAGACCTAGCTACTTACTTCCAGAATTAAGAGTGCCCCCCACACTTCCAACTACATTTTACTCAAGATTTGCTTGTTTCGTTTCGTTTCTTTCTTTTTTTCGGAAGAAAAAGATCGGTAATTGTCCACTTGCCACGCAATTTTGCACAATTTAGCAAGCCAGCGATGCATGTGCATTGTATTTGCACCGGATGCAAGTAAGTGCAAAAGCATGTGGATAAATATGCATGATATCTTTTGGTTCACTGCTCAGCCATGGTTCAGGTTCTTTTCACTGTTTTTCTTGCAAAATTCATGAATTTAAAAAATTCGAAGCAAAATTTGAATTAGCAAAATTCACGCTGACGACTCTGTTCACCAAACGGTAACGGTAACGTTATTCTAAGAGTAGCCACGTAGCCACTTCATTTGGCTACTGTTAATGGTTTTTTTTTTTGAGAGGATCGCAAGGGAGGGGATGGGAATTGTTTTCTACTCTTCCTCCACTTCTCTTAGTACTGTACCTGCTCTTGATATATCGTCCATTTTTTTCGTGTCCGCCTCAGTTACCGATCGTCTCTGGATCTAGGTAATTCCAGGAGATAGATTTTATCTTCGCACCCCAACAATACTTGCTAAAGTACAATCATCAAAATTTAAGTAGTGCCCTATTTCAATATTGTCAATGGAGCGCGTTATCTGATGAGGGCTTTGTGCTCTTTCTTCCGATATATTCTTTTAACAATGGAATGAATCACTAGGTTCAATATTTCATGCCATTTTCATGAACCCCCATGTTGTCTGTCCCTTCCACTATCTTCTTAGGCTACCTTCCAGAAAATCCATGATTTTGTTAACAGAGCACAGAATTCTTCTTGCTTCCTGTAGCTTAACCACAAAGTCATACGGATTTTTGTTAAGGACACCTGAACTCAGTGAAACTTCTAGGTCTCCACGGATATGTGTCATCTATTTTAAGACCTCATTACGAGAGCGCCACAGTGTAATTGGGGCACGTTAACACAGTTGAGAATCCTCAAAGTCAATATTTTTTTTACTCATCATGAAGAAATCGTGGAAAAATGTGTTTATTTGCTTTCATGAACGTATGACCTGCTTTTGTTTAGTGCCTGGTGCCGCCAACAGAATGGATGTTAACGTATTTATCCGGCGAAGCATAACTTAAAGAAAATGTTCATGATGTTCGTGACCTCCGTTCTTCAGTCTCTTTGTCCTTTGTACCATTATCGGCGATACTACTAAGACGCATTTTTTCCCCGCTGATCACAATAGTTGCAAATGTCGCGAGGTCAAGCAATCGCGCAAGCGTTCTAGTTCGAAGAACCAGTTTGGACTCTAATGGTGACATCACGATTTTGTTGGGGGTTGACGTTTTTCACAAGCGGGTCGCTGAATTTTGTTGATTTTAGAGGATTTTGGAAAAACACTGCTTTTTTTCCGCGGCATAAAACGAGCCCCGGCCTTTTGATAAGCTAAGATATTTGACACTCGATCGATACAAGTCCCTGACACATTTCCTCTTCCTTTCGCCATTGCTACCATCTCACTCCGAGTTGACCTCTGTGACCCTGGATTTCGTAGCCTAATGATTTCTTTCTATCTTAAAAGTGCCACTTTTGGAGTGTCGATAACATCATTAAATTCCGTTAGAAATTTGATTCGCACCACTTTTCATTTTTACCAATATTTCCTCATCATTTTTGTTTCAAATCAAACCTATAGCTGCAGGTATCTGATCATCGCTGATCAGTGCAGCATTCGCGTAAGACTCAGAAAATAGGCGACACCATTTGACTTCTCTTTCTCTCTCTATTTTTTTTTCTTTTTTGGAAAAAATGGCATTCAATTTAACATATAGTCGCGTCAAAACGATATGAAGCTCGGTGCAGCCGTGTGCGTTGCGAAGCGGCGCGGTAAAGCTAGCAGCTTTGATCCGGGTGGGACCATCGCGGACTGCAGCGATGAGTGCTGCTAGCAAGGGTCCCCTTGATTCTAACCGCTACGCTCCACCGCGCCGCTTCGAGCGCAACAGCTTACGCAACTGGGCCATGCTTCATGTTGTTTTAATAACACTATGCCAGACTTGTCAGCGAAGATTTTGAACTGAAATAGAATTTGAGAAGAGTTGCTGCATCCGAGAGGGGGATTGATTAACGCCAAGCGCTTTGTCTTTTCTATTCTTTTTATATACAAATGTCATTAGACTTTGAGAAGTAGTTGGTACGTTTTCGTTATTATATCTGAACTCGTGCAAACTAGTAATTTTGGAGGGGAAAATAGTGGTACGAGGGATAGAATGTAGTTGGGTGGTTGGAGTGGGGGAGCACTCAGAGGCGCCCTTATTTCTCGAGGTAAATAACTGAATCAGTCGGGGCCCTAAGGCCTAAGCATTAGTCTTAGAGGATCTACGACATGTAAACTAAAGTTACTAAGAGAAAAAGTAAGATAGAAGAAAGAAAGAACGAGAAATAAAGGCGCCACTGAATGTCGCGCCCCTACTACATTTATCCACGGGACCAGTCCTGGAATTAACGTTTTCATTAGGCAAAGATTTCCTTAAAGATTATGTATTCATTCGTAATGTATGTATTCATTCGTAATGGGGTTTTAATTTTACTACTGAATTATTGGACCTAATCAAGAATCTTAAGCGAAAACTCTACTCATTTCTAAAAAAAAAATTAGTTAGTAATAACGAAATGGAACGTAACCGGCCCACGTAGGACACATAACGTGCATTTAAGACTGCTGTAATTTCTTAATTCATTAGCGAAAACCTCAGCGAGAAGAAGTGCTTATCAGGCGAAGCGAGACCTAACAAGCTATGACCGCATTCGGCGAATTTGGACGATTTAAGATTGATCCTTCACTGAAATGTGCGTTTTTTCCTTGGTGAATCTGATCATTTGTACTTGTTTTACCATTTATACTAGTGTTTTTGTGTGTCGGATAGCAATCCCTTTCTTTCCCACTTTTCCTGACTTCGTTCCTTATTTATTGCAGCTTGTGTGCAGGTTCAAGTCACTCTTCCAAGGTCGCCTGAATGGCCACAATCTCTTTGGGACCGCCCATCCACTTGTTCGGTCAAGTACATTCCCAGAGTGGTTGTGTTTTCAGTGCATAGTGTTTTGTTGTCTTGTCGCCGATGTCCCGCTGTTTTTTTTTTCCCCTGAAATTTGGTTTTGTGCTCGTGTGGATATCGTGGAGGTGACCAGCGGGTCGCAGAGTTGAGCCTCAGAATCAGTGTGGAATGATGCTAGGACGTGCTTCTAGCTGATACCTACAAAACGTGACCGCTGAAAAATCGTCACATTCACTATGCAGCGTTACCTTGCTAATATAATTGAAGCAGGGTGTTCGAGTTAGGACCGCACTTAAAGGCATCACCCAGATTCGTGGGAAGACACCTTTAAATGTGACATTTTGCGTTTTTGTGCCTCACAAAACGCAGACGACGTGACTTTACCAAATTTTACCCAAATTCAGTCCTCTTTACGAATACGCTATTTGTTCATTAGTCATTATTTACGAATTAGTTATTTATGTTCATTATTACGAATTCGCTATTTTTACATCCAGCCACTTACGATTTTTACGGGATTTCTACATTCAGGCATTTACGATGTACCTAGATGACCCCAATCACAGCGTTCACTTGAAGCAGCTGTCACTCAGGAATGCACTAATCACCTAAAGCACACTAACCTAAAATTTCTCCTAGCCAGAAATTTTCCACCGACCGTGTATTTTCTTACTGTGGATTTCAAACAAGGGAAAATTTAGGGATCCTTCCAGGCGCGTCGGGACCGCTCTCCTCCCCCTGCCCCTCCTCTTCGGAAAAAAATTGAATATTGGCAGGTGATCTTGAACAACAGCGGAAATAAGCGGATTGCAATCAATTTCAAAGAATTACAGTACAAGTTGTTGGTTATTCCCTACAGTCCTCCTTATAGTGTCCAGACTCGTTTAAGGACCTATTGTCATCTTTTTTTGTTTTGAATTCTAGTTAATCTTGACGATAAAAGCTCTTTTTTCCCTTATTCCATCAATTGCTGCTTCATTTAATATTTATGCATTCCCATACACTAATAGGCGTATTTAGCGCTGTGATGAAGAGAATTTTTAAAAATATATGAATAAAAACACTTGACTTGATACATTGGGTGCCACAAATCTTCTTGATGTCACTTTATCTTCAAAACTCAACTAATTAGTTGTTTACTATCACAAGTTGTTCTTTATGTGCTATGTTTAGTCGACCATAACGGAGATCATTGTGGTGTTGTAAATAAATAAATAACGCCTATAGTCCCTGGTGTCGCATTCATTCAGTATCTAATGCGTAAGAATCTGGTTTTAATTCATGGGAATTCCTATCGCGCCTCGTGCATCGGCATTCCACAAATGTGCGTGATTTGTCCCCCGTCGTACCGGACATAGAATACAGGAACTCTCCTCAGACTTGATAACTTGACAGCACCCTATCGTCTTCTTGACCTTTCCTGCATCAATACGATCAATCATTTGCCGATGTTTTCGTCTTCGGCATCACCGCCCTGTTCTCCTGAAAGGAAGTGATGATACCATTGCTTCCACGATCTTACATCGTCATCATGTTGTCGTCAATTTGTCTGTCTACATTCCTATCTTTTCTCCAATAGCTATTCCGAATGTAGAAAGGTCGTTTCGTAAACTTTAATGAGACTGGGATTATGTGCGTTTCGACGTTCTTCTCCGGGAAGAAGAAAACACATTTATTAGTACCATGTTCAAGTTGAAGTCACTGATGAGGACTTGACGAAAGTGAATGCTTCTGGGCAGGACCCATCAGGGTACAATGCATCATAACTCTCCGTTGTGGTGCGTCTGCGAGCTTTCGAGGGGTACCTCTTCAAAGCTATGTGGCATCGTATTCTTCTTCTTTTGTTGAATTGAATGTTCAATTCTTTCTAGAACTTGTACTAATGATTGATAAGGTCAGAGAAATCCAGTATTGACAGCAATGTGAGCATCTACTTCGGGAGTCTGTTGTTGTAGATTAGATTGTTAATTAATTACTGAAATTAATTGACGTTCTGCAATTAATTAGTTAATCATTGTAGATATTCCATTGATATACGGAATATTGATGCAGTATTGACAACAGTGTAAGAATCCACACGGAAATGTGCTGTGCAGTTAATTATTGTAAAGATTCCACTGATATACGTTACGATTGATGTTATTTAGGTGGTTAGTTGTTAAGGAGAGGTTAGGATACGTGGGTAGGTCCCGGCGCAAACTCAGCTTAACTCGAATTGTTTGACTTTCTTTGTTTTGTCTTCAAAAGATGAAGCGGAGCGTGAATTACCGTCTCGCTGTCTTCTTTCACCTCAATTGTGGATTGCATAGTTCTTTTTTGATGGAGAATTAGTAGAGAACACGCCACACGATTTCAGCATAGAATCCTCATTCACTTAACCTTGCATTTAGAAATAAACTACGAGCAGTCCCGTTTAGTTTCACGAGAACAGATTCCTTTTCTTTTTGAATCCTGATATTGTGTTTTCTATTTGTCTACTCCTACTGTCTTTTCCTCTTCTTTTTCAATGTTCAATTCGAATCCTATACATTTTTTTTTATATTTAGTTATTCCTGCTCATGCTATGCTTCCCCCTTTATGTATGTATGTATCTTTCACTGCCCGAATGGATTAATCCTCAAGAAGGAGCAGCCAGAAACGAACGAACAAAGAGGAAATATGGATTAATCCTCAAGAAGAAACAAAGATGCGCTCGTCAAATGACTCCCATATAACCACGCCATTGATCCTGTGATCCCCAATACGTTCGCCGTTTGATCCATCAGATTGATTCATCCCAAATTCGATTGCTGATCTTTAATTCTTTAATTAGAACATTGTAAACATGTTTTGTAATATTACAACGGAAGATAGGCCAAAATTCAGAGTGTAATCAGATTAGTAGGTTAGCTTTATGTATTAATTTGAAAAATTCCTTATTAATAAATGAATTTTGCCATCGTTTCGTGCAAAATGCACAAGTTTCAGAGTAAGTAATCCTAAAAAAATTGATTCTATTCCTTCGAGATTTCCTCCTTTCTTTTTTATCTGCGAGTTTCCTTTATTTGCAAGTATTTCTAATTGTTGAAGCTCTAACTTTCCTCGACTAGTCGCATTTTGAACTCAAGATGGTGTCGCGATTGGCACTAAAACTCGATCAGAACAAGCTGATGACCTCAAAAAACAACTTGAGTGGAGCAAAATTAAATTGTATTGTTATATTTCTGGTTGTCTACATTACTGGACATTGAACACACAATTTAATTCCTAGAACTCTTCGACTATCTTACTCGTTCCACTAGTTTTTATTCCCAGAACGTTTCTAGTCCTTAAATGTGCGGTTTAGCTGCTGAGTAACTAATTCGCGAGTATCTTTTTTTTCAAGATTATTGGTCATTTTATTGGGCTTTTTCAAATTTGCGTACATCATAGGCCTATCAATTATTTTGTGTTAGATTCCTTGAACGTTGTTTGTTCTCTCGTTGTGCGTATTCTCTCTGTTCCAGACGGTTGGTTTGTTTTCGAGTATTTCGATGTGTTCAGTTCGTCCGTTAGCGTAACTGCACTGCTTTTTTTTGTTCCTCTTTTTTTCAACCACTATTGATCTTTTTTCAGGTATGGTATCCATGAAAAAAGAACTAACACCTCGATGGCGATTATATGCTATTGGTCTACTATTACTAGGTGCAGTGCTCGCTCTATTTGGAATGGTGATGCATTTGTTGTTCATCCCAATGATCGTTAATGATAATATACGAGAAGTAAGTTTTGTAGAAACATCTTCATATAAAATGCATGTTTCGTGTTTTCTTTTCATCAGATTTTTTTTTTCGTGAAAAAATGAAGGAACGTTAGATGTTGCTCTCCTACAGTTTTCCTTTTTGTATTGGTTCAAAATCACGGATTACGGGCATGTGTATAAAGTATGGAGGCATTACATTCTAATCGGACCAAGTTTTTTTTCTTTCTTTATTTTTTTGCTGTAAGTTCGAACAGAAAAAAGAAATATTCATTATCTGTTAATGTTTCACCTACTGATTTCGGTCGTATTTTGTTGACACAATGTTTTTGTTTGGTTTAGTAAGCTGACTTGTGTGATTTCTAGAAGATGCATTAAAGAGAAGGTATTTAGAAGTAGACGCTGTAACTAACTCTTAATTGCACAACTTGGAGAAAATTTGAGCTTTAGACAGTGGCAACGGAATCATGGACATCGAAATGCTTTGCAATTTTTGTTGTATGCAAGGATAAACAGAATCATTTGAGCTCGAAAATTTCCAAGATTAAAAGAAGAATTCAAACTATCTGAATGAACGTTTTATGTGATAATTTAGATTCTTTCTTTTTATTTTTTTATTTTTATTTTTGGTTTTTGGCGTTAGACCTGGAGTTAATGTTACCGAAGAAGCGATTTTTCTATCGCTAAGGTTTAATTTAATATACTTTGGTGTACTGAGATTCACGGAAGCTCTAGAATTGTGTATTCTTCCTGATTCTAAGCATAGGTTGAAAAAAGCAGGGAAATCTCCAGGTTGCTCTAAACTGCCATCAGGGTATTTGTTCTTCGTTGTTCGATGATGCACGTGCGTATCGTTCGACTACGTGCACAGTTTTGTTCGTTCTAATTGGTTGTAGGTTTTTCTGTCCACGTTCGTAATCAGAAAATGTGTTTACTCCTGTTCGTTCTCGAAAAAATATTTCTCCACCTATGACTGAGCGTAATACTCACGTAGCTTGAAATTGAATCCATTTTTTCCAGCATTTTCCTTTGATTCTTTTCCCCTCCGTTTGGTTGCTCCGGGATTCTTTTATTTAGTGGACCTCGAAGGAGAGTAGAGCGCTTGGTCTTGCTTTATTTCTATTGATTTATCCATTTTTGCTATTCTCGCATTGGGCGCCAGATTCAGTCCTCCGTAGCCGTGGGTCCCACTGCGTTGCAAACACTTGTACAGTTGCTAGTTCGAATTCGTTTTGAGCCGACATTCCCCTAATTTATTATCAGTTAGAGCCGTTATCCATGTCCTTATAGCGTATCCATTATCGTCATTATCTAGAAGAAAATTATATGGATCTTTGTTGGGTTTTTTCGAGAATTTATTTCCAGTTACAGTTCAAGTTTGCTCACCTTTATCAGCGAATATTACTTTTATGTGGAAATATCATGAAACATATAGGACCTTAAGCATTTAGATGTTAGTACTGCAGTTTTCCTCACAAATTTTCACTGCTTTTTGAGATGTTATTACGGTTTTGACTAATTTTGTAACGATATTCTTACAAATTGCACAACCCTGTTCGACTGAAGACATCCGAAAATGGAAACGAAATATCATCTGAATTTGAGAGTCTTTTTGTTTATCATAAGTGGTTGGTATTTGAATTTGCAAATCAAGGAAAGAAAACAATAACGAGGTTTTTTGTTTGGTATAACTCGTTGTTGTTGTCTGTCTAATTTCAAATATGTTCAAACAATTTCTTCGTTCGTCTGAAGGGGGTTTCACCTGTCACTAATATCAAAGATGATAAAGTTCAACACAACAGGAAGTAGTGGGGACTGAGTCATTTAGTCTTTGAGGTTTTTTCTTCTCTTCGCGATGTACGTGACATAGGTAATAGATGAGTACTTACCAACGATGCCAAGTGACTAGTTTTGCGATATAAAACCACCAGCATATAGTAGTGTAAAAAGGACAGGAAGCACGGTGCAGTTGCGTAAGCGGCTACGCTATGCTGAGCGGCTAAGCGGTGCGGCGGAGCGTGGCGGTTAAAATCGTGGTGGGACCTCCTGCGAGAAATGGTGTCAGCTACGCTGGCTGTCAGCCGATTACGCGTTTTGACTCTACTATATTCACGAATGGTACATAGAAACATTTCGACTTCACTTTTTTACTTTTCATTTTCGTCTGGATCTATACTACTGAACCAGAAAGCGATTAGTAACTAATGAAATACTACAATTTTTTAAATATCAAAAAACTTCATTTCTTCCACATTCCGTTTCTAGGGTGAGATGCACGTAAGCGCCATGTATGTAATTTCTGATTAATGTTGTGTTTATCGTGTTGTTTGTCAGCAAAATGGTTGTTGTGGCTCCAAGAATTTGTGTTTGAATGACGTTGCCAATGTTAAATATTTGTTGCATTTCCGTTACACTTTTCGATTCAACTCTTGAACTGGATTATGACAGCGGTACGCATTGCTGGGTATACTCGCGAGTTTACTCTTTGCCACGAGAAATCTCCACGATTTCAGAGTTTTGCCAATAATTCAGCGTTCCTCTAGTTACCGTAGCTGGCGAGAACTGCACTGAACAAAAGCGTGTTTTCTGGCTTGTTTGTAGTTGATTTGAAAATAAGATGAAAAAGATCTAAAGCCTCACGTTTTTTATTTCCTCAATCACATCAAAATATTCAGGGGTGTGCATGAACCTGCTAGCTCTTATAAAATCTAAGTCTTTGTAGGCTGTAGCGAAAGCACCTGGTCTTACCTCATTTTCAACTCCAATTTTCTCTCAAATTTCAAGTTTATGCAGAACGCACGATAACGGATCAACAAAAGGGCGAAACGATATTAATCAGAATCTGGTTATTGCGGGTCCCTCCATGAAGTTTAACCCGCATTAACCAGAATCTGATTGATATCGTTTCGCACATTTGTTGACTCGTTACCGCGGGTTCTGCATAAACTAAAAATCTGAGAGAAGTTGAAACTAGTGCTGGTTGTCGAAGTATGAGAGCAATAGCGCTTTTATTAGAAGCGTTTTCACTTCCCTCGTCATCTCTTTGTCGTTAGCAAGGTGGATTTGTTTCGTCTTTAGCGCGATTTGCAATTCCCGCTTAGCCATCAACCGAAGCCAGCTGCAGTGTTTTTTCCATCTTTTTTTTTGGTGTTGGAGATCGTTATTTACTTTTTCTTCGCCAAAATACGGTAATACTTTTTCTGAGGGAAGTGCTGTTTTTCCGCCATCAGCTGAGGTCAATTCGCTTTATTCTCGTCGATTTCGGCATTAAAATACGCATTGTCGGCGATTATGCGACTGCCGAGCGAGGCCTATTCAAAAGCAACCTGTTCGTCTGACACTGGAAGGTGTTATGGTTGAATATCTCCTCTCTGGAAAGTGGAGCTGTACGGGGGTGGGGGAGCGAAAAACAGGATTTCGCATGGAATTCCTCGAAAATTTGTGCTGTTCTTGTGATCTCGTCGGTGCCTTTGTATCCGAAATGTTAGAAAAAGTCAAATTAATCAGCCAAAAGATGTGTCAGCGACGTTTTTGCTTTCCATTAGTGTTTAACTCAGGGGAACTGTAAAACTGGAAATACGTAATGGTTACTGTAAATAATTACTGTTACTGATCTGTAGATGTCAAATCTGTAGTAGGTCTGTAGGTCCTTTCCATGAGATTATTAGAAAGTATTTGTTCTTGATTAAAGCTTAGATTACTTAATTTTGAAGTATCCAGGTATTCTGGACCGGAATTTATTTTCAGAGATTCTTCTTTCGTTTAGGAAGAACTTATTACAACATTAAGATCCTTCCTCAATTATCCGCGATGCGACAGTAGCAGTTTTCCCACGTTTTTCATAGTGATGCATCGAAAATGTTTCTAGGAATTGGTCAACTTGTGAACATTTTCCCACTGTTCAACTGCTTCTCAAACAAAAATTGTTACGTTACCATGAATAAAAATAAGAAGTTAAGAATAAGATAACGTAATAATGATAAGAAATAAGACCACGATTAAGACCGTTTAAAAATTTAAAAATCTGACTTCTGGAAGAATATGGCTATTTTCTTCTTTCAGCCGGATAAGATCAAATGAGAATATTTGATGATGCATTTTGAAGTTGTTTTTTAGACGTTCGAAGTATTTTCTTCCGAATGTTCGAGAGGATGTACAGTAACCGATTACCGCTTTTGATTGTGCTTTTAATTTGCATTATCCTGGGACTGTTTTTTGTTGTTCTTTGTGAAGTAATGATGAAAACTGGTAGTTTGAGTAGGGAACGTCGGCAAAAACACTTCAAACGCAATGACTTTTGTCGACAAAACTTGCTATTGCTGAACTTATTAATCACTGCCGTCTGGTTAAGTGTCCGATATTCATTTGAAAACATTTTCTTTCGAAAACAATGACATCACCGTGTATGTCTGTAAATAATATAATATACGCAATTCAACGGTCTGAATATGTGTGAAAGAGAAAGGTGTCAAAGATTATTTGGGTTTTTTTTTGTTTTTTTTTGTGTACTAGATGGATGTGGACAGCCAGATAGGAACTCATTGATGTGATTACCGTAATTTTTGGGCAAAGGGTCGAATTAGCACTGGTATATGATGCTCTAAGATTGCCCGGATTTTATGCGCTTAAGTTCAGGCGCTTCAATTCAATATTTTTCAAATCTGAAGCTGTAGAACATGAATAAAAGTGCAGTAAATATAAGGAAGAATGACTAGAAAAGATCGCACATATAATTTTTATTCAAACATGAGTATTTTAGAATGTTTTGGAATGTTTGGAGTTTGGAGTAATTAGTGTGTTCAGAGTTTGTCGAGAACGGTTAGTTTTCAACAAAAATTCAAGGTGATCACACCAACAGGTCAGAAGCTGAACACTCACTACATTTGCACATTTCAAAAGAATTTGCGATTTTCATTTAACGAACCCATTTTGAAATCCGCAGCTCTTTGTTCGTTCTACGTGATCCATTATGACCCGTTGAGATCGCTAATCTTTTGCGGTGGAGACTGGCTTGATTTTTTTTTTTACATTTTGACATTTTTTGACTTCTTCATTGCAACGCAGGGAGCGGTTCAAAGAAAGAAAAAAGAAAAAATAGACGAAATATGGAGAAATTTGTAAGAAAACCATCTCATTGATTTATTTTATCTATTATATCCTTTATCTCTAGTCTGAGAAACCAAAGATTGATACATGCTAAGATAACTTCTGTGGTCCCATTGTCCGTAAAAGCAAAACGAGTCAAAGGAACAAAGCGGAATAGTAGGTGTTCATGTAAATCCCACCGAGTTAACTACAAATTACGGTGGTCCCGATTCACTCTTCCTGGCTTTGATTCCAAGTGAGGATGTACAAGCGTACTGCCTTTAAATAGTTGAACTCATTGATTTCGTTTTTTTTTTTTTAATTACTAAAACTTCTTTAAGACGCCCTTAAAATTTTGTAAACTTGACAAATTTCAAAATTAAGCGAACACTGTTGACGTATCTTCGTTTATCTGTCTTCTATCTACCTTCATATGGTTATTTGCAGAATACAAGACTTGTCGAAGGATCAAGAATGATGGAAAGTTGGATGCATCCAGAGTATAAAATTCTTTTTAAAGTAAGTATTTTATTTTGCGATTGGAATTCCAGATGAGGGCATCTCTCAATAATGATTTTTTTTCGGAATTAATGCAATAGGGTGACTCCTGTTCAGATTTATGTACACTCAATCAAAAATCCTGACGAAATCATGGAGGGAGCTATACCGGAGCTGAGCGAGTCTGGTCCGTATACGTTCAATAGGTTTATCACCAACAAGGTGGGCAATAAGTGCTCTTATTTCTCATCATTAATTACAGTGAAAATTTACTGCACATTATTTCCAATAGGTAGTACTTGATGTTTTCGCAAAAATAGACCACATGCTGTGCGATTGATAGGTTGTTCGACTTTTTTTCGTCGGTAACGTTATTCGGGCAAGAAGAGTTTGGGGGTCTCAAAAAGATTAACTCATCTACCTGTGTGGGAATGAACAGAAAGGACACATACATCTACGTTTTCCCTTCCGATAGTTATTGTGATTATTACATATCCTGGATAAGATGTACTCGTTTCTTTTTCGGATCATTATGGGAGTGCTGTAAACAGTGCAGTGCTGCAATTACAACCGCATAATTACATTTTTTTCTCTTTCTCAAAGAGATTTTTTTACGAACTGGCATTATTTCTAATACTTCACATTTTCTAGTGCTTGGTATTTGTTTCTCCATTCGCATAGTTTTTGTCATTAGCACTTAATGATACGTGGAATTATTTTGCTGGTTATTTGCAATGAACAACTTTATAATTTGGTTTGCCTCGTCGTCTCATTTTCTCTTTTTTCTTTTCGATTTTTTTGCGTCCCCAGCTGTATTTCGTCTGTCTTGTTGCCAACATTCCACATAAAAGGTACACAAACATAGGTGCGATAGGGAGGAGAGAGACCCTTCTGAGGTGAAGGGGGTCTAGCTCATGGAGTGAAGCTCAAGTGATGAGGATCCCTTCGCCAATCGTTCAGAAGTGAAGGGGATTCTTTTGCCAACCGTCCAAAGGTGAGGAGGTCCCTCTTCCAACCGTCCAAAAGTGAAAGGGGTCCCTTCGTCAGCCATCCAAAAGTGAAGGGGGTCGGAGCATCTGGTCCGACTATCGCATCTATGCACACAAGCACATTTTCTTGTGTGTTTGTTCAGCATTCTCTTACTGTACTCTTGCTTTTATTCATAGTTCTGTTTATGACCCCTTCGAAAAGAAACGAAACAACGAAAACAAACGAAAAGTGACTATAAACGACTATTTAAAATAAATCGCTAAACGATGCATTTACGTGCGGCAGCATGCCGAGCAATGTGTGGCCTGTTTTTTTTTAAAAGCTAACGAGTTTTTGTCTCCGTTTAAGGTTATTTCCCACAACGATGGTGTCGTGAAATTCAAGCGCTATTCAACTTATGTCTTCAATGAGACTGAATCGTGCCAGACATGCATCTTGGGGAACCGGATATGGATCCCGAATATGATCTATCAGGTACAATTTGCTACTTCCATTGCTATTTTTGTTGCAGATATTTAGTGCATTTGTAAAATCTCTCGTGAAATAGTTGCTAAATTGTTTTCTTTTCTTAGGTGGGAGTGCCAACTTTTCATCTTTCGTTAAGATTAAGGATAGTCAAAGTGACTGTACGATTCTTCACTTTTCAAGGGAAACGAAATCCCATTAATTGCCTTCTACGAAGTCCTTCGTACCTACCTAATGTAAAGAGCTTAGAAGTTCTTTTTTCTTCAGAAATTCGTGGAAGCAGCGTCTACGACCGGAATGAGAGCGGCGGCGACAACTCTCTTATCACAAACGGCGTTTCTTGAAGTGGAAGTCGGCGAGTTTCTATTCGAAGGCTACAAGGATCCATTTCTGGATAAGGTTAGTTACTGGAGCTCGCTTCGTTTTGTAATAAGCAAATCTACTAATAAAATGATCCAGGCCAGTAATTATTTATTTAAATGCTTGGCTATGCTAATTGGGAAAGCGATTCTGTCACTGTTCGTGTATTTTTTTTTATTACCAACTTCAATTGAAGACATTACTTGATACAGTCAAGAAAATCAGTATATTATAGTAATTAGTATGTAGTATTTTTGAATATTAGAACGACATGAATGAAAAATATTGAGCGTAATATTTAAAAATTTTTGCTGATTTGAATTAAACATTTTGAGGTTATTATGTTTATGTTGTTGTTTCTATCTACGTTTCAACTCATGTTAAAGCGTTTGTTTAATATCATATAACTATTTTCTTCCAGGTTTGCGAAATTCCGTTCATGAATTTTGTCTGTGACTCTATCCTTGATCTACCGGAACGGATTGGAATATTTTTCGAGGTGGTTAAAAAATGTTTTTCTTTTTGTTTACTTCTCAGTTTACCTTCTTGTTGTTGTATCGTAGCACTCATATCGTAATGCTTATTTATTTGTAATTAGCGATCACTGCATAAGTTTCTAAAATTTAGTCCAATAATACAGCTGACGGTGTATACGAAATAAATGATGGAGTCGAGAATCCCGAAGATCTTGGAAAAATTGTTTCTTGGAACGGAAAGAAGTCTGTAGATTATTCTTGGTTAGTTGCTGGGTTTTGTTAGATCTTTTTGTTCTCATCAGCTTTCTTCCTTGGGAAGATTTTTTGGGCCTTCCGTGACGGTTGTCCTGCACATTTTCGTCCCTTTGCTTATAGGTGGTCAAGTGCTAACGCTAGATTGATCCGTGGCACGGAAGGAATGTTATTTCCGCCGTTCTTAAAGAAATCTGATAGGATCTACGTGTTTATCAGTCAGTTGTGCAGGTATGTTTCGAGAATATAGAGAAGAAGAGTGATTTGTAGTTCTTTTTATCGCATATTATATAGCTGACTGGATTTATTTTGAATTCAAGTGACTATAGACATTTCGGGATCTCAATCTCCCGTGTGTATGCATCTTACCGCTTTTTTAATTCATTTTTATTTTGTTTCCTTCCCATATTATTAACTAATATCCCTATTTCTCATTTTATCCTATTCTTTCTGACGAATGTTTGTCAATAGATATCTAATGGCTTGGGACATAATTTTCCGCCGTTTTTTTTCTTATTTCGCTTTTAATGAAAAAAAAAAACAATTAATCAATCAATTGTTTCCCTAAAATTTTTGCAGTACTCTATTCATTTGAAAAGATCAGTTGTTTCTTTCGCAAAAAAAAATCATCCAGGCAATTTGAAGATCATCACTATTTTCGTAGGAGATTCTAGGAGGATTGTATGAAAGATGAAAATCTGATGGAGCAAGATTCGGCAAATAAATTGTGATAAAACTTAATTTCTGCTCTTCATGTCATTCTTTTAGATCTGTTTGGCTTGAATTCGAAAAGGAAGTGGAATGCGAAGGAGTTCCAGCTTATCGATTTGTGCTACCTCCAGAAGTCTTCGATCCTACCATACCTGAGAATGATGGCTACTGTAATCCCACAGACAAAGTGATTTGTTTACATTAAAACCGACTGGACGCAACACTATAGCTATTTAATTCTAGAAGTTCTTCGCCTCTCAGAATGAGACCGATGACTGCTTCCCGGCTGGTTTGCTGGAAGTAAGCAAGTGTCTCCGAAGTTAGTCTTTACACCTCTGGGATTTTATGCTTCCAGGTCACCGAGACGGTCATGAGGTTAACGATTCTATTATATTCTAGGCCAACCGCCAATTATGATCTCTCTGCCAAATTTCAATTACGCCAGCGATGAAGTGCGGCAGTCGGTCAAAGGACTAAACAGCACGGACCCGGAACGAGACAGTATTTTTGTCGACATAGAACCGGTACGTCTACGTACGAAAAGTCGTTCTTCGGTCATTTATTTATTACTCCACTGTTTTCGACAAAATAAGATAGGAACTCTCTACACAAACGAGACTACTCTCTAAATTTTGGCAATTTTCTTTCAAATGCGATGCTGCTAGATTTCGAAACGTGTTTTCTGCTACTACGGCAGAATCAGCTAGAATATTATGGGATCGTGCTCATAAAAGCTCAGAAGAAGAGTCTTCTAATAGTAATTATGGAATAAGTGAACTGTTTCCGATGAAAGATTTACCGTTCCTGCTCATTTTTTCCAGCTGTCTTGTCTCTTTTTTTTACCTTTTCTATACAGTTCCTGCCAGAAGCGAGAAATGAAAACATGTAGCTCAGCTGACTGCAAAAAATGTCTGCAAAAAAAGGTAAAATAAATAAAAATAGAGGACAAAATTAAAATGGATCATTTCGCCTCTACCTAGACTATCCATATTAGAACTAGCCTTCCTTGAGGCTCCTCAGTAGGTGAGGAAGGCTAATCCTAACCAAACAATGTATAAACAAAACCAAACTAATAAAACAATATAAAATATATAAAAAAATCCAATTACTGTAAAAAAAATGAAGATCAAGATGTACAGTAAGACTCCAGCAGGTTCACTAGGGCACATGTTCAAATATTAAACGAAAATTTCTCCCACTACGGATTTCCGAAGAATCGGTCCTCACTAGTGCAATGTTTTGAAACACACAATTTAGAAGAAGTGGAAGACTCTTCTCTTTTTTCCTCAAGCGGCTTTTCCAGATTATAGTTGGGGACAACTTTGGAGGCTCATTAGTCCATCTGGGATCGATAAATGAACTGACTTGTTAAATCAGTTAGCTAGTTCTGGTCACTGTATAGACCAGACATCCATTCAGGAACCTCAACCGATCCTGAATTTAATTCGAAATCATTGACACATCCAAAATGGGTTCATCGATGTCAGACACTTTAACCTTTCCCTTTATTTTATGAGAAGTTGCCGTTGGCGGCAGGTTCCAGTTACCTTCACCTCAGTAATTGGTGAAAGTACATATTCCTGCAGTTCTGTTGTTCATTTGATACGTTGCAGTTTGAAGCATATACATATATTTCAGCGATTAGGTGCTGTTCTACGCGCTCAACGTCGATCACAAGTGAACATTGAAATGTGGAAGGGATTGGACCTTGTCTTCCCGTAAGTCATCAATTGAAACTCATTTTCTGGTGTTTCCTTAGTAGGATTATTATGATTTATTATGTTTAGTGTGAACCTAAACAAAACTCGTTCCTCATTAATCCCCGTGTTGACCATCCACGAAGATGCAGAAATCGATCCCGGAACGCTTGATCTCATAAAGAATCAATTGATTCGAACTGAATGGTGGGCACATTCGATCACAACTGCTCTGGCTGGTGCAGGATTAGCGATGATGCTCATTGCTGTCGTTTATGCCGTACTTAAGGTGAGTGCATGGATGTGTTTTGATGGAGTTTTGTGTTCCGTTTGTGTGAAAGTTTTTTTTGAGTGGTTACTGGGCAACTGACGGAAATCTTTCGAAAGTTCCTTTTTATAACGCTAATAAATAGATCGTCTTCTTCGCCTTCGTGGATGTAGTTGTTGCATTTTACTTTGAACCCCTATTTATTATCCCCTATATTATTTTTACGTCTGATACTTTTCCATTTTTACCCTTCAAAATTTGAGGTATAAATACATAGAATAAATACATTAAATCAAAATTTAATAACCCTCAAACATACTCCATCTCTCAATTCTAGCCTTTAATGAATGATGTCAGAACGCTTCTAGAAACAGGCACTAGCGGGTCGTTGAAAAGTTACGGGTGCTTATGGATGTCAGAGAGACAATCTTTTCTCCGCTTTTCTCTTTTCACTTTCTCACTTCTGCGCTGAAACTGTGAATAACATCTGAAATCGTTTTTGGAAGGTTGAGTCATCCAGATTTTTTTGGGTTAGCGTAGCTATGATCACTTAGCTAACGGATCACTATTGTTTCTCGCCTAAAATGTTTTCCATTTTTTTTCCATTCGGAGAAATCAACAAATAAAAAGTTATTTGTTGATTTCTCCGAATCTTTTTCTTTTCATCGAATTTTGTGGGTATTTTTCGACCATTTTCAAGAAAATTGCAATTTTTCGAAGCTCCTAAACTCATGCATTTTTGAAATTTACGAGGATTCATTCGGAAGATTTGAGGTGGCGTAAATGAACTTGAGGATGCGAAAACGAAAAATATACAACCACAGATCAATATGTATGTTTTAACCGTGCGCAGCGGAACAGTCATTGTCTCTCCATTGTGCCTAAGGACATGGAGCTAATTTCAAGGTTTATTGACAATTAATGTTCTCGATCCACTAATTTGCTGGATTTTTGGAACCATTGAAACTAATCTGATGATTATTGATCGAATACACTTGATAACACTTCGTATTTGATGCCTGGAACATTGGAAGTATTCTATGGCATTGATTTTTGTCAGTTGTCCTGTATAACATGAATGTCGTATTCATTTGATATGCATGGACATGCTGCATGGTCGTATTTATGCATGAATCCGCGTGTCGAATGGATTCGTCAGTCATTCGAAAAATCAATACTTAACTAGGTTCTTCGACGAGTGCATCCACTTCGATAAACTCTTCTCTTTTAAGTCCGACTTTCTTCGAGCAGTAAAGTCGGACTCAGTTGCACCGCTACCGGCATACGAACCTCGCGGATCGGCAAACGAAAAAACTGTATACTAATCGATACGGTGATCTATTGATCGAATAACACGATAAGAATAGTTTTATTCTCTGCGAAAAAAATCTCTATTTAGTTCTGGTGATTAAGAAAACTCGGTTGTACAGCAGTGAAGCTTTATCGTTTTGTCATTGATTTATCGATCTGTACCTTTTCCTACTCCTATTTTTTCTTTCGCCAATGGTTGCCTTTTGTTGTTGCCTTGCGTATTTTGTTGTAATTTCTGTGAAACACGTACGTTGTAAATGGTAATTTTGCATAATGTTGTCTACATTATATTTTTGTAGTTGTACGGGTATTACCAGAATATCGGACTCAACTGCACGCTCGAATTATTGTACTGTATATATTTAAGTGAATAAAAAGAGGTTTGAAGAGGTTTTTCCCTACCAGAAGATACTCGTCCACGAGTTTATCCATCTTCCTACTTCCTTATGTTTTGATCTCTATGGACGTACTGTTCAATAAAATTCAGTAGAATCAATCGTAGAGAAAGACTATCTCGACTCTCGAAATGTTGATATTTTTCGGGTGCTCCTTTTCGTTTGTTTGATCTTACACCAAATCATTAAGATATGCGGAAATTAGTGGATTTTTCTTGTTCTTTTTAACTGATTGTTCTTCCAGTTTTTGTTACCTTAACATATTTTCTATTGGGCTGAAATTAGTATCAAAAGTGAATTTATTAAATTAGCCTTATTTGTTTTTTTTTTTCCTAGATTGAAAAGACTACGATTAAGCTCATGTGGGGAATAACCAGTAGTAGAAAAAGGGAATTATTCTAAAAATGAGTGATTTCTCAGTTTCTCTTGGTATTTGTTAAAGAGGAAGCTGCCAATGTGTACAAACAAAACTCGAAAAAAGCTGTCTTGAACAAATTGTTTTATTTCTCTTTTTCTTTCTATATCCTTGTTCTGTACACAAAATTCTCACAATTTTCTTTTTTTTTTTTGCAAATTTTCTTTTATTCTGGAATTAGGCAAGAACTCGAAGAAACGCTTAAGTGCGGGTTTTCATATCTACTGGATCTCCACCGAATTGAGAGACATGAGCATGGAATTGGAAACCTCCTTAAAAATTGTTAAGTTTTTATTGGGATAAGAGCATACAGCAGATATTCTATAGTCTTTCTCTACGATCGATTCTACCGAATTTCATCAAACAGTACGTCAATAGATACCAAACCATAAGGAATTAGGAAGATGGATAAGCAATGAATTCGGATTGGAATTTTCACAGCAATTGTCCGACGAGGATGCATAGGATATTCTATCACACAGTTTTTGACGACTCACCTCCAAATTCGAGCGATAAAACTGTTCGGATAAGTGGATAGATGTAAAATATTGCAGAGGAATGCGGTGGATGCAAATCCATGCGTGCACTTCATTTCGAAGGCGGGTCAGTTGCACATGTGAATGCGTGCGACGATAACTACGCTCTCTTTCCTCCCAACAATACGTTTTCTTCACGGACGAGCATTACTTGAAGGCAGAATATCACAAACTGATTATGTTTAGGTTTCCGCGGGCAAATATTTAGTTCGGTGTCTAGCCTAAGCGAATGAGCGAGAATTCGCTCAATTCATTTCAATTGTCCTGAAAAACGACGTAGGAAAAGGCATTTTTTTTCCTACACTGTGCGTGACGACATATCCCAGAGCGACCGATCGAGAATCATTGAGGTCCCTTCAGAAGTCTGTTCAACTAAAACCAATGAATAGGCTAATGAGGGAACCGAAGCAACTGTACAGACGTTGGGCGTTCTAAGGTACCTCGTAGGAACTAAGGCGGTTTCCACGCCACTTTTCAAGACGATTAGGGGGAATCGGGAACGGGCCACGCTTATAGTCGTTATTTACATTGTAAATTCTATATTTTTTTCACAGAGACTCCAACATCGTCAGTTTAAGAATAAGATAAGAATATTATCTATTGAATGTATCTATTTTCTAATCTCTAAATCTATTTTCTCTTTTGAATTTAGTAGCTTAAGATAGATAAAGGATAGCAAATTACTGTAAGGAATACTGTACAACAGCGCTTTTTTCTCGTTACTGTTCCTTTTGATCTGGTTTTCCTAGAGTTTTTCTTGCCTTCAATTTCCGTTTGACACATTGGGAATAATAAATTTCCGAGAAAAAAAATACAAAGCCAATGCAGTTTCCAATTTTTTTTTCAATTTTTCTAAATGTGAATTCGTTTTTGAAGTTCAAGGAGAGAACTTTATGTGCAGTTTACAGTCGCTTAACTTTTTCAGTAAATTAGATTTCAATTCTCCACAAAAGGATTTAATTATTTTTCTTGCTTATTCGACTCGGTTTTTTTCGTTCATTCTATTTTTTTTTTTTGCATTTCATAACTCTCTTTGCTTCTCCGTAGAATTCTTGTGTAAAATTAACTGATATGAGGTGTTTTCGAAAAAGAAACGCGGTGTTTGTCTTCGTTAAGTGCACGACCAGAGCACATTGCTGGTTCTATTCTTTGATGTTCGTTTTTGCAGCACACGTGACGTGGGGGATACGGTGTTCTCTCGGCTCCTTCTCCATGTACTTATTCCACCTGTACATTGAACATATTACAGTATTTTCAGTTGAAATAGATATCCCCTCCTTCAAATATGGATTCAGTGAAATCGTGATCACTCATATTTGTTAAGTTATGTTATTTTGGGACGTTTGCCTGAGGATTATCAGACTTGGTCCAATTTCAATTGATTTTTTTGTAACTTTAATTTCTCTAAAATTTTGCCTACTCCTTGTGAATCTTTGAAATTCAGATCTGACAAAGAAAGAAGTCTTTAAAATAAGGAGGAATAAAGGAATTTTTCGAATGTTCAAAACGTTATTCTCTTTGGTAAATTATGTGCAAACATTCGCCAACTTTTTGATTTTTCATGTAAAGTTTATTTTCCAGGTTTAGTTATTTTAAAACACCTATACATGTACCATAAAACGAGAGCAAAAAAATACAGGGGTCACAAGGAATTTGCCTAAACTTTACATAGCAAAGTTGGCCATTTTTGTACAGTCGTGCGGTTGGAGAACAGGTCATTTCTCTGCAACACCTATTCTCCTTCTCTTTACTGCATTTTTTTTTTGGTTTCGAGAGAGAGCTATTTTATGAAATTATGTGGACCTGAAAAATCTTTTCGAATGGGTCTCAGGCGTTTAAATCTTAAATTTAAGAAAGATTTCATTCTTCTTTATAATCGTACGATTTCTGAGAGGTTTTTTTTTCAAATAGTTTCAACACCAATATTAAAAAAAGCAAAAAGGGCCGTTGACTTACCTTGTTTTATCGTCATGTGAAATGAATGGTTTTCTTTTTTTTCTGAAGTATAATTTATATAGTAGCTGAATGACTTTAAATCCTGATAGTATTCTCGGATTTTCATTCTGAATTTCTGTCCTCACTTCCTCTGTTCACCTCAGTCGACCCCTTTTCTTTTTTTTTTTCTTCTTTGATGTGTTTTTCAAGGACTACAGCGCGATTAATGAATATCATTGTTTTTTTTTTATTGTTGTGGATTTGAATGGTCTACTTTCATTCCTAGTCTAACTTTTTCAAAGTTCTACGACTTTTGTGGATTTTTAAGCATTGCTTTTGTCTTCTTTAGGGAATTTTTTGAGCTTTTTTTGGCCCTTTCTGACGTTTTTTGGTCCTGTTTTCCAGAGTTATTCATCTGTTTATATTTAAATGAGTATTAACGTAATAATAAATGCATTTTCAGCTTGAATATGGAAAACGCCTTTTTTAAAGAATCCAGTTTGATCATGTGTTATTGTGATCTACGACCATCCTCTGATCGTCACTGGAAAAACTCCGAAAACGCCATCCCCCGGGTCCCCGCCTCCTGTCCGAGACAACACGGCTGTTTGTGAGAAAAGCGCTGATTGATCGACGTCGGCGTTTGTTCACCGATCCGGGAGTTGCTGGACTTCATTTGTTGCTCACATGTTCACTTATCTGCACTTTTCTTTATTTTAGTTCTTATCGATTAGTCTTATCAAGGGTTCTCAATGTTTTACAGACACATTACTTAACATCTCGCCTTTCTGTCATAGTTTCTGTAATGTTTGGTGTATGGTGGGTGGGTATTTTTAGTGGTTATTTTCAAGAAAATGCTCTAGTCGTTACAGTTCTTTTTTGAAGTCTTCTTGAATTAGTTAGCTAGAAGTTAGTTAGAATTAGTTAATTAGTTGAAAAAGTTAACTAAGTAATTTTCCATTGAAACATAGATTATTCGAGTATTCGAATGAATAAATTTCTCTTTTATGCGCAGTATTTGTTAGAAGCATTTCGTTCTGCTACCAAACGTATCAAGATGGGACCAACGTCGGCTTCACTCATCATTGCAACACAAATTGAATTAGCATTAGTCCTATCACGATCGCAGGCGCTCGCTCGACGGCGCTGCTTCAGGCGCAACCGCTTACGCACACATTACTCGAGTATTCGAATGAATACACGTCCTTTTTAAGCGCAATATTTGTCATAGCTACATGTGCATTGATCTCCACATCTTTATGATCTGACTATATCGATAAAACAGTAAATACGAGCAGTCACCGGTAAATATAGGATAAAAATGAAATCTTGAGCACTTTTTTTCTTGCAACCATGAAAGATAAGCGTCGGTACTTATGTTGTAGAGGGTGACTGCATTGCGCCTATCGTTACTTCTTCTGTTCACTCAAACACATTCTCTTTCCCCTGCATCTTGCCCCTCTCAAAACAATATCGGTGGGGATTCGAGCAAAGATAAGTACAAGCACTTATGTGTCAGTGAAACGTCAACTGCAGTTGTTTTCTCTTCGGTTGGGGAAAAAAAACCTCGAAAGTACTTTGTGCATCGTCAACGGCTCCGACAATGTGTATGTGCACACTAATTTCTCGTTCCAAAACGGAAAAAAACTCCACATTTTCGCGTTGGGACGTCATGTGAAGTTTTGGTGCATTTACGTCTGCGCCTCACAGACCGCACCCCGATTATCCCAGCAATGAATCAAACCAATAAAGAGTGGGCTCCGATGGTGTTCTCAACGAGAAACAGCTTTTTTGATTGAATTTTTAGATGGAAATGTGGTGTTTACAAATTATGCCACGAAGGAATTGCTTGTCTTTTTGTAATCCAGGGCTTCGATAAGGTTTTGCGTGGATTTCATACATTCATAGCTTTTGAATTATACCAATTATTTTGTGAAATAAAAAGCATATTGTGAAGGAATGGCTCACTTTTCATTTGTCGACACTGTTGAAATTTGTGCCTATGAATTCACAATGGTCAGCTGACAAAAGCAAACATGACGTGTATACAGTAGAAGAGAGAGTATCTGTGTGCGTGGGTGTGATATGGTACTAAATCGTGCACTTTTGACGATTATAAACCGAATTTAATGTAAAATCTCATGTGACCACATCAAAAAGCAGAGGGGAGAACTCCCGAAATACGGGAAGTGTTGTTGACCTGGCGTATAGCTAGAATTCCCTATTAGCGATCGTGTCAGGATCCTCGCTACCGTCACCATCTCTGCATTTCACCATGGTCCCACCTCGATTCCAACCGCTGTCTCCACCGCACTGCTTCGAGCGCAGCCGCTTACGCAACTGTCCCTGCTTCACGCTGTTTTGACCCGACTATAGTTTTCGTCGCTCTACATATGCTTGTTCATTCAATATTTATTAATATATGAGATCTATGAAGGATTTTACGTAGCCCCTCTAGGAACTCGTCCTAATCACTGAATAAAATCCATCCATATGGATAAAGGATATGTTGACATCAGAACGTCTAATGAGTCCTGACACGACTTCTGCAATTTTCCGCAAAAGAAAAAATCACCTGATGCTTAGCGGTGAAACTTTTGATATGATCGAAATTGACGGTGCATTGCCGCTGTTTGCACGCAGACGGTACGTGCCCCGTCGCCAACCCGCCGTTATTCGACTGAATGCGGGGAGTGAGTTTAGCAAGGTCACTCGTTTCTTTCTATTTCCTCTTCTCCAGAGATGGTTCGCGCTTTTCCTCTTCCAAAAACTTAAAGGTTAAAGTTAACTTAAAGGTAAAGTGTGGTTGGGAGGGGGAGGAGGGCACTCAACCGCCCCCTTATTACTGGAAGTAAATAACTGAATCAGTCGAGGCCCTAGGGCCTAAGCATTAGTCTTAAAGGATCTATGGTTTGTAGGCTAAACCTACTAAGACAAAAAACCAGGATTGAGCTTCCAGAAATAAGTACCCGGATGAGTGGCCTCCCCCCACTATATTTCCCTTCGAGATTCCTAGGTCATTCTCCTCTTATCTTTTAATCTTTTATCCCTTTATCTCCTAACGTTATTGCAGCTAGTAAGACAGCTTTGCATACAGTAATCACCACTCTAGTGCCTAAATGAACATTCTTTATCGTGTACTAGCACTATATGCTCTTATGTTCCCCATTCGATGTACTTTTACCTTAAGTGCGATCGATATCCATGCATTATACATAACTGTGATTGGTTGTGCTCCATAGTATTAAAGGACTTCATTGAAATCAAGGACCAAAAGTTCCTAATCCTAACTATTTGCTCCAGGACGTTGTCCCTGCTTTCCGAATTTTGACGCTTCACGAACTTGCAGTAAACTTTGGTTTCGTGTTTACTTCTTTCTTGTTAGATATTTAAGAAAGTACTGGGCTTTTGTGTTATTTATTTGTTATTCGTCATTTATTATTTATTTACTCTTATATTTATTTATTTGTTTTATTCATTTCTTATTTATCATATTTTGCGACTGGAAAGATGACCTAGGGTACTGTCGCTTAACTAATCACCTAACAACTTAATTTAATTTATCTATTTTTGTGGCACTCCGTAGCACTGAGAACCATCCTTCTCAATCAGATGAGAGAGATGTACTTCGTGTCCTGATGAAACAACAGAGAAATGCACTAAAGGCAGGCGATCGCGAAGGAACTTATCCAATCTTTTTATTCTAATTAAAGATGAACGCTGAGACCGATGCGAAACAAAAACTTCCCTCGCAAAGGTGAGTGCAGGTATCCATACCCGGTATCCGCAAAAGTTACGTCAAAAATTAATTTGTTCAATGTTAAATGGAATTTGATCTAGAGTTGAATGAATATACGTATGGAAGTGAAGTGTTGCATGATCATCAAGGATCATCGAGGACATACTGGAGTTAGATGAAAGCTATACACGGGAAAAAATAAATAAACAAAATAAAATATGGAAATGAAAGGCTACATGCTCATCAAAAACCAAGGATATAATGGGACTAGAACTAACCTTTTGAAGTGACTTGATGTTTACTGGGAACCACACATTTCTTTGTTTTTGTACGATTCTTAATTTCCCCAATAACACAATTGAAAAACTCGTCAAAATCCGAGAGATTTATCCGAGTTTCCGCAGCGCCCTTCGGATCAGCTGTGTAAATGTGCGTCGATCGATTCGCAACATGTTTCCGTTGGTCTTCTTAGCATTGGCCTTACACTTTCTCTAAAAAAGGGCGCTTTCTGGAATCATTCGCATTGCATATTTATTCCAGAACGAAGGAATTGAATATTTTCTTCTAGTCTGTCGGATCTAATTTGTTTTTTCTTTTCTTTTTATTTCAGCGGAATTACCTGTTTTTCTCCCTTGCTCCCTCTTCTTTTTCATTTCCCTACCTATCTGACTCAAAAGACAGAATCATATGTAGCAAACGTTTGTCTAAAATGAGATATTCCTCTGTTTGTTTACGTTTCTTCGGATCATTCAGCGAAAATCTTGACGGATTGACTCCTCCTGGCTAGGTTCATTTTGCGGTGGTACTAATCATTTAATTAGTAGTTGCTAGCTCTCTAAAACAAATTCGAAGATCTGTGAACTTCCTATTTGAGAACAAAACAACAAGGACTAATTGTCTAAGGTACGTTCTTTGTTTAAAATATTTCCCACTATAATCAGCGGTCATTGATTTTTCCGACGTTGGCGCTTGTCCTTGTCCATAAACCTTGCAAATCTAGTGTTTTGCGTGTTGTTGAAGTTGTTACAGTTTGTTTTTTTTTTTAAACAGAATATCATTGTTTCTGATAAATGTTGTTTTATTGAACAACTTATGCTGACTAAGTTGCTATTTTGCAACATTTGTTTTTGAAGTTTGTTGCTCGTTCTGTGACCTTCTCAGTTGCTTTTTCATTATTTTTTCTCAAGTGCTATCGTGGAATGAATTACAGGATGAAGGTCACCGCAGTCGGACCGCAGATGCGTGCATTCACCTTGCGAGTGCGTCAATTTTCCGCTCAACCACAGTATGCTCATCCTGCCGTTGTTTTCGTCAAAGAAGCTGCTGGTCAGAGTTTTTAGTGATAGCATCCGAACCACCAGTTTTTATAGTTTTGCTCATTTATATGAATCCCTCATCCTTTTTCTTTAGCGACAAATTTTTGTCTTTCAGGACGACAAAATTCTCTTCTCGGTCCCGCCGACAAGCAGTTCCCTTTGCCTGGCGATGTTTGCCATAAAATGCTTCTCCAAGAGCAGCCGATTGTGAAGGTGAGGAAGAAGGCAAGCGTGTCGTTGGACGAAGTGCACTTTAATGACAAGTCGTATGTTTTCAATCCTCTCCGTTTAGCCCTCTATCGCTCCCTCTGTCCTGGATGTGAACACCCATTCTGTCCAGGAGCTCCTGTCAACCTCCCGTGTGGATGCTGATCCCCATTATTCAGCAAAGGTCGAAGAATTAGTCCTAGAAGAGGTGGTTACATTGTCTTTCCCTTTTTATTTGTATTGAAACTGGCGCATTCATTTTCTCCAATAGATGTGATATTTGATTTCCTTAAGCATTTGCTATGTGAAAAGCTAATTATTTTGAACCCCAAGAAACTATTGTGTTAGTAAGAATTAAAGGTTAAGTTGCAAATTTTATGAGAATGGAAGTGAATCTAAAACTTAAATTTTAATTTTTTTTAATTTAAGGAATTAAAAATTTAATTAATTTAATTTAAAAATTTAAGGAAGGAATTTTTAACCAGGGTTAGCATCCGGCGAGGTCTGCTTTCATGTATAAATAGTAAACATTTGATAACAAATTGCTGAGTGTGTTGCTGAATTTCTGAAAGAGGATGTCCATCATGGATTGCCTTGTCCACTTCCTTTTTTTATAGTTTTTTTTTTGGAACTTTCATTTTCGTGGACTCATATCCGAACTGATTTCGTTTTGAATTGGGAGTTTACTGATGTTTTGAGTTGAACTGACATCACTAAGAAATATATTGCAGGCTCAAACAAATGCTGGTGATTGGCCTGTTGAACTAACCGTTCAAGAATGCCCGCGACTACTCAAGAGAGGTAAGCTTTCATAAAACGGTCACAGAGATCTTAAGTCTTCTCATTTTTAGTATGAATTCTGTAGAAGTTCTGTTTAAAATAATTACATTAAGGATTGCATCTTGTAAATGCCTTTCTTAATGTAATTATTTTATAGAAACGATCTTGTTAACATATAGCAACATAATATAAATAGGATTTAAAGGCGACATCAGTTTTTTCTTCGATCATAATTTGTAGGTAGTATTTCCTGAAATTTTCGTTGTTGTTTCCTCGTTGAGACGAATATGGTTCATGACTTAGTTTGCAAATGTTACAACGGAAATACGAAACACTACTCAAAAGTCGAGAAGTTGGATTGACCGAACTAACCAATTTACAGAACGAAGCAACTCTTTGCGTTTCTACGAGCGCTTAAATCCAAAATACGTGCTCTCACTACATTATTTGTACGGGCGTCAAAGGGTTGCTTCGTCGGACAAAATAGTCAATTTGGTGCTCGGTCGTTGTGATATTTGCAGACAATGTTTCGAACTCTAGCGGCTGCTAGAAAGAACAGGATATCAAACGTTTTTTGCGATTTCTGCCTTTAAATAACTGGAACTGAGTTAAAACATAACGATTTTGCAATATTTTTCAGGTTATTGCAAAATGTCATGTTTTCACGTTTACTTACACTTTGCAGACATGAAACACCTTTTCCCTGGGATGAATTTTGATAACGTTAACGTCACTGTTATGAACATTGCTCAGAAGTCAGAGAATGACATGAAAGCATGGAGCGAAGAAATGCAGGAAGAGCGCGATATGCTCACTGCTTCCGTGGGTTGATTTTATTCATTTGTTGTCTGAATGAGTTGTTCCTTATAGGTCTGAATGAATTTCTTACTTTTGAATCTTTTGTTAAGCATTTGATCATTGAAGTATCAACCACATTGCTAAAAGAAGTAATCACGAATTAAACCAATTTAGTTCATTTCTTCGGCGACAGCTATGGCCACGACACTTCGCCGTTGCGGATACTGGGCCGACTTCATCGATCCATCTTCGGGAAGACCATACCTAGGTATATTGACTATTTCTGCTAGCTTGGACGTATTTACAAATGTCAAGCGGGTACTTTATAGCTGAGGATTTGTCCGCCTTCTTCGTTATAATATTGTTTCTAAGATATTAATTTGAAAGAATATAATTTCGGCTATTTAAGGAAAATTCACTAACCACGCTTTGTTCGAGACGGATGATGCTTACAAAGATATGGGCTTCCGCATCGAAGATCTAGGATGTTGCAAGGTTGTTTGTTTGTTTGTTTGTTTTTGCATCTCTACTTTTTTAAATTACTAATTCATGAGAGCTAAAACATCATGGGTAGACTGCTAGGTATCTGTACTTTTTTTCTGTGCAAATATCTCGTCTTTTCCTTCCCTTTCTTGTTTATTTTTTCTTTCGTTTTTGTGCTTAAAATTCTGAAACACCCTACAAAGATTCGCTCTTTTGATCATGACTAAAGGTGATTACGAAGTGATATAGAAATGTTCAAAAAAAGGCGTAGTCATTCATTTTCTCTCGCCAAGAGTATCTCTTTGATTTTTTTTCAGGTGCTCCAACATGTTGCATGGGGTACGCACGCATTTGTTGGTACACTATTCACCGACGCACCGCCTGACTGTCAGATTGTACAAGACATTGTACGTAAAGTGAACACCGATGAAATAGTGGTGAACAATCGAGAATAATTCTTTTTCCTGCACAACATATTTTACTTTATTATCGTTGTCTATTACATTGATTTATCCATCAACTAATCGCTCATTGGTTGACGATGAAAACCAGCCTATTAGGAGTGTAGCCAGGCTGGGCTATCGTCTCATCAAGCAAGAACCTATTTTATTAGTGGTATTAATTCTACAATTCCCGATCATCCGGTGTTAGAGATAAAATCGGTTGTCACAGAACCTCTCTCAAAGAAAGGAAAAAAGTGTGTTTATGTTGCCTTGTGTACAAATGTTGTTCTGTAGAATCAATAAACCGTTGTTTTAGAAGAATGGTTTTAGCAATCACATATATGGAGAACGCTGTTTGAAGTGATAGCTTTGAGAAAGAGGTAGTAAAAGAAACACAGGGTCGACTCAGCAGACCCGATAAGTAGTTTGTACAAAGTAAATTCTTTGACCTTCGAAGAGGAAGAAAGAATATTCATGTACATAGCTCCCTGATGAGATATAGACTGATACGGAACGAAATTCTAAAAAAAGCAAATTGAATTAAAAACGAACGAAATTAAAAACTGAATTAAAAGATACAGACACATGCAAATGCCTCTTTCAAAACGTGTTTTGCGTTGATCGTGCAATGGTTCGAGTGACGAGTCATCCTCTATTTAGAAGAAAATAACCATGCCTTTTAGTTCAAACAACAGTTGCACGTTACTCTTCCGTTCAGTTCTTGAAATTCTTGCATTTATCCCTGATAATCACTTGTTCCTTCTCTTTGTCTGGTGCACATCTCCTTTCTCTTTATTTTGTGCGAACATCAGTACAAGATTACAACGCTTTAGCGGAATTTGAAACGTTGGTGCGAGAAACGAACTTCGACAACTTCACATACATTTCAGCAAAATCTGTCAAATTTTTCTAGATTGTATCAATGATTTTTACGAACAGTAAAACAAGATAACAGAGCAACCATACGTTCTTAACATCAGCTGCTTTCACTAAATGTACGTCGAAATAAAATAAAAAACAATTATACAGTTCACTGAGAGATAGTTCTGGAAGACAAATTGAAGTTTGAAATAGAAACCTACATCAATATTGTAAATCACCGTAAAAATCCAAAGTATTTCTTTTTTCAATCGAGTATCTGAGTGATTTCCTGAGCGTGAGAATACTAAACCGGAGGAATAGAATAGTGGAGACGCGTGAGCAAAGAACAGCACTGAAGGGGGTAGCGAGGGCTGGATCTTGGTGTTCATTGATCATTACACTATCGGCTAAGCATGCATGAGCGTGTTGCCCACAATAATAACAATAACAATAATAATAATAATAATAATAATAAGAAGAAAATAAAGTTAGCGCTCCATCAATATAATGTACATAGTAATTGAGTAAATAAGTAAAGGTTAGAACAGTAGTCAGAACATAGGAGGTTCAACTATGTTTATCAGTTCAGATGTAAGTGCTACACAGCGCTCATGTTGTTATTTACGGCCAAATCGAAATTCGAGACATCTACGTCGAATACACATGGTCGATTCAAAACGATCTGAAGCTCGATGCAGTTGGGTGACGTGCTCCGTGCTCGAAGCGGTGCGATGAAGCTAGCGATTATGATTAGGGTGGAACCACCGTCATCATCACTACAGCGACGAGTCGTGCTAGCAAGGGTCCCACCTCGACCTCAACCGCTGCGCTCCACCGCTCTGGTAAGAGCGCAGCCGCTTACGCAACAGCGCCACATGTCATTTTGATCCAACTACAGTTTTGATCCGGCTGTCCGCAAAGTCCCACCAGCACCGGGAAAATGCGCGCACGATCGAAAAACGTCGTCGGCACTAACAAAGAGAAATGCAACCTTCAGATAATCGAGTGCAGACTAGCAGAAAAGTCGCCCAGTTCGGGATCTCTTGCTCCGCCGTCCTATCTCACAGCGGGATTTTGGGCAGCAACAAACTCGTCCTTTTGTGATTCCTGCCATCCACGGCCACCTGATCGATATCCATCGGTTGGATGCACGCGTTGGTTTTTTTTTACCGGTGCTAGTGGAGCCTATGAGATCGTGTGGTTATACAGGATCCCTAATACGTTCCGGTGATGACTAGCGATATGAGATTCTATTGTGAAGTAGAAGCGATTTCTTTCTAGCAATTCTTTTGGGCAGCTTCATCCAGTTTTTTACTTTGGTTGTTTTCTTTTTTGTTTTGTTTGTTTTGATTATTGTCGTTATAGTTATTGCTATTGTCATACCATCGCGGTTACACTAGCGAACTTGGAACGTTCTATACTCCCAAACTAATCAAACTAATAACACATATAGTCGTGTCAGAACAAACGGCAATGTGCACGGTGCAGTTACGTAGGCGGCTGTGCTCGAAGCGGTGCGGTAGGAGCAGTAATTGGGATCGAGGTGGGACCATCGCAAACTACAGTGTTTTATAGCGCAAGATAGGGTACAGCCACGATCCTAACCGCTGCGATCCACCGCGCCGCATCGAGCGCAGCCGCTTACGCAACTGCACCGTGCTTCATGTCATTTTGACGCTACTATATGTTTGTTTGATCTATACAATCAAGTGCTAAAAACAACGAGCTCTTCTCTCCAGTACCACCCTGCCCCCTCTAACAAAATGGATCGCTCTCAACTGTCCTTGCTATTTCACAATGTTCTCCTTCGACTCTCGTCCGTTCCCATCCCAATCCGGATTGATGCCACTCATCTAATAAATCCATATCAACTCCGTTCATTTTCTTCTTGTACTTTCTCTTTTCTTGTATTTATTTTCTTCTTTTTTTACATTTTCTTGTAAGTCCAGCAGCACAGGATTTCATTATATCGTATATATATCGTACAAGTTCAAAAATGTAAACCACATGATGAAAGAAATATTGCAAAACTACTGCGCTACGTTGGAACCGAACCATATCGACCAAGTTGATTTGCTGATTCAACTTAGCCCACAACTACTGCGTCACTTTCTCGGTAGTACTCTAGTTTTGTTGACAACTTCAACATTGGATATATCGTAATGTTCACTTCTACCCCTCTATTTCCCTTATATAAGCGAAAATTGCCCCATGAACACTTGTGTGCAGATATATTCAACACATATGCTTAGTTATGGTCTCAACTGTTTACTAGATACTGATGACAGAGAGCTTCCTAAACATTAAATAGCATTCATTGTGTTTAGACTAATCCGAACGACACAATACGGCACGTTTTGGTCGCAGGATAAAGTGGTACAAGTCGGATGTGAAACCTTCAGTTTTAGGTCCAAAAAGTATGAGTACCAGAAACTCTTCAGTGAAGTTCTTCTCACATCACCTTCCCGTATATATCCAGCTTTCAGAAGCTCAATTTGTGCGAGTTTTCTCCTCCGCAATGAGATTTTTGGCGTCTATGTGGCAAAATGGGTGCAACATTGTGCAACTGCAGACATGTCTACGTATAGTAGAGTCAAAGCGACAAGAAACACAGTGCAATTGCGTAAACTATTGCGCTCGAAGCGGTGCGGTTTAGTGTAGCGGTTAGTATCAAGTGAGGACTTCTGCCACCATCGTTCATTGCTGCGGTTCATAATGGTCCCGTCTCGATTCTAACCGCTATCTCCACCGCGCCGCTTCGAGCGCAACCGCTTACGTAGCTGCTCCGAGTTTCGTGTCGTTTTGACTCCATTACAGTGCGCTAGTGCCAACTTCTAAATAAAAAAATAACAAGGTTAGATCAACATTTATTATTCTAACATCAAAATATGAACATCTGTACATAGTTATTCATAATAACATTGCATGAAAAATTTGATTATTACGTGAATGATGGAAGAACATCTTAAAAATCAATTGGTACTGGATATTCCCCAGTGAGACAAGCTGTGCAATGTCCGACGTCAAAATTTACGCGTCGTTCGATTCCGGACTGTACGGCCTGAAATATTCTTGTTGGCTGGCTCATCGTGTATCGTACAACAAAACTATCCAGTACCCTTAGCAATCCTTCTACCGACAAATACGCAACTGATGTTGCACCGATATGCTCGGTAATCTCGTCCAAACTTTTCGTACTAGCCATTAATTCTTCTGTAGTGGGTATGTTGATCCCCATAAAACACGGATACTTCACAGGTGCAGATGCGATTCGCAGATGAACATAAAAAAAGAAAAGAATAACAAAAGGCAAGTATTGATCGACGCAAACAGAAATTCCATACTCCCGCCTACCTCCTTCGCGCCAGCGTTCAGCAACATTTTGACGAGAATTTTCATAGTATTTCCACGAACTATTGAATCGTCAATTAGCACTATACGTTGGCCTTCGACATTCTTTCTGAGAACACCTAAAAACTGGCCCGTATTCTAAACGAGTGATCTATTGCCAGCCTTCTACACACATACCAAATTTTTTGTGAATCACTGATTGTCTCATGACATTGCTCGGTTGTATAAAGGATCGTCCAACGTAACTGTTTCGATGAAAACAGGGTTCATACGGTACTCCAGACTAAAAAAAAATAATTCTTTGAGCAAGCGTGTCGTTATTCTTTGGGCGAAAAAAAAAACCATGCACTTAGTTCGCTGGAGTTGCGACTATCTCTTGTTTCAAGTTCATTTATTCTTACTACTACAGTAATTTACTTGTAAATTTGTGGGTTTTTCTGTTGGAAACTGCGAAATGTTGACCTTACAACGAAGAGGATCATGATTCTGATTCGTACCTGAGCCGCGTATCCAATAGCTGCTGCTGTTGATGAATCAGGAACATTCGAGACAATGTCCGCGTCCACGTGCGCCTCAATGGCTAGGATTTTACCGCATTTCTGTCTGAACAAATTGATTAAGAACGGTTTTAGAACAGTTTTTTTTTGCTGTTGTCGTGAAACAACGAAATTAGTTGACCTCGAAATTGACAGGTCACATTTACCATTACTACTACATTGTTTTTCATTGAAGACACACTAACCTGACAGTTTGAATCTGTTGTCCTTCCATGATCGAGTCATTCCTAGCAAAATAGACATATTCGAAAATACAAGAAGCTTGTGGCGTTTGTGGTTTCATCTGAGGTTGAGAAAACTCAAACATTAATCGATAAGTACCCTTCTCAAAACACAAATATACTGAAGGTTATAACACAATTAGTAGTTTGCAATAATACCTTCTTTTAAAGTTTTTTTTTCTTTGTGTTAGCATTCTAGTGAATGGTTGCTTTTAGTTACGCAAACAGTTTGAGGCAATTATCGTCTCAATAATTGCGTATGGAAAAGGATCCTTACGCAAGAAAACGATACTGCTAGGAAAGTAATGGAGCATTGAAAAATATCATCACTAATAGAAAATGAAATAATTACTTTTTTTTCAGAAAATGTCTTATGATCATTACCTATTCTTACTTGTAGCATGCACGACTTTTAAGACATCTCACCTGGAAAACAGATCGTATGCCCTCGCTGGAAATCTCAACCATCTCTCCCGGTTCAACTTCCTTATCCAGCTTAGCCGTACCGGGAAGTGCGCATGACTCTGACGCCGCACAATACGCTACAGGTGTTGTGCTGGATTCTGAAAGGTCATGCAAACCATTTCTCCCAGTTCATGCAAACTGTACCGATCAGTTCCTGGGCTACGAATTCCACTCACGTGCCGGATCGTAAATGCTACCAACGCAAAGTGGTCTGTTGCCGTATGGATCTCGTATAGCGTATAGACGATCATATGTCATTACGAGTAAGGAATATGACATATTGATTGCCGACATTGTCACAGCAAGCTCCTGGAATCCTCAGTAGAAATGCCTTGATGCGTAACTAAGATTGAATCAAAGTAAATAATATATGATTGGAACATGAAAGGACGAAGAAAACCCTTGAAAAACTGAAATAAACAGCTCTCGAAATGGGTGATGACGCAAGAAAAACACAAACAAAAGTAATAGATTCTGTCGCATTGTTTTTCATAGTCCCGTGAATACATCCAATGGATCTACCGTAAACATCTCCGTGAGAGACAGCCACCCTAGTATAGCAGGGTCGAAACGACATGAAGCAAGCTGCGTAAGCGGATGCGTTCGAAGCGGCGCGGTGGAGATATCGGTTGGAACCGAAGTGGGACCTAAAGCGAGGAATGGTGTCACCAAGTGTACCCCTTAGATTCTAACCGTTACGCACCACCGTGGAGCGCTTCGAGCGCAGCTGCTTGCGCAACTACACTGTGCTTCATTTCGTCTCACACCTGACTATACGTCCTTAGGATCAAAACCCTACAGGTAAAATGATCCACTGACATACAAGTAAAACTGACAAAACAGTTTTAAGCGAATGTGAAATTAGAAAAAAAGGTCCTCATGGTAGAAATTCCGTATACTCACGGGAAAAACACTGTTTACAATCGCCTCAACTTTGTGCGCGTATGATATTTTTCACCATAAATCAACTCAGTTTTTTTTTTAACTCAAGCGCAGATACCTTCGATATGTCGCCCCAGTTTTCATCGTTTCGGCATTTGTAATTTAGTGCGATAGCCTTAGCCACCATCTGAGCTATTAACTCCGAATCGGTATCAGTAGACAGTCCAACGCCTTGATGTAGTGCCTGAAGACATATTAATTCAATGAATGAATGGATCCATGCAATCGCAGATCTCGATCCACTAATCTGTACGGCAATGATGTTGTGAAATTTGATCGAAATTTACTAACCTGACTCAGTTATTCTAATATATAACATATACATATAAAAGTAACACCAAATGCCCCAATTCTTTAAAAAGGAAACCGTAGTGTCCATGAAAATGATCATTTGTGGTTTTGACAAATTGAAAACTACACTATTGTTTACGGGTGAGATGGGTGCTGTGCGGGGAAATCTAATGTTATGGGTTGACCACGTTGCATTTCTCATATCACACCCTAATTGTTCCACCGTCAACTATAAAAGTTCATGGAGATTCGAGGCCGATATGGTTTTGATGGATACAGGTACCGAAGAAAACCCTATATCCAGAATTTCTCCTCTACGGGTTGTCTGGTTCTCTCAAAATTTAGATGAGAGAATCGAAATAAAGTCAGAAAATCCTTAATATTTTCCCATCTAAATTCCAAGAAGAAAAACTAAGAGGTCGCAAAAAACAGCAGCATAACTATTTTGTATGGCAAGCCTTCCTCTATAGAAAGCCGCCCAAGGTATTTCTCTTCGTCCTGTTATCACGAAATTATTTGCGATCATCCACACCTAACTATGTGTACAGGATAAAGGATAAAGAGGCATTGATCAATCCGCTTGGGATGCGCCCCCACGTTCACTTCAATGCAGAATCGTCTGAGGTTTACAAACGTTTCAAGTTTGTATACGTTTCAAGTTTGTATTTCTTTTCCAAAGATTTGGCACAGGTAGGTGTTGAACCTGCGTGGTCATATTGTCAGCACCTGTTGTACATCTTCAAAACAAAATGTTGATGCTTCAATGTCATTGTCCTACGCCTGAAACTAGTATTTTGTAATTTATGTAATCATTTAATATTCTTTAATGTAACATTTTGTAATGTATGTAATTATTGAGTGCTACGTAATATTTTGTCCTGGTTATCATTGTCGGGATGCAGTCACGCATTCGCAACAACTGATACACATCAGGTGTTGTCGGAGGCAGTCCGCTAACGAGAGGAAAGTCTCGCCTCCTCGACCATGCCACCCGGCTGGCACGAGCCCCTCTTTCCTCTTCTTCACTTTTGATATGTTATATGTATGTAGTAATTAATATGTGGGGTGGGTGCAGTGTAGAGGTTAGAGGTTCCGCTTCCTGCACGATCGATCGGAGGTTCGAATCAGCCCGAGTGCTCACCAAGCCTTTCATTCCTCCGGGGTCGATAAATTGATACCAGACTTGTCTGAAAGGATAAAAACACTGACTTGACACATCGGCTAGCCCGCAGAAGTCATTGTATAGGGCAGTTACACATTCGTGAACCTCGAACGATTCTGAATTGAAGTGAACGTGGGGGCGCATCCCAAGCGGATTGATTAACGCCAGAAACTTTATCCTTTATCCTTTACTAAATATGTATAGTAAACGTTTGAACTTCCCGTACATATCGAGTTTGTGATGGGCCCGTGTTACTGGATATCATGCTATGCTCGATTCGCTGCTGCCCCACCGCACACTCCCTTACGACCCGCTTCCTCCATGCCAGTTCCCCTCTTTATGACCCCCTTCCTTTGCGACTTCCTCCCTTTACGACCACCGATGAAAAGATCTCATCACACGCCTGATCCTGATCTTCATGGTAAAAATTTCGTATAGTTACATAGAAGGCGAGAGGAAAATGGTCAAAAACAGCGTAATACAAATGACTGAACGAGCGTAGGAACAGCACGACATCAATAATTACTTAGTGTATAATGAGGTAAGCACTAGCCAATGTGTTGCTGTTTGAGTTCACCTACCGTTAGGATCCTTTCTGTAGGATGATAAGACGCTTGAGAGAATAAATTACTAATGGCTTTGATTTTTTCAGGCTCTAACTAAGGCGAAAACGCCGAAACGTTAGCTGTTAATAAATATCAATACCAATCTTGGCCACAGCTCAAGCAAATCAATAAAAAAAGCTACTTAGGCAACACAAACACTTTAGCCACCTCTTTTCTTTTCTTCTTCGCATCCACCAATTCTCCATTATGGGCAATGGCTACTGTTCCTATCGCAGTGTAAACGACAAAAGGTTGTACGCAATTGATCGCTGGCCGTTTTCGCCCTGCAGTCGAGTACCGATTGTGGCCAATAATGATTCGGGATCCTGAAAAGTGCACATGCTCTCCTGCTTCAGCACTAAGAAAAGGGAGGTTTCTCATTGAAAAAAAGTCCTTTTAATGCTTACCATTTAGCTTGTTCAAGTTCTCCTCCACACAAAGATCACGGACCAATCCATGACCTTTAATGATCTCAAGGTGTTGCCGATCCACACCGTCTGAACCCACTAAACCCACAGATTCGGTTCCTCTGCAAGAAAATATTTCTAAAAACGTTGTACAATCAGCAGAACATTAGCGAAAGGCGGATTTTTGCCATCACATTTCTTGAGCCTTCATATTTCTTCCAGCTATTACATCCTCCAGACGAAATAAACAGGCATGAAAATTTGAAGTGTATATCAAATATTCTTCAGGAAATAGAGGAATCACCGCAAAATGGAAAGTTTGAAAAAAAAGTACATATTTTGAATAATTCTCGTTCGAAACAAAAACCGCTAAAAAAAAAGTTCGAAAGAAATAATATAGCAAATAGCAATAAGTCGAGAAGCAAAAAAAAATAAAAACATTTCCTGGAGTAAACTGCTACTTACGTCACCCTCATTTCAAATTTTTTCCGCTCGACGATCAACACAAATTGTTTGCAATGACTTTGTGCAATTACGGAATTCCGTAGAAACTGTATAAATCAACCGTACAATGCACAAAACCTGTGTTGAAGCGCTATCAGTCCATCTGCTGCCAGTATGGGAAGTGCATCATTTGCTTCGACGTCGTCTGCCTGCACGATCCCAAAAATCCCGCACATCCTGAAATTTACGGGTGTCGTCATCAAACGTGGAAATGTTCCTATGGTGAAAACATCTCCTGCACGGTAGAATCGAATGGTCGTCATATTCTCGAGAAAAATCAATATATTCTACAGAACAGATCAAGCACGGTTTCAAAACCTGAGGACGTAGTTGTAATCGGTAGAATACGGTACTTGGAATTGTAACGTTAAGAATGAGAATGAATGTTCGAGAGAAGCGACAGATTCCTCGAGAATCCTATACAACCAAAGGGCACGTTTATAGATGAGGGATAAGAAATGTACCCTGGTCACTTGATCTTTTGACCCCATCGGATGAACTGACCCCGAAAACACGTCAATCAAATACGCCCCAAATATATGACAGTGCTTTCCGAAATAATCCCCGGGGATTTTTTTCTGTATTAGAAATAAACTTCAGTACAAAAATCAAATGCAAATCAAAGGATCTCTGGTACAATCCACGTTTTATATTCCGCAGATTTCCTTGGTACAATAAAGTTGGAAAAAAAATCATTCGTGAGCTCCCAGCAACACAGTGCTCAATAAAAGGCGAAAAAATGTGATAAAATCCACAAACATTGTGAGAAATCCAAGTTAAGAAAAAGTCACTTTCAAGTTGAAACTTAGAAACTTGAGTTCAAAATAAAATATGCAATAAAACGAATTCGACTCGAAATTTTTTACTGGTATTAAAAATACAGTTTATTATTACGTGGTGTGGAAGATGATGTTCCATGCGCGAGAAACTTCTGAAGTAATTTCCGTTTGCTCCGCCCTCTTTGTAAGTTCACTTAATCGCCAAAAGTTCACATTCTTCATTGTAAAAATCGCATTAAAACACGATTGAAATATATAAACATACATAATAAAAAAATGATACATAAACATAGGTGAAATTTATGTAGAAGTTCGAACCGAAGATATAAAATCAAGCAGGAACCGTACTAATAGAGTACAGTTGCGATGCTTCGCGATGGGACCTCGCCACAGGCAACCATGTTTACATCATCACCACAATTGGAAAATTTGAGTCTTTGACAGATCTTTGACAGACAATCTTTGCGTGATGGTGGTCATTAGTCTGTCAATACCATATTGTGGTGGTTCTAAAAAACAGACTCTCTAATTTTTAGTGCTTTAAAAACTCAGACACTCGGGGAAAAAATCAAAGGAACATTTTGGTGTAGAAAAGGAAATAATTCATCCATAACATATTTGACATAACATATTCAAAATGTGAACCACACGTTGGAACCGTTAGTCTTGTAACTAACTTGCGTAATAAAATATGTAAAAACTCAATTTTGGTTAAAATTTTTTCACAATAACTTCGTTCTGCTATCAGCTACGACTGCGACAGCCTTTCGTATCTCACATTTAAAGGCATCACCCCGCGAATCTGAGGTGGTACGGATTTCAGGTGGAGTATTCTTAGGATCGTAGATTATGGAGAGGGAGGTGATTCCGTCCATTTCTTCCTAATTGCCGTAGAAAACGGCCCGGAGGATACGGCTTCGAGCGTTCCGGCGCACTATTTTCCACAAGGAGTTCGATTGGAGCGCGCCAGCCTTGTGCATGTGTGCATTTTCCGGCCGTATTTTACGGCAATTAGGAAGAAATGGGCGGAATCACCCCCTCTCCATAATCTACGATCCCGTATACGAATACTCCACCTAAAATCTGTACCACCTCAGATTCGTGGGATGATGCCTTTAATCCGCTCTCCCGAGTTTCTCTGCGGATAAGGTATAAATAATAGGATCGAAACGACATGAGGCATGGTGCAATTGCGTAAACGCAACGAGGCGTAGTGGCGGAGAAAGCGGTTGGGATCGCGGTGAGACCATCGCAAACTACAGCGTTTAGTGGTGCTAGCTAGGGTCCTCCCCGGATCATAGCCGTTACGTTCCACCGCACCACTTCGAGCGCAGCCGCTTACGCAACTGCACTGTGCTCCATGTCGTTTTGACGCTACTATAGTTTGCTTGCGATGGGAAAATGACATGCTACCATGTTGTCATCGTCTGTAATGCGTCTAAAGCGCAACCGGACAACTCGTCCACCTAGAATTTTTCGTGCTCAGCGAGGACTGGCGGCGGCTCCATTGACACATTGGGGAAAAAAATCTGCTACGTAATTTTCTAGTTCTATTTGTTCGATTTTCAATAAATTTCTCCATGATAATGATGCAATATCCGTGATTTTAAGTGGGACCCCACACGAAGTTGTTATTATCTCTACTCTTTGGTAAGATTTCGGCGAGTTCACCTTTTTCAATGCCTGAAAGTACGATATCGAAAGTCAGTTATTCGAACAGAAGTCTTATCAGCCGAACAAAACAAAAGTTCCACGTCTGCCTTTAAACCTGATAGTCAGGAGTGGAAATGTAAATCCTTATAATCAGGGGGACTTTTCCTGCCGCTGCAAGGCACCCGGGGTGAAATGGCTGCCGCAATAAGTGTTAGGGAATTCTTCAAGCGCAAAAGTATTGGATTTATTTAATGTAGCAAGCAACTTATCAGGCCAATTATTCGATGGTAACGAAATTTGGAGTGAAATATTTACATGTTGTTGAGTTCAAAGTGTTGCCAACCTCCACCTTAGTTCTGTTTAGCAACACATGTTTAAAGGACATAAGGGACATATTTAAAGGGCGACAGCAGAGCCACAAAAGGAAAATGAGATATTAAATGACAAAAACACGAAGAGATGAATGTGTCTGTGTCAAAACCGCAGAGAACTGACAATGCTAGGTACGATAGCGCCTTAATCATTTGACCTTATTTATTCCAGAACCTTCCTACGTTCCCATAGGCAAAATATAAACCTCTTTAATATCGATAAACGACTAGACCGACAATAGAAAAAGCAAAGAATGCAAAAAACTTCGGGAAGTCGAAAAATTGATGGTAAAACCTCTGGAAAGTGAATGATGAGTGCAATGTTTTTGTCTTCCATTGCAGAAAAGTATATTTTGAAAGAAAAATGCTTGAGATGGGTCCAGTCCAGAAAATATTAGAAAAACCTAGTGAAAAGAAAGCAAATAGAAAATAACGTTTGGCAAATCGTCCTGGGAACGAGGGTGCGCTCGATCAGAGTAGATCATTATATCGATCAGACATGATGATATACGATCAGTTGTTGTTTCTTTGTTGTTGTGTAGTTTTTTCAGGATAAGTTTTTTTCGTGCTACTTTAAAAAAAATCTGGACATCCTGTTCTAATATAAATCCTTACTCATGAAGAAATCTTAGCAGTTTGTTTCTAGAATATTCTATTCAAACATTTTTAAAGAAATCCAATGTGATCGTATTATTTTGATTTTTTTCTGATTTTAACGTCATCTTCACGGTCCTTTTCTGCAGTTTTAAATAAATGTTGAGATTTTTTCAGATTCCGTCGATTTTTTCTTCCTGAACTAAGGACTGTTAACCGACTTTTGCTGTTTGATTGATTGTATTTTATGATCTTTTTTTTTCGACGGACCGGAAGAGGCGGCCAGTTATTCCATTATGATCAAAAATTTTACTCATTACATGAATAATTCCTCTGTTTTGAAACTTTCTAGAAAGAAACAGAAGTGCTTCACTTGATGCTTCCCTCGAAAGAAAGAGGATTATTGATCCTTGAGTGTTGATCTAGAGCATTAACGGTGAAACACGTCGTGCACGGATGGCCGAGTGGTCTAAGGCGCCAGACTCAAGCGTTAGCTTGTCGCGAGTGTAGCGGCATAGTTGGGCATTCTGGTACTCGTAAGGGTGCGTGGGTTCAAATCCCACTCCGTGCAAACATTTTGCTTTCGGTATTCCACAACAAAGAAAGTGTTGTTTTTCAACTCGTTTTCATCTTCATACAAAAATACTTGGAACTAAGTAAGTAATCTACTTTCAATGAAGAGTTCCCATCCGAAATTATGCCAAGAACAAGAGAACTTATCACTTTCAGGATTAGAGTAGCGTTATTCGAAGTGAATATTTATTATTGTTTACATTTTAGAGTCATGCCAACTATCGACAATTTTTTTTTTGTTATGGAGGAGAATGTTGGTTAGTCTCATTTCAATCCACTCATCCAGAAACTCGTTTGGTGCGTAGTTAAACCGCACGATGAGTCCCCTAACCATATTTTCACAGATACTAGGTACGTTCTGGTCGTGATAAATTCCAAACTCTGCTACCACGGTGCTACAGTAATCGTTTATATGCGTAGAGTGACTTTTTGAAATTAATTTAAGGTCGTAGAAATCATTCTAGCCATTCATAGCAACACAGTTAAAGTAACAAAAATAGATAAACTCTTACAAGACTGCTCATTTAAGACCTACTACCCTATTCTATGTTATTGTGGACGATTCTATTATGGCCTGGATTCACTGGCTGTTGTCGAAAAGAAAAACGTCCGGTGATTAATTCGGTGAGTGACGCCGTATGGGATTTGGGTGCGAGTCGCTAGCGATTACTGGGATTACGGTTCCTGGATACTGGTTCCGCCCAATACCGTACACGCAATTCGTATTGGGTAGAATCACTAACTGTACACCAATGATATATGATATTTCTGATTAAAATGATGAAATATGAGTGGGAGAGCGACCAAAGGAAACTTCGGGGAAAATGTACTTGGGGGGGACTCATAAGTGGCCTCATTTGTGGAAACTCTATCTTCCATTTTTTTCTCTTAGTAACTTTAGCTTGCATGTCATAGATCCTCTAAAACTAACGCTTAGGTTTTAAGGTCCCTAATTTAGTTATTTACTTCGAGAATCAAGAACTTTGACTGACCCCCCCCCCCCCCCCCCCCCCCCCCAAACCCCCCAAACCCAAAAAAGGAAAAAATTTTAAATATTAAATAGGGATTATGGAAAGGTTGGTGATTCTGTCCATTTCTTCCTAATCCCCGTAAAAAACGGCCCAAAAGATGCGGCGCGTGCACATGGCTGGCGCGCTCCAATCGAACTCGTGGTAGAAAATAGCGAGCGAGAGCGCTCGAAGGCGTATCTTCCAGGCCGTTTTTTAACGGCAATTAGGAAGAAAGGGACGAAATCACCCACCTCTCCATAATCTACGATCCCGTATACGAATACTCCACCTGAAATCCATATCACCTCAGATTCGTGGGGTGATGCCTTTAACCGACATTTCCAAGGTTTGAGCACCAAATCAAGTAGTGGCTACAGTATCAACAACGAGAATCATGTTATCACACTCCCAAGAAACAAACAAGCCACCGTTTCCGTTCCGTTGCGTCCTGCGCTCCACATATCGCGTCACAGAGGGGAACTACGTTGCAGCCGCATACGCATAACCATGGTGCGACATGCAGACCAGAACCTCTACGGAAAACTAAGCGATTTCATGGAAGATTTAGCTAACACTATTTCAAACAAAAAAAAACTTTCATTTTCAGGCAGAACAAAAAACAGCTAATGAGGTGCGTTATTCGTGTTTCTAATATTCAATGATTTTTCTTCTGGGGGATTCTCCTTGCAGTTTTATTCGAGTTTTCAGGCAACGAAGGCTTCAAAGGTTGAGGGGAATTCAACAGAATCGCTGGAAAAAAGCAGCAATAAAGTTAGCAAGCAAGTTACGGTGCCCGGCATCGTCAGCAGTCCTAATGCAAAGAGTGGTGAAGGAACACGAAACAATCCGATTGTAATGCCAACTCAGCTGAGCTCATTGCCATACGAGTCCATCACAAGTCAAAATAACAAGGATTCAACCGAGTTCAATGGGAACAGCAGCTCCAGGTAGGTGTCGGTCCTTGCAATAAGACGCTAGGTTGTTCTATTCGTTGCTACAATAAAGACAGCATATCAAGGAATTGACGGCGTTGAGATCTCTCCACGAAAAAATAGGATTAGGGACGTAGATCATGAGTACGAGCGTGATAACTCTCTATTCACCCTAATCGTCCTGAAAAACTGGCTGGTTTTAGCTGTACTCGTAAAAGTCGTAAAAAAACGGCATGGAAGACTCCGCTTTTCAGGACGATTTCAGTTGGAACCAGGCGCCACCCTTCTGCACGCGCCGCGTCCACGTGCGAGCGGTCGATGAATGATGAGATCTCCTCACCAGCCTATTCAAGTAATACCATTGAATAGGCATCTGAAGGATATAAAGCGTGGTCAGAGTGGAACGTTCCAACGTATGTAGGAAACGTATGTAGGAGAAGTGCCGTCCCCACCTCGAAAAATACGAAAATTAAGGAGAAATGAGCGAAACCTTCCCGGATCTTGCAATCTACAACCCCGTCTCCAGGATTTCCTGCGGATTCCCTCACCACGTCAGAATCGTGGCGTGCTGCCACGGTTGGATTGTGGGCAGCTGTGGACGCATAAAGGAGCGAAAATCCAAGGATCCATGAATAAAGACTTATAGATAGTTGTAGATGGGTGTAAAACTCATAAATGAGGTTCGAAAGAGTGCGACAGCCGAGAGAATTGACTGTAATTGAGAACAGGAGCGAGTATGAAATAGGTAAGAGTAAAAAAGTGGGTTCAATCTCGTTCAAACTCAGTCAGGTGTAGGCAACATTAGGTATTTTAAAAATCTCCACTGAGCACGAGGACGAACACGACTGAATTATCTTTATTTGAAAAGGAAAGCTACGAAAGATGGAAGAAGTCGCGAAGAGGACGCTACAGAAGAGACACAAGTTGCAACTGAGTTAGACAACCAGGTAGGTTTACCCATATCACTTTGACTTTCGTATCCGAGATACACGATAAAAGAGACATCCCACCACTAACTCACCCTTTTTTCAGGTGGACCTGAATGACTTCATCCTGAAAGCGGCCGAAAATCAGATCGTTGTCCATCCAAGCCTTGTGAAGAAAAAGGGCAATATTGACGCGTCCATGGTAAGAAGCCGATAACTTTAAAGGCATCCCCCCACGAATCAGACGTGGTATGGGTTTCCGAGGACCAGAGACTATACGGGGGCGAAGATTGCAAAAACGAGTGGGATCTCGCTCATCTCTCCCTGCATCACTGCAAACAGACCGCTTTGGAATGCGGTTTCTTACGACGTCCTCTATTCCAACGCGCCTCCCTTGCCTCCTGCCTCCGCCTGGGATTCGTCGAGAATACATTCGGACGCCCCGATCGGCAATTCATTTCATTTCACGAATCGCAAGCGGGGGCGGGCGCAAGGCTCGCGCGTTGCAATAGAGGATGTCCTGAGGAACCGCATTCTGAAGCTGTCCGTTTACAGTGATGCAGAGAGAGATGAGCAAGGTCCCACCCGCCTTTGCAATCTACGCCCCCTTATAGTCTTTGGCTCTCAGGAATCCACACCACGTCAGATTCGTGGACTGATGCCTTTAAGATAGCAAATGCGTGGTTAACGGAAAGAGTTTGAGATGAGAGGAGGGAAGGGTCTTCAAACGAACGGCGCTCCCGGCAAAGAATGGGGCGAACGAAAACATGCAACTGTTAAAACAAAGAATTTCATAGCTGTTGGAAACCACTGAAAGCACCAACACATGCAAATCCAACATTATAAAGAAGTGAATCCAGCTAAGACACAGATTTTCTTCAAGGCGCAATAAACGTTCAGACCCTAGTGTCCAAGATTGCAGTAACCTTTTCAGTGAGACCACTGGGAGTAAAAAACAGATGATCCGACTTAGATCGTACATCTTCATAAAATATGGGGAAAATTCAATTACGGGCATAGTAGCGTACAAAAATGAGAAAATCAGCAAATTTTTGTCTTTCAATTAAGTTCCGCAGTAGAACAAAAGAAGAAATCATGGAGTTGGAGGCAGCGATGAAGTCTGATCATGAGTCAGAACTTGAGAAGGACATCCAGAAAGAGATGAGCAAGCAGAAACCTAAGGTACGATTTGTAACATTTTTCGCATCCTGTCATTCAAACGCGCTTCAGACACAACACCCTTAATTTTCACAATTTCCAGATCAAATGGGGTGATTCAAAATGTGTTGTTTTCGAAACGAGCACACAGTTAACGTACGATGACGACGAAGTGATTGAGGAACCTGATTTGTACGAGTAATTGGTGCTAGTCACTCTTTTTAAAATTAATTTCTGTATTTCTACCTGTTGGCAGCATGAAAAAAATTTCTAGAAATGACGATATTCAATGTGATTTGGATAATGTTTGATCGAATAAATGTTAGTTAATGTGTGTTGTTGAGAAGAATTGACATCTTAGCGGAATTGGAAAGAACAACAAAAAAGCTTCGAAGTTTATACATAATTATGAAAGGATGTGATAAAAAAGAGCTTAGTGTAATCGAACAGCTTCATGATATTACTGTCAATAGATGAGAAAAAACGAATGAAGCCTCTCTTATTCGGGTATCACAATACACAGAAAATACCATCTACAGAATTTCAAGAAAAATCAAGTGAATAACGAGTATCTTGCAATAAATAGAAAAAGAATATTGTCGTGAACACTTGCCTTCCTACTTTAAACACTCAAAGAACCGGGAGAAACCGGAACCACCGCAGCTCCGAAGTGGGCTCTGCCACGAGTTAGGTTAGCATCGAATTCCCACTCGTTCGTGTCTTCGTTATAAATTTCAGTCGAACACAGCACTGTAGAACTATTTCTGCTGGAAACAAAAAGAAACATAAAACTTCTACATCCACCACTAGAGATGACTTTCGAAAACTGACCCTGCTATCGCGTAGATCGCATTATCGCACGCGACCACAGAGAATGCGTAGCGACCGACTTTCATAGGAGCCACCGAAACCCAAACGTTCTTTTTCGGATCGTAGCATTCCACAGTGTTAAGGGTCTCATATATGTTAGAACTGAAAACGTAAGATGTGAGGACGCATAGAACCAGTCCCCAGAAATTCATGACACGAACAAAGGGAGCATTAACATCAGGAGTTTTTTGGCCTGCTCACCTTAAGATTCTGCGTAAAAAAAGATCAAGTGTAGAACTTGACATCCAAGACGTTTGTATTTTAAAATAATTTTCTCACATTTCACAAAGCAAATGAGAAATCGATTTTATTGGACCGTATATTGGTGTTTGAAATAGAAGTCAAATTTGGAGTCGAAGAATACCTTTCTATGCTACAAATAATCGTAGCAAAACCATCAACTGCTTGTATTTAGATATAAAACAGCTAAAAATGAATAAGATATTTCCAACGAAAGAGTTTTTTGTACACAGAAATACGAACCCGCCACATACGTAGATTCTACCGTTCAATGCCGCTGCAGCGCAAAACATCCTCTGTGACTTCATTGAAGCGACTGTCACCCACTTCCCTTCACTAGGAGAATATCGCTCGACAGTAGACAATGGTGACGTCCCTTCACCCGTCCTTTTACTGCCACCAATCACTGAAATTTCAAATGTCTACTGTGCTTAACGAACTATCCTTTTCATCCGTACTGCTATATTACAAAACCAGGTAGTGTTTATCCAAAATAATACGAGGATGTGGCGTGTCGAATACTACATCATCGATAATGAGCGCTACCCAAACGAAAAACTACTGTCAAGCACAAAATTAAGTTTTTTCTCTGTCTATTACCAGCAAGCTAACACGTATAGCGTGATGTTGGAGAAAAAACATGCGAAAGTCATGTGAAAAAAAGAAATAAAACGTCTAATAAGTCAATTATGCGCAAATTACAAAAAGGAAATAAATGACTTGACGAATGCAAAAACTCTGCACACATTTGTTTTCCAAAAATCCCTTGTAATGGCTCCAAACTTGAAGAAAAAAAAAACTCTGAAAGCACTCGTTCGTCCGAAAATGCTCAACGAACAGATTCCACAACCTAAAATCGATCCCATGTTTGATTCCTATTAGATCATAAGACGGCAACGATATCAATCGAGGTTGCCAACAATTCCATGTTACGACAACACGAGGTTGGTTGCAATTGTGAGACAGTAATCCCGCTTTGATCCTACCAAATGTGACTATGATGTTGTGAGAACTGAAGCATGGAACACTATGGTTATGGCGCGCTGATATAATTGAGATAAATGAATTTGAACAAAGTTCGAGTCAATCTGGTCTAGAACGGTAAGCGGTGCGAAGAGTAACTGTAATAATCGTCATCGCCGAAACTAAATTCAGTGTATCCAAGTGCTAGAATCGAAGTGTTGTCGAAAAGAAACTTCTGTAAAATACTAACTATATAGACACCCATCCAGAACAGCCGCTGCAGCTCCACACCGCTGCGTGGACATTTCTGCACAAGCTTTCCATTTGTTTTCAACTGGAGAGAACACCTTCAAAAGATCAATGATAGACAGTGGGAGTTTAAAAAAGCACTCTAGAGTGTTAATACGAAGTGTGGGAAAACCTCTCCGGAAATTCTTTAAAAAAAAAAACCTAATTTCAAAAGAATGGAACAGACGAATTGTACCTGTCCCATCACTTAGCACCTTTTAATAAACCAAAAAATCAAAAAGAATAAGTTCCTTTTTAAAGTTGCTTCAGAATAATTTGTTCAGCTTACTTCTACAGAATGCAAGGAGTTGTTACCATAGATTCCACCACAAGCATAAAGCTCATTGTTCAGAAAAGCAACCGAATGCAGGCGGCGAGGTGTTCGCATTCGAGCCAACTCAATAGAGAACAGATAGGTTTCTTTGTGCAAAATGATGTCAAACGAGTACTACCTCAGCCCATGTGTTGAAGTTCCAGTCGAAACATTCAACCCGCCCCGAGCTACCCTCAACTCGTCCACCAACAACATAGATCTTGAAAATGGAAAATGATGAAAAATTGCTGAAACAATTCTTTACTTCATTTGGAAATTCTCGAAATATATCATTCTTTAGGAGCTAGCTGAAGTGAATTGTTGTTCACTCAAGTGCAAAATTCCCTTCGAATTGCTACGAAAATTCATCAATGTTATCACAAGAAGAATGATAGATTTTTCACTACGTGATATCACAAGATACGCCGAGCTGTGTTACACTGCTTCACTTCAAAATTCGTTTAAGATGGGAGAAGAAAAAAATTTGAAATTAAAATTCGATAACAATGCAGCGCCAACTGAAGGCTCAAGTAGCATGCAGATAGTGCACAAATCCAAACACAAATTTAGCAAACAAACCCATCTTTAAGCAATATAAACAAAAATAATCCCATCTTTTTTCTTCCTTTCACTACTTGTAGAGAACATCGAAATCAAAACAATCTCTTAAAAACAGATATTCCGTATGTCCAGTGAAATATGGAGGAGCAAAAAATCAATTCTGATAGAAGAACTAACTTCAGATATATAAGCACAGCAATAGTACACTTACCTTCCCGTCGTGCACTGCTACACCTACTTCAGTGCGACCTGAGAGCATTGGCAGTAACGGAACCCATTGTCTTGTGATGGGGTTATATTTCTCAATTTCAGAACAAATGAAATCTCCTTCTGATTCCCCACCTGAAACCAAAACTTACAGTTTCCATGAATTTTGATATACAAACAACTGGGATTTGGAAACAACCAAGTGCAAACGCTCGGTACACCTAGCAACACGAATCACAGCGAAAACACATGCACAAAATGGTATACAAAGAATAGAGCGAGAGCAGCAACGATTATTACTTCCATTACCTTGGAATAGATGAAATTAATAAAGTGGAACGTGGAATCAAAAAAGAAATAGTTCAAAAAGATTTACTAAATTCAAAAAGGATGGACTGCATATCCAACATACACCCTAGAAAAGACTCTTTTAAAGTTAGAAATGGCATAACGTATTTGTAACGTGTCCAATGAAAAAATTTCTGAAAGTTCAATAATAATGTCGTGAAGACGCTCCAAAATTCGTGATTGCAGACATTTACGGCCATTATTCGCACACCTACGGCTAAGATCAAGCAAGGCGGATCATGACAGACGCGTGGCTGAACATCCCCAGGACTGATCGACGAATCTTCGGTCTTAATCAAAAAGTAGTCTTTCGCTTCCTCAACCTAAAAATGGAAACGATATGGATTAAAAGAAAGTTGCATCATTGATAATCACTGTGAAAAGACACACTCTCAACACGAGATTATTAATAGAAGCATACGAGCTGCTTGCAATTTGAATCATTCCGAATCAATTCGTGGCCAGCAACTTGAGTCACTAAAAATGACGGAGCCAACGCTTTAAGACGGATACAGTCGAGGATCCTGAAGAATCGGAAATCCTAGGCAAATAACCATATTTCGGAAAAATACAGTGGTGGTAATTCTACATCTCTTGTTATTTTATATGACGAAATAATTTGCCACAAAAAGACAAGTGGAGGCAATCGGATTACATTCAGCAAAATTTCACGTTAAAATAACGCAGAAAAAAGGGACTCAAGAGGATTTTGTAAGTGAGTGCACATAAGTCATATGCTTGCTGAAGCCTACTTACCTGGATATGAAGATACTCCTATGGTTGGAATCATGTTCTATCCATGCTAAAGCAGCTTCAAACACTCTTCCCTCCGTTTCCACATACAGGTCATCCATGCACAATATTTCGGTTACACTATCAATAGAAAGTTGGAGAAATTGTTCGCAACGACAGACTAACGTGAAGTACTTCGCGATGAATCTTTCGGTTACGTACACCAGTGATCTGGAGTGATGCGTGCTGCGTTGAATAAGAGACCATCACAACAATACTAGGAATACCTGCAGTTCAGTACTGAACAGAGCGCATGAACACTCAACACATTAGACGGATGCAGCCGACGTTGAAGGTACGTGCCGCAGTTGTCAGTAATATTATCAAGCTGTAAGAGATGCTGTCAAACAATGTGGGAGCTGAACAAAGAAAATTGGCAAGCGACAACTTATAGAGCTATGTGCCAGATCTGAACGATTCTAGTAGTTGCTATTCGCTACAACGGTCCAGTGTAAGTGACCAAGAACAGACTGAATGCAATGAAGCATTGTGTCAATTTCCCAAAAGAAATTATCTAAGGTGTCTAGAAATGATCTATAACATTAGATATCTGCGATGAACAGGGATATTCCTTGAGGAATCCAAAAACAAAATTATGTAATATTACTGTCAATGCGGCATGTATCCGCAAATGAATAAACCACATCGTCCCAATTGCTACTGGAGATCATAAATCTAGTATCTAAACTCAGTGCTGCAAGATGGAATTTTGGACTAAGAAAATCAAGAAAACGTTTTCATGGCCTCACTCTATGCACCTCTATGGCCACCCCTTCGTGTTCTTGGAATTAAAGACTGTCCTGATGCGACTGGGACGCTTTGGGAAATTCCACTACGTCCGGCGCTAGTGGTGCTTATCACATAGGTGTGAAAACCCTAAGGACGAAGGTAACATTCGCAACAGTTCCACGTGTACTCCCAATTAACATAACTCGAAATTTAGACCATACATAGAAAGAACTGCTACAGTATAATACAGAAGGTAACTGAAAGAAATAGGCATTGAGACGAACATAAATACCACTTTTGATTACATTGTCTCCCGCTGTTCTTCGAACTGGTCGGGCAGGCTCCAGTAATTTTTTCCTAGTCTACCCTTCATCTAACACTTCTTCAATCCCGTTGAGGAGCACTCTTGTAAAAAGCTTGTAAATGACGAATAGTAAGCAAGTTGGGCGATAATTGCCAATATCATCTGGATCTCCCTTCTCATGCAACAACATGGCCTTGCTGATCTTCTTTTGTTTTGGAACCTTGCGTTCCGACAGGTAACGTGTAAAGAGTCTACACAGACAAGTGTTGGGAGATTATTCAGATGTTCTGATCTTGTTGTTGGGACCGGCTGTCGTACGATTTCTTACCGACAAGATAGCATGTCGTACTTAGGATGGAGGAACCTCTGGAATGACATGTCCATCTTTCCTCAGATGGAGAGCAGACAAGTAACATGATTTTTTTTTATTCCCCTTCTCGATGGTTGTTTCATTTAGGTTTCAGACTGCGGTCATCTTCTTCTTGCGATCGGCGAACTCTCGAGGAGTATCTCGAATGTTTTTCACGCCTCTGCAGTCAGCCAACCCTTCTCTCTTTAGAGTCCTCCTTTACCGCTTCTCTTCAATGCCTTGTGAGCTTGGACGTGTGTTCTTGAGTGTAAGCGACAACAATTATCTTGTAGAAGGTATGGTCTCCTCTGTAAAACTTGTCCAGGACCATATAAAAAGCCTTGACTTCTTCGTAGCTTGATGTAAGAGTGTAAGCGAAGAAGAGATTCGAAGCTGGCGTTGAACCACATCTTCTCATCCGCAGACGTCCGATCCGAGTTGTAAGTTGTTCGAAAGAGTCGGTGTTCTTTACCATACTCATACTGACGAGGACACCAACTACTTCAACTCCGCTACTGTCGCATGCTCCTGATAAATGTTCTCCTCCAGTTTCATATACGGCGTTCAGTGGCTGACATAATCTCATATCGGCAAGTCGGATGACGCCGTACTTAATCTTCTCGGCTTACATCATCAGACCATTAACGGCCTCTTCTGATCCAAACGTACATGAGTTATAAGTACAGGTCGCCATCCTAGTCTTTTTCTGTTTTGGTAGCCAAGATTACTTCTGCAACCCCGTCCTTCCTGGCGCTACCATGCCAGGCTTTCCTACGGAGTCAGGAGTCTCTTTGTTATTAGTATAACATCCGTAAAATGTTGAAACATCAGAAATAGGGAGTCCGTCCCCTGAGTCCAGCGTCTCAGAGCACACACGCTGTCGCTTTTAGTCAGTCCCCTATCCGCCACCTGGGGACGTACCACGCAGCCTTGCAACTAACCGAGTTTTATTCGAAGACACTAATTATACTGAAGTCACCGCGATTTATAATGTACATTACATTACAGGTTCTTGAAGGCATCACCCCACGAATCTGAGGTGGTGCAAATTTCAGGTGGAGTATTCTTATAAGGGATAGTAGATTATGGAGAAGAGGGTGATTCCGTCCATTTCTTCCTAATTGCCGTAAAAAATGGCCCGGAAGATGCGGCGCCGCACAAGGCTGACGCGCTCCAGTCGAATTCCTTGTGGAAAATAGTGCGCCAGAACGCCTGCAGCCGTATCTTCCGGTCATCTATCTTTTTACAGCAATTAGGAAGAAATGGACGGAATCACCCCCTCTCCATAATCTACTACCCCGTATACGAATACTCCACCTGAAATCCGTACCACTTCAGATTCGTGGAGTGATGCTTTAATAGGGTGTGTGATCACCACGAATTGCAAAGCATACTCTGCTACGTGCCCCAATGTCTTTTTCCTTTCATTCAACTGTCTCGTGGTGCGGAGCCCGTCCCGTTTGACGCAGTAATCACGCTGATCCCACGCCTTGTGACGTCCAGCTTTCTATGCACCCCTGGGGAATCTCCAGCAACATTCTCCCGCACTTTCATTTCTAAGGAGTTGCTAAAACATATGTTATATTACTTTACATATCTCGCCAGGTTTTGCAGAGCATTGAGTTCCAATCAATGCTTCTGCACTGTAACGAGCAGTGATAAAAACACTGAAATCGGTAACGCTTGAAGATTCCTTTTTGGAAAAAAAATTGAATGTGTCTGGACCTGCTATTAATAAAACGATCCTTAGAATTAGACTCATATCTTTCAAATTCAATCTTTAATGAAAGATTCTACACCAACAAATGTAGCCATTAAAGGTGCGCGAGAAGACTTGAACGATTCTACGGGAACCTACGACAAGAAAATCCATATCGATAATCAACAAAGATACACTCAAGGTGGATAAGAGGTTCGATATTGTTTTTTAGTTCTTTGTTACATTTTAACAGAGAAAAGTCCTTGTCAATGTATCCAACGACCAATTGAAATGCGTTACGTTTTACCAAACGAACGAGCAAAAGTAAGTACCTGAAAGAAATTAGCAGCAACCATAACTTCCAACACATTTTGCGTAGTTATATGAAGCCGACCAGAGTAGGCGTAAACAACGAATAACTCCAATATTTCGAAGTCAAGATCTGAGAAGCTAGTGGCTTTTGCAAATGTGAAAAGGAGTTTCGAATCGTTACGGATTGAGATGAAAAACTTGCTTTGAACGATGATCTTCCTCTTATTCTGTTCCAACATCTCTGTAGTAAACATTGCTCTGAAATATGGGATGACAGCAGCCAACACTATCTGGAAAAAGGAGATAACAGAAACGTGCGATGTATTCAACATTCTTAATTTAGTTCACTACTATGATAATCTATGATAGTAGAGATGGTCTTCTTAGTGCAGTAGACAGTATCCTAAAAAAAAAAACTATTCGGAAATAACAAAAAAAAACTCTATAGTCAAACAGTGAAATACGACTTGCTCACAATTCAGATTCACAAAAAAATGTAGGGTAAAGTGTAGAGTGGGGACACTAAAACGCGTCCTTATTTCTGGAAGTAAAAAGTCAGTTGGGTTCCTAAAAACTAAGCATAAGTCTCTGAGGATCTATGACATGTGATCTAAAGTTACCAAGAGAAGAAAAGAAGATAGAGCTTCCAGAAATAAAGACCGAATCGAGTTCCCCCCAACTACATTTTCCCCCAAATGTAACTCAAACAAAAAAGGGACGTGAACTAAAAAGTTGAAAGTTGAATGAATAGCTTCAAATCTCTTATCTTATGAGCAGAAATGCTCCTGTGATCACCAACAGACAACTCAACGTCGCAAAGCATCCCATCACAGCGCAAGCGTTCGAGTGATGAAAATGCCTAAATGTGGAGTACGGTTTAAAAAAAAACTACGAAGACGCCAGTCAACAAAAATATAATAATGTTGCAGGTCATGAATGTCTCTGTTATAACCTACATCTTTGTATTCTCAAATCACCTTTAAAAAAAAGAAATCTAGATACCAGAAAGGACTCACCTCCTTGTACAAAAATTTCTCATGATTGATGCACCTGTTACCGTCGTCAAGTTCATCCAATGAAAAACATATCATTGAAAGCGTGTCGAAAACGTTAATGATAACACCACTTGGCGATTCTCTAGGACTTTACGATGTTCCACACATTTCAACTCTTGAAAAGAGTAAACATACATATTTTCCTCAGTTTCAGCAGGGTGAGAGTCTTCATTGGTTGAATTTTGTCCCTGAAGAACCTCCTGGCATTCATGGATAGCATTTTCGCAATTATAGCAATGATAGATTATCCCACATATGCGCAAAAATTGGAGCAGAATTAGTGAATAAAAGTCAAGTGCTCCATAACAAATAAAATCAATGAAAAATTGGGTTCCACCGGCTATTGTCGCTATCCACGAAGCAACCTGAAACCGACGAGGAAGGTAATAATGTTCTTACAGAAGAAACAGGACCAGCTAACTTGAAGATGTGTGGACGTAATATAGTAAAGAGTCGATGAAAGGTCAATATACAAATCCTTACTTTATGCTAAGAAAATTAGGATCGAGTTCATCACACGATTGACTTAGTGAAAGTGTTAGATAACTTCCTTTGCTCTCCCTAGAGATTATTTAAAACATAGAACATATGGGTGAATTTCTGACAGTCATTTTAATTGAAAAGTTCAACTGAAATAGTAGGTAAGCAAGAGAATTTGCAACTCGCTTGCGCAATTGTGTTCTGACCCAACCTCAGCTTTCCGCTCGAACATTGAAATAACCCGGAGAAATTGGGAAAATGTAGTTATGGAGCGAAACGGGGCCACTCAGTGGCGTCCTTACCTCTCGACGCTCTAACTTACTTTTTTCTCTTAGTAACATTAGTTTACATGTCATAAATCCTCTAAGAACAATGCTTATTGCTTAATTGGGTTTCCTCGAATGATTTAATTATTTTTTTCGAGAAATAAGGCGCCACTGAGTGCCTTCCCCCACCCAACAACTACATTTTACCCAAAATTGGCACTTCACTCACATACAGCTCGTTCAGCACGTTTTAAATATTGCAAAAGAAGTTTACACAAACAAAACGGGACGAAGCAATCCAACAGGTGGGTCTCTTCACGATCGAAGGTGATGTTAAGCAGCGGTCTCATCGCACAGACGTATAGTCGGGTGAAAACAACATTAAGCACGGTGCAGTTCCGTAAGCGGGTGCGCACAAAGCGGTGCAGAAGTAATGGAACACAGGTTTTTAAACTGGTGTGAGCAGTGTGTTCCAGGAACTGTTCACAAAAAAAAAAAAAAGAATTTGATCAGGTTTAGTAGACAACAATGAGTACCTGGTCCTGTTCGTCGTCCTTTATTAGCCGTTCACGTTCGTCGATTACTGCTTGGCTATCAACTGATTCGTCCCTTTGTTTTTCTTCGGAGACGTCCGCCATCACAGGAACACCGCTGGCATTCTCGTGGTCGATGCTGCAGTTTGGGTCCTGGTGCGGCGCCTCCTTCACTTTAGTTTCTTCATCCATTCCACTATCGGTTGAGTCAACTTGAGCATCAGACAGCTGAAAATTGAAAGCTCAGTAAATTTAAAAGCTTGCGCCTACCTATAAAGATGAGGAGATGTAAAAGGAAATCCAAGAAATAACTATCGTGACACATTGTGCACATGATTCAAAAACGCGAACATGATACTTAGATAGAGATGTTTAGATATAGTAGAGTCAAAACGATATGAAACATGCCGCAGCTATGGAACCAACTGCCCTCGAAGCGATGAAGCGTAGCGTGCGGTTAAAATCCAGGGGACCATTGCTGACAATTTCTCTCTGTACTTCGTGATGGTCCCACAACGATTCCAGCACCAGCTGGTGTAACTGCACCACGCTATTTATGTCGTTTTGACCGTACTATACATAGATGTCCTGTCTTCAATAAACTGCCGGCCTTGCACTTGCGGGCTCCAACGTATTTTCCAGTCCTTTCGTCCCCTCTCCGTCATCATCCAAGATGATCTCAAGTTTCTTGACGTTGAGAAAACCCATGAGTCGTGTTCAGCTGTGCTCTCAGCTACTCCACTCGTGCAGCGAACACATCTCCCCATCTCGTTGGCGGACTCCCTCTAGGCCGTTTAGCTCTTCTTCAGATCCACTCCAGCGTTCTTTTGGTCCATTTATCGTCGATTCTTCTCATAATGTGCCTGGTCCATCTATATTTATGAAGAAGTACGACGCAGTTGCGTAAGTTGCTGCGCTCGAAACGGCGCGGTAGAGCGCAGCGGTTAGAGTCGAGTAGGGACCATCGCTGCATTGCGCAGTGGTCCCACGTCGATTCCAACCGCCATCTCGACCGCCTCGGTACCGGCGCAGCCGCCTACGCAACTGCACCGAGCTTCATGTCGTTTTGCCCCGATTGTACTCAATTTTGCTCGAGGGAAGGTTTAGCGCAGCGGTAAGAAGTACTTTGACTGCGGCACTACAATCAATGGTTCGAAGCCGCTCTAGTGACAACAAGGCCTTTCGTCTTTCCGCGGTCAACAAGTTGATATCGGACTTCTTCATGAGTATAAACACACTGGCTTGACACATCGGGTCAGCACTCATTTCATTTTAACACTGGACGCCCTTTCTTCAATAGACGATTCTGTATTCTGTGATCCTGAAGACTTGAAGTCGAACGCGTAGGCGTATCTCCAAATGGGCTGATCAACGCTACGCACTTTATCCGCTCTAACCTCGAATTAGTTTGTTTCGGCTCAGAACCAGAATAGTCAACGGAAGGATCAGTTCTGTGGAGAAGTTCTGACTTACACTGTAACATTACATGACGGCAAAGTAGAGCAGTGTCCCGACACGCAGACGGCTACTGTGGACTCGTTGGGGACGCACATGTAACGGCGGCACGCGGCACAATCGCGATTTAACAACGTTACAGCATATAGTCGGGTCGAACTGACATGAATCACTAGGGTAGTTGGGGTGCATTTGCGTACGCGTTCGAAACGGCGCGGTAGAGGCAGCAGTTGGGACCGAGTTGGGACCGTCACAGGCTCCAGCGATGGATGGTGCCGGCAAGGATTTCACCACGCTCATAGCCGCTACGCTCCACCGAAGCGCCTCGAGAGAAGTCGCGTCCGCAATTGCGTACGTGCTTCATGTCGTTTTGACCCTACTATACGTCTCAGCGGATAGTCACTAACTGCATATATTCCACGATGGTTGGGTGTATACCTCCCATTGCCGCGGGTCGATAAAGGTGGGAGGATTTTTAAAAGCTTTTCTCTTTTTGTCGCTGCATCTGTTACGATTATCTTAGAAGGATCTTCCACAGGTTAGAAATTGAAAGTTGCGTTGCGGCAGGCGAAGTTCTCGAAATTTCTGGAACAAAAGAGCACAAAAAAATTGTTTATTAAACGACAAAAGTAATAATTGATAATTAGAGCAGGTAAGACAGACTATTAGGAAATGGATCACAAATAAAGTGTAATGAGTATATTATATAAAGGCGGCTACGTTACTATTAAAAAAAACCGACTTCTGGGCTACATCATAGTGAATAAGAGGTAGTGCATCACTTAATTGATATGATGCCAAAATCCCAGAAAAAAGTATAGTCTTCGGATTGTGAATTGCAGAAACGAAGCTTCCTTTAGTCGTCGTAAAAAACGGCGTGGAAGATGGCGTTCCTTCCTACGGAAACAGTTGCAACGTGCCACCCTTACGTACGCGTCGCGTCTACGTGCGAGTGGTCGAAGATTAACGAGGTCTCCTCACCAGCCTATTCAAGGAAAACCAATGAATAGGCTGTTGAGGGGATTGGAGCATGTACATAGAGAGGCGTTCTAACGTGTCTCGTACGAATCAGAGCGATTCCCACGAGATTTTTAGGACCCTAGGGGAATTTAGCGGGTCCACGCTCATTTCCGAAATCTAAAGACACGAACTCTATGTTTTTCCTGGGATTTCAGCACCGCATCAATTGATCAGTGATATGCTGCGTTTAAAAATCGAGAGTTTCTCAAATCTAATCCATTGTAAGCGATATTTTTCCTCAGTCCTCATAGATTTTCCTCATAGATTTTTCCTCATAGATCGATCATTTGTGGAATTGTGCAAAACTATGCTACCGCAGTATTTATAGAGGTTCTTAGTGGTAACCAAAATGAGGACGACTTACCATGTCTTATCCTTGGAAAAAAAATGAAGCAGAAGAGTACAGAAGATCGAGGGTCAGAAGAGAAGGAAAGCGCTAATGTTGTTTCCTAAGCGCGATCAGCTGACCGTATGCTTTCGAAGAACATGCGGCGATGGAATGGCATTCGCAAAGGGAAAAACCATCAACAAGAATGTGTCATTTTCTTCAAATCGATCGGAAAACATTATCGAAGCTGTCATTTCTATTTGCGGGATGGCTACGAAATAGTTAATTAATCACCTTTCTGAAATAGTTAGTTAATCACCTTTCAGCTAAAATTACCTTTGTTTACTGTTCAAGAATAACTACGATTATTAGGCCGGATAGATCTCCGCTTATTCGTTCTACGTCCAAATTCCGGTACGATGTTGGTAATATTAGTTTTAAGAGCTCCAAGAGCTTTAGATACGATCTGTAGCACCTGTAGCAAGGATGAGTCTGTAAACATCACACATCCTCAATATACGCCCCTCAATAATATAGTAAGGTACGGTAGTTCAATCTAGATTTTCTAGTTGGCACCTAACCGACGTTGTGATGTGAGAATGCACGCATTAAAGGCATCACCCCACGAATCTGTGATGGTGCGGGTTTCATGTGGTTTCTGCCCATACGGAGTCGTAGATTATGGAGAGAAGGGTGATTCTGTCCATTCTTTCCTAATTGCCGCGTAAAAAAAGGCCCAGAAGATAGAAGAAGATATGGCTTCGAGCGTCCCGGGGCGCTTTCTACAAGGAATTCGATTGGAGCGCGCCAGACTCGCACGTGCCGCACCTTACGGGCCGTTTTTTATAGCAATTAGAAAGAAATGGACGTATTCACCCTCCTCCCAATAATCTACGACCCCGTATAAGCACAATACACCTAAAACCCTTACCACCCGAAATTTGTGGGTGATGTCTTTAAAGAGAGCGGATCACAAAATTCTGGTGTTGGAATTTTTCCCCAAATAAATAGTGCTAGAGGTGTGATTACGTATGAACACGCTCACTTCCGCCTAGTGATCCAGAAAAGGCGCCTGAAACAGCCTTGGTAGCTCTGGTGTCTCCAACGACGCAACTTCTTGCGCGTGCGACAGAACCAGCGGACCGGCCACGCCGCTGCAAACACTGCTGAACATTTACGCGTTTTTATTAATCACCGTAGAGAATTGGGCGTGATTACAGTCATTGTCGTGAATTCTACACCTATCCATTCGTGCAGAGACGGTAGCATCGTCAATTTGGGCTGTTTGGAAACCGAATTCTGGAATGTTTTGGTTGTTTTTTTTAAATTGATCTAAATTGATTTAAATTTAAATCAGCTTGGATCTCCATACTAGGAGAATTAAACGGAGTACAAACAAGTGATGGTAATTTTTTTCTTTTACTTCTCGTTCCTGAAGTCTAAGCGGAACGATAGAAACCACTTATATTTGGATCCATTTTACCACATATCATCCCAATGCAGGTTATTTCTCCTTCTTTTAAGTGGAGTTGTGGTCACTTCATTCTTCCAGATCATCACGGATGGTGGGTCATCATGCTTGTTTTTGTCCAGCGTCAAGTCAGTCTATAGTTTCAATTTTCAGCCTAAAAAAGACAAGGTACGTTTTCTTCGAAAGTACAGCCATGCTGTTGAGCTTCGTGGAATATATGTTTCTATTGAATTCTTTGGTGACCAACTACATAGTCAATAATAACTTGTGTCTATTATTTTCATCAGTATAGAATGTCCTCGATAATTTGTTGGACGTAGTGACAAGGTTGAAACAAATCGAAGCGCAAATGCAAAAAATGCGTAAAGAGTGCCAAGAACGTGAAAAAATCTGGGAGGCAGTGGAACGTGAGGTGAACTTCCTCGAAGAAAAGGTACGTCAAATTATAGCTAGTACAGTCGACATTACTTATATTCGTCTTGGCGGACTGCGATGGAACCGCGGTAGTCCTCGCACGCTTCCTTAAAGGCATCACTCCACGAATCTGAGGTGGTACGGATTTCGGGTGGAGTATTCGTATACGGAATGGGAGACTATGGAGAGGGGGTGGTTCCGTCCATTTCTTCCTAATTGCTGTAAAAAGATAGATGACCGGAAGATACGGCTGCAGGCGTTTCTGCGCACTATTTTCTACAGGGACTTCGACTGGAGCGCGCCAGCCTTGTACGGCGCCGCATCTTCCGGGCCATTTTTTACGGCAATTAGGAAGAGATGGACGGAATCACCCTCCTCTCCATAATCTACTATCCCTTATAAGAATACTCCAGCTGAAATCTGCACCACCTCAGATTCGTGGGGTGATGCCTTTAATCTGTCTCGGTCGAAGCGTTCGCTACGGGCGAACATAAGTAACGGCCCGGGGTAAAATGTTATTGGGGGAGGTGCACTCTGCGCCCTTATTTCTCGACGTAAATAATTAAATCACTCGGGCCCTAAGGCCTAAGCATTAGTCTTAGAGGTCCTATGACATGTAAGCTAAAGTTACTAAGAGAAAAAAGTGAGTACTAAGAGAAAAAAGTGAGTTAAAGCGTTGAGAAATAAGAACGCCACTGACTGCCCCCCCATCCCCCAACTACATTTTCTCCCCTGCCCCGTATGTACTCCATTTCCTTTCCTAAAGTAAGCAAACTGATATATTATTTTCAGGCTGTAATTTATCGCTACAAAGTGATGGACACACAATCGGTTCAAGACTAATTAGAAAACCACGAAATCTTGAAAAACAAATAGAAATGTTTACATGTTCCTGTCATAATTGTTTAGTACAATATACTAAAGAACTAATCCATTTTTCTTAAAAATTGTGCCAGTGGGCGCATGACATTTGCTGAACACTGTGGGCAGATAGAAAACGGTTGTCAACTATGTTTATTTCCTTTCTTTTCAAAAAAAAAGCTCATTCAGCCCGGAATTCTATGCTTTCATGGTTAACGAACGATTCGATAGTTTGTTGGGATGAGATATCGCGTTGAATGAATTGTCATGTTCAAACATCTAAATAAACACTTATTAACATCATTTTAATTGAATAATTGGTTGCAGGTAGCCCACTTCTCTTCGCATTTCTTCGAGAAAAATCTACCTAAAAAGAATTGTATGCACACCATTTCAGAAATTTACGTATTGAAAAGTAATCACATTGGAATTGTCAGTTTATATTATTACAATAATAACCCAGGAAAAAAATCTCAAAAGAACGAAGATCGCTGAGTGCTTTGCTTAGTTGTTTTGGTTTGAGTCCCTAGCCTCAATTTGGTTCCGACTTGACTTACGGTCTGCCTAGGAGCTGAAGCAGTCAGACCGGTGCAAGTCGGGAGCAAATTTTTTTAACCGGATGAACGCATCGCACCTACGAGTGCGGCAGAAAATTTATGTGTGTGTAAAGCAGAAGAATATGTAGGTTGCATTAGACAGATTACGGTCTTAGCGTGAACGGGAATGACCCACTATATCCTCAGTCCTCAGTAAGAGGTGTGTATTCTTATGAACATTTGAAACGACGACTATAGTCGGGTCAAAACGACATGAGACACGGACATTTGCGTAAGCGGTTGCGGTCGAAGCGGTGTGATGGCGGTTGGTATCGAGGTGGGACCATGGCGAACTGCAGAGATAGGTGGCGGTAGCGAATGTCCTTACACGATCCCAACTGTTACGCTTCACCGCGCCGTTTCGAGCGCAGCCGCCTACGCAACTATAGTCCGTGCTTCATGCCGTTTTGAGCCAACTGTACATCCGTACTGACTGTATATAGAACAGTCATTACGTTGTATTATAGAACAATCATGACATCATGACTGCATCGGTCACTCAGTGTTTGAAAAATGCGTTTTATTTCCGCCTCAAGAAGGTTTTTACGTTTAAGTATGATGTGCTTGCAAATTCTTGACATATTGTTGTCTTTTAGTTACTTGGGTATTAGACGCACTTTCTCTTTCCTTTTCCAACATTGCACACTTCTACGTTCTGTTCTCAGCTTTACAAAACATTTCTACGTCTTTGGTTTCTTTCTGCGTCAGGCAATTCTTGCAGAAGTCAACACAAGTGAGTCATTTTTCATGAACAAAATCAAAACAAAGAACGGTCCTCATATTTATACATGCATTTATAACTTGAATCAAAACCAATCAAACCAACTTTTTACACATATACTGGTGACCAACAGTAGACACTGGAGCAGACAATGTCTTCGAAGGCGAACAGTTTTGCACTGGAGGCGGTGGAGGCGCTGGCGGCGGCGCGAAGGTTGTTGTTTCGCGTCCATTTGGAGAACTAACGTCATCACCGTTGCTCATTTTTTTCTCCAGTGCCTCCCCAGGAATCTTATTCTGATCATGAACCTAAGATAGCGTCAGCGAATTTTCATCTCACGGACCTTTTGTCATGAAAAACGATAAGGACCAACCATTAGCTTGGACATAACAGGAAAGACGGATGTTGAAGTGGTGGAATGCAGTATTGGTTCGCATTTGCTGTATCCACATCTTTCATAGAAAATCACCTGATCATCAGTAGACAAAAATGCCTGAAGAGCAAAACTGGCTGGCGTTTCGTGTCTGCAAAATTAAATGAGGGTGTTCGACTCAATCAGCGCACTATATACCTCATCGAAGCCGAATTCTTTGGCAGCGTTCTCCAAACGTGTCATCAGACTTTTCCCCAAACCTTGTCCACGAAGATCCTTTGCGATTATCACCGATTCTATCCAACAAGAAGTAGGTCTAAAACTAGGGGTTCACTCACAGGTGGACTTCTATCACTGGAAAAAATGTACCTATTTGGAAGCAGACATATTCGCGCGTGTCCAATAAGTGTGTCGTTTTCATTATCTATGAAAAGGAATGACATAGGTGGAGACGAGCGACACGACTTCGCTTGTGAATGCTCTCGTGAGCCGTCGCTGCGCGGCCATTCCTGAAAAGGATCCGTGAAGTTATCACTTTTATAAGTGTGAGAAGTTGGCTGAACTGTAAGCTGAGAAATTCCTGATTCATCTGATTTCTGCATTTGTAGAGCGGGAGGTTAGACAGCGCTCTATTTTCTGGATTTTCCCTGCGTTTCCATGTCATAGATCCTCCAGGACTAATGCTTAGGTTTTAGGACCCCATTTATTCTGTTTCAGAAATAAGAGTGCAGTTGAGTCCACCTCCGCCTCCTCCTCCAGCTACACTTGGGCAAAATGTAGTTGGGGGCGAGTGCTCAATGGCGTCCTTGTTTCTCGAAATAAATAATTAATTCAATCGGGACCCTAGGGCCTAAGCATTAGTCTTAGAGGATCTACAGCAAGTAAACTTAAATTAAAAAGAGAAAAAAGTAAGTTGGAGTGTCGAGAAATAAGGGAGCCACTGTGTGGTCCCCCAACTACATTTTCTCCCTACATTTTACTTCAGAACCGCAGCAGAGAGACTAGTTTTCGTTCACTACGTCATAACGATAAAAATCTATTGCGGTGACATGTAGTGTAGGCAAACAAATGCAAACAATAATCGATGACAGTTCAAATCCTATGTAATAATAAACGTAATGGCCATGTCTTTAACTAATGAGGAAGCAGTAAATGGAAAGCAGTAAGAGCTTGAAATACCATACTCCGCAATACCTTGGTCACATACATTCGGTAGGAGAAGAATTTCCCGGTACGGTACTCAACACTATACGTAACTTCACATTTTGAGGGGCACCTAATCCTATATACCTGCGATAAGCCTTCGTTGCTTTGAAGACTTATCTCATTGTTGACTTTGAGACTATTAAGAAATGTTCCGATAAGTTTCTGGAAGATAAGGAACAGATTTGAAATCAGCCCAATCAAAATTGGTACTGGACTGCTGGACTCACCTTCGTTTCATTGTTTGTTTATAATTTTTACTTGCAGCGATTTCAGATGAAGTAGATCACATTTTTACTTCCCTCACCTCATTTAGTAGTTCGATGCACTTTCGGTTGAGGTCTTGGCGATAATACAGCGGCGTCAACGAATATCGATCCATTACCGATCCATTTTTTTCTCTTCGTGGCGTCGCCGCAAATTAATTCTGTAACAGAGTCCTACTTTCATGTTACATGCGTTTCTCTCAGGGTGAAATAGAATTCTCATTCTTTTCCTTTTCGTGAGTCGTGGATTTCCAAAAAGGTGGAATTTTGCTCGATATTATGAAGAAAAAAAAACCTACTCCTACAGCTACAGTAATTAAACTGCATAAATTTCCTAACTTTTTAGGAAATAACTCACTTCCATTGGGTGAACAACTAAAAACTATTAGAATTCGAGTCTGGAGGTTCTGGTGCACGAGTGCGTAGGTTCGCGAAGTGTGTGTGCTCGACGAGTGATTCGTTCGGTGTGTAATTTTGTTCGCTCCCCCATCGCCCTGTTTGTGTTAAATTTTCAAAGCGCGCATTTCTTTTGGGGAATTCTGTTCCTAACCGCCATTTTTTTTATGTACTATTCGTTATTTTTTAAATTAAAGTCGCACCAAAATTTCATCTTCAAGTGGGAATTGCTTTGAAAATTCCTTATAGAGTATTTTGTATTTTCTGACGCAGAACTTAGTGTTGGAACGGTTCCTTATTTTTATGGGAGAATTTCGCGTGTCAGTTTCTTTTCCATCCGAAAATCTATATACATAATACATATTAACTGAATTCTCTATATTGATTGTTTATTTTTACTTCTGAGTTGTGTTTTTTTTTGCTTACTCCAGCAAAATTCCTCTCAGCTCTGTTTTCCGTTCTTCGTTCTTTCCGTTTCAGTTCAGAAAGTGATGCTTCAGAACAATACTCCTTCGTAGCTCATGATATTGCTGTGAATAAGAAATTCTTTAAGAAAGTGATAGATAGAAAAATTTTTTAAAAGCAGAAATTCTCTTCGCTTGTTTTTATCACATTGATATTACGCTGTAGGTGTCTGCGTCTACAGATGTTATATTCCTCCATTAGCTGAACCAAGTACAATACTTTCCCGTTTTCCTCATTTTACTATTTGAATTATGTTTAGATAATAAACTGAGCAGGACGGCAGATGAATAGATAAATTAGAATTTATTCCTCTTCATTATTGTCGAATTTATTCGTTGTTTTATAGGCTTTTATTGCATTATTTCGATTTCAAAGCACTCTGATTCCCATGAAATATGCAATTTTCAGGTTGGCAATGCCACCCAAAAAAGAACATAAACACGAAGTAAACGACAAAGTATTATGCAAACACGGGCTATACTTCTATGAGGCAAAAATCATAGAAGTGGAAGAGGTGGATGGGGAAATGGTTTACTTGGTGCATTACCAAGGATGGCATAAACGCTACGATGAACGCATTCGACAATCGCAATGTCCAGACTATTTTCTGCCGCTCACGGAGGCGAATATCGCCAAAGCGAAGGCGGATATTCAGGAAGCCACCTCGGCAAAAACGAAGCGGAAACGAGCAAAGTTAGAGGACGACGACACAAGAAAAAGTGAGACCGGCAGTCGAGCGTCAACGCCGAGTGATCGCGCAGGTAGTCAGTAGAGCGTTTTGTTCTACTTTCTGAATATTAATAGTAACAGATTTGTAGATTTATAGTTAGAGGATTTGATTTATTTGGTTATTTCTCAGTTGCATGTGTATTTAATAGATTTTCTTTAAAGCTGCAACATTTCCACTGAATCCTATATTTTTTTAAGTGTAAGTTTCCCAGCCATCAGTTTCGAAAGCAAATGGAAAATGGACTAAGATTCGGATTTTGTTTTCCTGTTTATCTACTATAAATTGTTTGCAGAGTACTGGTTTTACGCTTTTTTTCGTTTTTATTAACATGATTTTGTCTGTTTTGAATCGTTTCATCAGTTTTGTCAGAATTAATTGTTAAAACGGTTTTATTCTTAAAAATAAGGAGCAACTCATAAATTTAGGCCGTTTACAGAAAAATTCTTATACTGTGTATTTTATCCACAAGTTATGCTAGTGTAGAAGTAGAAATATAAACCAATAGAACACCGATCGAGAGTTTTTGCACAAATGGTTTAATCTGGTCGCAACGCACCTAGTTCTCTTAGAACTAGCAAATCTCTGTGAACGTTTACACTTCTCTCCAATTTATTTCCTCTTTTATCACATAGTTTACGTTCTAGTTTTTTCAACCACTCATCAATATGAAATTATAATAACAAGTTCGCCAGCGGTTGTAGTTATTTTGTTGTTATTGCGTTTTTTTTTCTGCTGTTAGGGTGTCCTAGTGCTGCTAAAGCCATTCAACCGATCAGGTTACTATATCTGCGATGGTTCGATGTTCATATAATCAATATTTTATTTTTATATTTGCATCATAGATGCCCTTTGATTTTTATGCAAGACATTTTCACTTCTAATTAGCTGTTAAAATCGAAATTGTGCGGCATAGGACATGGGCATACAGTGTATCATGCTCGATTCACGGTCCCATTTTACTATTTATTTTTCCTATTTATTACTGTTATTACTACTAAATGGCTACTCATTCATTCTTGCGATCTTATTTGGCATCTATATTTATCCATATTTTAGGTAGTAGCACTCATGCTCCCAGCACTCACAGCGACCGCCGAGCTTCCTCCGTTAAACACGAATCTTCTTCGCGGAAAGCTGCAAGAGATACATGTAAGAAGTTCTGATATCTTGTTCAGATTCTCCTTCATTCCTGATTCTCTTTCATGTAAGACTGCAGGGAATCGTCAACCATGTTTTCGTGATTTAGGTGCTATTCGTATTCCGGCTGACCAACTAGGTCCAGAAATCGACGCACAGCTGGAGCAGCTGAGCAACCTTCCGAAATTGATTAAAAATATCCTGGTAAATGAACATGACGCCGTGGTGAACCATGGAAAACTCGCTAATTTGCCTGCAAGAGTTACAGTGTACGATATAGTGGGGAAGTATGTTGAGTTTACAAAGTCACGTTACGGCGATAAAGAAATAGAAATCGAGTGAGTAGCTGATTTATTTCTGAAATACAATCTATTTCAATCGCTAGAAATTGCAGGCATGACGGTGGTGTAACGTATCTATCCGGAAATGATATGCTGATTAGTACGGCGAAGGCGTTGCGAGACTATTTTGACATTCTGTTACCTTATCAACTTCTGTACAAATTTGAAAGGCTACAATTCAATACGTTGGCTAAGAAAGAACAAGAGAAATTTGACGCCGAACAGTTGCAATCTCAAGAGGTGACGCCCCGTCGTCTACGCAAGTCATCGCGTGAAGTGAAAACGTCGTTGCCGTTGTCCGTGTACGCTCAAATCATGGTTAGTTCTGTTTTGTGATTGGTTTTGACTACATTCTATTTTTATGTAGCTGCATCATGATTTCAATTTTCGTTTGTTTTTCTTTGAATTGCATTTCACGGGACCGCCGTTAATTCCAATATGTTTCATTTATCCAGGATTTTTTCGTGTGCACTTTGATATTGCATTAGGCGTTGGAGAAAATACTACGCACTGGTTGTTTACGTGTTAGTGCGCTATTTGAGCAACCTACTTGCACTGTGAACGCGTAATATTTTCAGGATGGCGGCCCTCTCCGCCCGGACATGATCCGTCCATCGAAGTTTTATGGTCTTGCACATTTACTGCGTATGTTCGTGAAGCTACCTGCCCTCCTTCGTCTCGTCCCATGTGGCCAAGCTGGACTTATAGAACGGATCGCATGTGTTCATGATTTTATAGCGTTTGTTAGGCAAAATGCTCCTTTCATACTGGATTTAAACGTTGATTATAAGGAAGCGGGTGCATCATATGTTAAGAATGTAAGTGCTGGATTATAGACTAGTTTCGGCAAGAATTTGCTTATAATTTGGAGTGTTGTGAGCAAATTCTCGTTCAATATTGCTTTCATATCTTTTCTCCCTCTAGAACTGGTATTCACGTCTAATAACTATTTGACATTATTGAGGCTTCTTCAAGTTTAGAGGATCCTCAAAGTCATATTCAAAATCTATAGTTCTTTAAAGTCTCTAAGGAATTTTGTACAGTATCGTTCAATTTTATCTAAGCAGTAGTTTTCAAGATTTGTTTGTTTCTCATACATTGGAGACACTACAGAAAGCACGGTTTTTTTTTTCTTAAATTACGTTGTATGCGTACATTATTTTATTATTTTATAACAGTTTGCCTGACTGGTTTGTATCTCAGTAACCGAGTTAAGATCTATGATCTCTTTCCTCAGTAAAGATTTGTGGTCTTCAAAGTATTTCGGGTAGTGGGAAGAGTTTTTCTCGCCTTATCTTCACGAGTTTCTAGACCGTGAGATTCTGCGATGGTTTTACTTTTGGCGACTTGTTTTCTGAAATTTGAACTAGGTACATTGATCTATGTCATCACAACGGACTACAGGAAATCCTACTCGAAGTCGAGCAAGCACGGATTCAGACATGTTGTACTCGGCGCAGGCTGCTGTGGAGTACGATGCAAGCGACACCACTGCACCACACAGGTATCTTTGCTGCAGCTTTCCGCTTGGAAAACGTTTGTACTTCTAATGACTTCAGAGCGAGACTGTATCATCTCTTCGGGCTCATCGATAAAGAATTTGAATCGTTGTTCGCAGAGAACTGTGCTCGTAGGTTTTTCTTTGTATTTTTTTTAAATTAAAGGTTTTTAATCTAGCGAGCATTCTCGTTCAGTTCGTGCCAAGATCGAAGCGCTGGAAACAGGAGCCGATGGTGACGTCTCTGTCCTTCAATCAGAGTCGTTCACCGCGACCAACGAAAGCATAAAGGGAGGCGGTGGCAGAAAAGGTACCGTACCGTACTGTTTACCAGTTCGTTATTTATAGCGTAAGAAATAAAGAAAGACTTATTTTCATGGTTACCTGTTTCCTGCTTTTTGAATTTCTAGTCCATGAGATTTCAAGAGCTGCAAATGTGAGTAACGATTAGGACACCAGGAAAGAAGTAGACGGCGGAAGTTTTTAAGTGATTGTGTACCCAAGGTGTCATGACAATAAACAAAGCCGCCTAGCTAGTTCCAGCTCCGGAATTTGTGAAGTTAGCGCACTGTTGCAGAGACAGGGTAGGCTCACATTGTGTGTGCAAATGTTAATCCTTCTTAGTTCTTATTCTTATTCTTCTTAACACCTTAGTTTGAGCAAGGCATGGATACTTCCTCCAACTTAGAGCTCGTTTTTTTTAAAGAAATTTTTCGTTAGTATTAAAATCGTCTAAAATGTATGAATATCTTTCACAGAGTTGGAGTTAAATCCAGGTTGGTCGACATTTTCTTCTCAGAGGAATATTCATCATTTTTAAATGGTAACATTACAGCTTGTTTTTCCTTCATTGGAGAAGCTTGCCTATCCGTACTTTTCTGTTGATCACGAAAATGCTTTTTTGTGTGCTTCTGCCTTTCTCTTCTTCCTCCTCTCCTCTTCCTCCACCTCCTCCTCTCTTTTTGATCGTTCGAAACGAGCAGGAACAAGTAGATGTTAAATACCGGCTCTGTAAAAATGAAAAGGTGATGTTGTTCGTACTCGAGTGGTGGCACGTAAGTAAAGCCGGATCAAAACGACCTGAAGGAGGGGCCGTCACTACCGCCACTAGGACTGCAGAAATCAGTAGAGCTAACAAGGTTTCCTCCCAGATCGCAACCCCTATCGTGCTACTCCCTGCCTTAGGTATCATGTTGTTTTGAAACGACCATGATACGATGAAAACGAATTCAGACTGTTGTTTTTTACCCTTTTTTCGCAACTTAAAATCTGATTTCGTATTGTACTTTCGTACTGTACCTTATTCGTACTGTAAAGAGCTTATATTGTAGTTTTATGAGTTGTCTTTCATCAGCTGTGGAGTTATTGACGCTTAGCTATGCTGGTTAGTTTTTCATCCCAGTTGGTTCACAAATGCATAGTTAAAAAGTCTCATAATACTTCTTGTTTCACCACGCAAAAGGATTTCATTTTCATCGTTTCATTATTTCAAAAAAGGTACCAGCTACTATAGAAAGCAAAAGATATTGGGGTCTAGTAGAACTAGAGGATAGCCAGTCTCCGGGAGAAAACTCGTCCATGATGATCACAAGATCTTCATTCTGTGCAAATTTGGTCAGACACCACGTTTATTCAATAGGATAGCTACGTTTCATATGAAAATCTTCCCATTCCCTTCCCGTTAGTCTATTTTATTTCTTGTTGTCAGTTTTATAGTTGTCATATGCTGATATGAAATTCGACACTGTTGCATACAGTCTACCATATGTTTGCGCGTCAATTGATTTGTTATGATATTTGAAGCTGTTATGATGGCCATATATTTTAAATCTTCATAAGTTATGCTTTGCCGATTGGGCAACGTCCAGAATTGCTCGGTTGTGCCAGTCTGTTCACTCCAAACAACCATATACTTTTTACTTCTGTCCTGGTCGTAGACGTCATGGTGAACAACAAGATTTATTAACTTATTAGGTGTAGTAAATCCTACCCCTGGTAACGTAGGTCGAGTTCTCACTGAATTTCCTAACACGACAGTTTGCTTATTGACTCAACTTACAAAATGGTCTGACTTGAAAACAATTCTGGACGGTCCACTGAAGAAGACAAAACCGAGTGGGGTTTTGGAGTAAATCCAAATCTTTTGCTAGGGTCGAGGAAGTTTCACCTATTCCTTCTTTTTTTATTCCTACTTCTCCTTCATAGGTCTTCAGTACAGCGAACTTTACTGACGAGTTCCTCCGTTTTTCTACGTTTCTCCTTTTTTCTGTGCTATTTTCTTCCCATTGTTGTTTCCAATTGCAGAAGTTCTCAAAAGAAATTCCTACGCTAATCTGCCATGAAATTCCGAACTGTTACATTTCTTCTTATATATTTCTCTCGTTTCAATTCATTTCAACCCTACATTCGCAGTGAAATTGCGCGCAATAATGCATTCGGGCATATATTTTGAGTCTATTGATCAGGATCTTGTGCATTTCTGTTCATTGCTTTTGGTTTCCTGTGAGAGTGGACGTCATGTGATTGGCTTTGAAATGATTCGATTGTAAGAGCTGGTAATTAGTTGTACGAAAAACTCATCTATTTGTGACTCAAAACTCCATACTTTTTTTTTACTAATCTTTTCACTGTTAGGAAACTTCTTTGGTATTCTGCTCCAGTTCGAGGAGTATTTGCTTGCAAGCTGTGATAGTACGGCTAAAATAAGATTCTTAGTCATTTTTCCACGCTAGAGATACGGGAAAAAAGTTTGCAACACGACCCAATGGTGTCATCATAAATGATGATTTCATGTGACAGATGAATGGAGGTGTGGTTTAGGGATTGAGTCATAATCGAGATCTGTTTCCAGATATAAGAGTGACAGTGTAAGATCAACTGAAACAATGAAGTCTACATCGTTTTGTTTGTTTTGGAATTAAAATCTAGTACCCGGGAGTCGGTTTCGACATTGTCGACTGATTTTCTGGATCTGACGATTTTTCTAGCACCGCCTTGAACAAGTGAGAGAAATATTTCGGATGTTTGGCATGCTAAAATGAGTATTAAATGCCAGATTTGTAAACTGATTTATTACATATCCGATTCAGCTTTTTAAAGTGATTTCCGATGTTTTTTCTTCTTATTTTATTTAGTGTTTTCTTCTATGAACTATGAGATTTCGTCCAATTTCTTATCTCAAAGTATGCACTTGACATTTTTACAGTGATACAACCTTGCTTTGTCGCTGCAATGTGTTTTTTTTATAGGGATAGTCATTAAAAGAAGTAATACACAATTTCCGTCCTATTAGTTAGTATTGAGACGACGACGACATGTTTCACATCACGTACCGCTTTGTCGGATGACATATTTCGTGCTTCTATGGAATATACGAAGTTAACTGGTAATTCACTTCCATTTTCGACGAATATTCGAAACGAGTCGATTTGTTAACTTTTGTTTCTGTCGATTTTGAAAGGTGTTCACTTGACTGAGTTTTTTTCTTTTTGCGTAATCGTCATCCGGTGCTTAGAGAGGTGTCTGAGTGTCAGCCTGTGAGTCACATTGAATTGTCCGTGTATAGTGTTGGTCGTCAATCGTCAAAGTGTCGTCTGTACTGAGCTCCCGCACACAGCACGACCACACATTGTTTCCTGCAAACCGTAAGGCTCATTCATGATGTTTTACTTTGTCGCCGTCTTGAACTCACCCTCTTTACTTGGAGAACTTGCGTAAGGCAGAAAAAAATTCGCTTTGAGGTTTACCATGTTCGAGGTAAAGACGGTAAAACCCCATATTTTTTGAATCCTCAACGTTCTCAAGACTCTGATGCCAAAGGGAAAGAAAACTAGAAGGTAGCCTTATAGATCCATAATTTTTCGAACTAAATTTTCTCGCATACTTTCATTTCTTTTTGTAAACACTGAGTGTTTTGAACGAGAACTGGTCCCTATGCTTAAATGGAGGTCTTGTGGGGGGATATGCACATTTCGAACGCAAAACCTCAATTTAGGGACAACATAGTTTCTCTTTCTTTCAATATTTTTTCTCACTATACTTGGTTGTGTGTTACTTCGTGCAGTGAACTTCACAAATTTATTGTTCGTGGAAGATCAGTCAACAATTTTTGAAGTTAATTTTTGAAACAAAAAAACTTTTCTACTCCCCTGAGCGGGTTCTGCACAGCAGCTGACCGTTGACCACGCAGTATGGTATTTTATTGTAGCATTCGTAGAAGTTTTTGAAATAAAGAGAATACGTTTAGCAACAAAATTTTTCACATAGTTTTACTTCGTTTAATGCCGAGGTTGATATGATCTTTATTGGTTGACGTTTTTTTGTTTTTGAAGACTTTGCCCTTTCACAGCGTAAGAGGGTGAAATCAATTACAATTTGTCCGATTGGATGTCTACTTTAAGTCATATTTCATTATTTAATTTGACTCAATAAAATTTTTGTTTTTGATTTTTTTCACCTAGGAAATCGATGGGCAATTAGGACCCAGTTCTTTTTTTGAATTCGAGTTCGGGCGTAACTTATCATTCATAGCAAAGATCACTCGAGATTGTAAGTGTGCTGATACTGTAGAATTTCAGAGCAGAAAAAAGGGAGATTTGGTAGAGTCAAAAAGACATGAAGTACGGAGCAGTTGCGTGAGTTCGAAGTTGGAAGCGGTACGGTGGAGCGCAACGGTCAGAATCCAGCGAGGACCTCGCCTCTTCGAGCGCAACCGCTTACGCAACTGCACCGTGCTTCATGTCGTTTTGACCCCAATATGTGACACATTTTTACAGCTTCGTATTTAAGGAGTACGATCACTTTCAAAATGACGAGCTGTGAAAAATCTTTCAATATCAAGCGTATAACAAACATTACATATTTTGGTATAATACGAAACAAGCGCCACATCATGCTGACTAATGATTGAATGCATCGGCATGAAACAATAAAAAGAACACATAAAATCACCATATGGCATAGCATAGTCCCATCGTGGCAAACCAGTCATTTGTGTAAATCTCATATTTCAACAAGTTTTTCGCGTTGTCGACGTGATAACAAAGTAAACTGCATCGAGTTGATTCCTACTGTAGATATGCAGAAAAATGAGGCTAATGGAGTTATTACGTACTGACTGACTAGTTTGTCACATCATCATCATTGATGACAACAACAGTAACAGTAACGACCACCATCGTCTATGTTTTGCTTTGTAGTGCATATCGTTCTCGTGTCGGAACGTCTTCGTAGCTTCGATTCCGATGCTGTGTAGGCGTGTCTGGTCCTGTACTCTGTGTTTCATAGTCTTTTCTATCGGGCGGACATCTGTTGGCATGCTTAGGCTAAGTGTTTTCTTCTATCTTTTTTTTTCCTTGATTTCTCCATGTCAATGACGATTGTGCAATCGTGCCACCACTCATTTTCATTGTTTCTCTTCATGACTCTTCTCTTAAGGCATTATTGCTGTCTGTGTGCTATTTCAAATTCATAAATATAAGAGTAGAAGACATTCATAAGCATGAGTCACACGCAAAAAGTCAACGTTAGTCAAGATTCTGACGGTCGCGGCGAGGATGCGAGGAAAAATTTCGAAATAAGGTGCAATAATATGCGAAGTGAACGTGGTCATTGTAAAGCTGTAAAGTTGATTTTGTGCTGACTTTGTACAGCTGATCTCCACGTTAACTACTGACAACTGGTTGAGCAATTCTCACCACTGGTAGTAGTCAATTAGGATGAAACTACATCCAACTCCTCATAAACAACGGGTAGCGTGAGCAAAATTTAAATTGATGAGGTATTTGTTGATGGCGACTATAAACGACTACTTGAAACAGCAAGAGTAAATTGTGAGCTCATACTATTCAGTTTTTCAACACTTCAATTGAAAAAAGTTTGAATTTCCCGCTATAAATATTACTGCAGTTTTACTTACATTCCTTTATTCAGTTGCAAGGCTGACGAGATAACAAATTCATGGATTTTTCCCGCTTAATTTGTTAACTTTTAGCTATGCATGTAGGGCAGAAGCTACGAACTGCTCTAAGAGGACCTCCTGGTCGACTAGTGTTCAAAGTAGGTGGTGGAGATGGCGAGCGATTTCGGTAAGTTTGAAGTTGACTATAAATAGTAGTACAAATAAGTGAAGAAATGAATTTGCGTTCAAATCATGTCAAGGAAATCGTTTCTGAGTGTTTCTAGACTGACACGTCGATTTGATGGTCATCGCGATGGAGTTTGGCATGTGACAGCGGATGCGACGCGAAGTATATGTGCCAGTGCGAGTGCAGGTACGGTATTTGAGAGCAGTCTGTGTCTTTTGCTCGCAAATTTTTCTTTTATTTTTCATTCCATTCTCCTCAAATATTCGAGCCTGCAAATGAGCGAGTATTCCTCACATTTCGAATATTCGAGTGTGAAGCTCTGCTCCATCATGAAATCCTTGCACACAAAAGCTAAGCCTCAATTCTAGGGTTAGGTTCAGGCATGTCTTCAACGCTTCATTTGATTTTCGGGAGCGCTAAATCATTTAGATAAGTGTTTCGGTTAAAGAATTTCAATTTATGAATGATAGATGGTCACATTCCACCAATGTCGCAACAAAGAATATATTGTAGTTATTGCATTTTACATCAAACGAATGCGAGATTATGGTAACTTTCTTTTAGAATCACTAATCTTTTTTTCAGATCAAACTGCACGAATATGGTCGCTGAACACTGGTGCATGTCTCTACACATATATCGGTCATACTGGGTCGGTGAATTGTGTAGCATTCGCGCCACAGCCAGAATCTTCCTCGGGAGAGCTTACTGTAGCCACGGCGAGCGGTGACGAGTCGGCACATATCTGGAAAGTTTCTATCGGCTCACAGATGGTACTGAGTTCTGACGACGACGAGGACGATAAGGCTGGACCGGACAGCGGTGCAGGCGAGAGCGACGCTGCTCCGCCGCAGTCAACTACGGAAGGCGCCCGTGTGAAAACTGCACTCATGCGACTGACCGGACATACTGGGGTGGTCATCGGATGCGATTGGTTGGCAGGTATGATTAATTTGTAGGGTGCCGCTTAATGTGTCGCTTTGCCACTTCGCCTGCAATTCATACTTCCTTACAGTTGCTCGTGGTAGTTGCTGTTAAGTGCTAGCTACACACACTGCCTTTTGTTCTATTGGCGTTGTTTGTTGATTTGTTGCAATTTGCCTGCCCTTTTCTAGATTATTTTTAGTTTCCTCCTATGTTATCCAGTATAGCTGTATTCAGGAGCAAGCCAGCTGATCACTGCAAGCTGGGATCGCACGGCCAACATTTACGATGTTGAGCGAGGTGAAGTACTGAACATACTTAGTGGTCACGAAATGGAACTTAATCACTGTTCCGCCCATCCAAGCCAAAAACTTGTCGTCACATCATCAAAAGACTCCACCTTTCGGTTGTGGGATTTCCGAGAAACCATTCAGTCGGTGGCGGTTTTCCAGGGACATCAGGAGTGAGTATGCTTTCCGCCTCCTTTAATTTTTGCTAAGAGCGAAGACGTACCTGTTCCTGTTCCCATCGCACGTTCTTTCCAGCTCTGTGAGTTCTGTAGCGTTTTCAACGGGTGACAGAATTGTGTCCGGCAGCGATGACCGAACGGTTAAAGTGAGCTTTCTTTGTTGTTTTATTCAATTTTATTACTGATCTTCATCCTTGTCTTCGTGTTCATGCGAGCTTCTCCAGGTTTGGGATCTCCGCAACATGCGCAGCGCGATATCCACTATAAGACTGTCGTCAGCTGCAAACCGCTTATCAGTGAGTGATTTAAACAATTATTACACTAGAAGAGACAATTTTCAACGTTTTTAAAGGTAAGCCGAAGTCATGGAGCAATAGCGATACCACTCGACAATCGTCATGTTCGCATTTACGATCTGGCTGGAAATCGCCTACCACGAGTGCCAAATCGGCGGGTGAGTGCATGCGATATTGAAAAAGAGGGAACAATTGTTAGAGACGAGGAAACAAAGACGAGACGTTAGTGAGAAGATCAAAAGTCCAACGCAAAAGAGCATTATCGATTTCAAAACGAAAGCGGATACTAGTGGGCGTTTATCGTTTCCCCGTTGTGCCAGAAAAAAGGAGTGTTTTCTGACGTCTGCGACTCTAGGATGAAACAATAACATCAGTGAACAGGCATTTCTGTAAGTAAAACGTTGTAGAGAAAAGTTTTCCTGATTTCTTCTGGTGAAAACATAGAGATCACAGGCGGCAGTGAGGTGTTGCAAGTATTCTGGACAGTGGTTATTGATCGAGTATGATTTTTAGTGTCATTCTCGCATGGTTTCCTGCGCGGCGTGGGCAGACGACCATCCACAATGCAATCTACTGACATGCGGCTTTGATCGTAGTGTTGCTGGATGGAAAGTGACATTGGCAAAAGAATGAGGATGTGCATTGTGAGTTCCAGTTCGGTTAACCGATGTCTCTCCTATAATATAGAACAGTTTCTGCTGTTCAGCTAGCTTTATAAGAAACTGTCCACCTTTTCTCTGAATTTTCTATGAGCTGTTTATGCATATTTGTTTGTTATTGTGCGGTGCTGTACATAATACAACGGCAACGGGACCTCGCTGTTAATTTCCTTCCCCATTTGTTAATAGGAAGGATCATCTCATAATAATTATGACTGTCTTGCTTTCACGTTTCCTTCTTTTCTGCTACGTGTTCGGCTTGTTAACTACATTAGAACCCTCATAAGGTTTAGCTTCGAAACTCAGTAGAAATCATTTGAATTTGCGATAATTTCTAATCCTCCTTTATGGTGCACTATTTCCGTAGAATTGTGATAGTTGTCCGAGTGATGAGGTGTATGTACGTGTTGTATATTGTGTTATAATTAAAGTATTGTGAAGACTTTACGACTATTCTCAGTACGAATCTGCACCAATGAAGTGCTTAGCGTTACTCCTAGCAGTCTTTGCGTACTATATTTGGCCAACCGACGCACAGTGGAAACTTGGACGCTTCGTGTCGCGCGCAATAGATGAGACTACACTGCACTCAGTATGTTCCATACGCAGAACCTTTGCATTTGAATGCGAAAGTTTATTGGTCAGCGTGAACGTAACAGTAAAGTGGTTTCTATTGTGATTTTGGAGCTAATGTTGGATGAAAGTTCTCATTGAGCGAAACGAACACAAAATAATTTGTGTTTTAAAAAACGGTTCCGCGCCTAGTTGAACTACTGCACGTAGAGCGCGGTTGCACCACGACACCAGTTTATCACGTGAATTATATGGGTGAGAATGATTCATTCTACCCAACCTTCTATGAGCATGATGAGTCTCATTACCTACTGTGCGTGTTATTGTGACTTTTTGTCACCACGATTGATTGGAGAAGTAAAAAAATATAATTTTCAAGAAAGGTGAAGGGTGAGAGACATGAAAAATAGGACATACATAGACTGGCCGTCATGTGAAAGAAAACTAAACGGATCCAAAGTTTTATAAACTGTGAATATCACATAATTATGCGTAATGACAACCTGACAAATTGTATTCGCGAACAATTAGGCACAATAGTGGCAATTTCGATTTCGTAGCTGTTGACACCGCATTAAGGCGATCGTTATATGAGCTTACTTGTCGAGTTCAACAACTACGACGCCACAATCAAAAATTATGTTATACAGTGAATGTTTCAGCAAATAAAGTACTAAATGCATGTAGGTAAGTAAATTTTGCCATGACACACGTAACTCTGAAAAAAAAGGCTGTCATACGTATCACAATCGACAAAAAATAGAATTACCGACGGAATGCACGACTATGGAAGGAGACTCAATGTTGCAAACTTCGGCAAGTTTGCTGGTACCGACGGCAAAATCAATAAGCTCGAAACTATATTAACTAAAGGTCTAGTCTACGCCTTTTTACCCGTCATCACAACACTGTTCACTTTGTCCACCGGAGTACCGTACTCGTTCTCGTCAAGATCCCCTAGCGATTCGCCTGGAGATACTTGGCCCATTTCCAATCTTCCTTCCGAAAAACCGGATGACATCTCAGCTAGTCTGCAATCAAATAATTATAGCATAGAAATAACAGTACAGAATCGTTTTCTCTATTCTCCTCGCTTTAATTCGTTTCCCTTAAACTTGCATATCGACATTATTTCCACTCATTCCCATTGCGCATCGCTTAAACTAGCGAAAAAGTATGCAGCGCATCCTTTCTTATAAGGCTAGCTTGGATTCGCCTCCTGCAACCCGGAACTTGATCCATGTCCCCCTCTCTTACACTGCCTCATGTAATTCTGACGGAGCACATGACATCCAATCCATCTTCGGAAGGAGAAGGTCTCATATCAGTGGAAGATCTCGCAATTTTTAAACCAACAGAAAAGTGATCGTGACAACTTTGGAAAATATAGTTGTATCCACACGACTTGAAGCTTGGTGAAGTAGTATGAGCGGCTGCGCTTTAAACGGCGCGTTGGAGTCAGCGGTTACGATTGCTATCTCCGCCGCGTCGCTTAAAGTGCGTGTTGCAATCAAATCGCAAAGATGAGTGGAGCTAACGAAGATCCCATCTCAAACGTAACCACCAGCTTCATCGGACGCTTCGAGCCCAACTGCTTACGCCATCGTTTGCTGAGCGTTTCATACAAACTTTTCAATAAGATCATTCCCACATGCATGTCAAGTACACTGAATGAAGCTCAACCTCGGAACCAACCTGGATTCAGTCAGGATAACGGAACAAAACCAAACCGCTTCGATGGTCCTTCGTTCTAACATGCGGCAAGATGTTTATGAGCACCTCGCCGCATGTTAGAACGTTAACCACTGCTATCATGGAAGTACCAGTACGATACTGCTGTTCCAGCACCTCTTTATCCTACCCAGTGAGAAGATGATTTGGCAAGGCGATACTATATCGCCTGTGTTCTTCGCAACTGTATTGTAGTGGTTAATGGAATGATTTGCTCGAGAAGAAAGGGAGCGTGTGTTAAAAAAAATATGCACCGTCTTTACAGCCCAACAGAATTTATCTATGGGGAGCATCGCTGACCTAATTACATTGTAAGAAGTATAGCTATAGATGGCCTAATAGGACTCTGCAGAGGATCTCAAGAGATGTAAACGCGAGAGACCGCCAATGAAATGAAGTGATGAGTTCGTAGCGTCACTCCAATCGAACAACACCATCTATGAAGCATGCAGAATTAACCTTTTATCCACTTTATCGATCATCTTCTGGAAGTCATCCGCCGTTGGTTGTGCAGCATCAGCTCGTGCTAATGTGGTTCGGCTTGCAGTATCGCCGGTTCGGAGAATGTCATCCAAGAAATCGTCGCCGAACGGATCTAAACTAAGAAAGTTTGCTGTCGTAATACTTATCCATAAAAATCTACCACCAACCGTATTCTTTCTGCTTTTTCGATTTGTCATCTGCTCTTGGATCGAATGAATCATCGAAAACGTCTTCCATATTCTCCAACTGAAGGTTCTGTAGCCTTCGACCAACCTAAAGAAATCCAAAAAATAGATGAAAAGTCCTATCAAGGAAGTAAATTTCTCAAAAATAGAAGATGAAATGCCTGTATACCTCTGGAACCGGAGCGGAATTTGCTCTAGATGGTGCATGGTGACGACGTGGCGCCACAGGTGGAGGTGGGGCGAGAGTTGGAACTGGACATGGAGGAGGGGCTTGGGAAGGAGCTGGCCCAGATGGGGAATAGTGTGTAGCAGGTGTCACGTTAGTGTGTCCTAAATAGAATCATGGTGGCAAAACTCCTGGAAACATGTTTACCTTCAAAGAAAATTTGAAGGATACTTGCCATTTACTTGCGACGGTGTGGTGGTATTTACTGTTGGTGGGAATTGCGATGGGGCGGTAACAAGTCCCACAAATGGATCATTCGGTAACACTTGAAGATTATGTGGTGTGGAGTAGATGGCCTGAAATGAACTAATCAGATCTGAATCTGCCCAATGATCGCAGTATAGACACTTACGTTGTTCGCCAATCCAGGTGGAGGCCCCGATGGCATTGGAGAGGACGGAAGTGCTGGTGCATCCAACAATGACAACTGTAGAAAAAAAAATCAAAAGTATAAGAGCAAGCACATCACAGCATGAAAACTCGTACAAACTAGCACCTGAGGAGCCTTGTTTGCTCGAATTGCTTCAGCCAATCGTTCGCTAAGTACTTGGTTTTCAGCTTCTAACTCAGCAATTCTTTTTCGAAGAACGAAGATCTGAACAAGCAATGCAGCAGATTTCCACACGAAAAAAAGATGGAATAGCTATAATGAAGTCTTTTTGCCGAATGATGCTTGATTGTGGGTTTTCAATAAGTGAAAAAAATATGAGTTATATGGGGTTCATTGCCGAACAAGAAGCTTACACATGCTATGCAATGCTCGATCATTAAACATAGGTTTCAGGTTAAGCATGAATTAATGTATTACAAGATGGAATAAAATACAAAACTATTTGAAAGAAAGAGGTAGAACCGTACTGCAACAGCGCCAACTCCAATTCCAACCGGTTCATAGGAAAATCTGTCTTATATTAATCATTGATGAATAATATTTTAACTTGTTTTTATGACTCAGAAAAGAAAATGCAACTTTCAAGATCTTACCTGTTTCTGATTCTCCAATGACGTCTTATTCTTATCCATATATCGCTGAAAATAAAGGTTATTAAGAAATCAAGACGTTTGCAGGAATTCAGTACTGGATAATAGTGTACTTATTCCAGTAGGTCCTGACTTCATAACCAAAAGAAAACGAAAAACAGCAGCTAACCGCCAAAAATGAGCTCAACTCACTTTATATGCCAAATCAAATGCTTCTCCCACAGTCAAAGTGATTTGTTCGGCCATCTTGTCACTAAGAAACACGTAACATTCATGTTTAGAAGGATCCGACTCTGATTTTGCAATAAATGAAAAGATCCTTTTGTCCTGGAAAATGTACAGCAACTTGTTTATTAAAAGATTCAAACAATTTCTATCTTTTTTCGACCTTACCTGCTTATCGTCAGCACAAAAGGATATTTTCTGAAGCGGATATCTGTGCAAGGCCATTTTCGTCTTTGAATCCACAATCGTTACCCCCTCAACGTTGATTTGTATATCCACCTTTTGTAATTTATTGCCTGATTGTGTTGACTCGAACCTTTTCACCTGGAATCAATCTATAAGAATCCGTTCGAAATGAAGTGACTTCCACACACTCACCCCATTTTGGAACTGAATAGCATGAATAGCGTCGCGGATAACTTCTGTGCCTTTTGCCTCTTTCACTTCTTGTGATCCGAAGAATTTCACGCTATATTCGACTCGACCGTTCAATAACACATCTGCAACCGTGCCGAGTTATTTCTTGAGAACCAATACAATGGAACATTTTACAGTGGGCGTTTTTTCTCCAAACAAAACGTTTTACAGGGTTCGATTGCATTCAATGAAAACACAAGTTCATGAAGATCAAACCAATCTACTCGCCTGGCGGATGAATCCATGTTTTCCCTGAACCACCTCCGTATTTGGCACCGGAACTCCCAGATGTGGATTGTGATGATGAGCTAAGGACCTAAAATAGCAAATAAGATGGCTGAACTAACTTTTTTCACCTAAAACTGTCACAATATCTGCAACTGAATCATGGCTCAGTTGGTTCAAGAACGTCACCTTGTACGTAGAGTAAGGTCCACCAAATCGATACATATTTGTGGAGCACAGGAGAAAAGTAAGTCCGCAGATTAAATGGCCTAGTTCTTGAGAATTGCTAGAAGTCTGACTGAGGATAGAGGATTTCTCATATCTAGTCGTGTCAGTGACATTTAGTTCGACATTTCTCGATAGAAACAGAGAAATTGCCGCATTCAAAGATTACTTGCTAGTTTGCTAAGCCAGTAAGATGATTGCTATCAACGTTTTACTCACAAATTGAACTTAACATAAAAGAAGCACATAAAGAAAGTGGTGTAAAGATAAGAAAAACCATCGGAAACATTCACCTCATTGACTGAACTTGATATTGACCTCTTGAATGTTTTATAGAGATCCTTGCCCTTGGATGTCATCTGAAAAACCGAACGATTGACGCGTTGGTTTTCGAGCGTTTAGTGTTCTTTCCAAAGATAAGCTCAATCAGTGAAATAACAACATAAAACGAGACAGGAAAACAAATATAATACGATATCCTTTTGAAGATACTGATACTTGATAGATATTTTGCAAAGTTACGAAGAGAAAAGCACATAATTCAGCTACATAATTACGGTTTACATAAGTTCTAATTCTCAAATGTAAAACTAAGCAAGTAATCATAGAGGTAACAATGAGATGCGATAGAGAGAAAGAAAACAAAAAACAAGAAGGAGACCACTCAATAATTTGTACTTGTTCTGTCCTGTTCTTTGTACCACTCAATAATTTGTACTACGTTCAAAAGATGGGCAAATTACAAACTGTGCGAAATATTATGATGAAAAGGAATTTAAAAGACAAGAAATAATGAAAGTAAAATAATTTTGAAGTGAATTTTTATGAACACTAGCAGAATAATCTCAACTTTTTGAAAACTTACTCTTTTTGAACACTTACTCTCTTAGATAAACTTTGCCGGAGAAATTTTATTCGGAGTTTTCCGAATAAAAACAAAAACGTTCCACGCAAATGCTTAATTCGCCTATGCAACTTTAAATACAAGTGAAAAACAATCGAGAAAAAAGAATTACGAAACGAGATCAGTAGCAAAAAATAACATTAAGAAAAGCGCCATTAAAAAACACCTTAGAATGTGAAAGTTGGTTTTCGAATAGTCAAATGTCACATTCAGATGAGCAGGATTTATTAACTCGAGCCGAATAAACAAGCATAGTCGGGAATAATGAAACAAAGAATGCACAGGTGTAACTAAACAAAAGGCTAATTGGGGAAAAACAGAAGTAATAAGACAAATCTTCCAGATGTGCGACAACACCTACGTAGTCAATTAAGTTGAAGTGTCCCTGGACATGTATTAAGAAAAAAAACTGGGAGAAATCATATAAGAAATCTATGGTGCGGAAAATGGTAACTACTATTTATTTATTCTTCTCGTAGTATATAAGCGATCTCGAACAAATATCGAAAAAGTGGCATTTGGTGTCCAAATAGGAGCTAGTCCCATTTCCAAACACTCACAACAAATGTACATGTTTTCGTCGCTCGGAAGTATCGATTTCCAAACTTTTTGGGAATCTCAACATCACGTGGTAGTGGAATTTAGTATGGAGAAGAGAGAAGGCTCCAAGTCAACAAAAACTCAAACAAAAACTCCAATTTCACTGTTGAAAATAAAAAATATAAAATAAGGCTTGGAATTTCCACTGTTTAACGATGCATCAGTGACGGAACATACTCTTCACTCGTCACATTTCTGATTGCTGGTGCCGGCGCATTCCTATTTTTCTCCTGGAGGAGAGTGAAAAGAGCTGTAAATTTATTGTTCGAAGGAAAAACTTCAGTTTAGAGAAAACTTAACTCACTCTCAAGAGAAAAAAAAACTTTATTCTAGTGAGAACCTACTTTCAAAAACAATCAGTAATTCATTCAGCACAGTTCCACTTTTAGATGTGAATAATAAACATGCATGTTATAATCCATACATCGATTACTTTAAACAAACAAACATTTATGTAACTCGTGAGTGCTCAACAACAAGTTTTTTAAGTACTAGGTATTTTGTAAGACTATTATACAAGTGCAATGGTGGAAAAATTCTCTCTCTCTCTCTCCGTGATGTTCTTCTCCGCGCTGACTATCGCTCTGTACTCTTCCGTCGTCATAACGATTCGGGGGCTGAACTCGTTTCTGACCGCGTATGGTCACGAAAAAACCTCGAACTATGTGGGAAAAAAACAATTTCTGGAACCTAGCTACCTTGTACGTAACCGCCAATGTGCAATCTTGCTCTCGAAATCATTTCCCCCCTAAAAATCAACTATCGAATTCATCGGACTAAGGTTACGTAATAACATTAGCTTATGGAAAAGGTCATTCAACGGATTATATCCGATATAGTCGCACCTTCTGGATGAATGAACAAAAAAAAAGAAAGAAAACCAGATGTTGTTCTCGGGGTTCCACTACGTAAAATTATGCCAAGCATCATATAACGATTTTATTGGATTGGATTCCGTGCAATGAAAAACTATTGAGAGGAGTTCACGATCAGGTGAATTATGATGATCGACTGACTAAACGATGGATGGATGATTCATCGGATCGAAACAACAGGTGTCCTGCACGAATCACCAATAAATCGTGTCCGTGTTTGCACAGCTTCACCAATTCGCCACGAAACCCACAAGAAATCGGTCCCATATGTTTTACACGTCTTGTGTTTTTGTTGGATTTTGGAGCACAATGCGCACAGAAAGATATTTATAGGATTGGAAGATGTAAATGAGTCATAATTCTGCAACTGTGCTTGTAGTCGATTACCGAAAACAAAAATTAGTTTCATTTTATCTTGAAAGCAGCTGTAACCTCCCACTAAAATATGTTATAATAAAAAAAAAGAACTCAAAAAACATAACAGCAATTTGGGAACGGTGTTCACGATCAACCTATAGCAAGGGTTTCCAGACTGTAACGAAAATAAGTCCAACAATAAGAGCAATTAGTCAAAAAACAGAATACTTTGATAGAAATAGTCGATAAACCGCTTTAAAGGCATCACTTCACGAATCTGAGGTATTGCAGATTTCAGGTGGAGTATTCGTATACGGGATGGGAGACTACGGTCTTCCGGGCCCTTTTTTACGGCAATTAGGAAGAAATGGACGGAATCACGTCCCTCTCCGTAGTCTCCCATCCCGTATACGAATACTCCACCTGAAATCCGTACCACCTCAGATTCGTGGGGTGATGCTTTTAAACGCAAATATAATGGACCATTAATAATGGTTTATAATGAAAACGCAGCTCACGAAGTGACTCATTCCAATTTCGACACAATTGTATTTTTTCTTCTCAGTTTAGATAGACACATTTCCAAAAGGTTACGGTACGTGTAATTCATTTCCGCAATGAAGGTCGTAAGGAAATAAAAGACGTAGAACTAATTAAAACTACAAGACGTCCTTGTATGATAGTCGAAAAAGGGCACAGTGATACTAGTCGGAACTTTTGGAGAGAGGTTGCATCCAAATTTAAAAGTTATGCGATTGCTGCAGAGAATTTTAACCGTTTCCACTACCCTGAACGATTATCGAAACACTGACCCAGGATGTTGTGACGCCTGACAGAATAAACGTAGGATTGCTGCAATCAACCTCTATTTAAACCTCTGAAGATGGCGAGAGAGCCGAAACGTCAGGCAAATAAAAGTTCCATCAAAAAACCTCGTACGCACACTATTAGAAAACATGGACAGAATTCTGCCGAGGCCCCAAAACACGATAACGTTTGAACTTCTTCCGAGAATTTTTCGTACGATAGGACACCACTTAAACTTACATTAGATGAGGTTTGTTTTCTTAAATAATCTTAATAATAAGTAATTATGATAGTTTCTTAAGTAAATAAACAAATATTATGGATGACGACGGGTTATGTTGGGCTTGTTCGGAAAGTTCTGAGCAAACTACATGCATTTCTAGATGCAAATTTAAGGGAAGTTAAGAATTCTGCAATATTACGTGTGATGAAATGCAGCTGAGTGAAAAAAATCCTGAAATCTAGATGATCACTGGTTGAGCCATTCCTCCTTTAGTCGGGTCAAAACGAAATGAAGCTCGGTGCAGTTGCGTAGACGGTTGCAGTCGGAGCGGCGCGGTAGAACTAGCTGTTGGGATCAAGGTGGGACCAACCGCAGCGATGAGTGGTGCTAGCATTATGGTTTCAGGCGAGGGGAGTGTGTGTCGCGAAAAAAGAAAAGACTTCCAGCGATGAAGCGTCGCCGTATCCAGGAGCAATACAAACAAGCTGCAGCTCTATGAGCATCGTAAACATCATCGCGATCAAATTTCCCAGAAAAAAAAGTAAATATGACGGATAAGCCAGCGTAGTCACAAAATCACAACCAAAATACGCAAAAAAAAGAAAGAGAAAGCTGAACATTGTCCAGGGAATTCGACTTTGTCTTAAGGAAGAAGAAAAATTATATGATATCCGAGAAACAATGGATAACTTAGCGTTCGCACATGAACATTCTAACTGTGCCGGGTACCTGACCGCATTTCTGTCCCTATTCAAGTGAGAGGTCACCGAGGAAAATGGCTAGGAAATGAGGTCGTCGTGCGATTGAATCACAGAGAAACAGAGATAGATAGTCAGTAAAGCGCCGGCGAAGAGGAATTAAATGGGAAAGGAGAAAAAAAAAACTAATACAATTGTTTCCAGGAATTCCGGCGTAGTATGTAATAGACTTTAGAAAAGAACGCAGAAAAAAAAGTACACTTCAGGAAAAAGTGTTCGATTCGATGAGCTTAGTTGTTGTAATACGCTAGAACCACAAGGAGTAACTTCTTCTACAACATGTTACACATGTGTAAGCGCTCATAATATATGTTTTGGAGTCTAAACTATCACGACTGAGAAAATCGTACAAGAAACCAAACTGCTTTTCCCGTCGACATTATGATTCATTCATGTGACGGCGCGGTGACGGATCCGTATTGCAGATGCTTTGAATTGCAACGACATTGAAATATATACACTTTGTCGCTGATTAACTAAACGCATCTATAACAACTCGCCCATCTCCTGCGTATTGCAGCGCGTCCCGCCCAGAACAGCAGCTGTCGCGCAGACGTATCGTCGGCAGCTTTGTTTGAACGGTGTTTCTTGTTTGAGAATCGGTTATTTTGCGGAAATTTAGCACCGGTGGACAAAACTCCACATCCTTAGGTGTTACGGGTACCGCCCGAGTTCGTTTTTGCTCCTAAACGAACCACTGCTCGAGATGACAATTACTATTCGAGGATTACGCGCATGTATCCACGCAGATGACGAATAGAAGGCAGAGTCATTCGTTCTCAAAAGGGTCGAAAAGAATCTTGGGAGCTGCTTTTTCACCTTCCGTACGAGAAGAATGACCTTTTGCGCGTCACAAATTGGAACCATGCTAAAAACTTTCAATTCATTGCAGTTGGCGCCAAAATTCTAGAACCAAGTTACCGCGACGTACGTACGTTCCCCGTTTGACGAGCATTACCTCTTCCTTCTACCTCGAGGGTGAAAAATTCCGGGACCAACTACTATAGTCGGGTTGAAAGGACATGAAGCACGGTGCAGTTACGTAAGCGGTTGCGCTCGAAGCGGCGCGGCGGCACGTAGCGGTTAGAATCTGGGGAAATCTTTGCAAATATCTCATCTCATCCCATTTCGATTCCAACCGCTATCGCCTTGATTCGAGCGCAGCCGCTTACGCAACCCACTGAGCTTCAAGACGTTTTGACCCTACTGCACTCGGAATATCGGCCTCTATCTTTCAGGATCTGGTTTCCTGCGAGTTGTTGAAAGTACTGAACATATACACATACAAATAATTGCTACATAGCAGTTTGTCTCACTATTAACAATTTTCTTCCAGTGAACCTTTGCCATTATCTAGTCTTGACCTCAGTTCAAGGGAATAAGCTTCACAGCCCAACAAGTGAGTGCGGTGTGCTTGTGGATCGAAAAAGTCGCTTGACCTGTTTCCCACAGCGGGATCTTCGCCTCCTGAACAAACGTTTTCTTTCCTGGGGTTCTCAATCCTGAAAACAATGTTGCTTCCCCACTGTTTACGTATGCTACACTCTAGCTGTTGACGTAGACCGCAACGGAGCCATCACTCGCCCGACGCGGTTCGCGATGGTCCCACCTCGATCCCGACCGCTAGCTTCATCGCGCCGCTTCGAGCGTAGCCGCTTACGCAACCGTACCGAGTTTCAGGTCACTTTAACCCGACTATAATCGACTGTGGCAGTTGCGAAGATGCGCAGCATGCGCCAGCGACCTTTTTCCCATATGCAGGGCAGGGCATCCGCCGTTTATACTATTTGTCTCCCGTGCGTAGGGTTTATTTGTTCACATGTTGTTGCTTATGAAAGTGATCAAATAACTATGAAAGCACAATGATTGGAATACCGACGACCATATAAAGGCCTACATTTGTTTCTTTCCCAGGAAGGAGATAAAATGTAGACCTTCCACAAGAATACTTAGGAACAAACCCCTAAGAATAAACATAAACGAAACGATCGCATCGCTGTAGCGAAATCAGACAACAAGTACAAGTTGTTGAGTCTCAAAGTAAATCTTCACAATTACTGCGACTGAAGAGGGTGAAAATACTTGGAACAAGACTGCAAACGTGGGCAAAAATTCAATGTATCGGTTCTGACGTGGTAGGTTCTGCGGCGACAAGGTTTTTTTACGGTAGCGACGCATGCAATCAGACGCCAACAGCAGAATATTTCTCCGAAGAATATGAGGGGATGGAAATTCCTATCTGAATCACTTGTGAAGTCGACGATTGATCACTTAAAGGAGCGAAAATAAGAGTAATCGATGAAAGTCACGAGAAAATCGCGTGGTTCTGGAGCGTGAGCGCACGAAATTTGCCCGGCCATCAACCTGGCAAAAGAACGGACGAGAACCAGTTTGGTTACAAATCAAATATACGCCTAATCGGTATTTTGAATCGATTACAGGATAATTTGAGGAGGGGAATCTTTGAAAAATGAGAAGCACTGATTCCAAATAGTTCGACGCTGGAATTATATTTGTGCTAGAACAAAAACAAACAGATACGTGTGTACCGCACTTGTACATCTGAACAAACACGCCGCATTTCCGGTGGGGTTGGCAATGTCGCAATTACGTGCACGCTTGTGACTGTAACTTTTAATGAGTCGAGAAATGAGCTGCCTGTACACGAAACGTTATTATTAATACAGAGAAGTGAAGGAAAAGTAGACAGCACTGTTTCTTAGCGCTAGAAACTGTCCCGTCCGCTGCGTATCCATACGAATCACCTAGAGAACGGTTTTGAACCAGATTAGAACAACATCGTCAAGGATTATAATGGGATGTTCACATAGGACTCTTTTCTTTCTTTTTTTCTCCTTAACACAGCATTATATTACATTACAGAAACTGCTCTAGTTATACGCACTTCCATTAAACAAAAAAGGCCTATTACAGAACAGTTTGAATAACTGGAGAGAAATGAAGGAGACGAGCACCGTACAATGTCCCAGCGTGCTGATCATGTGCAAATAACACTGATGTGAGATGTGACTGCGACTAACTCAGAAGGAAAAATAATTATTGATCACATCAAATTTGACCAGAACTATCTTAGCTGGCTTCGTACGACACAAATATCACATTTGCAACCAAAATCAGGTCTCAAAGAGAACTCAGACACTGTGATGAAATAAGAATTTAATCCGGTTAAATGAAATCACTCTTTGTTAGTGTAAAGTATATTGAACGAATGGAAAACATCAGTTGATTAATAAGTTCTGCCTTCAAAATATGAGAGAATCACCTACTGGTTTTTTTGTTTTTTACATCTCGAACATAGATGAAAATTTTGTTTCGTGAAATCATGTTGTAACCGCGCAATCGTGATCACTCACTGAAGTCTGTAATTCTTAATGAATATTCAAAACAATTAAAAAATTACGCCTATGAAATGTTTGACGGAAATTTCGAAGAAGCAATAAGGACATCCAACGCTTGTCATCACCAGCAAGACGAAATCCAATCGTACGGCCGCCACCAGCCACCCACCCGGTCAAGGTCGTCAGTCAAAAGTAAACATAGGCGTGACTTGACAGCCAATCAATAGCCATGTAGTTGGTGTTTTGAGCGGTAAAACAATATGAAAACTGCAAAGAAGCGATTAGTGAGGCCTAACAGGATGATAGGATTGGAGGATGGCAAGTCTTACAATGAAGAAGTCGCAGCAAAGTGCAAAACTATCACGTTTCATCCATTTTAACGTATTCTTTTCAAAATTTGTAATGAGTGCAATTTCAATACAATATTTTGCCCTTTGCACTTCTCTGTTCTGTTAACTCCGCAGTGATCAACTTATTCTTCGCTAATTTAGCTATTCAGCAACTTACATTAAAAATTAAAGGGAAATGACCGTGATCTTCATCATACTCGTGATCTACATTCCTAAGCCTATCTTTTCGCGGGGAGATCGCATCAATTTCGTAGCGTGCTACCCTTAAGCAGCCGTCCGCACTTTGTAGATACAGTCCGGACCGTCTTAACATCAATATGTGAAGGAATTTCCCCCGTAGTGTAGTGTGGGCAGGTCTGTGGTTGCGGACGTAACACCGCACAAAATGATACTCTTAAGTGAAAGTGCTGCTGTGGTGAACAAATACAAATCATTCTATCTTATTTACGCGATCAAATACTCTAAAATGAAATTAAAAAATAGGAACTACAGAACAGTATTTTCTTTCGTAGCTAGTTACAACCTCCACCATGACATCGCTGCACGAGTATGTAAATAGTTCACGAACGCTTCGGTGAGCCCTGAAATGAAAGTTTTTGCAACCTCCAAAGCATAATGTCCAGTTTTGTGAAAGCAGCAACTTTTTATAATCAAAACAAAATGGCTAAATCTCCTATGTGGATCCATAAATCATCCTGCAGTGTAAGCACATTCGTTTGGTCATATTTGCAGGAGAAAAACTTGGCGTTGCCCTTAGGAGCGCAAATACTTATTTAGCTCTTGCGCACTCTAATATCTTTTCTTCAAGGCCAACGATGATGGAAATACCAAACGAACGAAAAAACAGCAAGCATGTTGGAGATAAATATGGAACATCACGTCAAATAGGAAACACTTCTTGCCCACGGTAATTCTGTGGAGTTACTGACATAACGCATCACTTACCAACTCCAACATTAGCAGTATCTCTGTCATAGACATGCTTGAAGACGGCTTCTCGGATGACATTGTGATCAATTCGTGCAATTTCGTCTTCGAGTTGGGCTAGCGATCGGACAGATCCAGTGTATAACAGCTAAAACACGGTAGGGTTGTAAAATACTTGCTAGTTTTCGCCATATGAAAACAAAATTGAAGAGCTAAGAGAAAAAGAGCTGGCAATATAACTACCTCTTTTGCATTGAAGTCAGCCTTATCAGTGTTTGATTCAAGTTGTTGGTAGAGTGACGTTCTTAATTGGTTGCGGGCCAATGTAGTCTCTTCCTCAGAAACCGCTGCAGCGAGGTGCTTAAATATGCGCATCGTAATATCCATAGAAAAGCAACAACCTATGACGTTGTAGTTATTTTGAAAGTAATTTTAAACACAAAAGATAACGGATTTATGACTATCGATTTATGATAACAAACCTTCCATTCATGCTGGATGCTCCTTATAATTCCCTGTGAGTTGGCTAAATCATCTCCGTTACTAACAAAGTACACACCGAACAGACCTGTATCTCTGGAATATTTTAACGAATAAGAGCAAAAATCTTAAAAACAGTTAAAAGTGCTAACTTGTAGTTAATGTTGAAGTGTTGGAGAAATTGTAGTCCATGTTCATGAGAAATCTTCTGGATCCATCGAGATGGAGCGGTACGCGTAGTCGCATGAGTGACATCCCACTGTCCTACAAATGAACACCAACACCTTCAGAAAAACTTATACGAATTCTGGAAAAAAATAGTCCAGAAGATTGACTTAAAATGAAGCCTCTTATTAGTAAAGCAGCTGGTTCTTTTTTTTTTCAAGAATAATAAAACATCTTTGTAGTCGCTTACCAATAAATTGGCTCGCCATTTGAAGAGCAAGAGCATCGTGGTGAGCGTACCCGACACCCTGAAATATCGATATGATACCGATATCAATAAACGAGTTGCAATGAAGACCGAAAAATTCTCAGGAGTTGAATCCCTGATCTAGGATATAAGAACGGGAAACACGAACACAATATTAGCTTCGAGAAAAGAAATTGCCAAAAATTTGCAATTTACTTTACTGCTAAGATGTTTCAGTGAGGCTACACACAGCATGGAATCAATATTTCAGCTCATTCTCCTATCTCACCCTTCTCTATAGTTTAGCCAATTATAAACGAAGTTTGGATGAGTTCCACTATTACAATAATTATACCATTGCACAAGTGCAAAGACTCAATTTCTAGAATATCCCGCTAGCCGAAAGCAACTTATGAGGATTTTGTGGTCTAAACTCACATAATTGACAATATAAGATAAGTCAGATTTCAAGGAGGGACCTTTCTAGCAACGCTTATGAGCATACTTACAGGCAATACAACATTAAAACAACACCTGTCATTTCGAGTTGCTCAAACACAGTGAGCTGTGGTTTTCACTTCTCTACTGCTTAGAACTATCGAGAACGACATAAATAATGCTCTAATTCAGCTTGTGCAAGTAAAAAATCTATCTCTTTGGCAAAAAAAAAAGAAAAATAGGGCGCACAGGTACAAAATGGCACCTCGGCTTTGAAAAAAACTCCAGGTCGTTTATGGTAAATTGCTACTTTCAGAACAGGCTTTTTCCCTTTTCGGCGTATTGCGAGCATTTTCAAGCTATAAATCCTAGCAACGTTGTAATAAGACAAAATTGGCTTAGATCAACAGTAGGTCCAGCATATATTGAACATATGGTGAATCCGACCACGTCATGCATTCTAAATAACGGGGAAATACAAATTACAGACGAGTAAAGTTGAAGTTAGTGAATAAGATTCTCTTCCTAAAAGGGATTAGTTGTTTGTACACAACACCAATTATGCTAGTGCAGAAACCATGAAATGAATAATTTCAGAGCAACGCCAGCGATGTTCATTCATTTTAGGGGGCACTACGGAACTACGCCTCTAGTCCAAAAATGGTCCACTGACCGTGTATGAAGGTTGAGTCAGGATTCATAATTGCATGGTTAGGTTTTTTTGCAGTGTTACAACAAACTAGAATTTGGTCAAACTACAATTCAATATATCACACTTATCATTCCTTCCAATGTGAGAGTGGTGAGGTCTTCACTAACCCCACTCGGTTCCATTTAATTCTTTGTTAAATTTTAAATGATTATACTCTTGGAGGAATGGGAGTCGCTAATAGATACAAAGGATGAAGAGGTTGAATCGCTTTGGGAGGGCTAATGGCGTTCGACTTCAGTTCAGAATCGTAGAGGTTTTTGCGGCTAATACACATACTTGTAGGAGCAATCGAGTCACCAAGTAAATGCACATAAGCAGAAATGAGCTAAATTAGTTTATTTAGCTAAATCATGGCAGTTTCCTAGCCATGTTTAGAACCTATTTATCAACCTAGAATGGATGAAAGTTTGGTTGATATAGGGTGGTTTTAAAACTTCGACTTTGCAAACACCAGGGAATTTTCTATAGAGAGAACATGTAGATTGAGAGAAAATCAGTGCAATATCCGGGAAGAAGATTAGTTTTGACAAAGGGAACGCAGAAAGCGAGCGGTGGATGTTACTAATGCTGCTACTCTGCGGGATTTATCAGAAATGGAATGAAACGGGAATTTCTTGAAAATATCAACATTAATTTAAAAAAAGCGATGTGTTTTGAAATATCACTTTAGTACTACTTTAGATCCCCTTAACTCGCTATAATAGCAATATGAAACAAGACATTCATTCAAGCTTTGATTTTTTTTTTGTAAACTGCTCAAACTTTGAATAAATGGAGCACAGATACGAGCTTATTAGCTCTGCATTTATAAAAAAAAATTAAAGAAAAGCTCCCTTGTCCTGATTATGGCAGACCCAAAACGTAGCCAGAGACAATGTGAATGCACCGTTTGGCTAAGTTACTAAGATCCACTCACTTCAACAGCCACAGCCGAATACATATGTGGAATATAATCGTTACGGTATACGTACTCGCAACCAGTAAATCGAATACCACCAGCCTAAAACAACCACAAAACCTCCACTTCAACAACCCAAAAGCGCACGTATTAACGGAATTGTCAAACCTCGGGCACTTTTCTTGGGTACTCGCTGCTTAGATCGCCGAAATATTTCTCAGCTAGACCTTGTAGTTTGGATCCTGAACATCCACCTCCAACAGCTGAGAACACCATCCTGATGGGGCGGTAATTATCCTCTTGCCATTCTTTGATGTTTTGTGCAGAAATGACCTTCAAAATAAGATTAAAGGATGATAAAAAATTAAAGAATGAAAATTAACGGCACTAAGATATTTACCTTCAGAGATGCTGTGGTTCCAATAGGACTCTTTGACAACGGTGTTCCCTAAGAAATAATTAATTCACGATTCACGGAAGATATTAGAAATAAAGTAAATATACCTGGAAAGCAGCGGTGTGAAGGTTATCCATAGTTACTTTCTGAAGATCACTCTCAGATTCTTCAAGTTCTTTGAGCAGTACGGCACGTTCGGCTTCAATCGCCGGCGAGTCCAGTTTGCTGTTTCTCAAGACATCAGCGAGGATATCGACAGCTATAAGCGAAAAATACAAGAAAAATCCGTAGGACCTGAGGTTATCGGAAAAAAGAAACGAAAATGACGGACAAAAACAACAAGATTAAGAAATAATACAAGAAAGACTTTAATGTTTCTAGGTTCTACGTGTCTTCCAGAGAAAAAAAAAAGAGAAAAGTTCTTTGAACAAACCTTTCTCAACATCCTGGGAAGCCGACTGAACAAAAACAGCGGTTCGATCACGTGTGGTGTAGGATCTAAGCTTGGCACCAATTGCTCCCAGTTCACTTTCAAGTGCGGCTGAAGCGCGTTTTCCAGTGCCCTAAAAAAGTCCTCAAAGAAGGAGAAAATAGGTTGAAGCTATTACAAAACTGCTTCTCACGCAACTCGTAACGATTACCTTGTGTATGAGTCGCTCAAGGAAGTGGGCAACTCCGTTATTCTCCTCGTTTTCGTAGCGAGACCCGGTTTCAATCCAAACTCCTACCTGAAGCACGATATTAAGCAGAAGGACAAAAGAAATGAGCGATAACAAAATCAAGAGAAAACAGGATTTTGAAGTTAAGAATGCAAGAAAGAAAAAGAAGCGCGCAGAGAAAAAAGAGCAAAAAAAAAATGTCGTGCAACGGTACCAGCAGCCGATTCTCAATGCATGACCAAAAAGGGCAAGATTTTGAGTTACAAACGAGAATAAAGAGAAGAAAAGCTTCGATGCCAAATGGTCTTAGCAAAATGTAACGGTATTAGCAGTTGATTCACAGGGTATAGCAGGGTGGCTTAAAAAAAGCGAACTTACAGTGGCAGTTGGTGTTCCGTTATCCTCAGCCACCACTCGGAGCCCATTCTTCAGACTGCCAACTTCGGCAGTTGGTTGGGTAGACAAGACGTCTTTGATGGAGAGCGCAGCCACATTTCGGATCTAGAAACGAAACTTAAAAAATTGACAAGAATAGACAAAATAGGCGGCAAAGAAGAACGTATTTACATTTCTTTATTCAAACACTGTATTTGTTCAAAGGAAAAGTCTTGCTGTCTAGATGTTTGGAACAGTGAAGAAATGTTCATTCCTTACGATAACAATACCTTAGTAGTAGTACATTTATTTATATTGCATCCTAATAAAAGTAGAGGAGCAGTGGAAGAAAGCTGCTACATTTGCCGGCACAGAAACATCTCAGTTGCCTCAGAGAGCTGTCATGAAATGCAACTTAGCCCCTGGTGTACAAGATTTAGAATAAAGGAGCTACAGCTCTTCGAAGAAGAAATAAGAAGCAAAGTTATGATATCAGGTGGCTTCCTCCGAAACAACCAAATACTACAAAAATTTATTACAAACCACCCTCCAAAAGCTCTTTTGCCAAAAAAAAAGACCTATTTAATGAGACAACCAGAGTACAAAAAAAATCGGCAAGATTCCACCTCGTTAAAACTAAACCAGTTTTTGCGAACCAGTAAAAGGAATATAATTCAGGGAATTTCTACAAAAATGCAAGAAAGCATAACTAAAATATTTATGTGAATGAACTTGAAAAATGAACGATAAACCAAAAAGTCCACCTGAGTGTTAAGAACTGGCTTGAGTGATGAACCAATAACAAACCTCAGCGCCATACTGTCTGCCCACTGATACCAAGTTCCTGAAGAAAACTACTCGAAAAAAGAAGAAAAACCATAACAACTGCTCCACGATAGGTGTGATCTTTGGTCCTGACATGACGCTTCCTCATAATTACACACATTCTAACTGTATGGTATGAGTCTCACAATAAAAGTCCTTGTTAAGACAAGGAACTCGAAATCCAAAGAGGAAAAGAATATAAAAACCCCTCCCGTCAAAACTCAACCGCTCAGATGTTCGGTCGTACCTGAGGGAATCGTTCCAGGACCTCAGTTCGCAGGAGGCTTCGATTTGAATCTGTTCCAATTTTGTCGAGCCTCGTCTAGTCGCTTTTCTTCCTTTTTTCGACTCCTTTGTGCCTTTTTTGAAGTTTTTGTGTTGTTTTTCTTTTATCCTAGACTTTTCTGCGCTCCCCATCGTTGTCCTTGTTTTCGGAGATCTTTTTCTCATGCATTTCCCTTCTGCTTTGAGACGCTTTTTAATTTTCGACGTTTTTTTTCCATGTATTCTTCTTGGTATTATATAACCTTATGTGTTCATTTAAGTTGAAAGGGGCTACTTTGCTAAAGAATTTCAAGTATGTAGATCACTCTTTTGGGGTTAAGGAGTGAAGAAGGTGTGAGGGTCCGGTACTTCTCGCGGACTATGTATAAGATCAGGGCCTTCTCTGAAGATATGTTGGTTTTTATAGGTTTCAGCTGTGAGAAGGCCTTGTTTAAGATGAATTTAAGTGCAAAATCATGGTCTTAGCTCTTGTAATCATTTCATTAGATCCATAGCTGTATTTATTGTGGTTTGTTGTGGAAAATAAGAACAATACCAGTGAGGAGTCATTAATTTTGTGAACATGAGGAATCATCAATTTTGTTTCAAAAAAAACAGTTCTGTGTTTGAAATGGAGCTGTGGGTAGGCCTTCATCTTTCGAAATAAGTAATCGAGTCATTCGGACCCCCTAAGGCCTAAGCATTAGTCTTAGATTATCTATTACTTGTAAACTGAAGTTACTAAGAGAAAAAAGTAAGTTAGAGCGTCGGGAAATAAGTGCGCCACTGAGTGCACCCCCTCCCCCCTCCCAACTATATTTTTCCCCAGTTATGGTTGATGGTAATCTTATGTTATAAGACTTGTCATTTTAGAGGAAATCATTTGAGGCACATGTCCTATTTAAGTGCAGCTCTCTAGTTTAACTCTTTTTTCATTGCAATCCTTAACTGTGTTCAAGTCATGAAATTGGTGCTGCGCTTTTTTTTGTTGTTTTACATCCTTGAACTACTCTTATTTTGGATACTGAAGCTTCGTATGTACAATTTTCTAAAGCCCTTCTTTCTTAGTAATGTTAAATCTGTTTTCTATATCCGTTCCTTTAGTATGTCTTCCCGACATCGCATCGACTTGGATGATGATCGTAGGCGAGATCGCGATCGAGACAGGGACCGAGAAAGGGACAGGAAATCTCGCAGGTACTTCTTAGAAGAGGTGATAAGGTAGTTGGAGAGGCCCAGTAAGGGGACACCGATGTTGAGGTCGATAAGCCTTCTTTCGGAGTAATTGCAGGTTCTGAACACGAATATAACACTAAAATATTGTAGGTTTAAATCTGACTGCAGTTTTCGTGGTACAAATTTCCGGAAGACTTTGTTTTTCTTTCATTCATCAGAATTGAGCTTTTAGTGGAGCGAAGAAACTTTTTATCAAAAAAGTTTTCTTGGAGGATGCTTTTGGGTTAGGTGTAGCCTCGAAGACAGCTGTAGGGTTTAAATGGTTACCATAAATGGATTGGTATTTGATCGAAACCAGCTGCTATAGTTTGTGCAGGAAGTTCCCGCCGCTGCGTTGCCACTTTCAGAAAATCTCGAAGAAGTGATCATTTCAAAGATACCCTTTAATTAAAACTAGGTACTCCGCATACCATATTCTTTGAATGAAACAGCGTGCCCACAATGCGGATTTTCCGTTGATTCCAGGTTTCTGGCATGCACAAATGCTGCTTTCAAGTTTCCTTGTTTCATCATGCCCACTGGGACTTTGCTTGAATACCTTTCTAGGATTTCCACCGTTAGGACGGGGGCGATTCTTCCACGGCAGTCCCCGTTCGCCAAGATATTCCTCGAACTCAGCAGCCAGGCCGAAATCAACGTGAAATCGCGCAAAAATAGCAAATTCGCAATCTCAACAAAAACTAAACTTTTCGAAGAGCTTTCGAATGCGGAGTTTGCTCTGCACTCCTCTTATATACTCTTGTTTTCGAAAATATTCGAAATTGATTTCTCACGACGTGCCAGGACCCATTTCCAAACAGTTTCGAAAATGTTTTTTGTGTGACTCGTGGCTCGATTTGTAACAATTTCGAAAAATGTACGAATTCCTTTTTATACGAGAACTGCTCTCAGATTTAAGTTCTACGATGTGTTATTGTTTCGTAGTCCGTATTCTTGCTGCTTTTCCATATGATAATGCTTAGCCACAAGAAGCAATTTTTGCTAATTCAGACTTTTCCTACGAAAGCTATGAAAAATCAGATTAATCCTCTCCTTAGTAGTACCTTAGAATCGAGGTGTGGTCTATATGTATTTTTTTGGACCAATTCATGCAAGACTGGTTTCGTACAAGTTGTAATAAAAGGACTGTATTCTTGCGGCAAATGGCCGATGCTTTACTCGTTAGTGGAGTAATCGAGAAATTTATTGCATCCTCGTCGGTATCTCTTTCATTTTTTCATAATATTGTTTTAAGATCACGTTCACGGTCTCGCTCACCCCTGAAGAAGGAGCGCGATCGTTCTAATTCACCACCTACTATCAACTACAATAATAACGCAGCTGCAGCCGAAGCTAAGGTATTTATTTTTTTTAACTAGACTATAAAGGTTAATCCGGAATGTCCATTTGTGTATAGAAAAGATAGCAGCGTGTTTTTGAATCTTGTCGGAATCCTGAGAAGTGGATAAAAGCGAAGGGTAGCGTTATGCGGATCGCTCTGCGCAGCTTGATGGCGTGCGGAGAGAATCCTATGAGTTTGCTGCAGGAAGACAGGTTTATGTCGTAAAAGAAACATTCGGAGATCTCAATTATCCCTGTATGTATTGTTCGGGAAGGAAAGGGTTGTTCCTTTTCGAAAAATACATGGAAAACGATCTCAATGCAATAGAACTGATGAGTATGCCAGTAATTGAAAAAGAAGATTGATTACGATTCTGGGCGGAGTATGGATGACTTGCAAATAGAAATTCACATAGCGGGGTCCACAATCAGTTGGCCTGTGCGCTGTATATTTGGTTCTCTTCGTTTTTCAATCTTTTTCATTTCATTTTTTACATACATTTTCGTCTTTTACATACATAATGCATTTCTGGATGTACCTTGGTGTGGCTTACGGTTTGAGTGAAATCGCCGCTTATCCGCTTAATTCAGATCAAAACTAATCCGTACACGAAAATGCCCTATAGTAAGAAGTACTGGCAGATTTGGGAGAAACGGCATCAGCTTCCCGTTTGGGAATACAAGGAAAAGTTCATGGAAATCCTGCACAACAACCAATGTGTGTTTCTTTTGTTTGCTTCACTGTTTTTCCTGCATCCTTACAGTACATGTCTCTAGGTATGACATTGGTGGGAGAGACGGGTTCCGGAAAAACCACACAGATTCCCCAGTGGTGTGTAGAATACGTAAGACAAAGAGCTATACCTGGCCAAAGAAGATTAGTAGCTTGTACTCAACCCAGAAGGGTGGCAGCAATGTCAGTTGCAGCCCGTGTTGCCGACGAAATGGACGTCCAGGTGAGCTAAATCTGTTTTTATGGTTTCATATTTAAAATTAGCGCTGAACGTGCTAGTAAGCTGGGTGGTTTGTTATTTTGTCCGAGAAAAGTTCGCACATTATCGATTAGTTTTTTTCAAGTTGGGACAGGAAGTCGGATATTCTATTCGTTTCGAAGACTGCGTCAGTGCGCAAACTATACTGAAATATTGTACGGATGGTATGTTTTTTAGACTGTTTGAGTAAGTTCACCTATTATAAGTACAAAAATTGTTCAAATGCTCTAGATCTGAGGAATATCTTTTAGCTGGTGAGGAGAAACCATTTAGATGAAAAACGCATGAATCCTTCCGTTTTCAAAGCTATTTTATTTCCTGCACCATTGTGCTTAAAGGCTCGTCCAGCCAAGCACCCATTGAAATTTTCGTTGTCGAGTTTTCTACATTACGGAATCCATCTGTGCGTATATTCACTATTATGCCGGTAATGTTAGTAGAAAATAGATAGAAACGTTGGGAGGAAGCGCAATTATGTTGCAACTGCAACTTTTAGCGTAAGGTGTCTTAAAAAGTGAACCTTTTCATTTTTTGTGATCGAGTAATTCTACGACCTAGTGCCTTAAGTTACTAATGCCACAAGTAAAGTTTCCCTTTTATGATGAACGCACATAATTTTTCAATTTGTAATATTTATCGTGCGTTTAATGCAGCCGAATCCTGGGTGAAAATGATGTTAGAGGTTAAGACATTACATGTTTTCTGGTCCTTTCTCGTTTAATATAAGCTTTTGGTGAATACGCATGGTTTAATGTGTAGCGTAGGTCTTCATGTTGGGATTATGTGATATATTTGCCTTGAGTACAGCCAAAAAATATTGATTATTTGCTCTACTTGACGGGAATAAGCACTTTAGTATTATTTTCACGTCGTAATATATGTGATAATAAACGAATGTCGTGTAGATAGGTTTTAATAGAGGACACAGCATATCCTGCTCAGACGGTCTAACGCTTATTGGTACTGACACTTGAAAAAACCTTTATTTTATTTTCTTTCCATACATACGGAATCTAATGCTAGGTGTTCTTTATTTGTAAAGCGCTATGAACCTTTTTTTTTCATAATATGCTAGGCCTCTTCTAATTCATGAAAGAACGAGGCAGCGAAAATTTCTTTGGGTGCTTTGAAGATGTCTTTCAACTATCGATATTGAACTAGTTGTTATGTTCATTACAGGTTCTGATGTCATTGTTCTTAATAGCATTTATTTAAGGTATGTTGTTGCGTGAAGCGATGAATTGTCCGCTTCTGGATGGATATGGTGTCATAATCCTTGACGAAGCGCACGAAAGAACATTAGCCACGGATATATTGATGGGGTTGATCAAGGTAAAGTAGGAATTAGTAGTTGTAAATTTTGCGGAAGAACGTGTTCTTATCAATTTCCTAGTCTGTTGACAGAACTACACGCAGCAAAGTTGACAATATAGGCAACAAGTTGTTCCTTTCAGGAGATTGTCAAACAACGTTCCGACATCAAGATAGTGATCATGTCCGCCACACTGGATGCTGGAAAATTCCAGAATTATTTCGAAAATTGTCCGCTTATGTCCGTTCCAGGGCGTACTTTTCCCGTAGAAATCTTCGTAAGTTTTCAGTATTTTCCTCCTGTTTCGATCACCATCCCCTAGAAATTGATTGTCGGTTGATTTCAGTTCACACCAGAACCTGAAAAGGATTATTTGGAAGCGGCTATTAGGACCGTGATACAAATTCATGTTTGCGAAGAGACAGAGGGAGACATTTTGTTGTTTTTGACTGGCCAGGAAGTTAGTTCTCGGTTGGAGGGTCACATTTGTTCCTAGAAACAACTGTATTTATCACATTTAGGAAATCGAGGAGGCTTGTAAACGGATAAAACGTGAAGTGGACAATTTGGGTCCACAAGTGGGCACTCTTAATTGCATCCCATTGTATTCTACTCTTCCACCGAATCAACAGCAGAGGATTTTCGAAGCAGCACCGCCTAGTAGACCAGGAGCCATTGGTCATTTTTTACTGTCATCTGCATGGAAGTGATTTTTCTCAAAATTATTTTAATTATTGATCTTTGTTTCTAGGGAGGAAATGTGTGGTTTCGACGAATATCGCCGAAACATCGCTTACCATCGATGGAGTTGTGTTCGTCATAGATCCCGGATTTTCTAAGCAAAAGGTGTATAACCCGAGGATTCGTGTGGAGTCCCTGTTGGTGTGTCCGATATCCAAGGCCAGCGCTATGCAACGTGCTGGTCGTGCCGGTCGTACCAAGCCTGGTGGGGGCCTTGTTTCTTTTATTTTATTCCTTTTTCATTGTTCTTTCGTAAACTTCAGAAATCTTTTTCTGTAGGGTCAGTGAAATTTCATCTTTATTAGTGTTTTTTTTTTTAAGGAAAATGCTTCCGACTATATACCGAGAAAGCCTATCAAGAGGAAATGCAGGAGCAAACATACCCGGAAATTTTGCGGTGTGTAGTTTTCTTCAGGGAACAGTGGAAATCTAATTTTTTCGTATCTAACTTGAATTTTCTCTTCAGATCAAACTTAGGATCAGTTGTGCTGCAACTGAAGAAACTCGGCATAGAAGATCTCGTCCATTTTGATTTTATGGATCCTCCGGCTCCAGAAACCCTTATGAGAGCCTTAGAACTGCTTAACTATTTAGCAGCTATTAACGATGACGGTGAGCTGACGGAGTTAGGTTCACTGATGGCAGAATTCCCCTTGGATCCGCAGTTAGGTAAGATTCTCTCCATAAAAACGCACACTGAAATTGATTTTCGACGAATGTTCAGCTAAAATGCTCATCACTTCGACGGAACTGAACTGTTCGAATGAAATTTTGTCAATTACCGCTATGTTGTCTGGTTAGTGAACTGTTCAATTATCGTTCTGTAATGGTAATTATTGTTCTTCCTTTTTTAGTTCCTCAATGTTTTGTTCGACCGAATGAGATGAAGAAAGAGGCGGATGAGGCGAAAGCCCGTTTTGCCCATGTCGATGGGGATCATCTAACTCTCTTGAATGTCTATCATGCTTTTAAACAGAGTAAGTTGTCTTCGAAGCTCTCTATTTTTTGCTAACTTGTAATTTCACTGTGATTCCGCTCTTTTTCTTTTCTATTGTTTTCTTGAAACTTTTCTTCTCAGACAATGAAGATGTGCAGTGGTGCTATGATAATTTTATCAACTATCGTACGCTTAAAACAGCAGACACTGTAAGAACACAATTAGGAAAGATTATGGATAAGGTATGAACGATTTCCTAGAAAAGCCTCTAGCAATTGCTCATAATAGTATTTTTAGTTTAACCTGAGACGGGTTTCTACAGATTTCAAGTCAAAAGACTATTATATAAACATCCGGAAAGCTCTAGTTGCTGGATTTTTCATGCAGGTAGACGTTGGCTCTACTTCTCTTTTACTTTTTACTCAATTTATTCTCTTTTATTTTGTAGGTGGCTCATCTTCAAAGAAGTGGACATTATATTACCGTGAAGGATAACCAACTGGTTAATCTTCACCCATCTACGGTACTGGATCATAAGCCGGAATGGGCACTGTACAACGAGTTCGTGTTGACAACGAAGAATTTCATAAGGACAGTCACTGATGTGCGACCGGAATGGTAAGTCACCTTGTTACTTTCTGTGAAGTTACGAACTACATTCACGCTCTTGGATTCCGTCAAACTTTTACTCTTACTTTGATCTAGATGCTATACACATGAAATGTTGTGAAGTAGCGTGAGACCCGCGTAGTGACACCGCCTATTTGCTGGAAATTAAAAATTCCGGCCTTCGTTTTATATCGTTTGCTAGCATCTTATCAATTATGCAGTATAAAGCATTTTTTGGAAATCTTGTACCCTTGGGTATCTCGTCAATATCCCTCACAAAGCAATCTTTCGGTCTTCGCATTGATCTCTTTCTGAAAGGAAGTCCCAGTAACGCTTCTGGAGCAGTACACTGCCGTTAAGTTCGTTTGAACCAATGCATATGTGCTCCGGTATTGATTTGCGTAATCTCCGTGTTTTCTTTGGAGTATTTGATAACAAAAGCTATGTGCTTTGCTGTCTAGCGTTTTATTTGGCGAATATTATTTTGGTTTTTCCTTAGTTTGGACCTTGGTGGTCGGGAATTATGTAATTGTTACCAGAATTAGTAATCAATAGTTTGTTTTAATTTATGATGAGAACTACGGGTGCGAACTTTTTGCGGTTTATGCTCATAATTTTGTTACCTATCCATTAGAATAACTACGAAGGATCAGTATAGTGTAATTTGAGTGGATAGTTTGGTTCTATAGGTTTGAGACATCATAGCGCCGATGCAATTGGTTTATCGGCCATGAGCTACACTACAGTAAAGAGTAAAAAACCTTTTTTTTTAGGTTGTTAACCATTGCGCCACAATACTTCGATCTGTCGAATTTCCCTGAAGGTGATACGAAGCGAAAATTACAATATGTGGATAACTCGCTGCGAGCTCTACAGAACAGCAAAGGGTATTAAGAAGATCTACGACTGCACTGATGGTTCTCGCTGATTTCCTGTTACTGTACGTATCTCAGTGGAGACGTGAAATGGAATACGTATTTGAGGTTGAGTTAGCTTTTTTTTCTTCGTTGAACTTTCTTCTGGTGATAGTTCTGTATTTTGTACGATTTTATTGTTGTGAATGTTGCGCAAGCCCCCGATGTCTCATAGTGTCCAAATTGTTAGCTATTATTTATTCGTCATTGTTGTCATTTTTGTGTACACCCGTTATGTTTTCTTTCTTCGTTGCTTACTTGAACAAGAAATTATTGTTGTTTGTGGGAGTTCGGATGAAAATGTCAATGCATTCAAAATTATAGTGATGAAACAATATGCTTAAAGACGATTTGGAGAAGTCAATAAAAGAAAATGAGGAAAAGAGTGGCGGTAGTATTTGATAATTTCAGTAAATAAGGATGGGAAAACGCTAGAACTTTTATGATAATGCATTTACAGTAGTAAGAACAATAGTAGTAGCAGTCTGGCCCGATATCTTAATTTGTTTATTCAAGTTCTAGGCTTTGTGTTTTGTTGTCTTATTTTTATCCGTCATGGTGCATTTTCTCTTACTTCTTTCCATCTGATATGTTCCTTGGACGCATTTGAAATGAAATCTTATGATTGAATACCTTTTCCTTATGCTCGTCTCTGAAATAAGGTCAACCATTGAATTTTTGATTTCTCTGCTATGTATAGTTTAACGATTCCGGGTGTCGATCACGAGTATGAGCGGGATCACGCTCAGTTCCTTCCCGTTGCCCTAAAAAGCGGAGAATGGCCTTGTCGACCAAATTTTCCTACCAGGTACCTAGTAACGTGGCGAGCCGACAAGCAGTCTGTTGTTGATGTCTTCCGCCCACTGGGAGACAGCAGGCCCGGCACGAAAGTCTGCGCTCGCGGATGATGGACACGTTCTCGGGTGCCTCGGCGGAAGATTCGACCACCTAAGCCGTCTGTGAGAGCTAGTATGGGGAATTAAGCGTGATCACACCTACAGTGGTAATCTGTACGTGATTTTCGTCCTGAGATCCCAACATCGTCAATTTCGTGTTAGGCTGCCTTCAAAGGTTGGCAAAACTGGAACTGTCGATGAAGTCACGTCTCAGATGCCAGGCAGGATAAAAATAAAGTGTTTTATATATGAGATGAGCAATTTTTTACATGTAGTAGGGATAAAAAACATAAGGCTTCCCCATTTCCCACATAGGACCAGAAGCAGGGAGTTCTCAGTTCACGGTAAACGAACCTCAGTAAAGCCTATCAGAATTATTGGTGTTTCAGGATACATTTCACAACAACTGTGCTGTTAAGCAGCTTAAATATTTTAGAAATACATTATTCTAAGAAAAAATCTATTCAAAGATACCTGTTTATCACAGTAATTGGGCAAAACGTAGCGTAAAAAAGGTGAGAAATTGAGAAATTTACCTCTAAGCAGATTACAGAGCTGAAATCTAATGCGAGGTTGGATTATTGTGTAATAAGCTAGGTTGAGGTTTTATTGTGTCTATATTTATTTATTTTATTTATTTCTTTATTTATTACGCTCAAAGGCGTGCCCAGAGTAAGAGGCAAGGAATGAATACGAATAAAAAATAGAAAATTCAGCAACGAGAAAAGAGTAGAGTGGAGAATAAGCAGGGATAAGTCACGTGAACACTAAAGCGTATATTGTATTGTAGAAAAATATGGATAAAATAAATTCATTACCGATAAAATTTCATCAGAAGGAACGATTAGATCCTTCAACGCATCTACACAGGAAAGAATAGGATTTCACCGGTGATCTCGCGAAAAGAAATCTCAGCTACTCGAGAAATGATCAAATTATGCGCCAATACTTCGAATCTAAATTTTTTTTTCAAAGTTTTCATAGAATTGAAGAAGTCTTATGTGGATTTGTTGGAGTTTCACAACGTTATTCGGAAAATATAAATATAAACAGGAAATATGATACGAATTTGCAAAAAAGAAAAACAAGCAAACGAAATGTATAGAAAACCTACAAAACCGCCTTTGATTAATAAAGTCTGTGGAATTCGAAGAAAAGTCAAAATTCCCGTGAGCTCTGTTCTTTTTTGTTTTCGTCTGTCTTATGGGGTGGAATAAATAAATAAATAAATAAATGTTCAAGTTTTTCGCATTCGAATTCTACACAATTACCGTAACCCACATCACGTTCAGCTAATCAAGGTTAGCTTAGCGAACGAATTTATACCGATATATACCGATGTGACCTTATTTTATGGCGACTGACTTCCTCTTTCAAATCGTTGATCGGATCGAACGAACAATGATGGAACGGAATCGGAACGCTTCTTCTAACTAACTACCTAATCTAATTGACATAAATCCATTCGAGAAATCCAAGGTCAGTGACATAGATAATGACGGTGTACATCGTGACTTTTTTTTCTCGTTATTACCATTGAAATGACCCTGAAAGTTGCATAAAAGGCAAACGAACAAACGCAGTTTTTTCGCTTCTTTTATCTGAAATCTGTAAATCGGCGCCGAAACTACGTTTTTCCCAGCATTTTCAGTTCATTTAAAGTTAATCGAATGATCAATATCTCAATGAGCAACGGATAGAGCTTGAATTACAGAGCTAGAAGGAACTCAATAGAAATTCCAGAAAAAATTCTAATAACACGCAGAAAATGTGGATTTCTCCTTGTAATTTCCATTAAGATTCCCCATTCTTAAAAGAAATGTAACTCTCTTCTTCATTTTTCCCATTCTTAAAAGAAATGTAACTCTCATTTTCATTTTAAAAAATTCCCCTTGGCCAAGTTATCCACTAATACTTCTCAGAATCTGAATTTAAAAAAGTCTTGGTGAACTTTGAAAAAAAACGTGTTTTGTGAATTCATTTGAGTTTCTTAAACTGGAACTTAACTGCAATGTATTCGCATCTACGATTTTTGTATGTTATACAGTCGTACGCGAATTTTTTAAAAACAAGCAAAGATTTTTTTCTAAAATAAGTTTCCTCTTCCTCTTAATTATCCAGTATTTTCTGCCTACTCCATTGCACTTCTACAGTTTCTTTTCGTTTATATTTCCAGTTTGAGATTCGTACATCCAAAAATCGCTATAAAAAAATCGGATTATTTTACAATCCACGTTTATTTCTCTTTTCTGTCATTATTTCATTACTACACGAATGAAAAATTGTGATTTGGTAGATGAGTCAACATCCTAAAGATACCTATGTACCTGTTCGCACAATCTTTGCTTTTTTTGAGAAATGACTCATTTATCCTTGAATTGTTCTTTTTTTCTGAAAATTTACGATTTCATGCATTCTGTGGACGGGTTTTACGCGACAATTCTGAGAAAAAACGAAATCTTAGCAGCAAGAAGAAGTTTGGACAGTTTTTCTGCTCACCATCGCTGAAAAAAAAATTCGATTAAGTTTAATCAGTTAGTTCAAAAGTTTAAGTTTAATTTAGTTTAAAAAATTCGACTAAGATTCAAAGTAAAATTCGATCCACTAGTGTGAAAACGTATTTTTGACATGAACTCACGGGAAGAGAATGATAAATTTCTGATTAACTCTTCATTACTAGTAATTGGAGACAATTTACAAGAAAAAAAAGAGGAGAAAATTGAAAAATGACAAATGTGGAAATGAAGGCGCCGGGTATTGATCAATCCGTTTGTGGTTTCCGTTTAAGACGCGCCAATGCGTTCGATTTGAGATCAGAATCGTTTGAGATTTTGAACGAAGGAGTTTTAAGGATAATCTTACATGCTTTTTTTTGCCTATATCAAAATAATATATTTTAGAAGGATAAAAAAAAGAAAAAGTTACGATGAACTGCATAGGAACGAAAGTGGAAGAAGAAGAAAAAAAGAAATATGTCTGATTTTTAACCGTCGTGACCTACCGATGTTGGGTCAAATTTTCGCGCCATGACAGAAATTTTTGACCTACTGATGGCTGACGACAGATCGTCAACAATAATTATTACATATATATTATTTATTACACATATTACTTATTACTTACTTATTACTTAAATTAATATTTATTTATTTATTTATTTATTTGTTGAAAACACCAACAGGTGTGCTATAGAACAAAAAATATTACATATTATACTTACAATGACCGTAACAAGACGATTAATAATCCAAAAAATAAGGTTTCTCTCAATCTGCTGTTTTTTTTTTCAATCGAAAAAAGTGAACTGGTGAATATTCGTCGAGGGACCCGTAAGCAAAAGTCTCGTGTTCGGAACCAGTTGTAACCGATCCGTTGAGATCTTTTGAATCTTTTCTTTTTGATCTTCTCTTTTTGATCTCCACGGAATTTCGATCCATCGTCCAATGTCGAAAAAGTGTCGAAAAGTTTTTCCAGTCATTTTTTTCCCTTTGCCACTGCAAATTGTTCGCTGAATTCGACGTCAACGCATAGGATTCCGTGTCATGGAGCGCATAGATGGTCATTTGTTCGGTGTTCTTTTTTTTCGTGTTCTGGAAAATGTTTGTGAAAAAAACATTGAAATATTGGGAATCCACAACGCCTTGTTGACAAAAATGAATTCCCGACAAGAAAGCTGGAAACATCACGGCTGGAAAATTTCCTCAAGTTAATTAGAACGTGAGAATTCGCCCGTGCTGGGATTCTCCAGCACTGTAAATTGGAATAGATATTTCTGACATTAACGCTGCACTTCGTAGAAACTAATCCAGAAAATTTCAAGCAGATTCTGCTAGTAGGGCGCTTAGAACTCGAGCATCTTATAGTAGAGTCAAAACGACTCGAAGCACAGTGCTTTTGCGTAAGGGGGTGCGGACGAAGCGGTACGGTGAAGCGTAGCGGTTAGGGATCAAGTGGGGACCCACGGCTCATCGTTGCACTTCGCGATGGTCCCACCTCGATTCCAACCGCTATCTCCACCGCCCCGCTTCGAGTGTAGGGAGCATACTATGAAATTGAGAAATAAATTAATTAATTTAAAGGGAGCATACTATGAAATAACGATGGAATCTTTTCAGAAAATGATAGGGTTAAGGGTATAGATTACGAGCACGTCCAATTCCCTGTAATCGTCCTGGAAAATGCCGTGGGAAACCTCTTCTCTGTACGAATTTTCCTACGAGGCACCTTATGGCGCCAAACTTGTACACGCGCCGGTCCACTCAGCAGCCTATCCACTTGATTTTACTTGAATAGGCTGCCGCAAAAACTCCACCTATTATCTCCAACTAGCCCGCAGACGCGTGTCGTGTACAGGGGTACATCGTTGGGAACTTCGCACGAAAAGCCTCTTTCCCACGCCATTTTCATGTTGATTAGGAGGAATTGAACATGAGGACGTTCATATTCGTAATCTACACCTCCAGTTGCATCTTTCCACGGTTCCCAATTCATCTTTTCATCGTCAGTTTCGTTTTGTTAGGTCAGTCCTGGGGTAATATCGTTCCATGTTAATAAATTTAAAAATTGCAACAAATTAGCACACTAATTAACACACACATGATTAATACACATTAATTAATTAAAATTTAACTGGAGTCAAGTCTGGCACCAATTTATCGACCCCGGAGCGATGAAAGGCTTGGTTCGCACTAGGCCGGTTTCGAACCATCGACTGTGTGGCTACAACGGACCTCTAACCGACTGCGCCACACCCGTCATCAACACATATTAATTAATTAAAATTTAACTACATTAATAATTGTTAGATTTTTCCAAAAACCCGAGCATTTTTGCTTTTCTGCAACAAATCAGTGACTTTGCATTTTGCAGGTTTGGACTTTTTCAACTAATCTATTCGAATGCGGTTCTCCTTATTGCTTTTTTTTCTCATCGACATCGTTGCAGTTCCAATAGAATCTGCTTCAAGTTTTTTTTATGAAGCGAATTAATTTAAACAAAGAACACGGTCGAGACGGGACTGTCGTTGAGCGTCTCGATCGTGTTCTCAGCGGTATTGTTCGGACCGAGGCTTTGGATGGGGAGCCATCGGTTCCCAATAGATAAGCAATAACTTCCGGAATGATGGGGAAATATCCAGAAAATGTAATTATAAGTTGAATGAGTCTTCCGATGAAGAAATTTGACCCAAGGGGAATGTCTATGAAGCGCTATGAACTCATCTTCTATGAGTTCGACATTAAAAACGTTTATAGAGCGAAAAAAGGAAAAAAGAGTAAGAAAAAAGAAAGAAGGTACTGCTTCCAAGTATGCTAAGTAGTAAACTCTTACTATTTCATATTGCAATGAAACGCGTGAATTTAACGCGCAATTTTATTTTTATTATTTATTTATTTATCTATTATTTTATTATTTATTATTTATTTACTTATTTATTGAAAACACTCGCAGGTCTGTCATAAAGCAAAAAAATAAGATGGAAAGGAGCTGACTAGAATTTAAATCTTACACTAATTTTTTTTTAAAATTCTTATTTTACACTTTACACTAAATTTTACACAATAATACTGGACCTCCAGAACATAAGGAGTGGTAGGTTGGCAGGTTATTCTCCTGTAACAGAAGGCGAGGCAGAAATAAATAAATAAAGTTCTGTTTATTTATTTATTCAAATAACGCTTTAATAAAAATTACAAAATTATTATTTATTTACCAATTAAAAGCTTTAGGAGAATGCTGCTTAACTCCTCCCATACAAGTTCTTTTGGTCCGAAAATATTTCCTTTCTTTGGTTACAGTAAGATAAATCAGGATTTAACAGAACATATCATAATTCTCTTCGGGAAATTTTCTTATTTGAGACTCGTTTAGTAGGAAAACGAGTTCATTGAGTAACTTGAGGAATTTATGGTTTGTTCTTGGCAGCGATGCTTTCCCAACGCTCCGTCATATCGCTCTTATCATTTTCGTGGCTGCGATTTCGTCGCCGTGACGGAACTTTGCGCCGGAAATGATGAAATTTCTTGTTTCCGTTGGACTCTGGACTGCGGTATGCTGTTTCTTGTCGCCTATAGAAACTTCTAGATTCCGACAAGGTAGCCGAATATCGTAGAGAGACGGAAAAGACGGGAAAAATCCCCGAGAATATTCCATCAACCCCGTTCAACGTTCCCTCGTTTCCACTCACCTCGCCTATCGTTTCTTTATTCTTCATCCGAGATTTTCGCGATCGAACACGGGCGTTTTTATCGTTCATCATCAGTCAAATAGAATTAACAGCGTCTCGATGATGTATGATGGTTCCGACCACCCAACGTTTCGACGAACGCAGATCATTCGCTCACGACCTGTTGAAGAAGGAACGGCGATTTTTTTTCCCGTCATCGCGGCCGACCAGTCAGTTCAGAAAGGGCGATGGTGCAGGACGGAAATTTCTGAACGCGATAAAAACACGCCTACGATAAAAAGTGTTTTAAATTTGCTCCAGAAAGAGAGGAAAGAACTCAGAGGAAAGTAGGATTTTCTAAGAGAAATAGTTGGTTATCCGAGGTTGTTTGAACGTTTTGATCTCCTTATGCATAGTCAATCGATTGACTATGCATTGGTCAGGCCGTAATGAATCTGTTCCGGAAGGAAAATATACGACACTTGATCTAGAAGAACCGAACGCTCACAGTGAATGACTTCCCGATCACCGACTTGTCAAGGTTTCAATGCTTTGATCCGCTTCTATATAATCGATCGATTCGAAATCGATTGAAGTATTGATTGACCAATGGGAACAATGGATTTGCTCCGAAATTCAGGAGCGTACGAGACATTTGATCTAAAAGAGATTCCGAGGGAATTGCTTCTCCACCTCTAACTTCTCCACTTCTACCGACTAACAGATAAAATCTTTTTTTTAATCACAATTTTTTCATTCTATTTCATTTTTTCTCCACCGTAGATATTTTTCATTCTAATAAAATTAGAAGAAAAATCTTGAAAACTTCCCGAATCTTCACCTAGGCGCATCGAATTCATGCCACAAGTGCAATGGACGAACCAATAAAACCGGCTACGTGGGTTTGATCCGTGATGGAAGGTTTGAACGCTCTGATTTTTCTCGATGCGCGGCTCCACTCGGGTTTTTTCCCCTCGCCCATATCGTTCTCGCAATTTCTACAGTAATCATTCATCAGGAGATTTGAAAAGACGTTTTTGAGTTCTTAAATGAAAAAGAGAGAAATTGTCGTTTGACAGGATATGGAATCGTTTTAAAATTGGTGTTTGTTCGACGATTACGGTGAAAAATAAAAACGTTTTCATTGAAATGAAATCTAATGTTCCGGAGAACAGAAGTTAATTCAGTTACTTCGATTTCTTTGGACTGTTTTTTTGTTGTGATTTTCAAATCACGTGATCTTCGATTGTGAAAAAAAAGGTAAAACCGATGTAATCAGTTTGGACACGGATATTTTAAATGAGACCGAATATTAATAGTTGTGCAGGAAAACAGAAAAAAGTATAAAAACTATGATACTACTAAAAATTCAAGAAAATAAAGTAAAAAAATAAAATAGAAAATCAATATTCAATATTAATTATTCTATTATTATTAATACTTTCTACTATTATTATTCTATTATTATTATTATTATTATTAATATTTTATTAAACAATATTCAAAATAGCAAATATTCGATTATTCTCGAACATTTGAATAGTCGAATATTTGAAAAGTCGTGCCTGAATTCGAATATTCGATAGATCAAAGTGTTCGAGCATACGTATGTAGTCGAAAATTAGGCCCAGAAGTGCTTGAAATTCGATTTTTTTGTTTCTTTTTCACTTATACATTTTTTATTTCTTTATTTTTCCTTTATGTACTGATATTAATATTATATTATTATATTACATCATATTATATTGTTAGTATGTATATAATTTGTATTATATCATATTTTCAGGTGTAAAAAATTAATCAACAAATCAATAAATTATGGTTAATAATAGTCAATAAATTAATAAATATTTATATGGGAATTAATACAAATAACCTACTTCCAACGTGTCCATTAATCTACGATCTGTTAAAATGATGCAATCGTAAGAAATCGTACGTAAGAGATTTTCGAAACCCGCCGCGCGCGGTAACGCATAGAACGGTGATAACTCGGAATGGTCTCACGGGAAACGAAGCCGACTACTTTTTCTCGGCGTTCTGTGTTGGTTATCCGGAATAATTCCGAAAACCGCTTTTTTCCCGTCTTTTTTTCGATAGTTTTTTCCGCTTTGTGTTTGTTTTTTTTTTTTGAAATGTTTTTTTGTCTTCTTGTCCGTTTATACTTCCTAAACGTTCCTTAATCAGTCCTTTTCATACAATAATGGCTAAAAATCAATGGAGAGAAGATTTCTTGAGAATTTCCCCTCTGAAAATCACTGAATCCTTCCCCGAACTTGCATCAGATATATCATTTGGAATTAGTAGCTTTTTTTTGAAAAACCGGTTTATTTCTCCTGTTTTCAGGATTAGTATTATTTCCGTAAAACCCCAGTTTTTCTCACTTTTTTAAAGAAATTTTTGCTTTCTTTTATGTATTTTTTGTGCTTTTCTCCCTGATTTTTCAAGAAAAAAACCGTTGGCAAATTGATTTTTGGCTTCTACGTCCCGAATATATCCATAAAGAGACTTTTCGGAGACGTAACCTTGTATCCTTGGTTCAAAATTGTGAACACACTCTCAAAAAAAAAAAGAAAAAAAATCCACTAAGAAATTTATGAAATCTAAAGCGCCAGAATTTTTTAGAGACCCTTCTTAGTATTATTTATTAGTAATGGACCAGAACAATGGAAAATTTTACTGGTTACAATACTTCTCCCTTTATATTATATTTACATTTACTTCCCCTTGCAGAATGGCGTGATCAGTAACGTGTCATTTTACTGCGATAAAAACGTGAAAAATATGTTCTTCCGTATACAGTAAAATTCTTAAAAATGCACATGGATTTTTCGGAGATTTTTTTTCCTCATAAACAAAAAATAAATGATGGATGTTATGATGCAGGAATTCGTGATTTTTCTTCCTGTGATCATTGAATCGATTTGGATCGATGTGTTAAATATCTGTCCGTACTGTCCGTATAAACGTTGGTGAACAGTGTGCTTCAGCAGAATCACATGCGTTTTGACCTTTCACCGGGAACACAAATCACCTTAAACTGCATAATTTGTGAACTTACTTCGGGTTTAAGTAGATCATTGCTAAATCGTGATCGTAATTTTGCGATTACGTTATGAATTTAATGGATTTTTTTTGGAGCAGCTCCTCCTTTTACGGTCAAATACAGAATTATGAATATGAATCTTTTTTTAATCGTACAAAAATTTTTCCTTTAAATAAATGTGTAGCCACATATACGCATTTATGTTTGCACGTGTAGATGCGGTGCGTGTTTCCGTGCAAACATTAGAGATTAGAGCACGTCAGAGAGCGAGGAGAGTGCCAGGAGGCGAAGAAATCCAAAAAAAAAGATGAAGAAAAATAGTGACATGGTGATCTCGGCAAATATATACATAAAGTTTAAAAGGATAAAGTTTCTGGCGTTAATCAATCCGCTTGGGACCTGCGCCACCACGTTCACTTCAATTCAGAATCGTTTGAGGTTTACGAACGTGTATCTGGCCTATACAATGACTTGCGAGGGCCAGTCCATTTGTCAAGTCAGTGTTTTTATCCTCCCAGACAAGTCTGGTACCAATTTATCGACCCCGGAGGGATGAAAGGCTTGGTGAGCGATGGGGCGGATTCGAACCTCCGATAGATCGTGCAGGAAGCGGAACCTCTAACCGCTACACCACACCCACCCCAAATATATACATATATATTATATTATTAATAATTATTATTCAGTACTGAAAACTTCTCCGTAAATTGAATGGGGAAAAGGATAGGATAATCGAAATTGGGAAAATTCCACACAATGCATCCGATAGTTCTGATCAGCACATCAATTAAATGGGCTATAAAAAATTCATGCAATGTCTTCTTTTCCACTTATATATTGTTAATTTTTCTCATTTTCATACTGTATAAAATATCATCATCCGATTTTTTCTTTGTTTGCTCTTCCGAAATTTTTCTTCTCCCTAAATTTTTCATACTTTTTCCAAGGTGCTCTGAATGTGAAACAACTGCGAAGGATTCGTAATTTATGCGAAGTAAAGTGGAAAATATTGCTTGGATTTTATTTTATAACGCAGTTAATTGGTTTGTTCGAGCAATTTCCGTCAGACAGTTGTTTTTTTTCTGTTCACCCAAACAGGTTCTTATCAAAAAAGCTTTTTCACATTTTATTGTGTTGAAAAATGGAACATCTAACAGATTTCTCGATGATTTTTGCCATTATTGATAGCTCTCAACAGTAAAGTTGATAAATTGCTTTACAGTTTGTGTACAGAAGTTCTCCAGTTCATCTAGTCATGCTGTCGCCAGACCCGAAAAAAAAACCAAGGACATTTTTTTTCTCGTTTTGTTTGTTTTAATGGTTTGGATATCGATAGTTATCGGATCGGTCTTGAAGCGAAAAACGACGAGAAAATAAAACTTGTTTTTGTCTTCTGTCTGTAAATAAGGAGAATCATTCTCAGCTATTCTGGAAATTTGTATTTGCACTCAGAAAAAAACCTCCAGGGAGTTTATGCTTTTGGTCGGAAAATTCGGAAAATTTTAGAGAAGAAGAAAACCAAAAGAAAAGGTCACAAATAGAACTTCGAATGGTTCCAAGGCAAAAGAAATTTTTTAAAAAATTGAGTAGTAAGGGTAGAATCTGACAAAGGTATTTCTTAGATTCTTGTTGTTATTGATTCTCGGTTCTCTTGTTTTTTTAGGGGGGGAGGGGGGTGGGGGTGGGGGAATAACAAACGATTCTGAATTGCAGAGACCGTGGTGGCGCAGGTTCCATGCGGATTGATTAACGTTAGACACTTTATCCTTTATCTTTTATCCTTTATACAGCTTGTAAAGTTGCGTTAAAGGATAGCGTTCAACCGTATCCGTATTATCGACTCCAAAGGGATAAACGGCTTGGTTGCCACTAAAGCGGTTTCGAACCATCGATCGATCGTGTAGTCGCAGTGGAACCTCTTAACCATTGCACTACACCTATCTTTTAAGTTAGGTTATACGTATGTTATACTTAGGTTTTTTATATTAATATAAATTATATACTATAAATAAGTTATATATAATATAAATTATATTATTTTTATATTCCTCTTTTTTTCTTCTCTTTCTTTTATTATGTATTCCTTTTCCCTGAATTTCACTGAAACCTTGGAGAATATCCTGTTTTCTTCTGCTCTCACGAACATTCTTTGACCGAGAAGTACATCCTGAACGCATATTCAAGGATGATACGGCGGAAAATATCGACGTCAACAAGAGAAAAGCTTAGTGCAGCGTGCTGGGAACGATGCATTCGTCGAACTACCAAAGAATTTTTAGAAATAACAAGCGAACAAGTGCGTCAGTTGGGAAATTGCTATGCATAGTTCAATCCTAGAAGTTCTCGCTTTAACTGTGGATTTTGTGCATAAAAATAAGCATGAATTTCGCGAATAACTAGTTTTTTTCTAGACTAGAAATTAGAAACTAGGAATTTCTGCAGAAAAAAAAAAACAAAGTTCATTCATAACTCCTTCATTTTTTTTTATTTTTAAAAATTTCTAAATGTCTATGTGCAACACGGAAGTTTTAGCTACATATTTCGTCTCCGGATGGATTTTAATATCGTACTTTGGTGCAAGGCGTAGGCAAAAAAGATAAGTTATGATTCTTTCCCATGAAGTATGTAGTCGTTATAACCATCAATTTAATCTAACCCGCTAGTTATTACGTTCGAGTGACGTCACTACTGTTTTTGTTTTTCGAAGCCGTTAAGAGGAATTAAATCTATCTTAAGCTTCCATTATAAAATTCCTGTACCATGGACCATAAATCAAGCTAATCCTTTATATGTGACGCTAAAATTAGTCTGAATAATTGTTTTTTTTTCTATTCATTATTTATCTTTAGTATTTAATATTCTTTAGTAGTATAGTTCTTTAACTAGTATTTAATCTTTTTTTTTTAATTTTTTGAACATCGATTAATATTTGTTGTTATTAACTCTTATATTTATTTCTCTTTGCTTATTTTTCTTCTCTTCTCTTTGAGCGCGATATTTTAAGTTATCATAGGGCTTGTTGGCCTAGATTCCTGGTTCGTTATTCTCAATCTTTTCTTTTTAAAGTACATTATGTATTATATAATATTATTCTATCTGTTAGTCACCTCATTGTTGAAGAGTTTGTCCTTAATTCTATTACTATCGCTTATTATATTGTATTATTGCGTTATATTATTATATTTTCTTTAAAAAAAGAGTACAAATCTCAAGAGAGAGAGAGATTCCAAAAAACAAAAAGATCCCGACAGAGATCTTTTAGCATGAACTTAAGAACACTGACGTTGAAAACTTGCTGTTAAATTCGACTTGACAATCATCTCTTTGAAAAAAAAATTAGTGCATTAAATTAAATCAGCGACACTTCAAAAAACACCGGGGGTGCAAATTTGATTGTCGCATCTCATTGTTGAAGGGTTTGTCCTTAATTTTTTATGATCCTATGAATGGTTTCGATGATTTTACTTCGATCATGTTTTTCAATCAACCAAAAACCAAACGGAATTCGACCTCGAATTCGCAAGGGGGTTATAAAAAATTTGACATTTTTTCGTCACGCTACGAGGATCGAAATGTTTTTATAATAGAAGCTTAACGTTTCTAGAATGAGGCAATTTTTCTTTTTCGCACTCATTTCTGGAAAATGCGAATAAATAAATATGACATATATCATAAAAATAAGTAAATACAAAATATGGATAATATAGATTATTCTGCACCTACTGAGAAGAGAGCCCTCTTGTGAGTATATCGCATTATTTTCTGCTTTATCCATAAACCATTTAATCAATTTAAAATTATTAAAATTGACGAATAAGAAGACTTTGTTCAGTTTAAAATAGTACAATAAAACTTATGAGGAAAGCTGAGCGGATGCAGTTTTCAAAAAAAAATAAATAAATTCGCCACTATGTACTTATGTTGGATCGGATTTCCACATATATGAATTCATATTTTTTTAATTGTATTTTTTTTATCATTTTTATATTCCTACCACATTCCTTTTCATATTTCATATTCGCATTCCATAAATAAGAAAAAATATAAAAAAAATTAATAAAAAATTAACAAAATAATATAAAATTTTAAATTTTAAATAAAATAAAATATAAAATAAAAAATCCAAACAAACATATGAATTTTTCTAGCGATAGATATTTCAATTTAAATTATGGGGAAATCGTCATAAATCATGCACAATCCTTCCTAGAGTATGATCACGTAATTTTTCTATATCGTTCCATTCGTAATTTTCCCCATCGTTTTGTTTTTTTTTGATGAAAAGTGTACGACGGTTTGATCTACGAAGAGATCAAATCCATTCGGAGCCATCTAAATGCATTGTAGTCCTTCATGCTATATTTTGACTGCAGACACAAAGAAATAGTCGAGTAGAGAATTTTTTCGAAAATCCCTATTTATAGTATTTTTTCATTTTACTCTGCGAAACCCCCTCCTCCCCCCGCGAATCGTTGGCCCCTAAATCCCTATTTTTCATTTTATACAGCGGAAACCCCCATCGCTGGCCCCTAAATCCTTATTTTTTCTCATTTTTATCAGCGGAAACCCCCGTAAATTGTTGGCCCCCTGCGACAAAGACTGCAAGACGTTTCTCGGGTCTTCGAAAGCTCATACAACCGCCACGACGGGCTTTCCGGCACAAGCGTAGCGTAGCGACGTAGTGTAAATACGTAGTGCATCGTTGATTATCACCGAATTCGGCTGCCGTTCTCCGCTCTCCACACACGAAACGCTATTTCGTCTCGAGCTTTGTTCACCTATCAGACAACTTTCAAAAGTCTTTGTTTACACACTGAAGACGCTCACCTTCTAAAATCATTAAAATGCGCGAATTTGATCCCGATGGAACCCGTAGAAGTTCATCGATCATCGATTGAAACTTCGATTACACTTCGAGAATATGTAGCATAATTTATAAGCTAACTTTATATAATAAACTATTACTACTATATTTTATATTATTAAATTGTATTTGAAAAAACTAGAAAATTTCAATAACTCCGGTGGTCGCTAATTTTAACTTTAATATTACAGGGAAGAAGAGAGGGAAACGAAAAAAATATTATTATATTGTATTTGAAAAAAGAAGAAAGTTTCAATCCATGCAATGTGGTCACAAATTTTTATTCTAACATTACAGAAAAAAAAAAACGTCACTTACTTCAAAGAAAAACATCACAGGGATTCTTTGAAACTTTTGATTCCAATATTACAGACATTACAGAAAGGGAAACGAAAAAAAAGCTGCTATAATTTCATAACTATCATTTTATTCCTTTTTTCCAGCCCATTTCAGATCAATCCTTTGATAGAACTCGATTCCTGAAATTTATGATACGATATTTATTTATTTATCATTTTATCTATTTATTGATTTAGGATATTTATGACTTATTTATGATACCATTAATGAGCACTAAACGTAACGTGATCTTGTCAAAAAATAAAAAGGAAAACTTTGCTGATATTATCAATTTTTTATTTAGTAAAATACAATAAAAATCCGGTAAAAGGTAAATAAAGAAATAAAGCGCTCTTAACTCCGCTCAAAGTGTTCTCGGGCTTCCTCGGTTTCTTCCTTTTTTCCGAGGTTCGGGCTCAGATTATGCCGAATTCGCTAAAAAGAGGTTCTTGGAGCCGGAATCAGAAGAACGAGTCCCTTAATAATAAAATAATCGATAAGAAGAAATTTTTCTCAAATTCTACTCACATTTTCGGGGATCATTAGCTTTCCGCTCACATAAAGAGAATATTTCTTTAAAATAAGAACTGTGAACTGAAATAACTGGAACATTTTATGAATTTTTAGGCTGTGCCGGGTAGATCAAAGTGATCTAATCGGCTATAGAAAATCTCAAGAAATAAATAAAAAATTCAAGCAGCATACAGTGGATACAGTAGTTTTTAACTTTTGCGCGGGATATGGGACCCCCAAGGTTATCTGTGATCGCTCCACATTGCGACCAGTCATGGATCGTATTGTCCCAAATGATACGGTATTCTTGTAATAGTTCATTTTTCTTGTTTACGGTAGTTTTTTTTTAAATCTCGTAACCGTTTAGAAACCCTATTAATCGTTTAAGAGCCCCCATTTAGGTCCAGAAATTTAATGATATTCAGGATCCGATTTTGGGACCCTTTTCCCCCTCTCGCTTGGGGAATATAAAGAAATCCACGTTATATCACCTAAATCCGCCGCCTGGATCCGATCGCGACGGTCCCCAGACGGTGCCTCATTACCTCACCTAGTGCTAGCATTAGCAGCCTAACCTATTAACCCAGCACCGTGGCGTCTAACTGTCTCGTACGCTCTCGTTAAAGTGCACTGTCTCGCCGTATTTCATCATCCACTGCTTGTCTCATTAGTGGATTTCATCATCCACACGTTCATTGCATCATAACCGGTACCTCAACGAAATTCTACGGACAAAAAATTATTACAGTACACCTGTTGAGCTTTGAATTACACAGTGAGTGCTTAGTGTCGTTGAAAGTCATACAATTACTCAATGGAAGGAAAATATAAAAAATAATTAAATTAATTTAATCAAATAGAAGGAAATTAAACAATAAACAAAACAACAACATTAAACATAATTAAAGAATTATGAATAGTAGGAAAAGTAAAGAAAAATTTTAAAAAAAAACTACAAGTAGTAGTTGAAACCATATGAGCTGCTTCTTCCACTGTCAACCAAAAAAAAGGTGTGGAAAAGTTTTTTTTTCATACACGACGTACTCTTCTTAAAATCTTAAAAAAAAAACAAGGGGGAAAATAAATATAAATAAAAAATGACTACAAATAGTAATTGCAACTGAATGAGCTGCTACCCTTTTTTCGTACCCCACATGGATTTCTTAAAATCCTATAAAAACACAGAATGAATAAAATTACAATTTAAATAATGGATAGATTCAGCCTCTTCGTAGAGGATCTTCTTTTTCGTTTTTATTTGTTTTTTTTTATTTTATTTTTATCTTCGAATACGATCTGAATTGATAACTTCTTAAATACGTATGTAGCTTTGCCAAAGCGATTAACCCGAGCGATTTATTTGAAGTCATCTTAAATTATTATTATTTATTATTACATTGTTTATATTATATTTATATTATATACTATTTTTATATATTATTATATTATTATCTATATTATATTATTTTAATTATCTATTTATTTGAAATCATCTTAAATTTTGTTTTTGAAACAAAAAAGTAGCTTTATTACTAGAATAAAGTTCCCGGAAATTTACTTTACCATGTATAACTTTTTTCCGTGAAGGAAGAAAGAAAAAGAAAATTTTTCACTGAAATACGATCCTTCGTCAAGGACATGGTCAACTGCCGACAATAAAACAATCAATATTAAAGAATAATTTATTACCCTTATAGGAACATCTGAAAATGATAAGAAAGGGAAAGAAAAAATTCTTTCCACTAGTTAAAATCCTTTGAATTGATTAGTTATATTTTCAGACCGATTTACTCCACATTTCATATTTTATTTTACGAAAAAAAAATTCTCAAAGTGTCTGTAAACCATGGAAATAGTAAGGAGTTTGTCAGCTAGATTTTTAGAAGATTTTTTGAAGGAAAAAGAAGAAGAAAAATAAAAGGAGAATAGAAGAAAAATAGTAGAAGATTTTTTTCTAGAATTTAATGGGATACACCAAATAAGGAACAGTTGCATACATGCGTAGTGATCAAATTCCTTAACAGATGTATCAATCATCCATGGAGAGCGAAGGTATCCGAATTCACGTTGTGAATTTTGAAAACATGGCAATATTTCATCGCTTCGTTAATTTGTTGCCAACGACTTTTTTCTATCGGTTTTTGTTTATCGTAAAGTCGTGTTCGGCGTGCGTGCAAAATCACCGCATTACATAGCTACTGTCGAGTAAAACAAATTAATCTACACGTACGTATGTGAACGTTAATACAAAAATACAAAAAAAAACATTCCGTGATTCTGGAAACGTGTAGGCCGAAAAAAATCGACGTGGACAGCGGCGAACGGGGCGTATGCGGCCAAGAAGTCACGTTTAATTTCACTTTTTCAAGCTCTGAAGAAGGTGAACTCACCGAAACGTTAGGATATAAATATAAACATAAATAAATAAATAATATATAATAAATAATGATAAATAAATATATAATAATAATAAATACGTATATAATAATAACAATAAATAAATAAGCAGATAAATAAAAGATTATAACCACCTTGTATTTGACTCAATTTAAGAAAACATATAGTCGGGTAAGGACATAACGAGGATTTTGGTGTTGAGACGATTTTGGAGCGATTGTGATCCTTTAATCGCAATGTTTTGCACATAAATGATAGGATTAGAAGGTACGTACTGCATAATTTTAATAATTTCCCCATTTTCGACTCTATTTCCGCTAGAGGAATGGAATAATAATACGCCTACGCACTAAATATTTACCTATAACCATATTTATACATAAATAGAATGAAAAAACTTCTTAGGGTCATTATTTATCTCTCTGTCTCTCTCTAAGCTTCCTATTTTGATTATCGAAAGACAAAAAGGGAGTATAAAAAGGAAAATATTGACCAAAATCGGAAAATTCGTCTGGTAACCTAATTCCTTATCTCAGATATTATTTAAGAGGAAGAAAATCGCTAATTTATGCAGATTATTGTTTTTACTATTTCGTTATTACTTAGTAGAAAATTTTTGTAACCTGTTAGAACCTCTCTTTAGCAGGCTTTCAACCTCTTTTTACGAAAACACCGAAGCCCGTACTAAATAATTTTTTTTTCGGCTGGACAAACGCGCTCTAGTGGAAAAAGGTGCTCTGGTTGAATATATTCCTATCCAGTAAAAATTTGTTCGAAGACAAATGGATCACTGCGGTGGGAATACGTTTCCACTCGTTTTACCATAGGGTAAATGTTTCCACAACAGAGATGGGTGTAGGTCCTGCAGCGAAGCGTCGTTGCACCGGGACTGAATATTATTGGGTAGCACTATTTGTGCAAAATACGTGCAGTTCCCATCGTATTTATCCTCCGAAGGACAAATACGTTGGATACGGGGTCTGATCTTTCGGTGTTCGCTTACGGATGACTCATCCAAGGTGCATAGTGGAACCGGCGTCACATATTCTTCGGATTTGCGAGCGCAGGCAGTTTTCCCTCGATTTTTAAATCCAAGAAAAACTTCCGTTACTTCTTCTTACGGGTCGAGGAGAATAAAATAGGAGATTTTTCATCTTTCTCTTTATCGTGCAAAGATTACTACGTATACTAGCTAATTAACAGGAAAAAAAGTCAATTGCGTAGAGTAAAGATAAGCTATCAGGGAAATATTTTTTATGGTACTGAAGTAATGTGGGGTGATGTTTTCGCTGCACACGGTGGATGGATCAGCTGAGATCAGCTCAGCTGGATACGGCCCGAGGATCTCGTCAAAGTCATTCATGGAACGTGAGAAAATCTTGAATAACGAGGGAAGGAAAGGGAAAAATCTTGAATAACGAGGGGAGGAAAGGCGAGGGATCGAAATGAGTGAAAAAAAGCTCGGATCTCGCACGTCCAGTGAAAACCGACCATCTACCGTATCCAAGTAAGTAATTCAATAGAAATTTCAAAAATTTCATAGCTCTACTGTAGGTAGAAATCTATCAGAAACACCGAAAAAAATCACGATAATTATTGTAGTTTTATTATTACTTTATTATTACTATTTGTATTTGTATTGCATCATTTATTTTTGTCGCTTCCGGTGGAGAAATTAGAGACAGAGAATCTACGTAATTCAACAGAAATTTCAAAAGTTTCATAAGTCTACAGCACCTAGAAATCCATCAAAAATACCGGAAAAATTACGATAATTATTGTATTTTTATTAATATTATATTATTATTTGTATTTACTGTATTATTTATTTTTGAATTGAACAAATTGAATCGGTGAAATTAAACTTCCGGCGAATAAATTTGAGAATTCAGAGAATCCTTCGGGAGAAAAATTCCGAAAATTCCACCAGGATGGATCGCAACGTGTATCCATGTGATTAGGTAGGATCAATCTTGCGATCCTGGCTAACGTAACCGTTTTTTGTTTTGTTTCTTTTGTTGAAGAGCTGTTCGGTTCAAATTCATCATTTACGGAATCGGAAAAACTTACAAAACTTATACTTTTCGTTGAAATATTTCGTTCTTGAAGGGCCACGCCTTTTAAACGGGAATTTCTTCATCTTCTCCTCCCTTATAATTTATCGTAGGATGTCGTTTTTTTCTCTTCTTCTTCTTCTTCTTCTTCTTCGTCTTCTTCCCAATTCCCCATCAAACACTCGTGACCTACACCGTTCTCACGTAACTGCAGTAATTCATCAAAATCTGACCGTGACCATTCCGTATGCCGTCACGTCGACGCTCTTTGGCCGGTGTATCGGTGACGGTGATAAGCGCTTCTTTTCACACATCGTTATTCGGATCGGTTTCAGGTCGTTTTTCCGGATCACGATCCTGGTTTTCGTCTCCCCGTGTTCGCTTCGGTTCTGTAAACATGTTCTTTTGTCGTTCGGTGCTGCTTTTTCCGGATCATTTCCAAGGAATTTGATGATCGGAGCGTAGTCATAGCGTTAGAAAAACGATTTTCTGGGACAAAGTTCAACCACGTGGGTCTGCGATATGACGTTAGGATCGGGACCGCGTGCAAATCAAATCGGCACGTTCTCATTTCTTTCGATGAAGGGGAAAAAAAGAAGAAAGAAACAGAAAAATGTCCGAGACCTTAGTAAACAGTGTTTCGTTGAAAGTGGTAAGGTTTGTGGAGGAGTGATAAGTATTATTAATTAACAATGTAATCAAGGTCACACTTCTTTCACCACTACACCCATCTTTAATCTACCGTATCTATAGGAGAAAAAACTCCCATATTAAAAAGAAGACCTTACTGACCTTATCCATAACTAACCTTCTAACTTTGTCCCATTTAAACTCTAGAAAAGAAACTAGAACCTCTCCAAAAACAGATACGGTAGCATACCCTATGCCATGGATATTGTACGTAATTTTTCTTTTTCTTTATAGGAGTTTTTTTCTGGATAGAAAAAAAGTTTCTATTCACAAAAAGAACATGATATGATAAGTGCGTGAATAATCGAACCTCTGTCAACCGTAGCACTACGAATTCCTGGGATTCTCAGGAGATATCGTATAAAACAGTGAATGGTGTGTGTGTGTTATCAGTGCTCCACTCGATCATTCGATGACTACGTCAGAGCTTGCGAGTTTCCAGGACACATGTCGTCATCGCATCACATCCGAACTCACCGTTTAATAATCCGTTAGGTTTAAAAAGAACGAGACCAAAACACACGAGAACAATGAATGAAAACTATTGACTGTCCTACAGACTATATTTTTGATCTACATTGTCATTTAACAATAAATTTTTCATATTTTTGTTGTTAAATGACTTTGAGTTAAGAGCAGCATACCACGATGGAGTTCTAGATTGCGGAATCCGTGGTGGTACCGTTCATCCCTCCCTAAAACAATCAACGGTCCTAAAACATCGTGGGAACGGCGTTTTTTCCTACGAGGCGCGTTAGAACAGGTCCCCACGTACATGCCACCGTTGTGCATGCGCCGCATGCAAGTGCGAGCGGTCAAAGATCAATGAAGTCTCCTAAGCAGTCTATTCAAGTGAAATCAATGAATATGCTGCGGAGTGGACCGGCACGTGTACGCGGAGAAGCGTTCTAACGTACCTCGTAGGAATTAAAGGGCGGTTCCCACGTCATTTTTCTTACGACGACTAGGGAGAGATGAGCGGAACGGATCCGCGTTTCACATCCCCGTCCTCGGCTTCTCATGGGGATTTCCCCACCAGGTCAGATTCCTGGTATGTTGCCTTTAAACGGCGGGTATTATCACCTGGTCCGGGAGATACAGTAGCTTACATTCGATGGCCATCACCTTACGCTACGGGACCATAACCACCACACTATACAGTTGTTATCGTCCGAAAGTTCCCCTGTAGGAGGTGAGGTGTGGGTTTAATTTATCCCCCGTGGTATGTAGGATTGATCCAGGTGTGACGATTTGTGTTTGTTTTTTCTGAAGAATTGGGCATTTCCAGTGATTCGCATTGGGTCCCGGTTGTCTCTCCGGGAAATCCATGAATCCGAGTAGCAGAATGGTAAGGTGTGCCACTGTTTGTGGATATTCTAGTGTCTTTAAGTCACCTTAGCAGCTCATTTTATTCATAAAGTGGCGTTAACGTTTTCGAGTACGCTAAATGCAACTCCTATAGGGATTTTCTTCCAGGATTTCAGCGCCATTATTCTTTCAGGAGTCGTTATAGGTGGAGACTTTTTGTTCTTTAAATAATTTATGTCAGTAAAGTGAAGTAGGGGTAGAATAAACGGTTGCGGCGCGTATGCGTGGAGTCGTGCCGTGGCGATTGAAACATTATTCAGAGCGATCTGCGATGGGACTCTTCTTTTTTTTGTTGCAAAAATAGTCACAGTTTCATCGCAGTGCGTTTAGTTTTTTATGTACATAAACGAAGATAAATTAGTCCCCATATGACATAGGTACAGAACAACATGCGATCTAAAATGTAAACATTTTAAAGTAATGTAGTGTGACTTGACGGTGTGGCGTGAACGCATGGGGAGAAAAAAAAAGCTCTCGCGAGAATTTAAATGGCAGCAATGCCACCGTGTGGCACATTCACATATTCTGGATTTAATCTCCTTCGGAGTTCCTACCTCCACTAATTTCTTCATAAATTCGCGTATTCCGCCAGCGTAGCGGCTATGGATGTGTAGTGGATGAATGATCTCTGATCCCTGGGCTACGTTGTAGCCTTCCACTCTTCCGGGGATCGGATAAATCAAACATCATTTTTCGATCGCCATCACTTCATCGCACGAGGTTTTCGATGTGCACAGGAGTGGTTTTTGCTCCTGCTCGTTTCTTCCCTCTTCTCGGTTTTTTCTCGGTTTTCTCTGGATCAAATCCATAAATCTCTCTCCATCAATTCCTCGTCTTCCTTAGTTATTTCGTTCTTATTTGATCTTAGAAGATTCCATACGGGGAACAAAGAACACACGTGTAGTGGATGAATGATCTCTGATCCCTGGGCTACGTTGTAGCCTTCCACTCTTCCGGGGATCGGATTAATCAAACATCATCTTTCGATCGCCATCACTTCATCGCACAAGGTTTTCGATGTGCACAGGAGTGGTTTTTGCTCCGGCTCGTTTCTTCCCTCTTCTCGGTTTTTTCGTGATAAGCTATTTGCCTTTAGGGCATTTAAATGTAATTTTTTTTAAATTAGAGAAAAAAACGCAAATTTAAATCTAGTCACCATTATAACGTAATATTAATGGTTCTTAACGCTACCGTAACACCTGCTAAGTTCTTAACAGGATTGAGGATCACCTTTAGGTTTGCCTGTGTTCGGCAAAACCCACGGATAAGGATAATCTCGGGAGTATGTAGAAGCCGTTGAAGTGGCGCCTAACATGGATTTTCTGACAATTACCTTTGTTCTACCGCATTTTTTTAAAATTATTTATCTCATTATCATATTTATTTCTTATTTCTTTATTTATGTCTTTCGTTTTTATCTCCTATTTGATCTTTGCTGTGCTGTTGACCATGATCCTTCCCGTTGTTTACTTGTCTCCTTTTACAAGGTCCATTTGTTGTCGGTGAAGGCAGTGACGGTAGTAAATAAATAAATAAGCAATAAACAAAAGTTCTTTCTAGTCTCTTTAATGATGATTTGATTTCAATTTTTTATATATTTTATTTTATGCCTTATTTCACAGCTGTTTCTATTTTTATATTCTATTTTAGTTATATTTAACTTCTTCTTTAGTGATGATTTAATTTTTATCGTTCCTAAAGCCCCTCAAATAGATCGCTGAGCGGTTTGGGCTTATCGGTTCAGATCCACAAAAATCTCAAAATCAGTTCTTATTGTACTTTGTGTAGACGAAACGTGATCAACGTGATCGTTAGGGCGCGTGAGCGAATGTGATCGGAATGATCTTTCCGGGCGCACACGCGTGCACTCTGACCACCACGTGGTGTCTGATGACGACGATGCGCTCCTGTTCGCAGCTCCGAGGTCGGTTCTGGTCTGCTTCTGGCGGACGTCGCCGGCTTCTGAAGGTGGCGACAACACCCGCGAAACGTTAGCGTTAGAATAAAGACCGAATCAATGAAAAATTTTGGTTTTGATCAACAAAAATAGTACATGAGATTGATGGATGGTTAAGCGGTTCATTATGCGTAAATATTCTGGAATTTCTCGAATATTCCGGATTTTTTCCCCCTGAATATTAATCCTAATCCTTCCTGAAGTCCCTATACATATATGTATGTGATTTGAACTTGCACTTCCTAGCATCAGCTTATCAGTCATCGTTGCGTTACGTTGCGTCATACATTCTTTTCGAGGACAACTGCCGGCTGTTGTCCTTGCTTTTTCCCGTAATGTCATGGACTCGTTAGACCTCAGCCCAAGGCCCCAGTAAACTTTAATATTTTAACTCTAATGTACTTACGATATTTATGGAATGATGTTTATTTAGTTGTAGAAGGGAGTCCACTTTTTTAACGAGTACTATTTTTACAAATTGTGGATAACAACGATGATGGTCACTTATTTATTTATGTATTTATTTATTGTGCTCAATGGCGTGCCAAAAAGGATCTGGTAAAGACAAATACAAAACAATTTCAGTAAATATGTAACGGGAAGATGGAAAAAAGAATAAAATCGAGGAGGGATGAGTTCCGTGTACGATTCTTGAGTGATTTCGTACTTATCTTGACCTCACTGTCACTCACTAGCTTTATATGTGCATGGTTCTCCTGTTTTAGCTCAGCTTATTGGGTTTAATCTCACCTTCGCTGGTAGCCCATGGTCATCCTTGGGGTTAGGGAATAAATCTACAACTCTACCCGTTTTTTTTTTGATTTTTTTGATCGATCCAGGCATAGATCCTTTGTACCTACAGTAGACGTGGATCCGCGTCTTTTTCGTCTTTTTTTTCATAACTCGCCTCAATTTGATCTTCATTATATGATCTATAAATCAATAGATTCGTAAGCGTAAGCTCTACCGATTGAATGTAATTACAACTTTTAAGAGTCATCAAGGAAACATTTTTTGAATAAATTACCTGCGGGTACATATTAACAAGCTTGAGTCCGAAATAATTGCGTACCCAAGGATACATGAGAATTTTTGACGTGAACATATTTTTCAAAAAGTGAAACGAAAGTGAAAAATGAAATGGCAATGACTTCGCTCATAATTCGTGATCAGTTCCACGTTGATTTTCTCCCGTGGAAAATCCCTAAATGAATTACAGTGGCGCTACGAATCATAGGAACTCGAGGAATATCTAAGTGTATAGTTCATAAGATCAAAAAATCAAACGTTTGCGCACCTTACGTACGATCTGTCGCCGACACATTTCTAAAAGCAAAATCATCGGCTTAGCGTCATCGTCGTCGTCGTCGTTGTCGTCGTGATATTCGGTGAATTATGGGCGAAAAAAGAAGCGGAAATTCTGTTAGAATATCCACTGTGGAAAAGGAAAATGTTACTGATCAAAAGTAAAACGTTCATCGGACCTTTCAATAAAATTGATGTAATGTTAGGTCACGTATCATTGATTGAGGATTTTGTTGATTTTGTTGTAACAGTGAAGGTTTTTACAGTAATTCCGGTCTTCTCTTCGTTTCTCCCGAAATACCACGTGATCATTTCTTTGAACGGAAACAAAAATGGTGAAGAGATTTTTCCGTTTGTAATTTATTGTGGCGCTCATATATTGACGGGGCGGTTGAGAAAGTCACTGTAGGAATTTTTTCTCTTCAAAAATATCCTTAAAGTAAAGTACTTGAAGATTTTATAGTGAATTTCTAAAAAAAATTTCTACTACCTGCTTACGTTTACCATTCCAACGTTTCTGTATCGACTCCGGGTAATTCTCCGGAAATAATAAAAATCCATTATTTCCAATCCCCTAAATTTATTTCATTGTGGAGCTTTTTTCCAGAATATTCATTTATAATGTTTTGAATTGAATCTATAATATATTTATATGTGTCAATGCAATGACATAATATAATAAAATAATAATATTATAGTACAATGACAGAATAATATAATAATATAATATGTAATATAATAATATAATATAGGATACTTTATTTGTCATTTTTCTGCCTGTTATATCATACGATATATTTTTATTTCTATAAATGATATATTTTCATTTCATATTTTTCATTTGTGGCTTTTTCCGTAGTATAATATCATAATAATACCATACGGGTGGAAATAAAAAAATCAATATAAATAAGTATAAAAGAAAATATATATATATATACTCCATATGATTTAAATTCAAAAAACACCTAAAACAAGGTCCTTTCTCTGTCAAGAGAATAATTTGCGTTTGTAATTTAGCTGTTTTCGTATTGCATTTATTTGCGTGTAGTATTAAAAGAATAAAAAATAAATAAAAAAAATAGATAGAATAAATAGAAAACATGTAAAGTAATCCGATGCGAGAAGAGCTAAATTACAAACGCGATGCGTCCTCTAGAAATGGATCTCTAGAAATGGAAAGGGCCTTATTTTAGGTGTATTTTTTAATTTAAATCATATGGAGCATATATATATATATATTTTCCTTTATATTTATCTACATTCATTTATGTTTGTATTTGTTTATTGATCAGTACGCATACACGCGTCAATCGAACACTTCTGGTACGGCTGTCCTCAGCCGTTCTTTCTCGGTTCATCTAGGTCATAGATCCATAGGTTCTCGGGTACGTATGTACGCCTCCTCCTCCTTCGTATACGCAATCACTTGCATAAATCATTTCCGTTGCGTTCGTCGGATATGGCAGGAGAATTTCTCTGCCCACAGCGTATCTATCTGTCGCATCGCATCGACGTCGTCGTCGTCGTCGTCGTCGTCGCGAGAATGTGATGACTTCTAACAGGTTTCTCGTGGATAAAGTTCTATTTCTGTTCGCTGTGTCGCTCAATGATTCATCCAATGATCGTCGCGCGCTCTATCATCCTGATCCTTTCTTCTCTTCTCTCTCTCTCTCTCCCTCTCTCTTTTTTCTCTCACCCTGCTCTCCTCATAGCGTTGATTCGTATCTGTCGTATTGGCCTAGGTGGTCACTTATCAACTCGCCGTCTCACTCACTCTCTACGTCTTTTAGAACCACTCGAACACCTTACGCGAGGCGCCCTTAGTCATCCTTGCTAATGTCGGATCCCGATAAAGAATCCGGGACACTAGTCATCCGATCCGAGAGACGACCTTTACTTGAACTTTCCTGGTAATCTACAAAAAATGTGCAGAAAAGTGTGCAGAAATCAAATTGAATTATACAAGAAATACCGGATGTACACATTTTGACTAGATCATTCCTTTTTTTCCAGAATATATGTGTCATATGAAGGTATCGCAAACAAATATATATCAATATAAAAAATATTCTACGTATTGAAAAAAACAAGCGGAATGAGTACAGGCCAACTAAACTGATAAATTATTTTCATACTGATCATTGGAGATCATTTTACTTCTGCAAAATGTTTTCCCTGGATCTGTCGAAAGCTTGAATTCTGTTGAAGAAATCTCATTCCATTTGTTTTTTTTTTCAATATGTAGATATAAAATGAGATAATCAGTATGAGATGTTGTAAATATATTTTATATTGAAATATAATAATTGTATAATTGCCTGCGATACCCTCATATTTTACACATATTTTTTGAAAAAAAATGTTCACACCACAACATATTTAAATGCTTGAAACTATGGAACTCCACTTTTTTCGGGGAGTATTAGTCAATGAAGAATTCTAGAAGCGGTGGGCGTATGCGTGTTGTAGAAGTTATTTCATTGTTCAATCACAAAATCAGCCAACTTCGCCAAAACTCATATTTGCAATATTTTTGAATTTTTTTTTGGTGTCATTAATCTGATAGCTATTGTCTCATGCGGGAGGGAGGTTCTATCATAACGATCGAAGATGGAATGGAGTCTTCATAGCAAAAATTCCAGAATAAGCGATGCAAAAGGTGGCAATACTCCAGAAAAAGCGAGACAAAAATGTTCCAGGAAGCGTATCCGCGGGCCTCGTCTACGCGGGCCTCGTCTACGCAACCGGCAGGAGATGCGCGAAGTGCGGAGACTGAGCCAAGAATTAAATCCCCCCACCAGCTCTTTCGGAGCTCATCCCGCATTGAACGTTCAACATTAAGTGTTTACTGGTTGCCCAATTGCACTATCGTTTCGTTGATGAAAACGGAGCACTTAGGACATGCATTCGCTGAAATTCTTCAAAGTACACATCATAGATCATAGGTAGATTTTTTCATTTTTATTCTAAGGACATAGAATCAATCAGTAATAGATGAAGTGAGAGAAATGGGAGTGCCATAAAAGTAGAAGCACAGATTTTCTTCGTAATTTCAAAGTGTAAAACCCTAAATAATATATGTTTTTAGATAAAAATAAAAAAAACCGCTATAATTGAGTTTACCCATTGGCGACAGAGCGCTTTTTTTACATATTTGACCTAATTGCGTATCCATGTTGACATTTTTCCTAGTCCATTTTGATTATAATATTATTCGAAGATAATAAATCCTTTGAATCCAAGGAAAAAGCTTCGAAAAATCTGAAAATCATGAAAAATAACCGTTAAAAAGTGCGTGATTCACCGGCGAGCAGCGCTGTCGTCAAACGGTTAAAAGGACAGGTACAGAACATATTTTCCTAGAACCTTTTGGCAAATGTTTCCCGGTAGGACCGAATTTTGAATTGGAAGTAATTGAACTGTCAGAAAAATAATCATAGAATACATAGATACGTGGATTATATCGATAATGAAATAATAAAAAAATAAATAAAAATAAATTAATAATAATAGTAATGGTAATAAATAATAAATAATAATAAATAATAAATAAATAATAAACAAATAATAAATAATAGTAAATAATAAATAAATAAAACCGAATATTGCATATTTCTCCACCAGTTTTTTTTACATGGAGTTGCTCCTGCTATGCAACTCCAATCGGTGTTGCTTTGGAAAAGCAACACCATAATTTTTTTCCTTGCCATTGCCAGGATATTATTTCTGACCAAAACCACACGGACATGCTTTACATGCCCTATTAAATTTTTTTTCTGGGAATTTTCTGGGAATAATCTTTTCCAGAAAAAAAATTAAGGCTGCCAGAAATAATTAATTTATTTGTTATTTGTGTGCATAGCTATTTTTTCCCAAATTTTCACAAAATATTTCATTTAAATGGTCATTGCTTAGGTGTTGATTAATCAGAGCGATTATAAAAGTCAGTGAAACTCGCTTTAATGACGACCTGTTCTCTCTCTCTCTCTACGATAGGTTTTTTTTTTGTCTCCGATGAAAAACCTTCGTAGAATGACTCACATTTCCTTCGGAGTCCATCAGTAATTATTAATGATTTATAGACTCTACTAATGATTTATTAGGATCGGACATTTGCACTTAAATGGACGTGCTTTTCGCTCCTAAGCGAACATCTCAAGGATAATTTGGATTCTTGTTTTGAAATATCTCGAAAAACTTTTCTTCCGGTTTTTTTAAGGAAGAAATACATTAATTATGAAGATCTCTTAGGTTACCAGTTCTGGAACTGGGAAAAACTAAAACTGTCCTTTAAAGGCATCACCCCACGAATCTGGGATGGTGCGGGTTTCAGGTGGGTTATGCCTCTATGGGGTCGTAGACAAGGAGGCTGATTCCGGAGAGGAGGGTGATTCCGTCCATTTCTTCCTAACTGCCGTAAAAAAACAGCCTGGAAGATGCGGCACGTGCACAAGGCTGGCGCGCTCCAATCTAACTCCCTGTAGAAAATAGCGTGCCGGAACGCCCGAAGCCGTATCTTCCGGGCCGTTTTTTACGGCAACTGGGAAGAAATGGACGGAATCACCCTACTCCTCAAAATCTACGACCCCGTATAGGCATAACCCACCTGAAACCCACACCACCCCAGATTCGTGGGGTGATGCCTTTAAAAGGCTAGTTAGTGTCACATGAAACTGTTTGTTTGAAAAAAAAACTTTATCTTTGATTTCACTCTGTAATAGTTTTTTCCCACTAATTGGCTACCACATCAAGTTGTTCTTGAAGGACAGTGAGTTTTTTTTCCCCTCATTTTAAAGGGTAGTAACCTAGGAGACGTTCGTATTTAATGAACCGCTTCAGGGAGATAAGATATATTACTATTTCATCTATAGTGCTTTTCTTCTCAATTAAAATAAATGCAATTCGCAATTCGGATCGTCCCTTTTGAGCTTCGTGTTCCAGAATGAAGAAAAAAATCTCTTCGTCTCTCACGACTTCTGATCATTTCTCTTCTTCGGCTTCTCGCGTCCATATTAATTAATAGTATCGTTGTATGAAAAGATATGGATGGTGTAAAGTGCAAATTTAACACTGTAACATTTAAAGCTGCGCGTTTTTAAGCACGTTTTTTGTCACGAAATCTGACTGCAGAAACGTTACAGCCGTTTCGTGCAAATTCTAGAAAGATCCAGTGGAGTATAAAATAAATAAATAAATAAATAAATATATATATATAAGAAAATGGAAGAGGAAGAGGAGAATAAATAAAGGAAAATATATTATGTAGTTACTCTACTACTATTTTCAACTTGTATGCTTATTTTCTTTGTTCTCTGTGGCCAGGAAAAATTTTTCACACATATTCTCGAAAAGAAAAGAAAGTTTCGCACCACAACATGTTTAAGGAGGTTGGAAATGTGGAGTTCCATTTTTTTTTTCGAACAATATCGGACCATGAGAATCCCCGAAGCGGCGGGCACTTGATAATGTAGAAATTTCTGCCTTGGGCCAGAAAAAAATTTTCTTTTCTTTGATCTCTATCTTTAATTTATTACTCTATCTTTATTCTTCAATTCAGATTTCTTTTAATTTTAGTTTCTTTTTTAATTTAGGATTAAGTACAGAAAAATTGGTAACAGACGTGTCTAGGATGTAAAAAGCGCTGCTTCGTTTTATCGGCTAGACCCCGTAAATCATTGTCTGCGCCAGACATGCGTTTTTTTTTCCGCCTCCGAGAATGAGTCCGAGTTGAATTGGATCGCGTTGGTGGGTCTTGAACGGATTAACGAACGCCGGTCGCGTTCTCCTTTATCGTTTACGTCGTCGATACGTTTTTCCACAATTTTCTTTTTGCCGCGTTAAATACGTAAACCTATGCGGCTGCGGGATTTGCTGATGCTGTTCTTATCTATCAACTTTCATTCATTAGTGCCACTATGTTGCTGATTACAGTTATCAGCGATGTGGTCAACACAAACCATTTTATCTCTTCTCTACGTCTCAACTCTCTCTCTGCCACCTTTTTCCACTTTTTCTAATTGAAAAATTCAAAAATCCCTACCCAGGTCAGAATCCAGGATTTGTCACGGAAATTTCTGTTGGATTTTTCCTCATAAATAAATCCCCATAGTCTCGTACGTGGTCCTAAGTTGAGGATTCCACTATATGCACTGTCCTATTGCGTCATTCCGTGATTCCCTTCACCTCGTGTCGTTGGCTCCGCCCTGTCGCCGTACGAAATTTCGTCACTCGACGAGCATCGCGATGGTTCTATGAGCGGGGCTATATAAACGCCAACGGAGAGCGCAAATATCATGTTTTCTCATCTTTGCAGAAGTGTACGGTATCCGTCCGTGTCGTGCTAGCTACGGTATTCTCACTTCCATCTACATTTTTTTCAGAGGATGGGAGGGGGAGAGGGGAGCGGTTCATTTCCGCTTGTGTAGGGTTTCCTTATTTGACTAGTAGTCAACCTAGTAATTGTTTATTCCTACGGCTCCGCTTATTTCCGAATTTATCTCCTCAAAATAACTTATAAACTTATAGCCTGGAATTTGATACTTTCTTATTCCCGTGGCTCCGCATATTTTCCCTATTTTTCTCCACAAAGTTGGTTATTCTATAAAGTTATAGCCTAGAAATGAAATCATTTCCAGCCCAATAATAAAGTTTCACCTAAACCTCATTGTCATAACAAGAAAACATAAATACACTTCTAAATGCCGTGGATTCAAGAAGAGAGGACTTGGAGATTGTTGAAATGATCTCTATTTTGAATTTTGAAAAATTCCACCCCGAATACAACGATTTATCGTTGAGAACTTGCTGAATTAAAGCGTACCCCATTGATATGCTTTGCACTTCCTGGATCCGCCAACAATGAATCCAACAACTCGGCGGACGGGGCGGCGCAAAGTACAAGACAAGTCTCATTTTTGTCTACGAAATAGTGTGGAATGTTCTCGTCAACTTCTCTGAATGCGTCTGATAGCTTACACTTTTTTTCGATAAGGACAACAGGTTTCGGTGATGAATGTACTATTTGAAAGTGAGAGAATGTGAACACCAGTAGACATTTATCATGTAGTAGTCTGAAAATTAGAGCAAATGTGAGTATTATCGTGGGTAGCGGATATTCTGCGTAGTGTAGGGAGTGCTTGTACTCGGAAAATTTGCTTGTAAATATTTAGGGTGTCGTAATAATGCATTTTTATTAATTTATCTTTCCAGCTACCGTACTAGAGTTACCGTATTAGGAGTAGCAATGGAGTTGCATAGTGGCAACTTTACATGGTGTTGCATTGCCAAAGTTGCTGTTGCTTTACCGGGCGCAACTCCAAACGGTGTTGCATTGCCATAGTTGTTGCGGTGAAGGGGCAACACTCACCCCCACCACGGTGTTGCTTTTTTTCCTGCACCCCCCCCCCCCCCCCTTCCTCCGGGAACTCCCCCTTATCGTAAAGTTGTTTTTTTTTTTGTTTTTCTCTTTTTTTTCACGGCAATGACCCCCAATTGATTCAGCAAACATTCGCGTAGTAACAATTTTTCCCACCACCTAATTCCAGTTTGGAGGACGCGAACAAGTTTGCAGAAAGTTGCTGCCTGGAACTGTTTTTTTTTCGCTAAAATCCTCCAGATGTAGTTTTTTTTCCAGCAACTCAATTGTTTTGCTTGATCAAGTCATTCTTTTTTTTTTGCTGGTAAAATGCTGCATAGTTTTTTTTCCCAGCAGTTTTCCAGAATATTCATTTCTATTCCGCATCATTTAAATGTTGCATGGATTTATTGTAGGAGATTAGTGGGTAATAGCAGCAGCAGTTTTTTTTCCTTCTCACTCACGAGTGTATCCCTCTTCCTGGCAGTGTATTCTCGGCAAACTACGATGTGAAAAGTGCGCACAAATCGGAGCAGTCTATTCTAGTCTTGAGTTTTCTCAGAAAGACTCAATCAGACTCGTTATCGCTCGTATTGTACTAATTCACAAGGGCACGAGCACTTTTCACAAATTCCATACCGCTTTTTCCGGGCCTCTTGGAGTATCCGGACTTCAGACAAATTCTTAGAGGAACTGTTTTTGTACGCTTTTTACTCTTTTTTTAAACCTAATTGATTTCCTCTAGTAATTCTTCTCAGTCGACATTTCCGTGGACTCGATCCTGTTTGATTTATGTGAATTTTTTTTTAGAGAAAGGGAATTTTCTTTTTTCTCTTATCGCTCGAATATAATTATGTGTAATCACCTATAATTAACTTCTCAGGTTATTACTGTCAGTACAGTATCAATTACTAGAATCCAAGAATCTATAAATCCTTATAGTTTCCATATAATCTATAATTATAAGGAATTCTAAACTCTTAGATCGTCCTCAGTGACTGTGAGAAGTGACGAATAGAGTAAGGGCGATTATCGTCGTCGCGCTGTAATCTCGGGTGCGATGCGATTTCCTCCACCCCCCAATTTCCCGCTCAAAACGGTCGCTTACAACGCTCCGCCCATCAGAGCAGCTCATAACGACCGGAGACGTCCGTCGCCGGTGCGATTAATCCGCTCGTGTCTCGTGGGGCGATTCACTCATTCTCTTCGAGACTCCTATCTGCTCCTCAACCTTACCTCCACAATGGACTTAGACTTCCAACATTTTTCACCAGATACTACTCATATTTTCCTTAATTTTTTTCTTTCAAAATCACTTTTTCATTTCGGCGAACAGCACCAGCACGAAGTCCGTCCATGTCGGATTTATGTATCTATTTCTACTGTTTCTTAGACCCCACGTTGTCCTAATGAATCTGTGCACGTTTTTCTTCCCGTTCTTTTCGTTCCACGCTTTCGAGAAATTTCTCGTCCACGTGCTATGGATTCCCTTGATTATCCTGTGTGATTTTAGATGTCACGAAGACGTGCTTCCGATTTTGCTCACGATCTATTCCGATCGATATTTCATCGATTTCGAAGAGATGATACTAAACGATCCCTATCAACTGGTGATCTAGTTGATAATTATATGGAAATGGAATTCACGGAGCCGACTACGGTAAGTGCTACGCGCCTAGGAGCTAGGATTTCAGCGTTTTACGGATGATCGAGTAACGCTAGAGTTTCAGAGTACACTACCGGCACATTTTGACGATTGTGATCGTGTTCCTATGCAGTTCTCCTCATCCACATATCCACGACTTTTATCACAACACGACCGTACAGCACAGAAACTGCTCCGATGTGGAAGTGATGTGGACAGCAGTTGTGGTTAGTTCATCCGAGATCATACTACGTAGGAAGTTAAGGTCACTCCCCCTCTAAAAAACCTCAAATATCTGGAATTTCGAAATAGGTATTTGAAAATTCGCGCCGTTTTTGGGTCCAAGAAGTCTCGGGTCACCGATGACCTGACTTAATTATGATGCGCAATTGCGTAAGCGATTACGTTTCAAACGTCGCGACCTCACTCGGTACCGCAGCGCGATTGGAGCTCACGGACGGAAAGCGCAACAACTTACGCAATTGCACCACAAGTCAGGTCAGGTTCTGATGGGACGGGAAATTCAAAAAAAAAAAACGTGGAGATTTATCTGCATCCATTAGTGGAAAATTGGAATAAAATTGAAATGTCCCTCTAGAATTTCCCTCTGGAATTCTTCCTTACTTTTCCTCTCTGGATAGAATTTTTCTTAGTTTATTGTATTTTAGCTTCTATTGCTGATTACAATCGTTCACAAATATGGTTCTATCAAGGTATGGATTCAAAGAAAGCCGAAAGATTATTACAAAGTGCTGGATGTGGTGAAGGGTTAGTCGATTTTAGGATTTATTTTATGCCTATCCATAAATTTACCAATTATTATCGTTTTTTTTTTCAGATCATTTGTTGTCTCGCAACAATCGATGCAGTATGTATTATCGTTCATACATGCCGGTACCGTACACCATATCCGTATCGGATATTCGGTTAAAGAAAGTGGTGAAGCGAAATTTCGACTCGATATTGATCGCAGTTTCAAGTAGGTGTTAACTTTGCAGAGTGCATAATCTTACGCATTTGATCCGAAAATCAATCGATTGATTCACGTTTTCAGAAATCTTCACGATCTCATCGCTTACTACACGAAACACAGATCATTCATATTACCGATGAAATTGAAACGTGGTGTCGCTCGACCGCTACGTATGCAGCACGAACGAACGCGAGCTTAGGCTCCCCCACGGATTTATTATCTGATGATACTGTAATAGAAGTGGTGTTCGGATAGTGGATCTAATAATTATGTAGTTAGTGAAGGTGTTAATATTTAAGTACAACAATTGTGCAAAAATTCACATCTTTCTATGTATATTTATGGTTGTGTTTGTATTCTAAGCATCCGGATACTGTAGCTCATATACAGTAATCGAATTATTATATTTCCTAACAAGGTATGGACATATTGGTATTGTTTATTTGCACTTGGTGATAATAATAACTGTACATATACATTTGTTTTGAAAAAAAATAAATCTCTAAAAGAGTTGAACATTTGTAACTTCAATTGTATGAATATCACAGTGAAGTGCAACCCGGAAAAAACGAATATATGCTCTCAATAGCCAATTGGACGGGGAAATTGAAGAATTAAGCAAATTAATACAGTAATTAATACATATATTAGCATTCACCAATAGCGTAAACGTCTTGCACGCATTCCGGAACTACTGGATGCAATACATTCGGATAATGATCGACCATATTCACAGTTGAACCTGCAAAACTTTCACCATCACAGAATCATCCATCAACAATTAACTGAAATCCTTGAAAGATTGACAATTTTGCTTAAGAACGAATAAAATACGTTGCTGAATGCTTCAAACTTCATTTTTTCCACTCAAAGGCATGCGAATGGAGAGAATTTCTGTGCTCTCACAAATCAAATGACATCATTCATATTATAAATCATAAGTTTTCACTGGCGATAAGGCTATAAAACAGGTTTTCCAAAAAATTTTTTTTTCATAACACAAACCACTTTGTAATAGCATCACATATTAAACCGCTTACTTCAGGAAATAGATGAGAGAAAAGAGAAAAAACAAAGTCACTTTGGAAAGTTCATGAACCTGTAGACAAGGGAATCCTTTAATATTAGTACCACTATAAGTATCACCTTAGTTAAATTATTTGTTTTTTTTTCTATTTCCTCCTTCTATTTTTTATTTCTTCATTCGATGTACCATCATTAAAGACGAAATGTTAAAAAAGTTTGTCACATTCATAACAATTATTTGATCTAAAATAAATCAAAATTCAATGGCAGGTTTAGTGCAATCGGTTAGAGGTCCATTGTAGCCAAACGGTCGATGGTTCGAAACTGCCTTAGTGCCAACTATGCCGTTCATCCATAAATTGGATAAATGTCGATAAATTGGTACCAATCTTGTCTGCGATGATAAAAAACACTGACTTGATCATCGGGGATTGTATACCCAACAGCGCCAAAACTCAACGACCAAATTGTAAAGTTGGCGCATCCCAAGTGGATTGATACGCCAGCGATTTTATCCTTTACTTTAAAGTTTAATTGCTGTAATTCGATGCTCTTAACGAAAAGTATTATGGTATATCATATTATATTACATCATATTATGTCATATATTATACTACACTTATCATTACATTACACTAAATTAAATTAAAAAATATAAATAAAAATTTAAATAAAACTAATCATATTAAACCATACTTTATTATATTGTACTCATATTTATATTATATTCATGTTATTTTCGTATAAATAGGAGATTATACTATAATGTAATATCATATTATATTATTATACTATTATATTATTTTAAAAAAGAAAAAAAATTACATTGAAACCGCAATCGTCGATTTTGTATTGGTATAAAATCGTACTTTGAATGATGCAATACCAAATTAGGGATCATGTTCCCACAAATAAGGATCCACGACCTTAACTTTCAACTGATTCTCCTAATTTACCGCTAAACAGTTCTCTTCTTTAACACTTACACTCCTCCTACGTCTGTACTGACAAACGTGAGTTCACTAACAAGTGATTCGAACTTTCTTCCCAGTACGAACTATGTATAAATGTACATTTATAGTAGTATAGATATATAAGTTCTGAAGAGGAGATTATTCAAAGTCACTTACAACTTAATTACGACTCTATAACTTGTTCGTATTCTTTGGATTACTAGTATTACGATAATGAAGCTGCCCTCAAGAAAAAAGTACTCATTCAGCTTCTGAACAGCAGACTTTCAAAGAATCAGAGTTATGTAGTGGTAAGTTTCAAGTTCTTGAAACTTACTACTAATTACTTTTTTTATATTTTATTTTTATAAATATACACTATAGAATTTACTTAGTAAGTTTTGGTTTTTGAAAAATATAACACATAAAAACATAAAATATATAATACATGTACTATAGGATGAGTATGTCCCGGAAATTGAGAAAAGACGCCTCAGTTTCTCAAAATGAAAAGGGAACGAAAGGTCTTGCCCTAAGGGGCAGTGGCCCATGGCCAATAATCAATAAGTCATCAATGATGTGATCAATAAGGAAATACTAATACTACTACTACTACACAAATGGAACTTCGTTATTCTCAGAAGAAAAACGGAAAGGGTGTAGTGTAGCTGATAAGAGGCTGAACTATGAGTACATGAATCTATGGCTCGATTCCGCTTCAGACTTGACCTTTTGCGGCCTCCACCCACCGGAGTCGATAAATTGGTATCAGACTCATCCAGGAGGAGAAAAACACCCAGCAAATACTTCAGCTCGCCCCCACAAGTCATCGTAAGACCGCACACGCGTTCAAAAACCACAAACAATTATAAATTGAAGTTTTATCCCACGTGAAGCAAGTCTAAACTATAGAAACATACAGATAGTACCCTTATCGACGTGAACTTAAGGTCTTAGCACTTTTTAAAGTGAAATTGAGGAAATTAAACACATTTGGCCAAACGATGTTGAATAAATGCGTAGGCGCATCTCCATAGGGACTGATTAACGCTGTGCCCTTTATTTTTTCCCTTTTTCTTACTTCAAAGAGACCCCAAACAATGTGCCTAATTTAATTTTTAGTCAAAAATAAATCTAATATCAAAATCCAAGTCTATTATTATTTATATATTGTTTTATTTATTATTTATGATCTCAATATTTATATTATTTATTAATTATTTATATTATTATTTATTCTGTTCTTATCATTACTATTTATTTATTTCTTATTTATTTGTCTACTAAAGGAGCTTTAGCCTTTTAATTCAAAACTGATTACTAGACACTGTGGTGATAGAAATCCACTGGATACGTAATGTCTCGGAGGGATTTGCATAAAAATCTGCGGGAGTCTCTTCATCGCTCTCCATGGCGATAGAGCTGATGTTCGTCCAGAATTCCATGCGTTTAGGAAAAATCTATTTCTACTTCTTTGCAATTGCCCTCTTTATTACTGAATGGGATAGAAAACGAAAACGAGCGAAAACTTTACACATCAGCCCTGCCCTTCATTTCCTCTTCTCATCACAGTTAGTTTTAGTTTCGTTTCAATAAAATAATTAATAAATTTAATTTAAAAAAATAAGTTTAAATAATAAGTAGTAAATAATAGTTAATAATATGTTTAAGTTTTTCTTTAATAAGTTAAGATTTTAACAAGTTTAAATTCTAATTTAATAAATTCTTAATTTTAGTAAGTATTCACTATTACTATTACTTGTAGATGAACTAGTACTAGAGTGTAAAATGTGAACACCTTGTGATTTCTAGGAAACCTAAAACGTAAGTATAGTACAACGGGGGCACAATATTTCTTTAAGGTCATCTCATGTAAGGATTAGCCGAGAACAACAGGAATTAATTAATCTAGAGGATATAGGATTGAAGAGCTTCTTAGGGACGGAAAGGTTACATCGGATACACTTAACATTTTCACATTATCCAAATATCACCTTAGGATTACAGCTTTCGTAAATTTTTCACATCGTTTTCAAAAAATCATTTGTTGACATTCTTGAGTAGCCATATTTTTTGCTCTTTACGTATGAGTCTTTAGAGTTCTTTATTCTGATTTTCCCCTTTTTTTAAAGTAATTTTCAAAGTGAGTGAGTTAATGCACCGATATCCTTAAAACACTCACTCTCTAGAATTGTTTTCTGTCCTTTCAAATAGGGATATAAAAAGGACAAGCAGGAGGGGGGAAATTTGCTTGAAAATAGAAAAATAAATCTGAACCTAATTTTGAAGCTGTTTTTTTTTCTTCAAAACATGTCATTATTACTTCCGAAGAAATGCATTTACTACTTAGACTTACTACGGTTCCACTACAGAAAAACTTCCTAAATCAAAATTCGTTCTTTTTTTTTCTCGAATAGTAATCCCAATTATATCGAATGGAAATTTCTCTGAATAAGAAACCGTGGTTTACACAGCATGATTTCTTGATTTTGTGTTTTTTTCTTCTCATCTTTGATGATTTCCATAAAGAAAGGCATTTGCGCAGTTCTTTGATGCCTTTTTGTCTTATGCCCTAAGAAGGGATTCAGACAACCTTTTAAGGAGCACTTTCTGAAAGTGCATTATCGTAAAGTCTCGTGAATTCTGAAAATGTTTGATCATTGAGAAAAAAAAGCGAAGGCGTGATAAGAAGTACGTGTTAAGTTCAAGGGAATTACACGGAAATAAGTGATAATTCGAGGTGCACAGGGAATTTGCTTCCAAGCTATGAAATGGAATAAACGTCAGCTTTACGGCTGTACGAAGACTTCACAATCACAAACTAATTTACAATTTTTTTCTCAGGGAAAATCTCATGTTCTAAAACGTACAATATTCGCCTCAATGAGCATTTTCCAGCCGTTACCGCAACAATTACATTCATGCTATGGGAAGCAAATATCTCCCTGTGGAAAAAAAACCTGGCTGTACAGTTGTTGTGTTAAAAAAAAAGCCAAAATTTCTGCTCTGAACTAAAATCGTTGGGGAGCACAGATCTGTCAACAAAAAAGGAAATCTATAGAATCAGTTTCCATGCACCGCTTTCAACAAATTTTGTCTCTTACTTAAGGCGGACATTTGATTTCGCTAATCACCTCATCCCAGGTATCAAGCAGCAACAGGAGACTCATCTTATCCTAAGATATGACCTACACTTTTACTTCTGAAACTATGTAGCTACAAAGCTATGTGACTCAAACAGAGGACTTAGAATTTTCTTTATTGGGTGCATGGGACGTTTCGTCAGATAAATCACAATCGATTTCACCCTTTCAGGCTCTGAAGAAGGGGAACTCACCGAAACGTTAACCATGAATAAAGGATTATAAGAGCTTTGGCACTATTTAAGAAAACAAATCCATAGATTTTTCACTTTCCTTACATTATTTTCACTTTCTTTTTATTTTTTTACAGTGTAAGCAAACTTGTTCTCTTCGCGATCGCTATCCGTAAATCATATCCACAATCGTAGGCATCTATGGTACAATTGCACTTGGGCTGTCAATCAGTTACATGTTTCCAGTTCCAAACTGAGTACACTCGAACAATTGCCCTTAGGAAAAAAAACTTGAAGCGAATCGAAAAGTTCGCAAATCTTCCGAGAAACTAATCAGTTTTCTTATGATCCTGGGATTCCATACGCACTTAGCGATTCCAAAACCACAAAACCATTGGTTATAGAGTTCAGAGAATGATTATGTGATGCTTAGAAAGTTATCGAAACATCCATCAAACTAATAATCTGTGACAATAAATGAATTTTTTGTTTACATTTTTCAAAGTGCAAAAGTGAGCATGGAAAAGTAGAGCAATGAAAGATGAATTCAAAATATTCGATGGTGCTTGCACTTTTGTTGTGCAATCCGCTTCATTTGCTGTTTTTTTTTTGCAGTATTTGAAATCTTTGAGAATTTAGAACAAACAGCCAGTTTTTCTATGTTTTTGTTTCCGCTAAATGATAAAATGTGGTGTGTTTTCGAGTGCGAGTCAATTCATTGAAATGAGAAATCCTGCGTTTTTTCGTTCTGCGGCTGAAGCGTGCTTTGGTCTAAACAGCGCATGAGAAATTGTGCAGATCTCTGGAGTTTGTGTCGGGAACGATCGGATCAGCACAAGCACATGCGGTTATCGTTTGTCTTATCACCGCCAATGTCAAGTGACTTATACCTTAAAAAACGAAGATCCACGAGAATTTAATCTGTCAGCTGCAATTAGAGATACCTGATCAAAAATCTTCTACGCTTATGGGGAAATATTTGTGATAAGGGAGCAATTTTTGATTCCCGTGTTGCTAATCAGACGATTATCAGCACTTTAGCACACCGAGTCGGCGATAAATAAAGATTCGTTGACCAATTACTTGAAGAAGGTTTCTTTTTTTCAAGAGATAAAAGTCAATAGGAATAGAGAAATTGAAAGAATGTAAATATTTCTCCATGATTCCTTTCCTCCACTCGTACATTCTGGATTTGCACATCCACTTCCCACTGGCGCAAGAACAAATTTTTAATTTCTAACAAGTTCGAAGTTTCAAAAATGGGCCTAAACAGCTTCTATCCTGCAGATTTCTCTGTATACGAACGGTCCACAGTGCATTCGAAAGGAAAATTACGTGGGAAGATGTGAAAAACAGGATCTTATCTATTTGTACGCTGTCACCTCTTAGACAGAATCCAGAAAAAAAAAATATAATAGTAGTAGGAGACTGTTGAAAAATAAGACGTTAAGCATAAGATCCTATTTGTTCATTTATTTCACACCAAAATACGAGAGCTAACTATGAAATTCTGTCGTCATTTCAGCATTTTGTGCAACTTTGATCTCACAATGACCGGTCAGAAATAATAAGGTTACAGATATCTGGTCATCTGCGATGAAATATGCATGATACCACCCGTACTGAACAATAGGTGGTGGCAGGGATTGAAAAGCAAAAAGAAAAACCGAAAAAAAAAACTTTTAAACAAAAATGAATTACTATTATTCTCATTCAACGATACCTTCTTCATGTGATGGCTGTTTTTTCTTCAAGTATAGTGGGACCATCCTGTGTGTACTTGACAAATACACCACCAGTGTTTAATTAAAAACAAATAAAATTTGTTTTAATTAAGCATTGGTGGAATGTAGATGGGAACGGTTGGCTTGCACTTTCTTATTTCAGACGGTTAGTCTGGGTGAGTCATAGGAATTTGTTCGATGAACTGCTTCCAGACACCCTATACAAAGATTTCTTTAAAATTACGAAACAAAAAGCGTTCGCACTATGATCGATGCGCAAATGTGGAATGAAAATGCCACAATCATTAGAAGCAAGACAAATATGTTCCCTTTCTGTTTTTTTTTGTTCCCGAACTTGTAAGCTCTCTCTCTCTCTCTCTTTCTCTCTGGATTCCACAGAAATGACTCAAGAATGAAAATAACAGGAAAAGGTCAAAAAGGTCGTAGAACACAATTCTCTTATTTCTGAACTCACTTGTGATAGAATGTTGTGGTATCAACCTGATAACATCTATGAACCATTCCATTCATAAGTAGATCACGTCCAAGATCCAAAAATAGTCCTTCATCCACACAACCTAAGAATCGTCGAATGAACCTCAGTTTAAAAAAAAAGATTTCCTATGGCTACTGAAAAATTGTGGAAAGTATCATCATATCTTGTAGTACCGTAATATCAAGAATCTGATATAGTATCGTATTATTAGCTGAGTTCTACGACGTCTCCGTTTAGTTAAAACCAAGCACCGAACTCTATTGATCCGCTATTCGCGGTATCGGGATCAAAACGACATGAAGCACGGTGTAGTTGCGTAAGCGGCTACGCTCCAAGCGACTCGATGGAGATAGCGGATCGAATCGAGGTGGGACCATTGCGAACTGCACCGAAGAAAGGTGCTAGCGTGGGTCCCCATCCGATCCTAACCGCTACGCTGCACCGCACCGCTTTAAGCGCAGTCGCTTATGCACCTGCATCGTGCTTCATATCCTCTTGACCCTACTATAAAAGAAGCACAGACATGAATGAAGAACAGCAGTGAATATTTTCCGGCAAAATTTCTTAAGCTAACAAACCTAGTACATCCAATGATCCATCATTCTTGCATTGATAACGCACGTGTTTATCTGTGAACACCTGAGCAATGTTGTAGTGTTGACCTTCTCGAACACAACCGATCACTACAAAAAATGTTGGGTAATATTGCAGTATACTTGGCAACATAGTACCAAGTAAATTTATCCATGAATCACCTTTAACCTGATATCGTACTCTGCCGTCACTAAGAACTTCACATTCGTGCCGTTGTCGACCGACTATACGAGATTCGCCAGCCATTAAATATTCGGCGGAGTTCTGGAGGTAACATCCTGAAACAGTTCACTTAATAACGAAAAAAAAGTCCTATGTATGGGGTCTGGTCCTAACCCACTGAAGTCATTACGACCAACGGGAAGATCATAAGCATTAGGCGTATGGGATAATGTTTAATACGTAATTACACAGAAAATGGATGAGAAACTACGAAAGGCAAGAAGAAAACAGCTAATACAAAAAATCCTGGGAAGAACATGATCCACGACTGGTTGTGGTTGCGGGAGATCAAAAATAACTCCGGTACCCTATTTCACGAGAACTGAGAGGCGCGCGGTTGGTCATTGAGTTAAAAGTGGTGCGGTAATGAAGTACCCAGAACTAAAAACATTCGGCTAACGAATTCTGTAAGAAAATAAAACGCTCCCTCCAAAATTCTAGTAGCACCTATATGAAAAAATCGCGCAGACGACGCATTTAACTTATTTGAGAGAATTTAGTGATGGTTTGTTGCATTCAAGGCACTCATAGTCGGGTCATAACGACGTGAAGCTGGGTGCAGTAGCGTACATGGCTGCACACGAAGCGGTACGGTCCCTGTAGCGGTTGGGATCCATGTGGGACCATCGCTTACTTCACTAGCACTGTTTGCGATGGTTACGCTCGACCCGAAACGCACCGCTTAGTCCCAACCCGACTATAATCATGCATAACTGCCTAGAAGTAAAGAATACGAAAGCGTCCTTCGCGACAATGGCCCCAGAAAATTAGAGGTAATTGAAAATAGAGTTCATACAAAGACTTCCGAACGTCTTTTTAGCCAATTTGAGATCATCGCTAGCTCTAATCGGGTCATGCAGGTGACAAATCTTGTGACCGCGTCATATTTATGCACAGCCGCATACGCAATTGCACCACCTGTCCTTGAATGTTGTCAGGACGTTTTGAGTCTACTGAACTAAAGAAAGTATTCGTTTACGACAGTAAACTAACAATAACATGTCAACAATAATATGTCTTGGAGTGAATAGTATAAATTAAAGATACAGAGGATAAGTACAGAAAACAAAAGTGTAGGAAAACATTGAGCAAAATTAATCGAGCAACAATCAGAGTCCATTTTTACAACTCATCACGGTGTCCACGATATTTTACAAAGAAGAGCGAAGCGAAAAAAAGAAAAAAAAACATGGTAGGATGTACCCACCTTCGATAATAATCCCATCTTGTCCGCATGTGAGTCGGAATGAACCGTTACGGAATGTATCACCGATTGAGTAGTGAATACCATTGTCGAAGCACATCGCTTCTAAAATTATAGCACTAATCCTAAGATATTCCTAAACTAAACCAAGCCGTTGACACAAATCCAAACAATATTTATTTGCAGTACTAGTTAGAATCGAATACAAATCCTCCTTGACTTACCCTGTTCATAAGTAACTGAATCTCCAACTATATTACATTTATGCTTTATTCCATTCTTTACAAATGTCCGGCCAAGTTGGATTACTGATTGATCGTCTGCTATGCAAGCTAAAAAAGTACGTGCCACACGAATCGATCGATAATGGGCATTGATATGTTTGAACGAAGAGGCTTCCTACTTACCTACAACTTCAGCCGTTCCATTCTGACATTGATAGTGGAAATTGTTTTTTGTGAAAGTCTCACCATGTTGATGTGCACCAGCGTTTGCCATTACACACGGTAATGGAGGAATTCGACCGTCTTGTACTAAACATAAATAACATATTTTTAGAAGAAGAAAAACTGTTAATTTTTCGTCGTTCAACTCTATTTCCATAGGCAAAGGATGGAGATCGGATGGGACCCCACGATCTCCAAGTCCTCTATTCTTGAGACCTTAGCATTGGGAAGTGCATTTGGGGTTTAGGTGCAAGTATTCTTGTTATCCCAGCGAGGTTTAGATGAAAATCTATTATTTCCTTTCGATAAAGACGAGTTTGGAAGCTCGACAATTGTTTTCCATCGCGAAAATTGGAATCCGGGCAAAGACTCGTCCCGTCTTGCTAAGGTCAAGTTTTTAAACGAAGTATTATGGCAATGCTTTTATGGATCCGAACGGAGTTAATGACAAGAAAGAAAAAAAAAACTTAATAGGCGCACTTACTTGGAATGACGACACGATTCTCCACATCGTCGACACTCATTCCATGAGCGGTGAGGATGATCTGACGATCTTCATGATCTACCACCGATTGGACACCGGTGGCTAACAAAAGTGACACAAGCGCATGTAGCAGCATATCTAAAGACATTGTGAAATAAACAATAAACGTAAACATACAAACATAAAATGGATGAACAAAAACTGCTCCAATAACAAAGAGAAGGGCGCTGCAGGACCAACAACAACAACAAAGTGAGTGCTTTCAGAAAGAAAAGAGAGAAAGGGAGGAAAGAACAGGTGGTAAATAAATAAGGAAATGAAATATCCTCGGTAAGAATTATGTTTGCGCGCTTTTTCCGCCTGAATCTTCTCCACTCGCTGAACTGCGCGAGTCAGGCGTGCGTCGCGGTCGTCCGGGTAAACATAAGTCCTGGGTTTTGTACGATGAGTTCATTGAATATGAGAACGTCCAAACAACCTTCTCCTATTTAGTATATGCTTAAATTTAAATTGAAACTCAACTAAGCGAAATTAAACAGTTTGGCGGGGAAAGCCACTACAATAACGAGGACATTTTTTAAAGGAATCACAAAAATGACGTAGGAACCCCATTTTGTAGCATAGCTTATATGTTTTTCAGGCAACGACTATAAACGTGAACACTAAACAAAGTGTTCAATAGAATAAATCAATAATCTCGTGTCGATATATCAAAGGCAGCTTATCACGAAATTGACGTAGTGCGGAAACCCCGATATAGTTCGAATTTTAGAACCTGGCGTGACTCCTCTCAATCTCCCCTTAGAAGTCGAAAAAAACGCCGTGGGAACAGCGTTTTTTCCTACGAGGTACGTTAGAACACGTCCCATTCTACACGCCCAGGCCTCATCAGCAGCCTTGTTCATTACCTTCATCTGAATAGGCTGGCGAGAAGTACGGCGTCTTCCATGCTGTTTTTTTTACGGCGATTAGTGGAATTACAGCCTAGCCGTGCTGGGTTCCGTTACCTACATCTAGAACTTCACGGGTTTCCTGGATTTCCGCACCACCTCAGTTTCGTGAAACGATGCCTTTAAATATTGCAATGATTCTGCCTTATCAAAAAGTGACTGGCGCAAACAGCTACTTCAAAGACTACATATGTGCAAAAGATAAGTATTGATCTGAGCAGAGATGCGAGAAAGGGAAAATAGAACAAAGAACAGAAAGCGGTGCAAAGTTATGACATTTCCAAGAAAACGACCCATTTTTACAACGTCCAAGGTCAAGTGAGTGGTGAAAGTGTTGGTGACATTTGAAGAAATCCTCAATCCACAACATCACCGCTAAAATGAAGCAACGTTAGCCGACATGAAGCCTTTTGTGAGCGCTCACAAATGACTGAAGACTCGTTAACTGCGGAAAAAAAGACCCCGTTCTAAAACTGGATCACGATCCGTAAGTTTGTCGAGAATGTTTGGATCTTATCCGATAAAAGCCGGATGTATCTTTAGACAGAATCGAATTATGTAACATCGGAGAATCTCAAAGTCCTCGGCTTTCTAGATCCGTGGATGGATAACCACTGAAGTAAGGCGCCGTTTTTGTCCGGAGACGAGTTCCTTGTCTTTTTCTTATATTTTTAAATTTATACTTGATCTTAAAAATTAAGGTCCGGTGAGGACTGACATTACAGAGCACCAATTTCCATGCAGTACATATAGTAAACGTGCTCCTATAGTAAACGACTGTACTCTTTTCGGGACCAACAGAAGCCGGGAGGACAATATCTGTGCAATGAAATGTACGGGAAATGATGGTCCAGATCGGAAAAGAACCTAGCAGTCAGTACCTATCTCCTATCTTTTTTTTTATCCTAAGGGCATATTAAGAGAGAAATAAAGAAAACCTTTTTTTTTGTTCCCACTCTTGAGGAAGAAAACATTTTTGGCGCTATTCTTGATTTCCAAAAAAAAAAATTCCCGGGTGAAAACTCCTCAACTGAATCAGAGAATCGAGTGTAAAGATTCCGAATAGCGTGTAATGGATCCATAAAAATCGGCCTCAATTTCAACTCGTGAAAATTACCTTCGAACTTTCCGAAGAGGAGGAACTTTTTCTACCCACTAAGACTCTAAGGATTCCAGAGAGAGGAACTCTATTGTACTACTTTTAGGATAGAGACATAAATACATCAAAATTATCTTTATCTTTCCAAGACTACAAATAAGCCTCTTTTGAACTATGCAATATTAAAAGGATAAAGGATAAAGTTTCTGGCGTTAATCAATCCGCTTGGGACCTGCGCCCCCACGTTCACTTCAATTCAGAATCGTTCGAGGTTCACGAATGTGTAACTGCCCTATACAATGACTTCTGGGGGCTAGCCGATGTGTCAAGTCAGTGCTTTTATCCTCCCAGACAAGTCTGGTATCAATTTATCGACCCCGGAGGGATGAAAGGCTTGGTGAGCACTAGGGCGGATTCGATCCTCCGATCGATTGTGCAGTAAGCGGAACCTCTAACCGCTACACCACACCCGCCCCTATGTGATATTACGTACCGTAAAACAAGTAAAAATACCCCACACAATCGGCCTTCGATCAGAATCAGAAGCGTCGGACGTGCAGAGGTTTCATTCTTGTGTACTTTTAATTCAGAATTTTTCCCTTCGTTTTCAGACGTATTCATCCTCTTTTTTTTAGCTTTTTACGTTTTTTTCCAATATCAACGCTTTCCTAGCAAATAATAAGCGGGGGGTCAAAAAGAAAAGAAAAAAAGGAGAGAATAGTAGAACTTGCTCCTGTTCCACTCTTTGGAAAGAACTAGAAGTTCATATAATCATGTTTTGATTTTGATGATAATTTGACGATTATTTCCTGAATTTCATCGATTTTGGTGCGGTGTAGCGAAATCGGTAAGAGGTTCCGTTGTGTCTGCAGCATGATCGATTGAAAGTTGGAATCCACCCTAGTGCCAACCAAGCATTTCATCGCTCCGGGGTCGATGAATTGGTGCCAGAGTTGTCCGGGAGAATAAAAACACTGACTTGATACATCATCTAACACACGTAAGTCATTCCTTGCGTGGACTAGACACATGTTCGTAAATTTCAAAAAAAATCGAAATTCTGAAAATTTAGAAATGAGCGGCACATCTCATGTGGATTGACGAACACCTGACACTTTATCCTTTATGCTTTATCATAGATTTTGCCGACGGTTCATATTTCAGTGAACAAGCTGGGCGTGGAAAAATGCGTTCAAAAAATATCTACAGGATGCAAAATCCAGATGATTTGAAGAAACTTGGCGAAAAATTGGAATTAGGAATTGACAGCGGAAATTTCTATTCGAATTAATTTTTATTTGTAAGAAAAAACTCTTAGATGGTCGGCTGGTTCTTACAGAGAAATCAATTAATTTCATATCAGGGATGAACCGCGTAACCCATATATTATAGTAACCGATGCGCTCTGTTCGGTTCAGAATGAAAACAATCGGGCGGATGACGTCACATGATCTCTTCCAATATCACTAAGGTATTCAAAAGAAGTTATTCAAAAGAGATGAGAATTTTGCTAGCGATAACTACAGTAGTAGCACACTGTATTTGTATGTATAATTCATAAATGAGTAAATGAGAAAAAAAAGACCAAAAAATAGAATGAAAAAGGAGCAAAAAGAAAAAATACAGTAGTGATATGGAAATCAGCGATTTTACCAGATTGATCATTGATAAATGTCGTTTAGCAGTTGAAATTAACCAAATATTTTCAGTTTTTTTTTCTATTTGATTAATCATTTTTCGTTAACAGAACCAGACAACGGACTATTTGATTATTATTGATTGCTCGGTAGTGCAAAAAGTTTCCTATTTCCAGTAAAAATGTCAGTATTTAGGAGAGAATTTAGCGGATTCCTTAAATAACAAAGTAATTAGAGGTTTTCTCGCTTGTATTGAGTACTGTATATGTAACACTTCTTTTACGGTAACAGTACTGTTAATTACTGTACTGTTACTGTAATGTATACGTATGTACTGTTACTTACTCATGTAATATATGTGTACTGTTACTCTCTTGTGGTGTATATTTGTGTTATTTATTCCTTGTATGCTGAATACACACATGAATAAAGAATGAATGAATGAATGAATGAATGAATGAATGAATGAATGAATGAATGAATGAATGAATGAATGAACAAAGAAAAAATAAATTATCCATACTTTAGAAGGGACAACCTATTTACCTACAAAAACCACCTATACTTGTCGCGCAATGCACTTTCAAGTGCTGGTCTGTAGGTTAATCGCTCTGAATGGAAAAATCGAGAAAGAGAAGAAAAAAAGCAAAAAGTCATATTTGGAACGCCAACGACTGCAATTATTGATTGGAGTTTTTTTTTGAATTCGGTAGGCATCGCCCATCGATTTACCTATTTTTAGCTCTATTCTTTTTTCTAAATCGTGAGAATCAGAATCAGAATCTCTCTGGATGCTACCTGATCAATTCGGAAGAAATTCGGTGGCACATACTGCCGGGAAACAAAAAACGAATAAAAACGAATACAAGTAACTGACACTAAAAAGCAAAAACGTGTAAAAAGTCTTCGAAAAACTATCTACAGTGAGCGAAATCCACAATATCCTGAGAAGTTGGTCGGAAGTTAAGAATCATGGATAGGGTATGGTTACTTTAATCCTAACAGAGCATCAAATTAAACCCTACCTTAAACGTGATCGACCAGAGTCGCGTCCTTCAGAGACGTTGGCCGAGACGAAGAAAAAAAACTCGGCTACGAAGTGGACGCCTCACGAATGATCCAATTTATGGGGAATGAAAGATTGAGAAAAACCGAGAGAGCGCCAAGAAATTAGACGAAATGCCCCGAGTAGACTTGGGGAAACGATTCTATCTTAGCATGAATCAGCAGCAGCTACCAACCATAGCAAGAGGGATTTGCTAAGGTAGGAGAGGACACACTGAAACGACTTAGGAACTAAGTATCGAACAACTTCGAACAACTGAGAAAAACTTCGGATGTGATCTTCCAGAGATCCAGAATATAATGCGAATTCTCCTCTTGGGCATGGATTATGAATAAATAAATCCTCATGATCGTCACCGCTTTAATTTCTAAAATACGATTTTTTTCTGTATTCGTAATATTTGTTATATTAGAGGCACTTTTTTGCACATGTAATATTTTTTGTGATATATCCATAACTTTTACGGATTTTCTATTTCTTCTCCAACTCTACAAGTGTGGTGGAGGGTCATCTTTCTTCATTTAATTTTCAATTTGTCTTTCAACCATGTTTTTTTTTCAATTATTTTCATTTTTTGTCGTTTCATTTTATTTATTTTTATTTTTTATTCAGTCATTTTCCAACTATTTCCTCAAATTTTCAATTATTTCTCCAATTATTTTTTCCTTTGGAAATTATTTAATTTCGATGGTAGGATTCGCATGTGAAGTATAGCAGTCGCAGAATATATTCAACCGGACGACCGCGACGCGTCTGTCGCAACGCACTCGCCTAACGCGCAGTTCGTATCCACTCCTTTGTTGTGCTCCAATCGAAAGCGCATCGCGCGCTCCTACTTGAACACATCACGCGTCGACCATAAATACGTTCGTTACGCGACTGAAGTTGACAAATAACTGGTATCGAAAATCGATATTGACATTGATCGAAGCACAAAATAACTATTGAAACTTTTGAAATTCCAGTAAATTCCAGAATGTGGTGGTCATTGAACGAGGAAGGATACTAATTACTAGCGCCAGTTCCCTGCAAATAGTTTGACTTGCCGGACTTCGTTGTGTTTCTCGCCTGGATGTCACTGTCTGTCGCTTCTTTATGAGATAGGATTTAAATCTTTAGAAAATGAGTTAAACTACTACATTAAACCCTCTTAACCCGAATGGACCACAGACGATATTAACAGCAAAGAATAAAGATAAAATGCCTCTTCTTGGCCATTTCCCTTACTATGGATCTTTAGTTCCAAGCCGTAGAGGTTAATGAACGAGTTATAGAATGACTCGCACAATCGAAAAATACAGATGCGATGTCCGAGCACCGATTTTCACACGGAGATTTACAAGTATTTTGGGATACGCACAGTTTATTCCGAGATTCCTCGAACTCTGTGTCAATTCAGCCCCGTAAACTCAAATCAGAGTTTAAAAAAATGAAGTTAGCATCACCAACGACGGAATTATGGTCGGATTAAAACGACCTGAAGCTCGTTGCAGTTGCGTGAGCGGCTACGCTCGAAGCGGCGCGGTTGTAATCGGGACGGGACCCTCGCTAGCACCATTCGTCGCCGCCGATCGAGTGAAGCTAGCGATGGTCCCACCTCGATCCCAACCGCTACACCAAACGCGTTCCTCATAGAGAAAAACCTTACTAGTACATCAACCACCATCCGCCTTATCAGTGTTTTCCAGTGAGAAGCCGTAGCCATTTTCCCTCAGTATAGCCTCATTTTGTAGAATTTGCGGTCACAAATTGGCGGAGTCACTATTTTGATGTGTGTACATTACAAAGGGAAAAGCAAAAAGGTATGCATTTCATGACGGTTTCGAGAACATTCCATCTATGGATCAATTCGTCGATTCAGGAAAAACGGAAAGGTGAAAAGGGAAAACAAGAAGCGCTACAAACACCCGAACCAATCGTTGATCAGTCAGTTACCACTGGGTCCCATGAAGATTTCACTTACGAGGTGTTCGTAATTTCAGACCTATTCAACCGATAAAGACCCCACAGGCAGTAGCTCCATCGGATCTTAAAGGATCAACTGGAAAAAGTAAGCGTCAGTCTGGTTGCCAGTTTGTGGGATTACGGTCATTTGTGAGTGTAAAACTCGAAAAACTCGTTCTTCTTGAGAGATTACAATAATCCACCAAAAAAAGGCGAAGTTTCTGTATAGTTTCCGTCAAATATTGCTTTCTTCCGCGTCACGTGGCCGTCACGTGAAGAGGAAAAGCATGATCGCGGACCGCTTCGCAGCCACAGCGCGTTGGTCGTGACGTAGCATGCGAGGGGACGGAAATCTTTGCCGGAAACGTATCTCCACCTGTGGATTGAAGATTCTATGATTTTCAGAGAAGCGTACACGCAAAGATGAGGACTCGGATAATACATTGACTGGTGTAAGTCATATTTTTGTTATTATTGGAGCTTTTTTTTGTGTGGTTTGGTTTTTGGTTCTTTTCGAGTAATCCTGCTTCAGCTTCCACCAAATATGCCGGATATGGAACTGGAAGAATTTGAATACCGCCAACAATTGATTTTGGACGAACATCTGATGTAGCGTATCGGAAAGATTTACTCGTTGATCGCGTAGATTCTGTCATTTTCGATCTTGTATTCATTTTGAGAAGTAAAAACTCTTACGTTTGTTCTTGTTTTCATATGGATATGTAGATAAAGTGGCCAAGGTAAAGGGACAAAATGTTTGGCGTACACAAATCTGCTTGAGACCTGCGTCACCTCGTTCACTTCAATTCAGAATAGATTCTTTAGAAAACGGCGATCTAAATTAAAATTCATGAACAAATTTAGAAATGGCATAAAATAACCTCTGCAACAATATATAGTACTTTATACAAATGTCTTTCATTAAAGTAAACGATAAATTCTTTACCGTATCAATCCGCTTGGGATCCGCGACCGCGTTCACTTCAATTCGAAATCGTTTGATGTCAACTAAAAAACGTGTGACTAGCCTATAAAATGGTTTGTGTAGGTTATCCGGTGTCTTTGTCAGTGTTTTTGTCCTCCCAGACAACTCTGGTACCAATTTATCGACCCCAGAGAGAGGAAAGCCTTTGATGACACTAGGGCGGATTCGAACCTCCGATCGCCCTGCTACTGCCGCAGAGGGACTTCTTACCGAGTGCGCTACACTACTATCGATGTCGATGGACAATATAATCGATTGTAGAATTCGATATCGACCCGACGAATCGATCAAGAAAGGTCAAGGATCGCGCAGTGTTCACGCCCGGATTTGCTGCATCCATTCAAATTCCGCCGGCAATTGTTTGTTTGTTTTTTTTTCTTTCTTTTGTTTTGTTACTGGACGAACATCTGATGTAGCGAGTCGAGAAGACTTTTCAGAACTTTATCTCATGGAAGAACTATTTTGTAAGAAGAAAAAGTACTTCACAATTAAACTCTACGATGCCAAGATTCAAGGAGGGTCGAATTTGGGACTATTTTGTAAGTCGATCAATACTGATCTCCTATGCTGGATTTATTTGTCGTGTGTGATGAGGAAATCGTTTCTTTTTTGTCGTTACTCGGGCGACATCACTGAAATGAATGAGATTTGTTTTTTTTGTCTTGGATTCGCTAGCTATGTGTAATGATCTCAGCTGCCGTGGACGACTCGGCCGGCCATTCGGGCACATGCGGTGGCTTTGGCGACTACTACTACTATTTTGTACCATGCTAACTATTGGTCGATATCGATCGATACGATCCTAACCTATTTTTCATTCCTTATTTCCACTTTTCATCTCTTATTTCTCCATCTGTGTATCGTTTCACAGATGCTTAGCTTATAATTTAGTTCTCGACATTTTTCTAGTTAAAAGAAAAAGAAATTACACCCGAGTTCAGCATTTCTTTTCGTACTGTTAACGCGTCATGCACGTGCATGTCACAAAAGCAGCACGGTTGAAAGAAGTGCTAGTGTAAATAAGCTCGTTGTTCTGCATATCATTTTTTCCCGTGCTTTACACATTTGTCGCTAGCGGCAAGCTTGTCCACAAATATGTGCGCTTATTGTCAACGTCATTACTGGTCGAAAAGGTCGGGTCCCACCACGGAAAGGTACGATAGGTGTCGTACGTGCTTTTGCGAGGTTTTCTTAGTCTACATTTTGTTATCTGGCTGATCCATCGTCCTATTCTCTCCGTTACTGTAATAACTACCTGTTTACCTTTATTTTTTGTCATGGGTAGGATGTACGTATAAAGAATTGAGTGTAGAGATTCTGAATACGGTGTAATAGATTCATAAACATCGGTCTAAATAGATCCAAGCGATGGTGGCAGTGTATTTGATCCATGTATTTGATCTAAGTGATTGTAGCAACGTTACAAGAACGAATGAGCGGACTTATCTTTTAAAATAAGTAGGATTTCGGAAGGAGGGATTCAGACCGCGTCCCTACGGCGATCGCTGACGGATCTCGTGTTCTTGACGTTAATTTTCATATATCAGTCGCATGTGACATGATGGTAAGTAGTAAAATTCATCCTATCTTCGTATTCGCCAGCTTCTCCATATTTTCCCTTGTGTTTGTTTATTTTGCGAAACTTTTTGCCTTTAACAAACTTAATTATTATCGAATAATTATCGATATTCGAAATATGACCGTATAATGTGATCTAAGCTTAATGTCAGTGGCTGTCATCCTTGTGTAGTTCCAGAGATAAGTATCATCTCTTTTCCTGTTCTTCTCGCCTCAACGAACTTCTCAAATTACAAAGATTTTTGTTTGTCGGCGACAACTGATTGCGGCAATACGACTAAGGTCGAAGAACATCGGCAAAGCATAAAATGTTGCTGGAAACAACGGAAAGAAACCGATGACGTATGACGTCATCGACCCCATAATGTAGGTCCAAGAAATAACAGCTAGTTTTTATAGTATCCCTCTTTGCTTAACTGCTGTATAGTCACAGATGTTCAAATGGGTGCGTGGGCAGAGAGGTGGAGCGATCGCATCACATTCCTAATGGGCAGACATGGGGGGTCTTTCTCTTAGTACTAGCTTTAGCTTCCATATCATGGATCCTCTAGCTGGCGCGCTGCAATCGAACTTGTAGAAAATAGCGCTCCGGAACGCTCGAAGCCGTATCTTCCGGGCCGCTTTCTACGGCAGTTAGGAAGAAATGGACGGAATCACCCCCTTCTCCATAATCTACGATCCCGTATACGAATACTCCAAATGAAATCAGTACCACCTCAGATTCGTGGAGTGATGCCTTTAATGTTTGGGTCTTAGGATCCCGAGTGATTTAGTTACTTACTTCCAGAAATAAGGGCGCAGTTTCCGAATTTTACCCCAGGCATGCAGATTTGGGTAAGAATTCAAGAGCTCGAACTTCTGTGCACTTTGCTCATTATTGTGATAGAGTTCAGAAATCATATGCTGCTTAGATCCACATACCAAAGGTCCTACAACGAAGAGCGGCCTGCACGCTGCATCTCTGCCCTGACGTGGTCTGCCTTTTGCCCTGGCTAGACATAGCTACAGTAAGGTTAAAACGGCATGAAGCACGGTGCAATCGCGTACGCGGCTTCTCTCGAGGCGGTGCGGTGGAGCGTAGCGGTTAGGGGCGTCCTGGAACCTCTGCTGGCACCACCCATCGCTGCAGTTTGCGATGGTCCCATCGCGGTTCCAGCTGCTGCCTCCACCGCACCGTTTCACAACTACAAGCACGGTACGCAATTGCACCGTGCTTCATGTCATTTTGACTCGACTACATCTACAGTAGATTCAAAATCTTCCTGAGATCAACATCGACAATCGGATGCTCACCGATATTTGATCTTTCAAAATCGGTACTCTACGTCTCCCACCTCTTCCCGACTTCTCTGCACCAATCAAAGATTTTGTTGTTTATGTTGATAGAGGCAACTGGTAAACAATGGCTCAACAATAGATCCACTTCCTCCCCAGAAGAAACTTTCTCTTCCTCATTGCTTATTTTCTCATTCGTAACTCGGTTCCTACGAGTTTTCTCGATTATTAGATGGCTTTTCGAACGAGTGAAACGCTGAAACCTTCCTTATCGTATATGTTATATAGGCGGCTCATTTTAACAGTGGAATTTCAGAGGATGACACTAAAACGCTCTTGTACTCTCAACGAAACGATGCTTACACATTCCAAGAAATTCCGATTAAAATTCGACCTGAATAATAATAAAGTGAGTTTTGTTGTAAAACTGTGGCTTTTCTAGAAAAAAAAGGTGTCAAAAAATTAATGGAATCAAGACAAAAAAAAAATTCTGTCAAAGAATCATCACTGATCGAGCCAATTCGCCTAGTTCCTAGTCAGCCTGACTAGGGTGATGTTGGCTACTAGGTTTACAGATTAACCAGATATAAGAGCTCATTTTATTTTCAATTTTTGTCAAAAGAAGAAATAAATCAGTAACAATGAGTAGTTTTAGCAAGTTATTTGAAAAATGTAGGGATTTTAGCCCATCCGCCAGTCCATCGAAAATCCCATGTACTTCCAGGTAGCGGATGAAGCAGAAGCCGACAGTCTTGTCGAGGAACGTTGTTTTATGTGGTCATGGCCGTTTTGTACCGACGGTTAGTTTTTTTTGTTTTTTGACGTCACTGTATTGTAAAGCCGAAATAATGATCTTCGTCCTTTACGCCGATCAGATTTCTTATCGGTCAATCTTACTTATGGAATCTATTTCTTATTTATTTATTTATTCACATTTACCAATTGCTATCACTTTAGGGATGGCTCATGGCGCTTACACGCGAGACAAATTCCTCGTATGCTTACCGTTCAACAAAGGTGGAACAGGCGAAAAGAACGGCACGGTTGGTTTATCGATCGATCGGGTTCATAAATTAATTAAGCCAGAATAAGTTATTAATAGTACCCTTTACATTAACATGAGGTTTATTAAGTCGTTTATGCTCTTCACACATGGTGGACTGAGTCCAGACGGAGCAATAAAAAAAAGACCATTCGAAACGAACATTTTGAACCAGACGGATGTATCCTTCATGACTTTCGTGTATTTTCGATTGGATTTTCGTGAAAACGGGATTCCAAGCACATTTGACCTTAGCAAAACGCAAAGTCAAAGATTCCTGGACAACTGTTACAAAAGTATGCGACATGTGACGACGTTCTTTGTAAAACTGAGAATTTGCGTCGGAAAAAATCGTCGGGGAATGATTATAACGCATATTGTAACAGGGGGAGCAGAAGATCAAAACTCTGACGTGAAGCTTGGCAGCAATCAATCGATATTCATCTACCATTTCAGACGAAGAAGTTTGAACGAATCGCCGAAAGCAATTATAGTTGGAGTATGGGGCTGTCGCATGACGCCGAACTTGGCTCAACGTGTTTCTGGCGACTGGAAATCGAAGTACATCGCAAGCTGAACGCCATTGTTCTTATTGCATCCAGGTATGACAGGTCCGGACGAGCGCTGGCGACACCAGGCGACAAAATCTCCGAGCATAACAGCATAGTCGAATAATTGGAATCCCAGTATATCCATAATTGATCCATTCATTTCTGCGCGTTTTTTGGAGGTTTTTGTTGTGAGCAATCTCTCCTTTGTTTTTTTTTCCGGCGTCACGAATTTTTCGTAGCATGCGTAGCCAAAAATCGATAAATACGACTAGCATCGTTCGTCACCATTGTTGACCCGTTTGAAAGGAAAGCAACTTTAAAAAAATCTTGTACAATTTGTAGTGGTTACTCACATACAGCATAGCAGCACATACAGACCTGCTGCTGCTGAAATTCCAAGCAGTGACCAATAACGTGTGATAGAATCAATATCGCTCTTCTGCATACAGTGCTCAATTCCAGTTCACCCATTTTTTTAAACTTTTTTTTTTCTTTCAGAGATATCAGTCGTTACAACGAGAACACGAAACGATTGAAGCGTATTCGAAAAGTGTACAGGTAAGAATGATTCCAGTAAATTGATTATAGGAATTTAGAGAAACAAAAGGAGAATGGTCATCATTTATACTGTTTTAAGAATCATAGTAATAAGTACCATAGTTTTTGTTGGATTCTTCATGAAGTACTGTAATCCCTTCGCCTTATAAAGTTATAATAAACCCCGCCTATCGCTGACTTTTACGGTATTCAGATTACCGGATCACTACGATGTCAGCACTACCACTACGACCATGTACGATTATGCGGTGATTGTTGAAGCGTACAAGAGGGAACGAGTCAAACCACTAATTCGGCGATGTTCATCCGATCTTTGAACAAAACTTACTGGTAACTAGTCAAGAACCCCACACGTGTACTAAAAGTCATGTTGTAGGATTATCGATTTTCTAGTCGTTATTTCAAAATTCCCGTCAGAATAATCCGTACTTAATTCACAGTTAGCAATACAGAGCCAGAACCATGAACTAATGTTTCTTACCAATCAATACGTCGATTGATTAGATTCACATTAGCGTGGTCCACATCCCCTCTGTCTCTGTGTCTTAAATTAGTGGTTTCTGATACTGTTTTGATGACGTCACTTTAGGATTCTTCCGTTTCTATAATCTTCACACGTTTTCTAGCGTAGACTATGCATGTGTTCCTTCAATATTCATGTAATAATGATTCCTTTTTCAAAGGAAAAATAGATAAACATATTTTTCACGTATTGTTTATTTAGAACATATATTAGACTTCTGAACAAACCTACTGAATTGTATCAATACAACAGAATCACCAACGAAACCAACCAGATATGTGGGATACAACGTATTTCGCGCGCACGTGCAGCAGTTGCCGGTCGCACGCAACTCAACCGCATCACAGTTGTGCCGTAGAATCATTTTGCCAACCAGCTAGTCAACAGCAGTCGAACATAAATGCTCGATCAGAATAGTAAAAAAAAAAATGATACAGTGAACAGAATAATCAAAATGACACAGACTCTTGAAATAAAAATGACATTTCACAGAAACAGAAACTCTACCGGAAATGAAAACTGAAACAAGTGACATACATGAGAGAGGGTTGTCAATGTCATCTGGTACTATAATGGAATGAATTCCTCATGCTTCACCGAAGATCACAAAACAAATTCCCGACATTCTAACAATTGTCATCGACCCTCCACCCCAGTGGCCACAAGAAGAAAACAGTTCAAATATCTGCCTTTTTCCATTACTCAACAACAAACAGATTACACATTCTTTGGATGCAAAGCGAACAAACGCAACTATGAAAATGATAATAAATACATCATGTTGTGGACATTGGTTTGCACACAATCGCTTTTCTCACGGGAAAAGACTCACAGTTGATCCTGCTGCTGTTCAATCATCATCAACAGCTCCAATATTGTCGTCAGGATCTGACGGTGGATCCTCTGCACAATCGTCATGATCCAAAATTATCTATGAATAAGGAGTATTTAGTTCTATTCTGGAAGTGCTACGAGTGAAACCAAAATTAATCGTGATTAGCAAAGGAGACAGTTCAAAGAAGGTGAAAATCGCTATTATACTTCTCGTCACATCAAACATTCCAAAGAGATGCAAACAATAACAAAAGAAAAGAAATATTGTAGAACAGAAAATAAAATTGAACTCACAGGTTGCGCATTAGCATTAGCAAGGCGATCTTCGAATTCCGCAAGCAGTTCCAGATAACTGGGCTAAAAATCACTCATTCTTTCATTTAGGCATCATTTTCCATGCAAACAACTCACACTTTCCATGATTCCACCGGGACTATCCATAGCAAACGCTTGTGAAGTGCTCCTTAAAAGATCTTTAATCAAAAACACGTCATTAAACAATTGACTTTTTTCACTAACACTTTCACTGTCGCAGGCAATGACAGGGCTGCCCGCTCATTGTTCGTCGCCCTACTGTAAGGGTGAAACGTGAAACGTGAAGTGATGTTCGCCGCATCGCGTCGATATGGTCCAAGTGGCTGGAAACCGATTATTGCTTGTACCAGTATGTCCGTACTGGATAACCTGATGAAAAATTGAGGCACCTGATCGTGTTCAACTGGTAACTCAGCACTGTACAATTGACTTTCAGCTTCGACACCACATGCTAGAATTGGAGGACAGCTCTCCTGGGTTGATTGCACGGCAACTGCCTGAATGAGAGCAGATTACGACGGCACGCTAGCAGTTTAGGATATGCTCCCTTTTTGTCGGCTGTGGACTTACCTGCCATGTCTCTAACGGCGCCCATTGAGGGAGGCGATCAGTTCTACGAATGATTTGATTAGCGAACGATAGCGATGTATCTCTTGCTCTGAAAACATATTTCAATACATATCTAGCTACATGTACATGTAAAAATAATAAACTTCTTTTGAACAGCTAAAGTCATATTCTAGTCATATTTGCAACTTCTTAAAGAACTATTTCATGCTTTGGTATGCATTGACAATCAAAATGTGCTCATTTGACGTTGATTGCACGCGCATGACCAACAAGTGGACGTAACTGTCTATTCTGTTGGTCAGAATGTAATCTCATTCGTTTATCTTCGGTATAAACATCCCCATAAATATATAGTCTCTGTTAGGATGGTAAGTTCTATAACATCATTCCATTTACGTTGCTTCGCCCCCGCCCCTCACCTAACACGGCAATAATTTTGATTAATAATGAGCACGCATGGAGTGTAAGGAGCCCAGATCGTAGAAATATTCATACATTGCTTACCCCACTGGCGCTAACTGATGGCCATCGCGCATTTCCAAAGAGCGAAAACTTAAAGTTTACCAAGAAAAAAGATTACTAATAAGAATATAATACTAATAAGAATACTAAATAAGCACATCAAATTCTCCGTGTATCTACAGAACTTTCTTTAAAAAGTATGAAAGCGTTAGCGATACAGAGTTACGATACGACAAGCATCTGCCATCAAAGCAAATTGGTGGACAACCCTTTTTATTGGTAACTGGTAACTGGACATGGACAATGATCAACACAAAATCCACCATTTACTTCATGTCCCTTTCTATCCATCTCAAATTCAACAATTCAGTATCAATTTGATCAAATTTTGTCACGTTAGTTACGTTAGGTAAGTTACGACTAGGTCCCCACACAGCAACCAGCTCTGTGAATTGAGTTGCTACAGAACACAAAGATTAGGTGCGGGGCGTCATCATATATAGTCGAGTCAAAACGGCATGAAGCATGGACAGTTGCGTAAGCGGCTGCGGTCGAAGCGGCGCGGTGGAGATGCCGATTGGAATGGAGGTGGGGCCATCGCGAACTGTAGCAATTTATGGATCTACTAAGGATCCCGTTGGTTCCTAACCGCTACGTAAGTGCATCGTTTTGGCCCTACTACACTCACGTGGTGAAGATACAAAATCTGGAGCAGTACAAAAAATAGCTATCTAACACTAGCGTAAGGCAATTAAACCATTTGGTAATTAGTTAAGCATTAGTGAAAGAGCAAACACACAACTGAACTGCATTTCCAGTACTGCAAATACTCAACTCTACACGAGTTACAACATTAACAAACATTTTTTGAAGCGAACTAAGTGCACTTTATCAAATTTACTTGCACAAGAAGCAAAAACTCAGCAGATGGATGTCATGCCAGATTACAGATGTCATGTCATGTCAGATTACAGATACAAAAAACTGTTTTCATTTAACAACAACAACAACGAAAAACCCGTACTCCCCTTGTCATCATACGACAGATGCCAAAAATTTGAATAAATGGCTTATAAAATAAAAAGGCGAAAGCAGTTGAGAAAATTCAATAACAGGACCGACCTCTTTCTTCTTTCCAGTAGCATGGCTATACTATCCATTTCCTCGCGTAACAATGCCACTTTCTGATCCAACTCGGCAAATTTCGCAAAAAGTAGCTCATCGAGGTAACTGTGATTCGGATCCTTTGAGGTCTGGAAAGTGCATTCATCACCATAACTCTACGATTCTTTCCTTATTGTTTAATATTCTTTGTTTGTGTTTCGTTTATTATTTGCAAAAAAAAATTGTTTTTTGAAGTGGCTTCCAACAATCAACGTAGGATTAAAACACTTTTGCTTCTTTCAACAATATTGAACAAAAATTTTGTGTTTACAAATGAAATCCTTCTTATCTTATCAGTTCTCTACGAGCTGTTATTTTGCAGACCGAAAGGAAATCGCTGTTCCTCTATTGGTACCACTCATGTTCTAGTAGTAAAGTCTTGGGGAAGTTCCGCAAGAAATCGCTAGCGGGAAAGATTAAAAGTGAGGAATTCCGAAACCATCGTGAGTGTAAAACTCGCGACTGAAACTGTGCTAGCTGTCACCCAACCAATATTTCTGTTAGAGTCCCATCCCCTACTCGCTCCCTTTTGACGAACCATATTTATCTGTCTGTACTCTTTTAATCTAATGGTATCAGCTTAGCGCAAACTTTAAAAGAGAAATACTTTTGAAACAAGGCAAAAAACGACGAGCTCACCATTTCGTGTCGACTGTGCGTTGCAAATCAGTGAGAGTACGAGACTCGAGGGGCTCGGCTCGTTCACACTCTCTTCTCCACTCTCCTGGTTTCACTCACGTTGCCAAGGTGATCAGCTGGGGCGGAGCAGCTGGGGATTACTGTATTGGCGAGTAGGCAACCGGCTGGCTCGTAATATCTCGCGTGTCTCGGCTCTAATTAACCTGCAATGACGAACGGAAATAGAAATGTGCAGGAGCACAGATGGATATCAGACACGCAGGTAAAGCGCCTAATTACCCGCATAATTAAAGTGAACATCAGAGGGATGGAGAAGCCGTAAATGACCACGGATTAACGTACGCGAGACAGGTACGAAAACAATGAAAAGGGTCCGTCATATGGAAAACACAAAATATCGTTCCGAAAAAAAGGGATGTGCAACAATCTTTTACATTTTAAGGAAAATTCCGAAGGTCAATTACTGAGTCTTAGCTCTTCAGTGAACTACCGTGACAATGAAAGAGCGAACTGCTGATGTGAATACATAGTGTCTTGCAACCAAAGCTATCCATTTGAAGGTGATAAAAAGCGTTAGCACACTGGAGCGCTTCTCAATAGTTTTAATCGATTTGTATGACCACGGATTAACGTACGCGAGATCGTAGAGGGGTACCTCTTTCAATGAAAACAGATTGCGGATCAACAATTTAGCGCAAAGATGGTACTCTCATCGGTAAACACAGAAAATAATCATCAAAATTACGGTGTACAAGTTCATTATACTTCGAAAAGTAGTTACGCCATCTCAGTACATCGAACGCATCAATTACTGAAGTCAAGACTGCGTTTAGCGTGCGCGAATTGGGCGAGCTACAGATAGCGCAAACTAGGTGCACAACAATATTGTACTGCAGAATTACTGCTCTTCAATAAACAATTTGTTGGTTAATTGGAATTAAAAACTACACAAAATTTTTGAACAAGCTAAACACTAAATGATATTAAAATTAGTAACGCGTAGAAGACATCAATGGTTTGTACGAAAAGACGTTCCATAGCGGTAGAACGGTATTTGCTTACAGTCTGAATCATGCAATTTCGTCACGTGACTCACTAAGGGCCCTTCGAGTAGGCGACATTAAAGCGCTTAGCATCCCATCAGTTAACGGAATACGAAACATCTTCTAGTACCGAAAAAAAAACTGAAAAATAAATAAAGAAAAAATATGTACTCGAGAATGGTGATAAGGTTGGTATAAAATCGTTACTCTGCCCATTCGAGATGGTTAGAATAAAAAGCAAAAAGGGTTAGACGTCACAATTTGGTGTGACAACTACGATTGGGATTAGTCGACGTTGCTACAGGATCTGGGACGTACAGCGTGTCAGTCGGTGCCTCTGCGAATTAATAGTTTTTATCTAGCTAAAAGTTAGAAACATTCAAGAATAGCAAAATAACATTCACGCATTTCACGAAGCGATTTTTGACAATATCCAGTACTGATACACAACTGATTGTAAGGTGTGTTACTAAACTCGCAATATTTCCATACTTTTCTAGCTGAAAAATTCAGTAAGCGCACTAATGTCGGAAAAAAATGTTTGGAGCAACCATAACATAGCGACTGCTTCCAGTTAAAATTGCAAGGAAAAACTCGTGCAAGGAACTTGTTCAAACTTTTAGCTATCCACGGTAATAATAAAATGTGTGAAAAATACAAATACGAAGATTACCTTTCATCACAACTGGCAAATTTTGGATGGGCTACTAAATACAAAAAATTGATCGACGTTAACACGTATTTGTTTTGGACAAGTTAAAAATTGGAAAATAGAAGAAAATAAATGAACAGAAAGTGAGTAAAAATAAATTTAATTTAATAAAATTAGAAAATGAAGAAGAGAAGAATAAAACATAGATACATCCTCAAACAGGTGGAGGATAACCCACATAACGAAACAAATACAAATTTTGAAAAGACCCTTACGGAATACATTGAATATCGGAGTGATGGGTGGGAACCACTTCCTAGCATTATACCTACAATTCGTCTCATAAGCGAGAAGAACGGCAAGAGCAACAATGTTAACAGCATTCTCTTGCAGAAAATGGGCAAAATCCACTAAATTTGATGGTCGGCTGCCCAGAAATACCCTTAGCCGAAGCCTTAATTGACAACTGTTAAATGATGAAGCGATAAGTGTTAAGATAACACCTAAACAACCACCGTAGGCGATCAATACGACAAGCGTCGGAGCGCGTGAGAGCTGAGAGGGCGGTGATAAGGTGGACGGTGTCGTCGGTCGCCCGCGTAGAGTCACTTAAATGAAGTCGCGCTTCAGGTTCTCACCGACTCTCGGTAAATCGATCGTACTGATCCAGTTTTTAATCCAACAGATTCATTCTTTTCAGATGGAGTAAATCAAGCATAGCTACTACCTACTTCCTGATTATTTTGACAGGTTATCCTCGTACCCATTACGAACTTGTGAAGCCAGCGTACATATTTAAGCAATGAACTAATGTATCAGTGTATTAGGTACCTCTAGCTACTTAGTAAATCACAATTAGATCAGAACACAACGAGATAAACAAAAAACCAAAAAGGGTCTGATAGCAACTATCACCGTTTGCATAGCGCAATCAAATAGTTCCCTGAAAATCACAGGACAATTTTATTAAGTAAAAAAAGCTCCCTCACCAGCATGAATGTCCGAGGTCCAAGCGACTAAATATATTCATACGAACCATCGTATTGAGGAAAAAAATCATTTCTAGAGAAGTTATAGTTGAACAACAGTAGACAACTATTCATACACAGGGTATTGTAGGGTCAAAACGACATGAAACACGGTGCAGTTGCGCAAACGGCTGAGGTCAAAGCGGGGCGAGAGGGAAGGCGGTTGGAACCGAGGTTCGAACATCGCGAACTACAGGGAGGTGTCAGCAAAGGTCCCCTCTAGATCCTTACCGCTACGCTCTGCCGTACCGCTTCGAGCGCAGCCGCTTATGCGCCTGCACCGTGCTTCATATCGTTTTGACCGTACCAATGAGCATGTTAGAAATGAGGTTGTTCTAGAATTTCAAACAGAGTGTGAAAACTATGGCAGTATAAAGCGTAAAAATAAGTGCTACAAAACGTTGTGGAATTTATTCCCAGAAACTTTTATTTAAAAGAATGATAAGAGATGAACAATACTTAAGAAGAAATAAAATCTAAAAAATCTCCGTGTAAATGAAAAAAATCTATAACTATCCTTACAGAGCAGTACCAAAGAGCATTTAAACGGTAAGAATACCGTCATGTGATTGGTACAAAAGCATTTTCCCGGTGAGTAACTACTTCATAAGAAAACATATGTTACTCCTGTGAAACCGTCATTTCCCGTGTTTTTTTTTCTTCTTCCTGCGGAATAGCGGGAACGGTGCCGAGAGATTCTCCCCAGGAACAGAGGTCTAGGAGACTTCGAGAACAATTAATATTTTCACTATTAGATATATGATTAGAAATAGAAGTACTCTACGATTACAAACACCGCATGCTGGAATAATATAAGAAAGTCGCTACAGTAATCGGTAGACATCGTCATCGAAGAACATCATAACCGGCGGAGACAATGCGTAAACAGCGGATGGGCACCACATAAGTGCGCAAGAGAGCAAACGTTAGGTGAACTCGCGGCGCACCACTCGATAAGATTACCCGACTTAACGTCCTCAAAGCAAACCACCATCGAGCTCGATTTCGAAGAAAATAGCATTAGATCAGTTGTCCACACAGTCCTAGGAACCATAGCAGAACCAACAAATTTGAGGAACAGAAAGAAAACGAACTCTGCATAAAGAAACTACCCTTTTCGACTTGATCTCTGCTGTCATATTTATCCAGCAACGACCTTGCAAGCTTTGGAAGAATAACTGGAGGGGTTCTACCGCAACACTGTGCTATTTAGACGTGTCGAATGTTCCGAGATTAGTAAATTATGTGGAAATATTGTCTCTTAGCTACTGTCCACTTATAATTATTGATACCTATCCAAAATAAAGCGCAAACCAAATAATCTCTCGATTAAAATAGTCCTAGAAAAAAGGTAGAATGGATAAAAAGCTAAGAATTAAAAAGAAATGTCCTATGTCGCTTTAGAATGGATAAAAAGCTAAGAATTAAAAAGAAATGTCCATTGTCGCTTAAGAAACCGGAGCCAAAATTAACTCCTGTGCTGACCTCACACTAGTTTTCTGCATTCTAAATTGACCAAAGATTGACAGTTCAAAAGAAACCTCCGCTGACTCTTAATGTGATGGATTTTCTACATTTTTACAACTATATTCAACCTCGAAGTTACTCAAAACTTACAAAGTACTAGTTTCTGTTCCTCGCTCATCGTAGATTTCCGCGCAGCGCAGCTGATTAAGACACAGACATTCGAATGAGATAAAAAAAAGAAGAGGAACGACGCATGATGCAGTCGTAACTGTCACTAAAGCAACGTAATTGAGTGAGGCGGGGCCGATTGCGGGTACCCACCGCACCCCGGTGAAGATCTGATAGGCAGCCGAGATGGCCTTCCATTCTGTCGCACCGCAATTAGGTCAACTCTAACGGCGCCTCTTACCGAACGGGTCCAACAAGGACTACTGTAGTGGATTGCCGCTTTGATAAAGATAAATGAACTCGCTGCAGGGGTTCTCCAGCTAATTTAGCCTTGCTGGAACAATGCCAGGACAGAAAACGACACTATAAATCGTTAATGCAGTCAAGATCAGTAACAGATCTTGACTCCGTCCGTTTACGAAGAAAAAAAAAAACGAATCAATCCATAATAACCATAATGTACGAAACAAAAACGTTAGTGTGGCGAACCTTGACTTCATCTTAAGTTCAACCTTTGATAAACATTTCCAATAACTACTTTTAGTACTTGAAATTCCTTACGGCAGCTCAGTGTTTCACAATTATCAACGTATTACAGTCTCCAACTTACAAAAATGTAAATGGGAATCTCGCTTAGTAATGAGGACATAGGAGAAATAAAACTTAAGAATTAACATAATAATAACTCGAACTGAACCTGCTAGAAAAATTATTGCATTGCCTGAAGCGTTTTGCTGTAAACAAATACATCTATTTAAAAAAAAGAATGTCTAGAGCAGACTGCTCAAAAACAGCACAAACAACGGTAGAAATCTACTTTAAAAAAAAAAAACTTAAAGATATTCTCGAAGTAACAGGAGTTGATTTCGTCGCATTTGTTGGATTACTGAATGGAGCGGTTAACTTTGACAACTAAGAAGAAAAGAACAAACAATTGTTCACAAATTCGAAATACTGGGTGTTGTCAAAACGTTTCGCTTACGAAATTCGAGTAGCTCCCAACTGTGAAGAATAGAAAACTGCAAGAATACGTCATTGTTGCTGGGGAAAATTCATTTGAAACATTGGAGTTGGTTCCATTATCTTTCATTTGGTAATACTGCAGAAAACCAGATAACAAACATGGTAAGTCCGGAAAGAAGTGCATTCCGAAAGAAATCTACGAACAAGCTCAGTGAAAAAAAAACACCCTTACTGGAATGGAAACAGACCGACTGCACAAAAATCAAAAGAAGAGCAGTATAAAAAAAAAGAAAGAAAAAAGAAATGAAATGAAAGAGAGCGCGAAAACTGTAGAGAACACAAACCTTTTCGAGCCATTGTATGCAATTCCAGAAAACGATGCAAAAGTTGTTCATTCTCCAACAACAACACGTCTACAGTGAACAGCTTCCACTCGCCAAGGACTAGGTTCTGAGTGGATTCTGAAAACAAGTCCCGTCTTAAGCCACCGTCTCACAAAAGACATAACGAAGGAAATATGGAAACTTCATCAAAACATAAAGAAGCATCGAGAAATTAAAATTCAATCATTGATTGAAAACCCCAATAGGGTCATAAGTGAGGATCCTAAACAAGGTCCTAAAGCAACATCAAAAAACGAAAAAAAAAGTTAGCTAAGAGGGAACAGCGGATTTAAGATGGAAGGCAAAACCTTCAAATATTTTAATGTAATCTCGCTACAAAATGATGTAAGAAAACAAGCAAATTAAAACAAAATCATAGTGCGATGTTCTTAGAGGGTTCAAGTAAATCTGTGCAGAACTTGCAGCCTATCACTGAACGGAAGGCGCAGTTATCCTCTGACTGCACGGGTGGTGCTTCGCAAATTGTAAAATTCTTGACTTCTCTGATTCTTCCCTAAGTCCTATTTTGGATAGGAACGTCAACTACTCTGTATTTATATGTATAAAGCAGGACAACACCTAACCTTATGTTCCTTGGCAAAAAGAAACCTCATAACGACGGAGGAGCAAAACAAAAAATATGTAGTAGAATATAAGAAATTTGTATTTGTTACTTAAATCATCACAGATAAGACACAGGAGCATAAGCATCTTCCTAATCCTAGTCACTAGAACATATTCAGTAAGAAAGATTGCCATTGTTTTTCTTGTCTGTTCGACGATTTCAGCAAAATGTCCAGACAGGACCCAAATGTAACCTATAAGTCCAATTACCGTCCAAACTGGACTCAACATTCATCTTTTTCTTGTTAATCTTTTGTATTTTAATGGTAGTTGACGTCTTGACGTCCCAAACAGTTCCTTCAAGTATTTCGATTTTCATTTTGCGCCATATCGCAGTTTTGTCATTCAGAAAACTCCTGTGTTGTACGATAGAACTGAAAACTATGACATTTGATGACATTGATTGAGAGCTCAGAATGTGGGGAAATACGTCCAACTATGTCCACTATGCCTGAACTACAGTACTCAGATAAGGGGTAAACTGAAGTAGATAGAGGGGCTGAGAGAAGGGGAGGGGTGCGTTCAATCGGTTGATTATTTCTGGAAGTGGATAACTGAGCCAGACAGAGTCCTAAAACCTAAACATTACTCTTAGAGGATCTACAACATGTAGGCTGAAGCTACTAAGAGAAAAAAAGGAACATAGGGCTTCCAGAAATAAATGCGGCTTCCAAACCACACTTTTCTCTAGCTAAGTCGAGAGATTAGACTTCATCGGTGGCTATGTAGTTACGTTGGGTAAAACGTAGTTGGGGATAGGCACTCAGTAGCGCCCTTATTTCTGGAAGTAAATAACTAAAGCAGTCGAGGCTCTATGACCTATGCATTAGTCTTAAAGGGTCTATGACATGTAAACTAAAGTTACTAGGAGAAAAAAGTAAGACAGATTGTCCAGAAGTGTGGGCGCCTCTGAGTGGTCCGCACAACTACAATTCCTCCCTTGTTTGGAAGATCTGGTGAAGTTAAAACTGTAGTAATTACTGCTCTGTTTTCCTTTTTTTAAGTAGCTTTAACCGATACGTCGTGGATCCTCTAAGGCTGATGCTTAGATTTTAGGACCCGGACTGACTCAGCTACTCAATTCTACTCCAAGACCTTTTTCGCGCTCTGACTTCAGGTCAGTACACACTACTACAGTAGTAGTACAGTCGAAGTACCCGCCCCGATGACACAAAGTACAGTAGTAGCGCAGTTCGATTTTGTCACGTCTCCTAAACCCCTAAAGTGACCCCTAAACTACATTTTACCCGTTATTTTCCAGTGGCATATGTGTTTTCAAAGATTTTGCGCACATTTGACACAAACGGCACTTTTTCCATGGACCAATTTCTTATAGCAGTACGCTCTGAACTCGCACTCCAACCGAATAACATTGATATCCTTAACGATCGACCTTGTCCTGTCCAGAAGAAGGATTGCTGTGATTGATCGATGAACCTCATGCCCCGCCCACCATTAGAATTACCTGCGCGCGCAAAAGGTACGCAAAAACGCGTGACGGCCGTGATTTATCGACAGTGGTAGGGATGTTCAGCGGCAACGATTAGTCATTGGAAATATGGTAGGCGTTTTTCGTTACCGTATTCGCTGGCGGTTCGCCAGATGGTTGTCGTCTATAGATTACAGTTGGTGCGAGATCGAAGTCAGCGATGTCCTCGTTGTGGCGGCGATAAGTTCGCGGTGGTACGATGAACGTCAGCTTTGTGAAAAACTGCCGCGATTACTATCGCATCATCTTCCGCAATTTTGTGACAGTCACGTTTTTGCAAAAGTACTCATCGACGGCGATCTTATCGCACTATTTCAGGTACGTTTTTTGGAACTGGAGTTAGTCTTTGTGTGATTGAATCAGTCCTAATAGGGATTTTGCTCGGATTCGTCACTCAACATGCGATCCTGGGAGATTTGTTCACACGTACCACATCGAGCATTGTCGCTGAATGTCGCACAATTGTATGAACGCGGAAAAATGAATGGAGAAGTGTTATGGAATTACGAATAGTCAGGTAAAATTAATGCTAAAAGAACTCTGAAAAGAAAAGAAAGAAAGAAGCTTTCTCTACACATTCCTGCTTTTGCCTCAATATTTCTCAAGGATGCTTTTCCTTCATTTTATTTTTTCTTTTAATTTCTTCAATTGAGTTTATTCTTTGAAAATAAACGTGTGATTTTCCCTCACATCTGTTAGTTTTCCGTCGTCTACCTCACAGAGTTTCGTATCGTTTAATCATGATTTATGTGAAAAACTGACGGTCACTGTCTGTTAGCTGCAGTGGTGAAGATGATGTTCCGTAGCTATCACCTGGATAGGGTGGTTGATATTGAGGAAATCTGCCAAAAAATGTGACTAGCCACCCGAATACTTGCGAAAATTTCCCCTCCCGCTTTGCAGGTTGGTGTCTGCAGATTCCAACGGTTGAATTTTGCTTTTTGCTCCCTTCAGGAACCCGATCCTGGGCTAATCGATCCTTAGATACTTCATAGTATAGACTGCTAATTATGGGCTGAGAGCAGCTCATAATTTAGCAATAAAATCGAGCTGATAACGCACATTCATTGCATTACTGTGTATTTTCTTGTTGAAGGACGTCGAACTTAATTTAGTCGGATTCAGACGTCGTCAAAGCCGGAAGAGAAGACAGCAGGAATGGATACCGTAGTAGATCAGAAAACCAGTAGAGATTTTGGCGATTTTTACATCCTCATTCTTTCACTTGGAAACGATCTGTTCTCAATTGCTCTCTTTCTTTTGGATCTGTTTCCAATTTTCCAGATAAATTTCCAGATATTCCTCTGTGGTTGCCGAAATTTCTGGACTCGAAGAAATAGTCGACCCCTTATCACCAACCAGCTTCACGCTCTATTTTTCGATAACTGTCCACGGGCTTATCACCTCTCGTACCCGCCTAGACCAACAGCATTGTGACTTCTATGAATATCGGCACATAGTTCCAGCAGCTGGTACTGAATGTATTGACTGGGCCTCGATTGATATTCATTTTTATTTTTACATCCTAGACCGTATTTTTACCTTTGCCCCTTTGCAATCAGTTGGCCATAGTTTGTCATTAGAACTTTTGATAATTACAAATATTCTCCTTGGACGTAATCAGGAGAATTTCATCCACATGTGTTTTTATGCCTCACTCTCTTACTAAATGTTTTTTATCCTTGGTTATTTTTTTGGATAAAGTTATTTTTTTGGATATTTTCTGCTCTAGCGGTCGTTTTTCTGAATTTGAAGAATCTTTCCGGATGTTTTCTGAAGAGCATAATTACAAATATGTTATGAGACCGTACACAGTTTCGCAATGCGTATCGACTTCTACGTTTGATCTATTGTACTTTTTAGTCTCGGTGCGCGCGCCAGACCAGCCCCATGTGGCACCGCCTCGTGGCTGTAGTCTCAGTGCTCGTCGTGGCTGTATGCCTAGTCCTACCTTCGTCGTATAGCAGTCGATCACGGACGATTTTGGACGTGCTGGGGATCCGGGAAGAACAAGTGAGTCAATCACTTGCTGCTAAGTTGCTGACGATTAGTGTATTTCCCGAAATTTCAGGATTTTACTTTTACTTCTCTAGCCTAATCCATGTGACTATGTTCACCCCATGTGATTTCCTCTCTGCGCATCTTTCCACGTGCTTAAAGGCATCACCCCACGAATTTGAGACGGTACGGATTTCAGGTGGAGTATTCGTATACAGGATCGTAGATTATTGAGAGAAGGGTGATTCCGTCCATTTCTTCCTAATTGCTGTAAAAAACGGCCCGGAAGGTACGCTTGGGGCGTTCCGGCGCGCTATTTTCTACAACGACTTCGATTGGAGCGCTGTGCACGCACCGCATCTTCCGGGCAGTTTTTACGGCAATTAGGTGGAAATGAACGGAATCACTCCCCTCTCCATAATCTACTATCCCGTATAAGAATACTCCACCTGAAATCCCTACCACCTCAGATTCGTGGGGTGATGCCTTTAAGTTCCTACTCGAAGACAATTTTGCTTATGCACTCATTCATTGCTGTGATGAATTCATTCGTTTATGTACTAAAAATTTCTATTTTGATTGGTTTTTGGCTGAATACTTAAGTTTATGAAATCGTTATGACAGTAAAGTGCCCGGATTGTGACAGAGACCAAGAAGAAGAAGAAGGCGTTGTTTCAAAACTCTTGTAATGGCAGCTGATCTAGAAAGTTGACGATGGCTCCAAATCCGAGGGCGTTGCGAAAGAAAATCGACTACCAAGCAGAGAAGAGCTGCAGGAACTGCTTAAAACATCGGCAAAAAGTGACGATGGAAGTACCGACCATGAAAGGTTAAAGGAAATTTATTGACATCTTATTTTACGTTTTAGTTGCTTCCCTATACTTGACAATTTATGAAAAAAAATCAACTTTAGGCAGAAAAGACAAATCTCACAACAATCGTACCAACAATATTTGGACAACCTAGGTCGCGCTGACTATGACGTGCGAATAGAAGAAGGTATGTGGTCCTACTAGTGTTTGCGTAAATTTGTGACAGTTGCCCGAAGGAGGTGAAGTTTGACGTATATATTCCACAACAGGTTGGCAAAATATTCTGTATCCTTTTGGCACATGGGCTATGGACGAGCAGCTAATGGGTCAGGCTGGTCGTGAAACACAGGCGAATCTCGGCTTCGACTGTCCATTCTTCGGTTTCAGGTTGTTGTGATTGCTGATTTCCAATCGAGTAACTATCTTGTTTCATTACTAATTAATGCAATCATGCAGATTCAACTATACTTTTGTCTATCCGATGGGGATGGTTTCATTTTCACAACCGTCCTTCGCTACACCACCGTGGACATTCCCTAATCCGTCGTGGCCGAAACAGAGGGTTGGGGATTTTCTAAAATTTAATCTAACTATACTTTACCCCTTATCTGTGTACGGTGATACAGGCATAGCGGATATAATAGTCGAACGTATTTAAACGTTTCCTGAGCTCGCGATCAATGTAATCGAATATCATAGTTTTCGGTCCTATCGTACAGTGCAGTTTTCCAAATGACAAAACTGCGATATCGCGCCTAAATGAAAATCGATATACTGAAGAAACTGTTCGAGACGTCAAGACATCAACTACCATTAAAATAAAAAAGATTACCAAAAAACTTCTAATTCTAAATTTTCTTTTTGTTGTGTACTAGCTATAACTGCTATAACTTGCTTAGCTCATAGACAGTAAATTTGTTATCAAGGAGCAACAAGCTCAGGGATACGTACCATAGGTGCGATACGAAGGAGCCGGATCTTCTTTAGGTGAAGGAGGTTCAGCTCATGGGGTGCAGCTCAAGTGAAGGGGTTCCTTTCGTCAACCGTCCAAAAGTCAAGGGGATAATTTCGCCGACCGTCCAAAAGTGAAGGGGGTAAGAGCACCGGCTCCGACTATCGCTTCTATGACAATGTTAATTTACAAACTCGATGTTGTCGTTCGATGTTGAATAGAAGGAGTGTATTACTTATTTGTTAAGCAAGTACTTCACCCATTTAGCTTATGCCTTTTTTCAAAGACATTCTTGCCATGATTCACCATCCGTCGAAAAATCTGATTCCCAACTTTATTGACTCGTCTTAGGATCATTCGTTCATCGCTCCATTCTACGCAGATTCGATGTATCAGTGGATTGGTAACACGAAGATCAGCAACACATTCTATCGTAGCGTACATCGACCAAGGGTAAGTCAGCTAGATCGAGAATTACGATGAGACGAATATGAGCTCATGCGGGAGTCCTGCTGTCATCACTCTCGAATTTGTGACAATGTCGTTCATAGTGTCTGCCGCTAAAATATTGTACACATTCAGTTTTTGCCTCTACATGCGCGAAAATTCTGGCATTTTTAAATTCTGCTTCATTGAATTTAGTATCCAAAAAATATTTCTACTGAAATTGTAGCAAAAGACTGGGATCAAATAGCTTTGTTAATGATTTTTACTTTTACATAAGCCCCGCCCATTTTGTGACAGCTCACCTTACTTCCGAGAAATTGTTGGCACCCTATCACCAGCACATTAACATACTATCTTGTGCGTGATTGTAAACGTGCGCTGACTAAGTCGTTCAGGTCAGCCGATAAGCTTCAACAGGGTATCAAAACAATACAGTCATTGTCAAAAATAAGAGAACTGGAGTGACGTAGCATAACTTCAAGTTATTTTAAGCTCGATGATGATGAAATATACAACACCAACACACAAGCTAACTTTGGAGCACCAAACTACAATCAAAATCAGAATCCATACGTTCAACAGCAGTACGGGCAGACGCAGAACGTGAATCCGCTCTATGGACAACAACAACAACAGCAGTATGGCCAGGTTAGTTTCTTGTGCTCGTGTAATGCTGCTTATTCTCGCTCACTATTGCTCACGTTTGTTTTCTTTGCTAAGTGTCTATAATCGCATGGTGCTGCTACTTCTTAGTGTTGACACCTTTTCTGACCACAGACCTACTTGTGGATTTTCCCGCTCGGGTACTCTTGCTTAGGTCTGCTAACCTGAAGCTCAGTTATTTGTGTAACTCTCGCAAATGCTTGCAATTCACGTATGCTAATATTTTTCATTCGTTTTTATTCATAGAACCTATCTATCGTACAAACTACTGTAATTATAACCACCTGTATTTTCTACTTTATAGGTGAACATATTCGGGGCTGACTTCTCATAATTCCTTTCGTGAAGTGTTCGCCTTCAGCATTATTTCTAGAGTTCCATCTATGGACAGCAGTCAACTTATCAACAATATCGTAAGAAACGTCAAATGCCAGGTAGGATCAGCCAGCCAGGAATGGTTGTCGATCCACTGCTGTTGGATAACATCACACAAGCAGTCCAGGTACGGTATTCGGGAGCATTACTATATTATATTCATTACTCAATAGCTAACTGTAACCTTATTCTAGGACGGTTACACCGGAGCGAATGGTTGGAGGGCAGAGCATGCCTTTATTGTTACATGGTACAGAGTGAGTTTTATGAATTCTATACTTCACATTTCGATGATAATGAACGTAAAGCCGTAGACGGGACGCGAGATAAGGATGTAAAGTATTGTGAAGTGCGTGGAAGAAGTATAACCCGCAGGAAGCACGGTAGGAGCATGAGTTTGTGTGTCAATAACATTTTAAACAGTGGGTGCAAACGAGAACTTGTTCAAAATTCAATGGAGCCATCTCCTTTCTTGTAAAGTTTACAGAAACTGGAAAATAGGTGGATTGAGAAACAGCACCACTCAAAAGTAAAGAGACAAGCAGGCAAGCGAGAGTGAGAAGCGATGAAGTGTTAAGAAAAATCACTTTAAAACTTAAGCGGATATGAACAGATCTGTGAGTTACGGTAAAAGCCCCTCCCATATTTAGATGGCCTACGGTGGAGCTCCACGAGCGCTTGACGTCTCTCAGTTTGAGCATGTCAAGGATTGGCAGAACACCTTCCAACTTGTCATTGCCACAGATGAAATCAGGTACTGTCGAAATAGTGGGTGAAGTATGTAGATACCGTATGAACATTTTTTTCCAGAACATTCGCCCTTTTCAACTATGCGCGGCTTAACTGGACAACCAGTAACGAAGCTGGAGGTGTTGATTTTCTACCGTATTTTTTTTTCTCAGATTTCTATTTCGTTTATTCGTTTATTGCATTTTAGGCCTTAACGGTTTCGGAGGAAAGCAAGCAGCTGTCGCTGGATTTAACGGCGGAAACGGTACTGGCTGGTACCAGTTACCATATTCGGGACATGGTAGGCCGCGAACGGGAATTTTCAACAACAGTATTTTCTGATTTGAAAAAAAAAAACGGGTGTTTCAGGAAGGATCTGGAAACTTGGCTATTTCTCTAATGTTCTAACTCCTGGCAGGTGGATTCATCGCATTGACGAGGTGATCATTCCAGCCGGATGTACGAATGCTTCCACCGGTGGGCTTTATCGATCTCTTCAGGCTACAATGGTGGGATTAATCAATTTCTATCTGTTTCACTTCAGGAGGTATGATCACCGCACCTCCATGGGGTGTCATGCAAGGTGGGATGGCCATCAACGTGTCTGGCCCATGTTTTAGACCTAATGATAACATAAAGGTGTGTTGATCTTCCTACTGTCGATAAATTAGTTAGTTTTTAAATGACCATGACTAGTTAAACACAGAATGAGTACAAGCGACAATAGCCCAGACTGAGCGTACATTTTTTTGTGAAATCAACATTAGAACTAGGTGTATGCGGACAGAACAGTTCGAAAAACTAATCTCTAATTTTTGCGACACCACACTAAGCAGCCTACCGGTGAAGAGAACGAATTCAGACTTTGATTTAGATCCAAAATTTTCATTAATATCTTGGGAAGAGAGAAAATATAGAAGCAGTGGACATATTCGACACCTAAGATAACGAAAATAAAATATTCTTCATTCCTTTCAAGAATTATTTTCTTCTTTAAACGAATAAAAGAATATTTGAATGATTTTGTATCTTTTATGGTGAAGACCAACACATTTCAGCAACAAAAAATCTGAGATCGTAATTGACCCGCACCTCTTTCCAATCAACAGAAAAATTTCTGTTAGTATTCTGATTGCAGGTGAATTTCGAAAATTGGCAAACGGACTGTAAACGGCTGGATCGTGTACGTGCACGTTGTATTATGCCTATGTTCCACAGAACTGGACTAGTGCCCATTCGTCTGAGCCGCGATGGCGGACAGAGTTTCCCATTCTTCGGCAAATTCTATGTTGGTGGGTACAAGCAGACTCCACCCACTTGTATCTGACCACTTCCTTCTTTTTCCTGTATGTATTTCATTTAGTCCCACCAGAACGTGCTCCTGCTCAAGTTTCGCTGAAGGACGATGTTGATGACGTGAATAACAGATGGTAGCGGAAGTTTTATTGATTTATAGATCAGATCATGGATAGGGATCATGAGTGATCATTCATGTCAGGTACCAACCATATGCTGAGACGTTATCCATGGGATGGCAAGCGCTGAACTTGACGTATAATTACGGTGCACGTATTGATATAAGCCTTTACGGGTATTGGGAAGATGCTGATCGGTCTGTCGACATATATTTATTGATTTTCTTCCTGAATGCAATGGATTATCGATTCTTCCAGATCGCATTTCGTGCAAGTGGACACCATAGCCAAAGGAATCCCGAATACTGGCTCGTACACGTTCAAACCCGCTTCGCTACAAAGACAAACCTTACTGAAGGTGGGTCACTCGTGCACATAGCGATTATGGATACTGATTTATCGATTTTTAGAATGCCTGGGAAAAATTCACTTTTGGATTCGTTCGAGTGTCATTGTCAGATTCTGAGGATGGTGTTTTGTGGAGCAAGCCGACACCTTTTCCCTGGTGCGAAACGTCAAAGAGCCACAATTCGTGTGCTGACCCTCAACCTAATTATTTATTGAAAAATACAGGTACTACTTGCCGGATTGGAAGAAGCACTATGGTCAGAATTGGGCTCTGGATATGTGCATTGAATGGTTCGAATATGATGGAAAACGTCGAAATTTCCAAATGGATCTCACAAAGGACGTGCCATGTCCATGCAAAATGTCACAGGTAAGAATATGTGGCAAAAGTGCAAGCAGTGGATGATCGCAAAAATCTCTTGGTGATAACTAGGCGAAAATATCTTCAAAATAAAATAAGTGCAAGTTTTGATACAGCTGTCGATGTAGTGTCTTAGCCAGATGTGTTAATTGATGAAGTCAATAAGCATTTGTTGTACAGGCCTTGCTCGATCTCGGACGATACATGCCAATTATGGACTGCGACAAAGATGGTGATACTTCATGTCCATTCAACAAAGGTGCTCAACACTGTATACAAAGTGTACAACCGAGGTACGTCCCAAACCTCAACGGATAATTCTCAGAGTAGTGTAGATGGGAAGACCTACATATGTTTCAAGCACTCATTTTACCGGTGTACTACCAAAGTATAGTTGGGTCAAAACGACATGAAGCACGGACCGTTGCGCAAGCGGCCGCGCTCGGAAGCGGTGCGGTGGAGACAGCGGCTGGAATCTAGGGGGACCATGGCGAACTGCAGATGTGTGTGGCGTTTGTGCGCAACCGCTTGCGCAAATGTCCGTGTTTCATGTCGTTTTGACCCGACTATATACTGGGGAGAATAATATAGGTCGCAGAAAACAGAATGTTAAACTGTTTTCTCTGCGGCTCTGATCATTTTCCTTGTCTAACCATACTGTGCTATTCATTTTCATTTTTTGTTCTTCCCTGCGTTTCTGACCCTACGCTACACTAGCTGTGTTGTTACATTACCAAGGAACTGTACGCATTAACCTATGATTGGAATAAACAACATATGCAAAAAAGAAGTTTTCGCGTTTATTTTTCATATCTTGTAAAACCCTACATGCATCGCACAGTCATGTGAGTGCTGTTTTTTTTTGCTGCGTGAGCAATTATAACACAGTCAAAACGTGCTGAAGCAAGGTGCAATTGCCGCACCGTTTCGAGCACGTACGCAAATGCACCGTGCTTCATGTCGTTTTGACCCGACTATAGCTAAGCCAAATGAAACTTTTCATGTATACCCTCTGCGCCCCTAACTAAAAAAAAAATTTAGTTAGGGGCGCAGAGGGTATACATGAAAAAAATTGTGTCACAAGAATCGATCAATTCAGTTCTATCGGCTCCTCTCAGCAGTGCTGTTACGACTACGAGGGTTATTTGATGTTCACAGACGATTGGGAACCCGATGGCGACTATACCCGGTAAGTTCACTTTCTTACGATGGTTTGAACAGTGAATGACTTCATCGCTACAGTTTCTTCCAACCGGGTACCCCTGCTCGTGCGCATAAATTTGGTGCACCACCTTTCCGTCAGCCACCTTTCATACCTACCATGTCAAACTATCAACTCGATCTGATGCCTTATAGGACCTGTTGCACGTGAGTTTAACAGTTTGCAGTTTGGTTACTGTGTTACTCTGAGCAGTTTATTTTAGATATGCACAACACTGCGAATTCTACTACTGGCGCAGGATGACTAATGGGTGTCAGGATTACAAAGCTCCCGGTGCAGGGTTGGTTCTAGCTCTAGTCCTGGTTCAATATAGCTTACTGGTTTCGGCGCTTTATCCTGCTTTCTTCCAGTTACATGTATGGTGAACCTCATGTGGTGACGTTTGACGGCGTCAAATACACATTCCCTGGAAAAGGCTACTTCGTACTTGTAATGAGTGACGATCCTACGCATAAACTGATGGTGCAAGTACGGCTGGAACAACCTGACGACACGTTGTGTAAGTACCGTAATGCCACGCTGTTGTGAGTTACCGTGCTTCGCTGTGTGTCAATGCTACAATTTTTTTCAGGGCATTCGCATGTTAACGCTACCGTAATCACGGGAATTGCTGTACAAGAAAATGATAGTTCTATAGTACAGGTGTGTCCACCAATACGAATATACGGTTACGCTGACAGACAGGGTAATTGATGGGGAAACTTCAAGTCGGATAAGCACAGGAACACAGAAAGAGCAGGAATTGTGTAGAGAAAGAGAGTTTTAGGCAGTCAATGCTACGAATTTGTACGGATTGACATAGAGGAGGAAAATACAATATGAAAAGAAAGGAGGAGAAACACAGAGGTAGATAGGTAGAGAGGGGCGGGGGATAGACAATAGATACAGGGAAGAGAATAGGGAAACGCTATGCATTACCGTAAACTTCCTGAATCAAAGGTGTTTGCGCGAAAGCCGATGCGACGATGGCGTTACCGTACTGATGTCTATGTGGATGGTGTGCGACGTTTCTTCGATAAACCACACTGGAAACATCAGCAATTCAGAAGTACGTCCGCAGATGCGCCACGAAATATCATCCGCTGATCTTTGATCTCATTTCAGAAGTCGATCTCCGTAATCCGTTACAAAACATGAATCAGTCCGAGATTATTATAATGCTAAAATCAGGACTAGGTATTCGTGTGCATGAGAGTTACGGTATGCTTGATGTGATGGTCTCATTGCCGCCGAGTTACAATACAACATGCAAGGTACGACATTATTTGGGATCTATTGACGTTATGAGATCAGTTATCGATTTTCAGCCGGGTGTGACCGCGTCATCATCGTTGAACACAATGGATGGGACAAATCGTTGTTATACAACGTTAGGATTACTAGGTGAGTACGTCGTCCAGTACTGCTTTCCCAATTTTCCTTGCCGTAGCCTCATTTCCTGTCAACCGGGCTCTACACTATTGTCTTACAAACGGATACTAAACAGATAACCCTTATTCCTCGTTTTTACTCGATGCCACAGAGCTCAAACAGAGTTAGTTACTAGTTACAGTTTGAATTTCTGGAATTATTTTATGGAAAAGAAATCCTCATATGGACTATTTCCTGCCTTTTGATTCACTTTCCGCTTGATGTCGCTTGCCTCTCTCTCTCTCTTTCTCTTTCTCTTTCTCTTTCTCTTTCTCTTTCTCTCTTTACCACTTGTTCTCATCGCTGTGCTTAGCCAAGGAAAGTCACCGATTTACCAGAATTCTCTCAGGCGTGTACAACAACGATCCAAACGACGATCTGACGTCATCCACCGGACAACTGGCTCGAGCCACGGGCGACACGTCCAATCCAAGTACAACGCAAATGATATATGAACAGTTTGGAGTGACATGTGAGTTATGTGCAGAGTTCTTCTTTGTTTTCCTTTCGTGTTTGTATTTTTTGTATTTTTTTTTTGTGTTTTGTTTTTGTATTTTAGTAAAAAAAAACCAGTTTAAGGGAAAGTGGACGGGAAAAACGAAAAAATCGGTAGTGTGTTGTTCGGAGAACAGTTCAAACCTATTTATAATCCACTCCTATTCGCGTCTACGGACTACACACCAGTTTTTTGGCCACAATACCTCGACATGAATGCGTCTAGAGTATTCACGATGGAACAGGTACTTTATACCTCATAAATTGGTGCAATTTCGGGCCATGCGGTAACAGCAGATCTCGCTTCACAGTTAGAAACGGATTCATAAGGTCAAAATATTAGCAGGCCTTGTCCCACAGCTAAGCTAAAAACGCAGCAAGTGTTAAAGTTCAGTCGTTTTTTTGTTACTTTCCTATTTTTATTCTTAAGTTGGTTCGACAGTTTTCGAGGTTTTTTCTGCTAAAATTTTGCGGACATACTCCAGCTTAACTCACTACCATCTGGAATTTCGCCGTCGTTTTCCGCTTCTTTGATCGACCGACACTAGTTAAGAAATGACTTTCTTGTCATCTGTTTTGTAGTTCTACTTATAGAGGAAGGCCTGGTCCAGAAATTATCCTTCAGCCACTTTGCAAGAAACTGAGGAGCGTAGACAGTGTCCGTCATAAAACGATGGGATTTATCTGGTTATCGGAAAAGCAAAGAGAACGATACGGTAGAGATGTAGGGACGTTACGTCTCCGCTCACCATAAACAGCAGAATCCACAAACTTGCTAAGTGGTTTCAGTGCCCTTCATTAAGACTACTAGCAGCAATTGTTGAACACAATATAATTGTGCCGATTACTATTGATTAATGCGAGACTTTTGAGACATAGGTTTTTAAACTTTGTTAGCCGAAACTATTTTTAGGTGACCAGTGCTTGTCAAGGAATTTCACAATGTGAATATGATTACATAATGACTGGTAGGAAGGAGGTTGGGTTGACTACGCTGAGGAAGCAGAAGCAATTCCTTGCAATGCAAAAGAGTGGCTCAAAGCAATGTAAGGAACAATCGATAAATCAGTATTGATTTTTTAATTTTGTGAGCAGTCAGTACCTATTTACGAAATTGAACAAAAGGAAGTTAAGGAAAAACCTTAACTAATCACCCCTCTCTTTTTTTCCTTCATATAAAAATACACTTTCAAATCTTCAATTTTTGATCGTTGTTCATTTTTCCTCAATTTAGTAATCTCCTGTGGCCCGTTGCTGAAAAAGGAAGGTGTCGTAAAAACACCACCGGCCGCGAACTACCTTGAAGGAGACACGGTAACTTTCTCTTGTAAGCCGAAATACTTTATCCATGGTGACATTGAACGCACATGCCGTAATGGGACCTGGTCACCTGGTTGGTGGGCGTGGTGTAGAGGTAAGGAAGGCATCTGTCACCTGGTCTACTCTCGCTGACGTAAATCTTTCCAGATCGTAATCTGGAATACGCTCTCAAATGGATGACTGCGTTGCTATCAATTTTTGGTAGGTATTATTCCCATCCTGGTGATAATCGGAAAACCCCACTAGTCCTCATTCTATCATGGTCTTTAGGATTTGTCATGATGTTCATTATCATTTTCTGTATACTGTGGAATATACGCAGGAAAAAACAGGAAGTCCATGCGCAGCGACAACTGGAAAAAGTAGGCCCCACTCATGCCGGTTTCATAGTTTCGGAACGATAACGGAACGTGATAATTCTTCGGGATGTTACAGGGAAGAGTCGCATCACTGCAAGCTGCCCCGGAAACAAAGAAAAGATTTTCTTGGCAGGCCGCATCCGCTATGTAAGTATTACGTTAGTGGATTTAATGTTAATGTTTAATCCCCTCGAAGTCGGTGTTTTCAGACCAGAGAAGCAACCGTTACAAGCTGATTTGCTTGATACTTTCGATGATAGTCCTGCATATATGCGCGGCGAGCGTCGAATGGCGCCTTCACTTTACGAGGTACATGGCAGATTACAGTAGAGAATCCATGGGAATTCTCACTCTTTCGGGAACGTACACACGAAACCATAAACTGATTTCAGGAGCGAAGTGTGCCACGACCAGCAGCGGCACCAGCTGTGAATCAACGTCAATTCTCAACACAACCCTCCTACCAAATGTTTGAATCCTCTGCTATTTGATTGAGTGATTTTTTTTAAAGGAAATTCTATTTCATTTTTGTTTAGTCCTCATCTGTCTCTATTCTTTCATTTGTCGGTTCTACCGATGAACGGCTCAAAGAGTTATTTCATGCCTACCTTGACCAACACTGCTAAAAAGCATGGTCAGCGCTAGTTGCATGTCTGTATTATATGATTTTTTGTTGTTGTTTCACAGGTTTGAATTTAAAGAATATGAAAGTTGTATGATTTTGTGGTTCGTTGCAATTTATGAATAAAAGAAGAAAAACGCTATTCAACATTGAATCATTGTTAAAGTCGGTAAATTGGTGGAAATAATTCCACAGTATTGTTCCAATTTTAGTATATGTCCAGGAATGAACAAGTTTATAGTCCGTAACTATGTATTAAGATTCGGTTCCGAGCGAGTGAAAAATTCCGATTCAAATGAGATTCCATTTTTTCAGGCCTAACGGACGAGCGTGACCAAAAGGTGTCTATGATCGTGTGATGGTCAGACGAGAAGAGTAATGAGAAAGAAAGGAGCGCAGCTTTCAGCTCCGGGATAAAGAGGACTCTTCAGAGCGCCACGCAGCAAATCGAAATTTAATCTGACTAAAAGGAGTAGAAGTCATGAAACCGCGACCTAATAATAGTCGAATACTTCATAACCAAAGTTTCTTTCGCTCCGATTTCTTAGGTTAAAGTGGCAGTGTATTATTTTTCCATTTCGACAATATCACTTATGAGATCCTTTTTCTTATGCGTGAGTGACGAAGACCGATTAATTAATCTTCAGGATAATAAACTGTTATTTCAGGCATCTCCATCTCTGCGCAAAGGATAAAGGATAAAGTGTGTGACATTAATCGATCCGCTTGGGATGCGCCAAGGCATTCACTTCAAGTAGTAAGTAGGCTAGTAGATGTAGCAAGTCAGCGTTTTTATCCTCCCAGACAAGTCTGATACATATTTGTCGACCTCGGAGGGACTAAAGGTTTTGTTGCCAATATTACGGATTCGAACCATCGATCTATCGTGCAGTCACAGTGGAACCTCTTACCGAGTGCGTTACAACCGCCCTTTTTACATACAGCTTGTATACGTAAGAGCAAATGTGTATACGCAAATCTCACCTAAGAAGCTCAACATAGTTTCCAAAAGCCGGTATCTAAAGTTTCCTGAACAAAACGACGTGTCTACAACAGCGTTTCTCGCGTCTCTACTGCGTGACATGCTCCGCTGTACTGCCCCAGTAACACATAACCTCACAGATAGGGAATCGACGGAGTTCTACAGCAGATTAGTATCGTGGAGCTGTTCGGGTACTGGATCACCACTGCCAGCAACTTGATTTTTTGATTTGAAAAAAAAATGAAGGTGCCGCCTCGTGGCGGTCAGTTAATCTGTCAACGCCGAAGTAACTGTCTGGAAAATTACGCTCTCTTCGATGGTGTAAACACGTAAGACGATTATGATAATGAGAACAACGCATGGACAACTCACATTGTTCATAACGTGATGATGCTGCTCATCGAACGATTCATCGTCCTTTTTGTTCCACTATTCTTTTCTAACAATGTTGGTGAGCTTCACTTGTAAAATCCAGCTTATTCATTGTGATGATGTGTAAAAAATTTCTCTACTTTTTAATTTGATCTGTCTAACTTTTTCTAAATCTAGTCAATGGAGTTATTTATCAATTTCTGCCATCATGGCCACCATGGGGAATACAAGTGCCTCAGCATAGCATGTTAGGTAAGGGCTATTCTGTAAAGAATATCTTACATTCATCAGTTTCATAGGTGCAGGAGATGCTCCCAAACGTTTTTGGGCGTTTGGATCCCAATCGCTTCGGGACTGAATTGAACCGTCACTTAGACGAATAAATCAATCAATTCCGAATTTTTCGAGAAAAAATCGTTTTTCACATGCACTATTAGTTGAAAATAAGTAGTATTAATAGTAAAATAAAGGTAAAAATATCGATAGAAAAATAAAAAGTAAATATAAAGTCGAGTATTGTCCATGTTCGACTAAAATTGAATTTTCGTAGGTTGTATTCGTAGCTAAATATGAAAGCACAATAGAAAAATCGAATTTTCTGGAATTCTCCAGGAAGTTCCACGTACTTCACCTAATTAGATCATCCAATCACACTATTAGCACCTAGGCAGCGTTAATTAGAAATAACATAAGGGAAATCCATCAGAAAAGGCATTAATCTGACCTATTGGCATCGTTCAGGATCCTGTGCCAGTCCTCAGTTGGCTGCCATTGTCGTTCTGCTACGATTAACCCCAATGGATCTGGCAGAGGCAAGGGACGCGATCACTTTATGGACATTCGATGATATTAGTAAAACTCTTCACGAACGTGCTTCACAAATTGAAGGGGATGTGGGTTCCAAGCCTTTTTTTCAAACCATTTACACCTCTACCTTTTTGTTTTTAGAATCTTCATAATTTATTCATTGTGGAACGTTTTCTACCAGCCGTTGAATTTATTGACGCAACAAATGCTTTAACTGTGGTGCAAAAGGGACATATCGGTGAATTATCGATTGCTGGTAGACAATTGGAATTAGATCAAATTATGGCCGGAATCATACTCAGTCTTCCTGAAGAGGTTCAAGTTAAAGTGAGTCTGAATAAGGAAATAATTTTAATTTAAGAAATTCCATTTGCTTTTTTAATAATTCAATAAATTTAAACAAGCATTCATAACTGTACACAGGATTATCCAAAAAAACGTGGTTCATTATGCATCGAATCCAGGGCGACGATGATTAAGAATTGTGAAAACTCTTTTTAAAAAATTGTGCTGTTCACGGTAAACAAACAGTTCCTTATTTCAGTCAAGTAACTTCATGGAACTCATGAAAACACTCGTCTGTCTGCACTCAACACTACAAGAACCTCCATACTACTAGGAACAGTTGTCGCCTCCCACCCACAACAACGACAACGATCGATACGCATAGTAAATATAGGAACGATCGATAACAACTATCAAAAGCAGTTTGGAATCCTTCATATTGGAATGTTACATCATTGAGCATTTTGGAAAAGAAATACATCCAAAAAAATCAATAAAAGTTCTATTTTCCTGTTTCATCATGAAGTCATCATCTGCTTGTTCAGTGACGAACTGTTAGTTACGAGGAGGGTGTACATAAATTGATTTGGCACATAGGTTGGGTTTCCATCCAGGAACCCAACAGTGTGATATATTTTTATGAGTCCACCGACAATAATACAAATTTATTGTATAGACTATCGAGCCAGTCGATTGCAACAAAAAAAAAAACTCGGAATGTTTCGTTATAGGTGCTGGATATCGTAAATTGAGACATGCATGAACACCATGGCGATCGATTATGGAAACGATGACGGCTTAAAGGGGAGAGATCATGAACATAGGTGCGATAGGGAGAAGCCGGACCCTCCTCAGGTGAAGGGGATTTAGCTCATGGGGTGCAGCTCAAGTGAAGGGGTCCTTTCACCAACCGCCCGTAAGTGAAGGGGGTCAGAGCACCGGCTTCGACTATCGCATCTATGATCATGAACGAGATTGTTTAAATCAAAAATAAAAAGAACGCATGAAAAAATGAAAGAAAAATAGAGAAAAACACTGATTGAAACACAAATGTCGTGTAGAGTGCAAAATTTTCATTTGTTTTGTAAACATCTTTCGAATATTGCAGTTTTTTCCTTGTTCACTTACACATTATCGTAGTAGAGTAGAGTCGAAAGGAGCTGAAGCTCGGTGCAGTTGCGTAAGCGGCTACGTTCGAAGCGGTGCGGTGAAGCATAGCGGTTAGGAACGAGCGAAGACATTTGCTAGCACTACGCATTGCTACAGTTCGCGATGGTTCTGCCTCGATCCCAATCGCTACGCTCCACCGCGACGCTTCGAGCGCAGTCGCTTACGCAACTGCACCGTGCTTCATGTCGTTTTCACCCGACTATACCAAGTTCACCGTTCCCTGACAGCCTGACATCACAACCGCTGAACGCAGGATGGACGCAACAGCATTGCAATACTAATTGATAGTTAATTGATTAAATAATATAATAATATATTGTTGCACAATAATACAATAACATGATACAATAATACTAATTAATTGATGATTTTTTGATGAAAAAAAGAAAAGAGACATCATATTAGTGTTAACATACGCGGCATCACTCTTTCATTGCGAAACGGTCGATACGTATTTCAAACGTTGTATGGGTTCAAAGGTAGTTGAAGTGGGGAAGGGGAATGGCTGCTCCAGTTCAACTCACTTTTGAGTGCAAAACGTTTATAGAGCACAAATACTACTATACTAGTATTAAATATTCTGAAATGATAAATATCCTTCCGATTTCAGAACATTATAGTTCATCAATCGATTGTTCATCACTGGAAGAGAATGGGAAAGTTATTTGGGGCCCTAAAACCTAAGCATCAGTCTTGGCGAATCTATGACATGGAGACTAAAGCACTAAGAATTAAAACATCAGTAGTTCTAGCTCTATCTTCCTTTTTTCCCCTGAACGACATTTGTCATTCGAGCCCAGTTTTTGTGCTCTATGGGCTGGTGTGGTGTAGCGGTTAGAGGTTCCGCTTCCTGCACGATCGATCGGAGGTTCGAATCCGCCCTAGTGCTCACCAAGCCCTTCATCCCTCAGGGGTCGATAAAGATACCAGACTTGTCTGGGAGGATAAAAGCATTGACTTGACACATCGGCTAGCCCCGCAGGTCAGTATAGGCTAGTTACACGTTCGTAAACCTCAAACGATTCTGAATTGAAGTGAACGCGAGGGCGCAAGTCCCAAGCGGATTGATTAACGCCAGAAACTTTATCCTTTATCATTTATTGTGCTCTATGGACGTTTTGCGCACAAAAGTACAGTTCAATTAGAGCAACGTCGCGTATTCTCCAACTGCCTTTACACCCACGGTTAGAAATATTGAATAAATGGCGAAAAGGACGATGGAGTAATTTCGTTGATTAGCCAGATGTAAGCATAAACACTACTTCTTTCTACAATCATTGATGCAACAGTACGAGTAATTGCAATGCGAACAAAATACGATATGATCTAGAAGAACTACCCAATACTTCTTCAAAGAGCACTTGTATGTATCCGTTCCTCTCGACAGAAGAGACTGTCGACATTCTCGTGACGCAATTGTGGACTTCTTTGAGTCATTGTCTCATCAAGGACGCAACTACACTACCGCAAAAACGTTATATGTCCTGTTCTATGCGTTCTCTTTATGATCGATAGTACTCTACTCCACATCCCTACCTCCCTGATTACTTGCATATGCCGTAGTTCCCTAACACAATAGTAACACTATTGCCCATGTTCGAATGTCTTTGAATGTTGGCATGTTGAAACGTAGTTTTTGAGTTTGCCTACCGTTTGGATGCTTTCTATAGGGTGATGAGGCGCTTGAGAGGATAAATCACTAATGGCTTTGGTTTTTCCGGGGTCTGACGAAGGCGATAACGCCGAAACAGCTGTTGTTTAATAAAGACGATTAATACCAATCTTGGCTGCAGCTCGAGAAAATCAATTAAAAACTAGCAACGCTTATTTGTTATCTGATGGATTTTCTCGAAACAATACCTCCTTCTAAATATAGTAACAGCTGAAAGCGGCATGAAGCTCGAGTTGCGTAAGCAGCATCGCTCGAAGCGGCGTGGTTGAGCCAGCTTATGGGATCGTGGCGGGACCACCGCAAAATGCAGCGGTGAGTGGCGCTAGCAAGGGTTCTCCCTCGACCATAACCGCTACACTCCACCGCACTGCTACGATCGTAGCCGCTTACGCAATTGCATCGAGCTTCGGGTCGTTTTGACTCGACCATACAATTGCATTGAGGAAAAGGATATATCTAAGGATTTTTTTATTCACCATTTTTTCTGGCACCAGTTTCTTTAGGTATTTACCACATCCTGGACAATACGATACACCATCAAAAACATCAAAAACAAAACGCATCAAAACTTCTTCTGGTCTCACTATTTCACAAAAAAGTACATCAAGAACCACGTAATTCCGCTTATAATTTCATAGGACAAAACGAATACACAATAGGAGTTTTTATGTCAGCATGTGATGCCCATAGAGTATCGAAATCAAACCTACGGATTGGCAAAAAAAAGGGATCTGCCCTAAATGTCTCGAATGTTCGTCGCCGCACTCTCGAAACACTTATAAATTGCGTGTATCTCGCAAATACCGAAAATAGTTCCCACGAACTATTCCTTTAAAATCAGTTGGTGCCTGAAAAGCATGGTTCAATCTAAAACTCTCCTAGGATTCTAAAACGTCAAGGAAACTGCCAATTTGATGAAGGCTCCGAATACATGCTACACCAATACAGACATAAGAAGTAAATAAAACTGAGATCTCAGGAAAAAAGAACGTATAGAGGTCAACTTCAAATCTTCCAGCAAACATTTATTTGCGGAGTTTCCAGAGTCAAGAAGGGAATTTCCGCCGAACGTTGCGCCAAGCGACAACTATTTGCCAGTGATTCTACACTACTAACTGCGCCGCTTAGTTGGAAGCGTTCCAAAACGTCACTGACTTCCAGCTCACGCCTGGAAATTCGCTGATATCGCTCTATTGTGGTGTGTTCGTTCCTTATTGAGGTATAAGGTTGTTCCCACACCATTATTGTGTAAGTTTTCACGGATCAGGAGCTCTCAGGGGAAATATATTTGGAGAATCACAGGTCCCATTGCATCTTCACTCCTTTCTTTTTTTCATGACGCTATTGTCTCAAAACTTGTTTCAGAACTTGTCTATATGATGTAATGAGTCATTTCCGCATTCATTTCTCTTCCAGAAGCCAAACCTTCTGCGCTTTTATCTGGTAACTTCATTTGGGCTCCTCTACGGTTTTACTGATCCGGAAAGTAATGGTGTCATAAATTTGAAATCATACCAACTTCTCAAGTACCTGATAAGATTCGCTCGCAGTGCAAATTTTTGTTCTTCTGGATTATGTGAGCTCTAGAGGTCTGTAATTACTGGATACAGAACATTCTGGATCTCTGGTCCTACCTTTTAGTTTGATAGTTCGTATTTCGGATCTACCTACTTCATTGGTTAAACGATTCGATACGACTTTTTCTATCCTTCTCATCGCCGTTTCTCCTTTCCTCTCCTTCCGTCATCATTTCGTTTTCATCGATATTAGGTCAGGTTTTGCGAAACGATCCTCTATTGTATGCTAGATGTTTTTTGGAGACAACGACAAGTTTCCTCTCGTTTTCATGCAAAAAAATGAAGCGCTGTGCTAAGTGCGCATCCTCTCAACGTCATTTTCCCGTTTTTAAACCTGGCCCATCTTCACTTTCACTATACATTCCTTGCCACGCAATCAAAGTTATCAAAGTAATCAAAGTAACTGGTTCTTATATAGTTGAACACATCGAATAAGTCTTCTTCGACTATTCGAATAAGTTCGATCGGTTCATATTCCCATACACAAGACGTATCGTTTCTTTTGTTTTGTTCTCTCTATGACAGTTCTGTTTCCATGTTCTTTTTTCTGAGAAGCAGAGCTCGGTCGCTGTTTCTTTACAATTTCAAGAATAGTTCTCCATATAGATCTGAGTCCTTTAATTACCATATGATTATTCGCTAACATTTCGTTCTAATCCTATGTTTCATTTGAGCTTCACGTGTTCTTTACGGCAGTATCTGTAAAACTGGTCCTGTTCTTCCTGTAAAAGTCGAATGCGCGACTTTCAGTGAAGTTTAGGATTGCATCCAAAGAAAAGAAGTGTTTCTAACTGCATTCGTGTACTCATACAATTTCTGAATGCATCTAGGGACCGTAACCTGCAGAATGTATTCCTTCAGGGCCAGTAATTGTTGTTATTTCCATTTATTTACTAAATACTTCCACAACAAACTATTAGGATTTATGAAAATCTCAAATTTGAAATAAGTTTTATGGATGGATAGGAAATGTAGCATTCTGTGCCTTAGTCACGTTTAAGGTTTGATCGTCGTGCATTGTTACTTTCGTTAATGAAACCTCAACGACTAGTCATCTTTTTCCTTTCCAGGGTAAAAAATCGCTCCAGATGGAATCGATGCAGTCGATCCTACCACCGACAGTAACGCCCGGATGGAACGATCCGCCAAACTTGGGCGGTGCGGCTGCTCCTACTGCGTCAAATCGGCTATCGCACTTAAGGAAAAGGCTTGTCGATCCGTCTATATCTGTACGGTTATTGTATATTCAGTCTGTTTTTTCTGGTCATGTTTACATGAGCTGTATTGATTTAGAGCGTATCACCTAGCAGTGGTATGATGCCGCACCAAGCTCCTGATCAGGAATATATCCATAGAACCGATAGTGCGAAGTGAGGAATTTTTGATATATTTGTTTTGATCTTTTGGTTTTTTTTTTCTTATCCAGATAGTCACTTCTCCATTTCATCTATTTCCACAACTTTTAACCTAAATTAACCTTAACTTTTAACTTTTTCTTTGAACTAGGCGTGAGCGCGTGGTCTAGTTTTTTTGGCTTTCCCAAATTAACTTGATTACTTGAGATCTGAAGGGAAGAGGGCTAGGATATATGATGCGAAATAGAAGTACACTGTACTCTAATGCCGCAGTGCTGGTTCTATTTGTCTCACTGTCAAACCTTTTAGGTGTGTTAACCTTTTACCCCTTTAAAGTTCGACTTTTTTTTAAATAAAGAATGCTAAAGATCGTTTGTTGTTTTCATTGTGTATGTGTGTACTTTTTTTTCCTCAAAGCCAAAGCGTAAGAATATCAATTATCATTATGACTGTGAGAAATACTCACATTAGACTAGTAATTTGCACATTTGTTACTATTTTTCTAGCAGAGGCTGCATTTAATTCGAATTCCGCTAGTGAAAACCTAAACACTTTTCTAAGTCTCAGCGACGGAGTTTCCCTTTCATAATATTTTGATTTTTTTTCTATGAACGGAGTGATCTTGAAAACTCGAGCCTTATTGTTTCGATTTGATACAGTAAGTTCATTTTTTTTGGTAGTTAATTGTTGTTTATAAACAAATTATTCATTAGAAGTACACGATCGGGTTTGTTTACATGCTGGCATTTCAGTCAACAAGCACATCCACATGGTCATGGTGGCCACGCCGCTTCTCAGCAATATGGAGTGAGTTTTAATGTGCAGTTTTTTTTTTCCAAATTTTTGCGCTAGCTAGCTAGCTATAAAAATCGGTATCGTGACTATTGTATTTCACTGCTTCTGTCTCTTATTTGTATTTCTGGCTCCGCCTGATTGACTATAATTTATGAGATTATTGTTTGCGGTTTTCTCTTTTATTAGCAGTAGAATCATTTCGTATTATGTTTACCGAAAAAAAAATGAACAGTGAAAACGGTCGAAAAATTTTTTGTTTGTTTAGTTCTGACCATTTAGAGTCAATTGACCTTGTGTTTTGCTATTCGAGCAGTCTTGTGCAGAATTTCTGCAAAGGAAAACATTGTATCTTTTAACTGAGAGTTACCATTAAGAGCTCTTCACATGTAAGTGTTTCGCTGAAACGAGACAATTCAGAATGCACAAGATCTCCACCGGAAACTCCGCATGTGTTTATGTTTGTGTTTTGTTTTTTTAGTATTTGTTTGACTCCTTAATTTCTGTGTTAAATCGTTATGCGATTTTGAAGCAGATTGATCTGTACCTATGATTTGCGTATGAGTGATGTGACGGCTGAAAAAGGCAACTATTCACCTATGAGTAGCAAGTTATAGCACAAGTCCTCTGGGACCTATTAATAGTTCAAAGAATAATGAGTTCGTAGTAGACAGGGACTCTGCTGTTTTTAGACTCATTTACTGGCAAGCGACTAATAGCCAATAATGTTTTGTACTAGTCATTAGCTCATCACAGCGTACCTTAAAGGCAGCATACCACGAATCTGAGGTGGTGTAGATTTCAGGTAGAGTATCCGTATACGGAGTCGTAGATTATGGAGACGGGGTAGTTCCGGTCATCTCTCCCTGCATCACTGCAAACAGCCGCCTCCAGAATGCTGTTTTGTACGACGCCATCTATTGCAACGCTCCACCCCTTGCGCCGCCTCCGCCTTGCGATTCGTCGAAAATCAATTCGGACTGCTCCGATAGGCAGAAAGGGACGCTAAGCGTGCAAGGGTGGCGCGCTCCAATAGAAAATAGCATTCAGGGGTCGGCTGCGTGCAGTGATTCAGGGAGAGATGAGCGGAACCACCCCGGTCTCCATAATTTACGACCCCGTATACGGATACTCCACCTGAAATCCGTACCACCCCAGATTCGTGGTATGCTGCCTTTAATGTCAAACAGATTATGAAAGCGTCCTACTGAAGAAATTAGGCTGTGATAGTGATAGTACGATTCTCGAAGAAGTAAATTAAGGAATAAATGACTTAGTCTATCAATCCATAGTCCCCAATTCTTCACGTTCTTACTAGCCAATTCTCTGGAAAATACCAGAACTAGCTGATAATCAATTTCCAAGCGCGCTAAAACAACATTTGTTTGCGACGTTGGGAAGTAATTTGTGAGCCGCTGTGCATTGTAATTATCGCACACTTCCACGTAAAAATATTGCCATAGGTGGACAAAGAATACAATTGTTTTTTTCTGAATACATAGAGTTGTAGGATTTTGCGATTTGAATGTGGGTCAGCTGTGGACATTTTAAATTCAGTATACAGATAATCCAAAGAAAGTTTTGTTGTAAATGTCTCGGAACGACTTATGGTCAATGAAAATCTTAGAAAAACAGGTGGTTTGTTTCGTGATGCTTGCTGTTATAGTATGGCCAGGAAACAGTAAATAGAGGCAACTTGTCGATAGTCAAATTTAAACAACAGCCAAGATTGTTAACAAACTTTATAAATAGTATAGTAAATATGGTATTATAAATTTATAAATAGTGGTAGTAAATAGAGGTATGCTGTCCAGCAGTCTCCAAGTCCTCTCTTCTTGAAACCTCGGCATTGAGAAGTGTATTTATGTTTTCTTGTTTTGTTTGTTTTCTTGTTATGCCAACGAGGTTAAGGTTAAACTTTATTATTGGGCTGACGCTTCTACAAACTGTTCTTTATCAAAGGCCTGAAAATGGTTCCTGGTCTTTGATGCCATGCATATCCCATCAAATTCCTCCTCTCTCTTTGCTAAGCTTCGATATTGTTCTAAGTACACCACGCAAAACCTTCAAAAGGAAAACAAACTGACCAGTCTCACCGATTAGCGGGGCTGGTGAACCATCGGGTTCTTGTAGATTCTCACCAAGGCGAATCACATCATCACCACAGCCAAACACTAAGTAGCAGAAGAAAACTTATCAAGAGTTCAGCTTCCTTTCGGATACAAAAACACTTTCGGGATCATTTGATGTAGGGGCGATGGTGTATTACCGTGAGAGTTTTTGATGTGTCTTGGTGTCTCCCGCCTCTTCTGATTGCTCTTTGCTGCGAATTTGAAGAAGGAGAGACGAATTTTATCCTGATTTCTCTTCTTGTTGCTATTATTTCTCCTGCATGATGCTATTCAATTAATGATTGCTGAGAAGGAAAAATCCATGTATGTAGATTAGACGACTTGACGTAATTGTGGAGCTTTTTCTACTAAGTTTTCCACCACCACCACCAGGGATTGTAGGAAAAACCACCAAAAATACCTGTATTCTTGTAATACTCCTACAATCCCGGAGTAGAATTCTCATAACAGAAAAATCTATCCAAAATCGTTCACAAAGAAATCTAAGAATTTCTCATTCAGGTAGTGCCGACACCTGTCTCTGTGGGGATTCCAACCTCGGCTCCAATTCCCGGAGTGACAACGACCCAGGCTACAACACAGGCTCATATGCAGCCTCAACAACAATATACTCATCATTTAGCACCAATTCATAGTGTCCCTATGACCTCAGCATATCAGCTACCTCAGACAGCCATCACACCGGATCATCTACCTCAGCAACCTCAACAGCAACAATATCCGACCGCTGCATTCCATGCTTACTCGCAAGGAATGCCAGCGGCACAGCATAATCAAATGTCAGCTGATGGTGCGGTGCAACCGCAGCAAATAGACCAACAAAATGTCCAGTTAGCCAGTAACCAGCAGTTTTTTCAACAACAACACTATCACGGAGCACCACCAATACACAGGTTGGTTCCAGATCCAGATAATATTTTGTATTTTGATTTTTTTTCCCTTGTTTTGTGCATTTTCTTCTGTGCTCTTGTAGATCATAACACATATGATTTTCTGTCGCAGGAATTCTTTTTTAAATCATTGCTATCTTTGCTCTTTCCCCCCTTATCCCTTCATACTGAAAAATATCTCCGGGAATTTACTAGATTTTTATGTGGCAATACTACTGAATTCTTCATCTTTTCCTTTTTCCTTATCCTTCCAATAAAGAAAAAGGAAATGAAGATACATTCCATTGTATCGGAGCTTTGGAACAATAATTATGCTTTTCATTCCATACCTTCGTTTACTTCAATCAGTTTTTGTTAATTTTTCTCCACGATTAATTTATTATTCTTTTATTTCCCGCTTTTTCCCTTAAACAAATATCAAATTTCTGCTCCATAGGGATACCGAATTTGTTCCATAATTTACGGATTGCTCACGTCTTTTCCCGGAGTACTAGCGCAAACCTCTCGCCTGTGACCTCTCGCGTTTGAAATGAATTTCTTGAGCATGAGTGAGTGCACACCTGTGAGGAAACAATACAGTTTCAATCGATCAGAGCTGTTTTGATGTATACAACTTCATAAAACGCATAAAACGACTCTACCGAGTAGAAATATCACATAGTGTGATTAATTTGTGTTATCCTGGTGGGGCAAATTTTTCCTCTGGATTCCTTCAAATTTGCGGATGAAAAAGAATGATTTTTCAATTTCTATGCCTTTGAATCATTTCTTCAAAAACACAGCAGGAAGTTCTTCGGAGCGGAATGAACGTAGCTGTCTGTAAATAATGTTGTTGATCGTCCTTCAGCGCACCCATTCTTTTACTTTCAGAAGCAAATTTTATAATATAGTTATTTGAGACACTTTCGAAGAATTATTCCTGTGCAATTACGACAAGTAGCCTTATTAATGGTCATTCCGCAATCAGGGCACAATTCACTCACTGAGAATTATTCGAAGATCCTGATAAAGCCGAGAAATTACAGGAAAAAGGATATGAGACATGAAATGAAAGGAAATAGCGATACGGTAAATAGTAATAACTAATAGTGGAAAAAAAAGATTACTACTGAAGCACAATCCACCTAAAGATGACCGATTGCGTGCTCTTTCCAAAATCTGGATTCTTTCTTGAGGAATGAAAAGATACATGTGAGATTTTTAATTATTTTGTTATAAGTAGAATCCGAAGCATATGCACTACCTACAACTAAACGAGCGAAGCTTAAAACACAGTTTTGAATATAATTGTTACGTTAGCAACGGGATAGCCAGTGATTTGTCTGGTATGAACCAATCTTTGCTCACAATTGAGGCGAAATCATCTCAAAAACGGCCGGTAGAATCGTAAGAAAAATCACTAGACGAAACGAACGTAAGAAATCGAATCATTCGAGTTCTAGAAGAATCCATAAACGCTAGAGTTTTTCATAATCTTCACGAATTTCTCAAAATTAATTATAATTTCATTTCTGATGTTCATCCAGCCGTTTGTCACATGCCGTCATGTACTGAAACTAAAAAAGAACTTTTGCATTCTTCAAAGCTCATTTGTCTTTGCTACAAAAAATGCTATGTATTGTTTTTCCTCATTACTCTTAAAGGGCACTTTCAAAGAAGAAGTTACAGTATTCACAAAGTTGTAACTGACAACAAAAGCTAGACCTAATGTTTTTCTGTAACGCCTTCTCTGCATTATAGTCTAGATAAGTAGTCGTTATAGCTGGTACCTGTACTACAGTGCAAAAAAGAAAAATTAAGGTCCCATACAGAATTCCACAGGCATACAGTTTTTACATTCAAAGGTAGTAAAAACATGTGCCAACGTCGTTAGAAACAATCTCCATCTCACAAACATTGATGTTGGCAAGCGAAGGCGGATTACATTTGTCTGTGGCTACCCGTGTATTTCTCGCTGCCTCTTACCTATTAACTTATTTCACCCGTTACCATGGACATGCCGACAGGCTGTGTGACATCCACAGCGACATTTCTGTCTCAACAGTCGATTCTTGAATACGTTGCTGACGACCGCTATTGTCACGATACGGATGAGTTATCCAATGAAAAGATTATCTCTCACGAGTAATCCTAGTTATTTTCTGACTGATCCTTATCCATAACAGCCAAAACTTTTACTACGACCGCTGTGATTTTTTTTTGTTATCGTGCAAATTGAAGGTTTTGTTAGTTATTTGAGCTTAGTTTTTGATTTTGGAAAGGATTTTGTTCATGCTGCAGTGATTCTTCTAAGGTATGTATAAGTTAGAAGTTACTTACTCGACTTGTTCCAGATCTTGCTCGACCTCATCTACTTTTCTTGCTAATGACCGAAATTTTTGATTATTCTTGCACCATCACTCTTATTTTGGGATGTTCCTCTCTTTTCTTCGATGAGTTCAGTGAAATGACAGTAGAGGAGCCGAGGAGCGTCTGTTTGTGAAGCTTGGGGGTCGCGAGAAGTTCTGTGATCACCCAAATATTTGAGATTTTTGCAAAAATAACCACTGGCGAGTTCTCCAACTTCATTACCCTCATCGAGTTGTTATGTGCATTATCTTCTGAAAAATTGTCTAAGCTACTGATATGGCCTATTATGGAAAAAATATGGATTGCAACATGGTGCTAGACATTGTCAGTGTTTTTTTTTTGCTATGTTGGTTGTCATTTTCGAGAACATTTTCATGAGTTAAATTAGTTCGTAGTTGAATTAACTTCAAGGTTTTGTTTTGCTTCTAAAATCGAAAGTCTTTGGTGTTTCTCACAATCACATTTTTTCTCACGTATTCGATATTTTGCATACCTAAATGTCAAATGAGATTTCGTGAGGAGACCTACCCGATGCAATGGTTTTGTCGAAAAAAAAATGACGTCTCCATTTTATCACATTCAGCCGGTGATTCAGCTTTCATTCCAGTAATAACGAGGCTTTGAATCCACGCACATGTGAATTTCTGCCACGGACAATTTTGCGTGTTTTTGTTGCATGGCGACAGGGAAATTTCGAGCAGCTATCAATCTCAGGAAAGCGAGAATTTCCCTGGCAGTGGAATTCAGCCATTGATTCTCCTTTTTCTGTCATTTTGCTGATCATTTCTTCATTAACAAGGTTGTCAGTGATTTTCTCGTCGTTGTCTAGTCGACTATCACAGCCAATTACTTACTTGACTTAACTTAATCGGCTGATTGGAATTATCGCCCGTGTGTGGTTTTACACATTTTCGCCGAGTGTAGTCCTTGAACATTGCTCTGTCCAACGTTCTCTGTCCAGAGTGAGAACTCGCACAGAATCCATTTGGCATCCATCTGTTTCACTGTGAACAGTGAACTGTATTTACAGTTAGTAACAGAATTAATCGATAGCTCTTCGCTCTTCTCTTCCAAGCTGACCATGGGACTTATTAGGACCCTATCCGGCTAGGCTGTTTAGGTGACGTCTAGCGAGATTCCCTATGCATCTTTTCGCCATAGGTGCGATAGGGAGGAGGCCGACCCTCTTATGTGAAGGGAGTCTAGCTCATGGGGTGTAGCGTAGGATCCCTTCGTCAACCGTCCAAAAGTGGAGGAAGTCCCTTCGTCAAATGTTCAAAAGTGAAGGAAGTCCCTTCGCCAAACGTTCAAAAGTGAAGGGGATCGGGGCACCAGGTTCCGACTATCACATGTATGTTTTTCGTATGATCTTTGGGGTCTTTTCCCGTGTAAATGAGCGTTCTACGAATCGAAGACAAGGATCAACTACAAATAAGCTCAAGATAAGCAGAAATTCACATCTATGTTCCTATGGTATGTCATTGCGATGGTCGCTGCAGTACTTGACTATGTCTTTAGTCTACTTTGTGTCTGATTGCGCTACTACTACGACTGCGACTGTATTAGAATCGGAAAAGTGTTGAGTTCAAGGCAGCGTATCACGAATTTTGACATAGCACGAAAATCCCAGAAGACCGGTAGAGTTCGGATTGTAGGTTACGGAACCGAGCGTGGTTTCCCTCATCCTTTTCCTAATCGTCGTAAAAAAACGGCGTGGAAGACGGCGTTTTTTCCTACGAGGTAAGCTGAAACGGACCATTTCTGTGCAGGCGCCGCTTCCACGATCGAGCTGTCGGGGATTAATGAGGCCTCCTCACTTGTCTTTTTAAGTAAAACCAATGAATAAGCTGCTAAGGGGACCGAAACGTGAACAAGGGGACGTGCTCTACCGTGCCTCGTAGGAATAAACACCGTTCTCACCCCATTTTTACTACGATTAGGGGAAGTTGAGCGGGGCCACGATGAGTCCCGTAATCTACAACCCGAACTCTGCGGAATCCCCGTGGTTTTCGTATTTCGTCAAATTCGTGATATGCTCCTTTTAACGTTATATTTACTTTTTATTATAATCTATCTAAATTCTCGAATACTGATTTCAACCATGGACTTTTTTTTAAAGTTACCTTAATTGTTGGGCTGCATAATATGTACATTGCGTGACTCCTGTGGTTTTGTGGACATGAGATGTTGTAAGATTTTTTTTGTGAGATTACGTGCTGTTATGTGCTGAAATAATGTCAATAATGAAATAATATGTCGCTCTAGGAACCCAGCATTTTTTTTCTCGTTCTCTGATACGTTACACTTAACTAAATATGTACTTCCAACACTACCACTACATCCATTCAGAACCTAGCGAGTACATCACCGTCCGCGTCACCTGCCGAATCTTCCGCTTCTCACTATTTATCTGCCTCTACGACGTCATCATTGACGTCTTCACCAAGTGCCATCACGACGTTGTCCACTTCATCACTATCGATGCCGTCATCAACGACGCAACGCGAAGTTCACCGTCCGGTTTACGATGCGTTTACCGTAGCAGGTATGTTCCGTTACGCAGCAGCTAAGATATGAATACCAGATTTGCGCGTGTATTTCTAAACTGTAGCGGGAGACAGATGAGCTTTAGTGGTTATTGTTGCAAAAAAGCATCGTAACTGTCGGCAATTGTAATGAGGTAGAAAATTTATGTTATTGCGTACAGATTAGAAAAGAAACGGTCGTGATTTTCTGCATTTTTACGTGACATGTGCGTAGCAGTAAATTGACGTAAGATGTAAAAAAAAAATGCAGGCAATCCGCTTCTTTTACTGCTTAGAAGGTTTTGTGATGTAAAACTTGGATGAAATTCTGGTGAGCTCTGTTCCATCTTGTTTTTTTTTTGTTTTATGGCACACCTGTAGGTGTTTTCAATAAATAAATAAATAAACATATGTAGCAGTAATTTGACGTAAGATGTTAAAATGCATGTTAAAATGGAACTGGATAATGAAATAGAGGTAATGGAAGGTCGGACATTCTTATCGTTTTTTTTTTTCTGGGCTCGGTAAAAATTCTTGCGTAACAGTAGGGACGCTAAATTTGTTGCTTTTGTTTTATATACGGTAATCTCTACTGCAACCTGAACGGGAAAAGTTACAGAACCTTTTTAGGCTACGACCACTTTTTTCACTAGCACGATGACCTTTGTTCCCTACCATTGACGTGGTCGTTGCATTGCCTAAATGTACAGGGTGTAACGGGAAATCTGTATGGATTTTTTTGGAAAAAAAAATATGATTCTTGAGGAAATTTATAACGCTTTGAAAGGCATCACCCCACGAATCTGAGGTGGTGCAGATTTCAGGTGGAGTATTCGTATACAGGATGGGAGACTACGGAGAGGGGGTGATTCCGTCCATTTCTTCCTAATTGCCTAATTATACTACTAATTGAAGAGATACGGCTTCATTCGTTTTGGCGCACCATTTTGTACAAGAGGTTCGATTGGAGCGCGCCAGTCTTGTGCGGCGCCGCATCTTCCGGGCCGTTTTTTACGGCAATTAGGAAGAAATGGACGGAATCACCTCCCTCTCCGTAGTCTCCCATCCCGTATACGAATACTCCACCTGAAATCTGCACCACCTCAGATTTGTGGGGTGATGCCTTGAAGTGAACGCTTTGTAGAACGCACGCAAATTTCTAATATCATATTTTTTGGTCTCGTTGATGTAACGAGCTCTGTTTTTGGATGTTAACTGGTTCTGGTAAGTTGTATTGATGGAGAACAGGCTTATGAGGATTTTTCCGAAAGCTGGAGCGTTTGATTTCTGAAGACGTGCACTCACCTGCGATTTACTTGATTAAAATGGGGTGAATTTTCGGCCTACGCGAATCGCTACTTCAACAGCCTTTTTTTAAAATTATATTCCATGGTAAAGTGGCGAAATAATGGTAGATGATAAGAAATATCCGCTTACCTCGACTTGACTTATTCCTTCCGTGTGTAGGAGTATTTCCCACAATACGCTGTCGGAAAATGCAACTCAATTAAGCAGTTTTTCAAATCGATATTTACCGTACTCCAAGAATCGTAGTTCTAATAAATTGCACTTATGTAGAAAAAAAAACAACCAGCATGAAGTAGGCAAAGATGTTATTCCTAACGAGTAGATGAACTCATACCTTATGTTTTTTTTTCTATACTATTCACTTTTTTATAAGAAAGCTATGACAGGGAACTAAGGCTTGATATATCTTAAATTACCACATTTTCGAATCGTTTCAATCTTCAGAAAATGTACTGTTGCCCCCGTCATATTCTTTTTTTTTTCATTTACAGCAAATGTTTGCTGTCCTTAACGCTTTCTTTTTCCAGAAGTTGGATGAAAAGTGGAAAATTGGATAACTTAACAATTTCGTTGCTCGTTTGTACATTTTTTTCCGAAAATTTTCGTTGCAATTCGGGTATGGACACAATCATTGTGCAGTATAAGTACAGTACAGTAAAAGTCGATACATATGTATATTTTTCATGGATTCAAAGGATTGAAATTGTTATCGTTCATTTAACTATAGTAAATCGATTGATAACTGGACATGCGTGTGTCAGTTATCAATCGATTTACTATAGTTAAATGAAAGAGTCCTGGGACCATGTGCATGTGTGATTTTTCTCGAGTAACGTAGGCTGTACCGACTGTTTCCCTTTTTTTGAGTGTTTATTGCTGCTTGAGGTTGTTCTACAAACATTATAGAATATAAAAATCATTGTGTTGTCGCTAACGGCCACTTCTTATCACTGAGATATTCAACCGTCATTAATGCTTCACTGAGACGACGAGAAATGTTCCTTGTTAACTTTGAAATGTGGCTAGGGACGTAGAGGAAACTCATCAGTGGCGCTTCATGCGTTTCGACTTTTGGAATAAGCATTAATAGCGGAATGACGACATTATCGGGAGGATTAGTGTTGCCGAATCAGGTGACGGTGGTGTCATGGGTTAAGTGGAACGGGTAGCGCTATGAATATACTCTTAATTGCTGATAATAGTGAGTTTTTTTTAGAAATCCACTTGTCTCCACCAAAACAGCACTTTTTCTATAATTTCTAATTATTACTGAAGATAAAACTACGTCAAATATAGATAAATAGGTAAAGATAGGTGTATAAGGTAAATAAATAAGTGTATGGAGTTTCAGGACTGTGTATTACTGTGGGATCCTCACAATAATGCTCTTTTTGGAATATCAGAAAAATAATTGTTTACTTCTGGCTCAACAACACCCATGAACCATTACCACTCCATTGTTTTCATGTTTTCAGGTGGCGGTCCCGGTTCAAAATCAGCAGATCCATTTCTTATTCGTTCACATTCAGTGAGTAACTTTGATCAATTGATCGATATCGATTTGAAGATATTATTAATGTCTTTTATAGAATCCTAATCAACATAACACTCACGTAGCATGGGCGGCCACGTCGAATGACTCGTCTTCGGCGACGGTTGCTTCATCAGCTTCGTCGTCGCCGACGACATCACGACCAGTGCCCTCCCTTAAAACAGTTTCCACCACCTTACTGTCATTTCAATCGAATGACGTCATCGCTTCGCTGCCGAACTGTGTGGTGGATTCGGCCCGAAGACCATCCACACATGAAGGAATCAATTATCGGTGAGTTTCTTTGCCTGGAAAGACTTTCTTAGAGATTTCAGAGGATGTAATTGTTTTAAGTTTTCTTGAATAGGCGATGGGAATGAACATAACCAATTATTCTCCATATTTTTTTTGTTTCTGCAAGGGTTTCAATTCAACCTAACGAATATGACGGGTTGGTCACGGCTGGAAGTTCGCGTTGCTGGATTTTTTCTATCTAATCGCTCCTCAAAAACATTATTCATCCGGAACAGTCTCGAAAATTCTCTTGCCATAGCGAATTGAATAATAATAATAAGTTGAACATGGATCAAAGATTTTTTTAGAGTGATTTTTTCTTCTTGGTTGTGCTCGTTATGGGACAGTATCGAATCCGACGATTTTTCAAGTTTAATTTAATAAAATTAAAGTTTACGTACTTGTTGAATTAAGTTTAAGTACTTTTGTTAAAGTTACAGTAACATTCTGAGGTCGTTTTCACCCTTAAATACTCATTCACTTCATTTTCAAACTGATTTTTTAGACTTTCCGACAGTTAAAGTTATTAGTTATTATTAATTGAAATTTAATTTTCTCAGTAATAATGAAAATGATAGGCGCAGGTGATAAAGTTCAAGTGTTCATGGTGATGTGTTTCTACGAACAGCTTAAAATTCCCATTAGAAATTTGAAATAATTCAGTGGATACTGTATTTTTAGCTGAATATTAACACTTGAGTACTATAAATTAAATTATCTGAATTATAGACGACTTCAAAAAGCCCCAGGAGACGTTTCAATGAGTCGACAACAATTAATTCTTTGTCTATCCGCAGCTAGTAAGAAATTATCACCGGTTAGTCGTAGATACTTCTCTTCATGATAGTATTGATTTGATTTGCATCGATTTATTGATTTCCCATGCTTTTCTAATCTCTCCATTATCTCTAGAACATCTGTCGAGGCATCCAGCTACGCATACGTGAATTGGAAGACGCAATGAAAGAGGGACGAATCTCGGAGAAATGTCTGAAAAGTCTTAACTATGTGGTGGATTGTGAGTCTTATTGATCGGTTATTGATTTTCCCCCATTCAATATCTCGAAGAAATATCTAAAGAGTCTTAATTACGTGGTGGATTGTTAGTCTAATCGATTTGTTATTCATTTTTTCCTGATTCAAGACACTCAGAATAACCTATGATTCAGAAATGTTTAGTAGAAAATAAATAGTTTAAAAAATAAAAAAAGATAAATAAATAAAGTTTGACAAAGAATTCCTTAGTCGAAAATAAATGGTTTAAATAATAAAAAATAAGAATAAATTTTAAAAGAAGTTAGATAAAAATTTTCTTAGCGATTTTTTGTTAGCTACAAAGTTACATTAGATGATACTCAAATCTATCTACTTTTATTTAATTTTTCCTTGTTTGAAGCTCTAGTGCCTATCAATACATCGATTTTAGCTATTGATCGAGAGAAGTATGACGATGCGCACACATTCTTCGATCGATTAAAAGCGGAATTTCCCGATGAGATGGGCCCATGGGCCCAGCAAGGCATACTTCTACTCATCAACGAACTCCGAAAGCCCTCATCACGTATCGGCTCGGCGGGCCCACATCTACGCTCTCAGTGACGTTCTTCCACACTGTTGCTTTTAGACTACGGTAGCACTAATTACTACAGGCCTTAAGTCGACGATTTGGATATTTTTGTACGATAATCTCGGGTAGGGTTCAACATTGATGTAGTTGTCGTGTACGGTAATTTACCTACGACATACTAATAAGTTCTTTTTGATCAAATATCTCTCGTATTTTTTTTTTCGGTATAAAAGTCACCGTAAGTGGACGGAGTGAGCTGAGGAAGTGGACGCAATGTTGGGGAATTTTTTCTATGTTTGATTTTGAGATGGTTATCTCAGTACCTTCTCCTTTTTTTTGACCATTTAGGGCAATGAAATTTTCCGAATTTCACTCTGGTGTCCAAGTGGAGGTGTTGATTACACCGTTATTAAGAAATCAACAATAAATTAACACACTCTCTTTTTTATTTTTATTTTTTAATTTTTTTGGAGGGAGGGGGCGTACTACAATGATCAATAATGGTGGTGCACATCATTATAAAAATGAGTTTTGATGAGTTGTTAAATATTTTATCTATTTTCTTTGATCTTTTTCTCGTTCTTTAATTTATTTTCGCCTGACGATGCAATGGGACAGTTAGCGCGCAAGACCATACTCGAGGTCCCACGTGGTAGATCCGTTAAAAACGTCATTGGTCCTCAATCTTTCAACTCCACTGAATGGGTTGTTCTTAGTACTTCTCTGCTTTTCTACTTTTACTCTATCATATTACCATACTGAACTAACTCAATCGCTCTATGTGATATTATGGGATCACCATGCCATCCTGATGTGATGTGACTTCCTCTGACTTTTATCTGTACTTGTCCTTTTCTATGGTGTGGATTCATGGACGTCAGGACTGTCGTGATTTTATTAACAACATTCTATTCGTCGTGTATTTACATATCGATTTTTTTATCTTACATAACTTTGTTAGCGCGCAGAAAACTAAGGGAAGCACTAACAGTTACCGTCGAAGATATTGCGTTGGATTACATGCTCCATGGAGACGGTCGCTGATAGGGTCCCACCCTAGCGATGAAAAAATATTTTCCTATGATTGCAACTGTGAAGTAATCCCAATCATACACAGTTACATGAAAAAAAGAATTAAAAACGATCAAACAAATAAAAGTATGGCTGTCATCGTGCTATCGATCATCGTCCTATTGATCGGTGGAGGCGGAACAGTGCCGACTTCTCCCATGGGCATGGCAAGCCTGGTCCAACAATACGTTCGACGTCGACTATAAACGTCCCTAATCGGAATTGATCATTTGTAGAATTAATTGTTGTTTGGTTTTTTCCAATTACAAACTAGCTGTAACATTTCTTGTACTGCACATCTTTCTCACGATTCTTAGTTACATCGATTTGTTGATTTCTGGAATTATCCATCTTCTATGTATATATAAGATATATCGTATTTTTAAGTTTCTCATTTGGGAATGTGGTGTGTCCATGTAATGTTTGTATTAAAAAAGTTTATATAATGCCATTATTGTAGGACAGAACTTTATTGATTGGTTTTTTAAGAATATATTGTGAACTGCATGAAACATCAGTCTATTGTTTTTTTTATTATAAATATTTGTCATCATGATAAAGAATCTGTTCGATTCGGTACAAATTTTGCATTTTATCAGCGTTTCACACGCATTGGCATATTTAGTTGTTTCAGATGAATCGTCATTTGTATTGTGAATTAAGATTTAATTATTAGATGTTTCTGACACGTGCGCTACGCAGAAATTTAAATCTACCACATTGGAATCGACGAGTTTGGGAGATTGGATACAGTGGCTCACCGTTACCGAAGAAAAAAGCGTGAGTTCGCTTAATGCAGTGATTTTTTATATTTGTCGTCTTCTGATAGGAAAAGGGTTCGCCTAAATACAGTCGCGTGATATTGCAGTTCGATTGGATACTGTAAAAATGAAGCTCTGACTGTAGCAGGATAGAATGCATTTAGTTGGACAGAGTTCTATCACTCTCTTTATAATTGGGGATTTCACCGATTCTAAGATCTTTCAAGCTGGTATTAATCCAGTAATCCTGAGATATCTCTTTCTTGAGTCTTTTCTCTCCTTTTGTTATCCTTTCACAGACATTAGCTAGCTGGATACTCGCCATTTAATCTCTTTTCCCCAAGTTTTTAAGGTTCTTAAGTTTTTTCCAAAGGTTTTTTTCTTCCTTAAGTTCCACGGTATAATTGCTCTTTGCTAAGAAATTTTCTTCTTTCCCCAAACCAGGTACCACGTGGACCGAACCGCTCCTCCAGACCTCAAACTTGGGTAATTGAACCTTTATTTTCGAACAGAAAATCAAAAATAAGATAAGAAATACAAAAGGTGATTTCAAAATGCTCTCTCTCAACTGAATTTATAGTGGAAGTGTGTTGATGAGGAATTTTGATAACAAATAGCGAAAGCACAACAAAAGCACAAATCCGACCAGAAAATATACAATGGAGAGAATTTTTTATATCTATTTTCTTCTCGTAGTGGGTAGCCGTTTATGGATAGCAAAACGTGATCAGCCTTCCCACTTCCGAGGTTCTTCACCCGTTCGCTTCGGGTTTCTGACAGACTCGTTAGTTCTGGCTTAAAGGCATCATCCGAAATTCGTGGGGTGATGCCTTTAAGCCAGACCTTTAAGTTGATCATCCTAGTCCTGCTAATCTCGTTCTCCTAAGGCGTTTTGGATTTGGGAGGAGGATCTCGCGTAGTGATTTCCCATCTTGACCTGACCCATCAATTCACCGCACGAAAGTACAAAGAAGGAAATTTCTGCTCTATGAAATTTTGCGAAATTATAGGGAGCGCTTTACTTTCTTATTCCTGTCTTTGGGACACCTATGAGTGTTTTCAAATAAATAATTGAATAAATATTATGTCAAGTAACATGTTCTGAGCGTTTTCACCTGATATCTTTAGTGAGCCACATCTAACGATGTAGACATCGGTTCATAGACGTGTTCATACTGTAGTCTGTGTTCAAGATGACATTATGCCTACAAAAACCGGAAAAGATCGTGGTCCAATCGCGGTGAGCCGGGCAAAATCATCGCGAACCCCGGATTAACGGCAAAAAAAAGGTTTTGCTGTTTGTTTGGTGGGGTTGGAAAGGAATCATCCTTGAGTGTGTGAGTGAGTGAGTGTTTGGGCCGATGAGTTCATCCCCAAACGGGCCAAACACTCAATTCAGACCTCTACTGTCAACAACTGACCAGATTGAAGCAGGCGATCCACCAGAAGCGGCTATAATTGGACAAGTGGAAAGATGTTGTGTTTCATGAAGATAACGCTTGGCCGCACACATCTTTAACAACTCGTGAAGCTCCAAGAGTTTGGATGGCCGGTTCTACCGCACCTTGTCGTCCACTCGTGTCGTCCAGATCTGGCACCGAGTGACTGTCAAATTTTCAAGCACTTCCAAAGTTTTCTTGATGCTAGAAGACTGGCTTATGAGAGCCTTTTGAAGATGAGGTGATCAGGTTCTACGCCACTAAGGACAATGAGTTCTTCAATTGCGTAATTATGAAATTGCCGTCAAAATGGGCAAAAATTATCGAACAAAACCATGCATATTCGATTTCTTACCAGTTAATCGTCGGTTAATCGGTTAGTCCTAAATATGCTAACTTCATCGTCGAAATAAAGGGAAAAACGCTCATAACTTTCTGCTTCACCTAATATTTAGGTATAGGGTGGGTTTGGCGCAGTTGATTAGAGGTCTGCTGTAGCCACACAGTCGATGGTTCAAAACCGCCCTAGTGCCAACCAAACCTTTCATCCCCGCGGTCGACGAATTGGTACCAGACTTGTCTGGGAGGATAAAAACCCTGACTTGATCATCAGCTGGCCCTCGCAAGTCATTGTATAAGCCAACACGCGTTCTAAAATAACCACAGCGGTTACAAATTACAGTAAAACGCGTTGGCGCATCCCAAGTGGATTGATTAACGCCAATGACTTTTTGGTATCGGGATATTACGCAAATGAAGGTGGAACTTCACTTCATCTTCTTTTCATAGCTTCCTAAGAATATATAGGATCCTTTAATTGTTTTGCTTAGTTTAGAAAATGTAGTTAATGTAAGTGAAAAGATGGAAAATCCTGCATCTCCAGGCTGAAGTCGTTCTTCCTGATTATTGATTGGTTTTCTCGGCTTTTCCTTGTAAACAGCGCCCTTCAGTTATGTACATAGCATTACTAGACTTCCTTTGGTGGGCGCTGCAGCTTTCACGTAACATAGTTTTTGTTTTTATTGCTTTTGATGAAAAATTCAACGTAACCACAGTAATTTAGCGATTTATACACGTTTTTTTTTTGTTGCCCGAACGTTTATTTTTTGATTTTTAGGACTGGGCGACCGGACTATCCTGTATCACGTTCAGATCTAGAAGTTTTGCGAGAGAGATTCGCCAGAGAATGGAACGTGATGAAACTGCTGAGCAGACCTTATGTTACTGCTGTAAGTTGTTGTGTTGTTGTGCTTATTTATATTGTTTCAATTCCCACGCATATGTTTACGACGTATTGTAGACGTTTCGGAACAAATTGTTTTCCAGGAAGTAGAGGCTGACTACTTTGCAGCTAAAAATGTAAGCAGTCTTGACGAGATTCGTGAGAAAGAGCGAGAAAAACTGGAAGCACAACGAATGCCTGGAAAGGTGAGTTTGTAAGAGATCAATGAAAAGAGTAAACATTACAGAGTCCCTCTCCGGCTATTCATCCTTTTTATATCGTACAAGATAGACCTTCAGCGATTTAAAACAGATTTTTCTTCTGCTTGAGCGGGCTAGAGGGACGATGTCTGTTGGAAAATGCCTATATTTGAAATTCCAAACCAAGTAGGATTTAAAACATAATTATAATTATAGGATAATTATTGATTGTTTCATCGTTGTTTGTCAATATGACGTAGAAAATGGTTATTCTTGCACATTTCTCCTTGAAACAACTCTTATGGCGGAGCCAAAGGGGATGGCGTTGATTTTCAGTTGTTTTTTAAAAGACAATTTCTCAATTTTACTCCCCAGATCCCGTAGTTGATGGACATTTTAGATTTATGTACTTAAAAACGGTTTGGAACGGCAAGCTTTTGAAATCTGTAACTGCTCCACAACATGTGAACACTTCAGTTTTATCCGCGTAAAACTAAAAAAAGGCCTAACAAATGGAACTATCCTGTGATTTATTAGTTATTATTATTTACTATTATTATTTGCTTTGTTATTATTATTTATTAAACGCTCTGTTTATTCAACGGCTGTAACAAATTTCACCTACTTCAACCATGTGTGTAATTCCTAGCTTTAACTATATGTAATCCTTTTTTGTTCGTCTGAAAAGAAGTTCCGCTTTTAACAGTTTGCTTGAGTGAATTTTAAAGAATTCGTTGAGGTGCGAGAAATAATCGTTGGAAAACACAGAAATTTGTCAGAGTTTTTTTTACGCACAATCTATGAAAAATAAATATATTGTTACTGTATATAAAATATATACTACATTGTTATATATAATGCATATTGTAACTGTTACTGTATATTTAATTGTAAAATTAATTTGGACTCAAAAAAAAATGTTTTGATCCATTCGCTCAGTAAAATCTCAATAAATTTTCTACAGGTGAAGCGGACAGAAGGTTCGAAAAATTCGGTGAGACGTCGTGCAAACGTTGGGAATTTGCTGCACACTCATAAAACAGTAGAAGATAGCCTGGCTGAGTTGATGAATAGGAATCGATGGGACTAGAAAGAGGTGTAGGTGAGCTAGGTCCCATACAGCTTATTGCTTCACTTGCAATGGCCTAAAAAACAAAGGAAGATTGTCTGGATTTGAGGCTTTTTTTTGAAATATTTGTTTTTACGAGCATATTCTGAGACTTTTGCAGTTTTTCCGTTTTTTTTTTTTGTTTTTTCCTCGAAAAATTCGCACCGTGATGTATACAATTACTTTGTCTTCGATTCCTTTGATTTTTCACTCGTTCATCAGGTTTTTACGTCAAAGTGCCCATAGTTTATGTACAGTTTAGTGTAGAATGTGATCTTTGATTTTTGTTTGTTTGTTTTTTTTTGCATCACATCATATTTACGTTCGTTTTTATGCATTGTTATCAATAAACTTCGGTGTTTTAATTGTTTTACATCTGTGAGAAAAAAAAAACAATCTTCATTATATGTACATGTTTATTAGAATCTAACTAACTAATCAATAATTCGCCATCTACTTCTTCTTTCCGTACGATCGTGTAGTGGTGAGGCTCAGATACGGAGATATGGTAGATGTGGTACCGTACTGTTGTTGATTACCGTAGGTGGTGATGTATTTTTGATTGCTACTAATACTGGGATCGTAGTATTGCATTGAATTAGAGTTTGAAGTTTGATAACAGCATGATGTTGAGGTTGGACCGCAGCACCAACTTTGATAATTGCTGCTGTCATACTGTCGATTACCGTAGTATTGTTGTTGCTGCTGTTGCTGGTTCCCGTATTGTTGATCGTTGTAAAGTTGATTCGAACCATAATAACCGTACGATAGGGGCACGCGATTTAACGGATCGTTAGGATTCGCGTACTGTTGTTGTTGCATGTTACCGTAACCGTACTGTTGAGTTTGTTCTCGTTGAACTTGTCCTGCATAGCCAAGATTTGTGTTCAGCACCGCGTTGTAGTTACGTGTAGGTGAATTTGAGTTCAAACTTGGATTGTAGTATTGTTGTGATGATGACGGCGTACTGTAGTAGGTGGAGCTGGGGTTGTACTGTTGATTTGCGTAGCCATACGATGATGTGTATCCTGAAATTCTTGATTATTGATCGAAAAATCAGAGGTGATTTCAATTTTTTCTTGTGTAGACACCGCCCTTTTTTCCAAACGAGGTTAGCAAACAAATGTTGAAGGAGAAATCTAGGCGTTCAAAGTATGCGTATCGATCGATAACCCTGTAAGAACCATTTGATCACCCCAGGTAATCATCTGTATTAGTGGTTTTAACACACTGGGAACAGCAAATCACCAGAAAAAGTCTAACGCAGCGATTCCCGGTGATTTTTCGGGAGAATCATCCTGGTTACCGTTACGGACACTCATACAGCGGATCACATGTGATTCTACACGTGATCTGTGGTCCGTAGCAATCTCGATGACGTCACTTCCGAATGAGTCACAGAAAGTGAGGGATTTGGATCGGTACGAAACCAGCTTTTTGTACGGAACTGTCTACGGAGATTACCTCTTTGGGGATCAGGGCGGATGTCTTGTCTTGACACTTCACCTCAGACGTCGAGTTGAAAGGTTAAGAGAGGCCGAGAGGAGCGATAGGGGTGAGTGAGGTTGACGGCGGTTAGCGAGATCATTGACATCCATGGTGGATTTTAAGGACATTTTAGAAAATCCCGGGTTGGTTTTTAAGGAGTATTTTAGAGATCCCCAAGGTGGTATTTCAAAAATATTTTAGAAATTATTTTATTTAAAAAGAGTTAAACTGTCCGAAAAATTTCATAAATGCTACTACATCACACATTTTCACATTATATTAGATTTCATATCTATTGGATTGAATTGTCTAATTTTGTTTAACTGGTAACTGGTAATCAATTGATTTTGTCTAATATTTATATTTATTATTGTTATTTATTTATATTTAATATTTTATTGTTTTTTCGGACCCTAACAATGTTCAACGAAACGGCAGAGACGCAGAGGCAGCACACAATGCAAGCTTTTTTGAAATAAACTAACTTCGTTCTGTCATCAACACGCGTGAGCTAGAGCGCAGACATAGAAACACACGACATGTTTTGTTAAAAATGGAACATTTCATATGAAATGTGTTATAGTATATTTTAGTTGGGTTTAAAACATTGATTAGAACACACACACTATTGATTGGGGTCAGAGACGTAGAGGATTTTCTTTCCTTTCACGTACATGATACGTTTTCCTCGTTGTAACTGAGGTAAATTTACGTTCTTGTAAGTTATTGCTTTACACCTTCTTTTAAGTTACCGCTCTTTGCCTGATTCAATAAACAAATCTCTAAACTAAATCTCATCTCTACCGTCTCGCGTAAAATACTACTTCCTAAAATATGCGACGAATTTATGCGAGTGTACTTCATATAAAAGGGTCCCCTTCTTCGGTGTTCATGGATTTGAGCAAATCAGAGACGCAGAGGAAAATCTCCTGTTTTGTTAGTTGTAAAAAAAAAGTGAAACGGCGGTACCGATGGGGTTTTTGTTTATTTTATTGGGCAGAGAACAGTTTTCGTACTCTGCGTCTCTGTCTCCGTCTGTGTCATAGTTGTTGTTTTTGTTGTTTTTGTTGTTTTTTTAGTTGGGTTTAAACATTGATTAGCACACACACACTATCGATTAGGGTCAGAGACGAAGAGTATTTTCTGTATAAATGAAAAAATAGGCTGCTTTTTTCTTCTTTTTTCTTTTTGTTGCATTCATTCGAATTTCCTGTGGATGTTGAAGATAGTTTTATTTTCTTTTTTTTTTGTTCAAAAGAAAATTACTACTACTACTGTATGAAAGTGAAACGTGATAGGTAGAAGCCATCATTAGTTCCGTAAGTTTTTTTTTTTAAATTATTCTTTATTTCGTTTCATTCTATCTGTCTAAGAGACTGTGTTGTCTGTGTACATTTTTATTTTTCTTTTTTTTCCTCAAATTTGCGCTTCTTTGCGTTCGTACAGTTTTAACCAATAACGCAAGTGTAAGCTCCGCCCACCATATTGCATCATTTATGGAATGTTCTCATTTCATTCGAGATGTAACATTCTTTACTCTATCTACTGGATTAGTAGGAATTTTTTATAAAGACGAACTTTACGTACAGACATTGCAAACATGAGTGACCATGAATCAATCAATGGATCGATAATCGATTTTTCGGCGTTGTACTCTGTGCACGGCTTATTGTGCACTATGTACAACGTCTAATTTCGTCGTTTCAAAAGTGTGAGCAGGGGAATGGAACGCCGTCTACGGTATGTGGAAGCACAGCACGCAGATAATTGCATTCTGTTTCTGGGCGTGGCTTGCGGTTGACTTCGATACGATTGCACGGGTCCGCTTCTCATAGAAGTTGCGTACTGCTGACGACCGTATTGCATAGGCTCAACGTAATTCTGCAGGTAATCATATTGTGCGTCTCCACCTGCGGAACTACCGACATATGGCATAGTTCCACCTCCAACGCTGCTTCCATACATGGAACTTCCCTGACTAACGTAAGGATTACCGCCGCCGCTGCTGGTGCTACTAGGATTGGGCGGAGCATATCCACTTCTCGTTGGTTGCATTTGTCCACCACGTTGTTGCGCAGACGTTTGGGGCGGAGCATATCCGCTTCCGGTTGGTTGCATTTGTCCACCAAGTTGTTGCGCAGACGTTTGGGGCGGAGCGTATCCGCTTCCGGTTGGTTGCCCCTGTCCACCAAGTTGGGCTGGTGTTTGCGGCGGCGCCGGTGGCACATAGCCGAGCTGATCGAAGAACGGTTTATTCAGCGCCTGTGTTTCGGTGATTCGTGCTGGATTCGTGTATCGATCGCCCTGATAGTCAGGTAAATATCCGGGCTCGCTGTTAGAAGATTGCGAGCCTGAAGGCGGTGCGGTTAGAGAAGCTGCGGGAAAATCAATAACTAAACCAAATACCTCGAACCAATCGATATTTCGAGAATTGTTCGGGAAAACCACCTATATTTCACAATTTTTTTTGTCAAAATTATCATTTCTTCCTTCGTTTTTTGAAACTAACCGCAATTTTGAAATTTTTCTTTAGAGTTGTTGTTTGTCTCATTCCCAAACTTTTTTTTTCGATATAAATTCGATTGGTTCTCGTTATTTGGAACAATCTATGAGCACAAAACAATCTAAGGAAAATAGGAAAATCGGGTTACGGTATAGTGTCATCGATATATTAGGAAAAGACACAAAGGTTTAGATCGTTTTTCTTGAAAACCCTTCTACGTTCTAAACGTTAGTGTTTTTTTTTAAAGAAAAACCCCTCTACAATTGGTCCCCGTGTCCCAAAAGTCGCGCATGGACATTTATTTCTAAATTCGAGAGCTTTAACTTCATGTAAGGACTAGTTCAGTATTTGTATAGTATATAGTATGGAGCCATGCGTGACTTTTGGGACAACTTTTTTTAAACATTTTTTTTGGTTTTTTTTTCTAAAGAACGGAATAAAACTCGTACCAGTTTGTGTGTTGGAGTATTGAGCGATTGTGAGCGGCACGAGGATGCAAATGGTTCTGAAAATTAATTATATATAGGTACAAACCATTTATTCTTTACCTCTGTCTCAGTCTGTATTTAAATTTTGTTATGTAATTCTTCTAATAAATTGTAGATCCATAAAACTGACCACATATTCGTTAGAGAAGACTAAATTACTGTTAAAATATAAAACGAAAACTTACAATCGCAGCATTTTTCTCGGCAGCGGTCGAGAAACTGAGGAAACAGGGAGGAGGAACTGTCTGTCACACGGCATGCCTCCTATTTATATCCGTCGCCGATAAACAAACATTCCAGGTCAAACTCTTAAGAGTGGGCGGACCTCCAGCGCTTTCATTCAGAATGTAACATACAGCTTAAGTAAGTGTATTAATACTTAACTATTACTTACGGTGTTCAGATACGGTAATAGTGTACGAGATGGCAAATATTTGCTGTTAAATATCTGGCCGTAAGCCCCGAAAAGGACAAAAAAACATTTTAAGTGTTACTCTTATTTTATGTACTTATTAGGTCTATCGCGGATTGTCGCATGATTACGGTAGTGTCGTTCTGGAATTCTGAAATGTTGTCCTTAGTTGAATCCGCCATGCAACCGCCGTCACTGCAGATCAGTTTTCTATTTACCGAGGTGTCGCTGTGCGTGTAATCAACTTCAACGCAAACCGTAGATTAAATATACATCGTTGCCTGACACACGGATATGAAATTTATCGCAGGTTATCGGATTCATTACAGGGGTCTCAGACAGAAGTTTCAGTTGAGCGAAGCGTTCCTGAGTTGGCCGCATTTTAGAAAAGTATCATTTGAAATTCCCGCCATTGTCAGAAGCACGAGTTTAATGCTTTTTTTGTACGTTATATTGCTGTTTAATTTATGTTATTTGTTCTTTCTATACTTTGTTCTTGCACACATAAACATACACGTAAAAAATAAACAAATAAATAAATAAATATCTGTTGTTATCATGTTCACTTTATTTCTCGTATATTTGCTCCCATATTTTCTCTAACTTCTCTCTAACTTTCCCTTCTCCTTTAATTTTTTTCTATTTCAGCCCATCAATTTTTTGGTGTAGAACATTTTTTTGTATAATTCGATTAAAGTCCATGTTATTAGTTAATTTAATTGAAATTGAAGTAAATAAACAAGTAAACAAATATACATGTGGTCCAATTTCAACTCTTTCGGTTTTTCCTCTAAGAATCCATGTAAATACTTCAGTTCAAAGTAAGTTAGATTTAAAGTCTATAATTATAATTTTAATGGACATTTCTAACAACAGCCGTTGGGATACTGTAGATATACATTGGCTGACTGTAGTTAATGTGTTACGCAAATGCACAAAAATCATCAAAAAAAGACATTTTACTTAAATTTATTGGTCTTGTCGGCCTTTTGTAGATGTATTATATTCATATATTTTAATTCTACTTTAATATATTATACCAAATTTAGTTAATGTCAAGTTTAGAGTTTTGTCATCGCTATAGAAAACTGTAATGGGTCCTGTGAAGATCGTCGATCGATCTGGCCGTTCAGAAGTTAAACAGACCGTTTTAGAAACACGGCTAAAGATCATACGGTATAGATCGAGTATAGTATTTGTACAATGTCAAGTGCTGACGATTAAACAGAACAGGGCGTGGTGATCATTGGTCACCTCCAATCCTACACATGACATCACTACCTCCGTTAACCTCAAATGATCGCGTGGGTGTGGGCTGGGCGCTACAAAATCACCTCGAATTAAAAGCATCACTCCACGAATCCGTGGTGTTGCGGATTTCAGGTGGAGTATTCGTATACGGGATCGTAGATTATGGAGAGGTGGGTGATTCTGTCCATTTTTTCCTAATTTCCGTAAAAAAAACAGCCCGGAAGGTACGGCTTCGAGCGTTCCGGCGTGCTATTTTCTACAACGAGTTCGATTGGAGCGCGCCAGCCTTGTGCACGCGTATCTTCCGGGCCGTTTTTTACGGCAATTAGGAAGAAATGGACGGAATTACCCCTCTCTCCATAGTCTCCCATCCCGTATACGAATACTCCACCTGAAATCCGTACCACCTCGAGTCGTGGGGTGATGCCTTTAACCTCATTTATTCGTGAAAATGTGCGGATTCACGCTAAATATTTTATTTTCATTTCTATGCGCAGGTGGGGATCGAGGTACGAGTTACCTTCTGGCGCAGAAAATCGATCAACACTCCCGCCGAACTTCTTTTTCCGCACACTTTTCGGGCTTCGAAGTTGTCATGTTTGAATCGGATCGAGAGAAAAAAGTAACTCGTCCACTTCTCGGTGATTCACACAACACCTACCTTCCCCCGTTCTTCTCAAGGAGCACAGCTGTTGCACAACGATCTTATGTGTTTGTTGTTAAAACTACTGTAATGTTTGTACAGTTACGGCCGTGGAATGTAATGACGCCGTTGACGCCGGCGATGAAAAATCGCTCACATCCTGAGCTTTTTCGAGGATCTAGGCGAGAATATAGTGCTTCTCGTTACTCGGATTCATGGTCCCAATGAAGTTTTACCCAGCACAGTGGCATTTCTTTTTTAAATTTGAAAACAATAAATTGGTCAACGTTGTACATATACCGAAGAAAAAAGAAAATGAATGAAAAAAAGAAATGAAATATGGAAAAGAAACAATTTTTGATATTAAAAATAAAAATAACAATAACAATAGTTTGGTTTTAATAAAAGCTTTAGTAAATATAGTTTTCTTTTTAATTTAAAAAAATGGAGAAATAGTTTTTATGATTATTCTACTATTATCATATTATTATCATTTTATGCAATTATTACTTTTTTTTTTATTTTCCGATGTTTTACAAAATTTTGATTCTTTTTTGTTCTACCGTCGACCATGTTCTCCGCACCATTTGCGCGCGAAATTCAAATTCAAATACTGTATTTCAGTCATCGTTATTGTTCAGTGTTAATTTTGTCGAGAAGAAATATTATTACAAAGAAAATAAATTATTATATTACAAAACTATTCAAATACACAATCCTATTGTGAATATTTCACAAAATATTATAATATTAGAAATAATAGAATTATTAATAATATAAGAAATATATGGAATATTTTAAGTTGTGTTAACGTTTGAAAAAATCTTCCATCCACCTCGATTTTTTCGTATTAAAAGGTTATAGTAATCTATTACTAATTTTGTTTGTGTGTTTTCTACTGAACATTATTTATTATTTATTTATTTATCACTATATTATTTATTTTAGCACCATAGTGATCCAATTTTAGCAGTAGCAGGTGATTTATTTGACATTATGGTTGTTTCGTTTCTTTTTTTTTTCTTCGAATCTTTGCAAATCTGCTTCTGTGTGTACGAAAATGTCAAAAACCTTGCGCTCGATTGTTTGTGGCAACTTTTTCGATGATTTCGTTTGAATCTGGAAATATTTACATTCCACGACGACGGATCACGCGGCTACAGTAGCAGTAAAAAGTACGTCAAGTGAAAAAAAGAGGAGGAACAGTAGTGTGTTCTAACGGTCTAATCCGAAGTTTGCAAGAGACGAAGCGAAAAAAAAAATCATTTTTTCCTCTTCACCGCCTTACGCCACTATCGCCAGGCAACATTCCTGGTATTGTTGTAGAGCAGATTATGTGTGTGTGTGTTTGAGTTTTCTGAAGTATTTACCTCACTCATTTGAATTCCACCAGAAACATCGTGTTGATCCAGAACTTTCAATGTAAATAACGTGTTTGTTAAGCTGTTTGACAACGGTGAGCTGAGAGCTGAAGCGCTGCTTTCGTAAAACAAAGCAGTAACGAAAGAAAAGCCGACCGCGACTAAGAGATGACTTCTTTTTTTTTTGTAAGATTTCTGAAGTGTGTAACACTTTGTAAGAACACTAAACAAAAAATAGCCATGGTAAATAAAATAAATAAAAAGTAAATAATCAAATAATAATAAATTGATCACCTTGATCACCTTGACTCCCTTTGATCTTCGAACTGGCCAAGCGGGCGCCAGTAATCTTTCCATTTAATAATAAATTTAATATTTTTAATAATAAGTTAATTAAAAATAATTAAAATAAATAGATTGTAATAGTAAATAATCAAATATTAATTAATTAATTAATTAAATGGAAAAATTACTGGCGTAAGTATAATAATACAGTATAATAGTAAATAATTAAGTAATAATAAATTAATCAATTAAATGGAAGAATTACTGGCGCCCGCTCGACCAGTTCGAAGATCAACTGGAGTCAAGGTGATCAATAAATAATAATGATATATGAATAAGAATAGTTAATGAGAAATAGTAGGAAAAAAATAGGAAATAATGCAAATCAAGTAATGGTAATAAATAACAACAAAGAAATAATAACAATAGTATTAATAAATAAAAGTAATAATAAATAATAATAGCAAATATTAATAAATTGTGGTCAGAAAGCCCGTATCCAATAATTTTTTTTTCCAGCTAGATAAATAAGTAAATATAAAATATTTATAAACAAATATCAATCGAATGATCGCGCTTTTTATGCTCTAATTTCATATTTTCTTATTTTCTTCTAAGCTACATTAGGTGACAAACTCCTACTACTGTGTTAGCATTGGAAATTTCCCATAACGTACGGGTATGGGTCCTGCAACGAAGTCCCGTGACACCGAATTTCGGTGCCAACTGATACTGAATAACATGAAATGAAAAATGAAATCATTAATGGCTTCGTTCTCATCGTATCGTACATATTTTTCCTCTCAAAGACAAATATCATGGATATAGGCTCAGGAATCCCAGACCGGCAGATGATACCTCTTCTGGAAACACCTCTCCATGGTTAGCGCTGCACTTTTGCCGTAACAAACCCCAGAAACGAGTCCACTCGACTATTTTCACGGTTTCCCGTCGACTTCAGTTAAGTACGAGCAAATATCGGCTGCAAATCGCTCAAACATAATGACGCACACAGCGAATGAGCTATCAAACCATCCACCGAATGTGTCAATTTCGTGCAAAGTGGACGAGTTTGCACGTGCTCGTGAACATGACACGTGATACATCGCGCATCCCATTACAGCGTTGTGAACTAGTCCTTTATGTTAATCTGACGTGAATATCTGCGCTGGGAATTCTGGATTGATGAGAATCCTGGGTCCTGATAATGTGAGAAATCTCCAGGATCATCAGGAATACGTTATTTTCAAGACAAACCTTTTTTAGGATAATTTTTTAACTTAGTATAAATTACTAAATTTACCTTGTAGGACTTCATGGTTTCGTAGCTTCTGCAGTATATTATTTATTTTTGATTATTTAATTATTTGTTTTTTTAATACTTGTAGTATTTTATTTATTTTTTTATGCGTTATAAATATTGTATTTGTTTATTTATTTCATATATTTTATATATTTCTATTTCACTTTACAAATACTTTCAGTACTTCACTTTCTGATACGATGCGGTTACAGAATGGGAAAAACGTCTAAGGAAGAGCGTATTTGAGAACAACCGAATTCTACAGTAATTTTCAAAATTATTCACCCTGCTATTAATGTCCATATGAGCATTGGGATTAACTTTTATTTGGTTTCAGGTTATTTTTCGAACACGTATAACAAATTCAATATGAATCCTCATGAGGCAGAATTTGAAACAGACCATCGATCAATATCTATGTGCTTAAAGGCATCACACCACGAATCTGAGGTGGTACGGATTACAGGTGGAGTATTCTTATACGGCATAGTAGATTATGGAGAGGGGGGTGATTCCGTCCATTTCTTCCTAATTGCCGTAAAAAACAGCCCGGAAGATGCGGCGCCGCACAGAGCTGGCGCGCTCCAATCGAACTCCTTGTAGGAAATAGTGCGCCGGATCGCTCGAAGCCATATCTTCGGGGCCGTTTTCTACGGCAATTAGCAAGAAATGGGCAAAATCACTCTCCTCTCCATAATCTACTATCCCGTATACGAATACTCCACCGGAAATCCGTACCACTCCAGATTTTAATAGCATCTGTTACGACAATTTCAATACAGCTTTAGCGCCAACAGATTAGTACAAAAAAAGATCCAAGTATGAACTCATCCTAGTAACGACAGCTGTTCAATATTGAGGAAACGAGAAGAAAAAAACATACGAATACGAAAAAAAAACATACGAATAAAAATAATGCGAGTAAATAAAAGGGATTAATGGTTCTTCAATAGCAAAGGAAAAAATTTCGTAGGCACTCATCGAAATGGAATTATATGCAGAATTGTGGGAGAAAAAATACCCATGAACTATTTCTCCGGGAATTCCATTATGCACCATAGTTTATATGTTTTTCAGCTAACGACCCTAGCAGTGAACACTAAACTGAAAGCTCAATAAATTAAAAAATTTCAAGCGAGATTTTTAAACGAGGATTGTTAGGTGTAATGGCAGCCCTGAGGCTGTACTAAACTCCTTTATCAGAAATTTTACTAATTTGTTCTTTAGCTTTAGGAACGCGTTCTCTTTAGTTACCATAATTCTCCGAAACTTTTTTTTGTTTTTATTATTGCTATTTATTATTACTTATTTTTGTCAATCCTTATGCCCAAAAATCGAGATTTCATATTTTGGAAAAATTCGATCTTTAAAAAAGTGATATCAAGTCCAAAACCTCGATTGATTTCTGATGAAAATTCTAAGGGCAAAAATGATATAATATAAATATCCAGAAAAAGAGAGAATACCGGAAGATTTCGGTCAATTTCTCATTTCTCATCATTTCATTTCAAAGATCATTTCTCTCGTCTGGGATCGTTTTCACCGGTGCACTGCGCCAATTCTTCCCAGAGTTTCCGCGTTTCACGTAACTTATCGAGATCCGTAAATCCACCAACAAAACGTCCACATATGAAAACCTGAGGATTTCTCATGCATAGTAGCGGGATATGGAGGGAAATCCTACAAACAAAAAAAAAATCCGACCCACTTGTGGCATTGTTGTCTGCTTCGTCATATACACCAATCCATTTACACGAGGTTTATATTCTTTTGGATTCTCTTCCTTTAATCGATCTACATTACATTCCTTATATCTAAATTATCAAATAATTATCAAGTAAATAATCAAATATATATATATATATATATAAATAATAATAATAAACAAATAATATATAGTATCAAGTAGTATTTTTTAAAGAAATTTTAGTAAAATGTCCCTTAAGAAAAAAACAGTTCCTACTCTATTTTCTCTTTGTTCAACAATTCTTTCGCTCTCGTACAGAAACTGCAACCGTCCTTGGTGTAGATCATAACTGGTGTGGAAGTTACCTACAAACAACAATCAATAAGGTTTTTAGGGTCTTAAAATTTGATTGGATTCGCCTACCTCGTTATGTATGGTATCAACGTCGACTTTCGACTGTAAAGAACCCATTTTTCCTGAAAGAGGAAAAAACAGTAGGAAAATGGATGAGAAGAAAAGAAAAGAAACAAATACGTAATGAGAATGTAGCAGTACGAGAGAATTTATTCTGCAAAAAAAAAAGAAAAGAAAAGGCAATTCACGCCATTGAGAACAGTTTGAATAGGGTTTTATTTGTTTATTCTATTTTCTTTTATTTATTGATTTTTTCTTTAAAAAAAAAGTCTACAAGGAAGAAAGGTGGGAACTACTAGTGTACATTTGATGAGAGAGGAGAATTTATTCTGCAGAAAAAAAAAGAAGCGATTCACGCCACCGAGGACAATATCCATCAGGTTTTGTTTTTTGCTATGTTTGTTTATTTGTTTGTTTGTTTTTTTTTTTCGGAAATTAGTTTACAAGAAAGAAAAATTGCGATTTTGAAAGATTTTCTAATGCACGTCCAAATTCCCCTAAATAGTCGCTGAAAATTAATAATATCATGTTATAGTTTATATTTAATACTGAATTATTTTCTACGATTTTAGCACACTTTATTAATTTGAAAAATAGTCGCTTTACAGCAAGGAAAAAAGGAAGGAAAAGAAAAAGAAAAAAAGGAAAGGAAAAGAAGATATTACGTTTGGAATATTGCAAGGAAAAAGAGAGATAGCGGTAATTTTTGAGATTGGTTAATAGAAACACCTCCGTCGATCCCTTTGAGCTAATCTCTCCGAATTTTACACGCCAATTGGATGGAATACTGTAGATAGAATACTGTGCGAATGCATTGTCTCAAACTAAAACGGGACCGCTTTCTATTGAGGGTCGAGTTAAGTTTTATGGAAATCAACATAGCAGTCTTTTTCTCTCCAACCATTCCATACTACTTTTCGGGATTACTGCATTTGAATGGCGCGTAGCAGCTGCGAAAATCACACTGATGATTAATTATTTGGCCATTCCAAAGTCTTCCACAGGCGACAATCTGGAGGATCTCTCCGAGAGGACGCAGTTTAACTGATGGTGATGTTATAAATGAAAAATTCGGGTCCCAAATCTTCTACAACATCGCCTCTATCAATTATATGCATGCGATAGTAAAAATTTAACGAGAAAACAAGAAAAACGTTAATGAAGAATATTATTTCTCAAGTGCACGAGTTTCACGAATTCTGATAAACATCAAAAATTTTCAAGTTTTGAAAAATGAAACTGATTTCAAAGTGCGACGAATTGACTAAAGAAAAATTCAGTAATCTAATGATCTCTCCTTTTTTGAAAAAAAAAGCGTAAAGGATTCCAAGGAAGGTACAGAAAGTACAAGAATTATTACGGTTGTAGTGAAATGTGGAAAGATTTTCTGATTTATCAGGAAAACTAAAGAGACTGTTAAGTTGCTGCAGCACATTTGCGGCACACAAATGTTATGTTGAGAGGAATTAATGCCACCTGTTCCAACAAAAATTCCGAAACAAAAACCCTTTCCTCCTTGTCATCCCATCGTTTCATCGTTACCGCTATGAAATCAAGACTGCTTGTGGCTTCTAACGTTATTGTACAGCTAGAGCCCTCTGTTCAAACAGAGTTCCCTTAAAAACTCCCTTAGAACCAATTTAGCTACTCAGATAGCCCCAACTGGTACAAAATCCGAACATCCTTAGTGACTTTCACTCTTCAAAAATCCGTGCTAGAGGTAACGACGTTGCTCGGCAAACATTTCATTAAGCAGTATTTAGTTAGTTATTTATTGATTGGAAACACCTACAAGTGTGCAATAAAACAAAAAAAAAACAAAATGGAACAGAGCTCTCTAGAATTCCCCTTAAATTTTACACAACAAGACAGTAGTAGCGATTACTAGTACTCTCCATTATCTTTTTTTCTTTGCTCTAGAAATCTCCAAAAGAAAGTAGTTAAGTAGTTTAGCTTTGAGAAGATAGAAGGGGAAGAAGAAAATCAGCACAAAGGAAACTTCAGTACTGATGTAATCAATAATCAGTAGATCAATCAGTTCTGTAGCTAATCAGCAGCAAACCAGTTGACTTCTACCTGCATTTGTTCCGATAGAAAAAAGGATAAATAAAGCACCACAAAAAGGATAAAGGATAAACTACACAGCCCTGACCAATCCTGCTAGTACGAGATCTGCCTCAATCCAGAATCGTTTGAGATTCACGAACGCGAGCCTAGCCTATATAATGGCTTGCGGGGGCTACCCGAGTCTGCTACCAAATTATCGACCCTGAAGGGATGAAAGGCTTAGTTGGCCCTAGTGCGATTTCGAACCATTGGCGGTGCAGTCGCGCATGGGCCCCTTACCAACTGCGCTACACCCGCTCACAAGATGGATAGTTAGCCGAATTTAGGAGTAAATTTTTTAAACAGTGCTCAAATAAATGCTGATCACATTTACATAGATGAATAGCAAATAGGTATAACTATTCAAACACTTACAGGATGAGAGATCAAACAATTTTATTGATTGTATTGACTTTGTGAACAACAACGTATCAACAACAAGGATTATTGGTATGTAAATGCACTCGTTGATGATGAATACGCGAATGGTAGGTCGTCGTCTCGTCCTCTAAATAAAAAAAAATCTTTTGTTCGAAAACAAAAGAACAACAAAACTAAATATATCCACAAACTTCTAAAATAAGATGGTGTTCCGAAAAAAAACACCCATGAATCAATAGTTCAACAATAAATGTCCGTGATTGCGGAGAGAACACTTACCGTGACGATCTGCTGTAAAGATGTTGCTTATGAGTGTTACCATTGCTGAACTGTGGGACAAGATCTGCGATCACATCACATCTGCTGACAAGAGTTGCCAATTGTCGTGTCAACACCGAATCCATGTCAGTCAACAATTCGTTTACGCAGCTCACATTCACGTACGTTTCTAACGCCTAAAGGCCACAGAAAATTCAAAAAGAAAAACTATAGGGAAATCATAGCGAATGTTATTACCTTAACAACGTGACTGTTGGCGGCATTGAATGTTTGTGGTCCCGTCTCTTTTCCGCCCGTTTTAGTAATCGAAACAGCAATAAGAGGTATTTGCTTTGGATAATCTGGCGGTAACATTATGTGACCGTTTATTCTAAAAAAAAAATGAGAGTATAACCTATAAAAAAATTAAACATGAGAAATAACTGGAAGATTAACGATGTGGCGCTAATAGCTACGCTCATACTTACTTCAGATCAGCTCCTTTATTCTCCAGCACTGCCAAGAAATAAAAGGCTCCGCCTTCTTGCTGTGCCAGCGCTCGCATGCCCTGTGTGACAGATGCCTGAAAAACAAGTGATATTTGCGAAAACTCGTCCTCTTAGAAGATGGTTGAGTACTCAAGTTGACTGAAAATGTCCACTTGGTATAGGCTTTATAGTCGGGTTAAAACGGCATGAAATTACGCGGTTGCGTTGCCTGCGTAGCGCAGTTGCATAAATGGCGGCGCTAGAAGCAGCGCGGTGGGGATAGCGCTAACGATCGGAGTGGGACCATCGCGAAGTGCATCGATGATTGGTGCCAGCAATATTTATGCAACTGCTTCGAGCTTTATGTCATTTTAAACCGACAATACCCCCTCATTCATACGCTATTTATTTCCTTTAACAATCTTTTTCTTTAACAATTTTGGAAATATGACATTATTTTGTTTTCTTTTAAAAGCCGAAAATACTAAATAAAACCGAACAACAAAGAAAAATCCTCAAAATGAAGAAAAAATGAAAATGTAAAAAATTTTAGGTTGAACCAATAAACATCAATCACTAAAATTACCATAAAAGTCTCCTGATCAATCATCTTGAACGAGGTGACATGAGTCATCATTTTCAACGGCACATTGAAACTGCATAACGCATCCATTGGTGTAGATTCTGTAACTTTTTTCTGGATTTTTTTTTTCAGGATAAACTAAAGGATCGCCTACCCTGGCCTAAAAAACTGACCTAATGCAAGTAGTTGTCGTACGAGTTTCACTCTTGACGAGACCCGATCTCGAATTGCTTTTATCACATCATGTAGGACATCAGCTAATTGCACACCGCTGGTCTCCGCCTCTGTGGGTGGCGCGGCTCCGGGCATTAGTGACGCTGAACCGGTGATCGCTTGAACAAATCGGTACGGACGTCCGTATTTGTTGGCAAAAGCGTCCACTCCTATCCTGTAAAAGGAAGGATAAAGATCGTATAAACATATATAATTCGTCTGCTTCTCTCGTGTATGACCCACTTCAACTGTTGTAATTTCGCTGCTCCAATCGGATTCGAGCACTCCATGCCATCATCTCCGGGAAATAGGCCATCAAGTAAGTTTTCATGGGAGGAAACACCTCTAAATATTACAAAATCGAGCTTTAAAGACTAGAACAGCGCTAGCGCTTATGTAAAAAATAAGATAGAGAAATAAAAAAAATGTTAGTGTTTGAAAACACGGAAAAAAGCAAACACTAAAAAAATAAATTAAACTAACCCATATGTTGGCAATTTACCAGTGATTTTGTACTTCATACAAGTTACTCGTAATTCCGGTAAATAGTACAATTTTAACGCCACTTTTACATCATCTAAAAAAAGAAATGGGACTCTAAAAGTTCCTGGGATATTACTCCCAAAGAGAAAACTTACCTTGACAGCCGATATCAATTTTCAGATAGATGGGATGTGGTTGGGTTACAGTTTTCTTGTTCAGCTCAAGTCGATCCGATACAACACTATGACGTCCCTCATTGTCACTAACATCTGTAAGCAATTAATGAAAGAAAAATCCAAGCAACCGAAGAACTAACGCCACACACCATCATCATCACTCTTCTCCTTCTCTTCCGCTTCATCTCTTCGTTGGCGCCTGAGTCGTAGAGCTTCATTAGCATCTCCACGTATCACCACTTGCATGCTCGTATCTAAAAAGCGCTCAGTTTCCTTAATTACATACCGTAAGACGTTCCAAGTCCGATTACCTTCCATAATGTCCCTGTAGGCCTCAGCTTGCACATATAGCACGGAGAGATCGTGTGGAAGTAGAGAGAACAGCGAACGTTGTTCAGCAGACGACGCTGAGGCATTACCAACTCCTAGCGCTTCTTGGACTGGTTTAGCAGCCTGTGAGAACAGTGAAGTTAGTAGAAAGTGTTCTCGAACACATGATAAAAATGAAAAAAAAAACCCAACATCGAAAATTTCTTCTCGGATTGGCTTTAAAAAAAGTAAAATACCAAGACTTATTCCCATTATGTGATTTTAAAAAAAATCTATGGAATATTCTCACAGTTTCATTATGCAAATGTAAGTAAAAACAATTACACATGTGTCAGTGATAATGCAGTGATACAGCCTAATTTTTCCCAAATTCACCAGTAAACAAAAAGAAACACCGTGACTAAGCTTGCTCGGGGCCAGTTCTCGTGAGATGAGAAGCCCGCGAAGTTGCAGTAACAAATCTTCACCGAGTTAACAAAACAGTGTCGAGAAATATCTATCTCTAGAACTTACCGTCATCAGCTGAGAGATTTTCGAACGAAGACTTTTCAAGCGTTGTTCTTTCCCATTTATACTGCTAATAAGCACATTTCGACGGCCCTCTTGCTCAGTTAAGGTATCCAAGAGACTGAAATCCGTGAATTAGTTGAATCTTTTCATTGTTATGCATCCCAAAACAGCCGAATGAAATTTCGAGCCTTTCTAACAGAAGTCAGCAGCCCGATTATCGTGAACCTCTTTTCTTTTCATCCTATGACGATACGCTAAAATCAATACTTACGCTTTTCGTTGCGCAATCTCCCACGTCAACCTGGCCAAACGTTGTTCATGTTTGTTATTTTTCGTCACTTCCGGTCGAGATACATTTTCCGGGGCGCAAGCATAGAACTCGTCCAGAGGAATTAGGTCGATATCTTCATCACCAGCACTAAATAAATAGCATGAAATGAAGAAAAAAACACTGAACAACCTGAAGAGTATACAACTTGCGATTGTCGTGAATTTCGAATCTTTTTTCAAAACAAAGTCTATATTACTGATTACTATGCGCACTTACTAGTAATAAGTCAATTTATGCAAACGAAAAACCTCATCAAAATTCAAACAAGATACGTTGGAGCGGAATTTTTTAACATGTAAGAGATAACATGCATGTGGTCGGTCCAAAACGACGTGAAGAAGGCTGCAGTTGCGCAAGGGGCTGCCCAACAGATACTAACTGCTACGCTCCATTGTATCGCTTTGAGTGCAGCCGCTTACGCAACTGCATCGTGCATCATGTTGTCCTGATCCTACTATATGTCTGAGTTCAAAGGTTTAAAAACACTGGAGGAAAAAAAAAACTGACCTAAACTGTAGGCAGCGACTGATCTCCTTTTGCAAATGCTGTATTTCACTTGAAGAGTTCTGTAGGTGTAAATATTTTGCTTCGACCTGCAACGGGAAACCATAACTGAGATAAAAAGATCCTCCGAATTCCTTGAAACAAAAGTAATTGATAGGTGGAAGGGAAGTAATCTAAGCATTACTGGGTAGAGGTCATGGATGTTCTGCGTCTTGCGCTTCCATCAAAACAGCGATCATAATTTTAAGATGGGTATAGAGAAGAAATTGGCAAACCTGCTCTAATCGCGATGCTGTTTCCGTCCTTAGCTGCGCTGTGGCATAATGAGCTAGACGAGAACACCGTCGCATACGAGCTATATTCAGGAGCACCTCAGAAGAACACGACTGAAAATCCCTAGGCTAGAGACGATTTCAGCTGAAGGCTTTTTCCAAGGATGTTCAAAACTCGAAAACGAAGCGCAAAACATATAGAATACTCTCTTTCACTTCTTCCTAGACGTGAAGTTGTTATGTTTAGTGCTTACCTGTTTACTTCCATCAATAAGCTTTTGCAGTACTGCTCTTAGTGCTGATGATTCACGCAGAAAAGACTTCTCCAAATCTGCGTGGGTGGTTGAACGAGCTATTTCGTCCTCCATTTTGTAGAAATCCTTAACCAACGCGTTACTAGGACAAATAAAATTCACATCAACATATCATATCCTGCTTCATTTCATAAGAAAAGAACGGCCGCATAAAAGCTGTCCTCTAGCGGACCAAAGATCCACTTCTCACTGATTAAAAATTCATAGAAAAAAAATCTCGACGGGAAACACTTCGCATCACCATAAATCTTCGCATTTTTCCATTTGACATGTAGATTTTAAAAGAAAACCTACAGAGGGTTCAATAATCGCTGACAGAACTGGTTCCACTTTAGGCCTCCTTGTAGCGGAGGGTTTTTCCGGTGGAGTGCCTCCTAACCTTTTTAATGTTGGGCCGGACATCCTCGAACATCCACGACTGCAACAGAACCACCGAAAACAGTACCTGAATGGCTTCATCTAGCTAAAACAGTGCAGAAATGTGAAAGTGGTCATGAATTTGGGACAAATCACCAAGCTTTGACGCGACTTTATCTTAATTACATTTATTTGGACAAGCATCCTCTATGCTCATGGATTCGCCACTGCAGATGTGAAAGTACAACTTTTTCATGGCAAAAGTGTAATTGCGGGTGAATAACTGCAATTAGAACGCTGTAAAGGGAAAATTTGCAGATTTTTCTATGTGCATATCGTTCAGACTACAGTAACACTGAAACGTTAGGTGAATTGGATCAAATCAATCAATCAATACGACCAACATTTTTGCGAATCGAATAAAGTAGCCGGCTATTGAAATAACTGTAGTCCAAGACTCTAGAAGTTGAACACGCAGATCATACATAACTTTTATTGTGCATAAATCAATACATCGATCGAGGGACATAAAAAAATACGGTGAACAAATAACGTTAAGGCACTAAACAGTGAATACATTCAGTAAGTATAAGGCTATTATCGCACGTATTGATTTGTTGAGTAGTTCGTAACTGAGCAAAAATGTGTTAGGCAATACCTTAGGCAACGTGAGTATATATGCATAAACGAGAAAACCTTAATTACTTATCCTCGGAGATACTGTACTCTTCGAGCCTATTCCAACAGAAACGGTAGCTTTCCAAGGTACGTAACGTCAACGAAAAGAGAGAGAGGGAAAACAGAACACAGCTTGCCACTCGAAAAATTTACTCTCAAATTAGTGTCACCGAGGCGTTGGTCTGCAAATTTGCGTGGTAAAATTAGGTCCATAAAAAGGAAAATTCTCAGTTTTTTCAGCATAACAACCCGTTAATAAGCACAGCATAGATGCGACCATTGTGAATAGGCAAGTCTGCAAATGCAGACTTCTACTACTTGCATAGCTTTGTACGGACGAACAACATCGCGTTATTATTTGCTAGTGATTTTTGCGCAGATAAACCATGTGAAATTAAAACGCAACAAAGTTTGGTCTCTGTGTCAATTCTAAACCTCTATTCCACTAGAAATTTTAGGCCACTATACATATGCATACAAATGAGCGGCAAGCTTTCTACACAGAGGAAAATTCGGGAAGGAAAACGAAACGAAGAGACCAATTTTCGCCAGATAAAACGGAAAATCAGTTCAAAAACAGCTTCTCATAGATATCGTCGTTATTTTGTTGCAGACCAACGCAAAAAATGACACCTTCACACTTCAAAGCTTTAACAACCCTCGTAAAAGCAACTTTCAAAAAAAACATAAGAAGGTTGTAAGTCGATGAAAGAAATTCAACAAAAAAAAACGATATAAACAATGCGTACAAGGAATAAAAGCTACCTACGTTTAAAATAAAAGCATCACAGTTGAAAGCCAATATATACAACCACAGTGAGAAGACTATCATCTAAAATCACTTACCAATTCTTTCTATGTGAAAGAAATCTGAACTGAGCTAAGGCGAATGTTAAAAAGCATTAAAGAATGTTCTGAAAATCAATGAGTAAGTGGATGGTTATAAAAAAAAATTGAAAATATCATCGCATTCATAGTCCTTCAAACACTTCAACTCGTTGTTTTGGAGCACCACGTGAACTCTGAAAAATAAAAATAAATAGAGAGGTTTACTAATCTTACCTTTAAAAAAAACGTAAGCCATGATACTTTGGCCCTACGCATTTGTAAGAGTACTTAAATATCATATCGGATTAAAACTACAGACAAAAACCGAGTAAAAAAAACACTCCATGCTTCAAAATGATCCCAATTAAAAGTAGCTGAACATGGACTAAAATAATAAATAGTGCAAAAATAAATGAGAACAAATCATACCACACATATTGTTACAATAACACAACTTTTTCACGGCATTTCATCATATTTCGGACAGCGACAAGGTTCCATGATGAATAGAATCAACAACACCATAGAAGTCACTAGTTCTATGTTTTCTCACCAATGTCAGCACGTTTGCGATTCGTGAAATGAAATGAATTGCCCATCGGAGCGTCCGAATGGATTTTCGACGAATCGCAGGCGGGGGCGGGGCGTAAGGGTGGCGCGTTGCAATAGAGGACGTCGTAAGGAACCACATCCCGAAAGTTGTTGTTTATATTGATGCAGGGAGAGATGAGCGTAATCCCACCCGTTTTCGCAATCTACGCCCCCGTATAATCTTTGGCCTCTGGAAATCCATGCCACGTCAAATTCGTGGGGTGGTGCCTTTAAACAGAAGTGATGGAAAATACTGTACTCAAAAGGATCGCCCTGTCGTTTGAGTATATTTACACAATTATATTGAGACCACGGGGAGCAAAAGCATAAGGTTTGCATCAGAACTACATGGAACCTTGTTTATGTCTTGCAATCCAAACACTCACAGCATTGCTAAAACTTACCGTTTAGTACCAGGATTCGAGTTCATAGAACGATTCTAGCGAACTGGCGCTTTTTGACTTATGCTATAAGAATCCAATTTTTCAATTTTCTACATTCGAGTACCAGACCAACAGCAAGTCCTACATATTCGAAGCTGATTGTAATTTATATGAGACAAAAGCTATTCGAATTCCAGTTTTTACCATTCAAAAAAGTAAATGCAAAAAAAAATCTACAAAAAATTGTTCATGTTTATATGCACTATTCAGACAAAAAGAAAGTACAGCACTAGGTGAAGATAAGAGGTGCTTCGATAACAGGGAGAGCTTGTAGTGTATCGACATTCAAAAATTCATAACTGTTCTATTTCTTACGATAAAATATCCAGAAAAAAAAACTAGAATTTCTACACGAAATAAAATTGGAAACGGAATTTGAAAGGATACAAGCATCCAGCTTTAAAGAAGTAGGTAGAGGAAAATATTTAAATTATCAACTTACCATTCTAAGAGTAGTAAACTTATCAAAACCATTGTGCACATTGTGTGCATGGATCACGTCGTGCTCTGTTTGCCTGTCCTCCCTCTTCAATGCATCTATCTCATTTCGAAAATCGTTAAGTCGTTCCTTGAATAATCGTGCTTTCTCGGAAAAGTCGTGCCTAGAACAAAAATTAAGACATGAAGGAAATCTAGTGTAATATTTTGCTGTTTAAAAAATAATATTGGCCTCCCTGAAAGATGAAATATGACTTTCGTGATGATGAATGAATATGACAAGCGTGGTGATGAGACTCGAATTCCCCCACCCGGAAAGAATAAAGGAGAGAAAATTGGCAATTTCCCCGCATGTATCCTTTCCATGTTTTAGATAAACAAAGAAAGCACGGGAAATAGGAAAATTGGATTATAATTCTGCAGAAACTTGTGGGGCAAATGGACATATAATACCAGAGGTAGTGTTCTCGTCTTTGTAGAACTTGTATTTTGTTTTTTCAAGTTTATTTGCTATCATCGAATGCTCTTGTCCTCGTTCTCCTCTTCTCACTCTTTTTTTTTCTTTCACAATCATTTATTGTGAAAATCTCAGGGTGCGTTTAACTCTGATGACTCTTCAAAGATTGATTCAAATCGGAGGGAAACGTACCTCGACTTTTCCAGTTCGCTACGTAGATTGTGGAACTCTAACCGTTGATTCACAGACGGATCAGGAGGAGGCGGGGCATGCATCATCTGAAGGAGAATCTGATGTGGTGAAAGGGAATTTCAGGGTGCAAAAATCACTGTTAGACGTGTTTTCGTCTTTTTATCTTGCGAACTCATTGACGTACAAGATAATAACATAAATAGATATAATAAATAATAAGATAAATAGGCTAACCTGAGCCATATTCTGCGGCAATCCCCTGTACATCGGTGCTGCGGGAGGTGGAACACTTGGATGTTGCACTTGATGCATCTGTTGCCTTTCAGCGATCGTTGATCGATCACCGTCTTGTGATCCACCAGAGATCATGAGCTGATGATGCGAGAGTGTTCCTTGCAACGCCAGATTTGATATAGGCCACATCTGGAAGAAAGTAGTTATTTTACTGACATATTTAACAGAGAAAAAAAAATTGCGCACCGTAGGCTCGGTGATAAGAGCGTGACTCGCGTAATGAGGTTTGGAATTGACATCGGCAAGAGACATTGATATCCTTTGCGCATAGAGCTCCGCTTCCCGTGCTTTCCTCTCCATTCTCATAAGAGCTTCCTCTGACTAGAATAACCTCGTTTTTAAGCTGTGTGCAATGTAGAATGGAGCAAGAGCATTAATGAACGCTCAAAACTGCGAAATTTCTCAATTCTGCTGGGAAGGAAAGTCCCCTCAACCGCAACTCACCTTGACATGGTTCATCTGCAACCTATGACATTCCGCCTCCGCTTCACTGACCCTTTTTGTCAACAACAATGTCTCCTGCTCACTTGCTCGAGCTTTTTCCGCCAACAACTCGGCTGTCTCTTCTGTTTTTCGAGCCGCTTCCTATAAAGTTCTGGTTTTAATTCACTACAGGAGAACTGGACGCAAACAAAAACAGAAAACAAAAAACCAAACCGTCCGATACGAAGAACTGATTTATCTAGAGCTAGAAATAAGCATATGTCTTTTTGGTACTTCTGAAATGCTTCTTTGACAGAAGTTACCAGAATACATGCAGGACGCGGAGATAAAACTACAATTTCCTTAGAATTTGTCACAAAAACCCTCGCTTTACCCCTATACAAGTGACCTGCTACATTTTCGAGATTCATCAGTCCAACAACTAGCAGACCACTAGAGAGAAAATACTGAGCAAATATTAACAAAGTAACAAAATGTAGCCTTCTACAATTCAAAGATAAAGGACACTAAAATGCACTTAAAACAATTACAACAGATAGGCGGATTCGAGGTATTTCCAACGACCAGAAAAGTAATTTAACTTTAATTCAAAACCAACCAACAATATTTCTTATAATTCATAGTATCGGTAAGGAAATTAGAAGCTCAATACCACAAAGCAACCAACCTTAGCCTGTGCCAATTGCTCTGCGATTTTCTCGATTTCTGCTTTCAGCTGATTTCGCTCATTTTCTACTTGGATCCGCTCCTCACGTTCTCGTGCTAATCGAGCAGCTTCTTGCTATAAAACAAATCGGAAAAGATAAACACTCTATGGAAATTTCAACGGATTCACTAGCAATGATTACGCAAATGAGGTTGGAGTCCTGAATAAGAATGATCCGAGTTTTTTTTTTCAACTTCTACTGACTTGGGAACTAAAAAAAACAGGGAAAGTCGCTTATTTTGCTCCAATTACCAAAGTTTTTCTTGAACGAGCAATAGGAGCCTTGTTTACGTTCAATACGAAAAGTAAGGATGGACAACAGTTCAAACACATTACTGTAGTAAACTTTACCTACGATTCAAGTAAGAAAAACTCATAAAATGAAGTACCTGTCTCCGGGCTCGATCCTCTTTCGCAAGCGCTTTCATTTGCTGCACCTAAATCCCACTGATTAAGGCTTCCCACAAAATCTTCTCGACAATTTTCATAGTGGAAAAGCAGATGGATGGAGAGAGGAATAATTAAGGTGCACCTATGTAGAAAAAAACGAAAAGCCAACCTCTAATGTGTCTGGCTGCCGCCTCCTCAGATACAAGTTGTGCGTCCCTATACATAGGTCAAGAATCGATGGATTTATTGTCCTTTCTTGAGCACGAAATGATATAGTCGACTTGTCCACCGTTTTCATGTGAAACTGAAGAAGAGGTAGGGCACTGGTACAGAATCAGAGTGAAAAACCATAAACCTACCTTTTTATTCTTAAAAGAGATGTTTTTAATTTCGCTCCAAGAAAAGAACGGCCTTGGAGTAATACGATTTGAACCTTTGTAAATTCCAAGACCTTGAGCTGAGATACCAAGATGCAGATCTGTTTCTTTTTTATTCTAAAACAACTCCATTGAAGAATTTTGGTTAAAAAAGGCAAATTTCCGGAAAATAACCTACAATTGAATAGAAAAAGTCTCAAGCATGATTAAACGTACGCAAATTGGATAGTAGAGGATTCCATACATCTCGAGATCTTGAGCGACACGAAGATACTCCATTTCAGCGTCTTCCCTTGAAAACAACTTATGGATCAATTGATATCATTTTCACTCTAAAAATTTTCTTTCAGAATATTCAGGGACATTTAACAGTTTTCTGATGTACTCTAACAAAAACGCATTTGCGTTGGTATGCACACCCAATTTTTTTCTGATGATTTGTATGGATGTGGTATAATAAATCCATCAAAAACACTTCCAAGCTAATAGGAGACTTCTTCGATACAGAAATTATTCGCGAAATGAAGATTATGCATGCTTCTTCGCTGATAGACAGTGAAATAACACTGCATTAAGAGTTCGTCTTCAAGAGAAAGATAAAGGAAAAAAGAAATGAGGAGATGGAAAACATTACATTGGTGAGAGAAATGCTTTCTTAAATAACAGAGAAACAAATCGCTCCCAAATTCTTGACCTTTACTCAAGTTCGAGTTCTCCCAAACATGAATATGAATATAATATGAATATATATATATATATTATAATAATTTGAATGAAACTAAAAAAACAATAGTTTTGTAATCTCAAAAGAATGGATTGTTTCTTTCCAGAACCTCAACATTTGAACGATAAAAAAGACCATATCGTTGATAAGAAGCATCTAATTCAGAAAACAATCGGGTCACCTCGTCTGTCCATGATTATTGATCCACCACCGCTTTATCCGCTCGCGCCACATATCAGCACTCATGTCGTACTGTTCAATGACGCTTTTCGGCAACAATTTATCCAAATCTAACGGTCCTATATCGTCTGTACAGTCACCATTCTAGAAAAGATTTGCTTAAAACAAGTCTAAAAACCCTGCTGCAATGAAGAAATTTAAAACGATTTGATATGCTTACAATAGCTTGTACGGCAAAGCTCGCAAGGAGTACGGATGCCTCCGGAGAACAGTAAAGATCCATGGATAAAATGGCTTGTTTTATTTGTAAAAAGAACAGATGCCTTGTGAGATCCTAAAAATACAGTTTAAGATAGCTTATCAAAAAAAAAGTGATAAAAGCCGTGCGATTTGAGTCTCATGAGGAAAAACATGGACTAAAATATGGAAAGCCTCGCCTGAATGAGTTCGTCTTCGACATCTTCTGGATAGAACTTTACTAAGAATAGAAACTGCATGCATCCGTCCTCTCCTCTAGGTACATCTTGTTTACGAATCTGCAAATTACAGCACACGTAAGCAGTTGGAAGTAGAAAAATGAAACAATGAACATTTTCGTCCTTGTTATATAATTTCCACAAAGAAGACAACCTTAGTGTGATGCAACAGTCGATGAAAAGAAAAATGTCAAAGTGAATGTCTGCAGAAGTTGTGAAGAGTAAAGAAAAAAAGGTATAAGTGTCCAAATTTGCAAAACAAAAGAATAGAGGACCTTCAAAGTAAGAAAAAAAGAATGTTTACCTCCCTGTCCATTTGTAGCCAGCAGGGCAACCCCTTCTTATTGGTGAATTGCAGACCAAAAAACCAGACCTCACGGAGGCCAATAATACGACAAACTGCATCGAACAGATGACGACCTGTCCAGCTTGTCTAGAAGTAATGAAGTTAGGAATAACAGCGTTACTTCAGAGCCCAAAAATGATCTAACTAAGAAAGTCAGGTTTTTTTGCTCATTTCCCAGGCATCGTCGAAGTAAATTGTGCCTAACAACTCTACTTCACCCAATTAACTGGGCATATTTCATATTTCAGCATAAATTAATCTTTAGAACATTTTTAGCACAGCAGTGAATGAAATCATGTACTATAATTTCCAATGAAGAAGTTCTATCATACAAATGTAACAAATGGCTCAATGGTGGCCAATAGCGTTAACAACAAAGGTATATAGTGTGTAAACCTATCACAAAATCATATGATCCCAATTTCGTTCAGTGATTTCATTCGCTAGTTAATTTCTACCTGAAGTGGGAAATAGGATTTCATCACAGCAACGCAGACGTTATAATTGAGCCGAATGCGGCACCAAATTCCGTTTCCGTGAATGTTTTTTGGTGTTTTCAATTTCTGACTCGTCATCTCATATCTCGAACTTAGTTCGTCAATTCCTGTTTCGAATTTAGTGGAAGAATGAACGAATATGTGTATGTGTATGTGTATATGGATAATATGTGTGTAAACGCTGAATTTTAAATACGATGTGCCTTCATTCCAATTACAGCTCGCTGAAGCGCGTTGCATTTAAGAGATTTTGACAGCATTTTGCTCATTATTGTTATATTTCTGAGTGAACGAAATAGAAGTGCAGCTGAGACTAATTCTACTAAGTGCTAGCACCAAAATAGTCGTTTTTGAGGTGGGATTCCTCTGAGATTATATTTCCTCAGTCCGTTTATTACTGTACTTTCTCAATAACTAAGAAAAACAAATAGATATCGTACTCTTACATGCAAGAGAACCTCCCAATATGTATTACAGGATTGGACTTACAGCATGAGCGAATGAAGTTATAAGGGTAACTCGATTAAAGAAGTACGAAAACTAATTATAATTAACAAGCGTTTTCAACGGAAACTTCAACTATTTCGTGTTCAGTAACTTCACGATTATTCAAACTATGTGGTATTTTTATCTCCTACCATCAAAGTCGTTACTAAGGCTACGTATTTGAGAAAAAAAGGGAACTACTATCAAGGTGTTCTTCTTTATCATGAAGTAAAATCTCAATCTACATAACACAGATGCAATTCACAAAGACATGTGATAGTGATTTCGCCCACAAACTAACCAAGAAATAACATTTATGGTACTTCTGTGCAAAGAACATTCTCCTACTCACACTGTCCCGCCAAAACGCATTACCAATCAATGTAACAAGCAAAAAAAAAACAAAATAAAATGAAATGTGAGTAGGAATTTGAACAAGAAACAAACTTCTATAACAATTCGATCCAGGTCAGCATCCATAGTAGTTACTTTCGCGTGGACAACCTTCCCCGAACCACGCGCGAGGAACGGGAAAAGCCCCATAATTTAACAATTACTCGATCGCTTACATAAATAAAAAGGACTCCTGAAAAGTGTAATTGAGCGAAGAAAATTCAGCAAATAATGATGTATATGTGCGTATAAAAAGATTTGAATCGTAAAACCCTTAGTCGTCTTAGGTTTTACTAGATAACAAATGAGCTAAGGACTATACAAACGAGTTGTTGTCAAGTGAAATACCAAAAATTATCCAGTACAACACGTATTGTATAGTCAACTGATAGCACATACAACGATAAGAAGATAAATGACATTTATTTGACAAAAAGTGTGAAAGAGAAAAGAAATGTAACTGCATTACACCCCGGAATTGTTCGTTTTATTTTCGCTTTCGAAAATAATCCAAAACAGTACAACTCAAAGCGTTTTCAGAACTCAGATGAAACTATACTAAAAAAAAAAGAACTAAGCTTTTCAACTCGTCCATCTGCTGCAAATGTGAAATGTGTTCAGTCTGAGAAAACTATGGAGCAGAATAAAAAGGGAGTTTAATGAAACCAAAAACCATTTCGAAACAGAAAAAAAACTCATAAATCAATGAAATTTCTCGGCACAAAGGTAATAGCGGTTCCACATTGAAATTTATCAAAACTAAAACAAAATATAATATTTTCTGGGACAGAATTCGGAACTACGGCTATGAATACTTGTATTATTTGAAACGTTTAACAAATCTAAACAGGGCTACTTCAAGAGATTAAGCTAATTTGAAAAGTAGCGGAAATTCTCCATCTATCTTTATAAAAGACCTTTCAAAGTCCAAAATCTACCTCATTTCAATTAAGAAAATAAGGAAAAGTTAATGAAAAGTGAACATCATCATTATAATCTTTGAAACCATAGAAATTTTGAGAAATATTCAGTAATCGAGCGCGGTGACCCTCAACAATCAGACCACTATATAGGCATAGAATCGAGGAGAATTATGATCGAAAGAATTCAAAACACGCAAAACACAACCTCAGCAGTAAAGTGGGGCGAAATTAGCAATCATTCGACAGCAGCAACTCGTCCACCCGAGGTCGATGTACGACGTGCGCTCGACCTTGTGAAAGCTGTTGGAGCAGCTGGCTACGTGTGGATGCCAACCAACATGGACATCAAGTCACCTAATTTGAAAAAAAGTGGAAAAAACTGATTGAATCTTCGAAAAAATACGTCTATAATACGGACGTTTATAGTACGACGAGGACGACGACGACTACTACAAACGACACTAACGTATAAAATAGCCGTTGTGATGGGAACGTTTCGATCGATTCGATTTCAGCACACACACACGCACACATACACGCACCCTCAGGAATGTTGTGTGATGTGGAGTGCGGAACGGAGACTGTTTTATCAAACAAAAAGGAATTCTTCAGCCGCTATGATTCATCTCAGAAATAGTTGCCTGAACTATAGCAAATATAGTCTCAAACAATCAACTCACCACATTATTATCATGTTTCAAACGATACGACAAAAGAAAAGAAAAAAAGAAACGGGAAATCAGATAAGCGAAGGGAGAAAAAAGGCTAGAAGACAGAAAATAAAACTAACAAATTCTATTCGTGGCTTCGTGACAACTCCTTCAAAAAATCCACAAACTTTGATTCCTTGCCATCTCAACGAGAAATGTTCGCGAAACGATAAAATCTTCGCTGTAAAGTGTAGCGATGCTAGAAATGCAAAGAGCAAATTAGTTTGAATTCTTGAATAAGCCGAGTCTAATCGCATCCATCATCCTTCCAACGCTGCAAAATCTTTCGAGAGGTTTACAGGTGGTTTTGACTCCAAACCTTTCTGATTATTGGGAAACGGTTGCTTTGTGAAAAAGGTGTCGTGTCCGATCAACACAAATTGATTTGTGGTGTACTATTGCGTAATCGTATTGTGCGCGTATTGCGTTCGGTTAGAGATGAACTTGTTTCCAATTGCACGCAGGTGATTATGTTACAAGTAGTTGCTGTCGATCTTCCCTCCAAACGCGGAATTAAACGGTAGTTACAACGCGCAAACTGCTACTGTACTGCTACTGCCTAAAAAAACAGAGCGGAGTGCAATACTATCGTAACCAAGACGTGGAACCTATGGAAGTTCTTTGGGAGGTGGCATCAAAACTTCGTGCTACAGTATGCTTTTAATTCAGTCATCTTAGTGGTAACATTAACAACATAGTGTCGTATACATTCTCAATGTTATTACTATCCTTAACATCTTGATCCTCGACCTCAACTCCTTTCTGTAGAAGGGTCAAAACAACATGAAGCACGGCACAATTGTGTAAACGCCGCCTCGAGCGCAACCGCTTACGCATCTACGCTATGTTTCATGTCGTTTTAACCTGACTATAAACAAAAATACACATACACAAAAATGCCCGATGGCAATTATTGGTTCATTTAATGAGGGAAAAATAAATCCACACTTACACATGACCCAATTTCGCATTAGCACGACACGTAGATTTCGATTAATGCAAACTTTTCCTCTTCCTCCGAACCAGTAGTCGTCATCGGGGATTTTTGCGTGGTTATGGTCGCGTTAAAAAAAAAACAGCTGAAGCTTGGTGCTGTTGCCTAGGCGTCTGCCCTCGAATCTCATTACTGTAGTTGGAGGTAGTGATGGTCCCACCTCGATCCCAAGCGCCAGCTCTACCGCGCCGCTTCGAATACGTCCGTTTAGGTCACCGTATGGGGTTGACGTGCTTTTGATCCATTTATACACAACATTTCTTCCTCAAAGTAAATTATTCTTAGCTCTGGATCCGAAAAAGAAGCTAATACCCAACTTTCCATCAACATTGTTTTTAAAAGGTACAGGTGTTAACTCATAACTCACTACCAAGATGGTGCACACCATCACTTCCAAACGTGTACATTTCTCAGAGCAAATTTCTATTCAAAGGCGTAGCTATAGCGAAGCGCTTGTCGTCGCAATTTAGTCCCCATAATCCATTCGAATTGATTGATTTCGTATCGATGTCAAACGCGTCCATCTGAGCTCCGCATTCAGCTATTCCTAGTGACGCCGTTCCATTCAATTCAATTTTTATTCCATTTCAAAGCTATCGATCCTTCCCCCATCGGCTAATTTCTATTTTCACTACTGTATTCACAGTTCATCTATAAAATAGTTTACAGTAGGACGCGGTAGAAAGCCGATCTTCGATCATCGCATATGGGATGTTTTGGTGGAATCGCGTCATGAACAAATACAAAAAACTAAAGGGAGACTATGATAGCACATCCTGTAGGTCGTTTCTATTCATGTTCTCACAACGAATACATTATATTTGTAAATTCTGTGCTTTGATAAACAGACTTGAATTGTCATAATATAGCAAAATGGTTCTTATATGAATAATGCAATTACAAAGATAAAATAGTGATCGAAATATCATCTATAATCTTGATGAGTGCTCTTGTAACTCTCCTTTCTTGTGTTGGTCGTTTCCACCGAGCTTGGTCCTCTTACTTTTTCTCCTCTTTCTCTCCCTAAAGGACACTCGATAGGAGTTGAGACCATGGGCAAACTTAGAATTTGTGTGAAATTTCCCGAAAGAACTTAGGATTTGTGCTTTGCTCGAGGAAGTGTTAGACTTTGAAAAGCTCGCCTGTGTCGTATTAGAGCGCAAAAGATTTCAAAAAAGTAAACATTTAAGACACCTAACAGGATTATCTTCCGTAAATGTTTTAGACACAATATAGTGAGTGATAAGATATTAATATTATTAGTATTAGTAGATATTAATAATACTAGCAAGGTATTAATGTTTTGACTCTACTAATCATTTATGTCTATTTATTTATGTCAATGTCATGTGCCGATGATTAGTAGAGCAGAAATGAAATGAAGCACGCGGTGCAGTTGCGTAAGTGGCTGCGCTGGAAGCGACGCGGTGGAGCGCAGCGGTTAGGATCGACACGGGACCATCGCGAACCGCAACGCGTTGCATGGTGCTAGTGGGAGTCCCCCGTCGATCCTAACCTCCTCCCGCTCCACGATGCGGCTTCGCAGCCGCCTGCGGAACGGCGCCGAGTCGTTTCATGTCGTTTTCACCCTACGATATTTCTCGATTCTGGACTGCTAGTCGCCTCGGATTGGCGAACTCGTAAATCTTCCCTTCACTTTCTTTTTTTCTCTCATGAATGAAATGACTTGACCAAAGTATGGAATTAATGGTTAAAAACTAATTAACAATCATTATTTAAAAAGATTCTCTACGGATTGAAGTGATAAGTGATTGAACGATCAATCCTTAAGCTCTTCACCACATACATGCACATTTTCATACATACACATACATATAGAAGACATGGATACAGGGATACATACACAAGGCTAAAAGTTGTGCCATATTTGGGTTGATCCTGGATGGACCCAAATTCACACCCCACCTTTGCGTGCTGCGGTATCACTTGTACATGGTACGCTATTGATCCATCCGCTGAACTAAATAAAGCTCGATTTCTTTGAAAGCGCTAATATTTGTGGTTTAATGTTCTGAGGAAAGAAAAATGTTGAAGAATTTGTTAAGGTGCTCGACATATTTGGTCAGATTCCGAAGAAGAAGAAGAAGAAGGAGACGAAGTGGAGCTGGAATTTATGCATGAACCAGTTTATAGTGATGAAGATATTGTCGACGACAGCCCTTTCGAAACTTTGTTGTAGGATTTTAAACTGTTCTCTTGTTTCTCGTTGGTTCTTACTTCTCATGGACCATAGAAATTCCATCTTTTGAGCAGCTATACTTGATTTTGATGTATTCTCACGATGAAATTGGAATGTTAGAGGAATCTATTCCTTCATGTTTGTTGCGCGAAAAATTTTTTAACTGTGTTAGTGATGTATAACAACTAATATTTAATTTTTAATAGTCTGTGTTAGTTAAATTCTAAAAGTCTGCAAGCGCACATGGACGCTTTAAAATTGCGCACCTGCGGAGAAACACTCAAACGCCACATTCTTTATTGTTATTCGGAATTTCTTCGTCTTTTTTACTTCGCAACTCATCTCATTTTTTCTCCTGAGATTTTCTTCTCACATGAATTCATTCCCAAGTCACATTCTAGGATGAAACCGAAACGATTGGAATGGATGTTGTCAGAATTGCGCGGTTTCGAGAATCCAGACATCAAACTCGAACAATACGAGACCTCTCCTGAGCTAGCTAGTAAGAGCAGTGGTTGCAGTTTTGTCCTGAAGAGATCTTCTAGAAATTGCTTTGTTTCGTTAAGTAGCTATTGTGGATTCTATTGATCGGCTGGTCGGACTTGACGGACGATTTGTTGCTGATCTCGGCTGCGGTTGTGGAATGTTGATGTCAACAGTTGCACTTGCGCACGAGCCAGCAGCCGTTGTAGGTAGGTGGGTACTTGAATTTTTATTAAACTTGATATTGAACGAGGCCAGTTACACATTCGCACACTTCACACGATTCTGAATTGAAGTGGACGTGGGGGCGCATCCTAAGCGCATTGATTAACGCCAGGAACTTTAGAAACTTTAAAAAATTGAACGAATAAATTCTGATCTGATCACAGCGATGCTGATCGCACGTTATGTAAAACAAACTGATTGTTTTCTATTCCATAACTTTCATATTTGGTCGTCTTCTGAGATTCTTTTCGCTTCGTTTCTTTCTTCAACTTTGAATCTTCAACTCTCCCAATTTAAGACTTATTCAAACTAACTAAGGTTATACTTCGCTCCTTTGATTATCTATTCGAATTCTATCATTCAAAAAGAAGTTTCCACTAAAAGTTACACTCAGGAATTGTCGATTTGAGTTCTTGTTTGTCTTCTTTGAAAAAAAAAATTCTCCAACTGTATGACAGCTGGAGAATTGGACTCATGAGGAACAGTTCCATAGTTAGGATAACATCCTTCAAAGCTTCCTGGTGGCTCGAGCCAACTCTTCTGCTCTTGAAAACTGTTGCTAGTATCTTTGAAATCTTAAAATCAGTAAAGCGCTCTTATTTTTGCATATATTTCATATTATTTTTCAGGTTTTGACCTGGACAATTGCGCACTTTCAATATGCAAAGAAAATCTGGAGGATTTAGAAATTGATGATAGGTAGGTTTCGGCTCATTCCACAAACTATGTAAAAAGTAGACAATCACTGTACATTGTAGGTGTGATCTAGTAAGAACCGATGCGCTCGAAATCCCCGATGGATTTCGTAGCGATTTCGATGTTGTTATAATGAATCCACCATTTGGAACTAAGAATAACGCAGGTTTCGTCTCCACTTCCTCTCATACTTTTCAAATGCATAATTTTATTGCTTGTTGCAGGTATGGATATACGTTTTGTCAGGGCTGGTCTCGAGATTTTACGTCCGGGCGGCAGCCTTTTTTCTCTGCATAAATCTTCTACAAGAGATCATATACTTAAAACAGCAAATAAATGGGATGATGCAGATGTAAATTTTGATGATATCTTTGTTCACAGTGAGTAAGTAACTCGTGAACCTTTGTTTTAGGCAAGATGCGTAGCCCAGCTGCGATGGAATCTCCCTGCCACCTACAAGTTCCACAAGAAAAAATCAGTAGATATTGATGTTGATTTGATACATTACAAGAAAATATAACATTTATTACACGTGTAGAGAATAAGGAATGCGCGAAGCAATTACACATTATGCACATCAAATCTCTTTAGTCCTCCTCACCGGCAGGTAGGTTATCTCTCAAAATTTGTTCAAATTTAATCTTGATCTCGGTATTTGTGGGATTTTCTATGACACTGGAATACACCTAAAAGTACTTCGTGTACGAATCGGTAAAATTATTGTAATATGGATTGTAACCAATACTTTGAAGTGAAGAGCCTCCAATCCACCTCGGATCGCTCCAGCTATTATTTGAGAATAGTTCAAAGTTGATAGGGAGGCAGGGACCTCAACAAGCTCTGTCAACGGATTATTTTCGATAATTAAGGAGAATTCGCGGTCACCACCGCCCCAGTTTGATACAGTTGCAGGCACACCTGAAAATAAAACCTCTTCTTCTATAAATAACGGAGAAAAAATAACTACAGTTAGTAAGGGTTTTGCACAAGTACGTAAAACCAATTTCGACGAAAAGAAACAGTTGAGGCAACTCAATCTACAAGGTTGCTTATGTATTACTAGGTCAGAAGGTAACTTTATGATGAAATTTGCTGTCATAATTAGTGCTGCATAAAATATTTACTTCTAGCAAATAAAAGTGCGTAATAAATCTTACCTAGATATGTAGGGATAGCATTCTTTGACAACACATCTGCTATTTGTCGACAATCAGTACATTTCGGCACATGAGCATTTTTAGCGAGAAAATCATCAGCCAACCTCGTGCCCATATTAAAACCGATCTTGACGAAAAAAAGGAATATAAATGAGGATTTCCATGGATATCTTCAATGCATGTGCTTACCTTATCTAATCGCATGTTGACTTGTTTCGGGTCCTCGTAGTCTCTCAACATTTCGGTGACGAGCGCCCCATATGTCAGCGAGAAGAGTTCTGCGCTCATCTTAACAGTTAAATATAAACCATAGTAAAGCATAATTCATTGATTTGAAATTTGGAATTTGAATTACGTATCGTACACGTTAGTTAGATCCATTAAAGCAGTAAAATAATATGTCCTACACAGACTCAGCTTTCACAGAATTTTCACTCATCAGTGGTCTTATGGTTACGTAGTGAAGTTCTTTTATAAGTCCTCTTATAAGTTGCGTGCTTACCTTTCTTGGTTCCAACAAACCAGTTTTAGATGTTTTAGACATCTGTAAGCAGAAAAATTTTCTATGAAATTCGTGCACACAAAAAAAAGTCCAAAAAACATCGAAGAAGTATAATATTGTGCATTTCACAAGCTAATATGCTGTACAGCGCAAAGAACAACCACAACTTTATTTTCACCTCTGGATGAAAGCACAGAAAAAAAAAAACAAAAGTAATATTCAGACGTTAAACGAGATCCGCTACACACAATACCACAAAACAAAAGTCCCATCCGGAGTTGCACTGAACAGTTTCGTAACTTGCAATATTAATCAGAGTCGGAAACATCCTGGAAATACAAAACATCACTCTAGAGGAACACAATTGACGCATGAATCGTACCCTTCGCTTCTTATCGTCTTCACTTCGCGAACTTGAGCGGGTTCGTGATCGCCTGCGTTTGCGAGATTTTCGAGATCGTTCTGTAATGTGTTAGATAATTCTTTGTTCTACAGAGAGATAGATCTACCTTTCTCGTCATCGCTATCCTTGTCGTCTTTTGAGTGTTTCTTTCGCTTTCTCTTTTCTTTTGGTTCACTTTCGCTGTCCGATTCCTTCTGAAAACAAAGAATGAGATACAAATTTGTCTCAAAAGAAAAAAAACAAGAACTAACATCGCTTCTTCGTCCCTTCTTCTTCTTATCCTTCTTCTTTTTCTTGGATAGTGAATGATGGTGAGTGCAAGCCTCACTTAAGGAACGTTTGTATTCCTCAAAGTACTTCATGCGCAGCTCTTCAGATTCAATCTACAAAAGGAAGCGAATTTATCGAATTCGTTTTTCTAGGAGTAATTAATGGCGGTGAATTATTAAGATGTAGATAAAACAGGTAATTAAATTAATTAACAGGTGAACTGAAAATCTATCAGCCCCACTACTCACCACAAGGAATGCTTTTTCTTTCTCGATTTTTCCGCGTACTGCTGACCATTCGGTGTTTGCGTCGACAACAGGCTGTTGCGCGCGGAGGAGATGGCGAAACTCGCTCTCCTGCCGTCGTTTCTTCCTCGCTTCCTCACGCTCAGCTTCTCTTTCTTTTGATTCTGCCTAAGAACGACATCCATACATTTAGAAGATGATAGGAATTAGCTGTACTGTAGCTGTATGAATGGGTTATCAATTGATTAACCTTCTCAACCAACGAATTGTAGCATAGCTTCATGTTCCCGTGGTCAACAAGAAGCCCTTTCTCAGCAGATGTCACCCATTTAGAAAATTCTTCAAAGGTTGTATCCACCTAAATGTATTGTTGTTAGATTGTCATTGCACCTGCACCTGAGCTCAGCCAACACACCTGAACAACTTTCTTTTGATCGTTCAGTATATCTTTGATCACACGTCTATCCTGTCCGTACTGTTCTTTCAACTCCTCTACATAAAACTTGAACAGATCAAGAGGTGTAGAGCCTATAACCGGAATCTCAGATCAGACAGTTGAGCAGGCAAATTAATTAATGAACAAGAGTACCGTCTTGTGTGAGCATCGCATCAAAACGTGGATCAGATGAAATTACGGGATAAAGTGAAGACCAAAGTGACATCGATGTCAGTTCGCCTAACAGAAAATTTCGTTAATGAGAATGGAGAGTCAGACACAATTACCACAATTAGACTGAAGCAGACATACCTTTCTTATGTAATTCTTGAAGAAACCTTTGGAAATCTTCACGAACCTTCCGCTCCTGTCTTTTTATCCTACGTTCCTGAAAAAGAAAACAAATCAAATATCCGAAATTTACACGTCCGGCGTTGTAATGTTGGATTAGGCAAAGGGATCAAAGACATTCATCAAAAGTGTAAGCATAAGACATTGCTTCGAACAAATTTAAACCCACACTGCCGCCACATTTTCGAGTTTTTGGAATCCCTACAGTAAGTTCATAGATAAATCGATTGTTTCATTCATTATGAAAGTCAATCTTATACCTACCTCCGCTTCCTTGATCTCAGCATGCTCTTTCTCAGCCTGGCGTATATGCTCCTCAAAAACTATGAGTGCGTCTTCCTTGTCCATGCCTATTAAAGTAATTGGAGTGAAATTGAATGGAAAACCTTCACAGAACTCACTCTGTAGTGTAGTGTCGTCTGCGAACTGTGGATTCTCTATCAACAACCGCTGAGCTTGCGCCCATGTAGTCTTGTATGTGATTTGGTCCATGCTTTCTAAGATTTCTGCCAAAGCCTTGATGTTACGCTTTCTAGTCTCTCTATTCAAATCTGCGTCCCTTTTTGTTACATAGGACTGAAAGAAAACAGAAAACTTGTAGCGTGAGAGGAAATACCTCGGAAAAAGCAGGGATACATAAATACGGCTAACTAAATAGACATAAATAGGTGCCTCGTGCCTTCTCAATTTGAATAACTCACCAAAGCCTCGCGGAATATGTCTTGTCGATCATCTTCATGCACTGCTTGCCAAACTGGCTCTTTGTTGAAAATTTCACGTGCCCTCATGTATTTCAAGCCAGGCTTCATTTTAGGATGGTCCTGTAGCCACTTTTCCAAATCCTCTTTCGCTTTTTTTATTGCCAGTCGTTTCTCATCCTACGAAATATAAAAAGTTATTCGAAAAGTGCGAAAATCAGAGCAAAATAGCATAGCAATTTACCCTTTCTTCTTTCTGTCGTTGCACTTTCCAAGCATTGAACAGCTGTTTTTTCTCAGACACCTTAAAAATGTGTAATACGTGATGCTAACAGTAAAACACTCATAAACACACCTACCTTTGTAAGGATACGGAAACGTGGATCACTTTGAATATGCTTCACTGCATGTTCCCAATTACAAGTAGACGTGATTTTTCCTGGAAAAACGACATTCTGTGGTATAAAACTGTTTTTAATACTGTACTTTCGCCTTCAAATAACTCTTTCTAACCATGTTCTTTACACTCGTGAAATATTAACGAGAATTAACGAGTTCTCTGGTGAAGTTTACTCAGGTCGAAGGTTACTGTTATAGGTTTGTGAAGGTTTCAATGACTGAGTTAATATACTGGAAAGTAAAGCCGAGCAAAATGAAGGGCGACAGCAGTGACTAGTAGATAGATCACAGTTTAAGCCCGCATGCAGGTACAAACAAATAGAATTTCCACTATGCTAAGTAAGAAAATAGTAATGATACTGTAACCGTTTTTCTGCAATAAGTGACATTCGATTCATTCTCAAACGTTATAAGGACAAGGAATATAAAAAGTTGCATTTACAAACATTCTCAACTGTTTCTAGCTATAAGATTAAATGATAGACGTACAATTTCAAAATTTAAGTATGGGCATAGTAGTACCCATATTGCTTACAATGTTCACTACAAACAACCAACCTTCATTGTATTTGTCCCTCAATAAATCACGGAATCTTTCAGCTTGGCGTTTTTTGAGGTCCTGTTCGTTGTCGTCTGCAGCTAGCACCTCCACCTACAGAATGTGGACAGCACTCGTGAATATGATACTCTCTTTTACATAAAAGTAGAAAAAGTTTCAAACAAATCAAAGCAGACCGCTTGCTCAGGAGTAGGAACACTAGTTTCTGCCGGTAAAGGCACGGTCATCGATGCAAGCGTAGCCTTCATGGCTTTTTCCATTTCACTTTCCTCTTTCGTCTCTTCAGTTTTTTCCTTCTTCACTTCTTCGGTGGTGGGCTTAGCAGCTAGAAGCAGATCAAACATTACTCACGCTGCATTTCAAAACATACTAGGAAACGTTAAACTAAAACAGATATAACGCACTCTCTGTAGTCGCAGCTGGTGTGTTCAGAGCTTCGGGCTTCGTCCAAGTGGTTTCTTTGGTGACCGTGTTGTAATAGTACGCTCGACCTTCAGGCGTTTTATACTCCTTCCATATAACGTTAGAAGATGAGGAAGAAGATGTTGTTGGTGTAGATCGCTAAAGTAAATAGTAAATGCTTCAAAAAAAGTCTGCTGTAAAAAAATCCAAAATACGTTCAACATACCTCCTGACGTTCTTGTGGAGTTTTCAATTCATCAGGTTTATTCCATGATGATTCTTTTGTGATTTTGTTATAATAGTAGACACGACCTTCACTGGTTTCGTGTTTCGTCCAAGGACATTCCTTTAAAGATTGAACATGGACTGGATTTCATCATTTTGCGCAGAAAAAAAGTACCTGTGATTGTGTGGTAGCAGTGTGTGTTTGGGGGCTTTCACTGTTAACCTCCTCTCCGGCCATTCCAGGTGGCACCAACATCGGTGTCGGTCGCCCGCTAACAGGAGCAGCAGTGGGAAGCGGTACGCTTACCAAAGGGCTAGCGGTTGAGACCATGACTGTAATAATCCAAACACTTTGAATTCATCACGGAAAGAATTTTGTCATGGTAAAGTACCTTCAAACAAACCTCTCTGTAATGCATTAGCATTAAGCAGAATTTGTTGACCAGCTACTAACCCTGGATTAACATTTAAAATTGGAAAACCAAAACCTGGTAGCATCCTGAAAGAAACGATGGCCTTTTTTTTTGTTATTTGCACAGTAATCCATCGCAGTGATAATTTTCAATACAAAACTGTTAATGTAGAAAATTGTCTAGGAAATCGAGCCAAATATTTCTGCATAACTTGCTCACACGATTATTCTTCAACAACAACACCAACGTTCCCGTTCTTTTCTCCGAACATTAATTTCCTTCAGGTTCCCCTAATTATCGAGCAAATGAACAGTTTTAACCACACGAAACTAGATAACTTAACGCTAAAGACGAATGAGGTAGTGTTGAGGGATGAAAGAGTTCGAATGAGCCAATTATGAAAACTACCTCCACCACAGCAGGTTCGAAATGACCTAATGACTTGTGATGCAATTGCAGAAACACGTGTACTCGTGGTCTAACCTTATCTGACTCAAATAGAACTGCGGAGTTTAGCAAAGGTCCCACCGCCAAAAAGTTAAAATAGATTGTCGATGTTAACGACTTCGATTAACAAGAGAACTAAAGTCAAATATACAACAGATTTATCCAAGATGTAAAATTTAGTTAACGATGAAAGTGCTCATGGGATTGAAAAGATAAAATTCACAATTGACAAACGTGATATCAACCCGACATATAAGAGATAACAATTGTATTAATGCACAACTCGAAAACACTATAAGGTTGAAAAAAAACAAACAGCTACTTTAAAAACTGTTTACAACTTGCTACCATAGAACAGAAAAAAAAGGAATTGGACGAGATTCAGGCACATTTACAAACTACACAGCCTCTTGTAGGCGTAGTTACAAGCAATGTTGAAAGAATTTTTTTCCATTGATGATATCCTTTAATGCACACATACGACAGTAGTCCTTCCTTAACTTTTTCATTCTTCTTTTTCACACAATATTCAATAGCAGCCAAACAACTGGGGGTTTCCGAAGCAAATAGGCAGCCTGCTCAGAGAAAAACTTTAGGGAAGAGCTGAGAAGAAATCTGAAACAAATATTAGATGTTCGATGAAGGAATGAAATGACTAGGGTGACTCACAAATGCGCAGAGCTTGCTGAGAGCGGGATAATCTTCGATTATTTATAAGACACACCTCATTACAAATGGTACAAATCACTGGAAAAGTTTTTAATATCAATACGAAAGACACTCATAATAATGGAGAAGATACTCACGTTCACAACCGAGGTCTTAACGCTTTAATCGGAATTCGCATCTGTTTTCTGAGCACTAGAAGGCGCGTTAGCCTCACATGTAGCTTTAACAGATTCCCGATTAGTTGCGTACACCTAAATTTATGGAGTGAAAACTTATGATAATGGTAATCCACACAAGAATCAACAGACAGGTATAGCCCGACGCTTTGAGCCAAAGTTTTGAAATAAGGAGATAATTGTAATGTATTGTACTGTAATTGTAATAACTTTTTTACACTCGTGCACGTGACATGCGCAAAAGAGAAAATAATCGTTCCGTAATTATTCCAAAACGTTACGCAAACTTACAGGAAACGTGAAAATAGAGAAAAAAAACACACCGTTCGTGAAGCTTTCGCTCGATCCGCGACAATAAACCGAGTTCCACCAACAACATAACGTTGGGTCGTAGTTGATGGTGCACTGCTTTGCGGCGTCGCTGACGATGGAACGGTGCGAACGATTTTCATCACATTTGGGCGTGGAGTTCCTTGAGTTCCTTGAGAACTTTCACCACCATTTCCCTCCTGGACCTCAGATTTGATCGGCACTACCAGTTGATTAGGTCTTGTGTCCTCGACTTTCTTACCAGTATTCGCATTTATCAATCCTGTGATGGAAAAAGTAGAAATAAAAAACATGGGAGTGCCGATGCCAAGTGCTGCAATGTGCAAGATGATTGAGACAATTTCTAGATGTCCAGGTCTGAGTAGAAGAAGAAAATGTTAGCGCTGCCTTTTAAATTTTCTTTTCAAATTCTTTTCAAATTCAAAATTCCCAGTCAATACAATCTCATTTATTACGCAATAGGACGTAAACGGTTGAGTTCGACGCAGTACCCTTTAACCGCACACAAATGATAATCTATAACTCAATCAATGATCAATAACTCAGCTCAATGGGACGCGGCATAGAAATTGCGAATTTCTGACTGTACTGTAGGAGAAGAAGTATACTATGGTAAAATTTTGAAGGTTCGATTAATTGGGTTCCACGGTCCCGCTTTTTGTTGCAATGTCTTATACATGTAATTTGTGGAAATTACGTCTAGAAAACAAGATACAGAAGACGTACGGATTGTCGGAAACCCAGGAGGAAGGCGCCTCTGTATGTTATCCGAACTTCCAAGGGAATAAGCCTCGCTCTTTTTCGCAGCTTCGGCCGCTTCTCTATCCTTCTGTAAAACTGGCACCTTATACCATTTAAACAAACATGGAAAAATATATGTACCGGATTGATGTGGATGATCAGATTCTGGACTGTTTCCACTAAATTTCCCAACCGTGCTTCAACAGAAAGTAGATGTCTGAATCACAAGGAACCATCGAACAGAAGAAACGAGGAATATGTGATGCAACTAACTTTTTCATTCCAGGGAGCACTGTTCTGCAGACTTTGCAGCATTCCAATGGGCAGTTTGAACGATTAGGATTGAATAATGGCTCGTCGACAATCCTGACCAAATCGTTCTAGAAATCTTTTATAAGAAACGATAAGGTGAGGCAAAATCCAGCGCTCATACCACTTGTGGAGAGGCAGTTGAAAGATCGTTGAGAGCTGCTGCAAGCGATGGTTGCGAAGTGGAAGGTGGCACTGCAGATGTCACGAAGTGTTGTCGGTCGTTAAGCATTTCTTCCTCGTCCATAGGCTCCGTTTTAATGATAGGAGCGGACTCTTCCTTTCGTACTTCGAAAAGGGATGATCCATCATTGGAAGAATCATTTCCCATCAGTGTAGACACATCAATAGGACCTAGACGATCTCAGTGAACAGAAAAACGAAGGATTAAGATGAGATGAAACAAAAATTGAAGAGATACTCGAGAAGTATCACAAAATTGCTCGAAATCACAAAGAATACCTGATGATGTTACTGCAGCGGTTGCTGAAGGACCATCCATCTGTTCTTTACCAGTGATAAATTGTTTTATGCTTACAGGTAACTTATCCGACCGGAGAGCTGTAGGAGGATGTATGAGAGATGTAGGAATTCTCTAAAAAGATCTGAAGTTTTCGATTTTAAAAAAGTGGAGAATTAGTTTAACTGCAGATTGCAATGGTTAATTAGTTGTTAAAACTTAGATTCGTCTGGAACGACTATTTACTTTCATTTACAAAATGATTCGGCATTGTTTTGCTCAGGTTTTCGAACTATTTTCAGTTGGAAGCCGCAAAGTACTGCACCTACCCTTCTCGCTATCCTAGCCAATTTCCCGTTTGGCAATCTAATAAGTTTTGGACGGGAGTATGTGATAACTCCAGGCACAGAGTTGCGCGTTCCTTCAGCAGCATTTCCACCCGACCGAGGCTCCAATTTTATCAGCTTACCACTGGGAGTCTGCCAGAATCTCGCCGTGCCATCTAAAAAAAAAAAACTAATATTCATATAATATTCGAATATGGGTGTAACCAATCATTTACAAGCAAGAGGTCATAGGTGCGATAGGGAGAAGCCGGACCCTCCTGAGATGAAGGGGGTTCAGCTCATGAGGTGCAGCTCGAGTGAAGGGGGTCCTTTCGATAGTCGTCCAAAAGTGAGGGGGGTAATTTCGCCAACCGTTTAAAAATGAAGGAGGTCCTTTCCCCAACCGTTCAGTAGTGATGGGGGTCAGAGCACCCGCTCCGACTATCGCATCTATGCAAGAGTTGCGAAACATTTCGGAAAAAAAAAAGAAATTTTGTCATGTAAACGTCAACGTTCTTTTTGCGAAGTCGCATAAAAATCACAAACTGCAGAGATTCGAAATTAACTAATTCTAGGACCAAAGTTTGGTCAGTTAAACAAAAGACCACTAGAAAAAACTGCATATAAATTATTAAACACCACGTCATATTGATGATATTAATGATAGTACTGAAAATCATTAGTCACCTTCTGGTTTATCGACGACACTGAGAACGCCTGCATTCTGTGGTAGAAAAAACCCATCACTTGGCATCGCTGCACCCTCTACATCTTTGCACTCAAGCTTAGGTGCCACAGGATGGTCTGAAATCGGTAATGATAATAAAATAAAGCGGAAATATGAGAAAGAAAAAAAAGGATAAATTAAGAACAGAATGAGGTAATATCTCACGTTGTTTCCAAAGTAGAAAACTAGCTCCAGACAAGAACCAGGAAAACAAAACAATCGTCGGATTTTTAAGGAGTAAGAAAGAGTAACGCTGATTTTTTTAAAATCAAATCTTGTTCAATAGAACAAAAAATCTGAGCTTTTTTTCAGAATTTGTGTTAAGGAATATTTGTGTGTACACTAAAATGAAACAATGACACGACAACCAAATAGTATTAAAATAATAACACTTCCATTCAGAGGGGTTACGCAGAATTTTTAATCGTCGGTTTGAAAAAAAAAATAACAGATCAGACAGATAAAGGGTATCAAAAATATTAAGAACTGGCGCCACAAACAAAAACAAAAAGAAACTAGCAGAGCTACAAAGTTTAGAACGTATCCTTAAACTGCTTCTTACAGGAAAATGTACCGAAATAAAGTCATAGTTTTTGATCAAATTTCTGTGTCAACAAGCAAACGGATCCAAATTAAGCAGGAAAATAGTGTCTCTGTCGTTTATTTACATATTGCTTATGTTTACATTCCTGTTAAAATTTACAAAATTTATGAGAGAAGCGTAGCGCGTAGAAAAGAATGTTACAATGCAGTAATTTATTATTCTGCCCATCACCACAACACAGAATGGAGGAAAATGAAGTGGGTGAAAGACACTCAACCGGGCTCTTATTTCTGAAAACTTTACCTTCCTTTTTTTCTTTTTTTTTTTTCTTAGTAACTTTAACTTTCATGTCATAGATACTCTAAAATTAATGCTTGGGTCTTCGCTACACGACTGATTTAGTTATTTACTCTTAGAAATGTGCCTCCGCTACACTTTATCTCACAAAATGTTCCTCAGTTCTTTTTCCATCAGAGAGAAATGATTCCAAAATAAATGAATAAATAAATAAATAAAGTGATTGACAACTATTGATTCGTAAAAAACAAAACATACTTTGGGCAACGGGAAATCTCTTGAGAACAACTTTCTTCGCAACTTCATTCGGTTTCCTTATAATATACTTGGGAATAAATTTAGCAGGAACGGTTCCAACCTGAACTATTCGATAAAGCTGCATAGAAAACAGCGTCCACACGAGAACAGCAAACACGAACAACTATCGATTTCACGAATAATTACACATTAGCAATGAAATACCGGTGAATGTGAATTTATAGCACTCCGACTAGCCAGATTTTGCTCCACATGAATGTCCGCCGATCCGTCGTCCTCAGTCCTCAAAACGTAGTGGATTTACGGGAACAACATGCTATAAGACGCCCTAAGACTTCGAAACTGACTTGATATCCAGAGTTAACGCATCAGCAGCACATCCAGACATCATCACAGGTTTTGGAACCGCATACGAGACCCCTTCAAAGCATCAGGCCATTGAGTTATACGTCGGCGGCAACTTCATTCAGGCGATTACGATGCATCGTCTCAGGACCGCAGTGTTCAGCACCTACGAGGGTACTGTGGCTCGTGTTCGTTGTGTTCACAACACATGATCTGACGGCTTTTCTTGTGGGTGTGCGTTGAAACCGAGGCCAATGTGTTGTGTTTTAGTTCGTTAATAACTTAAGTTTTCATGAAAACTAGCTATTTTACGTTTCGGGTGGAATGGTGGTAGTACCTATGGTGAGGGAATTCAGAGTTCCGCGTGCTATTTCTTCTTCTTGATGGGTTAGTCCTTGAATGAGTGGATGAGTACTGACAAAATTGCTGAGAGGTGGTTACTGACTTCGTTTTGAGATAACACATCAAAACACAGCGCTCAGGATTGTCTGCAGCTGTTTAGGACCTGTCGAAGTTCATGGGTTCCTGAACAGGTGTACAAGTATCGCATGGAACTCCGTACGAACAGTTTCGTAAACGGACTGTGCGAGTTCCGCAAGTATCTGGTATGGGGTAAAGGATAAAGCCCTACGGCGTTGATCAATCCCTATGGGATGCGACTACGCGTTCGATTTCAACTCAGACATGGTTTGAGGTTTATGAACGCGCGTGCAGACTTGCAATGTCTTGGGGACCTGTGTCACCTCAGTATTTTTACCCTTCCCGATAAGTCTGGCTCCAATTTATCGACCCCGAAGAGATGAAAGGCTTAATTTGCGCAAGGCCCGATAGGATCATCACGTATATAATCCATTATGTTCAATGAGTCGTGCGCCAGTCGACATCGGATCAGATTAAAAAGGGGGAGAAGTGTGCGAAAGCCAAGAAAATCCTGGAATTATGCTGAACTTTAGGTATCAGGAGACTTACGCAGTTTTGAGAATGTCCTTGTCATAGCAAGTTGAATAATAATAATAATAAGTTCAATTTGAATCAAGGATTTTCCAACGTGGTTTTTTTTTGTTTTCTTGTTAGCTGTGCTCGTTGTCGTATAATATCGAATTCGGCGATTCCTCAAGGTTAATCTGATAAAGTTGAACTTTAAAGGCATCCTCCACGAATCTAGGGTGGTACGGGTTTCAGGCGGGTAATGTCTATACGGGGTCGTAGATTGTGGGGAAGAGGGTGATTTCATTCATTTCTTCTTGTATCACTGTAAACGGATGACCTCAGAACTGTTTCTTACGACTGCTTCAGTTGCAATGCGCCACCGTTGCGCTCCGCCCCGCTTGCGATTCGTCCGAATGGTTTTTCGACGAATCGCAGGCGGGGCGGAGCGCAACTGGTCTGTATGTACAATGACTTTCGGGGGCTAGCCGACGGGTCAATTCGAAATTTTTGTCCTCCCAGACAAGTGTGGTACCAATTTTTCGACCCCGGAGGGATGAAGTGCTTGGTGAGCATTAGGGCGGATTCGAACCTCTGATCAATCGTGTAGACGGCGAGACCTCTTACCGACTGTGCTACACCCACCCCGGATTAGTACAATTCACATAAAATGCTTCAATTTAAATTGTATCCAATATTTGAATGGAAATAATTTGGAACTGTGGTTAGAGGATAACGGATTAAGTTTCTGGTCAATCCGCTTAGGATGAGCCCCCACGTTCACTTCAATTCAGAATCGTTTGAGGTTTACGGCGCGTGCACAATGCTGACGCGCTCCAATCGAACTCGTTGTAGAAAATAGCGCGGGAAGCCGTATCTTCCCGGCCGTTTTTTACGGCAATTACGAAAAAATGGACGGAATCACTCCCCTCTCCATAATCTACTATGGCGTATACGAATACTCCACCTGAAATCCGTATCACCTCAGATTCGTGGGGTGATGCCTTTAATGCAGTGATCTTTTCCAGGAGAAAAAGTGACGGAATCCTAAACAAATTCTTGAGGATTACATTTTATAACAGATATAATCAGGACCTTTCTTTCTACGCATCTTCGCAAACGCTTGTGCTCCTGCGGTCACTGCTTATCCGCAAGTAATAACGCGTTCGTGTCAGGTCAGTTCCTTCTCCTGGAGCATGTTCTGCCTCCTGTTATCTTATCTGCCATATTTGTTGACGTAGAGGCTGCTGAATAATTAAGCTACCGATTCCTTGTCTCTTTTGCATTTTCACCTTTCCACAGCGCTATTTAAAATGCATTTTAGTAATCAGATAGCAAAATTCTTGGAATTGGAAGTGTTCTTTCATGTTCTGAACCCGATTCCATCATATTTTCTCGTGAGAGAATAAATACGATGGAAATCAAACCAATGCCATCTTCTTTTCCACAACACAACAATCCAGTTGCTGTTGGGATACTTTCCTTTCCTCACGATTTTTCTTCCCTACTTTCCTGACGGGAACTCGGTGCAGTGGAAGATCGTTGTGGGACCTTGCCGTTCCTTGGAGCCATTGTATGGTTGGATATGTATAGTCGGGTCAAAACGACATGAAACTTGGTGCAGTTGCGTAAGCGGCAGCGCTCGAAGTGGCGCGGTGACGCTTGCGGGGGTTAGGATCGAGGTGGGACCATCGGAATGATCAGTGGCGGCACCAAAGGTCCCGTGCCTGCGCCGAGTTTCATGTCGTTTTGAACTGACTATGGCTGGCATTTTTGCATCCAAGATATGTATACATATCTGCTATACCTCGCTTACACAACTGTATAAATTAAATTGGATGCAATCGTTCTGTTTTTTTTTCGAATATGACATTGCTAGTGACCTATAGGTCCTCTCGATGATCTCTCGTCAATGAGTTCCTTACAGGTTCGTCCATGCACCCACTTCCACCCATAAACTAGTAAAGTCATCAACAAATCACATTAATTTTGGCAAATTGTTCCCGACAAATGACATTCACATCCAAGTATTGATGTGATAAACGTGCATATTTTAGTCTCCGACAATTGTTTGTGGGCCACGTTGATCATGACTTTTATTCACCTCTTGTTGCAATGCAGACTAACAATCTCCAAGTCCTCTCTTCTTGAAACTTCGGCATTTGGAAGTGTATTTATGTTTTCTTGTTTTGTTTGTTTTCTTGTTATGCCGACGAGGTTTAGGTGAAACTTTTTTATTGGCCTGACGTTTCGACAAACTCGTCTTTTTCAAAGGCCTGAAAATGGTTCGAGGTCTTTGATACCATGCATATCCCATCAAACTCCTCCTCTCTCCTCGCCAAGCCTCGATATTGTTCCAAGTACACCACGCAAGACCTTAAAAAGGAAAACAACTGACTAGTTCCACAGACTAGCGGGGCTGGTAAACCACCGCGTTCTTAAAGATTGTCACCAAGGCGAATGAGATCTACGCTCTGTACAGTATAATATATCGAGGCTTGGCTCACAATATCGAGGCTCGGCGAAGAGAGAGGAGGAGTTTGATGGAATATGCATGGTATCAAAGACTTCGAACCATTTTCAGGCCTTTAAAAAAGACGAGTTTGTCGAAACGTCAGGCCAATAAAAAAGTTTCACCTAAACCTCGTTGGCAATACAAACTGTTTTTTTTTCTGTTTTAATTTTTGTGTTCTCGAAGTTTTAAATTTACTTGGTTATTCTTATTTGGTTGTTATTCTCGCTTAGAGTCGTTCTAACTATACTGCGGTTCCATTAATCCTATTCCCAGTCCTTCTTCGTGTTCTGATTGGTAAGTGGGTTGTGCTACAGCAGTTTTCTGCCCTATTTTTACTCTTATTTTGATCCTTCACAACTATTTTCTTAGTAATTTCCTCCAATTTTCATTTTCCGTGACATATCCGCTAGAACACATCTAATGTGACTGAATCAGTTTGGCTGCTCGCTGGAAATTGTTGGTTATGTTTACAATTTAGAGTTTTGTTGTGTTACATTATTTATTTGTTTATTCATTTATCTGAAAACACCCATATGTGTCCCATAAAACAGAAACAAGAAACAGCAGATCTTGCTAGAATTTCGCACTGTTTTATACAGAAAGGTTGGCTCTTCATTGCACAATGTGTGATGTGTTGACATGTCGTTGTCGCCTGGTACAGAAGCTGAGAAACCCTCACACGAGATCCTTTCCCCAAACCCTGAACGCTACAGTAGAAGAACGGTTACTAGGATTTGGGTGACCAACCTAAAGACATCAACTCACGAATCTGGGGTGGTATGGATTTCCGATGGCGGTAGACTATACGGGTCCTACATTGCAGAAACGGGTAGGATAAGGCTCATTTCTTCCTAATTACCGCAAAAAAAAACGGTCCAGAACATGCAGCACATGCGCAAGGATGGCGTGCTCCAATAGAACTCGTCGTAGAAAATAGCGTCCCGAAACGCTCAAAGTGCTGTTGGAGCGCGCCATCCTTGTGCACGTGCCGCATGTTCCGGACCGTTTTTTTGCGGCAATTAGGAAGAAATGAGCCTTATCCTACCCGTTTCTGCAATCTACGACCGCGTATAGTCTTTCGCCATCGGAAATCCATACCAGCCCAGATTCGTGGGGTGATGCCTTTAACCTAAGATGGACGAGCCCGTCGTGGGCTCTGGGCAAACTGATGGGAGGGTGACATGAATCGGGAGGGCCCACTAACTTTATAGTCGGGTGAAAACGACATGAAGCACGGACATTTGCGCAGGCGGCCGCGCTCGACAGCGGTGCGGTGAAGACAGCGGTTGGAATCGAGGTGGGACCATGGCGAACTGCAGAGGTGGTTGGCGGCAGCGAGGATCCTTACACGATCCCAACCGCTACGCTCCACCGCTCCGCTTCGAGCGCAGCCGCTTACGCAACGGTCCGTGCTTCATGTCGTTTTGACCCAACTATACTATCCTTGAACGGCTAAATACCACTGGGAGGGAATTAAGACCACTTTTACGGACGAATTTGAAGCAGAGCATATCAAGGTAATTAGCATAACGCTGCATGAAAAAATCCACTCCGCATAGAATGACCACTAACGAATAAGTAATGTATAGAGGCCGCACTTATGTTTCTCTGGACTACCGTGATGACTGTTCAATCGAGACAGCGCAGAAGCGTTTCCCAGGCACAGAAACCGAATGAAATGTTGTGATTTCGGGACCCTTTCCGAGGTTTCTCATCACAGGTTCGTGCAGAAAAAAAAGGACTGATCCCAGCAGCAGAGAACCAATGAGTTTGTAATAGCTCATCCGCCGTACTTAGCAAAAAAAAAGAGCCGAAAGTAATCGTTGATGGAGGATGACGTGAGGATCATGTGTCATACGTATGCGTTGTTACATCACTTGTTTTTTTTTTTTTGCTGCTGTCAAGGAGAAACACAACTTGCTCTTTTTTCCATGCTCTAAGATTATGCAAAGTTTCTTTCATGTTGTTTTGTCATCTTTTTTTACTCACTGAGTTCAGTTCCTTGATAAAAAGTTCTAAAGATGAAGGATTTTCCTAGCAATATGTTGGAAATAAGAAAAAAAACATCTAAGACGAATTCCAACGAAGAGTAAATTGTGCGATAATCTAATCTGATCCGAAAATTATTCCAGAATGAGAATGACAATCACTGACTCAGTAAAACCACATTCCATCGCACCACAATATTTCTGCAAAGGGGGGAAAGGGGGGGGGGGGGTACGGTGGCGCTGCTCATTCACGTCTTCGTTGATTGACGCAAACATTTGCGGCTAGCGCTACTCGTGATGCGAGCATCTCTCCTCATCCACGGGATCTTTCTATTTTTTCCTCAGTGATGAGGCCACGATTATGTGATTCAAGTTACTGATTCTTCCCAGAACGTTTCTCCTCCTCTTTTTCTAGACCTTCGACTTTTTTGCTCGATCCGATCATATCAATCGGTTGACCCCGGACTCTATTATTATATTCTGTACAGCTTACTGCAAATTGAACCATGATCCTTTTTTACGTCCCATACGATCGATTTCACATTTTGGTAGAGTGGAGCTCGAAATTACTCGTTATCAAACCGTCGTTCTGTTTATTTTGCTTGGTTTTGTCGTCAACCTTGTTCTGCTTCGTTATTTCACTTTTCTTCGAATATGGTTCCCTGATAAGGATTTTTCAAAACATTCCAGGCCACTTTTCAATAATATCTGATCTTATCCTTGGCTATATGCGGCGCTTCTCGTCTGATCTTACCAAGTCGATCTATGTCTGGTTTCATCAGCTATCCATTTTTCTTATCTTATCAACTTTTTTCTAATTTTTCTACTTTGTAAAGAGATAAATGTAGAGAATGGGTCGACAACGAGTGATTTCTAACTTCACTCTATTAATATATGAAGCCGGTTTTATAACTGGCTTTATTCACCGACCTCTAACACTCGTTAACTCGCTCTCTTTTCTCTCGTTTGTAGTTGCCAATCGATCTCTTTTGTAGTTTCCAATCGATTTTGTACATGACTGATATCTTTCAAAGATTCTGTTTTGCTTTTCTTGTGTCTCCTGACTTATGCTTCCCTGAATCGCGTCTAAAGCAATTTTTTAAAATTTAATTACTGCTTAAGGTATGACATCAGCTGAGGTCGACTCAGCAGTTGTGGCGACAACGAAAGATTCGATCGAGCCGCAACTGCCCGACTCGGGAAATGCCTCTGTCAGTGGGTCACCCGATTGTGTTCACACAAATGGTGGGTATCTGCTTTGTGAACAGTACAGTAACAGTACATTATACAGTAACCAAGGTTAAGGCCAAAACCCCAACTGAACCACTCGTTTTTTTTTTGTTTTTATTGGCAACCATAATTCGACGCAGTCTGCTTACCTAATTTTTATTTTATGTTGAGTCCTTCAACTATGTCCCTACTATAGGAATTAATGAAAAAGGCGGCAATGCTGGATGAAATTTTTAGGCGAAATTCTGGAGTCCGATGCAGCGGCTGCCAAAGTACCACCACAAGAAACTGTCTTCACTTTGACCATCCAGCCAACCGTTGGTGATTCGTTTGATCTGCAGGTTCGTCATTAAATATATTCTAAAGTGTTTCCTTCTTCTCTTACACATCTAACGATTTAATTCTTCAAGATGACTCTAAAGATACCAGTTTATTGATTCAGTGAAACAACTAATTTTTGGTAGTGTACTAGTTTCATTTCTCCCAGTAATTTCTGTTGAACCTTCGTCATCAGAGATTGTTCGATCATTTATAGCTGGGTGTATTCTTTCCTTCTAAGCGTTTAGTATAAGAATGTTGTATTTTTCCAGATTAACAGCGCAGAAATGGTGCAAGAACTTCACCAAGTGCTGCTGGAGCGTGAAGCTACGTGCCATAAAACGTGCTTCAGTCTCCAGCTGAACGGCGTTACTCTGGATAATTTCACAGAAATACGAGCTGTACCCAATCTTGTTGACGGAAGCGTCCTTCAAGTTGTGGAAGGTTAGAAAGATGACATCTTCTTCAGTTAAACTGATAGCTAACAAAATTCTCTTTTGCAGAACCTTACACTATGAGAGAGGCGCGTATTCATATTCGTCATGTACGTGACCTATTACGATTCAATGATCAGGCCGATGCAGCTTCAGCGGTCGACTTAACGTCGTTGTCCTTCCTTCCTTCAGTTAATCTTCAGGAAAGGGGAGATAAAGAGAAGCCTTTTGACGGTCTTCCACCCGACTACGTTCTTCCTGGAACAAAGGTGCGCTCAATTCTTATCAATCCTGGCTTCATTCCCAATGTATTTCTTTCATAGTTCTCAGAATGGTGTCTTTAACATCTACTGTAACTGTGCTTATTTTGATGTTCGCTCGAGATAAGGTATGCAAAGAAAGATGCTACAGTTGCAGTATTATCACATGCATCATCTAAACAATTCTTTTGGAGGTTTAGCGACTAATTTTCTTGGTGTTTAATCACATTCGATATAACTCAATTGGTTTTTCCTTATTTTGTTGGAAGCTTGTTGCTCCTCCATAGTGTATTCTACCGAGAGTCATTGTTTAGGAGCGCTCTCTCGCTCCAATGTTGACACATGTGCCAAAGGGAAAGCCGGCGGTGCGAAACCTTGGTATCTCTCCTTTCAATCCACCACCAGGAAGCAGAAAAGTGAAAGGAGATGTCCTCTATTTGTTTGTGGATACAGTTGAGAAACGTCGTCTCCATATTACATGTTGCACGAAGGTAGACGATGATCTCATAGACTCTACCTTCAATTTGACGTTTTAACGTATGACGTATCAAATTGTTTTAACTGTAACCGTTGCAGGGATTTTTTGTCAACTCCTCAAATGATGACCAGTTTAATCCAGCTCCCAGTAATCAGAACAAGTCAATCTGCCATAGCTTGGTAGACCTTCTGAATGTTGTTAGTCCAGGATTTAAGAAGGTAGGAATCATCGTAAGATATCTTCAGTGCTGTATTTTTCTGCTGAACAACAATATTACTATAGGCATACCCTACAATTATAAAGAAACGCAATGAACGTCTCATGCTCGACAGACTTCCAACACCGTACCCAGTATATTCGTGGTTGTCTCCTGCACAAGAGGTCATAGAAGATTCAATCCGTGCTGATGATGCATCTCAACCTCACCGCGTCGGATTTGAAGGTGTTTTTTGTGTAATCGGTGTTATTAAGAACATGAATATTGCACTTGGTTCCTGCTGACAACTCCTATGCAGAAAACTTATTCTTTAATTGTTATGTTTTGAATTGAGATCACTTGCCGGGCCAGATTCGCGACTGGAACGAAGAGTTGCAAACTACACATGAAATGCCTCGCTCATCGCTTCCTGAGCGATTAACCAGGGACAGAAGCGTTTTCAAAATCCACGGAGACTTTATTGGTGCTGCTATCAAGGTGAGAATTCGATATGTTTTGCACCTATGGGGATTCTTACGATTCGTGATTTATAGGGTGCAATGGCTGTTGTTGACGGAAATGTTATGGCAATTAATCCAGCCGATGAACCGAGAACGCACATGTTCATTTGGAATAACATATTCTTCAGTCTCGGATTTGATGTGAAGGATCACTATAAAGTGAGTTTTTCTACTGTGTGACCTCATTTTGTTTGCGGTGATTTCAAAACTAAGGGAAAAATTATTCTTTAGGAACTTGGTGGTGACGCTGCTGCTTTTGCGGCCACATCTGCCGACTTGCAAGGAGTGAAAGCATACGCAGCACTTGACAACTGTAAATTATGTACGCTAGGAATGGCAATAATTGACTACCGAGGGTATCGAGTGACAGCCCAGAGTATCATTCCCGGCATTTTGGATAAGGAACAGGTTTGTTATTCAATGATTCCAAGAATTTATATTACTCAAAATGCTGGGCGCCACTTCGTTGAACCAACATTGGGGCTAATTTTTTTGACTTTTTTCAAATATGAGCATCAAATTGTACGAAAACGACTTCGATTTTCCCAACCTCAAGATAATACAACTTCCTCCTTTCCTAGCCATCTTTAATGCACATCTTTTGATAACTTTTTATTATTATTTATTGTAATCAATTGAAAGTTGAAAAGGCGTCCCTTTACGGTAACATCGAACATAAATTGACTATGTGAATCTGGTTCTTGATATCTCACCTATTCTAGGATAATTCATGGCCTAACTTGGAAATATCCGTTCTTATTCGTCTTCCTCAGCTATAAATCAAGTTTCCTTGGCGTTTTCATTTTGTACTCCGCCCTATACATTTTTCATTTTTTCTTAAAGTTAATCTGTTTTATTGCTCCGAACATCCGGTACTAATGCAATTAGGCTAGTAGGATCTGGAGAAATTCTTCATAATGTGAGTTTCCAGGAGCAATCAGTAGTATATGGGTCTGTGGATTTTGGCAAAACTGTGGTTTCGTCAGAGAAATACCACGAACTACTAGAATGCTCAGCAAAAGAACTGAAGTTGTTGCCACATGAAGTTGTTATCGACGAAAAAGGAAACACCGCTAAGCTGTTTACCAGCTACGAGACGAAGGTGAGTGACCAGTTGATACGTTAATTATACGCTATCTCTATATCTTCGCTCGTGTTTCTCTCATTCAACTAATTGTTCCATTAAAGGGTATTATTGGGAATGATGGTCGACATTACGTACTTGATCTCCTGCGAACGATGCCTCCTGATGTTCATTACCTACAGGATGCAGAAGTAAGTTCTACGTTTCATGCTCTTTTCTTTGCTCTAATAGTCCCTCATTGATATTATTTTCTACTAAGCAGTCTTTTCAAGAATATCGATGATGTAGTCCAGATAGAAGCGAAACGACCCATCTGCCTAAATTTTGCGTATTCATTAATTTCTCTCTTGTTTTTCTTTTGCTAATACGTAAAAAATTGATAGTCACTCTGAATCTACATCAGAATCCTTAGAATTATCTGTTTTTGAAAAAAAAAATGGTTACAGTAGTTTTTTTTAGGTTTCTGAGAAAGCTAAGGAACTCGGATTTCCACGTCCATTCCCTCACAAACTTGCCACCCTGCGTCAGGAGCTGATTGATATATTCCATGAGTTAGTTGATTACAGGATTCTCAACATTATTTCCCACAACTTGCTTTCATTCTTTGCGATGACTTTGTGTCGTTCTATCCTTCCTTCTTTCTTTGATTTCCTTTCGGTTATCAATAAAGTTACAGAGGCCGTTGCATGCAGTTCATCAAAATAGCAGCTGGTAATGTTCGACAACAACTGAACAACAGCAAAGAAGGCCAAGATTCTTGTCAGTTATCGTTTTAGTCTTTTAAAAGAAGTGTTGAGTGTATATATCTATTTTCAGTAGATATCGAGAATGAAATCACACGAGCTCTAGTTGAAGTTAGCGAAGGTCGTGATCCACTTACTAATTGTGACATTACTAAGGAAGCGTTGTCTAAGGTAAATAGATAGAAAATATGTTGAATCCTGGAAAAAATATGTGGGTGGTGTTTTTAGGCTGCTGAAGCTGTGCATTCCTTGCGTCCAGACACTTTCGATATTCGTTTCAATCCAGATTGTTTCTCTACTACTGTGAAACATGCACCTGGCGAAGATCTCGAGAAACAAAAGAGACTTGTTATTGAGGTGAGAACGAAACCTATAGGTATTACCATTATTAACAAAACTCTTTACTTTTTAAAGGTTGAGTTAGAAAAAAAGAACCTTTTTGCTCTGGGTGCTAATGGTTGCTCTCAAGAATCATTTATTTATATTTATTTGTCATTGATTAGTATAATCGTCTTACAATAGTTATTATTTCACAGTTGCTCGAAGTGTTGCTTAAATGAACAGAATGCGGGCAAAATAACCACAAATATGTTGAGTGAAAATTGGAATTTTTGTCATAAATGATGTCTTATTTAGGCAGCAGAGTTCTTAGTGATTTCTCAATTGCCTGAGTTCATCTCCAATTGTGTGGACGCATCGGTCACACCTATTGATGGCGAGAGCCTCTGCGATTTGATGCATGCGCGCGGCATCAACGTCCGCTATCTCGGTGATATTGTGCGATCGGTAATCCTTTTCTCCAGCTCTTTTTTCTGTTTTTAAATCACTGGAAAATAATTATATAATATTGTGAGATGACCAGCTTAGTTAGTTATGAAATTTACAGGTTTTGGAAACTGGTCCATCATCTTATATGGTATCATTGACTGTCACCGAACTTATTGCACGTTGCGCTAAGCACGTTCTCAGACAGTACATGAATACTTTACCACAGGTTTCATTTCATCTTCTTTGGTAATCTGTAAGAGTAATTATAAATCGATTTTATTCCCTCAGGAACAACTTGGTTGTGCTATCTCTCATCTTCTTAATGCAGTTTTCGGGAACTTAGCTTTTGATCATTCATCAGGATCGAATGACGATAGAAACACGAAACGAGTGAGCACTATCTTTTTTGAACTGCTACTGCAGTCGGTCGGTCTACAAAGATACACTCTTTTTGTTTAGAGCAGCAGGAAATCAAAGAAGGCATCTGCGAGCGGTGAATGGGTATCCGTCAACACAAAAGAGTTCTGGATTGCGCTTTGTCAGGAGTCCAAAAACTATTACGCTTTTGATCTCAAGGTATGCTTCGTTTTTTTTTTAATGTAAGCTCTTCTCAACAAGTTTACGGTACGTGTTTCAAGGCTGACTGTATTGACTCCGTTGTGGAGCAGTATGGTGTGCAGAAAGTTTCTCTTCTACGTCGTCTGTGTAACACGCTTGGAATTCAACTGCTTAGTAGGGTTCGTTTTATCGCTTATTTGTTATATCATGTTGTTCCAATTTTCTAAACTGATCTTTTCGCACAGCGATGTTCTTGTGTCTATTTGTAGTTGTAGTAGAATATATTGCTAGTTGTCACTGCTTTCACAACATTTTTTTCATTCTTCCTCTCCAGGATTACCAGTTGGACACAAATTCAACTAGAATGCGGCAACCATTTACGGAAGAGGATATCCAGAACTTGATACCAGTGACAAAACATAGACAGGTAACTGAGTTCTATTATTTCTCACGGCAGTTGACTTTAGCTCTTATTTCCAGCCTTGTGCTAATGATGCAAAGAAGTTGTTTGCTCGTGGTCAACAGGCTATGCAGGTCGGTCATCTACGTGAAGCTTACGAATGCATCGCCGAATCGGTAAGTTTCTTCAACATCGTAGCTGTATTCTAGTAGCTTACTCACTTCTGCTTTGAGAATTTTTTCTTCCTAACGTTTTCTCAATATTTATTTGATGTTTTCCTATCGTCTACGTTACATCGTTGCCGTTTTCCTTTTGTTTCAATTTTTTTTTTGTCGCTTTTCTACCAAGTGTTATATGAATGCATAATTTAGGTGAATCTGATGACTTCTGTCTACGGAGCTATGCATAGTGAGCTCGCTCAAGCTCTTCGGCTTCTCTCTCGCCTTTCATATATACTGGGAGATCCAGCTGAAGCTGTTGCTCAACAGCACCGCGCCGCATTGATGAGCGAACGATGCAACGGTATTGACCACGCGTATACCATCATTGAATATGTAGGTTAACTTTAAATTCATTAGCGATAATGATATCTTCTTATGAATTGTTCTCAGATTAACCTCGCCCACTTTGCATTCTCAAACCTCTATATTCCCGCTGCGCTAAGACTTCTGTATCGTGCTCGGTACTTGTTACTTATTGCACATGGAGAAAACCATCCATTGATGGCTCAAATTGATGTTAGTTTGAAGTGTTTGCAGCAGTTTCCATCTGTATTCCACTTCATAATCACTTTCTCAGGGGAATATCGGTGTTATTCTATTTGCCGTGCACGAATTTGATGCAGCTCTTCGCTTCTTGCAGTCAGCTGAGGCGGCCATGTCGGCTCATGGTGAGCCTAAGCGTCTCAAGGTAGGTTGTTGTGTTGGCTTCTACTTTTCAAAGGATGGCGCTCAGTTTTCTTTTCCCATCCAAATTTAAATGTTTTGATTTTAGTCTGCATTGGTGCAACACATTGCTGCTCGTGCTCATGCTTCACGCGGAGATTTCCGAGCAGCATTAGCTGCTGAAAAAGAGACATACTCGATCTACAACGGTCTTTTCGGACCAGAACATGACAAAACAAAAGTGGGTTTGTTTTGAATGGAATTCATTTCCGCCATATTTGCTTTTTTTATTTTCATAGTGAATAAAATATGAAATTATTTGAGGAATCAAGCGAATATCTAAGCCAGTTAACTATGCAAGCGGTTGCATTCCAAAGAAAGGTTATGGATGCTACAAAGGGCAACAACGTTGGTCCATTACTACCAACACAGGTTTGTATTTTATTATAGGAGAGTTCCTTTGAGGATTTGTAATGTAGATATAAAGACGGGTTTTTGGTGTTTTAGTACCTATTTTTGACTGTAATTTATGTCTGTCAGCACTTTTCATTGCTTACAGACACCAGTGAAATAACTCAATAATGTACTGAGGCTTCAAATTTTCTAGACTCGCATTCTTTCGTTTTTATGTAACGATTAATGGAGGTGTCATGGTGTTACAATTAAATTAATTAATACAAATAGTAGAGATAGATCTCGGTGGTGCAACTGCTTTCCAACCAATGCTTTGCCTGTAACAGCGTTCAAAAATTCTCACTGAAGGCAATGTATTTTCGTTGCAAATTGGTTTAACGGCGACGTAGAGGTTGAGGTTTCGCCAGATCATTACCGCCCACCTCAGCACATCTTATTTCAGCTGCCACAACCGTCACTTTCGTCAATTCTTGATGTGCTGAACATTCTCAACGGAATAATCATCATCTCAGTTGCTAACGTGCCATCGCCTATCGAAACATCGGAGAAAACATCGGAGATTAAGCAAACTACCGAGTCTTTAGGGATGACCGATGAAGCCCTAGACTAAATTACCGTGAAGCACTTAACTTTTATTGCACTAGTTTACCTTCCACATGTTCTTGTTTTGCATTCAATTCTGTGCCATCTTTAATCCTTTCTGTTTCTCATTTTCAAAGCCAGCTGCCATTCTTTCCTCTCGCTTTATTATCTATAATAATATTAGCTTTGAGGGAATGCTGCAATGCACGGCGATTTTCGAAGCTGGTCAAAAAAGTGTAGCTATTAGTGACGTAGTAATTAGACAATCAGTTTAATGTGTTGTTTGTTTTTTTTTTCTTCAGATAATTGTTGCTCGTTCCACTTATTTTGTTGTTCTCGTGAGATATAGGATGGATATGCAGTAGTTACAGATGTTCACCAAATTTAATAGGATTGATTATAGATGACTTTATAGATGAAATTAGATTAGTTTACCAGTCTGTTAGTGTTGTAGTTTGAGAAGAGTTTAGATCTAGTTCTTTTTTGTTTGTTATTTGTTACATTCTGGAGAGTGTGTTTAGTCATCATTTGTTCCTTTTTTTTATCATACATTTTGCTCAGATTGTGGAATCTTTCCATCCGAACTTCTCGCTATAAGCTCACCTATGGCATCATATATTTGTTATATCCATGTTTTGATGAGCATTTATATTCTTATTACAACAATGCAACTGTAAGATGAATGATTTGAGAAGTAAAATTTAGGATAGTAAGAGTTTGTTGTTGTTGTTGTTGTTGTTGTTGTAAGCAGTTGGAAGAATGTATGGAACATTCTAGAAGTGCTAGTAGGACTCATTAATAATCGTTCCACCGCGGCGCTTCCTAGTAACAGACTCCATTTCAATGGGACTCTTCGAAAATTCACGAATTGCTTTCTCGTAGCAACCGTTCATTGATTCTTTTAGTGTTCTCTTCGGGAACTGGTTGGTTTCATACTCATAGAGAAATAGTTTTCCTTATTTGAACTTTTATTTCCTGTTTCGTAGGTCTTTCTTGTCCCAGTTTAGTTTTTTTTTTCTAAGGTTAAAAGTTGAGTTCACTTTTGGAAGCAGAGAGTGAAAATAGGAGCATTTTAGTCGGCGATAAGGTCCAGAATGCTCATTCTGAGAACGATTCTTTAACTATTAATGAAAGATTTTTTTTTAAATTATAGAATAGAATTTTAAGAGTAAAGGAGTGGGGGTTTTATAAATCTTCGTTTCGCATCTACCCTCACATGGAGTGAAAAATAGAAGAAGAAATCAGAAAGTAATAGGTTAGAAAGGGAAAATTCACTCCCGACGTCTGCGATTTATGCCCTCAGGGATTGTGTCAACAGAACCACCGTTAGACAGATGCACTGACTCCCTTCCAATTACTTTTTAACGTATTCCATTGAAAAACACTTAGGATGTAGTAAAGGTTGTGATTCGGCAATCTGTTAGAAATCAAACCTCCTAGAGAGTAGTTAGTATAGCTAAAGTGAGGTTGAGTCTAAGAAAACCTATAACTTGATCGATAATCACCAAATATGACAATTTTTAGGCCTTGAAATTTCAAGGTTGAGGCTTCTTCAGTACCTCATAGTAGAAAAAAAAGTACCTCGTCATGCAAAAAAAAAAAATCTAGAAAGTTTTCACCTAATGAGAATGGACATCTTATCTAGTTCTATTCGCTTAGATCCTGGGAAATTATCCATGTCTCACTAAACCCTACAAATTAAAAGAAAAACTGTTGTTTTATAGAATAAGTAGAAATACTGCTCCTTTTGTTTCTTTGCATGCATTTGAAAAAAAAAGTACGTCCTTGTTTATAGACGGAAAATTTACAACAGATTACTGTAATAAGGCTGAATATGAGTTTTCCAAAATTTTCCATCGCGCAGTAGTTTTCTTAAGAAAAAAAAAAGGTTTTAGAATACTTCGTAAAAATAAATTTTTTTTTGTACTTAATTTTTTTCCTCTGTTCCTCTTACCTTCTCAGGAACCAATTCTTAATTTCCACTGTAAAAGAAATGAAATAGGAAGAAAATGGGTACGGGAAAAGGCGGTGGCGATAATGTGGTCGTCGCCGTACGTGTACGACCATTCAATGATCGAGAGAAAAGCCGTAAAGCTCAACTCGTCATTGAGATGCCCGATGGACAACGAACATGTATACGGTAGGTGGTGATCGTCTGTCCATCTATGGACGAGAGAACCTCCATTAAGGGCATCATCCCACGAATCTGAGGTGATACGAATTTCAGGTGGAGTATTCGTATACGGGATCGTAGATTATGGAGAGGGGGGTGATTCCGTCCATTTCTTCCTAATTCCCGTAAAAAAACGGTCCGGAAGATGCGGTGCGTGCACACGGCTGGCGCGCTCCAATCGAATTCGTGAAAAATAGCGCGTCGGAACGCTCGAAGCCGTATCTTCCGGGGCCTTTTTTACGGCAATTAGGAAGAAATGGACGGAATCTCCCCTCTCTCCGTAATCTACGACTTCGTATAGGCATAACCCACCCCCCTAACCTGCGCCACCTCAGATTCGTGGGGTGATGCCTTTTAGTTCCATCTAGAAAAATAGTAAATGAAATAATAATAGTATAAAAATGAAAGCCCACGACACCTGGAATTCCCCGGTGGGAAGCGAAGTAAATAGAAATACTTGAATCCACTGTAAATTTATATTTTAAACGTAATCTCCGTAATTTTTTGTAATTCCATTATTTTGCCTACGAGGTTTTCGAACAAAACCTTCAATAGCCTAACGTTTCGGGATTTTGACGGCTTCAGAGCGATAGTGTTCTTACGAATGTGTGACCACTAGTAGCGCCCACCCTTCGTCGCTACTCAGTGTACCAGTCAGTGAGTACAACGACCAGCGACTAGTGTTACTGTATTATCCGAAAGATTTATCTGTAAATAGTTGTATGGCTTTTATACCAAAATATAATACGGTAATATTATAAGTATTTTTGGATTAAATGAATTTTTGGATGTATTATATTTTATATAGTATAATAATATAGAAAAATATTTTTAAAAAATATAACACCAAAAAAAAACTTTTTTTTTCCGATGAAATTAGAAGATGAACTATGAAGTAGACGAAAAGAATTATGCTATCGATATGTATAGGAACACTTTGAACTTTTGGGAAAATTTAGGGCAAAAAAAAAAGACTTGAAGAAAGAGGTTTTTTTTGGGGAATTTTTGTGTTTTAAAATGAAAACAGAAATAATATAGAGCACCTCTCAATTTCTACCATGAAGGGTCAACGTCTCTGTATAAAACTAAAACTTTGGCGAAATTCTAGTGTGCTCTACTCTTTTTTTATTCCCGTTTTCTGTTTTATGACACACCTATGGGTGTTCTAAAATAAATAAATAAATAAATAAAACTTCATATTTAATAATCAAGCCAGTTTTATTTTTTATGCTTTCTTTTCGAAGAAAAAAATCTGTGGAAGAATAAATTTGCTAGGCGTTGAAAAATTAGTACAGTTCCAATATATGGTGCTACTCAACTCAGTGTTACTGTTATTCACTGAAAGAACTTAAGAATAAGTTCTTTTCTCAAAGTCGTAGTGTGAAAGACAGTCTTAGAGAACACAAAACACGAAATCAAGAACAAATCCATGGATTATTGAACCATTCATTGAAATTTCAGGGATCCAAACAATCCATCCGATGAGAAATGGTTCACATTCGATCATTCCTATTGGTCACATGACGGATTTCAGGAGGAATCTAACGGTTATTTTTCCCCAGTGAATGATCGATACGCGGATCAGGTGAGCACTTGATTTTGATTTAAATTCTAAAAGCATCACATGGAGTAAGTGTATTTTTTGATTCCCCACTTTCGTCCAAAAGGTGGAACGAGCGTCGAGGACGACGAATCCTCAAAGGGAAATTTTCATGCGAGAAATCCCTGATTGGGGACAGGGGAAGCAGACTTTTCCTCGTTTTTTAAATTAAACTCGTCATAATTTTGGAAACCAGTTTTACGAGAAAAAAAAACCTAATCCTATGACTTCTATCGGTTTTCATGGATTTTTCGACTAAAGATTATTTTTTAATTGGGTTACTTCGGCAATGTGGCTGCGATTCGACTGAGCTTAATAAAAACATTTACGTTGCTTAATAGAATCAAGTTTAATAAAAATAAAAATAAAAACAAAAATAATAATAATAATAATAATAATAATAATAATAGTAATGGATATGAGTGAATTTTAATAAGCATAAATAAGATCCCTACGATCCTTTAAACCATGAAATAAGCAAATTTTTTCCAAACTTTCTAGAAGGATCCTAACTAAAAAAAAAGACAAAAGTGTCTCAGTTTTTTTTTGAAATGATTTTTAATGAGTTTGATATTTTTAATGTTTTTTTTTCTAAATTTAGAAACGCGTCTTTGCCGATTTGGGGAAAGGAGTGTTGGAGAATGCATGGGCTGGCTATAACTGCTCTTTATTCGCGTACGGACAGACAGGAAGCGGAAAAAGTTACTCGATAGTTGGATTTAAAAATAATAAAGGTTAGTTGACAGGTTTTAAAACGGTTTTAAACAAATCTAATTGGTCCAGGAAGTGGGCGGAGCATAAACTTTTCTCATTGGTGTCATCCACGAACCAGTGATATTACTGTTCGTTTGAAAAAAAAAACCGACAAAAGTGTATGTGTATGAATAAAAGATAAAGTCTTGGTAAAAAAAACACATTTAAATTATAAAAAAATTATAAAAATTTAAATTATAAAAATTATAAAATTATAAATAATAAAATATGAAGTCTATGACGTAGCAATCCGATTATTCTCCCCGGACGAGTCACTTACCAATCCGGAGAGATGAAAGGCTTGCTTGGAACTGGGACTGTTTCTTTGGATGTATTTAAATACTGGGAAATTAAAATTTCAAAAAAATCAATGAAATATGATTTTAAGGTCTCGTACCCACAGTATGTGAAGAATTATTCAAAAATATCGAAGAAAAGAAGGATCAAGGTGGCCAATATGAGGTGTTCATCTCTATGTTCGAGATTTACTGCGAAAAAGTTAGTTTCCTTCCCAACAGAGTCGTTAATTACCTCAATTATCTGGACACATAGAGTTTTTTTGAGATAAGAGACTTGCTGTCTTCGAAAGAGCCACCGAAAGGCGGATTGAAAATTCGTGAACATCCGAAGACAGGATTCTATGGTGAGTTCATCTCTGTCTTTTTACCTCACAAACCAAAAAAATTCAAATATTGAAAAATTCGCGCTAAACTTGTATTATGTTGAAAATATTGAAAAGAAACAATTTCTAAGAAATCTGTGGTTTTCTTTTAAGGGCATCACTCCACGAAACTGGGTGGTGGTTTTCGGGATCGTGATTAGGGAGGGGAGCGTCCATTTCCTAATTGCCGTAAAAGAAGATGGGTGCGTGAAGGCTGGCGCTCTAATCGAACTGTAGAAAATCGTGGGCTTTTTTTACGGATTAGGAGCGAAATGGACGGAATCACCCCCCCCCCCTATTTTCCCCTCCCTTTATAAAAACCCCCCCCAAAAACCCCCACCCCTAATTTTTTTCTGCTGAATTCTTCGGATTCTCTCGAGTCCTAGAAAAGTACTCTTTGCTATTCTGCTGTTCTACTCTATACTGTTCTACGAACTGATCCATTCCCTTTTCCAGGATTTTCTCGAGTTCTGAGAAAAAATTTTTTGTTACGGCTTTATTTTCCAGTTGAGAATCTGTCCAGTTCACCGGTGAACTCCTATAAGGAAATCGAAGCGAAAATCGATGAAGGAACAAAAAATCGAACAATCGCCGCCACGAACATGAATGCTACCAGCAGCAGGTACGTCAGTGCCCGATATTATACGATTTTGATGATGTTGGTATTTTATCGGCAGAATTATTTAGGAATTTATGATTAATCTGTAAACTATACAAGAATAGCATCATATGCACAAATGTACAATTTTAATAAGAGTATCTCGAGTTGAATATGGACGTTAAAGACTTAATTCCTCTTAGCCGCCATGAAAAAAAACGGCGTGGGAACAGGTTTAGTTCCGACGAGGTACGTCAGAACGCTCACCCTCTGTACACGCTTCGGTCCCCTCAGCAGCCTATTAATTAGTTTCTACTTGAATAGGCTGGTGAGGAAACCCTATTGATCTTTGACCGCTCGCACGTGGATGCGACGCGTTGCGCAAGAGCGCAAGTGCGTTGCGACTGATTTCGTAGAGAACGTAATGTTCCACAACCTTTTACACAATGATTAGTGTGAAAAGAGCGGAGCCACACTCGTTTCCGTATTTTACAACACAAACTCTACATTTTCCCCGAGGTTCACGTTCTAGGTCAATTTCGTGATACTCTTATAGTCGATATTGTTTATTTATTTGTATTATTACTTATTTATTTATATTTATATTTATGTTGTATTGTCGATATTGAGCTGATCAGCTGAGGGAATAGTGATGGCGAGCGGATATACAAGGGATTCTCTGGGAATCAAACAATGTTACACCATCAAAAATTTCTTAGTTTCGTCAAATTTTCAACCTCGATAATTTTCGCCTGTGCTATAATAATTGCCAAATTATTTTTTAAATCATTTTTTTTAAATTCAAAATTAATTTTCTTTAGAGCGCATACAATCGTAAAGCTGTTGTTCGTGCAGAAATCACCGAAATCAAGTGGTGGAACAACAACGAAAAAATCTGAAATCAATCTTGTGGATTTGGCTGGAAGGTACGAATGATTATTTTATTAACAGAATGGAACAAAAATTACTTACATTTCATTCCACAGACAGCTGAAGTAAGAGATCTAACACGTAAAAGGCATCTATTATAAGAAATGTGAATGATTTTTTGAATAATAAATTAACAATTTATTCATGTTATGTCTCCGTGGTTGGTGCTTCCACTCAAGTGGTGGAACAAAATCGGCCAAAATTTCGCGTGAAACATCCACCGCTGAGCCATTTGCACCGGGAAATTGGCAAAAACAGAGGGGAATTTTAAAGAGAACTGATCCAGTACATTTTTTCTATAAAACTAGCTGTAAACATCATTTATAAAATAAAAAAAAATTGGAATACGGGGACTAGACAACAGAAAAAGGGTAAGGAGAAAAAAAAAACAGAAATTTCCAGAAGCCACCTGTGTCAGTCAGTGCAAAAATGTGGTATTTTTGTGATTATGTGTTCACATAACGCGCAAATCTATTTCCAGTATAAATCTAGGGACCACGGTAGGATTTTCCGGATTCGAAGTTAAATCTGATATCTTTAGTGAACGTCAAAGAGATGCGGGAACAGAAGGGGATCGTATGAAAGAAGGAATTGTGATCAATCAATCGTTATCGACACTTGGACGAGTGATCAAAGCTTTACATGAACAGCAAGGGAACAAGGGAAAAAAGGTTCAGGTCAGGAGCTGATTCTAATTCCAGAAAAAATGATCCATTCTATGGGATTGATACAGCTTTCGAATTGATCTACTACTCTCAGATCCCTTATCGTGATTCAGTCCTTACATGCCTCCTGAAGAACGCTCTCGGTGGGAACAGTAAGACTATTATGGTAAGCGAGCCAGGTATTCAAGACAGGACCCATGAAAATCAGTTAGTACACGAGAAAATGAAATTTTTATGAATCTCTGTATGATCTACAATGAGGAACGAAACATTCGAAGGTGACAAATGCGGGAAGAATCGAAGACGAGATCATCGACCGTCGATAATCCCAAGATCAGTGTCAATCAGTCGATAAATTGCTAATAAACAATAATAATAATTACAATAATAATAATAATAATAGTGACAATAATAATAATAATAATAGTAATAATAATAATAATAATAATTATAATTATAATTATAATTATAATTATAATTATAATTATAATTATAATAATTATAATAATAATAATAATTATAATTATAATAATAATAAAGAATAATAATAATAATAATAATAATAATAATAATAATAATAATAATAATAATAATAATAATAATAATAATAATAATAATAATAATAATAATAATAATAATAATAGTAATAATAATAATAATAATAATAATAATAATAATAATAAAGAATAATAATAATAACGACAATGCGATACTGCCATGCGCTACCAATATCAACCAAAAATTTGGGTTTTTTTTTGCTAAAATTTTCAAAATCTTTGGAGAACGCCATCGAGTTATGAAGAAATCAACTAGTACAGCATTTTTGGAGCTTCTTCCTCATAATGCAGGAATTTTAGGGGAAACGAAAACAAAACACATGAAAGTGTAAAAAAAGTATTTTCATCCCAAGAAAGCTGTAACTTCAGTTTTTGCTTCACTCTGTTCTCTTTCCTTTTTTTCTTTCTGACCAATGTTGAGAATAATTTAAGTTTTAAAAAGATATTAAGGTAATGTAGAATAAAAATAGTAAAATATAAAAGTAAAGTAGTAAAATATGCTAAATATAAAAGTATAAATATATATAAGTGAAATAGAATAAAATATGAAAATAGTGAAATGAAGTTTAAAAAAATTTGAATAAACCTAAAAATAAAAAAAAAACCTCTATCAACTCAGTTCGTTGGAAATCCCGTTTCTTTTGTGGATTATAGGTAGGTCCACAATTTGTTGTTGTTCAAAAAATATTGTTTTGAAAAAACAAAAATTTTGTTCGCAATGGGAATTCGGTGCGAATGAGTGTACATTAGATTTAAGTGAATTAATAATACCTCAGATCATTTGACATTTCAAAAATTTTTCTTATTGCTCATTTGAAGTCGCATAAATTTCGAGATTAGCAAAATGACGTTCAAAGTTTCGTTACTATGACAATTTAAATGGGTTCTGTCTTGAAAAACACAAGTTTACTACAACGTGGTACTCATTCAATGACCATAAATCCACAAATTTAGATAGCTGCAATTTCACCAGCTGACATAAACTATGAGGAGACACTCTCCACGTTGAGGTGAGGTGAATTTAATTGTAAACCCGTTGGGAACTCATTGACTCATCCTGTTCACAGTTTAGCCGTTGGACGAAGGGTAGCGTAGAAAAGGACCATTTATTTATCTATTAATCTATCTATTAACATCTATCTATCTTTATTTATTTATATTTATCTATCTATTAATATTCTATTAATTCTATATTAGTCAAAACGGTCCAAAAAAATGCAGTGTATGAAAAAAATACAATAAGTATTTACGCTTACGCAATTCATATTGAAATTTTTTAAATTCAAAAAAGACGTTTAAAGAAAATCGGATGTGGGATTCTTTTTTCTTTAAAGAAACTCGAAATGTGGATAAGAACGATCGACTAGAACAATTAATAATTTTTATTAATATTTTTCTAATCGACTGCGCGAACAGCAGGTTCAAAATCCGTGAGTAGAAGAAAAAATCAAGAATTCAGAAAAAGATACCATAATCATTCCCAAGCTATTTTTTCTCATCCAAGGTTTGCGGATCGTGCTAAATCGATAAAGACGAACGCTGTGGTGAATGAGAATCAAACAGAACGTATAATGAGAGAACTACGAGAGGAAAATGAACGACTTCAGAAACAACTGAAAGCCGGTGGAGGTAGCGATGACAATGTAAGGCTGATCGCTCAGTGATCTATCGGGTGTTCGATGCGGGCACAGTGGAAAATTATCGGAGTTTTCAGGAAGAGATCGAATCATTACGACGTCAACTCGAACAAAATCAAAAGGAAATGGCCGAACTTGAGAAGACATGGCAAGAAAAAGTGGCTGAGGAAGCGGCAAAAGTAGGTTACGAACGGAGAATATTCTAGAACATGTGCCCGCAACCACTTGAGATAATCCATGATAATTCCTTAACGTTGACCTCCCAGTGAGATTTTTTCTGAACCTTTCTTCATCGTTTTACCTTAAATGCAACGGTAAATAGATTTATGGGAGTGCTTTTTCCCGAATTCTAGGAGACAAAAGTGGAACGATGAAGATGTCTCCACATTCTTGTTACCGCGTTGTTTGTACCATGTCGTCGGGTGATTTGTTTCGCCTTTGCCATAGGCAAAAATAGAGTTTAGGGTGTAGATTACCAGTATTGGGCGTGGATTCGCCTAATTCTCCGTACGCGTGATCGTCCCGAAAAACAGGCGAAACAGTGGAAAATCATAAGATCTTCTCGGTAGTCTACTCAAGTAAAACTAATGAACAAGTTGCTTACGGTACCTACCTAAGCGAGTAGACGAGAAGCGGCGCGTTTTAATGTATCTCGTAGGAACTACGGCGGTTCCCACGACGTTTTTCACGACGGCTAAGAGGAATTGAGCCTTTAACGTCCATATTCATCTCGAGATACTTTTACTAAAATTATAAATGTGTGTATATGATGCTATGAGGGGGGAGGGGAGGGGGGAGAAGAAGGAGAAGGATAAGGAGAAGGATAAGGAGAAGGACGAGGAATGTGCGACACCCTCATACTCACACTCTTCACTTCGAGCTCTATATTTGCCTACAGAGACCCAAACAACGCCAGTCTCGTGATCCGCTGCTTTTAAAGTGAAGAGATTTAAAATCGCTAAAATATCCTTGAGAAGAACGCATTCGTTGGCAGCCGAAAGAAACATTGTACAGTTTATTCGAGAAAATAAAATAAAATGGAAATAAATGATATTCTCCTGCTTATCACTTTTTTCTAGCTTCCAAGAGTTCTTTCATATGATATTACAGGCTCGGTTTTATCCGGAAATTGCCTATATTGCCAATTTCTCGCCTTGTTTCTTGCAATTTTCCATGGATCTTGTAATCTTTTCAGCAATGGAACCTTCAGCCACAATTTTTTACTGTACTCCAACTGTACCCTAGTACTGCCTATCGTAGAAATCTCTGTAGCTTTTTTCATGTAAATAAAAACTAAAAAAAACAAGTTGAAAAAAAACGAAAAGCTAACAAAAACTGAAATTGAAGACGAAACCGGAAGCTAGAACATTAGGACCACCGCTACCGTTTCTCTTTGTCCAAATAGATGTCCTTAACAGAGTTCTCATGAGATGAGTATGATAAAATCTATCTACTAAATATTACATTTCAGTCTTCCGTAGTTTTACGTGATACAGTAGAAAATTTCCTTGTTTTTCCTGAAGAAAACCCAACACCACTGTTCTTTCTCAGCCGCTTTGTAAAAGGCGTTGTAGAAGAATTTATTTATCTCTGAGCCCTAAGGGTTAAGTTCTTTTTTTTTCAAAGATTTAAATTTAGCACAATACATCAGCGGAACGAATGGCGATAATGAAACAACGACAAGAAATCCCACATCTATGGAATCTGAACGAGGATCCGGCGCTGACCGACGTCATCGTACATTTTCTACCACCTGGCGTAATTACTATAGGTAAGGAGGACCCAGGAAGAGATTTTGCTTTATTTTTAAGAGAAGCAGGTCAAATCGTTTCGAAATTGGCTGCGTTATGACTGCTATCTCAGATCCACGAAAATAAATGATCACATTGGAAAATTTTTTATTGGATTTGTTTCATGAGTATTTTTTTTCCGAAAAAACGACAACATTTCAGTTTTTTTCCGAGCAAACGCTACTGTGGAATATCAGATCCACTGGGAGTCAATTTCCGCCTAATTGTGAATATCCTAAATCTTCAGATCAATTTTCCTTTAAATTTAAATTCCTAAAATTGTTACGAAGTACAGTTAAATATAATAATATTGCAATTAAATATATAGTTAAGTAATTTGTTGTACATTTAAATAAAAATTGAATAACTAGCAGTTAATAAATTATGTCATTAAATAATGGTAGTACAATCAAATATGCATATACAAATACATTAATTGTATTATTGTATTGTATTGTATTAAAATTATATTACTATATCAAATTATTAATTATTAAGTGAAACCAAAAGGAAAAACTTGAGAAAAACGAAAACAAGAGACTTGAAAGAGTTGAATACAAATTAGTAAAGTTATTGTAAACAAGTACATATTGCTCCAGAGAAACCAGTAATGACATTATCAGAGGTAAAAATGTAGATTTCAAGGCAAAGAATTTGAATGAGCGGAAGAATTTGTGGATGCTGCCGGACCACCTTTCCAGAACTTAAAAAGAGAGACATACGTTCAGGAAACAAAACAGCCGATCCGGCACCGATGGTTCAACTGAACGGACTTTCAATTCTTCCACAACATGCGGTTGTGGAGAATACAAAGAATAAAAAACTGATCATCACAGCATGTGAAGTAAGTTTTTTCTTATGGATTCTATAGGGCTATGTTCTGTATCAAGTTCTTCCCCGTACATGTCCACGATGGAGGTCCCAGATAGAAAAAAAAGTAGAAAAAAGGTGACCAAGGAAGGATTCCCTGTGGAGGAAAGCGATTTATCTCGAAAAATTTAGCGTTCTTATGAAAAATTTAAAAATCTCAAAAGACGGACTTTGTTAATAATTAGTTGTAATAGTTAAAAATAAGTTAATAGTTAAAAAAAATAGGTTTTAAAAGATTAAAAATGCCGATGGTCAAAAATTCCTCACAGTCTGCCTACATTAGCTTCTAGTGAGTTTAGAAACGCACTTTCTGGATATTTTGCATGGGAAATATAAAATTTGTGATTTTCAATCCAACACGACCGATGACCGTAGCTAAGAAACCATCACTACCTTCAATCAGCAGTGCCGTCTAATTTTTCCCGTAAAACTTCTCCTTTTCTTTTCCTGCTTTCACTTTCTTGCTTAAGGGCGCTGAAGTGCTTGTGAATGGAGAAAAATTGACGAAACCCAAGCAACTTTCACAAAATGACAGGTTTGCGTATCATCACAATTTTTCCCTGCTTTGAGGATATTTGTGCTGGACTCTGCAAACCTTAACATATTATTGGCATACGTTCTTACGTTTTTTACGTTCGTTACGTCCTTACCAATTCCCAATGAATTGCATCAGCTGAGCGTGTGAGTTTGCGGTGGTGCAAGCGGTCAGCGGCGCAGCTCAACGGTTTCTCATCTTCCTCCTAGTTCATTCCAGATATACGGTTACTGTCAATACTAGATGCTGTACTACTTCCTAAGCACACGATCCAGGTTGTTATCGATCCCAATTTCGTCTAGCATGGCTGTCGACAGGAAAAATTAACGATACAACGACAACAAGAAGGCGACGACGCAGAAATGTTGGCCGAAATAAGGCTCCGATAACAGTCTTGATCGATTTTTAAGAATTATAGTGGGGTCGGAACGGGGTGAAGCTCGTTTGGCGCAGCGCTCGAAGTGGCACAGTGGACAGTAGCATTCAGGGTCGTGGTGGGACCAAAGTGGACTGAGCAGCGAGTGATGCTACTAAGGGTCCCACTCCACAATCCCCATCGCACCACTTCGAGCGCAATCGCGTATGCAACTGCACCGAGCTTCATGTCGTTTTAAGAGTGCTGTAGTACTGTATTCAACTCAGCACTGGCGAAATTCATAAAAAGTCGAAATTGAGACTGTCGATATTATTTTTCCCTTCTCTCGTCTCTTTCTGTTTTCCAGAATCCCAAAAATTCGGGATCAATTTCTGTTCATACTTAGTTCCTACTATATTCTACGCTTAGGAACAAGTTAGCGTCGGGCCTTTTTTTTTGAGAGTTCTTTTCTCTTCGCCCTTCTATCCTCAAATTATGTGATCCTGACCTGAAAAAGCAAATGACAAAAACTAAACAATGAGCAAACAGTAAACATTGAAGACTTTTATTCGGCGGCAATCATCTCTACGTCTTCAATAATCCGAACAAAAAAGGAGCTCGTAAGGATATCACGTACGAGGAGGCGCAAAAGGAAATCGCTAAAGGTGCCGGAATTGGGATCCCCGGCGAAGGTGGCAAAAGCAAAGGTGTGGATTTCTAGGTGTGGGCCGAGCAAGATGTTTTCCCGTCAAACTTTCCACTTTTTCAGCCGATCTTATCCTGGAAGAGGAGCTCATCTCAACTATGCCGTTGGTCTACCGTGCGAACGCTATGGCTGTGGAGCTGAGGCGTAACGTTAAATTCGAATTAGTGCTCGTCTCGCCGGAAATGAGAGGTCTTCAGGAGGGACTTACTGAGGTGATTATTCTTTCACTGTTTGCTCTCACTAATGATCCAGCTCAGCGAAGAAATACAGTAACCACTGGCGGTCCTAAATGGAAAGCGGACTAATTAGATTGGTTAAAAATCCGCATTAAATATGCATGCTTAAAATTTATTTATTTTCTTTTGAAGTGTTTATTAATTAACTCAAAATCCGTCTTAAATCCGTCTAAAACTCTTAACAAGCTTCTTTTATCATTTAATTATTCAGTTTAATTATTATTTAATCCCATTGTTATTATTTATTCGACTTTTTATTAATTTAATGCAATTTATTACTATTTGGGTTAATTATTAAATATTTCAAGGGAAAATAAATAAATTTCAAGCGAATAATGAGTTTATTCTGCTAATCTCACGTAAATCACTGGAAAATTCTTGCTCGAACCATCTCCTCAAAGTTTTTCGCCCCCAAGGAAAAGTGACCCGCCTTTTTACCCTATAGGGTTCAACTAGAGTACTATCATGGAGTCTCTTTCAATGTTTTTTTGGAAAAATCATGTTATTTTAGTTCAAAAAATTGGAAAAAATGGTAAATTGTAGTAAATTTTTCTTTTAAAGAGTAAATTGTATTTTTATATCCCTTCATGGTGAGCTTCTTGAGCTACATGGTTTCATGGGTTTATTCGCTCTGAACCCATTGCCCTAATTTATTTATTTATTTATTTATTTACTCACATACACCAATTGTGCAACACAAAAAGAAATGAAATGAAACACAGTTTCTGAGTCAGGACACCTTTAAAAAAAAATCGGAATCGAATATTTATCGTTTAATAAACCTTTTCTGCTCAGGAATTACTTTCAACCGAATATTTCTGTTCCAGATTTGGGTAAGTGTCCATAATCTAACGGAAGATACACGATTCATGTGGGAGAAAGCACGATTTATGAATCGTTACTACGGTATGCAGGAAATGTACGAGAATAAAGTGGATGGAGAAGAATGGAACATGTCAAAAGTGAGGAATTGTGGATTGGTTTCATTAGTGTTTCCAATTTTTTCCGAAAAAAAACAAGGTTTGATGCCTTATGGGGCTACGCTGAGGAACTGTCCATGGATTATTGAATTATCCACGCAAAAAAATGTTTTCACAGGATCGTGATCCATTCTACGAAGCACCGGACTCGAAGAGTTTGCTCGGATCGGCTATCGTATTCCTACAGCCACTTGCGTATCTTATGGATTCCGAGGAAACCTATCCTATCATGGATTTCACAGGTATGCTGGAGGTCTTATTACATCAAGGGACAAGTAGTAACCATCTTTAGTTATTTTGGGTGTTTTTTTACCCTGAAAATGAAGTGAGAAACTTCTTTTTTTCTGGCAATTTGCCTGAAATTTTTCCTAAAAATTGGGTCGGGAAATTTCTCTTTTTCTTCTTGCAGGTTGCCTGAAATTTCTATCATTGACAATTTTACCAAAGCATATAAATAAACACGTTTTCGAAGAAAAAAACCTGATAATAATAATATCTGATTTAAAAAAAAACGATTTCAAATATAATAAAGCAAAGAAATAAAAACTTTAACGAAGAGAAAAAAAAAACAACAAAAATTCCCCCTTCTCCTTTCAGGAGAAGAACTTGGAGAAATGTCCGTGCTTTTGACACCATGCAATTCATCCGGAAAAGAACTTATTGGAGATTATGTGGATGATCCAAAGGAGTTGGTAAGCAAAGGTCTTAATTACATTAACATCACATGGAAATTAAAAGGAGATCAATTGCGAGAGCGGTCCGAGTGATTTAAGCGGGAGAATCATGACGGTCCCATTCACCTTCTTTTCCCTCTATGAGTGTCCCACAATCTGGGAGAAGAAAGAAAGGGTAGTGGTTGAAAACACTGTGGACGTTTTTTTTTCGGGAATAAAATGCGAAAAGCGCGCACCATTCAGGCAAAAAAAACTATGAACGCTACCCAAATTAAGATTTTTTTATTCGTGGTTGGAGTTGAAAAGAAAATTAATTAGAAAAGAAAAAAAAAGAAGAAAAGATTGGAAAATAATGTTGCTGATTTTCTTAACTATGAAAATTTTTTCCACTTTTTGCTTCACAATAATATAATCAATACGTATGGGAAAAGATTCCGATGAATGTTATAGTCACTTCCATGATTTCTGTCCCACAGATCACCAGGTTACTGTACTTTCGCGGCGCGAGCGCGACATGCTCGCGTTTGGCCACACGTCGATGGAATTAAAGACTCTCATGACAATTTTTCACATTATTTTCTACTTATTTTCCCACAATTTTCTTAAGTTCTTTCACAACAAGATTATCTATCCTTATGGGATCAAAATTCCCGTAGCCGAGTGGTCCTAGCGCGATGATCAAGGTGTGGAAACCATGGAAAACCTGTTCACAACGCTAGAAATTTCCACTAATGTGGAATTTTTCACTTATAATACCATCTGCGAACTGATAATAGTTCAGGAAATTGAAACTTCAGGAATAATTAGTCTCATTCTTAATTAATTAATTTTCCAAATTCTCATTCTTACTGGATATCTAGGATAATTTTTTAATGCCTCTGAATGACTTAGCGATCAGGCTGCCTCCTCTTGGAAGAAAGAATTAAATTTTGAGATGAAACCACGAAAATGTAGAGTTCAACTCTCTTAATACGCGTAAACCCCTAGTGGAATCCATTCAGAAACCCTCAAAACCTTGTATGGATATTTCGGATGTCGTGATTACAGTACTGGAAGAGTGCAAAGTAGAAATTCCTAAAATGTGGACGTTTAGATTGGCAGGAACTATGGTTTTATGGTGAAGATACAATCCGCCCGAGGTCTCCCACGCCGAATCGACAAGGTAAATCTTTGGTTATTAATTTTTGGTGATTAATTTGTCCGGGAACATAGTCTCATTATCTTCCGGAAAACACAGATCACATAGCCTTCATTCAGAGTTCCTGTAAGTATCGATTTTTCGATGGGAAAGAAGTAGAAACACCACTTATCACTGGCAATAATCCTTCATACATGCACGATCAGACTTTTCAGTACAAATCAGTGTCACCTGAGGTGAGAACCTGGGCAGAAAAGACAGAAAGTTCTTGAAATAAAGTTTGGAACATATAATAACTTTATATAACTTAATAACCTTAACTTGATAACTATGACTTTTTTTTAGTTAGCAGACTATCTTCTTAACGCTAATCTCTGGATCACATTGTGGGGAACGCAAAGACCGAGACAGCTACCCCAACGTGACAACAGAAGAAGCTCTTCGGCAGTGGTAGGACATGTTTCGGTTGATCTCCTGATTCGTAAGCAGACATCAAGGATGGCTGCTTGTTTCAGAGCGCTGAAGGAAAACGATCAACGAGAAAGAAGAAGGTCCCAAAGGCACCTAAACCAGCGGATGAAGAAATCGTTCTCGATAAGTCAGCTGAACTGGGGTTTGTTTATAAAAACGCTCACGGTATTTTTTCTTCTGGGAATCAGCCGCGAGTGTTAAGAGTAGGGATTACTGTTTTAGTCCCTGGTCAGTATGTGGACTAAGCACCAAGCGTTATTAACCTCAGATATGGAAAGTTAGTGGGCTTTCCAGAGATCCTTATTAATTCATATACCTCAAACTGAAAAGGAGAAGTTTTCGGTATAGTTCGGGAAAAAAAATGAGCAAACAACTATGTTAATCGACGTTTTATTTCACGGAATAGTCAACAGTAGGGAGCAGACAGCCACCAAGGCACGAATGGATTGTTTTTTAGTCATGGACTATGCGGTTTTCTGTTGTATAATTATCTTGGATTACCGTTTCTTTTCAGATCAGAACCTAAAACCCCGAAGAAGAAATCCTCATCAAAAACAAGACGCCCTAAGAGGGCAACATCCGCATCAACTCAGTGAAATCGGCTAAAAGTCAGCTTCGCGAAAAAGGAAACGAAAACAGTGTCAAGGGCTTATATTTCAGTCTGCACATATTAGATCATTAACCACGGCTGTTCGATAAATAACACAATAAAAAATCGATAAATAACCCCGACTTTATTACAGGTGCAAGTAATGAATAGAGAGGAAAGTTTGAGCGATTTCCCACAACAAAACGTTAACCTCAAACGACGGAAGGAAGCACAAATTAAGGCGGTAGTTTAGGTTTACATTTATACTTAAGTATTTAAGCAGCAAATTTAAGTTCATCCGCCTGATCAAAAAAAAAAAAACTTCATCCGGTACCCTTTGTTCATTTCCCGTGCACATTATGTCACTGTAATTAAGGGAATTCACGAAATTTAATGAATATAATACATAACACGAAAGAAGAACTGAGCTAAAAAGCCAGCTAAGAAAAGCTCAAAGAGGAAATTATCATTTTTTTTTAACAAACACTCTTCTTCAAAAACTTGAGAGGTACCTGTAGGGAGATGTGTAGCTATTAACGTAGCTTGTATCCGTTTTAGAGGACGTTGTCGCAAATTCACGAACTTTGCTTGCAGTCCAGTCTTGACCACATGAAAATTTCCAGAAATATGTATTTCACACTCTCTACCAACAAAGCCAATCAAACGACTCGAGAAAAAAAGTTATTATACAACTCATAATTAATTGAAAATCAACAGGACGCATAGATAATTTTGATGACGACGGATATCCTGTACACCAACCTTCCATCTCCCCGTTATAATAATAATTGCATGAAAATAAATCTAACAGGTCTACTCAACATTTCAATGAAAACAATATGGTTGGTTCCAAACAGATTACCCAGTGACAGTTTTCAGCGTATATGCTTAACTAACGCTTCACATATTCTACGTTAACAAATAGAATCACGGATTGTGGGATGCGTACTTGGAAGAAGCTTATTAAATAAAAAAAATACATCACATCATTGGTAACATCATTTACCTTGAAAGATGATTAATTTCCTCTAGCGATATTTTATGGAGTGTTTCATAGAAATAGACTATAGCCTTTGGCAAGTTATGCGAAGAAACAGCAAAACTGCTCGGGAAGTGCAAAGTGACTGACTGATATGCCGTCCGTCTTACTCATCTTCCACACCCCATCCGAAGCCGCCTGGTCGTTCTTCTTCAGGCACAGGGTCCGCTTGCGGCTCATCACACAACCACTTCAACCATCCTGGAGTCACCAACAAACGCATTCCGTGTTGCTGATACGGGAAAACGTCTTCAAGGAAGAAGTAGAAATGTCCGCAGGCAATACCTTAAATCAATTAGCCGTGCAAAGGACCAACTAGCAGGAATTTCTCATAAGCGAAAGAAACGACTGCCCGAGAGAGCTCGACTATTTTACATGTAGTTCTCATAAAAATTCCATAAGTAAGATCAACTTTTTTAAAACTTATTTCACGTACCCATGAAATCTACTATTGCGTTGTTCCCCAATAAAAGCGAGAAAAGGAGTAGAACCCATGGCAAATAGGGGGCTGTGAAAGAGAGCACACCGAAGAAATTCATCTAAAACTAGGGATAATTCATCAATACATGTAGAAATGGATAACGAATGAAAAACGAATAAACAGACCTGGATATGAGGGTTTCGTCTACTCCAAATGTATACAAGCATGATAGTGAACGCTTGACCAAGAAAAACCATTTGCACGAATATACCACATAAAATCTGAAAAGTGAAGTATCTTCTTGTTCAAAATCTGTTTGTAAAGAGTTTTGTAAAAGTTAATCCATTAGAGCAAAGAGGCAAATAAATGAAACGAAAATCCTCATAAAGACTAAAGATTGTGTCAATTTTCCTTATCTTTTGCCAATTACAAAATTAAAACTCAACAGCTCTATTATGAAGCAATTAGTTAGATTCCCTCTTTATTATCAGTTAGCACTAAAAAGAAATCGATCAGGGAAAATGTATTTAGGGGGGAGCACTCAATGGCACCCTTATTTTTTAAATGCTCTAACTTACTCTTTTCTTCTTAGTAACTTTGATTTCCATGTCATAGGTCCTCTAAGACTAATACTTAGGCCTTAGGTTCCCGATTGATTTAGTTATCTACTTCCAGAAATAAGGGTGCCACTGAGTGCCTCACCCCTCCCCAAGCTACATTCTCTCCGATCCATCTCCATCCTACACATCATTGAAAGAATTTCTGCCACTCACCATCAAAGCTCCTCCGAGTAGAAACATATAAACGAAGTCAGCTCGCCTTCCACGAAATGATCCTTCTTCTAACATCATACAGTACCGATATGTAAATATCATGTTGAACATAAAACTGAACCCAAATGACCCGAAGAAACAAAAGGAGGTGAGGAGTCGCCAAAACTGAAATAGAAAGAATAGTACTCATCCCTCACTGGTTCTGATACTCACAAATACTAAATCCTTGCTAAGCTTAGAATTTACCTGATATCGTTTTATTATCAAATCCCAGTTGAAGTATAAGTGAAAAGGAGTGATAAAATCAAGTTGCTAAAAAAATCCGTATGATTAACGAAGTGAAAGAAAGCAAGAAAAATATGTCCCGTTGAGAAGTTAAGCATACCACAGCCAGCGTTGTCAAAACACACGCTGTTGTATATGCCCGTGTAACAGGCGGCATATCCGTGTAGACATCTATTAAATTTTGCATCTGGAAAATTCTAAATTAAACCAATAACTTAATTAAATCCACTGAGTAAGTACGAGTCGATTTCACATATCATTCAATCAAAATTTTTTTTTAAACTTCACAAATCTTGTGACGATTGAAGATCCTTTATCTTGAGGAAGTGTTAAAATTAGTGCATCTCACTCAAAACACAAAAAAACTAGTTGATAAACCAGAACATGGAGTAATCATAGTACTTTTTAGTACAAAGCAATACGATTGGTTACAACGATAAATGTCAAACCTATCGAGACCTTTTTAATAAACAACAAATATTCACCGGTAAGAAAAACACTAGTATTTCGTAATGAACACTTCAAACTAATCTCTAACGATAACAAATGAAAGAAAAACAACAGCGAAACAATGATAAGCTAGATAACAAAGGAAAACAATCCACATCGGTACAACTTGAGGAGCGAACCGTGTTCAAGGCGTGAGAATTGTGCTCTTGCTTCCGGCTAGCTGTGTTAACAATTTATTTAGTCGTTGTACCATACCACTCGTGTCCTTGATTAGGCCGGATGTGATCAGCGCGTTGTCGTAGATCTGTAACAAGAAAAAACCAGCTATTAGATACTCGTACATTAATAGCATCAGAATGCCTTTGTATACCTGCGAAATGAGCATCTCTGCTGTCTTCGGGTCTGTCCTCTTCATATTGTATAAGCTCTTGATTAGCGGATGTGAAAGGTTAACGTGGAGGCACGGCTGTAGGAACACCTGAACACCAATTATACACAATCTGGTGAACGAAATCGAGGGGCTAAGCTTCACAACTACTACAAGTCCAGGAATTGATCAGCGGTCCCTTGGATGCAATCCTAATATGATTCGAATAGCATGACCGCACCCGAAAATTCCATTCTTATTCTTAACGAATTCATCGCCACCTTGGATATCAATATAAAAGAAACACTTTGGACGAAAGCAGTTTTAACGACCGATGAACCAAAAATAAGCTCACCTGTAGTCGGGTAAAAACGACCTAAGGCACGGTGCAATTGCGTAGGCGGTTGCGCTGGAAGCGGTGCGGTGGAGTGCGGTTGCAGTTAGGATCAAGGGAGGACCTTTGCACCATTCTTTTCGCGATGATCCCACCTCGATTCCAACAGCTTTTTCCACTACGCCGCTTCGAGCAGGGCCGCTTACGCAACTGCACCGTTCTCCATGTCTTTTTGACTCTTCCATACTGTATAGTTGTGTTACTTATAAGAGCTGGGAAGTGATAAATCGAAAAAAAAATTCTAAAAATTCACGAACGAAGATGTCCTTTGATTTCACTAAAATTAAGAGTACTTAAGGGAGGAGGTGCCCCATTTCTAGCATATGCTGCACTCAAATGAATGAGAATGAAATAGAGATCAAACATAAGAACAAAATTAAAAAGATTTACCAAATGCTCCATGTCCTTAATTTCACCAGTGCGGAGTAAGTGTCTGGCGGCACCCATCTCATGCTTAATAGTAAGCATGACAGGATGTTCACTTGGTCTGTGATTCCCAGCAATATCAAAAACCTGAACTCAGCTCAACAATACGGAAAAGACCGTAATTATAACTAACAATTATAATTTTTCCATAAAATAATGAAAATAAACGAACTTTGACCGAGCCAAGAGTAGATTTAATCCAGTCCAGCAATTCCTTCTTGTCGATGTCACGGAATTGCCCTATAATATGATGGTGAATCGCAATCGCAATAGTACAAAGAAAACACAAAAACTAAGCGATAATACTGACTTCCTTCCGTTTTGTCCTTGTCCTCTCCCTTCGCAGCAGCACTCTCAGCCCATTTTTCAGCTCCAACTAGTGGTTTCATGTTGAACTGTTGCAGAGCAAGGAAAACAAGCTTTAAAAAATCGTCAGATTATTAAGTTAGGTGCGAGCAAGAGCGTAAAATTCTTTGAACCTCGTCTGCAGGTTCGTACAAAAACAGCACTTCCTTATTCTGCGATCTGACTAGCTCATAATAAGGTGATGACTCAGCTAAATGCCGGCTGAAACGCATGAGAATAAATAGGAAAAAGAATATCTGATTACAAAGAAGGAAAAGAAATAGAACAGAGTAATGAATTTCATATTTAAAGGATGTGTAGTAAAAAAAACACACGTTGGCGAGAACATGTAGTAGATCTCCTTCTGATCTTCTTGCATCCGTTTGCAGTACTCTGTCAAATTTGTCAACACACCTGGCTTCAAATTGGATGACTCGAAAAGCATGAGCTTCGCAATTTCCTCCTTTAAATGCGAATTTCGAAAGGGAAAAGAAGAAAAGAAAAACTCCAGTGACCTACTTTCTCTGAGTGATCAAACTCCGTTACGATGCCTTCCTTTAGGAAAATGCTGTACTGCTTATAGAAGTCTTCGTATTTTTCGAAATCTTTCTTCATTTCATTCTGGAGGAAGCTCAGCACTTTATCGGTGAGAATTTTACGCAATTTCCTAAATAAAAAAAATTAAAATATATTGGCACATGGTAGAGAACTTTTGAAGCAGCATAAACCACTGGAAAAAAAAAACAATTGTTCTGCTTTGCTGGGATTTCAATACTAACCTAAGTACTGGATTATTCTGGAGCATCTCACGACTGAGATTCAACGGAACATCTTCCGAGTCAACAACACCCATAATAAAGTGTAGATAGCTGAAAAAAAGAATACAATTCCTCTGTTAATGTATAAATCAATACATGAAGCTGCGCAAACTCTATGTGAAATAAAACTTTTCTAACATGCAACAAAAACCTTGAAGGCTTTTTGTTTAGAGATATTTTTTATATTTATATATATATTTTATATATTTTTATATTTATATATGGTGTTATCTAAATCATTAAACAACAATAAAATAAGAAAAACTTATTGAAAAAACAAACTTGGGTAAGAGTTCCCTGGCATTAGGTTTGATAAGTACACGTCTAGCATACAGAGACAAGCCACACTCTCTGTTTTGTGCTTGTGTAGCATATTCGAGTAGTGAGAATCTATGTTGTGGTATGTATAGAACGGAGCGTAGAGAAACTGGAGTGTCTGTCTGAAGGAACGAGCGTAGCTTTCTAATATTCACTAATGTGTACTCGTAAGATAGAAGATCGTTACGTCTCCTCACATATGGATAAAGAAAAATAAAAAAAAGAGAATTGAAAACTATCGAACCTTATAATGTATAGTGTAACATGGACGTTGGAAAGCTTCCGATTTCTTCTGTTGTTTGGCTAATTGTCTAAAGAAAAGATTTAAAAGAAACTCTTCCAATGAATAAAGGAATATCTCCGTCAAATCAGATACAATAAGTATATATCATCATAATATAACAAAAATAACCAAAGTACTTCTACAATGAAATAGCCATCCTTATTAAAGTGAATAGAAGGCTCACAGGGGAATGCGAGAACTGATTATCTATGTAGCTAGAAGGAGCAGATATGAAATGTGAGATTCATACTTGAAAAAGGTTTCGTGCATTTCTTTTGTGACATCTTTCGGTTGTAAGGTCCATATAGCATTCAAACTGTTCACACGTTCACCATTTAGAAGAATCGGTGCGGCAACAAAATAAGAATACTTATCAATTACCTGAAAAACATTTTAGAAAAAAAAACACTCCTACACATTAGGAGGTAAAGGAAAGGGAATTGTTGCACTTAAATGTTTATTGTATGTGATTCACCTCCTTCACTTTTTCACTCTTAGAATACACTGCCGAATCTCCAGCTTTCAGATGAATAACAATTCGTGTGCCAGTCGGTAAACCTTTCTCTTCTGACACTTCATAAGTGTTATCCCTAAAAACAGGAGGAATTCCAAAAGAAAAAGAAACTCAAGAAGATCACTTTAACAAACTAACCCTTTCCAGGACCACCTCAAACCTTTGTCATCAGGCAACCCCACTTTTCTTGTGGTTAGCTCAACAGAGTCAGCAACCATAAAAGCAGAATAAAAACCAACACCAAATTGCCCAATCACAGCCTCAGCATTCTCTTTATTCTAAATGAAAACAAATGAAAAAAACCTGTCGTTATTTTTGAGATGAGGAAAAAACCCTACCTTTTCCATGAATTCTTTTGTACCGGACTTTGCGATAGTTCCTAAACATTCAAGCAAATCTTCCCTGTCCATCCCAACACCAGTATCTTCAAATGTTATGGTATTATGGCCCTTAAATAGATAGGTGCTTCAAAAAAAAAACGATAAAAAGAACTATGTTGAATGACCTCATCAGTTGTGACACGAATCTCACTTGGTCCTTCGGCGATTTGACCCATCAGCTCGACACATCGCCTTTTTTCCAATGCATCCGACGCATTTGAAATCAGTTCTCGGATAAAAACCTGAAGACGAAGCGGAATTCAAATAATAACCTTTCCATATTTTTATTGGTAATGGTAACTCGCATACATTTACTGGTAATGGTATCTCGTCGAAAAATTAGCTTTCAAAGAAATAAAAGTGACTTTCAAGAAATAAAAGTGACACAGAATTCATAAAGTACTCGAGTTCTAGAAACTGTTGCATATAAGAAAATCATACAGCAAGTCCACATCAAATTTTTAGAACTCATTCCGGAAAAAATCTCATATGGAGCAGAAATAAAGTCGAGTCAAAACAGTCAGAATATGAAGCTCAGTGCGATTGCGTAAGCGGCCGAGTTTCCTCCCGTTTTGATCCGACCATACCTCCGCAGATCTATTTTTTCGATGAAAATATAGCGGGGGGGCAGACACTCAGTAGCGCCCTTATTTCTGGAAGATCTATCTTCTATTTTCTCTTAGTAGATTTAACCTACATGTCATCGATTCTCAAACACCAATGCTTAGGCCCTCGGACGCCGACTGACCTTGTTATTTAATTCCAGAAATAAAGGAGCGGTTAAGTGGCCTCATCTAGATCTATCCTATTTTTTCTTTATAAAAAGATGCTCGGAAATATTTTGTCATAAAAAAACAAATTAAACACACAGATCAACTGCGAAAACATGCCTCACTGTCTGAATACAAGGACTTCGCGACGATATCCATGAGGTTCTTAGTTTCCGCTTGGAATTCATGACGTTCTGGCTGAAGGGAATAGAATCGGTTCGCAGTGACGCACGGATGACGCGTCGTCCCTATCTGAGCCACACTTAATGGCCGTAGAACTGCTGCTGCTATCCGATGAGTAGTACGAAAACTGACTCGATTCAACGCATACCGAGTTGCCCACATGTCTGACTGTTCTGGAAACCATTCGTGGATAATAAGTATGAATAAATAACTGTAAATAATAGCGTAACAGCGTCCCATTACAGACTTATACGGTTATCCTCGGAAGAGAAAATCAACTACAATAGAAGAGAAGGGAACTGTATTTGGAGAGGGGGCGGGGGCAATGGCGCCCTTATTTCTCGGAGTAAATAATCAAGTCAATCGGGGCGCTAAGGCCTAAGCATTAGTCTCAGAGGATCAATGACATGTAAACTAAAGTTACTAAGAAGAAAAAAGTAAGTGCATTAGAAAATAAGGGTGCCACCGAGTGAGGAGAGAATATCAATTTAAAAGAAGAAACAAGGAAAATGGAATTGGTGGACACTGTTGCCGGACTCTCGAGAAACTTCTTCGACCGACTTGGTTTCTTTGCTGTTCATCTTTATGTGTAAAGCACAGAAAATCGTAAGTTGTTCCCCAAGTAAAGAAGAACAACAAAGAAACCATTCCTTTCCTCGAAATTTGTCGAAAATTTTGCAGCGGTAGCTCCTCCAGCTCCTTTTCCTCTAAAACAACTAGCTAAAGAATAAGAAATTGAGGACTTACTACGCCAGACTTTCGTCCACGGACATCACTCAACTTCCACCTATGTGCTCACGGTGGATGCAGTTTTTCTGCAATTACGGGTGAAACATCATCAATTCACCAGGATTGGGGAAAAAAAGCCAAATCCATATGTTGATACGGGTTAGTTGGTGAAAAGTTGGAGAACCCTAGATTGGGACGGTGACATGGGAGATTGATAGGGCAGAATCAACGTGTACTTCATCAAGAAAAAAGAAGCCCAGTACAGATGAGAACACGCGGAAAAATGTTCCTTCAGAAATTTGAAACACAGAATCTGAAAAAAAAGGGTGAGCACTGCTGACTTATACCACACCAGGACTTTGTTCAGGATACGCGGAATTCAAGAAAACTACTCAACCTCCACCTGTGTGCTCATCACGATCGAGTCCGTTTTTGTGCAATCACGGATGAAACACCATCAATTCACCAGGATTCGGAAACAACAGCCGATTCGATGTAATGGTGTGGGTCAGTTGGTGAAAAATTGGAGAATAATGGCCTGGGGTGAGACGATGACATGACTGATTGCATAGAGCACGACCAACGTGTACCTCTCCACGCTCATCGTGATAGTGGGTTCAAAAAAGTGCTCTGATCCGCCTCGGATCGATCCACGGTTGCCAATAAACTCTCTTTTTATGTGGTTATGGAGCATGTCAGGATTTCACAAAGTTGATCCTTTAAAATGGATCCCTACGATGCAATCCTTATCGTTAGGATAACGCACAAGAAGAAATATATTTATTATCTATAATATATTTACAATAAGAAATACACATAGTTGAAGTGTGAGTCGTCCAAGGAGCAAGTGGTCCTGAGAGGATCCGGAATCGCAACTCTGCAAGTATACATTTGTACATCCAACTTATATAAACTACTGTTAAGAAAATAAATAATTGATTTTAGGATGGTGTAGGAAAAAACGTCGCTTAGTTTTGGTAGTTCCCTTTTTTTTCTCTCCTCTTTTTTCTTTTCTTCCTGATTCACTCTTCAATGAAATAAAAGGAACCTACTGTGTTTGCAGGAAAAAGACAAATAAATAGTGCAGAAGTAGAAATGAAGCAATAAGTGAACAAACAACTAACATAAATAACAGAAAAAGGGGAAAATGCAGTTGGGAGGGGGAAAGGTGGGTACTCAACCGGGCTCTTATTTCTGAAGGCTCTAACTTCCTTTTTTCTTTGAGTAACTTTAACTTACATGCCATAGATCCTTTAAAAATGATGTTTAGATCTTGAGGCCCGGACTGATTTAGTTCCTTTAGTTTCAGAAATAAAGCCAGAGCACGAATGAGTGCCACCAAATATACCTTACCCCCTTCCTCCAAAGAAAAAGAAAAGGAAAATTTACACGTTGAATTAGTACGAGCCAAAGGAAGTACGAAGAAACGAAGTAGAATGAAATGACCGCTGCGTGTTTATTCAAAAAAAATTACGCATAAAAAAAACAAAAGAAAAAAGAAAGGAAGTGACAAGAATAGTTGCGGGGGCCCGAACAGCAAAGAACGAATAGTTGGCGCCGCGCCAAGTCGGTAGATCGTGGGAAGTCAATGACGGAATTCACCCTTTTGTTGTCTCTGGTACTTTTTTTCACCTACCCTTTTTTTCTTTGAACCTTCCTTGTTTTTTTAAACCATTTTTAACCATTTGGTTTTTCGTATACGGGATCGTAGATTATGGATAGGGGGGAGGGGGTGATTCCGTCCATTTCTTCCTAATTGCCGTAAAAAACGGCCCGGAAGACGCGGCGCGTGCACAAGGCTGGCGAGCTCCAATCGAACTCATTGTAGAAAATAGCGCGCCGGAACGCCCGAAGCCGTGTCTTCCGGACCGTCTTTTACGGGAATTAGGAAGAAATGGACGGAATCACCCTCTCTCCATAATCTCCCGTATACGAATACTTCACCTGAAATCCGTACCACCTCAGATTCGTGGTGGGGTGATGCCGTTAGCCATCCCCCAGGCAAATCTCCGGGATTTTCTTCTCCTTCTCAAAGATCTCTGCGCTGATTACAGCGATGTTGTAGTCCTCGGTAACTACATACTTGAGCTCGTTGAGTATGAGTTGATTGCGGTGATTGAGTGAAGTGTGGAAGTCTTTTAAGGAGAATGTAGCGCTTTTCCGAATAATATAAGCAATTTATCCGCGAATCGCACAGATGAACTTTCTCTGGATACATAATGAAAAGGTAATGAACTCAGTGAACTCGGGAAAGATGTGCAAAATGACTGAACGATTGAAGACCAACATCATTTGAAGCCGATTTTTGGATCCGTTTCTATCATAGAAATCAACTATTTTTTGTTATTGCTATTATTTTATACTACTATTACTATTATTATTACTTTGTATATTACTTTTCCTTCATACTGCTAACTAAAAAAATACACTGTTTAGAAGCGCAAGTAAACATTTTGAAGGTACGCCAGATATGATCCGTGTGAGTTGTATGGATAAAAACTTGTCCTTATCTGTCCTTATTTACTAATTTAAACTACTATAAACACTAATATGCGCACCATTTCATTGATCAATCAAAAAAATAACTTTTTTCCCTGAATTTGAGCATCTGGAATATTATTTGCTAATTTAATCTACTACAAAATCTGCTACACAAACAGCTTCATAAATAAATCCAAGAAATTAACTTCTTTCCCCTTAAATTTGGGGTGTTCTGAAATAAAAACCAAGTTTTTTCTCACTAGTTCTTAGTATGCAGGCGTAGGTGTGGAAATGTCTGAAACTGGGAATTCGGAAGTCCTTTGACGTCTGTACGTGATTTGTTTAGAAGAGAAAGAAAAAAAGAAAAAGAGAAAAGAAGAAAAAAAGAAAGAAACATGTAGGAATAACACTATTTTTGTGAACTACCGTAACCCACCAATAAAAACCTTCATTAGAACAATTGAATCGTAACTCATCATCTTAATTTTAAAAATAGTCCTTTATTTGGGAAAAATTACGATCACTTTGATTTAATTTATAATCTAAATTTAATTTTACTACATTCATGTTCTTGAAACAATGGATGATGTCAGTGCTGGATGAACCCGGGGAAAATGAGACTTTCAGGATTACTTTCACATATAAGAATAAATATAAAATGAATATATTTCATGTAATGCTGTTTTGAAGTTTTTTCTTGAGGGAAATTCCTGTTTTTCACAGTTTTTTTAGATTTTATATTTATTTATAATACTTTGAAATCCTCAGCCTTCTCCTTCATAGATACCGGCTATTTACCGTAGTCTTACAACCGTATACACCCTCATTTTATAATACTAAGTGAATTTTTCTCAGAATTATTCCCATAAACATCCCGTAGACGTTGAATGTATTGCCGCCATCGTCATCATTGAACAGCATATTAGATTTCTCCCATTTATTTGCAGCTTGCGCCTGAAAACACCTTTCATTCCACCGTTTCTAATACAATATGATTTTCTCCTCATCCATTTTTTTCCTGGATAACAAAAATTTTTAAAGCTTAATGTTTGTTTTCTTTGAAATTACGATCAGACATTCATGTAGAGATTCTAATAGTTCAGCTCTGAAATTGAAAAAAAAACCTTTATTTCTTAAATATCTGATTTTAAAATTACATCTAGCTAAAATTTTAAATCCAAAAAATACTTTGATATAATATGATAAATCAAAATCGGTTCAAAAAATATAATAAATTGTTTTCTATTTTCTCAACTGATGAGACTTAATAATGATACATTTTGCTGCAGCTTTTTAAGACTTTCTAAAGGATCCAGGAGTTTTATCTCGGGAACTGGGAGAAGAAATGGTAGGGCACATCGCAGTGTTCCGAGTAGCAGTATCTCTGCGAACAAATCGCAGCATTTCCTAATTTAATCGCACGTTGGCAGACTGATTTTTTTTCTTTATTTATTTGTTTATTTATTCATTTGTCCACTCATTTACTCACTTATTAATCTATTCACTCATTCATTCATTCATTCATTCAACCCCTTATTCTTTCATTCGTTCCTTCACCTATTTATCCATTCATCGATTCACTCATTCAGATTAATGCGAACATCGGCGAAAAGTGAAAAACGCGCTTCAGCGTCCACTCATTTACTCATTTATTAATCTATTCATTGATCCGTTCATTTATTCATTCATTCGTCCATTCATTCATTCATTCATTCATTCGTTCATTCAACCGCCCATTCGTTCCCCTACCCATCCATTCATCGATTCACTCCTTCAGATCCATGGGAACATCGGCGGCAATTGAAAAATGTGCTTCATCTGCTTATCAGAAATGGATTACGTCCACAGTACGTCAGTGCAACACATCCACGGATACAATTGAGGGTACTGTACTCCTTTTCGTTTGGCGCTCATAAAATACTTTTGAAAATTATAGCGCTGGCTTACCTACAGTAGAAAGAAGCCAAATGGAAGCAGAGTACATAAATTCTACTGTATTGATCGGTTTTTATCTATTGATTTTTCGACCGTTCACTTTTGATACACCTCCGAATGGTCTTCCAGCAATACGTGGCCTCATCTCTATGAAACCGCTAAATATCCCGTAGAAGCAATTGCTTTGCGGATACTGTATACGTTTTTTGATGCAACGGTCTCTTTCTTATTTACTTCCATGGAAAACTCCAAGAGGATCGAAACGGTTATGGATCCTTTGATTCACCTGGATCAAACAGATGTTCTTTTTTTTTAAAATGTGTTCCCCGTTTGTTATACAGCTGATGTTGTTACGTTATCGTCCGGCTACCGTCAATACAGTAACCGCACCGGAGTTACATAGAATCATGTAGAGGTATTCATACACACAAAAACTTAGGATTTCTCAAGATCTCCTCCCCTGGAGACGTGTTGTTGGTGTTTCCAATTAAATATGGCTGCGAAATGGAGTAGCTTTTCTTCTTTCCTGAGGATTTTTGGTTATCAAGAAAATATTAACTTCTATGGCAAAGATCACTGATTTTTTCGTTACATTTGAGTATTTAAACTAGTAATATATATATATATATATATATATATATATATATATATATATATAAGCCATAATAATACCCACAGAGTTGCCGTTGGACGTGTCGTGTTATTATTACGCCCGCAGAGGTGGGCACTGGTACGCTTCCCCCCCCCCACCCACAGCAGCCGATCGATGGGGCGATAATCGATAAAACGATGGTCGCGATGGATTTTTAACTTGAAGGGTGAGCGGCTGTGAAGTGATTCCAGTTATGGAAAATTAAAGAAAAAACACTCTAAAACAACGTCTGGAGAGCTTATAGGCACCATCGCGCCATCGATTATCGTCCCATCGATTCGCGAGTGGCGTTAGTCACCGTTCTCAAGCTCCAAAACAGAGAGAAAAGCAGAACGTTGGCAGCCGATTGCACATATGTTTGCAAGGATAACCGCGACGCGCTTGCAGCAATTCACGGATTTTTTCCGCACGACGTACATGAACTCCCTTTGCTCACAGTATAAATTTTCATTCTGAAAAAAAACAGCAGTTTTGTTGGACATATTTTAATCTTTTATTTTATATGTTATACTTTAATTTTCCCATATTTTTTTTGTTGTGCTCCTCTTTGTAATACTCTGTTGGACTTCAACACGTTTTCTAATTTCTACTTGGCAATGGTCCACCAAATACGCCACAGAGCGCATATCTTTCCATCCACAAAAATCATCCGTACTTTTAGTAAGTACGATAGTTGCTTATTTTGAAGAATTAGCAGTGAACGAAAGAATTTTATTTCTTTTATTTTACATTTTCATTTCACGGAATTCCCATCATCCCATTCGAATGAAATTTTCGGTGCTTCCTAAACCTCCACCGTATACGATAGCTTCCCTTATTCCTAGAGTACCATCTATGAACCGGTTGTTTACGATCACAAGCGATTCGCAGGTATCGGATGTAGCAGCTGCAATTAACGTTGCTTACTAGGTAACTTTAGTATCAATCGCTGCTGTTGGAATTAAATTCAATTACATTACAGACATACATGTAAACATCCACAACTTATCTTCTGATTCTCACTGAGAACAATTTTTCTCTTTCCGGTTCAAAAATAGCGCATATCGAAAATGACGACATTGGGGTGGGCAAAAAGAGAGTTTGGGGTGTAGATAACGAAGATGTGCATGGATCAACTCAATCCTTCCCAATCATCCTGAAAAACAGCGTGGGAAACGACGTTTGTTCCTACGAGATACGTTAGAACGCACCACTCTTGCGCAGGTACCGTGCTTCTATGAGTGAGCGATAGCGGGAGTCAGTGGGGTCCCCCTGGCAATCTGTCCATGTATAAACAATGCATAGGGTGCTGAAGGAAGCGGAACATGTGCAAAGGTGTTGCGTTCTAACACATCTCGTCGGAACAAATGTTATTTCCCACGGCGTTTTTCAGGACAATTAAGGGAAATCGAACGGGGCCACGCTCACACTAACAATCTACATCCTAAACTATATATTTTCCCACAAAGATCTCAACGTCGTAAGTTTCGTGATACGCACTGCTTTTGCTGTTCTTCTGGTTTTTTAAAATCCTTTTTTGTTTGTGTTCCGAAGATGGATGGTCAGCTGTAGTGCGACTATCAACGAAAAACTATAAAAAGAATAATATCTGTTCGTTTTTCACTGGATAGTATTAATAAATAGAAAAGAAGCACATTTATGAATTCAAATCCCGAAATGGATAACTATAAGTAAATCAATAGATGGTGGGAAGCAACAGAATAAAATAAAATAAGTTTTCCTGCGAATAATAATGATCCCGTACCTATCTGAAAAAAAACTACAGAAAATATTGTGAAGAAGGAACTCGTGAACACCTTTTCCCCGAATTGTAATCCGCAAAAATTCGTCCGAATGTACTTGGCTCTCCCACCAACAAAAAGGATCCATAAGTGAATATATAATGCAACAGAAAAACTGTTCATTAAATGATTTATCCCTCGTCACGTTTTCACTTTTCCAAAATTTTCTTTACGTTGGTGTTTCTTATCATTTGCTGCTGCCACTTTCAGCCGGTAAACAATAAACAAATGCATTAACGTTTACTGCAATTGACACATCACTCAGAGGAAATCACATTCTTTACCGTAGTCATCGGTGCTATTTTCAGAGATCATCTATTCGCTATCCACCTATATGCAATCTCAGTTTATCGATCGTTCGGACCCGACAACGCTTTCTGAGGAGCAAACTCGTATCTACGTAGGATGTGCTATCGTTTTAAGCAATTTGATGTTGCTTGGTGAGAGTTCCTTGCTTATTCGATTATTCATTCATTTGCTCATTCATTCATTTATTCATTCATTCATCCATTCATTCATTCATCCGTTCATCCATTCATTCTCCGGTTTCCTACACCCCTATTAACCCGCTCGTGTTACAAGTAGCTTCTGAAGAAGAAGTAACGATACCTACGCCTGTAGGATATGAATGGTGCGTTCATGAGGTTGGTTAGAAAGAAGGATTAGAAAATTAGAAGAAGAATTAGAATTAGAGTTCGTTCATTCATTTACTCATTCATTCATTCATTCATTCATTCATCCAGTCTTTTACCTGTCGAACGGGTATTTTTTTAAATCAATTTCCAGTATTCCTGAACTCCCGAGCTGTAATGCGTCGACGATATATATTCTTCACATTAGTTAGTATCGGTGACATCCTGGACGGTTCCTATTTGATCTACCCTAGCATCAGACGAATTTCTGAAATGGCCGCCGGCACATTTACGGGAGGTACACGTAAAAAAAAACGAAAAACAAATAAATAAACATACAAAATCGATCGATTCCCACAGGAACCTCGTTGTGGGGATGTGCCAGCCGCGGTTATATGGTATTTCGAATCTATGGCACTGAACTTGTCTCGTTAACGATGCTTATTATGGCCGCTGAGAAAGTTTTCGCCGTACTATTCACAGTAATTTATCGGTAGGTTACAGTTCCAATGAGGTATTCCTCGAAATATGGTGCGGATTTCCGAAAGAACATCATTATCATGGAAAATCCGCGTTTTCAAGAAACAAACGGATATCATAGTTATTCTTTGATTGGTTCCTTATGAAATCCGTAGAAATTCGTGTACGAGTTTCTACGGGTGCATTTTCCCGCAATTTATGGACTTATTTTTCTACGGGTGCATTTTCCCGCAATTTATGGATTCATTTCATTCTTGCGCGTACTCATTTTCATCAATTTGTCTTAATTCTGTTTTTTTTCCTTTCATTGTGTACAGAATATCCAAGGGATTTCACTAATAGAATCCTTACCAACACTAATTTCCACTTTTAGACGCTATGCCACAAATAGAGCCCGTTTCTCAGCTGCTTTCGCCTGTTTACTTATTTGTTTACTTTCCCTAATTACCATGTTCCTCACATCATATTTCGATCCCAGGGTTTCAGTACAAGAGGATAAGTATTGTGGGATTTCTGGAAGGTATGAAATGCTGTTCAGCGGTGATTGATCTGAGATTACAGAATATAGGCTTGATTTCAGTGTCGTTGAGGAATTCGCACAATTTCATCAATTCTTTAATCTGTCATGTCAAGTGAGAACATTGTACACATTTCTGAATGCTGTCACTTGAGTAAGTTGGCTTTTCAGATTGGAGGATTTTTGGGCTCAGCGTTCGCGTTCCTTGTCGCTAGAAGCATAACAAAACAGGCGAACGCAAGAGAGATGAGCTCAATAAAGCCAATTCTTGTGGTCAGCTTCATATCGTGCATCGTTATCTCATCGAATAACATTGTAAGTTGCGTACAAATCCATGAAAACCATTAACCACTTCCTGGTGCTACAAGTAAGGATGGATAACACAATCACATAAGTAAATGTATCCACTTAGTTACCTTTAATTATATTCAGTCAATTATCTGCCAAACGTACTATGTTGGCCAAAAGCGTACAAAAGTCAGCTGGTACCCTGCCTCGATCTCTCCATATCCAATCGATGGGGGATGGTCGGTCGACTGGGTGATGGCGGTGATGCTATAGAAGAAGGATTTTGCTACTTTTACAATCTTTACGACTACGACTATGAATTTACCCTAATTATGCACAATAACAGCAATAAAAGAACCAACAATATCAAAAACAAGGGAAAAAGAACATCGAGAAGTCTGTCCTATCGCCCATCCGATCGAGGCTCCCACAGGTAGGGAGGTGCAGAAAAGTGGAGTAGCGCGACGCACGCGACCGCCGAAAACTCAAACTGTCAGCGTTGCACATATAGTCAAATTCAATGAATCGAAAATGAGTCATCATTAACATTGAAATAAAAATGAAGGATTAAGTGTCTGGCGTTAATCGATCCGCTTGAGACGCGCCCCTACGTTCACTTCAATTCAGAATCGTTTGAGGTTTACGAAAGTGCATCTGGCCTATACAATGACTTGCGGTGGCTAGCCGATCAAGTAAGTGCTTTTATCCTCCCAGACGAGCCTTTCATCCCTCCGGGCTCGATAAATTGGAAGAGCCAATTTATCGAGCCCGGAGGGATGAAAGGCCTGTTGAGCACTAGGGCGGATTCGAACCTCCGATAGATTGTGCAGGAAGCGGAACCTTTAACCGCCACACTACACCCGCCCCAACATTATAAAACATATAAATAAACATAAACAATAAGTAAACATATAGATATAAACATTATAATATGTATAATTAAATAAGATATGTAGAATGTAAGGCGGGTGTGGCGCAGTCAGTAAGAGATTGTGCTGTGTTTGCTTCGATCGATGGTTCGAAATCCCCTAGTGCCAACCAAGCTCTTCATTCTTTCTGAGTCGATGACCTGGAACAGGACTTGTCTGGGAGGACTTATTGACTTCACATATCGGCTAGCCACCTCAGGTCTGATTGTGTAGACTAGACAAGCATTCATAAGCCTCAAACGATTCTGGACTGAAGTGAACGTTTAATTTCATCCTATTGAAATAAATTTCTACACCTTACACGATAATTTTCAGATCTACATACTCAAAAACTTTGCAGAATTGGACATTACAAAATCTCAACAAAACTATGTAGTCACCTATTCTTCTGCAGTATTTCAGGTTTGAATCATTTCAATTACATTCCCTATTTATCGCGTTTATCTTTTATACTTATTTAACTAATGATATCTCTAGGTATCAAAATTCGCTCTCTACATACTTACGGGTCAGGAATTTCGGGATTGTTTACGAAATGTTATCAAGGATAAGAACTGTTCTGAGCAAACAGTGTTTGTGAACCAAGTATCCACGGTTAAAGCAAATTCATCAAGAAGATAACAATAAGGCCATATAGAGTATTCTTCGAAAATGTATATTTATTATAATGAAATATGTGTATTTAACATTTATATTTCACCGTTATGGAAATAGCGAATACATCAAGCGGACATCAAGGATAACGTGTTCTGATTGAAAACGAGATCTATTCGGGAAACGTTTATAAACGACGCAAGAGTCAAACAATTGCAGTTAGCAGTTCATTTATCACTAAGTTCGGGATTCATTTGTTCCATTAGGTGATCCAGTTTCTCCTCTAAAATCTTTACAATCTCGCGGTCGATGAACAAATGAGTCTCGTCCAGTTCCTAGAAGTCAAGCATGACTTAAAATCCCGAAAAGCTCCGAAATCTGTTTTGAAACGGGACCAAAACAGAAAAGAATGGGCATATATCAATTTTTATAGCGCATAAGCAGTAACGTTTCGATCAAAACATCAAAAAATTCGTAAAAATATTGCAGGCGGCAGACTTTCGGATTACAGGATAGATATGAAACATGAAATTATGAGTTCACGGTCTAAATTAGAAAACAGAAAGCAAATAACTCAATTCGCTGCAAAAAAAAAGGAAATCAATCTTGAAAACAATTCATGCTTTGAACCAATTAGAATTTTTCGAAATATTTAAGCACAAATATCCACTCACTGCTTACTCTATTAACTTGTTATTGTTCTGGATTCCATGTTTACAGCAAATCAATTTAAAAATCCATAGAATTACTACATAAGACATGAAGCGCGGCGCGACTCGAAGTGGCGCTGTGAACCTTTTGCTCTCTTCAGTCCGCTCGGAGCTAGCGAAAGCTCTATTTCGATCGCATAAGCTCGCACGACTGCACTACGCTTCAGGTTGTTGTGACCAGACTGTCACAGATAAAATAACTACTGCTTCTAAAAATTTCAAGCAACAAATGGCTATTTGAGGGGTATAAGCCCAGTATCCATACAAATTTACTCCCCCGTGAATCGTAACGGATAATTAAACACAGCTTTCAAATTCAGCCCCGAAATAAACAGCCGCAGTTGCGCTCTCAGTTTCTGATTAACTGTAAGGTCTTATCTCTTCTGTATAGTAATGTAATAATGTAATTTCTCCACTATTATTAGTGTTTTGCGCCTCAATAGCTTCCTGGTACCATTTTTGTGGTAACACATGAGAAATATCTGGGTTTTCATTGTGCACTCTCATTACAAGGTCATTATATATGCGAGATGTAATTTGGTGCTAGAATTAGCCATTCTCGCCCCTTTCAGTACTCATTTTCTTCGATAGAACTTAATAATCTTAGATAGATAATATTACTTTAACCAAGTAAACTGCTACCATTTTCTTTTGCGGTCTTGGCACACTTCACGGTGTATGAAATCTAAGAAAATAATATAGGAAATAATATATGAGGGAAATAAATATCGCCACATACCTTCACAATAAACTTGCTTCCCAACGTCCTCGACTCATCTAAATGCATCAAAAGTTGCCGCATAGCGGGGTCACATGTGACTAACACGCCTTTTTTGACGTTTACCATCTAAATTTAAGTAACACAATACAACAGTTTAATAGAAGAATACAGAAAGAAAAAACTAATGAAAAATGAAAATGGAAGTAAAAATACCGTGAGTAATAAACTCGATGAAATGAACAAGTTACAGCGATTGTACTCTTTATTTAAATAACTATTCAACAGTAAACAAATTCGCTATTTAACGGTTCCAAAACAACCTATATTATATGCTATATTTCTTGGTGCGCGATCGAAGATACCTATAATAAGCTTCCATATGTTCCCATCCATTTTTCAGCTTCTCTCGTGTTCGGAACGGCGGTGGAGCGCCCTGGAACTTCCTCATAAAATGGAAATGGATTCGATAAAATGTTTCTAAGAACGAGATTTACCTCTTCAAGTCGAACAAAAATGTGAATATACCGATATCGAATGGTGCACCAATTTTCATGAGCGTGACGTCGAGTACCTAAAAAATCCATGTTGTCGACAACTTCACATGAGCTCCTTAGAAAGGATTAGTGAGACTTCAATATTGAACAATTTGCTTTAGGCAAAAAAAACAATAATACAACATAAGGGAAGCGGAAAACTTGAAAATCTCCCAAAATTTCCCCGGAAATATTTACTATCCATCGTAAACTATCTATTTACCAAATTAACGAAATAATAAAATAATAGTAGTCGAGTATTCGTTCTGAATGCATCAGCAGCACACAAACAAGAGAGAAACTGCAACAGTACTACTCACAAGTCCAGATAGTTTTCAGTGAAATACAAGTAAATGAGTAGATCAGTTAAGAAATAACAATGAACAATTACTAAAAGAATATTGAACGGAATACCCGTGAAAATGTGCGAATATCGATGGAGATGAAAATAATCCCAGAATGTAATCCACAAGAAAACACTCACTGGAGGAAGAAACGCACGATGCTAAATAAAGTTCATGTTCACCTCACCTTTAATAATATTCGTCTGAACAGGAAAAGCATCCGCCACATACATATCGGAAGGAAATTCTATGTGAAACTCGTTTGCTGCTCGTTCTTTGGCCTCCGCTAGCACCTCACCAAGTATTTTGCAACTCTAAACAAGAGGAAGAAACTAATGTTTTCGTAATATAAGTGACATCCTAAAAAGAGAACAATATGATGAACAGGCACCTTTAATTGCTGGAACTGTAGTTGTGTGATTGCATAGTCGACATTTGTTCGCCACACGAGTTGGCACGCTTGCCACATACGTTTCGGAGAGAAATGCACCTAAATATCCACATAAAGTTCAGGGAGCGATTATTCTCTCGAACAGATCCACATTATTTCCTAATAGTTGCACTTTCTAATACTTCATGTATGTAGAAGTAATCACACAACAATTAAAGGATAAACAATAATTTTCTGCAACTACATGTTTTCAAAATACAAAAAGCGATAAATTATACATTAGTAGATCCCTGTAAAAAATGAAAATGATATGTGTTGAAAGGGATCAATCGATAAAATCTTACTGATTCTCGGCAGTGAAACACCTCCCTGAGTTTCGGTAATCCTGTTTCCGGAACAACGTAGTTGGGAGGCCATACCACCTGAAATCAGAACCAGATGTTACAAAGTGATAGAAATTGGTACCTCCATATTATCGAGCATGTATAATATCTTTTTAACTCAGAGAGAATTCCTTTAATATTTCCATGTTAAAACGTGAGCATTACTTCTGTAACTCAATAATACTACAGGAAATTGAATAACAGGCAAAAAAAAAAAACATGCCCCTTTATCTTATGATTCTCATCAGAAAACCTCGTCCAGTTAGAAACAAAGAACAAAAGCACAAAGAAATAGATAACATCGCAAAAAAGGAAGAGGCAAGAATCCGAGGAAAGAATATCCGCGTAGAAATGCACCTTGTTGTAATATTCCCACTTCTCCGGCGTAATCCCGTAATTTCTTAAAGGGTCAGGGAACTCAGCATCCTTATTAGGCTTCTTGTCGAGCTCCCATTCAGGAGCGTAGTACACCTAAAACAATTTTGATTCAATCTGAAAAACTATCCATACTATAAATTGGGTGTTCTAATCGTGTGTTTTGAACGCAAAGCAAATCACCACAGGGAAATTGTTTAAGCTTAGTGTAACCATTGATTTTGCCGCTCTGCTGCGTAGTTTTGTAATGCTGTATGAATACTTCTGCCTTCACTTTAGCGTTCATTGACTTTTTAAAAGTACAATGTAAATACTCCCATCAATAAAAATGAGCCTTCAGGTTCAAGAAAAAAAGCTGCGTGGCTTTCGTAACCGTAGTAAAGAGACATCAGATCTTGCAATTCGTCCGTATAGAAAAATGAATCGGTATAATAGGTATAATGGGATCAAAACGACTTGAACCACACAGCGCACTTGCGTAAGCGGCTGTGCTCGAAGCGATGCGGTGAAGCGTAGCGGTTAGGATCGAGTGAGGTCCTTCGCTACCAGCATTCATTGCTGCAGTTCGCGAGGGTCCCAACTCGACTCAAACCCTGTCTCCACCACACCGCTTCGAGCGCAACCGCTTACACAACTGCACCGTGCTTCATGTCGTTTTCACTCTAGTATATATCAGTTCCTTCCGTAGTCCCAATTAACAGAATTGACCTAGAATACTTACCTTAGGTACTCAATGCTTACCTTAGAAGAGAGGACTTCGTCTCGTTGAAGTTTTGGTTTTCTTAGTTCAAGACGCCGTTCCCAAGCCTAAAGCAAAGTTCTTAATTACTCTTACCATCTTTTCAGTTGTGAACAAGTTATGTAATAATCCATAGCAAAAGTTTGAAGTCATTTGCAATGTTTAAAATCTGGGAAACACCCAAAAATTCGCAAAGATTTCAAAATTGTAGCGGCGCACCTCTTTACTTCCTGGAGCAATAGAAGTTGTAGCGATATCAATAGGTTTTTGTAGGTTCGAATGGGCCCAACGTGCCGAGAGACACCTTAGCCCGCGGGCCAACATATCTGAAATCCGAATTTGGAACAAACACAAACAACTCGTATAATACATGAGTTATATTATATTATAACTCATATATCATATATAAAACAACTCAGCATTCAAATGCACTTTTTCGCAATATTCACTTTGAAAAATCTGTTCCCAAGGCAATATTAGACAAAACTGCCGATTTAAAACAACACAAATCCCTAAATTTTATTATTGACGTCTTACGACGATAAATATTTTCGACGGTGTGGGAGCAGCCGAGTAACGACCGGAAATTCATCATTATTCACAGAGAACATATAAGATAATCTCCAAGACATAAATCACACGAAAAACGAGTCAGAAGGTAAATCAATAAGTAAATGATAAAACAATCAATAAACACAAAACGTAAATCCATAGGGGATATTCCTACTTCTTTTTCTATTAAGAACTTCGGATAAGCGATTTCCTTCAGTTTGAGGAAATTATATTCACCAAAGACTTTGGGGCTGAAATCACCAGAGGGCACAGGCTGAATGACTCAGCAAGCGTGAAAAGTTTTTAACTTCATTCCTTTTCCGCGAGATAACCAAGGAACTGTAGCTCCCCGTCGATCGATAAGCAATAAAATCACATCCCCTTCGAATCGATGAGAAATATGATTATTAGGTTTTCAGCGAGGAAACCACTATCTATTCATTTGTGCTCATTTCGCAACGAATCGACGATGTCCTTTATCGACAGAATTTGATAAATATCCGATAATAAAAGAGTACCAAAGTCACGGATCCAAACTTAAAAATGATATTTTAGATATAAATATCTAAAATTGATGGATATCCGACTGCACAGTGCATTCAGAGAAGAATTCACGTGAATAAGATGACTAATGCCATTTTTCCTTGTAGTAAAAGAATACCGAAGTCATGGAACCTGTCTCTGATCCTTGTGTGATTAGTTTCATATCAATAAAAGAAAAGGAATTATTTCCAACGTGATGAAAATAAACGGGAAGAAATTGGAAATTTTGGAATTGGGGACTATTTTTGTAAAGGTGAAACATCTTTATTGTACATGGTAACAACCGCTGATGCAAAATTTCTGTTGAAACACAACATTACTAAAAGAAGAACTCTTTATGCGCTGAAATGAAAAAGCGTCAACAAATAAACTCTCGAGATATAGCTTGCTCTGGCCAATATTTGTGCGCTCCAATAAGAATTGCTGGGAAAGGGCACGAAGATTCAAGCATTTTTAACCTGTACTGCTTTTTCATTGTTATATGTATGTAGGTTGGGACCCACATTTAGTCGATTTTGTTTCGATTTTCGTGTATATTCGCTTGGTTCCCTACGCTTTGGGGAGTGTAGGTTCCTATCCGGATTCTCCGCAGTTGACCAAAATTTAAATAGGTCCGGACTTCCTCGCTCTCGCTACATTCAGTGCCTAATTACTTACGGGTACAATACGGAATTAGTAGTTATAGTAGGGTCAAAACGACATGAAGCACAGTGCAGTTACGTAAGCGGCTGCGTGTGGTTCAGCGTAGCGGTTAGGATCGAGTCGGGACCTCTGCTACCACCGCTCATTGTTGGAGTTCGTGATGGTCCCACCTCGAGTCGGACCGTTACGCTGAACCGCACGCAGCCGAGCGCAGCCGCTTACGTAACTGCACAGTGCTTCATATCGTCTTGACCCTACTATACGTATCGATTCATTTCTCTATACGGACGAATTGCAAGATGTGTATTTATGTCTATTTAATGTCTATTTATTTGTTTGTATTTTCTATTTCTATTGGTGAATTATTTACATCTTGGTGATAATTATCTATTTACAACGACCACGAAATCCACGCAGCTTTTTTTTCTTGAGCTTTAAAACTTATTTTTATTGACGGAAGTATGAAAGTATTTGCTTCATGTCATTTTCACCCGACTATATCTCCTGTAGTGATATTTATTGATCCACTGTGATGTCTACGGTGCAACATACGTGTTCTCTTCATACGGCCGATCGCGACCTATCGTTGCGATTCACTGATTCGCATTCGCCGATTGAATACTCATCGCGGTCTTTTGGGTGAACATAAGTGCCAGCGAGGTGGGTGTTTATTTATTTATTTATTTTAATATCCATAAGGTGCACCGATCAAAAATGATCGAATTGAAATTGTACAAAAGTAAATAGTACAGTAATACAGAGGCGATAGCAAAAAACTTGTGCTCTTCGTATTCTTCGTATTCATAGTGAATTGTTTGCAAACCTTCTAAATTACATCTAACGTAGAGCGCAAAAAAAAAAAACGACCTTCATACTAATTATACAAAGAGCCTTGTTGGATAAAGGACAAAAGGATATAGTTGACGTCTGAGCACAACTCGGGAGGTCTATGAACGCGTACCTAACCTATAGAATGAGTTGCAGAGGCCAGTCGATATATCAAGTCAGTGTTTTCATCCTCCCAGACAAGTCTGGTCCCATTTTATCGATCCCGGAGGGATGAACAGTTTGATTGGCACCAGGGCGGTTTCGAACCACCGATCGTTTTTCTCTCAAATTTTTGCTTGTCGAGCTTCATTTTATGTTGGATAGCAATCCGTTAATGTTCTGTTAAAAGCTAGTGATGTAGAAAAACATTAGATGGTCCTACAAAGAAAGCACCGTACAACAACTAAGGTTTACAAAAAGATGAGATTCTGATGGTAATATTCTCGTTACTATGCTCCGTTTCTCGTTGAATTTTTTGTTTTGAGATTTGGATCCTTGTTTGTTTATCCTGTAAGGTGGCTTACACCCAACATTTTTCTTTGCTCCTTAGCTTACGTATAGTAGGCGCCGAGAGTATGTTTATCAGCCTGAGCGACGCGCATCCGCCTCACCTCGCGTCGCGGTCGCTTGGTTGAACGCCATTCATAACAACGTCATTCAACGTAGGTTACCGTTAGCGACTATACATGCAACATTTCCCACATTTTTCCAGTATCTTTACTTTAAAATTAATTTACATTCATAGTCCAAGGTGTTTCAGGAGAATGCAGAGCTTCTTCAGTAATCCATGAATCATCCGTTTATTATCAAACTTACAGTGATTATTCATAATTCTCTTTTTTTTCTCTTTTGAACAAAAAAGTTGGAAACCCGTTTATTTCGTTTTTGATACACGGTCAGATCAATCTATGATGAATTTCATTTCCCGTGCACATACCAAGCTCTTTTTGGTATACATTCATCAGCCAATCAATAGATTCGAGTACATAACTGGTAATCAATAGTTATATACGAGTTTCTGCTTCATTTTCGTGAGTGAGCGGATATCGTTCAATGCGCTTTGGCCGTCGATCTGCTTCTGCTTGGCGGTTCACCTTTCGCACGATGTCTGCTGTGATGGCGATGCCCATGGCGTGGTGGCGGCACTTCGCAAATTACTCCTGAAATGAGGGATTCTTACTTCTGATAATGAATAAACAGTACGTGTCAGTGTCATCTACAGTACTTATGCTTGGCTTTAACATCAATATTCATTCGGTGAAGAATATGTTCAGAAGTTTAGGGATGGGTTAGTAAGATACAGATACTCCTTTCTTTTAAAAAAAAAATTATTAGGCACTTTAAGCTACCAGCGGAAGAGGGCAATTTTAACACGGGGAATGGATGTTCTACAGCTGGCTTTTACAACTTAGTTACGCCATCATTTAGTTAAAGAATTCTAACAGACCGTACAACTAATCTCCGCCCAGGAACATGAGTTTGCTTATCATTCATCGCTGTATTTCTTATTATTAAGTGGATAAGAGCGAAAAAACCAGTGCTTACATGCTTGATCAGTTGCGCGGTCTATCACCAAAAATTTCTGGCCTGAGCGTTTCCAACAAGCTCGCCAGCACTGTTCCGAAAGATGTTCCCGCAAAATATGGAGGTGAAAAGAAGCGATCTGATCCGTAGATATATACACATATATATCTACGGTTCAGATCGCTGTGCATTTAGGAAGAAACAACTTGCTTCGTCTGTCATCCTCCTCTTGGCGTCTCCTCCTCTCCTCTTCCTGCCTTCTGCGTTCTTGTTCTTCATATTCTCTTCGACGTCTTTCTTGCTCTTCACGATCCCGTCGATGTCGTTCAGCATCCTCAGACTGCTTTCGCATCTCCTCCTCTCTTCTTCTTCGTTCCTCTGCCTCTCTTCTTCGGGATTCCTCCTCCTCCTCTCTTCTCCTTCGTTCCTCCTCCTCTCTTCTCCTTCGTTCTTCCGCCTCTCTTCTTCGGCGTTCCTCTTCGGCCTCTCTTCTTTTTCGTTCCTCAGCCTCTCTTCTTCGGAATTCCTCCTCCTCCTCCTTTCTCCTTCGTTCCTCCTCCTCTCTTCTCCTTCGTTCCTCCGCCTCTTTTCTTTTTCGTTCCTCCTCCTCTCTTCTCCTTCGTTCCTCTACCTCTCTTCTTCTACGTTCTTCCAGCTCTTTTCTTCTTCGTTCCTCCTCTAACCTTTGTCGTTCCTCTTCCTCTTGTCTTCGGCGTTCCTCTTCTTGCCTTCTTAGCTCCTCCTCTATCCTTCGACGCTCTTCCTCTCTCCTTCGGAATTCTTCTCTCCTTCGGCGTTCCTCCTCTTCACGTTGCCTACGTTGCTCTTCCTCTCTCTTTCGACGTTCAGCCTCCTCACGTTCCTCCTGTTCCCGCTGTCTTCGGCGTTCCTCCTCCATTCTTCGTCGTTCTTCCTCCATTCTTCGCATTTCTTCCGCTTCTCTCTGTCTTCGACGCTCATCTTCAGCTCTTCGACGTTCCTGCTCTTCACATTGTCTTCTCCTTTCCTCTTCCTGTCGTTGCTTGCGGCGTCTGCTCTCGTCGTCGCGCATCTTTCGACGCATAATTGCGTCTTCCTCCATTCGTCGTTCTATGCTCTGCTCACGTCTTTTGCGCGCGCTTTCATTCTCTTGCGATCTTTTACGCTTTTTGTCTTGGCTGCTAGTGCTGCTGGACGTCCTCGGTCTCGACCTCATACAATGTGTGTTATCTGTCCTTTGCCTTGCCGTCCACAGCGGCGATCCGAGTTCAGCCGTCTTGCAGCTATCAGTCTTTCTCGCTGGTCTCACCACTACTGGCCCCTTCGACGAATCGTGACCACTGCTCACCCTTTCGCTCATCCTCTGAAAAAAAGGTTGCTGAAAAATTTGTCTGCACGAAAATTACGGTGCCAAATAGATTATCGGCGATAAACCTTATACTTCCTGTTTACTAAAGCGCCCACGAAGAAGATTCAGTGAATACCAGAGTGATGATTGAGCGGAACGCCAACGTCTACCTAAGTTTTTATAGAGAAGGATAGAACAGGAAGTATAAGCTGACCGCCGCGAAACCGTCAGCGATATCACCGACGAGTAACGTTCGTTTGAATTCATTTTTGCAGTGCGGTCGTTCGCTATTTCATTTTTGAGATATGTTTTGATAGTGAGCAGTCGACCGCCCTAGTAATCAAAATGTGTACGAAAAATGAAGTGATTGTTGTCAGTACAGTTTGAAATCGCGTATTTCAGAAGGAATCCTAAGTTCAGCATCAGCATTCTATTCATTTTTTCCTCTAACTCATTCTTCTCCTGGATAACTGTATATGAGAGATTTCGATTAGACTTAAATATCAACGAATTCAATACTCACTCCAGGATACACGCAGAATTCTGGTGGCGGCTCAACTTCCCTTTTACCAGACGTTTCGATCGGTTTAGGGTGATCCTCACCATCCCTTGTACCACACGTTTCGATCGGTTTAAGGCGATCCTCACGCTCCCTTCTACCACATGTTTCGATCGGTTTAGCACGGTCCTCACGATCTCTTCTACCACACGTTTCGATCGGCTTAGGGCAATCCTCAGGGATTGGTCCTGCCGGGTGTACAGCCTCCCAATGCATCAAACGTCTCCTGTCATCGCCCCATGGGGGCATGACCACAGCTGGCGGTGGATTTCTCGGCGACGAAACTCTCGGCGGCGGAGGCATTTTCAGTTCGTGTACTTGCGGCGGAGGTGTTGACGTCCGACGGGGTGCGCTACGCTGCGAGGCGTATCGTTGACGAATCACTCTACTTTCATACGTTTTCAGTCTTTCATCTTCCTAAAAACATATTATCCCGATTAACAAACAATGTCAATAACATCTGAAAAGTTTTCCAGTGAAGGTAGCGTATCGTTGAAACTTACTGATGCTGATGTTGTTCCTGTTTTCGATTGTCTGCTCTCTTCGGCGCCCACAAATAGGAGTATTAGTAAGAGTATAACGATGATGAGCACGAATAACGATTCAAGTGACATTAGTTGGTGCGCGGTCGACGGACTGCTGACCGCCTCAGTAAGCCGTGATTAGTAGTGTGCACCATACCAGCACATCCTCTTCACATCTCAATCACAACCATCCACTATCAACGCGTATCAGTTGAATAACAAGAGAAATCACGATAAACTCTTCATTTCATTCCAGAACTCCATTACAATCCAAAACACCGGGAGCTAACGGTACGCTATGTCTTCTTATTTTTAATTTTCGAATAATTGATGCGCTCATCACACAAGATCACAGTCTGAGAGAAACAAAAAAAAAAACAAAATCATCAATACTGTACAAAGGTATTCAGTCAATTATTAATACAATATTTACAAAGAAAAAAAAAAGAAGGAAGAGAAGAAGACATGTAAGGAATTGCACAAAGTGCCTACTGTTCAGCTGCTGTTGATGTGGCTTGCGTAGATTGTTCTGAAAAAGAGCGAAAATCGAAAATTTTTTGTAATTCTCATAGAATTCTGGGGAAATCACATTAATTAAAACATTGGTGGAACTCATTTCAATGAATATTGTGAAGAATTACTGTCCATCAGATATTTCAACCATTCCGTAAAAGACTTCATGCAGGACACTCCAAAAATAGCTGAACATGCACCCAATTTCAATCATTGAGTTTACCCAGATGAGCAGTGATTACTCCAGAGGAAGTTCTCCACTCCTAATTTGTGGATTTTGAGACTAAGAAATGCGGAAATAAGTCGTTGTTACCACTTTTTCTCAAGGTTAGGCTTATGACGAATGCACCCACTGGGACCCTTCTACAGTGTGGCTCTGGTAGGTTTGCTATCCCAACAATAATCATGCGTAAACTTTTTTTTCTGACCCACATTCATCCAAGAAATGGGAGATGAATTTATTTAAAGTGTACAACATTAATAAAACAGTTACTTTGCAGTGTAGTTCTAGATGATTCTTTTTTGATTACGATCAGCTTTTTTGAAAAAAAAAAAAGTGTTTTTCTGAGAATTTTCTCGGACTCTGCACAAGACGAATAGAATAAAACATGCTCTGCCGAGGGAAACTAGACAAATAACCCGAAATTTCCAAATTATATTCTCCGGAACCTTCTCCGGAAGTCCAACCCTCCTCCAGAACCCTTCTGTTGCACCAATCTTCCGAATCTACCGATGAAGCATTGGGAACACAAGGAAAGAAACAACTAAAACCTTACCTTTAATTGGCTCTTCTACCTCTCCGCTTGACCTACTCGAACTCGACAACATAGATGTCAGCGAACACACTTCCATAGTTTCTTTCTCTTCACGAGCAATCTGTATCGAAGGAAATAAATGAATAATTCAAAAGCAGTCTAATTAATGTGGATCAGCAATGGGTTAAAAAAATACCTGTTCTTTAAGCTTTTGGTACTCCTGAGATGGATACGTTGCCATAATTTTACGGAACTCTTCACTCAACTCGGCTTCCTCACTGAAGAGAAAAACTTCAAAAATCTACGAACGACTTAACTCACTCACTAAAATCTCCTCATGAGCCCTCAAGATTAGGATTTATCCTAGAAATCTTTAAAGAAACTTTCGAAACATACACACTAAGTCTTCTTTCCACCTCGTCTATTCTGCTGGATAAGGCATGTTGTCGCTCGATCAATTCTCTAAGTTTGGCAAGAGATTCCTCCATTGATCCAAGAGCCTATAATCCTAGTTATAAATTTCCCAGGTAATTGAGCATAATTTCTGACGAATGTTAGCCTAACATGAAGAAAATGATGCTAGAAAATTTAAGAACATTGAAAAATCTACCTGGTTACACCCGCAATTCATCATATTCAACGGTGGAACGAGATCTCCCGACGTATACGCTTCAAATTCGGACCTCTCCATTTTCAAACTTGCATAGTTCATATCCTGTACAAATTGTAGAGCACAGGAAAGATTCGTGAAAAAGTACCCTGAACAAAAATGTTGATTTTGATGCAAAATATCCAGTAATGATATGATCGAACCGGATTCTCCGCTCATTACTCGTGTAGGTAGAGCGAATCGACTGATAAATTTTACATTTGATTGAATTAGTGGTGGATTTCCTTTGAGTAGTACGTAGATGAGTACGGGAAGGAACTCATCCGCACTGGTTGGTGCACCTTGAAATCGAAAATGTTGTGTAACGTAACAGCACGCCTATCTCTTCAAAGCGGAAATGAACTGCGATAAAAATTTAAGGATGAGCTAAATCTCTTAGAACTCACCACTCTCTTTGAGCGCCTCGAAAATCTTATGCGAACACCTAACAAGACATTCCAATTTCTCATCCGATCTTCTGTGACTATTAATATCAATCATTTCAGCTATAGCATCGTCAAGCAGATTTCTGACCTTAAATTTCAACAATTTAGAAAAAAAAAGTTGAATAAGCCAATAAAGTCGAAAAACTAAATAAAGTCAAATAAGTTAATAAAGTCGAAAAATTAATTAATCAACAGAGAAAACAATACAGTTTGGATAAAATAAGCCGGGAAAAAAGGAGTTTAAAAGTACACAGATTTAGAAATGAATCTTACGAAATCGTAGCCTATGCCTCAAAACAAAGACGAAGAAAAGAGACTTTTTTTTCAAGAGAAAAATAAGAACGAAAAAAAAAAGAAAAATTGAAAGGGATCTCAGCACTTTATTTTCCAGACTAGTTACAGTGTCATGAAATCAGTAGAAATCTTTAGGAAAATACGATCAAATTAATTAAATTCAATTAGAAAAGACCACAAAGAACCAGTATTGTATAAAATTATAGAAGTTCAGCGCCTACCGCTTGTCTGCTAAAATCAACTTTCGTCTCCAAAAATCCAGCTGTAACCCAGTTTAAGGATCGTATACGATCTTGTAGTGAGAGATCTGCCACTTCTTCGTCAGAGCTGAGAGTAAGAAAAAAAAAATAACGTGAAAGCAGAGGAAAATAAAGAAGAATGGAAAAAAAAATTACTGTGGAAAAAATTACTTACCTTGCACAAAACAAATTATTATAGCAACATGTACAAATGTACTTTTCCACTTCGGCTATCACATCTTCTACTTTCACTTTACATTCTGTAACGAAGACTGCATTCAAAATATAAATAGAATTCACAAAAAAAAAGCCAACTCACTCTCTTGATTGAAAAATGGGCTCTGATTGAGTTTGTCAATGAGATACTGATAAAATCCTTGCACCAGCTCTGACATCTCATCGGGACTGACGCGAAGCTGTAAAAAATTAGCGGTTCATTTTAAAAAACCAAATAGATTAAAGTATGTAAATTAATTTCGTCACACCTCATGGATTTTTATCACAGCGTACTTTACTTGTCGTGTAACTTCTTGTAAAACGGCCGTCGGTAGACTGGTCACCAAGAAATCGGTCAACACTTCGCGAGCAGCTTTGCTATCTGGACTCACTTGTCGTAACCTAAAATAAATAAAATGAAGAAAATAAAGAAAAAATAAATGAAATAAATAGAGAATAACAAAAGCTGAATGTCCAAAGAAGTAAAAATAGACTACATTGCCAAAATTTAAGAAAAAAAAAAGTGCCAAAGAAAACCGCTTACCTTACAGGAGTTCCATTAGGCGATACGTGTTGTACCGATGATAGGGAGTCACCTTAACAGAAAAATCATCTACAATTCTACAAATATCACTCACATATCATGAAAAGAAATTGGGAATGTGCTCAAATAAAAGTTTAAACATTTGAAATTAAAAAAAAAAAACTACAAGTTGAATTCAAAAGAAGAAATGTTCAACAAAACACGAAGTTAAGGGTTCAGAGATTTTTTTTTTGAAAAAAGTTGCTGCAAATGATGAAGAACTCAGTTTTTCTTGCACTTAAATCCTCTTTCAAATGAAATGCCATATTTTAGAACCAGACATACAAGGCAAAGAAACCACAGAACAGCTGGCAGCAACTCTAATGGAGTTTCTTTTTTTTCATCCAGAAATTCAACGATTTATAGCGTTTTCATTCGCTTTTCGATCTCTTTTTCTTGCGAAATTCTGGCAAGTTCTTTTCAATAGCTATGAGCAAATTAGCATATTCCAATTAGTATTACAAACGAATATGAATAGTTACTTGGGAGAAAAAATGTAGTTGTTGGTAATGTAAAAAAAAATAAAATAAAAAATAAAATAACAACTAGAAACAATCAGGGAATATCCAAGCTTCCATGATCGTATATTCAGAACAAAAGCTCACCAGAAGTCGATGCCAACATCGATGGTGATCGAAATATCTTTTTGATTGTCATCGTTCTACTTTCGGTCGTCATTTTACGTCTTTCTTGAAAGCTATCGAATCCAAGCAATGTTCTGGAAAAATTGAAAAAGATGAAGACATCAAATGATTGCTAATTCTAATCCTATTTTGATTGTTTTCTTCAATATACATAATTATTCGGATCGCATCCATTAAGGCACAAGGAAGAAACGATGCGGAAGCTGATGAAATATGGTAACAATCAATTCAAGGGAATCGTTCTCTGCAGGTTTAAGCTGATGGAATGGAATCTTGTTTTTCCGGAAATTTCCGGAAGAAACGAGGTTCCCATTTTCCCCTAACGTTTTCACAAATGAAATTCACCTTTTTTACTTTGAATAAAGTTTGTATTCACACTTCATTAACCTATTTAAATTACGCTCTGCTGTGTGAAATTCAGGCTAGTATTCAAACAGTAGCACGAGCGTTGAAGCCTGAATTGTATTTCAATTAATTTTCACATTTATTTTTACTTTGACTTTTCTGCTACTGTAACATTGGAACCATCTTCCTCTTCAATCCATTCTTTATTGATTATTCCACGTTTTTTGTCCCTCTGCCCATATTAGGACGGAAAAAACGAGATTCCATTTAGAATACAAGAGAGAGAATAATAGTATTTCTCACTTTGTCATTGTTTTTTTTTTGTTTTATTTACTGGAACTCATCATTATGAGCTCGACATACAACAAATAGTTTATGCGATATCACTGCTCGACGAGATTAAGATATTCACATTTGTTTAGTGGTTGAAATACACTTTAAAATCTTACTGAACCTTAACTAAAGAGAACGAGACAATGGCTCGTCAAATTCGACGTAAGGACACAACATAAATAACATGAATCCCACATAGAACTCGGATAATATGGCCGTGTCTTCCGACAAAAGCCAAATATATACTACAATTAACAACACTCTGGAAAAGGACATCCACAGCACCTATTCCCTCGGATAAAAATCCATCTTTTCACTTTATTTCTATCCTAATTTATCAATGTTCCTCGAATTTTCGCCCGTTCTTGACATTTGTGGCAGTATTTTCACGAAAGTGCAAGACTATAGAAAACACGAATTAGTCAATTGATAGCTGCTATGCGATAGACAATACGCAAAATTCTAGCGCTATATATTATCCTTGCCAGGGTGAAAAAAACCGGTTCTGTATCCTTGAAGGAATCAACGCTGAGATCTCGATGCAAGGGATTGGCAAATTCCCACCAAAGAAAACCAGTGGATTCCTTCTGAGAAGCTTAGAAAGCACAAAAAAAAAGCTGTGGAATGAGTAAGAATTTCTTTTAAAAGTTGTTGTGAATACATAAGAAGCTCATTTATAACTGAGAGCTTCGAAAACTAAGAATTCTGTTTCCTAATTACTATAATATAATATAATTCCTCACTTTTATATTTTCGAAAATATTTGCTTTTGAAAAAATTTATCTCTAAGTTTGTTCGCTAATAATTTTTTTAACAAGCTCGTTATATCGGCATCCTGGACAATTCTTCTGAGTAGCGACATCCCATACAAGGATTTAAGAACTGTTATGTTATATACATAGTAGAATGCGCCTATGTTGACCTAGGTGACTGCGACGCGTCCGCTGTATCTCGCATAATTTGTTGGTTTCCTGTCGTGCTGAAATCGAACTGTAGTCGCCGGCGGAAACATAAGCAATGATGGCTAAACTAATCTCCTTCGTACATTTTCTCAACAGCTACTTCGCCGAAGAGAAAGACCTATTACTGTGCGACAGGTCCTCCTCCTCGGCGCGAAGGAGAGTTAGGGATTTTCCGTAGTTTCCTTATCTGTTCATACGCCAAGGTGTAGAATAGTCTTAGCACATCAAAACCCGAGTTTTGGCGGCTCACACAGGGATATTCAGGTGAAACTCTTCCTTTCCCGTCGAAGTTTTACTTTCCCAACAATTGGCTTTGATCATACATGATTAGTCGGAATCACTGCTCCGACCACCTTCACTTTTGTACGGTTCCCGAAGGGACCCCTTCACTTTTGGACGATTGGCGAAAGGATCCTCCTCACTTGAGCTGCACCCCATGAGGTAGACCCCTTCACCTGAGGAGGGTCTTGATTCTCCCTGTCGCACTTATGTCTGTAATGGTGATTAACTCGTTCAATCAAATGTTTGCAGGGATCCTCAGGGGAACAGTTCTCTCCAATCCCTGTTCCTCTCTTTTTCCATTGTCCGCAATGTCGCGAGAAAATGTCTCAACCAACCACAATTTGATTTCAAGTGATAACCACAAGCTATCAGCTTTTCGACACGTTTGGCAGAGAAAATCTCAAAATTTGCCGTGGGACCGATGGAAGGCAAATATTGACGTCAGGAATTTTATGATTTTGACGTGGAGCCTCTCTCAAAGTTGCTATAATATTTCCATAAACCTTCATAAAAATATGGACGTTATTGATGGCAGTTCATTTCCCGTAACATAGATTCACGAAGATTTTTGTCGTCCGGGCTTAATTTCGGATTCGATACTGTCGTTCCCACCATCAACATGTGAATTTCCCAGCTTCTGTGGTCGCTTACATTTCTTATCTCTTCGATTTTCTCGTGAATCATGTCAATCTCATTTCTACTCGTTCACTTCAGCCATAAATATGCACAATTTCACGATATTCTCACGGTTGTTTCCCGACTTTTTTTTCTGGGATTTCTGCGAATCGCTTCCCTCGTTCTATGCTTTTTAATCTTCGATAGTAGTCGTGGTTTGTTTTGATGGCGTCGTTGTTTTTTGCCGAGTGTTTTCCGGAGTGTGGAATGTTCATTTAACCCGCCATTCGCATATGGAAAAACTGAATGAATGATGGATGAGAGAAGAACTTTAGAGACGTTACGAAAATTGCACAACTACATATTCTGGTTACCATACGACGAAAAATGACGACGAAACCATGCGGATATCAATTTTGTGAACTGGTGGTGAAATCTCTTTAGCCGCACTCAATTCTGGATAATCTCTCGTGCAAAGCCATTCATATGGACATTATCATTATGATCAGTGAATAGTTTCATCCTTTACATACCTTTTAGATACTGTAACACCATATTTATCCGTATTCATACGGATAAACTATAACCCATACTTAGCTGGATTAGCTATATTTCGCATTTGTATAAGATATATTTGTTTCATTTTCAGAAAGATACTGTATGGATCTTATCTGGCACATTCGTATTTTCCATCTATATTATTTTTTAAACTCTAATATTACATTTATTGTATGGGGTGGGTGTGGCGCAGTCGGTGAGAGGTCCGTTGTAGTCACACGGTCGATGGTTCGAAACCTCACTGGTGCCAACTACGCCTTTCATCCCTCCTGGATCGATGAATTCGACGATTGTGAATTGCAGTGAAGCGCGTTTGCGCATCCGAAGTGGATTGATACGCTAGCGACCTTATCTGACCTTTTCACTTATTGTATTCATTAAATTATTGTGTGTAATTCATATTTATTTTTTATTCTACTTCTGTATTGTTCCCTCGAATACTCATGTGTTCAAATTTCATTGCTTTGATAAATTTGATAGGAAACCGTAGAAAAAAACAACGAATAGAAAAAATTCCACTCTTCTTTTCACCCAAAAATCCTTCAGAATGTATGGTGGTCACCCAATTCCCAACAGAAAGAACTATTCTAGCCACATTTCACAGATTTTCCCGCGAAATCCACAAAATCGATGATCTCTCAGTGATCAACAATCGATGTATTGCTTTTTTGTTTACTTTGAGAACCATTTAAATAGTTTCTGTAAGGTGGAGCGGTTGAGATGCTAAATCAGTGATGGTATTGTTTTTTTCCAGCCTCTGACGAAGGCGATAACGCGGATAACGTCGATTTCAGCAGTTGATAAAGATCAATACCTATCTTGGCTACAGCTCAACTAAATCAGTCACAATTATTCGATTCGACCTGCAAAGATTTGAGGATAGTCAGATATAGACACCATTCTCAGTTATCGTCCACTAATTTCGGAGGAAAAGTTCCTCGGAAAATTCCTCGCAAAGCACAATGACAGTTTAAAAAAACAGTTATTGTACTGCGGAAGTCCCGCATCCATAGTTTGCTATGCCATTACAGTTTTGTTGTGGCATTTTCAGAATTATCTTTCCGAAATCTTTTCGAATAAAAGGTTTTTCTCTTCATAGACACTAGCACTATCGTATCTCCTAGGATTTTTCCTTCGCATAGTCATATACTTATCCAGCTGAAGTTTAATTATCCCGTGATTTGTGTTCCATTTCCACAATTCCAAATTAGTGAGTCACTGGTAGTATGGCTAAATCCCCAGGGTTGACTCACACAGTCGAACGTTGTTCAACATCAACCTCAGTTCTTGAAGGCAGCGCACCCTGACGTTGTTGGGGTCTGCGTGGGAAGATGGAATTCGCACTGTACATTACGAGCATGGCCCCGCTCATTTCCCTCTGGTCGTCCTGAAAAACGGCAATGGAAAAGGCGTTCGCTCCTCCTAGATACGTTAGCATCATCCTTGAGCACGCGATGCATTCAGGAGCGAGCGGCCGAACATCAATGAGGTCTCTTCACCAGCCTATTCAAGTAAAACCAATGAAAAGGCTGGTGAAGAGACCTCATCGATGTTCGGCCGCTCGCTCGTGGATGGTTCGCGTGTTCAGGGATGATGCCTGCCATTTCCTTTGCCATTTTTCAGGACGAGTTGAGCGGGGCCACACTCTTACTCGTAGTCTACACTCCGGACTCCATATTTGCGTCCAAAGGTCCCAACATTGTAATTTTCGTGATACAGTGCTTTTAAAGGGGGTATTTATGAAAATGTTACGAATTCATGCAAGTTACCATATGACCATCGCCTAAAACACGAAGTGCTCTCAGACCATCCATACCTTGTCGGTTTAGTGTTTATTTTCAATTCTTTTTTAAGGTTTTCGTTAGAATCACTCAGTTTACGGCACTGACATCCCCCAGCACATTCACGTGATATGTTGCTTAGCCAGCCTCACGCTTACTTCCGTGTCACAAGCTGCGTAGAGCAGTAAACTCGTCCGTAGGGCTCGAAATCTTGACACTTTATCCCATTTCGACAGTTTTTCTTCTTAATTTATTGTTAATTTGGAGAGATTAACGGTTATTTACCGTTTGCGATCGTGTTCTTGGCCTAGCTACCAGAATCCATAAAGATTTTAGAAAGCGTTATTTACGCTGGTGCCACCCTTATTTCTGCGGTTCTTTTACGGCAACACCATTTTTGTTCAGTAGAACTCATTATTTGTCGTATAATGAGGTCTAGTGGGATTAAGTGCATTAAGTGCACTCTCAACGAGTTCCAAATAGGAAGTGCACCTGGAGTACGTGTGGTCTCGTTCATTGAGGACCTTCTCGGGCGCAAATCGATGTCGTCGTCGTCGGGGTGTGTGCTTCATTCGCGGAAACGCTAACGATGAGATTTGACGGGCAGGTAAGTTGAACCCATTTGAACAATTTCAGAGTTTTGAACATCGGAAGCACATGAATTGGTTTCTATGGGATGTGATGAGGGGAGGAAAACAACGGGAAACCACTTCCGTTTCACAATGAAATGCAAAACTTTGTTTGGAGTGTTATTCGAATGCGTGTACGGCTGAACATTTTGTGGTCTACGAGAGATTTCAGTGAAAACGACCAAAAATCAGCTTATAGTGATTTCTGACCGCTCCACTTAGAAATTCTCTCAGCACAGACAGACTGGGATAATTAGGAGCACGAGTTCCGTTGAAAGTGAACTACTTGAATTGTGTCCGTGAGTACGCATTATTATCCTTAATGTCCTAAAAGGACAAATGTCCCCACATAGCACGAATAATCCTCTGCTACCTAAAAAGCCACACATGTTCAGAATCCAGAAATCGAGCTCTTAATCCATTAATCTCATCTTTGTTATCACATTTGGAATCCTTTCGAATGTGTGCAACAATAATGGAAGAGTACTTTTTGTACTAAGGATTGAACAATCTGCATGTAATCCCGGATTTTCACCGAAAAAAAAATCTCGGAAAAAGGAAAAAAGTCTTCAGCGAGTGGCGGAATGTAAGTAAAAACCAAAGTGTGTCTGTCCAACGCGTTCCACTTCAATTTGGAATCGTTTGAGGTTTATGAACCAGGACTGGCCTATGAAATGACTTCCTGGGGCTACACGATGTATCAAGTCAGCGTTCTTATCCACCCGGACAAATCTGGTAACAATTTATCGATCCGGAAGGGAGAAAGACTGGGTTCTCCTAGGATGGTTTCGAACCATCGACGGTGAACTGCGCTACTACCGCTCTTCGAGTAGCTTAAGCAACTAGAGAGGAAGTCAGCAATCCAGATCCATACATCCCATGAATATTCATGTGACAAATAAATAAATAAAACGCGCCAAGATCCCTCAAAATCCACGGATTCTCGGGATTTTTTTCTTTGATCGGTGATCTTTAAGCCCAACTATAAACCACTGTGCGTCGCTAGCAATATTCTCACGGCGTATGATATATTTACGCGACGGGTAGCATTATTTCAGACTTCAACTCCCGTAAACAAAGACCACAAATAATCTTTTTTTCCGGAAGTTTTTCAAAGTGAAAAAGACCACTTTTTCGATGAGCGTTACGATCCTGTTCACATTTTCTGCGAAATCCATGAGATAACGATTTCACGAAAAAAAAGAGAAGCAAATGAGAACAAGTTCGAAGCTCTGCCATCCTTCCACTAACGATATAGATAATGCATTTAAGCTTTCTTTCTCGAAGAAAAACAAGAATATTTCAGCAAATACCATTCCGTGATGAAAATCCATGAAAAATACAGCACTTTCAAGATGTTATTCAACACGAAAACTGTTTTTCGAAGACTTGTGAAAATATCAAAAAAAAAGGTAGATCCTATGACATTGGTTTAAAAGATGAATTTTAGTAAAATCCAGAAATTTTTGACCATAATTCTTCAAATTTTGAGGAAAACTTTGAAATATTCACTTCTTTAAAATATTTTCGATATTTCATTTATTTCTATTATACTTTATCGTTATATATACATACTTTATGTACAATTTTACACTCACTGACCGAATTAAGGAAGAGATTTCAAAAAAATTGTCACCCTATTTGATTAGTACAAAAACTCACCAATTTCTCTGTATAAAAAACCAGCTCTATCGAAATTTCCTGCTTATTATCCAGACACATATGACTTTTATATCTACATTCATTTAGAAATTCACTTTCAACACAGTTATGTAAACAAAAACATAATTTCAGTGTAGATGTGCGAAAATCACATGTCTCCTTCATCTGATATGCTCAACGGTGCTTGTTATTCAACAAACAAAAGCGTTCAAGTGTGTTGGTCGAAAACCACTGACGAGAACGGAGATGAGATTTTTTTTGCTAGGATTTGTGCTTGGAGAATAGGGATTTGAGATAGAGCGTATTCATTTTATTCACTTCCTCTCCCATTATTTAGTTCTTTCGATAAAAATTCCCCTCACAGAGTGAATTTCTCGTCACAAAACATCACAGGTAGCAAAATAAAGAGCATAGTTAGTGTTGTAGTGTTCTCGTCGTAGAAAGAAACTAATCAAATACAGCTCTGGATGGATGAATACCGTATCAAAACGAATAATCGAACAAGGCTTACTTGTTCTTCGCGTAGTCCTGGCTTCGTTTTTCCGCTATTTGATGCTCACGATAGCATTTCGAGCAACGATTCCCCCACTGTGGTGTGCCATAGAAACCACATCCGTTCACGCATAACTGAAATCGGTACGGCACGAATTCCTGAATTCCTAACGTTTTTTTCCCCCCGCATGGAATGGATATCACTGCCATGTACATATGCTCAACCAAAAAAATAACCTCATAACCCCAAATGACAGCCGAATCGAGGGAAACCGGATTTTCACTTGTTTTAAAGGCATCACTCCACGAATCTGAGGTGGTACGGATTTTAGGTGGAGTATTCGTATACGGGATCGTAGATTATGGAGAGGGGGTGATTCCGTCCATTTCTTTCTAATTACCGTAAAAAACGACCCGGAAGATACGACTTCAGTCGCTCTGGCGCACTATTTTCTACAGGGAGTTCGACTGGAGCGCGCCAGCCTTGTGCGGCGCCGCATCTTCCGGGCCGTTTTTTACGGCAATTAGGAATAAATGGACGGAATCACTCCCCTCTCCACAGTCTCCCATCCCGTATACGAATACTTGACCTGAAATCTGCACCACCTCAGATTCGTGGGGTGATGCCTTTAAAGGAGAAATCTACGAAACATGTCGTCGAGGATTGAACCAGCATCTCTTACAATCGTATCTCATTTCGTTTTGTTTCGGAGACTCTTTTTTTTAAAGAAAAATAAACAGCAATAAAACTGAGAAACCAAAACCAAAAGTGAAAAGAACTACAAAAAAGTAGAAAAATTCGAATTTGCTAGGCAAACAAATATTCATTTTATTGTATTTACATTTCATTTTTAATTAACCGAATGCGAATTCTTGCTTTCATACCCGAAAGCAAACAAATTTCTGTCAGTAGCACACAGAAAAAAAAGTGGGCAGCCGAAAAAAGCAAAATTACACGATTTTTGTGCCAAAATACGAAAAAAAGCTGTTCCAGATAACTTATAGCGTGATTCAGGGCTATATATTAACCACTTTGTTAATGTAACGCGAAAATTGATCCCAAAGCAATTGATGCAGATCTTCCCATATCACAATAATTACTTTTTTCTAATAAAAAATAAATAAATACATTAATGAACTACCTAAAATTGATATAAAAATTCAATCAGATATATCTATTTCCCCCCAAAAGTGACTGAAAGAGTTTTTTTTTTAATGTTGACATTTTTGGCAACTGTTTTGCAAATTAAATCGATAAGGTTCTTCAAAAAAAAAATTCAATGAATTATTAGAAAATTCTCTAAAGTTGATGAAAATTCTGGAAACACTCACCAAATCCTTCTCATTAATCTGTACTTTCAATCGGCGGCTTAACTCCGTCTCTTCGCCGTCAACAAAAACATCGTCCTGATTGGATGTCATCTGGAACGAACATAACATTGCGATAATCCAACCATTTAACCGAGGGTTTTCCTGCGAATGCAACGAAGCACAACATCCGGAAAATGCGGAAAACGAGGTTCGAGAGAATTGTCGGCGAGAATTAATAGGAAGACCAGAAGCTTTTACGGAATTTCATAAAAACAAGTCAATAAAAAAAAGCGCTCGTCAACCATCATGACAATCGGAGACAATTCGTGGACAAGGAGAATTATCGTATTAGAATAAATTATCGTATTAACTACATTCAAATACGCTGAACATAATAGATTGTAGCTAGTTATTTTCTTTTTCTTAGTCCTCAGAAAAAAAAAAAACATTACAAGAGCATTAGAAATAAACCAATTTCAGTGAATTTATCTTACCAACGAAAGACGACTAAGACACTCAAAAATATGAAATTTTCAACTTTTTGACGAAATGAGGAGAAGAATTGGCAGAAAAAAAGGAGAAAAACAGAAAAGAAAATACTACATATGACTCAAAATAAGAAATGTGAAGTTTAATCATTGAAAATTTCTGAGTAGTGAATTAATCTATGACTCCATAATTGACCGTTTCCGTACGCTAAAGCGGAAATTCAACGTGCCCATTAATTTATAATCTTCCGTTTGTGATCTCAAGAAATCAACCTGAACTTTCAGTCATCCGTGTGTTTTGGGCAAGAAAAAAGCATTTCAAGAGCAAAAAATTTCCAAATTTTCCTCGTTATTTCAAATCATTAAAATTTTTTTAACACCATGAAGTAGTTAACTTTCCAGAGGAAAGTTCACGGAGATAGGATTTGAACAACAACAGGTTTTTTTTAAGGAACACGCTTAAATTTCAGTGTTCGTACAGAAAATATTCGAGAACTCGATATCAGAAACTAACAAGAACTTGGATAATTCTTGGATACAAAAAAAAATCCTGGTGAGCCCCGTGAACGAAAGGAAAACAAATTAAAACATAAAGGAAGTTGGATTATCGTCGTTGCTCCATTTCTAAGCGTAATCTCGCTAATCTCATCAATCATTCATATCACTCATCTCCTAATGGACTGATATTTGTCAGTAGAGGATACAAGGCACACTGAGTGACTACAGTGAACACAAATGGATTCTTTGTCTTAAAATCCAGTAAAAGGCATCTAAAATCCAGTAAAAAGCATCAAAAATCCAGTAAAAAGCATCCCTATCGTGGATTTATTCGATATTCCGCCCAACTCCTCAATAGTTTCATCCCTACAACAAAAAAAAACGACGAATAAACATATTTTAAAGCTAAAGCAAGAAAACTAAGCACTGTATAATGGGAATGAGATTTTTGGAGATAAACTCGCACGCAAGACACATTAGGACGACAGTGGACAAACACCAAGCACGGGATCTCATGAGACGAGTGATTGAGGGACAGAGGAGCATTGGCAAGTGAGGACTGAGGCAGTCACTGCGCTGCCGCCGGCTGCGCCCGCCGAGTGCGAACGCAGACGTCGAGCGCGGATCTGCACCCTCAGGCTCCACCCCAAATCCTAAGTCCAGCATAATTTCATGAGTGCATTGTGCGTAACGAATGTGTACAGAAAGCGTAAGCTACGTAAATGTTCGCAAAGGGCAACTGCTATTGGAGGATGATAGACTCAACTAACGAAAAATATAGTTATATGGTGTTTCGAAGCCAGCAAAGTAGTTTCGGGACAGACACGCGTAAACATTGCTTCCGTAATTGAATTCAGCCACGAGGAAACTAAACAAATACTAAGTTCATCTCGTATAACCCGTGACTGGCACAATTTTCAGACCGAAATTTCGCAACCTTCCAAGAAAAAGAAAACATCAGGGATCCATAATGCGAAGCGAGCAGCAAATGGACCACAAACCGATATTATGAAGCCAAGATAGGGAGAGAACCAAAACAATTACAGCAATGATTACACTTGAGGAAACATCCGAAGTAACCGGATTCTACACGGATAGAAAAGTGTGAGATGAATCCAAGAACGATTTCGTTGAGGAAACAAAAAAAAAAACGCGAAGTGAGAGAAAAAAAACTCTACAATAATCTCGTAAAGAGAAAGAAAAAAACAAAAACAAAAAAAAGCATCTGATCACACCATATAGAATGTTACAACGACGAGAGTTCATTAATTCCATGGAAATAATTAGGTGCACTTTTTTCTGACAGGAAATTTCTAGAAATGGAAGTTCAAAAGCACAAAGTTTTTCCCAGTACCCTGTTAACAACCGTATCTCGTCCGGGAACTCCTGGTTCGTAAACTTAGCCAAAAAAGAAAATCTCGGGAACTTTCTCTTCACCTTCTCATGCTTTCAATTATTCTTCTACTGCAATCTGGTCGAAATCCGCTTCTTCACAGTTATTCAAACACATGAACTCTCCAGGTGCTCCTAATGGCAGTTTCCGAGGTCTTTAATTACGGTACTGCAGGTCAAACCAACAAAACAAAACAAAAACGTGCAGCTTTTTTGAGGTTATTTCGTCGTGGACTGCTGCACGAAGTTTGTAGTTTTCAAATGTTCCTATCAACGAGACGAGTTCCTATCAATTTGAAAAGCAAAGAGAGAAAAGAAGTTGATGTTAGGAGGCGAGAAAGAATGAACCACATATAGAAAGGATGCAAAGAACTGTGACAAGCACAGTTGTCAGGTGAAAGTTGGGCCACAAACGGGCGCTTGTCACTCTCACCTTATCAATGTTTATAATGATTATATTGTTGACAAAAAACACAGGTATAGCATTCGAACGAGTCGTACTTCAAAACGTCTGGCAAGTTAACGTGGAACAAGTGAAAAATCTTACCGTCCTGTAGTTTTCAAATGTCTCATCCATATTCTCGCAAAAAATCTACAGCTTAGAAGAGCTGAAGCACCTCTTCGAACTGAAATTTGAAGAACAAAAAAAAAGAGAGGAGCAATGCATGCAAAATTGGATGTCGGAAAAATAGGAAATAAAAGTACGCAACTGCAATTTGAGTGAAAATAGTCTACAGCAGCTTCATTAAAGTTAGAGAAACTCTAGAAATATTTCCCGGAATTCCATCCTAACCTAATTCGGAGAAGCTGTCAATATTCCAAAAGACTATAGCAATAGCATAGATTATCTGGAATAAATTACTGGCAGAGATAAATTCTTTGCTATGAATCTTTACCTCCATCAGAAAGATTCTTCATCCTTTTCAAAAAAGACTTTGAGAAATTCTCCACAAAACTGCTTTTTTTACGTGTAAAAATAAATTCGAATACAAAAAAGATTGATAAATCTGAAACTTCTCTCAGAAAATTAACTTTGAAAATTTAACATTCTTTGGATTCTTTTTTCTCCTTCTGAGTTTGCACTTCTCAGCTGGTGTTTTATATCCTTCTCTGCACTTTGCAAGTCACTCATCTCACGCAAATTAATGATTTTCCGATTTTCTGCTGATGCACTGATTTTCTGCACAAGAAAAAAAACGTTATCCTGGCAAATCTAACGCATAAAATACATAAGAGAAAGCTGGAAATGCTGCTCATGGAGCTTCAAAAAACGAATTCAACCACCTACGTAAATTTCTTTCTTCGGCACGTTTGTTGGAGTTCAACAAATTCAAAAGAAAGGAACCACTTCCTGATAGAATAACCAAGTAAAAGACACACGCAAAAAAAAATTCAGTTGAGCAAAAGACATAGCGGCACAAAGGGATGTAGCTCTGTACCTTGTGCGGAACAAACACCAAGACATTAACTACAGCACACAGTTAGCTTTCAGTTAAAAATTCTAAACAAATAAAATTGTAAATAAAATAGGCAAAGTTTTAAGAGGAAAACATCGTTGATATGATAAAGAACTGCTGCTGATGTCAGATAACAGAATACTTTACGCCACTTTTCGGATGCTCCCACGGAGATAACTGACAGTGGCGTACTCAACTGAGAAAAAAAGCTGCGCTCACTGCAATAGATAGAGCTAAGGGGGAAAAAATGAAATGAAAGGATAAGTAAAGTCACAAAAAAGGAACAAAATGATGGTAAAATAATTACTAATCAAATTCATTCATATTATCCAATAAACAGAGTTGTTAGGTGATAAAAAAAAACAATTTAGAAAAAAAAAAAACAAAAAGCGTAGTATAAGAAATAAGAAGTTGGAATAAAAAAAGGTGATCTGGCAAAGATTTTAGTCCGTAAAAGATGTAATCTGAAAAGAGTTGAACCATCTTTTTTAGATGTAAAACATAAAAGATATCGAAGATGTCTACATTGACCTGTAGTGCATTTATTGCTTTTCGCTTGTGTCCAACGTATGATTTTAATGTTTTCATAGCATTTCCGGCAGCCGATGTTGGGCGTCAGGTCCTTACAGCTTTTTTTTGCAACCAATTAAACGTTTATTTCATAAAAAAAAGGAAATTGTGAAGGAGGGAATCTTATTTTAGAAGAAGGACAATGTTGTTGAAGTGTGTGCGAATCTGAAGATCCTTTCTAGCTTCAGAGACTTCTGGAGGTATTAATACGTCGATAAGTTTTTTACCTCCTCAATTTTGAAATTTTCGAGGTTGTAGGAACTGATTAGCAAACTCATTTCCGCTCTTTCTCACGCAAAACATTTCAAATTGTTCTGCTGTACCCATAACGAAATCGAATTCTCACCACAATACTTCTTTTCGGAGGAATTTTCAGTTTCTGCTCCTCACAAAACCAATTTTGTTCATTGTCGAAGAACTTGATTTACTCTACTTCTGTTCCCATAACAACAACAATAACCAAAAATCACCTCGAATGATTCGTGAGGCATTAACTTCTTCCGGGATTCATAGACAACAAATCAGTTCCTCGATGCATATAAGGATAATTCTCTGTAGACAGGGATTATCAAATAGACGCATTGAGCTATGGAGTATATACAAAGATTGCGTGAAAAACGAGCAAAGAACGTTAGTCGCATGGTAGCAGCAGCAGCAGCAGCAGCAGCAGAGAGTAGCGGTGGCGAGCACGAAAACAGCCAGCTCTCGTCCTAGATGGCAGCATGGCGACGAAAACAAGCACACTAGTAGTAGTAGCCGTATATGCAGTATGATTTGAGGCGAAAAATTCCCCTTTATAATGAGGGGATGAGTGCTAAACAGCGCGCCATTCGAAGGAATTCACGAAAAAAAAGAGAGAGAGAGAGAGAGAGAGAGAGAGAGAGAGAGAGAGAGAGAGAGAGAGAGAGAGAGAGGATTTCAGAACATCGATAAAGCTGGACGAACGAGTGCAGATTCAGGACACGAAGCACGATACTCTCGAATTACATTCCTGGAACGGATAAATAATGAGCCTAACGACTACATCCCTGAGGGACGTTGACCTTGTCAAACAGACATAGAATATGAAATTTCATGACAGCAGCACAGCAGCAGGTGCTCTTCATTGGAACAGACGAGATTTCACACGCAAACCACTATTCTCGACCATGGAAAAGAATCCTGGGACCAGAAAAAAAAGAAAGCGAAGCTATTTTCATAGCAACAGCACATTGCTGTGCTCACCACGTGTAAATATAACATCGCTTGTGCCATAAATACTACGAAAACACTAAAGTCACGCGTTCGGCAGAACCGAAAAGCAATAAATATACAGGTTAATGTATACATCTCCGACATCTTTGGCGATTTATCTCTAAAAAATCGGTGAAATCCTTTCAGATTACATCTTATAAAGTCATGTCAGATGAAAATTTTCAATTACTGGAAGTATTCGAAAGAAAATGATACCAACCATCTTGGTTCGATTCTTAGTACAGTAGAAAAATAATTTGGAAGTTCGAATTGCCTCAAAAAAGTCCCAGTGCTTAATTAATAAGTAATCAAGTAGTTGGTAAATTGGTGAAATTAGCAATTAATAGTTTATTAAGTAATTAGATCATCGGTTCGCAATCAACGAATTTAAAAATATTAGATGTTCTCATTGTGGCAGTAAATCTTAAAGAACAGCATATAGAAAAATTATGCTGTAGGTAATGAGAATGAAATCATCCCTTCTGTTCTATTTATCTATTTTATGAAAAAAAGAAACCAGTACTGGACCTAATATTTTCCGCATCTGTGCTCTTTGCCTTCAGGATAAAATCTACGGAAAAATTGAGAGTTGAATCTCTCAAAAAGCAAGAATTAACCAGGTGAACAACATCGTGAAAGCAAATTATCACAGTCTAGTCATATGGGAAGAAAATGGTGACACTAATTCCCTTACAACTAATTCCAGAGAGGGATCATGGCCAACAGGTCAACTGCAGGGTCCCAAAATTTCATATTTAAACATATTTTTCGTTCATGAGGTGGCCAGCCAAGTTCTTCCACTTGGATAACGCAATAACAACTGCAAATAAAAGAAAAGCGCTAATGAGGAAAACATACACTATGGGAAATCACACTATGGGAAGACGTAGGCTACGAAGAAATTTTACAATTTTGTTGTCAACAGTCAAATCAAGCATAAACAAACAACAAACAACGCAAGCTAACCTTAAAAAAGAGTCCAAAGAAATTTGACATATGAAACCCTGCCCTCTTAAGAGATCCCATTAACAAAATTACATAGATGAATGGATGAATATCGCAAAAACCTACCTCCTCCGCAAGAACGGAATAAGAGACTTTTCGTTTGCTGTAACTGAAAGTAAGAAGAGCATAATTAAGGTCCCACCAGTGGGAATTTTGTGGCTGCTTGCACAGCCGCTTCAAAGCTGTCTAAAAATCTCTTTATCCTCCTAAATTCTAGCAATTTTCCATTTTCTAGGATTTCTCAGAGCATTGCAATTCGCAAAAAAAAAAGGGGAAGAGAAAAGAAAAGAAGATATTGTGTTTATTTAGAGCAAATAATTGCAATCTGAAGGGAATATGAGGATTCTTCAAACCTCCTCCGGTATTTCCAGAGCTGCAACATTATTGTTTAGTGAGCTCAGAACAATTTTCCAAGAAAAAAAATTTTGAAACGCGAATATAAACATGCAATTGCTGGCATTGTAAATTAGCTCGATTCCTCTTCCTCTTTTTTGAAACCTGGACGAAAGTGCACCCAAGTGCAACGCAAAAACAAAATTCATCGTATCAATGAAAAAAAAACTTTTGCTAGAGAATAATTTAATACACTGTGACGACAATGTGCACTTTTATGCATGAGTTCGCAAAATTAATGCGGACTTTTGAACATCAGAGATAGATCAGATATAAGAGAACTATCAGAAATAATAGTTGTACTTCCTAGCCAGTATATACTCACATGATAGTGATTTATTTAGAAGATTAATGCTCAAAAAGCTAATAATCTGTATACATGTAGAAAATATCATATTTTAAAGTTTGAGTTACCGATGGAACACTTGCGGTCAAAAAATGCGTGACTCATCGACAGCTCACGCGGTGTCAACGTCTTCAGTTGAGAATTACTTTCGTAACAAATCCTTCCGACAAATTTTGCAAGTTTTAGATTTCCTCTAACCCAGTAATTAAGAAAAACCTGATAAGGATTAGAGAAAACAAACAAGAAAAGAGCAAGAGAAATCAGAAGCCGATGATTCTGCAACGATACAAACCGCGTATGGAGAATACTGAGGTAATCTGCGGAAAAAAAAATCATATACCAAAATACCAAAACTTAACAAAACCTGTAGCCTTCGTATCTGGTAAATATCTCCAAAAACATAAATATCCACGAGGAAGCCAGGTCAACTCCGGTGTTTAGCTTCCCATCGTGCTGTAAATAGCATCCGCCCCGTGTAAGCACTTTAATTAAGGATCAAGCGGTAAACATCGTCGGAGATCAGAGACTTATTTACCTACCGTCCTCATCTATAGCAACAACAACAAAAACGGCCCGAAGTAATCACTGAAACACATTCTCAGGTCAAATTAGAAGACATCTGATGTGAGGGCGCAACATTGTTTGTTTTAACCTAGTGAGAATAAGCAAGGCTAGATCATGATCTGGGTAAAGAAAACGGAATGGCAGGGTGTAAGATCTTGCTTCTGCTTTTCCCACAAAATAGGAGAGCATAAAAGATAGTATTTTTTCTTAGATTCAAATGCAAATGAAAGTATTTTCTCTTAGAATCAAATGCAAATGAACTGACCTCGTTCACGTAAATGGCGCGTTCCACTTAGAATCAAACGTTTCAATTTCTTTTTCTGCGCAAAACTGTGGTTCTTACCATGACACCACTATCTGAGAATCTTATTTGAAAAAACGAACATAGAGTTCAGAAACAGATCCTATATTATGTACATTATAACGAATCAAGTTGGACTTCCAATGATAAAAACAATGATTAAAGGATGACGTTAGCGCTCATATCAGTCGTGTTACATTATGATGTACGTAAAGAGGGACCAGTCTTCGTGAATAATCAAAAAGCGATTTCTCAAGACTGTCCGCGGAGCTCTAAGGTTGCTAAACGCGCGATCGGCGAGAATCGCCGTTGGCGGGAAAAGCGAATGATATAAACTTTAGATAATCAAGCACAAAATAGCAGAAATGCGGGAGTATTAGTACTTTTTGCACCACTGTCCTTCACGATCGTATCTATGGGCAGCTACAACCTTGTCTTTTTTCAACTAACGATACTATAGTCAGGTAAAAACCACATGAACCACGTGGTGCAGTTGCGTAAGCGGTGGCGCTTGAAGCGACGTGGTGAAGGTCGTAGCAATTTGGATCGAGGTGGGAACACCGCGAACTGCAACAATGAATAGTGGAAGCAGGGGTCCTCATTCATTCCTAACCGCTACGCTCCACCGCGCCGCTTCAAGCGAAACCGCTTGCGCAACTGCACGGTTCTTTAGGTCGTTTTGTCACTACTAGTGTCACAGTGCTCGGATATTCATCAATTGGTGGTGGTCGCGTGTGTGTGCACGTTCCACCAGAGTTGCTGGAACTCTGCGGACAGACTAAGAAAACCATCCTTTAAACCATCCACGACTCGGTGGTACTAAAAGACTGCCCTTAAATGGCAAATTTATGCCCGAATTATTTCTTTTTTGTGAAGTGAATAATGTCAGTAGAATTACTGCGCTATCTAGTTAGTACATTCCAAAAAAAAAAAAAACTATCCTGATTCTGGCAAACACTAAAGGCCGGCTCCTGTTGTCTCCTGGCACAGAATCTTCAAAATAGGAAGTGATATATTAGACAAACATACAATTCTTGAAGATACGTAGTTTAATTTACTTGGCTGTTAACGTGCAATGGCAAAAAAAAAAAAAAAATAGAAAAGAAAAGAAGTCAGGTGCTTCACAGGAAAGAAGGTGAGCATTTCGAACACGAGATGCTGCATCGTCGAGAAATGAGGAGAAAGAAAAATCTCGAACAGATGCACGAATACTGTTGCATTAGCTGGACAACAAAAAGAAGAACGATAAAAATCAGCACTTTATCGAAATACGATAAATGGTGATAAGACCATTTTGTATCTTTTACTATCAAAATCGACACTTATTCAAACTTTATTAAGCAATTACGCCGTCTACCTTCTAATCTAACAACTACCACAAAACAAAGATATGTACATACACCGAACTGTAACGGCTTGTCGACGATTCAGCAAGCCAAGTGAGGCAGACAGCAACAGATTAGTAAGTTAATCCTATTATCTAGCAAATAACATTTCACATCTACTCTCTAAGCTAACTAAAAAATAATCATATTACACTTCACTAAGACTTATGAACGAAAAAAAGTGCATAGAACATGAATACAAAGCAACGTGAATAGGTCTTTTCCTGCATCAAAATCTAGAAAATCAACAGAAGAGTAGAATATTCCTGAAAACTGTCATTAGTCATGTTCAATGGACAGCTCGCACATTTGGGAAGAAAGCTCCTGAAGTACGAGTCCAGAGAATTTATCACTGAGCGAATCTTCTTCCACCCACGACCGCATCTTGTTGGCATAATTCTTGTCCCGTGCTGCTATGCTAATCATTTTCTTGGCAGAATCCATGTCTGAGTCACGGATGTAGCGAATTACAAGGTAGAATGCTGCGTGTGGGTTTCCTAGAAAGAAGAAGAAGATAACCAAAACATTATATAAAGCACAAAAAAGCCTAGCAAAAAAAAATTGTTGTAATAATTGCTTGGACAGAATACGACATCAAGGAGAACTTTCAACAGGTTCCAAGCAAATAAAAAACCATTGATTTCAAAAGAAAACATAGAAACCATTGGATAAATTGCTATATGGAAAATGATTTGAATGAAACGAAACTAAATTGTAAAAGAAAAGAGCTCCTATTCTGTTAGTATAACTTATACCTTACTACAAGAAGTCTTAGAAAACAAGCAGTAATGAGATCCCTCTACGGCTAAGCTTAAATATTTGGTCTCTATTCATCAAACACTTCATCCTTGCCCAAAACAACTGGAAACGTAGGATCGGTTTCAGGCAATATTAGCACGGAGTATTCCTTACCATACAGGGATATGGAATCATATTTCAGGGCTTTGCGTTCGTTCAAAACATCGTTTAGAGCAGCGCGGGCAAATTTTAGTGCAAAAAAAAAAGTTGGACCTCTCAAAAAAAAGTAAGAGCAAAAATTAAGACGGTTAAGCCCATTTTCAAAGATTTGCTTCACCTGGATACACATGTACATCAGCACTATCTTTCTAATGTCAAAAGACCCAATTTAATTAAATTATTTTGCCAAGTTGCATCCAAACTAGTCTCGCACTGTAATTAAAAGCAAATATGATTTTAAAAAAATCCCATTGTTTGAATGAAATTGAGAACAAAGAGGAGAGAACTGAGTTAAGCGTGATGGAACACATTCGGCTGGAGACGTTGAGAATGAATAGTCAATAGAAACTTTCAGAGAAGACAGAATACTGGTTATTTGGTGAGGACAAAAGGAAGTGCGCAAGTTTTTTTTTCTCGATAGTTCCTGCACTTCAACATTCAACATCTTAAATAACGCATTTATATTCCCTTAAAAGTCTTCATGGACATGAAAACTTGAAAAACAATTTTAAAAAATCCAAAGACTCAACAGTTCGGTCATTTGCGATGTTTAGACAGTTTTTTTTTTCAAATATAAAGTGATCCAATTAAATCATACAATATCTTCGGACAAATAACGAACCTCCAGCTGCAGCTCGTCGCATCAATCGCAGCGCTCGCATCTTATCGACCGTTTTGTCGCCCTCAGTTGCGGCGTTAATGTGGTATACAGCTAATGAATACATAGCACTCACTTGTCCCAGCGCTGCAGCTTGTTCCCACAAACGTATCGCCTGCAAAGTACATTTCTACGGGAAAATGAGAGGAAAAAAAGAAATTTTCTCATGAAAGTACATGCAAATTTGCACAGCGGGATTCCCCATTACTTCCAAGTGGAGATTTTTGAGGTGTAAGGGACAACTATACGATGCGAAAGGAAAATGTGATAGCTGCGCTCTTTCCAATATATCTGTTGGAAAAAATAGAAACAATATAGGACATGACAGAGAAATGAACACGTACTCAATGAACTTTTGTAGTTTTTAACACAACTCTCACTTTCAGTGTGGAAAATCGATATACTGAAAACCAGTAAACATGGCAAGGACATGAACAAAATCAATATCTGTGAAAGCACTTTTGAACAATTTTCTCGAAGAATTATAAGTAAGAGCACCACGTTTTGACGAGAATACCATTCAATGCAATGAGAAACAGCTAGTCGTTCATAGGGAAACCTACTCTACGTTGAGAAAATAAGATAATTCATCGTGATACGAAAGTTATTATATTATGGTTCACTTTGCAGAATGATAGGAGAAAAAAAATGTGCAGTATTAAAGTGGCTTCATCGTTTCGTAGCAACAGGTAGTCATAATATCATGAGAAAATCTAGTGGAAACTGGTAACGAACTTGAAACCACATAAAAAAGTACAATCTTAAGGTACAGATCTAGAGGAACATTACTCTAAGGAAAAAAAAAAACAGCCAAAATCAACACCTTCTATGAATCTGAGAAAGAGGTGGGAAAAAACAATCCCTAACTTCCTAAAATAGGCTGAAGAAAATGATTTTGCATAAACTACCCACAACACCTGGATGAATAAATTTCGCAGTAGAATGAGGCCGACCAACCTCCTTTTTATTTTCTACAACACCTTTGCCAGTGAAGAGAAATTCAGCTACTTTATTCATAGCATCAGGATTTCCATGTGAGGCAGCAGCTTGAAACCTACAAGAACGACCGTAGCATTACAATGAGCAAAAAAAACCGAAGTCAAACTTGCCGACAAGAAGACATGGAAAGGGAAGAACAACTGACAATTGATTGATTAAACAATTGATCAACAATGACCTACAAAAACCCATCAGAAATCTAATCAAACGGTCTTACCTACGTATAGCATCTCCTCGTTCACCTTTCCTGAGAAGTTCTTCACCTAAAAGATTTTCCATCTCCCATTTTGCTTTGTCTTCTGTTGAAGGAGTAACTTCTAGGCCCGATAAAACATCAGATTCATTGTCATCAGTTTGTACACCCACCTTAACATCAAAACTTGCATATTTCCATCAAAATGGTTTGTAAGGCTAAAACGTAAAATAAAATAATAAGATAAGTTACACAAGAGATAAGATGTAAGAAAACGTACCTCAACAACAGTGGGTTTCGGCGGAATTCGAAATTGAACTGCATGTTCGTTACCCTGGAGGACACGAAGAGAAAGTGGTCCAGAACCGGCTAGCACAAGTGAAGGAACCCAATGGGAACTTCCGATAAGTGGTGAAAATTGTAGTGAAGGTGGACCAGTGTTGAAACAGTTCACCAATGGTAAAACAACATCGGAGAATCGGCTAAAAATGCAAAAGTTAAAAAGGAATCACAATGAACGTAAATCGAGAAGCGACAACGAAAAGAAATGGGGGAAAATATAGTTGGGATGGGGCACTCGTGGCGCCGTTATTTCTCGACGCTCTAACTTACTTGTTTCTCTTAGTAACTTTAGCTTATACGTCATAGATCCTCCTTAAGTCTTAAGAAGGATCTATGACATATAAGCTTAAGCTTAAGTTTTAGGGTCCCAATTCATTTAGTTACTTACATCGAGAAACAAGGGAGCCACTGAGTTCCCCCACTCCCACTTCATTTTATCCGCGAAATCTAATAAAAAAAAAACTAACTAAAGCTCAAAAGATTCTGCAAGATTAATGCTAAACTTACGGAAGATTTGGTGGTGGAGGTTCCGTATCCGAACTTGAAGCCGAAGCTGGGATCGGATGTGGTAAATGAACAAATCGTTGACCATGTCGAATAATATTCGATAGCGCAAGCCGCTGTGAACTCATGGCAGCAGCGAACTATCTAGACCATCTCAATTCCTGTTACTAACACGCTGAAATATAAAATAATATGAAATTTCGAAAGCATCAGTACGAAAATCAATAAAAATTTGTCCAAAAAAGCAAGCAAATCCTGGAATAACAACGAAAAATGAACGTCCATCATATACAACTGGTTCAAAGCTATAACAAAATTTGTTGATATTCTAGTAACATACGGATAAGTTGTTCGTTTTTATAGGGAACGACTTAAGCATTTCCTCGACATTTTTCCAGAAATTTCTATGACATCCAAGAGATTCAGCAGTTAACGCAGGCTCCATAGAACCATGCAACCGTAGGAATGAACGTTATTTTGGAAGTGTTCCTAGCTATTGTTTTTTTTTCTAGCTACTATACATGAAACCATCGTTACTAAACTAAAAAGTAGAAGGTAACGGACACTACCGTATCTTCGTGGATCTGACGGGGAACTTGGAAAGATTGCACCAAAACGCTATCAAGTAGTAGTGATTCATGCAAAAAGTGATTTTATACTGGAATCGCTATCAGGATATCACACGACGCTGGGGGGAAAAAGCTGTAAAACTGGAGGTCAACGACGAAGGGAAACGCAACGCATGCGAGCGAGACTGGGGATTTTGCGCTGGAGCGACTTATTTCTTCCAGAATGCAACAGATCACGATTTACACTCGAAAAATCTCCGTCTTGAAGTAGCTTTTGGAATTTTTGTAAACTATTTTAAATGTATGCAAATAAAAAGATTAGACTGATTAAATAACCTAGAAAATTACAGTGTGGAACAAGTATTTGCATAATTATTAAAAGTAGAATACATTTTAAGCAAAGAAACCAAGCATTCCGGAAACTACTTGAATTAAATGTAAGAAAAAGAAGTTCTGGAAGTTCCACTATTGGAAAATGCGATCATAGACGGCAGACTATTGATTATATCTTGAAGGGACATCAAAATCTAGCCACATTTCGTTAGGTCCCACCACGATCGCCTCTTAGCGGGACGTGTTAGCCGTTGTGTGTCGTTTTCATTGCTCTTTTTTTTTGCAAATTCATTTCAAATTCATTGTGTGGCATTGAAATGGGTGCATTTTCTTTCAGCAACTAAACAAATGTTTGCTCGTCGCTAGCTGTGTTTATGTTCGGAAGGCCGTAATGCATTTGAGAAAATGTCCCTCCTAGACTTTGAGACAGAGATCCCCAAACAGCAAAAATTCCATGTTGCCTCGACTGAACACACTTATACCCTCAATCGCGTCGATTAAAGAATCAAACGAACCTCATTCTGCTCAAAAAGTAGGCCGTTTTCCTTGCAGAACGTAGAAAGGAAGATCCAGACAGTATAGAGGATTCTGGTGACAGGAAAACTGGAAACAGATCGGCTCATTGTGCTGGAATATTAGGATTAGTATCGATTACAAAGTAAAAGTAAAAATAAACCTGTTTCCATGAGCTCAGTGAAATCGATCGATGGTAGTGAACGAAAAAAAAAACCATGGAACAGCGAGTTTTCTGCGGCAATAGGAGGTTGGTTTGAACTGATGCAGTCAGACTGCGTTTCTTGTCCCCACGTCCGTGTTTGCAGCAGAAATGTTCCCATATGTAGCCTGAATGGGTCATTCTTTATGGTTTCACGCCCCAACACAGCTATACTCGGGTCAAAACGACCTGAGGTCTGGTGCAATTGCGTCAGCGACTGCGTTTGAAGCGGCGCCAACTTCATTTCTTTACTACAGAGACGGATGGAACTAGCAAGGGTCCCAACTTGATCGATAGCGCCAACTTCACCGCGTCGCTTCGACCCGACTATACTTCCGTACGTGTTCTGTCGTGGTACCGCAACGCTTCTGAAGGAAGAGCGACGAGAAGTAAGTCGTGAGCGTTTTTCTTTTTCAAGAAGAATTTGAAAATACTTTTTAATCACACGTGTTATTTTTTCTGAAAAAAAAGAACGACGGCGGCTCCTTTCTCCAAGTAATAAACTTCGATTGTTTTTCGATTTAGAACACCAACTATCTGCACTTATAGCACTTTTAGATAAAGAAAAAAGGAAATTATAGTTCAGGTGACTGCGCATGTACACACTCAGGCTCGAACACTTTCAAATGAGCTGACGCGACGCATCCGCGACGGAAGTGACCAACGACGCTGCGAGGATCTTCTCGGCGCAACGACATTACACCACCGATCAGTATTAAATCGAGGACATCAGGCAGTTGGAGCATCAGCACCTGACCTCCATTGCAGATGCGTCGCGTCAACGTAGTTGGACGCGGCGCCGACTATAAACAATAGCTGAACGCCGCTGCTGGTTGGTTAAAGGCAGTATGCCACGAAATTTGCGATATTGGTGTCTCTCCTGGACAATATAAGGTTTGGGAAGGAGAATGCGAGTATGAGCATGTTAACGCTCAGTTTCCCTATCCGTCTTTTAAAAACGGAGAAGAAGTCGGAATTTCCTTCTCGCACTAATTTTCCAACGAAGCAGCTTGCAACGCGCCGCCCCCGTACATTTGCCTCATTCCCAAACGAGCAGGTGATAATCAGTGAAGTTTTCCCAGCAAACCTCATTCATTCAAATAAAACCAATAGATAGGCTTCTGAGAGAACCGGCGCTTGACAGAGATGACGTCATAGGGTGCCTCGTAGGGAAGTTCGCACAAAAGCCGTCGTTTCCCACGCTGTTTTTCAGGACGATTAGGGTGAACTGAGCGTCACTTTTATAATTGTCATCTACACCACGAACCCTATATTGTCCGTGAGAGATCCTAACCTCGTCAAATTCGTGGTATGCTGCCTATGATTGAACAGAAACGGATGTTAATAGAGGTAGAAAAGTGTTAGTAGAAAATGTCCAAGAGATAAACAGACCCACCTAGGTGTATGGGAGCTCACCAGGATGACCGTAAATCCCAATGCCTCAAGATTCCTTCTGCTCCCTGCGTCCCGAGAGTGATCTGCCTTCGGAACGGTGAAGTTGATCTCATTTCGACGCGTTCCCATCGCCTCCGAGTCAAGGTGGAGATGGAGTTTCCTGTGTCTTACCGAATTATAAACAAATTCAGCGTTTTTATCCGTGCTTGCAGATCGTACCGTATCACTGACGCTGTCAGGTTGACCACTAGGAACTATAGTCGGGCCAAAGTGACACAAATCACGAGTGTAGTTGCGGTGCATTTGCGTACGCGCTCGAAACGGCGCGGTGGAGGCAGCAGTTGGGACCGAGGTGGGACCGTCGCGAACTGCAGCGATGGGTGGTGCCAGCAAGGATTTCATCACGCTCCTAGTCGCCACGTCCCACGGAAGCGCGTCGAGAGGGGCCGCGTACGCAATTGCGTACGTACTTCATGTCGTTTTGACCCTGCTATAATCTCCTTAGAGTAGGCCTTTCCATACCTCATCATACTCCTTTTTCTCTGCTGAGCCTGAAAAAGGAAGGAGTGCTCCGGAAGAGGATTCACCGGTGCTGTTCCCATCACGTCCTAGAACCACACCATCGGCAACGGTCACTAAGAGGATTTGCATAGAAAATTCTGTATAGATGAGTTGAAATCGAACAATACGACCGAGTCATGTGACTTCGTACACTTCGAACACAGAAATTCCAGAGAATTCTATCCTAGAATGACTGTTAGCTACAATCTCTCCGTGTCCACATCACATCCGTGGACATTTGTACGTCTTTTCTTCAGGTTTGGCAATTTTTCTACGATTTCCATGAGTTTTTCTTTTTAGAGGATTTATGGAATTTCCCTGAGTAAAAGAGCCTTTTTCTCATGGTCATTGATGGAAATCTTTTCCGTGCTGAGAGGTAATAAAGCACGAAATCCTTGAGATTTTCCAGAAAATGCTAATGGATGAAAAACGAATGGTTCTATCAAGGGACCCTCTTTGTCCTTTAATAATCTGAATGATTTAATATAATAATATTTGGTAAACAAAAAACTCAATGAAAACAAATACGACAAGTGTAAACGATGCTAAAAACAAGGAGTATGAGATTTATTGTGCTGTGTTTTTATTTATTTTGTTGATAATATAAGATTTTTGAAAATCTAAAAGAAAAAAATCAGAAAATGACCACTATAAGACTGTGATGACGACGGATTCCAATAGAAATCCGTCAAAACTATGGAACTGCCCAGTTATTTGTGGAAATTATAAAAATTCCCTAGTTTAGATGGAAAGGTTCTGTATGGAAAGCGGTTTGGATACAGTATGTGATCTGGCTTGGATTATTTAGCATTGTTAGTGTGATTTATCGATTCGTCTTAACAGAATGGCAGCGGAGGTACGTGAATACATATTTCTCCGAGAAATCGATAATTCTGTAGTTTCCGCGAAATTTCCAGCTGTATGCGTGTGTGAATATTTCTTCGAAAAAATCAATAATTTGATTGTTTCCACAAAAAAAGTCACTTTTCGTGTCAACATTTTATCATTTTCAAACAGGCATCATCCTGCATACATTTTGATTTCCAGAAAAAAGGAAGGATAGAAAAAACATCAAAAATTAAAAAGTTTTCTCCATCAAAAATTTGGAAATTGTTTTCGTCGTCTTAAAAAGAGTTTTAGATTTAAATGAACGTTATCAAGGTTTTAAAAAACACAAAAATATTAGTCTTTTCCTAGGATTACTGAATAAGCTGTAGATTACTAATAATATGGAATAAAACTAGTGAAAATATAAAATAAAAGTTAAGGTAAAAATCACTAATTGACTGGAATCTAGTTATTAAAATCATAATTACATTTGTAAATTTAGAGTTGAACTCAACTGAACTTTTGAATTCAGGGAAAACTATAAAGGGACCGGTGCTTTTTTTTGAGGGAAGTTGTCAAAATAATGGGTTCTTGAACGACCAGCCGCTTTGAATTTTGAAGAAACTGAGAGAAAATATATCCGTGAAGTCTATAGGACCATGGATAACAGAAAGAAATGAACGAAAAGGTAAGGGTGTTGTGAAATTTCCCTAGAAACCATGATTCATCCACAGTATGACGCCTACGCATGAAGAGAATGATGCAAACGTACATATTATAGCTCTTACAGGGAAGAATGCGCAAACTAAGTTACGGTAGAAAGAAACGACTTCCCTCCTCGTTAAGGATGGTAGGAATTAATCAAAAATTAGGATTCGAGAATGAAAAATAACGGATATATCCTCTAGATGTTTCTCTGTGTTGTTTCTTTTTTCCCTACGGTTGAAAAGACAGAAAAAAATCACTTTATCGAAGAATTTTGAGCAATTTTTGCTCTACTTAAGTGAATAATTACTATTTCCCAATAATATAGTCCTGTTCTAGTGAAAAAATTAAAATACTAGAAAATAAGATCAACAGGGACCGAGAGGAGCTGAACTGACGTTCAGATTTACTGTATCACGTGTATATAAATGGAAATGAAAAGAAATGGAAAAAAAATGAAAATGGAAAATGTATGATGAATTAATTAGTTGTAGGACCCAATAAATCTTCCAGAGCGTTCACTGACCTCGTGGATTTCGCCAATTCTCGCCTCTCCTACATTCCACTCGATTTGATGTTGGGTTTCTTTGTGGCTGGTGTACTGAATCGTTTCTGGTACCTCTACAATATCATCGGATTCATGGATAAGTGAGGATAGCATTTCAGAAAATACCTAAGAGTTCTATTGAAAACTCACTGCAATCCTCTTAGCATTGCTCTGATGACAGCTCTGTACGTTCGTGGCACGTCCGAACGAGCTCGACAGTACCGTAGGAATATCGTACGGTACAGTCAACTTACACAGGTAATTTGTACATAGCTACTCGTTTGATTAAAATTTTGAAATTTAAAATTTCTTAATTAAAATTTTTGAAGCTTTTTCTCCTTCGTATAATCGTAGTTTAATTGAAACTTCAAAAGTCAGCTTAAAATTAATTGGAGAATAATAATACAAAATAGTTGAACTCTCCTAACATATTTGTATAAAATTAAGAGAAAGGAGGAAAAAAAGAGGGAAAAGGAAGGAAAACTTGTGTTGTTACTCAAGCAATTCTCCTTCGAAATAAATGTTTATAATTTTTTTCCCCATCGCCTACAAAACTCCAGATCCTATGATTAAGAAGACTATTTCTTGCACTTTTCTTCGTTTTCCACCCTTTCACTGGATTTGTTTTCCGAACATTGATCAACTGTTCAAAAACACCAAAAAAAAATCGTGTTAAATGTCAATAGAGCTGTCAAATAGAAATTTTCAAGAGTTATTTATGTAATACAACTTTTTAGCAGCAAAATTTCCCTGGAAATGAAAATTTATTTGAGTTTTAAAAGTAGGAATCACAATAAAAATAGGTTTTTCTGAACTTCTCAATCATAATTAATAGGGACAGTCTAGTGATACAGTATTGTGCAACTTTCCCCTCAAATTTGTAATAAAATTAAAAAAATCAAGAGAAATTCATTGTGACCTAAGAAAATAGCTTTCGTTAGTCATTAGGTATTAATTTATTTCCGGTTCACTTCGATTTTTTTCACTTCCCGCATTGTGACCCTCGGTCTCAGGTCAAATTAGGCACTCGGGTATTGGGTTGCTGGAATCGAAACGTTGGGGCAACTTATTTCGTACGCGACTAAATATTGAAACGTTTTATTCATTCCTTCATTGAATTTATCAGCTCCTTTTTTATTATTTTATTTTATTTTATTTATCTTTATTTTTTGCTTCCTTCATTAAATTTATTATTTATTTATTTAATTTATTATTTAATTCTTTATTTATTTAAATTACGATGGTGATACTCATTGCATTTTGTTGTTTTTTCTTGTGGGTAGCTAGTCGTGCTTAGAGTAAATTTTTTTTGTTTGATGATTTTTTCTCCTATTCACAGGAATTTCACTTTAATCAATGATAATCAATTCAGTCTCGTTCAATCAATCTCAATTCAATCTCGTTCAATTCATATCCATATCTTAGTCCATTAACAATCGCTAAAAGATAATATTCACATTAAATATTTCTGTTCGTAAAAAATTTATTTCAATTCCTAATTATATTTCGATGAAAATTTCAATATTGTGTTTGAAATTCTATATATAAAAGTTTCTGAGAATTCTCATGAGAAACTTTGATCTATCACGAAAAATGAAAAAAAAAAAAACAGACGAAAATGTGGAACACTCTGATGCTGCAACAGCTATCAGGGCTATCTGATCTCTATTGATTCTCATTTATTGATAGTCGATGATCACGTCCTTCACGCTAGCGTGCTTTAGATTTCTATTCTCGTGGTAATGCTTAAACTTGTAAGGGAACTATAGAAATAAATCCGTCTTACATACATATTTAACGTTTATTCGATGTCATTCGTATATTATTATTATTACTATTATTATTATTACTATTATTATTATTATTATTACTATTATTATTATTATCATTATTATTATCATTACTATTATTATTATTATTATTATTATTATTATTATTATTATTATTATTATTATTATTATTATTATTATTATTACTATTATTATTATTACTATTATTACCATTATTATTATTATTACTTGTATTCACAATAAATAAATCATTCTTGTACATAACTGCGCTATATGTAACTGAGTAGAATAATATCGACAATTCCTTTTTTTTTTGAAGTGTAAGTGTCCCCCTTTCGAGTAAATATTTTCGCTATTTTTCCTTTCATTTCAACGAATTTCTTGTCTTGTGATTGTGAGAATTTCACGTTGATTTCTGGTTTCTTGTAGAATTCACATAACATAATCTCTTCACAAAACACAAAATCTCATGTGTGGTAATAATAATCTCTCGTTCAAACACCACACGTTTTTTTCTCAAAAAAAAAATCAAAAAGTCCCCCCCCCCCCCCGTATAGGCCGGTTTCTGCGTACGTAAAGATCACAAAATCAAATTCCAAGTTTGCTTCCAGAAAACGTTCAAGGAAATCTCGGTATTTTTTTTGTTTTTTAGTGTGTTTTTAAAACGTTAGTTCAAGGAAATGACATCGGTATTGATTCTTTCCGGATCATCGGCATTATTTAGGTCCTCGTTTTTCGTGATCTATCAATGAGATGTCGTAAACGTTTCCCAACGTTGGATACGGTAGCCGCAGCAGGTCTGATACATTCTTGTTCAAAAAAGAACTATTTAATAAGTTCAAATTTAAAAAAGTCGTTGAATTACAACAATTTTTAATTGGGATTTTCTACGTTCGAAAGATATTTTTTCAAAAATAGAAATTGCTGCGCTATTAGCGGAGAAAACGTAGCGGAACGATTTTTTACCTGAGTTGATCCCTGAATAATCGCTTTCGCTTCAGGATTCATGATGCCACATGAGAAGGAGAATTTCGATGGTATACAGTATAACTACAACAAATACTTTCTTCCATTCAATTGGGCGTGGGCGTTGATCTATCGGGCCAGGATGGAGGGACTGATCGAAAGCGACTACTACGTTACTATACTTTCCGAGGTCGATCAATCCCCATGTTTTCTATGTCGACAACATCTGGTGGATCGTGAATCGTTGAAATTCATCGCTACATTTTTTCTTTTCAGGAAGTTCGCAAATTTCGAACGGATCTCGCCTGGTTATGTAACTATGATTGGGTCCCATTGCCTATGATCTACCCGACTATCGTTTGTCTAGCGGTTCATACTTACTTCCTTGTTGGAGTAATAGCTAGACAATACGTGGAAGGTTCGAAATTCGAGAGCGATATGGTAGGTTCGAGAAAAAAAATAAGGAAATAATCAAGTAGAATAATAGTAGAATTAATATAGAAAAATAGAAATAAAAATAAATAAATAAACACATAAATATATGTATACCATGCTGTATAATAACGCGTTTAGTCCGTGTGTGTGTAAATTTTTCCTAAATTTTTGAGGAAAAAATTTAGAAGAAAGGATTGATAGGAAAAAAAACTATTCTTATTTTATAGAAAATCTCACTACTGTTAATTTCTATTGATTGGTGAAGTCGAGCGAAGCGAACGCCACAAAAAGTCTGAAATCCGGTTTTACCCGGACTGATTCAGACTGGTAAAAAAAATAACTCACTTATTTTTGACTTAAGTTACGTACTTTACTTTACTTCAACTCAATTTTCCTGTGTATTTATGTAAATAAATGATTAAAATATAAATGAATAAATAAATAATTAATAATAACCTTAAGTTAATAAATAAGCAAATAAATAAAGGGATATTACTATTATTACTAATAAATCGAATAACCTATGTAGTCGTATACAACTGATGCATGTATGTCCACAAAAACAGCAGTGGAGGTACGGTGTATGAGGGAAATGATGTGCAATTACGGACCACACGCTCGATTTATACCCAGCTGCTACATGTAGACTATTATATCCATATGTATCCGCATTTTTGAGAAAAAAATATCTGAAACGGGAAAAAAAATCCATCAGTTTGATACGATTAATTCGAAAAATTACCGTAATCGAACTGTCAGTTCAGATCGACATGGTATTTCCGTTTATGACAAGTATACAGTTCGTCTTATACATGGGATGGCTTAAGGTAAGACTTCGAAAATCTCTTATTGGTCAGAATTTTTGGGACCAATAGGAGCACGGTTTGTTATTTACGCAAATATTTACTAATATCAGTAATTCAAGGTAGCCGAAGCTCTTCTTAACCCCTGGGGGCTAGACGATGATGATTTCGAGACGAATATGTTGATCGATAGAAATTTAGCGGTACGATTTCGTTTGTGGGAAATTCCTCCAGAATGCTATTGGAGAAATATGTGTGCTTTTTTTTTTCCACAGATGGGTCTAAAAATTGTCGACGATGGCTACGGTAAGACTCCTGAACTTCGCAAGGATGCGTTCTGGGATGATCAATGGGTACCGTTGTATTCGGAGGAGAGCGCATGGGAGAAGAAGTATAAACATCACGAAGGATCGCTGAGTCATATGAAGTTAGTTTCTCCTGACACGGATTCGTTCAGGATAACGTTAGGGATCGAAGATCCGCTTACCGCTGCGTTGCGAACCATACGGAAATAAAAAATAATTTTTTTAAATGAATTTTATGGACTAAGAAAGAATTTTCATTTGATTCATCACAGTTTCAGTACTATTAAAATAATTATTCAAATTATTAATTATCAAAGTTATTAAAGTTGAATAATTATTAAAGTTCAGCGTTATTTAAATAAAAATAATAATTTTAAACAATAATAATAATTTATAGTAATAATTAATCAATAATAATAATAATTTCAAACAATAATTTCTGGCTCAAATATGTCTTTATTTACCGGGTGATTGGGAATAACATCCTTTTTTTGCCTCTCCCTCTTTCGTCGCCTCTGGTAAACAAATAAACATCATTATTGCTGCAAGGGATGTTCAACCACAGGAGGTGTTTCTTTCATTTCTTTTTTCCTCCACTATTTCACTTCATTTCCTTTGATTTCCTCAATTTCATTCATTTTTCACTCATTTTTTTCATCCAAATTCTCATCAATTTGTTTTTTTTTTGCATACCTTTTTTTATTTGATAGCTTCAACTTCGTTTTTTTTTCAGGCTGGATCGTTCTGTTTCACAAATTCGTATGGTTCCCTTACATGAGGATGTGCCAAACGACAACATTTCGCGTCGACGTTGCAGTTCTGTCAAGGAAAAGATTGTCATGGTTAAACCGTAGGTTTACATCACACAACCGCTCGTTTAGGGGAATTTCTCTGTTTCCCACGTTCCCTACCCTACAATGAAAATTCTGGAGAAAAATAGTAAAATCTTGGAAATAAAATTCTCATGACTATAACTCGCTATCACTCGTCATGCAGATTTCCTCGCCTTTCACTCTCTCATAGTAACACTTTTATTTGATCAAGTATTAATTATTTGATTTAGAGAAAGATAATAGAGTCTTGAAATTAAAATAAATAGTAAAATCCTAGAAAATTTCTGAAAAATCCGGGAACGTTACAATCACACTTCTCAACCAATAGTTGTTGACAAATTCGTTCAACTGGATGAGTATCACCCATCTGCCGCAACGCACGCCTTCTCTACGCTTGACGCAAACACTCGTCCGCTGTCCTGCTCCAATCGAACGCGACAGCGGTCGCGTGTTGCCACAAAATCACAAGCTACTTTATTTGTATTTTTTTTTGTTGATTGAAGTGGAGTTATCCCTTCAAAGGTTACTAAACAGCTACAAATTTACAATAAAACTTCCCTTTTATTATTTTACTTTAATAATTTGATTGAATGATTTAAATGCACTGATTTCCCAGAGAAGAAACAGGTCGACGACCGTCACTTGCCCAATTCATACGTTCCGCATCAAAGTTGAGCCTTCACAATGAAGTCAGAAAGGTATTACTGTAGTCACACTTTTTAAACTACAGTATTTCGGTCCTTTAAATATGTGCAGTTTATAGTTGTCGAAAAATTCCGCCTCAACGCCACATTTCTCGTCACATATCGTGAAAGAGCCCTCGATGCGTATGTCTACATGCAATAGCGTTGAGGGGGATATCGCTGCGGCCGCCGTCGCCGGGAATGAGGAGGGAAATCCCACCACGAAGGCGAACAGCAGCCATCCGAAGATGTTCTTCACGTCTTCAAGCGCGACGACGCTCGGTCGCGACGGCACATCGAGCGGTGAACTTTCACGAGTGATGACCGCCGACAGCGCGATGGAAATGTTCACGATTGGCGAGAACGATATTCGCGTCGGTAAGTGATCGCAGCGTATTGATTATTGATTGCTGGTCGATATTGATTACTGATATTGATCGGGTCCTTTTCTCGTTCTAACGCCACAGTTTCAAAGAAAAAAAGAAAGAAAAAAATTTGTGGGCGATGAAGAAATCTGAATGTTATTCCACTATCAGTGAAACTGGTCATGGTGATAGTGTTAGTTGTTAACAAAAACAAAAACAACAACAAAAACAAAAACAAAACAAACAAATAGAGTCAACTGTAACCTGTAGTGATAGGATATGCATGCGATTACATGCTGTTTGCCGATGCTGTGGACAAATTTTAGAAAAATAAAAAAAAATTCTCAATTCTTTCACAGGATAGTGCCATAACCAGAAAAAATTCACAATACACTTTTTCTCCATACTTTTTCCCGCTTTCAACGTTTCCATTATTTTTTTTTTCTTCACATTTCTTTTTTCCAAAACCATGTATCTATCTGATTCTGTAATTTTTAGTCTTCTCCAGTTTTCTTTTCTAATTTGTGAATGTGGATGTTATTAAAGAAATGTTTTTCTTTTTCAAATATTTTTAATCTCAAACTCCCCACTAAGTGGTTAATTTTCTCGTTACGTTAAAACTCTATTCTCGTCTCGTATAACCTCGTTACGTTACAGTTAAGAAAGTTTTTTTTTAAAAAGAAAGTTCAAAAGTTTCTCATGTTTTTTAAGGGATTTTTTCCGAGTTTGAGATTTATTAATTTTTTTTCTATTTTCTTAAAATTTTTTCTTCAGCATCTCTAGGAGTCAGGGGTCAGTTTCAAACAAACCATGGCCTATTACATGACATGGATTTTTCCTAAGTTATGGTGCTTTTCCTAACTTGCGAGTCATGTAAAGAATTAGTTTTGGTGTGATTTATGTACGCTATTTTTCATTTTTTTCTAGCATAATTTTTTCCAAAATGTATGAACTTTATGAATTGAATACATCTTAGTCTACAAAAAGTATTTCCAGGTCCCCATTTTTTTTTGGATGCCTGACCTTCTCCCTGGTGTTGGTGTCGTTTCCCCGTTTATTTCTCTTTCAAAGTGCACAAATGCGATTTCTTCCGCGTTATTTTTTTTTGGTTGTGGAATTTCTTTGCAAGGAGGGGAAAAAACAACCGTGTTTTCGTTGATAGTTTTTCTTTTCAGCGATGGAATCACTCGAGACTGGTTCTGGCGCGGCGGCGGCGACGGCGGTGGCGACGGCCGAGTCGTCGTCGGCGACCGTACATGCTGCAGGCGACGCTGACGACGACGACGACGAGAATCGATCCGGTGATCGAAACGTTGGCGGGAAACCACCGCTCAAGTTCTCGTTCAGCTCCTAGGAGAACTAGTTTTCTTGTTTGTTCGCTTGTATCTTATCTATTAACCCTTTCTGAACGACGGGACAGCGCAGCCGTTGTCCCGTTGTCGTTGCATCAGGAACTGCTGCTATTCTTCGGCTAAACTGGCGAAGTGTCATTCGTAATTTTTTCTGAAGTTCGAGTAAAGTTTTGATAAAGTTCAAAGATAACTAGCAATACTTCTTCCACTACTTCATCCTTTTTCCCTACCGTCTCTTATTTTTCTTTCCCTTTCTCTTGTATTTCTTTTTTCTTCTTTTTCCCGTTCCTTATTCTTACTTAAAGTCTGAAATTTCTTTGCGCGATAATCGCAGCACATTGGCAGCACAATCGAGTTCGACTGTTGCAACGCAAGAGTTTGCTACTTGATCAGTTGTGTCCCTCAAAGTTTTTCAGTTTCGGCGGCTGCTCCTTGTTTTCATGGAATCGCATAGTTTTTCCTTTTTTTCTGGTTTGCCACGTGATATACTGTACTAGTTGATAACACTTATCTTTATTTCTATCGATAGTGTTCCATATCGATGACATTCAGAAATTTCTAAAGGTTCTAGTCTTTGGAAAAAAAATGAAATATCAGGTTGGAGTGTAGATTTCCTAAGAATTTTCATGTCAAGTGGAAATAATCTTTTCTAAATAGAGCTAATACCATAAAAAAATGCTTCAAAATAAATTTGGAAAAATTTGAGCGAACATAATGAGTTTAGAAAATTCACTCCTCTGTTTATTTCGATTGATTTATTTTGAAGAAAAATCCAGAAAACAACCTTACTGCGCTCTTCTTTGTTAGTCTGGTTGTATAGAGATGTCAATAATGTAGAATTTTTTCACAAAAAGGAAAAGAGCAAGGGATGGATTATTAAAAAGTAAGAAAAAGTGTTAGGAAGGAAAAAAATGACTACAGGCGATTTTGTAAACGACTCCTCCATGGCTCTCGGGCGAGCAGTGGGTCCTGCTGTCCAGGACCTACGACAGTTATACACGAAGCCATCGGCGTGAGCATGTGCACGTTAAGCTCGAGAACCTCTCACATACTTCATGATTGGGTCCCACGACAAAGACAAAGTATCTGTAGGAGCCTCTCCCCCTCTGCCAGGATATTGATGACGTTTAGCTTTCTCCACGAGCAGATAACGGTAGGGACAGTGTTCACGAGTATGATTGTGATCGCGCTCATTTCCCTGTAGTAATTCGGAAAAGACGCGTGATGCAGCCGTTTGCGAACCCGTTTCCCCAACGATACAACTTATTACGCAATAACGCGCGGGCGACTCCGTTCTCAACGTCCGCAATCCAACTTGTATAGCTCCGGCACAGAAGTTATCCTAGCCGCACAGTTGTGGACGCGTTGCAGATTGCCCTCATTGTAGTGCTCGTAACTAGTGGCATCGTTGGAGAGAAAGAATAGTTATAGATCACATGAAACTGGAGATCCTAGCCTAATCGTCACATTTGTGATAACTACTGTGTTAATGGGACTTTAAGGTTGTTATTATCCGGCCAACACTCCATAAAATTTGAAATTGCTACCGCATCGGGGGCGTGTTCGCTGGCGATCCATCCATGTACCAGTTCCGTCGGATGGCGTCGTCGTCGGCGGCAGCAGCAGCAGCTACGATGACATGATGTGCGGCCGGCTAATGACGTCGTGACGACCGACCGACCGATTCAAATCCAGTTTAATCCGCCTACGATGCTCGTATGGTCCTAAAACATACACGTCATGCCCTATTGAGTCAACTCTCACTTCTCTCGGTTGGAAAATTCTTCTCACCGCGAACAAAAATTGAAAAATGCTTTTTCCTAGCCTTGATTTCCATTACATACCCGTGCTATTCTATATCATTGTATTTATCCTTGCCCATTCTTTTAATACCATATATTATTTATTCCGTACTTTTCTATATCTATTAATACTACAATACCATATTTACTTATAATTATATGGACATTTTTCTCTGTATACTTATTTATTTATATATTTCTATCAATTTTCAATTATATTTCTTTGTTATCCGATATTCCTGTACATATCCTTGTCCATTCCTATAATACCATATTTACTTAGGCTTATATTATTGTTTTTATATTTACATTTATTTACATTACATTTATATTTTACTTTTTATATTTACATTTATTTACATTATATTTACATTTGTTACATTTATTTATATATTTTATTAATTTTCCATCGCATATCTTTGTTATCCTAACTCCCTGTATCCTTACCCACATATCCTTATCCATTCCTATAATACTGTATCAATTTACATTTATATTACTATTTTTTGTATTTATATTTTTATTCATTTGCATTGATTTATATATTTTATTTATTTTCTATTACGTATCCTTGTTATCCTACATCTCTGTATTTATTCTTATCCATTCTTGTAATATTGTATTTGTTTATATTTACATTATTATTTTCTATATTTGCATTTATTTACATTTATTTCATTATTATTAATATTAATTCATCTTCAATCTTCATTTTGATCATTTGTTAGTTCTTTATTTTATTTTTTTAAAATTAATTCATTGACCACCCCTCTTCGCCCGGACCTCATGTCTCCCTCTTCTGATGATCTTTGATCTCCTTGACTCCTCAATTATAATCGTGTAAACAATCCTGGGAAACCATTCACCAGTGGGGAGAAACCGGTCCGGAAACCCTAGCAACCCGACACAAGCACCTGCTTTAATGAATTCCATCATGGATGGGTGTGTGTGTGAGTGAGCGCGTTGTGTCCGCCGCGTGTGTTGTTGGTCACATGCTTAGGATTGTTCCAGAATTAGTCGCATAAATAAATGAAGGGGGGTGGAGAGGGAGAGATGTCAGCTGAGCTCAGCTCAGCCCATTCAGCGAATCCTGGACTCATCACACCTTACCGTGTTCTGTTCTCCACGAAAAATTCGGCGCCGATTCGGAATTGTGAATCAAATCCTGGTATCGTCCAGCGTCGAGGTTGCCGAGAAACCATTCACATCACCGTCATCGTCGTCATCAGCATCATAGACGACGTCGGCCGAGGACGAGCATTGAAAAAATTTTTAATAACGTTTCAATAATTCATTCAAAAAAATTTCCGCTGCCAGGATTTTGGTCTCCGTCTCCTCCAGATTTCCAGTATTTTTTCCATTTTTTTCTTAAAATTCGCTAGTCATTTCGGGGATCGGAGATCCTCGAGAGTTTCATGCGGTGCTTCCGGAGGTGGAGGAGGAGGCGGATCGTAGTTCTTATCTTGCGCTGAAGCCCAATCACTTCTCGAACCTTTTATTTATTTATTTATTTATTTATCTCACACCTCTGATTTATTTCTGTGCTTTGTGTATTTATGTGTGTGTTTTTCCGTCTTCTACGTACACATCGTATATTTACGTACGCGTCGTTTACGGGAAAGTTCACATCCGTCACGCTTCGAGACGCAAAACATTTGTTTGACGTCTTGTTTCCGTCCGACGATATGTTTTGTGTGCAATCACACACCGTGAAACCGGTTTGACGACGGTTGTTCGCTCAACTTCTACTACCACAGATAGAGGATCTCGTACTCACTGTACTGTGTTGGGACGATGGAAAAAATGCTCGTAACCTGAAAACGACCTTGAACACATTTCCTAACGTTAGCTAAAGCACGTTTTCGTTTACACCACGACGCGGATCGGCGTCGAATGAAGGTCCCCCAGCGGAAGGAGGCGGGCTCCAGGTATATGGTAACAGGTTTCTCGGCGGTATCGTGGTGCGTTTAGTTCGTAGCTCTGAGATCTATCTGTGAAGCATCGAGCTCTGTCTGACAAAATCATTCAAACATTTTTTTTTCGCTGCCAGAATTTTCGTCTCCGCCTCCTCCAGATTTCCAGTATTTTTTTTTCATTTTTTTCTTAAATTTCACTCCAACTTCCAACTTTTCTACAGAAAAAAGACTATTCTTTTCACCGAAATGATAACTTTTCTCTCTCTTTTCTCTCTCTCTCACCTTTTGTCCCTCATCAAGTGGATCCGGGGTTTTTTTTTTCGACTATTTTTCTCTATCTCCTTGAAATTTTCAGTCTTTTTCCCTTTTTTTTTTCTTCAAAATTCGTTGAAATCTACGAAACTGTTCTTTGTAACAGTTTTAATTCGTTCAAAACTAGAAATATTAATCTAAAAATATCTAAGCTATCTAAAAAAAATGAAATATTCTTTTTTAACGAGTTTGCCCAGTTTTTTTTTTTCTTCTAAGAAATAACTACATGGAATTGACGTTTAATAAACTTTTCTCTCACTATTACCTTTCTTTATTTGATTTTTCAGCTCAATTTTTCGGGTCTTATCAAATTTTTTCTCTCATACATTTACGACTATACCACCATTAGTTTCCTCTTATCACTCACTTCATTTCATTGCATCATTTCAAAAAAAAGTTAAAAAAATCTGGTTTCATGTGTTATTCTAACGAGGGTAGGAAAAAAGGGCAATTTTCACAACTTTAAGAACTTTTTCTTTTCTCCCATTAAGTTTTCATTCATTCTTAACGAAGCACTTTTTTCTAGCATCCTTCACTCGTTAAATCCTGGATTTTCCGCGGAGAGAATCACAATTTTCGCTTACATCCATAGAAGTGACTGACAAATTATTATTGTTATTATTATTAATATTATTATTATTGAATTATTATCGACAAAACGTTTCTATTCACATCCAAATTATCATTTATTATTATTATTATTATTATTATTATTATTATTATTATTATTATTATTATCCTTATTATTATTATTATTATTATTATTATTATTATTATTAGTAGTAGTAGTAGTAGTGATAGTAGTAGTAGTATTAGTAGTATTATTACTGAGTTATTATTGACAGAACGTTTCTATTCACATTAAAATTATCATTTATTATTATTATTTATTATTACTATTATTATAATTTTTCCAGAGAAACACGGATTTAGCGATAGGATCGATTCCCCCGTCCAGTGAGTGCAGGATAATCGCTTCGCGTTTCAATTAGGCGCCGTTTCCGCCACCGCAACTCCAAGTGCGCACTAATGAGTGCAAACATTGTCTTCACGTGTCAACAGCTGCTTGGATGAAATCTTTGGAAAAAGAATCCTAGGATGAAATCTTTGGAAAAAGAAAGAAAAATAAATGGGGCAATCAATAGAAATTTGAAGAATTAAATTCAATTAGAAATAAAACAAGAAAATCTACAAAAATCTGAAATTAGATTAAAAATAATCACACAAAAATCCCTACCTTAGTCCTATAAAAATTCCTTGGGGGACCAAATTTTGTTTTGCAGATTGCAGAGAGCAAACTTTGTCTGAAGGTGTCAACACTTCTTTGCAAAAAAAATCTTTGAGAAGAGGAAAAAAATAAGATAATAATTTTAAATTTAAAAAAATCAGATTAAACTAAAAATAAGGCAAGAAAAACTAGAATAGTCAGAAGTCAAATTAAAAGTAATCGCGCGAAAAATTCCTACCTTAGCCATAAAATATTGTGGGGGGACCTAGTTTTGTTCACGGATTGTTATCGTGAACTTCCCTGAATTTCATGGAACTCCATCGAATATGTAACGATAGAACCAAAAAAAAGTGTTCCCCGTTCTGAGATCTTTTTGAACCCGGGTTTTTTTTTAAATAAGACATAATTGGTAGCAGTAAATGAAGAAAATTGTTCGAGAAACGGTGGATTACTGTAGCTGTGTGGATTTTCTATGAACTTCACGTAATTGCACCTGCATCTGGGAGTTTTTTCCCCGTTTTCTCATGACAATAATACTAAATTGGAGAGGAATGCCTGCCGGCACAATAATGGCGTAAGCGTTCTCGAAAAGAACTTGTGGATTCGCTAATAGCGCCACACTACACAGCAGCCATTCTAAATTTTCTCGGACAGATCTGAGAAAATTTAGAAAAAAAAAGGTGTTCGCATTTTCTCCATGACAGAGTTAGAAACTTTTCTCTAAGCGAATAAAGCATTGTCACTGTAGCGTAATATATTAAGAATTCTGGATTATCCTGGAATATTCGGGACATTCGTACCAAGAAAAACACACAAACCTCTTGAAAAGTGTTAGCATGGAAGAAATAAATAAATAAATAAATAACGACATGAAATGAATAGAAACAAGATCTTAACAAAATTATAAAATATAATGTAATAAATAAATATGATAGTATAATAATATTGTTATAATAATATGAATATAAACATAAATTTTGAATAGTACTCCAAATTCCTTTCATCCTTTAATTCCTTTTCCTTCAATTCCTTAAGTGGCGACATGATTTTAAAGTATCAGAGGCAACGACCGTTCGGTACCCCAAATACTTTGACTTGATTGAGTAAACGAAAACAGATTCCGAGAGCATAGCAGATGACATAAGATTATCCAACGGGGACCAGTTCTCGCCAGGCGGCGGATTATGCATATTCTAAGACAGTAAGGATTGACAAATAACTGGAAATTGAACAAATATTCTGTATACCGGTACTTCTATGCGATTTGATTACCTCGGGACAAAGTTGAATATTTACAGGATAAATCAAGGTTTAATTCCCACTTACTTATCTATCCTACCTATCCTTACTGTCTCAGGCATTTATGTCATGTGCATAATCAAGTGGTTGGCGAGAACTGGTCTTCGTCTGGGGAAACTTCATTCGTTATATTCTCAGAGGTCCGTTTTCGTCTATTCAGGCAGACTAGGGTATGTGAGGTTGCTGTCTCTGACACTGTTAAAGTCTCTCTATCTCATTTTTTCCTCACTCTCTCTCTCCTCCTTCTTCTCCTCCTCGTGACACTGAAGCTGCGGATAGTATTTCTAGTAATTTTTCTTTTTTCTTTCTCTTTTTCCTCTCTTTCTCGCTCCTCCTCCTTCTTCTCCTCCTCCTCGTCACGCTTACGCCGTGAATAGAGCTCCTAGTATTTTTTGAAGTTATCCAAGACTTTTTTATCGATCAATATATTCCATTTGAAATTTTTCTCATGGATAAAAAAATTGCATGGGCAATTCCATGAGAAGACGCTAGATATTTTTGTGTGGATTTCCACGCAAAAATAAACGCTGCTATTCTCGTCAACAACGTCTACGGACTGAAGAAAATAAACATTGAGGCTAGTGCGAAGAGGATTTTTCCAAAAAATTGTTGTTTCCATAGAAGCGACTTGCGACATTCGATCAACAACTTGCCCAATAGAGCGAGTAATTTCATTTTTGTTTGTTTTCCTTTTTTTTCTCCACGATCCACGATCCAATATTAATCTCTGGGGATCCTGGAGAAGCGTTAAAATTCTATTCGCACACGCCACAACTAACTCAATTCTCCACCGTTCTTCCTGCAATTTTCAGGGCGAGAGCCGCCGCCGCCACTTCGAAACGAACTTCCTTTTCTCCATTCTCAGTTACTAATACCTTTGCCGAATCCATTTCAATGTCCTCCCGTTCTGTCCTACGAAATATGTCCTTTCATAAAAAAAGGGCAATTCTTAAATGTCCTTCCCGTAGAAAGATTTCGCTCCACTCAACGAATTTCCTCGTTAGGACTCAGCGTTATCGATTTTTCGCCCAGAGAATATTATCCTTATTTTTCTGTTAAAAAAATCCGTAATAACCGCAAATCGCGCTTCAAAATTTTAATTTTCTCAAAATCTCTCCTACTTTTTCCGAATCCATCGATTTCCACATTTGGATTAGTGCTGTGAAATAGTCAAAATTGATTATTCAAATAAATTTCAAATATTGTCATTATTTTTAAAAAAATAAACAGATCAAAAAACTGCGTAAATATTTAAGCAATTACCTTCCGTCTAATTAGTAAAATTTATTTTTAGAATATCTTACTTAGTATCTTCTTATCTTAGCGTATCTTATCTTAGTATATTTTTAGAGTTTTAGGGTAAAACTTTCTTTTTTTTCAGGTTTAAAAGAATTATTTTTTTTAGATTTATTGTACAGTAACAGAAATGTAAAAATGGTGATAAATGAAAAAATGGGACCCTGAAAAACAAAAACGAATTCAAACGAACGAACGAATGGAAAACGAATAAAATTAGAAAGTAATTAGCTAATTCTACATTCGAAAAACTTAACGCGTCATTTTTTTTAAGCGTAAAGAAAGTAATTACCATAACAAATCTTCACACATCATTGTTATTCTCTCTAATTTCTATTTTTTTTTATCACAAATCCTTTTTAATGCCATATTATTCATAAAAGCATAATGAGTAGAAAATATTTCCCCACCTTTCCTATGTTTGAACTACTGCACAGTGGAAAAATTTTGAAAATCTTGGATTTGCACGAATTCTCATTCGTTGACGTGTTTACTGGATTCATTGAGCCCTATGAAAAAATATCGAATTCACCAGACGGTGAAAAAAAAATGAAATCTCAGCAGTATGTGGATATCGTTTTTTTTTCTTGTTCAATTATTCTGAAACATTCGTAGCTTGTCTTCGTTTTTCTGAAGAATTTCTGATTATCTTTTCAATAAATGATAGAAGTGTATAAAAATTGTCTGGCTGGTAATCAATCCGCTTGGGACCTGTGCGACCACGTTCACTTTGAATGAGAATCGTTTGAGGTTCACGAGCGTGTAAATGGCCTATACAGTGACTTGCGGGACCCAGCGGATGTGTCAAGTCAGTGTTTTTTTTCATCCAGAATCCAGACCAATTTATTGACCCCGGAGCGGTGAAAGGCCTGGTTGGCACTTGGGCGGATTCGTACCACCGATCGATCATCCTGCAGACACAACGGAACCTCTTACCGACTGCGCCACACCCACGCTAAATAAATCTTCCCGAATCTTCTTGAAATCCTACACCTATTGAATATTTTTTGGAAATTTATTTTTTTAGCCCTATTGTTTGTCGTAGTCTCTTCGCTTCAAGCTCCCAGTGAAACCTTATCCGGGAAATTTTCACATGGTTAACCACATAACACTTCGTCATCGTTACCAAACAATTGTTCTTGATTGTTTCTCTAGAATTTTGCAAGAGAAAAGTAATTTAATTCTAATTTTGAGTTCGATTAATTAGCTGCGATAAGTGCTCGTCGCTCTTATTTTGGGTGGAAAGCGATTTGCATCTGCGGTTTTTCTGGAAACGTTCATACTTCATTGGTCGTCGTTGGCTGGCTCCAGGTGCCTCGGGCGGACAAATACACAATTCTGGCAGTCGGATCAGTCGGAAATCACTTATCTAGGAACAGCATGATGACAGAATCGAAAATGTGTCGTTGATGTCGATTTTCTCTCGATTTATTCGCCGTGAAAACCTGTTCTTACATAAAATCACGCTAGCTAGCTGGCTTTATGACGAAGCTTCTGACACGCAACCGTCACGATGATCTAATCGTGGGTTCGCACCGGTCGTTCGCGACGATTCCTCGGCGATTCCTCGGCGATTCCTCGGCGATTCCTCGGCGATTCCTCGGCGATTCCTCGACGATTCCTCGACGATTGAGTTACGAAGCCCACCGGAAGCGCTACTGGAGCGCTACTTTTCAAATCCATGGACGGAATTAACTTTTTTTGAATGTGAAATCTATAGCGCAATTATTGCTGAGTAATAGTTCTCAATGGTTGTGATAAATCAAACCTTTCGTGTTTTTCTCTCTTTTCTTTCAAGAGCAGTTTTTTTTAAGAGAAAAATCGCTTTGAAAAAGTCTGGATTCTACTAAACAAGCGCCGTTAGTAGATCCTTCTCGAGAGAATCGTCGTCGTCTCCGACCTCTCCCCAACCGTTCCCAAGGTTATCCGAGTCGTATCTGACCGCATCTGTCACGATGTTTTTGAGAGTTTGAGAGAAAAAACAAGCGTTTTTGGCGAATTTCTATCGTCATTCGATCGGATTGTTCCCGCCGATGATATCACTCACTACCTACGGTACGGTAGACTGTAGCTGAGAGAATATCGAATCCACCGGACTGTAAAAAAATGTAAAATCTCAACAGAGGAGTATGTGAATACTATTTCGGTAGTATAAATTTTAATATTAGAAAATTTTTTATAATTATTAATATTAGAAAAATCCTATAATGAAGGATTCCATATTCCTTGTACTCTAATTTTCTAATATTTTCGTTCTTTCTTAATATTTTCCTATTTACTTATTTCCTTTCTTATATAATATCACATTCTTTTTGCTCTCATTTTCTAACATATTTCATTTTTTCTCAATATTTTCTTAATTATTGATTTCCTTTCTTATAAAATATTCTTTATTGTTATTTTTAGAAAATTTCAATATTGAAGAATTCCACATTCCAGAATTATTTCTGCTCTAATTTCCTAAGATTTTTCGTTTTTTCTTATTACTTTCCTTTCCTATTGATTTATTTCTTTTCTTATATAATATCTTTTTATTATTATTTCTAGAAAAATCCTACATTGAAGAATTCCACATTCTTTCTACTCCAATTTTCTAAGATTTTTTTTGGTTTTTTCTCAATATTTTCCCATTTATTAATTTCCTTTCTTATATAATACCTTATTATTACATTATTTATTATAATAAGCTTTATTATTTTGTTATATTTTATTTTATTTCCTATATTTACATCCTATTTACCAACCTCAATCTCGATGTTCACAATAACTCTTAGTTTTAGCTCCAATCCTCAGAAAGTTATCGTCTGACTTCGTCCACATTTTTTCCTGGACCTCTTTTAATGCAAAGAAATGTACATTAATTCAAATCTAAATGTCATTTTTTTTTGGATTTCTAGCCACTTTTTTGTTTTTCTCGGTATTGTCGTTATTCATTTTCATCGGTGCGAAGAAATCGCATTATTTTTCTTTCTCATTCGAAAAATAATTCCGCCATAATACATTAAGAGATTCGTTATGAAATGAAACCGGCCGTGAAATCACACGGGTGCAGCTTTTCCATTTTCGCTCCGATCTCACGTGTGTGTGTGTGTGTGTGTGCAGACCAGTTTCCGTGTTTTAATGGATGTACTGTGATCCGAGGCGAATAAGAACGAACAAAGATCATTTCAGCAACATCCGAAAATACAGTGTTTTGGAATTCTCGCGAGATTCTCGGAAAACCAAAGATTCGAAACGGTTTGAGAGAGTGAAAATATGTGCACGGGGAAAAAAAACGCTATGCGTAATCTCAAAACTGCGACCTGCTCATTATTCTCCCACGATATGGTCACGTGTACCGTGTACGATCGGATTCCAGTAATTCCACAATCACACTAATCGATGTGATTTTTCTACTATGACTTCTTCCCGAATATCTTTTTTTTTCCTTTAAGAATCGGATCCATTAAATTTCATAAAGATGTTATATCCAAATATTTATTCCCGAATATCTTTTCTTCCCCGGGATATTCGGATCATTTAGAGTCAGATTTTTTTTTTGATTTTTTTAGATTTCGGGCGAATGTTCCTTCCAACAAGTTCATTCCATTAATATTATTTCTTGTAATGAAATTAAATTATATTACACATAGGAACATTTATTCTAATCAAATATTGTAAGATTGTGTATGTATATGTACATATGTGTTGTAACATTAAATAAACAATAATAAATACTAAATAAATATCTTACTCTCATTTGAATTAAATAAATATCGCAGGATTGAATAAACAAAAATAAATACTAAATAAATAATATTAAGGCTTTATTTAGTGCAAATAAATGTTGTAGAATTAAATAAACAATAATAAATACCGAATAAATATTATTAAACTCTCATTTGAATTAAATAAATATCGCAGGATTGAATAAACAACAATAAATACTAAATAAATAATACTAAACCTTTATTAGATGCAAATAAATGTTGTAGAAATAAATAAACAATAATAAATACTGAATAAATATTATTAAACTTTTATCCGAATGATCAAATTAATATACGAATTCAACGACTTTTAATTCACCACTTTTTACCCAGTGATATTCTTAATCGTTAGTTTGAGTAAGTTTACAAATATTTTTTTATTTATTTAATTTTTGTGGGCGCCACTCAACCAATCAATCAATGAACAGAATTTTTTTTCGTTTATTTCACACATATTTTCTCCATCTAGTCAAAACATATTATTCGTATCGTTTTTGCTTCTTTTCTCTTTTCCTGAACTTTTTCACCACAACCATAAAATTCTCGTTATTACTGCGTTATCAACTACTGTTCCACATGATCAATATGGACGTTTTCCTTTTCTGGAAACGCTATTTTCTGGTTTTGAATGAACAGATCCGTGACATTCACTGGAATTTCTCAACGAAATAAATCAGCGGACCTTGTGAATGTTTTTTTTTCGGGAAAAAACATTATTGAATTTTCTAAAGCTTTTCATCGGGTTTCTTTTAAAATAACTAGTATATTTTCCATCGACACCATTGTTACAGTTAAAAAATTACTGTTAAGATGAGTATTTTACAGTAAAATCCCTATTTATTATATTTTCGTTTGAATTTAACAAATGATTCGCAAATTACACGATTATTCCCCAGTTATTATGCAGCTAAGTGCTTGTTGGAAAGCTTTTGTTAGCTCAGCCATTTTTTATTTCATAAATAAGGGTTTTTTTCCTTTAATATGTATTTCATATTATTTCCCATCGCTTTGAATTGCGTATTTCCCATTTATTTCCAACTGCTATTATTATTATTATTATTATTATTATTATTATTATTATTATTATTATTATTATTATTATTATTATTATTATTATTATTATTACTATTATTATTATTTAGGTCTAAAAGATAAAGTATCCAGTATTTAATCAATCCTCTAGGGATGCGCCACCACATCCTCTTCAATTCTGAATTACTTGAGGTTTAGGAACGAGTAAGTTACCTGCACTATGATTTGCGAAGCCACATGATTTATTTATTTATTTATTTATTTATTTATTTATTTATTTATTTATTCACATACACCTATGGTACACCAGAAAAAAAAAGAAAGGTAAAAAATGGAACACACTTTGTCTGAGTCAGAGAATCTTACGAACAAAAAAAAAGCTTTACTAAAAAAGGAACTCAATTTGCTTATTATTTAAATTTACTTACTTAATTATATATTTATTTTTATTATTTTTTATTATTTAAAATTTTACATATATGCATTTATTTTTTTATTTAATTTATTTTTGTCAGAATTTATTAAGCCAATGCTTTTATCCTCCCGAAAAAATCTGGCAACAATTTATCGACGCCGACGGGGATGAAAGGTTTGGTTGGCATCAGGGCGGTTCCGAACCATCGACCATGTGGCCACAGCGGACATCTTATTATTAATTGTTCATATTATTATTTCCCTCAGTTGCTACCCTGCCCCTCAGTCCTCCGTTTCTTTGCCACCGCAACCAGAACCTCGCCTCGTCGCCAGTTTTTCTTTTCTCGGGCACTCTTTTTTTATTGCTTGCCTCATAATTTCCCTCCGCGTGCAATTCCGTTTCTGAATAGCGAACACAGCGGGATCGAATAGTTGCAAACATGAGTGCTTTCACCGTTTTTTCTATGCATTCATTATTCAACGCTGTTTTTTTTTCTTCCCTCGCCTAAACGTTCTTGCAATTTTTTGCAATTTTTGCCACCGACTACCACACTTGGAACCGGGCCGTTGTCAAATTCAATTTTTCGAATTATTTCCGTGGATTGTTTTTTTTTGGCTTGATTTTTCCATTGCTCAATTGTTTTTCATGCAGTGGCATCCAGATTACTATCAAATAGAAATTTTAAATTCTATTTAGAATATTTTTAGAATTAGAATATTTTATTTTAGATTCTAAGTTCTATTTAGAATGTTCTATTTAGAAATTCTTATGAATTTAAATAAAAATCGAGATGAAAGCAGCTCTATTTACTTCATTTTTTTCTACTTTTTTCTCAATTCGAGTCATAAAACACGATTTTTAGCCAGTTCAACTCTGACTGTAGATCACTGTGCGACGGGGAAATTTCCGGTTTTCACAGGAAATCATTTTCCACAATCCGAGGATCTCTCAATTCGTCAAAAAGAGAACATCAGCGACATATCGCCTGTCCTATCCGATCCGAATTAATCATGGATGAAGCAAATAATGCAAAGTCCACCAGTAGACGATTTCGTCGCGAGACGTGGCTCGGCGAAATTTCTCGGTAACTTCCAGAATCGAGGTACGGTAGCGATAGCAGGTTCGCGAAGGATAAAGTACCCCAATAACTCTACAATAATCCTTCTGAAATTGTAACGAAACCGGTTTAATGATGGCTACGGTGTTCGGATTTTTCTGTAATTACACCTCGTGTTAACGATACGACACTTTATTCTTCCTGGGGGGGGGGGGGGGAAGAATAGAGCGAAGAGGTTGAAGTGGAAAGGCTAATGGGACACACGTACACAAATACACACACACGGGACACAAAACATGCTTTGTCGACGATGCTTCTTGGCACATTATCCAGAGACCAGTTTCTCGACGACCGCGAGCGAAGCCAGCTCTAACGTGGTCGCGTGTCGGAGGCGCGCACGTACTCGGAGGAGAGCGTGAACATGCCATTCTTCTCGCACCTTCACACGTATACACACACTTATGCATTGTTATACACCGTGACTTGACCTTCACGTTCCGTGTGGGACCGCACTACGGTTGTATTTAGCTTATAGAAGGACTAGTCATGGTCTTGCAAAGAATTCCTCTGTTCTATGAGATTAAAGTGTTCGAGCTCCATCGTAGTCCATTCCTTGATGTTATCCACACATTCAAGCATTGTTATACACCGTGACTTGATCTTCACGTTCTGTGTAGGACCGCATATTGTGTGCGTTTAGCGTTTAGATACAGCCTTGCAAGGAATCTGTTTGATCAATGAGATTAAAGTGTTCGAGCTCCATTGTACCCCATTCCTTGATATTATCCACACATTCAAGCATTGTTATACACCGTGGCTTGATCTTCATGTTCTGTGTGGGACCGCACTACGGTTGTATTTAGCTTATAGAAGGACTAGTCATGGTCTTGCAAAGAATTCCTCTGTTCTATGAGATTAAAGTGTTCGAGCTCCATCGTAGTCCATTCCTTGATGTTATCCACACATTCAAGCATTGTTATACACCGTGACTTGATCTTCACGTTCTGTGTGGGACCGCATATTGTGTGCGTTTAGCGTTTAGATACAGTCTTGCAAGGAATCTGTTTGATCAATGAGATTAAAGTGTTCGAGCTCCATTGTACCCCATTCCTTGATATTATCCACACATTCAAGCATTGTTATACGCCGTGGCTTGATCTTCATGTTCTGTGTGGGACCGCACTACGGTTGTATTTAGCTTATAGAAGGACTAGTCATGGTCTTGCAAAGAATTCCTCTGTTCTATGAGATTAAAAATGAACCTTGTCGACCTTCCGTCATTCTCCAGTCCTTGATGCTATCCATACATTCAAGCATTGCTATAAACCGTGACTTGACCCTCACTTTCCATCTGGGACCCTATTTCTTCTAATGAATTTAGCCTCTGAAGACGACAAATCATGACTTGACCCTCACTTTCCATTTGGGACCCTATTTTTTCGAGTGAATTTAGCACGTTGGACACGTTAAAAATAGCTCCGCAGAGAATTTCACTAAGTTCAATGAACCTTTAACGTTCAATGATTGAATCAGGGTCAACCTGCATCTGTTATCGTCCACTCTTCTTTTTTTTTAGTGAGTGAATGTGATTTTTCTGCTGTTGATGAGAAAAATCACATGTATGACGAGGATCCGCCCCCACCGAAGGCTACACTGTGTACTGTGTTTGACGAATTCCCTACACGAGACATCGTAGTTTGTAGCCGCTGTCCGACTACAAAAGCTCGAAAATTCTCCAGAATTCTCCGAATTTTCCTCATCTTCTCTCTTCTCTCCTCCCCCCCCCCTGCTCGTTTTTTTTCTTTCCATCTTTTCTCTACGCACGTTTTCACCGAGCTTTTCACATAATGAGAAAAAAAATACGTACGTTTTACGATTTCAGATGACAAACTGGTTCGAATATGAATCCGGCCATGCATGGTGTGAAAGTGCGTACAAATATCAAACATTACCGATGGTAGCCGAATTTGCGAATACTGTAAGTATAGTATAGTGTACTGTATAGATTGTGGATTTATTTCGTTCCATAAGTTCTTCACAAAAGATTCTTTTTCTTCACCAGGGAAAACCAGTACCAGTTCCAGGGATAGTATTTTCGTATTTTGTTATTTTTCTCGGAAATTTTTCTAATATTTTAATTCTTCTAATACTAATCTAATTTTCTTCTAATTCTTCTAATTCTTATCCTAATTCTAACCTAGTTTTAATATATTATTATCATTTGGGATAGTCTACAGGAAATTTTGATCTTTTCTTTCACGTAAATTTATTTTAGAAAAAATATGCGTCCGGAAACCGTTGAATTTTTACATATGAAAATTCAGGGTTTTTTTTTTTGAAATTTTGATAGTTGATCGTAAAATTTGCGGTGTTTTCTCCCGAATTTGAACAGAAATTGGCGCAAAAATTAGCGCGCCTCCTAGCCCATGTTAACAAAAAAATTTAATCTGTAGTTTGTTCAATTTCCAGAAATTTCGGTAATCGTTAATTTTGAATAATCAATACGTTATCAAGCAGATGATTCACTTAGCAGCCAGAACTTGATCGGATGTATTAGGTAGCGTTTTGCTGCGTTTTTTGCTGCGCTTGTAGCGAACACGAAAAGAACAGCAAAAACCCCTTGAAAAGTTTTTAATTGAATCTCCTCTTTAGTTGAATTTTTAAAAAACGTCGGTTCATAATCGAACTATATGCAAAAAGAATAATTTATCTGCAAAATACTAACGTCTGGAGTAAAATTCCTTCCTGAAGGTGTCGTTCCTTAAATTCCTTAATGATGTGATGTCTTGAACAAAATCCGGGAAAAAATTAGGATGTTTTAGACGATTTTTGCTACTTACAATAGTTTCTCAATGTCAATTTCACGCTGAACCAATAACTCCTACGACTTTTCAGATGACAAATCTCCCGATCATCGTTCTACCATTGATAAATGCAATGATGCTCCGGAAATACATTAGAGAGGTGCCGATTTTTTCAATTTCAAACTTCTTTAATTCATTCTCGTTGAAGTCCAACCGTGAAAGTTTTGTCTTGAAAAAAAAAGAAGAAAAGAAAAGGTATCCAGAAAAATCACGGAAATCATTCCTTGGCCGAGAAGAGTGCTTGTTGCGAAACGCTCGAACAATATTTGCTTTCGCGTCCATACAGTAAAAATCATCACCTTAGCATCGGCTGTGCAAACGTACGGCGAAAATATTTTCTGGATACAGCACGTGTGTTCGAAAAAATCAGAGACCAAAAGACCAGCAAAGGTCTCCTCAGCTTCTATCAGCTGACCGAATGTCTGTCCAGGAGCGAAGATTTTCAATAACCTAAGGGTTTTTTTCCAGGTGAATCATGGATTACTTATTCCTCAGTTACTGCTCACATTCAATGGCTTAGCATCTACATATTATCATGCAACTTTGAATTTATTCGGTTGGTCGCTTTACTTTTTCTTATTATTTTCTTATTTTTAAAAAATTAAAAATTTGTTAAAATAAATGATTAAGTAGAAAAACCAATTTTTCTATTTAAATATTTATTTTATTTATTATTATAATTATATTATTATTTATCATTATTTTTATACTATTTATTATTTATTTTCTATCTTTCTATAAAGACGGCAATCAGGGTTATTTTCAACTTTAATATAGTAGCGATAGAGTTCGGAAAATAATTTGTAGATATCACAGCAAAAACACAAAAATCACTTACAGCACCGGGGATTCGAAGGTCTTAAGAACACCAAAAGTCTAAGTTCATCCAACGAAGCAACTCTTTACACCCATAGGATTTACAGAAGAAAACCGCATTGAAAGTTGATTCATGTTGAAACGACCCAACGAAGCAACTCTTCACAGCCATTCAAACAATGAAAATGAAACAATGAAAAAATGAGCTTTAAATTTTTTAATTAAAAATTAAAGGCTTGAAAATTTAGATTTAAATTCGAGTTTTTTTCGAGTCACTGAATCCAATAGAAAAGCTTTCATCTCAAGTGTAAAGAGTTGCATCGTCGGACTAACTGATGCTTCCTTCCTAGTGCGGTCTCTAATTTCTGGATTTGTAAAGGGTGTTGATCTTTTCCGATTTGATACTTGCAAATTACGTCCCGACTCTAGCACTGAAAAGGACCAAAGGTCATGGATTTCTCTGGCTCTTGCTTTTAAAACGGAGTTTAAACGACTTTTTTCAACAACAAGTCTTGCTTAACAACTCAAAAAAAAATTCCTTGGCAAAAAATATTAGAAAAAAAGCAAACATGGCAATTAAAACCAAACATTAAAAAATCTAATATTTCCTTAAAGTTGGCGTTTTGTCTTCAATGGCGTGACCGAGCCGCATCTTTGATTGAGCCAGAGTAGGTGGTAGAGGAGCATGTCAACGAGAAGAAGAGTGTGAGACGCGACAGACGCGTCGCGGTCACCGGGTTGAAACCACATGCCACGAACTATAGAAGTCACCATCTATTCCAGGTCAATTAGTCGACGAACTCTCACTTGTATGGATCATCAACATGTTCCTCGTCGTCTACATTCCAGTGATGAAATGGTTCCCGAAAAAATTTAGTGAACGGCTGTAAGTTCTCCAGAATCCTCATAAAAATGTCTGATAGTCCCATAATAAGAATAATCTCTATACTAAACATCTATTAAAGTAAAAATAACGAAAAAAAACCCTTGCCCCGAGAAAAAAGAAAGAAAGAAAGTGAAAGAAACAGCACAAAATTCTCTTCAGGACCACTTTTCGGAGGACTGTTGTGGTGCTGACTGCATTATTTTCTGGACTATGCTTTCTGGAACCGACCTTAAACGCTGTTGCGTTGATGTTGTTCTCCGTTCCTGCCGCATTGGTGATCCACTACGAGGGCACACAGTTAGTTCACTATGTTCTACTGCAATGCGCACATACGGTAGCAATGCGTCCTTTAAACCCGCCTTTCAGCTCCGGTATTCCTGATATCGAGAATTTTCCGCGCAGAACTCTTGGCCTATGGTTCACATCGTTCGGGTTCTGGTTCGCTGATCGACTACTTTGTGATGTTTGGCTATGGCTAGGTGGATAGCGGTTCTACAGATGTTACAGGTATTACAAGAGGAGAAAAATTGATGCCTGGATTCTTCTAGGTACTCCTTACTTACATGCTCTTTTCCACCTACTTGCTGGAATTGCTGGATACACGTTATTCGTTATGTTCTCTATGATCGACATTGAAACAAGGAGCTCAACTCATAGGTGAGAAATCTGAGAATCTCATTAAACGTACTCGTAATTATAGGCTACTTTGCTTTAAGAGTAACTTCCATTTTTCAAGAAAAAGTGCGCGAATACCTATATTTTCGTTTTCCTCCAATTTTTTCCAGTATTTGTGTTCTTAAGTTCACCCTGACACTGTTTTTATTTTGCTGGTTGGGATGCTTGGATTCCTCAACTCCACAACCATGTGATATAGTCGCGTCAGAACACCTGCCGCTCGGCGCGGTTGCGTAGGCGACTACGCTCGAAGCGACGCGGTGGATCTAGCGGTTGGGATCGACGTGAGACTATCCAGGCTTAACACGGACTTCAGCGATGAGTGGTACTAGCAAGGGTCCCCCTTCGATCCCAACCGCTACACGACACCGCGCCGCTTTATGCGCAGCCGCCTACGCAACTGCACCGATCCTCAGATTGTTTTGACTCAACTATATTATCGTGGTTAATGAGAGGCAGCGTATTAGCTCAGCTCTGTTCCCTTCATTGCCCTTTCCGGTTGCCGGGCTTTAGGTCGTTTTGAGCCATCCATAGAAGATAGTATACAGCTAGTGAGTCTGTATTTTACACCGTCTTCACTCCCTCCATGCACAACTTTTTATTATGCGACTACAAATGAAGAATGAAAACAAAAATTAAACTATGGAATTAATCGCGTTATGCAAAATCACCGTAAATGACCACACGACGCTACTTTAACTCACTAATTCTCGTTATTCGATTTTGACCTAAAAAAACAGCCCGTCTTGCGAGAATGCTTGACCATTGATGGAGGCTAAAAGTAAGAGTTAGTCGATGCAGACCCAAATCTAACTGACATAAGCTTTTGCACATGTTTGAAATTCGCTTTAATAAAATGCTTAAAACTCGCGTAGTCGGAACTTAATGTCTTCAAACGGATAAACGCGACACGTCAGCCGGTAGGTCCGATCTCTTCCTGATCTTTTCCTTTAACTTTGCCAAAATCGAAGGCCTATCATCGAGATTGAACACATTTGATGCTTCTGGAGTCGTTACCAAACATGGTCGAGCAGGCACCAGATTTGCGCTGAAGGTGGGCAATGGTGCCAAGTCTTCTATGGCGCAATTTCGTTGCGCTGATATGCTCCGTTGAGAAACAGTGCTACCTTCGCCACGGATGCGTCGCTATAGTCCGGTTGAACACGTTCAGTGCCAACTATACATGCATAAGACTTTGGTTCTTAGTTTAAAAGCTGCACAACGATAATGTACGGTATTAAGAAACTGTTAGTTCGCTTTGTCTTTTTGCTTGAGCAACCAACGACTGAGAAATTCTGTCCCACCCTCATGCCTTAGTCTCCAAGTAGCGTAGACAGCATTCAAGAACATCGAGCTCTGCTGGGATCCAAAATGTCAAATTCAACTTCCCAGACAACTTCCCCAAATCGATAATTTTCAGGTTCACTGCTGCTGTTCGATACTTTCCCGACAAAAGCGGGTCGATCTTTTCCTTCCCGTACATTTCTCTTCACGAGAAGAGCAGCTAATTCGTACAATCCAGAACTTCGTTAATCACTGATTTACTGAGTCATTTTGCCGATTAGCTGCTCGATTTCATGGATTCATGAGCAACTCAATCGATGCAGGACGCAGAACTACACTTATCTCAATTTATTTACTCGGGTGAACATCGAATACACGCATTCTTGTGATACTGCTGAATTACTTATGACGATATCATGGTATTGCATCCTCATTATTTCTTTATTATTCATTTAAAGAAGCTTTATATCTTTATGCTCACCGTGTTGTGCCTCAATTTTACAATCATATTTCAAGGGATATTTCTGTGAGATTTCAAATAGTTTGGCACATTTATAAAACTACATTTGAAGCGAAACAATCATCAAGTAAAAATAAACATAGAATTTCTTTCTTATATGTGAAATAAATGTGACACGAATAAATTACTCGAATTACTATCATATTTAAAGTAAATGGCCTAATCCATTCCGAAATTTCCAACAAGCCCAGCCAGAAATACCGTGCACGAACTCTACGAGACAAAAGTTCGACTGCGTACAAACCCAAATTTCACAAAAACTCTCGAGTTGTCTCAACGAAAAAAAACAAAACAGTAAAGCGAAAGAACAACAAACTACTCCGGGTGTGTGGAAAGAATGTGATAAAATCAAGTAGTACTGTTTACGTTTCCCGTCGGTGAATATGGCACCATTAGATTTCTGCTGAATGTTCGGATATGTTCCGGACCTCGTACTTCTTCGTCCAGAAGAGGAAGCTTTATTACGTGGAAATCTTCGTATAGATCAGCAATCTGGAACAAACGTAATATAAATAATACAGGTACAGCGATCATGCATACTTAATTGAATTCAAGAAAGGAAACTGAAGAAAGAAAACAGGAATTCTGTTAAGGTTGTCGTGAATTGTTCCGCTGTTCTACTAAGTTCGCATTATGTCCAACATATAACAATTCGAACGTGGCTGCAAGCTACAAGTAAGCGAATAAAGGTCCTTAAAGGAAATAGACATGTTAGAGAGGTTTAATTCAGAGTGTGACCTTTTTATTGTGATCAGTTTCATCAATCAGTGCAATCAAGGACTCATTTACATCACGGGGAACTGGAAGACAAGTTTCGAATAAGGACACTGAAAGTCAACAGTAAAGGTGGAAGAAAATTGGAGAAAACGTGTAAGTCAAACGAACGTGATAAAGGAAGGCACTAAAAACAGCAGAAAAGAAAAACGGGTTCGAAATCATGAACATTTGAATCATTTTAACTATACCACTCTAAAATAAGTGACCTCTGCGTTCCTCAAGTTATCTTATTAGTGGTCGTCGTCATTTTTTTTTCTATTGACGTTTATGCCCTAACATGATAGCAGCTATACACTAGATTACTCTGGAACATTCGTCACCGAAGATATTATCGATTTAAAGCTTTTTTGCCATCATATTTCCTGTTTTCAATCGAATGCAAACAAATTTCAGGCCCTGCAATCACAAAACGTTTTGAGAAGTTTTCTTATTGAATGCCAACGTTATCACGCGATGTTGCAGTCCCCCGCATCTCATCATCATAAATTATCGATATTTCAAGTGATGCAATCCTTATTCCAAAACAATATCAATATCCTCCACAGAAGAAAAGATATCTTTCTGAATCTCAAAAGAAAGAAGAAAAAATGGAAAAGAAAATTCAGAACAAGTTGACAAAACTACTAAATACCTGTTCCAAGTATTTCGACTGTATTTTGAATCGAGCCAAACATTTTTTACACTGAACAGATCCTTCGCTGTTGTCGGGGAATAACAACTGATTCACAATAATATTATGCGTATCAATGCCCTTAAAAAACAAATAATTGACGTGAAAAAGCAAAAGGGCAGGGTAAAATAATATTGAGCTGAACAAACCTGTTTCGTAAGCTCTTGAATTAATCTTTCAGTCTCATATAACGACAAAAATTCAGCTATACAAACACAAACGAACGTAGTGAGATCCTTAAAAGATGGTTTGATCACTATCTTCACATTGGTAGATGATGCAGTAAACTTACAGGATTCTTGAATTCCCCATTCATTCGTTTTACTTGATCCAACGTTTCGTTAAGCTTCCTGAGAGTGTCATCAAGGGATAATTCGCCCATTCCCAGTAATCCAGAGAGCTTAAAAGAAGAATACTCAAAATACTCGAAACAGAATACTCCAATGATGGAGGGAATCTGACCAAATTAGATTTAAAAAAAGGCATGTACAGAATCAGAGAAAAAGAAAAGAATCGAAGATTTCCCCGAAAGTTGGCGTAGGTAATTTTCACAAATAATAATGGATGGAAAAGGTATGAGCTATATTTAAACTTGAAGGCGAAAAGGATGAAATTTAGTTTGTAAATTGTTTGGACAACGTCAATCGTATCGTAATAAATAAGCTCGATGAAAGCACCTGTCCAATCATCGGAGCAAATGACGATTGAAGTGAAAGTATCTTTGTGAAAGCCTTCTCGAGTATAACGGGGAATTGCAACAAACGTAGTGTGTGTCCCGTTGGAGCCGTGTCAAACACCACGACCTCGAAGTCAAGCGAATTGATAAGCCTGAAAATATGAGTTACGTGCTAGTATGAACCACACTTCGAGAAGAAAACAGAAAGCTTAAAAGGAACGGAAACAAAACGTCTCAAGAAACGTTGTGTCTCTTGGAAATAAAATGTCTGGGCCCCAACTAAGGAGCGCAAGAACATCTCGAGTATAACGGCAGTAAAGTACAAAAATGTAACTCAGAAAAATAAAACAAATAAAAAATAAACTTCACATAAAGCCTGAATGAATCACTGATGTAAGAGCAAATGCTGAACATGGTTATTGAAAATGAAATGACGAACAGAAACCTAACTATTAAAATACGTTTCGTGAAACAAATCAAGAAAACTTCAGATAACTAACGGTTGTTTTTATTTTGATCACAAAAGAAGCGATCGAAATAATACACATCAAAATGAGGACTCATACGGCAAGTATCGCAAAAAATGGATTCAAAAGAACTTATGCACAGCCTGGAGAATATTTCTAATCAGAAAATTAAGAAGACCAATTAAAAATCACGATCCTTGTAAAATAAACCGATTTAAAAGAAAAAAATGACAAAGCGAAATCTCACTTCAACATTTCGGCAAAACTCATAGCTTCATCGATCCCAGGCATTCCACCAACCATATTTTGCAGTAGTTCTCGTCCCATTGATGCTATGCTACCTAAATCACAAAATTCCTATTTGATATAATAAGTGAACGACAAAATAAAGAAGGTAAACACCATTGCTATCAGATAACTGATCTAATCCTGGCAATGCGGAACCTTCAACGGGATTTGAATCGATTTCCTAGGAAACGAAGACAGGTTAGCCTCAGAACAACGGAGAACTAGGAAAAGCATACCATAGCATATAGATTATCGAAGCCCGTCACTTTTTGTGGTGTCTTTGTGAATTTTTGATTGAAAGCATCGGAAATATTGTGGGCAGGATCCGTCGAAATCAACAATACGCTTCGTCTTTTAGCAGCTAATTGAACGGCTAGAGAACAACTGGAATAAAATGCATTTGCCACAAGGGCTCTGATCTCCAGAGAGAATTTACAGAAAAAAGTGCCAAAAATGTAAAAAAAAATCGAAATCGAAAAAAACCTGCAGGTCGTCTTGCCGACACCTCCTTTTCCACCGACAAAGATCCATTTCAATGTGACTTGATCGATAATATTTCGAACAGAAGCTTCTAATTCTTCACTAGGCATTTTCCTAGACTAAAACGCACACCACCGAGAAAGAAACCACGTTTCAAACAATTGGAATTAAATGATGACACGGCTAAGTCGACGAGGACCACGGTGAACTCGTCCACCGGTCAATATCTCGACCACGCCTATGTAGGCGCGCCGCCTTGTTAGTTCGTTATTTTGTATTCGTTAGGGGAAGAAAGATGAACCTGCAGTGTAGTGTAGTTTAATGTTCGACGTTTTCGAATGACTTTCCCGTTTGAGACGATTTCCGATGTTTTACGCCTTCAACATAATGATACGATCCGCAGACACGTGTACAATCCATAAAAAGTTCCCGGGAAAGTGCAGTTGGGGGGGACTCAGTGGCGGCCCTATTTCAGGATGCTATATCTTCCCTTTTTCCCTAACTTTAGCTAACACGTCATAGATCCTCTAATGACTAATGACTAGAGACTAGACTAAAGCTTAGATCTTAGCGTCCCGATTCATTTAGTTATTTACTTCCAGAAATAAGAGCGCGACTGAGTGCCACCCCCACTGTATTTTATCTAAAAGTTCCTATATTCCACTCGAACACATTTATATTACAATATACGCTTTGTGATTACGGTGGTTCAGCGGTAAATTCCATCCGCAACTACTTTCATTCCGAACAGGAAAGGCAAGCGGAAAAGGAGCCGAAGGGAACAGAGCTGGTCTGAGCTGGTGAGCTGTCTCCTATTTACTGCGATGGTTTAGTCGAGCCAAAACGACCTACAGCTTGGTTCAGTTACGTAAGCGACTGCGATCGAAACAGCGCCGTGAAGAGTAGCGAAGGCGATCAAGCTGGGACCTCTGCTAGTGCCACTCATCACTGAAGTCTGAGTGAAGCTAGCGCTGGTCCCACCTCGGCCCCAACCGCGCCGCTTCGAGCGCAGCCGCTTACGCAATTGCACTGAGCAGTAGGTCGTTTCGACTCGACTACATCACATGGTTGTGGAGTTAAAGGCATCACCCCACGAATCTGGTGTGGCACGGATTTCAGGTGGAGTACCGTACACGGGATAGTAGATTATGGAGAGAGGGGTGATTCCGTCCATTTCTTCCTAATTCCCATAAAAAACGGCCCGGAAGATACGACTTCGGGCGTTCCGGCGCGCCACAAGGAGTTCGAGTGGAGCTCCACATCTTTCGGACCGTTTTTTACGGGAATTAGGAAGAAATGGACGGAATCATTCTTCTCTCCGATAATCTACTATCCCCTATAAGAATACTCCACCTTAAATCTGCATAAATCTGCATCTTAAATCCACCTCAGATTCGTGCGGTGATGCCTTTAACTGACCCTTATTCAAGATAGACCTTTGATTATTAGGCCTTGGATTCTGCGCTGCAGAGCTACAGAGTGGTTTCACGTAGCTTTTCTTGTGTGGACTTCCTTATTTTTCTTTGAAAACAAAAATCCACAAAAAAAACTCATCCACAAAACGGGGATTACATTCAAAATAGTCTACAATTATGCATAGATTTAGTGAGATTCCCAGATCTCTCACCTATGAATACGGTAGAGGTTCGATTATTGTCTAACACACATATTATGCCAAAATAGATCGCAAATGCTTTACGGCCACTCCCGTACGGTGGTAAATCTACGCATAATTATAGACAACGTTGTCTTGAATGTAATTCCCGTTTTCCAGAAAAATTTGTGACCTTCATCTGACACAAAAAAGTACAATAACATGAAGTACCAATAAACAATCGGATATTTTTACGAACATTCTACATAACCGCTCAAGAATCTACAAGCCTGTTGTTTGGAGAGAGTAGAAATTTCCTAAAAGTGAACCCTTGTAACTCTAGAAAAACGTCAGTCAACATCGAATCCTTTCGAATAGCGATTACATCCAAAAATACCAGAACTTTCCGTACTTTCAGATTTTTGACGTAAACTTGCAGAATGACTGAAGCAGAAACCGTTCCATGGGGAAAATGTACTCGGTGGCTTATTCCTGGACGATCTATCCTACTTTTTTCTCTTAGTAACTTTAGTTTACATGTCATAGATCCTCTAAGACGAATGCTTAGGCCTTAGGGCCCGATTGATTTGATTATTTACTCCGAGAAATGAGTTCGGCACAGAGTGCCCCATCCCCATCTACATTTCACTCCGTTCTAGTACAATAGTAAGCGGAAGAACAAAAAAAAAAAGAAAAAAGTTATGATTGCATATCTTATGTTCTCTTCAATATTTGGTATGACAGTTTTCAGTAGATGTTATTCCTTCTCTGTTTATAACGGGCGGTACAATAAACGACTTCCGGTGCAATTGCACAAGCGGTTGCGATTACGATTTCGTTATAGGACCCTGGTGCGGCCGTGCAGCTGCATTGGCGCTAGCAAGGGTCCTATCGGTAACTCTATACGCAAATGCACCCCCGTACAGGTCTTTTCGACCCTTCTGCACTTATTTTTCCCTAATGGACCGTGATGTTCCCACATTTTATCTTCCTGACATATCCTCTATTTCTCATCTTCTTTCTTGCTCTCTGCTTTCTACACTCCTCCATTATTGTAACCTGCATCACTGTTATTCTAATGCAAACATAAGTATTCTCGTTTATGTTCACTTCATAATGTTCAGTAATCCCATTTCCTTCAATTTTATGGAGAAATTCATTGATAATTCATTCAAAATTATGATCCTGAAAAAGAATCGTTTTCGTCATCTTTTTGTTAATTTCTTCATTCATATCGGCTTTTCTCAATTCAATACCAGCTTCTCGAAGTAATGCTTTTCTGGAAGGGAACAAGTAGCGATACTGAAACATGATTACTACAACTGATTTGTTGTTTTAAAAGTCGTTTGTGGCATACCAGCGCTAAAAATAATCGTTTTAATACCATACTCAACCGCTAGAGCCGGATAAACAGTAGGAAAGTGGCAATCTTTTACTTTATCTTCATTGATCGATACGATGACAATCCATGTTTTAAGACTATCCTTTGGCGAGAGAGCGTAATCAATTCGTCCGCTAGATTCACCAACTTCCTCTCTTATTAATACAGTATTTTAATAGCATAAATACATCGAAAAGTGCTAGTAAAAATCATTAAACTTATGGTTCCAGGTTTGTCTGCACTTTTGCAGCAACGTATTTAATGGAAATCCGATAAAAGTAGTTGATCCGTCTCGTCACGGAGACAAGCGAAAGCGGCAAGCGAAAAAACGACCGGCAGTCGCAAAGCAGACGTCTCTACAACTCTATGGATTATTCGAACCTCCTTACCGCGAGTACGAGAATATATGGAATAGGCTAGTTTTTATAGCGTATGTGGAATTGGCTAATACATATCCAAATGCTATAGATCCAACGCCTCTGTCATGCCTCAGCCGAGGGAGGCGGAGGAGGAGAACGACCAGAACGTAACCATGAGGATAGAACGGTGACAAAATCCATAATTCCGTGAACAAAAAGGTAATCATTTCTTCAATTTGTTTACATCATTGAACTTTTTATAATATTTAGCTCAGGAACCTCAAATATGTACAATATTTATGCTCTGAGTTGAAAACTTTTAAATAATGACGTAGTATACATTGCATATCACAGAATTAAGCGAGAACAATACGTAAGCAACTAACTACGGACCAAATCAATGACTAATGGAAAAAAAATTCGATAAAGTCTTAGCGGTGAAATAACCCGAAGGCACTTGATAGGCTTAATTAAGAAGGGAAAAGTGCTAACGACCGTACAACATCACATTAAAGATCAGGCAACCATGAGTGTCTAGATAAGAGAAGAGAAGAAAATCAACGCAAAGAGAGGAACTATCAGAAGTATACTCTGGAACAGCATAAAAAGAACACCTTAGGTTGTTGCATCTAAGCATTTTTGCATTTACGAGCGTACAAGTGCACAATTTTCTACACACATACACAAAAAAAGAGAAGACACTGAGCAACGAAAATGACTCGAAACCAAAATATGCCTGTAGAGTGTCCAGTACCGTACCCTTTCTGGGTATTTCAACATCTTACTGGGATTACATAGCGTCAAAGTGAAACCGATGAGATTGTTGTTGTCGTTCCACCCGATCCTCCTTCTTTTCTCGATAGTGCAAGAACGCAACGACAATAAGCAGCATTGCACATACTAAGGCGATCACCGCTAAGCTCTGAAAATCGTAGTAGCATTAAATTGAGGCGGAGAACAGAACAAGAGTATTCCACCTTGCTTAACTTTTTCAGCTTTCTTATGACTCACAGAAAAACGATAAGTTTAAAAAATCTAATATGAGCACATGTTACAAGTTTAGAGCTCCTTGGGCACTATCATGGCCCAAAAACTTTCCGTAGCATTCATTTGTACTCTTCCATTTCTTCAAAAATGGCAATGTTACATTTTCATAGCATATAAAAAGAACCACAGCAGAAAAAAAACGATTGTGCCCTCACCCTTTATTTGACTTTCTCGTTAACAAGGTATCTTTTATCCTGCGCAGTAGAAGGAGAAAAGGCTCAAACCACTACCCCACTGACACTGCGTATTGATAATTTAACGAGACCACTTCAGTAATTTTCAAGCTATGAGGGATACCCGAAAGAAAATGTGGCAAAACGGAGCGCAGAAATTTCTAAGGGATATCAGTTATGTTTATGTGTGCGAGTTTATGTGCTTTTTGAAATTACTAACTTGTCCCCTGCTTTACTGTTCGCGTGACTTATCCCTGCTTATTCTCATTCTACTCTTCTCGTTGCTGGATTTTCTATTGTTTATTTGTATTCATTCCTTGCCTCTTACTCTGGGCACGCCTTTGAGCGTAATAAATAAATAGATAAATAAATATCAATAGCATTGGAATAAGCTGTATAATGTGTAAATAGTTAGGAAAATATTTACAAAATGCAAAAATAGGGCATAACGCACCTGAAGAATGAGTTGCGAAGGCGTCACATACAACCGCGTCAACCAATGTGAACCCTCTTCCGGTGGAATGACGACGATTCTCGAGTTGGGCACAATTTGTTTCAAAGTGTGTTGGCGAACAGCCAAACCATCCGAATAACGTGGTGCTCCGATGGTTAACTAAAATGCTTACAAATCACTTTAAGGTCAACGAAACTAGATATATTAACGACAACGCTGCAATATTTTGAATGTGCATACCTCATCCACGAAATTAGGACTTCTTCCCAAACCAAACAACACGTAGGGAGGTGCCAGAGCACGGTGTGTAGTGGCTGGGATTTGGCAGGCAGAGCTTTTCAGAGATCCACCCCACCCATCAGACATACTGAAACTTGCGCAAGCGCCGCCCCAGCTCACACCGGATCCTGAAGATTATAAACATCATATGTGAAGAGTAAGAGAGTACAATTGAGTAAAAGAGGCCTTATGAGTTGAGCTAACGTAATAGAGATCTGGCAAGAAGACTTTTGATAAAAGGTACAAAAAGTGCAGAAAATTGAAAAAAACATTACATCACATCAACATCCGATGTGTCCCGTCATTATAAAAATTTGATTTAGAAAGATTTAGCAAAGTACTACAACGAAAGCACTCATATAAAATGTAGCGCAAGTTTTTATATGATTTGAAATGAAATATAAGATACGAAAATAGAATGGAAATGTGACATGCGTAGTCGGGACAGGAAAAAATGAGGGAAGCAGACGAAATCACATTCAAAAAAGGAGCACGCAGAAAATTGGGTAAGATAGCAAGAAAAACAAGTAGAGGAAGAAATGGCTGAGCCAAGAAAGTTGGTTGGATTCATACAGGAAGAAAATGGAAGGAATATGAGGACGTCAAAGAAGGAATCAAAGATCACGACCACGTCAAAGATCGAGGGGACGCAGGAGAAAGAATAAGGTAAGGTGAAAAAGCCGTATATACCAGGGAACAGAATAAATAGGAAGGAGAAGTACACTGTAAGGAGGGGGTTGAAGATAGCTAGTATTCGGGAAAATTGATACACATATCAAAGAAAATTTACTAAAATTTTCACCTAATTCTTTGGAAGTGGGATCGCAACGTTTACCGCAAACATTTGTAAACACTTGTACTTTGAGGAAGGTGACATCACCTTTGTCGTCACAAGGAATGAAACTGAAAAAAAAGCCGCAGTAGATCCGCTAATCCAAGGAAACCACTAGATAAATGGAACAATTTATTACCTGAATTTCGTGTCCCCTTCGAATGGCTTATATTCAATGAGAATGTCAAGACTTCCATCTTCCTATTCAAACAAAATACGTACATTAGTGCTCATATTCATTATAAAACTGCCACATAAAGAAATATTTACGCGAAACAGTGGAAACCACAGTAGTAACTTAGATAGTGCAGAAATGTTTCACTGCACACTCAAATCCACAATTACTGTGACCTTACCTTCAGGTCAAAGAAGGAAGCCATTTTTATCTCTCCTAGAGCTACCTCCTTCGGTTGAATGAAAACACTCTTATTGATCTCGAATCTTCTGAAACAACAAAGTTTCGAACTATGTAAAAATGTAGCTAGAAATATAAAAATGCGTTCGATGGTTTTCACAAATACAAAGTAAGAGATTATCATCATGCCTTGTTCCATTTCTGTCGCAGTTCGTGCATGGGTTGTTATCAATCACCTAAAAATTCTGGAGATGGAAATATAATTCATATGAAAATTGTGATAACCGTTTACATGTTCATCTAATGGACCCTCAGTAAGAAAAAAAAAGAAATTGGAAGCTGTGAAAAGAGACTTTCCTTGATTTGTCCTAGACTTTGCTTCTCAACCAGTGTAGCCACAAGATCTGGATAACCATCAAGAGAAAAATCTCCCACTCGGAAAAGCATCAACGAATCTTCATCGGACAGAATGTTGAAATTCTGGAAAAGAAAGGGACTCGATGATTTTGAGTCTGAAAGGAAATACCCTCAAACTACACTACAAAGTAGTTATCTTTCGCACGAAATATTCACGAAATACTATCGCTACTCCGAAAAAAAACTTTATAGAACCATCTAGCAAAAAGGAAAGTTATGAAATATTGCTAATGAGAGAATTACCTGCAGATCGAATGCATTTGTTGACCATCCACGTGTGTACTGCCAATTAGCAAACTCAGTCACCTGTAACAATTGGTGCGTAAATAGATTCGATAAATACAGCGACCAATAGTTGAAACGCACCTGTTTGCAATCCGCTTTTCGACATATCGGCACAAGCAGTTCAATTAAACCGTCTGCATCAAAATCTGCAGCCATTGGAGCCCCAACGAACTAAAAACTCGAAAACTAGACGACAAAAGCTAATGAAGTCGACAAATTAAACAATAACTGCAAATATACACAAAGATCCTACTATGAACCATAGAAGGAAATTGAATCGACTTTCAAAGGTTTACCTGATGCTCTCCAGGTATCTGACTTATGACAGTTGGTGTTTCCCTCCAACCATTCTTGAAGCGACCCCACATTCGTGGTGTAAGGAACTTCCCACTGCCGGTGACTGTTGAATCCATAAATACAATTTCCGCCAAATGATCACCTTGAAAAATCCAATAGTAAACCACCCACATAACTATGTTTAAATCCCGTCAAAAACCATGATCTTCCCCATACAATCAAAAAGAAAAACGTACAAACCTGTAAAGTCAGCGAACAAATGTGGAACACCAGGATACGGGTCCACTCGGATGAATCCCCTAAAACCAAGACGCGGCTTCTTACGAGATCACCACAATTGAAGAGCCAATCGATAGACACTAACTACAGAGGTATTCACTCACGGGAAGAGATAATTACAATCGATTGCTGGGCTTCCATCACGGCTGAATGTTATGCAGTACATGGATCCATTTGGATAAAAACCTAAGACATCATGCCAACCGTTTCCATCAACATCAATTGCCTAAAGGACAAACAGAGACAGTAGTGACGTCTGCTAATTTGGAAGGAAGAACTACTGCGATTCTTCATCTGAACATATAAATATACGAGAACGGAAACACCACTGTTACTAGAACATACTAGAGCTTGCGAAGAAAGAACGGGGAGTTTGTGCTCCACAAAAGAATCACGAAGAGCCGTTGAAATCCAAACTGAGTGGTAATAATCGGCTCGCTTTTTCATGGATACCTTAATAGGAACAAGGAGATATCAATCAAAATAATAAAGGAAACTGTTAAAGAAGAAGGTTAACTCACACCTTAAATAAGAACTGAACCGAATGAAAATAACATAGCTGTCATTTTAGTAGATCAAGTCAGGTAATGCTGTTCACAAAAGTGATATAGAACGAAAGCACTGACATGCCATCTCTTTCAATTTGGATTTTTCTTTCCTTTCATCGTATCCTTGAGAAAGAAAAAGACAGGATCAAATCCATGACATTCGAAAATTCCAGCTTCTAGAGCTCTTATTTTCTTCACCTAGTGTCCAGTTTAGTTAACAATGCGTAAACATATGAGATGTATTCAGCTTTTTCGCCGAAGAATTGCTGACAGAATTCTTCTCAATCAAAATCCAATGGACACGATTCTAGCGTATACTTTCCAGCGCGAGCACTAAGAGTTGGATCTAACCCTTATACATGATTAAAATGAGCTATACATTACAATAGTACACATTTCTAATAACTGAACAACAAATTAGCTACTGATACTTATACCCCTGCTTCTGAGTTCAAAAGTTTTTCTTACTATTTTCACTAATTCCAGTATTTAATTATTATTCTTCGTTGTAAGCTTACCAAAATGTCCAATTTTGTATCGCCATTAAAATCACCAAGAGAGCATTCAACAGCTGCATCTCCTACTCGAAACGTCGTCGAGTTCTTGAATACACCTTCTTCAAGCTGAAACAGCAGACAATTAAATAACAGAAGGAAGTAATGAAGTATAGTAATACTACCGCAGAAAATGACAAAATTTACAAAACCGAAATAGATTTTAAGTCTTCTAAGTCAATATGACGGAGTATCAGAATGAAAAATGTAGATTAAATGATGAATAAACATACCACATTTAGTAACTCATTATCCTGTAGCAAAACGGTTAAGTTTGTCCCACGTTGTACCAGGATATCTGTGTTGCGGTCGCCATTAAAGTCACCGAACGCACAAACTCGGCCGAATTGGACTGGGACTTTTTTCACTGAAAATTCACGGAAAATAGACTAGATAGAAATGACGCTAGCGAAATAACCTTGACTCTAGAATATCTCAGTATAGAATATGGAAAGTTTACAGTTTTGCGAATTTATAGTGATTGAAAACCATAAGTTCTATAATATAAACTATGGAAATGCGTAAAGAATATGACGGAAATAATTTTCCAAAATATTGATAAATACGTATCTACTCCTATCACAATCACCATCCCCAATATTCTTTTGTAAAAAGCAAATTAGCTGAGGCAAACCAACTACACCCATTTTAAAAATAGACATGTAAGATCATCATTAAAAAGTGCAGAAGTAAGTCGTAAGTACAACACAACATCTCCCCAATATTCTTTTGTAAAAACAAATTAACTGAAGTGAATTAATTACACCTATCCTACAAATAAACACATAACATTGACTTTAAAAAGTGTAGAAGTAAAACGTGAGAACAAAACCACATTTCCCAGTTTTTCTTGTAACCAATAACTGCAGATGTGAAAAAAGCGAGGAAAAGTTACCGAGACTCCAAGACGTTTGTACAGTGGACAACACGAGGAGTAATCGAAAGGCGGTCATCGCGGCATTTCTAGAAGAAGTATTAGCATTAAAAGTATTAATCAAAAGGAAGTAAACAACAAGAAAGGGAATATCGCTAAAACTATGCCCATTTATCAACAAATAAAGAGATATGACAGCAAAATAACCGTTGTCCACGCAGAAAAAAAGTCATTTCAAACAAGTATTTATAGAAAGACAATCAAACAACAACAAGTAAATGATCCTATTGTATAACAAGATAATTTTTTCTATTCTTATTCTATATAACATGTGAGCATAGCAATTCTGAACAAAACCTCATCATAGAAAGAGGTAGTGGCAGTAGATTCACATGAGTAAGTCAGGGTGTCAGTAATAAAGCAAACCAACTGATCTATAGTGACTTTGCAAAACGTTTCTTAATTTCAGGGATAAGTTTTATATGATCATCAGCGCATACTGCAATACATTTATCCAGGCTATCGTTGAATTGTAGCATCTGAAAAAGTAATACAAATGAAATGTTACGCAAGCAACGAGGGTGAATATGGAAGGAGCAATTTACCTGAGTTTCAGTGTATTTATTCACATCAGGACCATACTTCTGAACCAGTTTGTCGTAGCACGTCATAGCACAACGAGACAGTTGATCCTGAGCAACATTATTTAACGTGAGTCTACCTCTGAACTTTGCAAATAAAATCGAGTTAAGCTCATGATTTGATAGCTTGCAAAAAAAAATTGACATTTAACCAAAAGACTCCCAATAAGGCATACTGTCACGGTCTTGTTACTGCTACAACGTCCTCTCCTACTAGGATCAACTCTTAAGGCTTCATTCGCAGGCAAAACATTTGGTGATAATTACTTCCGGTAGAGCTCTTGCTCCAAATAAATACTATTTCGTAATAACTGACTCATATATAAGCCATGAAGTCCCAAAGTTTCGAAAACAGCGCTGGAGACATCAAGAAGGTGGATTTCGAAAGCCGATGCTCAAAAAAGTGGTTGGAAACCACAGAAATCAACACAACCAGTATTATCAGCGATTCGTTTCGGTCAGAACTAAAAAGAACTTTACTAAAGAGTGAGACAGCGCCTAAAAAATTCCGAAAACATTCAAATATTTCACGATGATGAGGAAAATTATCGGAATGGAAGCAGTGAAGTTGTAATATATAAGTCGCTGTCCTTTCCTGTATTTTGAATAGTCGCAAAAACTATGGAAATATTTCGATAGAAACACGCAACATGCGGAACAAAAGAGGTTTGCTCTGGAAAGTCATTTACGCGTTGAGATCTCTACTTCAACTAAAAGAGAACGCACAAATGAATGATGAACGCCCCCTTTTATGATACCCCAATTCAACTGAGCGGGACAAACCAGATGAAATAGCTAAAGCAGCGGCGTTAATTGAATGAAAACCCCGACGGAGCAACTAATGCGAAACAATTGAAATAGACTAGGACCAAAAAAGTCCGCCAGAGATAAAATTGTTGACGAAAAATCCACGGGACCCAAGAAAATTACAAGGAACAACTTACTTGCAACCCTCCGAGTTCCCTTTCCAAAGTCTTCTGAGCGTTTTTCATACCAACATTACATTTCTCAACGCAATGTTCTACTGCTTCACGACTACTGGCCTTGTGTTCACAACATCTAAAATCTAAGATAATTAATCTCAACAGAAAATAGTAAATCTGTTGGAAAAAAAAATAAAGGGAAAGGAATTCAGAGACTATGAAATAAGCTTAAGACTATCAATTGTTAATCACCGACTTTGCCGAACAAAGAAACATTTGTTTCTGCATATCGCGTAAATAATCCCGATCCATTTCGTCAATCATAGAGTCGACAGCGTTCTTTACCTTCTGTTGCGTGGCTTCCATCGTTGAGCTCGACATTTTTGTTACCCTAGAAAAGCAAACAGAAAACTTATTTTTCCATCGCGCATATAAAGTGAAAAACAGAAGTAATCAGAAAATAAGACAGGAAGAATGAAAAAGATGCAACTAGAACCGTACTGATAGTTGTTTACTGCTATGAATTTAGTTCTGGTAGTGAAAATTTCACGAGAGGAGGCAGTAAAAATCCAGAAAAAAAAACTGAAAGAAGTGAGAAATTTATGCGAAGAAGCAGTACAAGAGTAAGACCATAAATCATTCTAGACATCTCGAAATACCACTTCCAACGGATAAAGAAAAAACAGGAAATACATCTATCTGAAGCAGTATTTATGTTATCGAGCGCAGCAGAAAAAGCAGAAGGAAATTTCAGAAAAACTTTTTCACTTTATCCCAAGGACGTCCAAAGGCTTATTTATCTATTCATGAGAAAAAAAAACATGAGCTTGAAGAAGACATCCGGAAAAATCTTCCTAAGCTAACTGGAAAAGAATGGAGAAAAGGAGCATGACTAATACAAGCGGAAGAGCGTGTGAAATAATCAGTGCCAGCTTGAACCCACCAACGATGACGTAACAATAGGTAAATTGATCGAAAAAATAAAAAATCCACGAGTATTGAGAGGAATTTCAATGCACGTCTCTTTAAAACACATGGAAACCTTTGTAAAAGAATTTCAATGCACACCTCTTCAATCTACATGGAAATCGTTGTAAAACAATGAATAAAACTACCACCAGAGGAAAAATCAGGAAAAGATCCAGGAAAATCCATATAAACCCGTAACGAAGCCGTTTTATTCTTTGTTACTCGACTGGTTGGTTGCTCAGTGTCAGCTCCTAATGAGGAAAGATCAATACCAATCTTAGCTACGGCTCAAGCTAATCAATAAAGGAAGCTGTGTATTCAATCAATGCCAGGATTCAAGGACAATAGAACATGGGTATTGTTTGACAGGAACTTCCCAATATGTGCCCGAAAACGCTAAACCCAATCGATAATCCGGAATAACTACTCAATGACGAGCACGATGACCATAACGACAACAGGAGGATTACAAACGATACGAGCAATAACAGTTTTGCGTTGGAGCGTGAATTGTCCGTGGAGCGGAGTAAGCGACGAGCGCTATGGTGAAGTCGTGAGGTCCTCTAAGCGGAAATGTTAGGGATGGATTTTTTTCTCCTAAACTTGGAGAATGAGGTTAAGATAGGTAATTTGGGTTATTTTTCAGCTAATTGTTCCTATGTGGTTGGGGTTTTGGGATTGGAGAGGAACTGTTGCTGTTTCGTCATTCGATTTTTATTTGGGTTCGTGGATCGGCGATTCACCACCGCGGATCACATCGTGCACATCCTCCGATTTCTCACATATTTCACTCATTGTTTGCTCGTTTTGCTTGTATGCGGACTGTCTGTGTGTGCGTGTGTGTAGGCACGCGCTAAAATGAGTCTCTGAGAACTCGGAGGCGTGGTTTTTGGACCGCCAGAGGATCAATAAGGCGAGAGAAAGAGTGGAGAGGAGATTCGCGTCGCTGTGGCGAACGAATGACAATCCAGTCGTCCGCTCATATCGAGCATCCGACTGACGTTAGTCGTCTCCTCCATCGTCGTCGTCGTCGTCGTCGTCGTCTGAATGGAGAACTCGATCGTCTAGTGGACGAGATCCAGTCGGGACCCGGAACGGACAGCGATGGCCGATAAGGTCATTCTTACGGAGGTGCTTGAAGCATCAAATTTAACGGAGACCTACGCTGAATTCACTGCGCACACATTAATCAATGAGTAAGTGGATTTACGACGGTTCCTCGTTGTTGGTTTATCGCCCATGGCCGAACAAAAAGTTGTTGTTGTTTTTATTTATCGCTCATAGCCGAACGGAAAGTTGTTGCTTTTGGTTTATCGCTCATAGCCGAACGAAAAGTCTGCTCATAAGGTGTATTATACACCCATTCATGTTTTCCTCAATTTTTTTCATATTCAGTATTCTTTTCTTAACCTTACCTCGGATGTGAGGTTGTTATAATCCTTTATTCGTTGCGAACGGTTCTGGCGAGTTCGCCATCTTCAGACCTGAACCTTTAAAGGATTAAAGGATCGAACGTGATTTCTCCGATCAAACACCCTTAATCCACCCAATAAAGAAAATCCTGAGTCTTTGACCGTTGGGTATCGTAGTTATAAAAGTGTAAGTACTCACCTTTGGGTCGGAGAATTTCCCAGCTAGCTACCCTCCGACTCTAAGGCAACAACTACACTTCCGGATGTAAGTGTGAGGTTCAAGACGAGACTTAGGGTTTTCTTTGTGGGGCGGATATGGTGTTGATAGTTTAAATCACAGAAATTATAACATAAATATGAATAAGTATGAAATATAGAACAATAAAAATAAATGATAAGTATAAATCATTGTCGAATACGTCAGCCAATAATCAAGGATTCTAACGACCTCGTGTGCGGCTCAAGTCAAGACTATAATACTATATCATTATCTTGCCAAGGTTTATTGAAAATCGTACACGGAGTCAATTATTTATGTTTTGTGCTTATTACACGCACCAAACTGGTTACAAACGAACGATCGAAGGGGATTCTCTCTCCCTAACCAGTTCCTTTCATCCGAATATTCGAATATCTTTCAGGAGATCTCTAGGATTTTCTTCGGGGAATACTTTGAATCCGTTTTTTTTCAACTTGAGTAAGTCCCAGTTCAGTTTTCTTCAACTAATCATCATCCCCTTATGTTTTTTTTTTACTATTTCCAGTCTTTCACTTTATTGAGTCTTTTCGTAGTAGTAATTTGTATTTTGACGTGGGTAGTGAGTAGGATTTCTATGGTATTGTGTTGTAATGTTGATTGTTTACCAATATCCATTCATCCATACAACGGATTATTTGTGCTGAGTCAATGAGACTCTCACACACACACACGGTTGGCGGGTATTTGTGTGTGTGAGTTTGTTTGCAGCGAGTACACAGTAGTTAACGGAGTTTCTCTCCTTGACACACTCTGATTTCTGTCATGCTCCAATCGATAATGTCTCACTGTTATCTGAGCAAACATACGTATCACCGCGTCTAAGGCTTCACATTGCGTAGAAAACTTCTGGGAAAGAGCTCATCAGTGGGTACACTGTCCAGGGAATCCTAGTGATGTAAAGAAAATATGTGAACTATTTATGTAATGGGTGCTAGAGGCCCAAAGACATCATCCCACGAATCTGGGGTGGTACGGATTTCAGGTAAAGTATCCGTATACGGGGTCGTAGATTATGGAGACGTGGGTAGTTCCGCTCATCTCTCCCTGCATCACTGCGAGCAGCCGCCTCTAGAATGCTGTTTTGAACGACGTCATCTATTGCAACGCTCCACCCCTTGCGCCGCCTCCGCACTGCGATTGGGCGAAAATGAATTTGCGCTGCCCCGATTGGCGGCAAAGGACGCTACGCGTGCAAGGGTGGCACGCTGCAATGGAGGGCATTGCACAAAACAGCATCCAGAGGCCGGCTGCTTGCATTGATTCAGGGAGAGATCAGTGGAACCACCCCGGTCTCCATAATCTCCATATACGGATACTCCATCGGAAATCCGTACCACCCCAGATTCGTGGTGTGCTGCCTTTAAGGTTTGTAATACTGTATTTGAACAGATCGAGACAGTGATTCAGTGGAATACTGTATTGTACAGATAGAGAAATGTGCAATTAATGCAAGTGAACGGCTGAATGAGTGGGCAGAGCGTTGTCTGCCGCAGTTTAGGATGATGCAGGTAGTTATGCCCCACCAAAATAACCGTAACAGCGAGGAACGTTGTATACCACCAAGAAAAAAATCCATAAATACTTCATCAATATCAGCACAAGCACTTTTTTACCGTTTGTAGCTGCCAGAACGTCGTCTGAATCCCCGCAAAATCAGGAGAACAGATTGAGTCGACAAACACTGGTTGCCTGGTTTTCGGCACTCGTTTGGGAGTATTTGAGGGAGTAAGTAGATATACCCTGGTCATAAATGGAAGAATTTGAAGTGGACATGTGTTGTACCGCCGAAAAGTGCGATTGTGGTCCTGAACAGATGTTACAGTCCGGTTAAAACGACTTCATTTACAGAGCTGCATCGCATAAGCGGTTACGTGAAAGGAGGCACAGTTCACAAATTCCACAGACACAACTACGAATTCATCATCGTAATGCAGCCAGCAGCTGAATTATACCTCGAGTGCCGAACCGAAGGAAGGTCCCAACACGAACACTGTGTCTACTGTAGGGCTGGTGCCAGCAGAATGAAACACAGGAAGAAAATTGCTAATTTTTGACACAATTTTTGAATTATGATCAAATGGTCGAAAAAGTTATTTTATGCAACATCAATGACAAACAACAATCCCCTCCTCGCCCTTCCAGCTCTTCCCAGTTTACTGGAGGGGTCAACGGAAATATTTGAGGTTTTGGAACCCGGAAGAATGTAGTACTAGGATTAGAACTAAGAGTACTTCACAGTAATACTACTCCTAAACCGTCAAAGGATGTTTGAGGTATAAATCCAAGTGCTTTTGTTCGCGCCCGAATGATCTCGGTCGTCTGTAAATAGCGCGATGCGGATGCGTCGCGGCTGCGTGGGTCTATGTAAATGTCTGCAACTATAGCGGCTGCTAGGATCATATAACTCACACGCTATGCATTTTTGAGGCTCAATTTCTTAGTGGAGTCTGTTCACTTATCCATTTCTTTTTGCTGCATCACGTTTTCCCATTCTTTCTCAGTTCATTTCTTACTTTAATTTCCAGATGGGCTTGCATAATTTCTCTTTTCTCATAGAAGTGTTTTTTTTTCTTTCAAACGACAAGAGCACCAGCAAATGGATTTAAAGAGAATCTCCCAGGAACAATAAAAGGACCATATTTGAAGGATCTGAATGGAAGCAGGACTATCAAAAAATAATAATAAAATAATAGTACGATAATAGAATAAAAATAAATATATATGAAATAAGTGATAAAAATTAAAATAAATAGTAAAATGAGGTGTATAAGTAAAGTGAATATATAAATGAATATAAAATGATGATAATAGATATAAATATTAAATAAATTGACAAATAAATAAATAAATAAAATTAAAAAGACCACGTTTCAGACTTCGCCATGTTCGCGACGATCCATCGGTTCGTTACTATGGGTTGGACGATCGAGCGGAGCTCGGCGAGCCAGCCGATCAACGGACCGCACAGGAGGCCTCCGCCAAGGAAGATAACACTTTCACCGTTGATGACGCTGTGGAAGCGCTAGGATTTGGTCGATTTCAAGTGAAATTGAGTCTGTTGACTGGGATCGCTTGGGTGGGTACAGAGGACAATCCTTAATGGAGTGGAAATTTCCAGAATTTCCAGTGATTCGTCGTCTAATTTTTTTTTGTTTCCCTTCGAAGCTCAGATCTCTTCCTTCTCTTCCTATTCGCATTTATTTCACTTAATTTTTATTTTTTTAATGTTATCTCCAACATCTTATGTTTTCTCTTAGATACTTCGATGATTTTTGTTGATTAAGAACAGTAGAATCAGAATTTAATGGCTTTGACAAGGCGACTACCGTAATTTTTCTACCGTAATTTGAGAAAGTTGCATTTTCCCAGCCATTAGCTCTATATCAAGCAAAAAAGTGCTCGGCGAACGTAAGTCTTGTCCTTGGAGCGCTCATCACCGAACTAATCCGGCTGGAGTCACCCGTCGGAGCAAGGCATTGCCCCTGTGAAATTCATGTGGAATGTTGATGGCGGAAAATATTTGTTTTTAAATTTAAACTGTGACAAATTGCAAACCCTAAGAGTAGAATGATTTTTGAGTTTTTTTTTCGAGTTTTTCCAACTCATACTTCTATAAAAAATTAAATATGTTCCTGGAATATGTAGTCCGTCCGAGTAATGCATTCCTCTCATGAAATTCTAGGAACGCTGATAGAAAATGAAATTCTTCTAGGGTTTTATTTGTTTCTGAATTTTAACTACAATAAAAAGTGAATAATTATGATAAATTATTATTATTTTTATTCAAAGACAGGAGAGTGACCGGAGTTTTGTGGTTGTTTCTGGGTTTTTTTTGAACTCCTCGTACTTTTATGAAAATTCTGATTGTTCGTCCTTAATTTTTCTTGGGTGTTTTTTCTTTCAACTGAAAAAATTCTTTTTGCTAGTTGTTTATAGTGGTTGATTGCTTCATAAAATAAAACAAAAATTAGAATCATAAAAGCTTTCTGAAGGAAACGTTGAAAATTTTCCATTAGGCTGTCTTTCCTGAGAAAAGGCGAATGGTGAAGGAACAACACAATAAAAAGATTTGTTTTTTTTTGTTAAAATTGTTAGCTGACAGTATATAATTTTTATTAATTGTTTGGAATTTGTTTGAAATATCCGAAATTTCACCAAAATGAGTGTTGCTTCGATATCTTTCCACGAATTTCTCTAAACAATTTCTTTCTAGGAATTCCAGAAAAATTCTCCAAAGAACACTTTAAAATGGGATAAATGGGATCAATACTCCGTTCGACCAGCCGTTAACACAAAAGATCCTTTACGGTAGCTAATCAAATTATCCTTTCTCTTTCCGGATCGCTTTTAAGAGAAATTTGGCCGTAGTTCTAAAAAAAAAGAGCCGTTCTCGTTGCTTGAAAAGAGGCTTGATTGATTCCGCTGCATTTGAGTGGGCTGAAAATGACAGCTCTCAGATGGGGAACGAGTTTGTTTTTGACGCCGAGGAACACGGTTCAGCGTTAGCCTGAAAATTCCTTATGGCGCAAAGCTGGGGAGTATATGGGGGGAGGGGATTCAGAGGGAAACTACAATACTATGCATGAACGTTGAAAAACGGCCGACGGTGCTGCACCGTCGGCCAACGTCGTTTGCTCATAACTGCTAAAAAAATGGAAATTTCAGGACAACTCATGCATCATTAGATTCCTCTCTTTGAGATCTATACAAAAACCCACATATTGTTGAGAAAAGAGCAAAATAACGTCAAATATGCGCCAAAAAGCAATAATTGGAACCTAACATAGCCTAAGGTTATAGTTGAAAAAGTGTTCAGAGACTCACTTTTTCACATTTTTCCACATTTTTCACACTTTTTTTTTTTACATTTTTTCCACATTTCACAAAACAAACATATAGAAATTCATTTTCTGTCATAAAAAAAACTTCTTCAATTTTTTTAAAATTTAATTTTTGACTTTTCTTTCTCGAATTTTAGCACGTTCAGGACCTTCTTTAAATTCACCTATGGTATTTTTATTTTCGATTTCAGTAGAGTGATTCAAATGCTCCTAAGTTATTTAAGGATCTGATAAATGCTCCTGGTCCGGAAAAAGTCACAAATTACATCTTTTTAAAATTTTTTATGCCTTTAACGAATTACATCTATCAGCGTGCTTATTTTTTTTCTTACATTCAGAACGTTTAGATAAGATACACATATCTACACTTATACATTTTATTTTTTTAATGAAAAAAATTTTTTTTTGTTTACTTTCATTTGTATTTACTTTAATTTTTCAAAAAAAAATCCTCATTATTAATTTTTGAAAATTTCTGAGTGTATGTTATTCGTGAATTCGTATATTTACATTTCACTTCTAAACGATGACGAAAACATGAATTGTTTGTTTTTTGAATGATTCTTTGTTGAAAATTTTGGCGCAAATTTTTATTTCTATTCATTTTCAGCAAATAACAACGTATAAGGTGTATTTCTTGTTGATTATTTTATTTTTTCGTGGATTTTCTCGGAATTTCCGCAATTTCAGATGGCGGACGCGATGGAAATGATGCTGCTCTCGTTACTTTCACCGGCGCTCGCCTGTGAATGGGGTGTGGCGCCCGTGCAGCAAGCACTCGTCACCACTTGTGTGTTTAGCGGAATGATGTTGAGCAGCACATTCTGGGGGAAGACCTGCGACAGATTTGGTCGTAGAGTGGTGAGCGCACAGTTTTCCCCCGGGATTTTCCCAGAATTTTAAGAATATTTAATATTATTATTATTATTATTATTATTACTATTATTATTAGGGGCGAGTGTGGCGCAGTCGGTTACAGGACCATTGTAGCCACATGGTCGAGGGTTCGTAACCGCCCTAGTGCTCATCAAGCCTTTCATCCCTCCAGGGTCGATAAATTGGCTCCGGACTTGTTAGGGAGGATAAAAACCCCGACTTGACACATCGGCTGGCCCCCGCAAGTCATTGTATAGGCCAACACGCGTTCCAAAACCTCAACGATTACGAATTCCAGTAAGACGCATTGGCGCATCCCGAGTGGATTGATACTTTATCCTTTTATTCTTTTTATTATTATTTATTTATTTACTTGTTTATTTATTTATTTCCCAAGAATCCCCTGAGAATCCCTACTTTTTCCGCTTTCCAGGGCCTCATCGCTTCCACACTCGTTGCTTCGGTGATGGGAGCGATCAGTGGTTTTTCGCCAAGCTTCTATGTTCTGCTCTTTTTCCGTGGTCTAACAGGATTTGGTATCGGCGGAGTTCCGCAATCGTAAGTTCTTCGCTAATAGCGGAACTGTAAAGAATTTTTCGTGAGAGATTTCATGTGAATTGATGAAAATCCGAAAATGAGGGGGAAAATCCGATGTAAACAAATACTTAAGCAGATTTTTGTGGGATTCCTGGAAAATCTCTTAAGTCGTAGAGAATGTGATCTGATAGGAAACGTTATAGAGCAAATTTTGTTTCCCGTTCCATACAGGAAAATATTTTGCTGCTTTTTTTTACAAAGGGAATCTAATGGGACCACTAGAATTGCATTCAAAAAAAAAAATGAAATAAAATAAATAAAAAATTCTTTTTGTGGGATAAGATTAACGGCGCCATTCTCGAAAACGCTCGGGATTTTTCGCCTCTTTTTTGACTTGTAGCTCCATTCTTTTCTTTTTATTTATGAGTTGTTTCGGGATTTTATTTTACCTTGTTATTTTTTTCTTTTATATTATTTGTGAACATAACAAAATGAAGAAAAAAGCAAATTATAAATATCCTTTTGCTGTTCGGCGATTAGCGACCCGCTCTCACTTTTCAGAGTCACTCTCTACGCTGAATTTCTTCCCACTCAACAAAGAGCAAAATGCGTAGTATTGATCGAATCATTTTGGGCGATTGGAGCCGCGTTCGAGGCTCTGTTGGCCTACCTGGTGATGGCCACGTGGGGTTGGAGAGTGCTGGTGATTCTCTCCTCATTGCCGCTGGGAATGTTCGGGATTCTCTCCTTTGTATGTCTTTTCTTCCCATACATCTAATCTAAATCCTAAAGAATTTTGACGTTTTCCTCGCTTCAGTGGCTCCCTGAATCGGCTCGATTCGACATGGCCTGCGGTCGTCCCGAAAAAGCGCTGGCCACTTTACAGAAAGCCGCCAAGGAGAACCGTGTAAAACTTCCAGACGGTCGATTGGTAGCATCCACATCCCATTCTGTAAGTTCGGCACCTCAATTTTCCCTTATCTCTGGAAAATACCTATTTTTCCTATGTTATTTTAAATTTTAAATCTTTTTTCAAATTTTTCAAATTTTCATGAAACTATTTTTTTTATTTGTTGGTTTCAGGCTGAACAACGAGGTGACATCTCGAATCTTTTGTCACGGGATTACCGCAGCACAACATTGCTATTGTGGTTCATATGGGCTGTGAATGCGTTCTCATACTACGGTATGGTGTTGTTCACTACCGTACTCTTCCAGTCCCATGACGAATGTCATGGTGGATTGTTCTCGAATGGAACTCAACTCGAATTGTGTCATCCGCTCACACGGAAAGACTATTTCGACCTGTTATCCACCACTATGGCCGAATTTCCAGGTACTACAATCCTTTAACGGATCTCAGTAGCACCTACAGTAACCCTTTTCAGGATTAATCATTACTGTAGTAATCATTGAATGGTTTGGAAGGAAGAAAACTATGGCACTGGAGTTTGCCGTGTTTTCACTGTTCACATTTGCACTCTATTTCTGTTTGGATAGGTAGGAATTTCGTGTGTTTCCAGCGTTACAGTACCTGACTACAGTACCTCTGCCTAGGTTTACTGTAACGACGATGATTTTCGTTGCTCGAGCTTTTATCTCTGGTGCCTTCCAGTGCGCTTATGTGTATACTCCAGAGGTGAGCTACCGTATCTTTGGCTAGAGACGTAGATAAAGAAGCAGATCAGTTCTTTCGCGTTTATTCTGCTCATTCCTTCGATAATCTTCACCTTAAGCTGCGCTCCTTCCGAAAACCGAGCACAGATTGATAGAAAAATACTAATAATACTTGCAGGTTTATCCAACAACTCTTCGAGCCGTTGGTTTGGGTGCTTCGTCTGCAATGGCACGAATCGGCGCCATTATCACTCCATTTGTAGCGCAGGTGAGCACAAAATTCTTCTTTTTTGGCAGCGCTTTTTCTCTGTGATTTCATTTCATTCATTCCTCCTTCCTCCTTGTTTTCTCCCTCCCTCTATTCCTTCCTCCTTCCTACTTGTACTTGTCTGTCTGTCTCACCATCTGTCATTGTCAATTTGTCACATTTTAGGTAGCATCCGGAAAATCGCTCTCTCTACCCATAGGGATCTATGGAACAACCGCTTTACTTGGACTAATCGCCTCATTGTCTCTTCCAATAGAGACCAGAGGCCGAAAGATGCAGGTTTGCCTTAGAGTAAATAAATAAGTTAATGGCTGACTGAGTAAATAAACAAGTAAATAAAGAAATGTTGAAGACTCTACTATCAGTATAAAGATTCTATTTTTTATTTTATGATGACTTTGTGGTGCAGTATGATGAAGGAAAATCTGAAAATCTTTGGAAAAAAGTACAGGATCTGAGTTTTAGAAAGTATTTCCTCGTCTAGAATTTTCTAGAAATGATACCAATGTAGGTTTACTTTACCTAAATCAATTCTTTTGAAAATATGTATTTGAAAGAAACTCTCAGAGAGTTTCCATAACGGATGAACCGGCTATTATTTTAAAAAAATAATTTTTCTTCGAAAGTTTCTGAAGAAAAGATTGTTTTTGCAAGTTTCCAACTTTTTTAAATGAAGGAGCAATATAGAAAAAAAAAGAAAAGAATAGATAGAAAAAAACTAAAATAAAAAAGCTTGAATGTCTGACTCACAGTAGAACAACTAAACCTTTTTTTAGGATACTCATTAACACATAATCAATCGATTCGGATCAATAAACTGATCCTTCTCAGAGTGCTGACTTCACAATCAACACAGGATTTCTCTTCTTCTATTTTTCCACTTTGATTTCCCTCTGAACATATGCATTGTTCTCAGGATTACGTGTTTTGGAAAATCTTCGAAGTTGAACTGATTCGAATTTTTCTTCACAACATCATTTCATATGTGTTCGAGACTTATGTTTGCCCGGAAGGCCGCCACGCGTCGACAAAAGGGAGGGAAGGCGTGCGGACGCGTCGCGGCTCCACGGGAGAACATAGGCGTTGACGGCTGTACTTGATCTCTTTTATCCTGGTATTATTTTTCCCTTTTATTGTGATTTGCCAACCTGTGTCTTCAGTCCGAGTAGATCACATGTGAAGTGTAGACGTTACGCAGCTATAGTGTATATACGGCGAAATGCCGGATACGATTAAATCTTTTTTCCGTAAATATTTTATTCTTATGCATTATTCAGCTCAGAAAGTATAGAATCCAGATTGAGGAATTGAAGTAACAGCGAATCCAAATGCCATAGATCAAAAAATTCGATTTGTCGATGGCTTACCACAAAATCCAGACCGGTTGACTGAAAGAGAAGCTTTTTGTACATTTATTATAGAAAAATGAGATGCCTTGAAGCAGTAGGAATCGAATTTAAATTTCTAAGGATTTTTTCATGCAGAACACTGAAGTCGGGACAAAAAAACATGAAGCTTAGTGCAAATGCGTAAGCGGTTGTGTTCGAGGTGGGACCCTCGCTCCAATCCTACTACAGAAATGAATAAGAGCGTTACGGCGCCACGTCGACATACACATACGCCTACGCAGTTACACCTAGCCACAGGTCTTCTTTTGGCCACTGCATTGGATCTGTTTTCGAGAAAAATCTTTCAATAGAATTGAAAAAAGAAAACCCAACAGAGAAACCCAGACAGTCACATCCAACATATTCCTCCTGCTTTTCTGTTGGTCTCACACAGAAACAGTCGTTTTAGTGACTTTTGGTTAATACTCGATCATATCCGTGAAAAACTACGTATTCGTCATGCCATAAGTTTTTTTAAAGGGATCACTCCACGAATATGAGGTGGTACGGATTTCAGGTGGAGAGTTCCTATACGGTGTCGTAGATTGTGGAGAGGAGGGCAATTCCGTCCATAACTTCCTAATTGCCGTAAAAAACGGTCCAGAAAATGCGGCGAGTGCACAAGACGCGCTGGCGCGCTCCAATCGAACTCGCGTAGAAAATAGCGCGCCGGAACGCTCGAAGCCGCATCTTCCGGGCCGTTTTTCACGGGAATTAGGAAAAATGGACGCGATCACCCCCTTTTCATAATCTACGATCCCGTACACGAACACTCCACCGGAAATCCGCACCACCTCAGATTCGTGGGGTGATTGATGCCTTTAAGTACGCCAGAGAATGGGCACTTTTCGGTAGTTTTGACAAGAGTTCGAGAAATTCAGGAAATTATGGACCTGTTGACAGAAAATCGATGCAAAAAAAAAGAACAGGGAACGGATGGAACTTACAAAAATAGAGCTGAGCAGTAGAATAATCGAACCCATTCGTTCTGCAGGACAAATATTGTTCTGAAAAAATCCCCGTTTGAACCCATTAATCCAGAAAGCTTGACTGTTGAAAGTTACCCTTTCATAATGGGAATGTAACGATTTTGATATAGCATCGATTTGTCGCCGCATCGCATCGCGACCATCCATGGAAACATTGGAAATTGCTGGAAGAGTATGTTATTTTCCCAAGAGGTAGCGTAAGGATAAGAAAAACTTGACCTCCTTGCCAACTAACGAACGCTTTTAACGCCACAAACTCCTCAAACGATAGATCCAGATTTAGCATCGGTGGTATGATCTCTGACATTATTTTTTTCAGCAGCGGTAGATAAATCCTTGAAAAAAAATTCAAGCTAAGCATGGACAATTTCCTTTGATTTATTGCTAAGCACGCCAATGTCCGCCAATCATAGGATTGAACGTGGGGGCGTGATCATTGCTCTGCGACCAATCAGAGATAGCGGAAGTGTTTCAACCTACGATTTTTTAACATCCATAGAAATTTCTTTCTCGCCTTGCCAACCGTCTTCACAACCTTCAACGCAGGAAACGTAGCCACCGTTTTGCATTACAAATTTATCTGGATACCTGAAGGTACTGTAAAATAAAAGCAAGGAAAAGAAAGAAAGAAGAATTGTAAAAAGCCAAAAAAAAGAGAAAAAGACCCTATTTTTATCGAAATATACACCGGATCGAGTATTGTGTGGAACAAAACGCATTTTCGAAGGAACGACACCTAAATCGAAGGGCGCGCGTGGCTTCAGCTGATCTTTGATCCCAATATTATCCATAATTGTTCACCTTGTCATTGTTTCCAAGCGTTTGATAGTCTGGCCATGCTTGAAGCCATTCGTAGATGAGCAGTATATGGGTGCGGATACTCTTGCGGAAGGACCGAAACGATAATGGACGGATATCCTCACGAGTATATGGCTGAAATAATCATATATGACGAAATATTCATTGTATTATAATATTAACTACAAATAATCTCAGGCAAGTAGAAAAACGAGTGCACGGTAATCGCAACGCTCCGCAATTACGTACGGGACCTCGATTTTGGGTGAATTTCTCGAAATTTTGCAAATAAAATGTTCTCTGAGATAAGGGATAATATCTAGTTTTGTATCAATAAGTAGAGCAATTCTTTCTCTACCCCAATATTACGCAAAAATGCACAAAAAACACCTGAACTTACGCAAGAAGTTTGTCCCAACAGATTGTCCACTGGTCTCTCGCAGAACAGAATTCGCCTCCTTTCACCCAGCTTCATTTCTTCTCGTACAAGCCAAGTAAGAACCTAACATATCACAAATTTCTACTCGTTATTCAATTAATTAATTTTTTTAAAGCTTATTTTTACATCTTTAAAGTATTTTTGCACTTATTTTATTCCTTATGTTTTTCTTTCTCTTTTTTCCTTATGCTTTGAATTGTTTTTTTCTACCTGGTTTATGTTAGATTAATAAAAATTATCTTTTTTTTGTGAAAGAAGGATAGTATCTAGGACAATTTTCGAAGATATGGTCGTAAAATTGAAGAAAAATGTACTTCTTCTATGTTTATTTGGAACTGCCTTAGAGCTGCTCTTAGGGGAAACTCCTCAATATATGTGCATAAAATTGCCTCTCCTCTTTTTCAATTTCTAAATTCCTAAAAAGAAAAAATTTCATGTGGACTATCCAGAGAAATCCGGACTCACATCTTCACTTTGCTCCTGTTTCATCACGAATGCAGGTGGTGATGCTATGCTGATCGCAGGACTGTTGTGGTTATGATAGATCGGCTTCGGTTTCTGAACAACAAAAAAAAAAGAAATACAGCAAAAAGAGAGAAAAGTGGCGCGTGAAACTAATAATATTGATATTTTCTTGCATCCGGCTGGGGCTATACTTCACTGAAGCGATGGCGAGCGTCAAGTAAGTGGAGTAAGTAGTAAGTAAGTAGCAATGCGGCATTAGAGCTGTTCACAGCGTTGAAGAATAAAGGATAAAGTGTCTGGCGTTAGTCGATCCGCTTGGGACCTGCTCCCCGCCCACGTTCACTTCAATTCAGAATCGTTTGAGGTTCACGAACGTGCAACTGGCCTACACAATGACTTGCGGTGGCTAGCCGATGTGTCAAGTCAGTGTTTTTATCCTCCCAGAAAAGTGTGGTACCAATTTATCGACCCCGGAGGGATGAAAGGCTTGGTGAGCACTAGGGCGGATTCGAACCTCCGATCGATCGTGCAGGAAGCGGGACCTGTAACCGACTACGCTACACCCGCCCTCACAGAGTTAAGTACATGTATCTCCTCTGCCCAACGTTACGTACTGACTTAAAAGAGGACAAGCAGAAAAAAAAAATCCATCACGTGCTGTATTTCTAGAATTCGCATCTGGGCAATTACCAGTAAAATGAATTGGAGATAAGTTCGGTACAAAGCAAAAATTACAAAATTGAAGGGATTTCCTACAGTAAGAGAAACCTCCTAACTCCAAGAACCGTTTACGATCAATGACCATTTTTTACACAAGAGAGTTTCAAAATTTCTTTGAAAATCTCATACCTCAATTGGCGACCCTATCGGAGTGCAATCGGCTGAGCTGCTATCCGTGGATGTTTGTGGATGTTCCGTCACCTAAACAGCGACGGATTCTTGATCTCTTTGATACGATCAATAAGCTGTCATGAACATGCTCAACCTTATTTGATCATTATTGTACTATACTGTAAAATTACAGAATCGTAACTCCGCACTTCAAAAGCGAAACATGGATTCTTGGAATGGGATTAAGTACCTTCACAAACTTTTTGAGAACGTTCCATCCCCGAGGAATGCTTTCTTTTCGGGAAAACTCCTGGATTACCTCTTCAACTTGTTGCACTTCTTCTCTGGACATCGGCGCCACCACAGCAAATCTTTTATTCCGTTTCAATCCAGATTTTGTGCAGAATGTCCTTCTCTGATGTTGATTTGCTTTTCGGGGTTGAACTCCTGGAATTCAATTTCAAACGATTCGATACATTTATTTCAGGTTTAATTTTAACTGCAATTTGTTTATTCAATTTATTTTAAGTTCTGCAGCAGTCTAGGGAGTATTATCGTAATTAAGAGCCTCTCACAATAAAAAAATTATTTAAATATTCATGGTCCCTCGCATCGATAATGAGAAATCCAGAGGAAAACGAAGTCAGTAAAAAGATACGAAATATACAAAATCAAATCAATAATGTTAGGTTTAATAGGTGCTTGTGTTACTCAATAATTTCTCTTTAGGACCACCATTAGACGTTAATGCGTTAAAAGGCATCACCCCACGAATCTGAGGTGGTGCAGATTTCAGGTGGAGTATTCGTATACGGGATGGGAGACTACGGAGAGGGGGTTAATTCCGTACGTTTCTTCCTAATTGCCGTAAAAAACGGCCCGGAAGATGCGGCGCCGCACAAGACTGGCGCGCTCCAGTCGAACTCCCTGTGGAAAATAGTGCGCCAAAACGCCTGAAGCAGTATCTTCCGGGCCGTTTTTTACGGCAATTAGGAAGAAATGAACGGAATCACCCTTCCCTCCCCATAGTCTCCCATCCCGTATACGAATACTCCACCTGAAATCCGTACCACCTCAGATTCGTGGGGTGATGCCTTGAAGTCCACAAATTGTTAATAGTCCAGTAGATCAACTTCAAAAAAAGTTGGATAAAGATTCAAAAAAAGAGGAATGATCCAATTATGAGGTAAGCGACCGGAGCCACTCCAAGAATAAATAAACATAGCAATAAGTAGAAATTGAAATGGTATAATATATAAATAAGTAGAAAAGTAGGAATTACGGAAAATGTTGCATATTTCTATGAATATGAATATAAAACCTCGTATATCTATTTTTAAAGCCTTTCTCCTATACGTAACGTCATTATGTTTGAGGTTTTAAATCCAGTCCCGGTGCTTTTATAATCGTTTTTCTCTGGATTTAAGTCGACTAGTTTCAAATAACGAGAAAAAAGTTTAATATCAATGTGCAAATTTCTTATTGATGATGATTTAAGACAACAGAGCAATAAACGTACATACGTTACGTACCTGCACGTTTCATCCCTGCCTTCAGACATTTCTCGAATCGGCAAAAACGACAAATTTGATGCATACCTAAATACATTAGCTACATATATACATTACTATATTCTACTATATAGTAGTTTACTACATACTGTGCTCATACTTTGAGTTTATACTTCTTAAATCATAAATTCAAGTCCAAAGACCATAAGGCTGTCAAGAAAATAACTTCGGTTTTTTTATTGCCTGAAGTTATATCTGATGATAAAGGACATCTCTTTAAAAATATATTATATATATAGAAATAAATATATAAATATAAGGTCAAAGTGTGAAGAGTCAAAAACTGTAGGGAAATCGAAATAAAATAATAATAAAAATAATAAATAAATGAAAATAATAATAATGATAATAAAAGTAATAAATAAAAATATAAATATGAATATTAATAAAGGACTGAAGACAGGAAAAGAAGAGTAATATATAAAATTTTAATCAGAATACGAGGAAAATCGCGGAAAACTCTTCGATTTATTCTTACTCCACCTTTCCAGCTGCTCACTAAGACAAACTACTGTATTAATTACGGTATTTTTTACCACTAAAAAACTTACTGTAATGAACATGACAATCGGATCGATTTGCTATACAGACGAATTTCTTATTTAACGAGACCGTCCTCCTGAAAAAAGCCGCACAAGCCGAGCATGACTGAGCATCGAAGTGGAAGCCGGTAGCTTGCGCTCCACACACGAGGCATCTGTGATCTGAGCGAGACGAATAAAGAGTGAAAAAAGAATAGAATATGGTAATAATAAGAATAAAATAAACTAACAAAAATAAGAATAAGAGAAAAGAAGGAAAAAGTAAAGAAAAAAGTAGAGAAGGAGCAATGAAAGAAGAAATGGAGCAATTAATATTGATAGGATAATCCACGTCCAACCATTGAAGAAAATCCTAGCAAAATTTCTTTTAAAGATGTGATGAAAATGGAAATTGGTTGGAAAGAGCTGAGAATTGTAAAAAAATAATAACATTGACATTGACATTAATTAATAGTGACAAAAAAATCTCTCTAATTCGTCCCAGGACCAATACAATAGTCGTCTGTTTCCAGGTGAATGCAATATCATTTAAAATCTTGAAAATTTCATATAAAGAAATTTTGCTCTACGTTTTCCAGGCAATCTATATATTTTGTTAATTTGTACGTACATGCGTTACAAGTTAATGTAACATTATTTTTTAAAAAATTATTAATTTTTTTCCGGTTTTTTTTCCTCTAAACAATTTTCTTATGAATTCTGGACATCTGGCTTTTTTCCTCTAAACAAATTTCGGCTAGGAAAGCATACGAAGAGCAATTTGAAGTCCCGCATGAGTTCCTGCTCCATTTTCAAATTCATTAAAAAGTGATTTTTTCTGTTCATATTCATAAGAAATCATTGTTTGCGGATTTTTTTTACTGCTTTCATTATTTTATTATTGCTCTAGTATCATTATTATTTTATTTTGGTCTATCTGCTGCTCTTTTTTCTTTTTTTTTCCAAAAAAAAAATTCTGTTGTTCCTTTTTTTTTACACAAACTTGGTGTAAAAGGTGAGTTTCTTAGCATGACGAATATTTCTGGACAACATATTTAATCCCTGTTATGTTCTCAAGCCTAGAGATTGTTGTTTTTCTTCGGAAATTTGTTCAGTAAACTTTTTATCTGCACCTAAACGTTTAATCGGCAATTGATAAGCAATTTTTGCTCACTACATGTTTTTTCCCAATATTTATCAGCAAGAATCACAGTTGCATGTACTTTGTGAACAATTATGTACATAAAAGACATAAATTAGGGGAAGGAACAATCACGGGGGCAAGAATTATGTTTTTTTCGAACTATTTTTGTAATTTAGAATTTTCTCCTCCTATCATAAGAACAAAGATGGCGTTTATGCATTTGAAAAAAATGAGAATATTTTCTTTTCATTATTGAACGAAATATTTGAGTAGTTATTAGCGGAACAAAAGGGGAACCTTTGAGAGGAGATTTGACTTTGATGGGAATTTGATTTTGAGAGGGAAAACTTATTTTCTAAAGTGGCAACTATATTTTTTCATGGCCTTATTCGAATTAGATTGAGGTTCAACAAAATCCGACCACTAGACGGTAATATTTAGAATGAAGAATCTATCCTTATGCGAATTTCATCCGGAAACCTCGATATTATAAATAAAAATTTCATTCTCTCATGTTTTTTAGACATCGTTTCCTGTAAAAATTATTGATAGAACCGAAGTAGAGCTTTTTTTTAAAAAAAAAAAAAACGAAACGATGGTAGAAGAGAATTTTCTCCAGAACATCGTTATCGATTGAAATAATCGAAGGCTTCGGAGGAAAAAACGCTCTAGAATTTACTTTTTTTCTCGAAAAAAAAAGCGGTAACAGAAAACTAGAAAGGAAAATGTTCAAAAAATTCAAGAGGGAAATTCGGAATTACACTTTGAAAAAAAGAAATTAATTACGCTATTTTTACAATTTTCTCAAGTCAATTTCTAGAAAAGAAACTTCTAGAAAATGTTTTGTTGGTAACCATTAGTCATTATAATACAGTATTCAATCGATCGTAGCAGATTTAATAACTATATTAATGTATACTAAGTAGAAATTGTCCTAGTGAAAAGGGAAAAATTTTAAAATTTCCTGTAATTCTCGTTTAGTGAGCCCATGCAGACTTATTTAAAGTATAAGGGGAATTTCGGAGAAAAAAATATTTATAGTCAAATTTCGGTAACAGAAAACTAGGAAGGAAAATGTTCAGAAAACTCAAAAGGGGAAATCCAGAATTACACTTTAAAAAAAAAGAAACTAATTATGCAATTTCTCACAATTTTCTACAAGTTTCTCAAGTCAATTATACAGACTCAAAGTATAAGGGAAATTCCCGAGAGAAAAAAATATTTACGAGATCAAATTCCTCTCAAAATGAACTCACCCTCGTTTTTCCGCTCAACCACAGAGGCGGTGTTCATAGTGAGGTGACATGCGTGATTCGATATCGAACCCGATAGCAACAGGACGAAAAACGTCCCCGATAAGAACTGTGCACATAAATACCATACCCCTTTAACAGAAATGAGCAATTTCTTATGAAAACCGGCCGCTGGCGCGGCAGGAAACACCAACGCTGCGATATTTGATCCTGATCGATAAGCGACAGGGCACTATAGGACATCTCGGCGGGTCCGGTCACGATAAAGGTCGCATTCGGCTTCAGAGTCCGCGTCGAATTTAATATTTATATCTTATATTTATATATCTATCCTTCTTAATATAATAATATTATAATAATCATCATATTATAATAATCCTTCATAATAATAATGTAATATATATCTTTTATAATAATATTTATATTTAGGAAATATGTTTGATTCGACGTGAGAAATTTTTCTTGAATCTTAAAATTTTTTTATTGTTTTTATTGAGGTAACGACACTTCGTTGCGGGACCCAGTCATTCGTTACAGCAACACTACCACGCCCAAAACGCAAGTGGAAAAACATTTCCCCCGTGTGGCGTGTTGTATGTTCGGCGAAAAAATTTTCATTTGTTTCCCCTGGAGCGTGCTTATCCGACTGGTTTCATCGAATGGAAAACTAGAAAACTAAAATAATAGAATAATAGAATAGAAAACTTATGCGGACAAAAATGCGAGTTCCCGAAAATTCCAAAGTGATAGGCTTCTGGAAAGAACATTGAATAACCAGGACTTTGGCAAAGAATCCTGATCCTCATTCTGCTTTCTGTTATGCTTCCCAGAGACCTACAATAAACTTTTCCGCCGGGGGACCACCGCACCGCATGCACTAACAATAAATCTATAGTAGGATCAAAACGACATTAACACGTACGCAATTGCGTCCACGGCTTCTCTCGACGCGCTTCGGTGGAGTGTAGCGGCTAGGAGCGCAGTGAAACCCTTGCTGACACCACCCATCGCTGCAGCTTGCGACGGTCCCAACTCGATTCCAACTGCTGCTTCCACCGCGTCGTTTCGGGCGCGTACGCAAATGCACCGCAACTTCACTCGTGATTCATGTAGTTTTGACCCGACCTTACCTAAACTCACTTCGTACGCAATCACCTAACCAGGAAGAACATCGGTTAGTTCTTAGACGACAGTCTAGTGTTGTGCAGGTTACGTTTGTTTATTTTTTTTTTGTGTTCGCCTTGAAAATGGTGAATATTGCATCATAACTCCGTGCAATCGGTCAATCCTTTGATCGGTCAAGCGCTCATAGACGTCACAGTCCATCTGACATTCTTTCGAATGGGAAAACTCCAGAAATGTCATCAAAATTCCATGTATATTCCTTTAACATGGTGACGACTGTGTGATCCCCCGATGGGTCACGCACTGTGGCTCATGAGGTACAGACAGAGGCACATCACGCTGGGTCGCGCGCTAGAATCCAGTCCAGTTCTCGGGTCTATTCTTTTATTTACTATTTTATTACTATTATTTTGTTTTCATTTCATTCAGATTCTATCTCCGGACATAATGATTTGTAATGTTTATGTCATCATAATGTTCTCTCCTTGTCGGATCCATATGGCAAGAAGGGGCGGATGTAATGTAGCGGCTAGAGGTTCCGCTTCCTGCACGATCGATCGAAGGTTCGAATCCGCCCCGGTGCTCACCAAGCCTTTCATCCCTCCGGGGTCGACAAATTGGTGCCAGACTTGTTTGGGAGGATAAAAACACTGACTTGACACATCGGCTAGCCACCGCAAATCATTGTATAGGCCAGTTGCACGTTCGTGAACCTCAAACGATTCTGAATTGAAGTGAACGTGGTGGATTGAAGTGGTCCCAAGCGGATTGATCAACACCAGACACTTTATCCTTATCCTTTATGGCAAGAAGGCGCCCTGTTTGTGACAGGAGTTGCTCTATTGTATACGCTGGAGACAGACGCCAATTTCTGTCTGCTCTTAGGTTCATTTCACTAAACTCTGTCCACTCTTTGTTTTATTGGATTTGAAACCTTATTACCGTGACCCACGCTAACTCACGTGCACGAGTCCTTCCTTCTATAAGTACGCAGTTTGCTCGGGTTTTTTGTTTTTCTTACTTTTCATCCTAAAATGCACACTAAGGGCATTGTAGCACAATTCAAGAAGAAATTATTATTGTCTCCTTGTTTTTATATGGTATTAGTGATTGGAATTTCGTTTCTGTTCGCTTTGTAATGAATGTAATAGTAGTTCCTATGAGAGCAAAGGCAGAAGAACTCCAAAGCAGCAACTTTAATTCCATTATTAACATTATTTTTAAGGGTAATACAGTACTTAAAAATAGATTATTTGAAGTAGTACAAGGCTGAAACATCAGAATTTGTTTCTTTTTGGTGGAAATACGTCTATCACAGTCAACGTCATCACTGTTATCACGAATCGGAAACCCGCATCATCATCGTTAAAGACATCACCCCACGAATCTGAGGTGGTACGGATTTCAGGTGGAGTATTCGTAGTATACGGCACAGTAGATTATGGAGAGGAGAGTGATTCCGTTCATTTCTTCCTAATTGTCGTAAAAAACGGCCCGGAAGATACGGCTTCGAGCGTTCCGGCACGCTATTTCCTACAATGAGATCGATTGGAGCGCGCCAGCCCTGTGCACGCGCCGCATCTTCCGGACCGTTTTTCACGGCAATTAGGAAGAAATGGACGGAATCACTCCCCTCACCATAATCTACTATCCCGTGTACGAATACTCCACCTGAAATCCGTACCACCTCAGATTCGTGGGGTGATGCCTTTAAATTTGATTCTGCTTTGAAGATATGAATGAGAAATAAAGAAATGGATTAATGAACTATGTCGATTAAACCAGAATCCTGCATAACCTCACGCGTAAAGATTCGTCCTCATCAAATTTTGAAAAAAAAAAGTCGAAGGATCCTCCTGTACAGCTTCCATGACCCGTCGCTGATCGCCAGCCCCGACCGGTTGCGATGATTTTGGCGCGAAACACGGAAATTTTGAATAAATGCGGGAAATCGTCGTCGCCGTTCAATTCTCTATCACTCTGATAGCATTATTTTATTCCACTTTTTCCCGTAGTCACTCCTTTTACAACTGAAAGATGGTGCCTTTCTCTTTTCAGGAAAATGGATGGCAATTTTATGGTGGACAGAACTAACGAAGCGAGAAGTCGCGAATTAATCCAGCAATATCTACATATCCTCGATGACTCGGTAGGAAATCGTTCAATCTTTCTATGTCTGAACTGATTCTTTCATCAGCAATGATCCAATCCAAATGATTAAAGGCTGAGGGTAAAATCTACGTGCAAAAGGTTGAGGATATGATTAGTACTGGGACACCGCGGCTAATTGTAAATCTCAATGATGTTCGTAGGAAATCTGCGGAACGAGCGTTGGGGTTGGTTTTTATATACGTGTATGTTTTCTCTTTAAACAACATAACTATTAATCGTTTAGGTTAGTCCACAATTTCGTCGAAGAGATTGTTTGCTTGGAACAAGCTGCTAAGGAGATCATTCAGCGCGCAAGTCCAGATTTTGTGAAAACTAAGTGGGTTTGCAGTATGCGCTTCTTCAAATGAGTTCTGTTATTTCCGAATGCACTTTTGAGCTGCTGCAACTTTAAAAATAAAACTTTATGAGTTTCAGTGAGGTTCAAGTCGGTTTCGAAGGTAGTTTTGGTGATCGCCACGTTAATCCAAGATCACTCAAAGCGACGTTCCTTGGAAATCTTGTCTGTTGTGAAGGAATTGTGACCAAATGTGTGTTTGTCTTTTTTATATCGCTAACGCAGGCAACAGAGTAGTAGTACCTTGAGTATATCCGTTCCCGAAATATCCTAAAATACCTATGTTATTACTGAAGAAATCTTTTCTTTAAATTTTTTGTTGCAAGAACATTTGGAACGGAGTGTTTCATTAACGTTTTTTTCGACCAATTTCTTTTCTTTACAGGTTCTGCCATCCGCCCGAAAGTTGTAAAAAGTGTTCATTATTGTCCAGCTACTAAGAAAACACTTGAGAAACGCTATACTGACCTAACCTCTTATGAATCATTTCCAAGCAGCAACGTCTACCCAACTGAGGTAACCTTCTTCTCCTACATTTTTCTACCAGAACAGAAGTCATTTGTATTTCCAGGATGAAAACAAGAATCCTCTTGAGACTGAGTTCGGCTTGAGCACTTATAAGGATCATCAGTCTTTCTCCATACAGGTATTTGTTTCATGTCTTTATTTCTACGACGTGGATATTCCTTATCACACAAAATTTCTACCCATGGAACTTAACACAAGTACAACCACGGTAGTTTTGTGCATAGGTGCGATAGGGATGAGCCGAATATTTTTCAAGTGAAAGGGATGCAGCTTAAGTGATGAAGATTCGTCCAAAACTGCAGGGTTCCTTTCACCAACCATCCAAAATTACAGTGGTCCTTTCACCAACCGTCCAAAAGTGAAGGGAGTCGGAGAGTCGGCTCCGACTATCGGATCTATGGTTTTGTGACAGTTGTTGTCAAATATCTGTTGGGACTGAAGGAAAAGAATTTGTTCAGGTGAAAAATAAAGTGAATAAACGAAAGAATATGTTTCATATATGTCTTAGGCTAAACATTAGTACTTTCCTTGATAGTTCTTTTTCCTACTCTCTGGAAGGATTGGATTGCCAACCATAGAACGTAGTTTTGTAATGATAATAGCAAAGAGGAGTATTCACTAGAGAATTCGCCGTCGCCAGAGAGGAATTTTGTCTGCTTCTGTACAGGAATTGCCCGAGTGCGCTCCTGCTGGCCAGCTTCCTCGTTCGGTGGACGTGATTGCGGACAACGACCTCGCAGATCTCGTGAATCCCGGCGACCGTGTGCGCATTATTGGACTTTACCGTGTGCTTCCTAACAAACAAAACGGGTACTCAAATGGTTCGTTCAGGTACGTCTTCACTGTTTGGATTTGCTTGTCTTTATCGAAGAGTAGAAATAACATGAGAGTGTCTGTACGATGCCCCGTTAGGATCTGCATTCATATCTTCTTTTGTGTGCGTACAAAGTCATCTTAACTTAGTTTAAACAAAACTTTCCTGAACTCGTAGATTCTAAGTTTTGAAATATGTATCAAGTTCTTGTACGGCTGATATCATCTGAAAATAATTCTGAATTTTGTTGAATGTTGAGGATTCCAAGTCGAAAACTTCATCTGCATTTAATGCAACTTTTTTTTAGATCCATTATTATATCGAACAACATCCAGCTCCTTTCTAAAGAATCGACACTAGATTTTGATCCTGAAGACGTCAGAAATATTCGTAAGCTCAGCAAGAAAAAGGATGTACGTTAGCTTACTTCCTTATTTCGTTGTATTCTGCCTATTTCGTGGATTGCTAAGGTTTTCGAACTCATTGCCCGATCACTTGCTCCCTCGATTTGTGGACATGACGAGGTGAAGAAGGCTATTTTATGTTTGCTTCTCGGAGGATGTGAGAAAATCCTTGACAACGGAAGTCGTCTTCGTGGAGACATCAATGTCTTGTTGATCGGGGATCCCTCTGTTGCTAAGTCACAGCTTCTAAGGTGAATAGCGTATTCTTTAGTTGCAGAATTCTTTTTTTTTTTTCTCTTCATATGTAAAAAAAGCAACGAATCCATTTTAAGGTATGTGCTACAAACTGCTCCAAGAGCTATTGCCACCACTGGTCGTGGATCTTCTGGAGTTGGTCTGACGGCAGCTGTAACCACCGATTCCGACACTGGAGAGAGGCGACTTGAGGCTGGTGCTATGGTGCTTGCAGATCGAGGAGTGGTATGCATCGATGAGTTTGATAAGGTATGGTAGCTTTCAATTGGGACGAGTTTAGTCTTTTCTTCGAAGTTCCAACTTTTCTGGATCTCTCCATCTTGGAGATTTCAGAGTAGCAAACTTCGTAAAGTATTTCGCGCATAACGATAACCTTACTGTGACTATATGACTCGTAAGGCCAGAATTATGCGCACAACTATTAAATATTTCTAATTTGGGAATATGTCTTCCATACTTTATTTCGTATTTCATATCACCTTTAGATGTCTGATATCGATCGAACAGCAATTCACGAAGTCATGGAACAAGGCCGCGTGACCATCGCTAAGGCAGGAATCCATGCTAAATTGAATGCTCGATGTTCTGTGCTTGCTGCTGCCAACCCCGTTTATGGAAGGTACGTTGGATTTTTTGGTTTTGCTTGGTATGACCAAGAATACTGCAAAATATTGAGGATATTTTGATCAACATGCTACTAGAACAGAAGTTTAACACATTCCTTCTGTGAATTCATCCTTAGCGAGATTCTGCTCCGCAAGGTTAACGACGAAATTTCGGAATTTGAGTAAAGATTAATTATTAACTGCACTTGTTCGTGTTAGAATATGGTTCAAGAAAAAATCGTCTTATACCAGATTACGCTTCACTTTGCGAACTGATGAAACAGGGTTATTTTTGCAAATGTTTCAAAAGGAATCAAATTAAAGGGATCGTGACTTGTACATATTTTGTCTCGTTTAGGTACGACCCATTCAAAACACCTATGGATAACATCAACATGCAGGATTCGCTTCTGTCACGTTTCGACCTCATCTTTGTATTGCTAGATGAGGTGAGGTTCTAAATAATATCACTTGACCAAATCGCGTCCGAGAACTGCTTCGAAAATCCCAGCTATGACTTAATAATTATCATTCCATATTTTTTCTTCCTTTTAGCACGATCCTGACCGTGACAGTAAAGTAGCTAATCATGTTCTCAAACTCCACTGCTATCGTGCTCCCGGAGAGGAGGATGGCACCGTACTTCCTATGGGTGCTGCCGTTGAAACGATGAGCACCTTTGACTTGAATGGTGCTGAAAAAAGTAGCGAAATGTATGAGAAGAATTCGGATTGGGTTGATGAATCGTAAGTATTCTTGTTTTACCTCAAATTAAATTGTAGAAGTTCAAAGTAAATCCTGTGTTTCAAGGCAGAAGGTCTTATCGGTAGAATTTGTGAGGAAGTACATTCACCTGGCTCGATCTATGAAGCCGAAACTCACTGAGAGTGCAACCGAGTATATTTCCGATGTCTACTCGGAGATCAGATCGTTCGACACGTCGAAAACTGACAGAGAAAGAGTGAGTTGGGACGTGAGAGTGTCGAAAGTCCAGAATATTCAGCGATTTTTCAGACTATGCCAATCACTGCTCGACAACTAGAAACGCTGATTCGTCTTGCAACCTCAATAGCTAAGTCCAGATTTTCAAAGACCGTTGACAAAGTCGACGCCGAAAAGGTATGGTGCTATGCTAGCTCCCCGTAATGTAATTTATACGACTCTCTTTCAGGCGTACAATCTGCTGCACTTTGCTTGCTTCAAGGAAAAACCAAAAGCTCGTGTGGAGTATGAGAATGCTAAGAAGAAAGGTGTTGATCACAAAAGTGACGATGAAATTGATGAGGAAGAAGAGGTTAGTTTTTATTTTCTAGAAAATAAGCTGGAAATAGGTGTAAAAACTCGATTGGAGGGATAATCGGTGTGAGTACAAAGAAGGACATGTATTTGTATAAGGTGTTTTATGTTGCACCATCATTTTTACATCTGTAGCAGTCTTGTGTATTATCACTATAGTCTGTTGCTTACATCCTTAAAAATTGAACATGAAGAAAATTCTCCCTAGTTTCAAACTTTTACTGATTTCATTCGTTTAAGATGGATCAAACAACAACCTCCACAATTGCGACTCCAGCACGCAGCTCTCGTAGGTAAGCGGCAGCAGTAGTTTGATCTTTGCATCGCGTTTTGTTACATATCTAGTTTGCTTAGGCGAGCTCGTGACGCAACCATTCACAGCCGTGAATCATCGCCTTCAGCATCTCAACAAGCGGCGAAAAGAGCTCGTGCTGAACCGTCCAGTATTAGCGTTGACAGGTATTTAATATTTTTTTTCGTACTTTTTTTCGTTGGAGGGAATGAATTTTTAAGGCGAAAATAGCGCTAATGAGAGAATGCGATATTTTGAGAAAGTCTTCAGATTTTTTCTATACAACTTGACGAATAGGCAGTCGTTAACTATTCACTCATAGTCATATTGGGTAGGGATTTCTTTGAATCATCAACTTTTAAATGGGTTGAAAGTCACAACTATTGGGAATTATTCTGGCATAATTTCGTTTCGTTGTTTGGTTTGATTGTATTGGCGGATCTCCAAAAACTGTAGGGATCTGAACATTTTTTCCCTAATTATCGATCGTTTCCTGTCTTTTATCTCATCGGGTACATCGTTTCTCCTTAGCAAGTTCGGGATAGCAACAACAGTCCCCTACATAAATTTTTACAAATGTAACTTGAATTGTGGAGAAGCAATGAGATTTTGTGATGAAACAGAACAGAAATGCAATCGTCGCTGCTTCATTTCTTGTAGGAGGGGCGTCCTGTAGTTTCTTGAGTAACTATTTGGCCAGTTTTATCATTGAAAACAAATGTTATTTGAACTGTGAACAATGTGCCGGTGATTCACAATGGGATTCGAAACCGGAACTAGCTGCACATGTGAAATCGCTACTTCAACAGGGTTTGTTTACCTATTCCCTAACATCAGCCGTCGTCCACCCGATGTGTATAAACAGTAACGGGACAAAAATATCCTGTGAACAATCCAGTGTTTTATAACAGTCCCAAAATAACAAGTGATCGGAAGTAACAGCTGCGCTGTGGAAAGAATGTTTTATAATCCGGTATTCAGTTAGGAGATTAAGAAACATTAACTAATTGACATTAACAAGTTGTTTTTTTTTTCTTAGCCCGTAAAAATTCAGGTATAAGCAGTTCCGGTCGTATGTACGTAAGGCTTTCGATCAAATAGGAACTACTGATGATATGATCGATCTGGCGAAGATCACCGAAGGTAAGAATTGAATAATGGGGGCGCCTGAATGGATTGAATACCCATAGAAAACAGCACAATGAGAGCCGCTGAGTCTTTTCAGGTGTGCAGTCACAGGCGGGCAGCTTGCAGTTCTCGGATGGTGAATTGGAGGCCGGATACGAACGAATGGCCAGCGACAATGCGATTATGATCGCCGACAACAAGATTACTCTTATCTAACCATATATTCTAGCATGCCTATTGATTGATTTGTCCCAGTAATTTACAATGATCTCTGATTTAAAACTCAACTTTTTTTCTGAATTTTTTTTGAAGATTTTGATTCATGCTGAGACGTTCGGTTAATTCCGCACTTTGCCGTCACATCACAATGTTGTAATGGAAAGAAATGAAATTTCTTATTCTTTTCTTTTTGTAATCATTGTGGTTACGTGTATCAATGCTGATGTCGAAGTATCTTTGGAATTGGTCATGTGCACGTTCTAGGATGCAGTGTATTGACAATTTCGAATTCCTTCACTGTTTTAAGTAGAAAAAAAGGGGTGATTCATGTAATGTCGTCCTAGTGTTATGTACTTTTTGAAAACTATGTCATTTTAACCTATGTTCGCAGTTCGTTTCAAAAGTTTCAATTTCCGAACATCAAAAAAGCATTCTTTCCCGAAATCATGGGATCTCTTACTAGTTACTTAAGATAGGAGAACTTCTAAGGCAAATAAATTGAGCGAGTTTCCCGAACTTCTCCAGATTTCTTCTCTTTGGTGGATGTTTTTATTCCTGTATCTGACTTGATTTCCTTTTTGTTCGCTGCGTCTGCTTTAGGCGCGTTCTGTACCGATAGGACTCTAGAGATTTCTTTTTTTTTTTCGTAGATTTGTTTGTCTACAGAACACTCATGATACAAAACATTTCGTAGTGGATGTTTGACTTCCAATTTTTTTCTAAGAAGTTTTTTTTTTTTTTTTTGAAAATTATGAACTTCGAATATTATGAACTATGAAATGTTACAAAATTCTTACTTTTTTTAATAAGAAAAAAATGGGAATGTAATATAGTCCGGTAAAGTCGGTTTGTAAAGAATAGGCATTTTTCAGTCACTTTTTTTTATTATTATGTTTTATGATTTCCATGAAAGATCCTTATGGTATCCCGTCCACGTGACAACTAAAAGAATCATCCCGCTATTTCTTCTTGGTCGGAAGAGTTTAGGTCTTTTCACTCGGATTTCTCTTTTGTTTTCGGGAATTTCGGAATGAGAATGCAAAGAATAGAGGGAGTGACCGAGTTTTGAGTTTTTTCTTTCAGTCTGTCGTTGACTAACTGAGAAAACGCGTTTCTGGTGGTTTTTGTATGGTTTCCGTCTCGAATTTCCGTCTTGCGAAATCTCTGATTTATATCCGCTGTTAGTTGAGAGGAAATCTTACTCATCCATGATTTTCACTAGCGAAGACGTGTGAGATGCTGGAAATTTTTATCCACAGACTTGCTTATGTGTTTGTCTAGTCTAGCCTGTAACCCATAAAGCATTCTGACGCGCATGTTTATAGATCCCATAGGATTTATGAGATTGATGACGTAGGTAAAATCTCTTCCTTTAATCTCAAGAGATGTGACTTTCGTTAAGATTGGATTTTTTTCAAACATCGCTTAAGAACTATAAAGGTGTAGAATTTCTCTGTCATTTCAACCTCGTCGTTTCTTCAGTTTTTATTTTCATTTTTGATTTGAACTTCGGCACGTTTTTCACGGTATGAACTCTGAATCTGGCGCTACGAGTCGGTATTGATGTACCAATTTGTTTCGTTTTATTTTTTTTTAAAAGTAATGTCTACTTATTGTACGTTATGTGTGTAATTAGGGAGGAGTCTCGTGTTAAGAAACCCGTCAACGGAAACCCCTGAAGATTCGTGTTCACTTATTATTTGTTTACTCCTATTACTAATTGTTTGTGTTTGTTGTATTTGTTTGGGACTCATTTGTTTACTTACTACAAAAAGTTGGGTACAAGTCATTAATTGTAATTTTGTCAATATTTATTAGAGATTAACAACGTGAATTTTCAACAATTTTAGATGAAGGAATGGACAGCTTATGTTCCTAGTCTTTTTGTTTAAAATATTAGCAACGTGAATATGTAAAAGTGAAATAAATTAGAAACGAGTCATAGTTTGAATCCACTACAGTTTGAGGTTGATTTGTTTTCGTTTTTCTCACAGTGGAATGAAAAATTACAAGTTATTAATCAAAACTGTTATTAGAGAAATAGAATTTTTTATAAACACTACGGTGCTATTCACCGAGTATTCTATAAGTTCATATAATTTAGTATTTGTGCACAGATTACTTTTAGTTCGCTTTGAAAGAGCTTGGGAAAACGTTTACGGATACGTAGGCGCATAAGTTGCTTTTTTTTCGCTGGAACACTTGGGAAAACATGCTGAAAATGCAATTTCTACTTTATGAAATGACGTTCCATTGACACCTGTATTCGTTTTTTTCTTCTTTTTTTTTCCCGCTCGCCCCCTTCAATTGACTCGGATGTCAGATGACAATTTCATGCCTTCATGCTGTCTACATTTTGTCGCGTTTATTGTCAACATTTTGCGACCGCTCTCAAGCCATTCGTTCCTGACGAAATTGATGTAAGAACGATTTCTGTCGCAACGCTGACGCATCGGCAACGGATATCGTCATTTTTGCACTTGTATACGATTCGCGCTGTTGTGTTTCGTTCTTTTTTTTTCTTCGTTCCTGGCTCGATCAGTTCCACCTGTGGTTACGGCCATTCTATACGAACGATGCGCTGTGACCATATTGTTGGAGCCGATTGTGTTTCGGTACATTTTATATCCATTTATTTTTATTTTCTCCTCATTCTTATGATATCTTCGTGAATATTTTCCTGCATTTCAATCAACATCATACATTCCTTTGGAATAGATTAAATGTTAGCCGAGTCAAGTACGGGCGTGAACTATCGATAGTCGATAGTCTGCAGTTTTCCTAGTTCCGGCACGGAATAGCACAATTTACAATCACCACCACACTTCTCAGAAGTCCGCAAGTGCACAACTCATTTGTTGATCTACGTCACTCCTTCAGTTAATGACTCGTCTAGTCGTGCACACAACCTCTTCTCTACAGACCCCCTCACATTTTCTTAGAAGTTCTATTTGTTCCCGAAATTCGTAACTGAAAGACGATTCACAGCTACACTAACTTATTGATTCGCTACGTAGTACGTATGTCCTTTCACCGTTGCACTTATCTTGCACTAGTGGTGGGGATTTTGTGCGTTTGCGGACCAGTGAACTGATGCATTAGCGGACCCAGAAACTTCTTGAATTACTTTTCGTTGAGTTATTTACATTAACAATAGTACTAATTGATTATATATAGTTAATACCTCATATATGTCTTTCATGCACTAATATAATAATTTAATAACTCATCTAATAATATTATGTACATATTATATGTTTATATATTTTATTTATTCATAATATTCTAAGTACACTTGCTGATTTCAAATTTCCTTGACTTTATTCTTCTTGTACTGCAATCCCAGGAACTTTTTGAATTACTTTTTTTTGAGTTATTTACATCAAATAGTACTAATTGGTTATATATCGTTAATACTTCATATACTAAAATAATAACTTAATAATTCATGTGCTAATATTCATACTATATATTTATATGCTTTATTTATTCATAACATTCTGAATACTATTATAATAACTTACTGATTTCAAATTTCATTGACTTTAATCTTCTTTCTGGTTCTTTGTTCTAATTATTTGGATTTTCACGTTGTCTTCGATGATGATTCAGAGGGAAGAAGATAGAGGTAGAGAGAGATAGAAAGAGAGAGAAAAAGTGACATTTTCTGCAATTGCGAACTCATCAGCACTCCTCTGTTTATTTATTGATGCATGTGTTCCCTTAAAACCCGTATAAATATCCTATTAATCGACTTATTACTGCTACGCCTACTCCTATGATGAAGCCTGTAAGCATTTTGTGGATCTGCTGGGGAATCCAAGATTTTGAAGGGTGGTTTTTTTTCTCGTACTACATTGTTACAGTGACTACCAAATTAATTTTTCTATCATTTTTTATCATCAATTTTTATTTACTTTTGTACTTTACTCTATTACGTTCATTGATTTTACAATGGATAAACATTACTTTCGTAAATGCAAGACGCCTAGAAATGTCCGTAAACATAGTGGCATAGTGTTTTACCTCAAAGTTAGCAATAATTGAATGTAAGTGTCTATTTTAGTCCGTAATTGCAGAATATAATATTTAGTTGCTTGTCGTGGTCGTGTATCAACAAGTTTGTTGCCAAGTAACAAGAGGAACTGGTAAACGTCGCTGCAGCGTATTTACGCAGATCGCAATTATCTCAAATAGCGCCAGACGATCCGCACAGTTTACCGAAGATCGCTTGGGATTTTTCTTCTAGTAAGAAATATAGATATTATTAATATTATTACTATAATGTTACTATTATTACTATTATTATTATTATTATTATTATTATTATTATTATTATTATTATTATTATTATTATTATTATTATTATTAAAATATTATTAAAATATTGCTATTATTACTTATTATTAAAATATTACTATAATGACCAGCCTCAATGAAATTCTCGAAAATTCTAATTTGAAAGTCCTAAAATATTAGATCTATTAATTATTTAAGCATAGATATAACGTATGGAATACATTATTCAGGTGGAAACCATTGTTAATGTGCTTCTTAATGATAGAGCAGTTTAATTTCAAAAAGAAAAAATAAATAAATAGAGAATATAAGTGATTTTATTCCCACAGTTTTTTTTTTCAATTTATATCTTTAATTTATTCACGTATGAATCTGATAATCAAATTATTTTCAGGACATTAATTCGACGTTGACTCGAAACTACTTATTTATTATGATTCACTATTATTTTTTTATTATTATTTTGTATTTATTATTATTATGAATCTTATTTGATTGATTAGCAGTTCAAGAAATTCCCCGTTTCCAGAAAAATGAAAGAATAAAATCCAACAGAAATTTGTCAAGTTATAAAAAGTACGCTTTGAATGTTTAATCTCAACATCGAGTAAAACATTCAAAGCGTACTTTTTCTTAACGAAAAAACTAGACTAAGAAAGATTAGGAGACAATTACGTGGGTATGGGGAAAAAAGAAGTCACAATATACTGAACAAACTAGTTCTCGACCTATTCCATGTTCTTTTGATTAAATAAATAACAAATGAATCGTCAAGATGGTGATTCATAGTTGATAGAGAGAGAGAAAATCAGAAAGAAGTCAAAGGATGGAGAAGGTTATAGAGGGAAAAATTGAATAAAACAAATGGCGGGACTGATAGAACGTTTTGCCATCCTTTGAATCCGGTAGAATTAAAGCGAAAAAGCAGAGACTTTAAAATTTCATAGAAAGGAAACCGTGGTGTCTTGCAGTTGGATGAATGAATGAATGAATGAATGGGTGAATGAGTGAATGAATGCCAGAATTAAATGCTTAAATGGAAACTGTGGTGAATTGTAGAGGAAATCGATGCCTAAAAAAAAGTAGCTGAGGACAAAAACCTAGAGAAATAACAAAAAGGGGAAGGTGTGTTCATCTTTACTGAAGGAGCTATAATAACAGAGAAAATGAAGGAAAATTTAAAATGAATTGAGCGGCAAGAAATTGAGAAAAAAAAGAAGAAAAACAGCGTCATGAAGGAATGGACAGCTTTTGTTCCTAGTCTTTTTCTTTGAAATATTATTTATTTTCTCTGGAACAATAATGGAGAGTGAATGAATGAATGAACGAATGAATAAATGTAGGATCTTCTGTTTTCCATAAAGTATTTTCCCGTTTTTTTCTCGTTTTTTTTTTAAATCCAGTCCATTTACACAAATTTTCCAACATTTTCATTTCTTGTTTCTTTCGCGCTTGAGATCTCCGGTGCGACGTTAAATATAAGAAGTAGTAATTTAGAGGTAATAAACAAATAACTAGGCAATAGTAAATAATACTTACTTAAAACAATATCTAATATAAATTTGTTTATTTATTACGCTCAAGGGCGTGCCCAGAGTAAGAGGCAAGGAATGAATACAAATAAACAATAGAAGATCCAGCAAATTTTGTATTACTATTAAATTCCAATAACTAAATAAATAAGTAATAAGAAAGTGAAATCGTTTTCGTTTTACCATGCCAAAACCATTTTTTTTAAGAGAATTGATTGAAAAATCGTTTCTATTCTAATAAAGATCAACGCCAATTCTGGCTGCAGCTCGAGCAAATCAATAAAAACAAGTTGCGTTTCTATTCTATTTCTATTGTTTACGTCCGGTAAAAGATCACGTGTTAAATCGTGAGCCTTTATGGGTTACACACTCCTCGATGGGCTCAGGATGCGTGAGTCACTGGTGTGTCACGTGGATGTTAAGATGTTAGTTGTAGATGCTCATGACTTGCTGGTTCCCTGCCTCTTCTAACTGGATTTTGCAACTCTCGTCAGTCGTATTATTATTATTACTATTATTATTATTATTATTATTATTATTATTATTATTATTATTATTATTATTATTATTATTATTATTATTATTATTATTATTATTATTACTATTATTATTATTTATCATTATTATTTGTTATTATTATTATTATTTATTGTTATTATAATTATTTTTATTGTTATTATTATTATTTATTATTATTATTATTATTATTATTACTATTATTATTATTATTATTACTATTACTATCATTATTATTATTATTATTATTATTATTATTATTATTATTATTATTATTATTATTATTATTATTATTATCGTACTATTATTCATATTGTACCGCATCTGCACGATACTTGCCGCCTTTCCTTTTCGCTCAGTAGCTCTTAAGGCTTAGGGAACTCTAAAATAATCAGAACTAGAGATGTTTGTTAAAAATGTTCTTCTTGTTTGTTAGAGATGGTTGTTTGTTGTTGTTTCCAATGCACAAACTATGCTGACATTAAAAACTAACAAATACATCGAAATCTATTGTCATATTCTGAAAAATGAGAGGAAATATTTAGAAAAGTCAATAGTTCCACTGAAAATTCGTGGTAGAATCTCAGATTTTTGATTGTTTTCGTATTCGAAAGTGAAAGTGTTGGAGGGTTTTTTTTTCGTCTTGTCCGAGACGGAGGAAAAACTAGAGACGACTACGAGACCGCCCGTCCGTTCATGTGGTTGTAGAGGGCGGCGGCGGTGGCGGCGGCTACGAATGAGTGTGATGTGGTTGAGAAAACGATACACACACACGCACACACACACACACCGCACAAGTCGTCGTTGTGAGTCACGACGGCCGATGTTGGAGGCTCCCAGGCGCGCGCGTCGTCTTCTTCGTCTTGTACTTTCTCGCCGTCAACAGACAGACACGACAGGCAACGAACGCGATGTGTTGTCTGGCTGACTGGCAGCGCCAGCTCGGCGGCCGCCGACGCCGCCACTGACGCCGCCGCTGCTGCCATCGCGGCCATCGATGACCGTCGTCGTCATCTCGTTCCTGGAAACAGTTGTTCCTCGTGCCCGAGGAGCTGCGGTGGGGCGGGTTTTCAGTGTTAGAATTAGATTGAATAGCGAGGGGCATCGCTTGCACTCTGTGGGCGTGTTGCACGCTACAGTACAATTGCACAGCACTTTTTAGAGCACGATTAGCCGCTAAATCAATCGAATTTCTGAAAAAGTTACCAGGAATCCTGCCTTTTATTCCTATATTTTTTCTCTTCTTCGCTAATGTTCGTTACCGTGATTAGCCGCTATATAAATCGAATTTTTGAAAAAGTTACCAGGAATCCTACTTTTTTTTCCTCCTATATTTTTCCTCTTTTTTTTGCTAATGTTCATTACCGCGATTAGCCGCTATATCAATCGAATTTAATCGAGTTTTTTGAAAAATCACCAGGAATTCTATTTTTTTTCTCCTATATTTTTCCTTTTTTTCGCTATTTTTCATTGTATTCATATGATTTCGAATATAATCTTTTAAAAAAGTCTTTTTTTTTATGATCACTGCCCATTCAACCCAAGTTCCTATTATTTGATGAATTTAAACATATTAAATGTCTTTTAGAACATGAATGAAAATTTTTCATTGAATTTGCGTTTCAGATATGAAGTATACGATTTTTTTTCTTCTGTTCTCCCTCCACCTATTTCTTCTCTATTCTTAATCTGCATTTTTTGCTAGGATTTACTTCACAGCATTTTTTGCCTGGATTCTAGAATTCAATTCCTTTTCTAGAACCTTCAAAGTAAACTAGAAACGTGTTCCACTCTGTTCATGAAAAAACTTTTTAATTTTTAATTTTAAAATTTAGTTTTAGTTTTTTTTTTGATTTCTCAGTAGTGAAATCAGCGAATGCTGTATGGAAGCGTTACATGGGACAAAAAACAACAAGCAGTGTGTAAGATTTTGGCGTGGTCATTATTATTTTTAGGGTAATTTTTAGTAGTAATTATTCTTGAAAGGGGATTTTTTTGACTATTAATTCTTAAAAATAGTGATTAAATAACGGAATTGAGAGCTGATAGGTGGACTACTGGTACTAGCGTAAGCGTAAAACATTCATCTAATTTCCCATGATAATTATTCTACCATGTCCTATATTCACTAATAATAAGGTTTGTACATATGTACTTCGTCACGGGATGACGCTTTTTATTTGGGTTTTTTTTGTGCCAAGTCTTTTTTTTTTCGACAATTTTTTCTCTTCTCGAATGTTTCCATGGTGACCTTATTTGTTTTTTTTGTTTTTTTTTTTTTTGATCTCACTATTCATAAATTCTATGAAACAAATGAACGCATATTGAGAGCTGTTCCATATTTCATAGGTGGAGTGCATTTAGGTGACTATGCGTATAGGGAGCGAAAAACCATTTCATCTAATATCTAAAAAGTTCATCGAACTATTATATAAATGCGCGAAACAAATGCACGCAATGGTGAAATCATGCGGAATTCGCATTCACCTGATTTGCTGTTTCCATATTTAATAAAGCAGCATGTAAGGGAATAATAGCGAGTTATGACTGGCCGTTCGTTTCTCTCTTTTTTTCTTCTTTTTCTTCTTTATTATTACCATATATCCTAGACTTTTCCTGCATTCTTTGCATCATTCTTGTTAAATCTCCTCTACATATTTATTCTTCTATTTCACTTTTTTTTTCTAGGTAACTTGCTTTGTTTTTTTTTCAAGTACTGCTCATTCTTCTTTCATTCTATTTGGATTTTTCTTTTCTTCTTTTTTTTTCTTCTAATTTAGCAATATTTACTTATATGCATAGCAATATATTATCAATAAATTACTTATATTTGTATGCAATATTTATTTATATATTTGTTTTTATTGTTTACGTAAGGCTGTAGAACAGTGTAGAAATGAAGAAGTACAGCGAATGGAAATAAAAAAAAGTAAGGGAAGAAAGACGGAGAATTTTTGTGAACTTATTCCATGCACTTATTTTCTCCTGAAATCATCATTTGCCTTCATGTTTGGCTGTTTTATTAGAAGAACTCTTACTGCAGAAGAAAAAGATGGCTGAAATTGGAGCTGCTTAAGAACACTGAAAGGATCTTCTGAGTTTTCCGTGAAATCCAATCCATGAATTTTTTGTTCGAAGATATTTTGTGAAAATTTGATTACAGATGGGTCTAAGTTGTAATTCCAAACTAACTCTATTCAATTCATTCATTCGATATTCGAGTCGAATGAAATCATTTTAACTTTCTTCAGTGTGTTTCTTTTATGGTTCAAAGCTTTGAGTGTGAAGGGCTGACCCCATAGTTTACTCCTAAAGGTAATTTCAAGGATTGTAATAGTGTAATACTATTATTAAGAAGAGATTGAATGATATCCCCACTGAAGGGAGGGCAAAAATCAATAAATCAATACGTGGCTTGTTCAGTGTGTTTGATTGATAGTTCTACAAACAATCCTTGAAATTACCTGCGTGAAATGTATGGTGATCGAGAACAGGTTGCTTGCAACTGGTTCTCCCGTAACTCGAACGATATCGAAGTGTTACCATGTTTGCTGGAGGTGAAACGAAATGTTATATTATTGATTTTACTTGCGGGTCTCATCACGAAAAGACTGTTTCTTTCAATCGTAACGTCTTTAACTAACATTTAACCTTTTGAAATTTGAATTTGATTTATGCTTGAATAGTTATACTTGGCAAATATGACCTTAAATTTATGCACTAAATTAGAATTAAAAGGAAAAACAAATGAAATAATTGGAAATAAGTTATTAATTGAACAATATAGAAATCTATGCGATTCGCTTGGTTCTGACGTATTTCTGGAGTATATTATTTCTTATTTTTTATATTTATTATTTCGTATTATATTTCTTTCCTTCACGCACACATATTTAATCATTCTTCATTTATTTATGTTTTATTTTTAGAGTTTTAATGGGTATTTTTCTTGTTTCGCTCTGATTCTCGCCTAAATCTGCAGGTTCGTACTTGGCTCCGCTTACCTGTCGCTTCATAGTTCTTGCTCGGCTCGGCTTATCGGCTTAGAATGTGTGAAGAAATCAGAGCTGACGTTTCACGAGGGGGATTTTTATGATAAGTGTTGTCTCGGGCTAGTGAGTTGAGTGTGGCTATCTATTTGATATCAGTCGTGTATCGATCGTTGTCCACAGAGTCCGTGTGTGTGTGTGAATGAGATGTGTTTGTGTATGTATAAGTGAGTCTCTTTGATAGAGGTATACCTTAAAACTTTCTAAAAATTCGAAAAAAAACGAATTTCGGGAGAAATTTCGAGAAAATCCGAGAATTTTGAGGAATTTCTTTGTTATTTTTCTCTCTGGGACTCCAGGGAGGTGATTCCCCTCAGACTTCTAACCATGTTTGTTCCTATTCTAAATTGCTAAATGTTGTTGACTGATTGATTGCTAAATGACTGATGCTTGGAAAAATTTTAATTAATTTTTTTAAAGTCAATTTTAATCATGGTAATGGCATGATTTGATTTGATATCATCCCTTATAGTGGTTCCTAGTTTATAGTAAATTTTAAGAAACTCTGAAATAATTCACGATTAAGAAAGGATAGTTAGTTTCTATTTTTGTTTTGGTATGAAATTTGTAACCTCATCTATATTTCCTTACAAAAATGAATAGAATTTATTCAATGTCTGGTTTAGGATGTTTTTTCAGGTAAAATTATTTGAAAAATTACTATTTGATGCAATTAGTTCGCCTCTACATCTTTTCCTCCATAACATTTGTATTTTTCCATAAAATTTGCTAACATTTGCCTCCAAATCCTCCCAATAAACTCTTAAAACTGATTTACTGTTTATTTTTTGAGTAATATTTAATGGTTTCTATAATAATTTACGAGTTAATACGATTAGTTTAAATATCTTTTATATTTTTCAATGGAAATTTACAACTGATACAAAAAATTTTATAGCTATAATATTTATTTATAGTTAGTTTTATTTTCCACATTTTTGCTCCAATTTTTAATTTTTTGTAAGTTTTTAATAATTCACGAGTTAATACGATTAGTTCAAATATCTTTTATATTTTTGTAGTGAAAAAAACTGATTCATATTTTATAGCTATAATATTTATTTATAGTTTAGTTTTATTTTCTGTATTTTTTATGTTATACTTTATAATTTATAATGAAATCTATATATTTTCTTTTTTTTCCACTCAAAATATGGTCTTAGTTGTCTGAAATGTAACGTGGAGGGAATAGGGGTAATTTTTCTCGCAAAATCTTCCCCATCGAACGGCCTGGCAAGTGCCATTCTCGAGATGTTGCAATCGACTTCTGAATACTGCGGGCAGTGCTCTCAATGGACGCGCGCCGACGACTCAGCACGAAAGCCCGGCAGTCGTTGGTCTTTGTGGAATTGGTCATGTACATGAGGCTGACGAAGCGTTCCTGTCGCATTCATCCCGCATATTTCCTCCTATTACTCATACTTTTTAATTTCACGAATCCTAGTTTTCTTTTGCATTTTTATGGAATGCGTTTTTTCCCCCTTCCGCTTTTTGTACACAATTTGCGATTATATTAATTTATGAAGTGCGAAAGTTCGACTTTCCTTGAATCCATAGATGCGATAGGGAAAAGCCGGACCCTCCTCAGACGAAGGGGGTTTAGCCCATGGGGTGCAGCTGAAGTGAAGGGAGTCCTTTCGCCAACCGTTCAAAAGTGAAGGGGGTAATTTCACCAACCGTTTAGAAGTGAAGGAGGTCCCTTCCCCAACCGTTCAAAGGTGAAGGAGGTGAGAGCACCGGCTCCGACGATCGCATCTATGCTTGAATCTTGGCATGGAAATTGCAGCGATTGTCGATAGTCCAATTTAGCAACGGCCAAGATTGTTAACAAACTTTATTACGGCTAACGTTTCGGCGTCGTCGACTTCTTCAGAAAAGCCTGGAAAGTCAGATCATTTGTGATTTGGGATTTGATCATTTGGCTACCTAGGTGAGCACAACGAGGTTTTGGACTCTTTTGGTTTCGATTGTGGATTTAGCATCTTAGGGAATGATGACGACTTGTTCTGGATGAGGGATTTGGGAGGATATATCACTGAGGATCTGACTTTCCTGGCTCTGACGAAGGCAACGACGCCGAAACGTTAACGGTAATAAAGTTTGTTAACAATCTTGGCTGTTGCTTAAATTCGACTATCCACAAGTGACAGTTTATGGTTGCAAAATATCCATTGAAACATTGATTTTGTAGGTTTTTGGAGAAAAATTGACATAATCTCCAGCTAAGTGCCACTGCTACAATTTGTAGATCGATGTTCGTATTTTTTTTTAGTGGAAATTCTCGTAAAGATAAGGAGTAGTGGTTGTCCGGAGAGCAAATTGTTCTCTATTTCTTGATATTTTTCTCAATATTTTATTTATCTAAGCTCTAAGTTAGGATTTTGGGTTTGTCCCCCGAAGTTTGCTTCCGAAATGTCAAGTCGGAAATCCCGAGTCGAGTTAATGATGTCATTCGTGACTTAGTGAATCAGTGACCATACGTCTTGCTTTTTTTACCCAACGACGTCATTTCCCGTCCCATTGCTCGAAGCATTTCATATTCTTTAAGCTTATGTTAGTCTGAGAGGGCAACAAATGAATAAATTCTCATCCTCAATAGAATTTTTGAGCGAGAATTATCGAATAAATGCCAGTTGAAAATGAAGTTGTAGGAAAAATCTCAATAACCAACTGTTGGAAACGTGAAAAGGAAGTTTTGCGAAGGAGAAATTGTAAATAACAGAGACAAAGCTATTATTATTTTCGTGTTTTGTCCGTAGATAGATGGTAGGAAAAAGAAGGTAAATAAGCAGGTACTGATAAATATTTTCAGATATTCGTAGTTTCTCTGGAAATTTTGAAAAAAAAGGTAGGGATTGGGAATTAGATGGAAAGAGTTGAGAGCATTTCCAATTCCAGTAATTGAAGAAGAAATTGATTTGTGAAAAGGAAATTCCGAATAGAAAGCGAATAAAAAGAAAAGCGAATAAAAAAAATGCTGGATATTAAAGAATATTGTGAGGAAACTTGGATGAATTGAGACATTTTACACTAAGCAGTCTTTCTCTCAATCTTTGCGTTTTTTTTTTCGTGGAGCCCCTTTGTTTTTCTTTGAAACCTACTGAAGAATTGACGAATATGTTTGATGAAGTGACACGAGAGGTTTGCAGAGTTTATGATATTGCTGAGAATTTTATTCCTTCTCTGAAATGAATTCAAGTTTTCATTCGATTTTTATTTCTCTTCCGCTCATAAATCTCAAGGACGAAACGAGTTATGAAGCGTTTTTCGTTGTCGTCGTCAAGAGGTCAAGTTTTTCCTTTCACATTAGTGAAAATGTGGTAAGCCGTGTGGAGATCCCTGTTGATTCTTGCGTTCAACATCGGATTTGTTTTCAGCCAGCTTTTTTTTTCGGATGATTATGGTAGTCATCGTTTATCTCCGGTGCCCAGGCATCGTCCCCTGAAAATAATCGTTGAATGTGCTCTGTTGAATGTCATTCCATTCATCGTTCGTGTTTTTTTTTTTCGCTTTATTTCGCTGCAAATGTCGTGCTCTATTGTTTGCCGAACGGATTTGCATGAAATTCTATGCGGAAAAACAACCGGGGTTTTCTCTTATTTTTCTATAGATGTGTCTTTTTTCTCTGCTGTTTATTATTGATTGCTCTACTTGCTTCAAAACTTCCTGGAATTTTTTTACCATATTCTGTCAATGATAAGCTGAAAGTGGACAGAGAAGCGTGAGGAAACAATGATATGAGGATTTTTTGTTTTCTTGTTTTGCTGGTGAGATTTTTTTCTCGTTGAAACTTCATTTATGGCCTGATTTTTCCACAGCTTCGCCTTTATCAAAGCCAATCTCACCGATTAGTGGGTTTGCTGGTTTTTGATAAAGGCGAAGTTGTTGAAACATCAGGCGATAAATAAAATTTCACGGAAACCTCGTTGGGGGAAAAAAAAAGAAAACATAAATCCAGTTTACCATGCTGACGTTTCAAGAAGAGAGGAATTGAAGATTAATGATTTTTCCTGGTAATGGCTCCTGATAAGTTTTTTTCCTGTGATTTTACAATGTTTAGCCTTTCTATAGCTGCAAATTTTTGACAGTTTTCATCCGAGTGAGTGAGCAGAAATTTAGAGAGAAATTCTCAGGAAAAATTAGATTTTTCCATTTTCAATTCCTTTCTTCAATTTTATACTCTAGATTCTCAAGAAAAATCTACTTCTCTATTTCTTGAGAATTTCTCTGTAAGTTTCCGCTTTTTTGACATATTCATATTTTGACTCTTGCCATATATTAAAGGTTGTTCTGTTCCGTTTTGTTTACGGTATAACTGTACGTGTCGTATCATCCAGGAGATCCTTGCGTTTCAGTAACAGTGGCGGCATCTGAGCTCTCATCGTTCGCGTCCCGAGTGTGGGGAGGCCTACAATCGGCCGTTGGCGCGTCAAAGACGACACGTGCCGATGCTGATAAACAGCGGAATAATCGAATGGAAAAGGAAAATGGGGTGAGCGCATGCGTATTCATCGTTATTTTCCTATTTTTTTTCTTTTCTCACTGTCCAGATAACTCTTTTTTTTCTGAGTTCTTGTTGTTAGAGGGAGGTTCTTGAGAGGTCTGGTTGGATTTTTGTATTTGTTGAATTCACCATTTTTTTCGAAGCTATTCAACGGATTTTTTATTCTCTAAATTTTTAAAATCGGTATCCTTATGCCAATTTGGAAACGCGTTTTCTTCTCACTTCTGCTCTATATCGCCTTTATTCCTATAATTTTCTTCTTTTTTTCTCTTTTTAATCTGATTTTTTAATCTAATTCTAATTTTTAAAATCTAATTTAGTCTTTTTTTGAAGCTGAACGAAGCAACGCGTGATATTCTTATCTAATAAAAAAGTACTTAAACAAAAGGATTGGAAAATTCGCTCTAGTATTACTGCTAGCATTCTCCTGCCAATTTTCTGATATATTACACTTAAGCATTTGAAGAAGGAATTGTTTTTGTCGAGAAAGGCTCCATTTTTTTTTGACTTTTGACTTTTTTTGACGTTTCTTGACTCCATTCCTCTCTGTTTTATTTATCTAATTATTTAATTACTTATTTATCTAAAATACCTTAAATTTTGTTTTCCTTCAGATCTTGAAAAAAAAGTTATAGAGTGTACTTTAGCCTCAACGTTGAACAACTTTATAAAATAATTTTTTTTCGAAGTATTTTTTAGCGCCTTTTTTGATGTTGAGTTCTTTTCTATTGAAAAAAAATAATACATGAAAAGGGAGAGTTTGAAACGCTCTATGTTCAATATTTTTGTCACTCTTTACTCTCAATGAATGACTTAAAATTGAACGAAAGGGTAGATAGATCTGAATTTTTGAATTCAAAATTTATAGATAATTTTTACTCTTTGCTTTAAATTAAATTTCTTTCAGAATTGCCCCTGTGTTCGTTCTGTTCTGTTTCTAATCTGCCTTTCTATTTCCTAGCTTCTTCATTTGACGTAGTTACCTACTCATCGGTTTGTGACTTGAGTGGATTCGCTAGAAATTAGATTAACTCTTCAATAACGCGGCACATTTTAGCGAAAGAAAAGATAATGTATGTATTGATAATAATAATAATAATAGTAATAATAATAATAATAATAATAATAATAATATTTAATATATTTTTGAGAAAAGATAATACATCTTAAACACATATCTTAGGTTATTGTTGGAAAAAAAGTTCGATAAAATGCATATTTGTAGGGAAATATACTTGCCTCAGCCATAAATCCACACTGATTTCATTGAAGAAAAGGAGAACGCACAAATATATAGTGATATAAGAACCAATAGGGCGGGGCAGATACGTGGTGATTCGTCAACTCGTTCGACCTCAATAATTTGAAGAATGTTAATAATTTGTCGCTACATCATGCAGATTTACATCATGTGCAAACAATTATCTAGGTTTTTTGTCAGATAGGCCATCCTAACCACGTTTTCATTTCGTTTCTTTTTTTCTTCTTCTTCTTCGCCTAAGAAGTTTCTGAATTTCGTAATTAATGACATCATTGGCGGGAAATGCGATAGTAGTGAGGTTTTCCGTAGTACTCAGGTTTGAAATCATATAATAAACTGAATTATTAATCCTGAGTCCATAAGTTTTGGTATTGGGCGATATTTTCCTAGAGCTAATGAGATTTCACGCAAAATCGTTCCAGTATAATTGTCTTCAGAATTTTTCGTGGTAAATCTGAGAGGTGATCAAATAACAGTGAATGAAAATTTTTCTATGGTTTTTGCAGATTTCGCATCTATCATCTTTTTTTTTCCAACTGCAGTATTTAAACTGCTATAATTTATTCATTTTGTTTTCATTCCTATTTATGTCCTTTTTTTTTCTTCTCATTTATTTTTGATCTTGAATAGTTGGTCTTTTTTCTGTTAACAAACAGGATATTTGCATTTTTTTTTTTGTAATTTTATCCATAAACGTGTGTTCCGTTGTGTCATCTGAATTTATGGTTGTTTATTGAATATTTTTCTAGTCTGGCGTAAGCACCGATCGATCACTAAAAGTTCTGGCTGAGTTTGTCGAACGAATAACAGAGAAAGGTGTCGATGGGATTGTTAAAGAGTATAGGTGAGATCTTTTTAGTTTTATATCCTCTCATATTTCTGGATTTTAGTGAAATTAGCACGTAGGAACATTAAGGCTGAAGAAAAGAAAGTTTCCTGCGGATAATATTCATACTAAAATATTTTTGATTTTATTCTTCTTCTAAAAATTTTATCTCTACTTTCTTCATGATCTTGAGATTTAAAAAAATCTCTTTTCTTTCATTGAGCTATGCTCCTCCTCTTTGCTTATTGTTTTCTTCGATTTTGGAACCTAATAGAGCTATTGGGACCCTATCAACCAATGCTTTTGATTCATGTTTTTCGCGGCGTTGTCGAATGCTCTGAAAACGCATTGATAGTGAACTTTGTAGTCTTCGTAGTACGATGATCAATAAATATATATTGTGTTAGCGGAAAGAATCCTCAGGACCTAAAAAAAATGTTGATTGCAGACGTTTGGATAATTTTTATGATACTACCGCTACATATGAAGCGTTCAGAGCGAATATGATGAAGAACAGATACTCAGGTAAGTGTGTCTTCTGGATTTTTCTTCTTGTCATTTTGGTGGTTCACGCTAGTTGTTGTTTTGTTGTTGCAGGAGTTTTCTTTGTTTTCAGACGTGGTTTGCACAGATTCAACAAGAGTGAAATTAAAATTGGGTGAGAAGGACTATGGTGATTATATTCATGCAAATTTCGTCAATTCACCTCTGCTCACCACCAAATTTATTTGCACTCAGGTGAGGAGAATCTGTGGTCATCTTGAAAACAAAAATACTACTGTTTTCAATTTTTGAACTTGGATAAATTCCAGAGAATCCGTAGAATGAACGTAATTTCTGAGCTTTCCGCATATTTCATTTGAGTTTTCACTTGAGTGTAGTTTTAATTGCAGAGAAGTAGTCCTCAACTGAGGTCTTTGATTTTTTCACGAAGAAAAATGATAGACAAAATGTTCCATAGAAATTGGTGTCCTAAGAATTTTTTTTCTGAGTTTCGACTACGGAAAAGTGGTACCGACACGTAAATGTGGCCTATTCAGGGTCCATTACAATCAACAATTCACGATTTTTGGCGGATGATCTTTCAAGAGCGGATAGAAAATGTACTCATGCTATGCAAGTAAGTGAGCTAATCACATTTTTTTCCAGTTCAAGATAGTTGAAATATAAGAAACTAAAGACGGAACATGTTCGCAAGTCACTGTATAGCCCAGTTACACGTTCGTAAACCTCGAACGAGCCTAAGTTGAAGTGAACGTGGGGGCGAGTGCCAAGCGGATTGATTAACTCCAGAAACTTAACCCCTTTTATCCCTTGTACTAGATCGACAAGGAATAGAATATTTCAAACAATAAGATAAGGTGTTGATAGTCAAATTAAAGCAATAGCCAGGATTGTTAACAAACTTTATTACGGCTAACGTTTCGGCATTGTCGCCTTCGTCAGAGCCTGGAAAGTAAGAACATTTGCAATATATCCTCTCAAATGCCTCATACTTAACGAAGTCGATAAATCCCCGGTGCCAGACTTACACCTGGAAACAAAAAAACAAAAAAAAAACCTAAATCGTTGTGCCCCCCAACTCAGTAGGGCCAGTAACGTTCGCCGTGATGTTAGCGATGTTATCCCAGCCGTGGTGCAAACTTGCTCCGTTTATACGTTTATTTAGGAACCATAAGGAATAGAAGAATTAATTAATAAGATAAGATCTCTGGCGTTAATCAATCCGCTTGAGATGCGCCCCCACATTCACTTTAATTCAGAATCGTTTGAGGTTTACGACCGTGTATAGGCTGTAAAGTGACTTGCGGGTGCTACCCGATGAGTCAAGTCTGGTACCAACTTATCAACCACAGAGGGATGAAAGGCTTGATGAGCACCAGGGCGGATTCGAACCATTAACCTACAACACACCTCTAACCAACTGCGCCACAGCCAGCCCTATCATAATTCAAATAAGAAAGGTTGAATAATTCAGAGAACTGTCCCATGTCTAATCATTGGTTCTCCTTGCTTCCACAAAATCAACATTTTTGCCGAACTTTTAACTTTTTCTGTATCAAGTTAAATTTTTGTGGTGTAATTTCGTTTCAGAATTAAAATTAGTTTCCTTCAAATCCACCATTCCTTCCTTTGGATTCCAATCCGGAAATTGTTTTTTTTTCCTTCCGATAGCAGCACTCACACCAGCACGATATCTTGAAATTAAGAACTTGTGTAATTGCAGACCGTGTGAAGATGGCCGACCAAAATGTTCACTATACTGGCCGGAAACTGTCGGTAAATGTGATGTTATGCCAACCGTACAAGTAAAAAATACCGGCGAAGAAGTCGATGAATTTTCCACTATCACATCCCTAATGGTTGAGTTGAACTCAAACTACGGTAGGTAATGCTGTAACTCTCCTTATAGCGGTATTTTCACCTTAACAGTATTTTTTCAGCAGCAGCTGATGGTGAATTAACGTCAGAACAACGAAAACCATTGTTTCTTAGGCTATTTCGATGGACTACGTAGGTTTTGGATATATTTTCCATCTTTTTGGCCAAAATTGTATTTTTTGAAATTTTTTAGTTGGCCTGACCGAGGTGTTCCAGACCACAATTCATGTAGAATACCTTTGCAGTTATTGGATAGGTGCGTTCATTCGTGTTGAATTTTCTCAGTTTTTCTGCGCTATTAGCGACTCATTAATGATATTGTTTTCAAGGGTGCGAGGTGCACCGTGCGTAGTTCATTGCTCAGCAGGAATTGGACGTACAGGCAGCATTTTAGCCCTAGAAATGGCCCTTCAAAAGGTTGTCGCCGGGAATAAAATCGATTTTGAACAGGTAATTCGCTAGATAACGCTCTGCGATCGATATCGTACCAAGTGGATCTTTCAACGTTACAGATCGCACGAGAATTACGATGTGCACGTGCACAATGTATACAAACCGAGGTACAATACCTCTATATTCATCGGGTGATGATTGAAAACGCCCTATTACATATCAATTTGGACGAATCTACGAGGACTACAGGACATAAATTTTTGCAAGAATATGACAATAAAATGAGAAAATAACGTGTATAAATGCTTCAATCAATTCGTTCTGTGCTGTCCCAAAAACTGCTTTTTTCTGAATTCTGGATTACGGTAGCTGGAATTTGGTTCCATTCTGCGTCCGGGTAGTATAAAATCTCGGGAAATTCCTTACTGCAAGAAAAAACAAAGCGATGTGACGGTGTGGATTTGGTCTTTTGTGCAAGAAAATGTGCAAAATTGCTGCCGCCTTTTTTCCCCGTAATTTTTCTTCGGATCTTTCCGATATTTCCAAGATCCATCCAATCAATACCGAGCAACATCTGCTAACATTTTCATTAGAGTGCAGCTGAACTCGTCTCACCGCATGGGATCAGCTTTTCCTCTCTCATCTGTTACACTGTACTATAAAACATTATAAATCATGGTTGAGGGACCCCGGGGGGAATCGAGGGATAAATAGTGGCATTTATACACTTTCTTGTCTACTGATGAATGCTTGAGGCAACTCTTGAGATTTCCACCATTATTCAGAATCCACATCCATTCAGACTCCACATCCATCCAGAATTAAGTGGTTTAGTGGTCCAGGTTCCATGGAAGTAGGGATAATGTCCAAAAATCGGCTATAAACGCTTAGGGAGAGGCACTAATCGTCCCCTAAAGTTTTCGTGATCAGCAAAAACCGCTGGATCCAGAAATGTACGGTTCAAAATTCTTGTGTGCTTTTCGACCGATGGAAGAACTACTGGCACCTGCTCGAGCAAATCGACGGATAATGGGAGTACAGGTGATAGGTGATGAGGGTGATCAACGTGAGTCCAGACGGAGGTCCCAGGAGATAGAAGAGTAGCTAATATGGATGTGGTGCAACACATTTTTTAAATAAATAAAATGTCTTCTCTATGTAAATCCGTAAATGAAATGGTATACAAAAATACAAAATAAAATATATAATAATAAAATATAAATGCTGAAAAAGTAATATATGAATACTAATGTTAATGAAATATAAACAAATATAACGGAAAATGAAGAAATAACATTGGAATAATTTTTTCGCTAGCCCTGAGAAGCTATAAATATCATCATTACTTGTAAAAAAAAAACTAAAGACTGGCAATTTCTATGCATTATTTTCTTCTGCTCTCCGGAACGCCTGAAATCCGAACCCCCTCGAATTTCAGCCGCCGTCGCTGGCGTTCGAACACCAGCCGTCTACTCTTCCCCAGAGAGTGGGGCAGCTGTCGGGTGCAAAAAGACAGGAGAAAAAATTTTGTGACCTCGATGTATCCTCAATTTTATAATCAAACACGAAGAAAGCTGAAGGAAAAAAGTGAAAAAAAGAGGTTCAAAGGGGTGAAGATATGGGGCAGAGGCCCTTTGACACGAGTTACAGTATTTTTTTCCTATTTTTTTGCAGTTTTTTCCTACTTGGTTATAAATTTGAGGCTGTGATGAATGAATCGATTGAAATGACTTTTTTTTTCTCAAATGGTCAATGCTCTTTTTGATATCGAATTGACATTTCATTTATCGGATCGGATCAATAACTGTGTCTATCGATTCCCGATGTATCTGATGCGATCTGAAATTCAGTAACGCCTATTTTCATGTTCATATTCATTCGGTTCACTGAATACACTAAAGACCGAAATCGATCAGCGCCGCTAAATTGAACTAAGCGGTTTTCCGTACTAAGAGCACATGAAAAGCATGTGGATTTTGCACATGATTTGTGAAATCGATCCGAACAATGTGTCCTTTGCCTTTGTTCTCCTGGTATTTCACTTCAAATAGAATTTTTCGAATGAATTCTAATTCCAGACCTCATTATGACCAGCGATTATTACAGCTCGTTATACCACTCCCAAAATATTGTTCAACTTCTCGAAAGGGAAAATTTGCTCTTTTCAAGAAATCGATTAGGCGTCGGTGGTACACTTAAATTATGACCGGTGACCAAATAATAAAGCTTAAAGGCAGTATATCGCGAAATTGGGATCTCTCCAGGAAAAGAAAGAAGTGTAGTCCACGAGTATGAACATGACTACGCTTGTTCGCCGCTTAATACTCCAGAAAAAAGTGTGAGAACCAGCCTTCTATGATCCTGTCTCTCCCCAACGATGCAACTCATTACGGGATAAACCGTGGCTTGTTCCGAAGTCGTCTGACTTTTATGATCCTTTATGATGTAACTGAATTAAAGGCATCACCCACAAATCTGAGGTGGTGCAGATTTCAGGTGGAGTATCCGTATACGGGATCGTAGATTAAGGAGAGGGGGGTGATTCCGTCCATTTCTTCCTAATTGCCGTAAAAAATGGCCCGGAAGACACGTCTTCGAGCGTTCCGGCGCGCTACTTTCTACAACGAGTTCGATTGGAGCGCGCCAGTCTTATGCGGCGCCGCATCTTCCGGGCCGTTTTTTTACGGCAATTAGGAAGAAGTGGACGGAATCACCTCCCTCTCCGTAGTCTCCCATTCTGTATACGAATACTCCACCTGAAATCTGCACCACCTCAGATTCGTGGGGTGATGCCTTTAAACACCAGAAGGTGCCGCACAATTGCAGACCCCTTGAGTATCGTGCTCGTCTATTGTTCGTAATAAGTTGCATCGTTAGTGAAAGAGGATCACACACATACGCCTTCACATCTGGATTACTAGTGGGAATTTCCGGATTACGCTTGTACGACACGTGAACTACACCTCTATCCTTATCTATTCGTATAGAAATCATAAAATCGTCAATTTCGTTATACACAACCTTCAAGGAGTTTTGGTATCAAGCGTTCCTTTGAAAAATGGGTCTAGCTCGCTTCCATGGATTTTTCTAATCCCGATCCATTCGATTTTAGAGGCATCACACCCACGAATCTGAGGATTTCAGTTGGAGTATTCGTATACGGGATCGTAGATTATGGGGAGTGATTCCGTCCATTTCTTCCTAATTCCCGTAAAAAGCGGCCCTTAAGATACGGCTTCGAGGGATCCGGCGCGCTATTTTCCACGACGAGTTCTACTGGAGCGCACCAGCCGTGTGCTCACGCCGTCTACGACCCCGTATACGCATAATCCACCTGAAATCCGTACCATCTCAGATTCGTGGGTTGATGCCTTTAAGGAAAGTAGCGATATATTTCATTGGGAAAAAAATCCCAACAGTTTACGTGGTCCCATAATTCCCATTCACTAAAAACTGAGCAAAATACATGCGCTAGGACTCCATTAGTACAAACCCAGCCAATCCACGTACCCAAACAATCTTCCTTTTCAAACTGTTGGGATGATTCTTCCCAACATTTCAGCTCTACTTGAAACAGGAGATTTCGCAGGGAATTGACAAGATAAATCCCAAAACTAGCGGGAATGTTCTGGAATGTTCCCAAACATAGATATAGATAATCGTAGTTAGATCACTAAATATCCTTAAATATAATAATCCCTAAATACAGATTATAGATAACCGTAGTTTCGACAATCTATCTATAATAATCTACGAAATGTCTCAGAACTTCTAAGACCCTGGGAAGACCTCGGTGAGTCTAGAAAGTCCTCGTAATTTTATTCCCATGAGCAATTTTTCAAAGAAAGGAAAACAATCCGTCGCTTGTAAAAACGATAATAAAAATCTTCAATCAGCTATCCTTATTTTGATCATAACAATAGTACATTTTTAGCATTTTTGGATAATTATTACACAAAAAGGACCATAGTAAGATGATTAGTATCCAAAGGATAACAATTGTTTCCTATCTGCCGTTTTTTTTTTCTTTCAATACTAAAAGATTTTGGGACTGGACACTTACAGTCTTCAACCACTGAAATAGTGAATTTTTAAGCAAAAAAAAATCACTAGAGAATGAAATCAAAACCGTGGAGGGATTGAAACTCAACCACGAGATAGAGCAGTTCTATAAAGAGCGGTAGCATGCAAGTTTAGATCGTAAAGATTAGACTCAATCGATCGATCGGGTCAAACCACGTTTTCAAACAGATCAAATTTCGAATCATTCAAAGTATCCGAAAATAGAATCCTATCGATATCAAAGTACAGTGTGTTGTTAACTGAAATCTACCCCCCTCAGACCATCTCAGCCTCTTTTTTCCCTATCATATGAACGAATCATCAGTCATAACATTACAAATAATCGAGTCCACCACCAAATCAGATACACAAATCGATCGATCATAGAATCTCTATTATTAAACGTCAGTATCGATCAAAAAAAAAGAGACAATAGAGACAACACTGAATTTCTGTTACCACCTCCAAGTAAACGTCATGCACCGGACATGTCTCACTGAGCAGATCAAACAAGAATAAAAAAAAGAGGGGAGAATAACGGAGAACATCAAATGTCCGTTTCATGATACACTTACTTTATAGATGATCGTTTCTTGATCTCGATCAAGTAAATGGAGGTATTCGAAGAAAAAAAAACACCAATCAACAGTCATGAATAGAAATATGTTTTCCATGTGTAATAACAACACGGCATCTCTAACAAATAGTGAATCTCTATGGAAAGGCACGCTTGTTCGATGCTCGTAGTCATAACAATCGCTAGCAACATACAACACACAAACGAGAATGAAATTAGCCACATGAAGAAGAAACAGCCCGAGCTCAATTGCTGTCGTCGGAATCACCACGCGGATCACGTTTGGATCATCACGTTTAGTGGACGAATCGGAGCTAGTAGTTTTGAGCGCGTAATGATCACCGCCTCCTCATCTATCACTACCGGTACGGAAAGACGAAAGACTTTGCAGACGGTGCGAAATTAAAAAAAGGAACCAGCATTGACAGAAGTGGATTAATGCGGATAAACTCAAAAGGAACAAGACACACAAACAACGAACGAAACCCAAGTATGAACGATACGAAAACGATGGCTTTCCATAGTGGCGATAACAGATTTGGCGTTGCTAGGCACGTACTAACAGCACACGGTGATCAAGGTATCAAATGATTCCCGCGCGATTCGGATGCTCTCGGTGTCGTTGACGTATCCATTGCGTCGTCAATCCGTGACAGCATTGATGATCCGCCGGTTAGTAGATGAGAAGTTCCATGATTATTATGGTGGTTACCTTGTTCCATGCTAAAAATATATCGATTATTCTGTTTGATCCATGGAAATCACACAAAATACAATTCTCATACAGTTGGAACGTTAACAAATTAAAGAAGACGAAAATATGAGATATAAGGAAAAAAAAAAACTTCTAAACATCACAACACAAGCACATCAACGGAACTGAGTTAAACACATGAAGACTTCCCCAATCTCATTTGCAACAGACCCATATCCATTTTCTTTTTCTTACAACTTCAACTGAGAAAAAGAAGAAAGAATCAATTCGCTAAGCAAACGAAGCCCACATTGAAAGGGAGAACGAAGGACGAATCGCTGTTGATAGACGCACAATTACGTCCTCAATTTTCTGTCACTACCTAACGTCTACAGTATCATTGGCAATCGATAATAATTGTGATCTGCTCCAATGAAAGAATCGTTGATGCGAATACCCTTATATACAAAAAAGACAAAACTAAATTGAGTGGACGTTCGCCAATACAGAAACGCACACATAATTCAATACTTATGGGAAACCAAAATACCCGTACGTGAAAATAAAATGAAAGAACTAAAGAGCACCAAATAATACGAAAAAGAAAGCATAACTTTGACATTAATGTGTAGTATTTAAATGAACAATTGACATGAAGCGACAAAAGAAAAGATGGCTGCTTAGAAATACGATAATGGATGTAAAAAAACAAGATCTGTTATTCCTTACGTTGGCAATAGAAATAATAAACAGAAAATATTAAACGAAATAGAAAATTCTGTGCGTTTTTTCGCTTTATTTCGACGATGAAATTAACACAGTTAGGACTGGCGGATTTAGATCAAATATGCGCCGTTTTGTTCGACAACTTTTGCCCATATTGAAAGCAATTTCATAATTTCGCAATTGAAGAAATCCTCGTCCTTATTTGCAAAAAAACTTGACCACTTCATTTTCATAAGGCTCTCTTGAGACCAGTTTTGTACCCACGAGAAAATTTTGCAAATGCTTAAGAAGGTGATAGTCGCTTGGTCCCGGGTTTCGACTCCACGGCGGGCGGTGGTAGAATTACACATCCAAGCTCTTGGAGCTTCTAACGGATCATTAGAGATTGTGCAGCCTGGCGCTATCTTCATGGAACACAATACCTTTCCTATTGTGCAATTCTAGCCGTTTCTGGTCGATCGTCTGGTTGAATCCGGTCAGTTGTTGACATAGAGGTCTGAATTGAGTGCTTGGCCCAATAGGAGAATCACATCGGACCAAACAGTCAACTAGGATGGTGGATGATTCGTTTCCAATTCCACCAAACACACAGCAGAACTTTTTTGGTCGTTAATCCGAGCTTCAATTGGCTTACCCCGACTGGATCGCGATCATTTTCGGTTTTTTGTAATGACAGCTTCAAGCACCAATCAGGTGGAACGAATGTTGGTCGAATTTGGCAAAACGTACACAAAGATAGGCCTTCAGTTGAACCTGGACAAGACGATGTTCATGGGGAATGGATGGATTTCTGATGCTCCATTCACGCTCAACGGAACGAACATATCCGAATGCTCCAGTTAACCAGTTAAGTTGTATATCTAGGTCGGAAAATTAAAATGATACCTGATCTCCAAGCTGAGTAGGATGAAGCGAGCGACTTGAGGAGCATATAAGAGCATCGAGGATGTAGTGAAGAAGACCAGGAACACCCGACTCCGTGCTCACTTCTTCAACACCACTGTACTTCCTGATTTGACCTGCGCTTCAGAAACCTGAGCGTATCGCAAGCAGGAGGAAAATGCGATCAGATTCATAGAACGCGCTGTGGAAATGACGATGCCTGGAGTATCCAGCTTTAGGCAAATTAAAGAAGGGATTCGAAGTTAACTTCTACGTCAACGACCGAAGTTCAAAGACGCTGCCACATATGCCAAGGAAAGTAAAATTAAGTGGCCCGGATACGTGAAGTGTTTTAACGACAATCGTTGGCGCTGTGAGCGACTGTATACGACGTGAAATCAAACGCACCGCAGGAAGACTGCCGAATTGATGGCTATACCTTTCTACGAAGTCCTTTAAAGAAAAATACGATGCTTTTCGAGTCTCTAGCAAGAAGAGAAGCCAATGGGCAACCCTTGCAAGCGATCGGGACAAATGGAAGTATTATTGGTGTCCGCTCGTGCTCAAAATCGATGAACAATGGGAGCATAAATGATATAGGTGATATAGGTGAATGTCACCTTGAAATCGGCGTATACTATGACCCGATATGATGTTCACATCGTCAGATATGGCTCACTAAAGACATCTAGCAAAAAGACTCAGAACTTTTTACTTCACATAATATTTGCAACATTATCGGAACAGATAATGTAATTCTAAAGCAACTATTCAAAACCGAAATTTAGAATCAATATCTATTTGCTCCCCATGTCCGTCACGGTAAACCGCAATGAGTGGATGTTCAGCAGAAAATGACAGTGCTCAATCAAAATAACTACGCTAACACACATTCTGTTTCCCTTCAACAAAAAATAAAATAGTTGTTGAATAAGCAAACAAGTTTCTTGCTCGACTACCTGAGTATTGTAAAACTGCAGCGTATTTCTACCTTATAATTGTTGTAATTAAGAGAAAATTTATGTATAAGCAATAAAGCCCTTCTATACCAACCCTTCAAATCATGTTACAGTTATTTCAGGAACCAACAATAAATAGTTCCTTTCACCTCATAAGCTTAAGGTTTTCCATCACATCGGATAATAGATACCATTTTAAAACATCAAATCAATTAAGAAATATTTTTAAAAAATCCTTGGGTTATATAAAAAAGCAAAGAGAAAACTCACAAATTAGGCTTGCGAGGTGATCGTGCACGGGTGACCTGAGGAGCTGGTTGATTCATTGCCTCTAGTACGGATGGTGCAACATAAGTGAAGCCGACGAATGGATTGTCGCCAGTTAAACTGAAAAGATTTAAAAGTTAGGAGATTAAGATTAAAATGCTAATCATTTCAAATCATTCCTCACCTAAATGTTGAGTCACAAGGTGAATCAACCGGTGTCATTTTGGTGAACCGTGTGTCAAACAAAGACGCATCCTCTTCGCTTTTCATCTCAGGCTTGAAAGGTGGCTCAAGCTTAAGAAAATGATATTCGATAAACGTCAACAAGGAATGCTTCAGTGACTGTGAGAAGAGATAGAGATTAGGCTCAAAATAACATGAAGCTTGGCGCAGTTGCGCAAATGGCTATGTTCGAAGTGGCGCAGTGAACCAAGGGATTGAGATCGAGGTGGGACCATCACGAACTACAGCGATGAGTAGTGGTAACAAGGTCTCCTCCCGATCCCAACCGCTACGCTTCACCGCAACACTACGAACGCAACAGCTAATGTAACTGCAATAAGCTTCACCCCATTTGACCAGAGCATATCTTTTGTCATTACTTCTAAATAATTTGTAGTTAACGTTCAATTGATTGATCAGTTCTCGTAGCAATTGAGAGGGAAAAGCTGAATAGTTAAAAGAAAAACGGCACGCCGATCTCTACATACCTCTCGCGCAAAAACAAGATTCCAGTTGAGGTGACGGAAGAACGGATGCTGTTTGATTTCCTCAGCATCCTCTGGTCCTAAAAACTCACACAACTTAGTAGAAGAAAGTTAATCTGTGAAAGCAGTGAAAGTGAAACCAAGACCGGTAAATACCCTATACAAAATTGAGTCAAAGCAATTATTTGTTTACAAACAAGAGCCTTCAAAACGGGTTAAGGAGAAAAGAAGCTGGAACAAAAATTCAACTGTCAAAAGGAAAGCTTTCGAATATTCCGAAACACTTAAAAGAACATTAATGGTGTCAGCCTTGACTGCATGAAATATTTCTTTTTTCCCGGAGATTTTATTTTACTGCTAAACTATGTTCCGTGTTGGAGGTGACTGCAGGATAGCATTATGTATTGTAGCTTCGAATTATGAAAGTTTTTACTTTAGATCTATTAACGAATGCCCTTTCATGGGAACAAATTCAAAAAAGACGAAACACACCAAAGAGCATGTGCGCGATGGAATCATTCTATTGCAATGTTCTTCAAAAATAATAAAAGAGTGATAATACAAAAAAAGGATAATCGTGGTTGCTTTCATGAAAAATTATGATAAGGAATAGCCAACGAAGATATGATTATGCAGTACTGCTTTGCATTAAAAGTAGATTTAAACTGGCTCAGGAAGGATGCTCTCATTTACATTACACCGTTGTGAACAATAAAGCATTCATAAAGCACCAATAACATTTCGAAGACTCCAAAGACTACAAAAGAATTCATGAAACACTGATAAGATTTTGAAAACACCAAAGACTACCAGAAAGAAGAAAACTGTAATAGACCATTCTCATTCTATTTAATTCAAGAAATCAATTGAGAACAAAAATAAACTTACCAGCTCCAAGCCTCGTTTCAACATGCCTCTTCAGCAATCTTTTGATTAAGTCACGAGCTTCAACAGATAAATAAGCTGGCAAGGTTAAGCGACCCTGAAGAAAACAATGTGCAGATAGTGAGTTTATGCAGTTTTAAATAAGCAGATGTATGCTCATGATAATCTTCCATAGAACTACTTGCCTTAAGAATCTTATCAATAGTTTTCTTTCTGTTTTCTGCTGTAAACGGTGGTCCACCGGTCAGCATGTCGAACATTAATGCTCCTAAGCTCCACCAGTCCACAGCCTTCCCATGACCGCAACGCATCAGTATTTCCGGCGCCATATACTCTGTTATCAATTATGAGGAATTCAAGAAAAATCCACTCTGAGAATGGATTTAAAACCTGAGTTTTACGCAAAAAAAAAGTGATCTGTTTCTTTTTTGTAATGGAGAAAAACCAGTGGAAACAGAACAAAAAAGAAAACTTCACACTCGTTCACAATTTGTTAACAAAAACAGAATAACGTAAAAAATGCAAAAATCAAACCAATAGTTCCGCAAAATGTGTGCGTCTTCTGATCGCCTTCTATGGCTTCCTTACATAATCCAAAGTCAGTAAGTTTAACATGGCCACGCGAATCGAGAAGAATGTTCTCAGGTTTGAGATCACGATAGATGATACCTGCATACGAACAGCTGTTTTTGAAACAACGTTACTTGGAAGATTAGGGAGAAAGTGCATTATTCAAAGTGAAATTAGGGATAGCAAATAGCGTTTAGAAATAGAAATTTCTTATGGACCAACCGAGTGGGTGCAAAAGTAGCAAAGAATCATTAACATATGTTTTTTCTGTTACTTTCAGAGTAATTTGCCCGAGCAAAATAACAACAGAGTAAATTTCACACCACTCAAAATGAGCCGTACTCACCCTGCCGATGTAGATGCTCCAGGCTCACAACTATTTCGGAAAGATAAAATGCAGCTGTGTCCTCTAGGAACATGCCTGTAAAAAGCTTTTCTTCGCAGTTTTTATATACTTTTTACATAAAAGCATAGACAATAACCTTATGGAAATGTGTACAACATTGAAAAATTCATTCAAAAACTCATTTACCTTCTCTTTCAAGATGCATAAATAATTCTCCGCCACTAAGATACTCGAGAATAAGATACAATTTGCCGCCAGTTTGAAACGCATAAAGTAAATCGCAAATAAATGGACTTTTCACGGCTTCCAAAATGTTCCGTTCAGCCTAAAAATTGAACATTGAAAATAATGAACAAAAATAGAGGTCAGTGACGGAACATATCTTGAATTTAGTCAAATATACTAGTATATAAATGAAAAAGGTAAAAGAAAAACTCACCTTAGTATGTGCAGTATCTTTTTGATTCCTGACAATTGTTGCTTTTTGTAAAACTTTCATAGCAAATATTTTTCCTTTATCAGAACCCGTTGTTTTCTTTACTTGAAATACCTGCAATAAATATCTAGAGGCACATCCATTTTTTATGGAGACATGACATCATAATGTTCTATGTGTCTTACACAAATAATCCGGAGAGACTGTACCTAGAATGTAGTCACGAATAACAAATACTCATCATTTAAAAGGGATAAAACATAACGAAGTCGCATGTGATTCTATGTTTCTAGTGGAAGGATTAACAAAACTGATACCAAAAAAGAATAATCTCAAAAATGAGGAAGCAAAATTGTTACTCCAATAAAACTTCGTACTCTAAAATGTACAGATTCACCTTTCCATAACCACCCTTTCCTAAAACTTTGAGCAGTTCGAAATCTTTTGGCCCGACTTTCACCCCTTGGTTGACAGCGATGCATGACAAGTCAATTGCTTCAACCATAGGATCCTCCCTGAAAAAATAATATGAAAATTCAATAAATCATAATGAATAGCTTGACACTGATCATTCCCTTTCAAATGCTTTAACGCGTTAGACATTCATTTATTAGAAAATCAGAAAATCGATAGTCAGGAGTGTGAGGAGTAAATTTAGCAACTAAGGGCAGAAAAAAATACCTTATAGAATCTATTGCGTTGTGCAGTGTGATGAGAGAAAAGAGATGAGAATAGAAAGAAGACAAGAAAAATAAGGAAAAAAAGCCAGGTTAAGTATAATTAGCTTGAAATGTACATAATCAGCGTATAGAAGAAAAAAAGAAAGAGATTGGTTAAAATTACCGAAGAAGAGGAAAGGCAGATAGAGCGGAAATGATTTTAAAAAAAAAGATAAACGTCTGGCCCATCCTCTCTAGAGAGATGAAACTTTTTGTCGATAAATTTGTAAGATAAAGTGGAATGAAAAACATACACGGAGATGAAGGGAAAACTAAGGCGATAAATCGAGGACAAAGTGAGAGAAATACAGAAAAGAGTCGTTCGGTAAAGCAGTAAACGTTCGAATAGGAAATTCGACTAACGACAACAGGATGAATAACTTACATATATGACGAGCTTGGTGGTGGGGCGGATATAACACCCTGAAAGAAAAAAAAAGAATAGAAAGAAAAGACTTTGCAAAACTGACAAAAAATCGAAGAACTGTGAAAATTTCTACAAAAAGGAAGAGTGCTGAAATTCAGAAAGTCCAAAATTTCTGCCACTCTGTTATCTCTCTTTCGTGACATAAAACGGTCAAAATATTACGGGCATTTGACACTTACATCAGCTACATTACTGTACATTTGATCATCTTCCATTTCTTCCTGTTGTGCACCACCATCGAAGCGATGGGGTTCACCTCCGTCTAGCTCGATATCAAAAACACCCGCCATGCCTGGAAATTATGATAACGAATTGAATTAGTTGTATAATGCCGCCAGTGAACGGACAGTATTGAGAATAGTATGTTTCCAGAGGAAAATCCTAATTACGACGGTTCGAAAGAACTGAAGATTAGCTAGAACTGTGCTTATAAACTTTTCACATCAGCATCGTCTGACAGGATCAATTTAATTTCATCTTATCTTCCTATCATTAGAAACCTACGAACTCTAAAATTACCAAAAAAAAAAGAAGCTTGAATCATTTAAAGATGATGTTCGTCATGATAAACACGGCTATCACAATACACTAATGTTATAGAGGGATTTGTAGTCCAACTACTGTACTGAACAAGAGACAAAACTTTCTATAAGATTTTCAGATTGTGTAGTATTTCTCCTAAAGTTCCCGGCATTAATTATAGTTTGTAGCAAGCACATTACCTTTATGCGCTCCCTTTGAAATCACATATTTTTTTATTCTCAACAAGGAACACTCAGTATCTTCACTTTACGCATTAGCTGCTTCTCTAGTGTGTTCTTATAGAAGTTCAGTGTTTGGAATGTTAACGATTGATCAAAGAGATGGTTCATCGATTAAGTTCACTAAAATCAACACCGGTGAACTGATCCTTAGAACCTTAACGTGATTTTCGAGGTCAAATTGAAAGCTATCACATAATGAAAAATTTAGATTTTACAATATGCCCAGTTACAGTTCTAAAAGTGAGTGACAACAATGTTCCCCTGACTCACTCTCCTTACTCAAAGAGTTCTCTATTTCAGCATAGTGTTGCGATCGTCAGAACCAATGCAAGTAAGCGTTTCCATCTTTTATAAAAATTTCTGCAACTGCACAAAACTTGTGGAATAATCATGATTCCTAGAGTACTGAAAAGATCAATAGCTAGGGAGTCAAAACTAGCTTTTTTTTAAACATATTAAATATGCACAGTCAACGTTTTCTCTCAACTAAAACCCGTAAATCCATGGAGAGAGGAAAAAAAAACGGTGCCACCTAGTAACCGTTACCAAGTCTCCTATAGGAGATTTATACGTGTACGATTTGTAGTGAAAAGAGCATAATTCTTGCCTGATCAATAATAACAAAGTTCTTATAAATACCATAGAACGTTAGTTTAACTTGGTACAATGACGTCGTAGCCATTTCCCTTTATGAATACGTCAGAAACCAATGCAATGTTGATTTAAATGCCTGTTAACGGCGGAAACTGTGCCAGACAACAATGAAATTCAATAAACGTGAAGTGAATACATTAGATACGAATAAATGTCTATGTTATTAACTCAGCGCATCATATGACGTATTACAGCTGATATAAGATTATTTGTCCCTTTGAAAGAGAACTGTATATCAGTGTATAATGCTTACAAAGTTAATCTGTCAGTTAAATAGAAAAGAAATGTAACATCGGTCAACCAGAACATCAGCATAGAAGAGGAGAAACTAAGAAACTAGCTTCGAATGGCGACTGCGTTACGCATTGGATATTACGAGAAATTACACCTTGTTGTGCAACGATTTAGTCATCCGATATAAATAAGCAGTAGTGAATTAAAACAAAGCCAAGAGATTATTCTCCAACAGCCGAGCTCGTATATAGATGAAAATGAAAGAAGAAACCACATTAAGGAAGAGAAAGGAACTTACCTGTACGGTGTGAGTACTACTTGTCCATCAACGTGCTCAGGAAGCACGCTTATTTGGCTTAAAAACCTAGAAAATCAGAAAATTAACCAACCATAACTGAAGTCTGGCGTTAGAACGAACGCGAATCGATACAATAAACAGCACAAATCAACGATTCGTTAAAAATCAAAACCAGGAAAAAGTGAACATTCCTCTGCAATTTCTTTTTGATTTCAAAAAGTATATGAAATCGTGGATTTCTTCAAAATCCATCAAACATCTCACTTGAAAACTTTGCAAATATTTTAACAACTGCGCGTTTCAACTCAGCTACAAAGTTTGGTCCAATAAAACTAAACGACCATCCAGATCACACCTCAGCTTAATGTAGAACAAGAAAAAAAAACAACAAGAACAGGAAAACTGCACCGAACACGCTTAGGATATAGCTTTGTAAATTCACAGTGTAGGCATAGAAAATGAATAAAAAATAATCTTATAATCTTGGAATAATCCTCTATGCTAATGAATTAACATCGAAGAGAAATGCAGAAATATTTGTTGTTCTTAGTTCTTGAAACATATCAAGTGCAACACAGAATACGAGTGTTTTTCTCAAACCTGCATAATTCAAGCGAGAAATGAGAAGTTTACAACAATTTTCCCAAAACGTCTTCTCAAACACACGTTTCTATTTCATTCTTCAGTCCTTCAACAAGTTCACAAAATATTATTACAAAAGAAACGCGTGTTCAGCAAACGAAAACGATAGTGACACATCAAAACCGAGAAAGAATCAACACGTAACAGATGTAGTATGTAAAATGATGACAAAATGTGATTTCAAAACAGTTAACGGTTACGAAACACCCCTAAGTCATCATTATTATTTTCGTCGAAAAGACACCAAGAAAAAAAAAGTGCGAAGATGAGAAATAGAAGATCGAGAAGAAAATGAACAAGAGATGCGATGAGAAGAAGAAGAAGTAGAAGCGGGTTGTTGGAAAATGTTACAAATAAGCAAATCGATTCGCGAAACAGGAGCGATTAGATAAGGGGAATATTCGCAGTCGGTCAGAAGACGTCAGCACCGTTGTTGTGTGCGTGTGTGTGTGTGTGTGTGTCGGACTAGGCGGAGGAGGAATACACTTCGCCAGCGACACCTCAAACCTCTGTTCGAGGTCATCAATAAAAATGGTAAAATCATTATGCACTGTTCGACGAGGACAGTGCATTCGCTCTTTTTGTTCACAGTGTGCACTGAGAATCGCATACATACATACATAAATATATACATACATACGTACATACATACACATATATACACAGCAGCAGTAGGAAGCGCATCATCGATCCGCTACAACCACCACCACCACCACCACCACCACTACCACCACCCCATAACCACCACCATATGTGTGGGCGACAAGGGAATTCAGAAGCGATGTCGGCGACGACGGCCGCGCGATCACTGCCTTCTTCGCGGCGAAACGCGCTCCCGTATCGATTGATTGCACTAACGAGGCACAAGCGGCGAGTGTCCGTGTGTGTGTGTGTATGTCTATCAAGATCAGACCGCGGACTTCACGTCGCGCGACCACGACTGCTAGCCATCGCGCGACAATCGCCATCGCATCTGTATTCGGAATCTGTTCGCATGGATCCAACCGACCACATATATCGCCATATCCACTACTGTTACGTTTTTATGATTGTTTGAAAGATCCGAAGCGTGGGTGTGGATACTTGTTTGCATTCTCGCACACACGACACACAAAACAGACAGCCAGTTGACACAGTCGGTCACAGTATGTGTCATTGTATTGTCGAGACATCGGTGAGGAAAGAATCCTGAATTAATCACTGACCAAATGATGATGATCCTCCTGGGTCAGAGCACTTACGATGCACTTGTCAACGCTAATAATCGAGCCTCGGAGAAAATGAAATGTGACGCGCTCGACTTCATATCGACGAATACACAGCCTCTGTGAAGCGAAAGTACATTCGAGTTCATTTCATTTGTGTATCGATGTACCGATGTTGCAAAACCTGCATTCCAGCCACCATGGATTTCACCGTTGTAATATAATGAGTCGAGTGCATGCTATCGGCCGCTTTATTTCTAATTGATGTTCTAATGAATCAAATAAATTCCTTGAGAAAAAAGGAGAAGAAAACGCAAAATTTGAAGGCATAATAAAACTCAGAAGTGAGCAGAAATAGATCCGCTTCGTATTATTCAGTTCTATTTACTACCTAATATGTTTTAATATAGATTAGATTACTTTTAAATGCACATCCCAACTTCTAAGGCTCAGAAAATTCTAATGCACATTATTTTCTGCTTTTTTTTCAATCTTTTTTTGTCCTAGCAATATAGGCGTTGTTCTCAGTGTGCTATATCGCTCGTTCATTTTCATGCAAACTTCTTCCGAGTAGTTTCTGATTTCCAAGTAGCACCGCAGAAAACCGTGAAAAGTTGGTCTCCAAGTTGTAAAGCTCGCCCGGAAAAGAAAAAAAAAGAATGATTCAATGGAATGACAGCGACTATCTCGCTCGTAATTTTTACTTGTAACCGAATCAAAAGATGATTAATGGAAGGAATCAATGGAAGACTAATTTGAAGAAAAAAAAATTTGCAACTGAATGTTTTTTCAAACTTAGAACTTTCGCAGAGAGTTTCTGAGAGAGTTTCTTCATTAATTAACTGCGATGGATTCAAAAATGACTGTTCAAATGTTGCGTATATCGTTCTTTTTGCATATTAACAGGAGGAAACTAAGGTCTCAAGAACAGCAACAGTTAATATTTTGTATATTGCAGCAGATTTTAAAGAATTCACAGGTTTTTGCTCCTGTGCTCAAACTAAACATCAGCAATTTCCTGCTTAAAATTTTTCGCCATCTTTTCGATGAGGGTTAGACTGACGTAAAACAGAGTTCACAACTAAAATACGTGACATGTACGGAAGTAGCGCGAGTTACTGCATGCGCGTCGCGGTCACGCGCATGAACATAAGTCCCGGAAGAATATGCAACTGATTGCAAACTGTGCTCAAACGAGTAATAGGAAATAGAAATTGTTGCTCTCGGATGAAAATCATAGGTGAACTCTGCTCTATCGCCAACCTCTGGCCCCTATACAATCGTGCCACCCCTGAGAACTGTTAATCCCTTTCCTCGTTGTCTATATTAGCAACAAATTGCCGAATCCATACTAGGATATTCGTAACCTCCAATGCACATGCGTTCTCATCATTCCAGAGAGAAAAAAAAAACAAACAGTGGCCCTTTCACATTCAGTAGTGAGGCTTCCGTTCCACTATGACGTGGGTATGAGTTAAAAACAACACTATAGAATTTATGATTCTGTCATTCTGTCAGGAATAAAAGAGTAGTCGAATGGTCGAGTGGGAGTTAGTTGAGTCTCAATCGAAGCTGAATGAGTTATGACGTTATGAAGTGGGTGGGACACATTGTGTAACTCTATACGTCAACATTCGAACTCTTTATTTACGTCAAAATAGAATCGAAATTCACCATACGTGGGCAGGAGACTTTAAAAAAGTTTTACATGTTGACGTAATGTCTAAGAAGGATAACTACGACTCGGAAAATTCCAGAAATAACATTCTTTTTTTTTGCGTAAATGAAAATGAAACAGAGGAAACGACGTAAAACACCACTGAAAAGCCGTTCGTCGATGACAAGAAAATCTATCCCACTAAACCTGTTTGCGTTAGATAACGGATTTCAATGACGTCATACTAGCCGTTGCTAGACGAAACGCAAATCAATTCGCGGAAAACGGGGAAAATGTGGATTTCCGGGGAATTTTTCCTTACATTTGCAATTTAGATGGAAATAAAATGATCACACATTCACTCGTTCACTCGTTCATTCATGATTGGAACCGATCGGCCTCAAATGGAAACAATGGTCCTTTTAGAGGGAAAAAAAAACGCAGTAGCGGGAAAATTCTTATTTTTCTCTGTCACAGCTTACGAGTCACTTTTCTAACTCGTAAACTGTGACCAAGAAAAAAACTCCGGGGTCCATTCCGAACGCTTATCCTCAACAATAAATTACTTTTCGTCACTTGGCTTCGTCATTCCAACCAACAGGCGCATGACAAAGTGAGCGAGGAAACCTCCTCAGTTGCAGATTCCATTTCCAAGGAATGCGAATAGTCAACAAATTGCGAGGGAATACTATGAAATAAAGTGTAGATTTCTAGTTAAATCCACCTCCATCGATTCGATTTTTAATCTAAGGCTGACGATCACTGTGAACGGTAATATCAAGCGAATTGAGTGCTTTCTTCTTCTTCACAGATTTCTCTCTTACACAGTTTGTCGATTGAAAACCACTTTTCTCTCGATTATCTAATGTTTTATTTGTTCATTGCTGCTTCTTGTAGATGTTTTCTGCGTTAGAGAGAAGAAGAAAGGCACCGGTTATGTAATTCCGGTTCTCCAATAACTCAGTTCAAGCTTTTCTGCTACTGTTGCCTTTTAAGCACCGATAAAATAGTTGTGGGACAAGTTCTACGCGCAAAAAAAAAGTCTTCTCCATAACTCTCTTAGTGAAAGTGCTAACAGAAAACTAGTTCCGAAAGGAAAAAGCAATACTTCAATTGAGCATCTGCTTTTTTTTTACGATGCACTTAAATTTGTTCATGATTGTAAAGTGCTAAACCCTTCACTATCCTAAAGAACTTTCTTCCTTTCATGCAGATACGAACAAGGAAGGGCAATTTTCCTTGTACATGGCGGTACTCAAAATCATAAACGATAAAGGATAAAGTGTCTGGCGTTAATCAAACCGCTTGGGATGCGCCCCACGTTCGCTTCAATTCAGAATCGTTTGAGGTTTACGAACGAGTGCCAGCCGATGTGTCAAGTTGGTGTTTTTAACCTCGCAGACAAGTCTGGTACCAATTTATCGACCCCAAGCGGATTTGAAAATCCGATCGTTCGTACAGACAGCGGAACCTCTAACCGCTACACTACACCACGAGCTAGACCCCTCTCGTAGGCGAGATAGGGAGGAACCGGAACCTCCTCAGGTCGAGGAGGTTCCGGTTCCTCCCTATCTCACCTATGTTCGAGTGCAGCCGTTTACGCAACTGCGCCGTACTTCATGTCGTTTTGACCCTACTATAAACATAACTAATCAAATAGTACCATTACACCAATCACCTCGAACGATCAACTGTTGCAGGGTGCATACTCCATCTGAGTACAGCGGCAATGTAACACAGAAATGCGTATATCGACTAGGTCCCAAAACAACTGCGGTTCCTACGGTGGTGACCATTCACTAGGGAATTCGTGTTCAACACATTATGTCGAAAACCAAGCGGATTATCGATACGAATCGATAATCCGCTTGGTATTCGACATAATGGTTCCTATACTAATGTATTAAAGGCTCACTCCACGAATTGAGGTGCTACGGATTTCAGGTGGAGTATTCGTATACGGGATCGTAAATTAAGGAGAGGGGTGATTCGGTCCATTTTTTCCTAATTGCCGTAAAAAACGGCCCGGAAGATACAGCTTCAGGCGTTCTGGCGCACTATTTTCCAAAAGGAGTTCGACTGGAGCGCGCCAGCGTTGTGCCGCGCCGCATCATCCGGGCCGTTTTTTACGGCAATTAGAAAGAAATTGACGGAATCATTCTCCTCTCCATAATCTACGATCCCTTATAAGAATACTCCACCTGAAATCTGCAACACCTCAGATTCGTGGGGTGATGCTTTTAATTCGTGTATTGCGGACCAAAGCAGGGACTCATTCGCGGCACATCTGTGATCGAATCTATGCTCAACGTGCAGTATAAATGCATCTTATCGCTTCAATGTCACAACTCCCCCTGCCTAACAATTAACATATTGTATTAATTCACAGAGGTCCAATGACACTCAATACACTTAATCCATTGTAATACGAACTCCCTCCAGAGTACAAGACGAGTACAAATCAGCATTCGGTTCAAGTTCGAATCGCCGACAAGTCGAGTCAGCATACGAATATCTTTAAAAAAAGATAGGTAAATAGTGATTTCATTGAGACGTACATATGGTGTGGATTTACGTCACCTCTCACTTCAATGTAACGTCGATTCGTTAAACAATGCCCTCCATAAGGTGTGCAATTTTGTACGTCTAGCAGCTGTAAGTGCCCTTTTTTCTTTTTGTTATTCAGCCTTGGTCATCCTAGCAACGTATCTCATCGTCTCATCGACAGTAGTTATACAAAAAGCAGTTGGCAACCCCTTTGAAAGAAAAATTCGCTTGATTTGCAGCAAATGAAATGAAAAATCTGCAGATCTCATTGCGAAAGCACTAATTAAATAGCAATATAAAAATCTGTAAATGGAACGTTATTAGTGAAAAGGGATATGGTAGTGATGTCATGATAGGCTAATTTGTCCGCCCACCTCCCACCTCCGGTAATTACTGTTTTTTTCCAGAAAATTGCTGAGCATTTTGAAAAAAAAACATCAATTTGTTGCAAAGGAGGAAGTACGGGTCAATTTGTCACCTAATTATCCCTGCCGCGCCCCCTTTTCTCTCACGTCATATATTTATAAGAAATTGAACGAATTCAATTCAATATATAGGGCACATTATGTAAAAAAAAATCCTCGCATCAGTATTTGAAGACACTGGTTGCAGAGCAAGTTCTATCCACTTTTTCAATTTTATGAAGAAATATTAAAGTAAAAAAAAACGGGAAAAATATTGCCCGCTGCATTTCAATTCCATCACCAACCCGAGAAAAATGAGGAAGAAAAAAAAAGAGATAAAACTTGTGAGCCAAAAGAAGAAAATGCACTAGCAGCTCTTTCTTTTGAAAAAAAAAGGATGTGAAACGCTCTAGGAGGTCTAAAAGTCCCCACTCTGGGCGCTTAGAACGTTCGTGGATTCCACGCAAGCGATAAAAGATCCCGTACTTGTTTCTCTTCGTGACCAATCATTCATTGTATGGCATTTATCGAAAGTTTCACACTTTTACGTGCATCTACTACAATGGTAGTAGAGCTGGATCCTCTTTCGTCCAATTATTCACTAACACAAACTTTTTGTCCAGAAAAAGAAAGAACTCTGGTAGTTTATCTTCCATTTTTTTCTAACGGAAATTCTTTCCTCACTCGATCGGCTTATTTATGGATCTTTCGTAAGAATCACTGGATGTGAGGCTCAAAAAAAAGTCATCACTTCCTCCCATCTCCTTCATTGATTCCACCCACAATACAAGCGTCCCGAGTATTTTCGTCTTAATCGAAGACAGAACGGAGGCGATGTGGGAAATAATTATTTGGAAGATACATAGTTAATTTTCTGATCCATGATTTCGCTCTGAAACCCACTTTCCATTGAGGTCCGGAAGAACAACAAAAACCGACAAAGAGAGGTGTAGAAGAGCTTTCGATTAGTGTTTAGCATCTTACCAGCGGAGGACGGAAACCACAGAGGGAATTTTTTTTTTACCTGAGAAACTAAGCTAAGAACTACTGCTGGCTATCCTATCCAGCATCCACGAATTCCATTATCCACTAAAAAGTTTGCTAAAATAATTAGAATTTCAGTGAAATGTAGAACGATTACTGTAACTTTCAATTAAAGAGTTGGAACGCAATTATTCATATTGGCTTCCCCTCTAAATCCTCTGGATCTACAGTATAATTAAATTGTTCAATAATTAGCTTTGCCAACGCTACAGCCTTCGTCAGAGCTGACGTCGGAGATGATGTCAAGATGTCAATTTGGAAATGCAATGAAAGCAGCGAGATTCAATCCATTAAAGGAAATCCATTAAAGGAAAGGAATTAAGTGCTATAAATAGAAACTGTTCAAAAAAATTAACAACAGCTGTTGACGATATTCAGATTCTCAATTCTGGAACTTTCATAAGATACATTTACGATCTTTTTTTTTCGAATTTAACGTCTTCGATTCTAGGTAGAATAAAAGATTGCAAAAAAAAAAGCTTGCATATTATATGAGTTTTAAAACTTTCGCAACTCTGCATGTTGTATAATTTTTCTTCTAAAGAATGGACGCAGAAGAAGAGGACGTTTCAGTGTTAAGAAGGCTTCTGAACGAGCCAATAGTGACATTTTCTCTCCGCCCCTTCCAATCTTACAACTCACCGCGAAGTCGCACACCTCGAGCATATAGCACCGTCTACACCCCATTGCTCGTTTTTCTTCTTTCATTTTCTTTTATCTACCATTTACTAGTAATTACCAGCATAAATAGTTAATATAATTATAATACTGATATATGGGATAAAGGATAAAAAGTCTGGCGTTAGGAAATCCGTTCAGGACCTGCGCCACCACGTCCACTTCAATTCAGAATCGTTTGAGGTTCACGAACGTGTAACTGCCTATACAAAGACTTGCGGGAGCTGGCCGATGTGTCAAGTCAGTGTTTTTATCCTCCCAGACAAATCTGGTACCAATTTTCCGACCTCGGGGGATGAAATGCTTGGTGAGCACTAGGGCGGATTCGAACCTCCGATCGATCAGATGCAGACAACGGAGCCTCCATAGTGGAACCTCTAACCGACTGCGCTACCTTATGATTGCATACATACATAGCATTTAGTACAATTGGGGAATAGACTAATGGAAAAAAAGTGACGTTTGCAAGAGTCAACGGTAGTTTTTCGACGAAGAAATTCACAGCGAAAAAATGTGAAAAGATTTTCCAGAAAGAAATTCCTATCCCTTTTTTCTCGATTTTAAATTTGACCATCCTCTGTATATAATCACGAATACTGTGCCTCACAGGCCCTTAGGTTTCCAGAAGTGTTTGAGACACATCCGTAGTGAATTGGCGAACTATCGACGGGTCTCCCCCAACCCCCCTCTCTTCACGAGAGCCGACCTTTCATTCCTTCTTCATTTTATTCTTTCAAATATTCTTCTTTCACAAGTATGATATCATACCTTTAGCTTTCTGGAAAAAATGAAAGAATCTGCAAAAATTCACAAAAATGAGAGATAAGTGGAAGAAAAGTCAATTCGCAAAAGGACAAATCGCCTTCATTAAGGATCTGCGAGAAACAATATTCTAATTATAACGCCGAACTAATATTTAAATCGTCAAATATTATTAACAATATTTTTCATTTTCAGACCATTGTGACGTATAATATACAAGCCTCACTACTTATATAAAATCCACCTTAGTGCTTTTTATTTTGTATAGAAAGGAATGCAGTATCGATTAGCAAGATTATCTTGAAAGAGATTCCGCAATGTTCCACCTTATGAAAACATTAACAATCCATCATATAACAAAACATTCCATAGAATCCCTGGAATGCGTATGTTGTGTATTGAACACATCGAACTATGATCACTGCTGTCAAATGTAAACACATCGTTGTTTCGGCCAAGAAAAGGCCGTTCGCTGAACGAATGACGACGAAAAGCATCAGGATTTCTCGGAAATTTTAATGAGAAAAGACGAAAAGATTGTGTGTAGGGATAGAAAGAAAAAATACTGACGAATGATTGTATAGAAAGGAAATACTTTATGAGCAAAAGGAGAGTTGAAAGTGCTTCAAAAAGCGTGATGTGAACGCAGGGACGCAGGTGAGTTTCAAAAAATCAATGACCATCACTTCCGGTTCTGGGGAATATCGACTGAAAGGGTGTTTATATCACGTACACATGGATTCAATGAATGAAAATGTAATATTTCTATGAAAAAATGGCCTCAAGAGAAATAAAAATATATCGGTGATCGATAAAATGGATCAGTACGAACGTAAAAGTACAAAAATGTATTAGAATCCTAGCACCAATCAATCTAAAGTAAAGTCCCACCATTATTCTCAACGTAGGGGAATCATAATGAAGCTAGAAGTTACGTGGCAGAAAACAAATAAACGAAATAAACAATCCCTAGTGAAGGGAGAAAGAAAGAGCAAAAAGGAAAAGGTGAAAGACGACAGTAAAGAAGAAATGAAAGCAATAAGACTGCATTCACGGACGATGCACGAAGGATTTCGTCTTCTGGATGGTGAGAATCCAACGAGTGCCTTGTTTGACGTTTCTTTTTAGATTAAGAGCCACTATGATGCTAGAAATATCCTCGAAAAGCGTCCATTGCTGGTGGCGCCTTTCTGGGAACACATGAGTTCGCTTCTCGTCGTCTGCGCTCTCAAAAAGTTCGTATTCTTCTCTATACGATGAGTCTACCTCTTCTGTCCATTCCAGACAACGTTGACCGGGAACAAATCTCGCTTAGTCGGCCGAAAACAATCTTTAGTGAACCGTAGACACGCTGACCACATCCAGACTTTTCAAGTGAAGGGGATTTTTCGAGGAATTGAGAGCTGGCTCTTAGGTTATCTGAATTCTCTCCTAAAAGTCCAACCTGGTATCAATTCTACGTGGGTGCGCGCACATAGAGTCCTGATATCACCTCAGAATAATCAATAGTACGATGATAATGCAAATAACCTCTCAGAAATATCGTGGGGAATTTAACTATAAGGAAAATTTCAGCTCACTACGGATACGAATTGAAAGAAGAAAGAAATTAAGAGGACCGAAAATATTCCAGTGCGTTTATAAAGCCTCTTTGTCCATTACTATTACTATTAATACTTATTACTATTAATGAAGTATTAATTAAATAAATCAAATAAAAACAAATAATAATAATAATAAATATAAATAAATGACTAATTAACTGGATAGTAAATAAGTCATTCTAGTGAAGTTGAACGTCATTTTTGTTGTCGATAGAGATGAGACAGAATTAGTTATTCCAGGCAAGACCCACTTTTCTCATAAACAATCTTTTCTTTTGCTCTGAGAGCAGAACACGAAAAGCAATGTAATGTAAGCTGAGATGGATGCGTCTAGACCCGACGATGCACACGTATCTAATCAGACGGGAAGATGCTGAACACGCAAAAATCACTGGCCGGTGGCGGCGGCGGCGGGAGGGATTCCATCCTGGAAAAATACGTACGGGGGGCGCGGACTCGCTGGCAACAAACACGCCTGCAAAGCAGATGACGTCAACGAACGGAACGGACGGCGCAAAACGTCACAGCATCGTCGCAAGCCATCAAAACAACATTAACTTCATGAATGATTTATTCGTTATTCAACGTATAGAACCACACATAATTATACTGAACAGAGTGATGACGGAAAAATTGAATATCGGCGAAGGGGAATGCGAATAGAAGAAATCCTCACAGAAATCCGAAAGAAAAACACACATACACAAATGAAGCAGTGGATGACAACAATATGCCTTGTTCTTTGTTGCTGTTCGTTTATTTATGAAATGCGCTCAAGGTCATCCACAAAGAAAATAAACACTAAATATTAGGTAGCGAAAAGATCATTGGAACTGAATTTTAAATTTAAAAAAAAATAAAACAATGTTTTAGACCATTCTATTCCATTATTATAGATTAGAACTAGACTGAACTAATTGAATTTAGAGGGGAAAATGTGGTTGGGAGGTGGAGGAACCCACTGGCGCCCTTATTTCCTGACGCTTTAATGTACTTTTAATTTTTAGTAACTTTAACTTACATGTCATAGATCCTCTAAGACTAATGCTTAGGCCCTAAGGCCTCGATTGATGTAATTATTTACTTCCAGAATTAAGGGCACCATTGAGTGACCCCTTCCCCACCTACATTTCACCCAAGATACGCAAACGCAGGATATCAGTAGCGAAAAAATCATTGGAACTGAATTTCAAGAAAAAAAAAAGAAAGCCAATAGAACAATGTTCTATGCTATTCTAGGCAATGATTGTAAATGTTTAGAAATGAAAAGAAAAAAAAAGAAGAAAATGATCAAAACACATCAGAAGTCGAGGCTGAGCCAGTCCAGGTAGGAGACCGCGACGCGTCTTCCGCAGCGCACGCACCTTCCCCGATCCTCCGCGCTCTCTGTCGTGACCCAATCGAACGCGCATCGCGGGCGTCTGACTACAGTCATAGTCATATGTAACTAATTTTGCCTTAAAGGTAACAATGCAGGTAGCGCAGTGACGAAGAAAGAAGGAGAGAAAAAGAAAGAAAGAAAGAAAGAAATGAGGAAAGGAAAGAAGAAAGAATATGTGCCGCGGGAAGAAAACGCTTCCTTTGCGGCAGACGGATCGCAGAAACAGTGCATTGACGGAGAAAAAAAGGAGGAAAGAAAGACAGAAAGAAAGAGGGAAAGCAAGAAAGAAAGAAAGAATAAGTAAGAAGATGGTTGGGTTGCGACAGTTCGCATCGCGTTCGCCCGGTACAGATCCATTGCGTGCGACTACGTACGATACTATACAGATCCATGGACGAGCTGAAGAAAACATTGTTCTATCGGAAATAACCCATAGAAATTCGGTAGAACTGAACATTTTTTAAATAACCTCCTAATAATTGTGATGTGATCCAGTATTGGTGTATTTTATCGTACTGTGGAGGAATTGTCAATTTTCCTTTGTAAATTAGGACCAGAAATCTTCCAATTACTACGAAGAGACTAATTTATGGATGTAAAGTGAGTTGTTCGGAAATACGAGGCAACATTCGCACGGAATTCATTTTCTTATCATTGGCTCAGCGAGTGATACGAGCAGTGATGTTTAATCTTTTGTCACCTGTTTTTTGATAACACATTTTTAATGAGTTTTCAGAATTTTAGTACCTGCTACTACTGCAGGTGAAAGTTCCTCGAACTGCTTTTCATTCTGCTACCCGAAGGACATCTGCGCTGTGGGACCCTATGCCAGATACGCCCTCGGGCTGGCAACCAGCCAGTGGCACCTGCCACGAAGTCACCATTGACATGCCGTCGGAAACGTTGTCATTTCGATCAGCCGTAACCTCTTGCGTCATATTTCACTACAAGGAATAAAGTATAATGTGTTTGACGTTAATAAATCCGCTTGGGACGCACCTGCCAGTTCACTTCAATTCAGAATCGTTGGGGTTTAAGAACGTGTAGCTGGCCCATATCGTGATTTGCGGTGGCTAGCCGATGTGTCAAATCAGTGTTTTTATCCTCCCAGACAAGTCTGGTACCAATTCATCGACCCCAAAGCGACGAAAGGCTTGGTGAGCACTAGGTCGGTTTCGAACCATCGATCGATCGTGCAGTCGCAGGCGAATCTCTTACCGACTGCGCTACATCCCTCCATCGATCATTTTGTTTTGACCGCATTATATACAACAAATTAAATAGAAGGAGGGTGCCCTTATTTCTATTTTTTTCTTAGTACCCTTCGATTACATGTCGTATAAGTCCCCTAAGACTAATACTTAGGCCTTAGGGCCCTGACTGATTTAGTTATTTACCTCCAGAAATAAGGACGCCATTGAGTGCTTTTACGCTCAAGGAGAATATGAACAAAACCACTCCAGGTATACCGTAGATCTTTAGTGTTGTACTACACCCCTAGGACTACCGTTATGTTCGTCAAGTGCAGCAAATTTTTAAAGGCATCACCCCACGAATCTGGGGTAGTGCGGATTTCAGGTGAAGAGTTCCTATACGGGGTCGTAGATTATGGAGAGGAGGGTGATTCCGTCCATTTCTTCCTAATTCTCGTAAAAAAACGGTCCGAAAGATGCGGCACGTGCACACGGCTGGCGCGCTCCAATCGAACTCGTAGTAGAAAGTAGCGTGCCGGAACGCTCGAAGACGTGTCTTCCGCGCCATTTTTTACGGCAATTAGGAAGAAATGGTCGGAGTGACCCTCCTCCCCATAATCTACGACTCCGTTTAGGCGTAACCCACCTGAAACCTGCACCGCCCCAGATTCGTGGGGTAATGCCTTTAAGGTTATGGTGGAGAAATTTTGCATTATCGCTCCAAATGAATTACGAGTGCACGCTGATCGATTCTGGAATGGGCAAAGCCTTCCTAAGATGAGCTGCTGTTGTCCCGATCTCGATGTTTTTCTCTTCAAACATATCCGATAACGTTTCCTAAAAAGTGAGCACTGGTTTCATTTTTTACACTTCAAATGTACTAAACGGTGATGACCGACCAGGTTTCGTTTTTAGCTATTGCTTGGTTTTTTTTCTTTGGTGTCATTTCTTTTTCGATTTTCACCATCTCTTTGCTAGAAAAGCTTCTAGTAGCTGGTTTAATATTACTATTTTTTTCGTTCAAAAATTACTTTGAAGAAGGAAAAAAAGGACAGTTTTCAAGTAAAACCATCGTCATTTCTCTGTGGATTTCTTCGGATCATAATTTCATCCATCATACTCATTGCGTTTGCATTTCTTTTCGTCCTCACCTATGTTGCGCTCTCAGAATATCATGGAGGTAAATACATTTACAGTATGTACAATATTTATGGATTTATAGTCTTTGTCGAATATGTTCACAACGCCCTTTTTTCAAAGAACCTTCCTTCTCCTTCCGTTCCACTGGTTTCTTTCGTTTCTTCTAACACGCACACTTGGATTAATCCACAATCCACTTCTTATCCAGTGAAGAAAAGGCTTGGTAGCGTACGCTCGCTAGATTTTCAGAGAATTATTTTTCGGCTGAACAAGAAACCGTACATTTGGACATACAGTCGAGTCACAACTTCACACATGTGACATGTGGTGCAATTGCACAAGGCCCCGAATTCGTAATGGCAGAGTAATGCTGTCGCTGGGCTCCACAGTCCGATTGGTTTCAGCAAGGGTCCCGTCGCGAGCGCGGCTTCGTACGCAATTGCACTGGAAGTAAGAAGGCTCTGACCTGATTGTTTAGTCGGGTCAAAACGACATGAAGCATGGTGCAGTTGCGTAAGGGACTGCGTTCAAAGCGGTCCGGTGGACCAAGCGATTGGAATCGATGCGGAACCATCGGGAACTGCAGCTACACGATGAGCGGTGCTAGCACTGGTCCCAACTCGATCCTAACCGCGCCGCTCCGAGCTCACCCGCTTACGCAACTGCACCCTTTATTTCCTACGAGATACATTAGAACGCGCCACCTTGTACACGTTCCAGTCCCCCCAGCACTCTATTAATTAGTTTTACTTGAGTAGCCAGTCAAGGAGAACTTACTGGCTTCCGACCGCTCGCTCGTGGATGCGGGTTTTTTTGGCTTTTTCCTGGCTAGCTTTTTTTTAAACGACGATTTCTGTTGCGCCCCAATGTGCACGCGCCGGATCCAAGTGCGAAAGCCAGAAGATTAATGAGGTCTACTCTATTCTGAGCCTATTCAAGTAAAACCAATAAATAAACTGCTAAAGGTACGTGCGTGTGCATGGAGTAGCGTTCTGACGTTCCTCGTAGGAACTAAAGCGGTTTCCAGGCGGTTTTTTACGACGATCTGGGAGAGCTGAGCGGAACCATCTTTCGTCCCGTAATCTAGAGCCCTATCTCTAGCTTTCCCGTGAAAGAAGAACCTGTCGATGATCTTCCTATACCTCCGCCTTCCACATTCACTCGGTCAGAAATGAACTGAAATGAAATGAACCAAACTACGATTGAACTCAGTGCATTCCTCTACTTCATTAATAGCTCACTCACAAGTATAAACATCGCTTAATTCCGCTAACTGTCGCCTGTTGTTCTTGCGTACGTCCCACTTTTTGAGCCTTGGGAAAAACATGAAAAATGATTACGTAAGCACATTCTGATACTATGAATACTCCAATACTTGCCTTCGAGAAAAAAAAAGGAGGGAGGGTGAGGGACGTATGATGTTCTAAATTCCGGAGATTCCAAACATTAAAATATCTACAACAACAAAAAAAATTCCAGAACAAGCCAGTCGTGTTCATGAGATTCTCAAAATATCAGACAGGCAGATCACTGATGATTTGCTTGAAAGCGTGCTTTGGGTTCTTGATGGGACCGTAGTCTGCATCTGTTTGTTCTTAATTTTGGAGTGAGTTCTGGAGCATACTGTAGCTATTACCGTAGCTGTACGTTTTATAAAATATTTTTATTCTATTTAGGGATGCATACCTCGTGTATGAGTTGAATTGGAAACTGCAACAGCTGAACTCTGAAGCTTATTTGTCATTAAGAGAAGCAGTAAGAGTTGATAATCGTTACATAAAAGATGCTATTGTGTTAGAAGCTCAAGAAGCTCAAGAGATTGTAAGTTCCGGTGCACTAGTGAATTTTTATGATGTTTAACGCATGATTACTGCATCTAAGGCACTGTTCCACGATGTTGGGATCACGATCAGCGAATAGGTATGGTGTAATGTGTAGTTTAGGAGAATAAGTATGATCATGCTCAATTCCCCGAGTGATCCAGAAAAACCCGTGTGAAACAGCCATATGTGACCACGTCTCCTCAACGATGCAACTTCTTACGCGATAAACAGCGGGCAACTCCGTCGTCATCCAGCACTCGGTAATAGAACTAAGATAACTCAGATGAGCAGATTTTAACTACCCTAACCCCTGTAATTTATTACGGGTAACACAACTACGGCCACGTTGCATACTGCCCTCGTTTTATCTGTAATAAGCTGCATCGTCGTTAAAAAAAGCAGTTTCACACGTCTTTTTATGGATTACAAGCGGGAATTGAGCACGATTACGCTCATACTCGTGAGCTACATCCCTACTTCTATTCGTTAATGGAAATATCTCTACATCGTCAGTTTCCTTCTACACTTTCCCTAAAATCTGTACTTTAAAAAGCAACTGTTTCGGATTATTTTAGAATAAAGCAGCACACCAGACCAAGGAGAGGAGCCTCCCGACGACTCCGCAAATGGTAAGCACTCGAAAACGCAGTTAAGGAAACGTAGTATCAGCTAATCATTCAGGGAGTTGTGTAGCTCATCGGTGTCGCACGGACTCCTGCTTAGTCATGTGACACACCGGTGTGAAGGCGTAAATATTTTGGAAGTAGTAATGATATTGGTGTTGTTCGTATGACCTATGAATGACCATAAGGATAAAGGATAAAGTTTCAAGCGTTAGAAGCATCGCTCCACGAATCTGGCGTGGTATGGATTTTCGTTGGAGTATATCCATATCGGGTCGGAGATTATGAATATAGGGGTTGTTCCGTTCATCTCTCCCTGCATCACCGTAAACAGACGACTACGGAATGCGGTTCATTATGATGTCCTCTGTTGCAATGCGCCACCTTTGCGCCCCGCCCCCGCCTGCGATTCGTCAAAAACCCATTCGGACGTTAAAGGTATCACCCCACGAATCTGAGGTGGTGCAGATTTCGGGTGGAGTATTCGTATACGGGATGGGAGACTATGGAGAGGGGGGTGACTCCGTCCATTTCTTCCTAATTGCCGTAAAAAACGGAGCAGAAGATGCGGCGTCGCACAAGGCTGGCGCGCTCCAGTCGAACTCCCTGTAGAAAATAGTGCGCCAGAACGACTGAAGCCGTACCTTCCAGGCTGTTTTTACGCCAATTAGGAAGAAATGGACGGAATCATCCCCCTCTCCATAGTCTCCCATCTCGTATAGGAATACTCCACCTGAAATCCGTACCACCTCAGATTCGTGGAGTGATGCCTTTAATCAATCCGCTTGGGATGCGCCTACGCGGTCATTTCAATTCAGAATCGGTTGAGGTTCACGAACGTGTAACTGGCCTATACATTGACTTGCAGGACCCAGCTGATGCATCAAGCCAGTGTTTTTACCATCCCAGACAAGTCTAGCACCAATTTATCGACTGCGGCGCGGTGAAAAGCTCGGTTTGAACTAGGGCGGATTTAAACCTTTGATCGATCGCGCAGCCACAGTGGTACCTCTTACCGACCGCGCCACGCCGGCACCTACGAATAATCATGAGCTTTGTAACCATGGCTAACTCAATACGGTTTAGAGCACCCCTAACCAGGAAATAGATGTCGAAGCTATTTCTACGCAAAAGAAAGGCGAAGAAAAGAAGAGAAATTAAAAAGGTACTGCGCTACCAGTCCTATTTCATTTTCTTGCTTCATTTCTGTTTTCAGGTGGTCACCTTCTACCTACAGAAGGTACAGGATTAGTTCGATACTTGAACTCTACTTGAAAATCATTTCTTTAAAGCACGAAACAATCATCATAATAATAAGAGATTTTTTTAAGGTTTAGCCATAAGAATAAACGTATGATCTCCTGTTTTCAAATCTACTCACTTTATTTCCGCCAAAACGTTCAAGGAGATTTTCTGCGATGTGTCGTGCCCGGAACGTGCAGGTGGGACAGATGGTGGCCAAGGGGTCTTTTTGTAGGGGCCCCGGCTCTGTCAGTCCTGAATAAAGTGTCCCGACAAGCACATATTTTATACGGTGACCCTTTTGAAACAAAATTGAACAGATACAAGTTAGATCTATAGACTAATACTGTACAAATTCAACTGATTCTCCTTTTCAGTGAGAAATGAGGGTACATTTATCCTACACAGGGCCTTCAATAAAGCCTAAAAAACTGATAAAAATCAAATTTTTATAAAGGTCTTCACTAAAAACTAAAGGACAATAAAAATCGAAATTTTGTAAGAGGATGAGAAAGAAGATCAAGTAATTCATTCTTTCTTGGTCCTACAGTAATCATACAAATTTTGAGCGCCAGAAAAAAACTAATAACTCAACAAGATCCTCAATCTTTAAGAGCATATCAATTATATACACGTACATCCAGAGAAATAAATATTTATAGAAGCCAAAAAAAAACACCACAATGCGAAGTTGAATTGACTATGTTTAAGCTAGTATGAAGTTCTTTAAAGGACCGGATCCATTAGCATGAAGGGAATTGTCGTCGTCTGGAAATTCCATGTGGAGTCCCCAAAGTCTGTCGAATCCCTAAATCGTTCATCGCATGATTTTTATTTTTTGAAAAAGGTTTTCAAAACAATCGATGATGCAAACAAATTCCAGCCAGGAATGTCCAGGATCGACAAACAAATATACGTGATCGAAGGGGAAAATGTCCTCGAAAATCCATCATAAACGCAGAGAATCGAGGATGTTTTTTCTTCCATCATTCGTGCACATTTATTCAGTAAATAAAGGTAGAAGAGGTCACAAATTTAATGAAAAAAAACAAAAAATAAGTAATAAAAATATAATATATAATAATAAAAAATAAAAAATGAGAATATAAAAAATAAAAGTGACGGAATAATAGTACAAATATAAATATAGTATGACATATAGAATAATATGTTGTGCAATACAATTATAAATAATAGCAAAAGTAAATAAATGCATAAATTTCACATGCACTAAATGTTTATAATCTCCGCTGCTTTCAAAGAAAAAAAAAATCTGCTCCACAATCGATGACGCAAATAAATTGTCCACGTTACGATTCTCAAAGAATCAGAAGAAATAGTGGGAGCGATAATCTTGTCGAGAATCCACTAATATTTCGAAAAATCGCGTTATTTCTTTCCTCTCAGGAACCATTCAGTTCTATAAACAGCAACTCGTAATTCAATTCATCTCAACGATCAACGACATGAGGTGTCGACTCACTCGAATGTTCGGAAGAGATCGTAGCGCAACGAGCGCAAGCAACATTGTTTGCATCCGGGCCTGAATCAGCTCCCACTCCCTCCTCGCCGCCACGCAGCTTCGTCCCACAGGAACGCATTTCTCGTTGTCAGAACACATTTAGAGCTGATCCTGCAGAAGTGTCTGCGTGTTTTTTTTTCTCCCACTCCCTCCCTCTCTCTCAAATTCCTGTGTTCCACACTGGTTGAGAAAAAAAAGGAAACGATTAATCGCACTGTATACATACATACGTGGACGTTCTAAATACATACATTTCATTTCGTCGGTTCATCGCTAAAAGTTTCAATCGTTCAAAGTCCTCATTTCAATCGCTGTTCTCCTGATTCAAGGCGGAGGAAGACTTTCTGTAGGATTTTTCCAGTTATTTGCGAAGAAAAATATTATTTTTATATTTAGTAATTTCTATTGTTCTTAGCGATAGTGTTAATGTCTGTTGTTGTCCGAAAAAAGGCTACTCTCTCTTTTTCCTTCTCTCTCCATCCTGTCTCTTTTCTTTTTCTTTCTTTTTCTAAGGGGCTGCATAAATTTTAAAAATTAAACAGGGGATTTTTTGAACAGTTCTGCGTGTTTCTTTCTGAGTTCTCTACCATTATTTTCGCTTTTTCTTCTCCCATTCTTTTTTTCCTCACGGTTTTCTATGTTATATCATCTCAGTTAATTGTTTCTCTTGATGCCTCTCCATTTATGACATCAACACCGTGAGTCTTTTAGACAAATTAGTTTATTTAATAAAATAAACTTTTCTCTGGTAATTCGAGACTTCGGCATATTTCAACGAAAAAAAACTATCATTTCAGACAGATAGAGTGAATTTTAACAAAAAAAATTACTAAGCTTACATTTTTGTATTTTCTATAATTCGAAAAAAAATCCTCTGTGGCTTGCTTGACGAATATATCAACTGTTAATCATTTTATCTTCTTTCTTATCGATCGCGGATAGTTTCCATTTGCGGTTTTCACTTAGTTTTTTCTAGGAAGTTTTTTTTTTAATTTTTATATTGCTTCAGATTTCACCAACATCTAATAAAAATAATATAATAAATAAAGTAATATAATAATATGACAAAGTAATTTGTGAAAATATATAATAATATGTAATATACAATAATAATGATAAAATTATATAGTGTAATGAGTAATTAAGTAGTTAAACAAATAAATTCACAAGTTGACATCCATTAAATGTCTATCATGTAATGGATGTACGTAATTTTTTATTCTTTTGTTTTATAGCTATTAAAATCTATTACTATTATTAAAAGTTATTTTCTTATCAATCTATTAGGTAGCGAATGACTTCTTCAAAATGAACAAATCATTCCAGATTGTGGGAAATACTACGGTAGATCAAAAACGGAATGGGTAGCGTTGCGACCGATGACACGGAGAACAGCGTTCGGAAATTCCAAGATAAAGCAATCGGTAGGTTCGATCATGTTCGATCCTCTTTTCCTCTCTCTCTCTCTTCACCCGGTTCATATTTTCGTTCATTATCTTTTCTCTCTGGTTTTTCATCCATTTTTTCTCTCTTTCTCTCTTTCTCTCTTTTTTGTTACATATTTCATAATAGCCATATTTTCTCGTTAAACGTACTTTGTATCGTACGTGCTGACTGTACTCGCAGCTTATCACAATAGGGAACGATACATCGACGGACGTTCCCCGATCGTCCCGGTGCTCTTCGGTGATCGATAATGCTGCTGATATAGATCCACCAACCGGCCCTCATTCTTTCAAAATCCATCCACAGCGTCGCCGATATCCTCTCCGTACCAGTATTTTCCTTTATTTCTCATTTTTTCCACACCCCAATCCTCTTTCTATTTTTATTCTTTCATTTTTCTTCCGAAGTTATCAGTACCCTGCCATCGTTGCCGATCACCTCCTTTGTTTTTAGTTTCTCGGTTCTTCCACCGCGAATACTGCCATGTTACTGGATATTTCTGGTAAAATAGCTGTATAATCGATAGATTTAATTGGATGCATAGAACCAATGAAGAAAAAAATGTTTAAATAGCTGATGCTGTATTTTTAGCGAATTACATTGGAATTGTGCCCCAATTCCTAGGCACAAAAGGATTAACTCGAGCCAGAATCCATGAGAAAAAATTGTGGAGATTTCTAGATGGTTTTAAATAACGAACTATAACTTAACTAACTTTAACTTTCTTTTTTGTTGTATCCTCATAAATGTAATTAATTGATTATTATTTATTTTATTGATTTATGTAAACATTGTGTTCTTGGGTACCCGTTCACAAAGGTGTTCCTAGGGAGTTTGTTAAAAAAATATTTGAATTTCTCACTAAAGGTAAGGTGCTGTGAGGGGGAACAATGGAAATTAATTCAAAAAAAAACTATGGATCTCTTCTGTTTTTCACATTCCCATTAAATATTTTTTTCTTTTTTCCGTTTGTTTTTTTTTTTCGAGCACTTTCACCAGTTTACGATTTATATCAAGAATTTGTTCAAATCAATTAAATTAATCAACTAATTATATAAATCATGTCAGCAGGTTGTTGTTTATTTTCCTGCATTATTTGCCTAAAAATAATGTAGGCAAGGTGGTACTAGGTTCAGTTGCGACAGTACGGTCGATTTTTTGAAATTCCTCCTGAGTCAACTAAGCCCGAGCATTTATCGACCCATCCGAGTTCGATAAATTGGTATTAGGGTTGTCTGTAAGGACAAACACATTGACTTGATACATGACGGCTCGCCTCCGCATTCTTTTATATCAAGAGGTTCTCATTCTGTAGGCTGCACATTCTATTCATGAATCTCTAACGATTCTGAACTGGAGGCGCATTTCAAACGGGCCGATTAACGCTGTCCATTTTATCCTCGTTCTTCTGAAATTTCTGAAATTCTTACCTAAAAAGAAATCCGGATTTTTTTTTTGTCAATAGACTAGCGGATCATATCGCTACATTTCGATTTTCTATTCAAATCAATTTGTGATGTTATTCGTTATATTGTGAGCGGGTGTAGCGCAGTCGGTTAGAGGTTCCACTGTGGCTGCACGATCGATCGGAGGTTCGAATCCGCCCTAGTGCTCACCAAGCGCGTCATCCCTCCGGGGTCGATAAATTGGTACCAGACTTGTCCGGGAGGATAAAAACACTGACCTGGCACATCGGCCAGCCCCCGCAAGTCATTGTTTAGGCCAGTTACACCTTCGTAAACCTCAAACGATTCTGAATTGAAGTGAACGTGGTGGCGGGTCCCGAGCGGATTTCCTAACGCCGGACATTTTGTCCTTTTATCCTTTTATCCTTTATTCGTTATAATGTACGCTGATTTGCTAATGATTTGCCTTCGCAAATGTTCTCCAAATCAGAGTAAGGGCTGCAACCATGCAGAAGTGTACTTTTATGTCTCCCTCATCACTAAATGAACACGTATCCGGTTGAAAAAATTTTCTTTGATATGAACCAACGTTTTTGAACGAGCTTGTTTTCTTCGCGTGTCATCGTTATCGTAGTTTTTCGAAGTCACGGCAACGTGCTGAGGTAAGCACCGCTTTATCTTATCATTTTAGCGCTTGCAAAGATGTGTCAGTTAGAAATTTTACACGTTTCTTGATATTCAGGGACAATATTCTTAAAAGTGTACATCTATTTGCTAAACTACACTCTGTGCTGACATCAATGAACGTTGCTCACTAACTTCAGAAGCAGATAAGATTCCCGTGTGCGACAGGCTACGCCGGTTTTCGGGGACTTCTGCATACTGTAAGCTGCGGCAACATATAGTCGGATGAAAACGGGAAGTCCTGGAAGACACATTCCGTTGTGCCCGCTTTCGCACGCGTCGGATCCATGTGCGAATCTCCGAAAATTAATGAGGTCTACTCACCAGCGTATTCAAGTAAAACCAACAAATAAACTGCTAAAGGAACCGCAACGTGTGCACAGAGTAGCGTTCTCACGTTCCTCGTAGGAATTAAAGCGGTTCCCACGCGGTTTTTTTTTCAACAGGGATTAGGAAGAATGGAATGAAAAATCACCTGTATCGTTTATCCTTTCAAGGACAAATATACTGGATGCGGGCCCTGATCTCAGGCCTAGACGCTGCTTAAATCCAAGGATGGAATCCTACTTTTCTCATTTTTATTTACTGGGTTATTGCAGATGTAGAAACGTTTACTACGAGATTAGCGTAGTGCTACGCTTCTAGCGTTACCGAAATGGCAATCACGTTATCCTCGAAGAGAAAAGCAGAATTTCTCCTTGTTCGCGATGAATAGCGGTTAGATATGGACCAGTTTTTAAAAGTTTAAGTTTTTAAGTTTTCAAGTTTTCAAGTTTTTAAATAAATTTGCAGTGCAAAGGCACCTAAGCAGGACTCGTACAGGACTGTAACAAAAAAAAAGGATTTTGAGGAATTTTTTTAGCAATATATGAAAGAATATGCATATGAAAGTTACCTTAAATATAATAGGGAGGGCGGAGGTATAATTTTGCGCAATTTTGCTGCTTCTTGGCCTCGATATATTATTGCATATCCACATGTAAGCGGATTTCTTCCTGTGTCGCTTTCTGTTTATGCTTTGCTCGCCTCAAATAATTGACATGTCAACTTTTTATAGGGATATCTTGGAAATTTTCGTGAAAACATCTGAGATGAGGCAATCCACCATGATTTGGGAATAAGGCTGTCTAATATTAAATAGTTTCGAGATAGTACATATTTTTCTTTACGTTTCATTACGTCTGATGCTATTTTTATCTTGACTTTTTTAAAAGTTTAAATTTTATCTGAGTAAAGAAAAATCATTTCGTTACAATAGAACAATAGAAGTAAAATAGTAAATAGAAATAATAAAAATAAAAAATAATAATAAAATAATAATAAAATAAAAACGATAATAAAAATAAAATAAAAATAATAAAAATAAAATAAAGTAAAATAGTAATAAATAGTAAAATAACGTGAAAATCACAACAATAAAATTATAATTTACTAAAATTTTAACAGGAGAACCCTCCGGACAGAGCACAATCTACCTATCTTAAAGTTCTTGTAGCTACAGTCTCTATTATCCGAGATTAACAGGAATAGCGAAGGAAATAGGACAGTTGTTCCAGAACAGTGATTTCGTTACAATTAAAATCCGTCAATTTTCAAAAATTTCACTTAAGTGCTCAGTCTCCTTCCGTTAATTTGAATTCCGATTCTCCTATTTTGATTATTTACACAGAATTCTGTTGCTGTGAACCTTCGAAAAGTAAACAATTCGGGAAAAGGACAATTTGTGTGCGTTGCGTTTTTTTGTCTCTCTCTCCTCCTAGAACCAAAGCACAAAACTGTATTATTATTAGTATTTGACAGCTGTCCGGATGAGAAATTTTTATGAGGCTCGTGGTTTTTTTTTTTCGCTCCATTTATTTCGTGGGGCTCGTAAGTTGATAGGCACATTCCCAATTGAACGTTCGCTGCCTCTGCGGGTTTGCTCGGCGTTCTCGTGTCAGGCGAGCGTATGGTCCTGGTGGTTAATCCCGCAAAGAAGTCCAAAAAGACGTTGTATCTTTAAATTTTATTTCTAAATACATTAAGTACCTCCCTAATGGTAAATAATTCCGTGAGATCCTAGATATTGATGTAACTTAATCACTCGCTTTTCCTCTTTTTATGTAGTAAAACTGTCAAAACAGGTAACTATTGCCAGAATTTCAATTCTTTTGGTTTAGACATGGACAAAAAAGTGAAAATGACAGAATCTTTGCCTACAAAGGAATTACCCCTTTGGAAGATTCCATCCATTCGCCTTCGCAACTCGCGAAAAATCCTCTTTCCGTCAGAATTTTGCCTTTTCGCGCCACCAACTGCCGCGTGCGGCTGCAACGCGGTTCAGGTGGCCGGGCTGTTGCCCGGCGGTTGAAAGCGGCGCAATGGTCCGATGGAAGATAGGGAGGCGTGCCTTTAAGTTTTAAGAGCAGAGCTATTTTCTCGAGAAATTTCCTTGGATTTTCCCCCTTTTTGATGTGTATCTGTTTTTCTGGATGTAAATTCGGGAAAAGTGAAGACACCATTTTCAAATTAAGTCATCGTAGATAATTATTAAAACAACCTGTAATATTTGAATTAGTAATAGTGTAAGCACCTGCCAATAGACGTTGCGGGCGAGAATGACGTAGCTGCAGAAAACTATAAATCCTTAAAAGATTATTAAGTAATTAATTTGTGGTTTTTTAAGTGTTCTGATGCCAAATTCTCTACGGTCATGACCATGCACCATAAGAAGTCATCGGAAAAAATGCGTTAAATCTTAGTAATAATTAATAATTAATAATCAATAATTAATAATAATAATAATAATAATAATAATAATAATATATAATAATACTAATAATAATGTTAATAATAATAATAATAATAATTTTCATAGTAATAATAATAATAATAATAAAATAATAATAATAATAATAATAATAATAATAATAATAATAATAATAATAAAAAAAAAAAAAAAAAAAAAAAAAAAAAAAAAATAATAATTAATAATCAATAATTAATAATAATAATAATAGTGTATAGAAAGTTGATAGAAAACACTTTAATACTTAATTTATAATGCTAAAATCTATTAACCGAGCTAGTTTTCCAGTTGTAACAATAAAATTATTGACTAAGTACTAAAGGGGAATTATACAAGTAACAGTAAAATACATGAATTTTATGTGGTCTTCACCAAATCATTAGAAATTAAATCTAAAAATTGAGGGAAAAAAATCGAAATTTGAATCTTTGAATGAAGGTGGAAAGAAAAATTATAGTTTTCTGGTGGGTTGTGCTTGCAAATTTTAATTCGGCTTAGACTGGCCCCAATAATTTTTCACTTTAACACACCTCATAGAGTGGATCTGGAGTTAATTGCGATTGGGAGAAGAACTGGAAATTCATCGAATGGGAGACATTCGATGAAACTTTCAGATACCAGTCGCTTAGAATAAGAACAAGATGAAATGCCCTTTCCAAAACCTCATAAAACCTTCCCCTCGGACGAGTTCCATTTGAGTAATCGATAGCGAGGATTTCCCGTGTTGTTCCCGCTTTTGGCTCGCATTCAACGACATTTTCTTGAGTTATACGCTATATAAAGAATTATTCCATTAAAAAAAATCATATATTAATTATCATATTGATTTTTTTATAAACTATTCACAATGTTGTTAAATAATTCTATTCGCTAACGTTTTATATATTAATTATATATTATTATATCTACTTGTATTACTTAATATATTATATCTATATTTATTATTGGTAACGCCATTTTTTCCATTAAAAATTCAATAAAATAATATAATATAATATAAAATTCTATATTCAACACATCTTTGACATCTTTGAATTTTGATCATTTTGGACATTGACAGTGGTGGCACCTTTTTTGATCTCATCACAAATCAATAATCGATATCCGAATCGACACGTAAGCACGAAAGGTCACCTACATATCTCTCCTTGCCGCCTCAAAAACTGTCGCCATGCAAAAGTTTGTTTATTATTCGTTTCTATTTGTGTTTATATGTTTAAAATCATCAAAGAAGATTGTTTTTGTTTTTAAATTGGGCTGAATAATTAGTAAAAAAAACACCTTATCCTGTAACGTTAATATTCATTATGTGCATATATATACATATATTTATTTGTTCATAATGTTCATATATAATTATATCTACTTGTACTTCTTAATATATTATATTTGTTATTATTTTTATTATCATTATATTGTATCTATTCGTTTCAAATGCTAAGATTCTCTAGCACTCAACGGATAAGGACGAAATTCGATAAAATCTACATTATCGATCTTAGCATTTGCGCCCATTTGCAAGAGAAGTAGGACATTTTTTTTGGAAATATCTCTCCTTTAGATTTAGTTGAAATGGTTTTGAGCGAAAATAAATCTAGAAGAAAAATTTCTAATTTTCTTCACGTAGTATTCTGTGTTTTTTTTTAAATTCTGTGGCTACGAGATTTTTTAGATGGAACTTTTTATTTTTATCTGACGTTTCGGGTTTTCACCTAAAAGCTAAAATTAAAAGCTAAAACCTAAAAGCTCTAAATTTTCCATCTAAAAAATACGTAAGCACACTATTACGAAACATCTTTTTTTTTAATTCTTTTTATTAGTAAAAAATCCAGCGTGTAGACTTAAACGTTTCCTTATCTGATATATTCCTACATTTTGGACTTTTGGCAATTCTTCTTCTTGTTTTTTTTTCACTTGTAAGGCATTTAATTATTTCTGGAATCGATTCCCCGTCGACCATTTCGCATCTGGACATATGTGGCTGCAGTGTGGATGAGAGTTTGCACACGTAATCCTTCTTTTGAATAACCGGTTTCGAATAAATTTCGTACGTAACCGTCCGAAAAATCTACAAGAAAAAATAATCTACTGTTCTATGCTGATATTTTTACGTGCCTGAAACAAATCCGTACCGATAATTCCCGAAATGTGGATAAATTTCAGGAATGGCTACTCAACTACAGCAGGTTTGTGATGCTATACAAAACAAACTACAACCGATCACTGATCAAATGTATAAAACGGATAAAAATAATGCGATGGAGAAATTATTTACGACTATTGAAGAAAAAACGAATGTGAAGCGAGAAAAGGTTCTTTTTTTTTCGTAAAAAGTTTTTTCCCCAGAGAGTTCCTAGAGAGTTCCAGTTCTGCTGATATTTCTTTATGTATTTTCTTCATGTGTTTTCTTGTGTTTACTCCTTTTTTGTATGTTTACGGTGATATTTCAGTTGGTCTACGGAACAATAGCGTTCTTGATGATCTATTTTATCATCGGCGCGCTAGCACAAATCATTTCAAACGTGGTCGGATTTGTTTACCCGGCTTATCGTTCGATAAAGGTACGTAATTTTATGTGATCAAGTCATTGAAATGCAATTTTTAAAGGATTAGCGATGTGATGAGTACTTTCCGAAAGGAAGTCACAATGAACACGTAATTTATGAAAGAGCCATGAAGGAAATTTAAAAAAAAATCTATTAAAAAAATGCTCTATTCTGTTCCCAACAACGCGAAAGGTCGTCGCTTATTATTCATTTCTATTATCATTTATATATTAACATATTTACTTGTATTTCTTAATATATTATATCCATTTTAAAATATATTTTTTAAAAATTATCTTTCGAAATTATCTCAGTACATTAAGTTTATTTTTTATTATTTTTCTCCAACAACCAGCTCCTCCCTGGCACAACATTCAGAGCACTTGTCCGTGAATTTAATCTAGGATTATGCTAAGTAGAACTAGGAACAGAGCCTAGCAATGCGAATTTTCGAATTTTTCGTACTAGATGTTCTGCCCATTCAGAATTTTCGTGTCCATGAATTCTTCTAGAGATCTATACTAGATCAAGTTGACACGGAGCACGGTGCAGATGCGTAGGTGGCTGAGGTCGAAGCGGCGCACTACAGATAGCGAGAGGAGTCGAAATGGGACCCACACGCGAACTACAGCGTGGAAATGTGTCAGCAATGGGGGTCGGGGGTTACGGTAGCCCGTAATTTCGGCCTCAGAATTGGCTATAGCGAAGTAATGATAAACAAGCTTTTACTTGAGTTTTTTTCTCGTAACCTCCTTGGCTTACTGTGGCATTAACTTAGCTTCAGTTCTCAAGATTAGCATAGCTTCAGAAAATGGATGGGGAGGAGGCGGCATTTCCACCCTGACTCTCTGCCCCTCCTCCTCCTCCGAGGCACTATTCACGGCTATTTCAGGCGTGAGGTGCAACGATGACTCCGATAAAGTTTCCTGCACTATCATTTTCGCTATACATTATGCTGATTTCAGTTCTAATGGGTTTTTTTTTCGTGTTTATTTACATACAGCCTCAATGTCATCATTGTTTCCCTTCAGGTGGTGAGAGCTTTATCCGTGGATTATGGTGAAAAAAAAACATTTAAAGGCATCACCCCACGAATCTGAGGTGGTAGGGATTTCAGATGGAGCATTCGTATACAGGATCGTAGATTAATGGTTCGGAAGATACGGCGCGTGCGCAAGCCTGGCCCGCTCCATTTGAACTCGTTGTAGAAAGTAGCGCGCCGAGAAGCTCAAAGCCGCATCTCTCGGGGGTTTTTTTTAACGGCAATTAGGAAGAAATGGACTGACTTACCCCCTCTCCAAAATCTACGATCCCGTATACGAGTACTACACCTGAAATCCGTACCACCTCAGATTCGTGGGGTGATGCCTTTAAAAACGAGAGTCTAGATATTGTAGGGGTACGAAAAACCTAGCAAAACCATAAGAGATTAGTAAAGTAATAATAAACAATACAAGTAAATAAAGGGAATAAAGTACAGTAACAATAAGTCGAAATTGTAAGAATGTGATCTTTGAATATCCTACGATTCTATAGGTTTTCACCCGTCATCAGGGAAATGCCCTCACAGGTGGGGGATAACCCATGGGACAATAATGGAAACTACTTCGGATACAGTTTAAAGGCATCATCCCACGAACATGACGCGGTATGGATGATCCGACGCCAAATGACTATACGGGGGCGTAGATTGCAAAAACGGGTGGGACGTCTTCTATTGCAACGCGCCACCCTCGCGCCCCGCCCCCGCCTACGATTCGTCGAAAAACGATTCGGACGCCCCGATGGGCAACTAAATCCCCACTTACATCCATAGTTGCTCAAAACACTCATTAGACCTGTGTTAGAAATAATGATTCTTAAACTAAAATATTCTGAAACCTTTCGTTCTTTCTGGAATCTTCTTTAGAAATATGCAAAGTGATGGAAGCACTCAAGAAATCAAGCATTCTTCGCTCAGTTTTAACATGCATAGATAACATGTCGTTATAAAATAAGTTCAAATAATATACATTTGTGTGTGTTTATAAATAATGTGATAATGAGAGGATGTAAAGTGGTGTTCCTGAATTGATACTTCGGACTTTTTGCTCAAATAAATATTGTAGGAGAAAATGCGAAGCAATCGATAGGTTCGAGCACGGTTCCCCTCTCTAAAGTCTTGTTGTGTAAAATTCAGGCGAAATTCTAATGAGCTCTGTTCCATATTGTGTTTTTTTTTGTTTTATGGCATACCTGCAGGTGTTTTCAGTAAATAAATAAATAAAACCTATTTTTACCGATAAATTTAAGATTTTTAATTTTTCGATTTTCAATTACTACGCAGTAATGTAATCGCAGGTTTTTTTTTTCCTAATAATGTACATGTTGTGTGTCATAAGAAAGTAGAAGAATATGGGACGATATTCCGTCTAAATAACTAATAGTATTTTAGGCTGTTCGATCCTCTGTCAAAGAGGATGACACACAATGGTTGATCTATTGGATAGTGTTCGCATGGTTTTCCATTGTTGATTTCTCAGTGTTTTCCACTGTGCCTTTCTACTGGTTATTTAAGGTGAGCCGACAATTTCGAGGATCCTAAATCATTTCCAATTCAATTCTCTTTCAAAATATATGCTGCAGTGCTAAGATAGTAACATTAATTAGTTGTATAATGGGTGTAAATTTGTTTTTCCTTCTTCTAACCTAAAGAAATAGTTGGCCAGAGTCGGGTAAACAAAACAATAAACAAAACAAATAAATAAATGAACAATAAACAACTTGAAACCCGGCGCAATTGCGTAAGCGGCCGCGTTTGAAGTGGCGCGGTAGAGCTTGCGGTTGCGATCGTGGTGGGAACCTCGTTTAGAATTGATTAGTCCCCATACAAGTCAACCTCATGAAAAGAGCGAAAAATGTTTTTAAGTCGTATTTTTTAAATGTAGATGCCCTTATTTTGTCACATTTCCCACGCGGCAACCTCACACATTGAAAGCTGTTTCCCAAAGGAAAACATTTCGCGAAAGCGTAATCGCTGCTTGGAGAAAAAAAAACTTGTTCTTGAGAAGTCGCAAAAGAAGAAAAAAAACGATGTTTAGGGCAAGAACGCTATCCAGTTTTGACTAAATACATATTTCTCGTTTTGTGTCTTCCAATTATCTCCGATTTTCTTTAGAAAGAGATATCTTTAGGATTTCTTCTTTTTAGAAATTAAATTAAATGCACAATATTTGAGATGTTTCCTGCCATGTACACAATTTTACGACAGTATGACTTTAATATCCACACGAAAAAAGCCAGAAAAGTTATTTTAGTGTAATATTTTGTGCAATACTATAATAATATATTATATATAATATAACAATATATAATATAATAATATATAATATCATAATGATTTATGTGGTAATATAATATACAGTATTAATATAATATTTTATTATTCAATATTCGCAATATTCGCTTGGAAAGTCAAGAAAGTACATGACGCAGTTATACTATAGAATGTAGCTAGTGTGGCTGTAGCGCTAATTGTTCCGTTCTTTTTTCTCAGCTCTCATAAATCTTTCCAAGCCTAACTACAGTGGATTACAGTGGATTTCAGGATTTGTTCTCAGTTTTAATGAGTAAGAGAGATAAATAATGATGGCAAATGTGAAAGGATACGGTTCTGTTAGCTCAGACTGCCGCGACGCGTCCTAAGTGATTTATACTCTTGCTCGTTCGGACAAAGTCTCGTATAGTGAACGCCGAAAATTTGGGCTTTCTCGAAAATAATGCAGGTTAAGATATACATTTTTTTTATTATCTCCACTAGGACACATTAAGAGACATAATAGACGGACTAACAACTAGTATAACCAACATCTGACTCACTGGCACTTATGTTTATGCGGAAGACAGCAACGCGTGTTCGATTGCGGTGTGGAGCGGAGGAGAAAGGAGAAAGTGATTTGCGGGCGCGTCGCGGTCACCCGGCTAAACATAAGTGCCTGTGATTACAAAACTAATCGCTTACATTTTCAAAAATAGGCTATTCCTCCATTAAATACGTTCTCCAGTTAGCAGCGTTAAATGAATAAGGATTTTGATTTTATGATTCAATTTTAATCATTGGAATTTGAGTTTTATAAATTGGATTATCTTCTTAGTGGTATCTGTCCGCTTGGATTATTAAAGCTATTCAATTTAAGAAAAAAAACTTTCAATTGCTGTGACAAGAAAAAAACACACGTTGAGAAAAACAAATCAAAACAAAACACAGACGAACAATAAAAAAAGAACGATGGGAAAGCGATTGTCAGTGATTTGAAAACATCTTTGCAGAAGTTTTTCTTTACGCAAAATTCAAAGAGTTTTCTAAAATAGAACGTACTTTATCGTGACTGATGAAGAAGTTCGACAAAAAAAAGCCAGTTTTCCAAAAACTGCTCAATTAAGAGCTATCAGTCGTAACGTCCAATTTTCTTAATTATAGGGTAATTCCGACATTTTTTTCCCCCTGGGAACAAAAAAAAAAGAGGATTTTTGGGAGAAATAATATTAGATTTACATTTTTTTTATTTAACGGTCTACTTTTTGTTTTGATTAGCTAAGTTAATAATTACAATTATTAGTAAGTAAATCATAATTAGCACCTAATTTTCTTCACAAATCCTGTCCAACAAAACGTGCAAATCAATCGACTCCCTCACCCTCGGTATCGAATTCCAGTTTCTGCACGTTTTTGCTCGCTTAACGGAGAAAAAATTCCCGAGTGTTGGTTTTTTCACATCGGGCACAATTTCTTTTAATGTGAAATGTTTTCTTTTTTTATGAGTCAATTGGCATTTTTTCAAAATATCGACACTTGCTCTTTGTTCGCGAAATATTTCAGTCATGGGCAGTATGACAGTATTTCGTCGGCTCAAATGATGAAAACTGAAAATGAAATAATGGCTAAAATTTAAAAAAGCAAGAGATATTGATGTAAGAAAAAGGCGTGTATTGGTGTAAACAAAAACAATATGATGAAGTAAACAAATAATAGATGGGTAAATATAATATAAGAGTAATTTAAAGTACGAGAAACATACGTGAAAGTAAAAGGATACTGGCTAAACTATGATACACATGGATATTTTGAGAAAACTAATAACTTTCGAGTTGGAAATTTTTTCCTTTTTCTTTGCTCATACTGCTTTGAGCACTTCCTCACATCATTACCTACAGAAGCGAAAGTTTTTCACATCATCTCTGAACTCATTAATAGGTTGACTTTAAGAAAAACGACATAACAGAACAAAATTTAGCTTTTTTTTCACTGGAGTCAGGAAATCTTTTGTGAAATTACGTCTACGCTAGAATTTTCAATATTCCACTGAAGCACATTATTTCAGGTGGTTTTTCTTCTGTACCTACATCTTCCGGTTTTCAACGGTGCCACCGTCATCTATCACAACTTTATCGATCCAGCATGCACATTCGTTGAGTCCTATTTCCATCCCAGTGAGCCAAAAAAGACTAACTAAATATTGCCAACATCTTTTTTTTTCCCAACCAGATCCATTCATTACGTGATTTTCTATAACCGATTTTCTGGTCTGTGACAATCTGTGATTAATAAAACGTTGTATTCAGGACGAGGTTTCGATGTCACGGAACCTCAGCCGCAAAGTGATTAGTGGTTCATCAAAACATCTGCTGCATAGCAGCCTAGGCGATTGACGTTTTAACGACTTTGTCAAGAGCTCCAAATAGAAAGTCGCTTAAAGGCAGCACATCACGAATCTGAGGTGGTGCAGATTTCAGGTGGAGTATTCGTGTACGGGATAGTAGATTATGGAGAGGGGTGTGATTCCGTCCACTTCTTCCTAATTGCTGTAAAAAACCAGCTAGGAAGATGCGCGCGCGCACAAAGCTGGCGCGCTCCAATCGAAGTCCTTGGGGAAAATACTGCTCTGGGACGCTCGAAGCCGTATCTTCCGGGCCGTTTTCTACGATAATTAGGAAAAAATGGACGGAATCACCCTTCTCTCTATAATCTACGATCCCGTATACGAACACTCCACTGGAAATCCGTACCACTCCACATTCGTGGGGTGATGGCTTTAATTTCTTATGGATTTTTGCTTGCGTCCGCTTCAGTAGTCCCTCAGGATCTTTGCAACCATTGCTCTCTTTATGTAATCCTAATGAACAAAAATAATCTCTATCGAATGTGGTGTATGTTCGAGCGAAGTATAATCGCGGAAGATGATGTAATTTTGTCATCCACTCATATACCATCCCGCCCTCTACGCTTTTCCTATCAGTCCTGGATGTATTTGTGATCCTGAACATACCGTACTGGGTTGGACAGGGCTTTTAGTGTGGCGTATTAGATTGCAAAAAGTTCTACTAAGATCTAAGGAAGTTTCAAGAACTTTATCCACAACATTGAGAAGAAGGAGCTACTTTAAGTTTCCCTTAAATGAAATTCTGGCTTATCTAGTCGCGGGCCCATATGTTTGACCGGTTGGGCACGATGCAAACTCGATCGAGACAGAGCAAAGGAAGTAGGTGGTAAGCAGCGAAAGTGATCGCTTGAGTAAACATAAGTATTGGCGACTCTATACAAATAGTCTTACTGAAGACACTGAAGTCTAGCTCACGGTCTCTGCAGATGCAGACTTACGTTTCACGCAATAAACATACCAAGGTGAGCGTATTGTTTATTCACGGCTACGGTAATATCACAATTCGAGCAAAACATCATAGCAATTGTGCAGCAAAATCGGAAGTCATCGACTACCGACTGTTTTTGTTTGCATTCGAAATCGGTCCTGTTTAGAGTTACTCTGGAAGGAACTCCCCCACACTGGAAACATGTGAGCAGTGGACCATGATCAATTGATATCACATTTTGATTAATTACGATCAAAACCTATCGTTGGTTTGAGAAGATAAGAGATTTCAAAGAGGTCTGCTGTCAGTCGAATTCTGTTGCTACCTCTTCTTCGCACAACATGAGGTGAAGAATTGAGAATTTCAAGAAGACACACATATACAGCATATTGGTTCGGAAAGAATATAAGTTGTCATTACTAAATGAGAAAATGACATCGAACACGCGAAAATAAAAACAGCCAAAAAAAAAAAAACAACGCAACGCCAAGGACACCCCGCTTCTCACACCTGTTCTTGAATGCGCGATGGTGCGAAGAGAAAGCAGTTCAAGTCCTCGTTCAATTCATTGAAGGATTCTATAAGCAAGTAATGTAAAGTACAAACAAATAAACCGATTATTTCAAGATTTCGTGAAGTCTCAATCTCACTTCGATTCGAAACCTATTTTCTAGTTAGCATCAGTTCCCTTCTTTTCGCTATCTAGCGCACTCCAGTGAAAAAGGGAGAAATTTCCTTCATTTTTTGGGAATGGAAAAATGTGAGTTTGGAGGTCTTCGTGGATATCCACGAATAAATGCGTCAAAGATAATTCTTTGCTTTTGGATACCTTCCTTCGTTCCTGGAGAAGATAGTTGGAGCCGTAAGAATGTTTCTTACCAAAAAAAAAAGTTGAGGATATTTTTTTTCAAAGTCCTATGTAGACTTGCCAAACATACCAGTCTAAATTATTCGCAGATCACAACAAAACCCGGAATTTCCTCTAACCTGTAAAAGGAGTTAGTTTAATGGTGCCAAAAGGTAATATTAGAAAGGCGTTTTTCAATAATGCCTCCTCCTATTGCGAATCTCGGCAGGCAAATCTATTTACGAATGACCGCTGTCGTGGCTTTCTTTGCTTAGTAGAATATCTCAAGATCTAGAAAGACTTAATAATTCCTAGCCCCTAGGCATTTAGTGATGTGCCTGATCATGACACAACCAGCTATCACCCATCCCGCCGATGGCCGTTGATTGAAGGCACCCCGCTGGTGGTAGGTGATCGATCGAAAGAATGATCCCGGAATTGAAATCTGTTGCTTGCTATGAAAGCAGTTGCGGGTAAATTGTAGCATGAAATGGAAAGGACGCAATTTTCAAGAATGGTCATAACAAACAACAATGGTCATAACAATTCTAAGCGTGGTCATAACATGGTCAAGGTCATAACTTTTTAATTTTATAAGAATTTATTTATTACTGCTATTACTTGCTTTTTATTTTCTTAAAATAATGTCACTTGACCTTATTTCAGATAGTGAAATCAAAAATAGTAATTATCATATAGTTGCAAAAAGAGCAAAACTGACAAACCATCAACATGTCACTGAGAGAGGCACAAAAACATAGCGTAAATACTAGCTAGAAAAACAAAGAAACCAAAAAAATTGATTGGAGTAACAAGATAGAGTTAACAGAAAAAAGTGCAAAAATCTCACAAGACAGCTAAAATTATCATTTGTTCAACTTAAAAGGTAAAATGAAAGTGAATTAACCAACGCGTCCGGGCTACGATTCTCGTCCACTTGCACAAAATGTAGTTTGGCTCGTTTTGGCTAGCTCTAAAACATGAGGAGTTATTAGATGTAAATGGTGAGTTCGTTTGAAATGGGTTTCACTTTGGTACAACAACCATTTAATTAAAATCTTATGCTCTTATCATTTAGAACACCACAGCTAGAAATTCTCAATAAGATTAGCTCAAGCTTTGAGCTAAATGAAATGTCCATGTCATTAACGTAAAGTACCTCCATAAGCTTTCAACAAGTACGACGATGACATATAATTAGTTTTGGAATCCGGTGAGATATCCCTGCATTTCAGTCCTCTTCAACATGTATCACCGTAGACACTGAATCAAAACTTACTCATCACATACAAGAAAACAAAGAGAGAACTTGAATGATTCATGTTTGGAATGCGGAAATATGAAAATGAAGAAATACCGGAAAATTTCGTACAATTAGCAATCGCTTGCACTTGAAAACACAACCAAACTAATAAAATAGCACTGCTAATCAATTAATATCGACCGAAGGCAGCCACACTGCGCGGGACCCCCAAACTTGTACTCTTCTTGGCCGTTTGTCAAGCCCGCTGGCATCGTACAAACCGTTGAGCGATATTGAAGGTCTATTCTCGATCCTACCGAGCTTCCTATCACTTTAATCTGTCTACATACACGTCCACGAGCAGTGTGTTTGACTACCGGCGCATGGTCAGACATTGCTTTGATTGGAATAGTCAGACAACCGCGCTTCAGATGAATTGTTGTCGTTATAATCTGCAATCCAGTTGCATCAGATGTTATCGTGCTGCTCTACTTCCAAGATATTTTAAAGGAAAAAGACACCGTAATCGAACCGCAGATTCCCAGTTTGAGTGCGTTATCTGGCGATAGTAAGGTTATCATATAATCTATCATTTCACTACCTGGTAAAAATAATAATGAAAAATCACACAAATTTGTGGTGCAGTTTTACAACACTTGGTGTGCCGCGGTTACAGATTTTAAGAACACCAACAACTTCTTTTGGTGACCTTGTGTCACACCATTCCACTCTATTTGCAAATAATATCCAACTATCAAAAAAATGTTCGTAGTTTTGTAATTATCTTGTCCAGCTCTTATTCCATTCCACTCTTATACTTGAGTAACTCATTTTCTGATATGTTCAGGAGAGTCTTTGACTTCCAATGCTCTGAAGAAGGCGAGTAGGCGGTGACGCAAAAAAAACAAGCAAAAAATTAATAAGGACTAATAATTAACTATGTTAATAAAGCATAATTAACAAACCTCGTTCTGCGCTCCATTAAAGGATGAAAGAGAACAGTATCTTACAGTTCTTCTGACGCCAACATGCACACACACACGGCCACATTCTAATCCCTGCTCGAGATGAGACCTAGCCGCTGTGCCGTTAATCAGATGCACCACCAGTCATTGCTCATCTATTGCTTCACAAATACCGGCATCTCTAAGTTACATGACGCAAAAACTGCTCAGTTCGTGAACCACAACATTAGTTTCCCTATTCTCGTTGCTAGGGTTATTTAAGTGTCTGAAAGAGAACCTTATGTCTACTGATAATACTGTTAATAACAAATACAAGTACAACGTACCTAGCAAAAACCTACATTACCCACAATCTGGATAAAAATTGTAATTTGCGCGTTCGTTCCGTTCTGTTCGCAGATGTCTGTGTTAGACTTTCGGCCGGACAATCCATCAACTCACAAATTACAATTAAATTACAATACGCAATGACCAAAACTGTTCAATACTTGTGTAACCAAGGAAAAATCATGCATTTCCAAAGAAAGCAAATCGTCCACCTTTTTTTTTAAACATTTCACTCTATACTGCACCATAAATCAAAACAATATCATCGGATTGTATGCCGTTAAGCGTTATATGGGGTTGGGATATAAATAACACATGGAACCCATTTGACAGGTGTGCACGAGGACACACTATTAGCCCGAAAATTTTGCGCGCAGCAATCATCATCGTTCCGCTGCAGAGCAGTTACGAAACTGTTATTTGCAAATTTTGCCAGTTGCTAGCAAATCAAAAGGTCGTTATGACACAATTCATTTTCCGATATGACACATAACGGAGAACAGAGAGCTCTGCAATGAATGCCGTCAGTGGCTAAGTGACAGGATGTGTCACCAAACCTCTTCGCGGTTGCACCACTGTCAGATCTTTTGATGTGATTGATGACAATGAAAGGAGAGTAAAGAGTGTACAAATGATTGCGGCTTAACGAGATTTCCTAGAAATATGTGGTTCCTAGAAAAGCTACCGGATTGATGGCTGTTCCAAGACTCACCATGAAGTAAAACTATGAAATATCCTAAAATATCTAAAGACTACAACCCATATTTCCGCTTGAACCGTTTTTAAAAACGAATCACACAGTCCTACATTACTCGACGTCCCCTGTCCCGTTTTTAACTTATGTACTTCTCTATTTTTCAATGTTTTTGAGTACTTAATTTAATCGAATAGAATTTTGTTTGTCGATCTTTTGAAGGTCACTTCCCTTTTTTTTGCTGCGAACTCGAACTCGAAAAAAGAAATTCTGCGACAGCCACTGGCGGGTACAGATTGTAGTCAAATCGCAGATGTGTGGTGCTAGGCGATAGATACTCAGGCTAACGTGTATGTATATGTACACACACGGAAATGGAAATTAATACGCTATTTTATTGATTGTACACGGAAATGTACAATCAATAACATAGCGTATTAATTTTTGAGCATGGTAGTGGCATATTTACATTGTGAAATTAATTTGTGCTCTGAACGACAAGTCTCTATAAGCACACCATTTCCATTACGTGGTAAGGTAATCAATGTGTATGAAACAGAGCATAAAAGGAACAAGTAACACGAATATACACTACAAAAATGAGTGGCAATACATACGTACGTTACCCAACACAAGCAAAGAAACCTCCACTTACTTGTTTGTCTGAGGAATCCGCTAACAATTTTCTTAAATACTAAAACCTTAGTGGGAATGGGACCCTTTTTGCACATAATCCACGTAGTCCAGCTCTATTAACGAAAAAGTATTGTCTCACTTACGGATAGAATTAGGGATAGTAAAGCCAGTCTTAAATGTAAGATATAAGAAATTGATAACTCACGTGTTATCGATTTTTTACGGGAAAAGAAATTAGCTTTTTGGACTGGTATAAGCATAGAGGATTTTATGAAACATAGTAAGATCATTCGTCTTATTAAAAGAGGTTTTAAATCAAACAGTCTATTCCTGGATAATGCATCAGCTATTGCAGTATAGTCAAATCCACAAGACCGATATCACGAGTTTGTTCCCTCGTGAAGTTATTCTAAACATTTTCGGGTTTGCCTACAAGTATTTAAAAAAAATAACAGAACCATATTCGAGAATACGTCCAGCATAGGCTTCCATTAGAATATGTAGATCACTTGTCGTGAAATAACTGTCGAAATTAAATAATTTCATGGTCACTAATGGTTCTGATTTTCCACGCTATGACAGAGGCGATAAGGGTGGCTGTTAGTAAAGATCAATACTACTCTTGGCTACAGCTCAAGCAAATCATTAGAAAAAAAGATTTCTTGGTCGATTGTTTTGTCGTTTTCTCATCAAAGAAGTGATAAAAGAGGAGAATTCTTTTCTTATTGGCACAGATCAATTACACAGCCCATAGGCGATCACCCTGCATCGCCAATTAACTCGTGATGAAATCATATCATATTCTTCCATTCAAGTGAATTGTGAGTGAGTGATTCCGTAATATGAGAATCATTAGAACACCTTAGTTGGCGCAACTTTTATAAAAGATGGACTACACTTATGATAACTGCCTTATCTTATCATGCATTTCGTGATTAACAACACGGGACCCCACCGACCTAAAAGCATAAAAGTAAACTTAAACGTCCACTTGACAACATAACATACATTCTCAAAGAAGAAAATTATTAACGATTATGAATTGAAAAGGAGACTGAAACGTACTCATTGCAAAAAAAAAACGTGTCGATTCCTTCTAGGTACCTGGTAGAAGAAGAGCTTCACATATCACATAAACACCATCTGAAAAAAGAAAAAAAAAAACGCCACAGAACTGTTCCAGTGCAAGGTTAAAATCTATCGATCTGGCGATGGATATGATAGTTACGCATTCCTTGTGACGTTGGCCATTTTCTGCCATTTTCAGCATCCTTTCTTACGATTCCCTTTATAAAAGATGGACAGCCTATCGAGCAGACGGGGGGGGGAGGGCGACAAAGTTAACGCGCCTAAACATTTGTATTCTGGATACGCATGCGAATGTTCTGCATTTAGTGGTTGGTGTTTTACAGTTTCCCATCTCGAATGCATCACAGAGAAAGAGTGTCTGGGAGAAAAAATCAAATGTGAATGAGTTCGGATGCAAACGAATACCTCAATCATAGGAAAAGAGCTCTTTAATCAAATATGCAAACTAGTTTCCGTTCTGACCTGATGTAGCGATATTGCGGCTACCTCTTCGATAATGTAACCAAACTCTTGAACTACTACCCATTCAAACATAACCAGTACCGCATCTTATCTCCCTGCGGTCACTTTGTCCGTGGTGTCCTGCTAAAAAGACAAGATAACAACAACAACTATGACAGACATATTTAAAACTTTCACTTTCACTGAATCCATTCATAACACAGATCCTGTGCAATAAGAGGTTCTTGAAAGAGTTCGGCGCCCCTTACCATCATTGAGTTTAAAGGCGACACCCCACGAATCTGAGGTGGTGCAGATTTCAGATGGAGTATTCGTATACGGGATGGGAGACTACGGAGAGGGGGGTGATGCCGTCCATTTCTTCCTAATTGCCGTAAAAAACGGCCCGGAAGATGCGGCGCCGCACAAGGCTGGCGCGCTCCAGTCGAACTCCTTGTAGAAAATAGTACGCCAGAACGCCTGAAGCCGTATCTTTCGAGCCGTTTTTTACGGCAATTAGGAAGAAATGGACGGAATCACCCTCCTCCATAACCTACTACCCTTATAAGAATACTCCAACTGAAATCCATACCACCTCAGATCCGCGGAGTGATGCCTTTAACCTGAAAACGACATTGGAGTCCGTAGATTCAACCACCTCTGGGATTCGCAGTGGAGAAAATCCACAATAAGTGAAGTAGGTGTTAACAGCGTTAACAGGCGTAGCCTTAACCATGAGTATAATTACCTTTGTGACCTTGCTTCTAAGCACGAATGGAGGTAAAATGCATTCTATTCACATATCTGTCACAATTAAATGGGAACCTAATTGGTACTGTACAGTAAAATACAGTAAGTAAAGTAAAATATACATATGATAAGATCATATTTCTAGTATCTGGTCATCCCACTCATTTTCCTTATGACAAAGGGTGCACCTTAAATTATCTAAAAGTTGAATGTTACTCTAAAAGTTACCTAAAAGTTAAGGTTACTAGGATAAAGTGTGATAGGCGAGGGGAGCACTCAGCAGCGCTCTTATTTCTGGAAGCTCTATTTTCCTTTTTTTCTCAAAGGTTTACCCTACAGATGTCTTTAGATCCTCCAAGGCTAATGGTTAGGTTTTAAGGGTACGAGTGACCAAGTTATTCACTTCCAGAAAAAAGAGTGGGGTTGAAGCTGACCCGCATCCTCCGCCCTGTCTCAACGAACAACGCTTTGCCCAGGTTATTGTGCTTAGAAGTGTAGAAACTGCACTTAGATGAGATAATGAACCAAGTTTGCTAGCCATACGCAATTACGGAAAACGTTCTAACGACGTTCTGCCCGACGTAACGAACATGGATTCCTGTACAGTACCGAATTCCATGACCAAAGCAGAGAATGAGAGACTCTCCCTACGTGCCTATCCAACGCTTGGGAAATAGCGACTACGAAGAGGGAGGAGAAGATCGACTATTACGGGTTATGGTGGTGATGGCGGGGGTTAAAGAGAGAACTTCCCTCGAATACGGACCAGTGAGACCTCATAGAAAGAGAACGTCGAGACGTTAGGCGAACCGCCGAATCGATGCGCGGAGAGTGTGTGAAGCGAGGAGACGTAGACCACGTGCATCATGCAAGACATAACGTTCATCGTGGAGACGTACGATGTAGCAGACAACGAGACGGCCGAAGAGAGTGTTGTGGGAGCGGAGCTTGGCAGACAACGGCGGTGACGGCAGACGCCGCTTAGTCGTCCCCCTTCTCACTACTCTTCCACCTCTCCCATCTCTGTTCACTCTTGGCCAGAGATCAAGAGGAAACTACAGTATGTTTGAATGAATCTGCATGAGATTTCTTATGTTTGATCTCCTGATATTCACCGGGTACGTGTGGTCGCCGAGTGTCAATTGAATCGATCGGTTGATGGCAATCAATATCGTTGTTGTGTGTGTGTGTGCTGTTGCGGGGTTGTGTTGAGCTGCGTCCTTGTTAAGACTTGTTGGTACATCTGCTAAATCAACATCAAATCTCGGTGATTTTTTGAGAAATTTCTGAGTTTCTAGAATTTCTGGGTAGTTACATGCGATTCCACCTGTTTCACATTCTCATCACACGTTTCCCGTACATTTCTCACAAATCCGCGACCACAAACAGCATTATTCTGCAGCAATATAATGCACTAGCATGGTAAATGTTGCTGTCACCGTCGGCTCTGCCACCAACACTGAACTTTGCCTCACACTGAACCTCTTCATCGTCAGCGCTCTTCCAGAAATTCGACGTCGTTTTGCGCATACACGTCCGTCGTTTTCCATTCGCAGAGCCTGCTTGCCTATCGCCCTCTTCGATCGATACGATGACGCGGCGCGCTGCCGGTCTCGCACTCTCCGCGCGGCGCACACTCTTCGCGCCCGTGAACACCGCCCTCTCCTCGATCGTGCGCTCTCTGGTTCGTGTTTTGTGCGGTGCCCTCCCTGCAGCTGTGCCCGTCTCGCCACCGACCTCCGCTCCAACTCCTCCGGATACCGATCTATGACCTACCTTATGAATTTTCCTAATTATAACCGTATGGTCACAAGCGCGAACGAGTAACTAATCGCTACATATTCCCGCATAGCAAATTTCCATTGCGATTCCTTGGACCAATTAATTTCCCGAGTCGCTATGGAAGCCGTTACGAGATAATGAGGATACAATGTTGCAGTAGTGCGAATGCATCGGTCATCGTTGTTTGCAATATGGCACGCCTGAGGTTTTGCGTAGAAAAACAGGGGACGAAAGCGGATATTCTTTTAGCGTCCTCAGAATATAAGTGCTATGGAAAAAAAAGTCCATTTAACTGTGTAAGTGCGGATTTACCAACAGGAAATCGTTACGATTCAAAACGTTTGGCGGTAACTTTATCCGACTATTATTTTCGCTTAGCGTAGCGTTTCGCTATGGAATTCGTTTGATATTACAATGACTGAAAGTGTAATTCGGAAGCAAATTGAATGTTAGAGATTTGTCACAAAACTGATTTATTCTCTCTTTTTCCTTAACTCTTGTGATTTTTTCTTCTCAAATTAAGTCATTTTCCTTTTTTAACAAAGAAAAAAACCCGGTAGGATGGAGTTTGTCTGAACTGATATTAATTCATGGATTTTTTGTCATACTTCTTCTTCCTTTCAATATCCTTCTTTCTTTCCTTCTTTCTTTCTTTCTTTTTTTCCATCCCTCCTCCTCTCTCCATCTTCTTTTCATTAGTGTATATTATCCTTAAGTCTACGAACGCCGCAGCAGCAGATAATGTTTAATTAAAACAAATTGTGATTAAAGTAGAAAAAAAGTCTGATTTGAAAAAGTAAGCCATGAATACAGAGAATGTTCATAACTTTAATAAGGAATGTGTTAGAGATGATAATTTTGACTGGATTACCTTTCCGATATGAATTTTTTATAAGAACTAAAAGTTGTTGAGTCCTTCTAATGTGATTCATGGTAGTGTACGTATGCCTCACTCAGTTATTCTATGTAAAGCTAATCCTTCAGTGATGACATTAGTATTGTTTAATTTTGCTACGAAGGAAGTTACGAATGACTCACGTGAATTGCCGACTTTTTTTTTCTGTTGCTGCGAACGCCCTTGTGACTTCTGCGAAAGGACAGCCATTACTACCAATTTGGCTTGGTTACCGATATTTCTGGATGATAGGCTGCAATGTTGCATGCAAAATCCACAGTTGGGTCTGCTGTTTTTGCTCGATGTGTACATACCTACTGGCACGTTGTCTGGAGCATTTTATTTAGTGCGTGAAATGGTTATAACTTCAAACAGATTCTCTGCCGCATTTCGACCCAAGAGTCCAAGGCTGGGCTTGTTTTTTAGTGCACCAAATGCTTGTCATATAGTCGATTGCACCGATTTGATCTACTCCACACATTAGGTATAACTTCATATACCTCTGAGGTGCTTCGTTCCTAGTCGACCATGGAAATAACCGGAATTGAATGCAGAGCGAATTGTAGAATGAGACAGAAAAAGACATTTATGTAAGTACAAAGGTATTTCACCGTACATGACTTTCTCTCGAGTAGACAGGAACGCCCAGATGCGGGATTCAAGTCTTTTTGGATTTTTGAATGCACCGATTGCAACATGTGTAGTCGAAATGGACTGTAGCCTTTTGTAGTGGCGATAGCGGCTCCTGTCGAAACGACGCGGTGGTGACGGAGATTGGGACCGAGGTGGGACAATCGCTAGGTCCATTTCTATTACAGAAATGAGTGGAGCCGGCGAGGGACCCACCTCGATCGCAAACTCTGGCATTACCGCTTCGCTTCGAGCGCAGCCGCTTACGACAGGTTTCGATTGTTTTCAACACTGTGCCGAACATGCGGAGCATTACCTATCTGAACACTCTCATCTTCTATTTCTATTTGTCAACCATCTCAAGATAAAAAAAGTTATCAAAGTTGCGGTTCTTGTAAAAGATTTTGATTAGTGGTATTATACACGCGCAAGCGTAAGCAGTTACTTTGAAAGTAAGACGGTTTCTAATCGTGTTTTTTCGTGACTTTCCGTGACTGCACATGCATGGAACTGTTTTATTAGTGCTGTTATTGTAGCTGAAGTATTAAGGAGGCGTTGCGTTACTGACATAGTGCATTACAGCGACAGTGGGATGTGTTACAGCGACAGCGAAGTTTTAAAAGGACTGAACAGCATCAGAGTTCTGGTACAAATATTTTACGGAAGAGAATTATGGAATCGTAGCTTCTATGCACTTGTTTCTGCAAAATTCAGTAAACGTATGTATCAGTCTTTGATAATTTGCATGTAATAAGTGAATGAAAAATGAATGAGCGGACATTTCTAGATAATTTTCAAAGTCCTACTTATGAAAAACAAGTGAAATCTTAAATAAATCTTAATAATCTTAAATATAGGCTAAGCCAGCAAACATGTAGTAACGTTTGTGTTCTAGCCCTACGAAAATCATGACATATTAATCGAATTGAATTTTGGCTCAGCAAATGTGCATATATTGAACTGGTCTTGGATGACTACAACCATATATAAACTGAACAAATAATTTACGTTGAGAAAATAAACTTTGCTCTCTCTTGTTGGCATACTATTTCTTAGTGTTCAATGCAGATGAAGGGCTGCACATCTAAATAGTCGGGTCAAAATGACATGAAACACAGTGCAGTTGCGTAAGCGGTTGCGCTCGAAGCGGAGCGGTGGGATGACGGTTGGAATCGAGGCGGGACCATCGCGAACTGCAACAATAAACGGTGGTAGCAAGGGTCCTCTCTTGATCCTAATCGCTACGCCTCGCCGAACCGCTTCGAACGCAACCGCTTACGCAACTGCACCGTGCTTTATGTCGTTTTGACTCTACTGTATTTCGGTGCATGTCTACTGCCCCCCTCTCCCCTTATAAGTTGGATTAGGTAAATGCGGACAAATATTTATATCCAATCTGACACTCAGTGGTAGAAGAATCATCCAAGGATAGATGCTTTATATTGTCAAAATATGGAGCAGAATGCAACGCTCGAATACTATAGCACTCCGAAGTGAAAAAGTATTTGAGCACTTATATAATCCACATTACATCTTATCACTAAAAGGATGTAAGTGTTGGTGCGAGGCTTGAGGTAAGGTGTAAGGCATAGTTTTTGCGTCCACTATTGACTTTTTATATCTATGCCGATTGTATGCGGCTAGCATGTGTTGGATTCAGTCCAAATACTGAGCATTCGCATATAATTGGTTATTGTATGCTTCGAGCTTTGCAAAATATTTAACCAAGCTAAATGAAAGTTCTTAGTGGTCATTTCTTCGCCAATAATGGATCTTTCTAGGTCTTTCTTATGCAAATATTGGGATCCGTTGAATATAGGACATGGTGCAAGCTTTCAGTTTTTGATTCTATCCATCTACCAAGGACCACCGAACGGAATATCAAGTGGTTTCGTGCTCAACAAAAAGGAACTTGAGCGTTAGTATCGTCCTTAGCACTACGGAGTTACCATGAAATAGGGAAAATTAGTTACTTAAATTAAATAATTATCGATGAAATAGTACTTTAGCACTCAAAGAATCGAAGTGCTGCGGTACAAACCAGGAATTTTTTGTCGCCTGTGCTTTTGTTAGCCTGGAAAACCGCAACATACTGAATTTTTCTGTTCAACGCGCACTTCTCCACCCATAATCAAGCATCGATCACCCTCGTCTCTGCAAAAACAAATGCATCAGTACGCTCTTTACGCTTGTGTAATTCTTTTGCTGTAACATTGTCGCTTATTTAGCGCACCAGTAGCGATGAAGGATAACAATAAGAACTATGTTACCGAAAACAAGATAGAATAGTTTCCTGTTCGAGCACTCCAACTACTTAGATCCAACACGTATGCGCCAGCACTCGCTTTTTCCTGACAATAACAAAGGGTAGAGAGAGTGTGCGTGTCGCCAGGAGCCGCCTGTGTACGTTGCGGTCGCTCGGATAAACATAAGTGCCGGAAGTGTACGTCATTAGTGTATGCGAGAGAACTATATTTCAGATATTTGCACTGGTTTTTGACCGGTTATAAGTTATCCGCATGTCTGAAAAAGAACTATGGAGAACATGTTATGATTGCAACAAAAAATTTTTATGCACTTTGTTAGGAGTATGCAGGAAATTTAACGATGATAGTTTGTGCATTGACTTAACAGAATTCCAAAAAAAGCTCAACTCTCTATTATTTGTCTTCCCTGCTGCACTTTTTTAAATCTTTTTTTTTTTTTGCTCTCGGGATGTTCAGTAACTTATGGTTACGTCTTGTGGGAACTAATGGTAATTTTGTCAATTCATGTTGTTGTTATTGCTGCTCTTTTTTTGTTCTAAGCGGAGCTCGGTTATGTCTTCACTTGCTCAGATCACCATAATGGACTGGCATTGTATTTCAGATGAATCAGAATTTAACCTATACTACATATACGACAGACCCTCGAACCCCGCAGGGGCAACAGGTATTAACAGCACGAATTGTAGCATTAGTAAAGCGAAAATAATCCATGCGCTGATGCTAAACTGTTGCCTTCAGGGGATGTCTTTTCATCCTTCTTCTTATCAATCTTCAACATATACTACATCATCCACTGCCCCATTCCATTCGTCGAGCTCTACTGCTTTTATTCCAAACAATACGATTACGGTGAGTATTTGTTATGCCAGTTTATTTTTTTTTATCTATACATTATATTTTTATTCTTTCTGTTCTATTTCATCTCTCGTTTCCTAGTATTTACGTTCAGTTAGAAAACGGAATAGGATGCGGCATTATTGAAAGGAGCATTGAAGAAGTTTATAAGGTTGTTTCAAGGATGAGAACTAGTTTAACCTCTTCACAATCCATATGCGAATGTGTTTCTAAATGGGTTTCTCTTTCAGCTGCAACAAGCTCCGCTGACTAGCCGTGGTCAAGTTAGTCAAACGCAGATGCGTTTGTCGTCTGATAATGATGAAAAAAGGATTTCTCAGCTTCTTGACACCTACTTCATAGAGCAACCTGCTCCGTCAACATCCACCTGGGCAACACCCAGTCACCAAACAGTTCAAGTAAGTTTGTAGATGGGATTTTCAATTTGCAGGGGCTCCAACTTACATTTTTTTAGGTACAATCGAGTCAAGCACTGCAAGGTGTCCAAACATTGCAGGCATGTTCTACCGTTTTGACGCATTCATTGTTCAATATTTTCGTTTCATATTCCTCTTTAGGTGGCTCAGCTACAACCACAAATCTCTTATACGGGAGGAACACTCGTTACTACTAATGTGAAAGGGGTTGGGGTGAATATGAATTTGAAGGTTGCACCAGTTTCTCCCGACAAGGCTGAGAAAGAGCGCCTAAAGAAGGCGCGCCAAGCGGAAGCTGCTCGAATGAGGTGCGAAATAAAATGGTGCCTTGGAAATTGAGTGGTTAAATAACCTCATTGGTTTAGATATCATCGTTTGACGCCTGCAGAGAAGCGCGAGTTGAACCTCAAAAGAACCTTAGCTCAAAAGAGGAAAAGACAACGGGAAAAGGAGTTAGAAGAGTTGGAGTCTATTCTCAGAGAGACTAACGACATACAGGTGTAGTCCGAGATCGATTAAAGATTTGAACATAGGTTGAATTCGAATCGCTAATTTTTTCCTCACAATTCAGTTAACATGGTCCTTTCCATAATGTTTTTTCGAAGAAAAATTGCTGTAATGTTGTGTTCCAGGAAGATCCTGACATTACCGAACAACTCCGAGAGAAAAGAATGAGAGCCAAGTGGGCAGAAGCCGCACGACAAAGGTAAGGTGTGACTCACACTTACAATAGCTTGGAATCTAATTGTTTTTGGTAAAATGTCAAGGCAGTGCTCAATGGTACCCTTATAGATATGCACGCATGACCCCGGAAGAACGGCGTGCTCATAATAACCGCCGACGTATGCGTCAGATGCAGAATGCATTGGCGGCTGTGAAGGTTAATTTTGATGAATTCATCTCCTAAACAGATTACCTCTGTTCTCATCAAGTTATCGTAGAATCACTCATCGTCACCTTTTAAAGGCATGCCTTTAAAGAAATTCGTGGCCGTATATTAGAAATTGGTGTTTAGGCTGCTGGAGGAACTGGTGATCCTATTAAAGATGAAGAAGCAGTCAGAGCTCACATTAAGGCACAAAATGCCAAAAAGGCGGAAGCAGCGCGACAGAGGTAGGTTTCTAGCTTATGCAAACTCAGTATTTGTAATTTCTTCCATTATTATTTTTTATTGCGTTAATCAGTTCGAGAGGACGTCTTTCATATATGTTGAGTTAGGTATCATCGGATGACTGAGGAAGAAAAGCGAATCTACAATCAGCGACGCACAGAAGCGTTTAGACGGCGCAGAATGGAGGAAGAGATGTTGCTAGCTATGCCAATCGGTCGAATCAATGGAGAAGCTCTGGACAGGTAGTTTTTCGCTCCGTATCGGATTGTTTGAGCTTCTAAAGTGTTGGTCTTGATGTGTTAGTGAATCTTCTTTATTCAGGGCCCAACAGATTGTTGTACGTAATGCAAAACGGGCAGAGGCGGCACGCTTGCGGTATCAGCGCATGACCCCGGACCAAAGAAAGGTGAAGCTTGTAATAATATGTTGCGTGTACGTGTTTATGTACGTGTATAAAAAATATTCCTAGTTACAGTCATATAACCAAAAGAGATACACACCGAAGCGTAAGCGCCTTGAAGGTATGGACTCTATGATGTCCTCTAGTGGTGGATCGTTGTCGGGATCTTGTAAAAAGGTGCTTGTGTTTGAATCATTCTTCTTTTATTCAACTTGTTAGAGTTAATCGTCTTGCAAAGTCTTTTCCCATTTCATGCTTATTATGTTTTTCTCGTAGGAGGAAGACGCTTTGTCGGCCATCGAACGAGATGTTTTGAAGAAGACTCAACAAGCGCAGCAGGTATGACGGAGTAGAATACTAGGGGAGCTAATAAATGTTGGACATATCTCGCTTGATTTGTTCCACTACTCATGTTTCTGGTTGCAGCGATGTTGTAGTGAACAACATTAAGGAACACTCAACTTGTATTCCAACGAACTTCGAGGTGTTCCATAATCCACCTCTTCGATGTTTAGGCCATAATGAGGCAACAACGACAGTCTGTACAAGTGCTGTCACAACCAGTAACCACAACCTCTACCCCTCAAGGAGTCCAAGGTGGAACATACATAATACAACAGGGTACCTCAACTCCAGTTACACATATCGGGCAAAATCAGGTGCAACAGGTTAGTAACGAATTTAGATATTACTTGGATATCCATACATGTACAATGATTCTTTCTTCCAGATCCAGTTAACTCCTTCAAACGGTGTGACTCATCAACAGGTAGTTCATACCGTTCATCAGGTACCAGTGCAAACAGTGCAAACGATTCAGGGACAACAAGGTGGTCATGTAACTGTAGCACAGCAACAAGTAAGCCGAAAATTCCTCTTTTCTTTAGTTCGTTGTGGTGGTTTGTGTTGTAAATGCACGCTGTTTCTGTTCTCGTTTCTTCTCTATCTGTGCCTATCCGTTCTGTAGATGCCGTCCTCGTCGGGACATTTGGTTGTACAACATCAAGCTCCTACCACATCTGGTGGTCAACAGCTTGTACATCAACAGGCAGCCCCTCAACAAATCACCTACACGACTAGTGGCATGATGGTGAACGGGCAGCACGTGCAACAACAAATAATCAATCCATATGGAGCTCCACCGTCTCGGGCTTAAAAGATGTTCTCGGCAGATTAGTAGCTGGTTTTGTTTGATTTTTGTGTGAGTTTTGCAGTTTACTATCTTGATTCGATTTCTTATTCATTATTTTTTCCTTAATCATATTCTTCGTACAATTAGATAGCGAACTAGGCTCAATGTTTTTCAAATTGTATTTTTTTTATGTGACTGAGGAGATTGAGGAATGTTCACTTCATATATTTACTTCAGATGATAAATTCATCCATAAAGAATTCATGTTTTAGTATTTCCCTTTATAGTACAAATGTTCGGTTTCCATACCTCGAAGCCACCACTTCAACCACGTCTGTTACTGAACGTGCAGCGGCAGAGGGTAGGGAGAGATTTTGTTCTCGTCACTTTGATGTGTATTTCTAAGGTTTTATTATATTGATTATGTGTGCCTGTTTGCAGTATCTTGCTATTCCATTTGGTATTGTTAAAAAGTCAATCTATCGTATCGGGATCACGGTAGATTGACGTTTATAGTTCGTAGAGATGAATTGTCATCTTCACAACATTTTTCTTTATTTCGTGATTTCTTAGCTGTTTTCTTGTCATTTCGTTTTAAATGTACTGTATAACGGATACCAGAGGCACACAAACTTAATAAACATAATGCCATTGCTCCAGTGTACTTGTGATAGATGTTTTTCGTTGCTATATCTACATTGCATTGTTAACGTAATTAACTTCTTGTGCCTTCTAATGAAATGGATTCGTTGAATTTTAGCTTTTTAAAAGTCGTATGAACCAACATCCGATTTATATAACCGCGGGGTCTCCGAGAGAGAGTGCTTCTCCTCACAGTCGAATTCTGGAGACATTGACACCGGCGGAGGTTTCTACGTTTTCACAGTCGAACCTTTCCTTTCATCCGCAGGTTAGCTTGCCTTATGATCTTTCTTTCTGTTTCTTGCCATGTTTTAAATTTCATCTGATTGGTAATTCCAGACCACAACTTATTATTCACCTGCTCCTACTACGTTCCACGCGAATTCAAGCACTCTGTTTTCGAACGACAGGAAAAATGAATATGTAAGGATAAAATAAAAATTCTACGGACGAAGGAACACTTTAACCACTTGTTTCTCGTTCTAGCTTTTGGTCTCATCGAACATTATGTCGTCATCAACATCTTCTGAGTTAAGTCCGCAAGGATCACTCCAAAGTCGACTACCAGAGTTAGCTACGTCCTTAACTACCTCTGATAATGGCATGGTAATTCTTTTTGAGAGACAAATCTAAACCTAAACAGACCGGTAGGTTACGCACATGTTTAAGCTTACGTCTACGGTCACATTGTCGAAAGAACATCCAGCAGTCGCTCAAGCAGATCAAATGAATGCCTTCATTGATACGTATTTTGTCGAACACGCCCCGAGCACTTCCTCTCAAGACATGGACAGTGTGCATCAAGATCATGATGAGTGCGTGTCTAAGCCAGTTTTGGATTATTCGTCATTGAGTGAATTTGTTCAGCTTCGACCATGTTCAATCGATTGATGAGGAACTGGATGCAATGAAAAAGAAGCAGAGAGTTGAGCAAATGCGTAGAGAAAAGGATAGAAAGGAATTAGATGACTTGCTGCGTGATTCAAGCGAGGGAGAGGTATATTGGTCCAAGCGCTTCTGAAATTGCTTCATTTTTGTTCATCTGCTGAATATTAGTTTTCCAGATTGATCTTCAGAAATACAGAGAGCAGAGGTCGAAAATGCGACGTGCTGAAGCGGCACGTTCACGTTACCAGCGTATGAGTGAAGCAGAGCGAAAGTCAGTACGAGTTTTTCTAGCGTTCGATTGACCGTAATTCGTCAAAATCTTTGAGTTATAGGACGACTCCTCCGAAGAGTTCGTCTCAGAACAAGAGGTTTTTTTTCAGGGTTTATAACCAACGTCGACGACTTCGAGCGTTGGGGCTGGATCCAGACATGCCTAAAGGCTCATTTATTGACAATGAAGCAATACGAGAACATATAAAAATGGCGAATGCCAAGAAAGCAGAAGCTGCACGTCTGAGGTAAGCGTAGGTAGAATTAGCTCTTATCTACTATTCTTCGCCAAAGTGATATGTGGAAGTGGAATTATAAAACTCATGCTGTATGGCAATCCTCTTAGAGATTATATTGGAGATATAACAGTTCTAGCTTTACAGTAGATTTGATTTGAGTTTTCTTGTGACGTTGATAGTGGTAATTGTGGAATATTTCTGACATGTTCGATAATTAACGTTGATTAAGGGGTGCGGTGCGTTAATCTCTCTACTGCACTGCTTCCACTTGCGGATATTGATATTGTTCGCTCGCTTATTGTCTTAGATGTTTTGAGCAAATGAGATTCAAGTAATGCACTTTACTGCTATCCATTATGAAGTAGTTGGAATTGGAAAATTGGAAAAAAAATTGCTAATTTGAACTATACGCCTAATTCTTACCTATTGTATGCGGAAATTCAATAGAACCCTCAGTAATGGCGATTTTCCTAGTGGGTAAGAAAGGAGTTATGGAACAGTTCTTAAGTGTCACAATACATTAATTATGGCATTTGTTTGAAGGCGTTCTGAGGATGTTTTACCTCTAAGAATTTTCCCGTTTTTTCATTCCAGAACTTTGATTGCTATTCTTGCCGATCTTCACACATTCGTATTTCTCAAAGAATGTTTGCAGAAAACTTAGTTTGCCATAATATCTTCGTCGAAATAATCCATTATTTTCTGCACAACAGTAGTGCACTCTAAAATTGTGGGTAAACCATCACCTCTTGCAAAATAGAATAGCTAGGACACATCATTAAGGGGAAATACCTGACTTGCTATTTTAGTCTTATTAGAGAGGGCTATCGCATATTGGAATTACGTGGGTCATTCGGTAGTTGTTCGGCTATTGTCACGACAGTTTTGTTGCATTCCCTTCCGGCTGTTCAAAAATGAACCAAATCTTGTAGTCGTGGTGAGCAGCTAAAGGTTTGAGCCAACAAATGGCAACTAGTAGGTGGAGCGTTTTGTAGGCACTTTTATCGGTCACATAAGTATGAGTGCTTCAGGTACCATCGAATGACGGTTGAGGAGAAACGAGAGTACAACCAACGACGTACAGAATCGTTCCGCAAACGGAGACTCGAGGAGGAAATTCTTCTTTCGACACCAGCTGGTCGAATTTCTGCGGAGGCATTGCAGAAGGTGCTGCTTAATCGTTTTATGCATGTGGAGATACATTTTGCGATTGCGGGTTTAGGCTCAACAAATTATGATAAGAAATGCTCGTAAGGCTGAAGCAGCAAGGGCTCGTTATCAGAAAATGTCTCCAGAGCAACGAAAGGTTTGGATTTGTTCATATTTGTTTGTTTGCTTGAAATTGTAATGGATATCCTGTATAGGAGTACAATATGCGACGTGCACAGGCAAAGAAGATGAGAGCAATGAGTCGTGAGAATCGAAGTCTCATGAATTCAAATTGTTCAATAGGTAGAGTTTTAACACCACAACAATTTATCGGAGTTTTATTTTCTCGAAAGAAACAAAGACAGTTTTCTTTTAGTATCAGGCGATCTGGGCGATTCATCTGGACTGAACTCATCTTTCGAAGGTAACAACACAGTGTCGTTGTTGGATTCAAGCGATATTTCATCGGCTGTAGAACATCTTAATTCTAATTCTCAGGTACTAGCTATGAAGGCATGCCTTGTGATGTCCTTATATGCTGTGATCGAAAGCATCCGGTTATCCCTAATTTTATAGATATCGCATTCGACGGATGACATCTTTGAACAAATGGAGCGTGAGGTTATTAAGCGGACGAAGCAGGTATGGATAATGGCTACCTTGTCATTCCGGTTGTATTTTTCAGCTTGACAATTGTTCGCTCGTCTTATCACTTGGGATTAGCCGTAGAACTAGGTGTTGCAGTGGGCGGTGCGAGCAGACAAAGTGCTGATTAAAAAAAGAAATTTCGTCGTTTGTTATCTGTGATCGTCATATTGATCATCGTAGTTATCAAACGTATTATTTTCAGGCCCACATGGCTTTAGCTCGTCAACAACAACAACAGTCGCAGACGAACCGTTTCCCTTCGTCAGTTGATCAACATCTTATCGAGAGTGACACAGTTTTGATCACCAATGATGGACATATTGTGGATGACAAGTGTTTTGTGCAGGTATGCCTTCATCATTACTTTTCAAAATTCTGATTTCATTTCATTTTTACACGCTGAGACAACACTTTTGTAGCCTTCACAATTGATCGACGAAAAAGCGCTCCACGACATGTTACTCACAGGGCTGGACGCTAATGGTCAGCCGGTGGAATTGCGAACTGTCGATGGAACATTGATTCGTGGAGAAGAACAACTACGGTATTTAAGCCAAACCCAATAAATTTTCCTTCGTGTTATATATTATCGATATCTCTACTCTATTACTTTAAATTACTCCGTATATTTTCGGTATTTCAGCGCTATAACAAATGGTCAACCCTTCCTCATACATCCGCAACCTTTGCCTATCTCAAGTGTTGAAGAACAAGGGAAGGCACTGACGTTTTCCAATGGCCAGGATCAGGTGAAATAAGCGAAGTTTTTGCTATCATTCGGCACATAACGTAGGAACTACATTCTAGATCGAACTTGTTTCTTCTTCATCCTCTATGGTTCTGGAACCGTCTAATGCCCTTTATGCCTCGCATGAAATTGTCATTGATGACATGGTTTGTGACAAGTTCATTTATATCAGAATTGCACACTGAGAGATTTATTCTCACAATCCCATGGGGAGAAGTGTTAGTCAAACGGCTACTTGTTGAGATCTTATTGTGCTATTGTGCTTGGAGAATGGTGAAGATAGTGACAAGCGATGCAGCAAACGATGTGACAACGATATGTTCACTAGTATATATATATATATATATATATATATATATATATATATATATATATATATATATATAAAAAAATATATATATAAATAATAATAAAAAATATATATATATATAAACTCTAATATATAACTATATATATATAACTCATAATTTGCATGAATATAATGATGAATGTTCACCACTTATTTGATTTAAGATTAAGCGGTGCACTTCCTTCGTCGGGCTATTGATTTTTGAGAAAAGAAAAATCACTTGAAGAGAAGGGCAAAAAAGAGGTTTAAAAAAGGATTGAAAAGGAGAAGATTTTCCGGTGTTCAACTTGTCTGTTTGCTCTGCTAGTTTAGAGAGCTACTCAATCCTTATCGTATGTGTTGTAGTTATGAAAATGTTATAGAAGTAGGAAAAGTCATTTTTGGAGAGATTTGCGGGATCGCGGTGGTTTCTTTCAACTAAATTACGGATACTATAAGCTAGAAATGTTAAGCTTGTAAAAGTATTATCTTTAACTCATTTTATTCTATGTTCCAATAGTAATACTTATACTTCGTATTCTCAGTTTTAGAAGAACTCATAGATGCTTTCTTAAAACTGCACTCGTGTGGTCCAAATGAAACATTAATTTCAGCCGGAATCATCGCAAACAAATATCCGTTTTCAACCTCAACCACAACCTGAGTCACTTCGTCGGGTTCTCCCCGTATCTATGGGTTCGGGGGACGGCAACACTCGAAGTTTAACCGTGGCCGAGCGGAACGAGATCAGTAAAGCGAAGAGAGCGGAGAGGGCGCGAATACGGTTGATAACCACTGTTTTCGGTGGAATTTTTGCATGAAAAGTGAAATATTTGTTCAGGTACCACAGCATGCGACCTGAACTACGGCAGCAACAAAATGCGAAACGTGCGGAACTGTTGCGAAAGGTAATGTTTAAATCTCACAATGGATAAATGCTTACAAAGTTTTGTTGAGGTCCAAATAAGTGGTAATATTTGTATTGTTCTGTGAAAGGCCACGATGGGTTTCAGCTTTCTGGGTTTAGTTGTAAAAGCTAAAAAATCAATTCCGAATCCGACATCTAGGCAAGACAACGTGATGAAGAATTGTGTCATCTTGCCGAAACGTGCCAACTCGACACCCTCGACGAGGAAACCCGACGTGCAATTGCTGAGGCACAGATGAGGCGAGCGAGAAGGGCTGAGCAGGCCAGAGCGAAGTATCATAGAATGAACTGGTGTGTTAAACTGTATTGAAAGTTTTTGAGGAGAAGAGGGTGATGTGTGCAAATTATTTCGCACAGAACTCTTAGATTTTAGCTTACCATTTACGTTTTTTGCCTCACTTTTACGCTAATTCTACTACGAACAAAAAACTAAATGATTTTTTCAAAGTGTTTCTCTCGACTATTGTCTTACAAAAGTTATCCTAAATATGTTAACGTTTTCCAGTGAGGAACGTAGACAGTACAATGCAATGCGTGATGCACAAAGACGTCAGAGGAAACGTGCTCAAGAAGAAGCTCGCCAACGAGCGCAAATGAACGGTAGTATCCGAATATTTGCATTTACTCCTATTCTTTATGAACTCCATGCTTCTTCAGAGGTATTGACCACTGAGACAGGTCTCAGCCCTGCATCTGGTTTGTCACCTACAAATGATTCGATCTCGCAGGACAATCACGGCCTGTCGCCAGGAGATGGGGAACCTGGTCAGATTATTTATTCAACATACGAGATGTATCAGGAGCCGATGACGCGATGGGAGCACTAGGCGTTATCCCAGATCACAAGTTCTTATTTTCCCTTTGTTTCGCTTTCTTCTTTGAGATCATAATAAGTTTTATCGTTGTTTATTGATATTGTTACGAGTTACCACCCTGAATTGTTTTAAGAGATCGGCTCCTGTCAGAGTCAACATACATACGTGTTTCGGCTATCCGAGGTTGTTCAATTGGGGTATGCTGTCATTGTTTGTAACTATCTATTATTTTCCCCAATCTCAGTCATGCCTTCACTGAATTTTGCCAAACTTCGCTCGGATGCGTTATTGCTATTATTTGAGCTCATCAGTCGATATGTGGCAGCGGAGAGACCTATGAGCTTCGATTCCCTCTCAACATGAAAATTAAATATCTGATGAATTCTCATAATTATTTTATGTTTTTTTTTCTCCAAGACGGGTTTCTTCTATGTATCCCGTGAATGCTCTTTTGTAATCACTGCTTGTCATTTGTATAGTCTGTTATGTATATATTTTTCTGAACATATGAGATTCACAATGAAGAAGTAGCCTATACACGAGATCTACCTTTTCAAAGTTCTCGGTCCTGCTTTTGAAACCATGTCGCCAGGCCAGAGAAGGCCAGTGAAACCGAGATATTAGAATGTGCGGCATTTTTGCTTAACCAAACTTCGTCTTGAAATTGATCAGGAATTGTTGCATCTCATATACTTCCCAGACATCTTCATAGTACATTAGTACTTCTTTGTTCGTGCGAAATTCAGCTGATGAGGAGGATATGGGCAGAGCCATTGATGTCGTCACCATTTTGCTGCCTTTCACACAAAAATGCGCGCTGTTGGAAAGTGGTTTGCCTTTTCGTACGTATATGACACGTTGGGATGGAAAATGCCATCTTATGAAGGTACCTTTACACAATCTTTGTTGCTGTGTGCTATCGTTCCATGGCTTCATCTTCTTTATGATCGTGTTTCATTATGGTATTTGTTGCATGTAACGCAAAAGCCGACGAAAAATAAGCTGTGTGGTGAAAAGAAGCGATAGAGAGCGTCAGTTGATGTGCATTAGTTACCTTCATCGCACTTTTTTTTGCACTGGCCATCTGCGGGAGATCAGGATAGGAGAAGTGCGAGGACTGAGAACATAGTCAACTTCACACCGACACTAGAGGAATTGTCTTTGAAAACATGCAAAAACTCACACCGAGGAAATCTTTATTCATCTATTCTCTTCCTTTCAAATAGATTATTGAGGATGTTTTACTGGCAGAAACGGAGTTCCGGGATGCGAAGTGACCATTCTGCTTCCTATTCACGCTGATTGATATACTATGTACTCTCACATAAGGAACGTTTATTTAATTAACGTTTATTTAATCAGTTATTTTACTCTGAATAAACATGAGAGTTATGACGAATTATGATTTCGAACTTATAAAATTAATGTAACGCTATAATGCACTATGTGTAGCATATTACTCGGAATGTGTTAAATTACTACCATGAGATGCCTTTACTTCAAAACTAAGATTATTTTCAGTGTACAGCACACATCTTCGGTCCGCTAACTAGTTTGCTCTACGGGAAATCAAACATTTTTCTCTCAGCGTTCAATGTGTGTTTGGAATTTTTCGGTATTGTGCGCACTTTTCTGATTAACAAATGCATGAGAAATCATTTTTGTTTTTGATCTTCGTCTTTGTTTTTTGAAAAGAACGCAGTCTCACCATTTGAGAACAAAGACATTTCTTCTAAAATCGAAGACTGACTGGATTATTTTTGAAGTGGTCACAGAGTCTCACCATTGAATTGTCGTCCCAACCAACACCTTTTCTAGTAATAGATCCTCGCATGAGCGTATTGCATTTCTCGGTGACAAAGGAAGTCAATAAATCATCAATAAATAATCAATCAATAAATAGTAGCTCTGTTAACCATTCACCGCTGCAGCCCGCATGCGTTATCCTCGGTTTTTAAGTTCCTTTCTAATAGAGGTCAGGCGTACTTCTTAAGAATTCCTCTGGTTTCTTATATCAAGGGAAAATTACCGTTAAACCTTAGCGTTAATTCTTTACAATGTGTCCAACCACAGTATTGGTTCATAGCATGAATAGTACGACTTTTCAGTTGTGAAAACAGATCCAATGGCAGATCCGGGAAATTTGTAGTTGGAGGGAGGGAGTGGAGCTTATTTCTGGACGCCCTATCTTACTTTTTTCTCCTAGTAACTTTAGCTCATATGCCATAGATCCTCTAAGACTAATACTTAGGTCTTAGGACCCCGATTAATTTAGTTATTTACTTTCAGGAATAAGAGCGCCACTGAGTGCTCCCCCACAACTACATTTTATCCGAGATCCGAGAGTATTGGGTCCCCCCTCGATCCCTAGTGGTATGCTCTGTGGCGTCGTCCGTTTATGCAACTGCTCTGCACCGTGGTTCTTGCCGTTTTCTTGTCGCGACCATTACATGCGTGTAGACGACTCTCTTTGTTGTGTTAATAAACATTATGCCAAGCCAACCGACTGTACACTTTGAGGATCGATACTGGCCCAGATCCCAATTGCCTTTTCGCAGTTACTGTCATTTAAAAAGCGCACATGTCCACAATTCCGAGGATTTGGACATCAAAATAGCTTACGCGCATTGTATACTTAAAAATAAGAAGCGAACTATAAAGTGCAAAATTAAGGGATGAAGACAGAGGACTCAGTTTTCCATGCAGTTACTCGGTCAAATTGAGGGAAGGTATAAACAGATATTGCAAGGACTTTTCGGCTAAGAATTCCGTCGAGAATACTAAGATTTGTAGCTGCAATCGTCGAAAGATAACTCGGACGCTGGGACTATGCCTCTGAGTACGGCCGATGATGTACCTCTGGTTCGCTTTTAAACTCCTCGCAGCAACAGTATTCTTCTTCGTTGCGGTTGCGCTGCGTCGTTCCTGTCGAACGCGACTGTATGTGAAAGTTTATGATATAGTCAGGTCAAAACGACATGAAGCACGAACAGTTGCGCAAGGAGCTGCGTTCAAAGCGGTCCGGTGGAGACAGCGGTTCGAATCGAAGTGGGACCATCATGGCGAACTGCAGAGATGGGTGGCAGAAACGAGGATCCTTACAGGATCCCAATCGCTACGCCCCACCGCGCCACTTCGAACGCAACCGCTCGTGCAACTGTCCGTGCTTCATGTTATTTTAACCCAACTATTTTTTTTTCATTTGAGGTGTGAAATGGAATGAGTTCACCTGCGAAAGAGAAATTTCTTGTTAGATTTAAGTCTGCTTTGTCAATTTCTTGCGCACAGACAGTTCAAGAGAAGTCCACGAGCATGGGAAATCCTAGATATATGGTGGAGGGACTGACTGAGGTAGGAAGTGCTATGCTGTTGATACGAGTGCAGTTGGAAGTATATAGGCAACCACACATCGCAACCTGATTCAGTGAGTGCACATACGATAAATTTTCCGACTTAAGATTATGTAGCCTCCGTTAAATGTTAGTTTTTTTCACTTACAAATACTACGTCTATGCGTTCGGGCCATTCGACTAGCGTTCACAAACTTTGGAACGTATATCACAGGACCGCTTCACAACCGTTGAGCAAAGATAGTCGTAATGAGGAAATTATTGACGCTGTCTGCAAAGGTTGTCTTGATACATTCTTACATTCTTTGTCTGTGGTGATAAAATGTACTAAAATATTTTATTTCACTAATTCATCATTTATTTCCCTTTCTTTTTGATTAAGAGGTCAAGTGGGACATTTCCACCATTAGCGCATCGTGAGCACACACAAGTCTTCCGGCCGCCACGTTTTTCGCAGTATCCCGTGCCACAGTTCTGAAAACGGACATTTGGAATGCTGTAAGAATGCTTGAAAATTCAACAATGTTTCAAAATTCTATTCAAAATACGACTATTCCAACTGGTAATCTTTCTTGCTTGAAATTTTGCCATTAAGTATTCACGAAAATTGATTTTAGACTCATATTTTCTTTGCAACATTGAATATGGAGATGGGCGTAAAGTTAAACCGTAATTTTCGAATGTCTCATCATATTTCCACAAATGTCAAGTTTTTTTTTCTTGGCCACTATGACCCTGAGTTCGCGACATAAGGAAAAGCAAGAAAAGGTCTTATGCAATATCTTTTTGTGATAGAGAAAACAGTAGCAAAAAGTCTAGAAATTAGGTCTCGTACCTCAGTGGAAGTCATGTGTTCATAACTTTCTAGATATGGAAACAATTTATGGGGTCGGGTCAAAACGACATAAACCAGGGTGTAGTTGCGCAAGCTGCTGGGCTGGAAACGGCGCGGTGGACGTAGCGGATACGGTCAAAGTGGGACCATCGCGCACTGTAGCGATGAATAGTGCTAGCAAGGTTCCTTCTGATCCTAACCGAGCCGCTTACACAACTGCGCCGAGCTTCGTTTCGTTTTGACTCAACTGTACTGAGGCGACCGAGACACCACAACGGCAAGCCTCTGATAGGGTTGTAAGTTTAAGTGGAAGCTTAGGATTTTGTGGTCAAGAAGAAATCCGTCACCTGTATACTGCAGGACGTAATGCAAGCTGCTCTGGCAGCCTTATCAAGAATAGGAACATCCATTCTGGCACATGTGGTAAGGTAAATCTGGCTTACAGCTACATCGACGAGGACGAATATTGTTAGGTAAAAAAGTAGTGACCTCATTGTGTTTTGAAGTTTCAAGACTCCTATGAAATGGCGATGATGCTGCTTTGAAGTGCAACTAAGAGTAACTAATTTCAGAAGTGAAGATTCACTCAAATGAAAGGGCTGTAGAAAGTAGACGAACTGGGTTTTATATCGTACCATCGATATATTTGCCAAACTTGTCAAACTAAACAATTTGTAGGTGAAACAGATGGCTACGATTTCACCATCTCCCATGATTCATAGGAAATATGTTTGAAAAACGTTGATGGATCGGTTTCAAGATTAGTTCTTCGGCCGATTAAGGCAACTGATCGCATGACAACTCATCGTTTGCACAAATGTTCAAAAGAAAAGGCAGCAAAAAGACAGATTTGGGCTGTATTTTGCAGGTAACAATCCTTAACAAATGATTATCGCATATTTTATTTTGCGCCCACAAGGACTCCGGTTTGCATGTTTTTGTAGGCAGTAATGGTGATGTGACACAGTCTACTTAACATTTTAATGTTCAGTGGTCTCTTTTCGTTTTCTTTTTTTCCAAAATCAGAATGATGTGTCCAAATAAATTCATTTCTTAACAACAGTGTGACTGCGTCATTTTGTGGTTTCATCCAAGTACAATTGCTGGACTATAGATATTAGTTTCCATTAAATTTTCATCTTCAAACCATTGTTGGAAGTACAAGGTGTCGAACACCTAACTCATTCATAGTTTTGTGATAAGAGATTCAATATGTACATGTAATACTTTGATACAAGGTGATGGCTTTTTTTTTATCAGTTGATTATGATTTTCCTTTAACAGTGTTCTACGGAGCTGTTGAGAAAAGAAAGGGAATCATTTGTGGTTTTGCGAGGAGAATATCACGAACAATTCCAGTTAGTTTCGCTTTCCTTATATTTCTTTTCGGAAGACGCTATTTTCATGATGGCTACGACAGACTGTCGCTAATAGGGACGAGAATATATGAGTTGAGACCCTGTATTTTCTGTTTCCGTACTTGTAGAAAGATTTGCATGTGGTTCAGGGTCTACGTCGTGAGGGCGAAGACTTCTGTGACAGAGTCAACCTTCTAGAAAGATTACGAAGTAATTTTTTCTTTCTTTTTTCGTTTCGAATAATGCGAGTCAACCTGTTTTCCTAGCATATGTGCGGATACAACTCTACAGTATTTTCGTCGGCGTTTAGACAAAACTCATAATTTTGATGTTGTTTTTTTTTGTCTCGTATGTAATATCTTGTAATCTTCTGTGGTAAGGGGTGTAGGTAGTGATCTTCACGTTCTACAGACTTGAAAGTTCTGTAACTATACAGAGTTGGATCGATGAACAAGGATGTTTCACTATCACAGCAGATTTAATAAATGGTCGTTGTTATGTACGTGCACAACGTGAATTTCGCTTATAATCTTGTGAAAATGACCTGATGCGTGGTCTGATGGAGACAGGGTTTAGGATCTAGGTTGGACCACTGCTAACTCCACCCGGACTGCGGAACCAGCGATGTCGCACCTCGATCGCAGCCGTTGGCTCCACTACGCGCTTCGAGCGCAGTCGTCCACTTAGCTGCAGCAGACTTCAATTCGTTTTGATCCGACGATACATTTTCACCTTTCACTTCGTGCTCTTATTCCGAGTAAGAAAGCCTTTTCTGTTTGAGTTAACAGGTTGAAAACAGGATTTATGTTTGTTTGTTGTGCGAAAGTTCTTTTGGTGAAACTTTATTAATGGCCTGACGTTTCGACAACATCTTCTTTACCGAAAGGCTGAAAACTGCTCGGGGTTTTCTGATGCTGTGCATATCCCACTAAACTCCTCATCTCTCCTTGCCAGTCACCGATATCTCTCCAAGTACACCACATAAGAACTTCAAAAGAAAGACAAACTGACCATTCTCTCTGGCTAGAGAGCTGTGTGAACCATAGAGATTGTTAAGGGGAATCAGATCTACGCACTGTGCAGTATCCTTTAGTACTACGTGTCTGGATAATGCTAAGGAACTACGTGTGGGACTATAGCTCACAAAGTGTTACGAACGGCGTAAAGTCATTAGTACTTGATCGGTACTCATTTCTGTCATTCATGGATGGATTGCCGATGAAAATCCAGAATGATTCCAATGCCCTCCCAGCAGATTTTTCTTTCTTGTGGGCTGATATCGTATACTTTATTTCAAAGTTATTTCCGTGATGTTTCTGTTTCTTGTGCGGTCCTGTCATCGAGCTGCTGCCGTATCATCGAACCTGTAGGCCTTTTCCCTGCCAAATGTTCTTTGATAGACAAATCCTTCATGTTTCTCCGTTATAAATGGCGTTGCATTGCAAACAAAAGGTCGAAAAAGGAGAAGGAGAAATGATAGTGTGCAAGTACCGTTAGGACACCCGAAAATTTGAGAATATTTATGAGAGATTCAGACAATGTATGCAAAACGATGGTCGCCACTTTCCTGAAGTGGTAACCAAAAAAAAGTTGAGCTTTATTGCTTGTGTACTGGATTTCATATGCGCTTCTAACATTTGTTAAAACAAATCAAGAAAACAGCCTGCTTTTTGTACCTTTTCATGCCTGTAAAAAGTGCACATTGACGGTCTCCAGCTATAGTTGAATCTTCTAGTAGTTTACGTTTTGAGATGCTTAAATATCAAATATATATATATATATATATATATATATATAATATCAAATATTATTCATCACCTCAAGAATTTTCAAACGAGAATACTTGGGTTGTCGATTATATCGCAAGAATCACATTGTTGGTAACTCGGTTGATGGACTGCAGGTATGTATTTCGATGGTGCAAATTCTGACAGCTAGTTTTTTTAAATGGATGTTATTCTTGAAAAAAGAGTTGTACTCACGTAGTTGACTTTCATAAGAAATGATTTTATTCGTATATGTTTTATAAAAGTGTTTTGATATTGCCGTCAAACTCGCTCTTTGTTTTTGTTTGGAAGTTAAATTAATTTTTTTTCCTCGTAGCAGTTCCACTCATTTACAAATTGAGGTCGAGCATGGTTTTATCTGAGGGATAATGTCGTTGTTTACGCATGCACTGACATTTTTGGGCTATGGGAAAGTTACTTTTTGCGTCTTGAGTGTGCTTGTTTGAGTTCTCAAAGAAAACAAGGATTATGGCTACATTAAGATTAGGATGGAAATTATTTACATTACGTTGACGGCTATGACATTACGTCCTGTAAACAATCTCAAAAAACTTGCCTTTCAGAGAGGAGATTATGCTTCATTACGATTCCAGTAGAGAAACAGTAAGATTGATGAGACGTAACTATCAAAAACGTATTCTGGCACGTATGTAACTCTTTTTAATACCCATATCAACAAATCGCTCCCATCTATCCCACAAAATGTGTATCCATCATTGTCTGGAAAGGTAATTAATTCCGTGTTACACTTTCAACACGTTCAAGTGGTGACGCTACTTATTTGTTATGGTGTTTGTGAAGGAATCGTTCTATAAGTTTCTCTCAAGAACAATGTGCACAGTCTTATCATGGATTTCGTGCACGATTAGAGAAAACATCTGAATCTACGTAGTTAAAAACACATTTGAGGAAATCTCGCATGTTTTCCGATTACCTATGGGAAGTATGAGGAAGTCTTCTGACTGAAACGATCAAGGAATATAGGAGATAACGATGAAAGATGGGGTACGTGAAATGTGTGTGTTGTTACTGTTGTGGTATGTTTTTGTACAAGTATGAAGGGTGTTGGCAGTTTTCTTTTCAGTGTATTTTCTAAAAGTAATCGTTGTGTTATGGGAATATATGTCGGAGAGAATGTGCGTTATTACTTATTTAATATGCTGATTACAGCAACACGTATTGTTGAAAGCATTAGAAATGCGCCGTTCCACCACGCTTTTGACGCTTCTGACCATCTCTAATATAAAATAATCTAGAAGTGATACAGGATGATGATAAAAAGTGTGATAAATCGCCAAGTTTGCTTCGTTGGTAAGATTTTTTCGATCTCGGAGCATAATAATTTGTTATGCTTGTGATAACTGTCTACTCCTTGTCGGACCATACAGCAGGGAGGCGGCCCACTTCTATGTTATGATGCTTTCTGTTTTGGCCGGAGACAGTCGGCAGTTTTTCTGCGTCTTGATTGCTTCGTTTGATAGACATTACCACTGATTCACCGTTTCCTTTTTTGGGTATAAGATCCCAAATTATCGTGAACGATCCTAATTTACGCGCACAAAAATCACGATACTTATATTGAGCGCGAGAAATAAAAGAATTCGTAACTTTGAAGAACGGAAGAAACTTTCTAGAGGGAAGTTCTGCTTTTGTAATCGTTCATCAATTCTTTCCCCAAGATCTCTCTGTAAACCACAGCTATAGTCAGGCTAAAACAACTTGAAGCTCAGTTGCTTAAGCTGCCACCTCGAAGTGGTGAAGCATAGCGGTTTGGACCGAGAAGGACCCCTGCAGCAACACGGATCGTTACAGTTCGGGACGGTCCCACCCGAGCCCAACAGCTGGATCCACCGAGCCGCTTCGAGCGCAGTCGCTTATGTCGCCTTGACCCTACTATATTAGCAATCGTTCTTAATCTTACTTTTTCTTCATTGGAACTATAAGTCTTCATGGTTGGTTTACATTTGCTCTGATATCTTTGTGTTCCTAGTCTGCTTTGCACTAGCACGTTCTGTGCTAGGCAAAATCATGTCATTTGTGTTTCCTTTTCATATTCAAGGGAGAGTTAGTTATGTGCTGCTTTCGCAAATTACCGTTCTGCTGTTCTTTTTCCTCACCACGTTCCTTTTTAGTTTTTCATTGCTAGAAAAATTCTCCTCTCTTTAGTGAAATGAGTTTCTGTTTCTATTAAAAGAACGGATTAACAATGCTCTGATGTATAACAGAATCCTGTCTTTTTTTTCTAAAAGAGGAACTTTACGTTGGCTTCGTCTGTTGTTTGTTTGTTGAAGACTTCAACATTTATTTACTTGGTGAAAGTGTTGGTAAAAGTGAGAAGTGATAAGTTTCGGGTAAAATGAAGCCCGGAGGAGGAGGGGGGTGCACTTCAGTGGCGCTCTTGTTTCTCGAAGTAAATAATTTAATCAATCGGAGCCCTCAGGCCTAAGCATTAGTCTTAGAGGATGCACGACATATAAGCTAAAGTTAGTAAGAGAAAAAAAGTAAGTTAGAGCGTCGAGAAATAACGGGACCACTGAGTGGCCTCCAACTACATTTTCCTCGATGTTTCAACTTTGCGATCGTTTTAGTTTCACTCTACAAGCTCGTTTGTCGCTGTAATCGGACTAAGATGAGAGCGCTAACAACAGAAGTTGTTTATGCATGCACCTATTTGCATCACTTGATGACGACATGAGTACCGAGCACACGAAAGGTGCTCTGTAGCATTCGGCCAGTTCTTTCACAAAAATTAATTTTCCATGCGCAGTTAAGTGCATAGTTAAGTTGTTGTCATAAGGTTGACAGAATATTAAAATCTCAGAACATAGCATACTTTCGTTATAGAAGATCTAGGTGTTAGATTTTTCCGGTCTCGAGTATTGCAGTTTGTCTCGTTGTAATTGAAGAAGCCTGTCATTTTGCGTCTTGTCATGACAAAGCGTTTCTGTTTTGAATCGATCTGCTATAATTAAATGCATGATGCATGTTCTGGAAATTAAAGGCATCACCCCACGAATCTGAGGTGGTGCAGATTTCAGGTGGAGTATTCGTATACAGGATGGGAGACTACGCAGAGGTGGGTGATTCCGTCCATTTCTTCCTAATTGCCGTAAAAAACGGCCCAGAAGATACGGCTTCATTCGCTTTGGCGCGCCATCTTGTACAAGAGGTTCGATTGGAGCGCGTCAGTCTTGTGCGGCGCCGCATCTTCCGGGCCGTTTTTTACGGCAATTAGCAAGAAATGGACGGATCCTCCTCCTGTAGTCTCCCATCCTGTATACGACTACTCCACCTGAAATCTGCACCACCTCAGATTCGTGGGGTGATGCCTTTAAATACCAAGAAAAATATTGTTTCTTTGTTTCTGGTATTTAAAATATATTCTAAGCTACTCTTCAACTATGGAAGGAAGGGTCATATTCAGTCTACCTAAGCATAAATTGAGTAGGAGAATCGGCCCTCCTAACCTAGTATTCAGTGTTTCCATACAAGAGGTGGTTGAAAGGACAGTGATCGGATGCAGCGAGGTCGGGGCTATAAGGACTCTCGGAGATTACCAACCAGCTATGCTCCTCCACCCCGGCATGGATCAAGTTTTCCGGCTTCAGGCTGCAGTTTGCGTGCTCCGTGGATCTGAGCCTGCAACTCTTGCAGTTGCAGGAGAACGTTGGACTTGACTGAAGGGAGTGTATCAGGAAGCTTACTATCTTCGGCTCTCCATGAACAATTATATTGAGAACGCGATGCAGATTACGTGGTCCCCCTAATCGTGCTGAAGGGGATGTTTGTTCCTAGGAGTGAGAACACGTTACTCTTGCGCATGCGACAACTTTGAGACATAATCTTAATGCGTCCTGAGCGGTTAGTAGCAAACATTAGCCACAGAAAGGCATTGGAGGAGCGTCTTTCGAAACGCAGACAGAATAAAATTCTGGAAGCAGAATAAAGATAGACAAGTCTGAAGAAGTGCAACAGGCACCTCCAGAAATATATAATATTCCGCTAATAGCCTTGCTGAGCGAAGAAGGAATTCGTACCCATTTTCGTCGTGAGATGGAAACCATTACGGAGACGTTCTATTCGTCCGCTTGCGTTCGTCAACTCCTGTGTCAACCCGATCATATCCACTGGTGAAGTTCCACCACGGATGCTTCCTTCGGAAAAAGGGGTTGCTATTCAGACCGTGAAGCCTGGCACAGCCCCCGGACCTGATTTTATATCAACAGACTTTCTTCACACTGGTGACCATCCGCTCTATATAATTCTAGCGGATCACTTGACGTCCTATCTTCAGGAGGAAAAGCCAGGGTGACCGTGAGGACCTTCGGAACTACCGTCCGATATGTTTGCTGAGCGTCTTGTACAAAATATTCACCAAGATCATCCTCACGCGCATATCTAGAACGCTGCATGAAGCCCACCCTCAAGAATAAGGTGCATTCCATCAACGGCTGTATGGACCACATCCAGACCGTGTCAAAGGTCATAGAGGTTTGCCGAGAATAGCGCCTGTCTATAGTTCCAACCTTCGTCGACAACGGGAAAGCGTAGAAACTACTGGAATACTGTCAGCGCTAGTCGATCAATGTGTGGACGCACCGTCTGTTGAGGACATTAGCCAATTGCTACGATATAGGCACTACTAGAATACAGCTTTTCCACCACCACCTCATCACACTTATTGGATAGGGGATAAGGCAATGCTATATCGCTGAAGCTGATCACGGCTGCATTACAGTGGATGATGAAATCACTTGTTTGGGAAGAAAGGGACATACGTGTTGACGGAAGATTCCTTTCGAACCTTCGTTTTGCGGACGACATCGTTCTCCTTTTGAAAAGTACCAATGATGCAGAGACGATGCTCAAGGAATTGAACGAAGCAGGGAGGAGAATAGGATTGCGAATAAACCGAAAGGAGGCACAGTTAACGAAGAATGTCTTTTGCGAGGACAAACGAGTACAACTTGAAGGCTCCCATATCGTGGAAACTTCGTCATAAGTCTAGCTTGGACTTTATGAATGTGGCAAACGAATTGAAGGAAGAACTGAACAGAAGAATGAGAGGAGCGCGCGTAGCATTCGCATCCGTTAGGGAAGCTACGGACCAACTAACGGACCAAGATCTCAGTGGTCACCTGTTCGGCTCCACAATTCTTACAGCGCTCTGTTACGCAGCGGAGACATGGGCAGACACCGCTGCCACGTCTAGAAAGCTGCTAACTACCCATAGAGCTTTTGAGAGATGTGTTCTAAAGTTTAACAGGCGTACACAACACCTAGCCGGTCTTCGCAGCTCCGACTTATGAGCAATGTCCCATCTTTGGGAACAAGTGGACTGTAGTGCGGAAAGCAAAGCATAGATGGGCTCGGTCACATTATGAGAAAAACTCGACAATAGATAGACTAAAAGAATGCTAGAGTTGATCTCAAGACATGACAAACGAATTCGAGCGAGGCCGCCAACCAGATGGTATGATGTGTTTGCTGCACAGATAGAGCAGCTGAGAGCTCAGCTGGATACGGATCAATGACCTCGTCAATGTTGCCCACGAAACTTAAGAACATCATGCTTGACGGAGAAGGAACGAAAGGAGTGGAAAAGATGCTAGGGGCCGCACGTCCAGGCCATCTAAGAATCTAAGTACGCTATACACATCATTATGATTTATCTGGGAAGTAAGGAAAAAAATGTAAGTGCAGCGGATGCACGTCGAGATTCATGAAATGAGAACTATCTAAACTACAATAGGAAAATCCCATAGCTTCCAGTTACAATATCGACATATAAAAACGGATTTCACCACTGAATCTAATGAAGAAGGAGAAAAAGAAGTTAATATCACGAAATAAGCACTGAAAGTGCGTACGTACATTTGTCAATTACCAAATACACATACATTAGTGGACGAAGGCAGAAAGTGCATATAATATGTAATGAACGTTTGAAAGCGAAAGAGATCTGTACTATAAAGTCTACGAAGAATCTATACACAATGTGTATAGTCTAAACCCCGAGGTAAAAGGGAAACAACGTTATTAGTGATAAGAGATACATCAACGAGATGACGATTCACATCACAATTAACGTAATCGTCAGAGACCGTATGTCGACCGGGTTGGTTGGAGCATGAAGTGAATTGAAAGAATCACGAACACGAACATTTGCGGGCGATCATGCCCGGCACTCGAGCCATAGTCACCTGGTTATCAGCATTCATGTAGATCATTCGCACAGCATCATACCTAAACATTTTCAACATGTTGGCGAATTATTGGAATTATTATTCACTATTTCAATGCTAGATTATTTGCTTTTAAAAGAATTATTATTAGGAGCGAGAATTATTATTAGGAGCGAATTATTATTAGAAAAACGAAAACATCGATGTGTCATAGAAGCCAGGAAAATGTCAATGTCGTTATACTGTATTCAAAGGAAATATCAATTTTGCATCATTCCTGATTCATTAGTGGGTTATTGCATACCCTAAAAAAATCTGTAGGTAGACCGCGAATGATTCCTGGTGGTAAAATGGTAACACAGCGTTGGTTTCTTTCTACCGTTTCTCGTGACTTTACAGCTATTTCCTCCCCTTTTTACAGTGAACTTGACGAATGATTGGCAAGTGCAATTGGGATCCATAATGGCTTTTATTGAGAGCAGTTTGCTGAGGTGACTTCTATCGCTGCAAGTGAGCAGCTCTCAGAACGGAACACAGTATTCCTCGCCAGTTCCAGCGATATCACGGCAAAGCCATAGAGAAGGTTGGGGCTACGGTGGGATCAGTTTTCACTTGTTGACGCTGGGTTCCACAGCGGAATTAGTTAACTTCACTCGTAGAAGAAGATCGCTCCTTAGTCATGGAAGCTCCGACAGTTTTCATGCCAGATATGCGAGCTGTAAGCGAAAGAGTTCATTTTGCTCATCAAAGGTTTTATCGTCAAGGGAATTTATAGAGAGCTGCCGCTGTCATTAATTATAGCCCTATGAAGGTTAGCTACAAACTGGGAGATGCTAATTACCCCGGTTATTAGGATTAAATGAGAAAAAGATCATAAATCATCGAGAGGATTCTAGAAATTGTTCCCTTATTTGAAGTATTCAGCAGTAGGATTCAGTTGCAGTTGCACTGAACTGGTAACCGTAACATGTAAAATCTAATATTTTCTGAATAGCTAATGTAATTCAACTTCTCTGCGCGGTAGTAACACATTGTAAGAACTAGAATTACCAAAATACTCAAAAGAAAATGGGTTTCTGGATTGTCTAAAGGAATGTTATGCAAAACGTATTCGAGTTACATGAATACATTGACAAGTTCGTATTCTGAAATGCAGCGAATCAAGTGTCTTTTGAATTGTATCTGGTCGCGTAGTTAAAAATGTGAAGTTATCTGCCTTCTTGAGTGCGAAGGAAGTAGATTTTGCCTAACTCAATCGAGTGGATGAACTAACGCAATCCGCAATCATCTAGGCAGATTTCCGGCGGAATAAAGTGTTGAGGAGCGAGCAGAAAAATAATCTCATACATGGAGGCCTATTTTGCCCTCCTCGTGTCATACTGTCGCCGAAATGGTGCAATACTGTCAACTGTCACACGTTATTGGTGTAAGAGTAAGTCGAGAATAGTAGGGTCAAAAACGACATGAAGCACGGTGCAGTTGGGATTAAGAGCCTGGAATCGAGGTGGGACCATCGCGAAGTACAACGTGGAATGGATGTCAGCAAGGGTACCCCCTAGATTCTTACCGCTATACTCCGCCGCATCGCTTTGAGCGCAGCCGCTTACGCAACTGCACCGTGCTTCATGTCGTTTTGACCCAGCTATCGTATGTTTATGAGTTGACCCACATCGTAACTTCACTGGCAGGACACTGCGCTCACCCAACCGAAAAGAGGAATTACAGCGAGTCCAAGTGTCGCATATTCAAGGACTTTTCTTGTGTTTTTCAAATGCTGGATATAATTTACTGGAGTACTGTACATACGTGACGTAGCCACAGAAGATAAAAACGATAGCTTTGTGATACGGTGCGGAGGAAGCCACTGACATGGTTGGGTGGTGACCATCCCAACCATGTCAGTGGCTTCCTTTCCATTCCAGTAAAGATGCGTTTGGAAGTCGTACTTGCGCGCGCATTTCACGTTTTATTCGTCCCACTCTTCGAGGCTTTTTGGGATCGCATAACTCACATGGTTCCTTCGTGGTTTTTTTTTTTTGGAAATGATATGAGTTTGACACCTCTTTATGAATTCAGCGACGTACTGCAGAAGAAATGCTCGAAAATGACATACTCGGATGGGTGACAGCACATCCCCTGGTTTCCAGTTGCCTCTTGCCGAGTGATAATCCCTGTCTTCGCCACTTTTGTATGTCCAGCTCTAGCAACCTGGAATTGAATGTGCTCATATGAACTCATATGAACGTCAATTACAAAACATTAGTGTTGAGAGATCGAAAAACTGGTGTTTCGAGTCATCCAGCTACTAAAGGTTAATGGTACAAATCCTTTAAACTCACATGAGCATGACTTAGTGTACAGTCTCCTCTGCACATATACGCATTGTATTTGTGAGGTGCGATGATAAATTTCCATCCCATTTGTTGAAAATCCACCTAAAATACAGAACAGCTTACCATTCACATCTACTCGCGTCCATAAACAATGTTTTCTTCCCGCGTCTGTGAATTGTAGACAATTTTCATGGTGGATCCGTAAAAAAAAAGCAGCATGTAATTTATCAGAAAGTCATAGATGCGATAGTCCGAGCCGGTGCTCCGACCCCCTTCACTTTTGGATGGTCGGCGAAGGGACCCCTTCACTTTTGGACGATCGGTAAAGGAACCCCTTCACGTTTGGAGGGTCGGCGAAGGGATCCTCATCACTGAAGCTGCAACCCATGAGTTAGACCCCTTCACTTGAGGAGGGTCCTGCTCCTCCCTATCGCACCTATGCTCACCGTAATCTTAAGGTACAGATTGGATACGCGTGTGGACGAAGTAAAAATTCAAAGGATGACGTTTTCGAGATTCTGAACTTTTTTCATAAGACTTTTTGGCCTAGTAACCTAGTCCTAGCAAGCATTCTATATGAACCTTACTAATTATCTAGAGTCATTAAGGAGATGCATACGAGGCTACTAATTGATTCTACTGGTTCACTTTTTGGCAAATTGCTCTTTTCAGGCCTTAAGATTGATAACTCGATCTCTCCATGAATAAATGGGGGTACAGGCGTAGTTTGGGAATTGAATACAATCGCCATAGCGCTAAATTCCCCCTAGTTAATGGAACGTGTATAGCAATTCTATGTGACTCCATCTTCTCAACGATGCAGCTTATTACGCGATAGACCGCGGACAACTCCGTTATCATTCCAACATCTGCGATACAACTTATATGACTTAAATAAGCACTCAAATAATATGCGGCGCGTGCACACGGCAGGCGCGCTCCGATCGAACTCGTAAAAAAATAGCGCGCCGGAACGCTCAAAGACGTATCTTCCGGGCCGTTTTCTACGGCAGTTAGGAAGAAATGGACGGAATCACCCCCACTCCATAATCTACTACCCCGTATACGAATACTCCACCGGAAATCGGTACCACCTCAGATTCGTGGAGTGATGCCTTTAACTGATCAGATTTTACTACAAACGAACAGACGGAACTTCAATTATATTTCCTGGCCACTGGATCAAATTTAGATTAAAGTAGAATTAGTAATGACCGCTAACTGATGGCAAGGGCAAGAAATGCGTAAATCTGATTTAAACTGGAACACTCAACTATGAAATGGCGCACGACCAAGGTGCATTCTTCTTCGAGATTCATTTCAGGACCATGAACGTGAATCCAAAAACTTCTAAAGATAAGGTTTAAGTTGATGATTTAAGTTACTGTGCCGAAATTTTAATGTTCACTTCAAAATTGGCACACGTTATTCTTTTGCCTTCTTCGGGTGCTCAAAGAATTTGTGTCGCATGACTTATCGTTGCCATTCACGCGCTTCTTTAGCGGATTACAGAAGGATCACGTTGTTTTTTGTTGCCACGGGTCGTATGAGGCAGATCAAACAGATTACACCAGATCTCTTACAATCTCCTAGGTTGTTTACGGCGTAAATGATGCAGTTAATTGTTGTAACAGGAAAGAGCTACTAGAATTTTCCCTGAACCACATTATAGAGAATATAGTAATATAAGAACGTGGTAAATTGTGAAGTAGAAAATCCAAGATCGTCGTTCGTTCCGGGAACTTTTTTCTCTCTCTCATTTCCTCCCTTGTCGCTTAATTTCTTCCTCAATTAAATCGAAGCTTTTCCACGGAAGTACGAGATTGTAACGGGAACAATACACCAAGCGGCATTGTGTCCGAACAACGAACGAAACGTTCGTTGTTGCGGCAAATCACGCTAATATATGTGAAGCGTTCGGTTCAATGTCGTGCCAGGATCCAATAAATATGCGCAGATTTCAGGGATGACATCAACGGATCAGCGTTAACTCTTAAATTGGAGTTGCTGGAGTTGATGAGTATATCAGATGAATGATTTCCTCATTTCTCCTTGTTTACGAACTTCTCGGAATTAAAGGATAAATGGGAAAGGATAAGGACAAAGTCCACAGCGTTCCCAGGAATCATGTCGGTCGGGGATTCCCGCGTGTTCGACTTCTATTTAGAATTCGTTCGAGGTTTATGAAACCTCATAATATCTGTGGGAGCGAGCCAAATCACTGGTTTTATCCTCCCAGACAAGTCTGGGTACCAATTTATCGACCCCGGAGGGTTGAAAGGCTTGGTTGACAACAGAGCCGATTCGAACCTCCGATAAAATTAAAGGATAATTGCGAACAGCTGGAAAACCCTTCATTTTTTTCACTTTAATTCTTTTTTTTTCTGGAGATATATCCAGGTTTTTATGAAAATTTTCCAGAACTGGGAGAGAGTTTTTTTTATCATAACATCTTTTACAGCGTACTTTAGCGACATATCTATAAAGCAAGCACACTTACAGTAAGATCGTAGAGACAACATCCAGGTTCCTGATCCTCCGGCATGCAAACCGCTGGACTTCGCTTCCGTCGTGAAAACGCTTCCGAATTTAACGTGACCGACATGACCATTGTCTGAAACATTTCTCAGGTACTCATCTACGAAAACTTTTCCTGAAAATCCAATGTTTGATCTATCACTGCCGCGGTAGGTTCTTCACAGAAGTATACAGATTTCCTTCAAGGTCATTCACGATTCTCGGAGCTGCTTTGGATGCAGAAAGCGTTTATTTTATTCCGAAATGTTACGAAGAAGTCGAATTCATAGAATATTCCCAAAATCTGAACTTCTTTGATGCAAACATCTTTACTTTAAACAATTGTAACGAGGAAGTCCTTCGAGAATTTCTTCCTTGTAGTTGTTTGGAGAATTTCATGGATTTTCATTACGAAAACTGTACACTCAAATTTCTTTTAAAATATCTCAGAGATCATTTCAATAGGTGACGCATAGGAGGATTTCCGGATCAGATTTAGAGAAGGTGGATTAGCACCAGGATTACGACCAGACTACGATTTCAGGCTGGGAATAATTCAAGCTCCTCTTTTAATAGAACGGCTAAATATAAAGAACTTCTGAAAATTAATTGCGTTTTCCATATGTAACTTTTTAGTGGGACTCAGCAGAGTTCCATGTTATTGGAGCAGTACTTTAGCAGATTTTTCTGCAAACTTCTTTCTACACACTGCCATTCCTTTTTCCCAAGAGTACCACAGTTTTCTTGGAAATGCAACTACATGTATAGTTTGAGACGTTTCTCAATTTCTCATACTTTTTCGTCTCCTGAAGAGTGAAAGGATAGAAAGAGCAACGAACAAACAAAGTATCCGAGACTGTAATCAAATTTTGAGTCTAGACACCGGAGTTAGATGCAAAATGCAGTTAAATGGAATTCCATGAACAAAAACCCAACAACGGGGGAAAAATTCCATTTAGAAGCATTAGAAAACGGTGGTTCTTTTAGGAATCGCAAAAGCTGCAAACAAAGAATGATAGAGTGACTAATCGTGGCAGAAATTATTCGAAGAGGGTCTTCGGACCAAGTATGAACACCTTGTACATGAAAATTGTGGAAATTTCCCAGAAATATGGAGTATATAAGCTAGGAAATTGCATGGATATGGAGAATTTTCTAAATATTTGGAGTATAATAGTGTTTTTTTGCCCCAAAAAAAGGAACATCTAGCTCGAGGGTGGACCTATTTATGGAAAAAATGGAAATAATTCGACGGAAATCATATAATTTACGAGAAAAGAAGCTCACATGTTGTGAATGACGATCTTGCTGCGGATGAACCGCAATATTTTGTCCGTTCAACATTGCGACAACGTAAAGACCAAGAATCGGATTAGATCGCCACCACCTGTACAAAAAGCAAGAATAAAATTATTTTTTTAGATGGCTAGGAATGGAAGAACTAAGATCCCCCCGTTACTGTACCACTTCTTCTCGGGACCAATTACTATGTGGCGCGGAAATAATTAGCCTCCTTCACTCCGCTCTCAGGCCCTATGTGAGGTCTTGGATTTGGAGGGTTTTTTTTCTGCTTTTGAACTTCGAACTGAGATACATAAGGTTTTCTTATGCAATTATTCGCGCAATGTTTATCTCGTCTATTTTCAATGTGGGAGGAAATTACGTGATTTTGTTGGCGTCGTGACAACACTGATTCTCATTTTCCGCCTATTGCCTTATCGGGCGGATGGAAATACGGCAAAACAACGGAGTAGTTGGCATTTTCAATTTGATGACATCATGACGTCATCACTTAGTGACGCGCTTTGGGACGTTGAAAAGCTCATTGGGATACATCCATAATTGTTGTCCACCATAATTCACCTCTCCACATCGGTGCTCTTCAACGGCACAACAACCTTGGTGCTCTTCTGAATCTCGACAGTTTTACTCGCGACGGCATCACCAAGCTGAAAGTTCACGATGTTGTTTATTTACTAAGACACCAAAAAAAAACACAAGAAAACAAATGCAGCCTAGTCACCTCTCCGTCCAATCGTCGCTCATAAACGATGACCTCAACCATTTCTGGTTCAGGAAGTGGATCATCCACATATAAATAGACATGTAGATTAGCCTATAAAACCGAAGTATAATGCGCGTATGAATACGGTAACAAACATACTACTGTACATACTTTAGCAACTTTTCGTGACATTGTGGTCATTGAGACGGGAAATCTTGCGACCAATGTTTCTCGATCAAATCCGTCTGAAAAAAAAGAAAACTCCGAAGATCCTGAGACTAATCGGCGAGACACATAATTTTAATTGGACTCCGGAAGGATTTCTGACGGTATTAGCCGATATGAGTCAGAAGTAATTTAATCCGGATAACATGGTGATGGAGGAGTGAGAAACAGAAATTGAAAAATCTCTGAAAAATTCGTTGAGGCAACGTGAGAATCTCGAAGTCTCTAAGATCAGACATTCAAACAAATTTTCTTATTATTATGAATCATTTTGTCGACTTATTCTCAGGATGAATAAAATTAATTCGAGAAAAGTTGCTAACAACTTTGGCACTTCTTGAAAAGATTACCAATTTGTTTTCGTATTTCAAGGATTAACGACGAAAAGCGTAATCAGAAATATAATCTGGTTGTTGCTTTCTAAGCGGAAGGAATGGGTACCACTAGAGACGGAGAAAAAAAAAACAAAATTGAGCTATAAAAAAACTTCCACGAAAGCGAATACACAAAAATACATGTGGGAAGTTCTGGATTCGTGTTGCGGCATCTAAACCACGTAAATACTTGCCGCTACTAGCGCACTAATAACGTAGAAAGAGCTATTCTTTCACTTCATTGATATATGTGTATGTATGTATTTATTCATTTATTTATTCATTCACATTGGACCCCTTGACCACCAATTTTTAAGAAAAAGCTGCTTTAGACAATTTTAGCGAGTTTACGTGAAAAAGTATTTACCCTAAAATCCCATTAAAGATGTCCGCTCCCATTTCTGCGATAAGACTTTTTTGTTACCCTCGCTTTTTTTTTGATTGATAATGGTTTTTTAACCAGTTTTTTTTTTTAATTTCAAAGAACAAAACATCAAAACAAGAACATTTAAATTAATTTCGGAGTCATCTATGGGTCTAGGAGTCATCGAAAGTCTATCTAGGACTTAGCTATGGAATTTTAGGGTAATTTCTCATGTATCCGTCTAGACACTGTTTCCAGTACCAGATTAATAGCAAAAATGGGCGTATGACGTGAAAAATACGCAGCATGCCACAAATAGAATGGCTTAAGAAATAGAATATACATAGAATAGTACAAGGAAATCTTATCTCACACAAGATATGATTGAAACTGAGAAAATCTTCGTAAGATTCATCAAGTATTAATACCCAACGGCTATTTAGCGCATTGGGAAAAGGGAAAAATTTGTTATAGATCACTAGAAGGAGAAAAAAAAAGTGAGAAATTGAAAGGAACCCCTCCGTAGATTAATCCTACTGAGGGGAAAGGTGAACGGTTTGACACGAATTTAGAATCGTTTGACAAATGCGAATATTTCATTACAGTACCCTTTAGCGTAAAGCAAAATCCACAGCACAGCGTCCCGGTAGTGGGATTTTTTGAGTTGTAACTTTGCATTAGCTATTTTATACCATTATCCAGGTCAATGTCCTTCGAAAAGTGACTTGTGGAGTGCGCTAATGCGCCAAGTCAGGGCTTTTTTTTCCACCCAGAAAAGCTCCGGCACCAATTTGTCAACCTCAGAGGAATGAAATTGTTGGCTGGTTAGTGTTCGACGGTACCTACGTAGAACTGCGAGTGCGCAAATGTTATGGTTATCTCTTATCTTACAGTGCTTTATGCATCTACGAGAAGAATCAGATTCATGAAATTTCCGCAAAAGGATGGAAACAAGTCCTAAAAAACAAGTCCTGCTAGGAAATTGGAAATGTCAGAGTATTAGAAAAAGCTGAAAAGGAGAAATGAAAATGAAGTCTTCTTGTTCTGAAAATTTAATTGCGGAAATGAGGATTTTTTCTAGGAAAAACTATACGTTATCTGATTGAAATTGCTAAAAAAAAAAACGAGGAAATTCTAAAGATTGCACCATTCGGATTTGGTAAATCTCAAAACACCAACCGTATGGATCAACAGCCATGATAAAAGTTCGTTCCGCTGTATCCTCCTCGAGTTTCTCGTCCATATTTGCCATACTTTCGATCATTTCTTCAATTGTTGCCGGTGAAAGATCTATGGAGTTGACGTTTGGCGGTTCATCCATACCCATTGACGATAAAAGACGAGTCTGAGCGTAGATTTGTAAGTAATTTGAAACTGAATTCGTAATTTGTTGTTTAATTTCGGGTTTCAGTAGGTTTTTCTAATAGATTCATTTGGATAGTTCCTGATTTTTTTTTGAGAGGTCTCATTTAAGATAATAATTTCTTCGAGCATATTTCTCCTTTTCCAAAAAATCCAGAAAATTGGTGCAATTTCAAGATCAGACGGAAGTGTGGCTGAACATTTGGCTAGACAACATCAAAAAACCGTTAAAATATAGCTGATTAGCTATAAATAGCCGCTTCAGGAAACAGCGCGTAATTCAAACGGGGTTTTACGATACGCATCGAGCGAGCGGGTAGGATGAACGAGAATGGGGAATGAGGTGGTGACCGTTGAGCTCACCTTAATATCTTCAAGACGAATTTGTGCCATCTTCTCCAAGCATATATCAGTACAATTTTGTGAGGATACCAAAAGAATATTTGCTATTAAATAAAAGATGAATAGCAGTTGCCGTTGATGACATGAACTGGTACTGCTACTGCTGCTGCTGCTGCTTCGGCTGCTGCTTCGGCTTCGGCTTCGGCTGCTGACAATCAGTCTGATCATCATATCCCGCGATTCCGTAAAGTGGTCACTGATGGACGTTCCTCCGATCAAGGACAAGCACACACACACACACACACACAAGCACACACAAAACTCCTCACCTCTTCATCATATATTTCCGTAACTCCGCCCTCTTTTGTAACCCCGCCCATTTTAAGGGTGGTCGTATGTATGCGTATGTGTGTGTGTAGGAATTTTTTCTATTGCTCTTGCTAAGATAATCTTCTCAGGGTGGGCGTGGTCCAAGGCAATGTGACGCATCCGATCCGATTCTTGAAACCCCTTCTTTCTACTTTTGTATAATTATAAAATATTGTATTAATTGTATAAAATTGTATACGTTTTCGGATTGCGATGTTAAAATATAATCACTAGAAATGGGAAGAATTTTACGGATTTCGGAGAAAAATTCCAAATAGAGTAAATAATATACAGAATATAATATAAAATATATAGATATATACAAATGTAAAGATAAATATAAATAAATAAATAAAATAAAAAAATAAATAATAGAAATATAAAGATATAGTATATTATATTAATATATAAAATATTAATATATAAGTAACGAAATAAATAATTTACAGTATAAATGAAGAAAATCAAAAAAAAGAGAAAGAAATGGAAATAAATAAATACAGTATAAATGAAGAAAATCAAAAAAAAGAGAAAGAAATAGAAATAAATAATATACAGTATACAGTAAATATGCAATATGAATATGAATACAACACTTTGACATTTTGTGATAGGCAGCCCATTTTAATCTCACAATAATCCAAACCGCTCATATGGAACCAGACGTTCGTAGTTCTTTTTAATTCAAAAAAAAATCCAAAAGAATTTGTTATGCTAAGGCACCACATAGAATAAGTACAGTAAACTATTCGTAATGGTAGAACTCAACCACAGAAGGTCGAAGCGAAATGAAAACGATGCGGAGGAGTGGAGAAGAGAATTGCATCAAATTCGACACAAAAAAAGCGTTATCGTTCAGCACCAACAGTGTGTCGCAGTAATTGAATTTGAAATGAATTTGGATGAGCATCAGTTAGTATATGAAATTGGAAGATACTAAATTGCAGTGAATTCTTTGGTGTTTTCATCCGAAGGATGGGCCGATGTAGCGCAGTCGTTAAGTGGTTCGACTGCGAACCGTCGATGGTTCGAAACCACATCAAGCCCTTCATCCCTCCGGCGTAGATAAATTGGTCCGAGACTTGTCTGAGAGGATAAAAACACTGACTTAACACATCGACTGGCCCCCAAAAATCATTGTAAGGCTTCAGACACGTTCCGAAACCAAAAACGATTCTGAATTGAAGTCGAACACGTAGACGCATCCACATAAGGATTGAATCAATGTTGTGTCCTTCACATCGCCTAACCGAACAAAAAGAATAAGAATAAATATTATAGAAATATTAGGAATTAAAAAGAATAAAGAAAAAATAAGAATATTCGGTAATACTGCAGCAATCACTACTACTTTTGCGTTAAAATCCACGATTAAACGTCACTGAAAAGCGTGGATCATGAGGCGATATCGAGTATTTTCTCGTAGTGAAAAAAGATGAAAAAGAGCTTTTGAAAACTTTAACCTGAACCTAACAACATTGATCAATAACCGTTAAAAGTCCAAGAAAGGCTCCTGCTTATTTCAACTCCATAGAATTTTTATTTTAATTCCTTTATCATTTTTCCTTTGTATTAGTAGAACAAAACCAATGTAGTAAAATTTCTTCCTGACAAATTCCATCGTTTTCAGTTTGAATAATATCGAGTAATGGAGTTCAAAATCCAGATTGTCTGGAAGTGTTCTTTTTTTCCTACTAATTTCTAAGTGATATTTTTCCTGTTTCAGATCAGAAAAGTCAAAAAAAAAAGAAAAGAAATGAAGGGGAAATCATCATAGTTTCCCTCGTAAGATTCTGTCTGCAATATCGCGTAGTGTTTACCAATGAGTAGAACGTTCAACGTGGCTCCAAAAAACACGCTTCTTCATCTTTGACTGTTATTTGGCCGAAATATTTCAAGTGTTTATCGTCTCCCTTTTGAAGCTTTTACGTTGAAAATTTAATTAATTTAAAATCAGCTCACAAACGTTAAGAAATCAACGTGATCCGTTGCCATAAAATTACGTACATACGTTGACGTTGTGGACGTATTTTAGAAGAAATACATTTGAATTCAATTATTCACTTATTTATTCCATCAATAGATCACATTTTCTTGACAATTTTACATACAAGTATGTATATCAGAATACCAGTCAATTCATCTACAATTCCCTTTTGATTTCACAGATCCAGAAGAAGCGATACCGCCGACGGAGCGAGCTCGACATCAAATCTCGGAGGTGTTTGATTCTTTGGCGCATGGCTGAAATTGGATATAATTACAGGAGCACATCTTTGTGGTTTAATTTGATAGCGGAATCGAAAATTTCGTTTTTTTTTTCCATACATTTCGGCAATTCTGCACATGAACAATTACTATTTGTGTAGAAAAACTGTTTTCTATCAAGGACAGTCGAATGTCTTTCACTTCTACATTTTTTATTAGTCAAAAGTGAGCATTAATCATATTTTGCCTATGCACATGAAAAAAAAGGATATGAAGACGACGAGGATGCGTGGGAAATACGATACGATACGATACGATACGTGTATACGATAGCCACGATGAAGAAACGTAAATTTAGCATTTAAAAAGAATAAATAAATCGCCTTCAAGACTTCTTCTTCTTTTTCTGTATTTTGAATACAATTTTAAATATATTTTGCCTCTCGACGACGGCGTTGCCTCCTCTCAAAAGGATTGGGCCAATCCAGGATACACCAGTTGCATCCGAGACAGATTGTACACTCAAATGTTATTTATTATAAATATTATTCTATATCTTGTCTATTTTTTTTTGGAATTATCTCACGTGAAAATTTCTCTCCTTCTGTAGCAGCAGAATGACCTCAACCGCCAAACTATACGCTAAAAAAGGCCAATTTTTTTGTATAAAAATTTGGCGAAATTCTAGTGAGCTCCGTTCTGTCTTGGCTTTTTTTTTGTAGCATACCTATGGGTATTTTCAAATGAATAAATTATTATTAATTAATTAATAAAAAATATAACTTTAAATATGTTGAAGAGTGCCAGAAATCTGGTAGGCGAAGCAACAGTGGTTAGATCCATAGCCCCTGTTAGCGATTATGTTCCTCGACTTAATTTATACTATAAGCTGAGGTAAGACCGAAAATAGCGAATGTACCACAGTAAACTACTGAACAGTCAACAGCACTGCCTTCGTCAGTACTGTTGATGTTCGTGATGTTAGTTTAGAACAGATGATCTAGCATTAACACTGTTATTAAGCTTTTACGTAGTATCTTAAGCGATTTACATGCTTTTAGAAGTATTTGACGCTATAAAATAATCTATTATTACAGACTGACTGCTTGCAACGATGAATTAGATGAATTACGATGAATATAGCGTTATACTCTACTATTTACTATATTCCCTTTATAAAATATATTTTTCCTTACGAAAAAGAAAACCGTAGAAATTAGAACGAAATTCGAGATCAACTGGAGGACAATTAGAGCTGATTTTTTTTCCAAGGTTTTTTTTCCCCAGATTTTTTCTCAGTACATTGCGTGCTAGTTGCTTTCAAAACCCATAGTATAAAACTTAAAGGCATCACCCCACGAATCTGAGGTGGTGCAGATTTCAGGTGGAGTATTCGTATACGGGATGGGAGACTACGGAGAGGGAGGTGATTCCGTCCATTTCTTGCTAATTTCCGTAAAAAACGGCCCGGAAGATGCGGCGCCGCACAAGACTGGCGTGCTCCAATCGAACCTCTTGTACAAAATAGTGCGCCAAAACGAATGAAGCCGTATCTTTCGGGCCGTTTTCTACGGCAATTAGGAAGAAATGAACGGAATCACACCCCTCTCCGTAGTCTCCCATCCCGTATACGAATACTCCACCTGAAATCTGCACCACCTCAGATTCGTGGGGTGATGCCTTTAAGGTGATTGCTAAAAAAAAAAACCCTAGGTGCTAATTTAAACTCAATGTTTTCTATACGTCCGTAATTTTCGAGATTCGCTGCCTTGTTGGGATTATTTGTGATGTAGAAAACCTCCAATGCTAAGGAAAATGTACTGGCTAGTACTTAAAATCCGTTACTCTGCTATGATTAGCAGAGCTCTCAGCTCAAAGGAGCTAGAAAATTCTTTTAGAATATCCACTATTCATACGCCTTCTTCCGAAAATCCAAATAAACTCATTGGAGTCATCCGTGGGGTCTTAGATCATTTCGATCTCCACCAGCATGCAGTTTTCGTTATTATTATTATTAACTAAACTAAACTTTTAAAAAAAACTGAACTAATTGTTAGTATTATAATTATTACTAGTTATTCGCCACAAAAACCACACTTGATCAGCATTGTCACCGCAAAGCTGTCGGCTTTTAGGTGCTAGTCAGTTCTATGGTCGAACTGATAACACGTACCTTGCCGTGAATTCAACATGTTTTCTAAACAAATCGTGGGAAACGTAAGCAAATTTTTCAAAACTTTCCGTACGTAAATAACCTGGTGTATTCATCATACTTACAAGAAAACTCAGGGGAATATTTCAAAGGATAAGAGGAAAAAGAAACCGATCCAAAACATTCGACTCCACTTTGACCGGGAAATCCGTAGGAGTTTTTTGCTCTATTGTCATCAAGCCCAACTACCTTAAAGGCATCACCCCACGAATCTGAGGTGGTACGGACTTCAGGCGGAGTAGTCGTATACGGGATCGTAGATTATGGAGAGAGGGGTGATTCCGTCCATTTCTTCCTGATTGCCGTAAAAAAAGGCCGGGCAAATACGGTTTCGAGCGTTCCGGCGCGCTACTTTCTACAACGAATTCGATTGGAGCGCGCCAACCTTGCGCCGCATCTTTCGGACCGTTTTTACGGGAATTAGAAAGAAATGGACGGAATCACCTCCTCTCCACAATCTACGATCCCGTATACGACTACTCCGCCTGAAATCCGTACCACTCCAGATTCGTGGGGTGATGCCTTTAACCCTGTTTGTCGTAAGGAAAATTATTCGATAAATTTTAAAATGTCCAAAGTCAAAGTTTATAGTTTTCTGACTTGGAAATAAGTTTATCAGTTAAAGGCATCACCCCACGAATCTGAGGTGGTGCAGATTTCAGGTGGAGTATTCGAATACGGGATGGGAGACTACGGAGAGGGAGGTGATTCCGTCCACTTCTTACTAATTGCCGTAAAAATCCGGCCCGGAAGATGAGACGCCGCACAAGACTGGCGCGCTCCAATCGAACCTCTTGTAAAAAATGGTGCGCCAAAGCGAATGAAGCCGTATCTTCGGGGCCGTTTTTACGGCAATTAGGAAGAAATGGACGGAATCACCCCCCTCTCCGTAGTCTCCCATCCTATATACGAACACTCCACCTGAAATCTGCACCATCTCAGATTCGTGGGGTGATGCCTTTAACAAAAAATTCTCCATAGAATAGATAATGTCCTTTAGACAATTTTAACCGTCTGCTGCTTGATTCCCTCAATAACGACAGTAGAAACACTTAAAAATTGTATCACTATCGACTATCAAAGTGAAACAAGGGTCAAGATTATTAACTTTCTTTTTTAAGGCTAACGTTTTCGCGATTTTTTCACGTGGTGATCCGCTAACCTCACCTGAACACCCGATTACTTAGGTAAACACAATGGTTTGGGAACCATCTGGATCTTGGTTTCGGATCTAGTGCCTTATGGGACAATCACTTGTTCTGGTTGAGTTATTTGTGAGAGGATATGTTACTGATGATCTGGATTTCCAGGCTCTGACAAAGGCGGCAGGTTATTACGCCAAGATTTAAGGAAGGACCAATTTTCATACTTCTAGTGGTATAAATTATTTTCGAAGCGGAAATTATCTATCAGCAAAAAGAAATCTCTCTGCAGAAACTGTACGTATACAATAGTATAGTGTCCTAGTATATTATAAAGTATACTAGGACACTATACTACTGTATTAAAGTAATCTAAATAATTTGCGATAAAATGTCAATCTCTATATTTTTATGCTAACATGATAGAGAGTACTCAGATTGAATTTATCAAGGAAAATCAAATCATCAAAGGGGGCGACTTTCACGTTCACGTCGAATGACGTTTGTTTCTTTCTCCGAACCAACTGTACTTAATTAATGTACTAAATAGTAATATTATAATACTGCTACTGGCACCGTGCAATACATTCGTTGAAAGGTTCCACTGTTACTGCACGATCGATGGTCGTCAATGGTTCGGGAACGTCTGGAGCCAACCAAGCTTTTCATCTCTCTGGGATCTCAATTTAGAATTGAAATCGAAAACATTGGCGGATCTCAAGCGAATTGATTAAAACCAGACACTATCTTTTCATTATATTGGTTGATTATATTATTATATATTATACTATTATATTATGTATTATATTATTGCCCATGTTCGACTGTCTTTGAATCTTGGCATGTTGAAACGTAGTTTTTAATTGATTTTTTGAGCTGTATGTATGCATGTATATTATTATTATTATTATTATCATTATTATTATTTTTTTTTTTTTTTTTTTTTTTTTTTTTTTTTTTTTTTTTTTTTTTTTTTTTTTTATATTATATCATATTAGGTTGTTCGGAAATTAATAAAAAAAATCGCGAAAAATGTTTGGGTCATGAAAAAATCCTCCAGCTTTTTTTTTAAAATGAACACATGGTTACCACGATGTTACGTTAATATCATAATATAGTATAGTTAAGAAAGCAATGCTGAGAGATTCTGCTGCGACTGCACGGTCGATTTTTCAAGACCGCCCAAGGCCAACCAAGCCTTTCATTTCACCTACACGATCGATAAATTGGTGCCAGACAAGACTAGAGGAATGAAATCACATTAAGTGATCTTTATTATCTATTCTGAGTTGAAATCAAAAACAGTCGCGCATCCTAATTGGATTGATTAGCGACAGACATTTTATCTTTTATCCTTAATTTATTGGAAAACTTTTTCTAAAAAAAATTCTCCACCAATTTTTTCATCTCTTATCGTTTCTCTTTATTTTTTCTTAGCTTTTTTAAGCTGTAAATCCGAACATATTCGATCCTGTTTTGCGGGGAATTCTCGAATTTCTTCAAATTTCAAATGACATCATGTATAACGAAAATAAATCTCATTATTATAGAGATATTATTACTTTCATGGGAACAAACACAAGAAATAGCTAATTGAAAGAAACGCAAACCATTCCTATGATTTCAAGAATTCACCATCAAAAGGTTACGCGATTAATTCACTCCAATGAGTTCGAAGAAAAGCGCAATTAGAATAGAATACGCGGAATTCCGACTGATGATATAATTTCTCCACAAAGTCAATCTAACAACTCCATTATGTTACTATTTAAAAGATGCAAAAGAATAATGGATAAAGTCTCAGGCGTATCAATCCGCTTGGGATACGCCAATGCGTTTTACTCCAATTCGTAATCGTTGAGGTTTTGGAGCGCATGTTGACCTCGACACTGAATTGCTTGGGCCACCCTATGTATGTGTCAGGTCAGGGTTTTTATCCTCCTAGACAAATTTGGCACCAATTTATCGACCCCGGAGGGATGAAGGGCTTGGTTGGCACTACGGCGGTTTTGAGCCGTTGGCCGTGCGACGAACGCAAACCTCTTACCGACTGCGCTACACCCGGCCTTATAAATAAGGCAATAAAAGATGCAAAGACTGACATTTTACCACAAATTAAATTTTAAATTCCTTTCTTATTATCCCAGTATGTCTTATTCGAGTTCCTGCTGATATATGCTTCAAAAATCACGAAATCTATACAGTCAAGCATCATTATTCATGGAGTCGAGCAGTTGATAATAGAAAATTGCTTTGTAGACATTTTCTATTCCATGAAGAGTTATTTGTAAGCTGATGTACGTAGTCACAAACTGGAAAACTATAAGTTTTGAGTAATGGGGACTTCAAATTTTTTGACATCGACCACAATCATGTTCTCCAACTGCGCCTGAGATCTTTAAAGGCATCATCCCACGAATCTGAGGTGGTACGGATTTCAAGTGGAGTATTCGTATACGGGATCGTAGATTATGGAGAGGGGGTGATTCCGTCCATTTCTTCCTAATTGCCGTAAAAAGACGGCCCGGAAGATACGGCTTCGAGCATTCCGGCGTGGTATTTCCTACAACGAGTTCGATTGGAGCGCGCTAGCCGTGTGTACGCGCCGTATCTTCCGGGCCGTTTTTTACGGCAACTAGCAAGAAATGGACGGAATCACCCCCTCTCCTTAATCTACGATCCCGTATACGAATACTCCACCTGAAATCCGTACCACCTCAGATTCGTGAGATGGTGTCTTTAATCAGTCCGTTCCTGCGTGTACGGTGCGGTGTAGTTCTTATAGTACGACGACCGCGTACAATAACGCAATGCAACTCGTAAAGGACATGGTTTTCACGTATAATTAGCGTTACGTGAGAATATGTTTGCGTGTATTAACTAACTAGTAATTTCAATATTATATCGGTAGGCAGCAATTACGACAATCAGACGTCAACGCTGCAAAATAAGCACTTTGAAAGGTCGAGAAGTCGAGAAAAAGTGCTCCTGAATCTTGGACGCCACCTTTCACCTATTTATAGGCACATACATCATGCGAAAATCTAGGCCGCAAAAAGAAATAAAAAGGGGGCAATGAAAGAAAGGGGGGGAAAAAAGAGGAAAAGGGAAGGTTTAGAAAAAAATGCCCAAAAAGCGAACTCAATTCTCAACAACTTCAGCATTTTTAAAAATATATCAAGAACCAAAATTAAATCTATCACCATATTTCTATTTCTGTATTGTTCCAGCTTTGTTTACTCCTCTGTATTGTTGTTAGTAAACAGTTGCATTGTGATATATTAGAATCCCACGTACGGTTAAATAATTTATAAATTGATGCCTGCATTGTCATATGGAATAATCAGTGGTAGGAATCCAAGCGGAAATGAAATGATGTCATTGTAACGGATGTGAATTTCGAAAAAAAACACCTAAAAAATGGATTTAGCCGAATTTTCGAAGGAACTAAGATCTGTTAACCCATTGACGACAGTGCGTTTCGTGCGTATTTGACGCATGAGACAAGCTAATCGAGTTTTACGAACTATATTTGTGTTATATTCGAGGATAATAAACCCCTAAAGTATAGAAACCTTTTCAAAAAATTAGAAAATGAGGATGAAAAAATAACCGTATTATTCGAGGAGCCCCTAGTTAATAAAACCCTGGGAATTTTTACGTATCTACTGATACCTATCCACACTTTTATTTTTCTCATTTTCATATTCTACTCATATTTTTCACATCCTATTAATTTTTATATTTTCATATTCTCCGTGAAAATTAAATTTCAAATAATCAACGAAAGGACAAAAAATGACAATAATTTTTCATTTTATTTCATTTTCGCTTGGAAAACTACGTAAAGAGGAATCGCTCGCGAAAAAAAAATCTGCTAAAACAATTTTTCGCATAAATATAAGTGATGAATTTTACTTTAGAAACGCGGATTCGCTTCTCTGTAGGAGGGTGAAAACAGTTGCATCGTTGGATTGAATAGAATTTATTTTTCATGGATTTTTAAGGGTTGTTTCGTGCTTTTCCTGCAATTCTTGGACGTTCTTTTTTGGTACAAAAAAAAGCTGTATGAGTGAGCGTAGGAATTTTCTCTAGTACCGGAAAGGGCCCAACATTGGAATTTTCCTCGAATGCTGACGTGAATGGAAAAATTAGCGATGTCTTGCATATCTGCAGTGAAACTCACGTGCTTGAACGTAACTTGCGATTTTTTGCTCCAAGGTCCCGTATGATTATGTAGGTGGAGCAATTTTAAAACGGCAACGAGGAAAAAAAATGTTGAGTTTAAATAACCTCTCTGAATGCCACTTCCTGTATGTGTTTCCCGTTATTGAAAATTGATAGCTGACGTATTTCAACCTCATTTGAATTGCAAACGTATTATTAACCATCTCACTTCTTCGATTTTCTACAAATTACGTCAAAATTGCATGGAGACTCATTTCAACGACTAATACGCCTCCATTCATCTCATTTTTCTCCCTACATACAGCTCTATTAATAACAATTACATACTTAAATTAAAAGAAAAACGCACATTTGTTTTTTCAAATCAAAAAGTACGAACGCTTAAGGACAGAAAATGCATTCATTTAAAAGCTGTACTTATGATAAACACTGCCGCAAAGAAGAAAAAAAACAAAAGAAGAAAAAAAAAACAAAAAAACGTAATAATTATAATAATGCATGTAATATAACATCTTAGCTTGGGACAACGGTAATCAGTAGCGAAAAATTTGGTATAAAACAGAAAAAAGTAACACGTACATAGTAAATAACAAGTTTTGTAAAGTCTTCGCTTTAAACCGTGTGAGTTATCATTAATTTGAAATATCAAAAATGAATCCAATTTTAGTATACGTTCACGAATGATATTTTTTAAAATCATTAAAATTTTTTATCCTTTTCAAAAATGAATCCAATTTTATCATATGTTCAGAAATTGAAATTTCCAAAATCATTAAAAACTTTTTTCTATCATTTTCAAAAATGGATCTCAAGAAAATAAGCGTTAAAACAATTAATGACGAATAATAGTGAATAGATAGTAAGTTTAAAAAAAGAAATTACTTTTTCAATGGACTATTCATCCGGGATTAGCGGAAGATAGCATAAGTAAATTTTTCGATAAGAAGATGTAATTGTTTTGGATCTCTTAAGAGGCTATTACGTGGTCCTTTTGACCAGCTTCGAGTTCGAAAGTGAACCCAGGAGCGCAATCGAAGACAAAACATGTAACGTGGCGCATAACGTGGTGTCCAGCAACTGACAAGAGATAAAGTCTCTGGCGTGAATCAATCCGCTTGGGACCTACGCCACCACGTTCACTTCAATTCAGAATCGTTTTAGGTTTACGAAAGTATGTAAATGGCCTATACAATGACTAGCGGAACCCAGTAGATGTGTCAAGTCTGTGTTTTTATCCTCCCAGACAAGTCTGGTACCAATTTATCGACCCCGGAGTGATGGCTTGGTAAGCACTAGGGCGGATTTGAACCTCCGATCGATCAACCTACAACCACAGCGGAACATGTTATCGACTGCGCTACGCCTGCTCTTTCATTAAAAATTATATTTAATAAAACTCGCCCCTAATAATCACTGGTCTCACGTAACAATGTAGTAGATATAAGTACTTTGAAATCACCGCAAAAACATTTTGCGAGAAGAAATAGTTGTCAAATCGTAAATCGAAAAAAGAGGAAGGAAGGAGGAGTTTGAAGAAATTCAAATGCATTTCTAAGCAGAAAACTATTCATAAAAAGATTCTTGCAAAAAAAAACATCTGCATCAGCACTTTCAACGGTTTTCGTTTTTTCTCTCATTTTTTTTTCTCGCCAAATTTTCATCTCTCAAGAACCCTCAAGTACTTCCTCTCTTAGCAAACCCAGAAACGCGGAAGTGAGAACGTAGGAATAGCGGTAAGGGAGCAAAGAAGAAGAGAGAGAAAAAAGAAATATGCATAACAAGAAAAAAAGTAAAAAAGGAAAGAATAGTAGAAGTATTAATTTTGAGCATTGGTTCATTTTCAATGCAACAATGCAACGTGAAAGATCTCATTCCAATGTATTTCTTCTCTAAACAGAAGCTGCTAATAAACTACCTTAGATACCGGTGGAACTCGTCCCAGAGGACGATTTCAATCGGGTTTTGTTCGCTTCGATCTATTCTTCCTCTTTTTTCATCGGACTTCTTTCCTTTTTTTTTCAAAAACAACTCACCAAAACAAATAAATTAGCGGGAAGCGCCCTTGACGTGTGTTGCAACATATCGTCCGGAATTTCTGGTGACCTAAACCTTCAGGATTTGCCATTGAATTTCACTACAGTACATTTTAGAATTACACAGTTTTACATTTTAGAATTCTCACTTACTTCAAGGCAATTTTCGGGAACGGTAACCGGCCGGCTGTTAATGCCATCACCACCACCACAATAGAATAGTTGTCGAATGGCATTAGATGGAATGTTTTCTGAAAAAGGGATAAAATTTAAGCTGTGAGAATTTGAAAAATTTCTTCCCAAGCCTGCAGTTCTGTTCTAATTCTCAGTTCAAGAGATTTTTCTGCGATATTTTCAAGGATTTCCTATAGGCACTATTTCTACGAAAAATGAAGGTTTTTTTTTTTAAATTTACAAGTAAGGATTATTTTTTATTTCGTACATATTTATAATCATGAGTGAAACTCGAATCTGAAATTCTATGGATTTTCAAGAGAGAGGGTCTAAGGACACCGCACAATGTAGCTTGTAATTCCAGAATGACCCAGTCTTTCGAGAAATTCTCGTTAGCGGTTTTTGCTTCAAAAATAGTTTAGGTTAGATTTTACGGATATTCTTTTCCGGAAAATAAAATCTGAACAAAGAACTCCAAGACAGACTGAACAAAAACTGGCTAATAAGAGCTGAGAAATTTCTTGAAGAATTAAACTGCAATAGCTCGGAATAGGATCAGGAAAAAAGCTCTTTACTAAGTTTTCCTTCCAATTTTTAGAGCTCATATGTAATCGTACTTCTGAAAATTATTTCGGTGAAATTTGCGAATTGGAGCCTATTAAATCATCGAAGGAATCTCTAACCTTCTTAATCGGTCTCATTATCTAACCTTTTTTAACCAAAATACAACTTTTTCAAGAGAACGAGTGCAAATTTTACTTCATTCGCAGAAAAAAAGGAGAATTTCGTTCGCTCCCCCCGAAAAAAAAGTCAGATATTCACAGCATTCCAGACTCTCTACATTACAGTATGCATTCAGTTGGAACGAAGTAAATAAAAACGTTTACGCAATGATAAACGTAAATTAACAAACTATCACATCAGAAAAAAGTACTTTTATACTGTTATACTTCTAGTTTTATAACTTTACTTCCGCCATTTATGAACCAGGAAATTACTCCTACAAGAAGATATCTCAGTTCCTGTTCGTAAATAGTTGCGTAATTCCTCCTACGTTGTTAATGCAGATTTATTTTATATATATATATATATATTACTACTAAATATATGCCAATTATACTAATATTTAGTACATCGGTGGTCCCTTGACCTACGAGTTATCCGTGCTACAATGGATGCGACCTACTGAAATTTCTAAATCATTAAAATTCCACTCCTCTTGTGATTTATTTCGCTTCATTTCCGTAATTTTCCATATTTTATATAAAATACAATACAATATATACAGAAACGTAATTTACCATTAGGAATAAATTAATTCCTCAAGCAGCAAGAAAATCCTGAAAGGAAACGCTAAAAGGCGTGTTCCTGGATCTTCTTTTACAATGAAGTTGATTTAGGAAGAAATTCATGGAATCAAATTTTATTGGTCACTTTCACCTTCGTAAATAACTCAATAAAACACCCCTACTTATAGGAAGATGTTATAAAAATGGAGAAATAGGTAAAAGAAGCAAATTTCCCTTATTATAAATAAATAATCCACATTTAATCTTTCGAAAGACCAAAAAAACCTACCAAGACTTTTAATCATCGGATAGCGACTACTAGTATTTTTTATTTGTAGGCATTTAATAGGCTCAAAACGAACCGGAAGAGAAACAGGTCCACTTGCAGACAACAAGCTATTGCAAAACTAAGCAAATCCAAGAAAAAGCGAATTCATCCATGAACTCACCCTCTTTTCACCACAAAACATAAACACATCAGCAAGGTCGAAGGATGCGGTTAGCTCGATCGTCTGGAAGAAAAAAAACCGTGTACACATCGTGAAATAGAACTCATGCCGAAGAATTACCACTTCCTCTGCCAAGGACTCACTCACCTCTTTCGAATGGCTCTTGATACAGTATGCAACTCGAATCGGATGTCTTACGGTAGCTGCTCTTGGATCTAGTAGGGTGCCGGTGATCGATACAGGACATTGAAGAAGTGGGACCCGACATAATGGGACCACTGATCGTACTGTGCTCACACCATCTGCGCTGAAAATTGTTGCCGCATTAGTGAGTTGGAAAATATCACAAATCTCAGCGTTTGCTGCGGAACTTCCGACGATTTTCCTGCCACTATTCTTCAAAGAAAAAGTGGCCTACTGTAGAAAAACCGAGTGGTTAATGCCCTCGCTTGGTTGGTTTGAATTTCCTTGAGAATGCAGCAAAGTAGAAATGACACTTCATAGGTTTCAAGGTAGCTGCTCGCCAAAAATTTTATTGACTCCCTTGATTTTGAAAATGTTGAAAAATTAGATGCTCTCTGAGAGTCACGGCCTGTGCGAGGGTTAGACTCTCACATCTTCCCAATTTTTTTTTTAATGTACGAAGCTGAGAGAGTGCACTTTCGTTAAATCCTCATCGCCTCAATGAACCACTCCACGAAATTTCATAGTTGGCAATTTTGCACATCCATATGCTATTATCTGAAAATCCAGCTGTGGCCTCTTACGAGTGCCCCGCAAAAGTGCGAAAATTGTTCATATATTTCATATCCCTCAGAAAAAAAAATGCAAAACTGTTACGAGACAAATAAGAAGTGACGAGTATACTTCGTGCGAAAACAGGTCCCCGAACTTTCTGTGCAAGAGTTAGACTCCCATAAATGCGAAACTTTCTGCCCTATAACACTGGTCGTAATATAGTATATATCAGTCTGAACGTCCAGCTTAAGCCGGACTTTAGTCCTTTCTGTGGGGTTCGGTTCGCTCGCTTTCACCGATCAATAAACATTAATGGCGCTGGGATTTTCTGTGAAATTAGATTTGTGTTTTTCTAACAATGCTTTTTTCTTCTTTTTTTTTTTTGATATGATAAATTTTAAACGAAACGGTCGTAAATCATTATAAATTGTCTTTTCCACTCATTCTATTCGAAACAAATACGTTTTGCCAAATATATTAGAGAAGTTTCTCTAAAATTTCAAATTAAATTGAAATTTTTTAAATTGTCAAAAAAAAGAGAAAAAAAACATCTTGCACCAAAACGCGTGTTTTTGGTGCAGATTCTTCAAACACGCTCAAGAAAGCTGTATGTGCTTTGCAGATGGGAACTGCAGCCTCACGATAATCCACCACTAGTGTTCTTAAGTAGTATCACAGCCTGGTAATGAATAGCTAATACGAATAATAATAAAAGACAACACGAATTTCCAGTAAGCAGCTTAACATAGCTGTTTTGCAGGAATTGCAGGAACGACTGCTGGAAATAAATTGCAGAAAAAAAAGCGATCAAGAAGCCATGTGGAAAATTCACATCCCCAATGTGGAAGCTTTTCTTTTGCACAGGATGTCCGTAAAGGCATGGTGCACTTTTGATCAAGCATTTTGAGGAAAGCAACGAAACAAGATAGAGGTCTCTCTGTGAAGTCTTCACTAAATAAAAGAAAAACTTTACAAGTTTCTTATCCATTCGATGCAGTTCGATGTGGCTTCCATTTTTCGCCCTTCGTAAATTTCAAGGATACTCAAATTCACATCCCATACGCTGTTTAGGACAACAGCATGAACATAGATGCGATAGTCGGAGCCGGTGCCCTGACCCCTTCACCCTTGAACGGTTGGTGAAGGGACCTCCTTCACTTTTAAAGGCATCACCCCACGAATCTGAGGTGGTACGGATTTCAGGTGGAGTATTTGTATACGGGATGGGAGACTACGGAGAGGGAGGTGATTAAAAAACGGCACGAAAGACGCTGCCACAAGGCTGGCGCGCTCCAATCGAACACCTCGTAGAAAATAGTGCGTCGGAACGCTCGAAGCCGTATCTTCCGGGCCGTTTTCAACGGCAATTAGGAAGAAATGAACGGAATCACCCGGAAATCCGTACCACTCCAGATTCGTGGGGTGATGCCTTTAAACGGTTGGTGAAATTACCCCTTTCACTTGAGCTGCACACCATGAGCTAAACTCCCTTCACCTGAGAAGGGTCCGGCTTCTCCCTATCGCACCTATGAACATGAATAACTTCTTTGATTCTCTGTTTTAAATTATTGTCTTTGTTACGTCCATTGTACACAATCTGCTTCAAATAATCTCTCAAGTAAAACTCCAAGGGCGTCAGGTCCGGGGATCGTGGTGGGGCGATGGGTTGACATGACAGGTTGACTTTTTCTCAGCGGTGGATACGCAGGGTTCTACCTGCGTATCCACCGCTGGGAGAATGTCATTCCTATATTTCCTCCTAGCGATATTAAGCGCACTACAGGAACACCGCCGACCCGATGGTCAGATTTCTTCACGAAGTCGCCCAAAGAAAACTGTGATGCTCTTCGTGTTCCAGGCAAAAGGAGGAACCACTACGCGCTTCTGGCACGAGATCGGGACGAAAGGAAGAATTACTGGCGCCCGCTCGACCAGTTCAGAGAACAACGGGAGTCAAGGTAATCAGGGTAATGTGGTGGCCCCTTGTTGTACACGAGACGATATTTATGTTGGACTTTGCTCACGGATTCGAAATTAGGAACGCATAGAACACACAGGACTTTCCTCTGTACCGTCTACATCCCGAATGGCGTGGGCGAGGGCTGATCCGCTGCTAAGCAGTTCGTGTCCACCAGCCCTCCTATCAACAGAAAACGATGGAAAACTTAGGAATTCGTCGCATCATAATAAGAATTGAGGGGAAACCACAATTTTGACAGGATCATCGTCGAAACATCCACAAAATCGGGAAGTATGACAAAAAAAAAACAACGAAAAATAAGTCAAAATAGGGTATAGTATTGATAATGGAACTGCAGACAGTAATTGGAACAAAATAGTTAACTGCGCAGTTTTCATAGATCACCAGAGATCTATCTTGACAGCTGTCCGAGAAAAAAAAATCCCAACTCTAAGTATGATTTCATCATGATTCACTTTTTGTTGTAAAACTACAGTATCCGCACCAAAAAATATCACTTTTTTTGTGATAGAACTATACAATAAACAGTTACTTTGCACAAAGAACCGTTTTCAAGCTAATTTATCCACCATATCCGAAGTATCTTCAAATTGTAATACTAAAAACTACAATCGACCAGTGCATCGCCAAAATTCAAGGGAATAAACTTGTTTCGCTCGTCTAAGCAGAGGAAATATAAAATCAAATCAGCACAAGTGATAGTCCAGCTAGTGATTCCAAAATTTTCTGGAGAATCTTCAGGAGAACCTTGAAAAAGAAAAGAAAGCTACGTTTGTAGAGCGAAAATATTAACCAAAATGAAAAGAAGACAAAATAGGTAAAGTTTTAAACGGTTGAATTTCTAGCGAATATTCAGGTACCCGATTCGAGACAGCAATAGGAAAGCTGAAGAATTTTCCTTTCCACTTTTATTTTCTCGTTCAAATCTCAAAAATTCCCCACCCTTCTCTCCCCTCAGGAAAAAAAAACTTATTGTTCCTACTTATTATTCGTATTTTATTATTATTAATGTAACGTATTATTTGGAATTTATTTGTATTAAATGCATCATTATCATGTATTATTACTATTACTGCTCCAAAATCACCAATTTTACAGGTCTCTGAATAATTGGGCCCAATCCTTACCGTTTCCATTCGATTGCAAGTCGACCCAATGGGGTTTCCGTGTCTTCCTCAGGACTTTTGATCGTTACAGCGCAACAATAGCAAATCACCTCTTCATCAGTTAGATGATCTTAAAACATGATGTTCAGGTAATATTATAAATTACAGTAAACTTGCAACGTAGCCTTTATTTACCTTCTGTTGTCTTCGAACAACTCTCTTCTCCAATTGGGACGACAACATCCGCCTGAAACGCTTCACATCAGGATCACGTCAGGAAAATTCAAGACTTCTCATACCTTCAGAGGATCGATCGTTCGTACTTTTTTTTAAACATTTTTTTGCAATTTTTTCTCAAGTAGTCACTATAAATGCATCAGACATATTGAATACTTTCTTCTGCATGTATAAATAAAGGAAAATAGGTGGATTTCATTCACCACAAGCTACCGCATAACTCGATTAAAGGCATCACTCCACGAATCTGAGGTGGTGCAGATTTCAGGTGGAGTATTCGTATACGGGATGTGAGACTACGGAGAGTAAGGTGATTCCGTCAATATCTTCCTAATTCCTGTAAAAAAACGGCCCGAAAGATACGGCGCATGCACAAGGCTGGCGCGCTGCACTCGAACTCGTTGTAGAAAGTAGCGCGCCGGAACGCTCGAAGACGTATCTTCCGGGCCGTTTTTTACGGAAATTAGAAAGAAATGGACGGAATCACCCCCTCTCCGTGGTCTCCCATCCCGTATACGAATACTCCACCTGAAATCCGTACCACCTCAGATTCGTGGGGTGATGCCTTTAATAAGGGTTCTGTCGCAGCGTTGATTGGTCGCCTCTTTGCACGTTTAGCACGGGAACTCGTACAGAAAGACACATTTAGCGAAAAGGGGCGTAAAAACTACATGTTTTCATAAATCCATAGCGTTTATACTTCTTACTTACCATTTCTAAGAATTTCTCCATCGGCATTGTCCGAAAAAAAAAATAAGTTTTTCCACTCAACGCAACAAACTTCTGAAGAAAATATAAAGAGAGATAGTGAAACGTAAAAAAAATCCCTATGTGAGTTCCATAGGGAAGTCTCCTCCTAGCCACACACTAAGTTCTAATTCGGTTCTAGTTTCTGGCCACAGCAAAAGAGCAAAGTCGTGGATTATTAATAAGGAACCACGGAACCATTCAACCCAGAACGAAAAAAAAAACAATTTCCCGCATTTCTTCTTGGCTGACAGAATGTCCAGAAGATAATTTGAGGACCTTGTCAAGAAATAAAACAATTTCATCCAAATACATAACTTTAAGACATAAAATATGACTCTATTTTTTTATTTTTCAGAAGAGAGAGCGAAAATCATGAGAGCTACCGTGATTCTGTTGCAGATATAAATACATACTTCTACTTACTACTTACTTTATTTTAATTTTTCACACAATTTCGTCTTTAATCCATTAAAGTTCTTCTATATGTTGCACATTGTTGTTAATGTTCACACTTTTTCTTTTTCTCAAATTGATCGAAACAACACTCACATAACCTTTAAACATAAGATATTTTTGGTATTTTCTCAACTTTTGCTGATTCATCGAAACAACACTCATGTAGCTTAAAAAGGAAAAACTTTTTTTTAGTTTCATCGTTATGTCATCAATTCTAAGCATAAAGCATAGTGTATTCCTTGGATTCCTCAATTAAATCATAGAGATTTCCTCAATTGTCTCACTCTGAACTTTCGTATTCATAGTAGTTACATAAGTTAGGCTAATTGGTCTCTCGGGGGATTCAGACGCCTACTCTTCGATCGGGAGAGCATGAATCGCTCAACATTTTGCAAAAAAAAATAAGGAACGAAAATAGTTTCCATAACGCGGGACTTTTTCTGGGCAAAGTTCCCATTATTGAAAAGTGATTAGGGAGTTTCACTACGAAGTAAAACTGAGACAACAAACAATTCTATCCACGATGTCCAGTGCCTTTATTCACATTCACATACGATCATAAATATTTTTCTTATTAGAAAAACCATTTTATATCTTTTGCTACCAGTCACGTGCTATTATAGTATCTTATTACTTACTACTACTAAATATTATACGCTAATATTAGTATTATATACTGTATTAGTATTAGTATAGACTGTATTAGCATTTTTTTACTATTTACATAGTTTACTATTTAGTACATTCAGGTAGACTATATTCGAAATTCAAAAAAAAAAACATGAGATTTCTCTCAGAACTATAAAAAAAAGGACGGCGACTTCTCACTATATGCTCTACAAATCCAAAATAAAGAGATTTCATCAATTTTTGCTGGTAGCAGGCAAAAACAATTAAAGATGTTTTTAGTGGTAAAAATTTTGTTCTCCATAATAAAGTCGAACTAATTTTTTGCCGCCTAATCTCATCTCCCAGAAAAAAATCCATCATTTTCGCTCTTTTTTTTTCCTAAAAAAATATCATCCAGGAGAAATTGCTTCGTTACTCATCTTGTAAAATGCTAAGCGATGTCTGCTTTATCTGTCGAAGAGTAAACGTATTCGTATAAATATTATTCGTATATTATATAATATGCGTATTCGTATAAACAATTTTTCATCAATAGGATTCAAATATATGTATGTAGGAGAATGAATGCTTAGCAAAAGTATAGACATATTACTAATATATATACATATATATATTATATTATATGGTAAAACAATAAAATACAGGAGAGAATACATGAAATAATAAGATATAAAAATATGTAATAATATAATACAATAATAAAACATAAAATAAATAAATAATCCAAAAATATGTGAAATATAGAAACATATGATAAAATGTAGAAAAACGATCTTCCTCATTGGCAAAAACGATGGGAAAAGTCCATGACCTTTCCTTCGATGCTACGCAGGTCCATTTATGACCACTGAGTTCTATTATATTTTACAGGTAATTTAATTTTTTAAATACCAAATAAAAAAAACCTTAAAAAAAAAAAAATTTTTACAGGTAATTTAATTTTTAATTTCTTTTTAAAACTAATTTTGCTAACATTTAAATTGAATTTTATTTGAGAATTAAGTTCAAACACCTTTAAATGCTAGCAAAATTTGATTTTTAATTTCTTTTTAAAATTAATTTTGCTAACATTTAAAAGTGTTTGAAAATTAAGTTCAAACATTTTAAAATGCTAGCAAAATTTTAAAATAATGATTTACGTGAAACTTAGTAAGTGTTGCTTCAACCCCCCAAAAAAAAATCTGCGATTTTTTCTCTCCAACACTACCTTTCACGGAAATTTTGACATCTCCTGGAAATCTAGCCATTGAGTTTGGATTGCAGTGGAGTGAAAAAAAAATTACAATGACCTTTCCCTGTCCGCTCAGGAGTCGATTTCACAAGTTTGAACCACTATCCATTTCCTAGTGTTAAATTTCTACTTACACCGTATTCAAACACTAAGCCCTCAAATCAGGCTTATTGGTGGTCATTTTATGAATTCGCTTCAGGACCAGATTTCCATTCTGATCAATGTATAAATAGAAAATCAAGCAAAAACCATTTGATAACTCTTTTCACATGGAATTTAAACATTTTCAAGCTATATTCTGAGGATTATCGCTTGGAAAAACTAAAATACCAGAAAAAAAGAAGTTCATTATGCACATTTCCAAAATTATTACAAAATTTGCGAAATAATCACCGAGAAAATTCTCGAGAAATTACGTGAAGTAATTTGCAAGGTTCGCTCGGTTTTAAACAGAATTGCTCTAATTGTCAGCACAATTATCTCTTCTACTTAATTACGGGAGAATTTCCCAGAATATATATTGCAATTATTCGTTCAGATACATAGTATAGTGAATTCATCACATTACATCCCACATGTTAGTGTATTAAATAAAATTACAAGCTATTACAATAGTTTTTTCACCACAAAAAGTTCATATGAAATATGAAATTCATATGAAAGATCAGAATAACACGGAAATTCATATTTCCGCAAACGAGAAATTGTTTGAATAAGGTGAGCACTTGCATTTTAATACTGTAATCATTAAACTAATCAGCATACATAATTCATGCAAATGTAAACACATGAGGGATTTCAAGAAGAACTCAAATGTCTAAGAAATCATCAACTTCATCCAAAAAAAAAAGACAATAAAATCTTGATGATGTTGGTGTTTTTGATCTTATTGGGCCGATTTTTTCTTGCACAAATCTCATAAAAATCCGGTAAAAACTGTGTGACGCATCTTGTCAGACCTATTTATCGACCATGATTCTTATTTCCAAAAATAGTGAAATAAGTCGAGTTTTTTTTTTGCTTTCAAGGTAACACCACAGTTCTCAAACAATGTCGCTTCTTAAAATTAAGGGAGTAGGTTAGCATCAGGGTATCAAAAACCTGGAAATAGACGTGCGAGACAACCCGGTGAGTATAAAAATTTTCGATTATGGGATGCGCAACCCTGATACGCACCATTACCTGATTCACTCTTTAAAATGTGATTTTTTTTGCATAAATGAAGTAGTTGAACAATCAGAAAACTCTCTTTCTACTGCAAAAGTTTTATTAGCTTCAATTTATTGCAGAGGCGGACCCAGCGCAGTTGACAAGAGGTTTGGCTGCGACTGCCCGATCCCGATGGTTCGATTTTGCCCTAGTGCCAACCAAGCCTTTCATCCCTCCGGGCCCACGAAAAAAAAAACTAACATGACACTGGATCAGCTCGCTAGCAATTATATTGGCCGCTCTTCAGCGCTTTTTTGTTATTTAGCAAAAATAAATGTAAATAATAGCACTAATATGAATTTATTTGCATTATTAAACTGCATTAAATCTAAATATTATTAAATAAATAAAAATCTATTAATTTATAGTATTAAAACTTCGTCGAAAACATTTTAACGCTATTTTCTTCCTAGAAATTATCAACCCTCAGTATTAGCCGCGAATTTCCAAGCAGACGCTCTGGATCGAGATTTGTATGGTTATCAAATTGATATGGAGTGGGACGTTCAACACTACGAGAATATATTCTCGGATTTTTTTTCTTACCGTGCATGAAAATCCACCACAATCCAGCTAAGCTCGCTTATTAGGTACCAACGGTGATAAGCTCCGTTTATGCGGATAAGACCGTGCTTCAGCGTACAAAAATTGCCCGGGTAGGCAAATTCCGCCCTCTTACTACAGTAATTCGTCAACTATTAATGAAATGATAGTGGTAGCTCGAGCTCATTTTTCTAGTACGCTCAATAACATGAAAATTCCAAAATTAAATGAAAATCGTCCATAAACCCATACCAAAAGCCATTCCACATGCGTAATTACGATACTAGCGTTAGCGGTGATGCTTGCTTTGATCACATGATCATTATGATTCAGGATTGAAGCTAGTGGAAGACCCTGAACAGAAAGAGATATCAACAGGGGGAAAAAGAAGAAAGATTTCGATTCAGAAGCAAAGAAAAACGCCTACATTCATGCTAAGCACTCCACTTTTCACTGCCAACGGTTCACGAGCTGTTATCGACAGGTGAACTCGTCCAGTTCGTCTCCTGGTCTCACCTTCGAGTTGGTAACTGGTCTGAAATGTGTTCAATCTATTTAAATGAATGCAAGTGGAGAAAAATGGAAACTCTTCACCTCCAGCTCTAACTCGATGTTTCCAACAAGTTGCGCTGAGAATCTGACTGGGATGCTCACCTGAAAACTATGCCCTTTTCTACACATATGGATAAATCTGCCTAATATTTCGTATCAAAGACCTATATTTGGTATTTTCTCAACACTTACTATACAGTGGGGAGAAATATTTAATAACACCAAAGAAATAGATTGCATGGCAATCTTTCGCTATAAGAGGAATGTTTCCCTAGGATTAACCTTCATGCGCTACTCCACGAGATATTTTGTTTAAATTTAAAAGGTGGAAATCATCAATCTAAGCGCAAAAATAGGAAATAATAAGCAAAGATAGAATAGCCGGTGTTCCGATCCCCTTCACTTTTGGGCGGTAGGCGAAGGGACCTTCTTCACTTCTGTACGGTAAGCGAAGGGACCCCCTCCACCTGAACTGCACCCCATGAGCTAGACAACTTCACCTGAGCAAGGTCCGTCTCCTCCCTATCATACCTATGATAATAAGGAAATTTCGCTGCGGTAAATCCTAATAGCGACCATAGATATTACTGTCCTGAGGCACTTCTAAATGAAAAGTTGCTCATTTAAGGAAGTTATCAATCCATGAAAGAAACAGAAATGGGAGAAGCTTCAGACATTCGTTCAAGAAACTTAGAATTACCTTCCACTTTTCAACCGTGAACAGAATGTATTGCTGGTACACGCCTCAGGGTAGTTCTATCTCCATTTCTCACAGCAATTTTGTAGGAAAAAAATTAGTTTCAGATGACGTAAAAAACGCAGCAAAACAAGGCTACGCTTTAATTTACAACACTTAGACCCACATTAACGCTAATAGAGGTGGAAATTCAATTGAATCACAATTCTACCTTTACCAAGACAATTTTCTTATTAGCTTTCATAATCAAATTACAAATAAACTCCCGCTTTTCCTCAAATCTGTTTATTAAAAAGTGAAATAAATCTAGACATCTCTATGAATGTTGATTTACACCAATCTCAGTCAGCTTTTAGTGCCTGCGACTTAAGATTGCCTGACTGTGGATACAGTACCTTAGAGAAGCAAAGGATTGTTCAAGCCTTACCGTCTCGCCAACGTCCACGTTCTGTGGTCCAATCACTGTCATCTCTGATCGAAGCTCATCGTTATCGTCTACGAATAACACCGCAACAGCTTCCGTCGATACTTGCTCGTTACGTTTGAAGTCTAGCCTGCAATTCGACTCGGATACACAGATTACAGGTAACTACATTATCCAATAATAACATAGAAAAGCTATTTTTTTCCATATGGTTTACAAAAAAATCTGCACAATCATGCGCGTTTAGTTCCAAAGATGCGCAAAGCTTTTAGAAAACAGTTTTCTTTTTACAAGAATGAAAATTTCTCAGATAAACATCAGATAAACCACTAAATAATGGAACCACAAAAAAGAGTACAAGTAGAGAGAAGAAAAGAAAAGGGAAAGTACAAAAACATAGAACATTGTAAGTTTCTATTAAAATTTAAAAAAATGAATGAAAAGAAATGGAAACAACGCCAGAGCCTGGGTTTACCGCAGAATCGGACCATTACACTCAAAAGCATTTTTTCTACACTTTAAAAAGTTATCTGGTAACATCCGAGAAATCCGAAAAAAAACAGGTTAAAGTAGCTGGGATCTTATACATACAGACGACGTATACAGATGAAACAATCGAAAGGAAAAAGAAAAGTGAAAACGTTGGATTTAACCACCTAAGCACATCCACAGATGGCTCGAATAATCCCTCATTTGACCCCAACGAAGGTTTTACGCTAGCTAGAACTGGTTTTTATGATTAAATCTATCTGAGCGCTCCGAATCACAACACTATTTGCGAAAAAAACTAACAAAGATTCAAATCGGTAGAACTTTCTGGAAAAAAATGAGGTTAAAAAGACTTCCTTACCGTACACTTTCGATTTTATGGCCGCATGTGTTCTTCAGCATTAGCGTAGCCGAAGCAATCTCTGCCACTAAACAGGTTACTTGCGTTGTTGACGCTTCAGCTACCAATCCTCCATCAGAAGCGGCTATTCTCAAACATATCGTTATTCCTTATTTCTTTAAGGGTAACAGAGTAATCAATACATTACTTACTTCACAGCGCTGCTTCCTAGTTCAGTCTTAGTACGAATCGGTGATGTATGCGAAGGGAAATCGAGGTTATACTCAAGTTGGCCGAACATTTTCGAGTGTCGATCACCTAACTCCAAGCAAATCCGGCTAATCTTCAACAAAAAAAAAATGAATAAATCACTTTAAATACGACTATAATGAAATAATTCCCAACGACAAACCCATAACGTCTGCCCCTTCTGCAACTGAGCAGTCGATAAATCTACCATCACTATGAGAACGGTATTTGCATTCGCTTTAAGAACAACACCAGTTCTGGAGGCCTGGAGAAGAGGTGCATTTTCGGGTATTGGAGGAACACGTCGTCGTCGTTCCACATCACAACCAACGACCACAGCCGATAAACTTTAAAAAATCAAAAACTCTGCTGGAAACTCCGTGGAAAATACAAAATCAAATAAAACAATAACACAACTGAAACAATAATAACATAACTAAATAAATAACATAACATAATATAATATAACAATAACTGAAAACAAATAAATTATGTAGTAGTCACCTAACAGGTTGGACAGCTGACGATGTCAGGCAGATGCGAACCGGAACTTTTGCGTCCAGTTGGACAGGATTTGTTTCGAGGAATGAAGCCTGAGGGCAAGTAACTTGATGGAAGGAAAAATATGATTCAAGGAATGCTGATGCTGCAGCGGAAACGCATGAAATCAGCATCAAATGCGCACATACCTGGACGGTAACGAATAAATCGAGCCGCGATGCTTGTATATTGAAGAATTGACGTTCTCCTAGAACTGTTGCCCAACCTTGCTGATATTGTGACATCTGCAAAAATAGGAAAATTTCAGTTATGCGTTGAACGGTGGTAGGTATCAATTAGGTAAAGTAAATGGTCCTATTTGATAGATACCTGAAACTACCCAGAAACTACAGTATTTTAAAGAAAAGTTTTCAGATTAATTTTCATTTAAAAAAATTAATAGTTTCTTTTTTGCTTTAGTGTTTCCTTTCTGTACAGTATTTCTTTAAAACTACGCCATGCGTTAAATTAGTTTAACCTTTAGACTCGGAACGAGACATACCGCTGTTTTTGAAGCACTTCTGTGGAACTAAGTGAAAAAAATCGTTCGCGATTATTCTCCTCACGCAAATCGAATCCCCTGCATATTATTGTAGTATTATAATTGGGGATAGGAGGATAAAGTGTTTAGAGGTGATCTCTTTGGGATACGCCTTCGACTTCAACCCAGAGTTGTTTGAGATTTAGGCGTCTGGCTTATAAGAAAACCTACGGTAGATGTATTTATGTCAGGTTTTCTATTCGCCGCCACAAATCTGGTTCTAATCTATCAATCCACGAGGGAGGAGGGGATGAAAAATTCAGCTGGCTTCGAGCGTTATCGGATCACTGATCGGTCCTAGCAAAACTTCTAACCAAAAAGGCCACAGCCATGCTCACTCGATACTCCAAAATCCCTTCAAATACTCCAGAAAACTACAATAGTAGTCAATAATTGAAGCAGATTCCAGCCATATTAACCGTTTTGGGATATGTAGTCAAGCGTTCCATTTCTATTCTGGGTGAGTGCGATTATAAAGCGAAGCTCATTTTGTATATGGATAGAATTTACAACTAAACAAAAGACTAGCACTTCCACAAATATTTATTTTCTGTTATTCAATAATCTCTCTCTTTTCCTGGGAATCACTCAATTACACTCCAAATCACAAAATTACCAAACTACAGTACTCTCCAAATTTTCCCGGACAGTAGGAAAAAAATATCTAAGAAAGGAAAAAGATCATATAAAATATCTTTTTGTAGGGCTCCCAGAAAATTTTAACCCAACAGTGATCCAGCGCTGATCTATTATCCATGAACAACATCTTTTCCCGAATATTATCCGAGTTTCTAGGGAAATTTCGCACTAAATTGTTGTCGAACACAGGAGATTTGTTTGTCGGAAGTTCAAAATGAGTTTCTGTAGATTTTCCGCCGTTAGTAGCCACCAAAGTAGACACCAACCAACTCTTTCTCAAGCTATATTCTTCAAATAGATTTTAAAAAACAATTATCTGTCCAAGATTTCGGATAAACACCCTGTGATCCTGGATTACCTTGTGATCTACAGAGAAAACTCTTTCAGAATCCATGATAGTTTCATGTGTTCTCAAACGAGTAAGATCAGTTTCGTGAAGCACGTGAAATGCATATTTTTACACCGCAATCAGTAATTGGACTAGCTTGGACAAATTCGATTAAAGTTACGTCACTAAGCGATGAAAATACATCATTTCTCCCCGGAGACCAATTAACGAAACGAGTGCTACTGAAAGGATGAGCACGTCATCGAATGCTGTAATTGACACTACACCGATATGATTATAAGGGATGACCTTCAAGTGAGAACCTCAATAAGAAATGTGTTTAACGGGGAGCTTCGATTTGTTCTAGGGATGCTTTCACGGAAAAAATGGAACCAAAATTCCATTTTTTTCTGTGGACAAGGAAAGGAAAAAGACACAAGCTAAATCTACGACAGAGTTTTACTTTACCTTATTATTTTACGACTTATTTTATTTTACTCAACTTACCACTCAAAAAGACTGTGGCGGATACTGAAAGCCTTAGGAAGAACCCCTCATTCTTTCGTATAGTTATTTTAATTAATTTTCTAGATGTTTATTTTTTCTTCTAATACTGATTGTCTTAGTCAACTGGTTATAGTCTTTATAGCTTAGTTTTGAGGGAGTCATGAACAAGTGCGAGATGTAGACAAAACAACCAACAAGTGAATTTCAATTTCCATTTAAAGGAAGCGTATCACGATTTTGACGTGGTACGAAACCCACAGCGAAAGCGTAGAGCTCGGATATCAGATTGCGGAACCCGGCGGGGTTCCGTTCATCATTAGAACGCGCCTCGATGTACACGTTCCGGTCATCTCAGCTATTCGTTGGTTTCACTTGAATAAGCTGGTGAGGAAGACATAATTGATCCTCGACCGCACGCACTCGGATGCGGTGCGTTGCAACAGAAACCCTATGCGCGCGGAATGGGCGCGTAAAAAAATACGACGTCTTCCACGCTATTTTCGACAACGATTAGGGAAACCCGTTGGGTGAGCAGAACCACCTCGAATCCCCCATCTACAGCCCCATTTCTAGCCTTTCCCGCTGATTCCCTCTCCACAAATTTAAGGTATGATACCTTTAACTGCTTGTTGTTATAAAACAGTTACAAAATGAATACCTTAAAATTCATTGGGTAGACCCATCGAGAAATCTGGTAACAGAGGAATTAAGTTGAAAAAAATAAGTCAGTCATTACCCACATATCAAAGTGTTCATGAAACTGGACCGCAAGGTAGAAAAAAATCTAAATACCTACCTGTGCTGCGGAAACCTCACTCGCAGCAAATGGTGGCGGTGGAACGGTGGAGTGAAGTACAGCACGGAAACCATCCTCAGCCAAAGGCTGAGACGGCATCAACTGCACACAGCACCATATGTAATCCTTAACAAATCAGCAAAAGTTGATTTTAAAAAAAGTAAGGATAAAAAGTCGTACTCAAGCTTTTCATCACTTACTTTTATGGAAGCCATACAGTACGCAGCACTGATCGCTTTCTGGAGGATATCGCTGCGAACAGCTGGTGGTATAGCTTCTCGAACAACCGCTACCCACAGTTGAAGAGCACGTGCAAGGTCTCCGCTTTGGTAATACACTTCAGCTTTCTAAAGAACCGAGGAGAAACTTCGGTAACTCCAAAAAAAAAAAACCGAGAGACTGAGAGAACTAAGAAAATAAGAACACTAATCAAGCAAGCTAGGAAACTAGGATAGTTTGTAGGTTTTTTTTTTCTGTTCAAATCATTACACTTCTGAGCACGATTGGAATAAAAATTAGTTATTGGAAATTTTTCAAAAAGTTGTCAAATAAGATCAGTATCTTTTAAACCCAAATAAAAAGGCAAAGAAAGACGTTCGGAAAGAATTTGGTGGAATTCCAGGTGTACTGAATGCTAATACGATAAACATACCTCTATAATCCCTTTACGATACATTCGAAAGCATCCATACTTTTTAAACTGTGCCATAGCAGCATTCAATAAAGATACAACACCTTCGTAATTGACCACCAGTCGATGCTGCAATTTTATCATTAAAACACTCAAAATGGACAATTCTGTCGAGGTTTAATAAGCATTACTCTAATTTATTAAGGTTAAGTGATCCCAATATTATAAGAAAAACTAGAATAGTCTCGCCATGAGTGTTTTTCTGAGGGGTTCAAGCAGAAGATAGATAACCGGCGGGTAAGCACTGATACACTGACAAAATTGTGGATCATGAAAGAAGGAGATATTCCAGATACGAAATATGTCAAGAACAAAAAAAAAATTCAGAACTGCGGGAACAAAAATGCAAGTCCTTCTTACAGTCGAAATAGATGAAATATTTTTAAAAAAAGACCGAAAATATGCACAATGGAAGCAGATGAAATCAGAGAATAAAATCACTTATAAAGTGGCGAAGAACAGACTTTCACCGAATAACCAGGAACTAAACGAGAGCACTGACTATATATTTTCGGTGAAGAGCGCAATTAGTTTTAAAAAAATCTCACCAAAATCGCTGTGACGGCATCTTCTTCGACATTTGCTGGAGCAAGCCCATCATAACCTATCCTCCACGGGCGCTGACCAAAGAAAACCTGATAACATTGTGATTTATAACACGCATACATAAGGGGATTGCCTATGAGCAGGTAGAAATGCGCCTACAGTGTTTTGAATAGCTGCCATGGGATCCGGAACTGGATAGGGCTTCGTGACTGGATTACCTGAACACAAAACCATCAAGCAAAATGAACTGGACGTGCAAAAACTGCTCACTTTTCTTTAGAGCAAGTATACTCTTGTTGACCGCTGAGTACAATGAAGCAGCTAGATCCAGGTGTGTTCCAGGATTCAATGTGGCTAATGCGGTCAACCCGTTCACCACAGCTTGTTCAAAGAGTTGGGCAAAGTGCCAACACTGCAAAAAAGAAGCGCTGAAATGCCTCTAACTACAAGAAAAAAAAAGAACAATTACTTGTTTTGCATTCCATAACTGCAACTCAATGCTAGCTAACTGTGGGGTAGGGTACACACCGGCTGGCCCACTGAAGAACACAGCTTGATGTCGTCGCATTTGATTAATTGCCTCTACAGCCATGTTGTGAAGAAAACATAGTTCGCATATCTAGGGATGCAAATGTAAAGAGTACTAGAGGGAAAAACTAACACTGAAGTTGTGAAAGCCATAACAAAAGCAAAAAAAAAACAGCAAAAGGATGAAATTATCCAAATTCGAAAGTATTTGGAGAAGATCTTGACTTATTAGAAAGTTTTTGAACACGTAACCGATGAAGAAGTTACGCTAGTTCACGGATTAGACTAAGAAGATCTATGTCACTCAATCAGTTACGGTGAAATGACTGAAGGTCCTGATTCCCTCACCGGCACCTAACAATCAAAGTAGACCAAGACAAATTAACGAATCCGAGCAAAATAAACAATGACAAAAAATATATCGCTTATATGAACATCAGAACCAACCTTATAATTCAAAAGTCCAACAACGCTTCGCCATTCGAAAATATCAATCATATCCCAACTTTCTACGTGATCTTTACATTGCTCGTAAGCGAGCCGATAGTTCCTGCAAAACAAAGTGAAAGAGAAAAAGTCGAATTTGATAAATATGTGTAGATCTCTCCTCTCTAAAACACAAAGAAAAAAAATGGTTGTGTAACAGTTCAACTTTGTGGATCTTAGTGGAAAATAGGTATTTCAATACACATACAACAAAAAATTTTCCCATTGGAAAAGCAAAAAGATGAAAAGAAAGCGTCTCTCGAAAGGTACTTCAACGGAGGAAACCTGTAGCGACTTCCGTATACTAAACGTATGAGTAAACATCAATTTCGGATTCTAAAGTAGAAAATCCACGTAAATCAATTCACAGTCAGTTGCAAAGTTTTTGTTTGACAAAGTACAGAATGCATTTGAGAAAATATAAAGGCTGTTACAAAACCATTTGCCACGATACTTGTTAGGTACACTAACTTCTGAATTCCTTATATACAGTCGCACCACGTAACACATAACAGTGCTCGTGTAACAAAACCGTTTACCACGGACTTCTTACATATAATCAGACTAAAGTGCCTAACGGAGACAAAAAAAGAGGAAAAAGGGATAAGAGAAAAAAGAAAGAGTATAGAAGTGACAAAGTATTGTGAACGTACCTATAAGCCGTATGTGTATCTTGTCTCAGCTCCGAAAGAAATGCAAGTTTGAATAACTGTCTAACAACTAGCGAAGGAGAGTTATTAGGAATAGATCGAGCACGGATTGTCTGCAACAAACTACTAGTATCGCATTTTTTTCTTTTAAATTTACGTTAGGAAACAACATTACACTTGCCTTAAGCTTCTGCTGGTAAAATCCCTGCGCGAGTTCATGGAAAGCTGACTCTAGCTTTGATACGTAACCCTAAAAATGAAGAGTTAGGCAAATAGATCCAAACAGACACGGTAATTGGGACCTCATAAAAACAACGAACAAACAAAGAAGCCATTAAGCTATAAATTGTAGCTGCATAACCCTTTAAGAAATCTTGTCACGTATCAAAAATAACCATAACGCAGTACAACGATGTAAGCAAAAAAAACCTTGGAGAAAAACAAAAAACAGAAATTTTAGACTCACAGTGAGGTCTCCTAACATAGGTACAACAAATAGCTGTCTTGGGGTCAAATGGCAAATTTGGCATAATTCATGAGCACGTTCCGTGGCTAATGGATCATCTCCGGACGTTGGTACTGATCTAAGTCAATACAATTTCGATCTGTTCAATAATGCACCCATGAATAGTAAATGAACGTAAGTTGCAAAAGACAGAAAAAAAAAGAAAATCTTGCCAAACCTCTGCTGCAGCAGCACAACTGCTATTCTGCTAGCTTGTCCAGCACTTGCACGAAGGCTTGCGCATTTGCTTTCGGCTTCGGTTTTCTTTTCAAGCCAAGAAGAATGATCCCAATCTAGATCCAGGAATAATACGATCAATGCCGGTACTCGACCTATGTATTTTAAAGGCCAGTCACGACGAAGGATCCCTGAAAATCAAACACTCTTCCTTGTTAACTTGAAGGAGAAGAGTGAACGATACGAAGACGCACCCTTGCCAGGTTTTTTCTCCAATTTTTGCGGAAGGTCCAATTCACCAGTGACGAGGCGAAGATTCAAAGGTGGTCGATCGGGAGTGCGGACCCTGGAGTATCGGTCCTTTAACAGAACAGAGAGAGTGATTTAACCACATGTCCGAATGACACAGAAAAGTTTTATTTTTATGCCCTATCAGAAATCTTTTATCAAAACAATCTCACATACACTTTTGGTGTATTCCCCTCATCTCCGATAATTTAAGGCGCTGCTTTAGAATACACCACTCACAGTTTCCTTGATATTCTGTAGCAGCAGTAGCGTATTTATATCCATCAAGTAATCGAAATTAAAAAAATGCAATCATGATGAATATACTGAACGCATCTGACACGCACGTGATCAACCCTGAAGCCCATGGCATACATGACCACCGTCGAGCCAATCCAAAGCGACCATAACAGAGGTGCAAGATCAGTTCACAGCTAACAACATTTCATCGCTTTCGCCGAAAATATCAAAGGTAAGGATTAGTTGTCCAATGTAGCAGTATAATAGTTTCATGTTATCCACACCGTGCTCAAGTAAAAAACTGTTATTTTCATTAATCTGGTAATACCGTTCAATCTTTGTATTAAATCTTATTTCGACTCCTTTTCGTGTGATCCCTTAGTTATCTTATAATGAGAGAAACTTAAGAATTGAATTATAGATTTTATAGACTTGCACAGGAACTATTGTTACTAATGCGATTGATATAGTGGTTCTGCTTCTTACGGAACTCAAGATAATCCCGTGACTCCTAATAGAAACTGGAGATACCTTCCTGTGCAGTTCTATTATAGAATTCTATGCTAATCTACCGTAAACAAAAAGCCTGATTCGTTAAAAGAGAATCCTTTAAATATTTAAGCTTATGATCCCGTGATGATACAACTTTAGAACCTCAGTTTTTCTCATCATGGCACAATATGAATTAAGCTTCACACATACATGCTCATCTGTTTACTTGGAGGTATACATATTTTACTTTTTGGCTGGTTGTCTATTGCTTAGCGAAGTTTAAAGTTATGTGTCCTGAGTATAACAATAGCACAATACCTCAGAAATGTTCGACGACAGCAATTTCTTTCACATTGGAGTATCTAATATCGTTTTGATCAAACTACAACTCCCTTGGTTACCATCTTGTCCACACTTCTTTGGATATGAATGTATTTTAACTTTGCAATGCTGATCCTCATTTTCTATCCCTCTTAGAGGAGTGTAAGACTTGACAATTTTTAGCAATTCTAGTAAAATACTCTATAATATTCTAGGAAAATCTTCTAGAAAAGAATATATTATTCTACTGACTCGTTTATGACACTGAACCTTGAAGACACCTTCACTTCAGTGTTGATGTCCTCTACAAAATACTAGTCGAATTGACCTTAGTTCAGAAAAACAAAGTTTTATAACTCAATTACAACTCATATTCTTGAAAAATGAGTGTTAAATCAAGCCTTTCCACCCAAACAAAAGCTTGACCACAGTAAAATGGACTACAATCCTTTTGTCGGAACGATTGTGCCGCAAACCTAACTTCAGTGGCCTTCTCCTCATCTCTACATCTTTATTCTTTAATGCATAGTATCCACAAATGAAGCATTAACATAATACCCACAAAATGTGGAGTCAGCACATCTACAGCTGCCAAAGCACAAGTTTTGAAATATCAGTCCTCACTGTGTCACCTCGTTTCCTTTGAACTAAACATTCTGACAAACAAAGTGTTCCTCCATCAGCCCATCACTGGACCAATGATAGAAACAAGGACTACAAAACACCTACCCAAATGTGCTGACAAGCGCTGAATGTGATTCCTTGTTATTGGGATCAAGCCCAGTGAGGAAAACCAACTGCTGTGGTCTTCCAACGAGCCAATCACCAGCCTCAACTGGATCCATGACCCAGAAATATAGACGCATTGTATTTGAATGATCTTTATGTGGACGTACGTATGTATAATACAGAACAACTGGTTTTTTGACCATACATCTCCGTAACAATTTATTCGGATTCATCAAACAAAGGAAAACAACAGCATATTCGCGCCGAACAAATCCTTCCCGTGATCAATCGAGCTGAAGAAAGCGAAAATGAGGAATTTACAACATAATTTTTTCTATAAAATCAAAAAAAAATGTATGTGGATTCAAAAACTACACGTTTTCAAAGGAAAACGAGCTTTCGAACGAATCCGCTGATTTAGCAGGATTTACTAAACCAACAAAATATAAATTCTGTTAGTAATGGGAACCTGCATATAACAAATGAGAAGAACAATATTTGAATAAATACAACGGAACGAACCTTCTTGAATCCGATGTCCTTGGCGTATTCACGGAAACACCTTCGGCACATATCAAGACCATACTTGCGGATAAGACCGTGATGGTTAGAGCAGACACGGCTGAAAAAATTGCTTGAAGAAGTGAAATCTCAAAATAAACAGTTTCGTTGTTTTCCTGTACATAAAAAATATCTCGAATCACGATGAAATTCGAAATTAAAAAAAAGAACAAATGTGAAGAACTAGTGCGAGGGGAAAAAATTGGCTACTGGTTTTGCACTTTCAACGTAACTTTAATCCACTGAAGTTTAAATCCAAGGAATAAACAATGGAGCATTTCACAACTACTAGTGCAGGAACATCTACAGTTGTAAGAGCAGAATGATCGCAAGTACAAATAAATTCAGAGTACGAATGAACTTGAAAGTAGTATGAACTTAAAAACTATAAGTATTGGGGTTAAGATTACTTTTAGAGCAAAGAATAGAGAAATAATTAATATTGAAATCCAAAGGAACCTTGAATAAAGGGAACAGTTTAGTCATGTCATGTCCGCATATAAATAAATCGTAACGATTGAAAATAATAAATTTAAGAAAAGCATAAAGAAAGAATTAGAAGGATGCATAGTTCACGACTACTCATGAAATAATGGCAGTTGAACAAGAAAACGTTACAGCTTTTTATTTCAGTGCTCATCATATCTTAAAGTTCTGACTAATATTAAACGCATAGGAAAAATATTGAGAAAATTCTCAAAAATTGTACGAAGAGCTTTTGTACTCTTTGGTACAGATCGCATTTATTGACATTAGTTGGATTCATGCGCAAATCTACAAGGGGAAATATATGAAAATTAGCAGTTAGTTTATAATATGATTACATTTATAATATGATTACACCGAGTTTTTCTTGGAACCGAATAAAAATTTCTTTTTCTCCAAAACAGAAAATGAGTGCTGGATAAGTAAGTGACTTCCACGTTTGTCTCATTCACTCAAATACACAATCAATAAAACAGTCTTCGTGACAAAAACAAAATAAAAATCCCTAGATTTCGATAGAAGGTTTCATAGGTAAGTACTTACTGCGTACGTAGGTGAGTAACAGACGGAAACCCCGCACGTACTTCTCGTAACGAAGGCTCACAGAAGCAATCTAACGTCATGATAGCAGACTACAGGATCTCTCAAGCGTGTCCATGTGCAAATTGGAATTTAACATATATTTTGAACTAAACAAGACTCAATGCAACCAACCAAATTCGTTCTTATAAAGAAGTAATAAGTAACTTTCTTGTTGATCGCTCTTGCAATACAACTGTCTTGTTCTATTCACTACGTTGTAAATACATAATACTATGGAACTAGTTCTATTTATTTGCCACTGCCATAAAAAAACTAATTTGGATGATGTAATCACTATGAATGCTAATACGAAATCAATTTTAACCTCTGCACACCAGAAAAGTGATATAGTTTGACACGCTCTACGACTTTTTACAATGTTAATTTGATCGACGGTCTACCCTGTGTTCTTTATTTCGGACAAAATGACGGCAAATGACCCAGCGATGGTCCCTAGGTTCACCACACTGTAAGGTGATGTTAAGTGCTTTACTTATTCTCAGGCTAATAGCTACACACAACTTTCGCCATGCAGCACTACAAATACCAAAACTCGTTTTTATTGAAAGAGAGGTAAAAGTAAAAGAAAAAACTGTAAAACTTGTTCCCGAAAATTCACAACACAATTAAGAAAAAAAACTAAAGCTGACGATAAATGCTCACCAGGAACGAGATCCTGGACCGAACTTGCGCGGGTGAGAGAACCACAAATTGGCGAAGCCCATAATGAAAGACTGTGCTAAAGAAAATAACGTATTATACAAAATTTATTGGCAAGATATAATATCACGCAGTTCTGAGAGTAAAGCATCGTTCGAACTACTGAATTCGTATCGTATTCGTGAAAAGTTTTTGTAAAAGAGAAAAAGAACAGATTGTACCCACGTGAAAAATAGCACAAAAGAAGGGAAAAACAACAATACTGAGGATATCCTTCAAATATTTAAAAATCAAAAACAAAAACTACAATAAATAAGCAGTGTGTTCCATTTCACCTTCGCATTGCTAATTCATTAATAAAGTAGCTAAATATAACAAGTGAAGAAATTAAACAGAACCGGTAAAGAACACAGCTGATGTCGAAACATCTTGCTTTAAAAAATCAAAAGGAACAACTTTAGAGCATGTATAGCACAAAAATAGTTCCTCTAATCCTGGGATGGCTTCATTCTAACACAAAAAATCAGGTATTTCTAAAAAAAATTACGAATTAGAATTTGCCAATGAATCTTAATCGTGATTTCTTTTGGATCAATTATGAAACAAACCTATTCAACCCAGTCCCTACAAAATTTCCAAAGATGCATCTTAGAAGGAAAACAAAAATAGAGAAGAGAAATGATCGACGAAAGATAATCACTCATCCACATCCCCACCACTTTACTACTGCACCACCTATACCCGTCGCTTTAAGAAAGCACCTATACCAAGCCAGGTTAAAAGCAGTGCCTACACCAATAAACAAAAACAATCAAATCTATGAAAACACACAAATAAAGCTTGATATCCCGAAGAATCACCGGAAATTGGAAATATTCTCGAATCTGGCCCCGCGCTCTGACTACTGTATCTATGCGGCGCTGCTGTGTAATCGTGCCGAGACCTAGCGCTAGTTCGAGGGTCTGCCTCCTATAGGCGGCCAGTGGGGAGAAGAAGTCGGGAATCAGGGGGGCGGCTGGCCGAGAGTGCCCAGCCCCCCTCCCGTGTAGGAGGAGGCGGAACCGTGAGCGGGCCGTTTGTAGCTGGCTGTACGTGTATGTCTCTGTCTGTGTGTGTGTGTGCGTTTATTCGGATGCGTAGATGTTTTCCAGATTGAAATTTTCCACGATCGGCAAATTGTGGTCTAAGTGTATCGCGGCACCGTGTTCCCCCGAACTTTTCCCGATAAGACCAAGTTTTAGTTGTCGGTGTTGAGATTGTACGAGACTCTGTGCGTGTGTGAAGAGAATGTGCATAAAACGAGCAGCTGATAAGTGAGGAGCGTGATTCCGAAAACGATGTGGGCAACCGGTGGTGTCGTATGTTCACCGTTCTATCGTATTCTCACCGCTTGCTGTCCAATTCGACGTGGTACGAATACGAATCGAGTGAGTTCGTCAATTTTCATTTATTCTACATGATTTTTTTTTCATGAGAGAAAAATAAGAGAAATAATCCTCGGTTAGACTTTAAAAAAATCTAAGAACTGCTTGAAAATGTTGTTCGGGGACGCGGGAAGGGACACTCAGTGGCGCCGTTATTTCTTTATCTTCTTTCTTTTACTTTTTTTTTCTCGTAGTAACTTTAGCTAACATGTCATAGATCCTCTAAGACTATTTCTTAGGCCTTAGGGCCCCCGATTGATTTAATTATCTTCTTTGAGAAATAAGACCGCAACTGTGTGCCCCCGTCCCAACTTCATTTTCTCCTAGTACTGTACGAGTTTTCTCCTGAAGGGAAACATTGTTTTCGAGGATGTTCACATCGTTGCAGAAAAGACCTTTCAAACGTGTTTTTATGCTTTCCATCCTATTTTTTCGACATTGTTCTTATCTAAGCTGTTTCGAGCTTTCATTTTCCATCACCACTCCCACTTTTTTTTTCTGACATCACTGTTATCTAAACGATTTCGGGAATGGGCATGGCTGAATGAAAACTGTTGCCATGCTGCAATAGTTTTTTTTCCCGGATATTTCCTTCCAAAAGTACATTCCTGTTTCCCTATTTCTTTTTTCTTAAAGATAAAGTTTTATTTTTTCTCTCTCACGTTCTCGTTTTTTTTTGGGTTCAAAATATTCCGACCATTCCTTCCTTTTCACTTCATTACTTTCTTATTACTTTCTTTTTTCAATCGATATCTTCTTTTATATACTTCCCTGATTCAATGTGTCGTGTTTTCTCCTTCCATCAGTCCGTCCATTTCTGGATTCAAAGTTCTTTCGTGCTCGTTTTCTAAATAAATCTGTGTTTCCCGAAAATATATCGCTATTGAACGTGGACTTTTTCGTCTGATTTTGTGTGCGAAGTGATCTATGAGTAGTTTTATTTCCTATTTTCTTTCGTTTTCTTCCATAGATGTATTTTTTTGCGTATTACATGCAGATATATTGGCTGGATAGACTTCATTTCGGTTAAAATGAATAAAACAACTCTTAAAGTGCTCAGAATACTGTGGAAAAACACTGGAAAAGTAAAAATACACTGGAATTTTTCTTTCAGAATGTGGAAAATTTGACAGAATTCTCGAATTTGGTTATTTTTACTGCTTTAAATCTTTTCTTTTGTTTTCATTTATTGCATAGTAACATAAAATAATTCGTCATTATTCTGTGAAAATAGCAGTAAATTTTGAATTAGAGCTGGGAATGTATTAAACAGGGTCGAAGTCTGGTCTATAATCACTGCAACCACTTCCTGAATTTACTTCCGATTAATTGTTATTCTCCTCGTCCGACTCCAGATGTTTACAGTAACTTCGGCTTCTCTAACGTCATTATCCATTTTGCTAGTTTTGCTTGTTTAGGACCTAATTGAAGTCGATTTCTGACGTCAAAAAAATATAAGAAAGATTATGGATGAATCCTGCAAAATGTAATCGCTTTTCATGAAAGAATTACTATCGGATTTCATTTCGGCAAACATTGGCTGCCGATGACATATGGGAAGAATTAGACGTTTATTTCTATATGTACTCTTTAAAGCCCGAGCGAAATTGCATCGATCAATAATTGTCGGAGTTTTCTTTGCATAGATTTTATTTATCCATAAAACAAAGAATAATTCAATAGAATAGGATGATTTCTAATGGTTTTCAGCAATTTCACAATAGAGAGAGAGGGTTGCACTCTCCCAAAGCGATCAAACGGTTTGGGTCCTGAGACGATTTGTCATAAAGTCGAAACTCGTGAACGGCTAATTACAGCACTGTTATGCCTCTTTGCCCTCGTTATTTCCGCTTTTTTTTCGAATGTGGTCATTAACCAGCCTGGTTGAGCACTTGCGCATAAATCACCTGCTCAGTCGGTGGTGTCGTGGTTGCGATAAGGTCCCAACACGATTGTGTGTCGTCAGCGTTGTTCAGACGATTTTAGCTTTTGCATCCATGGATGTGAAATTTCAACTCACATTTAAATTTCATTAGGGGAAGACTTTTATCTGAAATTCATTGGAACAGCCTGCATCTAAAGAAACTTCGCCATCTCTTTCGATTAGCAACAATGCTGCCGAAACTTTTCGGGTCCTACAGCGATGTGCTGATGATTTAAAGGCATCACCCCACGAATCTGAGGTGGAACAGCTTTCAGGTGGAGTATGCCTATACGGGATAGTAGATTATGGAGAGAAGGGTGATCCCGTCCGTTTTTTTCCCTAATTGCCGTAAAAAACGCTCAGGAAGGTGCAGCGCCGCACAAGGCTGGCGCGCTCCAATCGAACTCGTTGTAGAAAATAGCGCGCCGGATCGCTCGAAACCGAATCTTCCGAGCCGTGTTTTTTACGGGAATTAGGAAGAAATGGGCGGAATCAACCTCCTCTCCATAATCTATGATCCCGTATACGGATACTCCATCTTAAATTCCGTACCACCTCAGATTCGTGGGGTGATACCTTTAATAAGTTACCGTACTTCCCTGCGGCACACGTCACCTCGTTGTTCTTCACAGTCGGTGGGACATTGTGACTTCATCCCCTGCCCTTCAGCGATTCAAAGCGGTTTAAATAAGATCTGGTCTCGGAGAAAATCATCGCCGCCGGTCACCGTGGTGATAATCCTGAAGCTGATTTGTGTGTGTGTGTGTGTGTGTGTGCCTGTGCCATAGAAGCCTTCATGTGTCGTCGAGCGAGTCATCCGGGGACGATGACAAGCCGCGCCGAGCGAAACCTTGCCCCAGTGAAACCCCAAAGTATCAGCAAAACAAAGGAGAAAAAAAAGGAGCAGCCACGAATTCATCATGCGTCCTGAATATCAGGGAGCAATTGTGTTAATTGATATGGATTTTTAAAGAAATTAATGTCAGACTAGTGGCCATAGATATTGTAGGAGCGTTTTATTTTTGCATCATAACCGAATAAAAGCCTCTTGATTCTGTTTATAATTTCATTTCTACTTTTTTTTTCAAATTTTGACAACTTAAAATTTCTGTAGATTAAATGAAAATTCCAAATTTATAGGTTTCTTTTTGAAGAATTGAACGTTACTGAACTACTATTGATATAAATTATAAGATTCGAGAGTAGTTCTAATTCCTAGTGATTCTTCTGGATATTATGGTTCATTTGAAAAAAAATTGTCTCCTGATTCTGTTTATAACTTCATCGCTATTTATTCTATAAATATATTATATTTATTTTTAAATTTTACAGCTAAAAATTTCTGCGAATTATGCTAAAATTTCAAAATTATAGCTTTTTCAAAAAAGAGTTGAGCGAGAAATTGCTATTGTATTATGTTTTATATTTATTATTATATTATTTATTATATTATTCGTTATTATTTTATTACTATTTTTGTAAGGTTCCATTCATTTTTAAAGCGCTTACGTTTGAAAAAGAAGAAATTCCAGGCAGGTTTATTTGTATGATTTTTCTCGAGATTTTCTCGAAACTTTAAAAAACAATATTCCACCCGTACATATTTGTTCTAGCGCATCCGCATTGATTAATTCACATCTTTAATTTAATCCACGATTGTTGAATCAGTAATAGGCAAATAACCAGTAAAGCGAGCGGTTTTTTTTTTCGGATAGATAACTCACTAATATGTATTCTAGGTCGATTTTTTTTTCCATCATCGATTTTTTTCCGAATATTCGAACACTAACTCCTTAGTTAGTGCACTTGTCGCCTATTGCATTATTTGAAGAAAAAAACTCAAAGAGAAAAGTTCTCTAACGAAATTTGAGACTTTCGAAGCGTGCTTGGTTCAATCTAGATTCAAGAAATATTGGAAAATCTCGGAGGAAAAATATACGGTATAACTAGGATAATACCAATACAATTTGTTATAAAAATGTTTTCCGGTGTTCTTACGCGTTACACATTGTTCTTGTTTTTTTTTTATTTCTACAAAATATCTATAATAAATTGAACTCTAATACTTTTCATTATGTAGAGTAGATGACGTCTAAACTATCGTATATTAACTGAGGGAAATATGAAGAAACTTTCGAGAAAAGCAACGAGTAGGAAATTAGGAAATTGAAATCGAATAAAGATGAACATTTATATGTATGGAAATGAACGGAACGCTTTGTTTAAGCAAATCGCATACGAATTCGATTGTTGGACATCGACTGGACAGAGTTTGTAAAATTCTGCATTAATTTTTTTTTAAAATTTCCTTTCGAAATGAGATTTTTTTTGTAATTATTCAGAGAAACATTGGAATGAATAATTTTCGGAAAACTTCCCCTGTAAAAAACGTGAATTTTATGTTCACTAGTTAAGGAGGACTTTTTCATAATGCTCATTTTCGTGGATTTTTTCTTCTCATAAGGGCCAGAAGTAACACAGAAAACGTATCCATGTGAATATTTTGCGTGTCTAATGAATGTTGTGTCCTTTAAAAATAAATTTTTAGCTGTAATGAATAATTATGGGGCTAAATTTAGTTAATTAATTTTATTATATATTATTATTTTATTTATATTAAATTATTGTTATTATTGTTTTCTGGTTTTTTCGTTGCGATGATGTCATCCCTTCAAATATTTTTCAAGTCGCTGGTTTCTAGTAGTTTATGATCAGGTATCCGAGCATAAAATAGCGAAATGAGGTGCTTTTTCTTTTCTTCTAAGCTTCTTTCATTTCAAAGATCGAGTAAACATAACTGTCGAACATACATCTGGATGAGATCCTAATAGATCTCTTGTTTCTCCCTGAAAAACGGAAATTTCCAGATTTTTTGTGTTTTTCCCACTATTCGATAGTGCCTATATCGCAATAAAGACTTCGTCTTATCTCTGGAATTATTTCCCTCAGAAAATTATACTTAGCTGTTAGGATGGAATCGTTTTTCTGGGATAATTCTGTTCTCCTATTATTTCTTTCTATTTTTTAAATTTTTTTAATCTCCCATAATAGATACATTTAACATTTTAAGGCTATTAGCCGAACAATAAACAGAAATTCCGATAAACTTCAGTGAAATTGTCCCTTTTTTTCCTCCACAGTCCCCGTTTGGAGCCATTTAATCCCATGTTTTTCCCTTCACACCGCCTTTGGACCTTGAAATCATTGGATTAGATTAGTTTCAGCTGTAAATTCGCGTTCATTCCGTGCACTCGGCCGCGCTACTAGCGCCCGCCATTATTCTCATTCCACGTCATTTTTTTTGTTCCATTTCGCATTTCTTCCGTCTTACATAGTCTTTTTTTTAAATTCGCATCATCAACTCAGTAAAAGTAATAAAACGCTATTCACGGCTTCGTTGTTAGGGCAACAGGACCATTTCGATTCAAACTGCAGCCCACTTTACTGCTATTTCCAGTATCCATGTGTGGTAATTTTGATGGATTAGTACTCGCTACGAAGAGAGGAAAAAAATACTTCTCTAGAAGAATGCACACGGATTTTTATAGAACATGGACGAATTTTATTGTGTACTACACGACGGGAAAATTTTGTCCTGTATAAATTATTATTATATTATAATTATTTCAACTATTATTATATTATTTATTATTATTATTATATTATTATTATGACTATTATTATAATTTTTTAAATAAATATTCATTCTATTCAATAAATTTCATTATAATGAATGCAAGCGTTGAGCAATCCAACTCAGACCCCCTTGGTGTACGAGTTTTCCGCCCGCTACATGGTGTTCAGGTGATTTTCCTATATAAATCCATGTTACTGAGCGTACATATGTAAACTCGTCCTCTAAGAACAACCAACCAAATGACTTGTTTTGTTTTTTTTTTCTTTCTAATTTTTTTTCCGCGTTACCTATGAGACACCTATGTACCTCCCGAAGGTAAATATGTAGATGGTGTTAGTTTGGACGTTTGGTCGAATTAGCACAATTTTTATTGGGTCATCCCGTAAATAATAATAATAATAATAATAATAACAATAATCGTATTAATAATAGTATTAATAATAATAATAATCATAGTAATAATAATATATAATAATAATAAATAAATAATAATAATAATAATAATAATAATATATAATAATAATATATAATAATAATAATAATAATAATAATAATAATAATAATATAATAATAATAATAATATAATAATAATAATAATAATAATAATATATATATATATATATATATATATATATATATATATATATATATATATATATAATAATAATAATAATATAATATAATAATATATATATATATATAATATATATATATATATATATAATATATAATAATAATATAATAATAATAATAAATAAAAAAAATAAAAAAAAAAATAAATAATAATAATAATAATAATAATAATAATAACAATAATCGTATTAATAATAGTATTAATAATAATAATAATCATAGTAATAATAGTAGTAATAGTTATAAAATAGTAATAATAGCGGTTATAATAATATAATATAATAATAGTAATAGTATAAATAATAATAGTAACAATAATAATAATAATAATAATAATAATAATAATAATAATAAATAATAAATAATAATAATAATGACAATAATAATAAAATTAGTAATTCTTTTGTCTTTGAAAAACAAAATAATCAGGATTTTTTGAAGTCAAAAATATACCATCTTCCATTTTCCATATGCCTCTTACGTATTTCCTGTACCCCTGCAATGCTCCTCTTTCAAAATTCACTTACTCATGACCAAAAAACACGTCCTTTCCCATGGGGAAAAAACCACATTATTTATGGAATGAGCCAATAGTTGTGTGTTTATGTTCGGCTAATAGCGACTCTAAACTAAGTGTTAACCGCTTCTGGATTTCTTTTCATTTTTTTCTATTTTTAGCTTTTTTTAAGTGCTAAACAGTAAGGGCATGTCATAATTTTCGAAGGATGGGATTTCTAGAGAATTTACGAAAATTTCCCTAGCAGAGTTCTAGTTGTTCTGTCAGTGTTTTAAACAATTTTCTGGGAACTTTCGAAAGGTTTTTTTTCTTCTCCTAAAATTTATCAATACAATGCTTCGTTTTCTCCTGTCTCCTGATCCAGGGAAAAAAGTTTTTGTCGGATTTACATGACGTCATAAGTGCATACCTTTTGGATGATTGAATGAACTGCTATGTTTTGATCTTAAAGTCGCTCATAATGTCCTTAACGACGCAAATCTCCGATGTCAGTGGAACGTAATCGTCTTATCATCGTCATTCATTCATTCAAACATAGTTTTTCTCTGATATGTAATATTTTTAATTTAGTGCCGTGTTTTAGTTTCACAGAGATTTTTCAATGATTTTTCTTTGTCTGAAATATTTGTTTGGACACGTTTGATAAATCTCCTCAAGTGTTTTTCTTTTTCTTTTCTCTTTTTTTTTCAACAATGACAGACAGTTAAACTTGCACATACATACATATCTCTGGAATAACGTGTGTTTTGTTCAGGGTTCCATTGAAAATCTGAATTTCTATTTGAAATTCCCTGAAATTATCCCTTGCTTCTGTTTTTATTATTGTAATCAAGGGGAATTTTGAATTACAAAAAACAAGAAATAATGGGCATAGGAGTTTTTAGTCTGTAATTGCAGTTCGCCAACAATTTTACTGGTAATTTTTATTTTTTTGTTTCTTTTCCCTTTCCTGGGTTTTTGTACTAATTTTAAAACTGAAAGCAGAAAAAAAAATAAAAAATTGAGACAAAAAACTACTAAATTCATGTATTAAATTAATTTAATTTCAGTACCAATCATCAACTCAAAAAACTGTAGATATCGGCGATGTACCGTCATTCACATCGAAAACGCTTGCGGTTCAACCGGACGGTGTTCTACCGCCATCGGTGCCAGCCGGTCAAGAATACGGCGAAATTCTTGCACGAATCGATTACGATTTTTCACAGAACAAGGTAAGAAATTGGGAATTTTACAGTTCTTCGTTTTTTTTTTTCAAAAAGAATTTCTTTTTAAATCGTTTGAATTTGCTGCTTTTTTTGTCTGGGATTTTCATGGTTTCGAGCTGTGTCTGTCCGGGATAAATGAGGATTTCCACCGCATCCACTAGTCTAGTAGTCGATGAAACTGCAAAGCTGCTGGCCTGGGTCCCGTCGCCTGCTACATCGCCATCTCCCAATAACGTTGATGGCGATTAAATGGCAGGGAGGCTGGGATCGTCGAAAGTGAAACAAAACCCGCACTCACCGATAATAATCACCGCGCCTGAGGGATGCGTGGGTGGTGGGGGTGAATGTGTGCTGAGTGTCGGTCGGTGTTATACGTCTCTCTTGAATGAACCCGAACCAATTTTCAATTTTTCTCCTGACGGAAAGCATCCTTTCATCGCTAACTGCGTTTATAGTCGCATCGCAAGTATAGTCCAAAGCACATTGGAATTAAGGAAAGAGCTGGAATGGAAAAAGGAAAAAGAAATTTCTGGTTTTTCTCACGGGATAGGACATAATTTGTAAGTACTGCACTGCAAGAACTCGAATCATCCTCGACAAATCCAGTCAATGGAACTACCAGAGGCACTACGGGTATCAGTTCACCCGACAATACAACTCTTTACAGCCATAAGATTGACGAAATGTAACAGTGTAAAGTGGATTTCATTCTGGAAATGAGTTGAATGAAAATGGAATAAGTTGTTCTACATTAAACAGTTCCACTTCGCTACAGTTACATCTGTAAAGAGTTGCATCGTCGGGAAAACTGGGACCTATGGTGCTCAGAAATTCTCTGATTCTCAAAATAATAGGGTTTTTTTTTGCGTTCCGGCTGCCATTTCTGTAATTGACGTTATAACTGCTCACTTTTTTTTCTGGATCCTATCGTTTATATTTCTTAATAGAAATAGTATTATGCATATGATGGGCGTCAGCTCTGCAATACCAATGAGTTTTTATGTTTTTCCAGAAGTTTCTTTTAATTAAAATATACATTAACGGCGGTTATTCGTGAAAGAATCGAAACGGGCTCACTTCTCATAGAAAAAAAAACAAAGCGTGGGAACTAGCACTTCATTACGCGGTTGTCGCCGATCGGAAAACAAATTTCATGTTCAAAAATCGCCGTTCTTTTCACCTAGATTGTTTTGTGTTTTTGGAAAGAATTAAGCATGGGAATTTGTTGTTTTTCCTGGAAAATCAGGTCGTCCATAGGGATTTCCCAGTGAATGTGAGAAGGAAGTAATGTCAATCGTGTTAAGAGATAAAAAGGATAAAGTAACTGGCGTATCAATCCACTTGGGATCCACTAACGCGTTTTACTGCAATTCGTAGTGAATGCATGAATTATGAACGCGTGTTGACCTATGCAATGACTTGCGAGAGTCAGCCGATATGTCAAGTCAGTGTTTTTATCCTCCCAGGCGGGTCTGGTACCAATTTTTATGGAAAGAGGGGGGTGATTCCATCCATTTCTTCCTAATTGCCGTAAAAAAACGGCCCGGAAGATGCAGCGCATGCACGCGGCTGGCGCGCTCCAATCGAACTCATCGTAGAAAATAGCGGAACTCTCGAAGCCGTATCGTCCGGGCCATTTTTTACGGCAATTAGGAAGAAATGGACGGAATCACCCCCCTTTCCATAATCTACGATCCCGTATACGAATACTCCACCTGAAATCCGTACCACCTCAGATTCGTGGAGTGAGACCTTTAAGAAAATTATGGCTGTTCAACTGTGGCATTGATTTGAAGGGAAATTTTCCCTAAATAATCCATATTCCACATGACATATTGAAATAATCTGCTCCTTGGTCTCTCTCATTTTTTTGGATAAAAAACTTGTTGGAAAAATTCAGTTTTGGAGAATAATCACATCCTCAAGCTCTGTTTGAGGAGTTTTAAACCTGCATATCAGAGTAGTAGAGATTTTTCCCGTTGAAATTTGTTAGGAGACACATCGTTCACTGAAATCCTGAAATTTAAACTAGAAAATATTGAAAAACACCAACAACACTGGTCGATGATTTCACCGTGGGACCCACGGTGACATATGATGTTGTAGTGTTTCCGGATGGAGCAACCTGCGATTGCTGGCCGGATATCCGCAATTGAACTCAATTATCAGAACCTAGAGACCTAAATGCATGATGGTCAATTTACGAAGTATATTCTTAGTTGGTATTTCGATATGTAAACGGGGAATTTCTGAGATTTCCCCCAGTAAATGCATCGAGAATGCTTTTTTTCTGTAAAAAAAAGTAGACAAGTTTTTTTTCCATCACGTCCAAGTCTGTCAGCTCATGCTCCGGGCTGTAAATCTAGATTTACATACTTTTATCTCTGTTTCTTCAATGTTTGCTTTTGCAAGAATTTTTTTCTTGCTATTAGCTTTGCTTTTCTGGTTAAAAAGAACTTCTCTGCGGGACAGCGGTGAATAGAAAGAATAGTAAATGGTAGGTGTAGGAATAGAATAAACTATAAAGTAAAATATTAGTAACAAGTAATACAAAATTTTCTTCCAGCCTGAAATCTACTGCCTCCTGCAAAAAATTCCTGCAAAACCTAAATTACAGCGCATATTTAGCGTTACAAGTTCAATATATTCTAAAAAGTACACTGAAAAAAAAACTCAGACGATTTTTTCGTGTTCCTCTTCTCATTAGCCATCCCCCATTGGAAAAAACATTGTGCTGTTCTGGAAAAATTCATGAACAAGGGGGAAAAAATGGAAGAACCAAGAAGATAATTGGCGAAAAAAATGAAGTTTACTGTAATCGATGTACGATGAAAGAGAAATTTATTCCTTCCGACGAACTTTAGAGGTCTTCTAACAATTCTAGAAATTCTATTCAAGAAAATTATAGCGAAACGGGGAATTGTTCAACTTTTTCCTGCTTTCAAACAAATTTGTACTTTTGAAAAGAAAGCAGAGATTAAACATTACATTGAAATTTGTGGTGGAAAAGAGAACAAAGAAAAAAAAAACGGGAGAAGAAAAGAAAAAGGAAGCAATAGCGAAGAAAAGAAAATAAGGAAATGAATTACAATTAAAATTAAATTATTAATAAACGAAAAAATAAAATTAAGAGGACTAAGGGAACTGAAAACGGTGATTTTCTGAACTTCCTGGGCGGATTTCTTTTTTATTTCTGAGTTTAGTAAAAATTTCCCTGTTTCAATAGGGATGTTTATTCTCCACAGGAAGATCCGCGGTGTTCGCTGACGCAGTACTCATCAATTCCACGGGGATTTCTTTGGCGTTGCGTTGCAGTGCTGGGATCATTCCTTCTGCGGCATTTCCAGGATTTTCTGTTATCGTTGAACTTTTCAAGAAACCTCCAAGCTTTCCAAAATCCAAGTGATCTTTGACGTTTTGATGTCGTTTCAGCGGGATTTTATGTCGGAAAGAAGTGGGTGGTTGGATTTCTCGTCGGGAGCCGATACCTTTTTTTTCACGATTTTCTAGGATTTTCTAGGATCCGCAATACATATCCTGGAAAAAAATGTGCTGTAGTTCCGTGATCTGATCTCTCCGTGTCTCGTAAGCGGGTGGAATTCGGTTGGAACGACATTGGGTATCCGTTTCCATCGTTGCCTATTGGTTAACGCAGCAATAACAATTGAACGGGTTCTAAATCCACAAATTCCTCCAGAATTGTATCTGCTTTTCTAAATATTTATTCGTTCTCGTTCCAGTTTTTTTCTCGGTATTTTTTAAAATATGTGTTCCACTTAATCGGATATTTTTCTATATTCCATATTTTGTTATATTATCATATTATTTATATTCCATATTTTGTTTCTACTTTATTGGATATTTTTCTTGAAAAAAAAAAGCCGGAATCTAGTTAAACCATCTGTTTTGCAAACTTTAAACTATATAAATATATTTTCTGACATAAAAAAAAGATTTTTCTGATTGAAGAATACATTGGAAAGGAATACAGAAAACGGAAAAAAATTGGTTTTATATTTTGAACGTTGATTTATTTGGTTTACATAATCATTGTTTTTTTTTTTGAAGAAAACTTTATTTTTCTTTCAACTGGTTAGGAAAGGGAATTTTTTTTTTGAAAATTGTTTCACGTTTCCGAAAAAAAAGCAATCAACACCAATTTTTTCTTTCTTCTTTCCCAGAATTCCCAGAAAATGAAATTTTCTGTGGATAAGGTGTACTTGAACTGGGTGTCATCCGAGTTGCAGATCGGATGACGTTTTTTTCCCCCTCCGCACCGCCGCTTTGCAGTTTCATTCGAATCCAGAATGTGTGTGAAATAAAGTTCGGGATTTGATTAACTGCTGAATCTTGTAATTTCCAGCTGGCTGTCACAATTCTCGAAGCGCACGGTTTACCGGCAATGGATCGTAATGGAATGTCGGATCCGTATGTGAAAATATGTATTCTGCCGGAACGAAAGCAGAAATATGAGACAAAAATCATACGAAACTCATTGAATCCCGTCTACAATGAGACATTCTTATTTTCAGTAGGTTTTTTCATTCATTCAATCATTTTTTTCCTTTTCTCCTTAAAAATTAAAGAGGTCGCTGGAAGTTCATCGTTCGTTTTTTTTTTCTCTCAACGCTTCTCTCAATGGTTAGTTTATTAATAGCATTTTTCACACGGAACTATACAAGCACATTCGCAATGCATAAATGTACATGTACGTTACGATTTTACGCTACGACACAATAAAAAACAACTTCTAGTAAGCGGAGTTATTTGTTATTCATTGAAGAGCTATGACGGCATGTCTTCTGGCCGACGGCGGCCGGCTGCCGGGCGCTGGACCTCATTTTTACTTCACTGCTCGGCCAGGGACCAAATATTTCCAATCCGACCTCAAAAATCTGGAATTTTTTTTTCCAGCTACCCTTCAACGAACTACAATCAAAAACGTTGATGTTGACCGTGTACGACTATGATCGACTATCAAAAGATGATAAAATGGGTCAACTATCGATTCCGCTCGAATCAATCGATTTCGGAACAACAACGGAAATCTGTCGATATCTATGCAAACCGGAGAACGACGACGATGTGAGTGGCGGTGCTGAATAATCAGGCGAATTTTGATGAGCACTCCGTTTTTGGGGGGCCATTAATGATGCCCGTAGCCGTAGATGCGGCACAAAGTTCCCGGGATTTTTTTTTTGCTTTGCAGAAAGGGAAGTAAAGAATTTTCTTTGCGAAGTAGTTCAGGAAGAGGTAGAGAGGGGAAAAAGAGGTATAATGTGAAGCATAAAGAGATAAGGACCAGTTCTCGTTCCCCTTTCGCGGGTAAAATTATCGAGTAGTGCTTAGAAGATGGCTGCTGACGTTAGATCAATTATAGAAAATCGAAGAAAAAATCCCTGAGGGCAGCCAGAGACGTAAGGTTTTTTTAGGACGTGAGACGTAAGGTTTTTATACCTCATAGGATTCATAGCAGACAGCCTTAAAGAAACCATTGATATTTGGGATTTTTCTTCTTCGGATTGAAAAAAAAAATCCCAAAAATTCCTCTACTTTTTTTCTATGATTATCAAATTTTAAAACTTATTCCATATGCGACTGCACCACATATTTTTTGCTGTGTTTACCACTTACTTTTTCTCAGTTTATTATTATTTTATCATTGTATTATTTATTTATTTATTTTTAGTTTTACTAGTTTTTATATCAAGCTGATTTTCTGGAGAACTTCTCGTTTAGTTTATAGTCACATTTTCTCAGTTCACAATCATTTCGGCATAAAATTTTTGTTTATCCAAAATTATAACAAGCTGAAAATATGTCGCAATGCCAATTTTTAAGCATTGCAATGTGATGTGTGATCATTGCAGTTTTACTGTTATTTTCTCCTTTTTTCGCATCATGTTCTGCTAGTAGCGCTCATTCCCGTTGATTTAATGACTTCTTTGAATGAGCAGAAATTTTTGTAACGATATAACCGCGAATGGAGAAAGTTCTATATAAAATCTCAGTATTTTTAAATTTTCTTTTTCATGAATTTCTTTTTAATTTCAATTTTTAACCGCATTTTTTTGGATTTTTAATTTTTTCCATGTTGCATATTTACGTTTTGGTGTTTTTTGGCTCACGTTTCTCCCCTTCCTTCCTTCCGCTATGATCAATTTCGGAAAACATTCATATTTTTGCGTTTTATATCATTTCATGGACGCTTTTACGGCTGGATTGCTACGTTTGCTTTCTACAAATATATTTTTTTTCGAAAATCCAAATTTTCCTCGGAAATTAGCTGTGCGAATTAAAAAAAAGCAGAATATAATAGGTTTTACTTTGAAAATAAGTGATTTTTTTCACGAATATTCTTTCCTTAGAAAATCTTACTCTTTTCAAAATTTGCTATGTGGATTGAGGAAAAAAAAAGCAGAATATAGATTTTACTTTGAAAATACTTTGAAAATCAGTGGTTTTTTTTTCCATGTGTTGCTTGACATGTTTTTGGATGAATTTTTACATATCGGGCTAAATTTCCAAATTACTTATGAATTGCATCGTAGCGAAACAAAAACATGTTTCAGAAGATTTTGTAGAATTTTTTTTTAGTGCCTGTAAGCTTAATTACTCGTAATTTTGTGGAAAATTCTGGAAGAAATTCTGAAAGAAGGAGGAGGAAAAAAGGGGGAGATGTATTCTTTTTTCTCATCCATCCTTTAACATATATTTCCTGATCTTTTTTTCCTCCCTAACCTCTAATTTCTCTAACTTCTGAGAAGAACGTTCTCGAAATTCAATTATTCGGTAGTGCACTCGGCTCGTTCAATCATACTTTTTCATTTAATGGATTTAGCGTTTAATGCACACATTATATGCGTTTTCTGTTAATTAGTTCAGGATCGCCTAGTGAGTGGAACGTAATGGAAAATTAAGTTGAATTTCTTGGAAAAAAAAAGACAGGAAAACTCCTTCCACTTTTTGTTTCCTTTTTTCCTTTTTTCTTCCTTTTCTTTAGAGATTTTAAAGATTCAAGAATCAAGGTTTCTTTAAAGATTTAAAGATTAAAAAAAGATTTTAAAAATTTCCTCACTTTTTCCCCCTTTTTTCCGTTTTTCCTTCCTCCTTCTCCTCAATTTCTTTTTCCTGGAAGCTGCACAAAAATCACCTGCAAAAAGTCTAGACAACCCTATTAATGTTCGAAGCGCTGAATTTATTACACCGCCCGATTTTAACTACCCGAGAATAGCTAATTATTCGGTCCTACGGCGATAATTACCCAGACATTAAGGCAGTAAATGGGCGTAATGGGCTGAAAAATTCATGGCGTGTGAAGTTGCATTATGAGAAGCGAAAAGAGGGAATTTCTCGGTTTACGTTTGGGGGGTTCATTTTTCCCGAGGATCATTTTCCAGAAAGAATACTTTAATGATTCCCATAATCTAATGGTTGCCTTTTTCTGTTTTTCAGCGTGAATCTCGACTTGGTGATATCTGCTTCTCGACGCGATATCGTCCTGCCACTGGTACCGTAACCCTAACCATTATGGAAGCGAGAAATTTGAAAAAGATGGATGTGGGCGGTTCTTCGGGTGAGTGTTCATTTCTATTCTCATTATTATTATTCTTACGTATAATTTATTATTAAGAAGAATCCAAAGGAGTCTTGAGAAAATCCCGTGGGAAACTGAGAAATTCTAATTTCTAGGACTCACCAAAAATCTAGACGTTCACAGAATCCTTGCCTCGGGGAATCTGGATAGCAGAGCATAGAGCAGCTTTAAAGGGATTACCGAGTTTTCTCCTGAGATTTTCTGAGGATTTGTAAAGTTAGGAAACAGTTGATCCGAGAAGAATTATAATTCTGATAGAAGTTTTTTTTTTCTAAAGAAAAATCTACATCAACTCTAAGAAAATTTGGAAACGATGAAATATGCGAGAACCGTGTTCTGAATCCGTGGATTTCTTCTCTTTTTAACTCCGCAAGATAGTGAAGATTTGATTCGAGAATAGATTCTTAAGTCTTAAGTAAATAAATAAATAAAATAATAATAATAATAAAATAAATCTTAAGATTCGATTCTAGAATCCTGGAAAATTATGTCAGATTTCTCCTAAAGGACAAAGATAATCCAGGGGAAAAATCTCTGAGCCCTCCTAAAAGGGGATAGTTCTCAGAAAACATCCATCTCAATCACGACGTGTTAATTATGCTGGCCTTTTCCTACGTATCCAACCGAGGCTAATCCTCTATCTCCTAGAATTGGTTGAGGATTACGTTAATCTACGATCACTAAAAATCACTATAGCCTTCTTTTTCTCTGAATAATTTATTTACAGAAATTTTAAACTGTAAATTTTCTGGATGTCAGCTAAGACGTGGATTTGTTGAGCTGTGTTGGTGAACAGAAATTGAGGCTTAGCTATTTTCCGAGTTGTGAACCTCTCCAATTTTGAACAGTGGAAAATTTTTTTTCGACTGCTCCACTACGTTTTCTCGCTGTCTTCATTGTTTTTATGACAAAATTTTAAGGGAATCATTTAATATTTGTCGATTAATCTTATTACTTTATCTATTTAACGTTATTTAATTCTTGAATATCTATGGAGAAAAAAAAATAACTGAAAATAGGTGTATTCTTTTCTGGATCTAATTTCCGGAAGACGTCTAAACCCCAGTGGATACCTTTTAAAGTTCAAAAAAAGAATATATATTCAATATTAGTTGAGTGAAATTTTTTTCTGGATCTAATTCCCAAAAGACGTCTAAAACCCAGTGGTGATCACTTAAAGTTTAAAAAAATATTAGTCCAGAGAAAAATAACCAGGATTTTCTCATTACTCATAGAAGAACTATGGTTTCTATACTTTCTCACCCGCGTAGGGGTATGTGTAGTTTGGAAAAAAAAAAATTTTCTTCTTAGTCATTCTATTTCATATTTAATATACTCTGAATCATTTTCTCATGTGACCTCCTTCTCCTTGAAAATTAGTTCGTCTACTTCCTAGTAACTCCGGTTAGACTGATGTCCGGAGGGTCCCGTCTTTGTGGCGAAGCGATTTCATTTTCGACACTTTCCCACGGATTTTTTTCTTGTAAACACTCGGCGAATGCCACGTTCCTCGTTCCGAAAATCCTTTAGAATCCTCGCACATTCGAAGCGGGGAACTCGTCCTCTTATCGATTCATTTTGACGTTATGAAGCTCTAACATAACGGAAATTTGTCCAGGAAGAGAAGAGGGATTTCTACGACGAGAACTAAATAGAGCGGGGGTTTCCTTGATTTGTGTGGAAGTATATTTACGGATGGGATGAGATGCGGAGGAGAGGGGATTAAAAGCATCAGCCCACGAATCTGAGGTGGTACGGATTTCTGAGACTGTCCATTTCTTCCTAATTGCCGTAAAAAGACGGTCGAAGAAGATGCGGCGAGTGCACAGCAAGGCTGGCGCGCCCCAATCGAACTCGTTGTAGAAAATAGCGCCCCGGTTCTTCCGAGCCATTTTTTACGGGAATTAGGAAGAAATGCATTCCGAGCTCATCCGCTTTTTATTCTTGTCCATAAATGTGGAACTCCAAGAGTTTCATTTACCGGTACCACTTTTTTTAGGACGTAAATTTAAAATATCGTAAATTGTAATGTGATACAAAACATAAAATGTAATGTGTCATACATTAGTGGTCATATCGATTTTCTCTGCAGCACATCCTTAAAGGCACGACTGGCGCGCTCCAATCGAACTCCATGTAGAAAATAGCACGTCGGAACGCCCGAAGTCGTATCTTCCGGGCCATTTTTTTACGGGAATTAAAAAGAAATGGGCGGAATCATCCTCCTCTCCATAGTCTCCCATCCCATATACATCCCCGTATACGAATACTTCACCTGAAATCCGTACCACCTCAGATTCGTGGGGTGATACCTTTAGGGGAGGTGGAGGAGGCTGATGAAACAGTTTTTTTTGCTTTTTTTTTTCTGGAAAATCCTCGGGTAGAACGTCATATTTTCCCCCACTTTGACGAACTCCACCTACTTTTTTTGTGCTGCTCTGTAATTCTGAGTGCACTAAAGTGAACCCGTGTTCCGCGCTATTATCGACTCACTTCCCGTACGTCATTTAATTATCGGCAGGGGGAAAATTGGCTGGAAAATTCGTTTCGTAATGTCCATTCTTCGTGAACACTAAGCGTTACTTTTGAAAAAAAAAGTTCCAACAGGAATTATGCGAGAATGAATTTCTTTATGAAAAACCCCGTACAAAAACTCTGACAACTAAGCGTCTGATGACAACGCAACATCAAGAAAGTAAAGAAATTGAGTGGAATTCTCAGGGAATTTCTTAGGATTTCTGGAAGATTTCCTGATAGGTAATTAATTTTCAGAAAATTATGATTTCTTCAGGAAAAATTTTCCTATTTTTCCTTCAATTTCTACTTCTGCCGTGTATTAGTCAGACAGTTATTAACTGCTATGATAAAAGTGTGGGTAATTGTTTTCCGGTTAGAAATAGGACAGCCTTTCTTAAAATTCGTAGAAATAGAAAAGAAATTTTGAATTTTTTAGGGTCATATTTGCTTAAGATTATATCTAGAGTCGTTTAATGAGCGGTTTTATCCTGTTTCAATGAGGTTTTTTTGGTGAATAGGCTCATTTTAGCCCCGCCCAATGCAATTTTAGTGAAATAAACTACATACACTTGTTCCGCGGAGGGTTAATGAAGTTCCTGGTGTAGAGATATAGCCTGAAAGCACTTTTTTTGTCATCGTAGGATTTTTTTGGCCTTCGGAATGCATAGAAAATATCAGAAACTCTTGAAAATTTCAAAATTATAAAAAAAAATTGTTTTGGAAAATTACTTAAAAATTATATTATATTTATTATATATTTTATTACATTTATTATATTATATTTATATATTATATTTTCTATTATATATTTTATTTATGAATTATAAATTTTTTTTTCATTTTGAGAAAAATGGAGAGAACTTTTTTGGGGATTTTATGTAGGGCGTTTTTGCAATAACGCATGCGCTTAGTACTTTTCTTCTCGAATTTTCAAATTTCTCTGATATCTGCTGAAAAAACTAAAAATTACAATGAAATCTCGCGGTTTTTTTTCTGTTATTAACGGAAATTTTGCTTTTCTTATAGGAATTCAGTGAAATTGGCATGTTGGTAGTCGTAGGATAGTGAAATAGTCGTAAGATCCATTTCAAATTCGAGGAAGTAATGAATTATTCTTTAATTAGTCAAAAATAACCTGAATATAACGTGTCGATGCGACAATTTCTTGCTCATACTTTGGATTTTCAGGAGTAGTGCAAGTATAATTAAATTCCACACGTAATTTCAAATTATTTTTCCAAATACCACACTTTATTCTGGAACATCGTCGGGGATGTCGAAAAATTCGAAAAGCGAATTTTACGATTTCGTGCTAGCGAAGCTCTACCACCTTGCTTCGCCGTTTGTTTTTTTTTTCGGCGTTAATTTATCAATTAGTGAGGGTGAAGCAGACAGCGAAATGACGGCAAAACAAAACAAAACAAAAAATCCGCCCGAAGCGGGGTTTTCATCCGTACGTCTTCAAAATCAAGCTATTTGTATAGCCGGATGGAATGTAATCCTAAAAAATCCGCCTATTCTCAAGCTAATAATATGAAATGTCGTCGGGAATTTGATGGAATGCATGCATCTTCAGGGTTTTTTCACGATTTTTTCCCCGAATAACGCTTCTTTTTTCGTTGAAACAGCAATGATCCTCAATGTCGTCGAAAAGTTTTTTAAGGAGAAGCAATTTACTAAAGGACATGTTTTTATGTGATCCGGAGAAGTTAAGCGAAACGAGCTCACGTAAATCCGCCGTATTTCCGGTGGGCGCTGTTCTTTGTTAAGGGATCGTAGACCGTAAACGAAAAAGAGTTGGGGAAATTCCTCGATCTGAATGAAAAATTTATTTCTAATTTTTCGTCCATAAATATTTTCTAATTTTTTGTCCCAAAATATTTTCTAATTTTTTGTTCCTGAATATTTTCTGATTTTTCGTCCCTAAATGGATTTCCATCGTACATGGCATAGAATCTCTCATTTTTTTTCTTCTCAGAAACGTTCACGTTTATCCTTACCTGTCTTTAAGAAATCAAGAAAGTCCATTTTGTCAAAACATTCATTTCTTTATAGAAACTTCATGGTTTTTTTCCAAAATAAATTTTGTAGTGCACAATAAGATGGACAATGGCGTTAGTGATTTCTCAAAGAATGTGATGAGGCGGGGACAGAAACTATCTTGGGTTTTTTGTCATTAGTCCTTTGATTGAGAAATCATGCGTACTGAATCATAGTCGCTTATTGAACATAAGCTAATTTAGATCTTAATTAAAACTAATTAAATAAAACTACACGAATTAAGTTTTAATTAATTCAATTAATTAATTAAATTAATTAAAACTTAATTCGTATAGTAATTATTATCAACGCTAATTTCAAACCGCCAAAAAATCATTCTGTTTTACCGAACGAAAAAGAACACTATCTAGCTGTTGGACTGTTTTCATGATAAAGTTAGGACGGGTGTAGCACAGTGGGTAAGACGTTAGGTTGCCTGCAGGATCGACTGGAGGTTCGAATCCGCCTCACCAAGCCTTTCATCCCTCCCGAGGTCAATTAATCGTAACCAGATTTGTCTGAGAGGATAAAACCACACTGACTTGACCCGTCGGCCGGCCCCCGCGAGTCATTGTACGGGGCCAGTTACACGTTCGTCGACCTCAAACGATTTTGAATTGAAGTGGAACGTGGCGTGGCGCAGGTCCCAAGCGGATTGATTAACGCTAGAAACTTTATCCTTTATTTAGTAATGATATTTCACTGAGCTCTCTACCGTCCTTTTTTAACCACTTGGAACTAAAGGGATTTGTCGTTAAGAACAGTGCAGTAATCGAGTCTTTTCTTTTCTTGTTTTTATTCTCTTTTTTTTTTTCGACGATGTCGACGTGAGGAAAATGTTGTCGAGGTCAATGTAGCACCATTTTCAATTCCGGATCTCTATTGTTTTATTTTATTTGTAGTTATTTATGTTATTAGTACCGTACTCGTCGACGTCAATGTTTTTCTTTCGTACTTCTGCGGACACGTGCATGTGACGTTACCGTAGTCATAAAGACAAAAGGAGAAATTTTGAAAAAGTCTCTAAACGCTGGTTGCATTACAACAAGATGTTTGATTCTGTAATTTTTAAGAAGCGATCATTAGTTTTACGTATATTAGAAGATTAGTGTTGTTAAATTGCGGAAAAAAAAGTGTTTGCCATACAGTACCGGGTCCATATACCGTACTACCCTCATACTGTTTCTTCTACTTATTCATTCTATTATTTCTATTCATTTTATCGATCTTATAGGAATTTTATGAATAATTTATTTTCTTAATTTCTTATATATTATTAATATTATGTTTATGTTATGCTATTTCTATGAAAGATTTCAAAATTACTCGTGCTTCCATTCAACAGAATGCCTTTTCAATGAAATCAATAATCTGATCCGAATCGATTCCAACAATAACGTTATCCGAATAGGCCGACGCCTTCGGGGCCATCAGATTTTTAATGATGGCACTGAAAATAGAATTTAATACGAAATATCCACGGAATGTCACATTTTGTTCACGAATTAAGTCGTTATGAACGGAAAATTGTTGCAATTTCGCATATTTTATGCGCTTTTCATCGATCTTATAGGAATTTTATGAATAATTCAAAAAGTACGACATATTTATATGACATATGACATATGACATATGAACCTTCGTCATGAGAAAAAAATTTATTCCACGAAAAATTGAATTTTATGATTATAGAAAGGGGGAAATTTAGATTTGTTTTCAGTTTCTGTTCAAGGTGTCGATTTTTTCTGTGCTATGAACGTAATCAATCAATGAATGGAAATAGAGGAAAAACCATGAGAAAAAATCTTTGTTCCAAGCCTACCTGATTTTTTTTTCCATAGATTTTTTTTCCCATGTACAAGGAGTACAAAAATCCGTAGTGTAGTTTTTTTCCCCTCCAATTCTCCCGAGAGCTCCGCTCTGTACGTCATTTGAATTCTGAATCCTCGTATGCTCGTATTTTAAAGTGTTTTCCAAAAATTTTCCGTTTATTTTTGGATTTTTGGTTAATATTATGGTTGGTCATTTAATTAGTATAATATTATATATGGGTATTGAAAATTTTATAGGTGAAAAGTATTTGTGAGTTAGTATTTTTGCTATTATAATAGAATGTTTTGTGTTTTTTATTCAAAGTTATATTTTTTCGCGTTTAATTTATTTATATTTAAATGAGTGAGATGTTAACTTAAGTTTAAAGTGTCAAATTTTTACCACTCCAATCCTGCCGCGTTTTCCTTTAAGCTCTTCATGTACGTGATCTGAAATCACTCCTCTTATGTGTTCGTATTTTAAAGTGTTTTTGAAATTTTTTTTTTATTTCAGAATTTTTCTGTCCATTTTTAAATGTGAAGATTTTGAAAATTTGAGCTTTTAATTGTTGTTTTATTTGTGTAAAAATGCTATTCATGTTTATTAGAAAGAAAAATTTATTAGAAAGCTATGGAAAAAAAACGTATTTGTTTGTTTACTGGCTTTCTGCAGCGTTTACTCAATTATGCACACAGCAGCGCTCGGATTTGGTTTGTTGTGAATGAGCTACGAGGCCACTCTATAAAAAAAGCCTATGATGAAAGAACCCACATGGCAAAACGAAACCTATTCATTCGCGTCAGCTCAATCACGGGAAAAATCCAGTAAAAAGTCCCACTGCGGGATTATAATTTCATGAGAAGAGAAAAAAAAAAACAAAAAAAAACGAGGAGAACAATCGATTGCTGCATTGCTTTTGACATTAAGTCACTTAACTTTTACAGCAAGAAGTTTTTTTTTTTGAGGATAGTACAGGTCAAATATGAATTTAATAATAATTTAAGTAATAATTAAGTACTAAATAACTGTAAAAGACAGAAAAAGAGTTCTAGAAAAAGAAGCAAAAATTGGGAAAATTCTGGAGAGAAATTCGTCGAAAAAAAAAGTCTTCATAACCTAAGGTTAACCTAATAACTTGAATTCGTTTAACCAAGTAATAAGCTTGCATATCAATGACATTTCAAGAGATTGATACATTTTTGAGGAAAAAATTTCTTTTTGGGTGAAGAAAATGAGACGAAAAGACAGTTTATTTTAAGAAAATTGCGAAATTGGAATAAAAAATGCTAATTAAATTTGAAAAAAAAGCTCAACTAGTTAAAAAAAATCTTTTGACTTAAAAATATCATTGTTAAAAAATAGAGCTTTTTTAAGAAATTATCAGGGATTTTTTTGGTGGTGTTTTTATTTGTGCTGAAATTACATATTGCAACGAATAACCGATTCATGCGTGAAAATCCATAAAACTTCAGATCCATACGTGAAAATCTACCTATATCATGGAAGAAAATTGCTCAGCAAGAAGAAAACATCACGAAAATACCGTACTCTGAATCCATACTACAACGAAAGCTTCCAATTCAAAATTGAGCCTTCCATGATGGATGTAAGTTGCGTTGAAATTACCCTAATGCATTAGATATGTATCGAATGAATCATTCGTATTTTTCTAGCGTGTTCACTTGGTGATATCCGTGTGGGATTACGATAAGATGAGCAAAAATGACTTTATTGGAGAGGTTAGTTTATTTCTCCAGGAGAATTAGGAGAATCAGGGAATTTTCCACGGAAATTCCTGGAATTTTTCATTTTTAGGTGACACTAGCGTCACAAGCGTTGAATTTGCCACAGGTGAGTGTTATTTTATCCAGAATTTTTCCAGAATAAGCCTATAACGAAGAGAATTTGCGTTCAGGTGACACTTGCATGTCACGAGCAATGGGCGGAGATGTTAACGTCACGACGTCCTGTCGTTCAATGGCACACGCTCCAGGAACGATGGGAAAAAGAGAAGGATAAGGATCGAAAGCATAAGGAATAGTCGTTTTCTACGTTCCTAGGATCGAGTAATCCTAGAAAGAAGTACTGCTGATCGGATAAGGCAGTACTATCATCTTCTTGTCTTGTCGGGTACACCATGTTTCCATTCGTTGAGGATCGTTTAGGTGCAAGGACCTTTGTTCTGGATGAAATTTTTTTCTGAGAAGAATTTTTAAAAATTCGAGTTTTTTTTTTCGAAAATTTGAATTAAATTTAGTTCTAATGGAATTGTTTCGTTCTCGATACGACTATCGATTAATTGTAGCGGATCAGCGATTTTTCTCAGCTGAGGTTTTCTCGGCTTCGCCTAATTCCAAGAAAAATTTTACTTCAGCTTTACTTTTATTACATAGGACTTTTTTTTTCTGATGTTTCAACGGAAATGATGCGATTACTTATAAGTTGCTCAATGTTCGGCGTAAAATCGTCCTCAAATCGTCATCGGCTGTTGTTGTTGTTTGTTGTTTATCGATCAAGTCGGTTGCAACCTCGGGAAACTGTGAATACAACAAGTGTTTTTTCAATTTTCTCAAATGACTGTAGAAAGAAAAGGGTGGTTTGGTATTTCTCGGACTACGTCGGTTTTTTCGTGGAAGAATTGTTTTTTTTTTGTTTTTGCTACCTACCGAGCCGAAAGGAATTCTCTAAATCATACCATAATGTAATACCAACGCAGGGAATCCTGGAACGGACGACATTTTTGTGAACTAAAAGTTGTTTGGAGAAGTTTAGTAACGTTTAGTGGATGTTCTAAAAAAAATCAATTGTCAGGTATCCGTTATTTGAGAAACGGAAGTCTTCTTGTAGAATTTTTACGGTTGTAGCTATGTAAAAATCAAAAGAAGAAAAGCGAGGGATGAAAATCAGGAACCGATCACCCTACTCTTTTTGTGGATTCTTCCTGAGTCTTCCTTTGTGATTTGTCTTCTCGTCCAGTGAGTTCGTGATATACAACGGATATCACAATCATCTACTTCTCTATTAGGTCAAAAATAGATGTAATCTTGTCGGAAGCAGAAATTCGTTAAAGAATTAGTTTCGAAAAAAAGTCGCGGAGTTTTTTGGTACCTAATTTCTTAAGCGATTTTCTTGCCAGCTGAAATGATGAATTATTCTAGGGGTTGTCTTATGTTAATCACGTGTTTCTAGGATGAAAAGGACAAATGACTTGCGAGATTAATTTAGACATACGTATAGATGCACTAGTAATAAATACTCTATCAAAACAGACAACTGGTGGATTCTGAAGGAAATTGCGAGAAAAAAAGCGAAGAATCCGTAAATTGAATACCCTCCTTTTTGGACGTCGAACAAATTACCTATATTTTCTCTAGGCAGCTATAAAACGGTTCCTTTGTTCCTTGCGATTGGATCGGAGACTTAGGCAGCACCGTCTACCGTGATGGAGAGGTTTGATTTCACGGAAAGAAAGCTGATTAGACGGCTACTCGGCTACTTTTGGCCTAGGGTATGCCGCAACGAAGAGCTTTACGCGGAAGTCGATATGGTATACCGGCGGATGACACACAGAAGATATCAACATCAACATCTTGGATCCCAATCGAAAGTGGCTACAGAAAATCGTCTTCGCTTCTTTGGTCATATATTAGAGAGCCCGGCAGATCGCCTTGTTCAAGGAGTTCTGAGAAGTTTGCCGGGTTCGAGCTGGAAGAAGCCACCTGGCCGAAAACGAAAGTTTTGGACTAAGATGGCGAAAGAGGACCTGAGGACACTCGGGGTGGATAGGCAGTTCAGGCGAGACGTAAGGTTTCGCAAGGTATGGAATAATGGATCGATTCCGTACAAGCTCTCGCAGAAGATCGAGAAGGTTGGGCAGAGCTGTGTTCAAGCACGGGACACCTCAGCGAGGATGCGGGTAGTCGCGTAAGGCGATGACATCAGCCCGCCAATCAACTCATTAAGTCATGTTCCCGGTAGTCTTTCGTTCTTTGAATGTTTTTTTTTCTTTCTGTTCTTATTACTGAAAAAATTAGGTGCAATCAAGGAGGCGGTGAAATGGTGATTTTATCAGAAGGAAAGCAAAAAAACGTGAAGCGTTGTAAGGTGCGTTAAAAGGAAGCGTGAAGGATCACTGAATAAAACAGGAAATGACTGAATGTACAGGGAAATAGAAGCAGACAAGTAGAGTAAATTTGAAAATTAATGAAAATAGAAGGATGAGGATGGATCTAACTGGGATTTCCATCTACATACTTCACTCCTTTCTCTTCTTATCTCCTCCTTTTCCTTTTCTGGTCGTGGACCGCCACTAGAAATCAAGGTCAGGATTATTTTTAAGATGTTGACAACATGAATGGAGGCCTGTTTCGCTACGAGAACAAAATGGTTGACATATGTACCAGTAATCTCATACAAAAATCAGAATAAATACATCGAAATGGAGAAAATAACAAAGTATTCCCCTACTAATTCTTCGGTTTTCTAGGACATTCCCACGTTTTTGTGGAACCACACCTGTGCACCCTTCATCTTCAGAAAAAGTTGAAAATATTCTGAAAATGTAGGTTTCTTTTTTCGGAAGAGTCGGCTTCAGATTCTAGACAGAGCTTCGTCAATCTTTATTGGTTGTTGTCCGTGAATGCAGAACTTATTTTTCATGTTTCGATTGAACAAAGTCATGAATGTTCAAGTTTTGCATTCAAATTTAATTTTTAACTATTCCCAGAAAAAAACAGAAAAAGTGCTTGCTTTAAAATTCCCTTCAAATCCAGCCGATCCTTGCACCGACACGATTTGATCTCTGTTTTCAGAACGTTGGTTCCACTCTGTAATCTGGTCAGAAGTGTTCCAGAAACGTGTTCACATAGATCACAAAGAATTCTCATTTTGTTTACAACTGATGTTTGGAGATCACTTGTAAAATTCACTATTCCTCCTCAATTCATCAAATTTCCTATGGAAATCTTCACCGGATAATACTCCAATGCTCTCTATTTTTGTGCAATTGCGTACTTGTTTGTTCAAAAGAGCTTCTCGGAAAATGTATCGTCTATTCCGTGAGCCGACTGTGATAATCGTCTCAACAATCGCCTCCTTTGATTACTGATTGCCATACGAGTGATTCAGAAATGTGTAAATCAGAGTTTGACATAACTTCTATATATGTGAGGATTTTTTTTTGTTAAAATTCTCCTGATTGATATTTTTTTCTTCCGAAAATTTTTTGTGCCGTATTCGTACTGTAGATGTCACCATTGCATATTCTATGTTGTTTTTCTGTGTTGTTTTTTTTTCACGAAACTATGAAGAAAATTGTATAGGATTTGTCACGTCTTATTTTATAATAAAAATAACAGTTAACAAATCTAATATATTTAGAATGAATTTTAAAAGTTTCATGGATTAAATGCAAAACGAGTTTCTTTCCTTTACCGAATACTTTACCATGGTTTAAAGAGCCCCAGTTCGTGGAAACTTCGTCATACTTATACCTTGGACGTTCTATGAATATGGAAAACGACTTGAAGGAAGAACTGAATAGAAAGATGAGAGCAGCATGGGCAGCATTCGCAGCCGTCAGGGAAGCTACGGACCAACTGAACGACCAGGACCTCCGTGCCCATCTATTCGACTCGACAGTTCTTCCAGCGCTCTGCTACGCAGCGGAAACGTGGGCAGACACCGCTGCGACGTCAAGGAAGCTACTTACTACCCATACAGCCGTTGAGGGATGTCTTCTGAAGTTTAACCGGCGCCCACAACACCTAGCCGGTCTTCGCAGCTCCAATTTAAGAGAAATGTCCCGTCTTCGGGATCCAGCGGAATATTTATCGAAAGCAAAGTATAGATGGGCGCGGTCACATTATTAGGAGAATCGACGGTAGATGGACTAAAAGAACGCTAGAGTGGATCCCAAGGAACGCTAAACGCCCTCGAGGGAGACCGCCAATGAGATGGGGTGATGTGTTCGCTGCACGGATTTAGCAGCTGAGAGCTCAGGTGGATACGGCACGAGGACCTCGTCAAAATCACTCACGAAACGTGAACACATCTTCTGTGAAGTATGTAGTTGTATGTTTGCGTACTATGAACGCTTTGGAATTTTTTTCTGATGATATCCAAAGACAATTTAAATGTAATCATTATTGTACTAATACGACACTTTTGAAAGAAAAAGTACGATGATCCCTTAAATTTTCCGAATTAGGTTCCACATTAGGAAAATAGATGCATGAAGCATTCCATGCAAACATCGGATTGTCGAATCCAGAAGTAGTTCGTGAAGCAGTCGCAGATATACATATTATAAGTGGATATCAGGACAGCACATGGATTTTCGTAGAATTTTCTTTATAGACATGGATTACATTATCGAATCAATTAGCAAATTTCCTAGAAATCGTGGAGGAATGTTGGGAAGTACTATAAAAAAATTCAACTTGAAATTTATTTTCGGAAAATTTAATTTTCTCACATATCGCCTACCTCATTACTCATGTTTCTCAATTATAACTTACATATAACTAGTGAAGTACGTTGCTTTCCGTACGACCTTAATGTTTTCAGTTAATTAAACGGATAATCGCAGCAGGGATTTCGTTTTCAATCTGGGAAAGTAGTGTGACTCATCCAATGTGGATGGAAATCAACTTTAGTTGTGATTCAAATAATCCCGCTCAAAGAACGAATTAGAGGATTTCGAAGCGATTTCTTGCACGGCATTGACCTGTCGGTCCACTGAAGTTTCTCATGTTCTCAGGGTTCGGAATAGGTCCCACGAGGATAAAGTGGGTCTGGCGTTAATCAATCCGCTTGGGATGCGCCATTGTGTTCACTTCAACTCAGAATCGTTCAAGGTTTAGGAACGTGTAACTAGCCTATACAATGACTTACGGGACTAGCCGATGCATCACCTCAGTCGTTGATTGATTTTGATAAGCTGTACGCGAGGTCGTTAAATATTAATTTTACTGGCTAACATTTTGGCAGAATCGCCTTCTTCAGATCCTGAAATGGGCGATTCAATTTACAATATAAATGACCAAACCTCTCCACAACTAAACTGCCTACTTTTTCTATCACCAACTTAGCGACTACATTTAATGCTCACCTAAGATCGGAGACGCCTAGTATGGACCGATGACTGATCGATCACGAGAGCGAATGGTTCGAATGTTTCATTCGGATCGGAAGACCCACTCGTATTGATTTTAATTACTAATAATTGATTGATGATTGATTGTTAATCAATACGACATCCAACTATGTCGAGGTTCATTGAAAGTCGAACATTTTAGTTGCATCACCTCAATGTTATCCTCCCAGACAGAAAAAAAGCACAGGGATCTGTTGTTTTTCCCGGAAAATCAGGTCTTCCATGGGGATTTCCTAGTGGAAGTGGAAGGAAGTGATTTCAATCGTGTTAAAGGATAAAAAGGATAAATTAACTGGCGTATCAATCCACTTGGGATGTTTCATAGCACACCTGTAGGTGTTTCCAAATAAATAGTAGATAAATAAATAATTTATTCAAAGTCTTTAAGCTTTTTAAGTCAATGGTTTTGAATCATCCCACTGTGACCCGGTTATGACATAAAATTACATTTTTACTCAGGAGTAAAGCAATGTAATGTCAAATACCTGAAAATTTCGCGGTTTCCCGCCGAATCTTTCGCGGTTCTTCGCGGATATCGGGCGATGAACTCTACTCTCGTATGAGGACAACACTCAGAGGAATTTTTGGGACTTGCAGTGTTTACCGAACGGGATACGCAATCTCTACACAGCAATTTATTCGTTCCGTGAATTTTTCTGGTCTGTGGTGCCTGAACACCCGAGAATGAGTGCGAGGCCTCCGTTATTGAAAGGTCCTTCACAGAAGTTGTTGTCTACGTGGTTTATTTATTTATTTATTTATTTATTTATTTACTTGAAAACATCCATAACTGTTATCTGATGAATGATCCGTACGTGAATACGTTCGTGCTGCGACTTCGCATCAATGGTTGCAGGAATTTCTCCGATCAATTTCTAGCGCATCAGCTGTTTGGAAACATTTCTCTGGAAGGCATCCATGAACGACTTTCAGTCCAATTCAGATCTAAAAGTAGACTAAGTAAACTAAATTAAAAGTAAACGTTCTTTGTTGGATGGATAGAACGTTTCATCGGATAAATCACGTCCGATTTCATCTTTTCGGGATCTGAAGAAAGCAAAATTGAGCAAAACGTTAGCCGCGAATAGATGTAGCAACATTATTCCCAGTTCAACTTAAAAAAGACGAATTTCTTCGAAGATTTCATCACATTCTCTCTTTAAACCTCGCTGTCTTTTTTTCGGAAAAAAAATCCAGATGTGAATGAATATTTCTTATATATTTCTTAAATATAATAAAAAAAATATCTCTTTCCTCACTTCATTTAATAGCATGTGCCAGGAAATTTTCAGCTCAACCGTGACATTTTCTAAAAACTCATACTTGATAAAATGGTTTTAGAATAAAAAATGTTATCTAGGAACAAAAGAGGAATATGTATTATTTTTTTTCTATTAAGATTTGGTGAATGTGAAGCGATCCTGTCTTTAGGTTGCATTAGTTGCAGTTCGTTTCTTGAAATAAGATATTGTCTACTTTTTCGAGTGCTTTCTTCTGGATCAGATTCGGAAATAGCTGATAGATTGCGTTGTTGACGGATTCGGTTCCCGATTATGTGATGTCCCATCGAGTCAGATTTTATGTGGAGTTGTCCCATTTTTGGATTGGCTGAAGCGTTGAGTTGAGCATTTCATTTCGTATTTCAGTTAAGTGTAGCAATTTCTTTCTTTTAAGGAATATGAGAAGCATGAGAAATACTAACAAAAATATTAACATCAACATTAAAATGAAAGGTGGGAGAAATTTCCTTTTTCGACCTCATAAAATAACGTTAATGTGTAATGGCTGCGGTGTTTTTTTTTGGGGGGGGGGGGGGGGGAATTTCACTTACAGTACCTAGCTGCGCGACTGGACGGTTGTGGACAGTGTAAAAAATTATCCGCATCCCCGTTCTCCGTCCCGTTTCCGGCTCCGAATCCTCTCTCCCGTATCTTTCTCTACCTCTTTTCTCCTTTTCTCAACCTCTCCGTTCTCTGAAGGTTGAACCTCGGTGTCTGGCTGAATTTTGTAATTTCCTACACCCCTTCCTTCAGCCATCCGGTTCATTCCATGTAAAGATTTTGGTGCATACGATTTTTGCTAGTAACTCACATTTTCCCTCTATACGCTGGTATATGTCAACAATTTTATAATTGCTACCATCGCTGAGCCACATTCCAACAACAAAAACAAGAACTACAGGTAAAATCGTTGCAGGACCCTTTCTAAACTGGGTAATCTACCCCGAACGATGCCCGGACGGGGAGTGTGGGTTGTTTGCTGTGGGTAGGTCGTAGAGTAAGGGCATGCAGTGGAACTGTGAAGAAGAGGCAGGAGAGGGTACGGAGGAGGAGGACCTAAACAACGAAAGGGCGGCTGTGGAGGGGAAAAAAGGAGAACCAGTATATTCTCCAACACACGAGGAAGTGAGTAGCGAAAAAGTGGGTTTTCAGCAGTTTTCAGCACGATACTAAATGAAATTCTTTTAAGTTCCCCTAAATAAAATTTCGGGTCTGATTTTTGCTCGTTCTGGAAGAAATTGAACTCTTACCACGTAACTAGCCACCACCTAAGCCATTAAAACCAATTTTTCTGTCCATTTTCCTTTTTTTATTCTTCTCTTCCAACTTGAGGCATACTAGGTTCCCCAGCACAGAATCCGAAAATTTATTTGAATGCTGCACAAGAATGCAATGCAAGAACTTTTGTTTAATTTCACTACTCTTTGTTAGCTAGCAGTTAGGCGGTATTGAACACGCGATCACGCTACCGGCAACAGCGGCCACAAACACTGCGCCTCGAATCGATTCGATCGATTTTGATCTTGGTTTCTCACAACGGTTTTTTCCTTTTCTTAATTATTCTTCGTGACTGCTTTTCCGCCTTTTATTTCTTTGAAAATCCTCCTTTCATCATTCTGGATGTTTTTGTGATTCAAAATAACAAAATTACTCAGAGGGTAAATGTGATTGAAAAAGCTAACTTTTATCACCTGGTTGAAGACGAGAAGGCTAAACCGAGCCATATACGACGCAGCAGAATGGGACATGAGACAAAATAGGAGAGGCTTCGGCGGACCTGTCAACCACCGGAAGGGCTTGGCCTCTCTGCGGTACGTAGGGGCCATTGACCCTCTTCCCTCCATCCGGGGAGGGGAAGAGAACGTTGCCCGAACGCTCCGTTTTCTCGATCTCGTTCATTGCTCCTCGCGCTACCAGCGGTGGCGGACACAAGAGTTCTCCTTTCGGCCACGGGTCCCCACGCTCTGTCCATCCAGAGAGGCCAGCAGGGCGCAGTGAGGCGCACGCTCCCTGTGTCCGCCGTCACTGGTAGCGCGGTCGAGTGTTCAATATCTCCTGACTCTTAGCAAGTAAAGAGTCACTCAGTGAACTTAGAAAAAAATCCCTCCATTCCACGTGCAGCTCACAGACAAAATCTCCAGATTCTGTGCTGAAGAGCCCAGCATGTTTCAAGTTGGGAAGAGAAAAAAGAGAAAATGTACAGAAAAATAGTTTTTAATGTATCAGGTAGTCACGTGGAGGAACGTAGGCCCCCTGAAGCGCTCAACCGGAGCGGTGGGCAAGGGAAGCAAGCCAGAGCAGCGAAAGGGCGCAACAGAAGAGTGAAGGGAATCCGAACAAGAAGATTGAGCAGAGAAAGAGTCGAAGAAGAAGAACATGGCGCAACGGTGCGCAGCCTAGAAATAAAATCCTAAGGAACTGAGAGCGTCGATAGCGCTTTATTGGGAGTATCGGGCAGAGATGAGCTGCAAGAACTCGCAGGAGGGCGGAATGGAAGGAAAGAAATCCGGAGAAGCGAAAACGGAGCACCCGAAAAGGAAGCGGAGGTTAAGAGCAAAGACTGGTGTCCTCTGACTGCATGATCGATTGGAGGTTCGAATCCGCCCCGGTGCCAACCAAGCTTTTCATCCCGCCGGCGTCGATAAAATGGAACCCGACCTGTCCGAGAGGATAAAAAAATACTGACTTTATACATCGGCTAGACATCCGATTTTATTTTAGGGCTGTACATTCCCATCCATAAGCCCTAAACGATTCTTAATTGAAGTCAAACGCGTAGGTGGATCCTCGCAGGGATTGATCAACGCCGTTCACTTCTTCCTTTTATTTCGTTTTATTGGCTGTGAAAAGGGAAATCACAACGATTTAAACGATGGTCACACAGTTCACAATCAATATTTCTATTCCGTGTGAATCTGTTTAAAACAAAAGTTGTTTCCTGGAAATAATTCCAGATCAGAGTTAATATTTTGATTCTGTCCAGATCTGCTCAGAGTTTGAAATAGAAATACGAAATATAGAAGTAAAGTATGACGAATTCTACATCTCTGTGGTTCTGGAACATCCAACAAGCAGTCACACTTCCAGAAACTACGCCCATGATGGCGGTTTTCTCCTCTCAGCTACGAGGATAACTGTTACATTCAAATAACTTGATTGTTTACTTCACCATATTCCTGAGTTTACCTTATACCGTGTTGTGATCTTCATTTTTTTCGGTACGTTCACTCGTGATGGCACATTTAGTCGACTGGTTTGTCGACATTTTAGTGAGCCTGTCTGTCCCAAAAGGTAAACATCAAAAGTAAGTGAATTTTTGAATTCAATCACTTTAAAATTTTAAGAAATCAGAGATTAGAGGTTTCACGAACACGAACAGCTCTATCCATTTTATGGGGATTTCTTCTTTTCCCCACTATTTCAGATGTTTGGATTGGAGATTTTTGCTTCTGGAAAAGCACACAGCTAAGTCTAAGCCTCCGAGTATTGATTTTTATGCCGCCTCGACTCCTCAACTTTTCCCGGGGAAATCCGTTGCTGGCTTCATTGAATTCATCCTTTTTCTTCAACACAACGTTGCTGGGAACTCTTCACTCACACACACCCACACCCTCGAGTTATTAGCTCTTTTCCTCTCTCCTGTCACTGAGTGATTATTTGTCGTGGATGTTATTTGAGAAGTTAAACAACAACAACCACCACAAAAACAGCAAATGAAGAGATCTTGTGCATGTGTACATCCTCCTACTGTACTTTTCGTGTCAGGAATCGTTCTGTGATAGAGTTTTGTTGCTCACTAGACGACATTCTGGATGTGCTGTGCTCTGCTCGGGAACGAACAGCACAGCTCAACGACGACCTCAGCTGAGACGATGTCGATCGAATTTCTGCTCGACGGCGAGGCGGCCGAGGCCCCCGAGTGCTGCCTGCGCCACTCCTCGCTATCGCCGACATTTTTGCTGAAATTTCTCTTCTCGCTCGTTGCACAAAGTTTTCTGGATTTATCGCCCCTCGTTTTCTTGCGAATCCACCAATTTCAATATTTCTACTTCACATACCAGTGTTATTAGCCAGGAAACCACTCAAAGAAGTAGTATATTTGCAGCTTTGACTTTTTTTCCAACCTTCTTAAGTTTACCGTTTAAAACTACAATTTAAAAAAATCGGTGCTACTGTCGAAATTACGTTATGCGATTGATTTCGAAGAATGGCTCCAAATTTAGTTGATTCCATTTTTTTCTAAAAAAAAGAAAATGAAAATTTCTCCTACTCCCTTTCCAATTAAGACGCTCCAGAAAACGATTCCCGGAAACTTTTAGAAGTGGAAGAAAATGAACTAGAAGTCGGCTTTTCCAAGCCTTTCACTTCTGAATCTCTGAAAAACCGAAAAGCTGACCGTATTTTCCTGATTCCTCAATTTTTCTCGGTTAGTTACAGTTTGTGTTCCATCTTAAGCGTTTAAATGTTTTCAGATAATCAATTTTTCCTTTTAAAAAGAAGGAAATTTATTGAGAACCGTTTTTAAAGCTCTTGTGTGGTGCAAACGTTTCTGGATCTATCGCCTCCCATTTTCTTACGAGTCCTACAGTTTTTGGAAAGCTTTGGAAGTGGAAGAAAATGAACTAGAAATGGGCTTTTCTCAATCGTTTCACTTTTAAGTCCCTTAAAAAACAGAAAAGTTGACTATATTTTTCTATTTCCTCAATTTTTCTGTCGTAATTGTAGTTTGTGATCCATCTTCGAGCATTTTCAATGTATCTAGATAATCCATTCTTCCTTAAAAACAAGGAAATTTGTTCGAACGCCACGCCTAACGCACTTGCATCATTTCGCCTCTTTTTTTTTGGCTGGTCGTCCACCGTCTCCTCCCCTTTTCCTTGACGAGAGACCTCCTCCATTCCGACGTTTTCGAAATATTTCCTCCTAGCATGCGATTTCGCTGGTAACGCTGTCTTATCCTTTTCATCTTTGACTGATTCCAGAAGCCAAACCAAAAAAAAAAATCGACATAACTCCAGAGCTTAGTTATTTGAATACAAGAGGAGTATTTTGGAAAAAAGGAACTTAAAAACTCCACTAAGAGCATTTTTGCATCGGAAAATGGGAATTTTTCGGTTTTTAAAATAAAAGAAAAGAAGGGAAGTAGTTCACTTAGTTTGTTTCCTTGCAGTACCAATTATTATTTGAATTCAGGAGGAATTGTATGTTTGGTAAAATTGTTTTGAATTTAACACTATTCGTAATTGTTTTGTAGGAAAAAAAACTTCACCAAGAACGTTTTTATCTAGAAATTGGCATAGTTTCGTGAAATCAAAGAGAAAAATGAAATTCTTCTCTTTGATTTCTTCTCTTTGTTTGCTTCTCTGCTGCCCCGCAGGTTTCCGGAACATTCTGTGCATGTGTCTCATGCGGTTCCGAACGACTTAATGGGATTTTTAGTCCGTAATTCCGCGTAATCAACGCGTATTACATTCGTTTTTTTTTTCTGACGTCCCATCCATATGTTTCCGCACTTCTTTCTTTCTGTGGATTTGCGCTTGCACTATTTTGCCTCTACTCTCCCTGCCGCTGTACTCTCCACTCCTTTCCCTAACCGACCTTCCCTATCCGACTTAATCTCTTTTTGACTTCTTGTGCGAAACCTCTTGGTGGATCTGTTATCCACCTTTAACCATCTTCTGGAAAGAAAAAAAAATATGTAAGAAATCACTCCTCAGAAGCACTCTTGGCGGGATATGCGCAAAATTCGCGGAGGTTCGTCGCTTGTGCTTGAATTCTTTCTAATGGATACTTCCGCTCACAGCCGAATGACATTCAAAGACATCACCCCACGAATTTCAGGTGGTACGGATTTCAGGTGGACTATTCATATACGGGATCGTAGATTGTGGAGAGGGGGTGATTCCATCCATTTCTTCCTAATTGCCGTAAAAACGATCCAGAAGATGCGGCGGCGCGTGCGCAAGGCTGGCGCGCTCCAATCGAACTCGTTGTGGAAAATAGCGCGCCGAAACGCTCGAAGCCGTATCTTTCCGGGCCGTTTTTTACGCCCATTAGGAAGAAATGGACGGAATCACCTTTCTCTCCATAATCTACGATCTCGTTTACGAAAACTCCACTTGAAATCCGTACCACCTCAGATTCGTGAGGTGATGCCTTCAAGTTTATCGCGTTTTGATTGAAATATAACCTGGGAGATAGGCAGGAACGATTCTGGATCTCTATCACTCCAGTTTGGGAAGCTTTAATAAATTCTAGAAAATTCTACACTGGTTCCCAATCGAGGCACACTAGCAAATTAGATCAAACAACAATTGTGCTTTTTTGTTCACCATTAGTGTGACAACGTCCCATTACAGAAGGCTGTGGCGGGGAAAAAAAAACCTAAAATTGTAAAACAAAATTGGTAGAAAATTTCATTAGAGCAGGACATAAGGTAGATGGATTTGTTTTACGCAGAAAAGTAACGTGAATTTTGGTAGATGTGTCGCGGTCACATGGTATAACTTGGTTCTGGATTTTGATCCTTCCTCTGAATCGGAAAACATCTCTCATTCCAGCATCGAAAAAAAAAATCCTTCCCTGGAAATTATTATTCGTTCCATTTTGTTTCATGAAATGATAATTCTGAAATCCCAACGGTTCCTGTTTGGGAAACATTAATAATTCTAGAAAAATCTAGAATAATTTCCACTCAAGACACACTCACAACTTGGATCAAACAGCAATTAAACATTCTTTGTTTACCGCCGTCACTAACTCGGAAGTCACAGAAAATTACTGTAACAAGTAATATTATCAAATAAAATGGAATGAATTATAGTTCCCAAAGAAGTTTTTCATTGATGAAATAACAGCAATTTCCTTATTCAGAGTGTTGAAGTGAAAATCCTGAAATTCCAAGGCTTTCTTCACTTCCGCAAGCGTCAGAAGACTGAAATATTTCGTCGTGGGATAAGCGAAAGACGAGCGAGAAGGCTGAGTGATGCCTGGGATTCTGAGATCCCTTGGGATCCCTTTCCCTGCATGGAAAATCCTTTGGGGAAAGCTTTTTTTCGTGAATTTCACATTTACCGTAGTCTCTGACCTTAGTTTGACGTATGGTTCAGCCGAGGGCACCGTTCAATGTAAATGCTTTTGAGGTCGTAGCTTCTGGATTTGAGTGATTGATTTATCCTGATCAGGGTCAACTTCGCTATTACAGTATATATAACTCCTAGCTTTGTATTTCAAAAAAAAAGAAAAAAAAAAACCTTCAGACAATGAAAAATTACTAAGAATTTAATTCTAACATATTTTTGACCAAGTAGAAGCAACTAAGCAGAGACTGTGAATTCCCGAACGACCTGGATTCGTTCGCATTCCGGAGGTTGCAGTGGTTATTCATGCATAAGGCAAGGTTGCATGACTCCATCTGGAATTGACATCACTCAAATTCCTGCCATACTCCGTCCGTTCACAGTATCCTCCTCCTCTCTCTGCTGCGGTTCAACCGCACATCGAGAATCTAACTTCTTGAATGACTTTTGTCTCGCTCAAAGAACGTGTGTGACTTGAAAAAGATATCCGTTAAATGATATGATTATCACATTTTCATCCGGCTTCGATACAGTTCCATTTTCCCACTGTCAATCTTAAAGGATGGCCTCCTACTCGCAATATCTCACCAAAGAAAAAGAAGACGAACTTCGTGGAATTGCTAATGCTATTGTGGCTAGTGGAAAGGGAATTCTTGGTGAGAATTTCATTCCATTCGCGGATCCAGAATCCTAATCCTAATCCTAGCGATTTTTAACCGTTACAGCCGCTGATGAATCCACTGGCAGTATGGAAAAACGATTGAAGAGCATTGGTTTAGAAAATACTGAAGAGAATCGCAGAAAGTATAGACAGGTATCGAGGATTTCTTCCATGAAATCCCAGAAATTTCCACAACTTCACCATTCCAGCTCCTATTTACTGGGAATCCTGACCTTGGAAAACATATTTCCGGAGTGATAATGTTTCACGAAACATTCTATCAGAAAGCGGATGATGGTACACGCTTTGTTGATGTACTCAAAAAGCAAGGAATTATTCCTGGAATTAAGGTAAGACCTTATTTAGATAGATAGACAAACGGATGAAGGATAAATTGTTGTATTGCGTTTTGATGAGTTGCACACGAGTTTATTTATTGATTTTATTGATTGACGTTGCGGGAAATCGCCCTCTTTAAAGCTTGAAATGTGCGATTCAATTCACGATCTAAGCGATCAAATCTCTTTACAACTATACAGACAAATCATGAGCCTACTTTTAAAACCTTTAACGTAGCGGTTCCACTTAATGCTCACCTTGGATTAGAAAAGTCTAGTAATGACCGCTGACTAATCGATCATGAGAGCGAATGATTCGAATGTCTCATTCAAATCAGAAGAACCATCCGAGATACGGCGCTAGTTCCCACATAATCGAAAGACATTCACCTTTGCGATAGATCTCAGGGTTTTCATCGTGCCTCAGGCGATTTTTGAGGCAATGTCTTAGATTCGCGCGCGAGAACATTTAAACCCTGATTTCAAGTATAAATTGCACGGCGTTGATCAACCCCTATCGGGAGATTAATTCAGAATAGTTTGAGGTTTATGAACACCGCATCTGATGTGTATATGGAAGTTATTTAGATGAGTTTCTTCAGATGAAACGTCGAATTTTAGGTAGATAAGGGCGTTGTGCCAATGGCAGGAACGGTCGGCGAAGCAACCACACAGGGATTGGACGATCTTAACCAGCGTTGTGCTCAATACAAAAAGGTTAGCTTGTTTTTTTTTCTCATATGAGGGGCATAAGAAATGCGACTCCTTGCAAAGCACACAATACAGTGCTCATGACGAACTAGGTGACCGAAGCACGTGTCCCAGCAGTGACGCAGCTGATTTCGGAATGCGGAATGAGGAGAACAAGAGGATCTTGAGTTAGAAAAGCAACTATGAACTCGAAACCACGCGAAAGTTCCGACTTGGCGTCAAATATGCTGTTGTGTGTGCAGGCTACACACACTTAGGTAGTAACTTGTTGATAGTCGAATTTAAGCAACAGCCAAGATTGTTAACAAATTTTATTACGGCTAGCGTTTCGGCGTTGTCGCCTTCGTCAGAGCCTGGAAAGTAAGAACATTTTCAATATATCCCCTCAAATGCCTCATCCTTAACAAGTCGTCATTCCCTAGGATATTACACCAAAACCAAAAAACAAACAGAAACCAAAAGAGCCTAAATCGTTGTGCCTACCTCAGTAGCCGCGTTGCTGTGATGTTCTTCTCGATCCGCGTGGTGCAATCGCTCCCTAATACTAATTAGGATGCGACCCGCATATGGCCCCGTAGATGAAACCCGCAAAGGTCTTGATGCAGAGTCAGCTCGTGTCAAGCTTGTTAAATTCGACTATCAACAAGTCGCAATCTCTATGCCAAGATTCAAGGAAGTCGAACTTTCGCACTTAGGTAGTAGTTCGACCACGTTGGTTAGGAACAACATCAGATAATGACTTGACTGCAGGCTTACATGTTAGTGTTAACATGTCCTTACTTGTTTAGGACCTTAGGGGAGATAGCAGAAAAGAGCGTTACATACATCACGTGTCCCTTCTACAGCATCCAATGATTCGCATGAAGATGGACATGCGACAGCAAAGAGTGATGGAAGGTACATCAAACGATGTCAAAGAAAACGTGAAAAAGAAAGAGGATGTTAAAGTAAAAGAATAATGTGAATAAAGGGTCTGGCGCTAATCAATCCGCGGGTAAGATGTAGTTGGGGAAGGGGATACACTCAGTGACCCCCATATTTCTCGAAGCAAATAATTAAAACACCCGAGGCTCCATGGCCTGAGCATTAGTCGTAGAGCATCTGTGAAAGTAAGCTGAAGTTATAAGAAAAAAAAGTAAGCTACAGCGTCGAGAAATAAGGGCGCCACTGAGTGCACTCCCCCCCACCACATTTCCCCCAACCCGCCTGGGGTTCACTTTTACCACCGCATTTGCTTCAATTCAGAATCATTTGAGGTTTACGAACGTATAGCTGTCTATACAATGATTTCCTGGCTGATGTATCAAGTCAGTGTTTTTATCCTCCCAAACAAGTCTGGTACCAATTCATCGCCCCTGGAGGGATAAAGGGATTTGTTGGCTCGGGAGCGGTTTTGAGCCGTCCATCGATCATCTAGACACAGCGGAACCTCTTGCCGAAAACGCTACACGCGCACTAAGGTTAACATTATTGCCCACAATCGACATGACAGATTACATCCGGGGAGAAAACCGTGCAGTATAGGAATCTGTTTCGAATCCGCCCTAGTGCTCACCAAGCCTTTCATCCCTCCGGGGTCGATAAATGGGTACCAGACTTGTCTGGGAGGATAAAAACACTGACCTGACACGTCGGCTAGACCACCGCAAGTCATTTTATGGGCCAGTTACACGTTCGTAAACCTCAAACGATTCTGAATTGAAATGAACGTGGGGGCGCATCCCAAGCGGATTGATTCGCGCCAGAAACTTTGACGTTTTTATAGGAGTCTGTAAGAAAAGTGCTTGAGCGCATGCATATGGAAAACAAACATTTCGAACTCATAAAGTAAAGAATTCACAAGAAAGAAAACTTGTGTGACTGGTGCTGGGAAATTTAGGTGATACAGAAATCAAAAGCAAATAATATTATGTCGTAAAGTTTTGCACAATGCGTGTACTTTGTACCAACAACAACATATCTGACGTCCAATCGGAACTCGCAAAGTTTTTGTAATTCATAGTTTCCGGATGAAAGAAGCAAGGAAATCTCCGCACAGAAAAAACAGCAGGGAAACATACGAAAGTCTTGGATAGAAATTTAGCAACAAACGATAAGCAGGAAGTAATCTTTGCATTGGCTAAGACCCACTTTTTCAAACACTGACGTTTGTGAAATTTTGAGATATTCAAATCTAGGTTACGATACCCGAATAACATTACTGGAGTGATCCCTGTCTTCCAGGGGTTTTGTTAAAGGCTGTTTATCTCAAAACTGACAATGTTGAGGTTTCTGTGGAAGGAAATATAAGGTTCGGATTGTAGATTAGAATATGATCGTGGCTACGCTCAATTCCCCCTAATCACCCTCTCAAAAACTGCGTGAGAACCGTTTTAGTTCCTACGAGGCACATTAGAACGCCTCATCCAAAAAAAAGGAACCAGAATGGCACTGCTTACTAAACTCTCTCGGGATCAAAGTGTACCTTAATCCTCAGATATCCAAAGGTCGACGAAAAAACCAAAATTTTCCAGGATGGTGCTCAATTCGCGAAATGGCGCTGTGTCCACAAAATTTCCGTCACCACCCCATCACATACAGCTCTCGTAGAAATCGCTCAGGTAAGCACATTTGGTGAATATTGATCGTGGGCGGGCTGATCGTGTCCAGTAGCCAGCGCCTAGAATCAATATCCGCCATCAACGGTGAAGTCTAGAAGCTACGTATCTCTTCGGGACCTAGCATTTCCAGAAAGGAAAACATTTTTCACATTCTTCAGGTGCTCGCACGCTACGCATCGATCTGTCAACAGAACGGTTTGGTCCCAATCGTCGAGCCAGAAATTCTTCCCGACGGTGAACACGACATTGCAAGATGTCAGAAAATTACCGAAACCGTACTCTCGTACTGTTATCGAGCACTGAACGATCATCATGTTTATCTGGAAGGAACTCTACTGAAGCCGAACATGGTCACAGCAGGACAGGGATTCAAGGGACCGAAACCGTCGAACGATGCGGTCGGATTGGCTACGGTAACCGCACTGCAGCGTTCCGTACCGGCTGCCGTGCCAGGAGTGGTGTTCCTCTCCGGCGGTCAGTCGGAGGAAGAGGCCACGCTTAATCTGAACGCTATGAATAAGGTAGGCGACATCATTCTGTTGTCATTATAATAGTCCAGTCGAAAGTCCAGTTGAAAATCAATAGATCAATAATCAATAGTCAATAATCAAACTTTATCCGCGTGATCTTGAAATAATCAATAACGAATGACGTGTTTACACTTGACATCAAATACGTTGATCAAGTCAAGAAGGGAACAAATCCCAAGAACTGTGGAGGTGCTGTTGCTACGCAGCCTCCAGCACCACATCGGAACTGCAATATCGACCGGGAGCACGAGAGACGGACAGAGCACCCGTGCTCATCCGCAGCGCGGACGCGTCGCGTCCACCCGGCTGAACATGTCCGGGACCAACTGTAACCCTTATCATCTGTGACTTTAGGTGGCGGGAAAAAGGCCGTGGGTGCTAACATTCTCGTACGGTCGTGCTCTACAAGCATCTTGTTTGGCGAAATGGGCAGGAAAAGATGAAAATATCAAGGCTGCACAGGTGAATTTTTTCTAAAGAGGTTTTTGTGCAGTTTTTTTTTTTCAAACAATCTCCTTTTACAAAATTCGAATTTTTCTACAGGCTGTTCTTTTACATCGTGCCCAATCAAATTCGCTAGCAGCGCTCGGCAAATATACTGGCGATCCGAATGCGGATGCAGCTGCTTCAAAATCGCTATTCGTAGCAAATCATGCTTACTGATCTCTCTATATTGTATTGGCGAAAAAAAAACAGCACATTCTTGATTTTTGTTTATTAGAATGAATAGAAATGTGTGTCTGTGTGTGTGTAGAGATGAAATGAAGGCAAAAGTGCTGTGTTTATGGTTGTACTAGGAAGCGATGTGAATAACTCTGTGTGTTCAGTTTTTACCGATAGAGAAATAATTTTGTGTCTAATTTTTCTGTACACAATTGTTTTCCATCAAGCACATCAGGATTTAGAGCACAAATCCAATGCAATAAAAACACTTCACCGAAAAGGTATGTAGTTAGGTCCCAGAAAGAAGTGGCGTTACGGTACGCAGCGAAACGATCGATTCATAATCATTTGGTTTAGTGATCATTTAGTAGCACTGTTCTGTTCGGATATAGATGAGAAAAAATTCACATTTCAATCGTATTTTTCCTCTTGAAGAGAAATATTTATAATATTGGATGGATGCCTAGGATTGCTTCTCTGGAATTATTACACAATTCGGATGAGTTATATTGTATAAAGCAGAAATTGTCTGAACATTTGAAATCAATTTAAAATCTGACAATTTGACATTAAATTCGGTGTGGCGTACAAATTTACTGCATTCCCAGATCCCGAAATACAAGGATTGATGAGTCTGATGGATTTCAAATTGAAAAAAAAATAATCCCATTTTTATCATTTTCGTTTTTTTAGCATTTTAAGCTAAAAATCATTTGATTTCGCTAGAGAAATTCCATTTTTCAAAATCTTCCAGAGACTGATTTCTGCCAAAAATAACCCGGAACTCACAGTTGGCAGCCGTTTAAGCCGAAAGAATGCTCTAATACCATCAGTTTTTAAGTTCAAGATTTAAAACTTTTTTTTTGTCAAAACTGGCGAAAAAATTGACTAGGCAGAGTTTGGCACTACATAGATAGGTTTCTGAAGGTAGTTCTCAAAAATGGCGGCTCAAACGTAACCGTACACTATCTTCGAATCCAGGAATCGGAAGTGTCTAAAGTACCAGAAGCCTCACATAAACGGCAAGATTCGAAAAAATTTCAGAGACAAACTGTGCGGCTCCAAAAATCATAGCAAAAACATGAAACACCCGTCCACAAGTCCAAATATCGGAGGGATCATTTTAACGAACAAGACAACTCTTTACATCCACGAGATCACCAAAATGAGACGTGGTTAACATGAGTATGTTGACAAAATTCTCTTTACGAATTCTCGAATAAAGTGGATTCCGGAGAAGTTGCTCACGTTCCTTTATCCGGAAGTTCAATCGATAATCAAACTTATGAGTGTAAAGAGTTCTTTCGTTATGCGAATTGATCCTTCTGATGGAAAGAACCCAACATCGAAATTTTCACATACATAGTGCATGTAAACCTTGAACTTTAAACAAGTTGACCCTTAAAAATCTCCTTTCTATTCGCTAAATTTTTAGAGTTTCGATTGATACAATTTTTTCTCGTTTACGACGTTGAGAACAGAAAAGGATGGGGAGAAATCATCGCTGAATGATTGAAAATATACCCAAACTACACCAAATCCTGAGAATTGTTTCTGACCTACGGAAAATGTATGGTTTGTGCCATATTTGACCATCTTAAGAGTTTATCGAAGTGAAGAAGATTCAAAATGTTCGATTATAAAGAGTGTTCTCGTCTAAGCGGAACATATCAACCGCATTTTTCCATAGAAGTTGATTCCGATCGTCATTCGTGAACAGTTCGTAGTCTTCAACAACCTAGACAGTAGGATTCCGTTGAAATGATAATCCAGACGAAAAAAAAAATTTAAAAAATCTCAAACTTACCTTTCCAACTTCAAGTTCACCTAATGGAAACGGATAATCGGTTCCTAGCACCACTTTATCCTGAAATAAATCTTTGCTGAAAGCTTGAACACTATAATTCCATTCATATAAAGCTATTTCTAGAAAAAGACACTAGAAATGAAGAATTTCATGGAGTTTGATCTTTGCTTCGCCGTAAACCTTGGACGGAAACTAAGCAGTGGTTAACTAAGTTCCCTTTCTACTCTTCAGTAAGGTTGAGTAAATTCACTGAAGGTTTAAAAAAATGACTGATATGTATTAAATATTATTAAATGTTAGTTGAAAATTATTTTTCAGTTATTAATTGTATGCTAGTGATTACAGTATGAAGTATGTTGTATACATCACAGTATTTTATTTAAAAAAAACCTCTGACAGTATAAACTAAAGTTTTCTGAAATGCGACGGGCAGCGAAAACACTCTTAGCAAAGAAAAAATTAGCGTGTTTCTATCGCCGCACGGCAACGAATGATGGCTGGATTTCGAGGTCGCGATCCACGGATTAACGAGAATTGATGCGTTCGTCAGGGGAAAAAAAATTGTGCAAGAACTCCTTTGACATAGTTTTTCACGGAAATCTCGCCCTTTTGCTGCCTCCACTTCCTTCATCATGTGATGCAGGACTACACAGCGAAACTTTGAAAACCGCTTCACTCCTTAAAGGCAGCATACCACGAATCTGGGGTGTTACGGATTTCAGGTGGAGTGTCCGTATGCAGGGTCCTAGATTATGGAGACCGGGATGGTTCCGCTCATTTCTCCCTGAATCACTGTAAGCAGCCCGCCCCTGAATGCTGCTTTCGTACGACGCCTTCCATTGCAGCGCGCCACCCTTGCAAGCGTAACGTCCCTTACTGCCTATCGGGGCAGTCCGAATTGATTTTCGACGAATCACAGGGCGGAGGCGGCGCAAGGGGTGGAGCGTTGCAATAGATGACGTAGTACGAAACAGCATTCAGGGGCCGGCTTCTTGCAGTGGTTCAGGGAGAGACGAGCGGGACCACCCCGTCTCCATAATCTACGATCCCGTATACGGATACTCCACCTGGAATCCGCACCACCTCAGATTCGTGGAATGGTGCCTTTAAGTCAATCCGCTTACTGCGGAATAGACCGCATGGAGTGAAGGGTGTAGGATGAAGTGTCATCACGCTGTATAATAAGAGGAATAGTCCGCAATTCAATACTTTAGGCCACGGAACAGATTCATTCATTTGTCTTGAGACGGACCCTGAGACTTGGAATAGGTGCGCTGGAGCCAGAAAGCAGTGAGATAGTGTGGAAAGGATTCCACGGCGCCTTATTGGTGCACAGATGCTATTGGGTTGATCTTAAGGTCTTGCAGCAAATTTCACACTTTTTTCAAACCAAAACTCCAGAATTCTAGGTGCTGCGAGTCGAAAAGGCACGGAATCTCACTTCCCAGCTCTTTCTGATCATCGAGTACTCTCGCAGATGCAGCTTCAGTGCCCGAAACAAATTTTAATTAAATAGAGCTAGTCAAGAGAGTAAGCAGAGTGTGGCAGAACTTTCCAACCAAGCTCGGAACTTTCCCGACAAGTGTGCTTTGAAACGTGAGGTCGGGCATTGTCACGAAGTAGAGCAGCATGCGCAATTTTCTTACGCTATCTTCTATCTTCTGACAAACTGCGTAAGTAACTTTCTCTAGTTGAGAAGGGTAGATTTGAGCGCTAACGGTTCCTAGACGGAAGCAGTTCAGAGCACAGCATTCCCTTGGAATCCCACCAACAAGCAGCAAAATCTTCTTTACGTGTAATTCTCCTTTCGACACTTCTGGAGGTGGTTCGCCAACAACTTTTCTGCAGTGTATGATTAAAAAATATCACCCAACTCTCATCTTCTGTAGTGATTTAGCGGAGAAAGTCATGCCTGTGTGGGTGCAGAAGCAAAGATTGATATGCACTCATTCTTGTCGCCAGTTGCGAGACGCTCAATTCATGGAGGACACAAATCGACATCACTTTTCTGTAACTCAGAACTTGAAGACGTCTGACGATTGTTGTAGCGCCGCATCCAAGTGTCGTCGCAGTTCACGTGTAGTGGCATTGGGCTTATCTCTGAGAGCGTCATACAAGGCTTCATGATTCCAGTCAGTTAGGCGACAAGAGCGAGGTCGACCTTCAAGCGAATTATCTCCTGATTTGGACCGTTGGAACGAACGGGAATGCAGGAATTCGAATTGCGCGCCTTTATATACCCCTCAAGTGTAAGCTTCTAGAATATTCTACCATATCATTTGTCGAAAAAATCCATTTCAATACCTCTAAAATTTTAGATTGAAAAGTAAATTTCGGTGGAAGACTTTTGTACCAGCCTAATAGAAACCAGAAAATCGGTGTGTTTATGTGTATCTGTATGTCAGGAAAATACTTTAGGAAGTAAAACAAGCTCGTTTTCAGCTCGATGCTTGCGTACTGAAATCTTGAGAATCCCTTGGCGGAGGACTAATGCGACACGACAAGAAAGCTCAAGAGTAATGCGACCGCGACGTCCTACTGGAGTCCACCTGGATAAGGCGTCGTTAAAGATGGGAACCGTGTAAACTGCGGGAATACAATCTTCTCGACGAAAGTGACCTAACTGGACACGATGTGGCTATCACTACCGACAGACATCCATGAACTAGACATCCATGAAGTTGTTGCGGCTTATTTCTTTATTTATTTTATGTAGTCCTTCACAAGATAAACTCTGGCGGCCTCGTCTTACTGCAATCTACTCCTATGCAGGAGACGGTGTAGCGCAGTTGGTAAGAGGTCCCTTTGTGTTAAAAGCATCATGAGTCGGAGGTTCGAATGCGCCCCAGTGCCAACCGAACCCCTCATCTCTTTGGGGTCGATAAATTGGTACCAGACTTGTCTGGGAGGATAAAAACACTGACTTGACACATCGGCTAAGCACCGGAAGTCATTTTAGGGCTACACAATCCCATCCATAAACCTCAAATGATTCTTAGTTGATGTCGAGCGCGTAGGTGGATCTCCGGAGAGATTGATCAATGCCGTTTTTTTTCAGACACTTTTTTCTGTATCTTTCTACCCGTATTCAGGAGTAGCTAACCTAAACAGATGCGATATAGCCACCAGTGGTGTTGAAATCGAGGTGGGACCATCGGGAACTGCAGCAATGAACGGTGCTAGCAGGGGCCCTCAACCAACCGATCCTCGACCCCAACCGCTACGCTCCACCGCTCCGCTTCGAACGCAGCCGCTTACGCAACCGTATCGGGGCTTAATGTCATGTTGATCCTACTATACGTACTATAATGAGTAGTGAAAATTCTAGCATTCCGTGGAGTTTAAAATCTCTATAACAAGAGAATTAACGTAAGAAGTTCAGTTTCAAAAGTTTAGTTCAGTTCCTTGATAAGCTTCCTGCTGTAATTAACAGCAAAATACAGGGAATTACTGGAAGTAGAAGGGTAGGATGCTGTAGGATTGAGCAATTCATAACATTATTGCTATGCGAGGTCATTTTTAACACTCTGAGTAGGTGAAATCCCGGCTGATGCATCGTTCAGACTGATTCCAAGCGGTTAATGATAAAGTCTAAATAAAGTGCTTGGCGCTAATCAATCCGCTTGGGTCCCGTCACCACGTTCATTTCAATTCAGAATCCTCTGAGATTCACGAACGTGTAACTGACCCATAAAATGACTTGCTGTGGCTAGCCGATGTGTCAAGTCAGTGTTTTTATCCTCTCAGACAAGTCTGGCACCAATTTATCGACCCCGGAGGGAGGGAAGACTTGGTTGGCACCAGGGCGGATCCGAACCTTCGTTCGATCGTGCAGGAACACAGCGAACGAATCCATTCCCATACGATAAGAGTAGAAACAATATCAGTATGGCTTTGTGGTCATCTTACTGTAAGCTATTGGAAAAAAACAATGTATTTTATAAAGTTATCGTACCTTCCCTACAGTGTTCACAAGTAGGTGGAGCGCCACTGGATCGTGTACTAGTGAGTCGGTCCAGATTTGATGTTGTAGCTCACGAGGATTTGTTGAACAGTCCGTAGCGCATAAATCCGGTCGTACCTAAGAGATTAACATTCTTGGGATTAGGAATCCATTGAAAATATGGGTCTCTCATCAGAGTCCATGACTTTGAGGGAGACCGAGTTCGGGTGGAGAGAAGAGCGAGCGTGTGGACGTAGCAAGAATGAAGGATGTGTGGGACAAGAGTGAATCGAGCGTGGGACGAATGTGAAGCGAGTATGAAACGAGTATGAACTGAGTGTTTAGCGAGTATGAAACGAGTGTGAAACGAGTGTGAAACGAGTATGAAACGAGTGTGAAACGAGCGTGAAACGAGTAACGAGAACTGAATTCTTAGCGAATGTGGGACACGGATAGAGCGCGAGAATGCAACACAGGTACACAACAATAAACAGGGTACAAGGATGTAAATAAATCGATTATTGTGAAGTGAACTTGTGAAGATCACATTATGAAATTCAGATGAGAAAAAAAAGACAAAAACTATCGATTAAAACATATTCGATCATATAGTGCATTTTTTGATCTGAATCGATTGGTCCCACCTATGTTAATTCCATTATATCTATAGGGCAACTAGTTAGTTCCGTTGAGTCTTGTCCTCTAAAACAAACAATTTTCCCACAGAGTGCTCACAAATAACATATTATTTTCTATTTCTCATATTAACGCGAATAATATTAGGTGAAATAAAAAGTACCGAGCATTTTTGTTAGATGTCTCAATTGGGCCATATCTAATGGTGTGAAAATCACATTATGAAATTCAGATGAAAAAAAAAGCAAAAAACTATCGAACAAAACATATTCGATCATATAGTGCATATTTGATCTAAATCGATTGGTCCCACCTATGTTAATTCCATCGCGTCGAAATAAACGAAAAAAAAAACACTTAGAACTTTTAACATCACCTAGTATTTTTAAATATAACTATTTCTATTTTCTTTTTTTCTAAAACGTTTTTGCGATTCCCTTTTCTTTGAAATAATTACCAATTAGCATTTAATTTCTAAATAATATTTATAAGGATCTTATTGAATAAACGTAAAAAATCTCAGGAAAAAACTCATGCATCAACCACTTATTTTTTAAGCCTAAAATACTGCTAAAAATAGTAAGAAAAGCATTTTATTGTAGAAAAAGGTGTGCAATTGAGATTTATTGCAAAAGTGCCTTACTTCTAATTTTTTTTTCAACAATTTTCGAATTATGCTAGGTTTTTTTTTCCCGAAATTAGCACCAATTAAGAAATATGGAAAGGAGTAAGAATAAAGAATAAAGGAGTAATAAATAAAAAATAAAACAAAAATAACAAAAATAAAGGAGTAATTGAATTATGCTAGGTTTTTTCCCGAAATTAGCACCAATTAAGTAATTTGGAAAGGAGTAAGAACAAGAATGAAGGAGTAATAAATAAAAAATAAAATGAAATAATAAAAATTAAGGAATAATTGAATTATGCTACGTTTTTTCCCCCGAAATTAGCACCTATTAAGTAATATGGAAAGGAGTAAGAACGAAGAATAAAGGGGTAAAAAGGAAATAAGGAAGAGATAATATTTTCTACTCAAACCTTATAGCCATGGGAAACTCGTCCACTGATGATCGGATACGCGCCGCCACCGTGAGCGAAACAGAAACGAATTCGTGGGAACATCAGAAGAATGTTTCCCATCAGTACACTACAAATCGCTTGAGCGGTTTCCGATGGCATTCCTGGAAAATTTTATCATTTTAGTGCGAAAAATTCAAAATCCGTTCGATTTCTGGATCTGGGAAGATTTCTCTTGCTTTTGGGAAGAATTAAGCAAATTCGGCTTAAGAAAATTGAAAGTTCCATCGATTTCGGGAATAGGGAAGATTTTCGTGTTTAAGAAGAACATCAATCAAGTTACTGTGGTTCCGTTACTTTTTTTCTTTTCCAGTATGATAATAATATTCATATTCATATTTTCATATTTTTCGTATATCTTCATATTAATATTTAAAAAAAAAGAACCAAATTACTCCTGTAAAAGTTTCCCAAAGCAAAAATCACCCTTGTATTAGCCTTCACCTCTCCGTTAATCCGAAAGGAAAGTGACTGCAAATTCATTCTTTTTTCGTCTACGCTGCACGTTAGCAGAAAATTGGCCTTTATTGCATGGAATACGGGAAAAAACACGGACCTGGAAGTGAAATGACGTGATCCGCGTCATTTGAGATCTTAATATGGAGTGTTATGTGAACGAATTCATCTTATCGAATGAGATCTAAGCGAATCTGGATTTTTTTCCTGTCGTGGCTTTGAAATCAGCACGTATAGAAGGAATTTGCAGATCACCAATGCAAATAATCATTGTTTCCGAGGAGTTTTTTCCCAGAGATTAAGGATTTGTTGCAGCAAAAATCGATACGATCGATAATGTGTGACACATTACATTTTGTATTATGTGTTACATTACAATTTATGATATTTTACATTTCCGTCCTAAAAAAAGGTACCGGTAAATGTGAAACTCTTGGAATTTCACATTTATGGATAAGAATAAAAAGGGGATGAGCTCCGGATACAAGAAATTTACCAGAGAATCAGTTCACTCATTTTTGCTGATGAGCCAGGATTAAGGGAGACCCGAAATGGTATCCCTGTCGGGATATCAATGCACCTTAATTTTTTTGGGCCCCCTTTACCTAAAGGACTTTATTACGGTGATCTGACGGCGCCAATATGATCGTTACCAGTAATGTTTAAAGCTTTTTCCATAAATGATGGAATAGATGTATATATTCGTTCCCGGGAAGGAAATTTCGAGGAAATTTCCCAGTACTTATAGACGTTCCTACGTGTAAAAGTACCCCCAACGTGCTAGAATCCACAAAACAGATCCATAATTAGAAAAACAAAGAGTTGAGATCACTTTTTTCCCAGTTTTCATCGTATTTCCTAAGAAATCCTTTTCTACAAAGATCGACAAAAACTTAAATGTCTAAAATTTTCTAATAGATAAATCACAAATCAATATAAATGTAAGAAAAATGCTAGCGGATTAATATGTACTTAGTTTTTCGTTTAAAAGATCTAAGTCTTTTATAAATTACGAAACATTTAAAATTTTATTTAAAATTCATAACTTTATTATTCTTATTATTATTATTATTATTATTTTTATTATTATTATTATTATATTTATTTATATTTTTATTTCATAAAATTTTCCTTTAAACTAAACAATTTAAAGGGAAAAAAGAAAAAAGAAAGTTAGGAATTCTTTAAAATTAAAAAGAAATCCTAATCGTTTATACATTGCAGACATATGTATGTGTATGTATGATTCCTTATAATTTTTTAATTTTCTAATGTAATTTTTTACCAACCATTTTTTTTTTCCAAAATTTAATATTATTAAATTGTCCAGATTATTTAGATTTTACTGTTTATTATTCAGATAATTTTCTTTAAGATTATTCAATTGTTATTAGATTATTTAGATTTTACTGTTCATTATTAGATAAGCAGTAAAATTTCTAAGAATTTTTTCTTAAAAGGTAGAAATTAATTCGAAAGCATAAGTACTCAATAGTATTCATAAACTGGATGTAATACTAGGCGTGAAAAACAATTCACACCGTTCTTCATTTAACTTTTTCTCAAAATTATTTAATTAAATATTCATAATATAAATATTCGTTATTAATTTTTTATCTTTTACTTTATACGTCAGTTAAACAAAAGGGGAGAAAAAACTGTACTCGTGTAGGTTTTTTTTTCGAAAATCTCAACTACGGTAATTTATAATCGTGCAAAAATCCCCAGGAATATAAGGACCGTCTACCCGCGTCTCAGTCGGCTGGGGTTTTGCCTTGGTTTTTCGAGCCAATTTTTTTCTACATCCAAATTTTTAATTTTCCAAGCCAAATTTTTTTTAGCATGGAAATTCAGTTAGAAAAAAAAAGAAATAAATAAATAAAATAGAAAACAAAGCATAAGTTCCCACTAATACCTCTCTATAACGTATAGGTGGTAATAGGTCTCAGAAAACGACTTAAAAATTCCTTAATTGATTTTTTTAAAATTATTTAATTAAATTCATTATTCATTAACTTACCTAATTATTCATTCGTTAGTTATATTTTATCCTTTATTCCATAATTCCTAAATTATTAAAAAAAATTAAAAATTCAAACTATTAAGTAGTATTATTAAATTATTAGGTTTATTTGGTTTAAGTAATTTTATTCTTATCTAAGTAAAAGCAAAAAAAGTGCTTATTTGGTCAAAATCTCTACTACGGTAATTTATAATCGCGGCAAAGATTCTCAACGACCCGCGTCCCCGCGCGTTTCAGTCGCCGAGCATTTTTCGTTAATTTTTCAGGCCAAAAAATTTTTTTTACATACAAATTTAGTTGAAAGCATAAGTCGTCACTTATCCATAACTACTTTATATATAGGTAAGGTAAGTAGGTTTAACTCATAAATTCTGTTTTTGTATATTTTATATTTTATAGTAGAATTTTTCGATGTTTTTCCCCAAAAAATACAACTTAAAAATAAAAATAATAAAAATAAAATTTAAAAGATAAAATAAATAAAATAAAAAATAAACTTAAAAATGAACTCGTGAATTTCTTAATTAATTTTTTTCCGAAATTATTTCATTATATATTTTTTGTTACCTATTTTTCATCTTTTATTTTATGATTGCACCATTTAAGAAGAAGCGAAAAAACTTCTTTGTTTAGGATTCGTGGAAATCTCTATCTAAAGAGATTTATATTTTTTTTATTTATATTTATATTTTGATTTATACGTGAAAAATTCACAACAATCTAATGATCATCTACCCGCGTCTTAATCGGAAGCGGCTGCGTTTTGCGTTTAGCCCCAGAGATTGATCGTTCCCGTTGCCTGGATGTGTGCGCGTGTGTGTATGTAGATACAATTCTGGAAATTGTCTGGGGAATAGGGAAGCGCGTATGGATCGTTGAGCTTTGACCGAGAGTTTCTCGGTCCATCTTAATGATGTGTGTGCGTGTAGATTAATAGCGCTAGGCATTTAAGGCCCTTGCTTAGGTCTTGCACGGGAGGGATACCATAAACACACACCACTTACCTACTAGCCATGGCATCCAATATTTCGTCAAACGACCATCCCAACTATGCATATCCCATGGATGTACAAATATTACCACGCCATGATCTTCGCATTCCTGAAATTATGCTCATTATGGATTTCTGACTGGGAAAATTTTATTTTATGTTTTTAACCGTGAAAATCCTCAACTTAAGCGGATCTCAGAAAGTGGAAAGTGTGAGAAAAGAATTTCAAGCATGAAATCCTTAAAAGGATTGGGACGTCGGAAATCCCAGAAACCCAAGTGTCAAAAAGATGCGGTCTCTCCAAAAACAAGAATTTAGAGGTCTACATATAAGCACAGCTATCCAGACTTTCTCAAATATTTGAGCTTGGAATTTTCTAAAAAAAAAAAGCGAAAAACAAAAATTTTTTTTATGATTCTTCGAGTTTTCTGTGTTCAAATGTCTCTCTAATATTATTTTTCGAGCAATCTTTGCATGAATTATATAGGGACATAAAATAAATAATATTTACAAAAACTTCTAGAAATTCTTTACAAATTCGCCATTGTACAACTGCAATTTTCTTTAAAAAGAAATATCCAAATTTTCCCAGGACCAAAAGAAAAAAAACCATTTGAACGAGAAAAAGGTGTACAAATCACTTGTATCTTGCCTTAGAAAAGAAAAGGCTGGATATTTTTAATAGCCATCAGAAATCCTATGGAGATCAAAAGATTTGAAAATGGTAAGGAAATTCTAATCATAATCAAGTTAGCCACTCTTTCATTACACGAGAAAAACACTGATCACACTATTCAACTACAGAAAACTGTGGATTTTTATCCATACATAAAGATTTTTCAGCCAAAAAAAGGAGAAAATTTTGAATGAAACGGATTAGTAACGGATCACCCTGCTTTTCTGTAGATTTAGTTTAGTAAAATCGAAAAATTATGAAGTAATTAATTGCCGCTTAGTAATTTGCGACTTAGCAATTTCTATTGGCATACAATCGTCTCCTTGACGTGAGGAGATTATGTCCGCAATTACAGACAAGATCAAAGCTACCCGTCTCCAAACTCACCTTATAAAGTGGCCAAAAATCTTTGTGATCCAAACTTTTCTCGCCCACATGAGAACCGATTTCGAATCCACGAAAACCCATGCTGACACATCGTCGAAGTTCCTGAAGAATAGCCGTGCACAAATTTGGTATCATCCTTGAAAAAAAATCACTTAAGTATCGAAAGGGGCGATGGAATCTGAGGTAACATCTTTATAGACTCTCTAGACGCCAATAAATCTCCTCCAGATTCACAATAAAAACTCTTAAGGATCTCCTAGAGAGGAATCCGAGAATTTCCCTCAATGTTTCTTAGAAATTAAAATTTTTGTCGAGACTTTAACTTTAAATCCTCACGCTTTCCAGTGATTTTCTCCCCAAACTAACGCCCATATAAGATTAATGAATCTCGCTGAATCCCATCCAATACGTCAAATAAATATCCATAGATCATATCGTTGTACTCTAATGCATGAGCGAATAGTACTCCGCTGGGAGTTGAGCGGAAATCCGGTGTTTTTCTCCAGTTTTCTCACGCTTTTCGTAATCTACGCATTAAGGGTTTTTTCTCTCTTTCTCTCTCTCTCTCTAAAAATGTAGTCTCTTTCATTACATTTGTCAGAATATGCATATATGAAAGATAGCGCTTGCAAGATGGCAAAAAAAGTTCTTCTCTGCGTTTCAGCTGTGAAATTTCCATAGAATCCAAGAAGAATTCTAGAAAAATTTCATAGCCTCAACTACTTCAACTCCTTCTCCTCGACCTATCAAGTCACTGTGGATATCCTTCCAGAAAAAAAACGGAAGAAAATGCCGAAAGGTGAAACGAAAGCCGCAAAAGAAATGGTAAAATGAGTAGCAACAACAAGCTAGCTAATCAACAAAAATGAGGAAAAGAAAAAAAAGAAAGGAAGAAAAATAATATCGATATCGAGTTTAGCCTTCTTTTCTAGGAGATTTATTTATGCAATATCGAGTCTAGCTTGATTTCCAGAAAAAGAAAGCTAGACTCGATATTGCATAAATAAATCTCCTAGAAACAAAAAGTAGGAAAAGAAAAAAAAGGAAGAAAGAGAGAGAAGAGGAGTGGAGAAAAGAAGAAGAGAAAAAAAGCAAACAAGAAAAGTCATGAAGTTTTACGCAGTCGCCCGGGTCAACCCGATCTCTGTACAAAAATCCACGATATCTCCACATCTTCCAGCATTTCTCCAATTCATCGCCTGGAGAACTGTTCCATGGATTTTCCACGGGATCAGCAGAATTGCGCAAAAATCCACTTCTAGGAGTTTATCGATCCCAAAAACGATGATTTTCATCCAATAAGATCAAACAGCTATTTTTTTCTTGTGATTTTTCCTTTTCCATTATTATTCAGGATTTTTTTCTTACACAAAGATGAACAACTGGAATTTTTTTTTCTTCTCGTTGGAAGGAATATATTGGCAGTAGTAAATGAATCTCATTTTATCTCCTATTAACATTCATAACATTGTCATATTACTATATCTCTCTTTATTATTACTTTCATTTTTCATTCAAGGAATGAATTCAAGGAAAAGGAATCATTCAAGGAATATCCTTAAGCTCGGCTATGATAATTTAAAGCTCACCATAGCCGACGAGGATATCATGGATACTGCTTGAAAAATTGCTTTTGACATTGCTGTGCCTGTAAAAACTCCTGTAGTGGAACCACCAAAGAACTGTTTTTATGTCGTGTGAAAAAACTATCAATACATAAAATTAAGAAAACCTCGAAAATTCCTGGAAACAGCGGCCTTCACGGATGCTGGATCCACAAACTTTTAATGGTTGTTTTTTCTTCATTGTCAAAAAGTCAACAATGACTCGGCTTACTTATAAAATTTTCAGTGGGATTACTCCAAAATGCAGTTGATCGCGTGAGATCAGTCTTCCTCGTTCTTCGGCAAACATTTCCTGGCACACAAAATCCACAGTGTCTGATTCGGAAGAAACTTCCGGAATTTCCTATTTAAATCCACTCTCAGCGGGGAAAAAAAGATTGCTTCCATACATATTGGAAACCCACGACGCATTTTCTGTCTACGCTACTAACATCGGTCGGAAAATCCGCGCATTGCGCGTCTAATGTCAGGATAGCGGAGGTGTGAACGCAATTAAAGGGATCACCCCACGAATCTGAGATGGTACGGGTTTCAGGTGGAGTATTCGTATACGGGGTCGTAGATTATGGAGAGAGGGGTGATTCCGAAAAATTCTTTCTAATTGCCGTAGAAAACGGTCCGGAAGATGCGGCGTGTGCAAACGGCTGGCGCGCTCCAATCGAACTCCTTGTGGAAAATAGTGCGCCAGAACGCCCGAAGCCGTATCTTCCGAGCCGTTTTTTTACGGCAATTTGGAAGAGATGGACGGAATCACCCACCTCTCCGTAGTCTCCCATCCCGTATACGAATACTTCACCTGAAATCTGTACCACCTCAAATTCGTGGGGTGATGCCCTTAGTGTAATTAAGGTTGCGGGAAATTTAATTGTTTTCAAGCCACAGGTTTGTCGAAACGAAATTCTTGGTGCATATTTGAGATCAGCAGCTCATTTGCTCCCGAATGAATTCTTCAAAATTTAATTTTGCCTGCTCCGAAGAATTCCGACGGTCTGCGACGGATTTCGAGGCAGATGATAGTAGCGGTGTTGTATCTCATCAATCAGCGCGTCCTAGATCCAAGCTATGTTCACACGAAAACATCCAGGCCCAGTTTATACTATGTTTATGCCATGTTTACAGTTGAAACTCATATTTACGCTTTCTTTTAAACATCTATGTAGACCCCACCGAAGAGAAAGTGTTTTTTTTTTTAGTTTCCATCAGTGCATCGAAGACAAAAGAAGAAAAATAAATGAGGAATAGGAATTCGCAAGTGAATATGGATTTTTACTCGTGGTGAATTTTTACCAGTCAAAGTTAACTCCAAGAGATCTCGTAGCTGACAGTTCGGTCATCGGTATCCCACAGTGATTAACCGCACGGGAACATTTAAGATGAAAGAAAAAGACAGAAGAGATTTAAAAAGATTTTTTCTAGGGTATTCACGAAAAAAAACAGTGTCATGAAGGATCTTTTCAGAGAGAGTTCTCACTTTTTAAAAGATTCTTTTGAGAAATAATTCCTTTGCAGACTCTGATAGAAGTCGAAAAACATGGAATTCCAAGAAAATTCGGATTCTAAAGGCTCAAACTTCAAGAGAATTCGAGGTTTCTTTGCGCTCGGACGAGATGATACTGCGGCGTTCTTTAGCATAATACATTTTTTCTTCAAATAGATAATTTTGAAATAGTTAAATAAGTTTGAATAATTTTAAATAATTTTTTCTAATTTTTTCAATTAATACCAATATTGTAGAGATATGGCCGGGTTCAAATAGGGCGAACTCCGATATTGTAGCGAACGCGGCTGTCCTCGAAGTCGAAGGGACCCCCACTCATCTCTGTAATGTTTCACAATAAGCCAAGGTCCCACTTCATCTCTACAGTTCGATTACAATAAACGAAGGTCCCACCTTGATCGCAACTCCTAGACCCCACACGCCATTTCGAGCGAATGCTATCGTTTATACAATTGCATCAGATTTTAGGTGATTTTGAAAAATTTTTGAAATTTTGAAAACACAGTGGAGAATGGCTAAAGAACGTAAGAGCTTTTTTTAAACACAAATATTTCACCATAGGAATTGGACAAAATACTTCTAGTCGTTTTTTTTTATTTTATAGTTTGTTCTATGAGTTTTCTCACAAAATACTGTTTAGTGGGGCTTTTTTTGCATGTCCCGTGTTCCGTTGTTTTTACAATCGCTCAACTGGCGGCGGCAGACAATCAGAAAAAGAAGAGTAAAGAGGATCTTTAGGAGAGAAAGGGATTTTTTCCAAAAGATCCCTACTCCTCCCAAAATGTCTCGTCGTTCTCACCAAGAAATAGATACGAGCGGGAATATTCAATGCAGAAAGGAGGAAATCAGGCAAATTCCGTCTTCCCAGCACTCCGAGAACTTACGCTATCATTGACGGGAGAATCACCTGAACACCAATCATCCGGGACTGTATTCCACTGTCCAAAACCGTGGATTTGCTCATCAAAGCGTCCAGAACATCGAAGAGAACCCAAAGTCACGACATTTTAACTATAAATGCTACGGCGGGTAAGATTTACAACTAAAATAATTAACGAGATAAACGAGATGAACGAGGTTAAGATACTACATCAAATCCTAAAGGTGAGCCGTGCGTAGAGGTTTTAGGGACCCATCGTGAAAATCCTTAACAAAGAGAATCCCCAGAATCGTCGAAACGATCGGTAGCGGACAAATTTGACACAGAATAACTCTAAGAAAAAAATAAACGTCACGAGTCGCTGATTCAGGAATGATTAATGGTTCGTAAAGAAATTTTCAGCTTTACTTTCTTGTTTTTGTAGGAAACCTCTTGATTTCATACAGGAACAAGAAGGTGAAGCTCATAGAGTTCAACGCAAATGAATAGTACGAAGAAGAAGTGCTGCTGGCACAAGGTCAACGCTTCCTACACGAATCCCGTTCGCCCGCGTATTGAGTAAAAGCGACGATGATGATTCCTCCACGCCCGGTTAGTAAGAAAAAAATTATCCATCAACTTCAAAAGACTCCGATATCAGCTCATTGCACTTTCCCATTCAGGATAAAGGATAAAGTTTCTGGCGTTAATCAATCCACTTGGGATGCGCCAACGCGTTTTCACTGCAACTCGTAATCGTTGAGGTTCTGGAACGCGTGTTGGCCCATACAATGACTTGCGGGGGCCAGCCGATGTGTCAAGTCAGTGTTTTTATCCTCCCAGACAAGTCTGGTACCAATTTATCAACCCTTATTTATTGGTGAGCACTAGGGCGGATTGTGCAGACAGCGGAACCTCTTACCGACTGCGCTACACCCGCCGCTGGCCAGGATTATCCAGGAGAAAAAAAATGTGAGCAAAAAAAAAGTCACCGACTTGGATCGAGTGCTACACTAACATGGATTTTCCCTTGTAGACCACCTTATATAAGTCTTTATTATTTTATAGTAATTTTTTTTTGAATTTTATTTTTCTTTGATCGTTCTCTTACTATTTATCCATACTTATATTGTTACTACCACTTTCTCTTACTTATGTAATATTTACTTGTATTCACTTCATACCTCTACTTAGTCCTTTTTGTTCAAGTATTATTTACATGTTTACATATTTTAATAACATTCGCTTATTTTGTTTATTATCTACATTTCACATATTTTAATAACACTCATTTATTTTCTTCAAGATCAATTCTCTTTTCCTATTGAGAAGTTTCACTGGAGACTGATCATAAATGATTCGTCGTTTAGGTAGAGGAGAAGCAAGATCCTCCCTTTCCATCTTTTCCGCCCCTTTACACCTTTTTTTCTGAATCATTTTCAGGATTCAGGTTTGGGAGGACTCGGATCAGGATTATCTGCACTTCGCTGTCATTTCTCTGATTCCTTCTCATGTGACCGGTAAAGACGAACATTTTGAACAACTTTTTCGGATGCCGGCGCCGGGCGGTCACTTGCTGCCGGTTTTTCAATGCTTACGCTTAGCATTGTATTATTATTTGTCATATTTTTAACAGTAAACTTTTGTTTTTCAATGAAAATGCCATAAAATGGCGTATTTTTTGAATATATGAGAATAAATCTAATAAAAGTATAAGTAATAAAATAAAATAAAATAATAAGTATAAGTAATAAATATAACACAATATAATTAGTAAATAATAAAACAATAAATATAAAATAATAGTAGTGTAAATATAATGATGATAAATGATGATAAACAGTAGTAAAATAATAATAATATAATAATAATAATAAAATAATAATATGATGATAAATAATTAAATAATAATGAAATAAACACAACAATTAATATATATACAATAAAAAATGTATAATAATACAAATAATATACAAAATACTAATATAAATATGACATAAGTAATAAATAACGTCTCTGTAATGTAATTAATTGTATTATTAATTGTAATTATTGATTATATTATTGATAATATTAATTTTTAGCTAATTCCATTAACATTGTGTACAATTTATCTTATTCTAAGTATGCGATCGATACGATAGTGAAAAGTACAAGGACATTCACGCAGCCACCGTACAATTCGTACAATTCGCGTATTAAAAAACAATTTTCTAAGGAATTTCGGAGAATTTTACGCGTTTCTTTCTATTTTCTCTTTTCTCTTTTTCTTATTACCTAAATCAGCACATCAATACAGTTCAGACTACAAAAAAAAAAAAGATTTGCACGATCTGAGATTGAGCGGACTTTCAGAATTTTCCGGAGAGCCGATAATTCCATCAATTTACCGCTAATTCAATCACTTTTACCGCAAATTTCACTCGATTTTTTCCACACTTTTTTTTGCCAGAAAGTAAAAGTTACCAAAAACTCATCAAGTATTTATTATTGTCGTTTATTTTTTTGTTTCAATGTAATAGTCAATAGAAAATTGAAAAAAATTAAAAATAAAAGAGAAAAAAAATAGAAAATTTGTCCATGTACATACGTATTTCAATATTTTAATAGCTTCATTTAAATTATTTTATAGATACTCCCAAGAACAGGGTATTTTTCTTTCTAAATCGAATCTTATTTCTCATTGATTTATTATTATTATTTTTTGTTTTGTTTATTTTATATATCATGTATTATTATCATTATTATTTTATATGTTATATTATATTATTATCTATTTATTTTTTATTTTTACTATTATTTATCATTATTTACAACACTATGTTTTTTTATTATTTTATTTTCCGAATTTGAAGAAGTACCAAGTTTTCCTCTTGTTCCTTGCTAAGTTCAGGTGTTTTTTCCCATCACTAAAATTTTCACTGGATTGCGACCAGATATGGACAATGGAAGGCAGACTGGAAGGGTTGGATTTCAGGAAATGACGAAAACGAAGGAAAAAAGACAGGGAGAGTCTCGAAGAAAAAAAAAAAAGAAATGCTGAAAGATATCTTCCATACGTTAGGCGAAGGATAACGATTATAATTCTACAATTGGATACAGGAAATTGAAGCAGTAGACCAAGGAAGGAAGGAAGAGGAAAAAGGAAATTCTCCAGAAATTTCCCGTACAATTTCACTCATTTTTCTACACCTTCATTCTCCTTTCCCTCCTCCAGAAATTTCAAAATTCATTAAAACAAAAAATTCACACAATAATTATTCACAATTAATCTTCATGTCAACTCAAAATATAATGAAAAATTTGCAAATTTGAATTTTCTACAGTGAAAAATTGAAATATAAATTGAAATTTGGAAAAGCTTCAAGAAATTATTATTAATTTTTTCTAAAACTGCTATAATCCTAGTACTTCTATGATAATATGAAAATTTCTACAACTACTTAGGTTTTCATTTATATAGATCAATTTCTTCGTTAAAGTTTTTCTCCTCCTGTTTCCTGCTCAGCAATTTTCAGTGGTCCCAACGCCAATTTTTTTTTGTATTGAAATGCGGCCACTGTGAAGTGATTGAAAAATGCACATTCAATCGTTTTTATAGTTTATCAGAAGCAAACTCAAATAAACCTTCACGAAAAAAAAGAAAATATCCTTTGAAAAAATCTAACTCTATGAGGTGGATTCAGTTTTGGTGGTCCTACAGAGAAAACCAGCATCTCGCCGGAATTGTTTGAGAATTCTAAACTAAGCTCTTATGTTAACAATTCCTGTAGAACAGAGGAAATTCTCTGATAGAATCTAATTTCGATTTTTTTTCAAATATTGAAAATCAAATAATTTAAATTTTAAATAAAATTTAAATAAAATTTAAAACAAAATAGTAAAATAGCTTATAGATAGAATAACTACAATTTATAATAATAAAGTTTACAATAAAAGATACTTATTAATAGTAATAATTACAGACCAATTAATAATAAATTAATATTAATAATAATAGATTAATTAATAATAAAATTCAAAGAATAATTATATTCAAAGAATTTCATTAATAATTATAATTATTCTATCTATAAGCTATTTTATTATTTTATTTTAAACTTCATTTTAATTTAATTTTTATTTTAATTGTAAATTATTTGATAAAAGCAATGAATTATTAAATTATTTTTATTTTTGTTTTAAATTTCATTTCAATTTAATTTTTATTTTAATTGTGAATTATTTAATAAAAACAAATGAAAAAATTATTCAAATTATTCTCATCATTTTTAAAATCGCTTTTTTTTCATGAATATTTTTTCATTAAGAGTATAGAGAGGGTTAAGAAGCAGAAGAAATGAAAATTCTGCTCGCTCGTTCCACTACGCCTCCAAATGAACGAGAAAAACGTTAGTTGCTTGTTTTTTTTTGTGATGTAAGGATTTGTTAGAAGAAAATTATTCAGAAAATTATTAGAATGATTCTCGACAGGAAAAAAAACCCGAATTCAGGAATGAGTGATTGGTGGTGAAAAAAAAGGCGTGGATGTCATGTGACGCGTGTGCATTTCCATGAAATACATATGTTCCTCGTCGTCGTCCCGGGGCGTTGTGACGCAGCTTTTGTTACCAATTAGCGGCTGCAATTAACATTTGGCACGCTTCCCGTTTCTATTAGAGCGATCCAGAAAGGGAGAGAGGAAGAGAGGGAGAAGAGCGATCCACAGAGAGACACGCGAAACACGCAACGCTAAGCCACCGGAAGAAACTCCGTGAAAATCACCACGCCGCTTCCCCGTCGCCATCGGCGACGCGCCAACGTCGCCTCCGCGTTCGGCTACGCGAGCCGATGCTGAACTCCTTGTGTTTGTGCGGCATATGTGTCTGTGGATGTGTGGATGTGTTCGTGTAAATATCCACACACACACACACACACAGACATGGCCAAAAACATTAAAATATTCCCTCTCACCCCCTCTCTCTCTCCGAAAATAAGCAATGGGCGGGCGGGGGGCGTGTACCCCGGGCATGGCTGGGTGGGCGCGTCTACGCATGGTAATTGGCGGAGATGCGGCTGGAACCCACCCGGACCACGCCCATCCGGAATCAATGGAAAGGAGGTCGATTTAGAGCTGGCTTGAAACGGCACCGGCGAATGTATTACATCAGTTTTCTGCTATTATTCCTCATCGTCGGTTGCGCCTGTAATGCTAGGTGAGTGTGCTTTTTTCCTCCCTCCACTTTTCCTCTTCGGATCCTTTCTGGATTAATTTGGAAATGAAACGGCGATGAATTAGCGGTGAAGCAATAGCGCGTAAAGCAAGCTTAGCGTTAGAAAAAAAAACGATCCTTAAGTGCAAATAGATTAGAAATTCCCGAGTTTATATGGATTTTCCGTGAATATTTCGTTAAATTCCTCTACGTACGTACTGCTTTACAGAAGGTCCATATATAGAAAAAATTCCCGAACATTACGACGATTAAGCAGAAATTATGATTGGGAATTGGATGAACATGGCGGCCTACGACCAATTATTAATCCGGCAAAGGTATGAATTTTCACACATTTCCTATGCATTAATCATTGATCTGTGAGAATTTTTAATAATTACGTTCGTTTCTTTTTTCTTAGTATCGCTGATTAACTTCTTAGAAACGTTTTTTTGTGTTTCTCATCCAGAACTTGTCTGAAATCGTATGGAATTTTTAGAGCAACGTATTTTCCAGCAATTTCCCTCTTATTCGATCATTTTTTCGCTATTTCTAGTCGTTTTTTTTTCATTTTTCAAAACGTTAAAACTGTCTAAAAACTTCCTCAGTGAACTTTCCTCGCAGTATTTCATATTTTTTCACACAATTATTTTTTCTTTTTGATCTAATAGTGGATAATGAAGCTAGTCCTGGACATATTTCACTTATTAAGTTTGTTTTTTTCTCCTTTATTTCTTTGTCAGAACCTCAGATGATGGTTTAGAATAGTATTTTCCTTGAAAATTTCTCTGAATCCATTAATTCGACGATAAAAATCCTACATCCGATGAGACTAATCAATTGCTTTTTTTTCGATTTTGACTGATGTTCAATTCATCTTCATCTCATTTCCATCATCCATTCATATTCCTTATTACATTTTTTCATATCGTTAACGTTCCGGATCCTTTTGACTTCAATATTCAAAAGATTAATGCGTTTCACTTCAGTTCAAAAGTTTTTTTCTCTCTCTCCCTCAAAAAAAAGTTCTGGATATCATTGAACACCGTGTGGACGTCAATTTAAATCTAGAAAGATGTCTGAAATGTCGTTAATGATTGACAAATGTCCAGTAAAAACGAAAAGTTCTCCTGAAAAATATAAAATTTTCCCCCAAAAACAAATAAAATATAAAAAATAAAATAATAATAATAATAGTAAATAATAATCAATATAAATAAAGTAAAATATAAAAATTTAGGTTGAACGAGCTACAAAACAATGTGCTAACGATTCCTATATTCTCAGCACTATTATGCAAAATTATAATAGGCATAAAATCCCTGGAGGACAGGTGGGACCCTATGTAGTTTTAATTCAGAGAAATTTTAACGGGAAAAAAATAATTTCTGTAAAATTTAACAGGTCGAGGTTAAAGTCGAGGTATGGGTGCAGGAGATCACCACAATTTCCGACATAACCAGTGATTTTCAGGTAAGTGCAATTAATATTTTGCATCTTTTCAAATCGAATGTTTATGTTTCCCCTTAGAAAAAAATTAGAAGGCAGTCATGGAGTTTTTCATAAGAAATAATTATTTTAACCGCTTATAATTCTTATGATGCTATCACAATATTATTTATGATTCTTTCCTAACTTAGTAAATAAGGATTTATTTCGATAAACTAATATCATTAATAATTAATAATAATTTTAGGATAATTTAGATTTTAGGAATTTTAATAATTTTAATATGTTAGGAAACAGAAAAATGTATGTACAGACAGACAGGGCAGATGTATGTATACACACACAGATAGACAAACGGACAGACACATGTACAAATAGACAGACAAACAGACAGACACCTGTATTCACCTGTAAATAAGCGTACGGATACACAGATATACGTGGATATACGGCTAGACCGAAACAGATAAGGACAGACATCCAGCTCCATGTTGGGGAGTAAACAAAAAAAACCTCTACAAAGAGAAACAGACAAACGAACACAAGTAATAAACACAAATAAACAAATAAACAAGAGGTCACGAGAAAATCTGAATCTGTACATAGTGATTTCTTTTTTTCCCCACCCTCAATCATCTATTCACCTGTTGTTTTATTTTGAAAATGGTTGCCATAGTATATGCACGTATATGTATGGATGTATGGGATGTGGAATTGCAGCTGGATATTTACATCTCGGAGATGTGGTTGGATCCGGCACTCGATTACTCGGCGTTGAATCCATGTAAATACAATTTATCGTTGAATAGTGTGCTATTGGAGAAATTATGGACACCAAACTCGTGTTTTATCAACTCAAAAACGGCTGACATTCATAAAAGTCCGTTCCCGAACATTTTCCTGCTCGTCTATGCGAATGGATCCGGTGAGTTCTTCTCCTTCAAATAATTCAATAGTAACAAGAAATAAACTGTTCTTTTTTGCCTATTTGCCGTTGTTTTGTAAAAAAAAATTGAAAGATTAAAAATAAACAAACGTTTTTCGTTTATTTGCTGATGTTTTTCTTTAAAATATTTGGAAAGAAAAGCTGAGAGAAAGGCAGGCAAGCAAAATTTAGAGCTAATCTATCCGTTTAATAGCGTTAACCTTTGTTAGTTCCAGATTTTTTCTTCCACCTTTCTCGGAAAAACGCCAGGAATAACAAAATTTCTTTTTTTTTATCACCAATTTGTAAAAAAATTTGGGAAAGAAGAACCGAAAGAAAGGCAGAAAGCAAAATTTAGAGCTAATCTATCCGTTTCATAGCGTTAACCTTTGTTAGTTCCAGATTTTTCTTCCACCTTTCTCGGGAAAACGTCAGGAATAACAAAATTTCTTTTTTTTATCACCAAATTTCTAGACTTTTCGTGGATTTAAAATTGAATACTCACTTTCTTCATGCACTATTTTGAACAATTATGTAAATTAAATATTTGGTGTTTCCTATGAACTGTAATTGTAATTATAATAATACCACTAATAATAATAATAATAGTAAAAATAAATAAACACCATTTATGTATAAGGCTTGCTGTAACTCTCTGTATCTGTCAAATCTGATCAGATTTTTTTGTCAGAATTTACTTGGAACCCTCAAACTTCCAAATCACTTTTTCACCATTCATCAAATAAATTCAATGAGAATAGTGGGGGAAAAATCCATGTTCCGTTCGTTCCGAACTATTCGCCACTCCGTTAGAAGTGAAAATTTTTCGACCATTATCGATTTTTCCGGATGAGACAGAGAATTGACTCAGTTCTTTTTTGACATGATCTTTATATTATAATAACAGATTCTGCTGAGAATTCCAGAGAAAAACTCCGAAAATGTTCAGAACCTATTTTTTTTCTGAGTTTGTACATGCTATTCTCGTATTTAACATAAAAGTTTGAATTCTGAATTTCTCACCGTTTTCGCTTGAAATTTCTAAAAACTGCAAAAATGTGGGATTATCGCAAAAAAAAAAGAGAATAATTTTCCCTTTTTTTACTGAACAATAAGGCCATCCGAGGTTATTATTTGGTAATGTTTGATCTACGCCTCAGTGACGCGAGTTTGTACGGTACAAAAAACATAAAATGAAGTGTGTTTTTTAATGTTTTAAATCGCATACTCAATTATTTTTCTAGTGTGGACGAATTATCGCTTGAAACTACAAGGCCCGTGCCTTATGGACCTCACGAGGTAAAGAATTTAGAGGAAAACGTGTCTAAAAAAAGTCCTCCTTCTTTCTCTCCGGAAAAAATTCTGAATAATTTCAGATTTCCATTCGATAACGTTACATGTTCGTTGACATTTGAGTCATTCAAGTGAGTTCGACTAGGAAAGTTGATATTTCAGCAACTTTCTGCACTTGCGGACTTTACATCCGTTTGATTCTCGTGGAAGGAGTGGAGTTTAATCAAATTTTGCAACGCGTAAAGTGCAGAAAAGTGTGCATCTCCTAACAAAGACCGCGCAATTTTACGCGAATTTCATGAATTCTCACGAATTTTCAGCTACAACACGGACGAAGTACAAATGTCATGGACACCATCTGGTGTGAGGAAAATGAGGGATAAAATGGAGTTGGCCGACTACGAGCTTGTCGATATTAAGAATATACGAAATGTAGAAGTGAGTAGATCAGTGGAGGGAGTTTCAAGGAAATTTCCTGAGTTTTCTTTATATTTTTTTCAAATTTTTTCTCATGTCATTTTGTATTTTTCTTCATTTCAACACGTTCTTTTTTGTACCGTCCCACGCCTCTGTTCCTCCTGTCCTTTTAAAATTCCCCACCCATCGCGTTTCGCGAATTTCTCAGAAATTGAGTTTTCAAATCAACTCTAACCTTCAAATTCTCTATATAAACGCAATTTTCGAAATTTGAAAAGAATTTTTGGGGCGCGAAAAATCTCAAAAAATGTGGAAATTATTCGGACACATTTTTTTAAAATAAAATAACACGGTTTCAAAACCTTTTTCCCGCTCTATTTCTTCGAAAATCTTTAGAAACACAACTTTTCTTTGAAATTTGTAATGATATTCCGATTTTGCAGACTAAAAATTCTTTTCTGCTCTTTTCGTGTCACTAAATCTCATACATTTTGCTTCAGGATTTCTCCATATCCATAAGCCTTTGTTCGAACATTTTCCCGGTTTCTCTTTTCGTGTTTGAAATCGAAAAGCTGGAAAGGAAATAAAATGAAATTTATGGATGGTATGGAATGACCCAATCTAGAGAACAACTGTTCCTTTCTTTACACCTAATCCGGATAATTTGGAATTCAGTTAGAAGAAAAAATTTCTGAGTCCCGTATTTTTTTTTTGCTTTTTGAGATCATAGATGGACGCTGGATGTTTACGATTTCGATCATCCAACTTTTTGTGATTTGGAGAAAAAATTAATACTTTTTCTTCGCTCTGACTAACAATTATTCCAAGTGGAAGCCCCCATGACTGGGAATTAAAAAAAAATCTTGCAAATCTTGCATATATAATATGGTATATATATATATATATATATATATATATATATATATATATATATATGTATATATATATATAAGTTAGTGTTCCCAAAACTATTTTAAGAGTAAGTACGTTTTTCTTCCTTTTTTTCTACTATTTTCCCAGTTTTTCTCGTATTTTTCAGAAACCTAAAGTCCTTTTTTAAAAACATATTGGATTAAATTCACTACATAACCTCTTTTTTTCTGGAAAAGTTAGGAAATTTCTCCGAAAATTTCAGCCATATCCAGCCGGTTATTGGCATGAATTGACGATGATGTTTCATTTCAAACGTCGTGCTGGTTGGTATATTCTTCAAGCCTATCTGCCCACCTATTTAACTATTTGTATTTGTGAGTTTTTTTTAAAAGAATTTTTTCTTCGAATTTTTTTCTGGAGGAATTTTCTTTAATTTTCATCGGTATCGGTTCTCGTTCTTTGGTTGTTATCGGTTGGTCGCTCTTTGTTGGATTATTATTGTTTGGTTGATTGTTGAGCGTCTAGGATTCAAGGATAGTGCAGTTTTCGTTAATTTGTTGACTCGATTTTTCTCTGAGCATTTTTTTTCCCGGTTTTTCGTTTTAATTCCTGCTACAATAGGATGCATTTCGTCGGTTGTTCCTGGGATTTGCGCATCCGGGGAATTTTCTGGCTCCTGCTGCTGATGTCTTTGCTGCTGCGCGGTGGCGGAGGAGCCGCCAATTGTCGAGCCTAGTGGAATTCGATACGAGCACAAGAAACCTAGTTCTCGCGCTCTTCGCCATTCTTCGCCAATCCACAGCTGGCTGGGAACAGCTCCGAAAATCAGACGGCGCTTAACGACGTTACTGATTGTAAAATTCTCGTGGAATAAGCTGCGCTCGCTACTTTTTCCCCAAAAAAACACAATTTTTCTGGATATCAGCTAGTGGTCGTCCTCTTCACACTCTTCGATAAAAACCTCAGAATTTTCTTTAAAAAAAAACCAAAAACAGATGAATGTAAGAATTTAGACCTAACCAAAAAAAAATCCAGAAATTTTGAACTAGTTATTAATCCACTTTCTCAATACTAATTTTGAAAAAATTTCAAATATGCGTAAAAATATACGTATTTATTCAAGAATAAGCATAAGATTAAGATCCTCGAAAGTTTACGAGGATCCTGCTCATTCCTGAATGAATACGACCATAAACGTGCATATTTCCTAGCAACAAAAGAATCCACCAACCAGCAGCTGCTCCTTTGCTGTGAGTTTTGTTCTAATTAGCCATATATCTAAATGGGCGCTATTAGCCGAACAGGAAATAAGGATCTTGTTCAATGATAGCTTATATCAATGCACTTTCTGGATAGAGTATTCGGATAGTACTAAATTTAACAAAAAAAAGTGTAATTAATAATAAAACCTTCAAAGATGCAAAAATTAACAAAAAAAGAAACTAAAATCCCGACTGAATTCTTTTCCATTTCTATCTGAGCTGCCAGTAAAGAGGTGAAATTTTTAATTTTTTCAAATGAAACTTTTAATTACCATTTTTTTCCATTTTTTTGAAAAGAAGATTTCGTTTATTTCTACTAAATTAATCTTTAGTCAAGGGCTCAGTGTTAACGACCTTTCCCCGTAACCTCCCACTTTCCGCCGCTATTAGCCGAACAATAAACTTCCAGTGTTGCTGGGAAAACGATTCAAGCATTCATTCATTTCTCCGTGCACATTTTAATGAAGATATTTGAGGAAAAATTCGAGCTACCATCAATTTTGTAAAAAAAAATACTGTTTGACGTTTTGCATACATCCCGTCCTATTTCAGGATGCGCCAAAACTCTTTCTCCCCAAACCTCTTCTAAGGGATTTATTCGAAGTTTTCTAGGCCATAATTCGAAGATTTCAAAGATCCAAAGATAAAATTTGCTGCAGTGGGGTGGAAATGGTAAATTCTAGCCCAACAAATGATCTCCACCCTGGAAAACCGACTTTATGCTCGGCTATGCGCATATCAGCAGTGATTTTCTTCGGATTTAAATGAACGAACAGTTTTTAAAATCGTCTAGCTCTTCCTTAGCTTTACTTCGCACCTTAGAAGATCTATTTTCGGTTTTTGCTCGGCTACTAGCGTCGGTGATTGACTACAACCTAATCTAAAACTTGATTATTTTGTTTGAGAGAGCTATAGAAAAGTTTGAATACATTAGAAGTTAATAATAAATAAATAATCGAAAAAAATAAGTGGAATAACATCCAATAAAAAAGTAATCCTATTTTACGGTTTCGTATAAACGGGTTCTGTAGACTAAATTAGTTCCATTAATTGTTTTGGCAACCTTGATCTACGATCGATTCGACTAGAGATCCGTTCAGATCTAAGAGATCCATTGACATAAAAATGAGTACAAACCCTACCGTACCTATTGAAAACAGCCATGGAAAATAATGGATATCAAAAAAAATGCAAGGAACACCTCAGTGCAGTTATTTTTTGTTCTCTTCGACAAATAGTCAAAAAAATAATAACCATTGAAAAAATCTATTTGCATAAAATTTGTGAATTAAATTGTGAATTCATTGTGAATTAAATTAACATAACATCGAAGGTGTCCACGAAATCTTGGAATAGTTATGGATAATAAAATGTTGTAGAAAACACAAAAATAAGTAAAATAATCTATTTATTCGGCTACTAGCGATATTTATCCATATTTCTGGATCATCATTAGCATCATTTTTAAAACTTTTGGAACTTTTTTTAAAACTTTTTCTTTTTGGAATAGTAGGAAACTACTAGAACTAAAATATCCACCCACTATAGGAAATGACGTTGCTGTCATTTTTTTCCCTTCGCTGTCAAAGACCACATTGAAATAATTTTGTGGCCTCCAGTCCAGTCCAGTATACAATATTTTATGAATAATTGCTAGGGTGATTTTTTTGGGCAGGCGGACGGATCCCATATGGCGGATGACGTGAGGGCGTACCCGAATTTGAGCTGTTCTCCAAGAATTACGCGCCGTTTTCTTCCAGGATTTTGACTGCTCACTGAAGTTATGAGTGGACGACCGACGTCGTCGTTGAGCGACGCAGCTCAACGAATGCGAAAATGACGAATGTTGTCAGTTATGACCACATTAAAAACATCGTGGGCGATTCTTTTTGGCTGTTTGTATGCAATCCGAATGTCCATGGAAGGTGGTGTGGATGAATTTCTCAGTACTTCCCCTCGGTTAAGACGTTCGACGACAAACATTTCGTTCCGAAGTAGAATAAGTAACAATTAGGGATTACTGATACTTTCTATTCCTTTCTTATCCGTTAGAAATCTCCAGAAGGAAGTACTGTAGTTTCGAAAGACAAAAAAAAGAATTAGAAAGAAGAGATATTTCCTACATAACTGCTAAGGTGAGTTGTTGAGAAGACGGATACCATTTTCTGGAAGTCACAAGGACGTATTGGAACTGAAGCTGACGTCTGAGCATTATCCAGATTTTTTTTTCGATAATCACGGCTAATTTCTCACTACTTTCCCTCGATCCAGAAAAAGTTATGGGTCCACCAATAGCACCTCTGACCCACAATTTCCAAAGAATTTAATGGATCCCGTGAGCTATCGGTCACTGTGAAAGTGATAATTTTGAATTTCGCACGCGAAACTAAGAACTATGTGGTTTGAAGTCGTCCCGTCAAACGTTCCGGATACGGTAGCTGGACGATTGTGTAACGATGTGTATGTGTATGTGTGTGTGTGTGCGCAGATTGACATAGTTAAAGCTAATCGAAAAGAGTAGAGGCCGGAACGAGCAAAGACTCTCAGCTAACCGCTCGTCTATGTGGCTCATTAGAAGGAAGGTGTCCGAAGATGAGCAATGGTATGGTTGTGATCGTTGAAAATATCCATAATATCCACGAGCATACTTTCGTACTTTCACGAGCATATTTTTAACGATCACAACCATTCCATTGCTCATCTTTGGACACCTTCCTTCTAATGATACGAGTAGTTCTCAGTAGTGGAATCGACATTCCCATAACCGGCCAAATGATATGTACGGTAAACATTTTGAGGCGTTTCCTGAGGGCATCCCAGCTTATATCCATAGTTTCCTCCCGAACCCTATGGTTACTAACCCTTCTGACCTATGGTTATTCATGGAACCAAATATGAACCATTCCACATGTTCCACACCGAAATTTTGAGCTAAATAAAAACCAACCAGTAATTTGAAGGGCCACAAATCGAAAAAAGTGACCCAAGTGCACTTTTCTGGCCTACGGTTATTCCTGGCATGGAACTCTTAGGCAATCCCCCATTTTTTAAGAAGTAAAAAGTGACAATAAAATTTTATTATATATTATTTCACTTAAAAACTGTTTAAGAAAAACGTTCAAAAAAAAAGTTAGAATGAACTTTCCCGGAAGTCCGTTAGGATTTAAGGATTCAAAATAAAAAATCTGAGGATTTATTATCTTTTTTTTTTCTTTCAAGGCATGCAGGGATGAAATGTCTCGCTTCGCTAAGCATCCCATACATCATAGGTGAATGTCGGCTAAAAATTCAAAAGTGAATAGATTTTTATAGATTTCCAGGAAAAATTTCCCGAAAAATGTGGACACGCAAATATGTTGAAAAGCGGCTTAAGATTCGGCGCTCTGTTAAAATTTGTATCCCGGAAAAAATTGATTAATTCGTTTATCTTCAAATAAATTCTTAAGCCGGTGTGACGATTTCCTTTTTGGCAGCTCATGAATGATGCAAAAACATTTCTGAACGATTCAAAAATCAAAACGGAAATGATTTCTTGGAACTCACTGGAATTTCCCTGGATTTTCGTCTTAATTTGTTTCCCACGATGAAAAGTGCTGTGGTTATCCGTACGTTCAGCAGATTATTGCGAAAATAGAAAAATAAACAAAAATAAATAAAATAAATAAACAAAAAATTATTAGCAATAGGTACGCTTTATGAGCGTTGCGTGTAAATTCATCAAAACCTATCATCATTTCTTTGGGTTCATCTATTCTTTGCTTCGATGATTGAATGATTTATGAGCGTATGAATTCGTGTGATGCTTAGCCTTAGCCTTAGAGATTATACGACGTCAATTCGAACGTAGTGCGTTAGTTTCGACGTAGAGGAGGAGGAGGAGGAGGTTGTATCGCAGGTTATACATTATTTAAGAACATCCCAATGGCACTCACGAACCACGTGAACCTTAGCGCTGATTTGTTGTCGGCACGCATAGCGCCGCCACATGCACCACCAGCAGCAGCATGCATCGTGGGAAAATCCATATATTCATCCAGAAATATGTATGTGTATATGGATGGATTTCTTTCGATAAGAGCGGAAAAATGGTGGTGTGATTTCTCTCAAACACATGCGGCGCGATGAGTTTTGGACAGGAAACGAAAATTTTCAGGATTATTTCTCAGGAAAATCGCTGAGAGATAATCCTGAAAATTGCATAAACCGTACTGGACAGCAAAGTGAGGAATTTTTAGGGCATGGATATAGTTGATGAGCGCGGAAAAGAAAAAATCAAGCATTTTTTAACCGTGAAAAATTCTACGATAATTTTCACAAGTACTAAATAGTTGAGAATAAACTGCTGAGAATTTCTTTTCGTATTCAAGCTTGGGATTCGTTGAAGAGTTTATCCTGTTTTTTTTTCTGGGTAGTCGGGATTAACTTTCCTGAATTTCCCGATTAACAAATGGTGGAACATGGGTTTCGCCTGATCGATAAATGACACTTCAAAGGATCCACACGGACTAGAAGTTTTGCAGTTAATCCTTCAAAAATCCAGCAAGAAACGGCCAAAACTCGACGCTGGACGTTCGAGGCGTCAACCACTCCACAAAATCACATCATTTTGTAAGATAACACAAAAATACGTCTAAAATTTAATTTTAAATTTTATTCGTTCTAAATATTTAAAGATTTATTTTAAATTTTAATTTTTCACTTTAAGAAGATTTGAAACCGAGAATAAAATTCGAGAATAGAACGCCAAAAATGTTTGAACATTGATATTTTGACCTTTTTTTCCTGATATTGATCTCGGATCACAATTAATTTGGTCGGACGATGTGATTGGCCAAGTAATGACCAATAGAAGCGGTCTTTTTATTTAGAAGTGTGCAAATATTCGTAAATATTTACTTATTTACTTGATTATTTTTGTAATTATCTCTTAGGACATAGAACCTCTGGTCAAAATTCTCATTGCTTTATCATTAATGTAACATGATTAATCCAATAGGTCCAATAGACATGATAGGCAGGATTTTTTTTTCAATATCCTGAAGATTTAATATCAATTATGTAGCACTTGCCTACGTATTTTAAAGGCATCATCCCACGAATCTGAGATGGTACGGATTTCAGGTGAAGTACTTCTATACGGGATCGTAGATTAAAGAGGGGGAGGAGAGAGGGGGGGGGGGGGAGGGGGGTGATTCCGTCCATTTCTTCCTAACTGCCGTAAAAAAACGACCAGAAAGATGCGGCGCGTGCTCACGGCCGTTTTTTACGGGAATTAGGAAGAAATGGACGGAATCACCCCCGTCTCCATAATCTACGATCCCATATACGAATACTCCACCAGAAATCCGTACCACCTCACATTCGTGGGGTGATCCCTTTAACCATTTTTCGTGCGCTTTGCGCATACGGTTCTCTGGCTCCGATTCAATTGCAACAAACATATAACATATTTTTTTCTTAATTAATTAATTAGTTAATTAATCTACTTTCTCTCTCTCTCCGTATGATGACACTTATTTCTAGAATTGTCAAATTTCACAGAGATATCATTCAAAAATTTTGTAAGTCTCTATCCACTACCTTGATGAAGAGTTTCGATCGTGCCCCGTTATTCTCATTTGGTCCGTTGATAGAAGCTGCGGTATAGAGATATTCGCTTCCTCATCACTCACCTCATATTTACAAATTTATTCGCACACACTATAGACAAACAAAGGAGGACATTTATATGCTTTTCTGTTTGCCATCAACCGGAGGTTCGAATCCGCCCTAGTGCTCACCGAACCTTTCATCTCTCCGGGATAGATAAATTTGGTACCAGACTTGTCTAGTAGGACAAAAACGCTGACGTGACGCATCGGCTGGGTCCCGCAAGTCATTGTATACTCCAGTTACACGTCCATAAACCTCAAACGATTCTGAATTAAAGCGAACGTGGTGGCGCAGATCCCAAGCGGATTGATTCACGCCAGACTTTTTATCCATTCATTCTTTATTCTGCACTTAAGTATTTTCAAGATTAACCTTCTCATAAGAGGTGAGATAGGAAGTTGCTCAGCTTTTCAGCTTTTTTTTTATTACATGACACCATCTTAAGTCAGTCAAACTCTTCATCCCTCCAAGATCCAAAAACTGATGCCGGAAGTGCTTGTGAGGATAAAAACACTGACTTCATGCATCGGCTGCCAACCGCAAGTCATTGTCTAGGGAGAGGCAGCATACAAAGCATTCATAAAACCTCTAAGGTCCAGAATTTAAGCCGAACAAGTAATCTTCTAAGTTCCTGGAAAGAATGATTGACGCAAACTACTATATCTTTTATCTTTCAATCTATCCATGAAAGGTGGCTATCAGGTTGCTTCTTATTCATGAAGGACGAAAAATCCCCTTACGGGGATTTATCTCACTATTCGAATACGAAAGGATTCAGAAACAAACAACTCAAATTGGTGCATCTTAAACGGATGGAAAGACGGACGTAAATTAGCGCTTCGTACTATATATACTACGACAAACGTCAGAAAGAGTCTAGAAAATAGTTAAAGGCAGCATACCGCGAATAGGGGTGGTACGGATTTCAGGTGGAGTATCCGTATACGGGGTCGTAGATTATGGAGACCGGGGTGGTTCCGCTCATCTCTCCCTGAATCACCGCAAGCAGCCGGCCCCTGAATGCTGTTTCGTACGATGCCTTCTATTGCAGCGCGCCACCCTTGCGCGCGTAGCGTCCCTTACTGCCTATTGGAGCACTGCGAATTGATTTTCGACGAATCGCAGGGCGGAGGTGGCGCAAGGGGTGGAACGTTGCAGTAGATGGCGTCGTAATAAACAGCATTTTGGAGGCGGCTGTTTGCAATGATGCAGGGAGAGACGAGCGGAATTACCCGCGTCTCCGTAATCTACGATCCCGTATACGAATACTCCACCTGAAATCCGCACCACCTCAGATTCGTGGTATGCTGCTTTTAACACAAATTTATCCAGGCTACCGTAGAAGCTATTCATAATTCCGTTGACAATTTGTTTTCTGAATACTTTTGTTATTTCCGAGAAAGATCAGTACCTCGTACTTGTATATATAGAATGTTATGTCTATTTGTTGCATGCTGTTAGTATAGGTACATAGTCGTTTAATCAGGTTGTCTCATAAATTTTGAAAGTTTGAATTTCAATTGTACTGGCCAGTCACGAGCGCCCGGTCTATATAAGAGAGTTCGCTCACAGTCAAGAGTATTCTATCAATTCCCCTTAGAGGCATCATATTTACGAATCTGACTGGTGAGGGAATCCACTGCAAAAACTAAAGAAGGAGTTGTAGATTGCGGGATCAGGAGTGGTTCCGCTTACCTCTCCCTAATCTTCTTTAAAAAAATGGCGTAGGAACCACTTAAGTTCCTACGAAGAACGTTAAAACGCTCCTCTAACCTATGTAGACGTTCTGGTCTCCTCAGCAACATATTCATAGGTTTCACTTGAAGAGGTAGTCGAGGAGAGCGAATTGGCCTTCGATCGCTGCGCAGCTGGATGCGGCGCGTTGCAACTGAAATCGTCGTGAAAAGCGGAGCGGAGTTCACGCCGTTTTTTTTTTTTCACTACAATTAGGAAGAGATGAGTGGAACCACCTCTTACCCTGCCACCAGTTACGGCCCCGTATAGAGTTTGTCGGAAATCCATACCACGTCGCATTAGTGGGGTGATGCCTTTAAACACCGCTACATCTCGTTTTAAAAAACAGAGGCCCGATTCGACAACTTTTGCTTGTGATCGGACATCTCATTCGACCTGAAGGCAATAGTGAAGGAATTGGTGTAGTGCGATCGAAGAATTAGCGTCTCTAAGGTTTTTTTCAGAAGTGAGGATGGTCGTGTAGAAGGACCCATAGTAGGTAAGGGGTCATCGAAAAACCTCAGAGCCGGCTCTTGGAGTCTTAGCGTGAGCACCTAAGCACTCAAACGGTTAAGCGTGACGAGAGAGCGTGTTCGACAGCAGAGCGAGAAGAAGAAGAAGCTGCCCACAACGTAGAGCAGCGGAACTTTTCCGGAGCGACAGCGTTGCAACAGACAAGGCGTCCGGAAGGACAGCCTAGGGGGAGAGGTTCCGAGTGGTGACGAATCCGAATTGGACGCGTTTTACGAGGAGCTGGAGGAAGTAATCTGCTGCTAATCTCTTGTAGTTGTGTGTTAAAGGCATCTCCCCACGAATCTGAGGTGGCGCAGATTTCAGGTGGAGTATTCGTAAACGGGATGGGAGACTACGGAGAGGGAGGTGATTCCGTCCATTTCTTGCTAATTGGCGTAAAAAACGGCCCGGAAGATGCGGCGCCGCCCAAGGCTGGCGCGCTCCAATCGAACCTCTTGTACAAAATGGTGCGCCAAAACGAATGAAGCCGTATCTTCCGGGCCGTTTTTAACGGGAATTAGGAAGAAATGGACGGAATCACCCCCCCCCCCCTCTCCGTAGTCTCCCATCCTGTATACGAATACTCCACCTGAAATCTGCGCCACCTCAGATTCGTGGGGTGATGCCTTTAAGTATGAAAGTTAGTCAGTTATCTTGTGCTTAGTGAAGAGAATGCAGGGACAGGGAATTCCACTATAGTTTTCTCCATGTGAGGGTGATAACCATTTTCTCTACAGAATTCTTCTTATCAATCCTTTCCAAGATTTTCTGCGTTGTTTTAACTATCAATACTGTACAGGTAGGGATAAACGGAACATGTGAACGTGCTTTGCTTAGTGACTTTCCTATTTCCTATTTATTTCCCATGCTTTTTTGGGAACGGAAAGAAAAACTTTTATTCAGACTTATGTTGTCAGAACTTTTTCAACCTATCACATTTTTCCCAATTTCAGCATGGATTTCTTTTGCGTTGGGTTCGAAAGCAATTCCCGCTAGGACAATGCTTGGTGTGAACTCATTGCTGGCGATGACTTTTCAGTTTGGTAACATCATCCGAAATCTACCTCGAGTGTCCTACGTGAAGGTGAGTTGTTTACGTTTATACTCGCTCAACATCAAATTAAGTCGGTTACTAAAATAGTGAGTAGAGCTGCTTCTTGCATATTTTTGAAAAAAGTTGAAGAACAGCAAGCCCCTTTTGAAGCGGATTTTTGTGCACAGAACCGTCTGTATCCGTAAATCCAATGCACTTTTAGGCTATTGACGTATGGATGCTATCTTGCATGACATTTGTGTTCTGTTCGCTGCTGGAACTTGCTTGGGTAGGATATTTATCACGGGAAGAGGAGTACAGTCCACCACCAACTGCTACGTTACCGAATAAAACGTTACCGATTGCACCACCCACATCGAATAAGACGACTCCAGTGGCACCACCTACTCCTAGTCGTCAAATCCATAGCGCAACAAGCACCTTGCACAGGTACGGTAGATCCAGCGATAGTTTCATAAAAGAACTCGAATGAGTGAGAGCGAGTTGATCGTTTTGCAACCACTGCATCAACTCTTCTCCTCATTTTCCACAGATAAAAAAAACGAATGATTAAAAAATTAGCAGAGGTATTTTGTTCTGTAAAAATAAATAATAAATAATAATAATAAAATATATAAAAAAAAAAAAAAAAAAAAAAAAAAAAAAAAAAAAAAAAAAAAAAAAAAAAAAAAAAAAAAAAAAAAAAAAAAAAAAAAAAAAAAAAAAAAAAAAAAAAAAAAAAAAAAAAAAAAAAAAAAAAAAAAAAAAAAAAAAAAAAAATAATAATAATAAGTAATAAATCTCTCGAAAGAGAAATGCAGAAGAAAATGATCAATGATAAATGAAGAAAATGATATTTCTTTCTTTCTATGTCGCGAATGGCAACAGCGGATCTTTGGCAGACGAAAACTGGTCCCTTTTCTTCATCAAATCTAGAAAATCTACCTTTTAGCAATAATCGATAATTCAGTTCTCTGCGTAATATTTCTGAAAAATCACAAAAAATAAGCTAAAGACTACCTTATCCCCTTCGCTATTCCGTAAATTTTGTGGTGATAGAATCTTAGGTGTTTTTCAAAAATAATTTTCTAGAGAAGTTTATTAGAAAATGTAAGATTAAGTTAAACATAGATATTCTTAGTCTCCATATCAATTCACCGGGGAGCGTTCTTGAATCAAATCGAAAATTTTAAAAGAGAAAAAAAGTAAAATAGAATGAATAAAAATAAATTATTGGTAATTGTTCTTGTGCCTGAAAAATTGTGAAAGACTATTTTTCGCTGAATTTCTGATTTTTGAGAAAGTAGAGTTCATAAATCCTCTAAAACACCATGGAAACGTGGGAGTCTCCAGAAAAAAAGGAAACAACAAAGACCAAAGGAATAAAATCAAAAATTCGCATTAATTTTTTTCGTGGTACTTTATGATCCTACTTACATGTGAAATGCATGGAAATACCATATCATACGTACTTTAACGGGGTTCGTGTTAGTCGTTGAGCGCGAAATTCTCAAGGGAGCATGAAATCTCGTGCTTTCTCGTGCTTATTCGAGTACTATGATATGGCGAGCCGTCAAAATCTTGATGAGAGATGCATAGATAGATGTTTTCAGGAGAAATCCAGCAAATGAGGAAGAGTCAGCGTTGATTTCACTACGTGACAACGATTACGGTTATATTCCACCTGGATTTGGATTGAACGGGAATATTGCGAATGCGATGCGATCTTTAGGTGGAAGGTAAGCATACATATAGCAGGAAGATTTTCTCGAAACACCAAAAAGTACTATCAATACACATCGAAAGGCTGTTACAAGCCTTTTTTTCTATTACAACAAAAATAAAGTGACGTCATGGGCAGACCAATTCTTAATTAATTTTTTTATTTGATATTTTTTATTTTTTATTTCTTTTTTTTCTTACATTTTTTGTATGCCCATATGTTTTTTTTTCATAACGGAGAGCAAGAAGTTCAGACCTGACAGTTCAGGAATAATTCGTTAAGGTATAAACGAATCAGAAGTGGCTATTCTCAAATATATCTTTATTCTTAACTTCTTTAAGGTCAATAAAGTAACCATCACATTATTTACTTCACAGCGTTGCCTCCTATTTTCATCCTATTTTTATTTCCAAGAACAATATTTTCTCAATTAATTTAGCCAAATTTTTCGCTTTTTTTTTGCAAATATTTTGAATCAACAACACCCAAAATCCTTAGAATTTGTAGACAAAAACACAATTCGAATAAGCATACGTTCGAATCTTCTTCAAAATCGAATGATTCGACTACCCGATTACATGAAAATAAAAACTGGCATTTGTATAATGATGTATTCTTCTCGACACTCATCGCTCTGCTTTCTTCCCTGCTCTAATCGAACTCCCGTAGCAATCGTCACGATAAACATACGTACCAAAGTTTGGATTTGGTGCGTATGTTTATTGTTTATTTATTATGTCTACGTGCGTTTTTTTTTGAATTTTTTTCAAATTCAATTGGTTCATGTAAGATGATTTAAGTAACTAAGTACTTAAGTATTAGTAATTCAGTAATTAACTAATTAAGTAAGTAAGTAACTAAAAGTAATTAAATTTAGGTAATTGATAATTTTTCGTAATTTTAAAATAGTTCTTCCCCTTTTTCCATTCTACTAAAATAATTCCCCTTAGAAATCCTAATTTTCATTGGTGGCATAGGAAATAACCAAATTATTAAACGATCCTATACTTTTAATGGTTTCTACCTTGGAAAACATCACAAGAGGAGATATGTTGTTTGACAAATTAGTTAAAGGCGCAATTGATGGCGGATGTCCAAAGTTTAGTGCTTAGAGGAAAATTAGCATTCAGACGAAAAAAAACGACAATCCTTCTCTGTAATACTTTTTAAATGAAAATTACTCAGAGCAGATTCTGAAACTGAAGCTCCGTAGGTGCGCTATCAAAAAGATCAGGGACTTTCTCAAAAAGTTCCGTAATTCTACATAGTTTCAAGCTCTCATCCCCGAATTTCTGATGAAATGAAAAAACCATATTCAGAAGAAATATTTATAAGGATAATAAATCCACTGGTTATCAATTCAGTGATTAGTTGCTTATTATTATTATTATTATTATTATTATTATTATTATTATTATTATTATTATTATTATTATTATTATTATTATTATTATTATTATTATTATTATTATTATTATTATTATTATTATAAATATGGGCGGGTGTGGCGCAGTCGGTAAGAGCCCCGACTATGGCAAGATCAACGGTTCGGAAAAGCCTAATTCCAACCAAGCCTTTCATCAATCCGGGATCGACAAATACTTACCGGACTTGTCTGGGAGGATAAAAACACTGACTTGACACATCCGCTGGGTTCCACAAGTCATTGCATTCGCCACTTACACGTTCGTAAACCTCAAACGATTCCGAATTGAAGTGAACGTGGGGCGCATCCCAAGCGGATTGATGAGCCAGAGACTTTAATCTTTTATTATTATAAATTGAATTCAAATTCGACTTCAAAAAGATTTTCAAATAATTAGTGAAATTTTGTGGTGTAAATCTCCAAATTTCCGGGATCACATCTGTGCTCTTTAAGAAAATTTTCTTTGGTTAGTGCACATCTTTACATCCAGAGGGATTAACTTGAGAACAATGGATTATTTTTGCAAATGGGGTTTAAGGATTGGTGCTGAGGAGCGCTTCCCTAGGATCTGAGTTGACGAATAAAAATAACAGAATGTCAAAAGGGGAAATTTACTATAGTACTGGTTCCAAGTGTAGTTTCAATTACAGATACATTCGGTATTTCTCAATACTCTAGAAAAAAATTATTATCCTCTAAAGAAAAAATTCTACTGAACTTCCTAGCCTGATAATTCTAGTTACAAATCAAGAATGTTCTCTTTTATGATGTTTATGTCTAAATTTGCTCTAGGATAACGATTCGTATAGATTTGCTGAGCTCCATCCACTAATGCGTGAAATTTTGAGGATAATTGCCAAAAAGTGATATTTTTTTCGAAAATTATCTTTAAAAAAGTTTTGGGTGGTAATCATGTGAGAAACGTTGGTCTCTGATAACCATTGCATCATGTGAAAATTTGTAATTTTCCGTGGTGAGAAAATAAATTGTGACTAGGTGTGATTTTAGTTAATTCTCGTGAAAGTAGTGCTATTTTAAATCCTCCCACATGTTATTATAGGTCCGTGCATGTAAACAACCTCATTCCACCTCCCGCCTCCCTTCTCCCGCACCCGTTGAGGGGAAATTCGGACCGTTTCGGTCTTTTTTTTCAACGATCACCAGGCACACTAATAAATAGTAAATAAATATAACTAAATATAATAAATACAGTAAAGATTACTACTTTTGTTTAAGTGCACACTAATAAATAGTAAATAAAAGTATAAATAATAATGAAATAAGGAATGAATAACAACATAGTAATGAAAAATAAAGAAAAAATACAAATAAATAATAGAGAGAAGGACAACGTCTCTGGCGTACGAATCCACTTGGGATGCGCCAACGCGTTTTACTGCAGTTCGTAATCGTTGAGGTTTTGGAACGCGTGTTGTCCTATATAATTACTTGTGAAGGCGACAAATCAAATCAATCGACAATCAGTCGTCAGTGTTTTTATCCCCCGGATAAACGTAGCACCAATTTATTGATTCCGGTGAGATCGATGGGCTTGGTTGGCACTGGGATGGTTTCGAACCATCAAGCGTATAACTACAGCGGACCTCTAACCGACTGCGCCACACTCGCCCTAATAAACAATAAAGTAAAAATAAATAGTATAATAAATATCTGAAATACAAACATGTAAATAACAATATATAATAGGTATAAAAGTGCAACATAACAGATAAGGAAGAAGTCAGTATAAGAAAAAGTTATGGGATAAAAATATGATTCGTTTCATATCTACTCATACTCTCATACGTACCAGATTCACAAACGCAACAAATAATACGTACAATAAGCAACAATAAATAAGTAAGCAAAAATGAATTAATCGTGGGATTTCATGTCACTAGGATTATTATTATTAATACTGTTATTATTATTACAGAGAATTAATTACAATTATAAATTAATTACTCAAGTTTGGAATTACATAAACTTTCTAATCGTATCGGAGAATTTTTTAAGATGTGTATTTTCGAGTAAGGAATCTGAGTTTTATGAATGAAAGCGATAGAAAATGATTTCAATATTACAGATGTTCATGCGACCCACACATGTCTCCCACGTATCCAGCCGAGTTGGATGAGATCCCCGAATCTGTCCATCCATCCCCATCATATAGCTCAAAGTAAGTCGACTTTAATCACATTATGAACATTTTTTCCCCCTTAAAAGCCTTTTTAGATTTCTATCTTTTAGATCAGACTATTTGTGAACCTATGTTTTACAAAAATTTGCTACAACAATTAGAAAGTGTTCTGCAAACAAATAACAAACAACAAAAATATTTTTGTGAATAGCATGTTTATGAACATTTTGGTTTAAAGCTAGGACTACCGTTAGATCTCTTATTATTTCTTTTATGTTTTGCTATTTATCCTTATCTGTTGTCATACAAAATCTAGTTACATACTCGAAGTATTTATTAGTCTACACCTTTTCATTTCACAAACAAATAAGGAGTCAGAGCAAGTAAGGACACAGTTCGTCCAATTCAAAAACTAATTTTCTCGTAGATCAAATTCTGTCCTGTTTCCGAGTGCTAGTCTCCCAGGTTCTGTTCCGGAGGTTCATTGATGTGTGAGTCCCGCGAAGAACTGGCACTGAGATATTAACACCCAAATAAAGTAATGCGGGCAGTCGGGGGTAGAGTTTGTCTGCACGAGGAAATTCTATCCACTGGGCTTGCGTCCGGTATCGATGGTTCACGCCTTACCTCGCAGGGACAATTACTGGGAGGTACTAAGGCTACCATCATAATTTCCTGTATTTTACCCTTACACCGTCCCCATGCCGGCTCGTACACTAGGTTCTGACACTCATACGGGTACGCTGACCGCCGCTTCGCCGGCGCTCGCTATAGGGGCTCACTGAGGACTGCTTAGCCACTCTCTTGTGGTTCCTGTGCTTGTGTGACTGTACATAGTATACACTGAACTTACTCAGTCTTTATCCCGCTCTACACATATGTACATCAATATAAAAGGAGCTGGGCCCAACCAGCCTCTCACTGCGGGTCAAGTAAGTGCAAATCCTCAGACCTATGAACAAAGCCGTATGTTCCACTCCGCTAGCAGTCTTAGAGACGCCGGTTACCTCCAGCTCGCAGCAGTTCCTCGTGATCCTCCTCTGACCGACCGTACTGCTCGAGAGTTGCACTTGTTGTTCTCTGGCTCATTTCTGCTCTTCTACCTCGTTCCATTCGCTGACCCAACAATGGCTCGGATGAATGGCAAGATGCGAAACTGCGGCTTTTATAGAAGAGAAAGTGGACGCAAAATAAGAGCGCTACAAAACCTTGCCGTACCAGCGGCACGCGTCTTTCAGATGTTGTGGAAAAAAGCAGTTTCCGTAAATCCACGGATCTAAGGGAAAAGGAAAAGTAAACTCTTTTTTTCTCAAATGTAAGAATTTGAGAACTCCTTTAGTCTAGTCGTCTAGTGAGATGTGATTACTGCGGTGGTACCGAAAATTAACAATTAGGAACTTTCTAGAACAAAGCATAGGACATGGAAGACTTTTCAGTTCGATCCTTTTCGTTATCATATCATGGAACTGAGAGGGGTGTAACGCAGTCGGGAAGAGGTTCTTCTGATACTAAACTTTTGATCAACAGTTTGAAACCTCTTTGTGCCAACCAAGCCTTTTAACACTCCGCGGTCGATAAATTGGCGCCAGATTTGTCTAGTAGGATAAAAACACTATCCTGACATGTCGGCTAGCCCCCGTAAGCCCTGTATAGGCCAGTCACACATCCGTAAACCTCAAACGCTTTCGAATTGAGATGGCGCATCCCAAGCGGATTGACTGACGCTAGACATTTTATCCTTTATCCTTTATCCTTTATTATGGAATTCTCCAGAAGAAGACGAAGGAAAGAGCTTATGATAAATTTGATGCAAATGGTTAGGTGGTTAATGCCCATATTTCAGAATCTACCTTTTTCTGCGAAAACTAATTCCATAAATTTATATTTTGGAGATTAGAGTAAGAAACTATTTTCGAAAAAATTCTCACGTCTTGGCGGTGCTTTTACGATGTTGCAAATATTTTTTAGTATTGTTCAATTTTTGGAGCACTTGTGATGAAAAAAATGTATTACCAGTACATTTTACGATTGTTTGCTTTTCCAGACGACATCGACGGGAACGTCTTGCAAAACGGATCGATACTCTCTCTGCTATACTATTTCCATCGCTCTTCTCGCTTTTTAACATTGCCTACTGGTCTCATTATCTACGTTCAGACGGCTAATACCACGCTAACGCATCGTTGTTCCAATTTCCGCGGGCACGGTGGCCTCAGTGGAGAGTCTTAACGAACCCGCCGCTCAGATACCGACACCAGTCGTCTGCCCACCTCTGCGCTTCGTTGTGCTGAATTATAATATGTCGTCCTTAAATGAACTGCCAACAAATTTGTGATATTTCAATGACACTTATTAGTTGATGTTTTTACGCCAGAGTTAACTATAAACCAAATATTTCACTCGTTCTTTCAATAGATATTTGTTCATTATGTTCATTCTGCATGGATTTCTGCATGTTGTTACCTCGTGTATAACGTTATGCTCAAATTTCACTTATTTTGTTGTACCTAACGACGATATAGAACAACGATTATTCATTTATATATTACTGGAATATTAAGAGCAATATTTACAATTGTTTATTCCTTAATTGTTGTTGATAGATGAAGATTTTTCGACTATTTTTTTCTCTCCAAGAAACACTTCCAGTGTGTCTTCAAGAACACTTTTGCGGATGATTCTCTCCGGAAATATGTATAAGCAAATTGTTTTTGAGGAGGCATCAAAACACATATGCACACACACACACACTCATTCTTATCGACTTTTTTTTTCGTAAAGCCAACATAACCCCGCTGACTGGCAGCTTTGACCATGCAAGTTGGGGATCACATGACGCTCGTGAAGAGGAAAAAAGGAATAATATGTAGGGCACAGAGCAAAACACGCGGAAAACTACGCACCTGAATCGCTCGGGGAATGTCGTTCATTGGCATCGTGCCAAGTGGGATAAGGCGATCCGGCGCCATTTGACATTGCGCCAACAAATCATCGTTCACGAAACGGCTCACCTCGTCGGTGTGTTCGGGTTTCGCCTGAATAAGGATGTGATTACGATTAGACTAGAGGTAAACGTCCAAAATCACGAAAGGGAACAAAGAAAATGCCCTCGTAAGTATTTCAGGATTACCGTGAACTTGTTAGTGGACTAGAGAAAATCTTAAGAAATTCTAAAAAGTTCTAAAATAGGATCCATATCAGTTAGGAGACCAGAAAATCAAATAAAAAGGATGAGGAAAATAATTGCAAGGAATACTGAGTATCTGTGAAGACTTTCATTTTTTTATTTTTTCGACGAAACTTTGAAAGAAGATATTGTACTGGGGATTACTGACTTGGGGATTTCATCTCCACCAGGATCCACTGGAAAGTTGGAGAAAGTTCTGGAGAATATGGTGGGTGAAGGAGATTCTCGCGGCCTAACTCGTTCAACTTCAGCAGCGTCACCTTTGGAAAGTGTGGTCCTGTATTGTCGTGGAGGAGAATCGGACCCTTTCTGATCGCTATCGCTGGAAGAAGAAGGTAGAAGAAGTTGGATTTTTCGGTGTATTTCGTCCAATTCTTTGCAGTACTTCTCTGTGGTGATGGCCCTGCCAGGTTTCATGATTCTACACCTGTAGCACACCACCACACAGTCACTATGGTCTTCTTCGGGTCCATTTTCTGGTACGGGAAGTGGTTGGGAGCTTCATTTTCTCCATCCATAAAGCAGGACGCTTTTTGTTGTCGTAAAGGATCCATTTCTCATTGTATCGATCGGAATAGATCGTTCTTGTTGCGCAATAGAAGCGTTGAAAAGATCTCGAAACGAGGGATTTTTGGAACTCGCTCAGTTCATGCGGCACCCACTTATTCAACCTTTTCACCTTTCCAATTTTCTCCGAGCGACGAAGGACTGTTGAATGGTCAACGCATAGTTCTTGGGCAACCTCTCGTGCTGTTTTAAGCAGATCATCTTCGATGACTCCTTTCAGTAGGCGGCCATGACCCTTTTTATATTCGAGACTAATATCGTCACGACTAAACCTTCGGAAACAACGCCGTACCGTAAATTTACTGGTGCTTCCCTCCATTCCAAATAGCAAAGCGTTGATATTCCGAGCTGTTTCCGTTGCAGACCTACCCAGCATGATAGAAGATAGAGGAAGATTTGGTAAAAATCTTGCCTAGATGTGTTATCTTCTGTCTTGGTACTGACCAAATACAGATTGTCGTTCAAGACCACTTCAGCACAAGTAACTGTAACGAAGTGCGGTATAAAACGCTAAACGGCTTCTAATATTAACGTTGACTGTAACGGGAAAAAATTTGCCGTGAAGATAAGGCAACGAAAACGCGACTCGCTTTTGCACCAACCTAATAACAAGCGTTATCAAGCGAGTTGTAAGAAAATATGCTTTTTTTTTAGTTCCAGTCAATTTTCCATTTTGGACTCAAGCGTTACCTATTTCTACATTTAAAAAAATGAAAATACGCACGAATTTGATACAGCCTACAGAAAACATCTGAGCCTAGGAGAGATTACTGTAGAGTACTGTAGCAATACGGAAACGACGTTGCAACCCTTAATAGTGGGCATTAAACATCAAAGAAATTAACACCGTCACACATTATCTTCCTGTTCTCTCGTTCCTTGCTAACGCATCACTATATCGTCGAAGAAAATGGTTCACTGCTAAGCAACTGCAGCACCATCAAAAGACGTTGAAAAAAAAAAATATCTATGCAGAAATAAAATTTAGAGGTAAGTCGAACGGTCCTGGAATACCAATAATTTGCTCACATTTCTTGAATCTTATGCACCTAAGCGTCCAAAAAACATCTTGAATTCGTTCGGGAGATTTCCCCTTAACCGGAGAATCAAATTAGGCGATGCTGCAAACAGCTTGAATAGATTACGTCCAAATCAAAGTGAGCAGAATTTTTCGAAATCAAACGTCCTGATTTTTGGTGCATATTCCTTGAGGGAGATTTCTTCCAAGAATTTTGTGGATTCTAATAGAATCAGTCAACTTAAGCTACATTCTAACGAATAACTGCTCCATCCTGACTGATAGGGCAAGAGAAAAAATTTTTGAGTTGGGTTTCAATGCATAAATTTTGAGCTGCACGGTACTAAACTTTTATGTACTGTAGCTCAATTTTATCATACGGATACAGCAACGCGACAGATTTCTGTATTATATAAGTTCACTAAAATAAACTATTCATAAGTAGAAGAATGATCGATTCCTTATTCAGTGAAAATAAAGTAGAATAAAAAACAATTCTAAATATATAAAAAGTAAAAACTCCACTAAAAAGATCAGCCAGATACGATAAAATACAGTAACTTTTGAAACAATTTTTTTTTGGAAAATGTTAGTTCTCTTCAAACGAAAAAAAAACTCACCCAGTAACTAAACATCACAGGTACAGTACTCAAGCATTGAACGTTCACTTTAGCCCTATCCATATCCTTCAAACGTTCTTTCGTATCAAAACAGTTCGGTTCCACGACCCTAATAAATTCCTGTTGTAGTGAACGGTACGTGATTGCGATGAAATCTTAGATGTCACCTGAACAATTTCTCATTCTTCATCATATTTGTGGTACCATCTTCTCTATGATCCAATGTGACAAAACCACCATAGCCGAATTTCTGAAAAGGACGACAGTTCCAAAGCATAAGTCAGTTTGGCTAGTAGGTTTTAATATATTAAATAGGAAAACCAATATGTTAGTTAGAAAAAACCATTTTCTTCTAAAAAGCAACATCTAGCGAAATGAAAATCGCTAAATTCACAGCAAGTTCCCAAGTGCTCTTATAAAACTACATTAGGAATTTCTTTTTTCAATTACAACACTCAAAGGCTGGGTGTCGCTTTTTTATGTTCCGCTATGTAAGCAATTTTTGATAGAACGCGCGAACGACCATGTCGTCGTGTGCAATCAAATTAATATCATGATCATGCTACATTATATATGCTATATTGCTTATTCTGTCACGTGTGTGGGTGTTTCAATCAGGAAATTTCAGAAAACAGTGAGGCGGACCCAACGGCGTGGAATTGGTGCACGTTAAATGCCAGGACGCGTCAAAATGGTGTGCAACGGGTTCCATTCGGCGACGAAGTGGTTTTCCGTGGTGCAGTAGTATCGCGCATCCTCCTTCTTCAGGAAGTGGAAACACAGTTGCAAACGGCTGCTTAAAGGCACCATCTCACGAATCTCACGTGGTGTAGATTTCCGAAGGACAAACCCTATACGGGATCGCAGATCCCGAGATCCCAGTGGCGTTTCACTCTTCCCTCCCTCATCGTAGTTTAAAAAAAGCAGCGTGAAAGACTCGGTATTTCACGACGATTTCAGGTGTAACGCTCCACTCTCGTACACGCGCCGCATTCGGCTGCGCAGCGGTCAAAAGCCAGTGAAATCTCCTCGATTGCCTATTCAGGTGAAAACTATGAATAGGTTGCTGAGGGGATCAGAACGTAGAGGAGGATACATAGAGGAGCGTCCTAACGTTCCTCATAGGAACTAAACCGGTTCCCACGCCGTTTTTTTTTAGGACGATTAGGGAGAGGGAGGTGAGCGGAACCACTCCTGATCCCGCAATATACAACTCCATCTTCAGCTTTTGCCGTGGATTCCCTCACCAGGTCAGATTCATGCTCCCCGTTAAATAGTAACCAAAAGTCTACATGATCTGGCGTAGGTCCTCATCTTTATCAGTACTATGACGAGGTTCACTTCACGTCATTTTATGCTATCACATTATTCTGTGATAACGGTTGCAGTGAGCAGGAGGAAATTCCACACTTCGAGTAATGCTTTCAAATTGTGTCCACATTATACTGGTATAGAAGGAAAGTGAAATTGAAGTTCCAATGTTCTCCAAATGTAGAACTCACGCGTTCAGAAACAAAACTATAGAATCTTTCTAAATTTGTTAAAGGCATCAACCCACGAATCTGAGGTGGTACGGATTTCAGGTGGAGTATTCGCATACAGGATAGTACATTAAGTAGAGTACGGAGATTCCGTCCATTTCTTCCTAAGTGCCGTAAAAAACAGCCTGGAAGATGCGGCGCGTGCACAAGGCTGACGCGCTCCAATTGAACTCCTTGTAGAAAATAGCGCGCCGGAACGCCCGAAACCGTATCTTCTGGGCCGTTTTTACGGTAATTAGGAAGAAATGAACGGGATCACAATTCTCTCCATAATCTATGATCCCGTATACGAATACCCCACCTGAGATCCGTGCCACCTCAGATTCGTGGGGTGATGCCTTTAAAAAAGCGTTGTTAGAAAAACAAAATTCTAATTTCATAGAAAATACCACAACTATTAATTTTTATTGGTCAATGAAAATGAACACCACAGAAATTTTGAAGTCTTTAGCCGGACGTTTGGAATGGTAACTCAGATAGTCAGCAAAAACTCTCCTTACGCACAATGGCAGACGATGTGTGAATTTCACTCATAACTGAAAGGAACGCAAACCGGAACCGAAACATCCTGAAGTGTGCAAGTGCCCTAGAAAAAGATATAACAGTCTCAACATGACGATAGTGCTAGGACAATTTATTCGTGCTACTCTGTTCATTAGGGACAGCAGTAGGGACTAAATTCCGTCCAAAAATTCATCTCCGGCGGATTAATCCGTCGCAAACAGTTGGAATTCTGGGGAGTGGTCAAAATTAGATTTTGAAACTAAAATTCGAAAGCAAATGAGTTGTTGACTTCAAATATACTTCAAGAATTTAGTTCTAAAAAATGTGTGGTCTGAAAATAGGAAAACTTTCCCCAACCTTCGTTTATTGTTTTCACAACTCCGCTCCAACCTTCTTCCTGCCACTGACATATCGCGCGGATATATCTCCGGAAAAGGAAGAGATGTTCATAGGATTTGCGCTAATTTCTCAAAATTGGACAAAATTTTTTACTATATTCGCAATCAGAAGGTTATTTAGAACATTTTGGTACCCGACATCATTTATGGATCTTGCGACAAAAGTCAGTTGCGGTGTTCTAACCAAACCATTCAACCCTTAGTTGTCGACAAATTGGAACCAGATTAGTCTGGGAGGATAAAAACACTGACTTTACACGAGCTTGCCCCCGCAGGTGTAGGCTAGCTAGCGCTTGTAGATTCCCAACGATTCCCTATAGTGGGGAACTGGCCAGATAGGACGGGAAAGTCTGTGTTTCTACTTGGAATGGTCGTAGGAGTTTGATTTCCCCGGACTTTCCTAAAAATAAATACGATGAATACAATGATCATATCCAAAACACAAGCTTATAGTACTAGGATTAAGTAAGTTGCAAAACCAAGTGAGTACAGTTAAAAAGGACTTGGAACCGTTTCACCTTTAGGTATTCTGAAAGTTTGGGAACACCTTCTGTGGTCTCACAGTCGATGGTTCGACACCACCCTAGCGCCGACCAATCTTTTCCATCCCTCCAATATTGTTAAACTGGTATCAGATTTTCCTAGAGGGGTGGGGGTGAGAACACTGACTTGATACATCGGCTGGATTTGCAGTAAAATGCGTTGGCACATCCCAAATGGATTGAAACGCCAAGGAATTCATCCTTTGTCCTTTATCAACTGAATGAGCGCACTTTTTTTTGCTCTAATTTCGTATTTTATACCTTAACTACGTTGAATATCGGTCAAAATGCCAAAGAACTCAAACGTGTGGGCGCATCCTAAATGAATAAATGACCCAAAGGCTTTGACCTCTTTCGTTTCATTGTCCGTAATAAGATGTATCGTTGGGCAGACGGGATTACACAAAGCTGTTTCACACGCCTTCTTCTGAGTTACTGGAGAGATTCGAGCTAGTCGGGGACCCAAAGTAGCCAATTTCATGGTATGGTGTCTTCAAAGAAATTTGATTGGACTTACTGATTAGGTGGAAACTAGTGTGAACAGATGAGGCTGAAGCCTTCTAGCATATCCGATGCTCCGCTTGCCGTATTACGTCCCAAAGTATCTTTTTTGTTACTGGATAGCTTTAATACTGCTTGTTTATATTGCACATGACATAACCAGCATTAAGGGCATCACCTTGCTAGTCTACGTCCATCCAAGGGAAAATTTTGGTGGCCCAAATTTGATGAAACGTTTACTAGTTTGCCTGTTATAGCAAGATTTTTTATTCACTTTTTATTCCGAAATAAAAAAAAACAAGATTTCGCTTTTTTACTTCCAATGAGCTCTTTAATTAGTTCAGCTTTTTATCTTCTACACTTCGATAGCCAATATTTGATTTTTCTAAGGAGGAATTCCTTCATGGAGATGAGTACATCTTTCCTGGAACTTTTCACTTTTTGAGTGTTCAACGAAGTCGTGAAGCGAAGTCTAATTAGCAGAAATAGGAAATTTCATACCTTTTGGAAATTCGGAATATCCCTCGGCAACACATGTGCATGTACGTCAATCTTTCGTCGACTGTTTGCTACAAAAAAGAGGTTTTCGATCCTTTCAATAAGTTTGAATAACTTCTCTGCTGGGGGTAATCGCCGCCGCCAAAGTTGCTTCGTCAGTTGGTTCTGGCAGCGAGAAATATTTGATTGAGTTTCCTCCTATTTCCACAAACAAATTCGTCTTCCCCCCAGTTTCGCCTAGTCGTAGCTTGAATCGAATTTCGCGCACTTCCAGAAGTATACGACAGCGCTACGATTGAGCAAGAGAGGGAATATTTGAAGGAAGAAGACGTGTGGAATCTAAACTGTTCTAGAATTTCCGGAAAAGCTCACTACTGCTGCGGGAACTCCGTGGTTAAGCTACTATTGTATTCAAACCTCTAAAAAGGAAGGTTAGTGTCATAAAATAGTTTAAAGGCCAAATAGGATTTTTCTCATCGATCTACGTCAACGTTATCTTTTCACAGATGTTCTAAACGAGTAAACAAATGAGTTGAAAAAATTCCAACAAGTGGAAAAAACAGTAGATGCTGCGCTAGAAAAAAATCGTGATATTAGCGTTGAATAAAGAATTTCTGTAACGCCAAAGAATTCCAATTGTTTGTAATTTACTGTAAAACTATTTTAAATTTCTCGTGTCTCTATAAACTTTAAAGTTATTGACACCAATGGGATTGAGTGTTTTGATGGATTTTAATTTTTTTTTTTTCACTTATGGTGAGAAAATAAGGAACTATACACATTCCATAATTTCCAGAAGGGATTCCAAAAAAGTTTTTTTTTTGCCACTTTCGGCTTCGTAATGATTGACCCTTAGAATGAAGTAATTATTTTGTCGAAGTTTTTCTTTTTTTTTTTGAAATGTTACTTTACAGCTTTTTTTCCGGAAGATTAGTACCAGCATCGTAACCAGAAATAGCGAATATATCCGGGAAACGTATGAAAAATAAGTGGTCTTTCAGCAATTTCATTACTACCAAAATCTTAGACACTACAAGAAATTGGAACCATGAAAATAACCAAAAATGGAGCAACTAAGAAGACTTTTATATTACAAAAACAAATTAATCTACATAGTTTCAAAAAACAACCAGATTTGGTTAAATAAATGAAGAAGGATTGGTGAGAATGTCTAAACGGATTGGACTTCTGAGAAGAAAATGAACGGAAAGGAAAAAGAGTTTTAAAAACGCATGAAGAACATACCAGCAGTAAATTGGCAGATGGATGACATTTGTTAGAGGATAGATCTGCTGAGAATGACGCACGATCTGATCGGCGGTCGATGTTATCATGGCGATTCATCACTACTTGCCCATGTATCGATATTATTACTTTCACTTCACAGCACTTTCGTGGTAGAAGCGTTCAAGAGAATTTTGTTTCGCTGATGATCCAAAGAAGGATACCTAACAAATTTAGGATACTTCTTCAACATAGCTTTATAAAATGTGAAACTTAGGTCCAAAGAATCGAGCTGAGGTCAAGAATGAATTCTGGTCACTGTGCCCCTATCGCTACGACATTTGCAGTCGTTCCTTCCCATACCTATTCGCTCACGTTTTTCCGCTGGTACCTATTTTTGGCAATTTTTTTCTGGTTTGTAGGCTTCTTTTTCCGAGATCAAATGCACAACTCTGCATTTTTTTCATTGCTTAATTCAATTTTTGGCCGAATGTAAGCGACCAATGGCAACCGTTTCAGTTATGGAAGCTCGTTTTTTTTTATTAAAAGTCTCTTCTCTTCCAAAGAAATGATGTTAGAAAAAGCAAACTATGAGAACTATAAAGAAAACCTTGAGAAAAAAAGAAGAAAAAAATTTCACTGTTTCCACAAAAACTCATCATTCACGGCACTTACAGAATAGTTCTATATTTTTACACGAGTTTGAACGTCCGGTTAAAGCCGACTTTCTGTGGTGTTCGCTTCCCTCGTCTTCGCTGATGAATGGAAATTAAAAGTAGTGGCTCTATTTGTGAAATTAAGAGTGTGTTTCTTTAACAACACTTTCTTCTTCCTTTTTTTCTACAAATTTAGGAGTAAGATTTTATAAATTCTCTCTAGACACGTCAGCTCTACATTTGGAGAAGTTCTACATTTTTCAAACTTCAGTTTCAAACATTTCCTCGATACCCACATAATATTTGACACCATTTGAGAGCATTATTCCAAGTATGGGTTTTCCCTCAACAGTTAGTGCAGGATGATTTGTGTAAGGCTGATGCAATGGATAGAACCAAATGGAAGACAAGAAGCAGAAAAGCGGACCCTGCAACAACGCGGGACAAACGCTAGGAAGAAGAAGAAGAGTTAGTGCAGGATGATGTTTTAATGTAAAATAACGTGAACAACATCATCGTACTGATAAAGATAACGTTCCACCTCAGATCACCATCCTGTTCGCTACTATTTAAGCAGCCGGTTTCATTCGCATTTCCTTTTTCTGAGGATGGCATGTTGCCAACTTGAGGCAGATGTGCAACGAAACAGACGCGAAGAAATCATAGTGTTGAAAAGCAACGCGCACAGTGGGCACGACTATGAAACGACTGCAACATCCCACTTACCTCTTGCGACATGCACAGGAAGTTAGTGCGCGATACTATTGCACTATGGCGCCCCAATTCGACGTCGGTGAATCCGTCGCACCCCATTCTATAGCCTTCTGGCGTCGGGACACCAATCCGACGCCGGTGGGACCCGTCTCTTTCGAATTTGGTCCCCATTTTGTAATGCTTCGGTGATTCCTAAAGAAATGAGCATATGTGAATATCTCAGATTGTAAGTTTGTGTAGTAAGTGAGAAAAGGGATCTTAGCAACTTTTCAACAAATTCGCATACTTGAAATGTTAGCATATTAAGAACACTAAAAAGATGAATGCACTGCGAGAAGCAGGAAATTTTTACGTTGCACATTTCTTAGTCGAACATCCTCAACACACAATCGCGACCGAATCTTCTTTCCAACTCAAACGCATGTGACCACCATCAATGTTTTATTTCCGTGTGGTAACGCTTGAAAATGCGAACATTTTTTGCGCTTTCAAATAAAGAGATTTTGAGGTGAGTGGACGACGCAAGATGACGTACCAAATGGGTTGTGCTGCAAGAATAATTTTTAGCTACCGGCAAAACATTCCCACCGCGAAATGGATTCGTTTTGTATCCCGAGAGCATGAATCAAACAACTTTGGCAATAAACGTTAACATGATAGCATATAATGGTTGAGAATATCAATGCGGATATCAATCACTATATAAAGCATACTCTGGTTCGGAAGTTACTCGATCTCATCACTAAGCACTTGCGGTCAAATGTACTCGCTTTCGCTGAGGTACGTTAAAATTAAGATACATGCTACGAGAAGAGCACCTGAGTTTTGAACTCGCGAAGGAATTGAGCGCTAAAGTTTCGGAACTCACGAAGGAACTATTTCTAGACAAAACTCTGCACATAGTTGTAGGTACAGAAAAAGATATATAACTGAACTTTGAATACTCCTGTCTCTCACCGCTCCTCGTCAGATTACTGAAGTTTGTATACACACACCATTAGTTACATAAGAAAGGGAGGAGAAAGAAAGTTGCATACTTCGTTCACGTAAGGAGTACTTCGTTCACTTGAAATAGTAGAACCCATCGCCTAGACTAAACCCGTTATTGTATAGCATGATCATGATATTAGGTTATCACGCTCTCACTCTGCAATGTTAGTTATTTTTACACAACACCGAATACTCGTTGTCGAATGTTTCCTTCAAGGTGCGATTACATTATGGCACACAGAACGGTGTTGAAGTTTTGGTATTATTTAAAACTGAGACTCAAGAAATATGGATGGTTGTACAGTAAGTACGGGGAACGCTATATGTGGCGCAGGTGTTTTCCGTACCCTAAGTTAACGTTCGCTTCTCGCTAGCTAACATACAAGCACAGGAAATTGAATTGAGAACGTTTCGAGAGTAAGAATTTGTTCAAACATGTACTACTCTTGCTCGTACATGTTTATAGGGATCAGAAATGAAACCGCTAGAACATTTTCTCACTTCGACTTCCACTTCGAATGGTGAAGTACATCCGGTTGCTGTTCGTACTGCAGCAGCTGTTCTGTTACTCATGTCGTTTATTAAGCACAAAAATTTTCCTGAAACTGAATCGAGACGATGCGCGTCATAAAGAAGGTCTTGATGAAAACTGTCGAAAGCGGCTTCAAAGTCCATGGGAGCTATTTGCTTCGAATACCGCTGCCACAATTCGAACAGTCTCTTGACAATAAACGCCTGATCAATCGTCGGACAAGACGATGTTTATGAAAAACGGATGGGTTTCTGATGCCCCACTCACGCTCAACGGAACGAACATATCCGAATGCTCCAGCTATGCATATCTAGGTCGACATCTGAGTCGGGAAATCAACATGGTGAACGACTTGACCTCCGAGCTGAGCAGAAGGAAACGAGCGGCATGGAGAGCATTTAAGAGCATCAAGGATGTGGTGAGAAAAACTAGGAATACCCTACTTCGTCCTCACCACAACATCTCTTGCTTTGACATATTTTCTAAAAGCCTGGCCACTTTGCAAGCAGGAAGAAAAAGCAATCAAAGCAAACAAAAAGGGAGCGAAAGGAAAAGAAAGGATCACTCTTTCGATTGAGCGTCATTGAACGCTCAATCGAAAGAGCGACGCTAAAAGTATCCCGTTTCACGTAAGTGAGGAACGGGATTCAAAGTCTTTCTACGTTAGCGATTGAAGGGGGCCGCGTATACGAGTCTGATTGCTACCTGCACGTGGTGGCCCTGCTTTAACTAAACGCAATCAGGCGTTCGAGTGTACGCATTGGGAACGTACGAGCTATATAACCTGCACTGTTATATGGCCAAAGCTTCCCATACATTGCAAAAAGGTGCTGTCGTCCAGCACACCGCCAAAGCCCATGACCTGAAAGGTCAACTGCCTGAAGGGAGCATGGAATCTTTGGCAACAACCATTCGTTTCGTGACGCTGAACTGCCGAACACTATCGAGTGAACTCCAACAAGCCGCTCTATCCAGACTTCTGCGATATCTCTGTGTGCCTTTTGCTGCACTGCAGGAAACACGCATGAGAGATCGGCCCGTCATCAGCATCGAAAATTACACCATATACTGCGGCGATGCTGATGAGAACAAAGTAGGTGGCTGCGCGATAGCTGTGAGGAACGATTACAAGAACCTGGTGGAGGAATTTGGCTCAACGTCGTCTAGATGCGCCTTTATACGACTGCGGGATCGCGGAGGACGTAAACTCTGGATCGTAAGTGCTCACGCACCTACGGAAAGCGCTGAGGACAACAGTAAGGACGCCTTCTATGATGAACTCAATGCGTTGATGTCTAAAATACCAAGCCAGCAGGTGGTCATTGTCGGAATCGACGCAAATGCAAAGATGGGACTCGAACAGCAATCCGATGTGCTAGGAAAATGGTACTATGCAGCGGAGCGCACGTCGGACAACGGTGACCGTCTGGTCGACTTGTCCGAACAGACGGGCCTCATCATCGCTTCCACGTTTAAGAGGAATCATCGACGCCATCAGCTCACGTGGCAGGGGTCAACCCTTTTAACGCCTGAAGAGCAGCGCAAGCGGAAGATGAGGACTCTTAAACTTCAGCTCGACTACGTTCTGGCGAGGAACATTCCTCAGTCAGATATCCGAAAATCTAGAGCTGTTTGGGACGTCGCGTTCGACTCTGACCACCGTCCAGTTCTTCTCAGCTTCAAGATACGGTTTCACAAGAGAAACCGAGGAGTTCCTCCTCAACCGAAAATCGACATGGCAGGTCTGAAAGACGATGAATGCAGAAGAAAATTCCGCAAACGTGTGTCTATTCATGTTGGAGTACGGACCAGGAAGAAGCTTAGCGATGCGGATTCCTTCACAAAGTGCGGAAGTTCCAGGACGCTGCAAGGGAAACGCTCCCGGTTCTATTGCCGCGGAAGAAGTTTGCCTTTGCATCTGCGAAAACAAAATCCACATACAATTCCGTATGTGTCGCGCGCAGCGCTGGTGACTTCAACCAGGAAAAGCGTCTTAGAAGGAAGCTGCGTCGTCAACTGCAACAAGACCGCGATAACGAGTGGACGTCAAGAGCGATGGAGTTTGAGAAGGCGTGGGAGGACAGGAACTCGCGGAAAGCCTACGCTCTACTAAAACAGTATAGCGGCAAAATGAAAAGATGTTCCCATGTCCTCAACACTGCTAATGGTAGCTGTCGGTGAAGCAACCCTTCCTATTTGGAAGGAACACTTCAAGACCTTGCTGAACCGGCTAGCACCGTCAGCTCCTGAACTCGAACACGTTCATAGACCGACATATGCGGTTAACGAGGAGCCACCGACCGAGTCGGAGGTCCTGGTCTGTATTCAGAAAATGAAGAATGGAAAATCTGGTGGAGACGACGGGATTAGCGCAGAAATGCTAAAATATCTTCCTCCGTCTGGGATTCGTGAGATGACAAAGATCATCCGTTCAATATGGATAAGCGAAAGGATACCTGATTCGTGGAGACACGCTATCATAATTCCCCTCCACAAGAAGTTATCCGTCACGGACCCAAGGAATTATCGAGGAATCTCTTTGCTGCGTGTTATGTACAAGGTACTGGAGCACATTATCCTGGACCGACTCATTAAACATCGCGAAGAAACAACGCGCGACAAGCAAGCTGGCTTTCGTCCTAGCCGATCTACGATTGACCAGGTGTTCATCGTCAGGAGAGTGATCGAAATCTGGCAGCGGTATTCGAAACCAATGCAACTAGCGTTTCTGGACTTTGAAGCCGCGTTCGACTCTCCTCACCGAGGCCGTCTTCTGAACGCGCTTCGCGCCGATGGAGTACCAGGAAAGTTCGTTCGCTTGCTTGATGACATGAATCAACGAACAACTGCTGCAGTTCGAACACCAGCCGGATGTACAACACCGTTTGAAGTGGTAACTGGAGTAAGACAAGGGGCAGTGGCAGGACCTTTCCTGTTCAATTTCGCAATCGACGACATTATGCGAAGAACAGTCGACAAGTGTCCTGCCGACATTGTCTTAGCACCATCTGGGTGCCCCTTGACTGACCTCGAGTACGCCGACGATGTTGTTATATTCGTGGAAAGCAGTACGAAACTTCAACATGTTGTCAACCTTGTATCGAAGCAGGGTGCAGCCTATGGACTACGCCTACGCCCTGATAAATGCAAGCAGATGTGGATCTCTTCGAGACCACGAACGGGAATCAGGGTGGACGGACAACCGATAGAACTCGTCGATGAGTTCTGTTACCTAGGCTGTACGCTGAAGAACGATGGCAGCTACGAGAAAGATGTTCAGCAAAGGTGCGCTAAGGCCACTTCTGCATTTAACTCCTTAACGAAATGCCTGTGGTCGACCCCCATCACCAACGAAGTCAAGCTGCGAGTCTACCTATCCGCAATTCGCCCCATCATGATGTACAGATCGGAAACTTGGGCAGCACCATCAACGGTTATGGAGAGGCTTGACTGCACGGAACGAAAGCTGCTTAGACGGCTACTTGGCTACTTTTGGCCTAGGGTATGTCACAATGAAGATCTTTACGCAGAAATTGATGTGGTATACCGGCGGATGACACGTGGAAGACATCAACATCTTGCACCGCCATCGAAAGTCTCTAAAGTAAATCGTCTTCGCTTCTTTGGTCATATATTAAGGAGACCGGCAGATCGCCTTGTTCAACGAGTTTTGAGGAGTTCGTCGGGTTCGAGCTGGAAGAAGCCACCTGGCCGAAAACGGAAGTTCTGGACTGAGGCGGTGACAGAGGACCTGAGGACACTCGGCGTGGAGAAGCAGTTCAGGCGAGACGTAAGGTTTCGCAGAGTATGAAATAGCGACGAATGGATTGATTCTGTGCAAGCTCTCGCAGAAGATCGAGAAGGTTGGGCAGAGCTGTGTTCAAGGACGGCACACCTCGGCGAAGATGCGGGTAATCGCGTCAGGCGATGACATCAGCCCGCCGATTAAGTCAGTAAGTAAGTCAGCGATTGAAGATTAGAGACACCGCCGAGATTGCCAAGGAAAGCAAAATCAGGTGGGAGGGACACGTGATGCGTCTCAACGACAACCGTTGGACCAGAACAGTGACTGGGTGAGTACAACGCGATATTAGGATCACTACACAAAGACCGCCAACCCGATGGTCAGGCTTGATAAAGCCTTTGAGAGAAAAGTCCGGTGCTCTCCATGTCTCACACGGAAAGAGAAACCACTGGGCGACTCTGGCACGCGACCGGGACAAACGAAAGCATCACTGGCGCCCGCCCGGCCAGTTTTAGAACAACTGGAGACATATCTCAGTGAAACATAGCCACCACAGCAATTTTTGACAACCGAATATTTTTTTCTAATATAAACATCCCCAAGATCTTCAACGATGTTACACAGCCAAAAAAGGTTGCAGATAAGTAGGATTAGAAGCAGAGGATATAGCTTATGTTAGAGAGTTGTAAACTTTGAACTTCCGAAGCTTCTTTAGCATTTATTCACTTCCTTGCTGATATTAAAGGCAGCATACTACGAATCTAAGGTGGTGCTGATTTCAAATGGAATATCCGTATACGTGGCCGTAGATTACGGTGACGGGGGTGGTTCCGCTCATCTCTCCCTGCATCACTGCATACAGCCACCTCCAGAATGCTGTTTTGTACGACGCTATTTAATGCAACGCCCCACCCTTTGCGCCGCCTCCGCCCTGCGATTCGTTGAGAATCAATTCGGACTGCTCCAATAGGCAGTAAGGGACGCTACGCGCGCAAGGGTGGCGCGCTGCAATAGAAGGTATCGTACAAAGCAGCATTCAGGGGCCGGCTGCTTGCGGTGATTCAGGGAGAGATGAGCGGAACCATCTTGGTCTCCATAATCTACGACTCTGTATACGGATACTCCACTTGAAATCTGTATAACCCCAGACTCGTGGTATGCTGCCTTTAAATCCATATCAAACACGGACTAATAAATGGTTGAAGCGTAGTTGTAGAAAGGGAAGGGGGGTCCAGTCGCACTCTTATAGAATTGTGCTCAAAATGCACTAAGAGAGCAAAAAACGTTCATGTAGCGCGAGGTCGTTCTTATCAGCCAGATGCGGATTGCGGAGAAACCACATTTCAGGTCCTTTCTGGTTTTGTTGAAGGTCCTACAGGATATATTTTAGCTAATCACTTGCAGTGGCCCTGTTTGTAGAGTTCGATGAAGTCAAACTGTTAGTAGCGCCAGCTTCACTTTCCTTTTTTCCCTTAGTAGCTTAATGCTCCATGTCATATATGGTCTAAGACTAATGTTCAGGCCCCGACTGAGTTAGCAATACAATTCCAATGGTGACTTGTCACACAAGAAACTATCGCCTTTTCGAGAACTCAAATAGTCAAATGAGAAAGTCATTTGAGAGTTAAGAACGGTCTTCGTGTTCTACGCACGTTCACTTGCGTTCTAGGTGCAGATCAAGTATACTTCAATAAGAGCGCGATTGAGACCATACCATGTGACTAGAACAGTGTCGATAAGGTGATCTCTGAGAATTTGGAATTGCATGTGGTGATACAAGGGGTTACTCGATTGTAAGCCTTAAAGAGGTATCAGTGAGTTCATCGTATCCTAGAAAGGTTATCAATTCCAAACGCCCTCAATCTTATACACATACGCGCACAGTTCAGCGCTGTCAGCGGATATCTTTTGAAAAAGTAGGCACTGGACAAGACACTAGTTAAGGAGAGACGGGCGAGCACCAGTTATCAATTCACACTCCTAGTACGACATGTCATAAAAGGGAATGGTAGGCGCTTTGACGAAATCTGCGTGTTGCGGCTGTTGCAACTCGTATACGAATAGTATAAAATTGATTATCAGTCTTCCTTAACGAAAACTTTCAAAAACGAGCGAGAAAGAATAAAAGTATATTTTCCGGAAATTTTGGTAAGTCTCCAAAATAGTTGAGGTCTTATTTGACAAAACATAAAACCATTCGATAAATCACTACTCTGTTAAATGTTCCACTTATTTTAATTGAGAAATTGTAGTTATTGCATTCCAGGTCAATCGCTTGCTTTGTTCTTTTTCTGGCTGATTGGACTCAAGTTGGAGGGTTCACGCTCAGCAAAACTAATTATGAGTCATGTACCGGATGGCACGTATTTATGAAGACTCGCCACTGTTACAAAGTAATTCCTGAGTGAAAAGTTGATTTTTTTAAAACTCTCTTTTACAAGAGCTATGATAGCATGCACACATACTTTAGAGTGAATCTTTAGGGCGCCAAATTATTTTTTAAGTTCAGTGTTACTCCTTTACATCACTTTTACTGCAGACGAGCTTTCATGTCCTAATTTCTCTACGCGGCGCCAAATCCACTTCACATACGATAAAGTAAATTATCAAAACTAAAGGAAGTTCTTTCCAAATAATAAAATAGAATAGTTTTTTGAAATTCTCTTTTACAAGAGCTATGATAGCATGCACACAGAGTTTAGGGTGGATCTGAGGTTTATCACTCTCATACTTGGAACCCGCTGATGGAGCCTTTAGAAGCACCACACAACGAATCTAACGTGGTGAGGGAACACGCAGAAAAATCTAGCGAAGAGGTTGTAGATTGGTGAAGGCTGGTTTGTATTCACCTCTCCCTGATCGTCTGAAAAAAAAAAACGGCGAGGAAGACGTCATTTTTAACGACGATGTTAGTTGCAACGCTCTACCCTTGTGCACGCGTCTCATAAAGGTGCAATCGGTCGAGGATCAGTGATGGATTCTCGCCTTCCTATTCAAGTATAACCGATGAATAGGCTGCTAAGGAAACCGCAACGTGCGCGAAAACGAGCGTTCTAACGTACCTCGCAATAACCAATGTGATTTCCACGCCATTTCTTACGACGACCAGGGATGATGTAATAAGCGGTTATTGGCATGACAACTACAGTAGCCATTATTTGCATCGGAGAAGAAAAGGAAGCTTGCGTGAGAATACTTCGACTTCTTAATGGTGATTCCTCATCAGAGCACACTCCATCGCGTGATTGTTCGCAAGCTGTCGAGAGTTCTCAACTACTTTTGATACTGAATGAAGTTTCAGATTTTCCGATATACAACAAATTGGAATAAGGCAAAAGAGTTTTGTGAAAGTATTGGTGCTCATCTCGCGGTAGCTAACTCTCTCGAAGAATTCGAGTTCATGAAAAGTAAGTTTATCTTGGAGCACAGCCTTTACCTAACTGCTCTTGAAGAGAAACCACTAAAGTTATAAATTCTGAGACAAACTACTATATAAGTAAGCTCTTAATTTGAGCAAGACGCGAGACTGCTGCTATCCTATGTTATTGGCTAATGTTTCGGGGAAATCACATTCTTCAGAGTCTGAAGGGATGAAATCGAACGCCATTGCTCGATCACATCCCCTACCTACCCAAAGAGAAAATCGCGTGCTAGCCATTGTGCTTCATAGTACAAGTGGAAGTGTAAATTTCACCATAAGGACAGAAAAATTCCCGCCTAACGTACATACGCGTGGTACGCGTGGAGGTTTCTATCGCGCTCAAATCGCGACCTTAAACAGGAGTTCACGCGTAATAAAGGGACATTCCTCCTTGCGACTCGTCTTTGCACTCTGGGAATGGATCCAAAACAATTCCGGAGCGTGACCGTGCTGTTGGTTTCAAAACCTTCTCCGTTATGAGGCCGCACCCTACAGTCACCTAATACCGTGGAGTCACACGATTTCCTTTTGCCAGATGCAAACAGAAAGTCAGACATACAACACATGAACTCATGCAATCACCTTCCTTGTTATCCAGAAGAGTTTTGCAATCTGATATATTTTAAGTGCCGTCATATACGTGATCATGTATGAGCCTCTGCTTAAGATTGCTAGAGGGAGCTCTGTAAGCGCTACAGATTATTTCGTAACACAATGGTTCGCATTGATGAAATCCGGCGTTTTCTGTTCTCCAGTTCACTGTAGTTTGCTTTAGTTAACGACTTATTCATTTATTCAACTTTTGCACTCGAATATATCCTCAAATATACAGAAAACACAGCACGGAAATTATCTTGGTGAAAAAATTGAAATTTTCAAGAAAAAGGCCTAAATGATCAGTAAGTGGAAAAAATAAAGAGAAAAAGTAGGCGTATATTCATTTCCACGCAGTAGTTTAAGGAAAACTATCATACTATTAGAACGTTTTCTGACCTCATCAACTGTCGAATATTTATCTGTTAAAGCAAAATGGTGAAAAAAAGCGAAGCTTTGGGCTTTTTTTCTGAGGAGAGGAAGACTAAGTTATCCTTCTCGAGCCTTTTTTTTGAGAGCTGCAAAGAGTCAAATTAAATGTCCAAAACACCTCTACTTTTCTAATACGCGTTTTTAAATTTTAATAACATATTCTCCTTGTTTTATGCAAACATTCACCAAACGAGGCGACAAATATGCGATCATCAGCTATGTTCATAGTCTAAAGTCTCTGAAGTATAAATTCGCATGTGATGCGCCAATGCGCTCTGCTGCGTAATATCTGAGGTTCTGGAACGCATGTTGGCCTATACAATGACTTGCAGGTTAACTGATGATTGAAGGCATCACCCCACGAATCTGAGGTGGTACGGATTTCAGGTGGAGTATTATACGGCACAGTAGATAATGGAGATGGGGTGTGATTCCGTCCACTTCTTCCTAACTGCGCTCCAATCTAACACGTTGTAAAAAATAGCGCGCCGGAACGACCGAAGCCGTATGTTCCGGGCCGTTTTTTTACGGCAATTGGTAAGAAAAAGACGGAATCACCCTTCTCTCCATAATCAGCGATCCCGTATACGAATACTCCACCTGTAATCCGCACCACCTCAGATTCGTGGGATGATGCCTTGAAGTCAGTATCTTTATTCTCTAGAGATGACTCTCACCAATTTATCGACCTCGAAGAGATGAAACTCTTGGTTGCCAGTAGGACGAACTCAAACCTTCGATCGTGCAGCCACATCGGAACCTCTTAACGACTACCGTAATCATGTTCCGACCAATCCGATTCGGTCCAAAGGAAGAAACTCGATCACTTCTCCACTTCCAATATTCCATGTCCAACTACGGCCTGCTTTTCATTTTCCTTCGTTACGCCTCTGTTCGACATGCTGCACCGTTTCATCGTTCATGTATCGCAAGTTTAGTTGCGCATTCCATTTGAATATTTCAAGCGCGTGATTTACGGCGGAGGTGTGAGGTGGAGTGAGCAGCGTAATAAGTGCCGCAGTGAAACGGTTTAAAAACAGCATGACACGAAATCTTCTATTCTCGGATCTCTACACGAGCAGATACGGAAAATCGTACAGTTCGAAACAAATCGAGACAAACTCGTCAGAAGAAGCCCTGTGTTTTCCACTTCCCAACAATGCAACTTGTCACGCAATAGAATGCGAGCAACGCTGACATGGTACAACGTCCACGATCCAAATAATATGACTTCAAAGGCAGCGTGGCACGAAACTGACATGGTACGCAAATCCCACGAAAACCGTAGAGATTCGGCTTGTAGATCACGGACCCCGGTGTGGCTCCGCTTACCTTTCCCTAATCTTCATTTAAAAAAAAAAAAAAAAACTACGAGAGAACGGCGCTCTTCTCCACGAAATCAGTTGCTATGCGCCACCCTTATTTTCACATCGCGTCTACGAGCGGGCGGTCTAAGATTAAAGAGGTCTCCTTGCCAGCGTATTCAAGTGAAACCAATGAATAGGCTGCTGAGAGGACCGTAATCTACAAACCTAACTCAAAACTTTTCTGGGATTTCCGTACCACATCAATTTTGTGATACGCTGTCTTTAAACAAGCAACAGAATCCCCTCCTATCGCACAACAGCAGATGCGTTGCGGCTTGCCTGCGCTCCATTACCCACTTCAAGATATTCATTATCTCCAGATGTACGCAAGAAGTGGTCTCGGGAAAACAAATTAAAGCATTATTTGTGGTGTGGAAGAGTGTAAAAAACAGGAGTTTATTCTTGAAGAAAACCCAAAATAAAAGATGATATTATGATAGCAGATTAAAAGTTGGGTTTCCGAGTGCTCACCTCACCATGAACGAAAAGAATTTCATTTCAAATATAGTAGCACTAATAACTTGAATATGCAGTGTCAATTACAATAATCTAAATGAGTAAATGGCAAATAAATGACTAAAAATAAACAAGTAATTCATAATATAATGATTTAAATGAGCGAAGAGGAATTTTTCTTCAAATATGATAGCACTACTAATTTGCACATTTGGTTTAATTAGTTTCAGTAATCTAAATAAATAAATGGTAAATAAACGGTTGAAAATAAACAAATAGTTTATTACAGTAAAATGACTTTTTCTCCCCAAAAATTCTGGTCAGTTTTTACAGTATTACATCTACTGAGCTTCAATAAGTACACAACATGGGTTGGACTTTATCGTGATGCCACGTCCAACCGTGGTTGGAGGTGGATAGACGGTTCGACACAAATGTTTTACGTTTGGAACGAAGGCGAACCAAACAACTTAGGTGGACAAGAAAATTACGGGAATGTAGGTCATACCTCTTATTTCCGCAACATTTGTTATCGTCAATGATCCCAGCTGGAGCCTAACGGCCTAATGAACGACAACCGTGTTGATGCGTGGGGACACAATTTGGCTGTTATGTGCGAGTCGGAAAATTGCGGTGATGGCCTCCAAGCAAACTAAATTTTTTTCTGTTGTTTTTGTTTCTGTTAAGGTTGTAATGAATCGTTTTGTTGTTTGCTATACGATCAGTAGTATCCAGTGATCAATAGTAGTACTAAAACTTCACTTCCCGCTCTCGTTTCTCTAACAAGCGAGCCAAAATTCGTTGGTGACTTAAGGAGCAGCAAATCTTTTTTAACGAGGACGATCAAAATTTCAAACCATTATTTCATGCATTGACTTCGCAAATTATTTTCTTTTCTGCTGCATGTTCCTCGTGAAATTGCAATAAATGCTTTCGATCGTTGTTGATTTGCTTTGCAAACAATAATAGAACATAAAGTTTATTTTTCATACTCGTTTTTCTAACATGCCGGAATTCGTAGAAAACATAAGGAGCAGCAAATCTTTCTAACGCGGACGAACGAAATTTCGAGCAAATTTCCAAGCATTATTTCGCACATAAACTTCGCGTTTAGCGATGGTCTTAAAAGCGACCTGAGCCACGGTCTTGAAAGTTCACAGAGTTCGTTTTATAACAAACAGAAACCAGAAGATCCCATGGATACGCTCAGTTCTCTCATGAGCCTTCCTTTTTTTGCGCAACTCTTCTTCGAAATCTCAATGAGATAGCGTGCGAAAGAAAATACGGAAGAGTAGCTTACATCTCAACGCAATCGAATCCTTCAAAATAAGGGGTCAGCAATATAGCAACACAATGATCTTGTTGTTCAGTAGCACTTGCTCCCGTGGCTAGACCCTTGATAGTTTCAAAAGCTCAGACTGCGGAGCGCAGAGAAAGTCTCAGATATTTAGCTAACCCGTCTTCATCAATCGTGCGGACCTCATAATCGTCTCCAGTCTTTTCTGTTCCTCATAACCCTTTTCCAAATTGCTCTCTGCTTCGTGAATGACTTTGGTGGGACCCTTAAGCCGTTCCTCTTTCTTCAGAAAGTGGAAACACACTCGCAAACGGCTGCGTAAAGGCATCACCCCTCGAATGGATTAATGACGTGGTGGATCGTAGATTGTGCCTCTACCCTTTTGCACGAGCCGCATAAAGGTGCAATCGGTCGAGGATCAGTGATGGATTCTCGCCTTCCTATTCAAGTATAACTCCCGTATACGAATACTCCACCTGAAATCCGTACCACCTCAGATTCGTGGGACTTAGACTCAACGTAACTTAACACAACCGTATAACCATGTGTATTGATAGATATTTATGATATTACGTTATCACGCTCGGACTCTGCAACGTCACTTATTTTAACGCGGCATCACGCAGTTGTGGTCGGATGTTTACTTCAAGGTACGACTGCGCTGTAGCATACATACAACAGCATGTTGACGTTTTGGTAATATTTCCGTAAAAACCTCAATAAGTGTGAGTAGCTGTACAGCAAGTATAGGAAACGGTGTTCGTGATGCAAGTGTTTTTCACACCCTGATCCAATGTTCGCTTCTCGCTTTCAAAGAAACAGACAGGAAAATAAATTGAGAATGCTTTGCAAAGAGATAACTTGTTCAAACATGTGCTATTCCTACTCGCACATGTTTGTACGAGTTAGACTCCATATTCAACAAATACACCCATGTATACTGATAGATATTTACGATGAAATTTTCTAGATGCGTATACATGAGTATGCAGACATGTAAAAAGAAAAAATATATATGCGTAGTTATAGTACATAGACACTTGTATAATGAGTAAATTGTTTTAGCGACGTCCAAATTAGTTTCCTTTCCAGCAATTCAATTATTTCTATTATTATGTAGTACTTGGGGGCACGTATACGAGCCTGATTGCTACCTGCACGTGGTGGCTCCTTCAACCAAACACAATCAGGCGTTCGAATGTAGGCACTGGGAACGTACGAGCTATATCACCCGCACTGTTATCGAACACGCTGTAGAAAATAGCGCGACGAAACGCTGGAAGCCGTATCTTCCGGCTCGTTTTTCGCGGAAATTAGGATGAAATTGACGGAATCACTCTTCTCTCCATAATCTACGACTCCGTATAGGCATAATCCACCTGAAATCTGCGCTACCCCAGGTTCGTGGGGTGATGCCTTTAAATCGCCGGCAAATGTTCTGTCCCACTCTTCAGCTAGAGCTTGCAGAATTCATCCATATGCCGCCATTCCATAATCTGCGAAACGCTACGTCTCAACGGAGCTGCCTGTGAATGCTGTCTCCTCAGATCTTATTCACTATCTTCGTCCAGAACTTCCTTCTACGTCCACGTACGCTTCTTCAGTTTAAATCTATAAGCACCCGTGGCAACTTGGATAACCCTGTGTGATCATTATAAGGAGACCTAGAAGGCGAAGAGAGTTTTCTGTGGCTAATTCAGAAGGTGGAGTCTTCTTCTTCTTCTTCCTAGCGTTGTTGCAGGGTCCGCCTTTCTGCTTCTTGTCTTCCATTTGGTTCTATCCATTGCATCAGCCGTACATAAACGCGCATCTATCAGCCCATCTGTGGCGCATAAGCAGATACAACTCGCGATTCCACTTCTCCTGTATCTACTTTTACAGTCATCAAGCGATCCAATAGTCGATCCACAGCTGTGACGCTATTTCTAAACGACTCATTAAATACGATACCAACGCCATTGCGATTTGATGTACCGTGGTAGATGAGCTTAGCCATGGCCTAATTCCCTTGACTTGGAGTCTTTCCAGCGAGTCTCCTGTACACAACATATGTCAACACAGCGTTTTCTGAGACTGTCTGCCAGTTCACGACTTCTTCCAGTAAGCGTCCCAACGTTAAGTGTTGCCAAGAGCACTGGATGTTGCTGGCGATGGAGGATTAACTTCTTTGGCCGGCTCCGTCCTCTAGCCGGTAGCCCTCGCATATTTGCCACAATGCCCGGGCGAGGACAATGCGTGTCGCTTCTGGGGTACGCCCTAGCTTCTGAAGAAAACATAGTAGACATTAGCAGTATGACGCAACGGGGGTGTTGTCCTCGGTCGGCTTGTCGCACTAGAAAGCTAGCAGCCTGGCACCGGTTTTATTTTTTCCTATTTCAGAAGATGGAGTACTATGTTGATATTTCACTCGCGACATTCGCCAGCACGCCACATCCATTTCTAAGCAAAGTTCTTCGTTATGGCACACCATTAGTAAGTATTCAAGCTTCCGTCTGAGCGCCTCACCTTCCATGCAGACAAGCTTCTCTATCATCGTTGGCGGCGCTTTCCACTTCTCCAATCCATAGATCATGGGGCTTCGCCGCCGATGTGGCTGTTTGATCACAGAGCTGAATCCCAAATAGACTTTTACGCATTTTCGTTCAATATCTCTCTCATCTAGCCAGTGCAGCTAAGGGGTACCAGATGATCCCACTACAAGGGAAGGAACTCAAGTCGACGGATGTGATGCAGCTGCTTCACACAATGTAGTTCTGTTCTTTGTTTGTCATATACATGTGTGTATATGTTTTCTGAGTGCATCCACCAAACGTCACGAACAGTCTCCGTTTCGTAAGTTCCGCAGTGCAAATTCTTAGTTTGATAGTCTAAGGATAGACTACGTCCTCTCCTCCCACCAAGTAACAAGTGGCGTCTATTGTCAGCGTACGACACCTGATAGGATCCGAAATCTTCGAAATAATATCTACGGCGTCAGCGATCTCATTTAGCTTAATTGCGTAGGTTAGTTCCCCACCATCTCCCTCTATGAGCCTCTCTGCTCGCGCAGTCATCTCAGATCATTAAACATGTTTTCTTTTTTTCATAGTGAATTTCTCTTTGATGAATTTACTCCTTATATTTTTTGTATCGAGGGTGGAAGCACCTGTATCATCCATAAAACGCGACGGTTACAGGGGATGAACTTCAGGAAGATCGTGTTTTCATCCAAGCAGTTAAGTAGCCTCAGATTTCATCTGATGAAAGCTCAAACATGGGTAATTAAACTATTAACTGGTAGCGCATAGCGCACGTGTAAGACACTCGAGGCCAGCTGAGGCAGTAAACGCTTTTTTTTTACTAGCGCCCTTCCAACATAAGGCGGTGTAGCGCAGTCGGTAACAGGTTTGCTGTCTGCACAATCGATCGGAGCTTCGAATCCGCCCTAATCCTAATCTGCTGACCAAGCCTGACGCCAGACCAAGCAAGTCGTTGTATAGGTCAGTTACACGTTCGTAAACTGTAAACGATTCTTAATTGAAGTGAACGTGATGGCGCATCCCAAGCGCATTGATTAACGAAAGACACACACACTTTTGTCTCTCTCATAACTGTCACAGTTTTCAGTATACAACCCAAATAGCAGATCTCATCGACAAGTTCATTACGTTGTCCGTTCATCCCAATTCCCGAAGAGTCCCACAACTGCTTTTTTTAGGGCGGGGTTGCAGTCCATAGGATGCAACTAATTTCGATACAGGATTCACAAAATGTTGCATCTTCGCGCTCCTGGAAGCGAATATTTCTACATCATAGGCCTACTCGAGGTCGACCAAGGGGCGTGCAGACGCTGCAAAAATTACATCTGCGGAACACTGCTCAAATGTTCTTCGCATTATGTCATCGATGGCAAAGTTGGATAGAAAGGGTCCCGCCGTGGCCACTTGTCTCACTCCTGCTTCCGCTTTGAACAGTGAAGTAAATCTTGTTGCTGTTCGAACTGCAGCAGTTGTTTTGTAATTCCTATTGTTTACTAATCGCAAAATATCCCTGGAACTAAATCGGCGCGAAGCACGTTGAGAATACAGTCTTGATGAGGAGAATCGAAAGCGGCTTCGAAGCTAACTACTTCAAATACCGCCGCCACATTTTGATCAATCTCCTGGCAATGAACACCTGATCAGCCGTCGATCGACTAGGGCGAAAGCCTGCTTTTTCATCGCGGGTGGTTTTTTCTTTCGCAATGTTTAATTAGCCGATCTAAAAGCGTGTACAGTCTGCAGCGAAATGCCTAAGTAATTTCTGGGTTCTGTGACCGACTTCTTTTCAACATGAATGATGATAGCGAACCGTGAGTTATCCATTCGGATTTCAGCTTTAAGCAGAATTCGAAGAGATTTCAGCATTTCTGGGATTACTTCGTCGTCTTTATCAGACTTCATATTCATATTTCTTAGGTAGTAATCAGTACCGACAACTAAGTCGGTGGTTCTACGCTGACCCTGATGTATGTTGCTCGTTAGACGTGCGCTAGGGACAAATAACTACCGATACATAGGGATAACGTCCTTTCCTCATATCATACACCTACATGGAGATTCTTCTTGGGCTCAATGAATGTTCGCTGAGTGACATCTGCTAATAAAGATGATAATGACTCCTCTTGTCTGAAAATGCCAAATACTTTCTTACTCAGTGAAACACAGCAACTAGAGCGAGTTATAACAATCGAATACTTTTTTTCTAATATGAACATCCCCAAAATCTTCATTGATGTGATACGGCCGTGAAAGGTTCCAGAAAAGTAGGATTAGAAGCAGAGAATATATTTTATATTAGAGAGCCATAAACTTTTGAACTTCTTTAGTATTTATGCGCTTCCTCTCGGATGGTGAATGCCTACCAAAAACGCACTGTTAAACGGGTAAAGTGTAGTACGGAGAGAGGAGACTCAGCCGGAGCTAAAGAATGCATTTAGAGCGCAAAAAACGTCCATGTAGCGCAAAGGCCGTTCTTATCAGCCAGATGCAGATTGGGGAGAAGCCATATCTTAGGCCCGTTTTGGTTTTGTTGAAGACCCTACCTAATACATTTTAGCTAGTCACTTGCAGTGGTCTTCTTTGGAGAGTTCGATGGAGACAAAGCGTTAGTACCACCAGCTTCACCTTCCCTTTTTCTCTTAGTAGCTTAGTCCTCCATGTCATATATCGTCTAAGACTAATGCTCAGGCCCCGACTGAGTCAGCAAGGCAATTCCAGTGGTGACTTGTCACACGAGAAACTATCGCTTTTTCGAGAACTTCTCAAATGGTCAAATGACTTTCTCATTTGACCCGTTTTCGTTCACTTGCGTTCTAGGTGAAGATCAAGTATACTTCAATAAGAGCGCGATTGAGCTCCATCACATGACTAGAACAGTGTCGATAGGGTGATCTCTGAGAATTTGGAATCGTATGTGGTGGTACAAGAGGTTACTCGATTGTAAGCCTTAAAGAGCTATCAATGAGTTTAGCGTATCCTAGAAAGGTTATCCATTCCGAACATTATTATTCTTCTACATCAGCGCACAGACCTCAGTGTTGTCAGCAAATTTCTTTTTTTTTTTTTTTTTTGAAAAGTAGGCATTGCACAAGTCACTATTTAAGGAGAGCTGGGCGAGCACCAGTTTAGCACCACCAGAAAGCATCAATTCACACTTTTAGCACGATAAGTCATAAAACAGAATGATAAGTATTGCCCATGCTCGACTGTCTTTGAATCTCGGCATGTTGAAACGAAGTTTTTAATTGATTTCCTTGAGCTGTAGACAAGATTGGTATTGATCGCCTTTATTAAACAACGGCTAACGTTTCGGCGTTATCACCTTCGTCAGAGCCTGGAAAGTTCAAAGCCATTAGCGATTTATCTCCTCAAGCGCCTCATCACCCTACTGAAAGCATCCAAACGGTAGGCAAACTCAAACAGCAACACATTGGCTAGTACTTACCTCATTAGCTAGACTTGTTAACGCAGCAGACCACCACGTACCACAACTACGAGTCACAAGAGTTTTTATATAGGGACCTCACGGCCCGCCCGTAAATCAAAACCCGCATAGGTCTTGATATAGGGATAACTCGTTTGTGACAGCAATGCACTCATCCTTCTTGTTCATTTTTGGACTTTTGGCGGTTATCCAAAAGGCCTCTAGCGTTCTGCGTGCTGTGATCTCGGACTCGTTGGATAATATACGAACTTCTACCTCCATTTGGGATTTTGGATGACATATTCTACGGTGTTTTAGATTTTTCGAGTCCATCTAGATGCTCCTTGACCCTCATACACAGTGGACGTCCCGTTTCCCCTACATGATCGTCACCGCACAACTTGCATGTGATACGATACACTACTCCTGATATCATGCAATCACCCTCTCTGCCATACGGGCAAACCACGCAGCTGGGAGTTGTGCAGAGTCGATCATACGCACGTACCAGCTGACCCTTGAGGTTTGCCGGAGGTATTTCCACAACCCTCACGTCATTCTGTAGACCCGCTTTTCTTAGACAACCCCGTACCGCTCTGCTCATGTCATCAGATATACAAGGTAAACAGAAAGGGATCGTTTCTGGGCTATCTACTACGTTGGATCTTCGAGAGGGATGTCGTGCTGGTCGGGTAGCACCATTTCCAGCTGGGTACCCATTGGATATTGCTACTTTATGGGCCAGATTTTCAGACCATGTTGTTTCCTGGCTACTCGACGAGACTCTTGCCGCCGTTCTGTACATGTTACCTATAACAGATTTTTTCATTTTGCTGGGATGCGCTGAAAGGTAGTGGATCAAGATGTTTTTGCTGCTGGGTTTCCGGTACCACTTAGTCTTATATATCCCATTCCGCAAGTAAATATGCACATTCAAGAGAGCTAACCAACTGTCTATCAGTCTCTCCTTTGTGAACTTAATGTGCGGACACTGCTGATTGAGAAGATTGAAGCACGTGTCTAGTTCTGCTTGTGTTGAGCAGACGACGCAGCAATAATCTATGTAACGATAGTACAGTAGTGGTTTGCGGTCTATTATAGGCTTTTCGGTCTTGGCCATTAAAACAATGGCGAGAGTGGGTGCCAGCCTTTGTCCCATAGCTAGGCCTCTAAGTTGTCGGTAGTACTGTCCCGACCATCGGAAAATAGAGCAATTCAGGCATTCGTCTATCAATGTCATGATCTGCCTAATGCTTAATCCATACATGTTCAATGAAGCCTGGCGCTGCGTGAGCAGTTCGTGAACAGCCTGCATGGCTACATCGTTTGAAACGTTCGTATAGAGTGACGTAACGTCAAAGGTCTCTACTACACATTCACGCTCAAACGAGGTACTGCGGAGAAGTTTTAGGAAGTTGCTAAAACTGCTGAGGTGGGCAGGGACATATTTGAGCAGCTGATTTAGGATTATGTTGAGCAGCCAGGAAATTCTATCCGTGGGGCCCCCGATACCACTAATGATAGATCTCACTTTAAAGTCACGTGGATCGTTCGAAGTGAGGCCATTTTCAGGGAGCTTGTGAGTTTTGATTAGCGTGTATAGGACTGGACAATGTGTTGCTGTTTGAGTTTGCCTACCGTTTGGATGCTTTCAGTAGGGTGATGAGGCGCTTGAGGAGATAAATCACTAATGGCTTTGAACTTTCCAGGCTCTGACGAAGGCGATAACGCCGAAACGTTAGCCGTTGTTTAATAAAGACGATCAATACCAATCTTGGCTACAGCTCAAGGAAATCAATTAAAAAGAATGATAAGTGCTTTGATGAAATATATATCTCCGTGTTGCGGCTGTTGCACCCTGCATACGACTAGCATTCAGTTACTTATCACTCTTCCTTCTCGGAGATTTCCGAAGACGAACGAGAAAGAAAAAATGCTTCTTTCGAAAGTTTTGGTAGGTCTCTAAAATAGTTGAGGTCTTATCTAACAAAACAGTGAACGGATTCAATAAGCACTACTGTGTTAACTGCTACACTTATTTTAGTTGAGAAATTGTAGTTATTGCGTTCTAGGTCAATCGTTTGCTTTGTTCTATTTCTGGCTGGTTAGACTTACGTTGAAGGGTTCGACAAAAATAGGTATCAGTCATGCACTGGATGGCACGTATTTATGAAGACTCGCCACTGTTACAAAGTAATTTTTAAGTTACAAATTACTTTTTAAAACTCTCTTATACTATGGTTATGATAACATGTACACAGAGTTGGGGGTGTGTCTGAGTCTGACCTTCACAACTAAAACGCGCTGAATCATCGTTTAAGTTCACCGTTCCTCCTTCACATCACCTTCACTGCAGATGAGCTTTTATGTCCTAATCTCTCTACGTGGCGCCAGATCCACTTCACACAAGATAATGTGAATTATCAAAACTAAAGAGAGTTTTTTTTTATAGTAGAATAGATTAGCTTTTTTGAAATTTTTTTTTACTAGAGCTGTGATAACTCAGACTTTAGGGTGGATCCGAGGTTTATCACTCTCATAGTTGGAACGCGTTGATAGAGCCTTTAGAAGCAAGAATTATCAAAAGTAAAGAAAGTTTTTTTTTTGTAGTAGAACAGTTAATAGTTAGGAGTGAAGGGCTAGAGAATGTTTCAGAACTCCGCTTCGGCTCTACTCTTATATGGAGTAAGGAGTAGAAGCTTCAAAATGAAGTTTTAATCGTTTATTATCATTTTTGGAGGTTCCAACAGACATGATGACAGATCCAGGGAGCTCAAACAAATTTATATTTTTCTGTAAAATAGCTATATTTTCGTGGCTACTGACTGAATCTTCTATAGGCTGGGTGTATTGAACTGAGAACTGAGATAATGGAAAGTCAATAAACGGTTATTCGCATGACAGCTACAGCAGCAGCCATCTGCAACAGAGTACGATCAAAGCACACTCTATCGCCTGATTGTTATTTCGCAAGCTGTCGAGAGTTCTGAACTACTTTTGATACTGAATGAAGTTTCAGATTTTCCGCGAAACAGCCAATTGGGAAAATGCAAAAAAGTTTTGTGAAAGTATTGGTGGTCATCTCGCGGTAGCTAACTCTATAGAAGAACACGAATTCATGAAAGGTTAGCTTATTTTGCAGCTCAGCCTTCGCCTAATTGCTGTTGAAGAGAAACCATACAGGTTATGAATTCTAAGAATTATAAACTCTTATATTAGTAAGCATGTGTTATAAATTAAGCTGAAAGCTTAATTGTTGCAATCCTATATTACTGGCTAAAGTTTCGAAGTCGCCTTCTTCAGACCCTGAAAGGATGAAATTGAACATGTCGATAGTCAAATTAAAGCAACAGCCAAGAGTGTTAACAAAACGGCTAACGGCTACGGTTTTGGCGTTGTCGCCTCCGTCAGAGTCAGGAAAGTAAGAACATTTGCAATATATCCTCTCAAATGCCTCATCCTTAACAAGTCATCGTCCCCTAGGATATCATCCGGAAACAAAAACCAAAAAAGCCTAAATCGTTGTGCCTACCTCAGTAGCCGCGTTGCCGCGATGTTAGCGGATATCCGCGTGGTGCAATCGCTTCGCTAATACTAACTAGGATGCGACCCGCATATGACCACATAGATCAAAACCCGCAAAGGTCCTGATGCAGAGCCAGCTCGTTGGTCACGGCTAAGCACTCTTCCTTTCTATTCATTTTTGGACTTTTTGCATTTATCCAAAAAGCTTCTAAAGTTCTGCGAGCTATAATTTCGGGTACGTACGATAGAATTTTGATAGCTATGCAGAAAGAAACATTTTCATGACAGCGTCTTGGCAATCTTGGCTGTTGCTTTAATTTGACTATCGACAAGTTGCAATCTCTATGCCAAGAATCAAGGGAAGTCGAAATTTCGCACTTCTGAAATTGATGAGAGAAATGAGATTGAAAATGGTTTTTTTTGGTCATACGTCCTACCCGCCCAACAGAGAAAATCGTGTGCCTACTCTTCCTGCCTAAGGTATCGCGCTCAAATCGCAACCTTAAACAGGAGTTCACACGCAATAAAGGGACTTTCGTCCTTGCGGCTCGTCTTTGCGCTCTGGGAATGGATCCAAAACAATTCCGGAGCGTGGTCGTGCTGTTAGCTTCAAAACCTCCGTTATGACGCCGTACCCTACACCCATATAATACCGTGAAGTCACACGATTTCCTTTTGCCACATGCGAACAGAAAATTAGACAAACAACACATGAACTCATGCCATCACCTTCCCTATTATCCAGAAGAGTTTTGCAATCTGATATATTTTAAGTGCCGTCATATACGTGATCATGTATGAGCCTCTGCTTAAGATTGCTAGAAACAGCTCTGTAAGCGCTACAGATTATTTAGTAACACAATGGTTCGTATTGATAAAATCCAGCGTTTTCTGCTTTGTTATTTTCATGACTCATTTATTTATTCAATTTTTGCACTCCAAAAGTATCCTCAAACAAGGAAAAAAACAAACTGAAATAGTCTTGGTGGAAAATCTAAAATTTCAAGAAAAGGCCGAAATCATCAGTGACCAGAAAAAGTAGAAGGAAAACGTAAGAGTACGTTAATTAGCAAGCAGTGGTTTGAAGAAAACCACCATAGTATCAGAACGTTTTCTGATCTCATCAACCGAATATTTTTCTGGTAAAGCAATATGGTGAAAAAAAGGAAGCTTTAGGGTTTTTTCCGAGACCAAGAAGAGTGGTTAAATTATAAAAAATTATCACATAGTCGTAATCATGCGACATTCATATTTGGGTTACACTTCAGAAGTACCCAGCGAGGTTTTTTTGTATTTCGAGTTCTTTCTAGAACTAGACCCAAAATTGGGACAATAACCTAGATGAAAACGTACACAACGAAAAAAAACCGAGTAAAGGGATCATCCTAGGGTGAAAACATTTTCCATTTGGATCTCCGTATTATTAAATTTTAGCAAAAGATCTTATCGAGCCTTCATTTGAGAGCTTTTGCAATGAGTCTATGTCCTAAACAATGTCCTAAACACCTCTATTTTTCCAATACGTGTTTTCAAACAAATTTTAGTAGCATATTATCGTCCTCGTTTTACTTAAACATTCGCAAAACTAGGCGACGAATATGCGATCACCAGGGATATCCGTAATCTAAAAGATCTGGCGTATCAATACGCATGGGATGCGCCAACGCGCTCTATTTCGAAATCGTTGAGATTTTGGAACGTGTATTGGACTAGCCTAACGCGACTTGCAGGGGCCAATCGATGATCAAAGTTGTGTTTCTACCCTCCAGGAAAATGCATCCATCGAACTCAGAATGATAAAAATATTGATTGGCGCAATAAACTCGAACCTCAAACCAAGCAGCCACAGCGGAACTTCTTATCGACTGCTGATTTCTTGATATATATCATGATCATGATCACGCTATGTAATAATGGGCGTAGTCTGTCACGTGTGTGTGTATGTGTATGTGTATGTGTATGTGTATGTGTATGTTTGGCTGTTCGGCACGTTTGCCTCAAGCTGATAACATGCCTTCTTCAGAATGCGGAAACATCCATACAAAGGGTTGCTTAAATAGTACCCAACAGTTCACATGATCTGATGTGGAACTTATCTTTATCAGTACGATCATGTTGTTTATGTCATTTTATGTTAAAACATCATTCTGTGATAGCTGTTGGGGGAAGTTGGGACGAACATCCATAGTTCGAGTAATGCTTCCAAATTGTATCTACATTATGTTGGTGTTGAAGGTATTAGAGTGTTTGAAGCTGATGGTTAAATATTCTCCAAATATGCGTCTAGAACGAAATCTATGTAATCTTTCGCTTAATTTATGAAAAAAAGAGAAAGAGAGTGTTGTTAGAAAAGTACAAATCTAATTTTACAGAGAATGCCACTACTATAAATTTTCCTTGATCAGTGAAGGGGAGCGAAGCGAACACCACAGAAAGTCTGAAGTCCGGCTTTACCCGGACATTCAGAATGGTATACATATATGTGAGATACACGCATATATGTATGGTTCCGACCAATCCGATTCGTTCAAGAGAAAGAAACTCAATCACTTTCTCAGGAAATGTTCGATCTCTTACTTCGGCCCACTCTACATCATCCTTCGCTACACCTCTCATCAACATGTTGCCCCATTATATCGTTGCTGTCTCTCAAGCTTAGCCGCACACTCCAATATTTCAGGCGTGCGATGTACTGCAGTGTAACAACCGACTTAGTGAAACGGTTTAAAGCTAATCCACAGAGAAAAAAACGGCGCGAAAGAAGACGTTCTTCTCCACGAAATCAGTTGCAATGCGCTACCCTTAAGTAAGCGTCGCGTCTACGAGCCAGCGGCCGAAGATTAGTGAGGTCTCCTAACCAGCTTGTTCAAGTAAGACCAATGAATGGGCTGGTGAAGGGACCGTGTGCAAAGGTGAACGCTCTAGCGTACCTCGGGGAACTCAAACCGCTTCCCATGCCGTTTTTTGCACGGGAAAATTGAGCAGGGCTGCGCTTGTTCCCCTAATCTACAAACCTAACTCTAAGATTTTCCCGTCATTTCCGTATCGCATTAATTTTGTGATATGCTGCTTTTAAACAAGCAACAGAATCCCCTCCTATCGCACAACAGCAGACGCGTTGCGGCTTGCCTGCGTTCCACTTCAAGACATTCATGATCTCCGGATGTACACAAGAAGTGGTCTCGTGAAAACAAATTAGAGCATTATTTGGAGTGTGAAAAACAAGGATTTATTCTTGAAGAAAACCCAGAATAAAAGATGGAATTATGATAACAGATTAAAAGTTGGGTTTCCGAGTGCTCACCGCACCATGAACGAAAAGAATTTCATTTCAAATATAGGAGCACTAATAACTTGAATGCAGTGTCAATTACGATAATCTAAATGAGCAAATGGCAAATAAATGGCTAAAAATAAACAAGTAGTTCATAATACTTAAATGTCTTCTTTTCCCCAGAATTAAGATCAGTTTCTTACAGCATTACATCTACTGAGCTTCAATAAGGGTAGAACATGGATTGGATTTCGTCGCGATAAAACAGCCAAAACTGGTTGGAGATGGGTAGACGGTTCGACACAAATGTTTAACGTTTGGCACCAAGGGGAACCAAACAACGAAGCTGGAAGAGAAAATTACGGAAATGTAAGTTATAGCATCTGTTTTTCCAACATTTGCTATCGTCAATGATCCCAGCTGGAATCTGACGGCCTATGGAACGACAATGAACTTAATGCGTGGCAGGAGAAACTGGGTGTTATGTGCGAATCGGAAAACTGCGGTGATGGCCTCCAAGCAAACTAATTTTTTTTCTGTTGTTTTTGTTTCTGTTAAGGTTGTTATGAATCGTTTTGTTGTTTGTTGATTTGCTATACAATCAATAGTATCCAGTGATCAATAGTAGTACTAAAACTTCACTTCCCGCTCTCATTTCTCTAACAAGCGAGCCAAAATTCGTTGGTGACTTAAGGAGCAGCAAATCTTTTTTAACGAGGACGATCAAAATTTCAAACCATTATTTCATGCATAGACTTCGCGTTTAGAACTAAGCTACCGAGTTGAAATTTCACAGATCTCGTTTTGATAAAATACAAAAACCAGAAGACCCGTGGATGCGTTCACTTCTCTCACAAGCCTTCCTTCTTTTGCTCAAGCGCTCTTCGAAAACGTCTGCAAAAGGTTCATTTTCAATCTCAGTTGAATTCCGTCATGTGCCTCTCGAACAACTCTCATTTCCTGGTGATCATTCTACTTGATAAGAGTTTGTTGGCGATCAGTGAGATAGAGTGCGAAATGAGGTACTAAAGAGTGACTAAAGAGTGACCTTAAGCCGCATCCAGCTGAGCTCTCCGCTGACCGACTGTGCTGCTAACCTATTATCCCATCCCGCTAGCAGCATTCTTAGCTTTCGATATGTGTTCTACTGAGTCTCTAGGACTGGACTTTCTTCTTAGGTCGGAGTAGTAAAGATCGCCAAGATGTTCTGTGCGCAGATCATATGTATCACAGCAATGGAAAACCTGCGGTCAGACTGGAGCTTTTAGCGGCTGGCTGGGTGCTTATTGCGAGAAGGAAAAGGTGCTGTGAACTCAAAGCCATCTAGATTCAATATCATGCAGATTCTGATAGCTTTTTCTGAGTGAAGGGCTGCTTTGGTTGATTTATTTCACCAACAGCAGTAGTTCGCTTTTTTTTTTCTTGATGAGTTTTTCATCTTCCTAGCCAAAATACATGACTTTAAGAACAATTTCAGAGAGTTCCCTGTTCCCTTAAATCGCCAAAATTCAGAAGAAAAATTCCAATTCTCCATCAATTCCGATATAAAATCCTCCTCAAACTTCTCTGCGAAGGCAATATCTACGCCTACATAGGGCATCGAGCACTAAACGAACCCAGACATATAATATTTTCCTCAGCTCTCACTGATCAGTGCGATAAAATGCAAGAGAAGGTATCCGTTATTTCGCCTGTGTGGCCAGCTGAATGTGAAATTTAAGTGCATAGATCTGACTGCTAATCACGCTACATAATAACAAGATTATTCTGTCACGTGCATATGTATGTATATGCATCTTGTCGGACAAAAGCAGTTTTTTCCTCTTTGAGCTCCTGCTGCAGTTCTCCACTTTCTTCTGGGCAAATCTAGTTCACGTGATCTAAATTTTTATTTGAAAAGCAATTCCGTTCAAGAAAGGCGTAAACGGCAGAAAGAAAATTCATAATTTCAGATTTGCTGAAGATAGCACAGGGAAAAGGCAAACAATTTCTTAGTTTCGTATACTTTGCATTGCTTTTCTTTCTTCTGTTGCTCTCTTAATATGTTCTACATTTTTTAAAAAGAAATTTCTCTATCATAAGTATAAGTTAAGAGCAAGAAGTTTCTTCGAATGCGAAGAAAAAACCGTTATACTACCCACCCAAGTATTGTTACCAGAAATTGTCGACGTTTCGGGAAATAAAATGTTATTGAGAACATTTTTAGACATGACCGAACAAAGAAAACTACTGAAAAATTGGCCGTTAAGATTTTTAGAGAGGTTCTTAGCAATTCATACACACACCCACTAGGCCGATGTTCAAGTAGATGTGGCTAAATTTTCGAAGATTTGTATGCGTCTCTGAGAACAGTTCACCGTAGTTCATGTGCTGACAAACTGATCGTTGGAACACCAAGTGAGAAGCTGTTGGTTTCCGTGAAGAAGATGATGATCTGAATGGCATTTGCAAAAGCCGTACTTGCTTTTAACGAATCAAGATTCATTCACATCAGGAATTTGATGTTTAGAACTAAATCTAGTATCGATGGATCACTGAGCATAAGTCTGTCCATCACTTGGAAACAAAGTGAACTTCAAAAAATCGTTACATAGGTAGCATATGTGCCCAATCCTGTCGCGTTCAATACAAAAGCGGCTTTTCCCAAAGCTACTCGGATCATGATGTTCTTCATGGGAAACAACCGTTTTTCAAAGTCTTCCACCAAAGTATGAAGGCCAGCACATAAACAATAATGGATGTCCCTAAGAGACGCAAGAAAATCTTCGAAAATTTGGCTATTTCTAATTATCGACCTTAGTTGGTCAGCGTTAGAAATCTTCACGACAACTTCTTTTTGGAAGGGTTGATTGACTAATTCTAACAAGAGTGTTTGGATGACTATATTCATAATAAAGGACAACAACTTTTTTCTTCTTCGCACCTAAACAAACAGCTTTGAGAAGTAGGCCCAATTAGAGCAACGTCCTGCTTTTTACCCATGTGTAATTTTTTGAAAATAATCACAAAATTGCATTACAAGACAAGAAAGGAAAAAGAGAACGCAAAAGTAATGTAAAAAATACAAGGAACAGAAATTGGTAAACTTCTGTCCGACTATCTCCAATACATCTAAAACTGCAGATTTTCTTTGTGCAATTTCGTCGCTGACGGAATCGCATTTCAAATAATTCCGATTATACTGTACTAGATTTAAATTCGAAATTTTCGCTTTGCGGAATTTTCATAATTGTAATCAGCAGCATCTCAGCAGTTTTCATGTTTGTAGTGTACTAAAACCCCATTTTGTAATGCTTCGGTGATTCCTAAAGAAATGAACATATGAACATATGTGAATATCTCAGATAGTAAGTTTGTGTAGTAAGTGAGAAAAGGGATCTTAGCAACTTTTCAACAAATTCGCATACTTGAAATGTTAGCATATTAAGAACACTAAAAAGATGAATGCACTGCGAGAAGCAGGAAATTTTTACGTTGCACATTTCTTAGTCGAACATCCTCAACACACAATCGCGACCGAATCTTCTTTCCAACTCAAACGCATGTGACCACCATCAATGTTTTATTTCCGTGTGGTAACGCTTGAAAATGCGAACATTTTTTGCGCTTTTAAATAAAGAGATTTTGAGGTGAGTGGACGACGCAAGATGACGTACCAAATGGGTTGTGCTGCAAGAATAATTTTTAGCTACCGGCAAAACATTCCCACCGCGAAATGGATTCGTTTTGCACCCCGAGAGCATGAATCAAACAACTTTGGCAATAAACGTTAACATGATAGCATATAATGGTTGAGAATATCAATGCGGATATCAATCACTATATAAAGCATACTCTGGTTCGGAAGTTACTCGATCTCATCACTAAGCACTTGCGGTCAAATGTACTCGCTTTCGCTGAGGTACGTTAAAATTAAGATACATGCTACGAGAAGAGCACCTGAGTTTTGAACTCGCGAAGGAATTGAGCGCTAAAGTTTCGGAACTCACGAAGGAACTATTTCTAGACAAAACTCTGCACATAGTTGTAGGTACAGAAAAAGATATATAACTGAACTTTGAATACTCGTGTTCCTCACCGCTCCTCGTCAGATTACTGAAGTTTGTATATACACACCAATAGTTACATAAGAAAGGGAGGAGAAAGAAAGTTGTTGAAGTTTTGGTATTATTTAAAACTGAGACTCAAGAAATATGGATGGTTGTACAGTAAGTACGGGAAACGATATATGTGGCGCAGGTGTTTTCCGTACCCTGAGTTAACGTTCGCTTCTCGCTAGCTAACATACAAGCACAGGAAATTGAATTGAGAACGTTTCGAGAGTAAGAATTTGTTCAAACATGTACTACTCTTGCTCGCACATGTTTATAGGAATCAGAAATGAAACCGCTAGAACATTTTCTCACTTCGACTTCCACTTCGAATGGTGAAGTACATCCGGTTGCTGTTCGTACTGCAGCAGCTGTTCTGTTACTCATGTCGTTTATTAAGCACAAAAATTGATGAAAACTGTCGAAAGCGGCTTCAAAGTCCATGGGAGCTATTTGCTTCGAATACCGCTGCCACAATTCGAACAGTCTCTTGACAATAAACGCCTGATCAATCGTCGGACAAGACGATGTTTATGAAAAACGGATGGGTTTCTGATGCCCCACTCACGCTCAACGGAACGAACATATCCGAATGCTCCAGCTATGCATATCTAGGTCTACATCTGAGTCGGGAAATCAACATGGTGAACGACTTGACCTCCGAGCTGAGCAGAAGGAAACGAGCGGCATGGAGAGCATTTGAGAGCATCAAGGATGTGGTGAGAAAAACTAGGAATACCCTGCTTCGTCCTCACCACAACATCTCTTGCTTTGACCTATTTTCCAAAAGCCTGGCCACTTTGCAAGCAGGAAGAAAAAGCAATCAAAGCAAACAAAAAGGGAGCAAAAGAAAAAGAAAGGATCACTCTTTCGATTGAGCGTCATTGAACGCTCAATCGAAAGAGCGACGCTAAAAGTATCCCGTTTCACGTAAGTGAGGAACGGGATTCAAAGTCTTTCTACATTAGCGATTGAAAGGGGGCCGCGTATACGAGTCTGATTGCTACCTGCACGTGGTGGCCCTGCTTTAACTAAACGCAGATCAGACATTCGAGTGTACGCATTGGGAACGTACGAGCTATATAACCTGCACTGTTATGGCCCAAAGCTTCCATACATTGCAGAAAGGTGCTGTCGTCCAGCACAGCGCCAAAGCCCATGACCTGAAAAGTCCAACTGCCTGAAGGGAGCATGGAATCTTTGGCAACAACCATTCGTTTCGTGGCGCTGAACTGCCGAACACTATCGAGTGAACTCCAACAAGCCGCTCTATCCAGACTTCTGCGATATCTCTGTGTGCCTTTTGCTGCACGCACGAAACACGCATAAGAGATCGACTTAAGTCATCAGCATCAGAGATTATTCCATATGCTGCGGCGATGCTGGTGAGAACAGCTGGGTGGCTGCGCGATGGCTGTGAACGATTACAAGAACCTGGTGGAGGAAAGTTTGGCTCAGTCGTCTAGATGCGCCTTTTTACGACAGCATGGTCGCAGAAGACGTGAACTCTCCATCGTAAGTGCCCATGTGCCTGCAGAAACCACTGAGGACAAAAGTAAGGACGCCTTCTATGATCAACTCAACGCGTTGACGTCTAAAATATAATACCCACCCAGCAGGTGCTCATTATCGTAATCAACGGAGATACGAAGATGGAACTTGAACAACAATTCGATGCCCTAGGAAAATGGTATTATCCGGTGGAGCGCCGTCGAATAACGGTGATCGTCTGGTCGATTTACGTCCGAACAGACGGGCCTCATCATCGCTTCCACGTTGGAGAGGAATCATCGACGCCATCAGCTCACGTGGCAGGCGTTAACCTTTTTAACGACTGAAGCAGCAGCGCAAGTCGAAGATGATAACTCTGAACTTCAGCTCGACTGTTCTAACGAGGCACACTCCTCCGTTGCCCCCTTATGAATTTCTGCAAAGACAATAATAAGGACGCCATATGATGAGACCAGTGTGTCGATGTCTAAATTACCTAGGCAGCACAAAATCATCGTCACAATCGACCCAAGTGTGATATCTTCCTCAGTCAGATGTCCGAAAATCCAGAGCTTTGGATGTTGCATTCCACTCTGAGCACCGTCCAGTGCTTCTCAGTTTTAGGATACACTTCAACAAGAAAGAGAACAAGAGCAAGGAGTTCCTCTACAACGGAAATGACAGTTCTGAAGGACGAAGAATGCTGAACAAAATTCCGTCAATGTGTACCTATGCATGTTGGAGTACGGATGAGCAAGAACCTCAGCAATGACGATTAATTCACAAAGTGCATCCAGGATGCTGCAGGGGAACGCTCCCAGTTCTGATCCCGCGGGAGTAGTTCGCAACTGCGAAAACAAAATCCACGTATAAATATGTATGCACCGCCAGCAGCACAGGCAATTTCAATCAGGAAAAGCGCCTGAGAATAAAATTGTGTCGCCAACTGCAAAAAGACCGCGAAAACGAATGGACGTCAAGAGCGAAGGAGTTTGAAAAGGTGTGGGGAGACAGCGGAACGCCTACTCTCTACTAAATAAGTATAGCGGCAAGATGAAAAGATGTTCTCAGTCCTCAACACTGGCTGTCAATGAAGCAACCCCGTCAAATTGGAGGGTTCACTTCAAAACCGTGCCGAACAAAAAGTGCCATCAGCTCTTGAATTCGAGCACGTTCATATACTGAACCACCGACAGAGTTGGATGTTCTGATCTGTAAACAGAAGTTGGGGAATAGAAAGTGTGCTGGAGATGATGGAATTAACGCAGAAATTCCGAAGTCTCTTCATCCGTCAGGGATTCGTGAGATGGCAAAAATAATCCGTTAAATATGACTCGTGGGGACACACTATCATTCCCCAATTTATATCAACTCCCCTCCGCAAGAAGCTCACGGGCCCAAGGAACTGACGAGGAACTCTTTGCGGCATGTTATGTACAAAGTTTTGGAGAGAATTATCTTGGAACGACCTATTAAACATCGCGAAAAAGCAACGCGCGACGAGCAAGCTGGCTTTCGTCCTGGCCGATCTACGATTGACCAGGTGTTCATGGTCAGGAAAGTGATCGAAATTTGACAGTGCTGCTCGAAGCCTATGAAATTAGGCTCTCTGGACTTTGGAACCGCTCTCGACCCTCCTTATTGGGACGGACTCTTCTCAGTGCGCATCGCGCCGATGGAGCCCCAGGAAAATTCATTCGCAAAAGTGGAAGTAGATGGTGGGTCCCTTCGAGGCCTCGAACGGGAATGAGGGTAGAGTGTAGATCGACCTCGTCGATGAGCTATGCTAACTAGAAGGATATTCAGCAAGAATGCGCTAAAGGCACCTGTGCTCTCCTCTACAAAATGCCTGTGGTCGACCCACATAACCAACGAAGTCAACCTGGGAGCCTACCTATCCGCAAATCGTCTCATCAGGATGTGCGGATCTGAGTCTTGGGCAGCACCATGCATTGTGATAGAGACTTGACAGCATCGGAAGCAAGTCCCTTAGATGGCTGCTTGACTACTTTTGACCAAGGGTATGCCACAATTAGGACTTTTATGTGGAAATCGATGTGGTGTACCGGGGGATGACACGTGGAAGATATCAACATCTTGCACCGCCATCGAAGGTGGCTGCGGAAAATCGTCTTCACTTCTTTGGTCATATATTAAGGGGACCAACAGATCGCCTTGTTTAACGACCACTGAGCAGTTTATCGGGTTCAAACTGGAAGAGCCCACCTGGCCAAAACCAGAAGTTCTGGCCTGAGCTAGCAAAAGAGGACTTGAAAACACTCGGGGTGGATAGGCTGTTCAGGCGGGACGTAAAGTTTCGGCGGACATGGAATAGCGATGAATGGATTGATTTTGTGCAAGCTCTTGCAGAAGAGCGAGAAGGTTGTGCAGAGCTGTGTTCAAAGGACAGCACTCTCGGCGAAGATGCTGGTAATCGCGGCAGGCGAAGACATCAACCCGCTGATTAAGTCAAGTAAGTAAGTAAGTCACGATGTCTGGAGTATATGGGGTGATGATAAGAAAATACGCTATCTAATTCGTTCGATTAGTTTTTTTGCACGAACTGCACACTCGAAAGTGTCCGAACAAGCAGATGCATTCGAATAACTCCAGGTTAGCGGTGCGACAACACATGCGAGGCTTAACGCTTAAAAAGTGTAAATCTGAAAATATGACCTACTAGCCTCTGCTCACTCCAGAGTGACGTCTGCGTACATGTTGCGGACCCCCAAGACCAATGCTTAGGTTTTGGGACCACGACCTTCGTATTTTTACGTCACATTTTAGCAATTTCACGCCGTAACTTATAAAGTTTTGTTCGCTTGTTGCGGATTCCTAGGCCCATTACTTGTGTTCTCCTCCTCGATCTCAATAGCTTCACTTAAAACATCATTCATTGATAGCTGTTGAGGAAAATTCGGAGAACACCTAATTCTTCGCGTAATGCTTTAAAATTGTGTAGCGGTTATTATATTTGAACAGAAGTAGTGTTTGAAGCTAAAGTTTGAATATTCTCAAAATGTAGAACTGACGCGTTTAAAAAAACTATGAAATTTTTGTCTTTATAACATTAAAAAAGAAAGAAGAAAATAACAAAACAACTAATTTTTGAATTTGAAAAGGTTGATGCGACATAAACTGAAACTCTTATTATTTAAAGAAAATATCACTTCATTATAATTTAGGGAAGAAAATTTAAAAGTATATTTTGGATTTTGACCTGAAAGTGAGCAAAAGTTGATTGAACACTTTTCACCACGCGTTCTCCTTTCGGTTGATAAGCGGTTTGATTGACTTGTCGCAGAGCATAAAGAAACGCGTTTATTGGTTTCATAATTGTCTGAAAGAGCTGAGTTTTTTCTGTCTGTCGCTCTGTTCCTCTGCGTGTCAGGTAGGTTGAAATAAGACAATTCTCGAAGCTTTGAGGACTCTATGAAAAGGAGGTTAGGAAAGGGTCTACCGGCAACCGTTATCATATCAAAGAAAGGAAAAAGGACGGGAAACTGGCGTCGGAATACAAAAGAGAAAGCACCGACGGGTCCGAATCATCGCCAGATACTTAAAAGGGGATTCACGGGTCCACGGCTTTGTCCTATAGAAGGGGTTCAAAACGGGTCCATCGGCGCCTTTATTACACTGATAGAAGGGGTGCAACTTTCATTCGTGAATTTTAATGAGGGAAAATCCAAATGAAATTTGCCGCGTTTTGTTCGGATAATTTTAAAGGGAAAATCGACGGTCCATCGATGTTTGATAGCCTTAGAACCTTCCTTTTTGAATTCCTTCTGTGATCCCTGTCATGTTGTTCAAACATCGACGACATTTCATTGGGCGCCAGTTCATTAGAAGGGGTGAGAAAAAAAACATCGGCGTCGGATACACTTAGCATAGAAGAAAATATCAGTGTAATCGGAGCAATGAAAAGGAGTGCGACGGGTTCACCGGAATGACAGGAAAATTACTTACGAAAGAAAATTTTAGGCGTAAGAAACCTATAAAATAGATGTCTTGACGACTTTGGGAACAAAGGATTCCCACTCAAAGGCCGTTGAGAACAATATATGTAAGCCGGGGGTGATGCTTCGTAGTGGAACGGTCATTGTAAGCAGATCTTCAATAAGGTGTTTTTGCCGCTTGTGACGTAAAAGATAAATTGTTAAAGACGTTTCATAGCCGTGACCATTGTCTGGGTGCTTTGCTCAAACTTCTTTTCTGTTCTCCATAAACGTGTTTAGTTCTTTAGGTTCACGTCAAGTTTGTAGCATACCGTTCTCAGAAAGTGGAAACATGCATGCAAAAACACATTAAAAGAATAGCAAGATGTTTAGTCTTGATCTGACGGCATCACCCATCTTTATCAGTAGAATGATGTCTTTCACGTCATTTAATGTTAGAACATCATTCTGTGATTCCGTTGGGGGAAATCGGAGGAACACCCAAACGGAAGATAATGCTTTAAATTGCACCTATTTTAACAAGACATCGAATTGGGAGTGTTTGTAGCTGATCTTCGGGCCGTTTTTTACGGCAATTTGTAGAATTGACGCGTCACCTCCTCTCCGTAGAAAACCCGTATAATCTTTCGAAATTAGTTGCATAATACAAAGAAGAGAAGGAAGCGTTGTTAAAAAAAAACAGGTCTACAAATCTAATCAACGTGAGGGAGAATAAGTCTTTTATTGATCAGCGAAGTGAGGCTAAAACCATTGAAAAGTAGAAGTTCCGGACTTGACTGAAAGATTTCTATAGCTTGATTCTGTCAGGTTGTCCGTCTGTCTGTCTGTGTGTTAGTCACGAAATTAAAAAACATGGAAGTACTCGGGTCGAATTTAAAAAAAAATTCAAGGTGAAGAAAATTATCAAATAGAAAGCTGTTGAAATGGGGTGTGACAAGTCCACCGGAGACTCAAGACCTATGGAGCGGGTGTACGGGTAATCGGCGGTTTGAAAGGAACCTATACAGCGGGTGCGATGGTGTTTTCGGCGGGCCCTAAGAAAAAGGGTAGTGTCTCCAGCTAAGATACCAAAATTTCCGATTGAGAACCGGCGCCAGATAACCTATAGAAGCGGGCTCAATGGGCAACAACATCTTGCGCCAGATACTTTATAGGGCAGTTTTGTTCTTCTAGCGATTTCCTACGTTCTTCTTTGAAGGGGGTGAAGTTCCGGTTTTTATACGCGGAAGTGGTGCAGTTGTTACCTTTTGTCGTTTATTAACCCCTTCAGAAGACTCCACCAAAACCGTAGAATAACGTAAACAATAAATGGTTGCTGCCGTTTCGAATAGCCGTGGTCACAATTCGGGCGCTTTGCAATTCACCTTCGATCAATCGTCGGACAAGACGATGTTTATGAAAAACGGAATGGGTTTCTGATTGCCCCTCCACGCTCAACGGAACGAACATATCCGAATGCTCCAGCTATGCATATCTAGGTCTACATCTGAGTCGGGAAATCAACATGGTGAACGACTTGACCTCCGAGCTGAGCAGAAGGGAAACGAGCGGCTATGGAGGGGAGCTTTCAAGAGTATCCAAGGATGTGTGAGAAAAACTCTAGGAATACCCCGCTTCCTCCTCACCACAACATCTCTGCTTTGACCTATTTTCTTCCAAAAGCCTGGCCACTTGCAAGCAGGAAAAAGCAAAATCAAAGCAAAAGGGAGGCGATGTGGAAAGGAAAGTCAAGGCTCCTTTCGGATTGATGGCGTTTGAACGCTCAATCGAAAGGCGAGCAGACGTAAAGTATCCCGTTTCACGTAAGTGAGGAACGGGATTCAAAGTCTTTCTACGTTAGCGATTGAAGGGGGCCGCGTATACGAGTCTGATTGCTACCTGCACGTGGTGGCCCTGCTTTAACTAAACGCAATCAGGCGTTCGAGTGTACGCATTGGGAACGTACGAGCTATATAACCTGCACTGTTATATGGCGAAAGCTTCCCATACATTGCAAAAAGGTGCTGTCGTCCAGCACACCGCCAAAGCCCATGACCTGAAAGGTCAACTGCCTGAAGGGAGCATGGAATCTTTGGCAACAACCATTCGTTTCGTGACGCTGAACTGCCGAACACTATCGAGTGAACTCCAACAAGCCGCTCTATCCAGACTTCTGCGATATCTCTGTGTGCCTTTTGCTGCACTGCAGGAAACACGCATGAGAGATCGGCCCGTCATCAGCATCGAAAATTACACCATATACTGCGGCGATGCTGATGAGAACAAAGTAGGTGGCTGCGCGATAGCTGTGAGGAACGATTACAAGAACCTGGTGGAGGAATTTGGCTCAACGTCGTCTAGATGCGCCTTTTTACGACTGCGGGATCGCGGAGGACGTAAACTCTGGATCGTAAGTGCTCACGCACCTACGGAAACCGCTGAGGACAACAGTAAGGACGCCTTCTATGATGAACTCAATGCGTTGATGTCTAAAATACCAAGCCAGCAGGTGGTCATTGTCGGAATCGACGCAAATGCAAAGATGGGACTCGAACAGCAATCCGATGTGCTAGGAAAATGGTACTATGCAGCGGAGCGCACGTCGGACAACGGTGACCGTCTGGTCGACTTGTCCGAACAGACGGGCCTCATCATCGCTTCCACGTTTAAGAGGAATCATCGACGCCATCAGCTCACGTGGCAGGGGTCAACCCTTTTAACGCCTGAAGAGCAGCGCAAGCGGAAGATGAGGACTCTTAAACTTCAGCTCGACTACGTTCTGGCGAGGAACATTCCTCAGTCAGATATCCGAAAATCTAGAGCTGTTTGGGACGTCGCGTTCGACTCTGACCACCGTCCAGTTCTTCTCAGCTTCAAGATACGGTTCCACAAGAGAAACCGAGGAGTTCCTCTTCAACCGAAAATCGACATGGCAGGTCTGAAAGACGATGAATGCAGAAGAAAATTCCGCTAACGTGTGTCTATTCATGTTGGAGTACGGACCAGGAAGAAGCTTAGCGATGCGGATTCCTTCACAAAGTGCGGAGTTCCAGGACGCTGCAAGGGAAACGCTCCCGGTTCTATTGCCGCGGAAGAAGCTTGCCTTTGCATCTGCGAAAACAAAATCCACATACAATTCCGTATGTGTCGCGCGCAGCGCTGGTGACTTCAACCAGGAAAAGCGTCTTAGAAGGAAGCTGCGTCGTCAACTGCAACAAGACCGCGATAACGAGTGGACGTCAAGAGCGATGGAGTTTGAGAAGGCGTGGGAGGACAGGAACTCGCGGAAAGCCTACGCTCTACTAAAACAGTATAGCGGCAAAATGAAAAGATGTTCCCATGTCCTCAACACTGCTAATGGTAGCTGTCGGTGAAGCAACCCTTCCTAATTGGAAGCAACCCTTCAAGACCTTGCTGAACCGGCTAGCACCGTCAGCTCCTGAACTCGAACACGTTCATAGACCGACATATGCGGTTAACGAGGAGCCACCGACCGAGTCGGAGGTCCTGGTCTGTATTCAGAAAATGAAGAATGGAAAATCTGGTGGAGACGACGGGATTAGCGCAGAAATGCTAAAATATCTTCCTCCGTCTGGGATTCGTGAGATGACAAAGATCATCCGTTCAATATGGATAAGCGAAAGGATACCTGATTCGTGGAGACACGCTATCATAATTCCCTTCCACAAGAAGTTATCCGTCACGGACCCAAGGAATTATCGAGGAATCTCTTTGCTGCGTGTTATGTACAAGGTACTGGAGCACATTATCCTGGACCGACTCATTAAACATCGCGAAGAAACAACGCGCGACAAGCAAGCTGGCTTTCGTCCTGGCCGATCTACGATTGACCAGGTGTTCATCGTCAGGAGAGTGATCGAAATCTGGCAGCGGTATTCGAAGCCAATGCAACTAGCGTTTCTGGACTTTGAAGCCGCGCTCGACTCTCCTCACCGAGGCCGTCTTCTGAACGCGCTTCGCGCCGATGGAGTACCAGGAAAGTTCGTTCGCTTGCTTGATGACATGAATCAACGAACAACTGCTGCAGTTCGAACACCAGCCGGATGTACAACACCGTTTGAAGTGGTAACTGGAGTAAGACAAGGGGCAGTGGCAGGACCTTTCCTGTTCAATTTCGCAATCGACGACATTATGCGAAGAACAGTCGACCAGTGTCCTGCCGACATTGTCTTAGCACCATCTGGGTGCCCCTTGACTGACCTCGAGTACGCCGACGATGTTGTTATATTCGTGGAAAGCAGTACGAAACTTCAACATGTTGTCAACTTTGTATCGAAGCTGGGTGCAGCCTATGGACTACGCCTACGCCCTGATAAATGCAAGCAGATGTGGATCTCTTCGAGACCACGAACGGGAAACAGGGTGGACGGACAACCGATAGAACTCGTCGATGAGTTCTGTTACCTAGGCTGTACGCTGAAGAACGATGGCAGCTACGAGAAAGATGTTCAGCAAAAGTGCGCTAAGGCCACTTCTGCATTTAACTCCTTAACGAAATGCCTGTGGTCGACCCCCATCACCAACGAAGTCAAGCTGCGAGTCTACCTATCCGCAATTCGCCCCATCATGATGTACGGATCGGAAACTTGGGCAGCACCATCAACGGTTATGGAGAGGCTTGACTGCACGGAACGAAAGCTGCTTAGACGGCTACTTGGCTACTTTTGGCCTAGGGTATGTCACAATGAAGATCTTTACGCAGAAATTGATGTGGTATACCGGCGGATGACACGTGGAAGACATCAACATCTTGCACCGCCATCGAAAGTGGCTAAAGTAAATCGTCTTCGCTTCTTTGGTCATATATTAAGGAGACCGGCAGATCGCCTTGTTCAACGAGTTTTGAGGAGTTCGTCGGGTTCGAGCTGGAAGAAGCCACCTGGCCGAAAACGGAAGTTCTGGACTGAGTCGGTGAAAGAGGACCTGAGGACACTCGGCGTGGAGAAGCAGTTCAGGCGAGACGTAAGGTTTCGCAGAATATGGAATAGCGACGAATGGATTGATTCTGTGCAAGCTCTCGCAGAAGATCGAGAAGGTTGGGCAGAGCTGTGTTCAAGGACGGCACACCTCGGCGAAGATGCGGGTAATCGCGTCAGGCGATGACATCAGCCCGCCGATTAAGTCAGTAAGTAAGTCAGCGATTGAAGATTAGAGACACCGCCGAGATTGCCAAGGAAAGCAAAATAAGGTGGGAGGGACACGTGATGCGTCTCAACGACAACCGTTGGACCAGAACAGTGACTGGGTGAGTACAACGCGATATTAGGATCACTACACAAAGACCGCCAACCCGATGGTCAGGCTTGATAAAGCCTTTGAGAGAAAAGTCCGGTGCTCTCCATGTCTCACACGGAAAGAGAAACCACTGGGCGACTCTGGCACGCGACCGGGACAAACGAAAGCATCACTGGCGCCCGCCCGGCCAGTCTTAGAACAACTGGCAACTCTTACAACAACATACCTCAGTGAAACATAGCCAACAGAGCAAGTTTTGACAACCGAATATTTTTTTCTAATATAAACATCCCCAAGATCTTCAACGATGTTACACAGCCAAAAAAGGTTGCAGATGAGTAGGATTAGAAGCAGAGGATATAGCTTATGTTAGAGAGTTGTAAACTTTGAACTTCTGAAGCTTCTTTAGCATTTATTCACTTCCTTGCTGATATTAAAGGCAGCATACTACGAATCTAAGGTGGTGGTGATTTCAAATGGAACATCCGTATACGGGGTCGTAGATTATATAGACGGGGGTGATTCCGCTCATCTCTCCCTGCATCACTGCATACAGCCGCCTCCAGAATGCTGTTTTGTACGACGCTATTTACTGCAACGCCGCACCCCTTGCGCCGCCTCCGCCCTGCGATTCGTTGGGAATCAATTCGGACTGCTTCAATAGGCAGTAAGGGACGCTACACGTGCAAGGGTGGCCCGCTGCAATAGAAGGTATCGTACAAAGCAGCATTCAGGGGCCGGCTGCTTGCGGTGGTTCAGGGAGAGATGAGCGGAACCATCTTGGTCTCCATAATCTACGGCTCTGTATAAGGATACTCCACTTGAAATCTGTATAACCCCAGATTCGTGGTATGCTGCCTTTAAATCCATATCAAACACGGACTAATAAATGGTTAAAGCGAAGTTGTAGAAGGGGAAGGGGGGTCCAGTCGCACTCTTATAGAATTGTGCTCAAAATGCACTAAGAGAGCAAAAAACGTTCATGTAGCGCGAGGTCGTTCCTATCAGCCAGATGCGGATTGCGGAGAAACCACATTTCAGGTCCTTTCTGGTTTTGTTGAAGGTCCTACAGGATATATTTTAGCTAATCACTTGCAGTGGCCCTGTTTGTAGAGTTCGATGAAGTCAAACTGTTAGTAGCGCCAGCTTCACTTTCCTTTTTTCCCTTAGTAGCTTAATGCTCCATGTCATATATGGTCTAAGACTAATGTTCAGGCCCCGACTGAGTTAGCAATACAATTCCAATGGTGACTTGTCACACAAGAAACTATCGCCTTTTCGAGAACTCAAATGGTCAAATGAGAAAGTCATTTGAGAGTTAAGAACGGTCTTCGCGTTCTACGCACGTTCACTTGCGTTCTAGGTGCAGATCAAGTATACCTCAATAAGAGCGCGATTGAGACCATACCATGTGACTAGAACAGTGTCGATAAGGTGATCTCTGAGAATTTGGAATTGCATGTGGTGATACAAGGGGTTACTCGATTGTAAGCCTTAAAGAGGTATCAGTGAGTTCATCGTATCCTAGAAAGGTTATCAATTCCAAACGCCCTCAATCTTATACACATACGCGCACAGTTCAGCGCTGTCAGCGGATATCTTTTGAAAAAGTAGGCACTGGACAAGACACTAGTTAAGGAGAGACGGGCGAGCACCAGTTATCAATTCACACTCCTAGTACGACATGTCATAAAAGGGAATGGTAGGCGCTTTGACGAAATCTGCGTGTTGCGGCTGTTGCAACTCGTATACGACTAGTATAAAATTGATTATCAGTCTTCCTTAACGAAAACTTTCAAAAACGAGCGAGAAAGAATAAAAGTATATTTTCCGGAAATTTTGGTAAGTCTCCAAAATAGTTGAGGTCTTATTTGACAAAACATAAAACCATTCGATAAATCACTACTCTGTTAATTGCTTCACTTATTTTAATTAAGAAATTGTAGTTATTGCATTCCAGGTCAATCGCTTGCTTTGTTCTTTTTCTGGCTGGTTGGACTCAAGTTGGAGGGTTCACGCTCAGCAAAACTAATTATGAGTCATGTACCGGATGGCACGTATTTATGAAGACTCGCCACTGTTACAAAGTAATTCCTGAGTGAAAAGTTGATTTTTTTAAAACTCTCTTTTACAAGAGCTATGATAGCATGCACACATACTTTAGAGTGAATCTTAAGGGTGCCAAAGTATTTTTTATGTTCAGTGTTACTCCTTTACATCACCTCTACTGCAGACGAGCTTTCATGTCCTAATTTCTCTACGCGGCGCCAAATCCACTTCACATACGATAAAGTAAATTATCAAAACTAAAGAAAGTTTTTTTCAAATAATAAAATAGAATAGTTTTTTGAAATTCTCTTTTACAAGAGCTATGATAGCATGCACACAGAGTTTAGGGTGGATCTGAGGTTTATCACTCTCATACTTGGAACCCGTTGATGGAGTCTTTAGAAGCACCACACCACGAATCTGACGTGGTGAGGGAACACGCAGAAAAATCTAGCGAAGAGGTTGTAGATTGGTGAAGGCTGGTTCCATTCACCTCTCCCTGATCGTCTGAAAAAAAAAACGGCGAGGAAGACGTCATTTTTAACGACGATGTTAGTTGCAACGCTCTACCCTTGTGCACGCGTCTCATAAAGGTGCAATCGGTCGAGGATCAGTGATGGATTCTCGCCTTCCTATTCAAGTATAACCGATGAATAGGCTGCTAAGGAAACCGCAACGTGCGCGAAAACGAGCGTTCTAACGTACCTCGCAATAACCAATGTGATTTCCACGCCATTTCTTACGACGACCAGGGAGAGATGAGTGGAACCACAATCTACAACCTCATCGCCAGCTTTTCCCGCGGATTCCCTCACCATGTCAGATTCGTGGCGTGCTGCCTTAAAGTTCACTGTTCCTCCTTCACATCACCACTGGATATGGGCTCACTAAGGGGTTTTACGTCCAAATCTGCCTACGCAGCACCAATTCAACTTCACATATGATAATGTGAATTACTAAGGAAAGTTTTCTTTTATCATAGAATAGATTGGTTAGGAGTTAAGGACTATGATACGTTTCAAACTCCGTTTCGTCTCCACTCTTATACGAAATGCGGGGTAGAAACTTCAAATTGGAGTTGTGTTTGTTATCATCTATGGTTTCCAACAGACACTCGGATAACAGTGCTAGTGAGCTCAAGCAAACCTGTAAAATAGCTATATTTCCGTGGTTTCAACTGGTAACTGAGAAACTGGAAAATCAATAAACGGTTATTGGCATGACAACTACAGTAGCAATTATTTGCATCGGAGTAGAAAAGGAAGCTTGCGTGAGAATACTTCGACTTCTTAATGGTGATTCCTCATCAGAGCACACTCCATCGCGTGATTGTTCGCAAGCTGTCGAGAGTTCTCAACTACTTTTGATACTGAATGAAGTTTCAGATTTTCCGATATACAACAAATTGGAATAAGGCAAAAGAGTTTTGTGAAAGTATTGGTGCTCATCTCGCGGTAGCTAACTCTCTCGAAGAATTCGAGTTCATGAAAAGTAAGTTTATCTTGGAGCACAGCCTTTACCTAACTGCTCTTGAAGAGAAACCACTAAAGTTATAAATTCTGAGACAAACTACTATATAAGTAAGCTCTTAATTTGAGCAAGACGCGAGATTGCTGCTATCCTATGTTATTGGCTAATGTTTCGGGGAAATCACATTCTTCAGAGTCTGAAGGGATGAAATCGAACGCCGTTGCTCGATCACATCCCCTACCTACCCAAAGAGAAAATCGCGTGCTAGCCATTGTGCTTCATAGTACAAGTGGAAGTGTAAATTTCACCTTAAGGACGGAAAAATTCCCGCCTAACGTACATACGCGTGGTACGCGTGGAGGTATCTATCGCGCTCAAATCGCAACCTTAAACAGGAGTTCACGCGTAATAAAGGGACATTCCTCCTTGCGACTCGTCTTTGCACTCTGGGAATGGATCCAAAACAATTCCGGAGCGTGACCGTGCTGTTAGTTTCAAAACCTTCTCCGTTATGAGGCCGCACCCTACAGTCACCTAATACCGTGAAGTCACACGATTTCCTTTTGCCAGATGCAAACAGAAAGTCAGACATACAACACATGAACTCATGCAATCACCTTCCTTGTTATCCAGAAGAGTTTTGCAATCTGATATATTTTAAGTGCCGCCATATACGTGATCATGTATGAGCCTCTGCTTAAGATTGCTAGAGGGAGCTCTGTAAGCGCTACAGATTATTTAGTAACACAATGGTTCGCATTGATGAAATCCAGCGTTTTCTGTTCTCCAGTTCACTGTAGTTTGCTTTAGTTAACGACTTATTCATTTATTCAACTTTTGCACTCGAATATATCCTCAAATATACAGAAAACACAGCACGGAAATTATCTTGGTGAAAAAATTGAAATTTTCAAGAAAAAGGCCTAAATGATCAGTAAGTGGAAAAAATAAAGAGAAAAAGTAGGCGTATATTCATTTCCACGCAGTAGTTTAAGGAAAACTATCATACTATTAGAACGTTTTCTGACCTCATCAACTGTCGAATATTTATCTGTTAAAGCAAAATGGTGAAAAAAAGCGAAGCTTTGGGCTTTTTTTCCGAGGAGAGGAAGACTAAGTTATCCTTCTCGAGCCTTTTTTTTTGAGAGCTGCAAAGAGTCAAATTAAATGTCCAAAACACCTCTACTTTTCTAATACGCGTTTTTAAATTTTAATAACATATTCTCCTTGTTTTATGCAAACATTCACCAAACGAGGCGACAAATATGCGATCATCAGCTATGTTCATAGTCTAAAGTCTCTGAAGTATAAATTCGCATGTGATGCGCCAATGCGCTCTGCTGCGTAATATCTGAGGTTCTGGAACGCATATTGGCCTATACAATGACTTGCAGGTTAACTGATGATTGAAGGCATCACCCCACGAATCTGAGGTGGTACGGATTTCAGGTGGAGTATTATACGGCACAGTAGATAATGGAGATGGGGTGTGATTCCGTCCACTTCTTCCTAACTGCGCTCCAATCTAACACGTTGTAAAAAATAGCGCGCCGGAACGACCGAAGCCGTATGTTCCGGGCCGTTTTTTACGGCAATTGGTAAGAAAAAGACGGAATCACCCTTCTCTCCATAATCAGCGATCCCGTATACGAATACTCCACCTGTAATCCGCACCACCTCAGATTCGTGGGATGATGCCTTTAAGTCAGTATCTTTATTCTCTTGAGATGACTCTCACCAATTTATCGACCTCGAAGAGATGAAACTCTTGGTTGCCAGTAGGACGAACTCAAACCTTCGATCGTGCAGCCACATCGGAACCTCTTAACGACTACCGTAATCATGTTCCGACCAATCCGATTCGGTCCGAAGGAAGAAACTCGATCACTTCTCCACTTCCAATATTCCATGTCCAACTACAGCCCGCTTTTCATTTTCCTTCGTTACGCCTCTGTTCGACATGCTGCACCGTTTCATCGTTCATGTATCGCAAGTTTAGTTGCGCATTCCATTTGAATATTTCAAGCGCGTGATGTACGGCGGAGGTGTGAGGTGGAGTGAGCAGCGTAATAAGTGCCGCAGTGAAACGGTTTAAAAACAGCATAACACGAAATCTTCTATTCTCGGATCTCTACACGAGCAGATATGGGAAATCGTACAGTTCGAAACAAATCGAGACAAACTCGTCGTAAGAAGCTTTGTGTTTTCCACTTCCCAACAATGCAACTTGTCACGCAATAGAATGCGAGCAACGCTGACATGGTACAACGTCCACGATCCAAATAATATGACTTCAAAGGCAGCGTGTCACGAAACTGACATGGTACGCAAATCCCACGAAAACCGTAGAGATTCGGCTTGTAGATCACGGACCCCGGTGTGGCTCCGCTTACCTTTCCCTAATCTTCATTTTAAAAAAAAAAACTACGAGAGAACGGCGCTCTTCTCCACGAAATCAGTTGCTATGCGCCACCCTTATTTTCACATCGCGTCTACGAGCGGGCGGTCTAAGATTAAAGAGGTCTCCTTGCCAGCGTATTCAAGTGAAACCAATGAATAGGCTGCTGAGAGGACCGTAATCTACAAACCTAACTCAAAACTTTTCTGGGATTTCCGTACCACATCAATTTTGTGATACGCTGTCTTTAAACAAGCAACAGAATCCCCTCCTATCGCACAACAGCAGATGCGTTGCGGCTTGCCTGCGCTCCATTACCCACTTCAAGACATTCATTATCTCCAGATGTACGCAAGAAGTGGTCTCGGGAAAACAAATTAAAGCATTATTCGTGGTGTGGAAGAGTGAAAAAAACAGGAGTTTATTCTTGAAGAAAACCCAAAATAAAAGATGATATTATGATAGCAGATTAAAAGTTGGGTTTCCGAGTGCTCACCTCACCATGAACGAAAAGAATTTCATTTCAAATATAGTAGCACTAATAACTTGAATATGCAGTGTCAATTACAATAATCTAAATGAGTAAATGGCAAATAAATGACTAAAAATAAACAAGTAATTCATAATATAATGATTTAAATGAGCGAAGAGGAATTTTTCTTCAAATATGATAGCACTATTAATTTGCACATTTGGTTTAATTAGTTTCAGTAATCTAAATAAATAAATGGTAAATAAACGGTTGAAAATAAACAAATAGTTTATTACAGTAAAATGACTTTTTCTCCCCAAAAATTCTGGTCAGTTTTTACAGTATTACAACTACTGAGCTTCAATAAGTACAGAACATGGGTTGGACTTTATCGTGATGCCACGTCCAACCGTGGTTGGAGGTGGATAGACGGTTCGACACAAATGTTTTACGTTTGGAACGAAGGCGAACCAAACAACTTACGTGGACAAGAAAATTACGGAAATGTAGGTCATACCTCTTATTTCCGCAACATTTGTTATCGTCAATGATCCCAGCTGGAGCCTAACGGCCTAATGAACGACAATCGTGTTGATGCGTGGGGACACAATTTGGCTGTTATGTGCGAGTCGGAAAATTGCGGTGATGGCCTCCAAGCAAACTAATTTCTTTCTGTTGTTTTTGTTTCGGTTAAGGTTGTAATGAATCGTTTTGTTGTTTGCTATACGATCAGTAGTATCCAGTGATCAATAGTAGTACTAAAACTTCACTTCCCGCTCTCGTTTCTCTAACAAGCGAGCCAAAATTCGTTGGTGACTTAAGGGCGCAAATCTTTTTAACGGGCGATCAAAATTTCAAACATTATTTCTGCCTGACTTCGCAAATTAGTTTCTTTTCTGCTGCATGTTCCTCGTGAAATTGCAATAAATGCTTTCGATCGTTGTTGATTTGCTTTGCAAACAATAATAGAACATAAAGTTTATTTTTCATACTCGTTTTTCTAACAAGCCGGAATTGGTAGAAAACATAAGGAGCAGCAAATCTTTCTAACGCGGACGAACGAAATTTCGAGCAAATTTCCAAGCATTATTTCGCACATAAACTTCGCGTTTAGCGATGGTCTTAAAAGCGACCTGAGCCACGGTCTTGAAAGTTCACAGAGTTCGTTTTATAACAAACAGAAACCAGAAGATCCCATGGATACGCTCAGTTCTCTCATGAGCCTTCCTTTTTTTGCGCAACTGTTCTTCGAAAACGTCGGCAAAAGGCTCATTTTCAATCTCAACTGAATTCCGTCAAGTGCCTCTCGAACAAATCTTATTTTTTTGGTGATCCTTCTACTTGATAAGGGGTTTATTGGTGATCAATGAGATAGCGTGCGAAAGGAAATACGAAAGAGTAGCTTACATCTCAACGCAATCGAATCCTTCAAAATAAGGGGTCAGCAATATAGCAACACAATGATCTTGTTGTTCAGTAGCACTTGCTCCCGCGGCTAGACCCTTGATAGTTTCAAAGGCTCAGACTGCGGAACGCAGAGAAAGTCTCAGATATTTAGCTAACCCGTCTTCATCAATCGTGCGGGCCTCATAATCGTCTCCAGTCTTTTCTGTCCCTCATAACCCTCTTCCAAATTGCTCTCTGCTTCGTGAGTGACTTTGGTGGGATCCTTAAGCTGTATCCAGCTCTCAGCTGACCCATTGTGCCGCTAACACATTACCAAGTGGATTGATACGCCAGTGACTTTATCCTCTGTGTAGTATCGCGCGATTAATTCACGCGGGTTTGGCAAGGTGTGAATGAAACATTGTGAACCGCTTTCCGCCTCACTTCTCTGCGTGTCTATTTCCTTGAACGTTTGTTTCACGCTGGTAACATTCCGCTTTCTTCAGAAAGTGGAAACACACTCGCAAACGGCTGCGTAAAGGCATCACCCCTCGAATGGATTAATGACGTGGTGTATATTTCCGAAAGACAAACCCTATACGGGATCGTAGATTGTGCCTCTACCCTTGTGCACGCGCCGCATAAAGGTGCAATCGGTCGAGGATCAGTGATGGATTCTCGCCTTCCTATTCAAGTATAACTCCCGTATACGAATACTCCACCTGAAATCCGTACCACCTCAGATTCGTGGGGTGATTCCTTCAATGCTGAAAATGTTAGAAACAAACAAGGATAAGAAAATAAAATGAAAATATTTTGCAAGGTAACAACCTGATCAAACATGTATTACTCCTAGTCGTACATGTCTGCACGCGTTAGACTCAACGTAACTTAACACAACCGTATAACCATGTGTATTGATAGATATTTATGATATTACGTTATCACGCTGTCTGCAACGTCACTTATTTTAACGCGGCATCACGCAGTTGTGGTCGGATGTTTACTTCAAGGTACGACTGCGCTGTAGCATACATACAACAGCATGTTGACGTTTTGGTAATATTTCCGTAAAAAAAACTCAATAAGTGTGAGTAGCTGTACGGTAAGTATAGGAAACGGTGTACGTGGTGCAAGTGTTTTTCACACCCTGATCCAATGTTCGCTTCTCGCTTTCAAAGAAACAGACAGGAAAGTGAATTGAGAATGCTTTGCAAAGTGATAACTTGTTCAAACATGTGCTATTCCTACTCGCACATGTTTGTACGAGCTAGACTCCATATTCAACAAATACACCCATGTATACTGATAGATATTTACGATGAAATTTTCTAGATGCGTATACATGAATATGCAGACATGTAAAAAGAAAAAATATATACGCATAGTTATAGTATGTAGACACTTGTATAATGAGTAAATTGTTTTAGCGACGTCCAAATTAGTTTCCTTTCCAGCAATTCAATTATTTCTATTATTATGTAGTACTTGGGGGCACGTATACGAGTCTGATTGCTACCTGCTCGTGGTGGCTCCTGCTTCAACCAAACACAATCAGGCGTTCGAATGTAGGCACTGGGAACGTACGAGTTATATCACCCGCACTGTTATCGAACACGCTGTAGAAAATAGCGCGACGGAACGCTGGAAGCCGTATCTTCCGGCCCGTTTTTCGCGGAAATTAGGATGAAATTGACGGAATCACTCTTCTCTCCATAATCTACGACTCCGTATAGGCATAATCCACCTGAAATCTGCGTTACCCCAGGTTCGTGGGGTGATGCCTTTAAATCGCCGGCAAATGTTCTGTCCCACTCTTCAGCTAGAGCTTGCAGAATTCATCCATATGCCGCTATTCCATAATCTGCGAAACGCTACGTCTCAACGGAGCTGCCTGTGAATGCTGTCTCCTCAGATCTTATTCACTATCTTCGTCCAGAACTTCCTTCTACGTCCACGTACGCTTCTTCAGTTTAAATCTATGAGCACCCGAGGCAACTTGGATAACCCTGTGTGATCATTATAATGAGACCTAGAAGGCGAAGAGAGTTTTCTGTGGCTAATTCAGAAGGTGGAGTCTTCTTCTTCTTCTTCCTAGCGTTGTTGCAGGGTCCGCCTTTCTGCTTCTTGTCTTCCATTTGGTTCTATCCATTGCATCAGCCGTACATAAACGCGCATCTATCATATCCAGCTTCACACGGTCTAACCAGCGAATCTTTGTCCTCCCACGCGGCCTCACTCCTGAAACGTCGAGCTTCAGTGCGGTTTTGGCCACAGAATCTTCCTCTCGCCGCAAGACGTGACCGAACCATCTCAGTCGGGCCTCCTTCATCTTCTCAGTTACCGGGACCACGCCGAAGATGGAGCGCACAGTGTCGTTGGATACTTTCTCTTTTAGCGTTGCACCTATTGTCCACCTTAACATCCGCATCTCCATAGCGTGTAACACTCTTTCCAAGGCTTTCGTCGTCGGCCAGTACTCGCATCCGTAAAGGGCAACAAGACGCACAACCGTCCTGTAGATCTTCGACTTCGAACAGGGACTTTCTTGTCGTACAGTACCCCTGTTGCCATTTTCCATTTCATCCATGCCGCATTAACACGTGCTCGACCTTCTTGATCAATGCCACCTGTGGAAGTCACTTTGGATCCAAGGTACTTGAAACAGTTCGCCTTGTTTAATTCAGTGCCATCGACACGAATTGAACCATCCTCTATCCTTGGTCCGCACTTCATGTACTCAGTTTTTGATGTGCTGAGGCGCAATCCATATTTCTGCAGCCGATCCTTTCAAGACTGCACTTGTTTCTGCAGATCACCTCGAGACTCCGATGGGAGCATGACATCATCGGCAAAGAGTAGAGTCCACGGGTGCTGCTTCTGGATTTCCTTCGTTATCGTGTCCATGCACAGTATGAACAGCAGGGGTGAGAGGGATGAACCCTGGTGAACCCCTACGTCTACAGGGAATGGCCTGCTTGTTCCAGCAGCACATCGGACAACGCTGGTGGGCTTCGCATAAAGTAGCTTTGTCCACCGCACATATTCTTCTGGTACTCTATGCGACCTCATGGACATCCATAACAGCCCTCTGGGACACGGTCGAAAGCTTTCTCGAGATCGAGAAAAGCAAGATGCACACTGCGGTTCTTCTCTCGATGTTTCTCCAGAAGGATACGGACAGCATGGATAGCATCCATAGTGCTGCAGTCTTTGACAAAACCGCACTGGTTGAGTGAAACGCTGACAATTTTCCTCAGACGAGCCTCCAGGACACGCTCAAAAACCTTCATCGTATGGCACAGCAGTCGTATAGGCCTGTACGAAGTGCAGTCAGCAATGTCTCCTTTCCCTTTCCAGACAGGCACGGTCACGGAAATTTGCCAAACGTCTGGAGTCCGTCCTTCTGCAACGATCTTGTTAAATAGAGTTGCCAGCCACACGGACCCTCGATCTCCTAGCAGCTTACAGACATCAGCAGGTATGTCATCAGGACCGGTTGCCTTGTTCGACTTCATTTTTGCGAGGGCAGCACTGACTTCGACGGCAGTAATTGGTAGAACAGGACCCTCGACGCTGGGAACAGTTGGGATCGGAGGATGACAGAACTCTTCGTTACACAAGTGGTTGTAGTACGCTCGCCACCTCTCCAAGATCTGACCAGGGCGGCGCAGAACGGCTCCATCAGTTCCCTTAACGATCTTGGTGTGTTCCATATCCAACGTTGAGCGATGTCGCGCTCTGACTAAATGATAAACTGCCCGCTCCCCTTCCCTGGTATCAAGCATGTCGTACACAGCCTTGTAGCGGTCCGACTTCGCCTTGGAGACTTCTCCCTCTTAGCCTCCCTCTTCGCCGCTAGGTAAGCATCCCGATCTTCAGGCTGACGTGTCCTCCACCACAGCTTATACTTGGACTTCTCACGAATTGCCGCCTGAAGTTCCTCGTTCCAAAACCACGTAGCCTTTTGTACTGTGGGCTTAGAGAACACTCTGGGAAAGACGACCTAGAGTCGTCTTTTCCAGAGTGTTCTCCGCGGTCAAGCCTATAACGCTGGAAGTAGACGACCACACTACGAGTAGGGTGGGGAAGCGCAGATGGAGCCAGGGACGCAAAAATATCTCCTTCCGATCCTTCAGATTCCACCATTTGATGCGTTGTGTTTCAGTTCTTGGATGTCTCTTCCTTGGACGGGAGATTTTCAAGTCCATAACGAGCAGATGAACGAGCAGATCTTCCCAAAAGCACATCTTCTCTTCTTCACTACAGCCCATCTGTGGCGCATAAGCAGATACGACTCGCGATTCCACTTCTCCTGTATCTACTTTTACAATCATCAAGCGATCCAATAGTCGATCCACCGCTGTGACGCTATTTCTAAACGACTCGTTCAATATGATACCAACGCCATTGCGATTTGATGTGCCGTGGTAGATGAGCTTGTAGCCATCGCCTAATTCCCTTGACTTGGAGCCTTTCCAGCGAGTCTCCTGTACACAACATATGTCAACACGGCGTTTTCTGAGACTGTCTGCCAGTTCACGACTTCTTCCAGTAAGCGTCCCAACGTTAAGTGTTGCCAAGCGCACTGGATGTTGCTGGCGATGGAGGATTAACTTCTTTGGCCGGCTCCGTCCTCTAGCCGGTAGCCCTCGCATATTTGCCACAATGCCCGGGCGAGGACAATGCGTGTCGCTTCTGGGGTACGCCCTAGCTTCTGAAGAAAACATAGTAGACATTAGCAGTATGACGCAACGGGGGTGTTGTCCTCGGTCGGCTTGTCGCACTAGAAAGCTAGCAGCCTGGCACCGGTTTTATTTTTTCCTATTTCAGAAGATGGAGTAATATGTTGATATTTCACTCGCGACATTCGCCAGCACGCCACATCCATTTCTAAGCAAAGTTCTTCGTTATGGCACACCATTAGTAAGTATTCAAGCTTCCGTCTGAGCGCCTCACCTTCCATGCAGACAAGCTTCTCTATCATCGTTGGCGGCGCTTTCCACTTCTCCAATCCATAGATCATGGGGCTTCGCCGCCGATGTGGCTGTTTGATCACAGAGCTGAATCCCAAATAGACTTTTACGCATTTTCGTTCAATATCTCTCTCATCTAGCCAGTGCAGCTAAGGGGTACCAAATGATCCCACTACAAGGAAAGGAACTCAAGTCGACGGATGTGATGCAGCTGCTTCACACAATGTAGTTCTGTTCTTTGTTTGTCATATACATGTGTGTATATGTTTTCTGAGTGCATCCACCAAACGTCACGAACAGTCTCCGTTTCGTAAGTTCCGCAGTGCAAATTCTTAGTTTGATAGTCTAAGGATAGACTACGTCCTCTCCTCCCACCAAGTAACAAGTGGCGTCTATTGTCAGCGTACGACACCTGATAGGATCCGAAATCTTCGAAATAATATCTACGGCGTCAGCGATCTCATTTAGCTTAATTGCGTAGGTTAGTTCCCCACCATCTCCCTCTATAAGCCTCTCTGCTCGCGCAGTCATCTCAGATCATTAAACATGTTTTCTTTTTTTCATAGTGAATTTCTCTTTGATGAATTTACTCCTTATATTTTTTGTATCGAGGGTGGAAGCACCTGTATCATCCATAAAACGCGACGGTTACAGGGGATGAACTTCAGGAAGATCGTGTTTTCATCCAAGCAGTTAAGTGGCCTCAGATTTCATCTGATGAAAGCTCAAACATGGGTAATTAAACTATTAACTGGTAGCGCATAGCGCACGTGTAAGACACTCGAGGCCAGCTGTGGCAGTAAACGCTTTTTCTGACTAGCGTCATTCCAACATAAGGCAGTGTAGCGCAGTCGGTAACAGGTTTGCTGTCTGCACAATCGATCGGAGCTTCGAATCCGCCCTAATACTGACCAAGCCTGACGCCAGACCAAGCAAGTCGTTGTATAGGTCAGTTACACGTTCGTAAACTGTAAACGATTCTTAATTGAAGTGAACGTGATGGCGCATCCCAAGCGCATTGATTAACGAAAGACACACACACTTTTGTCTCTCTCATAACTGTCACAGTTTTCAGTATACAACCCAAATAGCAGATCTCATCGACAAGTTCATTACGTTGTCCGTTCATCCCAATTCCCGAAGAGTCCCACAACTGCTTTTTTTAGGGCGGGGTTGCAGTCCATAGGATGCAACTAATTTCGATACAGGATTCACAAAATGTTGCATCTTCGCGCTCCTGGAAGCGAATATTTCTACATCATAGGCCTACTCGAGGTCGACCAAGGGGCGTGCAGACGCTGCAAAAATTACATCTGCGGAACACTGCTCAAATGTTCTTCGCATTATGTCATCGATGGCAAAGTTGGATAGAAAGGGTCCCGCCGTGGCCACTTGTCTCACTCCTGCTTCCGCTTTGAACAGTGAAGTAAATCTTGTTGCTGTTCGAACTGCAGCAGTTGTTTTGTAATTCCTATTGTTTACTAATCGCAAAATATCCCTGGAACTAAATCGGCGCGAAGCACGTTGAGAATACAGTCTTGATGAGGAGAATCGAAAGCGGCTTCGAAGCTAACTACTTCAAATACCGCCGCCACATTTTGATCAATCTCCTGGCAATGAACACCTGATCAGCCGTCGATCGACTAGGGCGAAAGCCTGCTTTTTCATCGCGGGTGGTTTTTTTTTCGCAATGTTTAATTAGCCGATCTAAAACCGTGTACAGGCTGCAGCGAAATGCCTAAGTAATTTCTGGGTTCTGTGACCGACTTCTTTTCAACATGAATGATGATAGCGAGCCGTGAGTTATCCATTCGGATTTCAGCATTAAGCAGATTTCGAAGAGATTTCAGCATTTCTGGGATTACTTCGTCGTCTTTATCAGATTTCATATTCATATTTCTTAGATAGTAATCAGTACCTACAACTAAGTCGGTGGTTCTCCACTGACCCTGATGTACGTTGGTCGTTAGACGTGCGCTAGGGACAATAAGTACCGATACATAGGGATAACGTCCTTTCCTCGTATCATAGACCTACATGGAGATCCTTCTTGGGCTCAATGAATGTTCGCTGAGTGACATCTGCTAATAAAGATGATAATGACTCCTCTTGTCTGAAAATGCCAAATACTTTCTTACTCAGTGAAACACAGCCACTAGAGCGAGTAATAACAATCGAATACTTTTTTTCTAATATGAACATCCCCAAAATCTTCATTGATGTGATACGGCCGTGAAAAGTTCCAGAAAAGTAGGATTAGAAGCAGAGAATATATTTTATATTAGAGAGCCATAAACTTTTGAACTTCTTTAGTATTGTATTGCGCTTCCTCTCGGATGGTGAATGCCTACCAAAAACGCACTGTTAAACGGGTAAAGTGTAGTACGGAGAGAGGAGACTCAGCCTGAGCCTAAAGAATGCATTTAGAGCGCAAAAAACGTCCATGTAGCGCAAAGGCCGTTCTTATCAGCCAGATGCAGATTGGGGAGAAGCCATATCTCAGGCCCGTTTTGGTTTTGTTGAAGGCCCTACCTAATACATTTTAGCTAGTCACTTGCAGTGGCCCTCTTTGGAGAGTTCGATGGAGACAAAGCGTTAGTACCACCAGCTTCACCTTCCCTTTTTCTCTTAGTAGCTTAGTCCTCCATGTCATATATCGTCTAAGACTAATGCTCAGGCCCCGACTGAGTCAGCAAGGCAATTCCAGTGGTGACTTGTCACACGAGAAACTATCGCTTTTTCGAGAACTTCTCAAATGGTCAAATGACTTTCTCATTTGACCCGTTTTCGTTCACTTGCGTTCTAGGTGCAGATCAAGTATACTTCAATAAGAGCGCGATTGAGCCCCATCACATGACTAGAACAGTGTCGATAGGGTGATCTCTGAGAATTTGGAATCGTATGTGGTGGTACAAGAGGTTACTCGATTGTAAGCCTTAAAGAGCTATCAATGAGTTTAGCGTATCCTAGAAAGGTTATCCATTCCGAACATTATTATTCTTCTACATCAGCGCACAGACCTCAGTGTTGTCAGCAAATTCTTTTTTTTTTTTTGAAAAGTAGGCATTGCACAAGTCACTATTTAAGGAGAGCTGGGCGAGCACCAGTTTAGCACCACCAGAAAGCATCAATTCACACTTTTAGCACGATAAGTCATAAAACAGAATGATAAGTATTGCCCATGCTCGACTGTCTTTGAATCTCGGCATGTTGAAACGAAGTTTTTAATTGATTTCCTTGAGTTGTAGACAAGATTGGTATTGATCGCCTTTATTAAACAACGGCTAACGTTTCGGCGTTATCACCTTCGTCAGAGCCTGGAAAGTTCAAAGCCATTAGCGATTTATCCCCTCATACGTCTCATCACCCTACTGAAAGCATCCAAACGGTAGGCAAACTCAAACAGCAACACATTGGCTAGTACTTACCTCATTAGCTAGACTTGTTAACGCAGCAGACCACCACGTACCACAACTACGAGTCACAAGAGTTTTTATATAGGGACCTCACGGCCCGCCCGTAAATCAAAACCCGCATAAGTCTTGATATAGGGATAACTCGTTTGTGATAGCAATGCACTCATCCTTCTTGTTCATTTTTGGACTTTTGGCGGTTATCCAAAAGGCCTCTAGCGTTCTGCGTGCTGTGATCTCGGACTCGTTGGATAATATACGAACTTCTACCTCCATTTGGGATTTTGGATGACATATTCTACGGTGTTTTAGATTTTTCGAGTCCATCTAGATGCTCCTTGACCCTCATACACAGTGGACGTCCCGTTTCCCCTATATGATCGTCACCGCACAACTTGCATGTGATACGATACACTACTCCTGATATCATGCAATCACCCTCTCTGCCATACGGGCAAACCACGCAGCTGGGAGTTGTGCAGAGTCGATCATACGCACGATTACGTACCAGCTGACCCTTGAGGTTTGCCGGAGGTATTTCCACAACCCTCACGTCATTCTGTAGACCCGCTTTTCTTAGACAACCCCGTACCGCTCTGCTCATATCATCAGATATACAAGGTAAACAGAAAGGGATCGTTTCTGGGCAGGGATGTCGTGCTGGTCGGGTAGCACCATCTCCAGCTGGGTACCCATTGGATATTGCTACTTTATGGGCCAGATTTTCAGACCATGTTGTTTCCTAGCTACTCGACGAGACTCTTGCCGCCGTTCTGTACATGTTACCTATAACAGATTTTTTCATTTTGCTGGGATGCGCTGAAAGGTAGTGGATCAAGATGTTTTTGCTGCTGGGTTTCCGGTACCACTTAGTCTTATATATCCCATTCCGCAAGTAAATATGCACATTCAAGAGAGCTAACCAACTGTCTATCAGTCTCTCCTTTGTGAACTTAATGTGCGGACACTGCTGATTGAGAAGATTGAAGCACGTGTCTAGTTCTGCTTGTGTTGAGCAGACGACGCAGCAATAATCTATGTAACGATAGTACAGTAGTGGTTTGCGGTCTATTATAGGCTTTTCGGTCTTGGCCATGAAAACAATGGCGAGAGTTGGTGCCAGCCTTTGTCCCATAGCTAGGCCTCTAAGTTGTCGGTAGTACTGTCCCGACCATCGGAAAATAGAGCAATTCAGGCATTCGTCTATCAATGTCATGATCTGCCTAATGCTTAATCCATACATGTTCAATGAAGCCTGGCGCTGCGTGAGCAGTTCGTGAACAGCCTGCATGGCTACATCGTTTGAAACGTTCGTATAGAGTGACGTAACGTCAAAGGTCTCTACTACACATTCACGCTCAAACGAGGTACTGCGGAGAAGTTTTAGGAAGTTGCTAAAACTGCTGAGGTGGGCAGGGACATATTTGAGCAGCTGATTTAGGATTATGTTGAGCAGCCAGGAAATTCTATCCGTGGGGCCCCCGATACCACTAATGATAGATCTCACTTTAAAGTCACGTGGATCGTTCGAAGTGAGGCCATTTTCAGGGAGCTTGTGAGTTTTGATTAGCGTGTATAGGACTGGACAATGTGTTGCTGTTTGAGTTTGCCTACCGTTTGGATGCTTTCAGTAGGGTGATGAGGCGCTTGAGGAGATAAATCACTAATGGCTTTGAACTTTCCAGGCTCTGACGAAGGCGATAACGCCGAAACGTTAGCCGTTGTTTAATAAAGACGATCAATACCAATCTTGGCTACAGCTCAAGGAAATCAATTAAAAAGAATGATAAGTGCTTTGATGAAATATATATCTCCGTGTTGCGGCTGTTGCACCCTGCATACGACTAGCATTCAGTTACTTATCACTCTTCCTTCTCGGAGATTTCCGAAGACGAACGAGAAAGAAAAAATGCTTCTTTCGAAAGTTTTGGTAGGTCTCTAAAATAGTTGAGGTCTTATCTAACAAAACAGTGAACGGATTCAATAAGCACTACTGTGTTAACTGCTACACTTATTTTAGTTGAGAAATTGTAGTTATTGCGTTCTAGGTCAATCGTTTGCTTTGTTCTATTTCTGGCTGGTTGGACTTACGTTGAAGGGTTCGACAAAAATAGGTATCAGTCATGCACTGGATGGCACGTATTTATGAAGACTCGCCACTGTTACAAAGTAATTTTTAAGTTACAAATTACTTTTTAAAACTCTCTTATACTATGGTTATGATAACATGTACACAGAGTTGGGGGTGTGTCTGAGTCTGACCTTCACAACTAAAACGCGCTGAATCATCGTTTAAGTTCACCGTTCCTCCTTCACATCACCTTCACTGCAGATGAGCTTTTATGTCCTAATCTCTCTACGTGGCGCCAGATCCACTTCACACAAGATAATGTGAATTATCAAAACTAAAGAGAGTTTTTTTTATAGTAGAATAGATTAGCTTTTTTGAAATTTTTTTTTACTAGAGCTGTGATAACTCAGACTTTAGGGTGGATCCGAGGTTTATCACTCTCATAGTTGGAACGCGTTGATAGAGCCTTTAGAAGCAAGAATTATCAAAAGTAAAGAAAGTTTTTTTTTGTAGTAGAACAGTTAATAGTTAGGAGTGAAGGGCTAGAGAATGTTTCAGAACTCCGCTTCGGCTCTACTCTTATATGGAGTAAGGAGTAGAAGCTTCAAAATGAAGTTTTAATCGTTTATTATCATTTTTGGAGGTTCCAACAGACATGATGACAGATCCAGGGAGCTCAAACAAATTTATATTTTTCTGTAAAATAGCTATATTTTCGTGGCTACTGACTGAATCTTCTATAGGCTGGGTGTATTGAACTGAGAACTGAGATAATGGAAAGTCAATAAACGGTTATTCGCATGACAGCTACAGCAGCAGCCATCTGCAACAGAGTACGATCAAAGCACACTCTATCGCCTGATTGTTATTTCGCAAGCTGTCGAGAGTTCTGAACTACTTTTGATACTGAATGAAGTTTCAGATTTTCCGCGAAACAGCCAATTGGGAAAATGCAAAAAAGTTTTGTGAAAGTATTGGTGGTCATCTCGCGGTAGCTAACTCTATAGAAGAACACGAATTCATGAAAGGTTAGCTTATTTTGCAGCTCAGCCTTCGCCTAATTGCTGTTGAAGAGAAACCATACAGGTTATGAATTCTAAGAATTATAAACTCTTATATTAGTAAGCATGTGTTATAAATTAAGCCGAAAGCTTAATTGTTGCAATCCTATATTACTGGCTAAAGTTTCGAAGTCGCCTTCTTCAGACCCTGAAAGGATGAAATTGAACATGTCGATAGTCAAATTAAAGCAACAGCCAAGAGTGTTAACAAAACGGCTAACGGCTACGGTTTTGGCGTTGTCGCCTCCGTCAGAGTCAGGAAAGTAAGAACATTTGCAATATATCCTCTCAAATGCCTCATCCTTAACAAGTCATCGTCCCCTAGGATATCATCCGGAAACAAAAACCAAAAAAGCCTAAATCGTTGTGCCTACCTCAGTAGCCGCGTTGCCGCGATGTTAGCGGATATCCGCGTGGTGCAATCGCTTCGCTAATACTAACTAGGATGCGACCCGCATATGACCACATAGATCAAAACCCGCAAAGGTCCTGATGCAGAGCCAGCTCGTTGGTCACGGCTAAGCACTCTTCCTTTCTATTCATTTTTGGACTTTTTGCATTTATCCAAAAAGCTTCTAAAGTTCTGCGAGCTATAATTTCGGGTACGTACGATAGAATTTTGATAGCTATGCAGAAAGAAACATTTTCATGACAGCGTCTTGGCAATCTTGGCTGTTGCTTTAATTTGACTATCGACAAGTTGCAATCTCTATGCCAAGAATCAAGGGAAGTCGAAATTTCGCACTTCTGAAATTGATGAGAGAAATGAGATTGAAAATGGTTTTTTTTGGTCATACGTCCTACCCGCCCAACAGAGAAAATCGTGTGCCTACTCTTCCTGCCTAAGGTATCGCGCTCAAATCGCAACCTTAAACAGGAGTTCACACGCAATAAAGGGACTTTCGTCCTTGCGGCTCGTCTTTGCGCTCTGGGAATGGATCCAAAACAATTCCGGAGCGTGGTCGTGCTGTTAGCTTCAAAACCTCCGTTATGACGCCGTACCCTACACCCATATAATACCGTGAAGTCACACGATTTCCTTTTGCCACATGCGAACAGAAAATTAGACAAACAACACATGAACTCATGCCATCACCTTCCCTATTATCCAGAAGAGTTTTGCAATCTGATATATTTTAAGTGCCGTCATATACGTGATCATGTATGAGCCTCTGCTTAAGATTGCTAGAAACAGCTCTGTAAGCGCTACAGATTATTTAGTAACACAATGGTTCGTATTGATAAAATCCAGCGTTTTCTGCTTTGTTTTTTTCATGACTCATTTATTTATTCAATTCTTGCACTCCAAAAGTATCCCCAAACAAGGAAAAAACAGTACTGAAATAATCTTGGTGGAAAATTTAAAATTTCAAGAAAAGGCCGAAATCATCAGTGACTAGAAAAAGTAGAAGGAAAACGTAAGAGTACGTTAATTAGCAAGCAGTGGTTTGAAGAAAACCACCATAGTATCAGAACGTTTTCTGATCTCATCAACCGAATATTTTTCTGGTAAAGCAATATGGTGAAAAAAAGGAAGCTTTAGGGTTTTTTCCGAGACCAAGAAGAGTGGTTAAATTATAAAAAATTATCACATAGTCGTAATCATGCGACATTCATATTTGGGTTACACTTCAGAAGTACCCAGCGAGGTTTTTTTGTATTTCGAGTTCTTTCTAGAACTAGACCCAAAATTGGGACAATAACCTAGATGAAAACGTACACAACGAAAAAAAAAACCGAGTAAAGGGATCATCCTAGGGTGAAAACATTTTCCATTTGGATCTCCGTATTATTAAATTTTAGCAAAAGATCTTATCGAGCCTTCATTTGAGAGCTTTTGCAATGAGTCTATGTCCTAAACAATGTCCTAAACACCTCTATTTTTCCAATACGTGTTTTCAAACAAATTTTAGTAGCATATTATCGTCCTCGTTTTACTTAAACATTCGCAAAACTAGGCGACGAATATGCGATCACCAGGGATATCCGTAATCTAAAAGATCTGGCGTATCAATACGCATGGGATGCGCCAACGCGCTCTATTTCGAAATCGTTGAGATTTTGGAACGTGTATTGGACTAGCCTAACGCGACTTGCAGGGGCCAATCGATGATCAAAGTTGTGTTTCTACCCTCCAGGAAAATGCATCCATCGAACTCAGAATGATAAAAATATTGATTGGCGCAATAAACTCGAACCTCAAACCAAGCAGCCACAGCGGAACTTCTTATCGACTGCTGATTTCTTGATATATATCATGATCATGATCACGCTATGTAATAATGGGCGTAGTCTGTCACGTGTGTGTGTATGTGTATGTGTATGTGTATGTGTATGTGTATGTGTATGTTTGGCTGTTCGGCACGTTTGCCTCAAGCTGATAACATGCCTTCTTCAGAATGCGGAAACATCCATACAAAGGGTTGCTTAAATAGTACCCAACAGTTCACATGATCTGATGTGGAACTTATCTTTATCAGTACGATCATGTTGTTTATGTCATTTTATGTTAAAACATCATTCTGTGATAGCTGTTGGGGGAAGTTGGGACGAACATCCATAGTTCGAGTAATGCTTCCAAATTGTATCTACATTATGTTGGTGTTGAAGGTATTAGAGTGTTTGAAGCTGATGGTTAAATATTCTCCAAATATGCGTCTAGAACGAAATCTATGTAATCTTTCGCTTAATTTATGAAAAAAAGAGAAAGAGAGTGTTGTTAGAAAAGTACAAATCTAATTTTACAGAGAATGCCACTACTATAAATTTTCCTTGATCAGTGAAGGGGAGCGAAGCGAACACCACAGAAAGTCTGAAGTCCGGCTTTACCCGGACATTCAGAATGGTATACATATATGTGAGATACACGCATATATGTATGGTTCCGACCAATCCGATTCGTTCAAGAGAAAGAAACTCAATCACTTTCTCAGGAAATGTTCGATCTCTTACTTCGGCCCACTCTACATCATCCTTCGCTACACCTCTCATCAACATGTTGCCCCATTATATCGTTGCTGTCTCTCAAGCTTAGCCGCACACTCCAATATTTCAGGCGTGCGATGTACTGCAGTGTAACAACCGACTTAGTGAAACGGTTTAAAGCTAATCCACAGAGAAAAAAACGGCGCGAAAGAAGACGTTCTTCTCCACGAAATCAGTTGCAATGCGCTACCCTTAAGTAAGCGTCGCGTCTACGAGCCAGCGGCCGAAGATTAGTGAGGTCTCCTAACCAGCTTGTTCAAGTAAGACCAATGAATGGGCTGGTGAAGGGACCGTGTGCAAAGGTGAACGCTCTAGCGTACCTCGGGGAACTCAAACCGCTTCCCATGCCGTTTTTTGCACGGGAAAATTGAGCAGGGCTGCGCTTGTTCCCCTAATCTACAAACCTAACTCTAAGATTTTCCCGTCATTTCCGTATCGCATTAATTTTGTGATATGCTGCTTTTAAACAAGCAACAGAATCCCCTCCTATCGCACAACAGCAGACGCGTTGCGGCTTGCCTGCGTTCCACTTCAAGACATTCATGATCTCCGGATGTACACAAGAAGTGGTCTCGTGAAAACAAATTAGAGCATTATTTGGAGTGTGAAAAACAAGGATTTATTCTTGAAGAAAACCCAGAATAAAAGATGGAATTATGATAACAGATTAAAAGTTGGGTTTCCGAGTGCTCACCGCACCATGAACGAAAAGAATTTCATTTCAAATATAGGAGCACTAATAACTTGAATGCAGTGTCAATTACGATAATCTAAATGAGCAAATGGCAAATAAATGGCTAAAAATAAACAAGTAGTTCATAATACTTAAATGTCTTCTTTTCCCCAGAATTAAGATCAGTTTCTTACAGCATTACATCTACTGAGCTTCAATAAGGGTAGAACATGGATTGGATTTCGTCGCGATAAAACAGCCAAAACTGGTTGGAGATGGGTAGACGGTTCGACACAAATGTTTAACGTTTGGCACCAAGGGGAACCAAACAACGAAGCTGGAAGAGAAAATTACGGAAATGTAAGTTATAGCATCTGTTTTTCCAACATTTGCTATCGTCAATGATCCCAGCTGGAATCTGACGGCCTATGGAACGACAATGAACTTAATGCGTGGCAGGAGAAACTGGGTGTTATGTGCGAATCGGAAAACTGCGGTGATGGCCTCCAAGCAAACTAATTTTTTTTCTGTTGTTTTTGTTTCTGTTAAGGTTGTTATGAATCGTTTTGTTGTTTGTTGATTTGCTATACAATCAATAGTATCCAGTGATCAATAGTAGTACTAAAACTTCACTTCCCGCTCTCATTTCTCTAACAAGCGAGCCAAAATTCGTTGGTGACTTAAGGAGCAGCAAATCTTTTTTAACGAGGACGATCAAAATTTCAAACCATTATTTCATGCATAGACTTCGCGTTTTTTGATAAAATACAAAAACCAGAAGACCCGTGGATGCGTTCACTTCTCTCACAAGCCTTCCTTCTTTTGCTCAAGCGCTCTTCGAAAACGTCTGCAAAAGGTTCATCTTCAAACTCAGCTGAATTCCGTCATGTACCTCTCGAACAACTCTCATTTCCTGGTGATCATTCTACTTGATAAGAGTTTGTTGGCGATCAGTGAGATAGAGTGCGAAATGAGGTACTAAAGAGTGACTAAAGAGTGACTTTGATGGGGTCCTTAAGCCGCATCCAGCTGAGCTCTCCGCTGACCGACTGTGCTGCTAACCTATTATCCCATCCCGCTAGCAGCATTCTTAGCTTTCGATATGTGTTCTACTGAGTCTCTAGGACTGGACTTTCTTCTTAGGTCGGAGTAGTAAAGATCGCCAAGATGTTCTGTGCGCAGATCATATGTATCACAGCAATGGAAAACCTGCGGTCAGACTGGAGCTTTTAGCGGCTGGCTGGGTGCTTATTGCGAGAAGGAAAAGGTGCTGTGAACTCAAAGCCATCTAGATTCAATATCATGCAGATTCTGATAGCTTTTTCTGAGTGAAGAGTATTGCTGCAGGGTTGATTTATTTCACCAACAACAGTAGTTCGCTTTTTTTTCTTGATGAGTTTTTCATCTTCCTAGCCAAAATACATGACTTTAAAAGCAACTTCAGGGCTATTCAATATTCCCTCAAATCGCCAAAATTTAGAAGAAAAATTCCAATTCTCCATCAATTCCGATATAAAATCCTCTTCAAACTTCTCTGCGAAGGCAATATCTACGCCTACATAGGGCATCGAGCACTAAACGAACCCAGACATATAATATTTTCCTCAGCTCTCACTGATCAGTGCGATAAAATGCAAGAGAAGGTATCCGTTATTTCGCCTGTGTGGCCAGCTGAATGTGAAATTTAAGTGCATAGATCTGACTGCTAATCACGCTACATAATAACAAGATTATTCTGTCACGTGCATATGTATGTATATGTATCTTGTCGGACAAAAGTTAAGCAGTTTTTTCCTCTTTGAGCTCCTGCTGCAGTTCTCCACTTTCTTCTGGGCAAATCTAGTTCACGAGATCTAAATTTTTATTTGAAAAGCAATTCCGTCCAAGAAAGGCGTAAATGGCAGAAAGAAAATTCATAATTTCAGATTTGCTGAAGATAGCACAGGGAAAAGGTAAGCAATGTCTCAGTTTCGCATACTTTGCATTGCTTTTCTTTCTTCTCTTGCTCTCTTAATATGTTCTACATTTTTTAAAAAAGAAATTTCTCTATTATAAGTATAAGTTAAGAGCAAGAAGTTTCTTCGAATGCGAAGAAAAAACCGTTATACTACCCACCCAAGTATTGTTACCAGAAATTGTCGACGTTTCGGGAAATAAAATGTTATTGAGAACATTTTTAGACATGACCGAACAAAGAAAACTACTGAAAAATTGGCCGTTAAGATTTTTAGAGAGGTTCTTAGCAATTCATACACACACCCACTAGGCCGATGTTCAAGTAGATGTGGCTAAATTTTCGAAGATTTGTATGCGTCTCTGAGAACAGTTCACCGTAGTTCATGTGCTGACAAACTGATCGTTGGAACACCAAGTGAGAAGCTGTTGGTTTCCGTGAAGAAGATGATGATCTGAATGGCATTTGCAAAAGCCGTACTTGCTTTTAACGAATCAAGATTCATTCACATCAGGAATTTGATGTTTAGAACTAAATCTAGTATCGATAGATCACTGAGCATAAGTCTGTCCATCACTTGGAAACAAAGTGAACTTCGAAAAATCGTTACATAGGTAGCATATGTGCCCAATCCTGTCGCGTTCAATACAAAAGCGGCTTTTCCCAAAGCTACTCGGATCATGATGTTCTTCATGGGAAACAACCGTTTTTCAAAGTCTTCCACCAAAGTATGAAGGCCAGCACATAAACAATAATGGATGTCCCTAAGAGACGCAAGAAAATCTTCGAAAATTTGGCTATTTCTAATTATCGACCTTAGTTGGTCAGCGTTAGAAATCTTCACGACAACTTCTTTTTGGAAGGGTTGATTGACTAATTCTAACAAGAGTGTTTGGATGATTATATTCATAATAAAGGACAACAATTTTTTTCTTCTTCGCACCTAAACAAACAGCTTTGAGAAGTAGGCCCAATTAGAGCAACGTCCTGCTTTTTACCCATGTGTAATTTTTTGAAAATAATCACAAAATTGCATTACAAGACAAGAAAGGAAAAAGAGAACGCAAAAGTAATGTAAAAAATACAAGGAACAGAAATTGGTAAACTTCTGTCCGACTATCTCCAATACATCTAAAACTGCAGATTTTCTTTGTGCAATTTCGTCGCTGACGGAATCGCATTTCAAATAATTCCGATTATACTGTACTAGATTTAAATTCGAAATTTTCGCTTTGCGGAATTTTCATAATTGTAATCAGCAGCATCTCAGCAGTTTTCATGTTTGTAGTGTACTAAAACCCCATTTTGTAATGCTTCGGTGATTCCTAAAGAAATGAACATATGTGAATATCTCAGATTGTAAGTTTGTGTAGTAAGTGAGAAAAGGGATCTTAGCAACTTTTCAACAAATTCGCATACTTGAAATGTTAGCATATTAAGAACACTAAAAAGATGAATGCACTGCGAGAAGCAGGAAATTTTTACGTTGCACATTTCTTAGTCGAACATCCTCAACACACAATCGCGACCGAATCTTCTTTCCAACTCAAACGCATGTGACCACCATCAATGTTTTATTTCCGTGTGGTAACGCTTGAAAATGCGAACATTTTTTGCGCTTTTAAATAAAGAGATTTTGAGGTGAGTGGACGACGCAAGATGACGTACCAAATGGGTTGTGCTGCAAGAATAATTTTTAGCTACCGGCAAAACATTCCCACCGCGAAATGGATTCGTTTTGTATCCCGAGAGCATGAATCAAACAACTTTGGCAATAAACGTTAACATGATAGCATATAATGGTTGAGAATATCAATGCGGATATCAATCACTATATAAAGCATACTCTGGTTCGGAAGTTACTCGATCTCATCACTAAGCACTTGCGGTCAAATGTACTCGCTGTCGCTGAGGTACGTTAAAATTAAGATACATGCTACGAGAAGAGCACCTGAGTTTTGAACTCGCGAAGGAATTGAGCGCTAAAGTTTCGGAACTCACGAAGGAACTATTTCTAGACAAAACTCTGCACATAGTTGTAGGTACAGAAAAAGATATATAACTGAACTTTGAATACTCCTGTCTCTCACCGCTCCTCGTCAGATTACTGAAGTTTGTATACACACACCATTAGTTACATAAGAAAGGGAGGAGAAAGAAAGTTGCATACTTCGTTCACGTAAGGAGTACTTCGTTCACTTGAAATAGTAGAACCCATCGCCTAGACTAAACCCGTTATTGTATAGCATGATCATGATATTAGGTTATCACGCTCTCACTCTGCAATGTTAGTTATTTTTACACAACACCGAATACTCGTTGTCGAATGTTTCCTTCAAGGTGCGATTACATTATGGCACACAGAACGGTGTTGAAGTTTTGGTATTATTTAAAACTGAGACTCAAGAAATATGGATGGTTGTACAGTAAGTACGGGGAACGCTATATGTGGCGCAGGTGTTTTCCGTACCCTAAGTTAACGTTCGCTTCTCGCTAGCTGACATACAAGCACAGGAAATTGGATTGAGAACGTTTCGAGAGTAAGAATTTGTTCAAACATGTACTACTCTTGCTCGTACATGTTTATAGGGATCAGAAATGAAACCGCTAGAACATTTTCTCACTTCGACTTCCACTTCGAATGGTGAAGTACATCCGGTTGCTGTTCGTACTGCAGCAGCTGTTCTGTTACTCATGTCGTTTATTAAGCACAAAAATTTTTAAAATGAATTGATGAAAACTGTCGAAAGCGGCTTCAAAGTCCATGGGAGCTATTTGCTTCGAATACCGCTGCCACAATTCGAACAGTCTCTTGACAATAAACGCCTGATCAATCGTCGGACAAGACGATGTTTATGAAAAACGGATGGGTTTCTGATGCCCCACTCACGCTCAACGGAACGAACATATCCGAATGCTCCAGCTATGCATATCTAGGTCTACATCTGAGTCGGGAAATCAACATGGTGAACGACTTGACCTCCGAGCTGAGCAGAAGGAAACGAGCGGCATGGAGAGCATTTAAGAGCATCAAGGATGTGGTGAGAAAAACTAGGAATACCCTGCTTCGTCCTCACCACAACATCTCTTGCTTTGACCTATTTTCCAAAAGCCTGGCCACTTTGCAAGCAGGAAGAAAAAGCAATCAAAGCAAAAGGGAGCGAAAGGAAAAGAAAGGATCACTCTTTCGATTGAGCGTCATTGAACGCTCAATCGAAAGAGCGATGCTAAAAGTATCCTGTTTCACGTAAGTGAGGAACGGGATTCAAAGTCTTTCTACGTTAGCGATTGAAGGGGGCCGCGTATACGAGTCTGATTGCTACCTGCACGTGGTGGCCCTGCTTTAACTAAACGCAATCAGGCGTTCGAGTGTACGCATTGGGAACGTACGAGCTATATAACCTGCACTGTTATATGGCCAAAGCTTCCCATACATTGCAAAAAGGTGCTGTCGTCCAGCACACCGCCAAAGCCCATGACCTGAAAGGTCAACTGCCTGAAGGGAGCATGGAATCTTTGGCAACAACCATTCGTTTCGTGACGCTGAACTGCCGAACACTATCGAGTGAACTCCAACAAGCCGCTCTATCCAGACTTCTGCGATATCTCTGTGTGCCTTTTGCTGCACTGCAGGAAACACGCATGAGAGATCGGCCCGTCATCAGCATCGAAAATTACACCATATACTGCGGCGATGCTGATGAGAACAAAGTAGGTGGCTGCGCGATAGCTGTGAGGAACGATTACAAGAACCTGGTGGAGGAATTTGGCTCAACGTCGTCTAGATGCGCCTTTATACGACTGCGGGATCGCGGAGGACGTAAACTCTGGATCATAAGTGCTCACGCACCTACGGAAAGCGCTGAGGACAACAGTAAGGACGCCTTCTATGATGAACTCAATGCGTTGATGTCTAAAATACCAAGCCAGCAGGTGGTCATTGTCGGAATCGACGCAAATGCAAAGATGGGACTCGAACAGCAATCCGATGTGCTAGGAAAATGGTACTATGCAGCGGAGCGCACGTCGGACAACGGTGACCGTCTGGTCGACTTGTCCGAACAGACGGGCCTCATCATCGCTTCCACGTTTAAGAGGAATCATCGACGCCATCAGCTCACGTGGCAGGGGTCAACCCTTTTAACGCCTGAAGAGCAGCGCAAGCGGAAGATGAGGACTCTTAAACTTCAGCTCGACTACGTTCTGGCGAGGAACATTCCTCAGTCAGATATCCGAAAATCTAGAACTGTTTGGGACGTCGCGTTCGACTCTGACCACCGTCCAGTTCTTCTCAGCTTCAAAATACGGTTTCACAAGAGAAACCGAGGAGTTCCTTTTCAACCGAAAATCGACATGGCAGGTCTGAAAGACGATGAATGCAGAAGAAAATTCCGCAAACGTGTGTCTATTCATGTTGGAGTACGGACCAGGAAGAAGCTTAGCGATGCGGATTCCTTCACAAAGTGCGGAAGTTCCAGGACGCTGCAAGGGAAACGCTCCCGGTTCTATTGCCGCGGAAGAAGCTTGCCTTTGCATCTGCGAAAACAAAATCCACATACAATTCCGTATGTGTCGCGCGCAGCGCTGGTGACTTCAACCAGGAAAAGCGTCTTAGAAGGAAGCTGCGTCGTCAACTGCAACAAGACCGCGATAACGAGTGGACGTCAAGAGCGATGGAGTTTGAGAAGGCGTGGGAGGACAGGAACTCGCGGAAAGCCTACGCTCTACTAAAACAGTATAGCGGCAAAATGAAAAGATGTTCCCATGTCCTCAACACTGCTAATGGTAGCTGTCGGTGAAGCAACCCTTCCTATTTGGAAGGAACACTTCAAGACCTTGCTGAACCGGCTAGCACCGTCAGCTCCTGAACTCGAACACGTTCATAGACCGACATATGCGGTTAACGAGGAGCCACCGACCGAGTCGGAGGTCCTGGTCTGTATTCAGAAAATGAAGAATGGAAAATCTGGTGGAGACGACGGGATTAGCGCAGAAATGCTAAAATATCTTCCTCCGTCTGGGATTCGTGAGATGACAAAGATCATCCGTTCAATATGGATAAGCGAAAGGATACCTGATTCGTGGAGACACGCTATCATAATTCCCTTCCACAAGAAGTTATCCGTCACGGACCCTAGGAATTATCGAGGAATCTCTTTGCTGCGTGTTATGTACAAGGTACTGGAGCACATTATCCTGGACCGACTCATTAAACATCGCGAAGAAACAACGCGCGACAAGCAAGCTGGCTTTCGTCCTGGCCGATCTACGATTGACCAGGTGTTCATCGTCAGGAGAGTGATCGAAATCTGGCAGCGGTATTCGAAGCCAATGCAACTAGCGTTTCTGGACTTTGAAGCCGCGCTCGACTCTCCTCACCGAGGCCGTCTTCTGAACGCGCTTCGCGCCGATGGAGTACCAGGAAAGTTCGTTCGCTTGCTTGATGACATGAATCAACGAACAACTGCTGCAGTTCGAACACCAGCCGGATGTACAACACCGTTTGAAGTGGTAACTGGAGTAAGACAAGGGGCAGTGGCAGGACCTTTCCTGTTCAATTTCGCAATCGACGACATTATGCGAAGAACAGTCGACCAGTGTCCTGCCGACATTGTCTTAGCACCATCTGGGTGCCCCTTGACTGACCTCGAGTACGCCGACGATGTTGTTATATTCGTGGAAAGCAGTACGAAACTTCAACATGTTGTCAACTTTGTATCGAAGCTGGGTGCAGCCTATGGACTACGCCTACGCCCTGATAAATGCAAGCAGATGTGGATCTCTTCGAGACCACGAACGGGAATCAGGGTGGACGGACAACCGATAGAACTCGTCGATGAGTTCTGTTACCTAGGCTGTACGCTGAAGAACGATGGCAGCTACGAGAAAGATGTTCAGCAAAGGTGCGCTAAGGCCACTTCTGCATTTAACTCCTTAACGAAATGCCTGTGGTCGACCCCCATCACCAACGAAGTCAAGCTGCGAGTCTACCTATCCGCAATTCGCCCCATCATGATGTACGGATCGGAAACTTGGGCAGCACCATCAACGGTTATGGAGAGGCTTGACTGCACGGAACGAAAGCTGCTTAGACGGCTACTTGGCTACTTTTGGCCTAGGGTATGTCACAATGAAGATCTTTACGCAGAAATTGATGTGGTATACCGGCGGATGACACGTGGAAGACATCAACATCTTGCACCGCCATCGAAAGTCTCTAAAGTAAATCGTCTTCGCTTCTTTGGTCATATATTAAGGAGACCGGCAGATCGCCTTGTTCAACGAGTTTTGAGGAGTTCGTCGGGTTCGAGCTGGAAGAAGCCACCTGGCCGAAAACGGAAGTTCTGGACTGAGTCGGTGAAAGAGGACCTGAGGACACTCGGCGTGGAGAAGCAGTTCAGGCGAGACGTAAGGTTTCGCAGAGTATGAAATAGCGACGAATGGATTGATTCTGTGCAAGCTCTCGCAGAAGATCGAGAAGGTTGGGCAGAGCTGTGTTCAAGGACGGCACACCTCGGCGAAGATGCGGGTAATCGCGTCAGGCGATGACATCAGCCCGCCGATTAAGTCAGTAAGTAAGTCAGCGATTGAAGATTAGAGACACCGCCGAGATTGCCAAGGAAAGCAAAATAAGGTGGGAGGGACACGTGATGCGTCTCAACGACAACCGTTGGACCAGAACAGTGACTGGGTGAGTACAACGCGATATTAGGATCACTACACAAAGACCGCCAACCCGATGGTCAGGCTTGATAAAGCCTTTGAGAGAAAAGTCCGGTGCTCTCCATGTCTCACACGGAAAGAGAAACCACTGGGCGACTCTGGCACGCGACCGGGACAAACGAAAGCATCACTGGCGCCCGCCCGGCCAGTCTTAGAACAACTGGAGACATATCTCAGTGAAACATAGCCACCACAGCAAGTTTTGACAACCGAATATTTTTTTCTAATATAAACATCCCCAAGATCTTCAACGATGTTACACAGCCAAAAAAGGTTGCAGATAAGTAGGATTAGAAGCAGAGGATATAGCTTATGTTAGAGAGTTGTAAACTTTGAACTTCCGAAGCTTCTTTAGCATTTATTCACTTCCTTGCTGATATTAAAGGCAGCATACTACGAATCTAAGGTGGTGCTGATTTCAAATGGAATATCCGTATACGTGGCCGTAGATTACGGTGACGGGGGTGGTTCCGCTCATCTCTCCCTGCATCACTGCATACAGCCACCTCCAGAATGCTGTTTTGTACGACGCTATTTACTGCAACGCCCCACCCTTTGCGCCGCCTCCGCCCTGCGATTCGTTGAGAATCAATTCGGACTGCTCCAATAGGCAGTAAGGGACGCTACGCGCGCAAGGGTGGCGCGCTGCAATAGAAGGTATCGTACAAAGCAGCATTCAGGGGCCGGCTGCTTGCGGTGATTCAGGGAGAGATGAGCGGAACCATCTTGGTCTCCATAATCTACGACTCTGTATACGGATACTCCACTTGAAATCTGTATAACCCCAGACTCGTGGTATGCTGCCTTTAAATCCATATCAAACACGGACTAATAAATGGTTGAAGCGTAGTTGTAGAAAGGGGAAGGGGGGGTCCAGTCGCACTCTTATAGAATTGTGCTCAAAATGCACTAAGAGAGCAAAAAACGTTCATGTAGCGCGAGGTCGTTCTTATCAGCCAGATGCGGATTGCGGAGAAACCACATTTCAGGTCCTTTCTGGTTTTGTTGAAGGTCCTACAGGATATATTTTAGCTAATCACTTGCAGTGGCCCTGTTTGTAGAGTTCGATGAAGTCAAACTGTTAGTAGCGCCAGCTTCACTTTCCTTTTTTCCCTTAGTAGCTTAATGCTCCATGTCATATATGGTCTAAGACTAATGTTCAGGCCCCGACTGAGTTAGCAATACAATTCCAATGGTGACTTGTCACACAAGAAACTATCGCCTTTTCGAGAACTCAAATGGTCAAATGAGAAAGTCATTTGAGAGTTAAGAACGGTCTTCGCGTTCTACGCACGTTCACTTGCGTTCTAGGTGCAGATCAAGTATACTTCAATAAGAGCGCGATTGAGACCATACCATGTGACTAGAACAGTGTCGATAAGGTGATCTCTGAGAATTTGGAATTGCATGTGGTGATACAAGGGGTTACTCGATTGTAAGCCTTAAAGAGGTATCAGTGAGTTCATCGTATCCTAGAAAGGTTATCAATTCCAAACGCCCTCAATCTTATACACATACGCGCACAGTTCAGCGCTGTCAGCGGATATCTTTTGAAAAAGTAGGCACTGGACAAGACACTAGTTAAGGAGAGACGGGCGAGCACCAGTTATCAATTCACACTCCTAGTACGACATGTCATAAAAGGGAATGGTAGGCGCTTTGACGAAATCTGCGTGTTGCGGCTGTTGCAACTCGTATACGACTAGTATAAAATTGATTATCAGTCTTCCTTAACGAAAACTTTCAAAAACGAGCGAGAAAGAATAAAAGTATATTTTCCGGAAATTTTGGTAAGTCTCCAAAATAGTTGAGGTCTTATTTGACAAAACATAAAACCATTCGATAAATCACTACTCTGTTAATTGCTTCACTTATTTTAATTAAGAAATTGTAGTTATTGCATTCCAGGTCAATCGCTTGCTTTGTTCTTTTTCTGGCTGGTTGGACTCAAGTTGGAGGGTTGACGCTCAGCAAAAATGATTATGAGTCATGCACCGGATGGCACGTATTTGTGAAGACTCGCCACTGTTACAAAGTAATTCCTGAGTGAAAAGTTGATTTTTTTAAAACTCTCTTTTACAAGAGCTATGATAGCATGCACACATACTTTAGAGTGAATCTTAAGGGTGCCAAAGTATTTTTTATGTTCATTGTTACTCCTTTACATCACCTTTACTGCAGACGAGCTTTCATGTCCTAATTTCTCTACGCGGCGCCAAATCCACTTCACATACGATAAAGTAAATTATCAAAACTAAAGGAAGTTCTTTCTAAATAATAAAATAGAATAGTTTTTTGAAATTCTCTTTTACAAGAGCTATGATAGCATGCACACAGAGTTTAGGGTGGATCTGAGGTTTATCACTCTCATACTTGGAACCCGTTGATGGAGTCTTTAGAAGCACCACACCACGAATCTGACGTGGTGAGGGAACACGCAGAAAAATCTAGCGAAGAGGTTGTAGATTGGTGAAGGCTGGTTCCATTCACCTCTCCCTGATCGTCTGAAAAAAAAACGGCGAGGAAGACGTCATTTTTAACGACGATGTTAGTTGCAACGCTCTACCCTTGTGCACGCGTCTCATAAAGGTGCAATCGGTCGAGGATCAGTGATGGATTCTCGCCTTCCTATTCAAGTATAACCGATGAATAGGCTGCTAAGGAAACCGCAACGTGCGCGAAAACGAGCGTTCTAACGTACCTCGCAATAACCAATGTGATTTCCACGCCATTTCTTACGACGACCAGGGAGAGATGAGTGGAACCACAATCTACAACCTCATCGCCAGCTTTTCCCGCGGATTCCCTCACCATGTCAGATTCGTGGCGTGCTGCCTTAAAGTTCACTGTTCCTCCTTCACATCACCACTGGATATGGGCTCACTAAGGGGTTTTACGTCCAAATCTGCCTACGCAGCACCAATTCAACTTCACATATGATAATGTGAATTACTAAGGAAAGTTTTCTTTTATCATAGAATAGATTGGTTAGGAGTTAAGGACTATGATACGTTTCAAACTCCGTTTCGTCTCCACTCTTATACGAAATGCGGGGTAGAAACTTCAAATTGGAGTTGTGTTTGTTATCATCTATGGTTTCCAACAGACACTCGGATAACAGTGCTAGTGAGCTCAAGCAAACCTGTAAAATAGCTATATTTCCGTGGTTTCAACTGGTAACTGAGAAACTGGAAAATCAATAAACGGTTATTGGCATGACAACTACAGTAGCAATTATTTGCATCGGAGTAGAAAAGGAAGCTTGCGTGAGAATACTTCGACTTCTTAATGGTGATTCCTCATCAGAGCACACTCTATCGCGTGATTGTTCGCAAGCTGTCGAGAGTTCTCAACTACTTTTGATACTGAATGAAGTTTCAGATTTTCCGATATACAACAAATTGGAATAAGGCAAAAGAGTTTTGTGAAAGTATTGGTGCTCATCTCGCGGTAGCTAACTCTCTCGAAGAATTCGAGTTCATGAAAAGTAAGTTTATCTTGGAGCACAGCCTTTACCTAACTGCTCTTGAAGAGAAACCACTAAAGTTATAAATTCTGAGACAAACTACTATATAAGTAAGCTCTTAATTTGAGCAAGACGCGAGATTGCTGCTATCCTATGTTATTGGCTAATGTTTCGGGGAAATCACATTCTTCAGAGTCTGAAGGGATGAAATCGAACGCCGTTGCTCGATCACATCCCCTACCTACCCAAAGAGAAAATCGCGTGCTAGCCATTGTGCTTCATAGTACAAGTGGAAGTGTAAATTTCACCATAAGGACAGAAAAATTCCCGCCTAACGTACATACGCGTGGTACGCGTGGAGGTTTCTATCGCGCTCAAATCGCGACCTTAAACAGGAGTTCACGCGTAATAAAGGGACATTCCTCCTTGCGACTCGTCTTTGCACTCTGGGAATGGATCCAAAACAATTCCGGAGCGTGACCGTGCTGTTAGTTTCAAAACCTTCTCCGTTATGAGGCCGCACCCTACAGTCACCTAATACCGTGAAGTCACACGATTTCCTTTTGCCACATGCAAACAGAAAGTCAGACATACAACACATGAATTCATGCAATCACCTTCCTTGTTATCCAGAAGAGTTTTGCAATCTGATATATTTTAAGTGCCGCCATATACGTGATCATGTATGAGCCTCTGCTTAAGATTGCTAGAGGGAGCTCTGTAAGCGCTACAGATTATTTAGTAACACAATGGTTCGCATTGATGAAATCCGGCGTTTTCTGTTCTCCAGTTCACTGTAGTTTGCTTTAGTTAACGACTTATTCATTTATTCAACTTTTGCACTCGAATATATCCTCAAATATACAGAAAACACAGCACGGAAATTATCTTGATGAAAAGATTGAAATTTTCAAGAAAAAGGCCTAAATGATCAATAAGTGGAAAAAATAAAGAGAAAAAGTAGGCGTATATTCATTTCCAAGCAGTAGTTTAAGGAAAACTATCACACTTTAAGAACGTTTTCTGACCTCATCAACCGTCGAATATTTATCTGTTAAAGCAAAGTGGTGAAAAAACGCGAAGCTTTGGGCTTTTTTTCCGAGGAGAGGAAGACTATGTTATCCTTCTCGGGCCTTTTTTTTTGAGAGCTGCAAAGAGTCAAATTAAATGTCCAAAACACCTCTACTTTTCCAATACGCGTTTTTAAATTTTAATAACATATTCTCCTTGTTTTATGCAAACATTCACCAAACGAGGCGACAAATATGCGATCATCAGCTATGTTCATAGTCTAAAGTCTCTGAAGTATAAATTCGCATGTGATGCGCCAATGCGCTCTGCTGCGTAATATCTGAGGTTCTGGAACGCATATTGGCCTATACAATGACTTGCAGGTTAACTGATGATTGAAGGCATCACCCCACGAATCTGAGGTGGTACGGTTTGGTGGAGTTTTCGGCACGTAGATAATGGGATGGGGTGTGATTCCGTCCACTTTCCAACTGCGCTCCAATCTACACGTTGTAAAAATGCGGCGGAGAGTTGTTGGGCCGTTTTTTACGGCAATTGGTAAGAAAATGACGGGATCACCCTTCTCTCCATAATCAGCGATCCCGTATACGAATACTCCACCTGTAATCCGCACCACCTCAGATTCGTGGGATGATGCCTTTAAGTCAGTATCTTTATTCTCTTGAGATGACTCTCACCAATTTATCGACCTCGAAGAGATGAAACTCTTGGTTGCCAGTAGGACGAACTCAAACCTTCGATCATGCAGCCACAGCGGAACCTCTTACCGACTACCGTAATCATGTTCCGACCAATCCGATTCGGTCCAAAGGAAGAAACTCGATCACTTCTCCACTTCCAATATTCCATGTCCAACTACAGCCCGCTTTTCATTTTCCTTCGTTACGCCTCTGTTCGACATGCTGCACCGTTTCATCGTTCATGTATCGCAAGTTTAGTTGCGCATTCCATTTGAATATTTCAAGCGCGTGATGTACGGCGGAGGTGTGAGGTGGAGTGAGCAGCGTAATAAGTGCCGCAGTGAAACGGTTTAAAAACAGCATAACACGAAATCTTCTATTCTCGGATCTCTACACGAGCAGATATGGGAAATCGTACAGTTCGAAACAAATCGAGACAAACTCGTCGTAAGAAGCTTTGTGTTTTCCACTTCCCAACAATGCAACTTGTCACGCAATAGAATGCGAGCAACGCTGACATGGTACAACGTCCACGATCCAAATAATATGACTTCAAAGGCAGCGTGTCACGAAATTGACATGGTACGCAAATCCCACGAAAACCGCAGAGATTCGGCTTGTAGATCACGGAGCCCAGAGTGGCTCCGCTTACCTTTCCCTATCCCCTTTCCCCTTTCCATTTAAAAAAAACTACGAGAGAACGGCGCTCTTCTCCACGAAATCAGTTGCTATGCGCCACCCTTATTTTCACATCGCGTCTACGAGCGGGCGGTCTAAGATTAAAGAGGTCTCCTTGCCAGCGTATTCAAGTGAAACCAATGAATAGGCTGCTGAGAGGACCGTAATCTACAAACCTAACTCAAAACTTTTCTGGGATTTCCGTACCACATCAATTTTGTGATACGCTGTCTTTAAACAAGCAACAGAATCCCCTCCTATCGCACAACAGCAGATGCGTTGCGGCTTGCCTGCGCTCCATTACCCACTTCAAGATATTCATTATCTCCAGATGTACGCAAGAAGTGGTCTCGGGAAAACAAATTAAAGCATTATTCGCGGTGTGGAAGAGTGAAAAAAACAGGAGTTTATTCTTGAAGAAAACCCAAAATAAAAGATGATATTATGATAGCAGATTAAAAGTTGGGTTTCCGAGTGCTCACCTCACCATGAACGAAAAGAATTTCATTTCAAATATAGTAGCACTAATAACTTGAATATGCAGTGTCAATTACAATAATCTAAATGAGTAAATGGCAAATAAATGACTAAAAATAAACAAGTAATTCATAATATAATGATTTAAATGAGCGAAGAGGAATTTTTCTTCAAATATGATAGCACTATTAATTTGCACATTTGGTTTAATTAGTTTCAGTAATCTAAATAAATAAATGATAAATAAACGGTTAAAAATAAACAAATAGTTCATTACAGTTAAATGACTTTTTCTCCCCAAAAACTCAGGTCAGTTTTTACAGCATTACATCTACTGAGCTTCATTAAGTACAGAACATGGGTTGGACTTTATCGTGATGCCACGTCCAACAGTGGTTGGAGGTGGGTAGACGGTTCGACACAAATGTTTAACGTTTGGAACGAAGGCCAACCAAGCAACTTCCGTGGAGAAGAAAATTACGGAAATGTAGGTTATACCTCTTATTTCCGCAATATTTGTTATCGTCAATGATCCCAGCTGGACCCTAACGGCCTATTGAACGACAATCATATTAATGCGTGGGGAGAGACTTTGGCTGTTATGTGCGAGTCAGAAAATTGCGGTGATGGCCTCCAAGCAAATTAGTTTCTTTTCTGCTGCATGTTCCTCGTGAAATTGCAATAAATGCTTTCGATCGATGTTGATTTGTTTTGCAAACAATAATAGAACATAAAGTTTATTTTTCACTCTCGTTTTTCTAACAAGTCGGAATTCGTAGAAGACATAAGGAGCAGCAAATCTTTCTAACGCGGACGAACGAAATTTCGAGCAAATTTCCAAGCATTATTTCGCACATAAACTCGGCGTTTAGCGATGGTCTTAAAAGTGACCTGAGCCACGGTCTTGAAAGTTCACAGAGTTCGTTTTATAACAAACAGAAACCAGAAGATCCCATGGATACGCTCAGTTCTCTCATGAGCCTTCCCTTTTTTGCGCAACTGTTCTTCGTGACTTTCTTTCTTCTTCTTCGAAATCTCAATGAGATAGCGTGCGAAAGGAAATACGAAAGAGTAGCTTACATCTCAACGCAATCGAATCCTTCAAAATAAGGGGTCAGCAATATAGCAACACAATGATCTTGTTGTTCAGAAGCACTTGCTCCCGCGGCTAGACCCTTGATAGTTTCAAAGGCTCAGACTGCGGAGCGCAGAGAAAGTCTCAGATATTTAGCTAACCCGTCTTCATCAATCGTGCGGGCCTCATAATCGTCTGCAGTCTTTTCTGTCCCTCATAACCCTCTTCCAAATTGCTCTCTGCTTCGTGAGTGACTTTGGTGGGATCCTTAAGCTGTATCCAGCTCTCAGCTGACCCATTGTGCCGCTAACACATTACCAAGTGGACTGATACGCCAGTGACTTTATCCTCTCTGTAGTATCGCGCGATTAATTCACGCGGGTTTGGCAAGGTGTGAATGAAACATTGTGAACCGCTTTCCGCCTCACTTCTCCGCGTGTCTATTTCCTTGAACGTTTGTTTCACGCTGGTAACATTCCGCTTTCTTCAGAAAGTGGAAACACACTCGCAAACGGCTGCGTAAAGGCATCATCCCTCGAATGGATTAATGACTTGGTGTATATTTCCGAAAGACAAACCCTATACGGGATCGTAGATTGTGCCTCTACCCTTGTGCACGCGCCGCATAAAGGTGCAATCGGTCGAGGATCAGTGATGATCAAGTATAACTCCCGTATACGAATACTCCACCTGAAATCCGTACCACCTCAGATTCGTGGGGTGATTCCTTTAATGTTGAAAATGTTAGAAACAAACAAGGATAGGAAAATAAGATGAAAACGTTTTGCAAGGTAACAACCTGATCAAACATGTATTACTCCTAGTCGTACATGTCTGCACGCGTTAGACTCAACGTAACTTAACACAACCGTATAACCATGTGTATTGATAGATATTTATGATATTACGTTATCACGCTCGGACTCTGCAACGTCACTTATTTTAACGCGGCATCACGCAGTTGTGGTCGGATGTTTACTTCAAGGTACGACTGCGCTGTAGCATACATACAACAGCATGTTGACGTTTTGGTAATAATTCCGTAAAAAACTCAATAAATGTGAGTAGCTGTACAGTAAGTATAGGAAACGGTGTTCGTGATGCAAGTGTTTTTCACACCCTGATCCAATGTTCGCTTCTCGCTTTCAAAGAAACAGACAGGAAAATAAATTGAGAATGCTTTGCAAAGAGATAACTTGTTCAAACATGTGCTATTCCTACTCGCACATGTTTGTACGAGTTAGACTCCATATTCAACAAATACACCCATGTATACTGATAGATATTTACGATGAAATTTTCTAGATGCGTATACATGAGTATGCAGACATGTAAAAAGAAAAAATATATATGCATAGTTATAGTACATAGACACTTGTATAAGTAAATTGAGTAAATTGTTTTAGCGACGTCCAAATTAGTTTCCTTTCCAGCAATTCAATAATTTCTATTATTATGTAGTACTTGGAGGCACGTATACGAGCCTGATTGCTACCTGCTCGTGGTGGCTCCTGCTTCAACCAAACACAATCAGGCGTTCGAATGTAGGCACTGGGAACGTACGAGCTATATCACCCGCACTGTTATCGAACACGCTGTAGAAAATAGCGCGACGAAACGCTGGAAGCCGTATCTTCCGGCTCGTTTTTCGCGGAAATTAGGATGAAATTGACGGAATCACTCTTCTCTCCATAATCTACGACTCCGTATAGGCATAATCCACCTGAAATCTGCGCTACCCCAGGTTCGTGGGGTGATGCCTTTAAATCGCCGGCAAATGTTCTGTCCCACTCTTCAGCTAGAGCTTGCAGAATTCATCCATATGCCGCCATTCCATAATCTGCGAAACGCTACGTCTCAACGGAGCTGCCTGTGAATGCTGTCTCCTCAGATCTTATTCACTATCTTCGTCCAGAACTTCCTTCTACGTCCACGTACGCTTCTTCAGTTTAAATCTATAAGCACCCGTGGCAACTTGGATAACCCTGTGTGATCATTATAAGGAGACCTAGAAGGCGAAGAGAGTTTTCTGTGGCTAATTCAGAAGGTGGAGTCTTCTTCTTCTTCTTCCTAGCGTTGTTGCAGGGTCCGCCTTTCTGCTTCTTGTCTTCCATTTGGTTCTATCCATTGCATCAGCCGTACATAAACGCGCATCTATCAGCCCATCTGTGGCGCATAAGCAGATACAACTCGCGATTCCACTTCTCCTTTGATCTACTTTTACAGTCATCAAGCGATCCAATAGTCGATCCACCGCTGTGACGCTATTTCTAAACGACTCGTTCAATATGATACCAACGCCATTACGATTTGATGTGCTGTGGTAGATGAGCTTGTAGCCATCGCCTAATTCCCTTGACTTGGAGCCTTTCCAGCGAGTCTCCTGTACACAACATATGTCAAAACGGCGTTTTCTGAGACTGTCAGCCAGTTCACGACTTCTTCCAGTGAGCGTCCCAACGTTAAGTGTTGCCAAGCGCACTGGATGTTGCTGGCGATGGAGGACTAACTTCTTTGGCCGGCTCCGTCCTCTAGCCGGTAGCCCTCGCATATTTGCCGCATTGCCCGGGCGAGGACAATGCGCGTCGCTTCTGGGGTACGCCCTAGCTTCTGAAGAAAACATAGTAGACATTAGCAGTATGACGCAACGGGGGTGTTGTCCTCTATCCCCGAAAGCTAGCAGCCTGGCACCGGTTTTATTTTTTCCTATTTCAGAAGATGGAGTAATATGTTGATATTTCACTCGCGACATTCGCCAGCACGCCACATCCATTTCTAAGCAAAGTTCTTCGTTATGGCACACCATTAGTAAGTATTCAAGCTTCCGTCTGAGCGCCTCACCTTCCATGCAGACAAGCTTCTCTATCATCGTTGGCGGCGCTTTCCACTTCTCCAATCCATAGATCATGGGGCTTCGCCGCCGATGTGGCTGTTTGATCACAGAGCTGAATCCCAAATAGACTTTTACGCATTTTCGTTCAATATCTCTCTCATCTAGCCAGTGCAGCTAAGGGGTACCAAATGATCCCACTACAAGGGAAGGAACTCAAGTCGACGGATGTGATGCAGCTGCTTCACACAATGTAGTTCTGTTCTTTGTTTGTCATATACATGTGTGTATATGTTTTCTGAGTGCATCCACCAAACGTCACGAACAGTCTCCGTTTCGTAAGTTCCGCAGTGCAAATTCTTAGTTTGATAGTCTAAGGATAGACTACGTCCTCTCCTCCCACCAAGTAACAAGTGGCGTCTATTGTCAGCGTACGACACCTGATAGGATCCGAAATCTTCGAAATAATATCTACGGCGTCAGCGATCTCATTTAGCTTAATTGCGTAGGTTAGTTCCCCACCATCTCCCTCTATAAGCCTCTCTGCTCGCGCAGTCATCTCAGATCATTAAACATGTTTTCTTTTTTTCATAGTGAATTTCTCTTTGATGAATTTACTCCTTATATTTTTTGTATCGAGGGTGGAAGCACCTGTATCATCCATAAAACGCGACGGTTACAGGGGATGAACTTCAGGAAGATCATGTTTTCATCCATGCAGTGAAGTAGCCTCAGATTTCATCTGATGAAAGCTCAAACATGGGTAATTAAACTATTGACTGGGAGCACATAGCGCACGTGTAAAACATTCGAGGCCAGTTGAGGCAGTAAACACGATTCTCAATTGAAGTGAACGTGATGGCGCATCCCAAGCGGATTGATTAACGAAAGACACACACACACACACACACACACACACACACACACACACACACACACACACACACACACACACACACACACACACACACACACACACACACACACACACTTTTGTCTCTCTCATAACTGTCAACTGCTTTTTTTAGGGCGGGGTTGCAGTCCATAGGCTGCAACTAATTTCGATACAAGGTTCACAAAATGTTGCACCTTCGCGCTCCTGGAAGCGACTATTTCTACATCATAGGCCTACTCGAGGTCGACCAAGGGGCGTGCAGACGCTGCAAAAATGACATCTGCGGAACACTGCTCAAATGTTCTTCGCATTATGTCATCGATGGCAAAGTTGGATAGAAAGGGTCCCGCCGTGGCCACTTGTCTCACTCCTGCTTCCGCTTTGAACAGTGAAGTAAATCTTGTTGCTGTTCGAACTGCAGCAGTTGTTCTGTTATTCCTATTGTTTATTAAGCGCAAAATATCCCTGGAATTAAATCGGCGCGAAGCACGTTGAGAACACAATCTTGATGAGAAGAGTAGAAAGCGGCTTCAAAGTCCTTTGAAGCTAACTGCTTCAAATACCGCCGCCACATTTTGATCAATCTCCTGGCAATGAACACCTGATCATCCGTCGATCGACTAGGGCGAAAGCCGGCTTATTCATCGCGGGTGGTTTTTTTTCGCAATGTTTGATTAGCAGATCTAAAACCGTGTACACGCTGCAGTGATATACCTAAGTAATTTCTGGGTTCTGTGACCGACAACTTCTTTTCAACATGAATGATGATAACGAGCCGTGAGGTATCCATTCGGATTTCAGCATTAAGCAGAATTCCAAGAGATTTCAACATTTCTGGGCTTACTTCGTCGTCTTTATCAGATTTCATATTCATATTTCTTTGATAGTAATCAGTATCTAGATCTAAGTCGGTGGTTCTCCACTGACCCTGATGTACGTTGGTCGTTGGACGTGCGCTAGGGACAAATAAGTACCGATACATAGGGATAACGTCCTTTCCTCATATCATAGACTTACATGGAGATCCTTCTTGGGCTCAATAAATGTTCGCTGAGTGACATCTGCTAATGAAGACGATAATGACTCCTCTTTTCTGAAAATGCCAAATACTGCGTGCTTTCTTACTCAGTGAAACACAGCCACTAGAGCGAGTTATAGCAATCGAATTCTTTTTTCTAATATGAACATCCCAAAGTCTTCATTGATGTGATACGACCGTGAAAGGTTCCAGAAAAGTAGAATTAGAAGCAGAGAATATATTTTATATTAGACAGCCTTAAATTTTTGAACTTCTTCTTTTCTTTTTCTCGCCAGATACCTACAGAAGGGGGTGTGACGGGTCCGCGGGCGTCAGATACCTATGGAAAGGGGTGCGACGCGTACACCGGCGTCAGATTGGCGCGCCGGCGCCAGATACCTATGGAAAGGGATGCGACGGGTCCAACGATTTGTGCGCCGACGCCAGATTTCTATAATATGGAGTGCAACGGATCCACCGGCGTCGCTGGACCCGGTCATTGGTGCGCAATAAAAAGTGTGCACGACGTAAAAGATAAATGGTTGCAGCAGTTTCATAGCCGTGAACACTGGGCGCTTTGCCCTTCACCTCTATGACTCCTCTGCGTGCCTATTTCCTTCTTCGTTCGCCTCAAGTTTGTAGCATGCCGTTCTCAGAAAGTGGAAACACGCATGCAAACGGTTGCTTAAATAGTAGCAAGATGTTTATGTGATGTGACGTGGAACGCTATCATTATCAGTAGAATGATGTCTTTCACGTCATTTAATGTTAAAACATCATTCTGTGATAACTATTGGGGGAAAACGAGAGGAATACCCATACTTCGAGTAATGCTTTCAAATAACATTCTTATCTGATATCTCCCAAACATATAAGATTATGTAAGTCTGCAAGCAAGTCACCATCTGAGGTCGCGAAACTTTCGCAAGATCCGAATTCTATCATACTCCAAATAATAGATATTTTACACATATAAGAGTTCATTCGATTTCGCTCATAATATGATAAAAGCGACAGCTGACATTGGTTATTCTGTTGCCTTCAGAATAATTGACCTCACTCGAGCGATTAAGCTGGCGGTGATCCGTAGATGTCCACTTTGGCGATGTCACTATTCGTGTTCCACTATTTTTGTTACGACACTGAGATGTACTGCGATCCATAGATCTAACATTATAAAGCACATAGCAGCGGTAAAAGTCACTGGAACAATTAAGACAACACTTAAGTACTTGAGGAGAAGTTCTCCACTTGAGCTCTAGTAGATGAATACGGAAATGATTCAAAGACGCACGTGTTCCGACTAAGATAGAGTAAATTAAGAAATGCGACCATATCCCAACATCGAGAAGATCAACACATTTTCGAGCGGGGTGCAAGGAACAAATTGGGTATTGCTCTCACACATAAACGTAGTTCTGGACTTGCGTATGTGTTCTAATAATACTATTATTTGGGTTGCGTGCTCAAAAAAGATGGCAGTAGTATTCAATAAAGATGTGCTAAGACCGGTTCTCTTTAACAATGTGTCTGTGGCCCTCTGTGTCTATCCCCCATCGTCAGCGAAGTCAAGGTGCGAGTCTGCCTATCCGCAATTCGTCCCATCATGATGACCGGACCGAGGACGGGGGCAGTTTCGTCAGCAGTGATAGAGAAGCTTGACGATATGGAATGGAAGCTGATTAGAAAAATGTTTGGCTACATTCGGCAAAGTGTGATAAAAAAAATTTTGCTTACAAGTGATTATGATGTACCGGCGAGTGAACTGGGGAAAACATCAACATCTTGTCCAACCCTCTAAAAAAGCAGTCTTCGCTCACTTGGTCTCATTTTGAAGAAAACACATCTGAACATAAAAGAAAGTTCTGGAGGAAGGTAGTGAAGGAAGATCCGATAAAAGTTGGCATCGATAGGCAGTCCAAGCGCAATATTTCTTAGAATATGGAACAGCAAAGTATGGACAAATTTTGGGCGAGTTTTAGCGGAAGATAGAACAGGATTGGGCACAAATATGCTCAAGGGCTCACCTCAAGATACGGCTAACTAGCGTCCAATCAATCGTCAAAAGCAAGCCAAAATTACAAGTCTTGTCGTCTTGTGTGCCGCAATACAGTCGCTTTGACTTTGAATTAATCAGCGGCCTGGTATTGTGGTCTGATATGGTTGCCAGAATCTTCCTCGAGAAATGCGATCGTCGAACACACCTTTGCCCAATATTTTCGATTTTTAGCGAAAGCTCGCACAGAATCCATCCATTGATCACAGTTCCATGACTTCCTAACCTCTGCGTCTTGCATGAACTGCCCGTCGGCACGTGTGTCCAGCATCGATACCCCGTGATCTGAGTACCTCAGGTCGACAATATCCGGGAGATCAGCATAACAGAACCGGGAGTTGTTCCTAAACGCGCCAGGTTTTCCTAGGTATTTGATCTATTTGGGTTGGGGTTTGGCAGTCTGGACAAATAGCACCTTCTCTAATGTCTAGGTAACTTCCGCCATAACTGTGCAAGTTATATAGCTCGTACATGAGCACGTGAGTACTCAAATGTCTGGTTCAGTATAAACAGGGTCCCCGCGAGCAGGTAACGATCAAATTTGTCCACGCGAACTTATACAGTCGTACTCTCCAATTATTTCCCTAACTGCGCTCACATTTAAAATATACATTACGAACCACAAGTGTATACCTGCTACTGCGTCATTGTTAATCACCCTGGAAGGAAAGAGACACATTAAAGCAGCGACCCACGATATTCACGAAGCGGGATCTCTTTACTAAAAGATAGGTTCAGGAGAGTAGATTACAAGTGTGGGCACGGTCACGCTCGATTCGCCTTGGTTGTCCTCAAAAACTGCGTAGGAAACTGCGGTGCGAAGCGAATTTTCGCACGAGGCATCTTTCACCTCATCTGCAAAACATCAATGCAAACGTCTTCGTCTTGAGTGGTTCTGTTCCTTCTTTTTGGTTTGTTTCTGCAAAACACATAAAGGTACTCGAATAAGTACTATTGCTTTAATTGGTTCACCTGTTTTAATTGAAAAATAGTGGTTATAACGTTCTAGGTTGAACCTTTGCTTCGTCCTATTTCTGGCTGGTTGGGATCCCGCAGAAGGTCTCAGCAGAAACAACTATACGTCATGTACCGGATGGCACCTTTTCAGGAAAACCCGCCACTGTTACAAAGTGATCCTTGAGAGACAAGTTTTTTCTTTGTTTAAACTCTTCCTGACTTGCGTTATGAACGTGTGAACATAGTTTTTCGAGTGCATCTAAGTTCTTCCAATCTCGTTATTTACATACACGATCATCATTATCACTGCGAGAACGGTGAGTTCGTAGCTCACGGTTCTCGCACTCCCTTACCCACTGCACCACCTACGCCGCCTGAGAGACTCTCACAGTAATTCCTCTATTCAAGGATGTGCACTGTTGCACTTTTTTTTAATTGAAAATATTATATATATATATATATATATATTACTATATATAATATATAATATACAATAATATAATATACAATATGTAATGTATATAATATATAATGGCTCTTTTGTGGTGTTCTCTTCACTTCCATTCACTGATCAATTAATCAAAATTAATCAAAAATTAATGGTAGTGGCATTTTCTGTAAAATCAGAATTCTGTTTTCCTAACAACATTTCCTTCCTTTTTCTTTACTATACATAAAAGCGAGACATTTCATAGTTTTCTTTTTAAACGCGGCAGTTCTACACTTGAAGAATACTCAAACTTCAGCTCCAAACACTCCTTCGATTCCAATATAATATGGACACAATTTTAAAGCATTAGTCGAAGTATGCGTTCTTTTCCTGTTTTCCCAACAGCTTCGAATGAATGATGTTTAACATAAAATGACACCATCATACTGATAAAGATAACATTCCTCATTACATCATTTAAACTGCTGGCTACTATTTAAATGCATCACCCCACGAATCTGAGGTGGTACGGATTTCAGGTGGAGTATTGGTATAGGGGATCGTAGATTATGGAGAGGTGGGTGATTCCGTCAATTTCTTGCTAATTGGCGTAAAAAAAACGGCCCGAAAGATGCGGCGTGTGCACACGGCTGGCACGCTCGAATCGAACTCGTTGTAGAAAATAGCGAGCCGGAATGCTCCAAGCCGTGTCTTCCGAGCTGTGTTTTACGGGAATTAGGAAGAAATCGACGGGATCACCCCCCTCTCCTTAATCTACGATCCCGTATACGGATACTCCATCCGAAATCCGCACCACCTCAGATTCGTGGTATGCTGCCTTTAAGCAGCTGGTTTCATTCGTGTTTCCACTTTCTGAGGAAGGCATGTTACCAACCGGAGGCAATCATGCAAAGAAATAGACGCACGGAGGAGTAATAGAGATGAAAAGCAACGCGCGTTGCGGTCACGGGTATGAAACGGCTGCAACGTCCCATTTACCTTTTGCGACATGCACACGAAGTTACTGCGCGAGAATAGTGCATTATGGCACAACAATTCTAAGTCGGTGGCTAATTTCGTGACTATATATACACACACTTGTGACAGAATAAGCTCGTTATTATATATCATGACCAGTCTGAACATCCGACTAAAGCCGGACTTCTGACCTTCTATGGTGTTCACTTCGCTCCCTTTCACCGATCAATGAAAATTAATAGTAGTGGCGTTTTCTGCAAAATTAGATTTGTACTTTTTAACAACGCTTTCTTCCTTACTTTATTATAATTTATGGTAAAAGATTACAGAATTTTCCTTAAAACGCGTCAGTTCCACATTCGGAAATCATTGAAACATCAGCTTCAAACACTCCTTCAATATCAACATAATGTAGAAAGAGCATTTATCGAAGTATGGGTTTTCCTCATGATTTCCCCCAACAGTTATCACAGAATGATTTTAACATAAAATGACGTGGACAACATTATCACACTGATAAAGATAACGTCCCAATTTAGATCATTCAGAAGTTATGCAAACTGTTGGCTACTATTTAAACAGCCGTTTGCATGGTTGTAGATAGACCTGCGGAGTCATAGAGATGAAATGCAACGCGGGCGGTGGCCACCGCTACGAAAGGGCTGTAACACCGTTCACCTTTCGAGGCATCCACACGAAGTTATTGCGCACCAATCCGACGAAGTCAGACCTGTTGCATCCCCTTCCATAGGTGTCTGGCGCCGGCGCACCAATCCGACGCCGCTGGATCCACATTGTCTGTCTGTGTGTGTGTCAGTCACGAAATTCAAAAAGGGGGGTGCGACGGGTCCACCGGCGACGAGTTGGTGCCTCGACGCTAGAAAGCTATAAAATGGGGTGCGACGGGTCCACCGGCGCCAGATACCTATAGAAGCAGGTGCGACGGATCCACCGGCGCCAGACGCCTATAGAAGGGGTGCCACGAGTCCCGCGGCGTCGGATAGGTGCGCTGGCGCCAGATACCTACAGAAGGGGTGGACGGGTCCACAGCCGTCGGATTGGTGCGCCGGCGCCAGATACCCATAGAAGGGGCTGCGACGGGTCCACCGGCGTCGGATTGGTGTTCCGGCGCCAGATACGTATAGAAGGGTTTGCGAAGGACCCACCGGCATCAGGCTGGCGCGCCGGCACCAGATAGCTATAATATGGGGTGCGACAATATGGGTAATACGGGTCCCGCGGCGTCAGATTGCTGCACAATAACTTCGTGTGCATGCCGCAAAAGGTAAATGGTTGCAGCCGTTTCATAGCCGTGGCCACTGCGCGCTTTGCTTTTCACCTTTATGACTACTCCGTGTGCCTATTTCCTTCTTCTTTCGCCTCAAGTTTGTAGCATGCCGTTCTCAGAAAGTGGAAACACGCATGCAAACGGCTGCTTAAATAGTAGCAAGATGTTTATGTGATCTGACGTGGAACGTTATCTTTATCAGTAGGAAAATGTCTTTCACGTTATTTAATGTTAAAACGTCATTCTGTAATAACTATTGGGAGAAATTAGGAGGAATACCCATACTTCGAGTAATGCTTTCAAATTGTATCTATATTATTCTGCCATCGAAGGAGTGTTTGTAGCTGATGGTCGAATATTCTCCAAATGTAGAATTAACGCGTTTAGAAGGAAAACTCCGTAATCTTTCGCCTTAATTTATGATGCAAAGAAGAAGAGGAAAGCGTTGTTAAAAAAACAAATCTAATTTTACAGAAAACACCACTACTATTAACTTTCATTGATCAGTGAAGGGGAGCGAAGCTAAAATCACCGAAAATCTGAAGTCCGGCTTCAGCCGGACATTCAGACTGGTCTACTATATAATAACGGGCTTATTCTGTCACGTGTGTCTGTGTGTCTGTGTGTGTGTGTGTCAGTCACGAAATTCAAAATGAGGGGTGCGACGGGTCCACCGGCGTCGAGTTAATGCCTCGAAGCTAGGAAGCTATAAAATGAGGTGTGAAGGGGTCCACCGGCGTCGGATACCTATAGAAGGGGGTGCGACGGGTCCACGGCGTCGGATACCTATAGAAGGGGGTGCGACGGGTCCATCGGCGCCAGATAGCGTTAGAAGGCGGTGCGACGGGTCCCACGACGTCGGATATCTATAGAAGGGGGTGCGACGGGTCCATCGGCGCCAGATAGCCTTAGAAGGGGGTGCGACGGGTCCATCGGCGCCAGATAGCCTTAGAAGGGGGTGCGACGGGTCCATCGGCGCCAGATAGCCTTAGAAGGGGTGCGACGGGTCCACGGCGTCGGATACCTATAGAAGGGGGTGCGACGGGTCCATCGGCGCCAGATAGGTCCCACGACGTCGGATACCTATAGGAGGTGCGACGGGTCCACAGCGTCGGATTGCTATAGAAGGGGGTGCGACGGGTCCACCGGCACCAAATACCTATAGAAGGGGGTACGATGGGTCCAATGGCGTAGAGTTGGTGTGCCGGCGTCGTAAAGCTAGGGACGTTGTAAAAGTTTTATAGTTGTAACCACTTTCGGCGTTGCGCTCCACCTACTCGGCTCCGCTGTTCCTCAGAAACTGGATATACACGTTCAAACAGCTGCTTAAATAGTAGCACGCTGTTTATGTGATCTGACGTGGAACGCTATCTTTATCAGTACGATGATGTTGTCCACGTCATTTCATGTTAAACATTATTCTGCCGTAACTGTTAGGGAGAAACAACAGGAAAACCCATTCTTCGAATACCACTTTCAAATCGTGTCTACACTGTGTAGGGAACGAAAACGAATGAGTGTTTTGAGCTAAAAGTTTGCGCGATTTGACGTGGAACTTTATCTTTATCAGTGAGATGACGTCTTCCACGTCATTTTATGCCAAAACTTCATTCTTTGCTAGCTGTTTGCAGAGAGCAGGAGGTATGTATGTATGTATGTATGTATGTATGTATGTATGTATGTATGTATGTATGTATGTATGTATGTATGTATGTATGTATGTATGTATGTATGTATGTATGTATGTATGTATGTATGTATGTATGTATGTATGTATGTATGTATGTATGTATGTATGTATGTATGTATGTATGTATGTATGTATGTATGTATGTATGTATGTATGTATGTATGTATGTATGTATGTATGTATGTATGTATGTATGTATGTATGTATGTATGTATGTATGTATGTATGTATGTATGTATGTATGTATGTATGTATGTATGTATGTATGTATGTATGTATGTATGTATGTATGTATGTATGTATGTATGTATGTATGTATGTATGTATGTATGTATGTATGTATGTATGTATGTATGTATGTATGTATGTATGTATGTATGTATGTATGTATGTATGTATGTATGTATGTATGTATGTATGTATGTATGTATGTATGTATGTATGTATGTATGTATGTATGTATGTATGTATGTATGTATGTATGTATGTATGTATGTATGTATGTATGTATGTATGTATGTATGTATGTATGTATGTATGTATGTATGTATGTATGTATGTATGTATGTATGTATGTATGTATGTATGTATGTATGTATGTATGTATGTATGTATGTATGTATGTATGTATGTATGTATGTATGTATGTATGTATGTATGTATGTATGTATGTATGTATGTATGTATGTATGTATGTATGTATGTATGTATGTATGTATGTATGTATGTATGTATGTATGTATGTATGTATGTATGTATGTATGTATGTATGTATGTATGTATGTATGTATGTATGTATGTATGTATGTATGTATGTATGTATGTATGTATGTATGTATGTATGTATGTATGTATGTATGTATGTATGTATGTATGTATGTATGTATGTATGTATGTACGTATGTATGTATGTATGTATGTATGTATGTATGTATGTATGTATGTATGTATGTATGTATGTATGTATGTATGTATGTATGTATGTATGTATGTATGTATGACATATATATATATACATATACGTACATACGTACCTCTAATAACCGTATTGTTCGAGCACCTTAGATGGCACCATTTTCATGGACTATAATTTTTAGGGGGTTAAAATCAACTTGCTGTGAAGAATGCTTTGCTCTTATTTTAAAACGTAGGTGCGTGCTGAGAGCGCAATAGATTTTAAAAAAGTTTTGACTCTTTTCATTTCCTACTACTAGCAAGTATGTTTGACTTATTTCATTACTCCCAATAAACTTCTGTTTCGGGCTGTGCTATTTACCTCATCAAATCTCACTTTGTCGAATCCAGGAAACCTATTTGCAAGCTTTCATGGATCAAACAGCGCAAAACCGACGACCAGGACGACCTCGAATTTATATTAATGACGCTGAACGCCAAAGGAGTCACCGCCTTAGAGAGACTTCACAGCAGCGCAGTATCCGTTGGCAAGCAAACGCAGAGCAACAACGACGGAGGCGACAGAACGAAAACGAGGAGCAACGTTTGGTCAGACGCTCAGCTAATGCAGCGCTTCAGGAAAATAGACGCCAAAGCGAAGACGTTGAAGAGCGTTTTGCTCGGCAGATGGCAAATGCAGACCGCCAGCAAAGAAGACGCCAAAGTGAGAACGATGGCCAGCGGTCTGCAAGACTACTGGAGAACTCACAACGCCAGCAAAGGAGACGCCAAAGTGAGAACGATGAACAGCGATCTGCAAGACTTCTGGGGAACTCACAACGCCAGCAAAGGAGACGCCAAGGTGAGAACGATGAACAGCGGTCTGCAAGACTTCTGGGGAACTCACAACGCCAGCAAAGGAGACGCCAAAGTGAGAACGATGAACAGCGGTCTGCAAGACTACTGGGGAACTCACAACGCCAGCAAAGGAGACGCCAAAGTGAGAACGATGAACAGCGATCTGCAAGACTTCTGGGGAACTCACAACGCCAGCAAAGGAGACGCCAAGGTGAGAACGATGAACAGCGGTCTGCAAGACTTCTGGGGAACTCACAACGCCAGCAAAGGAGACGCCAAGGTGAGAACGATGAACAGCGGTCTGCAAGACTTCTGGGGAACTCACAACGCCAGCAAAGGAGACGCCAAAGTGAGAACGATGAACAGCGGTGCGACGGACAGCGTGGAACTGTTGTACAGTATTATTTTGCAGTAATTTTTTTTTGCGTGTCGCAGAAGTTAAATGGCACGTTGCAGCCGTTTGATACCCGTGGCTACTGCGCGCGTTGTTCATCACCTCTATGACTCCTCCGTGCGTTTGTTTCCTTGCACGTTTGCCTCAGCTTGGTATTGTGCTCCTCAGAAAGTGGAAACACGAATGAAACCGGCTGCTTAAATAGTAGCCAACAGCTTACATAATTTGACAAAGAACGTTACCTTTATCAGTACGATGATTTTCACATTATTTTATGTTAAACATCATTCCTTGATAGCTGTTGAGGAAAATAGGGAGAACACCCATTCTTCGCGTAATGCTTTAAAATTGTGTATATATTATATTCGAACCGAAGTAGTGTTTGAAGCTAAAGTTTGAATATTCTCAAAATGTAGAACTGACGCGTTTAGAAAAAACTATGAAATTTTTTGTCTTTATATACATTAAAAAAGAAAGAAGAAAATAACAAAACAACATGAAAACAGAACTCTTATTATTTACAGAAAATATCACTACCACTAATTTTTGAATTTCAATTTAAAAGTATATTTTGGTTAGTTGATGAAAGTGAGCGAAGCGAACACCACACAAAGTGAGTCCGGCGTAAGCCGGACGATCAGACTTGTATATAATAACGGGCTTATTCTGTCTGTCACGTGTGTGTGTCAGTCACGGAATTCAAAAAGCCGGGTGCGACGGGTCCACCGGCGCCAGATACCTACAGAAGGGAAAGTGGCGGGTCCACCGGCGTCGGATTGGTGCGCCGGCGCCAGATAGCTAGAAAATGGGGTGCGACGGGTCCCACGGCGTCGGATTGGTGCGCGGCGCCAGATAGGTATAACGTGGGGTGAGGCGGGTCCCGCGGAATCGAAATGGTGCGCAATAACTTCGCGTGCATGTCGCAAAAGATGAATGGTTAAAGCCGTTTCATAGCCGTGGCCATTGCGCGCATTGCTCTTCACCCTCATGACTCTTCCGCGTATCTATTTCTTTCTTCGTTCCCTCAAATTGGCAGCATGCCGTTCTCAGAAAGTGGAAAACGACTGCTTAAATAGTAGCAGGATGTTTATGTGATCTGACGTGGAACATTATCTTTATCAGTAGGAAGATTTCTTTCACGACATTTTATGTTAAAACATTATTCTGTGATAACTGTTGGGCGAAATCAAGAGAAATACCCATACTTCGAGTAATTCAATTGTATCTATATTATTCTGGCATCGAAGGAGTGTTTGTAGCTGATGGTAGAATATTCTCCAAATGTAGAATTGGCGCATTTGGAAGGAAAACTCCGTAATCTTTAATCCGTAATTTATAATATAAAGAAGGGAAGTAAAGCGTTGTTAAAAAAACGCAAATCTGATTTTACAGAAAACACCACTACTACCAACTTTCATTGATCAGTGAAGGGGAGCGAAAAACCACTGAAAGTCTGAAGTCCGGCTTTAGCCAGACATTCAGACTGGTATAATATATAATAATTTATAATACTCAATACAATGTATAATATATATATATATGTATATTATTTATTGAGTATATATTTAGTCTCCTATTCTTAATATCTCTATGTGAAATAAGGAGCCAGTGAAAAGATTTGTTTCCTCTTTTTATAAGATGGTCTTTCATAACGATAATTTCTAGTAGGTGTTTTTTTTTTGATTCACAAGCCCTTTGTGTTCACTGATAACTGCTAAGTAACGTTTCAGATTTTCCGCGAAACGAACTCCTGGGAAGAGGCGAAAGGTTTTTGCGAAACCATTGGAGCTTATCTTGTGAAAATCGACACTTTGGAAGAAAATAACTTTTTAAATGGTTAGAAAGTTAACTAGTACGAGAAAAAAAACACATTTATAAAGTCTTCTCACACTTTTCAAAGACATTATTTGATTCAATTGTACGAAACATTCGTTACTGTTGAAAAAATTCCCACCAAAAGGAAACTAGAACGAGACAAAAACAAATATGCTTTCTATAAAAGCTAAAAGTACAAACAACTTACATACATTTACGTAGGATACAATCTAATAAATGACTAATATGACGTAGCACTAGATTGAGCCAAATGTTTTATTCTAAATGTTTGTAAATTCCGCGCCATTCATAAAATGCAGGTGATTGACGTCAATAAAAGCGCCCGTCATTCTGCACGTTCTGTGGAGACGTTTCAGTAGTATTCCACAACCACTTCATGATAAATCCTGAGCATCGAAATTCATACTCTGTCTATATCTAAAAGTTCTAGTCTATTCAGATTAATTTTTTCAAAATCTTTCCTTCAACTCAATAAATGGTTTTTTGCTAAATTTTCTTTTCATTTCTCAGTTAAAGATAAATATTTTACAGTACTACAAATATTGAGCTTCGATAGAGGAAGAACATGGATCGGATTGAAGAATGATGAAAAAAGATGGGATACTTGGAGATGGGTAGACGGCACAAAACCTAAATTCTATGCATGGAAAACAGGCGAACCAAACGGATATCGAAACAATGAGTGGTGCGCAAATGTAAGTTGCACTATCCATCTCTTCAATACTATAATTTCCGATACTTTCAGATAGAGCCTACTGGAGGATGGAACGATTTGGATTGCGAGAGCAGAGTTTGGAACGAAAATTTAGGTGTTTTGTGCGAAACAGATAATTGTGCTGATGTTGCTCTTTAAATTTGTATCATTATTCAAAAAAAAGTTTGGCCGATTCTTGATTGCTTGACCAACAATAATAGCACACAATTATTTCAATTTAATATCACCTTTCATTTCCACTTTTTGAAAAGTGATGCAGAATTCGTAGATGATTCTAGAGATAGGCTACTTCTTTTCTGTTGGAGTATCGAACCGAACCTTTCTCTCCCTTCCATTAATTTTTACCACACTACTCTGAGTAAAAGCACTAACTTAATACATGCTCTTACAGTGTATTCCAGCCGCTTTCCACATCGATCTATAAGTTTCTTGTTGATCAATGAAATAAAGTGCAAAAGAAGGTATCCATGAGATGCGTGGATGTCATCGAATCCTACAAAACAGAGAATCAATAAAACAGTTCAGGACCTTCAAAATTTCTTGAATAACGTATTCAATTGCTAACCATTGGGAGAGAGCATGAAATAGCACAGAACTTGGAGAATTTAGCATAATTAAAAATATTATAAGAATCTACTATGTTAATGCTGAGTTTAAAGAACGACAGCGATAAGAGATCTCCTCGTTAAATGCACAGTGTCCATTGCTCAACTAAACATACGAACAATAAAAATAAAGCTACCAACTGTTAACGAAGCCAGCGAATACGTTACAAACTAAGATTTATTATTGAAAATCAGTTTCAGAAGTATGTGTAAGTATAAGAGAGGACCTCGCCCGATTAAAGAAATTTACCGACTGCATGTCTCGGCTATTAACTAACTAGGTGTTTATTTCTGCGATTCTGCCTTGAAACGTGAGAAAAGGGAAAGCATTTTTGCGAATCATGATTATGGAAACCTTTCAAAGTCCAGATATAATGAGTTGAGGAATCGGCGTAAAATGTTTGTTGGCGGAGGCGGGTGGAGACACTCGGTGGCGCCCTTATTCTTTATTTCTCAAAGTAAATAATTAAGCCAATCGAGGCCCTAAGACCTAAGCATTAGTTTTAAAAGATCTAAAGCTAAAGTTACTAAGAGAAAAAAGTTAGTCAGAGTGTCGAAAAATAAAGGCGCCAGTGAGTGCCCTACTTCCCACCCCTCCCCTCAAATACGCTTTCCCCAGGGATCGTTTGTGGCCGTTCCTTTCAAACCTAAAAATGCAAGTAGAACTAGCCGCAGGCGGAATTCTTTGCCGTATGGTGCGTCAGGAGCTTGCGCAAGTACGCTACTTTACGTCGATGACGTCATGTTGGTGCGTTTTATTAGTCGTCCGACTCCTCACCCCTCCCGTTCACCATTCGCTATGTTTTTCGGAGCCCTACATTGGTTTCCATCATGCTTTTCGAATGTTTTTTTTTCTTGTTTTCAACTCCTTAATGGAACTTTCATTGGTCCATCCGCTACCCCTCATGGACAACACAAATCTCGCGATCACATTTCGAAATCTCAACAACACTTTTTTTTCTACGTGTATTTCTGAATTTAAGAGAAGGCCACGAATTTCTCCTCTATCCAATATTAATTAAAAATAGCGTAAGTGTGAATGAATTCCAGAGGTATTGTAGAATTCGTCCAAAGTTCAAACAAAAATGCATTTCATTTCTCAGATCGCAAAGCTATATTCTTCTTAAAAAAGAAGCTTAACCACACGAAAACTGGGTTGATCAAGAAAACTGTAATATTTGGTGTTTTGATATAGTGTGCCTACGAGGTTTTTAGATAGAACCTTTATTTGCCTGACGTTTCGGCTTTTTCGCCTTCAGAAACTTCACAGACGAAAAATTACAAAGAAAACCAAAAAGAATGAAGCTGAGAGCGATCAAAAACCACATTGCTTCAGCGCGACTGCTCGTGCAACACACAATGCTACATATAGTTTTTACCCGACTATACCTATGTTCTCGGCCATTAAGTAAGTAAACCGCATGAATTATTATTACATTATGTTTTCTGTGGGATGATGAAGCAGGAGAGAGAATAAATAACTGATGCTTCTGACTTTTCCAGGCTACGACGAAGGCAACAACCCCGAAACGATAATTGTTAATAGGGATCAGTATCAATTTTGGCTACAGCACAAGCAAATCAACGAAAGGTACATTATCAATGTACCAAGATTCATGAAAAGTAGAACATGCGCATTATTGAATAGTTTCTTCTCTCGCTAAAAAGAAAACAACTGATCTTTGGAGAAGGAATTAGCCGGGGATGGAACAAAGATAAAGCAATAAAACACATCTGACTCATCTTTCAATTAAATCTTTGATAAATATAAAAACTCCCCTTTTTCAGCTCGAGCAACAGCGATTGCATTTTGGTTGGCCTAAGAGTACGCAGGAAAGTTCTGGAAGGAGATCATTCGTGGTCACCACGCAAATATCCGCGAGCAGAAGTGATTAATAATCACCAGACCACTGGACGAAAATAGGTGCCGAAACGCTTCGATCACTCCTATACTTGGTAACCCACATAACACTACCCGTATGATGCACATCTGTAGGTCTTGGAAAGAAAAGAATTCAGGCTCAAGCACAATTGCTGCAGAGTTCGCGAATAACTTCGAAGAAAACAGCGCCGAAAATTCTATTCTATTTCGCTTCGAACTCATCATCGACAACCTACAAAAAAAGATGTTCGGATGTTATCTATCGCAGCTCTAACAGTTCAGACAAACTAGAGAGGTGGTCAGGAAAAAAAAAAAACTAAAATAAATCCAATTACCAATAATCTGAAACAAAAAGTGCATGCAGAGTAACAGTTATAAATTGGAATGTCGGAAATTGTGATAAATGAACGATATTGGTAACCAACTTGGAAGATGTCGGATCTCCAGCACTTTTTCCACATTTTCCTCTCTATTTCCCGGAACTTCAAAACGTCCTCATCTTTCATGGATATGGAGCGATGTCCACACAAAGGGCAAAACGCTACATCTGACCATATTTCGTATCGTACAAGAAATGAGTCAAGCATACTTACTCACTTACTGTGTAGGAGAAGCGTCTGAACTATTTTGGTGAGATTATAGCTAACACTTAGCTGGTTTCGATGGCGTTCCTCTTCTTTTCTCGATACAAACGTCTACTTCTTTATTTCCTTAAAATACTAATCATGGTGGAATAATACTTGCTCCTCTATACATGTGTATAAATGGAGCTGGGTCAAAACGACATGAGGCACATACGCAATTGCGAACGCGGCTCCTCTCGAGGCGCTTCGGCGGAGCGTAGCGGCTGCGAGCGTGGTGAACCCCTTGTTGGCACCACCCATCGCTGCAGTCTGCGACGGTCCCAACTCGGCTCCAACAGCTGCCTCCATTATGCCGTTTTAAGCGTGTACGCAAATGCACCGCAACTACACTCGTGATTCATGACGTTTTGACCCGACTATAAAGTTTGTACTTCGCTCAAATTCCTCGGAGGACCCCCAAGAGGAGTACCTACACGTTGCATATAGTATATTCATGTGCATATATATGAAGCACGGGGAGTTGCGTAAGCGGCTGCACTCGAAGCGGTGCGGCGGAGACAACGATTGAAATCGTGGTGGGACCATGGCGAACTGCAGAGATGGGTGGTAGTAGCGAGGATCCTTACACGATCCGAACCGCTACGCTCCACCGCGCCGCTTCGAACGCGGCCGCTTACGCAACCGTCCGTGTTTCATATTGTTTCGACCCAACTACAGATCCTCTAACTTCACGTGCAGCTGCAAACTTCTTAATATTCGTGAATTCTGTCGAGATTCCAAGAGAATCCGACAAAAAGAACTCACAATATTCAAATCCCTCTTTATCAGAAGCTGAATTCAAAAACTTACCGTGATTATCCACATATTGCAGCATTCTGTCGACTCCGTCAGCAATCAAGCTCGAATCCGGCCTCGCGCAAACGTTTTGTGACGGTTTAAAATCCGCACCATATAGGTGACCGCTCACCTATATGGTGCGGATGACATAGCACCATTTGGATCGATTTCCTTTTTTGACTACACTGTGTGTGTTGCACTATCAATAACATACAGTCAGGTAAAAACGACTTGATGTCTGGTGCTTGCAGTCTAATTAGAGCCAGTGAGAGCTCCAGGCACTTACGGAACTACATCATGCGCTTCAAACGGAGGACAGATGTAGTTGGAAAATTTTACAAAGTTTGTTTTTTTATGTGGGAATACTAGGAGTCGTTCACGTCTGCGCCTCTCATTCCCCTTCGTTTCAAAACTGCCCCTACACATTTTCAGGATCGCAACATTTCGTATCTCTTAATGAGGAACAGCAAAATATAATGTTAAGGCTCAAGGTTATCGCGTAGGTGACGATGAATACCTGACGTGCTCTGTTCACAAATTTTCAGAGTCCTGGCCAAACTTCACCACTTCCCCCAGTTTTTCTCTCTGAAACTACTAATTTCACTCTAATACTTCTTTTTAAGAGTTACAAGCGCTCTCTTCTCTTTTCATTCAATTGATTCAATTTCAATTTATTTTTTACTTCGTCATGTCTGAGTCGTTCAGAGTTCTTTCAGTCACCTGACGTGAGCCATTTAATCCAGACAATGACCATTGTAACAGTTCCATATTTGATTTATATTACTGGAATCACGGCTGGACTCCTACACATGGTTTTGTTGCGGTCAATATGTGCCCGCTCCAATGATTTTTGTTCAATTTTGAGTATTGTTGCCAAGTTTAAAGCTATCACTCCACGAATCTAGGGTGGTACGGTTTTCAGGTTATGGATCATGCCCATACGGGGTCGTAGATTGTGGGGAAGAGGCTGATTCCGTCCATTTTTTCTAATTACCGTTAAAAAAAAACGGCCGAGAAGATGCGGCGTGTGCACAAGGCTGGCGCGCTCCAGTACAACTCGTAGAAAATAGCACCCCGGAACACTCGAAGCCGCATCTTCCAGGCCGTTTTCTACGGCGATTAAGAGGAAATGAGCAAGATCCCACCCGTTTCTGCAACCCACGATCCCGTATAGTCTTTGACTATCGGAAATCCATATCACGTCATATTTTTTGGGGTGATATGGACTTTAAAGGAAAGCGAAGTACTATTCAACGCTGAAGAACGGCGGAGAGAGCATTAGGCACCAAAATCGTTTAAACGAAGTTAGTTTAACGCGCATAGTACATATTTAATAATTTTAAAAACTTCAATATCACGTAATACGTAAGATGCCAATAATGTTCGCGTGATTTAGAACTTGTGACATATATTTATTTACAAACATATCTCTATGTTACTACATTGGTATACTCCATAACATCATATATGGGTTCACCCTTGTCTGCCGTTTCTTTCATCTCCTTGTAGTACTTTTCGGAAGCTTTCTTGTAGTTCTCCGCCTCCTGAGGATGGCTTAGGTCAGCAATATCGTCACATACGCTGAAATATGAAGAGAAATTATTAGTAACAACCCACGATACAAATAAAGGGATAAGGTATCCATTAGTTATAGTCGGTTCAAGACGACATGAAGTACGGTGCAGTTGCGGAAGCGGATGCGCTCGAAGCGGCGCGTTGGAGAGGGCGGTTAAAGTCGAGGACTAAAGCAAGAAACGGTGCAGCAGAGGTCCTCACTCGATCCCAACCGCTACGCTCCACCGCACCGCTTCGAGCGCAACCGCCTACACAATTGCACCGTTCTTCATGTCGTTTTTACTCTACTATGTTGCTCTATATATTTACCCCGGCAACTGTGACCCGTCTACGGGTAACACAAGTATCCGCTTGATGATCTTTGTACTCTATTCAATCGATTGCATCTCAGTTAGTTCTTACCGCATTTTCACTTTTAGTGTATTATATGAATGTCTCCGAAATGAATCTAAGAGAAAACATATATAAAACAGTTATCGCTACACTACTAAAACTACCTTTAGATTTCCTTTGCCTTTTAAAAGCTTATCTTTAGAAAAGATCGTAGAGAGAAGTGCACGATGTCGATAACACCACACATAAGTGCTCATAACAGATGAATGTAGATAACTGATTGAAAAAAGGTGGATACCCCCAGAGGTCAGAGCATCACAAATCCAGACCCAGCTGAATTAGTTCCCATAGTAGAAGAAAAATTCATCTACCTTACCCTGCAATTATGACGAGGAATATAAGGAAGTGTTGTGCTATGTTGCGCTACCAAAATAAAGAAATAGTTGAAAAAACGATGAGAACAGCTTAAATTGCATGTTAAATAATAGATAGACGGGCGGGCAAATATGAAGAGAATATTCAGGTTTAGTTGCCAGACACTAAAGCTAATTGTCCAATTGTTGTCTGGTTACCATTTAACATGCTTTTAAGAAATACACAGCCGAAAACGATTCAAATCTTTGTAAAATGTAGTTTGGGGGGGAGGGGGGCACGCACTAAAAACTTAGCGTTAGTCTTAGAGGATCTATGACATGTAAGCTAAAGTTACTAAGCGAAGAAAGTGAGATAGAGTGTCCACAAATAAGGGCGCCACTGAGTGCCCCTTCCCCCAACTACATTTTCCCGAAATTCTTTAGTTTTGGAATTGCTAATTCACATATAAGTCGCAGTACGTACAGTCAGGTGAAAACGACATGAAGCACCGTGCAATTGTGTAAGCGGCTGGTGAAAGCGGCTACACTAGAAGCGCTGCAGTCTGGCGCTCTAGGATCGAGGTGTACCCTTGCTAGCACCACTCATCGCTGCAGTGTGCGATGGTTCCAACTCGATCCTAACTGCTAGCTCGGCTTCAAGTGCAGCTTCTTACGCAACTACACGGAACTTCACGTCGTTTTGACCCAACTATATCTACATATTACAAAAAGGTGCTGCCGTTCAACACATCCCCAGACCACATAACGTGATACGTCGAGTGGCTAAAAGGGATACGAAAACTTTGGCATCCTTTTCGATCCTTTTCGTCACGCTAAATTGCCTTACATTGTCGAGTGAACTGCGAAACTCACGTTGCCTTCACCCCTGGAATTCCTCTGTGTTTGCTGCATCACAGGAAACACACATCTCAGAGAGCGGTCGGGCATCGGTATCGAAGACTACACCATCTGTTGCTGGGATACTAACGAGAAGGAAGTAAGAGGTTGCGTAGTAGCTGTCAAGAACGATTACAAGAACCTGGTGAAAGAATTTGACTCAACCATGCAAAGATACGCCTTCGTCCAGCTGCTCCATTGTAGAATATCCAAATTGAGTCGTAAGTGCTCACATAGTTACGGAGACTGCCGAAGTCAACAACAGTGACTCCGTTTCGATAAACTCAATGCTCTGATGTCTAAAGTATGTGTTGCCGAGGGAGGACCCCACGAAGACTCAACGTCTATTGGCATTTTAGGCGAGACTTCACGCAGAACAACTGGAACTGTGACGAATGAAGGGATTCTGTACGAGATATTGCTGTAGACCGAGAAGGTTGGGCAGAGTTGTGTTCAAGCATGATACACTTCGGTGAAAAAGCACGTAAAAGCGCGATGAAATCAGCCCGTAATTCAAGAGAGTCAAACTTATTAATTTCTTCAGCTTCGACACTCTAAATTCAACAGTTACTTCAACTTACTCATTAAGCTCCGCATACGGTCTCTTCCCCATTTGTCCCATTTGCATATTGCTGGCTGTTGATGTCAACATATAGTCATCAGGATTCAATTTTGTGTCTGCTGCAGCGAGACATTCTCCTCTTAGGATTTTCGCCGGAAGATCTGCACAAGTCCCTACATACATAACTCCACTTTATTTTTTAATAGGCGCTTACCTGGTTCTGCAGTTATTGGTCTTCCTAGTCCTATTCCATCCGTAATTCTATTCAAAATAGCATTAACCATTGCTGGGGCCGTTCGAAAACCGCCAGTGACGTAAACAACCGTCTTTTCAAACACTGGACGAATCTAGGAAAGAATTACTCGAGAGTGTCGAATTATTCACTAAGAACGGAAAAAGACAGAAATGTTATGTACTTGTTCTGCAAATTCGAGGAAGAAGGCCTCCCTCTTCCTTGTTGACTCACGCATGTGTTGGAATGCAGGACGTTCTATGTTTCCACCAGAAAGCTCCACAAAATCGAATCCACATCTCTGAACACATTACAAAAGGATGTCAAATATCACCATAAAGCTTGAAGTGTGTTTAAGTAGCGATTTTATGCCACACCATACAGATGCTGAGGAATTGACGGAATTTGCAGCGGATAACTTATAGGTGACAAAAAAGTTATCACTAATTACATAATGATCATGACAAATTAACATTTCTATGTATTAAGAACTTTCGCTGCTGTCTAGCGAATAATTTGTGACTACCAAGATCTGGTGTCCTACAAAAGTGCTATAACTGAGCAGGAAATCCGTGATTGAAATAAAAATATAAGCTTTTTAGAGCCACCAACTTCGCATACGAATACATGGGTGCATCTGAAACACTGCAAACGAAACTTAGAAATGAAAGTCTCACTTCCATCATTCCACACATCTGCTTAGCATCCTCCACACTCAAACCTTTCTCTTGGAATTCGACTGAATTTGTCTTGATTCCAACCAAGAAACCTGTGGAAGCGTCAATTTCCTTCCTGGAAAAAATCTGTTAGACACCTTTACAGTCATTATCTTCAGACAAATGTACCTAATGCTTCTGAACACTTCCAAGATCACTCGCATTCTGTTTTCAGGCGAACCACCATATTTATCATTACGATTATTGGTAGACGGTGATATGAATCCAGATAGGAGATATCCATGTGCTGCATGAATTTGAACTCCATCGAATCCTTAAAGTCGCAAAGGAGATCATCGAAATAGCCACACTCATTCCGTACACCACGTTTAGAATCCTAAATTTCACTGAATGGATTGCAGATTATATGCAATTATGGGACGCGGCCATAATTACACTCCCACCAAACAAAACTACAACTCTTTTCAGTTTTTACGATTTTATGTTTGAAGAATGTAGGCGGAAATTACTTACCTTTTCCCCAACATAGTTTTGGAGTGATGTTCAGTACAGATTAGATGTTTTGCTAAGAAATATTACTACATCTATGACTATTATATGCGAGAAACTCTTACACGTGAGAGATGCCCTTAGGCTCAGAGAGCGAGACGAGAGAGAAATAGAATCAGTATTTGTAAACAAAGAGGTTGTTATATTAGTGGAAAGCAGATGGCAAAATCCATGTTGGCAAAGAATCACCTAGCCCATGCGGATAGTAAACAAAAAACAATCATAAAAATCATTAAATTTTAAATTTGCAGTCCTCTTTTCTAGTTATATTATTTTATAGCAAACGTACTAACGTGATGAAGCAATGTGTGCTTACAAAACATTAAACAAATATTAGAAAATGTGCATAGATTATCTTTAAGAGTTGGGAAATTTTGAGTTTTCTAGCATATGTGGAAATTATGACCAGTTATGCCCATTATGGCTTAGGGAAATCTCAGCTGGCAAATCTCTACATTAGGTATATGCCGATCTAACGGAGAATGCAGCTGTCACCCTCCAGAATGTGACAGCACCATCGGAGACGACTGTCCCGGATGTGCTCAGGAGTTATGGGAGTGGTCGTCTGATCTCTTCCGAAAGCTTTCGTCGTAGATGTTATAAAAGTGGGTGACTAGAGACTTAGGGTTTTTATCACCCTAATCGAACACACCAAAACGGTGGTTCAGTGAAATATATTTATTGTACAGTAGGCAGAGGATAATGTGAGCGAAGTAATGAGTGGGCAGAGCGTTGTCTACCGCACTCTTGGAGGGTACAAATCATTATGTCATGTAAAAAAAAAAACTATAATAAGGCCGTTGCCAGTCGTTTTCCCTAATGACCGGCTGTTGCGGCGGCTGCGGGTACCTAACGACCGCCCCCACCATCGGGGGTCGATGATAGATGTGGTCAACGCGATTTCACACCAACTATTCGTTGTAGTATTTTCATTTCCATGACTTCAAAAGTTTCACTTCCTCACTCGCGAGCCTACACTCGGCACCACAGAGAGAGTTACAGGTGGAACAACGGTGTTCTTCACAGACTTCGGACCGTGGCACTCTTGACACAGAGAACACCGGTCGTTGATCCCGTCGGAAAAAATCAAATACTGTAGCACGGAGAGCAAAGCAATCTAAGTTAATATGAGGAAGTCAAGTTCATCAGATCTGCGGTAGAGGATTCCTATAGATAGCTGATTCTATAAATAGGATATCGAACGTGGTTGCTTTCATTAACAACAATTACCAACAGGCTACCTTTTCTTTTCAAAGTTTGTGAACACAGGTTAGGATAATACCCACAAGTATTTGCCTAACATTTGTACAATAATTGATTTCTAGTCTACAATGATGACTGATGATCAGAATTAAAATAAATCAGCTTGAGTGAGTAAATGCTATTAATCTTCCGAACTAACCGTGTTCACGTGCAAATTTTGCTGCAAACACAAATCGATCAACAACTTCCGTCTTGATCTGCTCCAGTGATAACGCAATCGGTTTCCCGAAACCCATAAATCGCCGCTTTACGGTCAATTGTATGTCTGAGCATGAAAACGGGTGAGCATGGACCAGTTCGGGCGTTTGACGTCCTGCCTGGAAAACGATGCAACGTTGTTTCGGAAAATGTGTATGGGCCCTCGTTTAGATATTATGTCTCAACGTTAATTTCTTATGTAGTGTTTCGAGTTCCGTGCAATTTAAAGTTGAATAACATCTGAAAAGTGGGACAGGTAGTGTATTTGTCATCTTTTCTCTTTCAATCTAGCTCTACAATCCATAGTGGTCAAAATAGGGAAGAAATTTGACTAAAATCAGTGACATTTAGATCTATCCCATAACAAAACTAAGCAGTAGTGTAACTGCGACGTGTCGCAAAAGTGAGAGGGAAGATAAGGATGAAGTGTTCTTGACCCTAGGTAGTTTTGACCTATTAACGTCCCAGAAACGTACTAGTGAACATTCCCTGCGCTACATCCCAGTAAGATATAATAGGGTCAAAACGACATGACGCACGGCGCATTTCCGTAGTGGCTGCGCTCGAAGCGGCGCGGTGAAGCTATACCGGTTAGGATCGAGTGAGGACCTTTCCTATTATTATTCTTCGTTGCAGTTCGCTATGGTCCCACCTAGATTTCAGCCGCTTTCTCCATCGCGCAGCCAGCTAGACCAAGATTCATGTCGTTTTTTTCCTTACTATGCCTTCCTTATTTTATTCTAAACTTTCGCACCAACTCCGTACTTCTGCTCCTAGAAATGAAGTGCCCTATCGTAAACCAAGCGTAAACTGCCCTAACGTAAACTTACGTGCGAAATTTGTGCAATAGCCAGTGCCCCATCCTGTTTCATAGCTGCCGATAACTTTTTGCAAGCTTCTCTAAGTTCTGGACAGTCATTTTCCTTGCTGAATACGACATTTCCCGCTGATTCAAGATTCCACTGAAAAGCAAAGAAAAACTGCATTTCAGAAACGTTTTGCAGTAAGTCCTATCGAAAATTTAAACATTTAAGAAATAAGTTGTGAGGCTCGTGGTGATCGATAGATCTGACTCATGAATTGAAGCTATAGGTGTGCTGTTCCTTACATATGGAAATTATGAGAAAAAAAACTAATAGCTAGCTGAGGATTTCCATTATAGTCGACAAATAAAAATAAAACAAAAAGAAAAGAGGGAAGAACGAACCGGATCAACGCAAATATTTCCTGTGAGGATAATCCCAAATTCTCCATGACCCCATTTGTCGTAGAGGTTGATAAGACGTTGCGATGGAATACCTCGTTTCTTGTACTCTTTTGGATCCCAGGAGCTGATTCTTTCCGTTAAAGCTGCCTACAACAACAAGCAAATGGAAACTGAACAGAAACACGGAACAAAAAAAGAGACGGATTTTAAGGAACATGACAAACACATAAATTTCTGCTAATTTCATCACTAGTGTGCATCTTTGAACACTAAGAAGATACCGGAAATCGACAAATCTCAGAAACTGATGGAGCACTGCACGTCTTATTTAGTTATTATAGCTAATTAATTATTCTATAATTATTATGATCATTAATTTGCTTTATTATCACTACTTAATATAGCTATTCAATTTTAAAATATGGATTCAAAGTTCTTGGCTGCGCAACTTAATAATCAAGAGGAAACATCAGAACATTCTTGGTTTAAGAATGTGGTGACTCGATGGTCATTCATACATCAAATGAAAAATAAAAATGAGAGATCTGATTCTGAACAATTCATTTAATTATTACATCCAAATTAAAAACACAATATCCCGAAAGAACATTTAAATGCAAAGTTTTCTAATTAAAACTATGCGAACATTTTGACGAAAATCGTCCAAAGAACAATAATACTCTATTAATTCAACTCTTTCATTTTTTTCCCCTCATTTGACAAATTAATCACCTTTAGAAACCGGTTTTGAGCGGTGCGTCCACAGCGGAACGTCAGTTCTTGTCCAAGAACGGAAATATCAGTTCCTCCCGCTGGTAGACGAGAATGGACTCCCTTAATTGATATTACTTTGTGACTTTACGTAGACAGAATCTCTTCTGAACATTCAATAAATATAATGTTGTTAAAAGAAGAGAAATATAGCTTACTCTCATTAAAGTCTTGGTTGTAGGATGCTTGATGATGTTTACAACGGGATTTTTGATCATTTCGTAATTCTATAACCTTAAAAAGGACATCATTTACTTGACTTCAGTTTATTTTGTTTCGTACCAAAGCAAACCACTCAACGAATATTTTCACTAACAGTATGGAAATAATTATTTATATAGTCTTCTGCAGGTCTCTTTGCATGGGTGACCGCGCCACATTCGCAGTAACTCCCACGAAGGCGCTCACTTTTATCTGAAAAAGGTCGTTTTTAAGATATAACTCACCGTATTTGACAACTACGTAGAGAAAAAGAAGATCCTTGGTGAAAACGTTGGGTTGCAGCCGATGTATATAGTCAGGTCAGAAGCTCAGTGAAGTTGCGCTGCGCTCGAAGCGCGGTGGAGATAGCGGTTGACGTAGAGGTGGGACCTCCGCAAACTGCAGCGATGAGTGGTCCTAGCAAAGGCCTCCTCGATCCTAACCGCTTCCAGAGCACACGCGTACGTGAACGCACCGCGTTTCACGTCGTCTTGATCTGACTGTATATATAGTAGAGTCAAAACGACATGAATCACGGTGCAGTTGCATAAACACACACTATGCTCGAAGCGGCGCAGCGGAGAAAGCGATGGAATCGAGGTAAGACCATCGCCAAACTGCAGTGAAGAATAGCGCTAGCAAAGGTACTCCCTCGATCCTAACCGCTACGCCCCACCGCGCCGCATCGAACGCAGCCGCTTACGCAACTACACCATGCTTCATGTCGTTTCGGCCTTACTACAGACAATAATGATGAAGAAGAACAATGAACTAGAAAAAAAAACTACGCCGACAAAACAATCATAAAAGAATAATCTACTGAAATGTAAAAGAACAAAGAAACTATTAAAACTAAAGGAAGATTAGCCGCATCCGGCACGCCTTCTACAGCTTAGTTTCGTTAAAAATTGATTCTTGATCCGTTATTAGATACCACCTGTTACATCGATTCCCGTGTTTTAAAGACACGGGAATCGATGTAACAGGTGGTATCTAATAACGATACTTAAAAAGCGGATTTTAGAGAAAAACTCTCGCTTTCAAGGTAGAGAAGAAAAGACAGAGCTGACAGAGTTGAAGAGCAGCAACTGTGGTTGCGCCTTTTATCTGCCGTCCGCCACCAAAGCACAAATTGAATCCGAATTGAAAAGTCCCTTCTTTCTCTTTCTTATTTTAAAGTTTTGTACTTTGGCTGCTGCCGGTTGTTCGACAAGATGAATGATCAGATGCTATTTTTAAAGCCACAGACAATTTCTCTGTTATAACTCACTGAATAATCTTTCCACAACTAATAAAGCTTTTTATTGTTTGAAGAACTCAATAATTATGTTTCAAATAAAATGTCCTAAATGAATCTGAACTGCTGCATGTAATTAATCCCCGAAAAGAAATAAAAGTTGACAAGCTAAAGACGGTGTTAGAGACTTCTGTCACTATAAGCCAGTTTAGAGGCAGCGTGTCACGAAACTAACGATGTTAAGGTCTCTATGGGCAAATATATGTAGAGATCGGGGTGCAAATTGCAAGTATGAGCGTGACCCCGCTCAATCCCCCCTAATTTCTCTGGAAAAAAGGCGTGGGAAGGGCGTTTGTTCCTACGAGATACGTGAAAACGCTCCACCTTTGTGCATGTCATGCGTCCACGAGCGATCGGACGTCTCTCCACCAGTTGAATAGGCTGTTGACGAAACCAGCGCGTGCACAAAGGTTGCGCAATTTCACGCAGCTCGTAGGAACAAACACCGTTCCCACGCTGTTTTCTGGACGATTAGAGATGAGGATCAAGTGGGACCGCGCTCACACTGGTAAACAACATAAAACTTGGTGTGATTGTGTACAAGGGTGCCCTAGAAGCCTATGTTGTCCTAGAAGCGGTGCGGAGGAGCGTAGCGGTAAGACTCTAGCGGAGATCCTTGCTAACACCATTCCTCGCTGTAGTTTGCGATGGTCCCACCTCGATTCCAGCCGCTTCGAGCGCAGCCGCTTACGCGGCTGCACAGCGCTTCATGTAATTTTAATCTTACTATATATTTGCCGACACAGACTCCAACATCATCAATTTTCGTGATACGCTGCTTTCGACACATTAGTGGTATCGAGAACGATTACCTATTATCTCTACCCGCTTGAGAATTTGTAAAGTATGATCTCTAATGTCCTAATAAAAGCATTCAAACGTAAAATAACGAAAAACACATTATGTGCTCTAATAAAAATATCTAATAAAATAAATACATCTATCTAATATATATACATATAATATAATATAATCTAATATAAATACATCTATATCTAATAAAAATAATACAAGTAACACCAAATTAGAAACAACAGTAAACAGTAGCAGATAAATAAATCAACATCATCATGAAAGTGACGTCGACGTGGCTCACAAAGTCGGTTCCATCAAGAATTGACAAAATGTTCCAGTATCGTAAATACATCAATGTTTAGGACCCATGTCGAAAAAAGAGGAAACTAGTCACGGCATTAAGAGGTGGCCCTGTGGATCGATAGAATGCGCGCTCCCTACGCTACCTATAGGACTGTTTCCTAATATATGAACATATCACCATATTCCCCTACGGATCTCTGAAATGAATGCGCGTTTCGAAATGAAATTAGCATTAGTATCCATAGAAAGTGAGCCTGAAGCGAGAAACAAGGTGAGAAACAGCGATCTATTCGTATTAATCGGCACTGCAACATTTTTCTGCATTATTTTCTCTATCTGTTACGTGAAAGAGTATAGTAAAGTTGAAACGACATGAAGCACGGTGCGGTTACGTAAGCTGCTGCGCTCGAAGCGGTGCGGCGGAGCGTGGCGGTTAAAATCTAGGAGAGACCCTTGCTGACACCATTCCTTGCTTTAATTCGTCACTTCGATTCCAACCGCTGTCTCCACCGCACCGCTTCGTGCGCAGCCGCTTTCGCAACTGCACCGTGCTTTGTGTCGTTTTGACCGGGCTATACATAGCGGAGAGGCGATTTTCAGACTACTTTCCACCTAACCTAATAGGGTCTCCATGTTTGTTCTGTTTTGATGGTAGGCGGTGATATCGTAGAGCTCGCGTTCACTGATGTAAAGTCGGGTCCAGACGAGATGAATCACGAGTGTAGTCGCAGTGCATTTGCGTACGTGCTCGAAAAGACGCGAAAAGCAGTTTGAACCGAGTTGGGACTGTCGCAAACTGCAGCGATGGGTGGTCCCAGCAAAGGTTCCACCACGCTCCTAGCCATTACGTTCCACCGAAGCGCCTCGAAAGAAGCCGCGTACGCAATTGCGTCTTTCGAGATTGCGTATGTAACCTACTATACTTACAGTCATTGTCAAGAGTGAAATAGGCATCAAACATTTTTTATCGTCATCGTTCTTGATGACGGCGCATGACGGTAGTGTTTGAAGAACCTGGAACTGGTCTATGACTGGAAACTGAGTGTGGGACCAACAATATGACGTGCCTCACTCCATATTTACCAATAAAACCAAAATTAGAACGATTACAACCAAATGGTGCACCATCCTTTTCAATCTAGTCACATGTCAAACTTGTGAAAATAACGATGACGAAGTCCGGATGAAGCTAGCGATGTTTGGGAGCAAGAGTAAGGCTTAAGGAGTCATATTCGATATTTGTCTTTGAAATAAAATTGTTTAATCAACTACATAATAACGCGCTTAGCCTGTGTTTGTTTGTCTGTATGTCACAAAATTACAGAAACCGAATGGAACGGTCCCCACAGCGTCGCTTTTTTTTTGCGCCGGCGCCAGAAAGCCGTAAAATGGAGTGGAACGGATCCCACGGCGTCAAATTGGTGTGTCACAGTGCACTTGTGTCGCACAGTAACTCCACTGTAAATTTGGCAAAAGCTAAATCAGACGTTGTGAACCATTTCATAGCCATGACAACTGCATGTGTTACGTTTCACCCGTATGCACTTCTCCGCATATCTATTTCCCTCCACGTTTGCTTCAGATTAATAACATAATTTTTTTCCCAGAAATTGGAAACACGTAATAATGCATGGATCTGTAGTAGAGTCAAAGTGACATGAAGCACGGTGCAGTTGCGTAAGCGGTTGCAGTTGCCAAAGTGGTGCGGTGGATTCCTTGATTCCAACCGCTGCGCTCCACCGCACCGCTTCGAGCGCAGTCGATTATTCAGCTTTGCCGTGCTTCATGTCGTATTGACCCAACTATGGCTAGGAGTTCTGGTCCTTTTAGAAAACTATGGAACCTAACCAGAGGTGACTTCGTGCTTGAGCACTAAGAAACTGTAGGAAGCAATCTTCGTTTCCTTCATAGGTTTGCATTATAGCTGGGTCAAAACGACATGAAGCACGGACAGTTGCGTAAGCGGCTGCGCTCGAAAGCGGTGCGGTGGAGACGGCGGTTGGAATCGAGGTGGGACAATGGCGAACAGCAGAGATGGGTGGCGGTAGCGTGGGTCCTTACACGATCCAACCGCTACGCTCCACCGCTCCTCCTCGAGCGCAGCCGCTCGCGCAACTGTCAGTGCTTCATGTCGTTTTGACCCGACTATGCACTCCTAGCACTTCTCCATTACGGAAGACTCAATATATTGAAGATGCGTCCATTTATCAAAACACCCAATGTGTATTCTACTGAAAAGTGGTATGTACGGTAGTACGAGGGTGGTGCCAAGCGGTGTAGTTGTACTTTCATTAAAACGGTCAGGGATCAATGAAGGGAGATTTTTGTATTTAGCATGGAAGCGGGTGAAGAACGTACGTTTCTCATCCAACAATGATTATCACTCAAATAAACAATTTTGACGCCATTACTATGCGAAAAAAAGAACATCTGCACTTAGAAGAAAAAGTCCAAAACGGGTAGGTGCACAAGTTGGTGAATAACGATTTTCACAGAAAATTTTATGCGGTAAAATTTTGCAGAATTATAGTAAATATAATATAATATAAATAATACAACTAAACATATTACAGAGAGATGGGGATTTCCCTACCCTAGCACCATGATGTCATTTTGTGGAACGAAAGGGTAAACTAAAATTCAGGAGCGGCGGGGAAACTCAACTGTGCTCTTATTTTTGGAAGTGAATCACTTAGTTAATCGGTCACCTAAAACCTAAGCATTAACCTTAGAGGCTCTATTTACATGTAGGATAAAGCTAGCAAGAGAAAAAAAGGAGAGCATTCAGCTTCCAGAAATAAAAGCGCCGTTGAGTTCCCCTCAAACTACATTTTTCCCAAAAAAAAAAAGTTAAAGTTCCGCCTAAACGTTACCTTAGTTACAATAAAACACTTTATTTCAACAACAAAACAGAAACACGTTTAGGTACGGATAAACGAGGAACAATCAATGAACGACTAGAAGTGAACGCAACCAGAAACTGGGCGGTACAAAAGTACATCGCTCTTTCAGTGGTCACATACGATTACGAATATGCATATTCACGTGAAAAATCCATGGGATTGAATTATTGAACCAAAGAACGAGCATTGTGTTTCTTCTCTGTTTCTACAGGATTACTGTAGTGAATAGTGTTCCTCGCTAAATGCTGCGTTCCTCTTGAAACTGTCATCAAATGCGTTTCTAGGCTGATCGATCGAAAGTGCATTTGGGGAGAATGGGGAGTTGGAGGCGAGAGGGCGCCCTTATTTCTGGACGCTTCTATTTTACTTTTTTTGTCTAGTAACTTTAGCTTACATTTTATAGATGCTTCTAAGACTAATGTTTAGGCCTTAAAGTACCCAAATGATTTAGTTAATTACTCCCAGAAATAACGTCGCAAAAAGGGGGGGGGGGGGCAAACACATTACATCCGTGCATTTAACTTCTCATAAGGAAAGAGTGAGGAAAAGAGTAATTGAGGTTGGGCCACTCAACCGTGCTCTTATTTCTGGAAATGAATAACTAAGAATAACTAAGTTAGTCGGCATGGTAAGGCCTAAGCATTAGCCTTAGAGAATCTATGACTGAAGATGTAGTCCGAAGTTACTAAGAGAAAAAAAACAAGGATAGAAGTTCCAGAAATAAGAGTGGTGGAGTGTGCCCAAACCCCTCTTCCCTTCCCCCAACCCCTCCAACGAAAGAACAAACAAAAACAAACGTTTTGGGGAAACATGAAATCTTCGGCAATTTCACAAAGGATCTGCGATTAGAAGATTTGCAATGCCATCCTACTAGAATTCATTACCAATTCGAAAAAAATAAGTCCAAATCATGTCCGTTTTATGAAGTGCTACTGCGTTACGTAACTACAGAAAGAACTTTATCTTCAGAAGAAACCACATCTCGGAAATAACGCTGTTTTGGTTGAACCAAATCTTTGCAGGACCAACTGAGGCTACTTTTTGCTGCTGCACCCAATCATGATCGTGATAATTATAATCATGATTGTAAACAAATTATAGTAGGGTCAAAACGACATGAAACACGTACGCGATTGCGTACGCGGCTTCTTTCGAGGCGCTTCGGTAGTGGCTAGGAGCGTGGCGAAATCCTTGCTGGCACCACCCATCGCTGCAGTTGGCGACGGGCTCACCTCGGTCCCAACTGCTGCCTCCGCAGCGCCGCTTCGAGCGCGTACGCAAATGCACATCAACTACACTCGTGTTCCATGTCGTATTGACCCGACTATAAATTATGAGCAATCGCCACCACAGAACTTGTTCCTAAACTTACTGTAGAACCTAGACGCAGCTAAAAGAAACTGGTAACAATAGCAGGATCAAAACGTCCTAAAGCTCGGTGCAGTTCCGTACACGGGTGCCCTAGAAGCGGTGCGGTGGAGCGTAGCGGATAAGATCAAGAGCGTAGCGGTGAATATCGACCAGCAGCTAGGACCACTCATCGCCACAGATTGCGATGGTCCCACCACGATCCCAGCCGCTACCTCCACCGCGTCCATTCGAGCCCAGCCACCCATGCAACTGTCCCAGGCAGGTCGTTTTGACCCGATCGTACAATCCAGAATTCCGGATAGCTTCACCCATTCAATTATCAAACATACTTCTCTTCTCGAAATCTGCCACTGTCTGAATCCTGCGAATGGTTCCTGCCTGAGTGTTTGTCCTTGTAACATAGCAATCGGTCCCAGAAGTTCATATACTTATGAGTCTTCTTCATGAAAAAAAGTACGGCGTAGATAACTAAACTCATTCCACATTAACGCGCGCTTGCCAGAAGTGTCCAAAAATTTAAATTTATGTCATTGTGTCTGTGTGTCAGTACTTAAATTTAGTCAATATCAGTAATTGTACTTCTTCTCATTGACTACTTGAAAATCGGGAAAAGAAAGGATCCGGAACAAAATATTTATACCGAAGAAGCAAGTAAGCGAAGAAGAAAAACCGCGTTTTTCACTGGGAATCATCATATGTTCGACAATATTGAAGCAGATCACAACAAATTGCACAGTGAGATGCTTGGAATGTTGCAATAAAAATTAGCACGAAAAAAAGTGGAACATGCTCATTAACCGGTATATAACTGCAAGCAATATAAAACGTAGTGATGAGTGCGAAATATTATCTTTTGTTCAAATCCATGTAAATATCATTATCTATCAAATCGACAAGGAAATAGAATTAATACAGCAAAGAAAATACGGTAGAGGAAACGTTACAGTGCTTAGAGCATGGAAAAATAAATGAAACAACCACCACAACCACCACAGAATAAATAGAACAGCAAAAGCCACACCAACCAACCAGTCCTGTTTCAATGGTTACAGATTATACGACCGACTACCGACCTTCGAGCATGCTACGCGGTGTCGAAAGTCCCGTGTTCAAATCAATAACATGTCCTTGTGACCTCATCTTCACTCTGCCGTAGATCTACAAACATCTCAGTAGCAGAATATGAAGCCAGCTGCCTTATTATGAAAAGAAGACGGGTTCACACTGGCTAAATATACCTAGTCAGACTTACAGTCCACCTGCCTTAACCGTCGAAACAGTACGTACACGACAAAATTTCCAATAATGCCAAATAATGCCATGTGACGAGTAATCGAAATCAACTTTATAGAACGTCATCGAACGAGTTTATAGGCAACATGGAGACGTCGCCAGAAATTACTGAACAAAATTATCCTCAAAACACATTTCCATCCATCATTGCAAGCAAACAGCGATCCCTTCACAAAAGCACGTTGGAAAATGAATTGAAAAGCAAAGGAGAAAAAGCACGCGAACCATAGGATAGGAAGCGAGCTATAGAGGCAAGACGGGGTCATGCGGCCTGTTCCACTGGCTGCTCCTCGGCGACTTCCTCTTCCTCCTCTGGTTTCGGCAATGATCTGGGCAAAAAATCACGATCAGGCCAGAACGAGGAGAAAATTCGTTGCGCCTGAAAAATCGATAATTGGATTTTAGAAACCAGTCAGAGTCAATTCTAACAAAAGAAATTGAATTCCGAAATAATAAAAAACCTATAAGACGATATTCGCAGGACAAAAAAAATAAAGATGCTCTGTCGATATACTGTAGCATAAAAATAACTTCATACGGTTAGTTAGTGCAGATGAAGTCGTAGTACTAAATCCTAGGCATAAAAACCAAGCGCTAAGCACTAAAGTTACAAGCGAAATAGTTCAGACAACAAAAACAGATTTGAAAACCTTAAAAAAAGTGGGAAGGTCTCTGTCGCTTCAGGAGCATCTCGCTGTAGCAAAGTGTTTTTCGTTGATTTCCAAGAGTTTATACCTCATCGATCGAACTTCCATAGTCCAGGGCATGATCGGGACCTGACACACAAACTGCATTTTCCATAGGTAGCTCTAGTGCTGCCGTTGTGAGCACTTCAAAATGTATACTCCAACATGGTGATGGCCGATCTAAAGCTACACATTTTCAAATTATTCAAGAACCTTTTAACAATATTTACATAATTGTATTATAGCGTGTCCAATTCGTAACCTAATTCATATTCAAAGTTCAAATAGGCGAATCTTACTACTACTACTTACTAATTACTAAAAACGAAGGCTTGAACAAAAATCTTAGCGTTTGAAGCTACCTTAAATCATCTACATTAAGACAAGGATTTTGAATCCTTTAGACTAACCACTATCCGGTTCACCGAAAATTCGTTGGCAAATTTTGGGAATAGATGACTCTTCCGCTGTCTTTCGGCCAGTTAAATGTAGAAGATCTATAATAATTTTAAAAAAAGACATTCTGAATACACATTCTTGCTCTCATTTTACTAGAAAATAAACAAATCACTAAATCGACAACTTACAAAATCCCTTTGGGGCTGTGCAAACCTCAAAACCTTCTTCAATGAGACGCAGAGCGGAAGGCGGATCTAGTTGGAAAAGGTTCACAAGTGTTACCTTAACAAAAACAATGATGTGATTTTAGTGGAAAACAAAGGAATCGAAAGAGAAACGAAAAATACCACCTTGAGTCCAGCTAACCTACGTTGTCACAGAATTAATTACCTAAACTCACATGTTCCTTCTCTTCTGTCCATATCGATTTGTTTGTAATATAAACTGCTCTATCGATCCATTTCTCCTCTCCTTTCGAAGTAACATCCGACGGCACGTACTCGGATGACATAATCAAATGATTACAGTTGATACGGTAGCCGTCCGCAATTACGCCAACCACCCTTGAGGTGAGAATTAGAGGCCAACAACATACAACACAAATAATTCCATAAGAGAACGGAAATCACAGTCGTACTTGCCGTCTTTCTGAATTAAAGCTTCTACAGGTCGCCCAAGGCAGTAGAGACCTCCGAACACAGCACAAAGTCTGCAGAAGCATTGCGGTATCTCGCCGCTACCGTACAGCGAGGTTAGGAACGGTGATGGGCCGAAACGTCCCACCGAATCAACAAATTTACAGACTGCCGTTAATCCCTTAAGCAGACATGAATGTAGAGTGAATTTTCTTAGTACTTCTTCCTACTCACATCTTTAGTGGTCGCATTCGGGTGTAGTATTCCTATAGCATCAACGATGTAACTACGAAGTTCTCCCGTAATTTCTTGAGATTCCAGAAACTTCTCGAATGGTTCGTCTTGATATTCTGGAATAAGTTCAAAGATCCACAAAGATATCAATGAAAGTTGCAACATAGTAAGTTTTCAAGAAGGTCACCTTTCCAGCCTTCCATTTCATCCGCTTTACTATTCCATTCCAGACAGAATGTCATGAATTTCATCAAACGGCGTTTGTCCACCATGCTTAATAAGGATATAATGTTCCTACTCTCTCAGAACTACTAAAATACAGTATACATTTACACAACGGTAGCAAACTCATTGGTATGTACGATAAAATCATTCACTTCAATTGCTCATCCTGAAAAATGTCTCCCTTGTTGCACGGCACACGGCTATACGTTAATTTCTCCGTATTTTCCTCACGTAAACATAGGAATCGATCAACACATTTGAATTCGGCATACTTTGCCACTTCAGAATCGCAAAGTGTTTGAACCATTGAGCCACGAGCTAGAAGCACCTAAAATCCACCCGTACAACCCGTTTCGAGCGTTTAAGCACATTAGTGCCGCCAACCTTTGGCACCAGATCAATACTGAATCGCCTCCATTCAGCCTCAATCGCCTCTTTGACAGTTTTTTGCTCGGAAGTATCACCTTTGTCCACCGTCATCATCGAATCGCTAAACCCGACAAATCGATATATGATGGAGAAATGAATAATTTCTGACGAGAACAAATCAGGCACATACCTAGCCGGTAGCCATTGTTGTTGTACATTGCGGATTGTTTTGCGATTACCGAATGGAACTAGCGTTTCCCCCTCCGCAATCTTATCCTGATACTTGGAAACGTCAATTTCTCCTTTAGGAGCAGCCTGAAAACCTTATCTCAAAAAATAACGCTACTTTGGTCACACAATATGTTCGAAGAACCAACTGAACGTACTTTTTGTTGCTCCACCCAATCATTGATCGTTGATAAATTAAATGAAGACCAGTCGCCACCGTAGAACTTGTTTCTAAAATGAAAAGTAGTAAAAAAAATATTGAAAATATAGTAGAACAGGGAAACAACTAAAGGAAACTCTTTATAAACTGTCGTATATGCGGATTGTTGTGCAATGATTAGAGAAACAATGATTTAAAAAACTTGAAAGCTATTAAACTCTCTTATTTTGTTGTTAGGCATTATTCATTAACTATTAAAACTCAAACTATTAAATTCAAACTATTAAACTAGCAGTGAAATGAGCGACAGAACCAGTGTAGCCAATCAAGGAACAAGTCAGTCCAATAATGGCGACTACATTTGTTTTCGTAGATTTGGTTCTATCACTGGATTCCTCGCATTCCTGCGATTAAATCTTCTGTGACAGTATTCTCACTGCAGCCACAAGTGAAATCACACAGTAAAGTCTCCACGTACCGGACATTTTTAGGGCCAATCACAGGGAACTTTCCATAATTTTTAGTATTCTACAAAGGTTCAATTGCCTCATTTCTATCAAGTACTATTCTTGTTGTCTTTATCTTATTATCAAACATGTAAATTGTATTTTATGAGGTAAGATCAACAACAGCAGCTGCTTAGGAAGCTCCGGAAAATAGAATCAATATCTGATTCCGTGATAGTCACCAATTCCTACAATATATAGTAAAATACCTCAGACCATACAACATATAAAATGTATGAAATATACACGACTATGTACAAATGTGACTATGTGAAAGCACTAAACTCAAACTAAAAAAGTAAAGTCGAAAAAAAAACGACCTAGAGCTCGGCGCAGTTGAGTAAACCACTGCTCGAAGCGCCGCGGTTAGGATCGATAAGGGCCCTTCATGAACTTAGGCATTGATTGCTACTCGGGTCCCCTTGATCCTAACCGCTCCGCTTCCCCGCACCGCTTCAAGCACAGCGGCTTACGCAGCTGCACCGGGCTTCATGTCGTCTTAAACCGACTATACTACATCTTCTAGCCTAGAAACAATCATTTAAAAAAATCAATAACCCTGTTTAAAAACTGAGACTTACCTATCTAAATGCAAAACGCTGAGACCAGAACGTGAACATGCGGCTGCTATTATTGATTCCGTCAGTCCTGTGCCGAGAACGATGACGTCTACACTATCCGGCAACGATTCGGTCATTCTTCTTCTACATAAAAATCAATACCAATCAATATGCACGTGCATATATGTGCACTGTAAACGTTAAAATTTATAAGTACTCCAGAAGCATGAGAACTTCTTCTTAACAAGTATCAGGGGAAATTCTGAACCTTTATTCTAATAGATACAGGTGTCAGAAATGTTACTCTTATCAGTATGGCTGAAAAAAAAACAACAAAAACTAAATTGATGACTGTTGAATGCATTCCAATATGCATCATTGACACCCGTATATGTTGTTGACATCATATTACCAAAATTATATGAATGGCTAGCCGTTGAGCAAACTAATTAAGTCGCTACAGAATGTTAACAGCGAAAATAAAATAATTAAGAAATCAACACCAACGTAGTGACATTACTCAACGATTAAAACAACCTCAACGACGGAACAATGGGAATTTTAAGCATGGAAAAACACTGACGAAAAAATGACCAACAAGAAACTGTAGAGTAGATGAACCGGTCAATTCTGGGCCGAGTAGCACAGCAATACAGCAGAGCACGATAAAATTTTCTAGAAATCGCGAATCGCTACAATGATATAGGGGAAAAAAATGTGGAAAAAGGAAAAACAAGAATGAATCCAGAAAAATAAAGCCATTCCTACTGTAGTAAAGAACACTTTAAAGAAAGTGAAAGTAAACAAGATACAATAAAAACCAAAGCAACCGCTGAAACACTAGCATAGCACAACCATAGCACTCGTCGTTAAGACTTTATAACAATATTGTTTTGTTTGTACCATCTACTTGGTTGTATTCTCTCATAATAAAGCATGTACGCTTGTGCTGCGGCCACTTGGGAGTACGGTACTCGTTGAACCTGAAAAATGATGTCATAGTTATAGAACAGTACAGCTATATTAGGTTCTGAACGTCAACTCTTTGGGCGATTCCCAGCGAAAAAGTGAAGGACGTATGATTGAGAAAAAGATGTGTGGATTTACAAAACTGCTTTGACTTCTGGCCTCTGTAATAATTTCTAAATAATTTTTCTCATTTTCACAGCTTCACAACCGGTGCAGAATGTCCTCAACCGGACTCGAGTGCACTCGAGTGGTCAGCACAAAAGGAAGAACGGTTCTGACAAGCACAGAATTCCCGTAGATTGCAGTAAACGCACAGCGGTTCCTTGAATGCCGGATATCAGAGCTCAAGATGCGTCCAAGCGAGTGAGAAAGATGGACGACAATCTAACTTCAAAAAGTTTTACGTTGTCGCATATCGAGAACATCGGCCTGCCCTGCCCTTGTGTCAATACAGCTGTCAGGGGGTCAGCGCCATTCTTGGATGAATGCTTTCAGGAATGTTGCATCAATATCCACTAGAGAAAGCCGTATAAGTTCACAACTATGGGAACAAACTTTTGGAATTTCCATGCTAATCGAAATGTCTCATTTCACAAGCCTAATCAGAATGTAGGTGTTTTCTTTCACTTTGTGTTGACAAGATGCGCGCGTGCACAAGGCTGGCGCGCTCCAATCGAACTCCTTGTGGAAAATAGTGCGCCGGAACGCTCGAAGCCGTATCTTCCGGGCAGTTTTCTATGGCAATTAGGAAGAAATGGACGGAATCATCCTTCTCTCAATAATCTACGATCCCGTATACGAATACTCCACCGGAAATCCGTACCACTCCAGATTCGTGGGGTGATGCCTTTAATCAATTGTTCAGAGACAGCGTTCAGGAGAATTTTTTAAAGGTAAAATTCTTTCCGTCTGTAGGTAAGGTTTGGAACGTACCTAACGAGGAAACTCTTTACACCACTGGGATTAAAACTGTGTTAAGCTGGTGAAATGATCCGATGTAGAAGCTTTTTACATCCATTCCAATAATGAAAAATCCACAAGATGCGAATTCTTTGATCATATATGTGTAAAGGGTTAAATCGTTGGGTGAAGTGATGTCTCTCGGAAGCCCTCGATGCTTCTGATTCCTCAAGCTGTAATCGGTATTTTGTCTCTTCGCTGTGATGATTGAAAATTACTTACCAAAGTCCACTAGATTATCGCATAAATTTCTTCTGATGTTTCTGATGACTCCGTGTTTCAACCATAAATCCATTTATAAGTGTTAAGGGTTAGCTGGTGCGAGGATTGCATCCTTGGGAATTTCACTGCTTTACATAGGTTTACTGCCACTATGGCACACAAAGACCACTCCAAGACCTATCTTCGTCAAGCCTTCCTCATAATTCTGCCTTGAGAGCAACTCAGGCCTATTCGGGCCTCAGGCCCGGACTACTCTCCGGATCATTCTGCGCGATCGATTCGATCACTTAAGAAAATTCTCTGATGATGAAATAGAAGGCAAATGAGGAGAAACCTGAGCCGAAGCAGAACCTCCTAAATCCCCTCAATAGTGGTTGACTAGGAATGGGATGGATTACTGAAAGTACGTCTCCAGAGTCCAGAGCAAGTATTCTTAGCGCCTAGACCCACACGCTCCAACTATAAAGGCTGGATACCCACATCCATTGCAGAGGCGGAGAGCAGGAGAACTACGGCTCGCTGTTAATCCACAAGCCTGCTTACATTCCGGACTCCGGTCCTTCCGACTTGACTCTTCAGAAACTTTCAGCGCTTGAAGTAAGTTCAAGACTGAAGCCCAAGTAAGGAGGGAAATCTGGGACCTCTTCAAGTTCTAGCTCTAGTCCTTTTGCGAAGGAGGAATCGACTAGTTCCTCGAGTGTTTGAGTCGAGTGGTGGATGGGAGCACTTTGTGCCTTTAATGTTCAGCTCTGTTAATTTTCGATATTCACAACAGTGCTATTCAAAAAAGAAGTAGGAAGAATTTGTATGATTTAATGATATTATATTAATTCATATAATGATACTATAAGGATAAAGTGTCTGGCATTAATCAATCCCCTTGGGATGCGCCACCAGGGTTCACTTCAATTCAGAATCGTTTGAGGTTTACGAACGCGTAACTGGCCAATAGAATGACTTTCGAGGTAGCCGATGCGTCAAGTCAGTGTCTTTATCCTCCCAGACAAGTCTGGTACCAACTTATCGACCCCGAAAGGATGAAGGCTTAGCTGGCACTAGGGCGGATTCGAACCTCCGATCGATCACACTGCAGCCACAGCGAAACCTCATACCGACTGCGCAACACTGCTTAGACATAAATAAAGTAGCTTCGCCACATAAATAAAATTTAAATAATGAATGGAAAAAATCCATGAAACCACAGTAAGTTTTGTAAAAGGTGTTGATGGAGTTTTTTTTCTCTAATATTGCAGATTTAGCAATTTCTCGTAAATCAGATCTACTTGTCTACTACGCTTATACGTCATATGTCACAAATTTCTCTGACAATTACAAGTTCAGCTTAGTTTAACAGAATAAACGCACCTTTGCATCGTTTGTCAAATGCCATGTGTATGGATCATGAATACCGCGCCGATACGTCACAAAATGACCACTTTGTGGAACCCCTCGGTGCTCGCTAACCGCTCGAAGTTGATATTTGTATCGAGCCGATTCTCGACGTTCTGCTACGAATGAACCACCGCTGAAAATATATATCGTTTTGCCAAAGGCCATCATAACGAACGATCAGCATAACGATTAGCAATCTTTATAATACTGTGTACTGAAAATAATGTCTTTTATAAGTACCCATTTCAAAACTTTTGACTAGAACCCACTACACTCCTCGGATCCGGAATTTGGAATCTGGAAATCAAAGCTTTCCATTGGAAACAAAATCTAATTCCGGTCGTTAGCAATGAGACCAATTACATCTTGACTAACAATAAAAAAACATTAAAAATTGTTTTAAAGTAATTAAGAGACGGCACTAATTCCCTCTGATAACTACCAGACCCTACCATTTTATCTGGATGATATTTAAAGACAGCATACCACGAATCCGACGCGGTGAAGGAGGCTACGGTACAGGTAGAGATAAGGTAATAGATTGTAGAAACCAGCGTGATTCCGCTCATCTTTTCCTAATCGTCGTAAAAAAAAAGGTGTGGGAACCGCTTTAGTTCCTACGAGCTACACTAAAATACTCCTTCACGTACACGCTCCGGTCCCCTCAGCAGCCGATTCATTAGTTTCACTTGGATAGGCTGGTGAGAACACATAATTCACCTTCGACCGCTCGCACTTGGATGCAGCGCGTGCACGAGGGCGACGCGTTTTAGCTGAAATCGTCGAGAATCGTCGCTGTGGGTTCAGGACCACGTCAAAATGGTAAGACGCTGTCCTTAATGTCAGAAAAACGCCCCTAATGAAGGTAAACTTTAAGATTTCGGATTTACAATATTTCTCGTTAGTTTTTTCGATGATAAAGCGGAGTGTTGAAAACACAACCGCATCTCCTGCGTCCGTAAGGTCTACCGCAATAGGGCTTAAAAGTTCCATAAATTTCGCCATTTTCGCTAATTTTGCTCAAATGCACGCATTTTGGTAGAAATGTTACTTTGTTCACTGAGTTTATTCATTACTAAATATATCCCAGGGCAAAACTGGTGCACTGGCATGGGAGGTAACAAAAGGTCTTGAACCGGTTGAGGTGATCCCTGCAACGCACACTCTGCTCTTCTCACTACTTTGCACCAATCGAAGTCCCATCGCGGACACTCAAAGACATTCGACGTGAACTGTAGCCTTTCTTGACTGGGACCCTTCTGACCGATATTCAGCGGTGTCTTCGGACTTTCAATGATAGATTGTAGTCCTTCAACCTCTGTAGCTTCCACCAAAGCTTCCCTTGCCCTAAACATCCATTTTTCTCGTTCCTAAACGTCGCTTCCTAAATTGACCTCTCCAACGGGGGCCATCAGACGATCAAGCCAGCATTTTTATCCTCCCAGACAATCTGGTACCAATTTATCGACCCGGAGAGATGAAAGGCTGGAACTAGGACGGTTTCGAACCCTCGACCGTGTGGCCATCGCGGACTTCTAGCTGAAAGACCCGCACTCTCTTCCAACACATTTCGTAAACATAACATAAACGTATGCTCCCGTATCCCGTCCACAGTTTCGTAACGTCCAATAATTCGGCCATGCTGAGTATAAGTACTCAAAAAATAATACGAAAAAATATATTTAAAAAAATCAAAAAATATAAGTATAAATATAAGAAATATAAATAATATAATATATTATTATGATATATAAATAATAGTATAAATATATAGTATACATAATACATATAATAAAAAAATAGCATAAATGAATAACCAGGCTTATTCAGGGTAAATAATTCGCAACGCACAGAAATATTTAGTTAAAGTCATTAACATAATATGAACCTCCAGTACATCACTGCTTTATAATGACGCCGATCTGTCCAAATCTTGACCAACTTCGCAAGTTCTCACCTTTTCACCACTCACTTCACTCAACACAAATAGAAACAAAACGCTGCGTTCTTCGAAAGCCACTTCACTTTTAAAAAATTACCATTTCTTAAGCACTTACACAATTTTTCCCAGACATACCTAAGCCGATTTTGTGGCCACACATAGGTGGATTGCAAACCGCATTTAACTGCAGAAAAATACGCAAACGAACGCAGCTTGGCAGCAAATCTGTTTGAAGAAGACGAAAAAAAAAAACGAACCCGGCATTCTGATTGGATTTGGGCTTAATCTCCCACTAAACGGATTTCTTTCCACTTCTAATCTCTCTCGTGTGAAAAAAAAGCTAGGGAAAGAGGAAAAAATTATCTAAGAGTGCACAAATTGTCACAATTTCTTAAGCTCTCCAGGTAAATTATGAAAAGTCCTCCCAATATTAATGTGTAGCTTAAATGTATTACACTGTTTTAGACACCTGATTTCATTTTGTTTTTAAATCACTGCTCTTTAAAAACACCGTATCTGAAATTAAGGATCAACTAATGACGATTGCTTAGAGTACGAAGGAAAATATACGAAAAACCATACATTATGATTCACCAACTGGTAACTATTGAACTCTTGGAAAAATTGATCTTTAATTATAACCAAGCTCTGTTTACGAGTTCTATGCCTCTCGAGTTTGACTTACTTGACTTTTTTCGTTTTTCATCAGAGCAGAGCAAAGTTCTGTTTTTTTCGGACTATAAACTTCAATCACATCTTCAATAATCAAAATAGGAACCACTGGACTCAACAGATTTTTCCCTCCAACAAATCAGTTTGTTTATTGAGGCGTATTCTACATTCTGCTGCTTGCAGAACTGTTTTACTAGCGAAAAACGAACTAAATGAAGAAGTAGTGGTCCTTTGGCGACAAGTCAGGTGAATATCGAGGATGAGAAAATACTTCGTAAGCTCAATCCGTTCAATTTTTGAATTTGAAATTGAAAGAGGTGTAGTCTGAATTGTCGTTGAGAAGTATTCAATCCTTATGTGTCTACTCTTCAAAATTCTCTTCTCTACTGCGGAGTTCCTTTAACCATCGTTGCACTGTATAGTCTGGTCAAAACGACATGAAGTGGTTGCGTAGTGCGCTCAGCGGTGCTTGGGCGTGGGTTGGGATCAGTTTTACAGATCATGATGGTCCCATCTCGATTTCAACCACTATCTCCACGGCGCCGCTTAGAGCGCAAGCGCTTACGCGACTGTACCGTGTTTCAAGTCGTTTTGACCCGATTATAAAGAGCTTAGCTGCTGCTGCTCCACAAATATGTTCATGATATCCTTACTTCCCTTCGTTGCCTCACTCGATCCAATTTGAACTCAAGAGCATGACTCAATTTTGGTGTTTTTTTTTAGCGTTATTTCCACAAATTACATTAGAAGTAGGATGAATAGAAGCAATTGCAGAGCTCTCATCATTTGACTACCAATTTCGTCAGAGCTTCAGGAATTCATTAGTGGCTTTTGGACATCCAAGTGGCTTTTTTTTTAGTCTAACAATACAATTTTTGTCACAGCTAAAAATTCAAACTGCTCGAATTTAAAGTTCTAGAGAGCAAAATCATCATAAACCGATCCATGTGTAGGAACACATCATACTATCTATATGTACTTCATAGTTATCGTAAATGTTCACTGGAAAGAAATTCAGAATGGGAATGATGGAAATAAATACGTTGCCGCTAAAGTCAACAGTCATAGAAAGTCGTAACGACAAGGAAGAATGGAAAAAGCGACTTTCCATACATATTGATCGGTTTTAAAGCTATCAAAAATTATAATTAATTATTATACTAATTACAACTAATATCCAACAGAAATAGTAATCGTCTCAGCCTTCATCACGTTGCTATTAGCCACGAAAACACTGACGATTTTTTGACGAAACTAAAACAACCCTACAAAAGAAGGCTGATCAGGACATATTTTCATTTCAGCAATCGCTGAATGAGGTCGTAGACCATTAGGTCCCATTCTGCAGCAAAAATTACATATGTAACTAAGAAGAAGGTTTTGGAAACATACATGCAACAGTCGAAGTCGGTGCTTCGATCCGTTTCACTCTTGAACGGTTGGCGAAGGGATCCTCATCACTTCCGCTGCACCCCATGAGGTAAACCTCCTTCACCTGAGGAGGGTTTCGCTCCTCGCAACGATGTTTGGGAGGCCCAAAACTATTCCAACAAAGTGCCCTTCCAGGAAGAATGTCGAAAACTGTCCGCAATTCCCCTACAGGGAATAATTCTCTCTCATCAAATCCCCTTGATACTGTACCTTCAGTCCAACTACGCAGTTCACAGTGTTGATTCTACAGAAGAAAATTCCCAACTACTGTACTGTATCATCATGAACATTTCTGCAAAGATTGTATTTATTAAGAGGACCCCCTTCAACTGCAAGGTAACATTTCAGCTACTGGGAAATCCTTTGTAAATCAAGGGGGAAAAAAACTCAAGTGCTTAGCAGGCCTACACAAATACCAGGAAAAAAAATCTACGACTGCGTGCCACTCTCAGCGTCCCCAACCAACGACGAACCAGACAGAAAAAAAAAGATCAACAAATATAAAGCAACGCTCAAAAACGACGACGAGCACAGCACCTTGGCACGTTTTCATTGAAATCTACCATTTGCTGGTTTGAAATTGAAAGGTTAAAGCGATTACTATGAACTGACTCACTGATAAGCTCAATAAGCAGTATTAGATATTAGCAGCCGAAGATTCAATGATCGAATGATCAATGAATCAATCCAATGATCCGTGTAAAAATAGAACAGCTTTGAGAACAGTTCCCGAACTCACTCAATCATCCCAAAAGGTGCGGCAAGTCCGTTTGTTGATCCTCGTCTGGTGAGTTGACGCTCGTTCCCGGCCGCTCCTCCTACTATCCTTGACGTTGATTCGATGCTACGTGAAGCGGCTAGGTTATAATCTGCCTGAAAAAAGGATGGATAGTGATAATAGGAACAGGTATTGTAGTTGATTGTAGTTGTACTTCCAGTACTTGTCATATCGAACAATCGCGCGACTCTACTCGTGCTGGACACCGTACACGGAAAGACCTTCGCATTTGAAAAATAAGGGAAAAATAAAATGAGCAGGATAAGATGGATTTGGAATATCTGTGAATTAGTGGCTAGTGGGGATCTTCAAGAATTATTTTCGTGCAGGTCCCCACTAATCACTAATCCTTCAAATCACACAATAATCCGTTGCCCTACACTTGCCTTTTGAATAGTTGTTTTAGCATTCGAAATTTGGAAATCTGAAAAAGGCTTAGATAACGCTCTAACGTTTTTTTTTCAATATACTCTTTTTCTTGAAGGCATCACCCCACGAATCTGAGGTGTTGCGGGTTTCAGATGGGTTATGCCTATACGGGATCGCAGATTATGGGGAGGGTGATTCCGTCCATTTCTTCCTATTTGTCGTAAAAAAACGGCCCGGAAGATGCGGCGCATGCACAAGGCTGGCGCGTTCCAATCGAACTCCTTGTAGAAGATTGCGCGCCGGAACGCTCGAAGCTGCATCGTTCGGACCGTTTTTTACGACAATTAGGAAGAAATGGACAGAATCATCCTTCTCTCCATAATCTACGACTCCGTATAGGCATAACCCACTTGAAATCCGCACCACCCCAGATTCGTGGGTTGATGCCTTCAAACGTTACATCTTACGTTATCATATCATATCATATCATATATCGTATCTTTAGCCTTTGTGATCGATCAGCAGCTACTGAAACTTCTTCTTCCATCGGTAGCTACTGAAACTTCTTCCATCTAGACGAGTATTTAGTGCAGTATCTATGCTAGTGATCGAGAAGTCGCCTTAGGCTGCCAGCCGAGTTCAAAGCAGACGCGGTCTTTAGAATCGACGGTTTTGAGGTCACTGAACGTTCAATAAAATCTTTCCGTAAAACTGTTTAGAAAACATGAACATCCTTATTTTCAAAGAAAAAACTCGTTCTAAGTACTTGTAGTGTTGCACCAGAAACACAGTAAAGAGAGTTTAACGTCTTCTATGTGTATTAAAAGTGGATTATTAGAGTGCACAGCCGCGATCAGTTCTTATATGGATGCATCTAAACGTTCGAACGCTAGTGCAGCCTTAAAATCGCTTGCAGGGGTTAACCGATGTGTCAAGCCAGTGTTTTTATACTCCCAGACAAATCGTATACCACTTTATCGAATTATGAAAGCCCTGATCAGGCACCAGATCGGATTCGAACCTCTGATCGATTGCGCAACAACAGTGGCACTTCTTACTGCCTGCGCTATATTGCCTCCTTCACTTGTATTAGTATAGAAATGTAGTGCTTACGGCAATGTACTACCAGCAAAAAAACAAAAGTAGCGTAAATCCTGCTACGGTGGGACCTGATTGAGACCATTTACAGAGGTGAGTTTACGGTGACAGCATTTTTTTCTCTGATTCTTATTCAACGGTAGAAGCGAAGAAGTGAAAAGGAAAGGAAATGCAATAGAGCTACATCTCAGCGTAGCTATCACCCAGAACTTTTATCGTTATTCACAGCGTTGCCACTTGGTAGACTTCACTGACTGCATCAGAGCCACCCAGTATACACCCAACTAGTTTATTTTTAAAACTATTAACTTAGACGATGCTGCTGGGACCCACACGTCCAGAAAAGGCGAACCATCTAAGTATTCAAGTAACTTAGATGAGGTACGTGATCAACTTGTAGCATACTCCAGTGAGTCACTACAGCAAGAATCTTCCGTCATATTAATCTCACACTGTGCTCGTTACGAGTAAACAGATAATGAGTGTTATTTGCATTGACAACAATAATTCCTAGCAACATTCCATTGTAGTTTTTTCTACATGTTTGCGTGATTACGTTATAATGATAGTGTAGTGAAGGTGCCTAAAAAGTTGATGGGACTGCATTCGACTACGCTGCTACGTTGATTATTTGAAATACGCACGGAAGCGCCTGTGCGATTCCCGAACAATTTTCGCACCGTCATTTAAAAATTTCATGGAAATTAAACAAGCTTGAAGGCATCATCACACAAATCTGAGGTGGTACGGATTTCAGATGGAGTATTCGTATACGGGATGGTAGATTATGGAGAGTTGGATGATTTCGTCCATTTCTTGCTAATTGGCGTAAAAAACGGCCCGGAAGATGCGGCCCGTGCACACGGCTGGCGCGCTTCAATCGAACTCGTTGTGGAAAATAGCGGGCCGGGACGCCCGAAGCCGTATCTTCCGGGCCGTTTTTTACGGCAATTAGGAAGAAATGGACGGAATCACCCCCTCTCCTTAATCTACGATCCCATAAACGAATACTCCGCCTGAAATCCGTACCACCTCAGATTCGTGGGGTGACGCCTTTAACATTAGCTCTACCAGCTTCTTTAAAAATTGAGGAACCCAAACAGAGGCCTGTGATCCGAAATTACCCAAGTTACATACATAGACAGCAACATACAGAGCTGAAAGGAGCCACATTATGGATCATTCTCGAGGCTAATTGGACAAAGCGATCTTATGGTCTCCTCATAACGTGAACAAAACCCTAACACAGTTTCCTATGAATACTTCAGAGAGGTGAGTGAGATGTTTTCCTCGCGTCATCTGCCGGTACACCATATCCACTTCTGAGTAAAGTTCTTCGTTATAGCAAACCATCTGCCAAGATTACCAAACATCCGTCCGTACAGTTTCTTTTCCATGCATTTGAACTCCGCCATCATCATCGACGGCGCTGCGCACATCTCCGTTCTGTACATAATACGAGGCGATCATAATGACAGTAGACAATAGTAGACTCAAAACGACATGAAACACCACGCAATTGCATAGGAAGGCGTGCTCGAAGCGATGCGGTGGGGAAAACGAGTGGAATCGAGGTGGGACCATTCCGAACTGCAACACCGAAGATTGGTGTTAACAAAGGTCCTCCCTCGATCCTAACCGCTTCGCTCCACCAAACGCACCCTGTTATGCAACCGCACCGTGCTTCACGTCGTTTCGACTCTACCATAGCCGGATGACTTCGTTGGCGATCTGGCTGAACCACAGTGACTTCGTTAAAGAGTTAAATGCAGAAATGGCCTTAGCTCAAATGAACAACAGAATCTGTCCCAACCGCACAATCGTACACCCATTGCAGATCGGCCTCGTTTAAGTACTCGTAATAAGCTGCGTTGGTGGCGAAAAGGAGAATCACAGAGGAGTGTCTACAGGAAATATGCTCAGGCTTCTAAACACACCTTTATCTTATCTGTTCGTGGAGACATTTCAAAATCGTCAATTTCGTTATACGCGCTAACATCAATGCGTTTTCTTTTCTAGGCAAAAGGGATAGCAGTGAAACGTAACGATCGTTGTTAGATGTTACTTACAATTCTAGTCAGTTATTGATCAATGTCGTTTATTCAAAAAATATTTTTAGTTATGTTACATTGTTATTGTTTTAAGTTAGTTAAACATGTTTAAAAAATATTTTTAGATACATTTACAATTAAATGAAAGAAAAAAGTGTCCAAAACATTGGCATGACCAGTCGGATGATAGCAATAATTAGCCCTCTTTTGTGGAGCTGTAACATTAACTTGAGATTTTTACTCTGGATTTAAGATAATAACCTGTCAAAGTCGGGATACTTTTATTCGTAATCGAAAAAAAAAACCAAAGAAAAAATCAATCAATTTCTACTCTCTGTTCACAAATCTGTTTAATCTGAACCAAACTAGAAAAAACATATCGCGAAAGTAGCGAATAAATGTCGCTAATCCATGAAAAGCGTTTTCTTGTAGAATACACTTTTCTTTGCGACTAATTCGCTCTTTTCCAAAGAAAAAACTTTAGTTTTGAGAACATTTGAGAAAAAAAAAGGTATTTCAACCGCAATAACTCGAGGAGATTATCGAAAAAAAAATCACAAGATAGGATATGGCTCAATAAAGTGTCGAATAAGAAACACAACGACCATGCATCATTTTTTGAAGGACATTTTTTTTTGCCTGTGTATCATTTTTTTAGAAACAAAAATCTAACAGCCGCTGATGTGACTTTTTACGGTAGCTATGTGTATCTTGTTACGAAGTTTCCATTTGTTTTTCACTGTGCATAAAATAGTTTGTAAACAATATGATAAACAAGAATAAGAATCCAAAAAAAAAACCGGCTAAATTGACGCGGAATTTCCCCAAATCTCAGTGTTTTTTTTTTTTTTGCGATTATACTGGCTTAATTTCCTCGAGAAATAAAGAATCGTTTGGAAAATACATTTTGGTTTCCTCCTCTACTGAAATCTAAATATTATCATGAGTTAAAAAAAAACCACCATGAGAGTAAAAATGCTGAACAGTCGACAAATCTCCCACTTTCTTTCTTTCACCTGCGCTGGTCAATTTCTAGTCTCTGTCCCTACGTTGATAAGTCTCTTGTTCAAACTTGAAAAACATTCTTCCGTAGTATTTGCGTTGCAGAATCGCAACTCGATAGCTTTTAAGAAAAATGTACTCTGCTTCTTCTCAGTTTACATTGCTTTTCTACTACGCTCCACCGCAAAACTCCACGGATCAAATCCTCTAGATTCTAGATTTTTGCCCACGAAAAAAAAAACATCAGTTAAGCGTTACCAGTATAAAAACCAAATCAAACAAAAGAAAAATTAAAATTCTCTATGGAGGAAAATAATTATAACTTAGTGCAGAAAAAATTCCCCCTCATCCAGATCCTAATCCTAAATCACTGAATCACATCGTGTAGAATTTGCTAGTGCACCGACAAAACATCTTGTCAACACAATTACTATGCAAATAGATAAACGGCAGCGAAAACCAGGTGCAAGTCCGACTGGTCACAGCTACCGGAATAACATTCCGCAGGACATCATTCAGAAAGAATGATTGTTTGTAGATGTAATGTGATTGTAGATTTCAAAAATCGATAAGAACGAATACATTGCGCTAACCTCTTTGGAACGGTAGAAGCACAGATCTCTGACATCCAACGTCTCGCCAAATTCGACGTGATCAGCGAGTTTGAACTCATTCCCCGATGGCAGAACACCAACACGTTCGATGCGGATTATGAGCGATTGTGGGAGCTGGAACAAGTATGATTAATCTATCGATTATCCTAGGAAGAATAAATATGGGAAGCATGCACGTAAAAAAACTATACCTAGTAGTTTTGCGTGAGAAAAAGTAAAAAATGGTTGTTTAGAGAACACCGTACATCAACAGAAAACAAAAAAACTCGTGAAATTGCAAACATGGCCGGTGAAAAGGGCCGCCACTAGCGTATCAATCCGCTTGGGACCTGCGCCACCATGTTCACTTCAATTCAGCATCGTTTGAGGTTCACGAACGTGTAACTGGCTTATACAATGTCTTACGGGGGCCAGTCGATGATCAAGTTAGCGCTTTCATCCATCCAGACGAATCTGGCACCAATTTATCGACCCCGGAGAGTTAAAAGGCTTGGTAGACACTACGGTGGTATCGAACCATCGACCGTGCGGTATATCCATGATGCAGTTTAAAAATAGCGTATAATACTCTGGTGTGAAAATCCTAAAGGCATCACCCCACGAATCTGAGGTGGTACGGATTCCAGGCGGAGTATTCGTATACGGGATCGTAGATTAAGGAGAGGTGGGTGATTCCGTCCATTTCTTCCTAATTGCCGTAAAAAAACGGCCCGGAAGATACGGCTTCGAGCGTTCCGGCGCACTATTTCCTACAACGAGTTCGATTGGAGCGCGCCAGCCGTGTGCACACGCCGCGTCTTCCGGGCCGTTTTTTTTTTTATTAAGGAAGAGACAGCTAAAGTAACATAACATTGTTTCGACAACTCGCTGGAAATGAATGAAATTCCGAAAGTTACCAGAGGTTTTCCAGGCGTCCACAAAAAGTTGGACGTTTCATGGAATGAGGTCAGCGTCACTACAGCACCCTACTGAAAGAATTCCTCACCAACCTTGTGGGAGTCAAGTTGTACAGCATGCTTTGCTGTCTTTGGTAACACACATTATTAAGAACCATTTCCATTTTAAACATTTTATAATGTTCAGGGGATTATAATAAATCACGGTGACTTGACTTCAGAGTAATTATTGTCTTCGAATAAAACTATGATTTCTGTTAGTCTCATTTCGTATTTTTTTTTCGCGATTCTTTTTGTTAATGGTCCAAGTTTCATCGAGCTATGCTACTTGGGAGTGGTGTATTATGCAAAAGTTACAATTGTCCTTAACTTTTGCACACTATTGTATTGTTAAATGACTCATAACCGTAAAATAATTAAAATGATTGTTCCTGTATCTATAGAGGAACCCGTGAGGATTTTCGCTGTGTCTGGAGCATTATCGGTTGGAGGTTCGGTTCTGCCCCGGTCCCAACCAAGCCGTTCATCCTTCTGAGGCTGATAGATTGGCACCAAACTTGTCTGGGAGGATAAAAACACTGATTTGATACATCGGCTAACCTCCAAATGCCACTGTTCGGGCTAGTCCCCCCTCCCCCATCAAACGATTCTGAATTGAAGCGAACGTGATGGCGCAGGTCCCAAGCGGCTTGAATAACGCCAGACACTTTATCCCTTAGCCCTTATTTCTATAGCAGAATTTTTCTTGTGTTGTTTCTAGTTGCCTTCATGCTTTTTCAACAAGAGCAACACAAGAGAACGATTACTAATAGAAGCACAAAAGGTAGTACAAATAAATGATGTGGGTAAATGGAAAACAAATTTAAAAAAAAAATATTTGTCAATTGCTTAGGTTGTATGCCTTCAAGGTCTGGCCATTCTAAGAATGGTGAAAAAAGAAGAAAACAATGGAGGATTATTAGATTGCTAGAATTAGATTATTTTAAAACGGAAGGAAAAAGCTTTCGTTAAGTTTTTCAGTGCACGTTACTCTAACCACTCTAACGTACAGCATTTGTACTGTGAAGCGAAAGAAACTCTCCGGGAAACCTTCAAGTCCCGAATTTTCTATATTCATTTTGAATACTAAGGTAATTACAGTAGCCAAGACAGATAGGGCAGACAAGAAAAAGGAAAGGAAAAGGAAATGATAGAGAAGGAGATCAAGAGAAACAAAAAATAGCCAAACTCTCAAAATGATGAGGTACATCTGAGTAGAAATTAAGAAAATCTTCAAATCGAAAACCTTCTGTTTGGAACTAGAGAGATTATAAAAATACGTATTTATTTATTTACGAATTATGTGTTTTTTATTTACGTAAAATAAGTAAGATAAAAAAAGTAATACGTAAATAAATAAATACGTAGATAAATAATATAAAAATGGAGAGAAAAGAAAAAAGAAGTGATAAAGATAGAAAGGGTGGCAAAAATGCCTTAAAGTTAAAATTGGTTTGGACACTAATTTATTCCGACGTTTAAAAGGTTACGGTAGCCTACTGCACTGCCACATTGGTAGTAATCGATCAGAATAGAAATTTATGTTGACATTGGTATTATTACACGATTTAGGAGAACTGCAATAACTAAGCACGGGAACACAGCAGGATCAAGGTTATAGATTTAATCCCGAGTGGTTAGCGTCATGTACCGAATGACGACGAGGAAAAAAATCCCAAGTTTTACTAAGGAAAATGCTGCTATTCCCTTCTCTAGAGCAAAGAATTCATTCCAGCGCTTCAAGTGCAAATCCATGAAATATTACAGCTTAGATGAGAATCAATATAATGCTTCTCAGGCAATGTTCTTGCCTGAGAGGGAAGTTAGTTCGTGGAACGAATCCAAAAGAAGAAAACTACTTCCTTTCCGAATGTATGGAGATGCAACCATAGCCCAACCGGCTACAAGTGAAACCCATCAGGCCGCCACCTTCTCTCAATGCTAAATGGCCTTTCAATTTGCATGCAGAGCAGCGCTTTAATCGATTTTGTCCGAAACAAAAAAGCTTCGCATCCGAGTCATGGCAAGGTTTGCATACAGAATTATAATGCGTATGTATTGTATGTATTTCCATATATGTACAATATGATTTGATTAGGAAATTCCTCAAAATTATTCCATGGTAATATTTGCGGATAAAATTATTGTTATCTGCAAACATTACCATAGAGATATTACCATGTTACCATGTCCTTCTCACAAAGTAGTTGCTACTCTGCTCATCGAGAGAGGGCGCTGCTACTGCAAATACTGTTGGTCCGGAATGTAGACACGCCTACATTTCCCGGACACTATATATACAGGCGAATAACGATGGTTAATTGCCGATCGACTTCTCGTAGAAGTTAATCATCACAATCAGGATGAACCTTCGCACTTCTTTATTCTTCCTCGCCGTAGCGGTCATCACTGCATCGGTTAGTGACTTTAGATCTAATTCACTATTTTTCTTAATATTTTCATGAACCTTTTAGTTCTTATTCACGAAATACGCTCCAAAATAACATTATTATTGCACAAAATTTGCTAATCGTTTCATTTTCCTCTAACAAAATCCACAACTTTTAGAAAATCGATAGCCTGGACTGCTCAGTTCCACTTTTTTTCCCTGGCGCTCTATAGTTCAGAAAAAAAATTGCAAAATTAAAGCCAAGACCAAATTAAAGGTGATAATCTTGCAAGTTTGTCTTCTCAGAACAGTCAAAGAACCAACAGGTACTGATATGTTACGGATAATTGCAAAATTTCTCTATCACACATAAAAGAACTCCTCCTGGCTTTGTACGAATTATCGAATTACCAGCCGATCTGAAAACATTTGATCTGAGCGAAATTTCATGAAACTCTACCCAAAAATCAGAACAAAAAATAGAAGTAAGGCGGGAAGCAGAGAAAGAAAAAAAAACCTCCTAAGTTTGAACGAATTATCCCTGCAAAATGATGGTTTGATGGTATTCCATCAATTAATGCGAACAACTAATCAACTTCCGCTCTTTTGACCCGTCAGTTGACGTTTCTGTAAAGTTTTTTCCTAACACGGGAACGAAAACAAAGATTTTCCACCCAAACCCTTGCAAAGCCTTATTACATCCAATTAGCTCAATGAAAGAATCACAGAAAGAAGAATTCATTCAATAGCTTGTAATTCCGATGTCTTCCTCAACAAATTGTAACGAGGGGGATAGCTTTTCCCACCTAATTTCAACACGTACTCATTTCAGGCCAACATTATCCGAGAAAGACGCCAGTGCGATTGCGCTCAAACCCAAGCGCTATGTTCCTGCTCACCGCTCCAATTCCAACAAATGCAGTGCTCATGTCAGAGTCAACCCGTGGAGCCGAGCTGTGGATGCGGAAGCATTCAATTGCAGCCCATACAAATCGCCACCCCACAATGTCAACCGGCCTGCCAGCAGAGTTGTGCCCAACAGTGCGCTACTTCGTCTTTGAGCAGCTGTCAGCAAAATTGCCAAGTCTCTTGTCAATCGTCATGCACACCACAGTATCAGCCAGTTGTACAATGTCAACCAGCTTGTCAGAGCATTTGCCAGCAATCCTGTGTGGCTCAGCAACAACCTGTTGCATTCTGTAACAACCAGTGCCAGACTCAGTGTGCTGGTGCCTGTGGAGAGCAGCAAGTCGTTGCCACCCAAGTGAATGTTTACCAGGACTGCCAGCCGGCTTGTCAGCAACAATGCGTACAAGGTTGTGGCGCCCAACTATCGCCCGTCGCCTGCTCGAACCAATGCCAGACTCAGTGCACCAGTACGTGCGGTGCTCCCAATCTAGCACCAATCACCTACGAGTCGCAGTGTATTCCAGCTTGCCAGCCGACTTGCCAACCGTCTTGCGTACAACAACATCATCAGCTGGTCGTGCGACAGGAAGCCTGCATGCCACAATGCCAAGTCCAATGCCAGGCATCATGTGTCGGCCAGCAGCCCGTCGCTCCCTGCTTGGACACTTGTCAGACTCAGTGCTCTCAAACATGTGTGTCTGCTGAGCCTGTGACGCAATGTGTTCAGTCGTGTATGCCAGCTTGTGAGCCGACTTGTATCGCTCAGCAGCCTATGTGTGTCCAGCAATGCCAGCAGCAATGTGTACAGCAGAGTGTGCAATGCCAGCAATGCCAGGTCGCCTGCCAAGCACAGGAACCGCAAGTGGTCCAGGTGACGATGCAGTCCAGCATCGCTCAGTCCACCCAATGCCAACCTCAGTGCGAGTCCACTTGCGTCACTCAGTGCACGCAGCAGAATCAACCCATCGTATCGTGTCAACCAGCCTGTGTTCAGAGTTGTCAACAATCCTGTGCTGTCGCCCAACCGTCCATGATGGCCTGTCAGCCCAGCGCACAGCCGTGCCAATGCTTGTCCGGATACGCTCCGTGCGGTAGTGGAACACGATGCTGCCGTCGTCATCGTTGAGCTTGCCATTGTCAGGAGATGATGACCTAATCTCCTCGCGACAACGTGTGTGTGTGTTGTAAATATACGGATCAGAGATCTTGTCTTTTCGTATGTGTGCATCAATGCTTCTGATTGCGATGTGCCATAGTTCTTTCATTGAGTGCAATTAAGTTCAAACTAGCATAAAAGGTGTCTTCTAGTGAGTGTTATGGACAAATTGAGAAAAACATCAATGGTACCGATGTAAAGCAGAACTTTACCAGCTCAAAATGATACGAAGCTGGGATTTTTGTGCAGTCAAATTGTACATTCGTTGTTGTAAACACACCTGGTGCCCTACGCATACAATGCGCGGCAAAATAGTGCGCGGCAATGCATACGGTTGTTGTTCAGAACATCTGCACAGAACACCTATAGCTAATGTGCTATTTTTTGCGAATTCAGGCTTGTAATTGCTCATAAACTATCAGTTTAGGAAAAATACTAGAAATTTATGCCGTTGTCTTTAAAAATGGGCGTTTTTAGAAGTTTGGACCTCTCCTCAGTGCTCAAAAGTATTTTAGTGCTGAGTTAAAAAAAAGTGCAGCTCCTATCAACTATACGATTTGAAGAGAAAGTTATAATTTAGTCATAAAAACCCAAACATGTGGATCCTCGTCGATTTCCCCATATCCGCAGAAAATAGGGGTTTTTCGGGATTTTTTTGGTGGGTGATTTTCTATCGACAATTTCAACTCACAAACTACACTCCACAGCTACGGACACGACGGAGTAAGAAAAGAAACGGTCAAACCACAACATCTCACTGACCAAAATTAAAAAAAAAGAAATTGAACGAAAAATACTGATCGATAAAATATTACAATGTAATTTTCATAATGCGCTGTGTAAACAAATCTTGTAGGGCATAACCTCTTGAACAAATATTCCAAGGGAAAAAAAATGTGACGCTTTGTGCGTTGGCACATGTGTGACGTTCAAAAGCTGTACTGAAGCGATTTTACAGGCGTCAATTTATCAGAGATTTTATAAAGTTTATGCCCTAATTGGATTAAATAAGCTTATGTTTATTATGTTTATAAAGATCGATCAATAACTCTACTCTTTGCGGAGCTACGACAGTAGCAACTGCAGTGAGCTGGAGTTCTAGGCTCGAACCTAAGCAGAATCAGAATGAGTCGCAAAACCTCGGAGAGGTTGATAAGAAGGCGCTGGCAGAGGCAGTTAAATAGCATTAAAGTCGTTCCTGAGTGGTTAAAACAAAACTAACTGATGTTGGATCACACGGTGAGAAAAAAGAAGTCGGACATTGCTCGAAATGAATCCAAGTCCACGAACCCACTAATAAACTATAATACTACCCCCGCATTGTAAAAAAAAAACAATACAATGTTGATGAATAATTTAGTTGTTTGAATAAATTAACATTTGACTACCCTCACCTCTTATATTTCATTCCGCACATTTTATTTAAATTTCTAAAAACTTCTGATAAAATTCGAATCCCAAAACTCCATCTCGAAATTTGTTTCTTTCGGAAAGGAAAGGAAATGAAAGGGGAATATAGGCTTACGAAAGATCTACTTCTTTGTTTCTTTGTTTTCTGGCTGTGCTCTCACAGCTCCAAATGAAACAAATCCAGCTCCAGATCACTAGAATTCAGAAGGTTGTGCTCTGATCCTACGAAATAAGGTAATTCGATGATGTGAGACATACATACTAGAACCCTCAAAAAACTTGGATAAGATTCGTAAAAATTCACTATAAAAAGTTCTCAGACAACATTAGGTATTTAATCTTAGGTATTATAGATAACTTGTTTTTTTTTTCATAGCAAAGTCAGAGTTCATAGTCTGAGTAAAGAAGAGAAGAATCTAGCATTTTATCCTTGTTTAGTTTTAAATTGGCCTCAAAAGGACCGTATCGCGAAACTGGCGTGATGCGGAAACCTCAGGGAAAACGTAGAATTCAGATTGTAGATTACGGAAACGAGCGTGGCCCCACTCAATTCCTCCTACACATTTTAAAAACGGCGAGGGAACCGCTCTAGTTCCTACAACGTACGTTAGAACGCACATACTCCTACAGGCTCCGATCCCCTCAGCAGCCTACTCAATGGTTTTACTTGAATAGGCTGCTGAGAAGAGCTCATTGATCTTCGACCGCTCGTTCGTTGATGTAGCGCGTGCAAAAAAGTGGCCCCTTCCCTCGTATACTCTTCTCACCCGATCATATTGTTGTTTTTATCAAAACGAATGAAAAAAGAGTTCTGAGAAAAACCAATGACTAAAAAATACTGATTAGATCAGAAATTGAATATTTTCGCTCCCATTGAAAAAAGTGATCTCACATATATACATTTCTGTAATCGTGCGACTGAAGTTGAAGCCTTTTCAACCCCCTTCCCACAAAATGCCTCCGATCAAAAGGAATATGAAACTTCACAGAAATCAGGACAAAAGGATAGAAGTGGATGAAGTGCCTGGCGTTAACAAATCCGCTTGGGATGCGCCCCCATGTTCACTTCAATTCAAAATCGTTTGAGGTTCACGAACATGTAATTGGCCCATGCAATGACTTGCGGTGGCTAGCCGATGTGTCAATTCAGTGTTTTTATCCTCCCAGACAAGTCTGGTATCAATTTATCGACCCCGTGGGGGAGAAAAGCTTGGTGAGCACTAAGGGGGATTCAAACCTCCTATCGATCGTGCAGGCAGCGGAACCTCTAACCGCTACACTACAGCCGGCCCAAAAAATCATAAAAACAGGACATTTTTAAGATTCCAAAAAGATTGGACTTTTTTTTTACAAGTTGACTGGTGACAGTTAACTTAGTGCTAAGTATTTTTACTGTCTTGTAATAGACGTCCACGAATGTGTAACAAATTCGAGCATTAATCCGGAGATGCATGTATGTAATGAAAACGGGTAAACTACCCAGAAGTTCTAAGTTCTTACTACGCAATGTCTTCTACTGGTTTCCCCGGTGTTTCTCCAAGATTGTCATTATGCTATGAACAATTTCAAACAACTTCACTGAATTCACGTTATTCACTGTATCCTTTTGAGCATCTTTCTTATTCTACCTTCTGATGTTTATGGGTTATTTCAGGATGTAAACTAGTTTCTTCGTATTCCCATTTTTCACAAGAAGAAAGTTCATAAAGCTGAAGGTGAGGGCAACAATCAGTGGCGTAAGCTTTAAAGCACACCGATGACTGAAAACTCCTGAAATTCTAGTTTGAAGTGTACCTTGAAACTGAGATGAGAGAATAAAGTCGACGACGACGTGGGTAAGATGTTCAGTAAGAGGAGATCTAACGCAAACACTATAAGAACTTGGCCATGAGAGGTTTAGAACCAAGTCACTCCAATATAAATAAATAAATAAACAAAAGAAAGAAGGCAGGTTTTCATTCTGTGTGTGCTGACGGTCACAAATCTACGAAAAGTACACGAACTTTTCCACAAAGAAGAAACTCCACAGTAAGACATAGCACCGATTAAGTAATGAGAAATGTGTTAGAAAAAGTAGAAACTGGATTTTCACAATAATTTCTTATTTATACAAATGGAATAACCTGAATAATGTCCTCTGTGAGAACCAACTTTTTAATTTCGGTGAGAAGATTTTCTTATGTGAACTAAGCGACTTTTTTTTCTGGAAAAATCATGTTCGAAAGCAATATAACGTTGTGAAATGTTAGAAGTGGTGGAAAAAACTAAACTTCCTGGATGAAATGAGTCAAAACATCTATTTTCTACCTTTTTTTATTTTTCATACCTTCACAAGAGATCGAAAGCCTTCTACAAAAGCTCTAGAAACTTACATATACAAAATAAAGGAAAACTATTCCAAATTAGACGTCATGAGCCACAAAAGAATCAAAAATCGAAAGCTTTCAACTTTTCGGTGCTAGTTCACCATATCAGAACGTTCCAGATCTGGATCTAGATATCGGGTGATTTCACCGTATTTTCAACGGAAGTTATCGTCCCCAACACTTATAAGAAACAACATAACAACTCAACAACATAAGTTGTTTGCAACGCCAGCAGTTTTTTTTTGCACTTATGTTATTTACATAAGCGCTGGTTTTTCCTTATTTTTCAGCACCGACGCAAATCCATTTCCCGGGAGAATTTACCTTAGTGTGGCCGACGTGTCTGAGAAAGAGTCAGCTATTCTTATTATGTGAACAAAGAACGAGGAGGAATCCCTGCGGTACAAACTTGGTAAAAACAAGGTTATATTTTAATATAGGGTCCGACCTAGCGTTTCTTTTCGAAGTAGGGGGTAGGGGGTAGAGGGGAGGAGGGGTTGAAACCTCAAATTATGTTCCCAGGATATCTGGAGCACATATAATTCCCAGGCATCACGGTACAGTTTGTGCCGAACCGCAATCGATCAAGCACCTCTTCACAAAAATGTGTGGAAAACTTGCGAAAAGCGCTAAGACGTTCGAAAATCAACCTCCTCCTCCTCCGAAGAAGAAGAACCAGTCTCGACGCTGGTTAATGATCAGTGCAGCGCGGATTGCGAACGGTGACGTAATCGCTCCGCATGGCTCTGTTGGCTGAAGGCAGCACTACTGTGCAAACTTCCTAATCTCTGCAAAATCAACAACAAAAAAAAAGAGGATCTTAGACAAACTTGCACTACCGAGCTTTTTATCAAACATAATGAACGCTAAATGATCACTTTATGTGAATTCTGAACGCGAATTTTGTGAAATTTGAACGCATAAGCAAGCACGACAAATAAAGGGGATAGTTAGCATTCTGCGCCTCTCAATCTTCAGTAGTTTCCTACGTTTCTCGACTATTAGTAGTTACAGTGTTTCATTTTCCATAAGATTAAACATCTTGGAAAAACTTGGAAGGTCGTTTGGGGTTCATGAACCCCAAACGGTTCTGAATTGATGTCGAATTTATACTTTTTAATGTTGGTTACCTCTTGTGTTCAGTTATTTTAATAGTGACTTATTAAATGTTGTATTGGCTTATTTTGAGTTATTTTAATTAACGTCAGAGTAAAATTTCAGCCAATCACGAACTTGAGTGTTACTTTCGGTCTAATAATATTTACAAAGGAAGAGTATATCCTTCATCTTTGCAGATTTATTAGACCTTATTCTGGACCATCAATAGGAAAATGGGAGAATAGCGCACTGATAATATTGAATATGTCGATATCGTTCAATGTATTTGTCGGTCATTGATCGGGCACCATATAAAATCAAGTTACCTTCCCCGAATCCAATTTATATTCCATTCAGGGAAGATAACTCAAGGTAACGCTTAGCTGTTATGAGAAATTTCGTATTTCTTTGTTTTACTTTTTTTAACTGCTCTTTTTCAAGAAATCCTTAGCTGATCAAACTTGAATGAGGAGCGAATATACTCTACAAACACACTCCCGTGAATCCCATTCAAACACTGTTTGACACCGACGTGAACTGAACCGGTGCCACCGTGACTCAACAAACAACGTAGCACGCCGATAGCGTGTGTCAGCGTGTGTATAGGCGGAAATGTCGCCGTTTGGCGGCAAATACACCGCGCCCAAGTGCCGTCGGCGGCGCTGCTGAAGGTTTCTTCATCTCGATGATCTCGCCGGTTTCCATGCATCCTAACAAAAATTCCGGTCCGTAATCTGAGTTGCCGCCCATTTTTCGGGTAGTATTTATGAGCGTTGAGCATCTCGTTCTACATCATCCGAGACACACATTGAAATCGAGAGATGCATCTTCGTACTGTTGCAATCTGCTTCGCCGCTACATTCCTGCTTACTTCAGTACGTTTTCATTTAATGTTTACTGCTGTCTAACGGCCTTAACCCATGGTAGACTGATAAATCCTGATACGCTGACAATTCCTCTCAGAAAAATCTGGATATTTTTGAAATTTAAACCAATTTTGCTAGCAGAGGTCACATTTAATCCGTCTATCTATTTAATGTTGCACAAATATGCAGTAGTTCCTCCTCTTTCTCCATCTATTATGCCTAACGGTTAAAGTTACTAATGCCTAATAGTACCACAAAAATCTTCACAATTTTTTGACTGATTCTTGTTTAGCACCCAGTATAAAGTCCTCTAAAACGCTAGCGCTGCAAATCAATGACACTTAAGTCTCTCGAGCTCAACCTTTGCTTGTTATTACTATCTTTTACATTGATACTAAGACAAAATTACAGTATTCGCCTCCTTTACAGCATAGTTTAATCCCTAGAGTTCAAAAAACTAAGAAAAAAGATTCGGGCGTAACTTTTCTCTACTGACTGAAGACTTAGCCTATGAATTCCCTAACTTTCCAGATAAGTTGTGGAATTGACAGGACTGTAAATTCACTACTAGGTGAGAATTACGATTTTCCATGGAAAACACTACGAATCAACATTCCTCCTCTTTTTTTTCCTGCAATTCAGCTCCTTCTCTGTTATCCATCTCTCAGCCTTATTTTTTTGAGGGAAGCGTAATTCGCGAAAAGCGCCAGTGCGGCTGCGTCTCGGCTCAGAGTCAGGCGCAATGCATGTGCTCACCAGCTCCTTCCCAGCAGATGTCATGCTCATGCCAGAGCCAGCCAATTTACACACAAGCTCAGCCCGCTCAATCATGTGGATGTGCTCAGTCGACGACACAGCAGACACTTCAGTACTCCACCACGCAATGTCAACCAGCTTGCCAACAGAGCTGTGCTCAACAGTGCTCCACCTCGACGGCTTACGATTGTCAGCCAAACTGTCAGACTTCATGCCAAGCTTCGTGTACTCCATCCTATAACACAGCTGCAGCTCCAGTGACCAACCAATGCCAACCAGCTTGTCAACAGCAATGCCAGCAGTCCTGCGTCCAACAGCAGCAGCCTGTAGCTCAGTGCAACACTCAATGTCAGCAACAATGCGATGTCGCCTGCGCCGCGCCTCAGCAGCAGCAACCACAGCAGCAGGTCGTCCAGGTCCAGATCTCTCTTCCCGTAGCACAACAACAAAGCGCACAGTGCCAACCAGCTTGCCAGCAACAGTGCCAGCAATCTTGCACCGCTCAACAGATCCCTACTGCTCAGTGCGCTGATCAGTGCCAAGCGCAATGTGTCGACGCTTGTGGAACCTCATCTCAGCTTCCTCCGATCACCTACGACAACAACAACAATTACAACAACAACCAGTGTGCTCCCGCCTGTCAACCAGCCTGTCAGCCAGCCTGCACCGAGCAATACCAGCAGCAGCAACCTCAACAACAATACCAACAACAGTACCAACCTCAACAGCAATATCAACCTCTACCTTCATCTCAACCCATCTACCAGGTTTCTTCAACTGTTGCACCTCAACGTGACTACGGTTGCATGCCACAATGCCAGACTCAATGCCAGTCGTCCTGCGTCGCTCAGCAGCAACCCGTTTCTCAGTGCCTTGATAGCTGCAGCTCACAGTGCTCGCAGAGCTGTGGACAGCCAACAGTTCAAGCCCAACCTCAGTGTGTTTCCGCTTGCATGCCAGCCTGTGACAACTCCTGCGTCGCTGCTCAACAGCCTGTGCAACAGTCTTGTGCTCAGCAATGCCAACCCCAATGTACTCCCAGCCAACCAGCCGTCCAATGCCAGCAGTGCCAAACCGCTTGCTCCGATTCACAGCCAACTCAGCAAGTCATCCAGATCGTTCTCCAGCAGAGCGTCGCTCAATCCGCTCAATGCCAACCACAATGCGAGACCAGCTGCGTCTCTCAGTGCACCCAACAAAACCAGTCCATGGCATCTTGCCAGCCAGCCTGCACTCAGAGTTGCACTAGCTCGTGCGCTGCTTCTCCACTAGCTACACCTGCCGTCGTCGCTTGCCAACCATCATCGGCTACCTCGTCGTGCCAGTGCCAGACTGGATACTCACCATGCGCCAACAGCAACCAGTGCTGCCGTCGTCGTTAAATCATCACTCGAATGAAAAACTCGAAAGTCGCTTGTGTGTAAATACCGTTTTTTTTTCTTTTCTACGAATGAATAAACAAATTTCATAAACACTTCTGTGCTTACCTTACTCAATCCTTGCTTCTTGAACAAGCCACTATCACGTTTACCAGTTTGTGATTTACAGCGGTCACAGGTTGCACCTCGAATTACCTCCATACAAAAATACTTCCTCAGTAATGCTTCGATAGTCACTGGCTATAGAAGGTGATTTTTAAAAAATCGTAGTGAAAAAGTGAAGACCTGGAAAGGGAACCAACAAAATCTCACCATCCCCATGAATATTTTCGGAATCGCCAACGAAATAACGCCAAATGTATCATATCGCACCTTCTGAAAGAAGAAAGATTGAAAAAAACTCGAATGATCAGACAATTTTTCAAGTTAATTTTTTGTGCGAGAAGTGGTCTTCAATCAGTGCTCATTGTTCATATAAAATAAAAAGTTTCTATCCATAATCCAGCTCTATACATACACAAGCCTGGATTCCCTCTAACTTGTCACTGCGTAAAAATGTGTAAATATGTCACGTTAAATGGTGGGCGTAGAGCAGTCGGTAAGAGGTTCCCCTGTTGTGCACGATCGATCGGCGGTTCGAATCCGCTCTAGTGCTCACCAAGCCTTTCATCCCTCCGGGCGCGATAAATTGCTACCAGACTTGTCTGGGAGGATAAAAACACTGACTTTACACATCGGGTAGCCCCCCGCAAGTCCTTGTATGGGCCAGTTACACGTTCGTGAACTTCAAACGATCCTGAATTGAAGTGAACGTGGTGGCGGATCCCGAGCGGATCGATAAACGCCAGACAGTTTATCCTTTTATATTGCGTAAAGCAAACGTTTAGGAATCATTTTTCCTTCTTTTTTCTTACAGTAGCGTGTAAATAGTACGATAATCCTCACAAGTTCACATGTTCTAGATCTGATACGCAGTTTTTGATTTGTTTCTTAATCGAAAACTTATCGTGCTCCGATTCCAACGTTTCTCTCTACAGTTACCCGGAACACTGCAAAAAAAAACGAGACTTACCTTAAAACCACAGTTCTTTTGACAGCAACGCAGTTCTGTCGCAGTAAGGCCGAAGCACGGCGCTCGCAGTTTCGCCTCAACTCGTACAACATCCGCACATCTGAACAGTGGGAAAAGTTCAAAAAAATCTGAATCCATGAATAATCTAACGGTATCTATGACATTCGTGTGTGAACACTGGTTCATCCCATGAATAATCTGGTTTTTCAGCCGAGTAATCCTCGTCATGCATCAGTGACTTTCACAAGCCCAGCATTCCAAGTCCACCACAAAGATCGGGGAGGATTGTAGAAAATGAAGAATAGTGTATCTTAGATATAAAGGAAGTTCATTTATTTCAATTTTGAAAAACAAAAGAAGTGTAGAGTACCACATTACTTATGGGATCACCCAATATTAGGAAAAATAAGAAAAATCAATATCCCTATTGAACACTAAGAGCGCGCACCTTCTAAACACAAGCTCCCTTCTGCTAACAAGGGACAGCTGTACATCGCCAGATGACTGCACAGTTTCTTTTCCGTTGCCCTCGGGAGTCGAATCGATCTATAATTCCAAGTAAAGGAGAAATAAATTATAACTGAGATTTGTACTGGACTGCAATGTAACGCTGGTAACAAATGATGCACACACGGTTATGTTGGTCGTTCAAAATGGAACCGTTCCGCTTAAAAGAAGACATTACTGGGAAATTTCATTCTATCTCAAAAGGATCCTCGAAAAAAGTCAAAAAGACTTAAACGTCATTGTGTTAGAGGGGATTTTGGCAGATTGGTAAAAAAAAATGATGAAGGGCAGTTATAGATTTTCGATCAATAGGTATGCACTAAAATGTTCTGCACTTCTTTATAATCATTTTTCCTTAGAAACCCCCAATGCAACCGTTCAAACGCTCAAAACATCTCATGTTTCAGCAGATATCCTAGATATCATACAATCCTTGTACCTGGTCATTTTGAAAATGAAACCTTTGTAATGCGAGTAATAAACTCAGCAACCCCTACTACTCAAACCATTTTACAATCTGCATTGTCAGAATTGTCTGAAAAGATTCTAAATGTTTTATCAAGTACCTCGTTGAATTGCCACAACGATGACGAGAGTAACCTCCGTTTTGTCACTTGTAGCTCTTCCTCCCATGTTGTTGCAAACACATTTAATAGCTCGTGAAGGTCATGTTCAACGCCTGAAAAGACGTTCTAATGGACGATGAGGAGAAAAAGACTATTTTTAAAAAATGAAAATAATTACACTAAGAAAAAAGTGAAAGGATATTCACAAACTACACTCAATTTGAACACAAACAAGCAACTCGTTCCTTAAGAAGATTGTTGCCGTTTCTATGAAAAAAAGAGAGAACACACGAAAGAGGAGGCGCAATAAGCACCAATTAACGAGAAAAAAAAAAACAAGGAGATAATTTGATGAAATAGAATAAACTTAGGTCTCTTCAAGTCTCTTCGAAAGCAAAAATGCAGGTTTTGAGATGCAACTGCGATGCAGAAAAAGAAGAGCCATAAAGATATCGATTGAAGATATAGGGAGCCATAAATCTTACCAACAGTAATATTCCATTTATGCTTCGCAAGAGTTGTCATAACACCGCCGACATCGTATAAAGCAGTTGATCCATCGTTGAGTTCTGAATGGAAATCAAAAAATAATAATCTAATCCAGGTTCGCAGTCATAATCTACTATCTTCACTGATTAAAGGAGAAAAAGGATTGCAAAGGGAATGTGGATCCGCCTTCAACATGAACCAATGTCTCCACTTCACTATCAAACTAATTTTGATTCATGTCTTAAAAGGTATCGAGGACGGTGTGGAACTGAGGTGGTGCGCATGAATTATGGTAGCACAGACACCGATCCTAAGCCGACAATTTACGAAAAAAAACTGTACAGACATTTGAGCATATTTTATTTACGGTATGAACGAAATACAACGTGAGTTATCGAAAGTGACCTGCTATAGAGGTTAAACGCTTTTTTTAACTTCCAATAAAACTATATTGTCATTGTATGTTTATTATTGTCATCTGCACAAAACTAACTACTAATTATAACAAGTTTTGTGCAGATGACAATAACATAATTAGTCCTAAAGGTTTAGCAATTTGTTCTTCGAAAAACTAAAACAATATTAAGATCTGACGACTGGACTCGTTTATACTCAAGTTTATCTCTCCTTATTTAACTCAAGTTTTTAGGCAGATTCTACGCGAGCTCTTTGGCATCGTAGATCTAGAAATTTGGCACACTACCGTTCATGGGCGACACAGCTTGGCGAAGATTCCAGCAATCGCATCAGACTACAATGCCGCACCACCGATTGAGTAAGTATGTCAATGGAAACCGTTCTCAGAGCGCAAAGAAATTTGAAACCTCTTCGCTACTTGTCATGAACCATTTACTTTCTGGACTAAATCGAAAGAATTGCATCCCCTACATAAAAGGAGAGCAATCCCGATATTTTATCACACTTTTCAAGAATAGATTTTAAGCAGATATCCTTGTTCCCTTCATTCCTGTGTCAAAGACGTCAGAGCCAAGAATGGTCGTTCTGCTCTATGACTTCTATGGAGTGAGAGGCAAGAGTTCTATTATACTAGTAATTTACGAGAAAACCCACATAAAAAATCCTTAACTTTACGCTTAGCACGGCATTGGTGGGAATCACTCTACAGTACTATTAAGATCTGGGTCAACCTTACTACCCTTGTGTATAATCGACTCCGAATGTGTTCAACAGATTGAACGCGACATATTGATGCCATCCATGCTCATTCTCTGCATGACGCCCCCTCAAAGGTGAAATCGAAATCAAAATACCATATTTCGGGAGCGAGGTCTTTGATTTTGGCTTGTTTTACGCAATGGGGTAGTAAAATTAAAGCTCTCTTCTCTTCTTAGCACAGTACCTCAGTATTATGGACACCAAATAATATGTTAGTAAACTAAATATATATCCCCAATCCTGCACTAGTCTTTCGTTTGGCCCGGCACACTCCTATATCGGATAGATACTTCCAAAGAAGTAAATTAATATTAACACACATACCAGTAACAGTACCAGTACCGTACCAGTAACTTGTTAGTTTCATAGACAATCAACAGATTTACCACTCACTCACGTCTCATAATCTAGCAAAATCTCGACTGGACCATAACGTTTAATCTTTGTAAAACATGAAACTATAATAGTCCCAAGAAATTTAAAACTCACTCAGTACCACTTCTTTCAGTTCGTCCAAGAATCCATGTCTTAGGTCGCTTGAGGTAGTGTCGATTTCTTTCAGCCATCGCACCATCGAGGGCAGGCTGAAATAGGAGACGAAGTCTGAGTAAGAAAATTTCTAAGATGTCAGGGATTCAATGTAAATAATTTTAAACTGAGCAAGGAAATGATGTCATAACGTTCGCAACAAGAGCTTGCATGGACAAGCATACCAAAGGAAAAAAAAGTAGTTCCACCATTAAAAAAGTAGAAAACTTCTCTTAAATCTTAAAATTTTCAGAGTTCCCTTCCTCTTCTTCAAGACTTCAACACCATACTCACCTTGATAAACCTTGCAGAAGTGCATTTGCGTAGCATGTGTTCCCCAGATTATGTAAACCAGGAACCCCAGCAGCTTTGGATGCTGAAATAATGTGACTAATCAACTTCCAAAGCAAATTCAAGAAAAAAAAATCCGAATACATTCTAGGACTAGACGAACTGTGACTGAAAAATCAATTATGGAAATAAATCGGTGAAATGAAATAGAATTTTTGTTAGTAGAACTGCTCTATACGAGTCAATAATTTCGCATTCTAATGGGACTACACCACGAACTGTAATTGCACTAACAATCGAGGACGATCGACAAACCACCATTTTGTAACCTCAATTTCGGCATCATACCAATGTAAAAAGGTGACTTTGTGAAGAAAGGTCACCGTATATACGGGGATCAGCAACAAGACTACAAGTTTTCAAAAGTTACTAACAAGTACGTATTAAGTACTGATCGACAAAGATAGATGCAAGCGTATGATTAGGAAAATACTCATAAATTCTCTAACCAACGATCAGCGCGATCAAAGATTGTCTCCATTTTGAAGCTGCTTTAGACAAAACAAGGTCTACAAAAAACCGAGTTTTAGGGAGCTCTAGCTAGGATAATGACTTGGATGTGATAACGACTTTGGTTAATTCAAAAAGTTCAACATTTTAACAACACTTCAGTATTTCATCACATTCACTTTCGTCTATTTCCAATATTTGAGGGCCAAAATAGACAAGGTACAGACAAACGAGAGCCCTATAAGAGTATCTACGGAACAGCATCTTCTAAAACCTTCCATAACCTTTATGTCATCACTTTGAATAGTTTTGGATGACCAAGTGTACGAAAATGGTGGATTCATAACCTTAAGGAATAAGAGCAACAATGGCGGTCTCAGATGTATCTGCATGTGTTGCTCTGGTCGGCGCGCTTCGGATCGATGCACGACCTCCATAAAAAACAAACAGGGTCCATAGAATGAACAATCGACGACGTTTTACAGCATGCTGCGTTCGAAATGATGTCATTGGGAACATTCTGCGTCTCTGAGAGGAAGAAGTTTCACAAGGGATTCTCATTTCTCCGAGATTTTAGCGAAATGTAAGACGTGAACTAATTTATGATCTACAACAACAATCTATTGTCCGATCGATAAATACCTCCCGTGTCTTGACTATCAGGGATGCAAAGACAGCAAAAGAAAACATCAAAACAACACAAGAAAGATTTCCTGGTGAGTTGGTTGTTAATTTGAAGTCTGCAAATGCCTAAACGTGGGTTTTGTTCATGAAAAAAAAAACTCTTAAAGAGTAGAGTACTATCCAGGATCAAAATATTCTTCTGGTAAAACTAAATGTGAATGTTAACAAATGGTGAGCAGATACTGACAAAAAAGTACTGGGGAAAACAAACCAGGAGGCCAGTTCATTTTCCTCAGTTGACGATGGAAGAAATCGCAGCGGCCACAAGTTTAAGGCTTATTAATTGGTCACAATTTTGTAATGGGATGCAAAAATTTGACGTTTTTGACGATATTTTGATTTTTTTTTATTTTTATTTCGATATTCTCTGCTATAGTTCTTAGTCTACTTTTTTTTGTTGAACGGTAATTTGTATTGTGATGAGGTAATAGATAGGTTACAGGAACCACAGAAGAAGTCGGGTGAAAGCGACATGAAACACGGTGCAGTTGCGTAAGGGGCTCGAAGACGTGGGGTGGAGATGGTGGGTGGGATCGATGTGGGACTCGCGAACTACAGCGATGGATGGATGGTGCTAGCAAAGGTCCCTTGGATCCTAGCCCCCAACGCTCCACCGCGCCGCTTCGACCGAGGGTGCCTGCGCAACCGCACGGTGCTTCATTTCGTTTTGACCCTACTATATTTGATCCAACTGTACAACAAAGAGAGAAAGAAATCTATGGGTAAGAAGGTAAAGGAAAAAAGAAACGTTGATACGAAAACCTAATGGAGTTCTTCGCAACATAAATGTAGTGCCTGCCCTACAAAGTCATTTTGTTATATAGCCTACCATATCTCAACAGTATGAAACTGCTTAATTGCTCGATATGGCTGATCAAAAACGGAATTCGCAAGTAACGAGACAGACACAAGCGCAATCAAAGGTCACAATCCATCAACCAAAAGTAGAAAAACCTCGGTGTGAAATGTACGGTTTAACTGAGACAAATTTAAAGCGAACACAATATCCTAGTTTGATGAATGCAGTGTGAGCGAAATTACTCACAAGAAAGGGATTGATTTGCGGGAAATTGTAACAACTTGACTGGGGACTGACTTTCCACGATGATGTCTTACAGTAGTAATTTATACCACTGCCGCAAACAACGAAAGAAGGCAACTAAGAGAGCTTAGTGTTAATAATTGATGAGTAGGAATACAAAAGCAATTTAAAGCGTTATTTTTAAAGCAAGAACTAAGCTCTAAACAAACCGAGTTGTGAACTCTTCTTGCCATTTTTGAGCACTTTGAATTAAGGGCAGACTCGAGAGAAAAGGACAGACTTTCTCCGCTCATTCTTTTTATCTCGAGCCAGACCCTACGCTGTCTGTTTCATCCATAGCCAATAATATCCTATTTTCTAGTTCTGGTACAGTGATTGGTACAGTGATGTGGGAGAAAACAAAGTGTAATGAACCGGTAAGAACATCGAAATGAGCAGCAGCAACCCAAAATGAACCAGCAAAATGCAACTCCGAATTTTGTATATACTAATATCCTAATTTGAATAAAATTCCATAATCCAGCACCCGTAAAAAAACAGAAATCTACATACCAGATCGCCTCTTCGGCTTCGTTGCTTGGTAGTAGAGCAAGGCTGCTAGTATCGTACCACCAAGAATGACGCCCGTCACCAAAACCCCACGCGTCCCAATTGGGTCGGACATCGCGTGGTTGTCTATCGTTTCCCTTCAATCCACACTAATCCTCTTCGGAATCGTCTGAAATCAAGAAAAATCAACGATTCAAAACTAGAACTTAGTGGCTTCTTTTTATCCGAAGCAATCTGAAATAAACCTTCGCAACCGGTAGTACAGTTGGGTCAAAACGACATGAAACACGGACCGTTGCTTAAGCGGCCGCGCTCGGAAGCGGTGCGGTGGAGACAGTGGTTGGAATCGAGGTGGGACCATGGCGAACTGCAGAGGTGTGTGGCGGTAGCGTGGATCCTTACACGATCCGAACCGCTACGCTCCACCGTTCGGCTTTGAGCGCAGCCGCTTGCGCAAATGTCCGTGTTTCATGTCGTTTTGACCCGACTATATTTCTATATGCAGTGAAGAGAAAATACACATACTTAACTAGTTACTAGCATTGTACAATATTTCGCTGCTGCTCGTATACTACAGTTGCTTCCATTTTAAGTAATTAGTTAAGTTTCAGCACGACAGTGCACTGGTGCACGGTGCTGATACCGTAAAAGCTGTCAAGTTTAGTCCGAGAGGAGTCCAAGCAAGTTCTTTCAACTCATCTGACTGATAAACCTGATTCCGTCCATTTCGCGTGGCATGCCAGTCAGGGAAGAATTCAGTCACACTATACATGTGTTAAAGCCATCAAATGAAATAGTACAGAACCGACAAGAACCACAGGTCGCTAAGAGTTGCAAAAATTGGATGGGACATAACGCTAGGAGAGGTCTATATTTGACAGTCATGTATATACTAAAATCGAACATGTTCCGATGACGCTAAACGTAAGACCTTATCTCCTCAAAACCATCTACATCAGGACCCCAACGAAAGTTGAGCATAGTTGTTTTTAAGCTCGATGGTTCGACCGAGATTTCATTACAAGGGTGGAGCGCTTCAACAAGCGCCCGTGAGCATAGTCACCAGTTATCTGTGAGAGTCGGGATCAGCTATTCTCAGCGTGCGCCCTCAGATAGCCTGCTCTAACCAAGTCAGGGACTAATTCAGCTCTGGATACTGATCGATTAGAAAACCGTCAGCGTATCACCAGGAAATCGGCGCAAGAACCATTATTACACCGTTATTACGGTGGTTTCGGTTATAGAACATGTAACCATGATAGGTTCAGCGCTCGTTACGCCCACAATAGTGTTCAATAGCTATCGCATCTAGCCACCATCCACAACAGCAGAACGAGGACACGAATCAACTCCGTCATGGATAATACAATGATTAACAGCCTGTCATCAGCAAGAAGGTCAAATCCTATTCTACCCTACTATCCCATACCTTAGCATCCACCTTCGAGCTGAAGAAAGAAAATGAAGCTCACAAGACGGAACCAGGATTAGCGGCGTAAAACGGGAAGAATAAAGTGAGGTAATTATTGACGGGATTGAATCCGACGCTATTTTGTTCATACAAATCCGCTCTTTTACAATCGTAAAAGACAGAAAAGACGCACTACAAACGTTTAACGTTGAACAGCTCGCTCCTAACACCTCATTTACCAACTCCTGAGAGGTCCCCATTACGAATAAAAGGCCCTCGAAAAATTTAAAGCTGATGATGAGCACAGCTATATTCAAATGAACAATAAAACTGATGTAAAATCAACGGATAGGAAAACAATGGAAAGGTCCATACCTTTCGGAAATGAAACTGTGGAAGCCATGATTCTGAAATCCTTCCTAGTGCAATCCTATAAGTCCTAATCCTAATCCTACAAGCTAACGCAGTTCTCAAATTGCCTATTGTCTGAAAATGCCTATTGACAGAAAACGAAGCACGACGATATCGTACTAGAAGAAGGAGAATTCTGTCGACTGTTCGTACTACAGGATGATTCAACTGCTGTCTCGTGAAGGTCCTTGAAGCATCACTAATCGCAAAATTTGCCACATTTTGCATTTATTCCAGAAACTATGCGTCTCCAACCTCGAACATAGCAGAACTCTTCTACGGCGTTCTACATAAACTCCTCAGACAGCCGAGGGCGAGACGTCGGTTCACGTCCATACAATTCATTATCTCAGCTTGTAAGTGTCATCAGTGATCAGTCTCCTCTACTCTCTCCCTTATCAACTGCATAAATGCCATCATACGACTCATACAAAGAAATTTACGTCTTAGATACTGCTCTACATATATGAAGTAACGCTAGCAAGCAGAGCCGTGGTAAAGACAATATGGCGCAATCGACTAGCTCGACTAGGTTTTCGTCAGAAAGTGGGGGTGAGGTGTAGTTGGATGGGGAGGGGGCGCTCAACCGCGCTTTTTTTCCTGGAAGTAAATAACTAAGATTATTTATTTAGTAGTTTATTTTAACGACACATTGTAACACTATCGTTAAATAAATAAATAAGATGGTTGGAGTCCTAAAAAGTAGGGATTAGTCTTGAAAGATCTATGACATGTAGGCTAAAGTTGCTAAGAGGAAAAAGAAGGATAGAGCTTTCAGAAAGAAGAGCGCAGTTGAATGCCTCAGCCCTCAACTACATTTTTCCCGAAATTGTGAGTACATGTAGGTATCTGGTCCGAGTTAGGCATCACCCCTACACGGTTAGAATGGCAATCAATAAAAGCCGTTTCTTTATGACAACGAAATTCCTGATCTTCCCAAATCGAAAGCATACAAAGCCGTTCCCTGACCTGCAGCGCTACATGGCGTCAAGAGCGAAGTCCGCGACCATAGGGGTGGAACGAAGATGGTTTACATCACAGGTCTTCCCCGAATCCGGAACGACAAGATCCCGCAGTGATCAAGCGGCGATATCATCCTTAGTACGGTCACGTCTTTCGTAGTAAGAAACACCTTACAAATAGTTTTCTTGTTTAGCTACTTATTTCCGTTCATTTTTTCCCATCAGTGAAAGCAACCAAAGGGACATCCAAAACGATTTTGCGCACCTCTACGACCACTTGTGCAGAACATTATTTAGATGCTTAGGAAGAAAATCCAGTAGCAAGTATGAGCAAGTATATACTATTCAGTAATAAGTATTTGCTCTCTGTCTCTCTCTCTCTCTCGATAGAATAGTTGCCCGACTTCTTTGATAAGTGTCCATAAAACTAAAAGAAGTTAATGTAAATGTACAGAAACACTTGACTCATGAGCCACTGCATCAACATTTCCATCAAACAAGGAAAGAGAAAGTAAGAAATAAATCCAGAGAAAATGGACATTATTTATTAACTTCTGAATGCAACCAACAACGGCCCAATTTCGGTGATGCCACATGAAGTGGGCGGGGTATGATGCAATTCTATGCACAGACGCATGAAACTAGTTAGTTTTGCATAAATAGTACTTCTGTATAAAAAAAAAAAAACTACACCATTCTTTTGTGAGGGAATCATTATATGGAAGAGTCTACAGATACGAATGTTGTGCAAAATTCCTCTTTATATGAAGATAAAAAAACACTCATAATAAATTAGTAGATTGTGATAAACGGATTAATAGATTCCGTGGAAGCGACTATGGATACTAATAATGAAAATCTTTCTCTGAAAATTAGCTGAACGACTTCGACACTGTGATACGTAACAAGAAAAACCATTGAATTTAACCACTTCTATAGGTAGGATCAATTCGCTCTAATTTTTACGTTCTTGTATGTCATCTAATCCCAGTGATTATCTTCTCAAATCAATCAAATAAACAACAATGATCAATGAGCTTAGGACATCTCCATTCGCATCTCATGGACTTAGAATATTGACAATGCTAATCACTGATTGATTACACTGATCTGAAGTAAACCCATCGCAAAATGCCCATAATTTTCGTCAAGAAGTGCAAATCGAATGAGGTCAATTTAACGTACAGGAGCTAGTTCTTACCGAGCATATGTGGGGATGTATGTGGGTAGAAAAAGTTAAGACATATCTAGCGGAGCATCTTTCGAATAGATGAACCTAACCCCGTGTAGGGTTTTATGTAAAACTAAGCCTAAAGGAGAACTGACATCATGGAATTCTTTATTTCACGCTACGCAACAGAACAAGCAACCTCATTGTGCCAGATAAATCTCAGTGGAGCTGATACCCTCAAGGGAATTTTGTGCATACTAAAAAATCAAAGCTAAAAAACATTCAGAAGCATTTATTTTTCTTTGTTGTGCTAATAATGCTAATTTAGCGAAACTTTATTATTAGCCTGACATTTCGACAACTTCGTCTTTATCAAAGGCCAGTATCACCGACTAGTGGGCTGGTGAACGGAGTTCTTAAAGATAGTCACCCAAGACGAAAAATTCGCCTCATTGGCATATCTGTAAGAACGCGGTGGTTCACCAGACCCACTATTCGATGGGACTAGCCTTTGATAAGGACGAGGTTGTCGAAACGACAGCCCAATAATAGAGTTTCACAAAAACCACATTGGCATAACAAAAAAAAAAACATTAATACAGTTTCCAATGTAGAGATTACAAAACGAAAAGGGAGAGAGAAGGGAGAGGGAGGGGAGGGGGCCACTCAGTTCTCTTATTTCTGGACACTCTATCTTACTTTTTTCTCTTAGTAACTTTAGCTTACATGTCACAGATCCTCTAAGACTAATGCTTAAGTTTTACGACCTCGACTGATTTAGTTATTGACTTCCAAAAATAAGGGCGCCACTGAGTGCCCCCCCCCCACTACTTTTTACCTGAGAGGCACTTGGAGATTCAGAAGCATTATTTCTGCTCCAAAGTAATATCTTCTGAATGAAGATATATTAGATACATCCTAAGGATTTAAAAACGAAAGATGAAATGTGGGACTATTAAATGCGTTATCGGGCTCGAAATGCATTTCCTTTTTTAGTTTCAAATAATCGAACAATCATTTTGTATAAAAACTTTTAAATGAAAACTATTTTAGTATGGACCGAAACGGTGGAATATGCTAGTTTTTACTTCGACATCATCAATAACACTTCACAAAATATTTTCGAAGCGATAAACCAAACAAAAAGGGATAACATTCGACAACGTTGGGAAAAGAACGTATAAGCTCTTCCAAGAGCCTCATGGTTAGTCGGTATAGTTAAGAATCGTGGACAAAACATTGGTGCGTCTACTCACTCAATGCATCCCCGAGAATGAAGTTAAAATAGTAAAATAAATTAGTTGTACTTAATATGAACTCACCACTACATAACAGTCTTGTCTTTTCTGGAATTATCGGCAGAAATATGTACTAATCAAACAAGCTTCAAGTGTTGAAACAGTTCCATCCAATTGGCGCAGGAGCAATGTTGCGCAGGCACCTCTCGGGAGTTTTTTGTAAATGATTTCGTGCTTCAAGGATGATTTTTGGACGTAGTCCGTTGCGCCACTTTTTTTTTTTGGTCCCCTACAGTCCCCAACATTTGATGTCTGAGGAGAACCTAACATTTGAACAACCCCTACGAAGTAGTGGCAAGACCGTCTTGTTTGGGCCAAATCTGCGAAGAATTTGAATGGCAACGGACATCAGCTGATCATGATCGTGCTAGATCATTGCCGGATCACATCACTACGGATTCAACATTTTAAAAAGTCAACCTATTACACATGACATGTTATTTGTATTTCAACTGAAAGGAAATCCTATAAAGATATTGCTGCAACCAAGAAGTGTACGCTTTTTTCTGTCCACAAACGTAGAAACAGTGGTAGGATGTTGCTCATGCATACTATTCTACCAACACAACATTATCGCATACGGTATACAATAGTATCGTATTCGTACACACACGTATACAAGGTTCAAAACGACGTGAAGCACGGAGCAGTTGCGTAAGCGGTTGCGCTCGAAGCGGTGAAGTGAAGCGTAGCGGTTAGGATCGAATGAGGACCTCTACTACCACCATTCATTGCTGCAGTTCGCGATGGTCCCATCTCGATTCCAACCGATATCTTCTCGGCGCTGCTTACGCAACTGCATCACGCTTAATTTCGTTTTGACCTGACTATAGTAGCGGATCCTCACGACCTAGAAAATACTAGTACTCATGATATTAACTAAAATTAGGACGAATGAAATACTAGTAGCGACCAGGACTTCTATAAGTAAATCCAAGTAAGAATACCTAACCAAGGCAACTGACTTACAACCAAAGCAGAAATAAGGAATATCTAAATCGAAGACATACGATGCCCGGGTTTGAAGACCAGACAACTCAGACTTTGGTTGTGACAGCATTACATATTGGGGTCAAAACGACCTGAGGCTCGACGGAGTTGCCCCAACGGCTGCGATCGAACTGCGAACGCGGTGGAGCTAACGGTTGGGGTCGAAACGGGTTCATCATTAGCTTCACTCCGCCGCTTCGAGCACAACCGCTTACACAACTGCAAGTAGCTTCAGGTCGTTTTGACCCGAAAACATTTATGTTGTCCAGCACTTAGTTCTGAATTGACCCGAAAACATTTATGTTGTCCAGCACTTAGTTTTGAAATGTGAAGAACAATCATCGCTGAAGAGCATTTTTAAAAGAAATAATTGCATGAAAGTGACTAGTGCATTACTTAGAGAACATATACAAAAGCTTCTTGACGTCCTCATAAAGCCCATGCACATGATAAGGACAAAGGAACCATCAAGTGATGGACCTAACAAAAACAACTTCACAAGCCAGAGTAATTATCTTTATTGTAGCTACACACATACAAACACAAATTCTTTACAGAACCTGTAGAATCATTCTATCACGACCAGGTACGATCACTTATCCACCCAGTATTCGTCAAATCTACACGTAAGCATTACACATCTTAAATTCCAGTTCACATGTTCATTTTCCTCAAAAATAAATTCGTAGAGTGAACTAGATTAAGAACGCATTCACTACTACACTTCAATTCACTTCGTGACCAGTATTTTTTTTTTTAAGGAACCCTAGTCGAAGCCTATTATGAATAGATGCAACAGAATATGTCGAAGACATAGCTATAGTGTGAACGAAAACAACACCGATTACTACTGTACAGTTGTTCTGTTGTTAAATATAAGGACTAGAAACAGAGATGAAGAACAAATCCATGTTGACAATTAAAGACAAGAAATATCCGTGACAGTTGCGGAAAATTCCCGACTAACAGCATCCAACTGATATGCTCACCATCAACAATAGTTACGTTTGTCTTTGGACTTCGGTTGTGACATACAGGTATCGGTAGGTAGTAGGATCAAAAACATATGAGATGGGACAAATCGGGACCATCGTGAGCTGCAGCGGTGAGTGTTCATCGCACCACTTAGAGCGGAGCCGCTTACGTAAATGCACCAAAATTCATGTCGTTTTGACTCGAGTGTTCCAAGAAGTAACAAGATATAAAATCCGATATGGTTGAGATCTTTCAAACATATAAAAATTACTTAATATTTTACAATTTCTATGACTGTTCAAAACAACTTACTTTTGCTACTGGGAATTCAAAATTGAAATATAATACTGTAAAAGCCTGTTGTGCTCTCCGTTAAACTAGTGTTACCTCGTCTAGAACTAGAAACGTCTAGAACTTTTCAGCGAACTCCCCATAAGAAGGTTCATGTCAAAACCCTCCCTGAAATGGTGCAGACAAAAGTCGTATGGTAATTGCGGAACTACGATGATCCCCTACAGAAACGGGACATTTTCCCAACACCTTTACGAATTAAAATTCGTTTTAATCACAATTTTCACTCCCGTACATTGGAATTTTGTTGAAAAAGAAGACCAAGATAATAAGATAAGACAACGAGAACATAGCAACTCAGAAACGAAAATTTCTGTTTGTGCTGCTCTTACCGTCAGCACCTTCATAGACCCAAAAAGTTGTTATACCGAAAATTTTCAGATATCGTTGGTTTCGCAAATCTTGAACAGGTGGTTGGTAAAATACTGGAGCGAGAAGTACTCTGCAACGTTGACATAGCTGGTTTCACGTTAAAACTATTGATCACTGACCGCTACATATCTCTCATCCATCTGATTTCGCTGCGTTCAGCTCGATTCTGACAAAATATTTCTTCAACTATCCTTTCACTTTACTCTTGTTTTTTATTGTGAAAGCGACGTACAATTCAGTTATTTCCTTGTGCATTCACACCCTACTATGTGTTTTCTCCTAACAACAAATTTCATTGCGAAGTATAAACAGGGACTGTGTTGCGTTCGCATAGCCATGATTTACGAAATCAACGGTATTCCTCGTTTCGTGCTTTCAGCTACAGAACTTCATTACATATGGAGGTTTTCGAACAAAACTTTTCCCGACTACCATGTTGATGGTGAAGGACGGCAATCTCAAAAGCATGCGATAGAAACTAAGAAGAGACAAATCCGGGTAATATAGTAAGGTAATGAACGAATTTCTAGCGGAACTTTTTCACTGGATCATTCAGAACAAAGCGTAGTTAACAAAGCAAACTTAGCGTGTCATTGCATCTTCCAGTTTTCTGATCTTTTCTTTGTTTTTCTTCGCTTCCTCATAGAGCGCTAACATGTTTCTGAACACAAGATCATAACGTTTCTGCACATCGATCGTTATCTTTTGCACAGTATCCATTCTAGCCCTAAGTTCTTCCAACTCTTTCTCTTGAGATAGCATTTTCTTCTCCAATTTTGCTATCTGTTTCTGATAAATCAGTTTCTCTCTTCTGAGCGCAAGGATCTCTTCTCTCATCTCATCCAGGTTGGCCTGCACGTCTTCGTAATCGATTGGTACACCTTTACTCTTGCTACCTATGCAGTCCGTGCATGGATCCTAAAATACAGACGACATAAAACAAATTTGAAAAGGATTACTATATAGGATTCAAACCTCATTTCAACAACTTGCTACCCTCTTTATTCAGGTTAAAACGACAGAAGGTCGGTCCAGTTGCGTAAGCAGCTGCGCTCAAAGCAATGCGGTGGAGATATCGGTTGGAATCGAGATGGGACCATTACGGACCCCAGCGATGAGAGGTGCTACCACTGGTCCCTTGGACCCAATCCTAACCGCTACGCTTCACCGCCCTGCTGCGAGCGCAACCGCTTACGCAACTGCACCGTGCTACATGTTGTTTTGACCCAACAATACGTTCCATAAGAACTCCTAGCAAAAGCGACTTTACAGAAAGCTGCATGGATACTTCGTGTGAACTGTTTTAAAATCTGACCACAAGGATCACAGCTATGCCTGACAGCAAATTCTTACCTTCTTTTGCAATTACCCATTCCAAATCCTTGAATTCTACTATTAGTTTCAGGTGCAATGCTCTCTACTCGGAAGCTTTTCGTCGCCAATCCCCGTACCAACCGCAAATCGGTTTCGATGAATGTGTGTACACGCATGGAGCGCACTTTTTTGATTTGTCGAAAGAAATTTGGGGATTGCACCGAAGTCCACGCCAAAAATCTTGGTGAATGAATCCACAGGTCTTATTGTCCATATGCGATACGATGGCTCGTAGGAATCGTTCTATCAATGGTACAGGCACAAAATCCATTTACTTCCAGAAATGAGCCTTCCCCTTTTGTTACCCAGACACAGTTCTAGTTTGACAATAACAACTGAATTAAGTCTGAATGTGGTAAACTACCTTCGTTCTTTTTTTCAAATTCCGCTTGTATATTAATGACGACAAAAATACTCATTCTATCTACAATCTATAAATTCCTTACCTTGTTACTGGTCGTAAGAGATGATGCCCACTCTAAAATAACAGCATGAACAAATTAATAACGTTTGAAGTGTGATTACAAGATTCATTTGTATTTATGGAATTGGAATATTTATGGAATTTGTGTTTACTCACCCAGCAGGTTAAAATGACGACCTAAACGAGAAAACTGAAATTTACAGAATTATGAACGATTCCATCAACTCATTATTCTACCAACCGCAGTCGAGTCAAAACGGAATGAAGCATGGTACAATTGCGTAAAAGGCTGCCTCGAAAGGGAGCGGTGGGACAACTACTTATCCCTGCTGTTCGATTAGGGTTAGTAAGGAGACCTCAAGGCGCAACCGTTAGTGCAGCTGTACCAGGCATCGGACCGTTTTCGCCCGACTGCAAGCATAGTAAATTCTGCGTTTGAGGAAATTTCCGATATTAATAAGAGTGAGTATCAGGAGAATCAGAATGCTAATTTGACAAAACCCTTTATGCCTAAGTAGTGAAGTTGAAATGCGCTGTGTACTAGTGCTTATGACACCAGAAAACGGTACTCTTTGCACCAGTATTAAAGAAGAATATATGATAACATCGAGAATTTCCACAGACTTTGCCCTTAAGGGCATCACCCCACGAATCTGAGGTGGTACGGATTTCAGGTGGAGTATTCGTACACGGGATCGTAGATTGTGGAGAGAAGGGTGATCGCGCAAGCCTTGTGCACGCTCCGCATCTTCCAGACCATTTTTTTACGGCAATTAGGAAGAAATGGATGGAATCACCCCCCTCTCCATATCTATCCTATACGCGCTGATAATCCTGAACCACATCCCTAGCTATCCTTACCGATCCCGTGTACGAATCCACCTGAAATCCGTACCACCTCAGATTTGTGAGGTGATGCCTTTAAATTCCACTGAGAACTATTTATAACTAACCTTCTTCTCTGTAACGCTGCCACATGTAAAATGCCCAGAACATCAGACTGTTCACCGTCACTGTTCCAGCTAGAAACCACCAGTGACTGGGCGGAGCTGGCGGAGGATCCTTGCGCTGCATCCTCCCTATTTTGTAAATTTAAGAGTGATTATCGTTATAGTTGAACTCTTCGTAACATCGAGAAACTCCTCAGTCGGTAAACCCCCAGGTCTCATTGATTAGGAACCAGGTAGGCACAGCTCTTTGATGTTTTTTAAAGCCCTCTCCAACTCAAGCGAGCAGCTTCAAAAAGTGATATTCTAAGAGAAGAGGAGGGGAACCTTTACTACAACTCCCGGTTATGTCCGTTAAAAAATGCTACGTAATTAGACGAGTAAAAATAACCTGAATTCTGGTGCAGTTGCGTAAACAACTCCGGTCGAAGCGGCGCGGTGTAACTAGCGGCTAAGTCAGAGGGACTCTGCTCACCTCCTCTAGGACGTCAGAGACGACACTTAGCGATGGTCCCACCTCGATCGCAAGCTGCTGGCTTCACTGCACTGCTTCGAGCGGTGCAGCTTACGCAAGTGCACCAAACTTCAGGCCATTTTGACCCGATTTCCCATTGTATACTAGCAGTCAACTCAACAACGGATGGGTTAACCTAGTTTTGAAATTAATCCTACATTCTGTTTTGGCTGCACAACTGAGGTAATCACGGGCACAACTTGCCAAAGAGACCCTGTTCTGTTCCAAAGGCTTACAGCTTCACCTCCGCCGTAGACTCGGAACCCTCGTAGGTGTGACATTGGCAGGATAGTGTTAGTAACAGGAGTAGGCCGAACCGCTGATCATTTCTTGCACAGACCTTCACTTCTACACTATTCCTGCATCAACGTCGGAATGAGCCGGAGAGCATCCTATTTTGGGATATCTCGTGTGGTAGATATGCTTCGGGACTAACATGCAAGTACAACAGCGGAAATATCTAGAAATCCATGAATCAGTGACTTTCCGAACACAAGGTGTATCAGTTAACCCAACGGGACAAGTACTAACGCTCAGAGGATAGACGAAATGAAAGTCCGTGGTGTGGTTTTCCTTACTTCTGCGGATGTGAAGAGTCACTTTGTCGAGCAAATTATCCAGTAATCCTTCTTGCAAGCCCTCACATGATCAATTGCCTTATGAATGTAAGGGCTAGCCTCTTGAAGTAAACTGCCTACGATTCCAAGAATTGTATTTTTGCGTTCTGCCTTCCTCTACTGTTTGGGCATAGTAAAAGGCGCAAATGAAGAAAGTCAGCTAGAGAGTTACAGTCAGACTGGCTTCCAGAGATCTGGGCATTGAAAACTCTCCAATCGAATGAACCCCAAGTTCTGTCCACCCCTGAGGGTGAAAGAATGTGTTTCTGGAAAAAGGAGGAGGGAACTAGAACGGAAGATGTCAGAAAAATCCACAAGTTAAAGCGCAACTCGACGCATTCCCGTGGGAAAGATATCCCACTGAAAGACTACTGAAAGAGATGAGACGTTCTACTCATCTTCTTTTATTAGTGACAGTTATGACATGTTTATGCCGCATTTGCAGAAAAACCACTGACACTGTCGTAATCGTCGCTGTCCTCGCATGGTAGGAAATCCTTGCACCTACAACTAAATTCGTGATCAACTTATTCTACGTGAGGCCATTGGAACTCCATAGTTTACTCTCCGTGCAACTCAACTCCGAGACTCTGTCCTCGTAAATCAATAGGTATCGTCAACCAAAGTGTAACCTCAAGGATAAGTATAATCATTGGAAGCTCCCAATAGCACCGCAGCCCCCAATGAGCGTCTAAGGGTACCCTCTACAGCAAATCTATTCATTCTGTTCTTTACCAATCTATAAGTTTTGAGGCAGCACCACTTCTAAATAACTATTTTCAGTTTTGCAGCCTTCAATACCAGATCGGCCGGAACTAACAGTTCATAATTATCAACGAGCTATTATAAGAAGAAAAATACAGGTAGATATGAGCAAGAATCTATATCTAGAATTACATGCTAATCATAACGAACTGGCTGATGCTAAACTTTATTCTAACAAAGCAGCAATCTCGACTACATCAAAAAATACACGATTATCTTACTGTATGCTCCATTGTTTCCTCTGCAAAGATACGAATATCAGCTGCTACAGCTCAGTCAAAGATTCACGATCAATATGTTGTATCTCGATATCCTGGGTCTATCTCTGGAGCTTCTGCAATCCGAGACAATAACCTAACGCTACCGCCAATCACAAAGGTACAGCACAGCCGGTAATCAAAAACAAGGTTGCTTGTTACGTTACCATTTGAAAGATACAGAGCCGTAGATCAAGATTCTCTGACCGGTCTGTACTCTACTTCACCGATACACAACTGAGTAATGGTACTGTATTGCACTCACTCATACTTGCACGGTAGGGAAAGTATGAACTTAAAGTAACTAAATTAAGTCTACTAATATTCTATGTGCTATATATAAACAAAACCTGACAAATAATATGCTCACTTTGTTTTAAAACACCTAAGCCAAATCATGCAACAGGTTCTAACTGTAACAACGTAGGCACTTACTGCTGCGATAGCATTGTTACAAACATATGAGTGTATATAAAAAGATGAAAAACAGGTGTCTACAAAGTAAGACGAGAAAAATGTATAAACTTATCAAAATATCTCCACAAGGAGCGAAAGATAACAGAAAGATTCATGAATTTGACTGCGTATTCGATTTATCCTTGTGACCACTAACCGAGACGTACTCACAATATGAGTAAAGACCGTCCAATTGCACTAGGATTGTTTATAACCACCAACTGTAAAAGCACCTTAAGGTTAACAGGTTGCAATCACACAGAACCGTTGACACTAAAACACTAAAATATGTAAAATAACCTGTAAATTGTTCAGAATAAAGAAACGAAAGCACGTGACATTTCAATCTAGGTAAACTAAATTTAACTAAACAACTGGTTGGTCTTAATATTTGTTTCATCTTCCGAGTTTTGGCGGAGTTTTCGAAGCGCGTGTAGCGTAGGATAAAAATGAGTTGTGCGCTTAATTGGATGCAATCACGAGATTACAGCTTACCTTGAAAAATCAATAACTGAGTGCTCTGGATCTTCCGCATCTAGCCTATACTGAATAAAAATCACACTGGACGTGAATAAGCAATATTTTTAAGTCGCCTCACACCAGCAGTTATGAAAAGCAAGCAGGACTTCGTCCATTGCGCAGGCACACAATTTCGGACATTTTAAAAGCAGCATCACACTTCATTTCTAGGATTGACGCTGATTGTAAAGGTACACACAGCCCAAGAAGGGCGTCGGGTTTTTCAAAATTTCTCCCGGGGATTGTCGTTTTCTAATATGTCTCACCTGGTGTAAATTACAAGGTGACAGTGAACTAAATTAAAGCTGAAAGAAGGTGGTTGGTAGAGTTTTTCAATTTTCCATACACATCTTAACGATTGTCAACTGATGTGTGACTCTGCTTTTAGACACCCCTATAGTAAAGGTATATCTTCCGCAGGTCCATTTTCTCGATGCTGTAACGTCGCTATCTCTTCGGAATATTTCGCCAACTTCGCCTCAAGATCAGCTATTCTCTTCTTGTGTTCCTGAATCTCATCGTGAAATACAATAACGCGTCCCAGTTGAGCGCTAAGGTTATCCTTGGTGTTCTTCAGTTCTGATTCCAAAGAAACCCGCACATTGTTGAGTTTTTCGTCTTGTTCGTTCGCTTTTTGTTCAAGTGCTCGGATTTCTTCTTGGAAATCACGTTTCTCTTTTCTTAATATGGCCAAATCGTCTTTCATCTCTTGGACGTTGACTTGAAGTTCTTCATAGAGGACCATGAGATCTTTCAGAGCTGTATTGATTTCCTGTGATGCCCTCGCGTTATTCTGAAATAGAGAGATGTTATGAAAAGGAAGGTAAATAGCATTTTGTAAAGAATATCGTGTACTCAACAAAAGGTAGGCATTAATGGAACAAAAATTGGTCCGGTCAAATTATGTATTCGACGTAATATTTAGTGGTAAACCGCTCACCGAAAGAATTTCTATTCAACCCTTCGGAACCTTTTTCGAAAACGTCGATTTTCATCACAACTATCGCAACGTAGATTTCGCCCTCTTATTAAAGTATGATGAGTATGAGTATGAGCGCTCAAGAATTATCAGTGTTGCATCTGATCCTTTCAGTTATCCATACTCACAAATTTCCAGTATGTAAATCGCTACCTTGTTGCTTAACTACATCACTTATACATCTCGCTTTGTGAATAATGTATTAGGTTGGTACGCAATTAATTTCGGAAACGGACCGCATACTTCAAATTGTTTCAAGTTTATTTACTCGATATAAGTCTTTTCTGAATAGTTAGAATAGTCAAAATAGTTAGAGATTGCAAGAAATTGCTGCTATTTAAACACAGGGAGTTTGGTTTAATCAAGTTCTAAAAAGATAATAAAAGACTTACCTGGTCTGTCTCCGCAGAAGTAAGTGCTGCGACTGAAAAGAAAACTTTTATCATTGATAGCAGTCGCACCAACAGTTTCTTTTCTAACTGCTTTAACTAATGCATATAGTATCAAAATGAGTTGTGCAATACACGGAAGCAGCAAAAGTCAAACGAGTCCAAAAGATGTCATCACTAAGAAGCCATTCAATCACAGGACGCCTCAACTATGAGCAGAGCATTGCCTTCTACGTAGCTGAACATCGCTGGAGTACGTTGGAGTATACCTATATCGGGTCGTAGTTTATGAATACTTTAACCTCTACTCCCAATGTTCTTTGAGTGGATCTACCAGGCCCCAGCAATACTTCGATTTGTCCCGATTACCTATCAGAGCTGTCCATCCCCTTCACCTCTGGACAATTGATGCAAGGACCACTTTTGGATGGTTGGCAAAGGGACCCTCACCACTTGAGCCGCACCCCATGAGCAAAACCCCTTCATGTGAGGAAGGCCCAGGTCCTCCGCTGAAGTGGTTAAAGAGTTGAGCACGGTGCCGGATATCCTTTGTCTTCTTTACTACATCCTTAAAGCTTTTAGATGTCCCTGAGCAGCTCATCTCATCCCGCCTAAAGGTTATTTCATCAGTTACATTCATTTTCCCATCCAGCTATATGTAGCTGGAGCATTCGGATATATTCATTCTGCTGAGTGTGAATGAAGCGCAGGAAACTCATCTTTTCCATAAACATAGTGTTCGACAGATTCGGTGAAGACCTACTAGATGTTCTGTCAAATTCCCCCCACCCCACTCGTTGTCTGCTTGATGTTTCGTGTCATCAGCAAAACAAAGATGGTATGACTGCCAACTATCCACCTTCACGATGTTGTTTCATTGTGGAATGGGTAGATTTTGATCTCGAAGTTTCTGCATGATTCACGAATTTAAATACCAGACAATTACAACCCGGGTTTCCAAGGCTTCCAAGAAAGCTCCGTCTCAACTGAGTCTAGGCCATTCTTCAAATCAATGAAATTGAGACAACGCCATCTTGAACTTTGCGATACATCTATGAATTTCGAAAGTGTATGTGAGCAATCGTGGTGAGTCCTTCTCGAGACCCTGCATTGTTGAGCAGACTAGCAGTTCTGCTATCGAGGCGTTCCATTTCTGTTCATTCAGGAAGATTATCCTCATTTTATAATTAGAGGAGTCCAGGCAGGGGTAGCGCTAGCAACTACCTTTTCCACTTCTTTAGCTCTTCTCCAAAAATTGAAATGGTTTGCAAAGGACCAACACTTACCCTCTTCTCTATTTCGAATCCATCTATAGATAAGCCATAACATGAGACTATTCAACGCTAAACATCCGGCCAAAAATGGAAAGATATTCGGAGACGATGCTGTGCGAGCCATACCTTCTCGAGACCTTGAAACAAATAATTTTTTCTTGTTGTTTCATTTGCATGAAGAGTAGGGAATTTACGATCCAGGTGTACATGGGTTCACTTTCATTATTAGGTCATGGGACTTAAAAGCATCACCCCACGAATTTGAGGTGGTACGGATTTCTGGTGGAGTATTCGTATACGGGATAGTAGATTATGGAGAGGGAGTAATTCCGTCCATTTCTTCCTAATTGCCGTAAAAAACGGCCCGGAAGATACGGCTTCGAGTGTTCTGGTGCGCTACTTTCTACAACGGGTTCAATTGGAGCGCCAGCCTGGTGAACGCGCCGCATCTTCCAGCCCATTTTTTTACGCTCGAAGCAGTATCTTCCGGGCCGTTTTTACGGCAGTTAAGAAAAAATGAACAGAATCACCACCTCTCCATAATCTACTATGCCGTATACGAATACTCCACCTGAAATCCGTACCGCCTCAGATTCGTGGTGTGTGTTTAACACAAAAAAAACACAAAAGAACCTCTCTAGAACGGATTTACGATCACTGGCAACTTATACGCCTAATGGAATCTTCTTTAGTATTGATTAAAACACATAAGAATTCATTATTCGCTCGGGTTACACGTAAATTTTTCGTACATGTGGTCCTAACGTGGAGCATGTTAAGAACGGATAGTGCTATTGAGGACAAACAACGTTTACTTATAATCTAAGAATTTTTTCAGGATCTTAATTTTGAAGTACACAATGAAACAAACGGACTCACGAAGCCCATATTGCACTTTGAAGAAATGAAAAGTTCTAGAATCTCATTAGAGGTACTAAACGATGCACTTTCAAGACAAAATGAACAGAAAATTACAAGAGTTACCACTGATTTGGTGCTTAAGGATAGATCTAAGTGGAAAACACATGCCATCGCCACCGGGTCGAAACGAGATGAAGGATGGTGCAATCGCGTAAGCAACCGCGCTCGAAATGTACGCGGTGGAGATAGCGGCTGCGCTCGAGGTGGGACGTTACTCATCTCTGCAGACCGATTTCTCTACGGCATCGATTAGAGCGCAGCTGCTTACGCAATTGCACCAGATCGTTTTGACCCAACAAAACGAACCAATGTTACCTTTCCTACAACTTGGAAACTTACAAACTAGGTTTGGTTATTGGTACAACGAGTAAGTAGGAGATCGGGTCATTTGAGAGCATTTTCTTTGCCACTGTTTAGTGACAGCATATCACGAAACTGACGTGGTTGTAAAATCTAAGAGAAAGTATGGAGTTCGGTGTGTAGACTACGAGTACGAACGTAACCTCGCTCAATTCTCCTTAATTTTCCTGAAAACGACGGGATACAGCGTTTCTTCATGCGAATCCTCGTGCACGCGCCTCGTCCACGAGAGAACTGTCGAGGGTCAATGAGTCTCCTCACCAGCCTATTCAACTAAAGCCAATGAATAGGTTACTGAGGGGAGCATGGACAAGGTAGGGTACCTCATAAAAACTAACGTCGTTTCCACGCCGTTTTTCAGAACGAGGAAATTCAGCGGTGTGATGCTCATACTCGTAATCTACATCCCAAACTATGCTTTCCCACACATTTCCCAACTACGTCATTTCCCCTGCCCTTAAGGTTGACCGTGGAACAACGACAACTCAAGCGCTTTCTCTACCTATGCACACTTCCTGTTAGCTTTGAGATGCTAAGATGAAATGCGAACTAGTAGCCTCCAAGTAAATACTAGTAGCCGACGCCTACATGAATGTACTAGGTTGAGAAGAAAGTTTTGAGGATTATGTCATTCTTTTCTTCATTATTTTCGAATTCATCGTACAATGAAAATTCATCGGCCTAATCATCAATATTGCTAGTTACTACAGTGGTCCACTTAATATGTAAGTCAGCGATCCCCTGCCCCCAAAACTAAGGAGGCTGTGCTTGGAAGATGTTAGTGACAGCTCGGTTAATATTTTTGAACTTGACTGAGATTTTCTTTGCAAAGGAATTTTTTAGCGGTCAGAACAAATGGTAATCAGATGGGGTTAATCCAGAGGAGTATGGTGAATGGGGTTCTAGCTCAGGCCTTAGAAATTCGCTTCGACCTCTTTTCTCGAAAAGCTTCCGCGATTTTTTGCAGCAGAGGTGCAGTACAACTCAAATTAAATTATTCCACCTAACGAACGGACGGGCGCAGTCTCGACCGAAGTTTACCTTCGAAGTCCTTGTCGATCGCAGCCGCTAGTCTACTGCGCAACTTCGACCTAGAGCCTGGCAGCGCTAGGATTCAGATCTTGTTGAGGTAACCGTACAAAAATCACGTGCTACACCATGAGTATCGATCAATAATTAGAAGTTCTAGCATATTCAATTTCTTCTTCTTCAATTTTCGCCTTGAATTAATATAAAATCCAAAAGTAGTGTAAGGTAAGGCACTCATATGTAAGATTTGTTCTTCCAAAAGATCCAAAAGAAAATAATGTCCTTTTTCCAGCTCTACTGATTACATAGTTCCTCTCGCAAATAAACGCTTTAGAATGTAAAGGAATTTGCAGCGATCTGCCGTTTTCAATGAGCTTATTCCTGTACTATCTTAATTTAATACACAAAAAGAGAAATCTTCTCAAAACACCTTTCAAGATTAATATGAAACCCACAAAATGTTATCAACATTCACCCATTGATACTACCCATTAATATTTTTTTAATTGGCAGTAACAAATAAGCACTAGTATAGAACTATCCTAAGAAAATACAATGTTCAACCCAAAGTAAATGTTCACCGCATCAAAAAAAAATCAATCGCCTGACTGTTATTCAGGAAACTCAGGGTCAAAGAATATGGGGAAGAAACAAGCAAACGGGTAAAAAAAATAGCCTCCAAGTAATAAATAGTAGTGGAAGACTTAGGAATCCCGACAATCTTATGAAAGAAGAAGAAAAACTAAGGAAGAAATCATGAATCCAACAGTTCAAAACTGCTGCATACACACCACTTAACATTTGATTACAAAAAAACACATTGGCGTCGGTGGAAAACTAATACTACTCCAATCCAGAATCTCTATCTATCTGGAACCCTAAGGACAGAGCAACAACGGAGCACCCAGCCAAAACCTTAGATGCGGATCACATGTGAAAAGTCTTCATAAAATGTAAACATGGAAGAAATTACGGAATATTGCACAATTCTTTATCTTCACCTTTAAAAAATTTGATAAAACAACAACTATGAGTACAATAGTTGGTGGAGCACCTAGGTGGTATTTTGACTTAGGAGCAGCTGTGCTATAGAACTTACTGCTAATGTTTCGGAATGGTCTGAAATGCTCTAGTGATTAGGAAACCACACTGCAAAACTTATCCTCTAAGCTCATTTGAATGAACTGCTTGAAAACAGAGAACAATACTCATCTTTAAATATAAGGTACAGTACAAAGGAAAATCAATTTCAAGTCAGGTGGCAAAACTTTGAGTTGTTCCCAAGCAACGCATTGGTTCACATAATTCAGCTGGCTGGGGTCTACGGTAAGACATAAATGAATTAAGAAAGAATCTTGGTTTGAAGTGTGGACAGTAGAAATAGAAGAATAAAAATAACATATCTACCTTTTCTGTAAACGTTTAACTTCAAGAAGGCACCTATCCAATAAGAGATCTTCTTCATATCACAGAATACCTCCAATCATTTTTCAGCATCACCAACCATCCTTAGTCGATGCAGAATTTCCACGAATACCGGATGCACGGTTCTTTCAGGATCCATTGTCACGTTTGTGAACTCCTCTTGGTTTGGAAGTGGAAGCCTAATGAACAGTGCGACTATGGTAGGAATAAACAGATTTTTATTTACAATATGAAATCACCCAATCATTCACCCCATCCTTCAATATTATATTCTATTCTTTCTGACATTTTCGTTCATCTCGCAATCCTCTCGAAATAACAATAGAGTTAGTGCAATAAATCAAAAACAGCCCAAACAATAAATATGAACGGTGCATTATTGTGTAGGGTAGAAGGACGCTGAAACCCTTTGTTGTCTACTGTTGTATCTGAAGTATTCTACGCTGGAGGCCACTATTTTAATTTTCGAGAAGATCTAGTGCAGTGACGAGATCCATGTGTTTTTTTTTTCGTTTTTCAAATATTTTGTTAAATATTTGTTTGAAAGAGAGATGTACTTACTATATTGTGGAGACGATCACATCAGAAACCAAATCTCCACTGTAATAAATCTGAAAAAGAACAACAGAAGTAAGGGAATAACAAGAAGTAAATTTATTTTACAAATGAGCATCAGTAAACTAAATTCTAACAAGCAACAAAAAGGTATGGCTAGAAATATAAATGAACCCCATGGAAAAACATTTCTACCACATGGCAGTCGCGAAAATCACAGTGATATAACTAAGAAGTCACAGATGAAGACAACATCTCCGAAAGGTCAAAATTAATAAAAGACTGGTGCCATTCTTGCTCACTGCCTCACATAAGTCATTTACAAGTTCACCTATTACTATTCGAGTATCAAAATTCTCAATTCCCAGTAGCTATAAACACATCGACGTAAGCTTGAGTATCTATAGACTCCAAAAGAGTCAAATATAAATCATTTTAAAAAAAATAAAAAATGTGAGTCTTCAGGAACAATCAACAAAAGGTACCTACGACTTCAACCGGTTGAGAGCAGCCGTCTGCTCAATTACTGAGTATGAATCGGAAAGAAAACTTGCCTATGATGTGGAAAAATGCAAAATAGTCTAAGAGAAAAAAAAATAGCTTAAGATATGCTATAATATATATGAAAATAACCTCTTCTGCAGCCGTTTATTCGGCTGCGGGTACCTAACGACCGCTCCGAAATATATATAATAAAATATAATATAATATATAAAAACGTTAGTAAAAAAAAAACCAACAGCGCGGTATTTCCAAAACCAGAACTGGACACACAGTGAAGAAAACCACAATAAACTTCTACCCAAAAATGTCAATAAGATGGTGTTTTTAAGGAGAACAAAATGTGTAATTTAATGCTTTCAAGACCAGATGCTCAGCTCAACCCTTGAAAATCTTAAATCGCACACTTGCTTGAGGTTCAAATCTTCGATCTTCCATTGAACGCACAAATTAACAAATATTGGAGCTTTCGACGTCCCAGTAACACAGAATTGTGCAACAATCGAATAAACGATTAACTTTGGTTAAAAGTCCACCGTTTATGAACTAACTATATGGAACCGAAGCGACAGTTCTTGCTCTATCGCAAGCCTGCATGGTGAGGTTAAAATAAAATCTGGAAGATACTCCGAACCCTAAGCAACCCCTCGATGTTGTTAGGTGACCGAAGCAAAAATAACTTATTCTCGTCTCCTTCCCACGTTTACCGAAAACACGACGGTTTCCTTTGTTCAAAAAAAAAAAGCCAAAAATGAGTTTGATATTATTCTTACTTGGCTGACGCTTCGCCGCTCTTACAGTTGGATCAAAACGACCTGACTTATTGTGCAGTTGCGTAAAAGTTGCCACCGAAGTGATGCAGCCGGATTCTCGCTCGGCTTAGCAGCTCAACTGGAACTGAGTGAGGTCCCATCGCGAGCACAACCGTTTACATAACTTCTCTAAATATCTGATCACAAGTCAATCTTTTATATAACTTCTCTAAACCTATCGGGATGGGAGACTACGGAGAGGGAGGTGATTCCGTCCATTTCTTGCTAATTGCCGTAAAAACGGCCCGGAAGATGCGGCGCCGGACAGGACTGGCGCGCTCCAATCGAACCTCTTGTACAAAATGGTGCGCCAAAACGAATGAAGCCGTATTTTCCGGGCCGTTTTTTACGGCAATTAGGAAGAAATGGACGGAATCACCCCCCTCTCCGTAGTCTCCCATCCTGTATACGAATACTCCACCTGAAATCTGCACCACCTCAGATTCATGGGGTGATGCCTTTAAAAGCTTGAAAGGTTGGTGTTTTTTGCAAATGGTATGCGAACTTGATAAATATTGTATCAGCTTGAAGTTCCGCTACAAACAAAAACTGTAGGAATCAATTTATCATGGATAAATTTAATGTTAGTCGGAAATGGGGACTATAGTCGAGTAAATATAAAAAGAAAAAGCCGTGGGACTATCTGAAGACTAAGAAATCACGCCCTCATACTTTGTTTCATTTCCACTTGTTACCATCAATGGCCGTCTGTCAAAACAAAATATCTATCTGTAGAAGAAACCAAGTAATACTTCTAAGGCTAAGACTCACTAAACTGATATTTTTATGTTGCATCACCTTAGTTCGCGATGAGGCAAGAACTCCTCATCTTCTTATCTCGAGACCTTCCTTGCGATATCCGAACGTTGAGTAGTATGAGTTTCTTGCATCTTTATTGTTTTCACCCTATCCGCCTCAACGGCATGTATCCATTGTCGATCGGATTTCAAACTGTTGTATCCTACAACTCCAAAAAAAAGCATCAGTACACCGCTTTCTTGTTCACTTTCATATTACTGTTCTTAGTACGAAACGGACAAGATCACATTGTAGGATTGGCGAAATACTTCCAAATCATCATTTGACTGCGTACGGTGATATCCCTATTGTTTCGTGGCTACATAATTTTGGAGGCAAAACGACCTGTGTAAACACAACACCAATGAGATTTAGAAATTTATTGTGGCTCATAATAAAGAAAACAATAATAAATAATACAATAGTGATATAAATCTCGCTTCAATTTACACTCAGGGTATGAATTAATGTATCCAAGATCATGGTGCCCTTTCATGGTGTCAAGCGTACGCTGCTGTTGTACATTAGCACCAAGGGGCGGCTTAGTACTAAATTGTACAAACAACAGCAACACTATTCTGCATTGTATACCACACAAATACATAAAAATCGTATCGTAAGACATTATCAACAACAACAATCAATAAATCAAGAGGGAAAAAAATCACGACGAAATGGCTAGCGCGCGCGGTTACAGCCTAGTTATGAAGGATGAGACAGAGACCACCGAAAACATGCACTCGTGAACGCATCTACCACAACAACAAAGAGATGGATGTATTGTATGTGTAAGACGACTTAACTAAGAGGGTTACTGTGGATGGACAGGGACGTGAGGGGGGATAGAATGAATTGAGCAAGGTGCAAAACATCGACACTAGATGCACGCACGTGTACTCGGCCAAACAGTAAAATCGATAGTTATGATCTGAACACTGTCCAAGAACAAGTACCATAAAGGGAAGAACTGAGAAATGAACACTTTTTACTACTAATACTAGTACTACACAGTGAGAATGAATATACATGGAAACAAACAAAGCAAAACATGATTAAACACACAAATATTTAGATGCTTTGCGACCTGTTGTGCAGCGACCGCGCTCGAAGAAAGGTTCAGCTCGGGAAAGGGTGGAGAGAGCAAATGCAAAAAAAAGTAGCATAACTAGACAACCAACCAATAAATCAATACACAACGTATAACAATACACCTCGCAATGACGTCAACCGAAAGCTGCCTAGACGTAAATGAGCGAATTGTAATCGGGGTGGGTGGGTGACAAAAAAAATTACATCAAATTAAGGAAATGATAAGGAAATGAAATCAGTCAACCAATGATTACGCCAGAGGTACATACAGCGCAAAGAAGAGAAGGAAAATGATTAAACAAATACAACATAAAACTACGGACCCGATGGACCCTCATGTAATACAACGAACGCATGCACACAGACACACACACACGCACTAGCTTTGTTTGTACACGTAACCCATATAATACAGACAATAACAGAACGGGCAGATGAGAGATGACGACAACGCAGATGACGTGGAGGATTCAGATAACGACGAAATATGTGAAGCAACAGCAGCATATGACGTAGATGTGAGGGATGTGTATGAAAAGATGTAAACAACGACAACAACCAGATAAGATGATCTAACACAGATGGCGTGAAATGCGGGCGACCCAGCGCCCGCTACTCGCCTCTCTATATCACAGTACAGTAACGAGTAACTTCTTTTTTTTTACTTTGCTTTGTTCTAATTCGGATCACCATGCACTGGAAAGGCTCGCAGCACGTCTTCCTCGTCAGTAAAGCGCATAATTCGAGGAAAACTCGGCGAATAGAGATACACGTACTCGGCAGATAACAAACAAAAAACACGACGACGACGACGACTTCAACTACTACGGTATATTCTGCTCAGGAACTAGATTAACTTGTCACCGGAATTGCCCCGATTGGTCCGGTTGGCCGGCTTGCTGTGGAGGCAACATCGGCGACGAGCCCATGCCCATCGACGGCGATCGACCCTGAAACAGGTCCAGCATTAAAGTGAAGTCGGTACATCCCATGCGCTGTTCCATTTGTTAGATCTGGAAAGTAGAAATGAAACAATTCTTCCTCAAGTTTGCACAGTGGGACCCTTTTACTGAAGCCATCGAAGTACCTCTCAGAATCTCATCTAGTTCTGCTCGACGAGATACTTTAAAATAGTGATTATTTATTTTATTTTCACCTCAAAACAAAACCGCAGAAGAAGTAAATATATGGCGTTTACTGTTCGGACCCTCTGCACTTGTATTAAATTTTATTTAATATAATTTTAAATCTTCAGGAATTTGTTTCTAGTTCTCACAATATTTGCGGTATTTCTGGAAAGGAGAACACTATCTCTATCAGAAACATAAAAATTAATCATTTTCCATCTATTCATGTACTTGAGAAATTACGTACCTGACCAACACCAAACTGCTGCCCAGAAATTGCCGGCGACGTGCCCTGCTGTTGCCGTTGTTGATGATATTGTTGTTGTTGCTGCCATCCACCCGGTCCCATCGGTGCGAACTGACCTCCAGGTCCACGTGCGCCACCCTGTGGTTGCGGAGGACCGCCATAGTAGCCGGGTTGTGGAGGACCACCAGGACCTCCTGGACCCATATTCGATGGCCAATTACCCTGAAACTCAAAACAACAACATTTTCTTGTTTATTCTATGTTTTGTAGTCTCGCTATACTCACATCAGGTGTTGGCTTCATTTTGATAAACGCTGCAAACAAATGTGGTGTCTTTTTCAGTTCTTGGAATACCGATGTCTTTTCTTCATCGGTTTTTGCCATTTTCAATCGACTCATCACTTGAGCCATGGCTGGATCTAATACAGCAGGATTGCCCTGTTGTTGTTGAGGTGGCGGTTGTTGTTGCTGCTGTTGAGGTGGCATGGGGCCACTTCCAGGTTCTGCAAAAATTGCCGATGTTGATTCTATGCTTAAAATGTTCAGCTTTATGCATTCATTGACTTATGAAACGCGAGAATTCTCCGTTTCTCGCTGTTAATCAGACAGTTTGAAAGCAGCGGATTTTTGAAAAGGATGGAAAGCAAAATTACTGCGAACTGTTTCACTATTTTTCCAAGGACAGATGCAGATCGTTTTCTATCCGTTCAAAAAATCTCGCTATAACATCTCGATGCCTCCTATCTTGGAACATTTTTGTTTGTTGCATGAAACTCACGTCCTCTCATTTGTCCCATTCCTGGATGCATCGACATTCCTGGCTGCATCATTGAAGGATTGGGGTTAAATCCAACCATGGGTGTCGGAGCACTGAACACACATACACTAATTAAATTTAATCAGTTTAGATACAGGACTGGAACAAAAATAATAAACTTCACTTACCGATGATGATACGGTGGTGGAGGTTGCCCACCTGCGCCACGACCTCCACCGGGAGGTATTGGCTGACCACCTGGATGTTGACCGGGCCGCATGCCACCCATCATACTCATTTGTTGTTGTTGCTGTTGTTGTTGCTGCTGCTGTTGTTGTTGTTGTTGTTGCATTGGATTATACATAGTGGATGCACCCATCGGACCGCCCATCCCAGCAGACATGCCTTGTCCCATCGGCTGCATTCCCCCAGGTTGTTGCTGTTGTTGTTGTTGCTGTGGAGGCATCATTCCAGATGCTGGAAAAGAGACCGATTTTACATTAAATAATTATACTACCTCTAATGCAGCATAAAAATAAGTGAAGATAGGACTCACACATAAATCCACCTCTCTGTTGTTGCGGATGTTGTCCGGATTGTGGGTGTGTTGGCATAGAGGACATTGACGGGACTTGACTCAGAGGACTCGGTCCAGGCATACCTCCCTGCACACATCAATTTTTTTTCACACTATACCGCATAGAAAGTAGTCTCTTGATATTTCACAGTACCTTCATATGGGTTCCAGCAAATGGTTTATTATCAGGAGGAGGTGTTGGCACAGACGTTGGACCGACAAGAGCTGATCCCGAACCTGACGCAGATGGTCCTGAAATGAAAAATGAATATATCTCAAACAAATCACCCATACTTCAAACCCGTTTCATTTGATCACATCTAGATAGTTCCTAAGAGGGATTCAAACATTTTTCATTGCAATATCCTGCTAACCTCCAGCAACCGCCTGCAGTCCATCGATACGTCGTCTCATCATCATGTCTGCACGTCTGGCAATCGATCGCTTCTGTTCGGCCAATTTCTGTCGGATGTTCATGCAGAACGGTACCTGAACATATCCTATTTGACGCTAATCCATCAAACGAAAACTAATCTTCAACCTAAAAACAAAAAGAAAAAAATCCCTACCGAACATGAATCTCTCGAACAATGTTTCGCATGATAACAGCATAATGCGATCAGTTGCTTGCACACTGGACAACTGGCGTTGACACGTTTCTTGCACATCTTTGTATGTTGCACTACACGTTTCATCTTGTGGCATGATACACGACGACAATTTGCGTCTCTACATTGACAAGCGTGCACCAGTGATAATATGCAACGCTGAAAGAAAACATTTTATTCTTACGCCGCTCTCCATTATTGACAAATAAGTAATCAAATAAATCCTACCATCCCATATAATAAATAGATAAACAGTACCTGAATACTTTCGAAACGATTGTTGCCACTAGAATCACCACTTTCGGCGCCGATAAGCGGTTTGATCTGTTCCATTGGATGCTCATGTGGAACGGAATCGCGACATGTTTCACACAAATCGAAATCCTAAAATAGAAGTTTAATATTGTGACAGGGATAACTAGTAATAACAATAATTCTACCATATGAATGTAATTCACACTTACGTCACAAGTCGTACAATGCCATTTCGCGTTCGAACTGTTACATTTATTACATGTATATGTCATATCCTTATTGACATCGGATTCGTGTAAAGCATGACACAGAGCCAGAGTCGAATACCTGAATCATACAATACAATCAACTACTGTAATGAAATGCATTTAATTAATAATAGTGATAGTAATAATAATTAAGGAATCTAGCGCAAGTTGTTAGGATCAAAAAAAAACTTTTAAAAAAAACTGCTTTCTATTCACTTCCATATATGATTAAACTTTAAGAAGTTCTTATCGCAACAAAACTACAATCACAGAAACAGAGAGAAACAATTAAAACCCAGGGTCACTAACTGTGGAGAGAACTTACTTGGCTCTTCTCAGCGAGCTGAATTCCCAATGTTCATCACGTGCTCTCGTCAAAAACGTGTCTCTACCGTCCATCATATCTGATGCCATAAGCGGATCCGGATCAACAATATCAGGAAGCGAAAGTGCAGATTGTTGGGTAACCAGTCGAATAGTGAAGAATACCTGAATTACAAAATAACATGAAGATAGAACTAGAACCTAGTTAACTATGTATTCCTACCTCTTTGTGCTTTTCAAATTGTGAATACAATTTGTCAGCAACCTCGTTACCAGTAGAGCTACCTTGTTTTTTCTTATTCATTTTCGAGTTCTTCTTCAGGTTGTTCTTTTTGTTTTTAGAGCTGAAATATAGCAGTTACTATGATTAGTCGTGGATTTACTCACCGACGCCTTAACAATCCACTCTCCTTACCGCCACATATTACAAACTATAGACGAACCTCTTCTTTTTACCGTTATCGCCGGTTTGGAAAATGTCGTCATCCTCCTCTTCGGCTTCTGCGACCTCCTTACGTCGTTGAGCCTCTTCGTTTCCAGCTTCTCTGAAACAAACCCACATTTCAGTTCTCATCAATTAGAACTAGTATTTGATGACTACTGATATCTAACTTACCTTATGCAATCCTCAATGACATTCGGCCAGAAGTCTCCCTCAAAATACGGCAAGCTCATCGGAGTTGTAAGATTGTCATCTCGAGCCTGGAAATGAAGTCTCAGCTCCGCGGTTGAGATTGTTCCAACCGATGAGGTGCGTGTAATTTACCCCTGCTGTCTAGTTTCTAATCCTCTATATAATAAAACATCATTCAATGTACCTGCTTATAGATATCTTTGAACTCGACTACGGTTTTCTCAGCCACACCTTTTTCGAGCATCTTCTTGTACCAATCCTAGAAAAAAGATGATAACATCAACAAACTTATCTATCAACTTTATAAGTTGCTCACCTGCAACCTTTTCGGTTTAGGAATCTTTTGCTCAGGTGGATGGCAATGGAAGATGTAGTCATCACCCTCAGAAGGTGGACACGCCCAGATGTGTGCCATAGTGTAGCCAAGTCGTTTGACATAGCTAAAAAAAAATGAATTAACTCTTAACAATCGATGGAGCTTGATATGACGATAAAAAATGTGTGATGGGGAGCATTTGCAGTTGAGAACGTATTTACCAGCCAACCACAACACCAATCACAAAAAAAAGGGCCACTTACTCTAGGTATCCAAGCAGAATTTCATGGTACACTTCCGTTCTTAGTTCTCTAGGCTGGAAGAAGTGGACAGAGTCCAAATAGGCGATATACACGCGCCTAAAACAATGACTTTATCACTCTAAACATTCAAAATCATATCACTCTAAACAACATGTTTGTTGAAACAACAACAAAAACTAAATGCGACAACTTACCTCGCATTTGGTTCCTTACAATTGCTACCGTATTCCTGCACATGAAGACCAAAGAAGCACACTTCTACACCATCAATGATCTCGAATGCAAAGACAGCCTTAGTTCGATACGGGAATTTGTCAGGGAATCCCTGTTGGCCGTATCTTAAATACAGATGATTGCATTAGCAATCACGACCACGTAATCGTTCAGAGTTGATAAAAATACAACTCACTTCGCTTTCATCAATGGTTTTACTTCCACTTCTTTATCCTGAACACATAAGGTTCGTATGATAACCTCATATTGATCAGGATTATTCGGCATCGCATTTTTCAGGAACGTGTTCACACGATCTTCTAGGAACTGCGACAGCTTGTTATGCGGCAATCGTTTCGCCATGAATCGATTCTCCGGTTTCGGATAACTTTTCTCCTTTCGGCAAGTATCACAAATGAAGCCTTCTGGGAAGACCTGGAATTGACCGATTTAGAAATCGCTCATAACAGCGACCTTCTAGAAAATAAAAAAACTCTATTTCGAATTTAATGGCAAATAATACCGGCTACAGATGATCCAAAAAACAGAAAGTGCAACGATACTAAACGAGATTATAGAAATGGTATTCAAAAAGTAGAAAAGAGGATTTCAGCGGATGAAATAGATTGAAAACCGCAATCAGTATTTCAGAAAGCAATCAGCTAATCAATTTCTAATAAGTTAAAGCCAATTCCTCTAAAATACGTCTCAAGAAGTTCAAATAAAGTTCAAAACATTCCTTTCTATGGATAACAAACCTAACGTCTGTACCACTCAATCATTGGGAGGAAAAGCAACCGCCCGTCATAAAAGAAACAGGTGAACTGGCGTGGTCCACAAAAATTCAGGCATCCAAGCCAACCGTACATGTCTTCACCTGTTTTTGACAATCTTTAACGCGTATATATGTTTGAACAAGTAGAGAGTACGTGCTTCACACGTTTAACATGGCAGAAGAAGTATACGGTAGCAGGAATGGATCGATATAATGGGGGGACTCCATTCTGACAGAAATTAACCATAAAACATATGAAACACTTGGTGTTGAAGAATATCTTTGGAATGCAGCAACATTTCGAACGTAAATCTGAACCCTACTGACTGTAATCGAAGTTAATCTGATGACTTGTCCTACCGGTCTTGAGCAGAAATTTCGTAGGTCCTGAACAGCGGACGCCTCTTTCTCACGTTTAGGCTATTATATATGCTGTTGTTCATCTCCAATTGATTTAAATTTAAACCGCGTTCTTCTTAATGGTTATTAGCATAAGAATAACTGATATTGAAGTATAAGTCTTTACTTTGAATGAGTTCTAGATATCTGCTGAAAGATAGATATTTGTTTTCCAGCTCTACTCCACCTCCAACTACATAATCCAGCAAATTCATGCCATTTAGTAATATCTATTATTTGATTATACTCCTTTTCCTCTACTTGAGTATGAAACTATGGATGATACATACGGACCATCTTCGTGAGTTATCATTATCGTTCCCTCCTCTTCCACGTTCTGGATTACAAATTGAAAACTAGGAAGCCTTGTAGCGGGATAAAAAAAAACCACAAGACCAGGCAAGAAAGTATCAGAGCGAAGGAGAAGAGCACAAATGTGAACGCTTCATAAAGTTTGAGAAACATATGCAACTATATCTACAATCCGACTTTTTTTTGGACTCATGTATAACTTTTTTTTTTGGTTTTACCGCAAATTTCTTACCTTTTTATCGTACAACGCACATATCCTATGCCATTTTCGATGGCAATATTTGCACACTTCGAATGGCTCGTAGTCAATCACGTTGTTCTTCATTTGGACGAACTTGTCTTTTGGCGCCATATTCGATTGATCATTCGGATTTTCCGATAACGATATACCTTCTGGTGGTAATGCATCGAAACACTTCAAACAATACGTATATCGTTCCGAAACCGTTACACCATATTGTGAAGATGTTTGTTCATAACTAAAATCGATAAATATTTTCGTGAACTCGAGAACAATCGCTGTTCTATATATTAGTGTATACTTACACCCAGTACGGCTGATCTCTCGCAATTGTACACATCGATGCGCCGTAACAGAATAATGCCAACGGTGTGAACGACAATTTTCTTGAACAACAGTAGCCCATTTGTTGCATTACTTGGTCCATTTCAGATACAAACATTTCGCTGAGCTAAAAAAAAACACGCACACTTAACTATTAAGGGAAACAACAAATAACTAAAAGCCAAAAAGAAATATTCTTACTACCTTTGTGCAATATTTGTACACTTTGCTGTTCTTCCTATTATACATCCAAGCGTTATCAAACATTAACCACATATCATCGCAGAACTCCCATGGATTCTTATAACGTCCACTATCTAATTTTACGCATATCGTTGATAAATCCATTGGGTGCTTTATTATATCATTGTAATCCTGAAATATACTATTTTAATTCGAAAAATATTGGCTTTCTTCTTAAAACAATTGTGTGAAATGCAGTTCGGACTTGTAAAACTTGTATTTTTTTATCAACTTCTAGTTCGACATGGGATATTGGAAAAAAGACAAAAAAAAAAGAGTTGTGGCCCCTCACTAGAAAAATCATCGTATACAGTTGTTGCTTTTGCAGGTGCGTAAGTTGTCAGCTTCCAATAAAAAAAGGTATCAAGTACTTGTAAGTGACGTACTTCATCATTAAGAATTAAATATTTTTGTTAGGGTAAAACTCCGATTTTTGGTTGGTCTGGTCTTCGAATTCAAAAATGACAAATGACAATGGGGCGCACCGGTTGCGCAATACAACAAAAGCCGTCGTAAGAAACAGTTCCGGGGTCGTCCGTTTACACTGATACGGGGAGAGGAGAACGGAATCACCCTCCTCCCCATGATCTACGACCCCGTATAGGATTTACCCACCTGAAACCTGTACCACCCCAGATTCGTGGGGTGATGGCCTTGAAATAACCCATTCGAACAGCAGCTTCAAGGATTATGGATAAAACCAGTAGCTGCACTACCATTGGAGGGTAATACTTTAGCATGATGTAGCCCCAAAAACTCACAGGTATATGCAATAAGTCTGGATCAACCGGCATACGGAACGGTACGGCATCTTCTGAGCAATCCATTTTCTCCCAAACTGGCCGTAAATAATGCCTGGAATAAGCGACTATCATCCTCAACCGTCTTCTTACATTTCATAAGGCATCCTTAACAACATACCGTAACTCATTGGCGTCAAAAATTGTGTCCTCTCCAGGTGGCGGCGTAGGTTCCCGTTTCACCACCTCTTTCTTCGGCGAAGATGTTGAGTCGAGGGCTTTACTGGTAGATTTCACGGACGTATTCGAAGCAGAAGCTGACGCTCCCGACGATGGACCGGGAGCAACTGAAAAAAATCAACAGTAATTGATGCTGGCCTTCGATCATAAATTAAATAGGCATGGATTAAACTATACCGGAACAACCTTCCTCCATTTTGACCTTAGATTCAGATTTAACTAGCGACGGAGGTAATCCGTTTGTTGAGGAGACGTTGGTGGATGACGACAGAGGACCGTTAGAATCTCCGGTGTCCATTGCTTCCATTTTCACCTAACAGATATCGTAGTAAACCACCAATACGAAAAATATGGCAATGAAATTAAAGGAAAATTATGACGGTTCTTTGGAATGGAACTCCTTAACCTCCAAGAAAATCCATGAAAGGATTCGTTATTAAAGTGTCATTAGAACTACGATTGTGAATCCTGGCAAGAGTACACGGACTTTCTCAGGAAAATAGCAGCAGATGGCGAAAATGCTGTTGGATGGTGTGAATATTGAATGTATTTGGTGCCTCTTTTAGATCTTGGTGCACGTTTTTGCTTTTGAAAGAAAAACAAGTAAAAATCTTCCTGGATCTAGAATGGGGAACAACCGCACTTTATTCGGTATGGAGGGACCTTGCTTTCTTCCAAAAAATCGACCAACGATTTCCGGTGCAAATTTTCACAAAAGTGTAATCAGGAAAAATGTTGAACACAGGAAAACAGATATTTGATTGCTACTAAAACCTGCTTCCCGAAGATTCTAGACATCGATCATTTGCGTCCAGCAGAAAATTGTGTTAAATAAGTACCTAAGATGCATAGAGGTAAAGTTCTGATTAAACGCACGAATTAATCTCACGCTTTATCCCGAATTAAATCTGCGTTTTATCATGATTACTTTTTATCGCAATAAGAGTTCTATAGAAATACTGTTTCGAGCGGCTCCCACTCACCAGTGGATGTAAAACCAAGGTGGAAAGACAGCGAAAAGACAACTTTAATACAGTAAACTATAGTCTATACTATCGAAAGTCATAATTTTTTGAAAGCAATTTTTATGGTGTCTAGTTGATTTCCTAATTCCTCAACCCTTATGAATTTTCGCATCCATCAACTATGCATCTGTTCAGAAAAAATCAGAAGCTAATCAAGTAAACAATTACCAAAGGTGTTCCAGCAGCTGAACCGTGGTTGCTATTCGACTGAGGACCTATTCGTTCTTGAGACCGTTGTTGTTGGGTTCTTGGATCTGCAGCTGACGGTGGGGCTGACATGGGACCACTGCCTGTAGCGCCTGTCCATCCAGCGACATTATGTTGTTGGTGCGGTTGTTGCGAATGTGGACCTTGTTGTTGTTGTTGTTGAGTCGCTTGCAACCCCGGCGGTAAAGGTGTCGATCCAGCAGTTCGATTTGGTGGATTTGGCATATCCATATCGAAGTCTGGGATTGTTCCTAGTGCTGCAAACAGCATCGCCTCTTTAGTTGGTCCTTCATCGAAATATGGATTAGGAATACCTTCCGACACACCTCCACCGGCACCGCCTTGTTGCTGTTGTCCAGCAGCGGCACTTGGAGCAGACTGGGGTGGGGCACCAGCAGAAGCGGCTGCTGATGCCGCACCTCCTTGTGCTCCTCCGTCCGCTCGAAGCCTGGAGTTCTTCTTATCTTGCAAGTCTTTCTGGATCTTATAGATTTTCTCAGCAAGCAGATGGTAGTATTCTTCCTGAAAATCTCGAAATTTCACAACGTAGTGGAATATTTTCTACAGTTATCTGTTGGTTAAGAACTCACCCGATCGTTGGCGGACTCGAACATCTCCATCTCGACTTTACGCGCATAGTTGATAAGGTCACGAATTCGCTGATCGTGAATAGCGTTTGGATCGGGTGACGGGAAAATTGCTTTAACTAGCTTCCCAACAAGATGATTACGGAGATCTCGGGTAACATGTTGATGCCATTCCTAAATGTCTTTACATTTAAGCTCTCTTCTAAAAACAATCTTCCATTTTATAATCTAAAGGTTTCTAAGAGAATCAAGAGAAAATTCTCGTTAATAAACACTGCAAAAACTGATGTTCATTGAATGGGCTGCTTTTCTGACAAGCTCCACGCTATATAAATGAAGGCCGAGATGTAAAACAGTGCAAATTTTCTTTCGGAGCAATTTTATTTATTTAGGATCACGCGTATAACTATACTACAGCTAATAACACAAAACCTACGCATAACTGTAGTTTTCTGTTAAAAAAGGTGAAAATTATTTTTGATTGATTAGAAGTTTACTGCTTCGAACACTGATGCTCTGCCCTATTCTGTCAATGACAAGAAATTACTTAAATGGCTAATATCTGGATTTTCTTATCTTGTACACATCGCAATATAGCGAAAACTCAATCAATAAGAACTTAAAACTTGACTTAATTTCCCTCAAAATGTAGTGTAACAGCACCTTCTAAATGTTGTAATAATAATAAATGTTCTAATTCCTTTTTACTTTCCAATTAAGAATGTTACTCCAAGCATCAAAATACCAAGAAATGTCTTCAATCGGACGTAACTTTTCAAAAGATAGGTTAGTCCCCCACTTGAAATTCTTTAGATGGCTTAAGCTTTTTCATTTTCATTTTTATTTTTAGTATTTATCTTACTTTATGCTAGAGGGTGCTCCAAATGCCATGCATTTTAGTCCTATCAAAACTAAAGTTCTAAACTGCAGTGACATTTGGAGCACTCTCTATATTTTAACGTTTAGTCGTATCACCGAAATTACTTTGACTAACTACTAAGTTATAAAATGAAATAAAAACTAACTACTAAACTATCAACATCAGAATAGTAACTCTACTTAAGTTATAACTGTTAGGAAAAAACCGTTACCTTTGCATGACTAGGTACATCGGGAGGTGGGAAATTGATTGTTGAGAAGTCGCCGGGAGCTCTAGACATCATTCCGTGATGAGGACCACCTTGTGTAGTTCCAACAGAGCCAGGACCCGCGTGTTTGTTAGGAGGATTAGGGGAGCGGAATGGATCACTGAAAGACAGATTAGAGATTATATGAATACAGAGCAAAGAGATGCTTTTTACTATTAAACTTACTTCATCGGTGGATTATAGTCGTTGAGCAATCCAGCAGCCGACATGGGGCCACTGTGAGGTCCACCGGGAACACTGCCGGGACCCGATGGTGCTGCACTCGCAGCTCCACTGCCCGCACCTGCTCCTTGATTTGACGCTGGAGCTGGGGAGCCAAATTGAGCCATAGGATCTACTGATTGTGGACCACCAGGGCCCATACTGCCACCACCTACTGACCCAGGAGCTCCAACGGATCCTGGTCCTAGTAATTGGCTCATATCTTGCAATGCTGTAAATGGTTAGTGATTAGGAATTTCATTAACGCTCAAAAAATGAGGGAAACAATATAAGAGAGGTAAACTCTGACATAGCTCACTTCCAGCGGCTGACGGCTGATTCTGTATGCTTTTTAGGGGTTTGCACACAGGACAGTCGTCACGATTACAATTCTTCCAATGAGCAATAATTTGCCTTGACGATGCACAGTGTGCATCTAAAAAAAAGAGGTAAAGAAACTAATTGCAGCTTTTTTTTAACTATTGACTTAATGATAATACTTACAAGTACACTGTCTTCCGTTATGGCAGATTGTCATGTGTTGTAAAACTTCTTTCATCGTGTTGCAATGAGGCAAATTGCACGGTGTTCGACCATTTGCGGCTTCGGCAGGATTCTGGAAGCAAACTAGACATCAACGTAAGATAGTAGAGAAAATTGCGCAATAGCTTAGATTTGAAAAGTTTCAAAATTTTTACTCTTCCAAAAGTGTCGGAAACGATAGCTTGCTGATAATCAATAATAACACGTTTAAACATGTAAGTACAGAAGAGCACGTCCTAACATGTTAGTGAGGAAACCATAAAAGGCGTCTAATCTTTAGAACGACCTCAACGCTTTCCACGTTTCCTTAAAGGAAATGCTCCTTAGTTTTAATTATCCGATTCTTGTATCGTATCTTTTAATCTTCCAATCCGATCCGGATTTCTTTTAATCGTATTTATTTGCATTATTTTGTTTGTCTCATTGGTATTCTACTCTCATCTTACTTATTTCCGTTCTTTCATCCTAAATTCATATACACATTCCAAGCCCAACTCAAATCGCCTAGAATATCGCATCATCGTTGAACCAATGGGCTTCTCTTCTACGCTAATTCAAGATGTGCTGAGCGCCTGAGTAAAAGGAGCAACTTAAGAAGCTCTTACGTTGACCCTAGTAAGAAATGAGTTCTCACTAAACCCTCAGTAGATATTCTTTGGTACTTCTACTTACTCTAATGAGTTCTCAAACCTAACAAAACATACTAAATAAATAAGACACAATACTAAAAGTTGCACCTACCCTTTCCCGTTGCTGACACTTGTGCGCATGTAACAACAACACTAACTGTTGCTGTATCAACTTTCGCTTCTCTGGATCTTGAGTTCCTGGTGTTAAAGGAGTTCCTGGCGTCCGTTGCTGGGGTTGAGACACCGGTGCTCCGGACATTTGCGGATGAGCATGGGATTGTTGGCTTACTGGAGGTGCACCATTCGGCATTTGCATCATTCCCTAGGAGAACAAATAGCTCAAAATATGGTTTTATTGGAGTCAATTTGGCACCATTAGATTGACCCATGCATACCGGAGGTTGTTGCGTCGGTCCGCCTGCACCCGGTGGTCGATTAGGCATCTGATGAGGACCGTTAGATTGGGAGGGATCCATCATCATCATCTGGAACAGAGGGTCAACCATTTTTCATAATTTATTTGCGATGTATTACTTGTATTCTTACTGGAGGTCCTTGAGGTGGTCCCGGATGTCCAGGCATCATTCCTGGGTATGGCTGCCTGTTCATAAAGCCCTAAAAAGCATAAGATACTACAGCACGACAACGATAGAGAAAATTTGAAAGAAGAGTTGGTGCGCATACATTTAATATAATACAAGCTTAACAAACATCTTATGTCTTGATTTCAGAGAGATCTTAATTTCAGCTAACCTGAGGAGGTGGTCCGCCCATAAATTGGTCAGGCCGCTGGCCTTGAAAGGGTGCGTTTGGATTAAAAGGTTGCTCCATCATTCCTGGATGTCGCATCATACCCGACATCATCTGCGGCATGCCTGGAAACTTCCGAAATTGAGCCCCTAAATCACCCGCATCAAAACGAATATTATCTCACCCGGCCGACCTGGAGGTGCCATTTGGGGTGGCCGTTGCATGTGAGCTCCATTCATCATGCCTCCTCGTGGAATGGTTTGCCCTCGCCCTTGTCCAGGATAGGGTATCTGAATCCAAAACGATATGTTTCCTCAATATTTAAGTTAGCAAGTTAACATGAGAAATCTCACCTGATTTGGCGCTCCTTGTGGAGCATACTGGCCTGGGTATCCCCGCATTTGACCCTGTGGTCCACCAGTCATCATCGGTTGACCGTATTGTGGCTGTTGGGGCGCCATCTGCATTCCATCGTACATCACGGGCGGTCCCTGACCAGGGGCACGCATTGGGCCTCCAGGAGGTCCACCCGGTGGCCCTCCAGGAGAGGGTCCGGGGCCGCCCGCCCCTCGCCCTGCACCTGCCATGTTTGCGTTTGGAGGAGACATCATTGTCGCGCCGGTCATTGGACTCCTGAGACTTCTCGTCATATTTTTACGATTTATAGCAGAAATATTCCAACTAACCTCGTATTGAAGTTGTTTGCTGCAGGTGCTGTCGAAAACGTAGGCCTTGGCGAATTGTTCGCAGCTGGGCCTTGCGTTTGGGTCATCAATAATTCCTTCAAACGTTCATATTAGGAAGTACTCGACAAAGTCAAAAGACAACCTTAATGTATAAATAAGACGAAAAAGTTTGGTGCATACCTGTAGAACAGATTGCTGTTGACCAGTGCCTTGAGAAGGTTGCCCGCCCGGTTGACCTCCTCCAGCCTGGCCAAATCCCGCCTGTGGCATTGGAGCCGGCATCGTGGATTGTGACGTGGTCTAGAAAAGAAATAAGAATATAACCTCTAAGAGCAAGCGAACATGGAGAAATCACTGGTGTCTCACGAGCGGCGGAATGCCAAATGAAGAGAAAAAAAAAATGCAACCTAACCAAGAAAGATGAAGAAAATAACCATATGAAATTTTGCAACGAGGTTACTAGTTTGTGTGAGTTCTTCATTCTATAAATGAGGCTCCTTGAGGACAAATTTCCTCCAAAGTTCCAATGTCACCATTTCCACATCAAACATTAATAGGGCTTATTCCAACTATTTGTAGATGTTAACCTCATTTTAAAGACTCATGTAGATAAACGATTCGTATCACTTTTCTTACCAGAAGTTCGAGAATTAAATGGAAACTTCAGATCTACAAGTTTTCAATAAAGATGAGATAGTGTTTCTACGCTAGTGATTTTCACACATATCTCGTCCAAGTTATCGGTGACCGAAATCGTAAACTTACTCTCTCTTATCAAGACATTATTTCAATAAGTACATCAAGAAACTACGCGCTGATAAAGAAAAGAGAGCAAATTGATGCTTCCGAACATGGATAACTTGCATAGCCCGTGTAGATGAGATTAGGCCTCGAATAGTTGAAAGGGGAAATCTTTTCGATTTAAACAACGTGTTGTTTATTCTCACGCACCAAAACATTTGTCAGAGTATTTGCAAACTTTGATAGCACCTCGCAGAAAGTGGACTCAGTGATTACTCCATAACGACTTAGCTCTAATTACTTCAAAACTAATTGGGAGTAAACAGGGTAAAATTTTTTCAATTTTACTCGAGCGCAGATGATTCTATTTCTTTGAAAAAAGCACGTCTTAGAAAGAATACAAGACAATTTCGATAGAAAACGGCTCAGAGTGAATAGTGCACTCTTTCTAGATCTTTAGGGTTCCAAACCATGTTATTTGATTCTAAACTGAGTTTCCAACCAAATGTTCCTTCCAAAATCTAATCCTTTACAGAATTTAGACATTGGCAAGGAACACAAAACGAACACTTTAAAATAAACTGCTAAGAAAGCTGCCACAAACTCAGCTATGTAGTAGTAGAACAAGTAATCTATCTAAATTTGAAAAGCAGAGAAAAGGTGATCGAAATCATTAGTTGTGAATTTTCCAATTAAAGTGAGATGTCTGGGTCAAAGAAAAAAGAAAGAAAGAAAAAGAATGTTGGTAAAACTTTTGCTTCTGATTCTGACTAGTGTCGAGAGCAAATTCTTGGGAGATGTTATTCGATAATATGCTTCAACTCAGTTTTGACTTCTACATTTTCATTTAGTAGTTTTATAATATTCTACAACGCCTTTAAACTCAAATTGTGAAAACCAGACCTAATTTCTGTCAAATGTTATCAACTTCAGTCAAATATTCAGAAAACGAAAAGAATATAACAGAATACTAAAACTGAAACAGGAAAAAGTTATGGGGATCTCAACAAGCGCCGCCTGGTAGAACTCTATGAAAGGAATCTAGTCGTCACATAACGATATCGAGAAATGAAAGCTAGAACTGAACGAGTAACAAAGTTGGACATAAAACTAGTGTTACCGATCCTCTATAAGAATGAAAGAAATATTGAAAAGAAAAACGAATAATTAACTAACCGGCACATCGCCACCTATGTGACCTGTCTGGGGTAGTGGCTCTAGTTTTTCAAGTTCACTAAGTCCATCTAATCCATCTCCGGATTCAAAATCTGCGCAAGGTGCTAAACAATACAACTAATAAGAAAATGATCAAAGTTGATCCAAAATATAAAATCTGACAAGAAACTACTCCCAGAAAAATAAAACCCACCAGAATCAACTTTTAACTTTTTGCACGCTGGCTCGTCCATGGCGTCAAGGGAGCCGTGGATTGGCTGGCGTGCGCTCGCTTCTCGATGATCCGAGAGCTTCAGCAGCTACTCCGGTCAGACAAATACTTTGCAGTAGCAGTTGTTTTTATGGATCAAGAGGAGACGTTTACTGCTCGCATGCAGTTTAACCGTCCGCCTCACAGTATCCTTCTTGTCTTCTAAGCAATGCACTTAAAGCGATTTTTTCAATGTGCAGTACGAAGGAAGCAAACAAATAAGAAATAAAATAGTAACATGGAAGAGAGGAAATCGATAAAACGAAAGGGGAAGTAAATCTAATAAGGACGAATATGGGTAACAGAAAAGAAGGAGAGTAGCAAAAGTGTACTTATAATGTTTATCAGCAGCACCTCTTTCAATTTCATACCACCAATGTTGCAGCAAAAATAGGGCGAAACATCCTCAGACCCTTCAGTCAAGATATAGATACTTTGAAACAGGAAATTATGAGCAACAGTAGGATTTTAAAAAAACACCCCATTTTTCGTGCACAAAACATCGGAACATTTCTTAAGAACGTTCCAATGTGTCATGCACGAAACGAAACAACAGAAAGGGAGTTGCTTAAAATGAAAACATCGTCTTTGCTGCATTGGCAAACGAACCAAATGAGCGCACTGGTTTACGCGGTAGATAAAGAAGTCAAGAACAAAATCAACGACACAAAAAAAATACATCTAACAAAGTCAACATGAAACATGTAGGAACTATTTTTAAGAATTGAATCAAGGATTTGCCCTACGAAAAAAGGTAAGGGGTGTGGTAGTTATACATCTCTTTCCTTCTTAGTTTTGCACTAAAACACGCATCCCAAGAAACAATAGCATGTATATTTGGGCTTCACTGCTGCATGCATCTCTTGATTTGAGGAAGCAAGGACTGAAACAGAAGTGTCCAAATGATAGGGTCAACGATTACAAAGTATGATTCATAATGCATAAGGTGTTCCAAAGATCAAAAATGACCAACGAAGTGACCCCCAAATTGATCTGAACGCTAAGAAAAGCATGCCGAACCTTTTCTAGTTCGCCGAGAGGAACGCTTAGACATTGTTTCAATGTGCGATGCGTAGACACAGCGCTCCGCGAGGAAGTTTGTGAACGCGAGAGAGTGTAGACACATCTCACTCGCGAAACGCCGCAGCGATGGTCATTGCAACGGAGTCAGCATGGCTGCCGTGAGCGTGCTATAGGAAGCACAACCCCGCCTCCTCATAGAATACGGTAGATAGTCACAGCAATAACGCAGCGCAACCCGCGCCGCAACCAAGGCAAACCAGTGCCGCCCTGGACAAAAACTTCCTAAAACATGTGAGTAGATCAAACGGTCATGGATAATGAAAGAAGTAGAAGATTGTGGTTTTGGAGGGTGACTACTGCCAATGCAAGGAGTAGCGTGGAAAATAAGCCGGTGAGAGCGACGAAAATGAGCTTCACGGAGATTACGGTAATCGGCTAAGAAAGTCCTGTAGATCAAAACATTTTTAGACTTTGAAAAGAAAAAGTGAAAGTCGTCAACGGGGAGCATGAATTCCTCTGTGAAAACCTTTATGTTTGAAAAGAAATTATGAAGTTTTTATTTAACGAAAAATAAATATGTAAAAAGAAAAAAATTAGAAAAAACAGAGGAAAAAGTGGGTTCCTACATGAAGAGCCACCTCTACAGAGCTGATAGTACAAGTCAAAAGGGAACAGCAATAAAAAACTAAAAGCATATGAGAAAGTGAACAACTCTTCATAAAACACTACTGATCACGCGCGCGTTAGCGTACGGCATGTTACTAGAGAAAAACCGTAGCATGACAAAAGTGATCAATGGGTGCGCGGTCACGGACCACAATGACCGTGTTCATCAGTGCGTCGACGCTGCTCATGACGAGAAACATCAGCACGACCGGCTCAGCGTGTCCTCAAGATTGTAATAACGCGCCGGTGGGGGCGGGGCGTGCAGATGCCCGCACCATCAGCACGACGATGCGCGCTGCTAGCCGCTCCCGCTCACAACGCTCAACACCGTGGAGTTCTTCAACATCTGTTTATCCTACCGTTACATCTTCTACTTTTTTTTGGGAACCTGATAATCTCAGGAAACGCTTGTACGCAACGTCGTCGGCGACTTCTGCAACGTATTCACATACTTCAGCAGGCCATGAAGCAATGATTCCGATAGATCGGTCAATGTATTCCCGTTCAGAACCCTCCCCTACAGCCGATATCTACAACAGCTGAATACACAGAACTACTGCTACATTCTTATTTGTTGCGGAACTCAACGAATGTCGAAGCACATTATTGAATGTTGCTTATATATCAGCTGATCAGTCTTTAGGGGAAGGCACTTCGGTTATATGGTAAGTCTTCAACTTATCAGCTCAAATCTAATGAAAGATTAGATTTAGATACAATCGTGAGCAAAAGCACAACTTAAAGCTGCATTTGCAAGTCCATTTCGAAACTAGTGTAATGGTTTTATATACAAATCATGGCTACTTGGATAAATTTTAGCTCTGAGGGAGGTATTAAAAAATCTTTCCTGCAATAATCAAAAGATGATCAAATATCTTGGCAAAAAAGAACAATTTAATGAATGCAGTTTAAATTTCTCACAAGTAATAGTAATGGTTTTTCTCCGATATCAAGAAAGTCATTTGTCTAATACATACAAGAACAATCTTTGAATTATTGTGCTGAATTGAGCTGCAAATCCTTTTATTGGCGACTGTACATCCAAAACGATTCGGTCAAGCGCATATAATCCAAGACAAAATCAATGGCAATCGTTTTCAGCTGTTCGGATTTTACTGGACTAACTTTTACGACTAACTTTTACGTTATCTTTCTTAAGGACAGTAGACTATGAACATTCTCCATCCACTGGTTGTGTTGTTTAAGAGTAGAAAGTGAAATTGTGGGTAAATATTAGAAAGAAAAAACTGAGCCGAAAAAAATAGGCACAGAGAGTTAAGTTTAAGTTCAATTGCAAGTGTTCTCTAGTGCAATGTTTGGCATTCTTCATAAACTCATTTCATTCATAATGCAGGTTTCATAAGACTTTCAAGGCACATTAACTTTCATGTAGAATCTTTTCCATGGTGCTATTATCCTGCTACAAACTGTCCCGCTGCGTGGTTGGTAAGCGTTACATTCGTAACCCATACACTTCCTTATGTTTTCTGTTTGTTTATGCATGAGGAGCAGCCGAAATGGAAGTTTTTATTTCATTACATAATCATATTTGTCACTGGTGGTAAAGAGCAGTTAATAGTAGTTTGAAAAAATAGTAGTCATACTTCTTCCTGTTTTAGCGATGCCACCCCTGATTACGGCGCAACTGTCGAGCACATGTCGCTCAACGGAACAGTGAACGGAGTACAAGAAGAATTTGATTATGCAGGGACACAACAAGTAAGAGTTCTGCATTTTTGCAACTGTTTTACTACATAGAGTATTGGTATCGATTGGTGATAAGACCTTCCCCATGACAACTACACTTGACAACATCTCGTAAATGTTTCTATCTAAGTTATGGAACGTCTACTCGATAACGGAATGAAAATCAAAGGAAGTTTGCAAACAAAAAGAAGTGCAATGATCTTGCTGCACATTTCCTATTATTAAGGTTGTTACATGCTTTCTTAAATGAAAACTCGAAGAAAAACTCATCTGAAAAATGCATTTATAGATAGAAATATATCCCTTAAATGGTTTACAACAACTGAATCCCTGCATCTTTTCAAACGTCGAACGAAACGCATGCTTATGAAATTTTTTTTTGTGTAGGATCCTTTAAATTATATATTAAAAGAAGAAATCTTTCGGACATAGTGCGTGTCTTAACTATCCTGAGGTCGATGTTTCGCCTCTGAATTATTCGGCCATACTTTTGACTCAGTGAACATCACTGGCTCAGCTAGGACTGGAAACAGTATTAGCGCAGAAAGAATTAGCGAATAGGGAGTATGTGCGTGCACAGCTAACTTAGACTAATTTCGTCCACTTGCGAATACTCACAAATTACCCACCTTGGACATGGAGGAATTAACTGCCTTCAGCAAGTGTCGGAAATATAACAACATTGTGACTTATGAAAGTGATTCTGTACAGAATTTTTGTTTCAGCATCTTTACTTCAAGGTTACGACGAAGATATAACTTTGAAATAAAACGGTAATCTTGAGACAATAGCATGTTAGTCGTATTTTGCACCTCTATCATGCGCAGTACTATTGTCCTACCTCGACCAAAAATGAGAAAAAGAATCATATTTCATCAATAGGAGAAGAACCTCAAATTACTTGAAATTTAAAAAAAACGTTGTTTGAGCGTTTTGTGGAACGACCAAATCTCTTTTCTATGACGAGATCGTTTTCGCTAAAACTGTGAGTGAAATCATCAGCGCTGTTAAAAGTAAAAGTGGGTTACGCAAGGTCATCTACATCCATAACTAGAAACTTGTGAATGTACAATGTTCTCCGTCATTTGCAAACATTTTCTTAAATGCTTTTGCTCATGTTCCAGTACATATGTGCACATACGTGTTTGCACGTGTTAATTTTACTAGGAGAAGAGGAGCGTAGAGGTTTTCTGTCGTTGGTATCTGAGCTAAAATTCAGATCTTGGATGGGTCCTAGGTTTTGCAGTTGAGAAAAAGAAAGACCTAGACCTCGACTACGTTGAGAAAATCTGAAGGCGCTAATTTTGCAGATAAAATGCGACGAAAGGAGCTTTAGGAAAATTGCCATTTCTTTTTACTAATACCGCTGTTTTGATTAATTTCCTTCGCCAAAACCATTGTATCTATGAAATGTAGCTGTATTCCAGTGGCTTTTGTTAGAGAACTTGAAACGAAGTTTCAGTAAGAATGAAGTAGTCGTGAGAGTGAAACATGGAATATGTCGTTTAAGAGAAATACTTAATTCATCACTACGAATTTTTAGTTCTCTGTTGAAAACGTACAGCGTATAGTCGTCGTTTACGAAAGTTCAACTAAGTGAGTGCGACGCTTCCGTCACAATGTACGGTCCTCTGATATGCAGCCACTTCTCCCTCTGTCAGCTCATTCGAAAACGAATCAAACTCCCATTCCCAGTCAAATAAATTAGGTGCCGACTGCACATGAAATTTGAAAATAGTTTCAGAAAATCTTCAGTTTGTTTCTCGTCATCCTTTGTTTCAACTCTTCTAAGTCCCTAATATTTCAGTTTCTTTGAGCTCATTACAACGAAATACTTGACCTCAACAAGTAGAATGGAGGTCCTAGCTCTACGATACAACGGAGAAATTGCGGATACGCCGCGATTTTTGTGATTTCTTCAGAGCTCCAAGCTTTGATTAAAAAAAAAGGTGATAAAATAAAAAAATTATGTGGTGAATTGAATTAGCCAAAAGAAATAATATTAACACACGATCATTTTTTTTTCAGAACTATTGAAGGTGACTTTTCGGACTCATGACTGAATCTGTTGAATTACAACGTTCCTGAATACGACATCAAAATGAGCTATCCGAAGGAATAAGAGCAATTTCTAGGCAGTGTCTTTTTTCCTACTTTCCTTTGCTGGATTTCTTTATGGATTATCATCTAAGTTAAGTAAGTAGCGTGCGTCCCAGCTCGACTTCGTTGGACGCGTCTCACCCCATTTTGCTGCTTTCTGGGACCCGCAGAACACTAGTTCGACGGAGCCAATTAAATGGATTTGATAGCATTGTAGCATCGACGCTCCAGTTCCACTCCGTTGAACTCGTCTCACATCATTTTGAAAATACTTACTCACTAAGCAAGTAAGTATTTTGCTTTGCTGGATTTTTTTAGTGGATTAATATCAACCAAACTAATCTTCCCGTATGAAAAAGTCGATAATCGCAGTGCGCTAGTAGTTACGACAAAGGACGGTGAAGGATATTCTTTGAGGCAAGTTCTTTCATTGAAGTCACTTCTAGCCAAGTTCTTGTATGCTCCCCTAGGAATGCGAAACGTCTTCAAAAACAAATAACACGGAAACTGTTTGGCCTAATTCAAGCTAAAATCTCCCAATGACAAATGCTTACATGATTAGAAAAGAATCCTATTTTATTTCATGATCTGATTTGCCTTTCTGAAACCTCTCTAAAACTCCTATGCCTTACTTGAAGACATATCTCGACAGCATATAAAATTGTTTATGACTTCAAGTTGTATTTCTAAATTCTGAAATCTCTAAATATGTCGTTATTTTTAAGTTCAAATTGGTTGAAATCATTTCAGCGTTCATGAGAAGGTTCATTTAAGTTGGGAAGCGAAGGTAAGTCTCCGGCCACCAACTTCTACGAACATAGGAACCGATAAACCGATAGAAAACGCCACTACGGAGCACTTTGGGATAGTATAATCGTCCCGCTGCACTAAATGTGGGAAAACCTTGACATAGAGTACAAAGAAGCATCCGTAACTATCCCAATTTAACCTCGTACGAGGGATATACCAGCACCTGCAGAATTTTGGGCGTTGATCGTTGAATTTACATGAAAGAACCTCACTACGAACTACTCAATTACGGAAATATTTATAATATTATCGACAACTGGAATCCACAGGTCATGAAGCTGTTAACTCGACTCTAAAAGTAAAGTCGAAACCAGAGTGCTTAGAAAAAACAAATCCGTCTAGTTTTTGTTTGGTTTCAAAGCGGCTCTCAAACACAGTCAGGATGTGGAGGTCAAGCTTATATTCATGTTTACATTCACATATAGTTGGTTTAAAAGGACATGAAGCACGGTGCCATTGCGTAAGCGGCTGCGCTGAAAGCGTCGCGATGGAGATGGCGGTCGGAATCGATGTGGGACCATCGCGAACTGCAACGATGAACGCTACTATGTTTCCCTCTTTGATCATAACCGCTACGTTCCAACTGTATCGTGCCTCATGTCGTTTCGACACTTGGTTTGGGACTGCTTTGCCATATGACGGGTAAACTCACAACATTACATTGCAAATAACGAAATACTTGAAAATATAGGTTACCTGGGGTTGTATTTAAAATAAATGTGTCAAAACTAAATATTTGCTCTTTAAACATATCTTTCACATTTTCGCTCTAATACTGGTGTTCTAGACATTGATAAACCAAAGTGAAACAAACTAAATCCAACGATTTCCACAACGTCTGCGCGGAAAAAGAGTCCAAAGAAAAAACAAAGCGGAAAAGGAACAACATCTCTAATCACGACATACCTGCAAATCAGAAAATTGGAGCAGTTGGAAAGAAAGAATCGAGAATTGTTTGTTCGACGTTGGTGCCAGTACTAGCTGAAATAGGTGATATTTCTCAAAATCCAGGAATTCAACTAGATATCGGTACGTAAAGGTAAGGACAAGCTGCTGATTAACAAAATAGGAAAGATATTGTCAACATTGTGTTGTTACTTTAGGAAAACACATACACATTAACACAATTAACCAGACATGAGATAAAACATGACTTCTCAACTAAATATAGTGAAAAAAAAGCTTGTAGGGAGCACTACAAATAAACAATTCCCTCATAAACAATGCTTATTTTTGTTTTGTAAGTAGGATTGTCTTTATCTCCCAAAAAAGACATGATATATAATATGAATTATCAATAAATCTTTTTTTGGGAGATGAAGAAAATCTATCCAGGTAAACTGGATGTCGAACATGCCAGTAATCCCATAGCTAACCACATCAGACGGTAGCTTCAATCAAAATGGTAAGTTGAACAGGTTAGGTGGATCTCAAACATTTTAGATATCACAATCATCAATCTCTGCCATGAAGCTTGTATCTCCCTCTCTGTTATCAACACTCTATATCAATAGCAACATCAAAAATCATGTGCCGGGCTGATAAAAGAGGAACATTTCTTTCTAGGCACAAACTTCGCAGTGGCTGATTTTTCGGTCATTTCTCTCTGGAACATAGATAGTATTTCAGTGGCAAAGTCCCTTTTTAAACAAAATAAACGGAATAAATTAATAAATAAAAACAAATGACTCTCATTTATGTTGTCTGCCCACATGTAAATCAACTACACGATAAACAAACAAACAATTTTTACTCCAGAGCGATGTAATAAAAAAGTATTCAAGAATCCTAGAATCATCCGTTGACGATCAAGATAACATATATGTTCGAAATCAACATAACCATCAACATGCTTCTTTCTATTATTTCTTAACCACTGCGCAGTTATTTCGACAGTTTGGAGTGATGCGACATGAACTGTACATATCTGGATTAAAACAACCCGATGTGTGGTGAAATTGCGTAAGCTGCTGCGCAAAAAGTCGCAGCGGCAGGATTATTTATTCAGTTCCTTGGGCTCGGTTGGTCTTGGCATGTTACGAGCGCAACCGCTTGTGCAACTACACCACTAGTCACTTCGGGTTGACCTGACTGTGGATTGGCAGGCGGGTAGTAGCTTTACCATGTATTTTGCGGTTGTACCCTTAAAATCACCCAGTTGAACATATTCGGTAGCGGCTACATTTGCTGATGTGGTAATTTTGTGCACAGTTATCAAAAGTTTCATAAGGAAAAGAAAATCTTCCGTATAGGACCTTGAGAAATCATTGTACATCTTCGAATAAGTGAAATACTAAGCAGCGGATACTTAATTCATTGACACCCGGCTGTATGCAGAGTTCCTCTGTGCATTTAGCAATCACAAAAGAATTTTCTAGAGAAGAACCATGTACATCCTTCCACCACTCCTATAAAAGCAATGTATCAAAAAAATTGCGTCATACAAATGTACTGCTACGTATCGCTGTAAATTATTTAAAATAAAAGAAATCTCTTAAATAAGAAGTAATGCACTAAAAAAAGAATGACATAAAGTTTGAAAAAAGCAACTATGTGCAGTTTATTTGCATTTTAATCAAGTTTTTCATGTAAAAGAAATATTTCTTTGAAATCTTTTTGTTTCGAGTTAGAGAATATCGCTGACATTCAATTAGTGTTGAATGCTACGTTCCTATCAAATATAATATAGCTAGAGGGCATATAAGATTGGGTGTTAATGACCGTTACTAGTTATAAGGTTTACATCAAATCGTATTTAACATATTTGCACATTTCATTAATAATTCCTGTTGCCTAATCAATTTGTACTATGAAGATACGTCTTCTAAAGAAAGTAGGGATTTAGCCTCACTGCTGAACCTTGAAATTCTTTGGATCAAGATATGGAATGAAAGTTCATGTAATACATGCTACATGTGATAGCAAAGTCATCTGAAAGTGTAGATCTGCTGAAAATGAAGTGCTAATTATCTGGAATCTCGGAAAGGATATCAAATTGAGGGCAACGACGATGTGACGGAACAAAACAACGAACCGACGAAAAAACCCACAAACAAATCAATAATAGCTCACAATTTTTTCGGAGCTTCAAACCCTGCAACATTATGGCGCCGTTGACCCACGGTGTAGCCACGTACTCGTGTCGAATACAGTAGAAAATATCTGGGATCATGGATCAATAATCACTTCCGTCCGTTGAGCCCTGCAAAAATGTAGATGTATACGCACACGGCGAAACGGTTCAAACACTTGTTTCGTTCTTCGCTACGATTATCAGTATCCGCAAGATGCGCACGTCGTCCGAGGAATGACTGATCATGAAGTGACAGGGGATAGAGAGAGAGCACTGCTTGGACGTGGTTAACGTGTTGAAGGAGGCGGAATTGACGTTGTTGAGGTGTGTTTGGGCAAATGTGGAATTCTGGTTCTAGATAGGAAGTAGTAACGTCGTGACCTAGTTTCGGGATCCGGAGTAGTTCCCCTCACCTCTTCCCAATCGCCCTGAAAAATGGCGTGGGAAACGGCTTCAACTCCTACGAGGTACATTGAAACGCCCCGCTCGTGGACGCAGAGCGTGTGTGCAGCGCCTCATTGATTTTCGACCGCCCGCTCCTGCACACCCGCTCCGCGTCCACAAGCGAGCGGTCGAGAATCAATGAGGTCTTCTCAGCAGCTCTTACTCACGTAAAATGACGTAAAAGAGAACAGTAGCGTGTGCAAGGTAGCGCGTTCTAACCTGCTTCGTAGGAAATAAAGCGATTTCCACGCCGTCTATTAGGACGACTAAGGGGGAGTGAGCGTTGCCGCGGTCATTCACGTAATTTTCATCCTGAATTCTATATCGTTCCACAGGGCACCTAACACCGTCAATTTCGTGATATGCTAGCTTTCAGAGACATTTTCTATCGGATTTTCGATGTTGAGTTTTTCTCTGGAATCGATAGGTTTCAAAAATAGTTAACAAGTATCTATAGGTGCAGTAAAAACTCTGAACATCTACAAATTCAAAAATCAGAGGGATCAAGAGCACCTGAGATATTACTTCACCGAACGATATTACTTTTTACACCTGCTGGATTGATGTGTTGAAACCAGAGAAGGATTACATTACCAATACGGATGTAAAGAGTTGCGTTGTCGGGTAAACTGACATTTTGACGTTCTTGGTCAAACTGATTTCTAGGATTTCTATAGAGGATATTTCCAGCTTTTTTGTTAGGAAACTACCCGCCCATACCTTTCCACTATTTAACATCAAAAGTTACACCGATGGCTGCTCATAAACTCAAGAGGAGCAAAACCTGGGTTCCGATCCATGCTGTGATCATTTCGTGGAGTAGTACTGATGCCTATCAAAGACGTCCTACAATTGATCGAGAAGAATTTGGCCAATGAAAAAAATGCCACTTTTCTTGGAAGAAAAGACATGGATAATTAGGATAATTAGCGCGTTCGTAATATTGCGAAAAGAGGCTCCTTACAGATTCTCGGGCCTCATTGCTGGACACGAATATATAGTATATAGTATAGTAGTATAGTGTACAAAATATTCCCGTAACACGGTCATATTTGGTAAAAGTGGTCGGTGCCGTAGGTTCTGGACAAGTCTTAGCCTCCGGGAGCCTCTCCCATTCCCTCAGGCACACGAAGAAGCTTAACTTTGAGGGATCGCAACGCTCTGCGGCAGCGTAAAAGTTAGGAAAACTCTTTTTCAGGCAGAAAACAAATGTATGAGACATCGTATCGTATACTACATCTAGGTGAAAGGAACAGGAACGTATCACGAAAGTGACGATGTTGTGGTCTCGGTGGACAAATATAGAGTTCGTGTTTAGCGTGTAGAATACAAGTATAAGCGTGTCCTCAGTCAATTCCTCCTAATCATTCCGGAAGGTCTCGTGGGAAAGTGCGTTTGTTCCTACGAGGCACGTGAAAACGCCACTCCGTGTCCACGCGTCGCGTCCACAAGCGAGCGGCCAAAGATCAATGAAGTTTTCGCACCACTTTATCCAAGTAGAACAATGGATAGGCTGCTGAGTAGACCGGAGCACGTACAAAGGGCGTGTTCCAATGTAACTCGTAGGAACAAAAGCCGTTCCCACGCCAGCGTGATCCCACTCGTTTCCCTCCTATCGTCGTTTTTCAAAACGATTAGGGGAAATTGAGCGGCATCACGCCCAAATTCGTAATTAACACTTCGAACTGTATATTTTAATACAACTTTTTCAGCTACGTTAATTTCGTGATACATCGCTTCGAAGAAAAACTACATGCTCTTTTCAATATTGCAGCCCAAGCAAAAATGGATGTACATGGATAAAAAAATAAATAGATGTATATTCTGATTCAGTTGTCACATGCAAGCATTATGAATCCGGGGAACAACATGTTAACTTGTCAACTACAGTAATCCTCAGTAACATAAACCGTTTCATACGTGTATGTTCATGGAAAAATTATGTACGGTCAGGTAAAAACACGATAGAAACAGTTTCACCTTGTATGTAACCGCTCATGCTTTGTTTCATTATGAACGTCTTTTTGATTGTACTGTACTTGCCTTAGTGGTACTGTAGCTTTAGAGTAGCGTTAAGAGCAGTACTCATGGAAATTTTTGTGATGTCCGGTTTTCTCTGGTAATAGGTGTTCATAACGTAGTCAGCAGATATTGCAGTAGAAACACAACGTATTCTCTACAAATCCAAAAAACAGACGGATCAGCAGTACCAAAGTGACCTGTTGAGACGACAAAGCAACTCTTTACACTCATATGATTTGTAGAAGGAACCTAAATAATGTGGATTTTTTTCTGTCGTGCAAATATGAGGGGTTGGTTCTTCGATGACGATCAACCGCCATGTTTTTTTTTTACTGGCAAACATCTAAAGAATAAGGAATAAACATAAATGGGAATATAAGTGCAGGCGTCAATATGTGATTTCACTGGCGAAGTGAACAGTGCTTAATTGCGCGTTGTAAATTTACCATGAACATGAAAGTTAGGCCTCTTCCAGAACACTTGGGAATGTCCACTAAAAGAATAAGAGAATATTCGAGTTTAGAGAAAGAACCACGAAAGTAACGTTGTTCGGATCACTTCACGAGAAGATAAGGTTAAGGGGCGTGGATCACGAGTATGAGCGCGATTACGCGCCCTGTTCCCACCTAGTTGTCTTGAAAAACGACATGAGAAACGTCTACATCGCTAGAATTTTCCTACGAATCACCAAACAACGTGTCGAGCATGCGGGGCGCAGGCAGACATCTGCGAACGAGCGGCAAAGACAGCATTTACAGCCCATTGATTGTCAGATGAAACGCACACGTCTGCGCTAGTGCAGATATGGTACGTTGCTGGGCGTGTCGATGGAAAATTCGATCGCAACGGCCATTTCACACGCCGCTTTTTAGGATATTTAGACGAAGCTGAGCATGATGGTAGTCATACTTGTGATCCACACCTCTAACACTAGGTTTTCGTGGAAACATCTTAAGATCGTCAGTGCCGAAGGAACCGGTGCGTGTACATAGAGTCGCGTTCTATTGTATCTCGTTGGATCAACCGTCTTTTATCTCTACAACTCTGGCTTTCCCCGCGGATTCCCTCATGAGGTTCCTTCGAATCACCGACCGTGCCGTCACAGAACTCTTACTGACTCGCCGAAAGTAACATTTAACAATAACAATTCAATTCCTTTTTTTTCGCAAAAGATAGTAATTCAAAGAGCAGCTCATGTCACCTCTTGGCAAACAGCCATTTCTCGCGGTGTGCTGTTTCTATGGATTCTAGACTTTCTTCTGATTCCTCCTCTATATCTGGGTATGGATTTAAAATTGTAAATGTTGGTTGGACAAGTATAGGGCAGGCGGTAAGAGGTTCGATTGAGACTGGACGACCAACGGTCCGAACCTTTCCCTGAGTCAACCAAGCTTTTCATCCTTCGGAAGTCATATGGGGCACAATGCGGTTGTTCAGATAAACATAAGTGTTGCGTGAGACGAAAGGCAGGAGGAAGAGAAAGTGTGTATCAAGCAAAGAAAACGAGTGAGCTGCTTCGAACTTGTTGTAATCGCTCGACAGAACTTGAAAAGCTGCAATTATAAGCACTCCTATTGAAAATGTGAACGAATTCTGTCTTTCAAGCTAGAAATTTAGTTTGTTTATAGTCGGTTGCCGGCGAGCAAATTGTGCTCAACCGCTGCAATCGATCGATAAGTCCTTTTGTGCAGAACTTGTGTGGCATGCGAGAGTTGAAAGGGACGAACGCCATGGGATAAAGGATAAAGTGTCCGACGTTAGCCAATCTGCTTAGGACCCGCCACCACGTTCGCTTCAATGCAGAATCGTTTGAGGTTTACGTACGTGTAACTGGCCTATACAATAACTTGCGGTGGCTAGCCGATATGCGAAGTCAGTGTTTTTATCCTCCCAGACGAGTCTAGTTCCAATTTATCGACCCCGGAGGGATGAAAGGTTTGGTGGGCACTAGGGCGGATTCGAACCACCGATCGATCATTCAGGCAGCGGAATCTCTGGCCGACTGTGCTATACCCGCCCTGACGCCCTGGAATATGGGAACAAATCGAGCCATACGAGCACAGCTGAACTTGTAAAATTCTCAGCGATGCCTTTTTGACCGGCTGGAGCAACAGCCGTTGGGCATAGTACTGGAAATGCAACCCAGGAGAACGACTAAGTATAAACGACTAAATTTTTTTAAAAGCAAGGATGTTCGCGATCCACGTTCGACAGAGGTAGATGTGTGAGTGCACATTGGCGTTACCGCCATTTCGCCCATCAACCAATAGTCAAGCGCCAAAGCCTCAGCAAAATGAGGCAAGGACATTAATCTGGATATTCGCTTTGGGACCTAGGTATAGCTGTCTCGATGGTACTATCTCACATCATACCCTTAGGTAACCGACTATGACGAACATAAATCTTTGAGCATCCTCGTTCGATCCTAACTTTACTCAGTGATAAAGTCGGTGAAAATTTTCGTTTTCTTACAGCTATGTTAAATGGACGGTAGGATACGGTTGGAGATTAAGAATACAGCAAAAGATAAGTATTCACACCAATCATGGCCGCGTATAAAGATGGAAGGAGGTAGCTCACGACCAGTGCTACCGGTGATCACAACAAATCCTGGATTTCTTCTTAATCGTGACGCTCTATGTCAGGTTTGCTGTCGCATTTTGCATGTCTTCTTTCTTTTTTTCTTCGTTTCCTACATGTTGTTTCACGAAATTCTTTGTGATTGAAGATCCGCGTTCGTTTTATCGATTTTATACGTTGGTCCTGTTACGAATCGTAGCGGTGGAATTCGTGTTTGAAACGGTAAAATAGCCTGTGATTACATGTTTGGACTTGAGCGAACGTGATAAGGTGGTGATGTGGACGATCCACCACATCAGTTACTCGTTAGCAGTTCCTCCGACCATACGTGCTTCCGTCAAATGTAGGTACGTACGTACGTAGCGCAGAGTTAGCATAGCGTAAGCGATGCTGCTAGCGACGATGATTGCGGAGTAGCGCTGACGTTCGTTTGCGTGCGTTTGCTGTTGTACTCTCTTACGAGCACGAACTATTTTAACGCATGCCAGCACATCGAACAGTGAGTGACCGAACGGCGTTCGTGCGCACACGTTCGATTACGAAATCGAAATTGCGTAACGCACGTCCCTTATGAGGTTACGAAATACTTCGTAAACCGTAGGTATGTGCGTTTTTTTTTACAATCAGCGATAATTTCATTTTTTTTCTATAAATGCACATCAAGGTTTCGTTCATATTACGTTGTCGTGTTTTTTTTTTCATATTATATATCTGCTTGTAGCATGTACTAATTAAGGAAAGCTAAAAGTTACTGGAGCAGAGCGGATCACATTCCTGCAATATGAAAGTTAAACTTTTTAGTATCTTTTTGTATTTGTTTTTTCTGTTTCGATGGCAAAAATTTAAAAAAAATGTGTGGACGACATCATAGTACTATGCATACCCGTTCCAATCTTCCTTTATTCCTATGTAAAATTCTATTTTCGAGAGCTAAACTGACTACGGTTTGTTTAAGCGGATTAAATTCCTCTAATATAAACGAATCGTAAAGTAAATTGGTTCTGCAAAGTTCTGGAATTCTTTCCCCCGATGACCCGACGCATCTGCCGCAACAGATGCACTTCTTTCGTTTCGTCTGCACCTCTCTCGCTATCGTGCTCAAATCGAACGCGTAGCGCGGTCGTGTGAACAAAGAAAATCACCACCGACTCGACGTAGAGCATTGTTGGATCATTCCTACGCTTCTCCTTCCCACAAAGAACTCCTACGGTTTTCAATTTGATTCATTTAAAAACATTTGTTTGGACAATATTGAGCAAGAAAACTGAGGTTCCCGGTGAATGAGGAGATTTTAAAAAGAGAGAGAAGCGTTTGAATGAACCAATTCTGACACTTAAAACTTCTCGTTTTATTTATAGCGTCTCACACTACATGCTTCGATAATGTTTTTTGTTTCATGAATTAAATTTTTGTTTGTTTTTTTCCGTTTATTCCTGCCACATTGGGCTGTTCCATTCACTAGACGCAATTTCTTAAGTCATTACCATATTTCTTTTTATTTCTTCGTGTTTACCTAAGTTGTTTACCTAAGTGTTTACCTACCTTCGCTGTGAAGTATTTATTCTCTCCTATCTTTTATTTTCAATTTTTAATGCTTTGCTGGCTTTTTTTAAAGAGTGTTTCTTTTCTTACGTTTAGTTTACGATAATATATTCCTATGTTCCTCCAATTAGAGTAGGGTCACTTTCGAATGAACTTATGGAAATTTTTTGGACATTTTGGAAAGTTATGAGGATAGAAACGATGTACATGTTTCAGTAAATGTACTAGCGTATCAGTAACATTTTAGGATTAACAATTCTAAAAGTTTTAAACTGTTTTAATAAGTATATGTGTTTCACCGATGGTCACCGCAACCAAGGAAAAAAAGGGAGATCTAGACATATAAAAGTCATTAAGTTGGTGATTATATATCCTAAACTAGAGCCTCAGTCATAAAGATAGAGAGAACTACGATGTATCCGCTGTAATCCAGAGAGTGGACCGCTAATTCTATATTTCTTATAGTTCAGAGTTCTTGCGGATATGTCGCGGTTGTTTCCGGTTACAGAACAGTATCAATATCTGTCAATGAGGTGTTGATCTAGGTTCCGGCTGTCACCGGTTTAATTTACTATATGTACAGCTAGATGTAGGATCGTATAACTAGACTGAGATTACACATATCAAACATTGCCACATATACTTAATCTACCGCTGAACTTCTCTTTTCGTGAGGAGTTGTTTTGAAACTCAGGAAAGGTTTGACTCAAAAACTTTAAGTGAGAAATGATAGAAGGCTCTGTTCTTATTATTCTTATCATTCTTGTTCTTCTAACGAAAACGGAATATTCTAAAAGTTTCTAAATAAAAACATAAGGAACATCGCACGATTTGTAGCAGGAGACAGTTCTTTTGTTGGACTAGCAATTTTTTTTTACTACGGTCAGTACGTCAGTAGAAATTTACTTTTGTATCGTATCGTTTTCGATTGTTCATTTCGTTTGAGAATTAACTATATTGGAAATTTTAGGAACAGTTTCAACTGGGTCACTGAAGTATGTCCTCAGGTGATATTATTATTAAAGAAGAGGAACCAGATTTCTATGAAGAGAATGAAGAAAGCGGCGTGATCTCCGCTCCTGTCGATGAAATCGACTTAGATATTACTAAAGTTGATGAGGTATGTCATTTTTTTTCGCGCGTCTGTTTGGATCACAGATTTGATTGTTCTAGTACTTGTTTGTGCAGTGTATGACTATTAGAAGTGCAAAATTGATGGAATATTGTTATGTAATGATTGCCTACAATTTCAACAAAGCAGAAAATTCCCTACATATTTTGAATTCATGCCAAAAGTTAAAAATAAAGCTGAAATAGCGTTATTTTCCTTCATTTTCTAAAAAAGGATCCGTTTTTATTTTCTTTGGGCTTCTTATTCCTTTTTTTTTTAAAGAAAGTCATATTTTGATAGTATAGTCAAAAGGCTGTTCACCTATGCATCCGCTATTTACAGTCACTGCAGAAATTGCCGTAGGTTCACACGCTGTCATCAAAAATCTGGTTTTTATTGTAATACCATGGTTGGTTTCTATCCTTTGTGCTCGTGGAAATTTGCTCCTAAAAATGCGAACGAAAGTGGATTTGATGACCTCCAAACACTCAAATTATCATCGGGAATCCCAGAACTGGTTAGGGAATCTGTTCATAGCTCCTCCTTTAAAAAAAACTGGAATTTTCAGTAGATCTTCACGATTTGACATACTCAATTACACTCACGATATTTCGTAATGTCGTAACATTTTGAGTTGTATATTTTAATACGTTTATTGCAAGTAGTACGATAGATCTAGGGTTCAACGAGATGAGTGAAACTGCTGAAAACAACTTTGTTATTGAGAGTGCCGAGGTTGAGATTTTGTAAATGTCGTTAAAAAAAGATTTCGACTGTGAATTTCGCCAGTATGAAACTAAATCACAAATTGTAGCGAGTACTTTATATTATTAAAATGTTGAACTATATCTTTCCTGTGATTCCAAACCGTTCACTTTGGCGACCTAACATTTGGGAAAAAAAATCCTTCAAATGCGGAATCTATTCCTTTCACATCTATAGTCGAGTTGTGCTGTTTATTTGAACATACCGTAATGTACCGAAAAGAAACAAACTATCGCACTTCTATGACAAATTTTTAGTACGTTCTACTTCAAAACAGTATCGGTGCTTCATTTTTTTTTCGCAGCATTTGTGATGAACGAGATTCTGGATAGCTCAAGTTTTTCTTAAATCGTATTAAAGTTAACCTGTGTGGTGCATTCACGCGATAAAGCTATGGTGTAACGTCTGGTAATTATTATATTATACCATAGTATGGTGCTGTGACGTAGGTCATTGTGCGCTGCATTCACGCCATGATCGATGCTTCTTTTGGTATGGTTAGATAAGGCGGTTGAACTTTCTTTATTTCTTTTTGTCTTTGCTTTTTTGTATTTCGATAGCAAAAATTAAAAAAAAACGTATGGATGACATGAGAGTGTTACGTTTACTTGTTTCAGTCTTCATTTATTCTTAGGTGGATTTTCGAAAGCTTAACTAGGTATTGCTTGTTTCTAGTAGGAGCTGACGTATCATGTTTGGAACGAATCACGACTTGAAATGTATATGGTGTTAGTAGAATTTTTTGGAATGTTCTGTAGTGTCACCTACTTCTACGATTTTGCAAATGCAAATATTTTTATGATTTCTTCACAATATTCTGATTTCTTTGGACACTTACATTCATGTTTGCAACAAAGCGTTGATTCTTTTTCCGCGAGTGAGGTTACGCATCCATCCTAACCTGTAGCTGTAGTAGTATGCCAGTGTAGATATGTATACGGTAAGAAGCAAATGTCAGTTTTTTTAGGCATCTATAAGATTTTGTTCGTAACTTAAAATCTTAACTATATTCTGCTGTGGACAAACATAGTTATCTCTAAGTTATTTCCGTTGGCATGCACAAAAAAATCTGCTGAAATATAAAGAGCAGATATCTGGTTCTATATCAAACGAACTTCCACATGTTTTCTGTAATTTCTTTGCAGAATTTGCGCATTTATGGCGTCAAAATTTGGCCACACATTTGTAGCACCGTGAAAGTCAAGAGAAGCACCGACGAAAGACGACAAGTATATAGGAAATGCACAGCTCTGTAGGTCGACATGTTAGCTGTTATCTATATTGAACTCTTAGAATTTGTTAACATTCAAGGGTATTGAAAAAGGACCCAAATGTCTTTGATCGCTCAATCTCGAAATGCCTCGCAAAGAGATACGTAGAATATAAATTGTGGGCAGGCTCTTTGACAAGATATGCAGTGGTTATTCGGAACAAATTCAGACCAAACAACAACAGCCGAACCGTACCAGTGATTACAATTGTGAGTTGGAGAAAAAGTTAAAAATTATCCGATCACTTTTCTGAGTTAAATTTTAGGATGATGATTACGAGAAAGGAGGGGACATCAGAAACATGGCCAGAAGTCGATTTTGGTGGTGTTTTTCCTCGAGGTGAGATACCTTTTTTAAAAATAATTCTATTGTTCACAACAGATTAGGAAGCATGACTAAAAGTTGAGGACGAAAGAAAAACAGTTCGGAAATTTAGAAGATTTTGAGGGCACTTTTTAGGGAAGAACAAAAGTACTGGAATGAAGTGCTTCAAATTTCTTCCTGCACAAATTACAGGTGCTTTTGGGTGTATTTGGAGCTTATTTGCAAAAGCATATAATGTGTTCTTTTGTAATGCACTTGATAGGGGCTGTATTTCCTTTTTACTGTTTTTCTGTTGAACCTCGTGTTGAATTCTGTCTATGAGTGACCCAATTGGATTGGATCACTCACAGATAGAATTCAACGTGGACAGTGTTTTACATAGCTAACCTTAATTCAGTTAATTTATTCATTTTTATTTCAGTAGCTGTTGGCGGAAGAAATATTTGTGATTTTAATAAAATGTTCGATGAATTTGTGAAAAGGAGACATGAATCGTATTTAATCGATTTGCCACCGGATTTGAGACCTAATGTGTTGCGCTCCATGATATTGGAGGTGTGTTGTAATTCTCTACTTCATCGTTAAACTCAATTTCACTATTTATATAAGTAAATCTTAGGTTTGGGATTATTTAAGGCATTTAAAGGAAAGAAGACTATTCGAACGATTGCTAAACGTCGTATTAAAGTAGCGCAATTATGGAAAATCTGCAACGCTGTGGCTGCAATGCTTCACGCTTACAATAATCGGGTAACTATTAAGTTATTTGGTTCTTGACAATCGGCTGGAATTATATTTCAATAACTGATGAAGTATATAAGAACATTTTGGAAGTTGACAACTGAGCCTATCTTATGGCTTGTATCTTAGGACTTTAATTCCATTATTGAAGTCCTAATCGAAAAAGATCTATTGCACCTGCTATAGATCATATGCCATAAAGGTTACAATAGACTTTCGTTAAAATTGCTCATATGCTTTTGAAATCAATCGTATGTCCAGCGTGTCTGACTTTGGCAAAAGAAGTGATTTCCTTGATCATCCATGGTTGATTTGGAGTAGAACACTGGATGATTGCGTGAGATGACTTAAACCTAGCGCTCCTACGAAATAATCACTGATAGCAGTTCTTAACCTGGTAGCATTTTGTTATCAGTTGCGAAGCGTCCAAGTTTCTGAAGCGCAGATCAATGCGGCGTTAAGAGAAGTGTTCTACTTCCACAAGCCACTCACGTCTCCCTGCTCGTTGCTGGAATAATGTCGTTCCTAATTCCTAGCTAAGGTGGACTGAGAAATTGTTATTATAAGTCGGAAGTATTTCTCTCAAGCATTTTTTTCATAAAATTAAAATATTAAACTGAAATACTATAAATGTACTTATTAAATCGTATTATTAAACTTATTAAATAAGTATTACTATTAAATTATAAAGAAAAGGATGCTCAGTAAGTTCCAAGTACTGAGGGAATGAGATCCGAAGTTGTTCAAAGAAGAACGGAATGATAGATCAACCGATACGTTGATCTTTGATCATGCTGATCTCGTCCGTATGGCACTCCACTTCGTTTTGTTCTTTGAGCGGTCTAGTGCTATTTTTTTTTCCAAAATGAAAACAATTTCCTGTTTGATTCTTCGAGTTCACTCTCTTTTTTCCTCTCCAAGCGGAAAATGAATTTCTGCGGTTGAGCCAGTCAATTAGAGTAAGCCGATAAATAATTATAGCGCAAATGAACTTTAAAGGTGGTGTATCACAAAATTGTCCATGTTAGGTTGTTTTTTTTTTTTGGATTAGAGGCTTCCTCCAGGAACCTATTCATTGGTTTTACTTAAATAGGAGGTGCAGATGGATCGCGATCGTTAGGAGGTTCCGCTATGACTCCAGGATCGATCCATGATTCGAAATGGTAGGAGCGTCCACTGTGTCTGCAGAATCAATAGTAAAAGGAGGTTCGAATCCGCCCTAGTGCTCACCAAGCCTTTCATCCCTCCGGGGTCGGCAAGTTGGTACCAGACTTGTCTGGGAGGATAAAAACACTGACTTGACACATCGCCGCAAGTCATTGTATAGGCCAGATACACGTTCGTGAACCTCAAACGATTCTGAATTGAAGCGAACGTGGTGGTGGGTCCGAAGTGGATTGATTAACGCCAGACACTTTATCCTTTATACTTTATGATCTTCTCTGGAGAATTTACTCGACTTCATGCATCAACGCCAAACTTCCGTATAGCTCCTATATGTCCAGAGTGTATACTCAAATCTCTGATTGATCGGACTTGAAGAGGCATCGGGCGCTGTTAACAATCAGGGTGGCATATGCGGCTCTTTCGGGTTGTGTCCTGTACGATTAATCTGCCCTCCCCATACACTTTGGTTCATGTCATTTAGTAGTAGTTCTGAGATTGAGAATATGTGTCGTCGAAGTTTTGCTAGAAACAAAGCTTGTTTTCTTTTCAGAACAACCTCAAAAATGAGGAGGGTGCTGCGTGTCTCAGGGAACTCATGAACTTCTGCCAGAAGTACTGTTTTAGCGTGCCATCAATTTAGTCCATTTGATGATGAGGACTTCAAAACTGCCTGGTTCCATTTAAATTTCTAATTCTACTTCAAAATGTTGATAAATACGTGATTTGTTTCAAATTTCGTTTGGTTTTTGTTTTATGATGTTTTAATTGTGTTGTTTTCTCGTGCTCATAAATACTCTATGGTTTTTCTCCTCTATATTAGTTTACAGTTACGCTGTATTTACCCTAAGGAAAAGTGTTTTCCATATCACGACTAACTTATTTACTATAATCATTCCATATCCACAAAAACATTCGGATTAAATCGTGTGGTGGGGTTCACTTTATTGTACCGTGAAAGCATGCTGACCGCTGAACCAGAGGTGCGTCCACGTTAATGAGTCTACTGGATGGGGATCGATCATTGATTGATTTCAGACAATCGAATTGACTCAAGGCGTAACGCCGACGAACATTAACATGGGTAAAGAAAATCCTGGATTAGAGATGGTTCCACCTTGTATCAATGTGTATCTTGGTTGTACTACGTTGTTATCGCGGCAATGCTTGCAAAAGTTACGATGTCATTTTGAGTAGTTATTGATTGCGAGTAGGTCAATCGCAGCGGTCACCTTTGCATTTTCCTGAGTCAAATACCTATGAGAAATGAAGATGCATCTCCAATGACAACGAAGTACAACATTAAAATGAAAAAAAAACTTGTCTGAAACAAACGTATGGATAGTTTTTCCGGATTACGCAGCTATGATTGTTTCAGAGCTGTTCGCGAAAAATATATGGAATTATATTCTGAATTTTTATCCAGAAGGACCGAAACCAACTTTGAAAGTAGATGTATTGTTGACATTGTTGTATAAAGTTAGCGATTTGATGGAAAAGGAACCTACTCTATTAGAACTCACTGTGAGTTTTATATGAGAAAAGGATGCGATAGAATTTAGTTTAAAAAATTTTAGTGTTGAAGAAAAGAATAGTTTATACTCGACGCGATTCCCCGACTGTCCGCTCCTAATAGTGTAGAGATGAGCTGTTGGCAATGTCTTACAACAAGGAACTACTGGAATTCTGAAAGCGTTCATGGAAAAGATCCCAGTCGTTGAGATACGAATGGAGAGAAGTGTAGTTTATACTCGACGCCTCCTCAACTGCTCGTTTAGTTTCCGGAAGCGAAAGAGAGCGAGTGGTCCAGGCAGGAGTATGGCCAATATAAAGAGAGCATAGAGTCTATAAAAAGAGCAAGAGTGTGGCGATATTATTGACTATGGATCACTGGGCCCAGAAAAAAATTAAGAAAAGAATCAGCCCAAACTCGACAGTGGAGTGTAGAAGGCACACATAGCGGTCTTGTACATATTTATAAGTCTGGAATGACAATAAGGATCCTGGTAGTTCTGTCGGAATGCCATTAAAGTCATCCATCGTTTGCGGAGTTGAATCCCGATTCCACTCCCTATGGGTATATATTTGCCGGTACATATAGTCGGGTCAAAACGACATGAAGCGCGGCGCAGTTGCGTAAGCGGTTGCGCTCGAAGAGGTGCGATGTAGCGTATCTGTTAGGATCGGCTGAGGACCCTTACTATCACCGTTCATCGCTGCTTTTCACCCACCTCAATTCCAACCGCTACGCTCCACCGCGCCGCTTTGAGCGCAACCGCTTATGCAATTGCACCAAGTGGTTCATCTGGTTTTGACCCTACTATAAATGCTCCTAGGCGACCACGACACACCCACTACTGTTCCGCTTTTTTCTGTTCCTAACGCAAACATTTCTTGCCCTTTCTTCTGCTCAAGGTTAAGCACATTACAGTGCCACCAAGAATAAATATTCACCACCTAAACGCTTCATAATGAAAGCGGATGGATGTGGAAAAATGCTGGAAGGAGTGAGCTACAAGCCGAAAATGTTCGCCAGGGTAACCGCGACGCGTCTGCCACGAAGTGTTTTGCTTTGCCTGACGGACGGATCCTCTGCTCCCCCTCCACTGCAGCAATCGAAGGCGCGCAGCAGGGACTCGGTTGAAAACAAAACCGACGCCTAGTTGCGCAGAATTTCCATATTTTTATGATCTAAGCAAGAAATACAGACCGTTATAGTTATAGCTTAACCAGTTATAGGGTGAAATCACTGTGATGGGTCCAATTTATGGAGAGGGTGACTCTCTAATAACTCTTTTATCGCTAGTAGGTATGCCACCGGTAAAAACCTACGTCTTTCTTGGATGTTATTTTGGTCTTGGTTTCGGTGAGTTTTCGGCTGTTCTAAATCTACCATCGAAATCAATAGTACAGTTTGATTATTGAGGATTTCGCTTTAGGACCATTTGAAAGTCTACTTTTGCTTATGTGCTTGAAATGTTTATATCCTAATAAAATCTATCTACTCAAAGGACATCTTGAAGAGCCAGCATCAATGAAGGTTCAATAGCCAAAGTATTGATTGATTGATTGGTAGTGGAGCACGAATAGAACGCATCGTATTTGCAGAATTTGGGCCTCGATGATATGCTGATGAGACGGCGTGTGCCACGTGACTCAGTGCTTAAGGTTTCGGAAACTATGATGGTAGGTCATTATGAACTGTTATTGATTTATAACTCCTGGATTTGACAAATACTTTGATTAACACCTTGATCCACCGATCAATACTGGACTTTTGACTCAATTTTTCCTTTTGAAAATTAGATTTGTGCAATGAAGGAGGAGAGGTCCACGGGGAAAAAAAAATTGGAGAAAGGAGCGAGCGCTGACGAGTTCAAGCGATTATCAGGCGAGAATGAATTAAAACTGAGGCTAGACAAAGAGAATAACGATAAATAATCGAACTATTAACTTAAATAGTCCTAGAATTAGTTTCTAATCAAAGAAGAAACGTGAATGGATGAAATGTGAAGGCAGAAATGTGAATCACCGCTGTATAATATTGAAATTTTGAATTACAAATTAAAATTACGTTAATTCGTTACGTTGGAGGTAAATTCAAGCCTTTACACAGTGATCCGTCACATAACCGCATTTTTGCGGAAGTTTTGCGTATATAGTGATCATATCGGGAAAAATTACCTGCATTTCAGCGTACTGTAGCACAGATGCCGATTGGAGCAATGATTGGTCAGAGGATATTGTGCCTTCCCGGTGGACCAGGTCCTACAATACGTGAACATGGTTTACAAGCACTTCGAGGATGTGTACGATCATCAATGAATCAATTCGACAAGGTGATTTGTATGGTGAGTTCGAAAGAACAGGAGCAACTACCGTGAAGCGATGTTTTGTCGCTCCAAGTATAAATCGTGAAGTATTGGGATGTCGCATAGGTGTAGAGGATAAAGGCTAAAGTGTCTGATGTTAATCAATCCGCTTGGGACCTGCGCCGCCGCGTTCACTTCAATTCAAAATCGGTTGAGGTTTACGAACGTGAAACAGACGCATACAATGAACCGCGGAGCCTAGTCGATCAGCCATTTTATTTTATTTTTTAATTTTATTTATTTTTCTTTTTATTTATTTCTATTTTTATCTATTTATTTGTTTTTGTTTTAACCATTTAATCGACCCTGAAAGGATGAAAGGCTTGGTTGGCACTGGGTCGACATCGAACCATCGATCACCTTGTCGCAGAGGTCTCTTCCGATGTGTTTATTTGACAACATCGTCTTTTCCGTTTTATTTTTTATGTTCATATTTTTTTTATAATTAAGAGGAACCAGGAGGTTCACCACATGAGGACTTTTACCAAACTCGCTACCATACATCAGTTTATTCCTCTTATTCTTGTTTAGAACAGAAATATCACCATACCCGACCGGACCCACCTTTTTTTCTACGACACTTTTGGGTTCAGGACCGAACCTACGCCCACGCCAACTTAGTCCAAACACACGGCAAAAGTCACGTCTTTTTCAAGGCGTGAACGACGTGATTCGCTACATCCAAAAGTAGAAGTAGCAATTGTTCGCTGAACGATTCTGATCGATGATCAAATCAACGAGGTGTACGTACACAAACTACGGAATGTTGTGGAGGATTCATATTTTATTCCATGTTTTTACTGAGAGGTTAGTACCCGCCATAGGCTTTCACCATTCTACCATTCTGCGTGGCCTTGCGAAAATTGACAAGGACCAGGAATTCTAACGTGCTAATGAGTACCCCATTCGTTGTCGGCGTACGACCTTGCGAAAGGATTTTTAGCAACCATCGACGCTATTAGCAACGCTAATAGCGGTCATCATTACATTTCATTTCATCCTTTCATCACATTTCATCTTTTCGGGATAGAATAAATTGGTACCAGACTTGTCTAAGAGGATAAAAACACTGACTTGCACATCGGCTGGTCGCTGCAAGTCATTGTATGAGGCCAGTTACATGTTCGTAAACCTTAAATGATTCTGAATTGAAGTGGACGTGGTGGCGGGTCCCAAGCAGGTTGATACGCCAGAGACTTTTTCATTTTATTAGCAACCCTAAGACTTGAAGTCTGTGGTAGATCATTAATAGTGCTAGCTACGAAATACGGTAAGGGGGTAAGAAAAATCAAAAATAAAAACTTCATAGACGCTAACCAACACCTGTAGATCGCCTAGTACAAATCTTCTGAGGTAAGAGTGGATGAAGGCGGGTATAAACGAGATAAGCGGGTAGAACTCGAACGCAACGTAAGAGAAATTACAAAATTATAAAGCATAGGTTAAAGTTTTTTTTTAATGGAATGTTCATCTCATAGGCAACCAAGAGTTGATTTTATACTGTCACTAGCGTAGTATAACAGTGAAAGAAGCTACTATAAAGTAACTTGCTCTATAAATGGTTGAGTTTAAACGAATTTTATGGACTATCTATTAAAATCATGGCTTAAAAGCATCAACCCACGAATCTGAGGTGGTGCAGATTTCAGGTGGAGTATTCGTATACGGAATGGGAGACTATGGAGAGGGGGGTGATCCCGTCTATTTCTTCCTAATTTCCGTAAAAAACGGCCCGGAAGATGCGGCGCCGCACAAGGCTGGCGCGCTCCAGTCGAACTCGTTGTAGAAAATAGCGTGCCGAAACGCTCGAAGCAGTATCTTCCGGGCCGTTTTTACGGCAATTAGGAAGAAATAGACGGAATCATCCCCTCTCCATAATCTACGATCCCGTATACGAATACTCCACCTGAAATCCGTATCACCTCAGATTGGTGGCGTGATGCCTTTAAAAATAGTACCGTAAGGGCTGTAAAGGTTCGATTTTCCTTAAATCTTGACATAATAATGGCAACTTGCGGATTGTCAACGTGAAGCAAGAGCCAAGATTGTCAAGGATGGTAGAATGTTATCATAAGGACGTTTTTCAGGAAGCTGCATGGACAGTAATGAAACTGGAAGCGACACCGATCGCTACCGATGATGGTATACCCACATTCACTGAATCACAATGCACAGCATTTTGCAAAGCAAATAATCTAGCACTTATTGTACGCGGTAGACAATTGGTAGGTAATCAATAACGATCGATAGCTGTTTGACCTTACACCTACACCCTTCAAAAAAATTCTGGCTGCATTTTTTAAATTTTCTTTGCATATCTTCTTTGCCACTTTTGAAAAAAAAAGATTTTTTTTGTTCTATAAAAATACAAATCAAGGATCAATATCAGGAACATGTAACCATTTAACGGTCTTAATGCCCTTCTTCCAGAAGGGGAAGAGATGCGACGATAAAAAATTGTTGAGTACGTTTTTAAGGTAATCTAAGTCCTTAAAAGTTTTTTTTTTCGCGCATAATGCTGTTCCAGGACCCGGAGCTCATGATAGTCGGAGGGGCAAAGTTGGTGTTGTTGGAAGAGGGGGAGCCACGGCCTAACCCGGTCCAGAATAGCCCCTTCAGAAATTTTCGTGTTATCTTTGCTGTACGAGGAATCATTTTCCCGTAAAGCAGTGCGATTCCGATGCATTTTTCCGTGTACTGCATCGGCCCGTCTGGATTGGATTCGTGTAAAGATCGATTTTATTGATTTTCTAATTGCCCTCCAGTAGCTCCCGGGACAGAACATATTGCAAATCCCAGAGTGGGAAAATCAAAAATGGGAGAAGAAGATATGCAAAACCCTAACAGTCTAGCATTTGTTGCATGAAGTATTGATCCATGCGTGACTTATGAGACAAAGTTCAGGTCGATGAAGGATTTCTCAACTATCCAAAAGAAGCGCTTACAATCGTCTCAGCCGTGGCATACTTGGATAATTTCAGAAATTATGCTGCAGCAGTAACATTTCAAGGATTGAATGTACATAGTAGTAGTATAGTAAAAATGAATTATTGATTTTCGAGAGGCCGCCACACGGTCGCACGCAGCAAGTCCCTTTAATGAAGAGACATTTTTAGGCTTCTGTAATTCGCTACAAAATGGATGAGGGTGAACCAAAATCTTTGGATATTGTTAAGCCAGGAATAGGAAGAAATGCAATGGCGTTCCCGTTGTGATCGGCCCCGTATTTCTCTGCAGCAAGAAACTGTCAGAAAAAAAACAATCCTCATAATATTCTCTTCAGCGAATATTTCAAGTGTACAATAAAATTTTTAATGTTAAGTTTTAGGGATTGAGAAGTGCCGTAATTTACTCCCTCTTAAAAGCAGCAAAACCAAAAAATTGACGATGTTGGGATCTCTCCACGAAAAGAGGAAGTTAAGGGTGCAGATTATGAGTATGAACCGTGATGAATTCAATTCTTCCTGATAATGCTGGGAAGCGACGTGGGAAACGTCAATTTTTTACGAATTTTCCTGCGAAGCGGCTCAAAACGCTGCCTTTTCACATGTGCCGATTCCCTGAGCAGCCTCCTCACTGGTTTTACTTGAATAGATCGCTTAAGAGACTTTATTGATTATGAGATGGCGGTTGGAATGGACGTGGGACCATCGCGAACTTTAGCAATGAACCGTGGTAACAGGGGGTCCTCGCTCGACCGCAACGCTTCACCGCCCCGCTTCGAACGCAACCGCTTACGCAACTGCACCGCGCTCCATGTCGTTTTAACCCAACTATATATGTGCTGCTACCGATGCGTTACCTTGTCAAATATTACTGTAACACTACATTTCCCTTATAAACTACTTTTATTTGAATGTTTCTGGTTAGGGTATTTTCGAGAAAGAAATAATAAAACACTAATGATGTGGTTAAACGTACCAAGTCATTGCTTTAAGGGATGCATCCGAACTCTTAGACGATTTTGCGTATTTGATAGATGTCTCCGTCCGGATATTCTGAAAGAAAGTAGCTACAGGTCCGCATACTTAGAAAAACTAATTTGGAGCATTTCCATAGAGAATTTGTAGCTTCAAAACACATTGGAGTAGATCAACTAGCCTGAAGCTGTTTTATGAGCTTTTAGGTATACATTTTTTTACTACTTTTTACTACTTTTTTTTCTTTTTGATCAATCTTTTTCTTGCTGTGCCTGAATTCATAATCCTGGCTTCTAAACGCAACACGAAATTGGGGTCTCTGGGGGACCATGTATAGAGTTTGAGTTGTAGATCACGAGTATGGGCGTGGCTACACTCAATTGCCCCTAATCGTCCTCAAAAATGACGGAAAAACGGCGTTTGTTCCTACGAGGTACGTGAAAACGGACTGCTTTCTTGAGCGAAGTTGCCGACAGTCAATCAGGTCTCCTCAAAGGTCTCTCTCCTCGAGCAAAAGGACTTAGTATAAAGTTTCTGGCGTTAACTAATCCGCTTGGGACCAGCGCCCCCACGTTCACTTCAATTCAGAATCGTTTGAGGCTAACGAACGTGTAACTGGCCCCGTACTATGACTTGCGGTGGCTAGCCGATGTGTCCAGTCAGTGTTTTTATCCTCCCAGACAAGTCTGGTACCAATTTATCGACCCCGGAGCGATGAAAGACTTGGTTGGCATTAGGGCGGATTCGAACCTACAACTGCAGCAAAACCTGCCAACGACTGCGCTACATCAGTCCCGAAATTTTATTTAATATTAATATTTAATTTTATTCCCGGAAGGATGTAAGGCTTAGTTGCAAGTAGAACATTTCGAACCATGGAACGATCCTCGAGTCATAGCGGAACCTCCTAACGATCGCGATACATCTGCACCTCTTATTCAAGTAAAACCAATGAATAGGTTCCTGGAGGAAGCCTCCAATCCAGAAAAACAACCCAACATGGACAATTTTATGATACACCACCTTTAAAGTTCATTTGCGCTATAATTATTTAATGGCTTACTCTAACTGACTGGCTTAACCGCAGAAATTCATTTTCCGCTTGGAGAGGGAAAAAAAGAGAGTGAACTCGAAGAATCAAATAGGAAATTGTTTTCATTTTGGAAAAAAAATAGCACTAGACCGCTCAAAGAACAAAACGAAATGGAGTGCCAAGCGGACGAGATCAGCATGATCAAAAATCAACGTATCGGTTGATCTATCATTCTGTTCTTCTTTGAACAACTTCGGATCTCAACTTCGGCTTTCCTCAGTACTTGGAACTTACTGAGCATCCTTTTTTATAATTTAATAGCAATAATTTAATTGATTCAGTAGGTGTATTTATAATATTTCAATTTATTATTTTAATTTAATGAAAAAAAAATTGCTTGAGAGAAAGAAATACTTTCGACTTATAATAACAATTTCCCAGTCCACCTTAGCTTTTCCCTGCATCTAAATTCATTTTTCTCCCCGCTCTACGATAAAGAGCAATTATTTTCTCGGATTTTCCACGATCACAAGGATATTCTGAGCCTCTTACAGAAACAATAAATCGTGTGAGTAGAACAAAAACGATCATAGTTAAACTTTCCACTCAATTTTATTGAACCATATAATACGATAAACTCGCATAGCTGGACTGGAATAAATATGTGTATTATGTAATCCTACATAAAAAAAAACGAAGGAATAAAACAACTCATATCAAATACCTACATCTCTGCGTCTTTGTCGATAACACACATAGACACAGGCATTCACTTCACTCTGTATCTCTGCCTTCTATAAAATTTAAAAACAACAGACAAAGAAATTGTAGACGACGATATGATACTGTACAGAGGAATGCTCACGAAGTGTATAAACCATATGGAGAAAGCCGGAGAGAAATCAATACATCCGATCAATAATAATAATAGGATGTGGATGTGATGAGACGAAAAGATCGATATTAGGCACAACGGTGATTGAACAACCTATAGACGAGACAGAGAAAATATAAATGTGCACAATAAAGAAAAGAAAACGCATTTCGTAACAAATATATCTGATTATTGATTGATTATCTGATCAATTCCTGCATCGATTGCACGGTGAATGACTTAGAGCATTTTCATTCTAGAAGAGAAAAAAAAATAAAGCTAAAGAGATGAGAGAAGAAAGAAAAAATGGATCAGAAGTAATTAGAAGGAATGGAATGAATCATCACAGCAACAAAAATACACAAAAAAATACGCTCAACTACGAGCATAACGATAAAATCGATAAATCGTTTACAATTGTACTTTTATATTATTCTAGTCGTTCAAGGAAATTCGGATCTTTGAAGTACTCTGGAATTGGATCGTCTAATCGATTGATGATCTGAAAAATGGACCAATCAGTGATGTGGATTTGCTCCGCCCATCAGCCAATAGTAATTTTAGAAGAACCAGTGAGCAGCGGCGGTACAACCGCTTATACCCGGTTTTTCGATTTTTCGAGGTTAGTAGAAAGAATCTCAAGAGATTAATGCTGTTCTTGCAGTCTACTCGTTTCTCTTCAATTAGAAAAACTCACTAACTGTCGCTCATCTTGGCCCTAGTCGCTCGCAAGTTGGTGTCGCTCATAATCGCGCTTATCGCCTAAACTTATCGCAGCACTATGTCCACTTATTACTCATCATTTCTCAACGGGACGCGCTATTATTATCGCTTGGGCTCGCTCATATTCATAAATGTAGAATCTAGAATGATAGTAGTTTCAGTTGCGCTCACCTTATAAATCTGTTTCTTCCACGACGGTTCCGAGTCCTTCCCTAGACGAATCGCATCGAAAAATTCACGTAATGATTCTTGTACAACGTGGACTAGATTTTCAGGAGGCTAAATGGGAATTTTTTTGCGAATACTGTCAAATTTCAGTCGTTACACGACCCAAAATAACGTACCTGAACATGGTTATTTCTGTTATAATGTTGATTTAGTGTGCGAAATATCTCCGAATCAACTGTCACCACAATATCGTCACGGGACGTTATGCCTTCAGCGAGCGCTTGGCGAGCAAATTTATCCATTTGAATATAGTAGAACTCTCTGAAAAACATCGTATTCACCACAAAAAATCCCGGGAAGTAAAAAGGGAAAGAAAACGAAGTGTAAAAGTTCGATTTTCCTTGAATCTTGGCATAGTGACAGCAACTAGTTGATTATTAATGTGAACCAAAACGCAAGATTATTAATAGTCTTTAATATATATTAGGTTGGTGCAAAAATAATGGCTGTTTTCATGTTCCATTATGTTCGTGAAGTGTTAGTGTTCAACAAAATCTCTTACAAATGTGGTCATGATATAAAGGATAAAGGATAAAGTGGGTCTGACGTTAATCAATCCGCTTGGGACCTGCGCTACCTCGTTCAATTTAATTCGGAATCGTTTGAGGTTCACGAACGCGTAACTGGCCTATACAATGACTTGCGGTGGCCAGACGATGTGTCAAGTCAGTGTTTTTTTCCTCTCAGACAAGTCTGGTCAATTTATCGACTCCGGAGGGATGAAAGGCTTGATGAGCGCTAGAGCGGATTCGAACCTCCGATCGATCGTGCAGTCACAACGGAACTTCTTACCGACAGCGCTAGCGAAATTCGCGTTACTTCACCGCACGAACGTCGTGGATGGGCATAATGTTGCGGAAGCAACATTATGCCCATCCACGACGTTCGTGTGGTGAAACATCATCTAGACGTGGGGTAATTATACAAGTTCTAGGTGTACTACGCGTAGAAAATTTTATCTATTTATGCAGGACTTGATACAAATATTGTGACTTTCCAGACGCTTCACGAAGCCGATGATACCGCCTAAAAGTTAGCCGTAACAAAGACAAAAAGAAGCTACATTTCCCCCGCGTGAATATAGCAATGATATAAGTTCTGCTGCGTACACGCATGGCTCCGCACCAAAATCACTCTGACCTTCTTTGATAGTAGCTACTAGGAAATACTACGGTGACTACTGAGGTTGTTCACGCATACGTATGTAATCGAATCCGTCGGTTCGCTCCGAATGATGCGGCCTTGAGTGCGAATTGTTTGATTAGATGGCCTGGACATGCGCGTCACCGCCGCCGTCGGTTGATACATGCGCACCTGTGGTGGTTTGACCACAGACCATAATCGGACACGGCCGCGGATCACCTTTCAATCATTTCGGATGTGATGTGCGTTCATAGTTCCCCCGTGCTTGACCGGTGGCACTTCAGGAGCGTCATAGATCATCATCATCGCTAGTTGAGTCAAGGTAGAAATTATTTCACGTGAAGAGGTCACTAGGTACCTTTTCTCCGCGACATCGAGAATTTCAATTGAGCAGGACCAACTTTAGTCTTTCTACTTAGAACGCATAGAGGAACTTTTGGCAGTCGGCCAAGACGCTCTTTAGACCGTACTTTCGCTAAGGAACAGATCTATTCGCGAACACTATTCCAGATATTTTCCCGTCTCCCCCCAATCGACTTGTACATCGCTGCACCTCATCTCACCCGAACGAACTTCTAAAACTAGAACTCGATTGTGGCCGGTTTTCTGCCGCGTATAGACAATACCCTAAGCCCCGTTAGTTGATCCGCTTATCAGCCCTTCTACCGTATACCCAACTCATCGTTTCGAGGCGATTACCCTACAAATCTCGAAGGCGCTCGTTGACGATCGTGTATGGCGGGGCGTGAAAAGCACATTTGAAAATGTTCGAACAATTAGGGCAAAAATCTACCGTAATAATGGAGATTAAAAGAATTCTGAAAGGTAAGGTTGTACCCAAGCAGTAGAAATAACTAACTTTAGAACACGCTTCAGGAATCATCCATGGATTAATAAGAAAATAGTGAACTGTAACTATACTGTACTGTTCACCGCCCTCAAAAACACCATTTAAATGAAGGTACAAATCTGAACACCGCTCGTTCCGTAGTCTGTAGCGCTTCGCTCCTCAAACAAGCTTCGAAGAAAACTTGACTGGACTCTCAAACTAGTTCCCGTAGTCAACTACCATGTATCGATAATCCTTCGACATTTCAACTACTTCAGATCCGTTGTACTTCGAATGGTTTCTTTGAACGAAAACTGGTCCCCTACAGAAAGACATGTGATTTCGTCAATATCTAGTTCACGAGAACTTAGAAAAGAAAAATTCGAGACAAGATAGATAAAATTTAATATACATGTATTAAATGACTAAAACTCACTAAATCAGCACATAACTGCTTAATTGAGTATTAAATTAACTTGACTTACTTTAATTTGCTTTAAGTAAAACTTTAAAGAGCATAATTGTACAAATCCAGTTTAAATAAATTAATATAATGTCCAAAATTAATTCACTGTGATTTAATTACCTCCTCTAAATTATTTTGTGATTCGATTTCTCAAGAAGAAAATGCGTATGAGTAGCGGAGCTTTTTCCATAGTAAGCTGATTTTTTTCTTTTTAAATAAACCAAAAAGAACTCAGTTTAACCCAAAACACTACGATTCACTGCCAATGCGCGTTAAAGACGTAGGAACTGGAATAACTCATCCCACGTCAAAAACTTTGCAAGAGATTTTTGAGATTTTTTTTAACAATTGAAATTTTTAATTTCAATTTAATTTTTTGAACTAAACATTTGCGCCGTAGAGAAATCAATTTTTTGGCAATTAAAGAGGAAAAAAATTACTATAAGGTCCAAATTAACGTTGAATGAAGCCCCTGAAAGTCATGAATCTTCGCTAGAACGCTCCTCTTCCAGGTATCAAATACCATTTCCGTCAATGGCTCAATTTTTTTCCCGATTCTATTCGACTTTTAAGTCATCTTAATAGTTTGTTTGCTTAGCTATCCCATTTGCTTGTAAATGTATTTCTCTTCGTTTCTCAGCACTCTCCTACGTCACAACGTCTCATCTCTATGAGGAACCCTCAATTTGCAATGAGAAGACACTTTCATCATGTCGTCCAATGGTTCATATTGAATTCTAATCGCATCGAATCGGCCGACGGCCATGTCGCCGTGAAAGCGCCAGCGCCTCGCACACGTCTTTGCAATGGGATTACTGTAGTGCGTGACAAATTCCCTCTAAGACCTACTTCCGACGACAACGATATCCTACATTGCGGAAAGTGTTCAGGTGAATTCTCATATTGCGCTTTGAAATTGAGAGTCCGAGATCTATCTATTATCGATCTATTATCTATTATCGTTCTATTACTATCTGTGCTTACACCAAAGTAACAGTCGATGGACGTTCTAGATATTCCGCCCGGGACCCCTTGGGAGTTTCCGGGCTGCTTCACAGCTCATTTAGTCGTTGGCATCTTCATAAATCTCAGAAACTTATCGCCGTGTCAATCGCTCGCAGCGGGATGCCCGCGAACAGGCGTTTATCTGGCAGCAAATAAGGCGTGAACGGAAATGGCAAGAAATGGTGAATCGCGACATAATCGCAACATCAATCACATATGATACGTAATACATCAACAGACACTTCAAAATCCGGAAACTTTCACAAAAATCTCTTCTCCTAAGAGATTTCACCGACTAACAAAATTAGAACTCGAACTAATATCTCACCTAAAATTGCTGAACCATTTCACCAATTGTGCAGTGTTGTTCTTGTTGAATCGTACATCCGGGAAATATGATTTCAGAAGCGTCGAATTCGGATAACGGGTATAGAAGAACATTAGCTTGGCTTTTCGTAGATGAACTGGTGTTAGGGTTGAACTAAAAAAAAGAGAAAATCAATTAATCGATTAGCATAGGATAGTAACTGACTCCACAGAGTAGATCCTCAGATCCGAACATGAAAAATTAGATCAGAGGAGTTATAAATCACAGACTAGAAAATTCCACAAAATATAGCCTCTTTGTGGTACGGTAGGCAACCAATTATTTCTCAAATTTACCGGATTTCTTGTAGAAAGAGTTTAATGGATGGGTAAATGGATAGCTATGGAGCATACTGCATTAAACGTACGGTTTTTAAAAGGCAGCTCCGAATATGTCATTTTTGGCAAATAACTTGACCCTGAAGACTACAGTATGCTACAGTTTTCATCAAGCAACTAACCTCTGTCCTCCATCAAAACCACCACATTCGCTATTTTCGTCCGAGTTTGTCGGACTACCTTCCCTTTCGCCGAACGTTGCACCACCGTACAACGGATGACCAACCATAGTTGGAGGGAAATAGTTCGACAATGGTGTGGATTGCGACAGCTGACAATAGAAAAATCAATAAATCGATTCGATAAAAGTTCTAGTCAATGAGCGAAGCAGAAGAACAGTTGATACTCACTATGGGGCTGCTTCTTGTGCTGCTTGGTGATCCTTCGCGAGCCATAGGAGTTCCGTTCAGCTTCCGTACGCTATCCGTAACCTATGCAAAGCATTGTTGATCACTGATTTACTCATCCAGACATTAAAAGTCATCACACCTTACTCCTCTTCTTCTTAGGACCATCATCTTCAAATGGACGACGGATTTGATTCAATGCTGCCAACGAATTGAACGCATTCAAGGGAGTGGGGAAGATACCGGCAGGCGGAACTGAAAATATCGAGTTAAAGATGCCGCACGGTCTGATCGAGGCGAACACATACTGTGAGGATTGAGCCCAAAATGAGCTGCTAATGGGTTTGGTGCTGGAAACAGCGGGCTAAACATCGGTGGTACCGCAGTAGGTCGGACTGCAGCGGCTGCTTCCTGTTGCAAACGGGCCATCTCATTCGCCGCCCATTCTTTCAGAACCTTGAAAAAAAAGTGAAAAGATGCATTTTGAACAAAATACGAGCTAATACCATCTTATCAAAAAATACCTTATCGATCGATCCAGATAGTGAATCGATAATCTCTGTTTTCAGTGTCTGCGCTAACTGGGAAAAATCTCGCGCTCGTGGTTTTTCAGGGATCTGAAAAGCGCAATTAGAACCAGTAAACTCGTCCGAACACATAGAAAACGAACAAATCTCGTCCAGAACTTACAATTTCCGCCTGCGGTTGTGGGAAGAATTTCTTCTGCTGCTCGATAAGATTACTGTACAGTTTTCTTTGCGTTTCAAACATCTCATTAAATTTCATATTCGGTTGACTAAGTTGTGATTGTAGTGCACTTAATCCTTCGAATTGTCTGGTGTTCTCCGTCTCTTGTTTTTCTTCTGCTTTCACCGTATCTGTTTCTTCAGTGATTTCTGTGTTGGCGATTTCGGTTTCATCGCACTTCTCCTCATCATCTTCCGGTAGTTCCGATTCTTCGATATTCTTTTGTGGTTGAAATGATTTTCGTTTAGATGACGAAGAGGATGATGTTGAATTGGCGCTTTCGTTACTTAGGCGAGGTTCAGCAGGAGGAACATCATCAGTGGCCAGCTCAGTCGCCTAAAAAGATCAGAAAAACCAATACTTATCAGTGTCACCTTTATGGACTTCAAAAACCAGTTTCCTAAGCTCCTCCACTTAGAGCAAAGCGTTTCCGTCAACACTGGTAATAGGTCGATAAAACTACATAAATCAATTGTTAACGACTACCTGATCCTCGGCGGTCTCCACATCGAGCGGATCGATTTCCTCGGATGAATCCGGAAGGTCCATTTTCTGCAAGAATTCACAAAATGCATAAGAATGTATAGCAAGGGAATCAATAAATCATCTATTTTTCAAATATTAAACCCTTTCCCTTACAATTTTTTTTTTTAAAAAAATTTTGGGGAAAATTTTAAAAAAATTTTTTTTTTTTTTTTTTTTTTTTTAGGAAAAAAAAAAATAAAAAAAACAACTCTTTTTCTCAAGAAACTCTCTTTTCAGGATTTTTGACATTAGGAGAACTTAGAGCTATCCGTTCATACAACGCTAGAACAGAAGAATCTCTCGCCAATTTTGGTACTTTCCTTGAAGGCGGTGTTCGGCGAAATTCTCATCATCTTCGGAGGGGGCGTACGTCATTTTGTCGGATGTATTTTTGCTGACGTAGTGCACAATGATATGATGCTGAGCTTTTTTTTTGATATGTGAAATCATTATTGTGTTATTAGTTAGTTATTGTGGAAATATAGTTATTAGTTTGTTATTGTGGAAATATTATTACAATTAGCGTTATTTCGAAGCTTGAATAATACCCTTAGAGGATCTTGGGTAACTATTCGATTGACAGTGCCAAGAAGTATGAAAGAATAGCCAAGATTGTTACCAGTCTTCATTAACGGCTAACGGTTTTGGCATTGTCGCCTTCGTGAGAGCGGAGCGACTTCACCACGCGGGATTCCGCCACGTCCACTAACAGCACGCCAAGGCGGCTACTGACGCTCTGACGGAGGCGAGAACGCCGAAACGTTGCCCGACTAATAAAGACTGCTAACATTCTTGGCTATTACTTCACATTCTCGATCGAATAGTTCCAGTAATCACGTCAGGATTCATAGAACTGCGAATTTTATGCTTCCGAGCTTGGGTAAATCGACTCGTCATGATCACGAAATGGTTTTTATAACGAAATGATCAGTAGTAAATCACTAAAACAAATAAGGTCCATCAATTAATTCCTATAAAATCAATACTGGGAATTATAGACGGGTAATGAAGACAGTTCAGCGCTATATTTATGAAAACATGTAGCGAGATCCAAAAAAATTTCTTCCTGATGCTCGTATCTAAACGTTAATGCCAATTTTCTTCAAATATTTCTACCGGAAACGCACTGTGACAGTGAAAACGAAAGTAAATGTGGTAGAACCTGAGTGAAACACGATTATTCAACTTGCGCGCATAATCCAACAATAAAGAAGTACGAGGAGTTCCGGTGGTGCGGATTGGCCGAGTTCTCACTTGACCTATTACCGATTAGATGGATAAGACATAACCGAACGAATTCACAGAAACTGGGACAACTGTTTTACTTTCTTTTCACCTTATATTCATTATAAGCTAGTGGATACACGATTCGTCTCTAAGCTGCTTAAGAACAACATATTCACCGTAAAAAAAACTGATGCTTTTAAGGGAAAAGAGGACTTTATGCCACCTGACGATAAGTGGAATAATGTTTTTTTTTCTTAGCTCTCCGTCTCAGGCTATTTAGCCAAACAAAAAAAAAACATTATGATACATTTTTGCGTAAGGTTCAGATTATTGTAGATTATTAGATAATTATGCTTCGTATGTACTTTATCACGCCCAATTTTTTTTTAGTTCTATTTTTTGCAAATATTCTTCCCCCTACAATACCGGATAATGAGACTACTACAACCACTTTTCGTTACAATAACATACAGTACATCGATAGGTCATATATTAGGTCTCGCGAAGATCGTTCTTAAAATAAAAGCTGCATGTATTGGTAGTTTTCTACCCCGATGGCCCGGTAGTTGTACGAAAAGGAGAGATGATCTCTACAGTACTCTACAGTATCCTTAGCTTTCATTACTCGATAGTCGGAAAAACCCTCAGGTCATCTCCAGTTCTTCTCATCGTATCTCACGATTAAAACAGTTTTTTTTTTGTCCCTTTTGTAGTCGTCAGTTCATTTATCGAATCCTCGCATCATTTTTAATGACCTTACAAACACCCTAAATAAGACCAGTCCAAGCTTTCGAACGAACATCAATCGATAAATTCTATTGCGGACGAGTTTCCAGCGTTTTTATAGAAAAGTCAGTGTAGCATTATACAAATGAAGAATAATAGTGCCATAACTTTCTCATACTTTCCTGACCTTGCGAAATATTTTATTGGACCATGATCAAGCTCACCACGATCACCCACTCATACATATATTTGTTGAACTCCACCTACCTCATTATCTTTGCAACTAAGATCTGTCGGTTGATCCTCCTTTACGAAATCCAGATCAGTTGTCTGATTCATCCAAGGGAACAGTGCGCTCATTGCATCCGAAGCCATCTCGTCACGAAATCCTTTGCCTTGTTGCTGAAATTTCCCGTTATCGATCCGTATTGATTGATTTCAAAACTCACTCTCCGTCGAATACATAGGAAAGTGCATAGTTTTTTGTATTTGTTATTAGTTGGACCTATTTTTGAAATGAAAAATAATCTGTACTTGGTTTGCTGCGTTGCACTCTCCGATAGACATACTTTCTCGCGCTCAAAAAAAAAAAAAAAAACCAACTAAACAAGTAGCGACGGATGTAGGGAGCATAGGGGAGAAATAATTCAAGATCATTAAGATGTTTACGTTAAAAGTGATGGGTACGGATGTAGATCATATTCCACGACTGAAAAGTGGCTGCGCGATAGTGGTAGGTCCACAAACGGATGATAGTTCGTTCAAATCTGTACTTACAGCACTGTGAGGACAATATTCTCACCTGGTAGCTATTTCTCGGCTCACCGGCGTCAACACGTTGTCGTTGTCGTTTCAATTTAAAACCTTGACGTTGTACAGCAGTGAACGGTGTTTGATGTTGATGGTGTGGATGTGGTAGATGCTGTTGCTGGAAGAGGTACGAGAAGTGACCGAACGGTGTTTGGCTGAGTTGGGGTGGAGTTGGCCCCGAGGACATACGGACACTGAAATTAGAGAACGCGCTGCATTTTGCATACGGTTTTTTTTTAGCGGGATCTGACCGATAGTGACGCAAATATACACAAATTCGATGGGCTACTTTGAGGAGGATAGACATAAAATACTCAAAGCGGTGAGGTAGACAATACATAATTACAGGTGACTGTTCTACACTAAACACTCCTTGGACTTAACAACTACCGTTTTTTGTTAAGTTAAGTGATTTATTAGAGCAAACTGAAAAAAAAACCATCTCTAGGCGAGAAAGAATCGCCCATATCCGGTATTTGAAAGAACTTCTAGCTAAAAGCTTTGTGCACACATTATTATGTACATAAATCGAACATCAGTAATTACGCCTCTTCACATGAGATAAGACTACGTCAGAAAAAGGTAAATTTGGCGAGAATTTACAGAAAAAGGGTTCAAAAAGAAACTTTTCAGTAGAACTTATGACTTAAGGAGAACCAAAAACTAGTTAGAAAGATATCAAGTGGTTCTTCTCAAATTTATTGCTCACTGTTAAAGTCAGTCAGGGAACGAGATGATTAGGCTATAACAATCAAGCTTAGCTCTTTTAGGAAAATAAGCCAAAAACGGCTAGGTGCTCTTCAAAATTCGCTAACGCCTACTCTAACCAGTTCCTCCTTACCAATTGTCAAACTTTCACCACAAATAACTCTTAGAAAACGAACATAGAGATCATTTAAGCTGAATGAGGTTGGAGCACCAAGTTCTGCTCAGACATAGGGTGGAAAACTAGAATTGTTAACTGGTCGGGTCTTAGATTGTTCGCATGCCCAACTAGCAAAAAAAAAAACAATCTTTAAAGTATTTGTTTGTTTATCATTCGGTTTTTCCGATTGCTGATAGAGTACCCTACCACCACGACAACCGGGTTCCTCACTTTCCTTTACTACGTATAAGAATTCAAGAACGCTATGATAGAAACGGCTTTACGGCTAGTCCCACCCCCTACAAACTCACCAATTGGTCCTATTCAAACGCTGCGATATCGTCGACCTCGAGAGCTTCTTTGACAGTAGCAGTCGACGAACGACGAAGATGATCGCTGTGAACGGTGGCCAGTTCCGGCGCGATCGATGAAACCAATTTCAGGAGCGCAAACTGAGAAAACAGTCGAATCAAGCCGTCTCGTCGGTGATTGGGAGGATCGTCGATGACAGTCGAAGAGGGGAGGAAGCGAGGCGAGACGACACGAGACGGCGAGGCGAAGCGAGAGGCGGTGCTGGTTGCCTGTGCCCGGTTGGATAGGGATGTATGGAGGTGGTCGAGCGGTGTTTAGCGGAGGTGGGCCGCGCCTTTCTCTCTACAATAGACCCTCATGCGTTCTACCACCACCGTCGTCCATATCCATATTGCCACACTGTTATTAGAATTCGGGGCAGCAAAGCAGTCAGAGGCTAGCGAGCCGCTAAGCACTTCTCGCACCTATGCGCCTATCCATATCTCTCTATTATGCTCTCGAATTGCAATATTCCACCGAGATACAGTAGGTCTTTGGCGAGAAAAACCTCATAGAATGCACGCAGCTGGCAGCGGGCTGGCACCAACAGCTCAAGCTGAGACGCGAACAATACGAAAGTACGACGTCAGCTTTTGCTGCCTGTGGTTTCCATAGATTCATATTAATGGCGGGGACGTTACCATATGCATACACCATATGTGACCAGGATTTCTCTGTTCATCCCCACGGGAAGAAAAATCCACATCAAACGTCTGCGTTCCACAGAAACACATCCGGGTGATTTTCTCGAAGAAAATACACTAGTCATCTATCGGCTTCAAACAATATACCAATGTGTACCGTCAAGTTTCTCACTTAAAATAGAAATCGTTAAACAGGACAAATTAAAGAAGCCAAAAGCGGCGTGTAACATTGCTATTGATGTTGTAAGACCCTCAGTTTTTTTTTTTTGGAGCCTCTTTTCCAAGTAGTGTTAGTATCGAAAGAACAGAATAATCGACTAACAGGTCCAACCTTTCAGAATAATGCAAATACAAATTTTTGCGTATTTTACCAAAAGTTTTACAATGATAATTGTAAATAGTAATCTTGCAAGAAGATTCCACAGAGGAAACCTGTCCGTATAGACGTGGTTCTTTTAATAGGGTGAACTTGTACGTCTGCCAACAACGCAGTCGCACACCTATGGAGACCACAGTAGATCACATGTCCGATTCACAAGGACAATTCAGCAAAATACTCACGAAAATTCCCTCAGGGTAAAATTAAGCAGAGTGGCCTAGACAACTTAGGTAAATATCCATTAGTTGGCCCAGTAGTGGACGCCTGCGATGTGGGACCTCGAATATTGGCATCGATGTGACCCATGATTACGTTGGGCTTTACTCTCGGTGAATTTTAGTGTAGAAATTTTATATAATCTATTTTAGAACCTAAGTATCACCACAAATATGTATTTTCATGCTGTAAAATATAACAAGTGAAAAAATCTGGACGATTTTCACTAAGCTGAATGCTAAGCGGATCTTGACGTTGACACTTTCAGGATATCCGAACACTGGCACTGTGCCAAACGGACACCCCGACCCAAAGCCATTCAAACTATCGTCGCTACACTTCAGCCACAACAAAAACACCAAATTTCAGACGTTAAAAAAGTGTAATCAAGCTAGAGACCTCATTATGAGGACAGCCTCCGCTCATTACTTGTCATTCATCACAAATTCGTGATCACCACCACCACGTCGTGGGGTGAGATCTTATCGTGAACGCAGAAACACGAGTCATATGTTAATTTCGATCGCATCACGAAACCGTACATACCCACGTCGCGAATCAGGGGCAGAAGATCGATGAGAGAGAGAGGTGGCACGGCTGACGGACAGAGACGTGGTCGTCGAGATGATTCACTTGAGAGGATTACACGAATAGATTGTAGACAACACCGGCATCGGAAATTCATCGGAGTAATTCGTGGAGGAGGTGAGTTTTAAGAACTCGACGATGATGAGTCAAAATGATTTGTTTGAAGCCGTTTTTGAGGACTTTAAAGAGCCGATGGATAACAAGACGCTTTCAAAAATACCTTCTTCAGTTTTTCAGCGTTGTCCTTTAGATACCTTTGTCAGTTAGGCACATGCATGGAATATTCGAGAAGTCACAAACTTTCTAAACCTCATCGAAGCCATATGAATAGCAAATTCTACCCGATTCTATCGTTTCAGACAACGGTTTAGATACACTTGATCAATTCTGGATAGAGATCAAAGGACCGTTTTAATTCTAATTCCATAATTGTTGGAAATTCACTGGAAATTCAGATAGGGTCCCATAAGTAGTCCATAACTCGTTAGTATAGCTGTCGAAGGCAAAAAAAAAGAGGCAGACATCGCATTCCACATAAATTGTTAGCATCGCAACAAAACTAGACTAACGCTATATTTGTCAGGAACATAGGATTCCTCGTTCAGCCTTCAGTAAATGTACGTGAGCATAAAAATACGAGCGATAGCGTAAAAATGCACCAAAGCCGAACTGTCGAAATATTGGAAGTAAATAAGTTTACGTTCAAAACAGCTATGGTTACTACAACGAAATATGCTTGATAGTGTTCAAATAAGGTGGAATATATCAAATTGAACCTGATAAACACTAAATGTTGATCATAACATCGAACATGTTCCCTATAGAAAAAGCAATGTAGCAATGTGTGTACTAAAATTTACTTCGCATTCATCCCAATACATTTTTCTTTATCTAACTATCCCCCTACTTTCAAACACTGTATTTAATCACTTCAGAGACGCAATTAAAGATGAAAAACTGTATAAAAATTATAAAAGTTGATAATGCTAGATGTACGACACTGCATTAGTGCGTCCCGTAAAACCTTGGGGAAAAAAAGACGAGCCACTACCACAGGATACTAATCCAAACGAGCGTAATACGACAGAATGTTGACACAAAACAAAGAACAGAAAAAAAAGGTCTAAAAAATTTCTAATTTACATTTACTTTTCACAAATGTTAAACAAAATTCACATCGCTATAATTTTTTATGGAGCAGTTTAACTGGTTTTATGGATAAACAAGGTGCAAAATGCAAGAAACCGCAGCATTGTCGAATAATGGGCACGATCTGGCTGCTTTTTGCCGTCAAACACTCTTGCAATTGTATTCTTTGTATGCTAACGACGTTGCGACAATATCGCAAAATTAATTCCCGAAGATGTAACGAGTAGAATTTCTTCACGTAATTTCTTCGAATTCTAATCACCTTTTTCCGGAAGCGCGACCCGTTAGGCAGCAAAATATTGCCGGCGGAAAACACGAAATGTGTACTTTTAGGGAGAGAACATTGTGCACAGGGTAAACAAATGGAAATTCTGCAACAGCACAACCAAAACTAACACTAATAAATTATGTCAGAAGAAACTGATTCATGTAGATCGATCTACTGGTACAGAAAGTAGGAACAGGAGAAGTAATACACTAGTTAGATGAGCATATTGCAACTATTTGCGGAATTTCACGGAAAACGAAGTGGTAGACGAGCTATGCAGGATCGGGCCGGTCGCTGTGCGCTCGCCTCCCGTGTGTGTGTGTGACTACTCAGATTAGCCGTCACCTCCGTAAGTGGCCTCAGCGACGATTACTGTAGCCGGAAAGAGGCGGGGCTTCTTGAGGTTGCGGGCGGAGTGGAATGGGTTAGAGGAGGTGGAGAAGCGATAAATCTGCAGGATAGCGGTTGAGGAACTGTCAGAAACATGCAAAAAGTAAACGAAACCACAATTCGCAGAGGAACGCGTCCGACTGCGGCGTCGCTTACTTCCCAGGAGACAAGGCGCGGATTTTTTTCTTTTTTGCAATGGACGGCCGAAAATGCAACCATCACAGAATGATGGAGATGATAACGTCGATGAAACCATTGCTGCTACGGATTGCATCAAATATGCCCGCTTCTTGTACAGCGCTTCTAATAAATTCTATTATAATAACAATTATAATGAAGCCAAAGCGGCATCTGCATTTCTATAAGAGATTAGGTATATTTTTTTGGATAAAATCTTCAAAAACTCATGTTCACTAGTCAAAGACAACAACTACTCTTAATTGCGTCAACCATTGAGCTCTGTTATAATTAACACAGTAAACTAAAACCACTTAATCACTTACTGGAGAAAATTACGAATATCTCTAAAGTCGATCTAAGAAATCTACAAAATTTTCCAGCGCTAAATTTTGTCAACCCAGCAAAGAAGTGAACAGATCGATTACTATCTCCTGGCTAGAGGAACGCTAAGGAGTGTTTGAAGTCATTTCTGGTGGATTTTCTTTTTTCTTGTGAATCTCGCAACAACAACAAGAAAAACTATCAGAAATCCGGAAGATTACTCATTCATTAATGCAAACGTCAGTTTTAATGCAGCAAATAAAGGACGGAATGTTATAGTACAAAGTCCTTGCAAAACTGATCGCTCATCATCATAATTGCGTTTAAATAGCGCTGACCAGCTGATGTTTGAGCCTATCTTGTTCAGATGTCCAAAAAAATCGATTCTCAGTGTTTCCAAAGCAATGCGATGTGGTAAAACCCCTATTCTTAAAGCGGTTTCCATGTGATCTCCTATTTTTGTCAATAAATGTGCACCTACATGAGACAGGTTACAGACTGTTTGATGTTTATCACTTTCATGAAGAGAAGTGCAACGACCTTTCACAGCTTCGAAGAGCAAACATTCCGGAAATATCCGAGTTTTCTGGCGGAATCAGTTTTCATCAGTTAGCTGTTCGCGATGGCTTGCCTAAGAAGATTTATCCGTTGCTTCAGTGTCGCTCAGATTACCGCCCCAACGCCTTATTAGTGCCGGACGACGTGTCATCTTCAGGGCTAATTGGACAAATTCTAGCAGATATTCCTGGCTCCGCCTCCCTCTCGGCTTCTTATGTCAACTACCTCATCAAGCACTTCTAACACTTGTCTCAAAATTTCTCTGATGCTTAAACGGCAGCAGTTGCTGTTAAAATCCTGCGCTAATCCATCGAAAATTGCAGGTATTTAATCCGCGAAGATTAAAGAAATTCAAAAACTACAGCAGCAAAGATCTCGCAGGTTTGACAGATTGGAATCAACTGTTGTCTTTCAGTAATAGTATTACTGTTAATAATCCAAAAAAAAAAAACAGAAAAAATTAGAGAAAATAACTCAAAAGTACAAAATACTAGAAATATTTTTTTTTTACAAAAAAGAAACTTGATCCATTTATTTCTTTTGTAATATTTCACAGAAGAGCATTTTATAAAGAAAAGGTTATGAAAGAAAAGATCAAATCAAGTGTCATGAGCTGCAAACGCAAAACACTAATGGATGTTTATCGGATGCTGAAAAAAAGCGATAAGATTGCAATTAAAAAAGGAGGAAAAGAAGCAAGTATAGGTGAATGTTCGAGAAAAATGCGAATGAATATTGAGAAACACTTCCAGATATAATCTGAATCTGCTCAGGGTCCGCGAATTCTGCGTACAACTATGACTACGAAGACATAAGAAATACTAGCAAAAATGAAGTAACAGAAAATTTCCCATACAGTTCTTGAACTCATCTTTAATTTCAGAACCAGATCAAGAAGTGGTCATAACGTAATTTTTATAACGTACTAGTTGGAAACGGCAAAATTTTCGGATGGTGAAGTTACGCGAACGTTCAGCGCTAGTAGCGCAGCAGACATGATAGGTAACAACTCGGATCAGAAAATCTCGCACTTTTTGCAGCTGTTCTACTTTAAATAAAGTATTATGGAATAATATAGAATTTTCAGAGTCGTGTGGACTTTCGTAGCAATCATACCGCATACTGCAAACACAGTAAAACTTGAAAAAAAAGAGGTTTTGAAGTAACTAACGATAAAAACTGACTAAAATCATTGCAAATCACTCATGACACCGACAGAAGTAACACTAAACTGCAGCTGGCCATGCGCGTGGGCGGAGTCGGAAGCTATGAGAAAACCAGCAGTGACGAACAGAAGACGTGCAACGCACAGCCACCACCTACTATACTCCTTTATTGGGCCAATGCGGTAATGGGCGGGGCAAGAAGAGGGCGTCACCAGACGTCTCCACCAATCACCGTGTAGCTCCTTAGCGACAGACGACGTATCAACGCGATTGCATCTTGAGTTACGTAACGGGATATGGTAATTAGACACGCAACACGGTTAATATCATGCGTAGATTATCGCTATAAGCGCCACTTAAGGTAATAAATGAGCTTATAAGCTCTTAGAGGAGTTCATATATCTGTGCTATAGGTGAGAATAGGGTCAATGCATCCACAGTATCCTCGAGATTCTCGAATCTGCGAGAGGAGCATTAAAACTTGTTGAAACTTAACGTAACAAGCACAACAACCAAGAAAAGCAGAAAAATGTTGTTGTGAGTCCCTATGGAGATTAAGCGCTCATTAAGAAGAACATATTTTTCACATCAATAAAAAAGTAATTGAGATTCGAGACAAAAACAAGCGCTGTAACGCAGAATTCGCTAGGGAGAGGGTAGAGAACGAGAGTATGACAAGTAGAGATGGTAATTTCTATGCTACCTTCACCATTTCTATGCGTTCGTCCCAGCAGTGACACAAACACATGCAATACGTCAATAGTGCGCTCTCAGCCGTGCGTTGTTTCATCAAGTCCTGACGAATCGACATTTATTCGCATACTGCACCTTCGCTTATCTAAGCACTTTTTTCGGTTTCTCACAGCGGCCTATTCTTCTATTCTAGCGTTCTTTTTATCTTTATTTCATAGAAGAAGTTATGTTGTAAGCTCGTTCAGCAAAAGTGCAGAAAAGCTTCCCAGTTTATGAATTCTGCAAACATTTCCATGTGAGTTTATGAGTAAAGTGGAAGCTTAGGTTATTGCCTATTTGATACTCTTGAAGTTACAGCAGACAGTCCAGAAAAAAAAGTTTTCTAGGATTTTCTGAAATCTTGGATTTGCAGATGTTTAATGGTTTTTTCATTCTGTTTTTTTCAACATTCTGTTTTTTTTTCTTCCCTCTACATACTCATACAATTTCATTGCAAGATTAATGTGGTCTTCCAGAACAATATCGTAGAAAAAAAAACACGAAGAAATGCATGACTTTATCTCTTACTTATCTAAAAATTCTAGCGATTTTGCCGACTGTCCAGGTAGAAATCGCTTTTGCAGCCTTTCTTTTTTGTATGAATACGTCCTTTATTTGTTCCAACTTTTCCAAAAAAAAACTTTGCATATCTTGTTTCTCTGTTTTCCATTTTTCCTAACAGTTTCCCTCAATTTCACGGAATCTCCCGCAGCCGTAGCACAGCAAAACCTTTATTCTTTCCTCAGATTTCCCCTCTTTTTCTACTCCAATTGTATGCCAATTACCGTGTTGTCGGTGTTTCGATAGGAGCGGCTATGCTCGATGGCTCGAAAGCTCTCAATTTGTTCTGGCCGTGTGCTTTTGTACTCGTGCAGACGCCGCCACCACAGGTGTGCACATTCAAGGCGTGCGCGCATGCGTTTGCATCGCCATGGTCATACGGCATTCGGTCGAGCAAGGTCATCAAAGGACAGCCAGCGACCGGATAGTGCGTTAATTCAGGAGTGCGCAGACGTTGTCTACAGCTTCCGAACAGGTTCAGTTAGTCTATTGTGCCGACGGTGAAGCTGTTCGGAGCGTAGAGAAGGCGTTTTTGTGTTCGCATATTTAATGAGCTGTACTGGATTAGGCAGAATGGTTTGCGAGGAGTGGCATTTAGGTACCTTTAGGTGAAGGTGATGTAAAACTGAGTTAGAAATGCAAAACTCGTGTTTGAGAACAATATGAGGGTCCAGTTTTAGTGGTTACTTGACCCACAACATACATATTTCTTATGAATTTTGTGAATAGAGTAACCGCTAAAATCCATATCTCTTTTAGCCTTAATATGGACATATCATACCTAACTACATAGCTGCGGTTTGACCGAAGAAGATCAAAGTAAGACTGCACAAAATCCAGAAGAGCATGAAGAAATTGTTTAATTTACTATCACTCTATTTAAGGAATCCTTCCACAATCCTAAATCCCCTTCTTACACATCAACTTATCCTACCTATGTAAACGGGATTGGATTGAGTTAAATAATAATAAATATGTAAAAAAGGTCGTCTTCATTATCAAGTTCGCCCCAAATAATGCCAGTGCAGTACATCCCGTAGACTTTCTCAGTGCAAATTTTTTATTCTTAAAAATTATAAGTGAAGCGAAAAATATTAAGACTTTCTGAACTCAACGGTGAATAAGATTGCATATTCAAGAGTTACTTGCAAAAATAATGGAAATTCATAAAGCCGCTTCCGTAATTCCAAAAATGGTTTCATCCTTGATAAATGTAATGCAATAGAGAACTAGAATCGTACTTTCCTACATCCAATCATTAGGTTTATGAGAATCAGCACTGAAAAACGATGGTAACCCTAAACGAAGCTAGTAAACCTCTATGGTGACCTCAGTTTTTCGCAATGATTCGCAATGATCCATACTCTGTTTGTGTATATCTAAGGACAGTTTATCTAACCTAGCGCACGCATCCACCTGCTTCACTTGTTTATGTAAACTCGCGTCAGATGAGCTCAGCTCATAAACGTGCATCTCTCTTTCGTACCTCCATGTGAAAGCCGAGAACATAATGCTTCAGTGGTGCTCGGACGTTTGTATACATTCAGAAATGCAGCACCGAGGTGATTGGTTCACATTTCTTCGACGGCACCGCTGATAAACTATGCACGTTCAGCGGTGGATTCTCGCAGTGTTTTTTGTTCCTCTCGACTTGCGAGGAATTTGGGAAAATTCAGAGTTTGTGTATAATATTTCCAAGAGGGGAGCAGCATTTCAAAGATGTCTCATTGAAAAACCATAAAGTAGGAAACGGTCACGGTATTTAGAGAATCCAAGAAGCCAATTATCAGACAGGAATGACAGAAAATTAAGAGAATCCAGCAGACACACAGTTCAGCGTCCTTTTACTCTTCGAGCCTTTCGAGCCTACTACTGTTGGCATCACTTTGTGAGCTTTGTGGCTAGTTGTATGGAAATTTTTGAGCTGTTCGCTCACTTTTAAGTTCCACTAAATAACCATTCTTATATCCTCATATTTCCTCATGAAATCTACCAGTTACTGATTAAAACTCGTATTTTTACCATTTCCCTTAGGTTCGTGTTCGGCACACAATCCTAGCGGTAGAAAAAGAGTTCGAATGCGCTACACTGTAAGCGAAGACACGTGCAAAAACGCTCAACAGCGCTAAAAGGAACGGTCGACTGTAATCTTCCCGCGACAGATGACCCTCTATGGCTTCCTTGGGTCACGAATTTAACCGCAGCGTTCGTCGCAGCCTCTTTTGCAACGGATAGCACTAGACATTAATTCCAGAAGAAATCGAATCTATTAAGTTCAAGGGGCTGTTCACATCTATCAGCTATGGATTATGATCCTGACTCGCGATTGTTACATCATTGAGCAGCTTCTACGTCACATTCATGTCAAACTTCATCCTGTATAAATATTATCAACATTACGACATTTTGTAGTGGAAGGGCTTGCTAATCAAGAGCAACCAAATTGTTGTCAAATGAAAGGGTGCTTTAACGAATCAGAATTCTCTTAGAGGCAAACTTTTCACACTCCTAATTGCTTGGAATCAACAACTTTGGAGGATACTGTATCAGTGCTGACAACCACAAGGATGGTCATAGTCAGTGAGTCGAGGATTGCGGAAAACGTCTCATTTCCGGCAGGTGATCTGCGCACGAATGTCGAATACGTAAATTAGCCTTCTCAGACATGAGTTTTTACCGCGTTCGCGACGATTTTTATGAAGCATAGCAGAAGGTGAGATGCACTTGCGGGTTCTCACATAAAAACAAGAACAATAGCATCTTCTTATTCAAAAGAAATCCCTTGGAGGAAGCAAAGAGCGCTTCCAGAAGTCAAAACCCAACAAATCTTGTCTTCGGTCAAGCTCAGCTTGCAGATAACCGGAGGCCGTCCGCCAGAGGTTGCTAAGCCTTGAAACCTCACACGAATGCAGTACACCTCCTAATTGTTGGCGCAGGTGGGTCGTTAATCCTCGGAGCACCTTCTCGAGGCGGTTTGTTTTGATCTACGAGATAACGACTAACTGATTGGCTCCGCTTCGATCTGTACCCTAAGACGAGAATAATAAGGTCGTGATCTCTACAGCCACCTGGACCATCCTCCTGAAGCCGTAGAGATCTCGGGATTGGATTTGGTGGGAAAAATTAGGCAAAGAGGTTGCTTTCTTCTTGATCAAATGGACGACAGGTTTATGGAGACGTAAATTACACTGAAATTATCTATAATTCCTCCTGTGCTTCCTAGCAATATAAAACAGCAGTGTTGATCAAACTATTTTGATCACATAAGGAATAGCGACGAATGGATAGATTCTGTGCGAGCTCTTGTTGGATATCGAGAAGATTGGGCAGAACTATACCCAAGGACGACACACCTCGGCGAAAATGTAAAACATTTTGGCTATGCTTGCCGAATCCACATTCTCGTTATTGGACAACGTGACCAAAGAAGTAGATGGTCTGGGTGGTAGCATCAAGATTTGGTACGAGAGCCAAACGTAGGGAGAACTATGTACATGATAAGCAAGTAGAAACGGTCACGAGTAGCGCCAATACGTTGCTTCTGCTTCATCGACAAAAATTTAATCTGAAAAAATAAGATTTGGAGAGGACTACAGATTTCAGTTCCACAACAGTTTTACATTCCATCCTGTCGGAACAATATTTGATTTTTTCCAATTTTTTTTTGACGATGAAACAATGTTTCGGAAAGGTTTCCGGAATTTTTTCTTCTTTGGCATGCTCTGTGAGGTGCATATAAATGTGGAACTACTAACACCTGAATCTTCCTTGAGGAAGAAAGTCGCTAGCGGCATTCTGATTCAGTTCCAGTATTTGTGTTAGTCGTCGGGTAAATAAAGTTTTTTTTTTTTTTTTTGCAGAATTCACCAACGAATTGACTCAACAAGTAGCTTACAGACGCAGTTAAGTCTGCAAATCATCCGGAATTCAGTACAATTGTATTTGCACCCTTCTGCTATATGATTCGGCAATTTTTTTTACTAATCCACTAACGAGTGGCAGTAGCAAGAACTACAAACAGAATCTCATGAAATCTGTGGAAATTAACCGTCCGAAATTAGCCGCCACTAAGTGATAGTCAAGCATTTTTCTGCAGCCACGGTAGGCGCTCACGTAGTGACGACATCAATGACGTCGCTATCGCCGAGTAACTGAAGCGCTCTACTTATGCAGTTTGTGCGTGGTTGCTTTGCCTGGCTGCCTGCCTGCCTTCGAGAGTCCCGTGACGACGATCTCGGGTAATGAGAAGCGCGTCCCATGTGTTGGTTTACTGCCAGTCGTCATTGGGAAATGGGTAAGAATTGAATAAGGCCGACGATGCACGCCGTTTAGACGAGATGAGAAGTGGCTATAATTGGCCTCAGCCAATATAAAGCCTTTCTCTACTTTTCATCTTTCAAGCACCTTTCTGTGGTGGACTTTTACAATTTTTGGATGATAGAGCTCTGTCGCCGCAGGGTGAAGTTCAAGCTTCTTTGAGACATAAGGTACACTGGCACCGAAAATCATGATAGAACAGGACCCAATCTTCCGCTCAAAAGCTTTTCACGTTTGTAACCAAGAAAGAACTGCAAGGCCCGCATTTTTGTAAGTTAAGGTCGGGATCAAGACTATCTCTGAACAACTATTGAGGTTCGTAGTTGGTAAACGATCCTATTTTCTCTAGTGTGAAATAGTACTACCTGAAACAGTCTGCAGGTGAGCTCTCAGTGTTTACTTCAGCAAACGATCAACCCTGTAACGCTGTACTCGTCAAATAAGGTGTACGAGTTTAGCAGACCACTAGACGGAAACTGTAAGTTCATTAGAGTGAGAGCCCTACGAAACGATGACAACTTAGCAACCTGGGGATTTAGCTGAGCTAGTTTGCTGACCAATTCCCTTGTTGAACATAAGTAATTCTTACGATTCAACCACTAATATTACTCCGCGGTCCTTAAACAGCAAATTTTAACACATTCGCAAACTAAGTGCAGAAAATTTTAGTCTGCCTGACCTTCTCTACTCATAGAAAGCAATATGACGACGATAGAGTCGTTAAAAATTCAAGAGAAGTACTTGTTTGAAAAGAAAATGCAATTAGCGCTTCTCAATTCGCAGAAATTCAAAATTCCCCTAAGAATTGAACCAATCATAGAAAGATTGGACAACTTAAGAACATTCGCAAATAATTACATATTATCTACAAGTGCAAAAACAACTTTTTTCATTAAATAACAGAATCCAATTACATCATCAAATTAAACGTTTCTCTCTAACGTCTATGAGGTCTCAAATAAGAGAAAAAATAAGGGATGTCGTTGTAAAACTATTTGCTCAAAAATGTCAAAAGAGTTTCTCATTTTCCTTCTCAATAAAAAAAAAAACACAAAACTTCGGCGATCTTACAAATCCAATGCACTGGTAGAATCAATCGTAAGCGTCACGCTGTTACCGTAACTGTTTAGAATCTAAAGCTAGAGAAATACTCTGCTCACTTAAGTAATTCCTTGATGAAATCGGTTATTTTGCCTTGCGAGACGCCTCAAGCAGGAAACAATTATAATCTCATCATCTCTAGAAATTGACTTTCTCTACGTAAATGAGAGGAGGCAACCGGCTCCGGTCATGAGATGAGCGTATGCAGTTATTTCGTCGGGGGAAGTTACGAATGTCTGATAGAAATACCTAGAGCTGTGTTACTTTACCTACAGATTATTTTACATTATTTACATTTGTTTCCCAGAGGCAACGACCTTCTAAATCTCTTAATAAATCACTATTTCTTCTAGAAGCAACTGGAAAAAACAATAGTGTGCTAACACGAGCGAATACGATTTTCGAACGGGCATAGATTAGTTCCGACGTACGTAACGGACAAGTCCAGATTACATATGATCGTATATGAGTACAAAACAACAACTGAGCACGAAAAGAAGGAAACACTCGTGAAAAAATCGGGCATAGAATGGTCGTGCATAGCTTGAAGTGACTCAGGTGATTAGTTCCAAACGTAGCCAAAATGAGTGCAAGTCTACTAAAGAATTTTTTACGTATTTGCTCTCATTTAATCCTAAAATATGATTGTGGTCGATCGATATTTCAATTTCTACGGGAAAAAAGATGACATTGATCAGTTGTAGCATGCACACTCACAGGATGAAGATACAAGAAATGCCTGAGAATCCCAGCCTTGCCGTAAGTCCGTAGAAGAAAAGGTACAAAAAAGACCAACCGGTCGCCCAGAAGGAAAAAAATACGGAAAAGATCGATTTTTGGTCCAAAGGATAGTGAATAATGACTTTTAAGTGATCCTTATTCATTTGCGTACTTCTTTAAAGTGTAAATTTCCTAAATAATTATTAAAACATTCATTATATCAAGAACGGCGGCTTCCTTGCAGCAACAGATTGTGCAGATGATTAAGGAAGAATCAATAATGTATTGTATCGCAGAAGAAAGTCTAGGAATATCCACCGCAGTTGCGAAAAACACGCAAAAGAAAGTGGATCTATAACTGGGGATAATTTGGGTGGGAGTGCGGTATCGCATTATTAGGTCAAGGGATATTTTTCAATAGACGATTCTACAGTAGCTAGATCTGAACTGAGAACTGTAGAACACTTCTACGAAGTTCAAATTGGAGTCAACTGGAACAAAAATTGTTCTCGTCGGATAAAAGACAATAACGCTGGCAAAGAAATTGGCTTTACCTATTTCATCAGAAACAAAGAAAACCTAAGGAGGACGTAGAAGAGGACTTAGAAATAGGGAACGAGAACTTGGAAGGGATATAACCTCCCATATTCGTTGAATTTGCAATTTTCGGCCGTCATTTTTTCTTTCGGAAAATGGCTGTACATGATATCTCCTGCTAAACTCGGAACGAAAAGTATTGACCTGATAGTTTGCCGAAAGACTGACAACTTCACTGCGACATTAACTGGATCTGTTCTCGATGGCAGAAAAAGTCGAATGCAGTGGTGGTACTCCGGTTTTCGGGAAGTGAATGACGACAAGCATATGAAATGAAGACGAATTCGTTGACAGATCGCGCGGATTGACGTACGCTCAGATAATACAGCACATGCATCATGCATCATTATTCCCGCCAGCGATGCGTATCGCGTATGGACCTGCGCGAGCAACGACGACGACGACGATGGCCTCAGTAAAATCGAAAGCGGTGACAGAAGGAGAATCCAAGAATTCAATCATAATGGATTGGAGACGCTGGGTGAGACGCAGGACAAGAGGGAGAAATAATGGGTTACAGTAGGTACAGTAGGTCACTCTGAACAAAGGCTCTCAATGTAGTGAAGCAAGTTGGACAGAAGTTTGTTTGAAGAATAACCTATAGCTCAGTTAGCGTTTTCTACAAAGCTAGGCGCACCCAAAATCCTTCAGTTCCTACCCCTTCTCTGATCTCTTCCTTGTCGAATCGGTTGTTAGTACCTTCAACTCCTGCTCTCACCTAGGAACACAAAGAAAATATTCCCTCCTGGTTATTATCGTAATAGCTTCTGGTCCGCACTCATCCATACATGAGATGAATTTGAGAAATTGCAAGATTTCCTTCGTCAGGGATTCGTGACCGGCACCTTTTGTTCAATAGCAGTGGTTTCAAAGCGTCCGATTAAATTACCATCGAATTGTGGGACCCCGAACCTGGTTTTTTTTTATTGGACTAGTCTGCCTCTGGTCCAATCAAAAAAAAAATTAGTAGACGATCACAGCACCTGACGAATAGCAGGAAGACCCGCTGAAAACTCTCCGAGACGGTCGTTTTCTTTTCAAACTGAGCCCCTTACCAGACCTATTAATTGAACACACATGTATGGTATATTACGAATCAGTAACAACTTACATAACAAAACCACAGACAAAGCAAAAAATGTCCTTATTGATAGTTTAAAGGCACTAATAGAATTAGAGATTGCTCAGAAGCATATGCTCTACGAAACTAATTCATTCTGTGTGATTGATAGAAGGAAATTTGGCACCATTTTAAGACAAATTGTTTTTTTTTTCAAATTGGTATTTATTCTTAAAGATGTTAGCTAAACATCACCGGTCAGACCTTCAAGTATGAACATTGTTCTTGCTTTAAGAGGTTTTCAAAGGTTTGCAGGGTTCGTTAAATGGAAATGACGGTAATTTGAACAAAATACCGTCTTTTTCCTCCTCAAATTCCAATATTAAACGCAAAAAATGCTAAAACCGGTTGAATCGTGGATATTACTATCCTGTAGCAGAGTAAAAAAATAACAACGAACTTCACTAAGTTTTTAAGTCCTTAGAGAAACTGACTAGGAGAAAATAAATACTGCTAAACATCTCACTATAGAATTTTGAATACACAAATATGAATGAGAGAACGCTATTGGTACGATATCTTAATTCTGTTTACATTTAACTACGAGTCGAAGCGCAGTCCCTAGAGTAGCAATTAAATTCTCTCAACTACACTAAGACGCGTGTCACTCCGCGCTATTCACACAATCAATCTATCGTCAGCAAGCAGCACGAACTCTACGGTAACTACCCGCAATCGCCCTTGAGAACACGTAGAACAAGGGGTGATGAGAAAATGTTGCTACCGTAATCCAGATTCCTTCGACGACGACCTCGAATGTCTCAGTTTTCATTGAGCGCGTAAGCGATGTGAGTTTGTGCGCGCGCGTGTGTGTGTACGAGTGAAGATTTACGATCGTAACGCTGGTTAATTGCATGAAGATGTAATTGCGCGAATTAAATGCTCATCTTACGTTGTATGGAGGGACGTAGTGTTTATACTTGGCAATATTTTCCATACCGTGCCAAGGACAACACCACTAATTGTAATCTGATCAATCCTAGCTGCTCAGCCGTTAATCCATTTTTTTTTCTTTGTCGCAGATCTCAAATCCTACCTTTCAATCCACCTTCTCAGTGATTCCAATTCTGTCGCGTTAGTAGTCATCTACAGCGATAGATTTCAAAAGAAAATCCAGAGCGTTTATGGGGTCTTGGACTTATTTGTCGCTATCGCAAACCTATTATCCTCATAAAGAAAAGCTCTGCAGACGATAAGTGAGAGCGGCTTTCTAGAAATCCCAGGAAACTTGTAAGTGCATCAAAGCGCTCTTTCTTTGATTATTTTAATAGGATCTCATTCTCTAATTCGTGTTTATTATCTAGTTAGCCTGCGACTTGCCGCTAGATTGGAAAACGAACGTTAATTTTCTTAGATTATCTGCATTGCTGTACTAATAGTGAATAAAAGGTTGAACGTCTGCGGCTGCATACGTCACGTAGTATTAAGTAATAAGTTACTTCTGATGAATTAATGGGCGAAGTTTTTCTTTTTTTCGAAACGTAACAAATGGACGCAGATGCTTGGCTTATTCCTCATCTCCAATGTCCTGGGCAGTTTTTTTAGACGAAGAAGAACCGTGGGGAGTCTAAAGCAAGCCATAAACCATTGCTCGTTTTAACGACAGAAGTTCTTGCGGTGAAGAGGGAAGAGGGTGTGGATATGTTAAATCTACCAGAGAGCACGTAAATTTACATATCATCCTATACTTTCCATTACGAAAACGTCACCTGCGGAATTATTGTTGATGTAGAGATCCAAAAGTCCATTTAGACAACAATTTTACTTCTTGTGCCAACACCTCAACAATATTATTTGAAACTAATCATGTTAGATTTCTTGTGACAATAATAATAACGATAATATTCCGCACATAGATGTCAATAATTGCATTGCTCCGTAGTTACCGTAACGCATCCACGACAATTCTAATCAACTGCATTTCTTTTCAGACTTACAATAAAAGTCCGTGAATACAGACAATACACTACTAAATAGTCAAAATATTCCATTCAATGAGAAAAAAAAAAAACTTTTGGCATCTTTTACCTACTATCTTCTCAAACAGGTGAGAACTGCAATTATAGGGAAACAACAACTAACGTCAACGACATGGCCAACAACCAGTTTCAAGAAAGGTTGTTGATTTCTGCAATTGCGGACTTTCACAACGATCACCTGAGCGAGTTGCAAATAAGGCAATTTACCTCATAATGCAACTACTACAGGAGAATAGGCTTCAGTTATAAGTGTTTGTAGTTGCGGAATATCGTTCACCGCAAACCACTCCCATACCTCACATTCGTAATCATCCCTACTTATCCACCATGAGTTACTTCACTTCTTCGGAAAAACTTAACCTAAAAACTCGCACTATTGCTACCAGTTCCGGCAAAATAATATCGTTCATTGCCGTCGTCAGCAGTGTTGCGCAGACGATCCTACCAATATCGCCTCGTCTCCGATCATACAACGACGGTGGCCTCGCAGTGATTATGATGCGCGGTGTTACTAGTTTTTCAGATCCCGCCGAATGCCGGATTACTGTAAGTTGTAGATCTTTTGTGTGTGCGTCTCTCGCGCTCACGCTCAACGCCGTTATGGTGGCCGGATGTTGGTGAAGAACCAGTATATGGGTAATCACCGAGGCGTCCGATTATCTAACTCACGGCCCGCGTAGGTAACTTGCGGCGGTTGAGAGAAGATACTATCCATTGGGGGATTGTAGTACACAGTTATTGCAGCATCGCTTGAGAGTGTATAAGTAAAAAACACAGAGTATCCTGCACAAAAAATAGGTGGTACAAGACAAAAGAGACTGTCCTTAAGTCCATAGCCGTCAGTGAAAATACTCAAAAGCGGAGAAATCGCTTCCAACATAACAGTTTCTTCCTCCTAAGAAGCTGTTTTGATAGAAATCCACAGAAACAAAGATGGATGAAACATTTAAATTCAATGATTTGTGATTCTAAGAGGAGATTATGTTAAAAAAAATAAAGTTTGTCATTACTTCAGCGCGATCTTCCCTCCAAATTTTAAGCTTTCGGGCATTTTTTTCGCTTTTGAAGAGATTGGTGTTTTATTTTACAGTGAAATTATGCAATTCATATCCTCATATGTAAGGAGCAGAGGGGAGAATATGAATTGCATAACGCGGAAATGAATCAGGAAAGGAACGGAAGACTATACGTATTCCTAGCCATATTGTTCCTAATATTCGCAAAAGTATCCAATTGTTCATTGGCTTGAATAACAACAATTAATAATAGCAATAGTTTGGGAAAAAGGTACGGGCCGATTTCGTACATCGACACTGAAAAGGTAACCCCAAATATGCAGTGGGCCGCAACCATTCATGAGACTTAACAGGTTATGTAGCAAGTTTCTCATGTGTTCCCGATTTTAGATTATTTCTTGTGATGTCTAAGAAGAAAATTCACTAATGCAGAATACCTGACTTGCAGGAAATCTGTGGTGAAAATAACCAAAATAGCCCCAGCGGTGGTTTTTTCAATACCGATTACCCCTATCCTCCTCCTTGGAGAAAAATTTTACGCCACGTTTTATCGGGCCTACCTAGAATTTTGTCGATGTCCGTGAACATAGGATCTCTTCGCTGTACAAAGAATTTCTCTTGTCTAACCCCCTCAATCACATAACATTCAAAATGCAGCGCATTACCCGGTAATTGCCGGTCAACACAAAGGCTGCCGAGCATGCTTGATCAAAAGCCTTCTCGGGGAGATCGCTGTTCCGCGATTTTTTTCGTACTGTGGATAATTATTCTTCTCGACCTGCATAGACATGAATTGCAGTGGGTAGATGAAGTGGCCTTTGCGGAACGTACGAAAAAAAAATCAGATGGGAGTTAATTCGGGTTGTCGCCGATTTATGAGGTCAGGTAGTACCGGCTGTTTGAAGTGTTTCAGAGGTAATACGCCATATATTTATTCCAAAAAGGATGTGGTAAATGTGCTTTTTCGTAGCGACAAGCATCATCTAATAATGTTTGTCTAATCGCTTGTTTTCATCAGGTGAGATGCGGTGAGTCGTGTTTATCTGTTCTTCTCGACCACCCTCATTGAACCAGACGAGCGGCAATTACGATAATTGAATGGCAAAACAGTTTACACGCCAAGACAATCGCTGGACACACATTCACCTTGGTACGAGGTGCGTGAACCGACACCCAATTACGGATGCGGTACTGTAACTTTTCATTGGGGTCAACGAGGTCGCGAGGCGCACTGATTACTCGTGCCGGGCTTGGGAAAAGGGAAGTTCCAGAACATTATAAAATATTTCCGTTCTGAAACCATCGGAGTATGCACAAATAATAGTGATTTAGTGTAGAGTGTGAGATGTAAATTTGTCCAACATCAAAAGCTGATCCTTGATGTCTTTCCCGAACATTCTTAGTTGTCTCTTTTTCTTCTGACAAGAAAAAGAGCTTGTTTGCAGCAAACATCCCAGTGTATAGCTGTTCTCGTGAGCGAGTGATCACTGCGAAGCGATGTACTTGAAAACTAACTATGATATAGATACAGTGTATTTCCAAAAGAAACGCACGTGTTCATGTTAGAGGTAGAATATCATGGGATTGACGGGGCTAGGATCTCTCCGTAAACAGATAGGGATAGCGATGTAGTTCACGACTGTGAGCGTCATCATGGTCAGTTTCACTTAGTATTTCGAGGGAAAAAGACGTGAAAACTGTTTTCTTTGCACCAGTTTCTCTACGATGCAATTGTTACGATAGAACGCGAACAATTCCGGCATTGTCGTCTAACGTCCACGATCCAATTTCTGCAACTCAAATAGACAGCAGAAGCAGCTTAACCTTCACAATCGCAAATATGTCGCAGATTCCCCTCGTCGTATTACCCGTGATAAGTTGCATCGCTAGGGATGCGTGCACAGCCAAGGCTGCTTCAGACGCCTCTTTTCGGGTTGCTAGTGGAAGTTGAGAGTGATCACGCTCACATTCTCGATTTGCACCCGTATCCCTACGTACCTCTTCGTGAAAGGACCTCGCTATCTAGTCGTAGTAAAACTCGAACATGGTCAATTTTGTGGTACGTTGTCTTTGGGGTACAGTGAAGTAGAGGAGCTATGTAGTTGTTTATTGATTTGTTTTTTTTTTTTGCTATTATTGTACTTTGTTATTCAATTATTAGTCATCAGTAGCTCTAGTTCATCACAAACAAACTTTATTAGCTAAGATAACCGACAGCTAATGCAGTGTGCTTTCGATGAATTTTAAGGAACGAAGGGCTGGGTTGTTGTTTTTTCTGCAACACTTTCGATCTCCCATAGCAGGCCTGTGGATCTTTCCGCCTCTAGCATTTCGAATTCAAAAGCACTGCACAGAGATGATTCTTAGTGTATTTTCTTAGCAGTTCATGAGAAGATACGGGTTTATAGAGCTGTGATTCAGTTGTGAAGCTCAAAGCAAGCGCTGAACTTCCCAACAGGTCAATCTAATTCCTCACTAAACATCGGAAAACATTCATTCTTCCGTTTTGCCGCCTTTTGCTTACTCGCGTCTGTGCGAGATTTCATTTTTTCAGATTTATGTGAAACACATAACGTACTGGTTGTTTACGGAGACGTTAGTGCATCGTGCGTATGTACATATACTGTCGACTAACATTACGTTGACTATTAATAGGAAAGCTGATAAATTCCTGAAATAAACTTTAGTTTCACTTATTCCCTGGCAAAATCCAATATCTGTATGGTTTTTTTTTCGGAAATCTCTGACGTCTCTCTTTCGAACATTGTGTAGTGCTCTGTAATAAAATGCATCTAATTCGTTCCGTTTGGGATTCTATATAACAGTCAAATCCGTTGAAAATATTGAAACATCCACTGTGCTTCAATATGTCTATTAAATTCAAAGGGTGAGAACTAGGAGTTGAGAAAAAAAACTGGATTCCTTTGTGTTTTTCGTGTTGATTTCGTCAAACGGCTAATGAAATTCGGATGAAAGCATTCAACGCTACAGTGTCGCTTCACAAAAGGCAAATCTGTTATCCCTGACGAATGTTAAATTCAGTTCATATGTTAGTGATGAATGCCTAGTCAACTTCATCTACACAAAATATTGCCAAAGTAGGGACTGGCTTTAACGATGAAACCTGCTGGATCCGTCATTCAAGATCGTTTTCAGCGCTACTACGCTTTTTATTTCAATCTAATAACACTCGTAATCCTTTAGTTCATGCACGTTTACGAGAATTAAATAAATCGGGACTGGTTTGTTGATCTCGGTTTGTTGCTCTTGGATCTCTTAAAACAATGTTTCAGCATGGCAGATATCCTTTCAGGGCACCTTTTAGAAAAGGAGTGAAGCGTGGGCACAGCACCTGTGACAGGTGTACAAATCCAGCAATATCATGGCTCTTAGAAAGATCAAAATTGCTAGGGACGGAAGTGATTTAGCCTTCAGCTGAATCACTTTTCTCCCTGACGTCGGGAAAGCGGAACATTTCCGAATTCATCGTTCATAAGAAATGGCTAGGATTCTTTAATGTTGAAAATTCGCAATTTTTGGTTTTTAGCGGTAGAGGCCTCTTAATGAGTGACTAACCTAATTCCAAGGCATCCGTTTTCCAAATGCCAAAGAATTAGATGCAAATCCGGGGGTTTTATCACCTATTAAAATAGGTTTCTTCAAAGGATTTTCGGAAATTATTTAAAGGTCACTTACATCCTATAGTTTTGCCTTTAACAATAACAGAACTACATCTTGCAAGCGTCATTTTGGTTCTCAGAAACTTCTTAAACACATCATACTCTTTTACCCTGGAAGATTCCCTTGAAATGCTTCATCGCTATGTATGACATTGTTTTGTGATGAACTTTCGCATTTGGAAATGGATAGTATGCAAGAACTTTCCTAAAACATCAGAAGAGACTAAATAGTCATTATTTCACTGTGCTAAATCCGAGATTTGGACCATTTAATGCTAACATAAGGTCAGGTGGGCTGAGATGTCAGATGGTGACCTAAGAAATTGCAAAAGCACTGAAAAACCTACCTTTTCTCTTCAAGTGCTAAGAAATCTCCCATGTTACAGTATACTATCCGGGTACTTGACTTCCTAATCCATTTAAACATACTCTTGTCAAACAACTCAAGACGCTGCAAATAAACTACGCTAATCGGAGGCGTCGTCAAACACTAGGCGCGGGCAGCTGATATGCGGGCCTCGTCGTTTCTCACCTGTCCATTGATTGACAGCGCAATGGATTGGATTACGTGCTCTGTTTACAATACGACGTGACGCATCTCTCGTCGTGATCGCGCGCGCCAATTCGTCGCCTCGCAAGACGTCAGCGAAGCAATTGGAGGGATTCTCCGAAGAACTCGCCCGCCGCGCGGATACGGTAGCTCCTTGAGAGCGAAACAACCGTATTCGAAAGGAGGTGATCGGCATAATTTTGGCAGGCGAAATGGAAACTAGAAGAGGTAGAAGCGAAAACAACCCCACAAAGGCAAAGATCATGGTCATCGAAATCAATTAGCTAGACTTTAAGGTTGAGGCAAGGACATGGTAGTAAATACGAAATTCGGCAGGTGCTGATCATTCTATATGCTTGCACTTCATTGTTGATGCAAGATATTGAAGTTGGCCCACTTCTAAATTGTCCTATATGCTTTCATTGCAGCAATAAATAGAAAACAGGGCTGCGAGGTGGAAAGTTTCTGGCTTTTTTTTAAGTTTTTGCTATTTTTTGCTTGTGGCGCTAGCAACAAATTGCACAACAATTGTTGCTAGACGATTCTATAGGTGATACTTCACGCCGAGTTGTTTTTTAACACAGCTTCTTTCAGTATGACCAGAACCGTCTACAATTATTTCGTATCGATTGAGTTTAAATGGTGCAGCTTGCATTTACTGTTACAAATCACACCAACAATTTCTCTGCCAGAAATTGTTGCTGTTATTTGCAACATTCTTACTATGTTAGGGAATGTTTTATCATCATCTATTCCTTTTACATGTGTTACCAGATTTGTTTCATCTGTACCTTAAAGATACTAATTTAATTGTTCTAATATTCTGTACTAATATTTTATTTTTAATTTAATATTTGCTCTTGCGTTATTGCGATTATTAGCAACCGGTTAGCCCTTCTTTTCGTCTAAAAGTTCGAGATTCCTAGCTTATTTTGACTTGAAGCTCAATCCCAAACTTCACCCGTCACTGACACTACTCATCTGCTCCAATAAGAGTTTAAGTCAACAGAAAAGAACAACTTTGGCATATGGTGCTCTGTAAGTAAGCACCTTTAAATCTGATTTTTTTTGTCGTTTTTTTTCTCGCACTTACGCAAGCGGCTACAATGAAAGCACTTTGACAGTCTCGCCCTTAACGCTTCGTGAATCCAGCTATGTACGCTGCATTATATTCAGTTGATTAGCCCACCTTTAATCGACCCAAACCATCAACCTAATCACTTTTTCATAAGCTCTTCCCATCGGACACAATAGGCAGAAATGTGTGCTACTTAGCGCTCTGCTTTCGCACACCTCACCCCTCCATACCTCTGCGTGACGATCTCAGGCGTGAAATTGACGCAAGGATGTGATGTGTTTTATTCATCAACTTGCTGATTGTCTGCTGGCAGCTCTTAAATTGCCGCCATGTCGCCGCATCCCAGCACTAACATACGACGCACTTAGTTTTATTGTTCCAGCTTCGCCACGGCGTTGGCAAGCACCGCGTGGAGGCAATTCGTTAATTAAGATGTAGCCAAAGCAAGCATATTTGCTACTCTTTGGGACTTCGGCGCTACGACGTTGTTTTCTGGGGGATCGCCGAGGGGATTCGAAAATAGAATTCTCGGGAAAGCGAGAAAATGAGAAGAAAGTGTTTTCCTTCAGAGAGGATAAAGTAGGAATGCTACATACTTCGATGGCATACTCTCATTTTTCAAAAGTTTCCTAGCAATTGGAACTTCCTTTTGCTAAGAAACGCAGATTTTAATTTCTTTAACCCGTCATTTAGTTAACCACTAAGTACTGGAAGGAAGTACTGGGACTAGTTTTGAGAAGGGCACTTTTCAATCCTGTAAAAATTCTTTTTTTTTTTTAGAATTCCAGAAAAAAAGGATACCAAAGTAGCATTGAATCTGAATCTGTGAATTCTAGTGTGCTGCGGTGTACTTTTCGAAATTTTCTCCTTACAATTTATGCTTTCACAGAGCACGAGTAACTTTTGCTGAGTGGTTTCCCCAAATTCAGTCAGAGCATGTAAAAAACACCCCCTCTCTACCAATGCAACGATTTCCTAGAAAACAAATGAACTACCGTAAACCTCCCCGTCGTCATCTTTTCGTCTTCTGCTTCACAAGGCACGAAACGCACCGATCAACAAGTAATTTTTTTCACCACGAAAACATCGAGACGATAGAATGAAATATTCAGAAGGCCTTCTACCAAATTTTCGTAAACGCCACAAGCAGGAAATTGCCGATTAATTCTTTGTTTTGAAGGCGCCTCGATACGCTTGATTGAGGATCGCCAGCAAGGCCGTTAAGGCCGATGTAAGGGGATAACAAGCCCCTTATACTAGCCCTAAATGCTATAAAGCTTCAAAGAGCCAAATAATCTGCCGAGTAAGCATAGGATCGAAAACATTTAAGTAATAAAGTGCACAGCGTTGTATAAATGTACTTAATCGGACGCAACAAAGTAAACAAATTAATTGAATGACGAAATTATTATTTATTCTACACAACTAGTGATTAGAAAGAGATTTCCACCGCTTTCTTTGCACAAGAAGAATTAGTCCTTTCTGAAACTTCAATCAAAATTTGAAAGAACCGAAGAATACACGTAGAAAAAGGGCTCCTGGATCCAACCCGGTCAAGATTCAACGATCTCAGGCATGAAAAAATCGCGTTACGATTACGATCTGGGTTTCCTGATTCGAAACAGCTCATATCGCAAGCATTACCCATTTTTAACAAGAATTACATCTCTAGGTAGGTTTTAGATCAACTTACTACTATCCTTATTTTGTTTTCGTCCCGTAGAATACGAAATGACTTGTTCCATAAATGAAGATGTTTTGTATTACTTTTGAAAATTAAGCTAGAAGAAAAGATTTCCAATCCAATATATATATTACCTCCACTATTTACGATTCTCATCAATCCTTCGCATAAGTTTTCGTCCAAAATTACTATTACATCTAGTTCAAAATCACTTAAAATCAAAAAGATTGAATGGATGTGAGAAACCGGATTTTTATAGGATAAGCATACTGAGGGGCTGGATCGATCGGAGGTTCGAATCCGACCTGGTGCAAACCAACCTCTTCATCCTTCTGTGGTCGATAAATTGGTACCAGACGTGACTGGGGCGATAAAAACACTGACTTGACATATCGGCTAGCCACTGCAAGTCATTGTATGTAAGTCCGCACGCGCTTTCATAAACCTTAAACAAAGTTTGGGCTGAAGTCGAACACAGGCGCATCCCCATAGGGATTGATCAACGCCGTGCACTTTATCCTTTTTAACCTTTAACCATACATACGTAATTACGACGAAAGTTTTTTTTTTTAATTGATACACGGGCTCTCGGCACGTGTATGTACTTTTCAATACCTTTCCAGCATGTTTTTTTTTCCTACACTTTCATACCTTTCATACCGTTGCCCTACCAATAAACGAATATTTCTCGTTTCACGGCTCGGAGAACGGGAACATATCCGAGGTGTTACTACCCTAATCGCTGCTAGTAAAAATATTAGATTTTGCATTCAGAAAGCTGTCAAAAATATTTCGACTTCTCACAGGATTTCTTCCAGCTAAAAGGAGATAAAATTAACTAACGAAAATGGAGAAATGCTGAGTCTTCAGCATTTCTCCATTTTCGTTAGTTCACTATGCGCTGCTCAGCTCACTGCTACAATTTTTCATCAGAAGAGCAGATAAAAAATGACAGGATCTATGATTAAATAGTGCATCATGTTCGGCAAGTTTTTCATCTGCGCAAAAAAATGAACAGTTCCCAAAATAGTGAGAGAGAGAAAAAAAAGGAGATGCTGACTACAGGCGGTAAATTTCTATTCTCTTCTACTAATCTCAAGAAGCCTCAAAAATGCATTACCTAGATTTTTTTTGCTAACCTCTCGCCAATGATAGAAGTTTTTAGTTATTTAATGTATTATTGTTACGTAGAGAAGTCAGAAAAGCAGTAGAAGTTTAAAAAATAGTTTATTTAATAAATAAAAAGAACATAAGTATCTCGAAATTCATAAATCTCTCGGAATAACAGTGAAAAAAGGAACTACATTTTTAAAGGATTCCGTCCGAAATAGGAAGTCACAGTCATGACTAAGAAACCGAAAGATTCTTAGTCACTTTGAATCTCAAAAAAGTCATAGGTCCACCGGAACTTTGTAGTAGAAGAAATGAGGGTTTTCTTCCCGCAAGGATTTTATCAATCACAAAAGATAACTTCACAATTTCCGAATATCATTCAGATTCAACAGAAAATGTTTGTATTTCATGAATTATGTCAACTCAATTATGGAAAAAATACTGGGAGCCCCAAGTTCAGTGCAGAGTCAGAACTTCTCTTAGATTATAAGGCAACAAAAGAAATATTTTCTGAAGAAGTTATATGTTGGCCGTTTGCTCAACAATGACAGAAATTACGTAAAGCGACGATACACCAATGAATCTAAACAAATCTATGTCCAATAAATCAGTACGCTGACCGCACACAAAAATGTGCACGGTCAGCGCCGGAAAATTGTCATGTAATTACGTGTGTGGCGGGACCTCGCCTGCATTGCTGAACACAACGGAAAATTGGCTTCCTGCCAACGACCAACGAAGCATATTCGAAATTCGCGCGTACGCATTGTTTTTGGCGGAAACCAACAAAATCACAGAGCTCTCACTCTATTACTGTATACTGGCTGCGACGACATTACGCCGATTGACCTTGACTTACAGCCGGCGCAGCCGAGGATTACACCTTGTTAGAGATTTGTTGGCGTGAAGATGATTTGCAATTGGATACGCCGACACCGCGAAGATTTGAGGGTACGGTAGCACGGATCTCAACGAAACGTTTCTGCTCGGTGATTCGTTCAGCGCTCAGCGACTCTTCAGGAGTTAAGTCGTGGGTCCAAACATGGATAGCATTAAGTTGAAGTCAGAAAATCGTTCCATGTCATCCATTCAGAGATGGCCGATTTTCAATGATGGAAAGCTTAAAGAACAGCTTCTCCTGCCACTTGTAGCGCAAAAATGAAGCTGATCTTCAAACATACAACAAAGGTTTCGGAAAGTACAGCGGCACATCTGCGGGTGCACTTTCCTTCGGCTTAGGGTATCCGTTTAGCCGCAAACTGCTCGTTACTTTCTCCATTTTTATCTCTTGTAACTTCCTCATTTTCCTTACTTTTACCCTTTTCTTTTTTCTTCCATTTTGTTTTACTTCATTCTCTTACTTATGCCGCAAAAATACCGTTCCTTCACGGGTTTTTGCAGCACTTCACCCTCAAATCCAATCCTACCCCTGCAAATCGCAACTGTCTAGAAACGGCTTCCGAGGGGAAAAGGGAAGATTGCATATCAGTTGAGCCTTCATCGGACGTTCCGAATCTGGATAAAGGTGACCGTACCAGGGCCATAACCTAGAGTCAGGGGCATAAAGAACCGCACAATTGCATCATATCCACCATTCCTTATTTGTACAGCCTTCTTCTGGTGCTTTTTCAGTTTTCCTTCGTTATTTCCCTTCACTATTATCCAGCTGTTTTTCATACCACCTCATTAGACACTGATTGGAATATTCTCTTTCTATTTAGGAAAGAATTTAACTAAAAGACTTTGTTTGTGTGATATTTAGCAAGTTCGAGACCTTCAAAAGTTTGCTTGCACAATAATTTACACAATCGTTACGGTAATGTGTCAGACTAAACAAATTTTTCACGGACGATTTCCATATGCATTAGAAAACACCGTCAGAAGCACCTGAAATCACAGAAAACCACCTGGAAGATGTGCATATAGAGAGTGCAATTCTGGCATCATCTCTAGAAAAACGACACTTCCGAATAGCAACAATGTTACGTAGCAGAGACGGGGACTTTTTCGGAGATGGAGAACTACTTCTGCTTGCCCTCCGCTAGTGACCTATGCTCTTACTGCTTCCTCTTACCGTATTTAAGTACAGAGCGATTAGTTCATGCAAAGTATGCAGGCGACATGCTAAGAATCGCTTGCGTACAGGTTGATGACCGTCACTGTTAATTACGGTAGGATGTATGCGTCTCTCATGGCTACACATCATTTCGTTGAGCGGCTCAAGTAAAGCGTACCGCGACGGTATAATGAAGAGCTGGATGAGCATTGTTGTGCTGATCGCGACGCTCGGTGGATTAGTGAGTGGAATTAGGCAGAGATGCACGATCGGTTGAATCCGCACGTCGAGGGGCCAATTCGCAACTGATCAAAGACGCGCGCTATGAGAATAACCGGAATGAGGGCCAAGGGAGTGAAACTGAGGTCGAATTTGCCAATCTTTATCGGCTGGTTAACGATTCGAATGTTCGATCATTCAATACCCGAAGGAACTATTATCATTTTGAACCTATCGAAAAGCGAAAAGATTCAGTGCTACATGAAATAACAAATATTCGGTTGGAACAAGTGGAACAACCTCTGGATTTAGCAAGAACAAAAATGTTTACATTTATTTTAATTTTTGAATGTAATCCAAGGAAGAATTTTTGATGCCAGAGATACGAAAAAATAATTTTAAAGAAAACACCCTCTTCCTCTCCCTTCTTAAGGAAGAGTTTTAACATTTAGGAGCTGCGCTGGTTGGATAATAATCCATATAGATCTGACAAGCCTTCAGGAAATTCTTCCAAATAAATTCCAAATTTTTACTTCACTTCGTTGGGTTGTTTATGGTGTTTAAGTATTTCCTGAAAGCCAGACATCTAGGAGAGGTTCTGATCCTCCAAAATCTCCAAAATTATGGATGCCTTCTCGTACTTCTATAAAATTCTTTTAACCAACGCGGATCTTCCACAATTTCCATATGAACACAAAAGCATTAGAAATTAAGGTTCTAGTTTTTTTTCGGGGATAATTATCAAAATTCCTCAATTAAATTCAGGTTTAGAAATCGACAACCCAGCAAATTCCCAGCGACGAAACACCTCAGATATTTCCGAAGGCCCAATTTTGGCAAACACTCGGTTCTGGTATTTCTAGAAACTCATCAAAACAATTGCTGTTTGCTCAGCAGTCCGCAGAAAATCCTACAGAGAAGCTAATTGACAACATCTGGGAGATTCTGAAAATACACTCATCCCGAGATACCATTACCAGGGGACTTTTGTTTGCGATAAAATAAATTTTTACCATATCTAAATGGCCACCTCTGATTTTGCCAAAGTTTCCGAAGTTTTAAAGCACAAAAATCCAATGGCTCCATTGGGAATACTCAGAAGGCAAAATAAAACCATGCTATTACGTTCAGGACCTCATTCTATGAGTCGTCGCTGTTTGAGAAGATAGTGTGTTTATCGCAGATTTATGACTAATCATTCTTCCAAATCCAACAATGACGAGCAGATTACCCAACTAGCTCTGGAAACGATGTATTTTTCGATACCTACTAAAACGTGAATTGTTGAGTTGACTAAGCTGGCGGGAGTTTCGTACGGCAACAAACCACTATTTCCCAAAAATCAACGCAATAGTCCCAGGAAAAAAAATATATATCAAAGAAGGGGATGTTCAAGAACAGATTTTTCGTATCCATCTGTCTGAAAGTTCAGATTTCTCAACAAATTATCCTTAATGTGCTTCTAATCTAAGGCAGCGCTATAGTCATTTAAGAGGGAATAAAACACAGAATTTCAATTATTTGCCCAGTTCCAACTTCAAAGGGGAATTAGGGATCTCTGTGCCTTACGAGGAGTAAGGAAATGAAACAGATGTGTTCATATAGTGAATTCAAAAAACCTCTGGTCAGTAAAAATATCTACATCCTGATTTCAAAAACCTCGTACAAGAACCCCCGTAACTATGTGTGTTCAAATCGCCAAGTAAACTACTCTACTAACAAGGACACAATGAAATTTCTCAATTTATGTTTTTTTTTTGGTTTACCTAACCTCTCTAGACGCTACATACGCTATTGTCATGCAATAAAATATTCCAAGTATAACCTAGTTCTTTTCGCCACGAGTTCATTGACATGCGATGTCACTTACCGTATGCCTTATTTATCTAAGCCATCGGTCCCTAGCTCATCTATCTTCCTTAGAGCTGCATATAAAGAACCTAGTGATAAATTATTGATGTCGTTATAATTGCAAGCGCCTCGGCGGCTTTCACGACAAGGATGAGCAGCCGTGGAGGTCCTAAATTAATTCGTAGTTTCATATTAACAAAAATTTGTTAGATACATGGCACAACTATACTTCGTATGATTAAATTATGGACTTTCAAACCAATTACAGAAAAAAACAACAAAAATGTGTTCCTGGAATAGGTTTTTCAGAGCAGGAAAGACAATCTTTCCTGCTCCGAAAACCCTCATTCTAGTCAAAAAACTGAAGGGAATCCTTGCCAAACGGTACTCAAAGAGAGCTCGCAAGTTCCTGTGCAAAATGATGGCTGCAGTGTAGTGTAGCTTACAGAGAAGTAAAAATAAGTGCGGTGTCACATTTCCACAAATTTTTTGGTATTTAAGAAACCTGTTAACGGGTTTCTCAAGCTAACAAACGATTACAGGTTTCCTCGCTTGTATACAGTAGCGTATGTCTGTACCGTTTCGTTTTGCTTGTGTTTATTTGTGCTATTTGGTCCTCCTATACTCCGTTCATACACAGATGGATAGGCATGTAAAGAATAAATAGAAAAATAAAAAGGAGTACCAGAAACGAGAGCCAAGCAAAGCCAAAGTTCATTCTAAAGAGGTCACCTAGTTCACGGGGGATTCTGTCTCTTTGAACACTCTATCTATGTAATTTTTAGCGCGAGCCAACTAGGAAAGAAATGAAAAACTCACCTAGAACTATTATGAGATCGTTGCGCAACCGCAGTCACGAGACAACAACAGCTTGCCAGTCGTCTTCGTCGGCGAAAACGATCTAGCTGAGGGCGAGCACCGTGTTTGAGATAGAGGCAGATGAATATACAAAGGATGCTACGCAAGAAGTCATCCACGAATTTCATTATCGTCATCGATTCGTACAGTTGAGGAAGCGTTCTTTGAAGAGAATAAAGGGTTAAGTTTAAGAATTCGCAGGAATTTGAATACTGCTGCGCTTGTAGTTTCGAGCAGATCTTGTAAGGAGTTGTAATTGCACATGATAATTTGGAAAAAAAAAACTACATAATGCTTTGTTAGTTGAAAATTTCGGGATTTTTGTACCTTTGCAATTCATCCTCAAATATCACCCAAAATTAATAAACTTCAGAGATTTTGTCCACTGTCCAGATTTTGTCCGCTAACGTACCTATCGATGACGATATTGAAGGAAATAGGCCAAAAAGGGACTAAAGTAATGACTTTATAAAATATCCAAATTTGAAACAAGGTAAGATTCGAAGTTCTGAAATATTTTCGAGGATTCTATAACTACCTTGGGATTCCCGCGTTCAGCTCGTCGTAGCTGACTTGGGATACGATGTGAAGCGACTGAACAGGCTGACATAGCTGACCCCAACAGGACAGAAGAAAAAATCATGTAAGATGATTTGAAGGAGCCAGGTTTGGAGGATCAAAATAAATTTTTAAAGCTATGCTCAATTATGTACATCCATTTCTCTAGCAAAACCTACTCAGTTTTGGCTTATAGGGAATTCTTATCCACTTTTCTTTCGTTTTACAATTTTTCAACCAAGAGATTCCCCACCACTTTGCATACATCTATGAATTTTGATGAATCTATGAATTTAGATGAATTCAATGAGCTTTTCTTTCTAACCATTGCATCGTACATAGTAGTCTCGAAATCTTCTCGCAGCTATAACTTCTTGTCTTCCGTGGGTTTCGGAATTGAAAAAATGGACGGTATGCGCTACCAATGCATGACTAACCGAAAAAACCGAATACAGTTCACATAAACAATCAAAAGTGTTCTCAAAAAATTGGTTGTAGGCGTTTTGGTTGGTGTTTGGTGTAATATTATGTCATTTTAGTGGATGTTTCAGCTGCTATCGCTGTGCTGACTCTCTTGAGCCTTGTTTGGAAGCCACAATTCAACTACCGATGAGGTAGATTCTGAATCAAAAAAACAAAAAATATTGCACTTTGGAGGGTTTCTGGAACTACTAACATATACTGTAATTTGTATCAATTAATCGCTAGATAATGTGAACCCACTCTTTGTCAAAAAAACACGGTAGACCTTAATTCGTACCAATGAATGGAAAGCATCCTCTCTCAATTTCACCTATGCTCGTAGATTTTATTTCTCAGTTCTACAACCCGGGAAACCTGCGACCGTAATTTCGAATATGTGTTTGAACAAAACAGATATTTCTTCGAACGATCCTCACGCTTAGTTTCAAATCGAGAAGACGTAAAAATATCAAAAACAAAATCATGAAGAAATCGAAAATGGTCCAGATTATTTTGTAGTGCGCAGTGCGAACGTCGAAGGGTACGAAGAGCACGGGACAGGGTTGTAGAGTAGTTAGCGGATAGAGAAGCCTTAGGGACAGCTCGGCCCTTTGCGCTTGGTTCCCCGCACTTCGTTTGCTTTCGGGGTTGATCGTCGCCTGCTAATGTTACTGACGTTCACTACTATTCTACAAAAACTCCAACGTTACAAGCTCCAAAAAAAAAAAGAATCCCGCATTTCTTGTATCTTACAGTGACATCGAGTCGAAAAAAAACTTGTTTTTGGCTCTACATACAGAGCGACCTATTTGTACTCTTCTAAATCAAGTTAGACTAGCGAAAATGGAACACCGTACTTTCATTTCTTGTGAACTTTATGGAGAAGACAATATTTCAAAGAAACTGAAAGCAATCCTGAGAAACCTCAAAACACAAAATGATGAGCTGTAACTTGTGCAATACCCATCCTGAAGAACCTACAAATGAAATCATTTTTTATATGAAGGTGATTGAGTCGTTTTCATAAGGAGTTCCTCATCTTTGTTGAGGTTTGATTGTTTTCCTCAAAATTGCATCCTTCTCTCGTATATACTTCCTCTTCGTAGGTGAATAAAATGACCACATTTCATTCAGGATTAGAGATTCAGATTTGGAACTATGACATAAATAAAGAATTAAAGATGGATTAAAATCAAAAATGGAAAAATTCAGAATTAGAGGAACAACTTTTGCTCCTGCATAGTAATGCGGAAATTGAAGGTGTGACAAGAAAATCGAAAGGAAATAAAAATACGAGTAATTGAAAGGATTTGATCCTTTAAAAAAAACCCTGGAGAGAACTTTCAATGCGAAGACATTAAAGGAATTTACAAGAAAGAAAAAAAAACTAAATGAAATAAAACGTCAACTTAAATTAAACAAACATTTATGTATACAAGCTTTTCTTTTCTGATCACTCTAAATGCTCACAACGAATGAAAAAAGAAGCGCTAAATGTACATGTGTACATATAGGATAGCATATGGAGACGAGCTCCTCGAAACTGCCATAAAACAGCAGGCCAACGATTCGCATTCGAAGACATCCATAAAAGCTCGGAGAAGGAATTCCCTTCAAAGCTGTGCGCCGCTACGGCGTAAATTAGTTATACGTTGTACTCTTCCAAGAATCTGGATCACAATTTTTTTTCAGATAGGAGTCAACCGGTGTCAGTACAAGTTTTTTTTTTCTCTGCGTAATGCAACTATCTGAAGTGTATATCGCAAATTAATATGTAGGTAGGTGGGTAGAGGAGTACTTCGAAATGGGTCAAGCAACCATGAAACAAACAAAAACACGGTCCCAGTCCTACTTCCTTCTATCGTAGGTGAAGAAATGGAGGAATTTCTCCTTTTCCGATGTCTTTAGCTCTGGAACTGGAATCATACCGACTATGACTCTCCTCATGTTATCTGAGGATTCCAGAGACAGCGAAGAAGATAAGGATGCTCTGTCCTTTCAGGACAATTGGTCCATATAATTCTACCAAGCGCTAACGATATACTTAGAAAGAGTAAATCGTTCAAAAAATTTCGCTCAGAATAGCAGTTATAAGCACTATTCACTGGTGTTTCATAGTTAACCTTTTCAATTTGGAAATCTCTTTTTGATCTGTTGCTCAAAAGAATGAGACCAACTAATCAAAAATGGTCAGTGTACATCAGGAGGAGTATGAGGTTTGTTGTTACATAGAAGAAAGCCAATTTTAACAAACAGATTGTTTTTTATGGTACAATGTATGGTCACAGATGTTCAACAATCAATAAGTCTTCACTACAAAATAGATTGACGTAGTCAACAGAAATTTATGCCAGCATATACCACAGTGGTATGCAACTTACCGTACCTACCGAGGATGAGACCATTGTCGGAATTTTAATTTCTTTTCACCCTTCGATTTAAAACGGTCTGCTCTGACCAATAGTCACGGCAGACCTACCCCAACACTGATTTGAGCGACTGAAACCAACATTCGTGGGAGGTCTCAGTAATCCAGTAATTTTCAGTAAGAAAATAGTAGTTTTTCATCCTTTTTTGATTAGTTAAACCCAAGAATGTCTGGAAAACCCCCGCACACAAGATGAACAATACGAAGCAAACAAAGCCCTTATTAAACATCAACACTGGTAAGCTCAATAGAACCTGCAAGAACAAAACCTACGTAATAGGTAAACTTCGAAAATTAAGGAATAGCCAAACGGTTATTGTGTAATCCAGAAAAAAAATCTGGAAATGACATGTTTTGTTCAAGACGACTAGAATAACAATCTCTAAGAACGCCGTATGTTAGTGACAGCTCAGTCATCGGTGCAAGATGCGTGAACACCTCGAGGAAAACGAATATCCATATGTTAAGGTAGGGTTTAACGAAGCAAATAAGACAACCGTGGATAAAGGCTAGTAGTCCACAAAGATTTCATTTACTACGGGTATTGGTTACGATGTTGCGGCTACGAAAAACTCACGAAATGAAGAGGTGAAGTGCGCTCTACTACATGGGGACCGACCGACCGTGTTTGCCGTCGCGCTGCTGACCCCGTTTTTGCGTCTTGTGGATCACTTAGACGAGGTGCGGGGTCTACGAACAAACAGGCACACAAGGACGTCGATGAACATGAACATCATCAAACTGGTACAAAGTGTTAGAATTGAAGTTTTTTGTAGGTGCCGCCGCTTGCACATTTTGTACCAGTGCTCCCAATTTTCTTCTACTAGCGCGATCTTAACGGGTACTTCAGCGTAGAAGTCAGTTGTACTATGACACAGTGCCCTAGTAAAGTTGACGCTTCTAAATTTCCTATGCTAAGCGTTTATCGTTAGCCTAGTGCACCTTCAGATGCGTTACGAGTAATTCAGTGGATAATGTTGAACAAACTGCACCGATCTTCATTGTCTTTCATCAAAGTTGCAGGTTTCAATCACTTTCTCGCTTCATTCGGCTTGATTATCTCGTCTAGATCATTTCGATTAAAAATGATGTTCGGATAGAGACTACTATGAACAGTTTGAGGCTGAGTCAACAGTCTCATCAAGGTTCTTCGTTCTTACAGTAGGTAGGATTTTGCGAAACACTAACAAGCGTAATCGTGAAGGATCTCCACTATAAAATGCTAGAACTGGATTGAAAAATTTTGCCTTAGTTTCACGCAAATGGCTTATCTTGGATATCCAAACAAATCTTGCACCTTCTTCAGTGTAATCAAAAAAACTCGGAGATCAAGGATCCCATGATCAAAACCGCCAAAGTAATAAAACAAGGATAAAATCTAAATTTTTGACCCACGTAAACTGGCAGTACCCAGAGAAATGAACCGCTTATGAAGTTTGAAGAACAGCGATCAGCAGAACTGCTATTCTTCAGACCTCATGGCATATTAAGCAATGATTTTGATAAATAGTCCATGAAATCCGTTCAAACTAGACCATTTATAGACCAAATTACTTAATAGTTATTTATAGAACACGAGATGATGCAAAGCTATAGATTCGATAAATTATAGAACAATAGAAATACACTATAGAACTATAAAAGCTTAGTCAGTACTGCTTTTTTTAAATACTTGTTTCTTGTCACAATAAATTGTGTCCAACGCCATTTAGATCGCTCAGCTCAAAAGTTAAAAAAAAAACTGGAATCACAATCAATGTTTCTATGGGTACCATCATTCATCTCGAGACGGATGGCAAGGTACAAACGCAAAATTCTTCCCATGCCGGGAATCGAACCCGGGCCGCGTGGGTGAAAACCACGAATCCTAACCACTAGACCACATGGGACACATCTCGAAACCCTTCCAAGCTTCTCAAGATGCTAGTTCACCACGCTTGCTGAGATCGAAGCGATGTATTAATTACCAAGTAGTTTTCTTAATTCTAATTCATAGAATTAAGAAAACTACTTGGTAATTAACACAGAGATGAGGAGGAGAATAGATGCCCGTATATCAATGGATTCGAAAGAATGCTCAACAAGAGAGCGACGCTTTTTGTTTCAAACCCAATTTTCCGTAATATCGGAACATTTTTTGCGCAATAAGTTAATATCTCAGTATACAAAATAGCGCAGAACAAATTTCGTCAAAATGATTAACCATAGGAAACGAATAGTTGATGCTTGGGACAAAAAAGTGTTTGGTGCGAGTATCACGTTTTGCCCACACCAAGGAAGTTCCTTCTCCTAATGATAATCGGCGAACAGCTGTTCATACACCGGTCAGACGTGTTTCATCGTTTGAAAAGAGAATTAAAGTCAGAGAGTAGTGGTTATCTCATTTTTTTAAAATTCAATTTCAACATCAATAAAATCATGCGAAGAACAGATGGACAGCGTTCCACTGATGTCGTTCTAACATCACCATGACACTCCTTCGTTGATCTCGAGTATCCCGATGAAGTTGTAATATTAAAAAGGAGCCACAGCATGTTGCCTACATCACACCAGAAGTAGATGCAGCTTATAGACTACGCCACCATCGTGGTATGCTTGCTTTCTTTTTACACGGTATACTTTCAACGAGAATGATAGTGACTAAGCTCGCAGAAACTTTCCTTTATGTAGGCAGCATCCTGACGGACAGCGGCAGCGAGCAGAAGGATACACCCCTCTGGGGTCGATAGATTGGTACCATGAGGATAAAAACACTGACTTCGTCATATCGGGTCACCCCGCAGGTCATCGTAGGCTAGACGCGGGCTTGTTAACCTCCAGAAAGCATTGGCGCATCCCATGCCGATTGGTTGACGTCAAAGACTTTATTCTTTATCCTTTAATAAATTGTCCTTCGTCTATCAACGAAGTCAACTGTAAGCCTATTTTGGCCTTCCCATAATCGAGAACTTTACGCGGAAGTGGATATGGTGTTCTCTGAGACGACGCGTAAAACTACGTATCAACATCTTCCTACGCTGCCTTAGACATCCACAGAAAACCGTTTGCGTTTCGTCGACGAAGTTACCATGATAGCAGCAGATTGTCTTCTCCAACGTCTTCTGACGATATTTTTGGCTTTAGGTTAGGAGAGACCATGTCGTCGAAAGAGGAATTCTTGGATAGAAGTGATAAAACAAAAATCTGAGGAAACTTGGCGTTGAAACGCAGCTTGGTCAGGACGAAAAGTTTCGCAGACACTTCAGCGACGAAAGGACTGACTCCGATATGATATGAAGCACGTTGAACACGCACTATTTTCAAGAGAGGCATATTTCAGCGAATACTCGGAGAATAGCCGTGAAGATGAGAAAAAACCACATTTCGCCAAATATATGTGAACTAGGAGTAACAAATACGTAACTGGTACTACAATGAGAAATTGGTTAAAGAGTGGAGACAAAAACTACAAAAAAAGCACCATTGCTTCTTTTATAAGAGATAGAAAATTTACTTTAATAGTATTTAATTACTGGCTACAACATTTTCATTTCAATAATCTAATTTGTCTTTCTGGAATGCACACGCGGCTTACACAACGAATCTATCTTGGAGATGAGGATCACAGATCATAGTTCAAGTGGAAAAGTGGGAAAATTTTAAAAAGTTTTTGAAGACCAAAATAAAAAAATAAATATCTTTGATTGAATGCCGAAGAGTTTTGATTCAATTGAATCCCTACTTATATTTAATTTTACTATAAAAGTGAAATTATTTTAACATTTTCCATTGTGCTTATTGCTCCGAATAAAATACACATCTGGTTCTATTAGATTGATGCACAAGTAATGGGTTTTCTTTGAATTTGAATTCGCGCACAGAAAAAAGAGTTTGCTGTTATGTAACAATTTATTTAGTAAAGTGTTTCCTTCTCTACAATATGGTGTTCTTCGTTTTTATGCTTACTTAATTTCAATTAATTTTCAGATCAATAAAATGAAGCCGACAAAAATGAACATTTTCGACACCACCTTCTTTTTGCGTTTAATCTACGTAAAACCACAGAAGCTGCTCGCGAGATTTGTGAGGTGTAAGGAAAAGACTCAATGCCAGTAAGAACGGCGCAGAACTGGCTTAAGCGATTCAAAGAAAGCAATTTCGACCTCAAAGACGCGGCTCAGTTCGAGCGTCTGTCGAGTTTGAAGGAGAGCGATTGAATCAACTTTTGTACGGAAATCTGCGTCAAACGACAGGAGAATTGACTAAGCACATGGAGTGTGATCAATCGGCGGTAGTTCGGCACATGGAATCCGAAATGGGAAGAATTCATTTTTGTCTGCTTGAAACTCCATTTTATTGATCTAAAAATCACCAAAAGTTAAATCTGCATAATGAACTCCTTTTTTTGTGCGCGAGTTTAGTTTTTGAAAAAAAAAACGTCATTAATTATGCATCAACCTTATGCAAACAGTGGATATATTCAATCCTTCCTTCCACGGACAAACAAGCACGTAATTGTCCACGCTGATATTGACTAGAACCTCAAATTATTTGAAAACTCCACAGAACAGTAAATTGAAGAAATTCGTTGGTCTCCTCAAGCAATCGGGAAGCACAAGCTATACGTAGTTCGGTACCGTAATCCAGAAAAGGAGTCGCACGTGTTGGTTGCTATTCAAATCGGCATCTTATTCAATCTTTTGTAGATACGCATTGTTCCATGCTAGTCAACACAGTTCACCGGACACATTGAACCTTAGCACGATAATTGCTGTCGTATTGCCTCACCGCACTAATTAGACAACTATCTGAGGAGATCGAACTAAATGTAGGTTACACCTGTTTATACATGACTGTAGTAGGGGATTTGTGAGAGAAATGGCGCTGGTAACAAGTCTTTGATGAACTCATTATAAAAAAAACATTAAAAAATTCATATGAGCCATTCAAGAAAAAAACAATGAAAATAGATGAAGCGATAGGAATTGGAAAATTGTGCAATAGGCGAGTGCTAACTATACCGCAACTTGAAGCAAACTGCTATGTTTTTCGACAAAGATGAAGCCAGTTGAGGCTATATACAGTTAACTTCGGAAACCGTCATCAATTCCCATTGAAACCGATCGGGTACCGCAATTATCGAATGACGTAACCGGGCCATCTAGCTACAAACGCCTACTCGCAGCTGTCTTTCCTGGCATACCAGTCAGCTGCAGTCAGTAAGAGACAGCGGAAGAAACTTATGAGATGGAAGAGCGATATAAATCAGTCAAATTTAAAGAGTTTGCATTGAAATCAGGTTCTAATAAACGATCCGATACAGTGTGTCAGAATCCCCGGTACACATAAGTATAAGAAACGAACTCTAATCATATGCAGATACTTATCTGAGCCTTTCTCACATTAAGATTCCAAGGAAACATGCTAGCACACTGAGGATGAGTTGAAGAAGAAAAACTCCTAAGAAGATTGCAAATATCGAAGAGGAGAAAACGAATAACCTTAATCGTACCTCAGTCGCTTTGTCGTCGTTTGAGAATCGTGTCAGTCCTTCAGCGACGACTTCAAGTGTCATCACCATTGAAGACATCGCCACGAACACCCGCCGACAAACATCGCCCCGAAACTACGTTGACGATTATTTCGGGTATTTCAGGTGAGTACCGGTCTCCACTTGTGCATTAGACACACCATAAGGGGAATTTGCGACGATTTTTCCTAAAATTCCATCGAGCACGACTCGATTACAAAACGAGAACATTGTTTCGATTGTTATGTTTACAATCGTAGAACTTACCTTCAGATTATCTTCAGATAGCGATAGACGTTCACAGTCAAAAAAAGAACAGAAGGTAATTCCCTTGAAGCTGCAATCGAAAAAAAGCATTCGGTCTAGGAGAACAACTTACGGTTACAAAACAACATTCTACAGAAAAGCTATTGAAGTATTTCAGGGGCAATTCTTAGCCCAACAGAGTGTACAGAGCAGAGAGCAGTTTATTAACCATTTATTCATAATCTTTCTACACAAAAGTTGCACTAATCAATTTCTAACATACAACATGTGAAACTATAAATATCTATAGATAAAATGTCGATGTTCGTTATTATATTTTACCGACAAAACTCTCTAGAGGGAAAAAAACGATCAAAAAGGAACAATATTTCTTCGAAATAGAGGTGTTTCCATGTAAAACATCTAATCAGCTACCCAACAAATAATCTCAACATTGATAGAGATAGTCAATCGACAAAATAAGGCGTGAATAATTAAAGACAGTTCGTAAATGTCTGTGAGCAACTTCACTAGGTGAAGTTGATGTAGTAGTGTACATATCTAAAGGGAAAAACGAACAGAGAAGAGAGTGCAGCGTGGACAACAATAGCAACGATTTCAGCGAATATAAACTAAGCTCTAAGTCCACATTTTATACAAAACGACGTCCCCAAAAACATAGGGTGGTTGTTCTTGCCACTGTATCCAGACGGACCAGGTCTATCTGAAAATGGTCTCAACTATACATAAATTACAGTAGTCACACCAAACAAATCTCACCAGTGCACGTTGGAAGAGAAGGAGCGGAGGCTTCTGGTTTAGCGACGACCTTTTTGGTCAGTTATAAAATAACATACATTAATATTTTGAATGCTTTACAATAAGTTTTAGTACTACTCAAAAATCCAAACTTTACGTTTATTTTTTTTAAATAAGAAAAATTGCTGCATCGGTCAGATTGCATTTGCACTGAAATACCTTTGCCACCAACTGAAGTTATTTAGTAAAAAAAAAGTTCAAGATGTGAAAAAGTTAATACTCTATCTATAGAGTCTTAAACTTACTTCCACGTACTCCATTTGTCTGAACACTGGCGTCCGATTTGGAAGGCGTAGAGGCGTGTTGATTTTTCGATTCTAAAACAACGTATTCATAAGAGAGTCTATTTTTTTTAACTTTTAAATAGACAAACTGCATATGTGCACATATTACGTGAACGCTTCATTCTTCTCCTAATTCAAAGTTTAATTAAAACTTCCGCTGTAAGAATAAGACCTTTATTCCCCCCTGATCCTATCGCATAGATCTCCACCGCCAGTATACACTCCACTGTATCTAAGCGAACACTTTTTAAAGGTTCTTTTTGGGGACATTCTCAATGATAGTGAAATATGTCTCTGACTGCTGTTAATATATAAAATTCTGAAGATTTATGAATGGAAGGGATGTTGTATTCATCGTGATACTACTACCACCTCGCTCCTACCAACGGGAGGAGACATCCCAAGCTCGAAAAACCTTTCAAATGCTCCCTTTATGAAGACGTCTCCACTCACCTAACTTTTCTATGCACATTTCTTCCTCAGCGTCTATCCCTAGCCCCAACAGGAGTTGGATAAAATCATCCTAAAACAATTACAAACAACTCTGAACAAAAGAACTCCAGATGAGGCACATAAAGAAGCAAATCAAAGCAACTACAACATGAAGTTCAAAATAACTGAGACTTTATTAATTTTGTTAAGTTAAAGGACTCACGTCATCATGCATATTAGTTCTTTTCTTTTTATGCTTCCCTCCATGCCTAAAAGTAGGAAATCTTGTGTACATCTCCTCTTCACAACTACTTCCAATCTTGTTCAGCGACAACGATCTTCGCAGCAGTTTAGCCGCTACTTTCCTTGTGAACGGTCTCAAAGCTGTCCTCTCACCGAATATTCCAAAAATATCGTTTAGGAACCTTTTCGCTGCAATGGGATACATAAAACATCTTGTATTTCAAATAACTCTTAATACTGAAGTCAATAACGACGACAAATAGAACATACGTTGTTCATCCAACATTGTAGGACGAATCCACGGTGCACAGATATAGCAGCAATTGTTGTAGCACCGCAACCAATGAGAAATTAGTAAACGAGTATTGAAACATTTAGCATCTATGAGAGAAGTAATCTAATTATATCTATGGGTGTCAAAAGAAATAAACGATTACTAACTCCAACAACTAACCTGAGCAATTTTTCTGATCAGACGAACAACTATGCATGTGACACCACCGGCTTCCAATCCTACAACAAGAGACTTTGCCGCAATACAGTGGATCCCCACGTCGTACGTTCTAAAATATGCCTGTTTTGGATGAAGTGCATGGGATCTCATGATAGAGCCATTGCAATCACTCTCACAATTCACTTTTTCTACCAATGTGTTGCAGAAAATACTCGAAACATTGGGGAAGACTTCCAAAAAGTCGGTTGATCGAACATTCAGTTCGTTCCTAGTGTTTTGCATGTACCTCCTTCTTTTCGTTGTAATCGAAGCAAAAAACGCTTTGAAGACGTTGTCCAAGACTTCCAAATCTCTAACGAAAACAAAAACATCTTGAGACACTGAAACAATCGACATAGTAGGAGAGGATGCTGCTTCTCACTGAGCTATGTAGGTAAATGATGCGACTTTTATAGTCAGCTGTCTGAGTCTCCCGGTGCTAAACATCTACATTCTCACTTTTATCTGCTTTTGGAGACCAAGAAAAGACATTTCAACAGGTCAGAAGGAGTGCTTTAGGTTTAGGAGTGCTAAAGCTACTTGTAATTTCTCGTAGTCACAATTCACCTCTATACGAACAATGACGATATTATCGACGAGATTCACTCGGAAGTTCAATCACACCAACAATCACAACACACTAGCACAACTCTTACGAGCAGAGAAGATGGAAAAATCTAAAGAATGCGTGGTGAAGCATCCCTCATAAATCAACGCAGCTTAAAGTAGATCAATCGTTATCGTGTCTTGAAACCTTGGCATACTTCTATGTGTTTTCTAATACTGTGCTTACGAGATTTTTTTTCTTTTAGATGGAACCTTCATTGATCAAAGTTTTCGGGTTTTTCGCCGTCTTCAGAGGCCTAAATAGAGATTGGCTTGAACAATTCAGTGCGTTATTCAGTGCCACTCTATCCTGGGTCAGTGTTTCAATAATCGATCAAAGTAGTGAAAACGAAAGCTATAATATATACATTGGAAATAGTCTTACGTATTCTACCACTGGATGTGGTGCGGCTGGTTGCACGCGTATGTCACTGCTCAGTGAACCACCGAACGAGCAGTGCTATGTGTGGATCAGCGACGATACAAATGACTTGATCTACACAACAATATCAGGGAGCTATAGATCGCGGAGCGGAACAAGTGGCAAGAACTCATTCGTTATCGACTTATCGATTGTTCCTATTATAGATAGAAGGGTTTCTTTTAAGAATTGAAAAAGTCTACAACGTTTTCCTTGCCGATATTTCTGTTTCGTGACTCAGTATAACGCATTTCACATCATAATTGTTTCCGTTGTGTACTTCATGTCTATGCATTCCAAGAGCCCTATGTTAAGGAAAACGGCGTAAAAAATTGATAACACGGCTTAGAGGGCATAGAGATGAGATCCACAACGGAAACGATTATGATTGAAATGCGTTGTACTGGCTCACGAACAGAAATATCGGCAAGGAATGCGTTGGAGGCGTTTCGGATTCTTGATCTGCTCGAGTTGGGTTGCGCTCAAATTTATGTCTCAATTTATGTCACTTTATGTCCAGTTCATCCCATCTTTTCATGGATTATCAGTAATCAGTTGTAGTAATCCTAATTCATGTACGAACCAAGTCATAGTCTGGTCGACGTGAAGCACGGTGCAGTGGCGTAAGCGGCGCGACGGAGACAGCGGTTGGAATCGCGGTGAGACCATGCATGAACTGCAGCAATGAAAGGTTGTTTAAAGGGTCCTCAATCGATATTAACCGCTAAGCTCCACCGCATCGCTTCGAGCGCAACCGCTTATGCAACTGCACCGTGCTTCATGTTGTTTTGACTTTACTATACCTCATTCAACAAAGTGCGCAATTCCACAATATGGGTTATGCAGCTTATCCAACGGGACCATATAAGTGTTATTTTTTATCAATACGCCATTTAACAGCACGCCCAACAAGTAATGTGCTGAAGAGATAATGTGGATGATTGTTTCTTAGCCCGAATTGAATTCGAAGAATAGAACTCTATTGGGAATTTTCTTCTAATGAACTCACTATGAGCAGCGCCGAAAACTACTGTTCTCATGTTTTTCGTGAAGTTTTACGGAAAGCGGTAAATATAAATAAAAAGATAGTTCGATGAAAGCCGACAGATTTAGGATCATACCTAGAGAAGGAAACTGTAAGGATTTTGCCATCTACCTCCTTCAGATACCATCCTATCAACATTGATAAAAATGCCGCCGAAATTTTCCTCCTTTTTATAAACTCAACCGATTTCATTCACTTTCACCAATTAATACCTTTGATAAACTTCTCACACATATTTTCACGACTAATCTATTCCAATGGGAGTTACGCACCGAACATGGGATGTGAGATCTGAGACCATGGATTAGGTCGCCGAGGTGGTCACGTAGGAGCTCCTTCGAGTCCAAATGTTCCAGATCAGCTGAAAAATTGACGTTGCTCAAAATGGAGGCCTATTCTAATAACTGAATACAATATAAGACCCCGTAATTCCCAATGAAGGAAGAACCAGAGCAATAAAACCGTCTGAAGAACTAGCTCTACTCCTTAGAAATATATGTAGAGGCAACTACCCCTCTTCGACAGATCCCTTAGTGCTGGATAGTGGTCCTAGTCATCTATATGATCAGTTAAAGTTCACATGTGCATGTATCGAATAAAAGAATCCCAGATTATGAACGCCTGCTTCAGAATGAAAGAAAACCTACCCAGGTATATGGAAGAAGACGCCATCGAGGAGACGCAGCCCGCTGCCGCCAACGATCACGAATCAATCGATAACAGTTTTTACATTTTATTCCACGTGAAAATACATCCTTAACACGAAATACGCGGAAAAAGTAACGGGGTTCCCCGGACACCAAGTGTTTTTTTTCTCGAATTTTGCGTAAGGTGGTAGTTTGGTGTAGAAAAAATATAGGTGAAGACAATTTGCACTATATATGAGAGATTAGCTCATTGGGAACCACATCCTTTACTAATTCTAGGAGCAAAATGAGGAAGTAAATTGTTGTTTGGGGAGGGGGGTAACTCAACCCAGCTCTTCTTTCTGAAAGTAAATAACTAGATCAGTCGTTACCTAGGCATTACTCTTAGATGTTCTATGACATGTAAGCTAAAGTTATTAAGAAAATTTCGTTTTTTTTCTTAAGCTCAAAGTCTCGCGCAGATTCCTGGAGCAGCCTTCTAGTTTCTGTATTAGGCCAAAATTTCAGTTTAAATCGAAAAAAAAAAAAACTTTTGCCTCATCTCTTGTTGTATCTTTGGCACAGATCCTTCTATAGTTGTCTACTTCAGATACAAAATAATGAAAATCAACAAATAACAATTCTCTTTCAAATATTGGTATGTCGGGCTTCACTTTCTATGGAAGAAGACATGGTTGGAAATTGTTGTGGATTTCTTAGCTTGGAACGGGGAACAAACTGTCGCCAATTATAATGTGAGATTCGCTTTGAATAAGGGCAGCTTTTTCTATTCGGAAAATATTTTCATACTTTTCATCCAGTTTTCGCAATTTTGAAGCCTCTATTCTCGTTCTTCATTCTTTGCGCTTTTATTTTGTTTTCGCTTCTATACAATCCCCTGTTACTTCCTACCACCGTTTGTATTTACCCTAAAATCCAATAAATAAGTCCGCTTGACAGAGGGCTATCAATATTATCATCGCTACTAGAAAATTGTTTTTGTTATAATGTTCTCTTGTTTAAACTTAAAGAAAAAACTTTTTAGAGAACCATTGTGAAGCAAAAAAGACGGGGTAACAATAAAAGGATGCGACTTTCCGCAAAAATGAAATCGAACTTATCTATGGGACTTCAAGGGGACTTCGAAAGTGTTCCCATTCCACTTGAAATTCCCTCATTCATGCATCACGCAACCATTGATGACTTCACGGTTCCCGCAAAGAATGTTTCTTTGGCAGTCGCGTAGTCACGTGATATGACGTTTCTCATTATGGCAGTAGGTTATGGTAGTGCTATGCAGGCTATTTCAACAGATCACATGACGAGAATTCGACAACGGCTCCGATCATCCGAGGAAGGCATAGTCGAGTACGGTCGTCTCAAAGGGCTTCACACTCAACTCACTTCACAACTCGAGTCGTGCAGACAAGTTATGGAAGAGGTGAGACGTTTCTTAGGGCATTGCTCCCTTAAAGCTATGATTTCTCATGTGTCTTTTTTTTTTTGTTTTTCCTCTGTGGAAAAATCTTGCACGATTTCACCAGGAGAATATTTTACGATTTTTATTCACTTTAGTATCAGTAAATAAGTATAAGTATTAGAATTGCCTCTCTGATTATTTGCACACACCTGTCCGCTGATATTAATTGTGTGATGGATTTACAGATTAAGAAATATATTGAAAGACTCCATAGTTCTATTTGACAATTCCACACTTCCAAATCTTGGTTTGAATAGATGATAAGAATCATGTATTTAAAAATTCTCCAGAATTAATTTATTCCTAACCCTTGTTATTCCCAATTTATTCCTAACCCTTGTTCAAGAATAAATTAATTCGGGAGAATTTTTAACTTCTTCACTACCAAAAAAAGCAATGCTGAGTTCTTTGTCTCCCGTTCAAATTGTAATTTAAAAATGCATGGTTTTTATTTATTAATTTCTGTGCACTACTTGTTTACATAACAAGTATTCTGTACACAATTTGATGATCGAACAACAAACACAAGCAAAGCGCATTGACATTGAATTGAAAGCAACGCGATGCTTGTTGCCGCCAATCTTCTGCTCAGTGGTTAGCGTTTGAGAGAGTCATGACGCTTGTCTGAAGCATACTATAAACAGTGTACATCGGTTCCGTAGTACGTTGTTCAGTAGTACTTACCACTCCAAACCTTTCGCTCGGCAACTTACAAGCACCAGTTTTACCAGGATCTAAAATCTAATCTACCTGAAGATGAACGACTCCGTCACGTGTCCTACTTTGTGCAGGCATTAAAATCATCGGTGTTCTCCGCGGAAATGAATGAGCTGCTCACGAAAAGTGACCATTTTGAAGAGAACTTCAGACTGCAAGTTCTGGAAACGAAGGTTCATCTTGTAAGTCCTATTCTTTAAAGGCAGCATACCACGAATCTGACGTGGTACGGATTTCAGGTGGAGTATTTGTATACGGGATCGTAGATTAAGGAGAGGGGGGGGGGGGTGATTCCGTCCATTTCTTCCTAACTGCCGTAAAAAATCCGGCGCGCTATTTTCTACAAGGAGTTCGACTGGAGCGCGCCAGCCTTGTGTGGCGCCGCATCTTCCGAGCCGTTTTTTACGGCAATTAGGAATCACCCACCTCTCCATAATCTACGATCCCGTATACGAATACTCCACCTGAAATCCCTACCACCTCAGATTCGTGGGATGATGCCTTTAAAGTAATCCTACGTTTTCTGCGTTCACTTCATAAACACGGTTACATTTCAGCATGAACAAATTGAGCATCTTATTCAAATCGTTGAAAATTTGAGCAAGAACCTGATTTCGAAACGGAGTGAGGCAAACAGTGATTGGAAAAGCACGACTGCAGGCTCACCGAAGACATCGACGCGAGGTTTAAGTTTGAACAGCTTAACTAGGATAGATTACAAACATTTGTACACATTTGTGAACGAGTTAGCACCCGACACGAACTATCTTCATTCAGATCAATATGGACCATCATCAAATGTTGGATTTCCGAAGTACGCTTGTCAGCGTGGGTTCAGCGCATTTCTTTCTTTAGATTTATCATTCTTATATGGTTTCAAAGTTTGCTACTGTCATATTTGCTAATTAGCACATTCACCCCCACTCAGAAATCGCCACTGGTCTTCAAATTTTGCGACGACTTTAGCGGTAGAAGTAACGGAACGGCAGCTGTCGCCGGGTGCAACACAAGTGCTCACGAAGTCGGATCAAAACGACCAGAAGCTTGGTGCAGCTGAATACACGGCTGTCCTCGAAGTGGCGCGATGGAACTAGCGGTTGCGGACGAGGTGTTACCCTCGTTTGCTGCAATGGGCACGCCCTGGTTGCGACCACTGGCTGCACCGCGCCATTTCAAGCGCTCCAGCTTTCTCAACTGCACTAAGCTTCGGCGGGTATTTTTGCCCCGACTCTACAACACACGGCTTTTTGCTGTGAAATGCGGTCACCTTATAGACTGAAAGAACAGCGCCGACAGTTTCAGGCTGAACGTAGGTGATTTGGCTTGTTATACTTTTCTGATAGCACTGTTGCCTGACAGGTTGTATTACGGGCGGGATGGTAATGCTTGGACGCGCGCCGCGTCGTTTGTTCGGCTGCAGCTATTCTTTTTTGTTATAAATGCCACAGATTCGAAGGTTTATTAGGCGATATCATTAAACGATTTGTAGTCGAGTCAAAATGACCTCGAGCCTCGTACAATTTCGTCAGCGGCTGCGCCCGATTCTGGACCCTCACTCGCTCGTTGTGCTGTGGACATGGGTAAAGGTCCTAACGCACTATTTTGATCATAATCGCTTATGCATTAGCGCAAGATTTCAGGGTGTTCTGACCCTACAGTATTCCTATATTTTTCAATTGGCAAAGCCTTCAATTCAGTTTTTACAGAACAACCAGGTCCATCGGGATATAACTCTTGGAATTGTAAGACTAGCACTGTCACAGACGATGGAAACACGGCGTTCATGGTTCTAGAAGAGGTGTGACGACAGACTTATAAGGGAAAATCTGTATATATGACAAGTAAATTTTCGAAGAAAGTATAGACGCTCCTGTATTACTAACTTAAACCGTATTCCATATCAGACTCATACAATGCTCACTTATTGAAGAAATTTACGACACTGCTTTAGGCCATATTATATTTTTGTTCTCTCATGAATTACTTGTTATGATCTATGACTGAAGGAGTACATGTAGCTGCCCATTTTCTGTTACATTGGTCGCCATAGTAGTTATATTGTACCGTAATTCCACTGCTGTTTCTGAAATGAATCTGTGCATGTGATCCGTGTTTTTGCTTTCTTCTGAGAGAAGATAATGTCTCAACACCTAATATAATCCTTGGCTGATTACTTTGCAGACAAAGGCAGAGTTTGTCAATTTCTACTTCGTTGTCGCTTTGCAAATCGATAGTGATTCGGAGGAAATTCGTGCGACGCATGTTTGAGGTACCGTTGTAGTGGTGCAGCGCGAAGCATAAGCAAGTTTTTCTTTTAAACAATATTTTCACTTTATTAAGTTATTTGGAATCACAATCTTCGATACGTGTTGTACTCGTATTGAAAGGAGGAGGGTGGAGAGGAAGCTGTCACTTGAGTATAAGGAACTGTATTTGTTAGTATAGACTTGAAGCAAATGGATAATTTGGACTGCTAGGCTTAGAAAGAACTATGATCTGTGCGGACTCGTGCATTTTTTTTTCTTGCTAGAACTTCATGCGATCACAAACTCAGAATGAAACTCCTCGATGTAATACAATTATTTATAAAAGAAAGCGTAGGGTATCTTAAAAATGAGTTTTAGAATTACTACTTTGTCGTTTTTATTTTTTGTCATACGTTGCAAATAGCTACTACTTTTCCATCAGTTAGCTGTCCATCCGCCTAATTATTATCATTTAATTATTATTCATAAATTCTGTTTTGGATTTAATTCAGAGCTGTTTCTTTCCGGCTTCTGGCTGCTGATTCCACGGGAAAAGAGTGCATAGAGTGTGCACTATAAGTACTGTTATTATAATTCGGTGCAAACACAGTATGGAAACCTATTTATCGGTTTATCCACCATCTATTCCACCTAAGCTACATTACCTACAATTATTTTTGAGACAACTTTCATGTAGTAGTGTTAATTGACGAATGTGAATGTGCACGACGGAATCAGCGGCACTGATCGAGAGTTGATGAAGGATTCGATTTCATTTTTGAGTTCCTAAAATATCCAAGATACTATTTTACTTCGCAAATTCATGGGGAACTCAAATAATACACAGACCTGTATATGCTGATCGGTTTCAATAAATCTCGTCTTCACTAATGATAACATATTCGAATCTTTAACGAGCGTGGCATGCTCCGGGTAAAATGGCAGCAAACTGCGTAAAGCGTGAAGTGTTCGTTCAGTTAGTCGAAGGTCGGACGTCGATAGAAGTATTGGGAAAAGATAAAAGACTCCTGAAAATACGTGTATACATGCCTACAAAGAAAAAAAAGATTCATGGTATGACTTGTGTGACCAATGACGCGCAACGTGTCACGATTTTCTAAATATGCGACTAATTGCGGGCGTGTGGTTATGAATCTTTGCTTAGATATCTGGTTTTTCATTTATTACTCTGAAATCCTCTGTGGTTTTTTTTTCTGAAAAGTTCTTTTTGGAATCTACCATAGATTCCTAGGCAGAAAACAAGCTGCGCAACACATGTGCGCGGGTACGTCGCGGCTGCGTTGCGGTTCAATCATGTGACGATGATGATCAACGATCTCATCATGAGATTACGTCTTATCTGTTCCCTTTCTAGCTTATCACATTGATCAATAAAGTTTACATAATCGTTTAGCATAGGCCATGATTAGGGGATTTGTAATGTAAAAACCTCACAAAGGATCTAAAGTAGTCAATTATAGTAGGGTCAGAACGACATGATGCACGCACGCAATCGCGTACACGGCTTCTCTCGAGGCGGTGCGGTGGAGTGTAGCGGTTAGGAGCGTACTGGGATACTTGCTGCCACCAACTATGGCTGCAGTTTATGATGGTCCCACCTCTTTCAACTGCTTACAACTTACAACTGTTCCAACTGCTGCCTCCACCACGCCGTTTCGAGCGCGTACGCAAAGGCACCGTGTTTCATGTCGTTTTGACCCGAATACATATATCACAGGATCGTATCTCTTACGCTGCAGCTAGTGTTGTAGAGGGATAACCGCGGTGAGGACTTGTTACGATGTTTCTTCGAAATAATTTGAAACCTCTATTACTGGACTATGGGCGCGATTACTGTAGGCTCACGCTATTCGGACTATTAGTACTCGTTAAAATTAGATCATATTCCCACCAGACGCTACCATTAGTCGCACTTTTTCTTCATTTGCTCCAGTAAGTAAGTTTACAATTGTCCACATGCATTCCTAGGTAATCAGATGATAGCGGCTTTCGACGAAAACCTCATTATTGATTGGTTTCCAAACATGCTTACCTTCTTGAGTTTCTTCTCCGATGACCTGACTCCTTCCAGTAACATTTCGAAGATGCTCCAATCCAGAAACAACAACTGCAACAAGATCTATGAGTTATCGATCGTCTGGTTGCGGTGGAACTTATCAATCGATAACGAGAATAACGTGTACACACATCCATATGATCCTGACTGCTTGCAGCTATGTTGGAACACATCCACGCAGCTTCTCTACGCACATCGGGACGCGATTGATATGACATTGAGCGGTACTGTAACTGTTAGCATTGACATTGGCAGAAGACTACCTGTCTGCTATCGTAATCCTATTCAAAGTATACAGTAGCATACAGTTTTCTTGGCACTTTCAGAAGGAGAACGAAATTTCGAGATGAACCAGTGGGCTTTTATTGTTCGTACGGACTAAAATATCTCGAAAACAAGCACGTGCCAAGAATAGGCACGCTTCTTGTAGTCTGGCATTTTCTTCTCGAGACCTACCAAGCACGAAAACTACTTCAAAAACTGACCAATATATCATAGAATCGTGGATGAGATACAACTGCTGCCGTCTGCACATCATTCCCGGTGATTATGTTCCCGAGAATCCGTAAAGCACCGTGATGGAGATCGCTGAACTGCTGCAAAACAGTGGAATCAACTATGGATCTTGAAGTGCTAAGGAATTGCAAGAACTAGTTCAAATTTAGAGTGAGTATGTTGAAAACATTGCCTCCATGCGGGATTGAACCGCAGACCTTCTGCTTACGAGACAGACGCTCTGCCACTGAGCTATAGAGGCAGGTGGCAATTTAGGTTATTAGATTTTCTGCCAACAAAGAAGAGTCTTTACCGAATCAAGGATTTCGAACGCTGTGTCTATCAGATCAGGTTCATTCAACACAACGTCGATCTGAAACGAGATTTTGATGTACTTCTTCGAAAAATCCATAAATTAAGTGCTATCAACGACTAGAGAAACTCCGGAACTTCTGCCACTCAAGAGTGGTTCATATAACTCGTGGCTTATCAGATTTGTATTGAAACCTTCCAAAAAACCAACATCACGCAAGCCCAAATCTGCGCAAATCCTTCTGGGATTCAGGCAGGGCAAAGTACGTGAAAAGTGTATGTTAGGTAGAGAAAATGCGAAGGTTGTTACGGATGCGCCGCTGTTGCTTAAGTAAACATGAGTACGGAAAGCAATACCTGTCACTAAACGGATAATTTACAACGCTGACAACTTCACCAGTAGGCTCAATGACACCCATCATCCACAAATTTGAAATTTTGACAGACGATTCCAACCGCTCTCTCCGTCGCGCCGCATCAAGTGCATCCGCCTATGCAACTGCACCGTGCTTCGTGTCGGCCAGACTATGACTTGGTTCCTATAGCGCACACAACCTCCTAGCCGGTCTTCGCAGCTCCGAATTCGTCAACGTCACTCATGTGACTTGAGAACATCTTGGATGACAATGGCGGAGGGAACGAAACGAGTGGAAGCGATACTGGTACTGGACGTCCAGTGAAGACGGGCAATCTAAGTATCTAAGTAAGTGAAGGTCCTCCTACATTCTAACTCGTTATGCCCCACCACATCGCCTCGAGCGCAGCCGTTTGAAGGCAGCATACCATGGATCTGACGTGGTATTGATTTCCTATGGAAAGCTCCTATACAGGGTCGTAGATTGCGGAAAACCAGGTGGTTCCGCGCATCTTTCCGCAGTTGCTGCTCTGTAGTCCCGGAAGCCGCCTTTTTACGACAGCTTGCATTGCAGCGCGATATTCTTGTGTACGCGCCACGTCGCTACGTCAACGAGCAAACCATCGAGGATTAATAAGTTTTCTTCACCAGTCGATTCAAATTAAACTAATAAATAGACCGCTGAGGTGAACGGAATGTGTACGTAGAGGCGCGTTCTAACGCACCTCATAAGAGCTAGAGCGATTCCCACGCCGTTTCTAAGAACCATCACGGAGAGATTGGTGGAATCAGGTGGTTTTCCGCAATCTGTAACCCCTTAGAGAAACTTTCCATAAGAAATCCATATCAGATTTATAGTATGCTGCCTTTAAGTGACTTAAACGTGCTTTGTGTCGTTTTGACCCGATTATACCTCCTATTTGGGGGTGTTTCGTTTTGGTCACATTTTCATCGATGATATTTTATGGGGAAAATTTCCAAGTCGGGAAAAGCCAATGCGTGTTTCACATGCGGTCCAAAACTACTTGAATTCTGGTACGATAGCGCAAGCGGCTGCGCTCGAGTTAGGACTCGCGCTTGCTCAAATCAGCATTACTGCAGAGATGAATAAGAGTCACACAGTACCACTTTGAGCGCAACCGCCGCCACCGCAACTGCACCAAACATCAGGTCGTTTTGTCTCGACTTTAGTACTAACATATAGTGTTCTTTCACCATTGCAATAATCACACCAGAGGTTCACGCAAATTGAAATAAGTGAACTCGGCTCACTGCTAGTTAAAATTTCAAGAATTTATCGGATGGCAAGTCTCTAACAGCACTTTTTCAGACCTGGTGTGGAACGTATTTCTACTTCTCTCTTTCTATAGAGGATTTATGTTGAGTCGATCACACACGATACAATCATCACTCAACTTCTCTACACTCTACCTGTGTTCCCTGATGCATATCGTCGGCAATTGACGCGAGCGTCCATAGGCAATCCTTCGCTAATTCCGTCCAAACTGCATACTTCCTTGAAAGTGCAAACAGCGACGAGACCAACATTTGTATTGTCTGGAAAACTGGTCTGGATTTGATCTGTCGCAATCGACAGCTTTCGATTTTTCGAAGTTTCACTGACCGTAATTGGTACGGTCCCATTGCGAATTCCGCCGCGTAGGACGTTCATCACGCACCATACGATATTCTTTAGGTCAGGCAAATCGGTGTGAACTTTTTGAGAGAGTAGTCTGGCTAGTACCTGTAAATATATATTATACCGACGCTTCTCTTGACGTACTCAGCATTGTGAAGAAAAAAGAGGCGGGGAAGAATGGTGCTGACTGGTTCATTCGAACAACTTCCCGCCCCCAGCGCCAATTCTGAGACAACTCGTCCAGTTTTCGAGCATCTTAATCGATTTATTTTCCGAACACATCTAACGGTTTGTATCACATTAGGAAGAAAGTATCGCTTGAATGGATTCTTAACGGTTATAATGACCCAGCGTGGATCAAGGCTTAATTCTGCCCACTCCTAAGCATTCCGACGGTTTGCGGCGGACTAGTCTGTCGGAGACGGATTTTGGGATACAATTTAGCAGCAGTTTTTATGTAGTATGTACTGTTTCCAGGACAGCAATCGATAAATTTGTTGGAACTGAGTGGACTTGTCCTTAGTACATAAGCTAATAAGATAAATCGGCTACGTACTGTAATGAGTCCGGTATTGCGGCACTTTTCCTTGCAGTTACCGCAATCAGCAGCTATGTTCCCCAAGGCCCATATACATTGGATACGGAATTCGCCGGTACCAGCAATGACGCCACTCATTAGTGTTTCAATTCCTCCCTAAAACTCGTGCAAGAATAGGTTCTGTTAGGCTGCTAGTTAAAGAGAGCCTATCACGAAATCGACGTACTAAGGGAACTCCACAGAAAACGTAGAGTTTGGGTTGCAGGTAACGGAAATGAGTGCTTCCCATGTTTTCATCGTTTCCCAGCACATCTTTCCCTAATCGTCTTGAAAGACGCTGTCAAAGACGGCGTCCTTTCTTCCGAAATCCGTTGGGACGCGCCACCCTTGCGCACGCGTCGCGTCTACAAGCGAGCGGTCAAGAATCAATGAGGTCTCCTCACTAGGTTATTCAAATAGAACCAGTGAATAGGCTGCTGAGGAGGCGGAAGCGTGTGCAAAGTAGCACATTCTAAAGTACGTCGTAGAAACTAAAGCGGTTCCCATGCCAGCGGTTTCAGGACAACTAGGGGATTGAACAGGACTACGCTCCTTTCCATTAGCGATTACCCTAATTCTTCGTTTTCCCCGGGGTCGATTTCGTGATATGCTGCGTTTAAGCTGCTAGTTAACTGCGAGATATACCTTGTCGACAATCAGATGATTGACTTTATCAGACATGCATGCCATATTGGTGATAGCCCAAGCCGCGTTGACTCTTGTCTCTGCTGGATGCGTATCATTGGATATGATACGTAGAAGGAGTTCTACCTGAAATCAACGTCATACGATTATCCCATATATACACCACCTATACTTCACCGTCGCTGGCGATACCGACAAGCGAGTGCCATCGATAAGTATTGATTGTTAGCAGACCCGCTGTCGCAGCCGCAGCACCACCACCAACTCTCGCTCCCCATCGCCAATGTTTGCCGTTGTCGACAGCGGCGGCAGATACACAACGATAGACCATTATAATCTTATCATTATCATATCACATGATGTACGTGGACATATATGAATCCCCAGTCTATCTGTAGTGATGTAGCAGCGCTTTAGAGGAGGCGGGCTATCAGAGCGGCGCATTGTGATTGGCTGGTTGCTGCTCTTCCTCTGTATGACATCTGGAACGGTCACTTGATTCACTGAACATACCAATCGAGCGTATTTGCTCGGATCACGTGCTTCACTGGGCAAATCGGTTGTGAAAATGCGTCTGAAGTACAGCGCACTAGCTGCTTTAGCATATTGTGTTGTGTTCTCCTCAAGTAATTCGAGTAGTATCTGTTGTTCACCATCTAACATTGGTTCACTGGACGGTGATTCACAGCTTGGTGACGACTGAAACATCGTCTTTGATACAGTACTCTATCACATGCTTTATGACACTACTTACATCCATTCTAGTAAATTCCGCCATTGCGGCCGAGTAGAAGTCGTTACAGAGAGGCAATAAGGCACACTACGATTGTGATCAACGCGACTTGTCTCGTAAACATTCTGGAGTGTGGTAAACATCAACAAACGTACCACATCTCTACCGTAATTCATTAAGTGACAGCCATAGCGGTTGTGACTGTAATTTTTAACTTCAAGATGTCCGACTTCATTGGATGATTGACTGCGAACCAAAAAATTTATCACTGCTCCTGGAGCGACACTCATATGTTCTTCCGGTTTTGAATTGAAATCACATATTCTCTATTATATCTCGAAACCTCCACAACGGTTTACCACTTCTGTGGCGTAGAGGTGACTCTGGGCGTCGAACTGCGATGAGCAGCGGAGGAACGGCAAGGTCTCCTAGGCTGAGAAGGAGTTTGACACATCTGATAACTCAATTCTCGGAATCGAGAAGCCTAGCTAAGACTAAACGCTGCTAAGATTCACCATCTTCTCAGCAAAATCTCGCAAAGTAGATCTTTGATGCATATGGATTGGGGTTCGTAGTGAGATGAATATTTTTACAGAGAGGTTTTACTCGAACCTTTTCCGTTCGTCGACTCGTCGACGTTCGTGTCAATTCCGATCATCTCCACTGATGAAGTTCCACCAGGAAGTTCTCCCTTTGGAAGTACGAGTCGCTATCAAGAGCATGAAAGTTGGCACAGCCCCGCACTTGAATTTATAACAGCAGAGTTTCTGTGGGCTGGTGGCCATCCGCTTCATGTAATTATAGAGGACTACATGACGCATGACGTCCTATCTTCCCAGACGAGTCGAAAACCTCTTGAACCGTTCTTATTCATAAGAAAGGTGACCGAGAGGATCTTCGGAACTATCCTCCGACATCCCTGCTCAGCGTCTTGTAGAAAGTATGATCATCCTCACGCAATTATCTAGGACGCAGCGTAGTAACGAATGCAATACTGTCAGCATTGCTCGGTCAAGGTGTGAACGCGTCGTATGTGAGGACATAACTCAATTGCTACTATCGATGCATCACTAGAATACAGCTTTTCCACCGTCTCCTCACCATGCCCATCGGAAAGGGTGTACGACAAGGCGAAAGTATTTCGCCGAAGCTGTTCACGGCCGCATTGCAATGGATAATGCAATCACTTCTTGGGAAGAAAGAGGCATACATGTTGATGAAAGATTCCTCTTGAATCTTTGTTTTGCCGACGACATCGTTCTCTTTTCGAGCAGTACCAATGAAGCAGAAACGATGCTCAACGAATTGAACGAAGAAGGGAAGAGAATAGGACTGCGAATGAACAGAAAGAAGACATGAAGCACGCCCACTGCGAGGACGGAGGAGTACAACTTGAAGGCTCAAATCATTGAAACTTCGTCATACGATTACCATTAGGTATAAAGAATGGAAGTTATCGACAACTCTCGGCGTTCGAAAATCATGGTTCGGCGAAGATTTTTCTTCATTGCTATAAATTTTCATGAGCCGTCGATCATCGCGCCTCTATAGCTCAGTGGCAGAGCGTCTGTCTCGTAAACAGAAGGTCTGCGGTTCAATCCCGCATGGAGGCAATTCTTTTACTAATAGAGTTCATAGTGCAATTCTCTTCGAAATCCTGGTTTGTTTAAATACGTGTCAGCATCGTTGATAGAATATTTCATTTATGTGTAGGGATTTTGTTCTCTACAATTAGCTCTAATTAGCGTGAACACCTACAACTATATCTACTGAACCATGGAATTAAATCAACTGGTTCAATTCATCCACAAAGGTGGGGCATATTAGGAAAAGTTTAGGAAAGTTCGACAAGAAAGCAACTTAGATTAACTGTATAGGACCAGATATTGTCTTTTGCATTTCTGGAATAGTAAGGGTAGTGCTTAGAAGAAATAATGCATTAGTTTTCCAAACAATGATGGTTGTTTGTGTGTGTTGCGTGCAACGTCGTTTTCTATTGATACTTTGAACGAAGCTACAGCATGTACAGCATGCTGTAGCAGCTACAGCCCCGGAGTGATCGTCTGCGTTGACTCGAACTTCGTCTGACTGCATCGATCGCCATCGCTGGCGGCGGACGCGACGCGTCAGCAAAGTTGAACACGTTCATCACCGACTGTTGTTTGACCGCTAAATGACATCATATTATTGTGTTTATTAGAGTTTGTTTACTGAATTCTTATCATCTGAGACATGTAGTATGGTTCAATTTTTTACTGTTTAGGATAACTGGCTGGTTGAGCATTTCTTATGAGGAAATGTCAGTTAGTCCTTTCTAATCAGATTTTGGGAACTACAGGGTGACGATAGGGATCTCTGTACATTTTTAGGGCTAACAACACTTCAAAGTTTCCTGAATTCATACTCGAAAAGGAGTTTCAATGTCATAACACAGCTGTAAGTACAAATTTTTGTTTTTCTCGGGTCAAAACGATCTGAAACTCGACTCAAAGGCGACCCTTGCCTGTAGCACCACTCATCGCTGTAGTTCGCGATGGTCCCACCGCGATCCTAGCCGCTACGCTTCACCGTACCAATTTGAGCGCAGACGTTTACGCAATTTCAACGAGCTTCATGTTGTCTTGAGCCAATCGCAGGCGAATAGGCGTGGCTTATCCACACGCCCCGCCCACCGCAGCCGCACTGACCGACGTTGCCTGAACATCTAATATTTCAGCTTATAAAAGATGTTGTATGTAAAACGATACACAGATTTGTTAATCATCCGCAAGATGTTCGATTATCGATTACGGTCTCATTTCAACCGCATGACCTCTCGAACGAAGCTTCACATGAACAGTAAGTCTCAGCAATCTTTCGAGCAATTTTCTTCCAAGTACGCTTGTAGTTTCGTGAAAACTTGTTTTGTTCTGGATATTGTTAGCTAGTCTGCAGGCAGGCAGCATACCACGAATCTGGGGTGGTACGAATTTCAGGTGGAGTATCCGTAGACGGGGTCGTAGATTATGGAGACCGGGGCGGTTCCGCTGATCTCTCCCTGAATCACTGCAAGCAGCCGGCCCCTGAATCCTGTTTTGTACAATGCCTTCCATTGCAGCGCGCCACCCTTGCACGCGTTCCCCTAGCGTTCCTTACTGCCTATCGGGGCAGTGCGAATTGATTTTCGACGAATCGCAGGGCGGAGGCGGCGCAAGGGATGGAGCGTTGCAATGGATGGCGTCGTACGAAACAGCATTCTGGAGGCGACTGTTTACAGTGGTGCAGGGAGAGATGAGCGGAACCACCTCCGTCTCCATAATCTACGACCCCGTATACGGATACTCCACCTGAAATCCGCACCACCTCAGATTCGTGAAATGCTGCCTTTAAAACTGCTCCTGTAAAAACACTTTTTTGCAATTCACTGATAGGAATTACAGTACCTTATCCATGGCTTGCTATCCGTATGAATCACTTTCACTACATCACTGTCATTGATCGGTAGCAGTTCAGGGAAGCAATAGCAGTGATACAAGTGGACAAACCTGGAAATTTCTATCCTGGTGGGCACGAACAACGAATTAGAGACAAAGAGGTAAGCATGTAATTCATAGAAGTGTTACTCGTAAACAAATGGAAAACAGGTATTGAAATATTAGTTGTATACAAGTGATCTCTTTTCAAAAGAGATTGCCTCCATGCGGGATTGAACCGCAGACCTTCTGTTTACGAGACAGACGCTCTGCCACTGAGCTATAGAGGCTTGATGTACAAAATTTGTTGGGATTTTCTACTAATAAAGGAAAATTTCACTGAATCAAGGATTGCAAACGCATGGATGAGCTTCGTTCAGTGTATCAATCGGAAACCAATCTCTAGGATTTAGTTTGAAGAAGTAGAGTGATAAAAAAGTGAAGATTCGGAAGCGAAGCCCTGAGAGATTGATTCACGTCACAGATGGTTTGCCGAATTTTCATTGCAGTCGTTAGGAAATCATTACTGAAGTCGTAAAAGTCCTAAATAATGTTGTTTGTCCCTGCGCTAATCAATAATTCGCGCGCAATGTTTTCTTATGCGCACGTTATCGATCAGCTTAGACCTATAGACCTAGTCCACGAACTTTTTGTGCATTTGCAGATTTTTCCCGCGCATGTTCACCTAGCTCAGGAATCCATGGTAATAAACTGAACAAAATTTCCAACTATTCCTAACTAGCCTAAGCGTAATAAATGTAATAATAATTATAGCGTAATTGAGCGTAATAAATAAATAAATAAATAAATAGAGTAATGTAGGTGAATTATTTATTATTGAACGTATACAAGACAAAATTAAATAATTTTTTTTTCAAAATTAAAACAAATGTAAAATGCTGCTGCTATACCTCGACGTTGACGACAGTGGGCGTCATGCCATTTTCGATAGGTATTGATTGTAGGCGGGCAGTTATGTCGATCAACCCGGCCACAGTCCCTGCCTTCAGAAAATGACGTCACTACAGCGACAAGAGTATAGCGGTCCATCTCATACTGAACATACGCACTGCATAGATATCGATTTTTTTAGATCGAAGTTCTACGTCAAGTAGAGAAAGCAAAACAAAAAGAAAGGCGTGAAATGCGCAGATTATTCCGCGAACAAGAAGAACGTAAGCGTAAAAAAATGGAACAAGGATTGAAACGACCAGGTGGCACCAGCGGCGTAACGGGTATGAGTTGAATGCGAAGAGAGAGTCTCACCATCATAACTCCTCTATCAGTCCTCAAGTTTTAGAACGTATGACCAAAGTTGCGCCGCCACTTCCATTTAAAGCTGAAATTCGTCAACTACCAACCGGTGAAATGTATGCCGTACGTGAATGGATCTATGATCGTGTTCGTAAGAGCAGCCCAAAGAGATCCGTGCCAAAAGTGCCGCCGTCCACGGAACCATCGCCGGCACTTGAGATGGGCGAAAAGCAGAAAAGTTTGAGCTTGCAGGAGATTAGAAAACCAAGCCTTGAAGAAATGGTAAGATTCCGAGTTAGCAATTACTTTCTTATATAGATTTCCCGAAGGCATAAGCCCACGAATCTGAGGTGGTATGGATTTCCGATGGACAAACTGTATACGGGGTCGTAGATTGCGGAATCAGGGGTGTTTCCGCTCATCTTTCCCTAATCGTAGTGAAAAAAGCTGGGTGAAAGACTTTTCACGACGATATCAGTTGCAACGCACTTCCCTTGTACACGCGCCGCCGCAACCAGCTGCGCAGCGGTCGTGGTATGGATTTCCGATGGACAAACTCTATAGAGGGTCGTAGCTTGCAGGATCAAAGGCGGTTCACCTCATCTCTCCCTAATCGTAGAAAAAAAAACGGCATGAAGACTCCGTTTTTCACGACGATTTCAGTTGCAACGCGCCACCGCTGTACACGCGCCGCATCCAGCTGCGCAGCGGTCGAAGGCCAGTTAGTTCACCTTGACTGCCTATTCAAGTGAAACCTATGAATAGGTTGCTGAGGGGATCAGAACGTATGCATAGAGGAGCGTTCTAACGTTTCTCGTAGGAACTGAAGTGGTTCCCACGCTGTTTTTTTTTAGGACGATTAGGGAGAAATGAACGGAACCACCCTTGATCCCGCAATATACAGCTTCATTTCTAGCTTTTCCCACAGTTTCCTTCACCACATCAGATTCGTGGGATTCGCTGCCTTTAACAGTTTATGCGAATACAAATGATCATCAGAACCTGTTTGGGTTACATATCCAGAAGAAAGGTGGCTGGAAGTGATCGCAACAGAGGCATATTGAAACTTTCTCTGCTCTTCTAGCCTAGAACTGAAAACTCTCTGCATATTCAGAGTTTCTAGAAGTCTCGACATTTTGATTTTCTATTTAAATTATGTTCAAAAATTATCAGTTTTCATCGAACTTGAACTTACAGCCACCGTAATCAAATCCGTTAAGCCAGCAGTACGCGAAGTTGGCGAGCCACGAGATGACGTAACAGATCGTGATGTTTCTTCGTTAGAACCTTGCGATATAGAATCATACATAGAACAACCGAATAAATCGAAATTCACCTACACAGCACTTCCATCTGATTCTCGAATAGAAGCTAAGGTGATCCTTTTTTGTATAAGAATAGAATTTTGCATTTTTAGAATATTTCAGAGATTTATTCTTGCAGGAACCTTTGAATGTAGAAGGATCAATAAAATTGGAGGATGATGGACGATCAGCGAAAGTTGTGGCTTATATTAGTGTAGGATGACGACAAATCTGGAATAGTGCATACGAAACTAAGACAGACATAAAGATTAATCTTTAGACACTTGATTTATGAGTAACTAAGTGTAATAAATTGTTTGAATGGGTCATCGTAGCATCTAATTGCAAATACTTATGTTTACGCAAGGAACCGCGACGCGTGCGCCAACCTGCGCACTCTCTCACCCAGCAGGAAATTATGTGTCCTGTGGATCTACCAAACATGTCTCTACGTAGGCGTGATCCAGTCGTTCATGGAGACGCAGAAAATAATCCCAGATGCTCTTCTGGCCATGGAAACGCGGAGAACTACACAGTTACGAGGAATTATGAAAGGTATGGTGGTCAGAGTGGTCGAAATTACAGAATAATTATCCCTATAACCTAACATATCTCATATATCCTTTAGAATAATTGTAAGGGCCAATTAATTAACTAATTAAAAAGTAATCAACTAAAACTAGTCACTAAAAATCAATTAAAATCAAATTCAGATCAATTAATCGATTGAGATTAAAATGCACTTAATAATAGATGACATTTTTCGTGGTAGTTTACTAGGGGAGAGGAGGGGATTTTGTCTACATAATACTCTCAGGAAGTGTGGAAATCTTTGAAAGTGAACACTTTTTTCTAAGAGGTCAAAAATACAGAAAATATTTCCCTTAAACACCTATTTTCGAGCGTACGACCAGCTTTTTTTAAATCACTTTTTTCAGTTCCTTTTTATTCACTTCTTCCATAAACAGCAACATTATTCGGAAGTTTCACATGGAGAGAACGCTTGGAACTTACAGTATATCAATAATCTTGGTCCCCCTAACTTTTAAGATTTCAATTCGTGAAGGTTAGACCTCAGTAACTCACCTTTTCGTATGGTTTGCATGACCAGCTGAACTTAGGAAAACACTTTTTTGTTAATTTTTTAAAAATATTTCTGCTGTCATAGCCCCTTTCCAAAGACCTCCATTAGTAGGGATTTTTTTTTTCAATTACGCCCAATTATACGAAGAAACGCAGCCAATCTCTACGAACTAAAATCCTAGAGTCGACCAAGCCAAAAGAAAAAAAACTAGTGGGAAAAATTCCCTAAGATTTTAAGATCATGCAATTCTACTCATGCGATCTGATATAAAAAAGAACGAAATTATCAAAAACTCAAAGAAAAATGAGCTCTGAGGAGCTTGTCGTGTCCTGTGGGGGGCGGCTTTGCGTCCACTTTGCGCCGAGGACGTAATGCGTCACTACGTTGCTGCATTTTCGACGCCGAGTGTACGCAGCGATTTTCGCAGAAGAACGAACGTTATTTTCAAACCAGTCAACCAATTACTTAGTTGTTAGATGCCAATAACGTAAAGTGTTAGGCGAGTGTAGCGCAGTCGGCAAGAGGTCCGCTATAGTCGCACGGTCGACGGTTCGAAACCGCCCTAGTGCCAACCAGGAGTTTCATCCTTCATGGACCGATAAATTATTACCAGACTTGTCTGGGAGGATAAAAACACTGACTTGACACATGGGCTGGCCCCCTCAATTTATTGTTGGAGGCCAATACGCATTCCAAAACCTCAGCGATTACGAATTACAGTAAAATGCGTTGGCGCATCCCAAGCGGATTGAAACGCCAGTGACTTTATCCGTTTTTATCACGTGCTAAATATCGTAATTTTTGATTTGATGTTATCGGTTTGCCGTTTTCGCTGCTGTAGGTTCATTTCTACTTTCAGTCGGACGTAAACGGTTTTTAACAGAAAACTGATGGGATGCTTGTGATTCTTTCATTGATAATGTGTAAGTGCTTTTTTGTTTAAATCTAACGAATCGCGCTCACAGCTTTTCCCCAATCAACTCTTCCGACGTCTTGCGTGTCTGCTATTCTTCATCGTTCTCTTCGATTTATTAGAGATTTTCTGTTTTTCTTTTTCAGATCTGCTCTTCTATATTTTCATGCTTTCCTGTATCATTATTACATGTGGCGCTGACAAGAATCGGGAGAAAGTGCATGTGGAAAGAAGACAAGTATGAAATACATCCATTCGTACAGTGGTAGTACATCCGGAGCTGCTTGATACACTGGCTCTCACTAAAACTCCACACTTATGGTGTATATTTAAAGGCATCACCTCACGAATCTGAGGTGGTGCAGATTTCAGTGGAGTATTCTTATAAGGGGTAGTAGATTCTGGAGAGGAGGGTGATTCCGTCCATTTCTTCCTAATTGCCGTAAAAAAACGGCCTGGAAGATGCGCGCTCCAATCAAACTCCTTGTAGGAAATAGTGCGCCGGAACGCTCGAATCCGTATCTTCTGGGAGGTTTTTACGCCAATTAGAAAGAAATGGACGGAATCATCCACTTCTCCTTCAACTACGATCCCGTATATGAATACTCCGCCAGAAGCCCCTACCACTCCAGATTCGCGGGGTGATGCCTTTAATTAGTAGTAATTAGTTAACCACTAATTCTGGAGTAGGTGGAATCTTTAAAGGGAATTCTATAGGAACTGAAGAATCGACAACGAGATGCTATGCTATCAGGTCGTCCTGTGCAGACGGTGATTGAGGAAGTGGAACCGCTTATGATGCGTTCAACATCCAGGTACAACAATAAGGTCACTGTAGTTATTGAAAGTGAAATTTTTCTAATTTTTGAAGCATTTGTAAAGGATGCTTGAAACGTGATGACCACACATTTTACGATGAGGGAGAAAATTTCTGCACAAACTGAAACTTGCAGAAATAGTTTTAAAAAATAAATTATTTCTACTAATAAATTATTATTTCTACTACGTAGAAAAAAGAATTGTGTTAAGTAAGACTGCGAACAAAAATGAGATCAACTCAAAACTACCTGGTTTTATTGGAAATAGTGACTTCCTTCAGACTCTCTTGCGTTCGCGATATGCCTGACTTTGCATCGTTAGAGAAAGTGCAAAAAGCTAAGCAAAAAGAACTTGGAGCCGGCGCAACGGTGCCGAAGCCCGTCGAAGAACCTCAATTCACTCCGATAAAATCAATTGAATGTGCTCAAGGTGGTAAGTTGAAAATTTCCCCAACAAATAAATAAATCCATTATCGTGATCTAATTAATAGTGGACATTCATTGGTGGTTCCAAGGGAACTCTTTAAATCATTGTGGGATGAACAGATAAGAATACAGTAGGTCAAAAACTGATGTCTTGGAGGAATCATCAACATAAATATCCAATTTAGTTTGAAGGCATCATCCCTCGAATCTGACGTGGTATGGATTTCCGATGGACAAACTCTATAGAGAGTCGTAGCTTGCAGGATCAAAGGCGGTTCCGCTCATCTCTCCCTAATCGTAGGAAAAAAAACGGCGTGAAGACTCCGTTTTTCACGACGATTTCAGTTGCAACGCCCCACCGTTGTACACGCGCCGCATCCAGCTGCGCAGCGGTCCAAGGCCAGTGAGTTCTCCTCGACTGCCTATTGAAGTGAAATCTACGAAGAGGTTGCTGAGGGGACCACAACGTATACATAGAGGAACGTTCTAAGGTTCCTCGTAGGAACTAAACCGGTTCCCACGCCGTTTTTAGGACGATTAGTTAGAGGTGAGTGGAATCACCACTGATCCTGCAATCTACAACTTCATCTCTAGCCTTTCCCGCAGATTCCTTCACCAGGTCATATTTGTGGTGTTCACTGCCTCTATGTCTTTTTATTTTGCGGTATTCACGTCTTCGTCACTCTCTGATGGACTTTATCTTATCTTTTTATCCGCTTTTTACTCTCTTTTTTAACTGGGATCATTCCAGTTAAAAAAAAGAGAGTAAAAAGCGGATAAAAACAAATAATAAATAAATACTGAATAGAATAATACTAAGTGAAAAAAGGTGATTTTTTTTTTCTCCACTTTAGAAGAGAACACTTTTGCTTCCAGTTGCATGTGTATTTGCTTAGAGTCGAAGAATAACACTAATTTGATTTCAGATTTGGCGGTAGAACTCAGTGAACTCCATGACATAGTTGGAAGAAACGGCGACGGAAACATTATGGGCTGTCCAGGTACATTTTATTTGCTCGTTTGAAAGTATATCTGATCAGAAGAAAATTCAAAAGAAATCAAGAATTAGTAAGAGAAAGTTTAATGTAATGCACTCTTCCTTTATTACGTATACAGTTCGATCGGGAACATTCTGTCTGCGTTGAGTCCCATGATCGTATAATCGGGTCAAAACAACATAAAGCACGGTGCGATTGCGCTGGAAGCGGCGCGGTGGAGCGTAGCGGTCAGAGTCGTGGTGGGACCACTGCGAACTGCAGCGATGAGAGGTGCTAGCATGGGTCCTCATTCGATCCTAACCGCTACGTTCCAACGCATAGCTTCGAGCGCAACCCCTTACGGATCTGCACCGGGCTTCATGTCGTTTTGACCCTACTGTATGTCTGATTACAGTGACTCCACCGTAGACACCTGCTCAGCGGAACTCTTCACCTTTCTTTATTCTCCTTCACTTATAAAATCCGCTTATAAAAACTGGATGTTTTCAATACTAACAAATTTCTTCTTCGAAGACGTTTAAGGGAATGGGTGACCTTAAAGCCATCACCCCACGAATCTGAGGTGGTGCAGATTTCAGGTGGAGTATTCTTATAAGAGATAGTAGATTATGGATAGGAGGGTGATTCCGTCCATTTCTTCCTAATTGCCGTGAAAAACGGCCCGGAATATGCGGCGCCGCACAAAGCTGGCGCGCCCCAGTCGAACTCCTTGCAGGAAATAGTGCGCCAGAATGAACGAAGCCGTATCTTCCGGGCCGTTTTTTACGGCAGTTAGGAAGAAATGGACGGAATCACCCTCCTATCCATAATCTACTATCTCTTATAAGAATACTCCACCTGAAATCTGCACCACCTCAGATTCGTTGAGTGATACCTTTAAAGACAAAGTTGGGGAAAATTTTGAGTCGTTAAGCTCTTTCCAAACGACGAGAGCTCGCAAATTTGCAAGTATCGAAAAAAAGAGTGTAAGCTTGATCACGGTCAATTTCTCTTGCCGACCGAGAAAAAGGTGTGTGGAGCAGCCTTATATGATCCCATCTTATAGCTGCCCCCTCGCTCAATTGTGGACGCATTGCGGCTTGCGCTCCGTCTACTACCCGTAATAAGTTGCATCGTTGCATTGGTATTGCGGTGCAGGTGTTCCACACACACCTTTTTCTGCAGTACCAAAGGGATTGAACGTGACCGCATTCAAATTCGTGAACTACACCTCCATCCCCACACATTCGTGGATAGTTCCCAACACAGTCAATTCTGTACCGCTACCTTCAGCTAATTATTGCTTCCAATTCAGGCATCAACATTCTCGACGAGGAAGTGTTGACTGCTGTTCTTATGGATGAAGAGGATGATGAAGGCTTCTACAATGTCCCACTCTAATAACTCTTCACAACCCATACCTAATTGTGTATCTAATTCGTAACACTACACAATCGTACTGTCAACTTCATTATTTCGTGATCGACTACACAGTAGAAGAGCCAATAAAATGTAATTTCTTCTTACGAATCCATGTACCATCGAGTTGGGAACTTGGGATTATAAGTCGGGTCAGAAGCACCTGTTTTGCGTTTGTTTTCGAGCTTATGCGGGATTTTCGAACTCTCACTCGAGACCTTTCTACGTTGCAGCCGACAGTGTGCTTCGCGCAACGCGCCGCAGACGCTCGACAAGGAGGGGATGCTGGACGGGGGTCATGTGGTTCTGAAATTGGCTATATATGTACGATGCGAGTGATCGATTTGCTTGATATTGCTTTGATATTGATTTGAATTGATCGTTCCTCATCTGTAAAGCCTTTCTACATCCACTTTAACTCTGATATAGAGGTAGAAGATAGGATCCTATGCTGTGAGGTTTTAGATAACTGCCCAAGTTCCAAAAATGAACAGAAATGGCGAGTGTATTGCGATTACACACGAACTAACCACAGATGTCAGGTCAGGTCCTCTACGGATTTCGGTTCATGGGACTACACGAGAGGGAGTAGAACTAGCTGTACATATGCGAGTGAAAATGTTGGCATTTCCATCCATTTCTACTTTTTCCACGGGAATAAGTGTGTCCTGCAGTGTCCTTAAAGGCATCACCCCACGAATCTGAGGTGGTACGGATTTCAGGTGGAGTATTCGTATACGGCATAGTAGATTATGGAGAGAAGGGTGATTCCGTCCATTTCTTTCATTTCAGAAGATCCACTCGTTCATTTCAGAAGACCCAAAACGACTGCGTTCGGGGGGAATCGAACCCCCGTCGAATGCTTGGAAGGCATCCATGCTAACCATTACACCACGAACGCTTAGGAATGACGCATCCACGGAGCTGTCTTCAAAGCGTACATTTTCTTCGAAATAACTTATGAGTCGCACGAAATCTACCATCAAGTGCAGAAAAGCGAAAAGTGTACACTAAAGAGAAACAACACTGCTTATCCATACTTTAGCTGGGAGTACGTCACCAAGTTTTGCACTTAGCGAAAGAAATTCGGGAGATGAACGAGAGCGATTAGCAGTTAGTGCCATAGAGAGGTCACTGGAGCCTGGAAGAGTGAAAAATTTTGTGATTAATACTAACTAACAACAACTTAAAGATAACTCTCTAAGACTTTAACAAAAGCACGTCACTAGTAATTAGAAGGAAGAATCAATCAAGAATTTAAAAAAAAAAAACGGCAGAACACCACGAAAAACTAACAGAATAAAGTGGTAAGATAAAAGAAACAAAACAAACAAAAACAAAACCAATCCAATAACTTTTATAAACTTGCATGTGGATTCCCAAGTACAGTTGGATGAAAACATGAGATTAGTAGGATTAGGTACCTGGTCACGTACGAGCTACGTAACTTGCACTGTTATAAGGTGATGAGCAAAAGAAGTCCTCCAGCAAACCGCTAAAATCCATAATCTGATAGATCAAATCTCTCGACCATGGATTTTCTGGCAACAACTCATCGTTTCCCCACACTGAACTTCCGGATATGGTCGAGTGGGAGGACTGAGGACCATCGGCGTCGAGAGCAAATTCAGACGAGACGTGAATTACCGTAGAATATGGAGGAACGACGAATGAATGGATCCAGTGCGAGATCAAGAAAGTTAGCCCGGGCACCTTCAAAGGCTCACACACCGCGGATGTGTGCGCGATTGCGTCAGGCGTTGACATCCACTCATAAGGTAAGAGATAAATAAGTAAACAAGTATTAAGCATTAGTGGGGCAGTGGTGTGCTACTCATTATCCTCATAAAAAAAAGATCTGCGAGACATGGATGGGACCCAGCAAGATGACAGAATACAGGGGGGAGAATCACATTCAACACAATTAATAGGAAGTTTAAAGGCAGCATACCACGAATCTGAGGTGGTGCGGATTTTAGGTGGAGTATTTTTATAAGGAATAGTAGATTACGGAGAAGGAGGTGATTCCGTCCATTTCTTCCTAATTGCGGTAAAAAAGACGGCACGAAAGATGCGGCGCCGCAGAGGGCTGGCGCGCTCCAATCGAACCCGTTGTAGAAAAGAGCGCGCCAGAGCGTTCGAAGCCGTATCTTTTTTTTGCCGTTTCCTACGGTAATTAGGGAGAAATGGACAGAATCCCCCCCCCCCTCTTTTTAATCTACGATCCCGTATACGAAAACTCCACTTGAAATCCGTACCATCTCAGATTCGTGGGGTGATCCCTTTAATAAAAATCCTTGTGGATCATACATAGCTGTGGTACGGGCCGGTCCGCTACGTTATCAGTCTCACTTCCTGAGATAAGCACCAATTGACGTGTCATTCATCGAGTATACGAATAGTTTAAATGCTTTTTGAGGGGTTATGAGGAGTTTAAGAGGATTAATCGGTTATGGCTTCGGTTTTCCAGGGTCTGACGGAGGCGATGACGCCGGAACATCAGCTACAAATAAATATCAATAGCTATCTTAATTACAACTCGAGCAAATCAATAGAAACTATTCACTCTTTTGGATTCTTCACATTCATAGTGATTTTTCTTAATTGCAGACTCGGAAGTGGGACTATTAAGGAATAGATGTGCTCAAAATTTTATGGTCTCGTGCTGCTCGAGAAGAGAATCTGAGCATTAACTGAACATTACTGTCAATGCCATTCCCTTTTTAAACAAAAGGGAAGACCTCGAAAAACTGTTACGCAAAATCACTCCCATTGGCTCTCGTTCGTTGCGGGACCTACATGCAATGTTATTGCGAAGCAGCACGTGATCTCACACTCTAGCAATCCTGTGTCTGGTAGCATGTGACCTCAATTCAATGGTCTGCCTTGTGGTCGCTGATGAAATCGTCCGCAGCTCCCTGCCGATTCCCTGTCGAGTACTTCAGAATCCTCTTCACTTCGGGTACGGTATCTCTCTGGTCATCGTACGTTACAAGGAAATACTTCAGGAATACTGACGTTCCCTATGGACACGATGGGACAGTCCGACTCATCATAACATTGGAGGTACTGTAACTTTACTGGGCTTTACCTTTACTTTTTCTTCTACTACTTACTACTCTACTTTTACCTTTTTTTGTTTACTGTTACTGAGATTTTATTAGTTTTATTTACTGTCGAGATGTATTTATTTACGTGTTTTAATTCGTGATGCTCTGTTGACCAACGGTTGAAATGCGTTCATTGCCAATCGATAACAACGCTCCAACATCAGCAAACATCCACTGATTCTGTAAATACACCAAAATCCATCAAATACCAAACTTTTCCACACATTTGTCCCTTTATTTTTTCTTTCGGACTTCAAATGATCAAAAGATTTCAGTCACAAGCACACGTTTCCCGCGGTTACGGTGTAGGTGTAGACATCTGAGGTATTGACATTTAATTTGAACCCTAAATTTTTCTTCTGGATCTACCATAGATGAATTGGAAGTACATAAGTAGTTAAATAGCAGACTTGTATTTTCAAAGGAGGACAAAGAGAGCGTATCTCTCATTTATTTTTTTGGAAATGTTTTTCATTGTTACACAGCTATGCACGAATTTTTTCCCCAATTTTTTCTTTCCCTCCTTATAATTTGTTCGCGCGCAAAATTCTATTCTTTACCTCATTCTCAGCTTGTTTTTAATAGTCATGCGACAGTTAGCGTCTAGTTTTTTGTGGAAAATAAAATTTTATTTAAATTTAATATTTTGAAACCAAAATTTCTTTGCCATTTTTTTTTTTGTTCACTCCTACCATGCGGTATCTCCTACGAACCCTCGATTGTATGGGTTAGAACTGATAAATTTATCCCCGACGAGACAACTCTTTACACTCAAAAGACTGACTAAATGAAAACACCTAGCGCGGATTTCATCACTCGTTCAGGTGTTTTATGATCGGGTGAACTGATCAATCTGATCCTCTTTATACATCTGATATTCGAATCACTAGGAGGTGTTTAGTGTTTTTTTTTTTTGTGCGCGATACTAGCAAATTCTCATTCTCAAAGCTCTCTCGCTTGGAAAGAGCTTAACGACTCCAAATTTTCCCGAACGTTGTCTTTAACTCCGCTACCACCGTTGGATCCGCTCCCTCGGGTCCCATAAGGATTCGCGCTTGCAATCATTAGCAGAGTGATAGAATTCACATCGTTTTACGAAACTGGTGGCCATATTAACTGATTGTAATTTTTATTTCGAAGAAATTATAGTCAATTTGATTCAACTTTCATGAATCCGGCATTGTAATGCTTCCCCGCCTTCCTCCGGAATGGTGTTAGTAGCAAGAAATTAACGGTGCCAGGATTTGTCGATCCCTATCCTCAGGGATACATGATTACTTGCCTCTCACTGTTAGTTCCCTGTAGGATTCACTATTCCAAATCGTATGCTCCATAATTGTCTATAATCTATTTTCCTCAATTTATTAGAATTTATTCAGCTAGTGAATCCATAATTCCTGTTGATGTGACTATACGGTTATTGGGAGCATTAAAGGCAGCATACCACGAATCTGAGGTGGTGCGGATTTCAGGTGGAGCATCCGTATATGGTAGGGGCGGGTGTAGTGCAGTCGGTTAGAGGTTCCGCTACCTGCACGATCGATCGGAGGTTCGAATCCGCCCCAGTGCTCACCAAGCCCTTCATCTCTCCGGGGTCGATAAATTGGTACCAGACTTGTCTGGGAGGATAAAAACACTGACTTGATCATCGGCTGCCCCCCGCAAGTCATTGTATAGGCCAGATACACGTTCGTGAACCTCAAACGATTCTGAATTGAAGTGAACGTGGGGGCGCATCCCAAGCGGATTGATTAACGCCAGACCCTTTATCCTTTATCTGTATATGGTGTCGTAGATTATGGAGACGAGGGTAGTTCCGCTCATTTCTCCTTCCATCTCTACAAACGGCCGCCTCCAGAATGATCTTTTGTACGACGCCATCTATTGCTATTGCTCCACCCTTTGCGCCGCCTCCGCCCTGCGATTCGTCGAAAATCCATTCGGACTGCTCCGATCCGATAGGCAGTAAGGGACGCTACGTGTGCGTGGGTGGCGCGCTGCAAGAGAAGGCATCATGCAAAACAGCATTCAGGGGCGGCTGCTTGCGGTGATTCAGGGAGAGATGGGCGGAACCACCCCGGTCTCCATAATCTACGACCCCGTATACGGATACTCCACTTGAAATCCGTACCACCCCAGATTCGTGGTATGCTGCCTTTAAATTTCTGAGGATCTGCCTACTGTAGTAAGTTATCGTCTTCGATTTACTTCAATTCAATTCTTTACGTCAAATCTGAAACCGGTGCTATGCGGTATGTAAAACGACACTCCGTTGAAGCATCAGTAACATCATTTTCCGATGAAGTCACTTCCTTCTCTTGTCAGGGCCGCGCGAACGCAGCCCCACACGCAAAAATTTAGCTGTTGGCTAACCTCAACTCGAGGCTGCCACACGGGTCAGCCCTTGCTAAAGTGCAATGCATGGGCCTCACCATGGGGGTCCCGCCTTCTTGATCGCGAGATCCCCCCAGCCAGGTAAGTTTATGAGCCGGCGCCATCCGCGAGGTCCTCCGAGAACGCACCGCACTCCTCGATGCCCGCACCAGAGCGTCAGTCTCATTTGCGGAGACGCAGACGTAGCGTTGGCGAACAGATGGCAAAACGCAAGCAACGGCTACTAATTTAATACAGTAGTACACAGGTTAATTAGTGGAAGAAGGATAAAAGAGTGAAGTGTCTGGCGTTAATCAATTCGCTTAGGATGGTTGATTCAGAATTTATACCAAGCTCATTTTATGCCTTTCTAAATTCTAAATGTGTTTATGAAGTTTAATTCAGGTCGCCTTTGCCAAAGAAACGATTCTGAATTGAAGTGAACGCTTTGGGAGATCCCAAGCGGATTGATTAACGCCAGACACTTTATCTTTCTATCCTTCTGTCGTTAGTTGACCAGTTTATTACTAATTATGCTAATAGCGTTGCTTGCGTTTTGCCATCTGTTCGCCAACGCTACGTCTGCGTCTCCGCAAATGAGACCGACGCTCTGACGCGGGCGACGAGGAGTGCGGTACGTTATCGAAGGACCTCGTGGATGGCGATGGCTCATAAACTTACCTGGCTGGGGGGATCTCGCGATCAAGAAGGCGGGACCCCCATGGTGAGGCCCATGCATTGCACTTTAGCAAGGGCTGACCCGTGTGGCAGCCTCGAGTTGAGGTTAGCCAACAGCTAAATTTTTGCGTGTGGGGCTGCGTTCGCGCGGCCCTGACCAGAGAAGGAGAAGGAAGTGTGTGATGGGACTGGAGTTATGGCACTGCAACTAATAATTGAACGAATCAAACGCTTACGAACTTTCGAGAACGAATAATCAGTCCAGAATGTTATCCGCTTGATTTCTGAACTGTACTAGCATTGTTATTCAGAAACCACACGCGGCGATCCATTAAAGCGGTTCTTTTTCGGAGAGAAAGCATAAATTACCGCTATCAGTTTCACGTGGACCGCCGTATGAGGGAGATTTTCATCACTGGAGAGCCGCCATTGATGAATTCCACTAGTTATTGTCATCTTCATCTATGAAATAATTCACCGGCAGTGTGGCAAAACCTATTTCCCAACAAAATCAACGTTACATAGGAGAACAACTAAACTGTTTCTTAGTTATGGATCCTTACTGGTTCGTGCATCGATGAAACTCTGCTTGATTTGCTGCAACTATTTTGACTCTGTATGAATAGATTCAAGGATTTACCGAGACTCGCTGAATGATCAGTGAGGTTTCTCCAGCGGTCTGCTCAAGCAAAACAACGTGCGGATTGCCGAATGAGCCGACACGTATAGGAAGGTGGCGCTTCGTAGGAAAAAACGTACGGAAAGGCTGTTTCCCTGACCTCTTTTTCAAGGCGATTAAGGGGGAATTGGGAGTGGTCTCATAGTCGTAATCTACACTCCTAACATCGTCGTCTCGTGGAGAGATTTTAAAAAAATCGTCAATTTCATGGTATGGAACCTTTAACTACCGGAAATGCACATTGCACTTTAACACGAGCTGAAATGTGTGACAGTCGTGAGATTGAGCTCAGCCAAATTTTTTAGCTTAACTAAATTTTCGCATGAGGTCCGACATTCGACAAAGATCAGAATTATCAGGAGCAGATACTGTTCTGAACCATTCCAGTATGACTTAAAGGCATCACTGCACGAATCTGAGGTGGTGCAGATTTCAGATGGAGTATTCGTATACGGGATCGTAGATTATAGATAGAGGGATGATTCCGTTCGTTTCTTATTATTACCGTAGAAAACGGCCGGAACATACGGCTTCGAGCGTTCCGGGGCGCCATTTTTTACAAGGAGTTCGATTGGAGCGCGCCAGCCGTGTGCACGCGCCGCATCTTCCGGGCCGTTTTTTTGCGACATGTAAGAAATGGACGGAATCGTCCCCCCTCTCAATAGTCTACGATCCCGTATACGAATACTCCACCTGAAATCCGTGCCACCTCGGATTCGTGGGTTGATGCCTTTAACATGACACTTCCTTTGATCCTAAAAAGCGGTCCTATCTGGAAAACTAGTCTGCTGAGGTCGTTATTGTTTAGTACCAGCATGCGTTTACACTTTGGCAATAGCAAAATTCGTTTCGAGCCCAAGTAGGTCAACATACCGTTAAAAAATTGCGGCGGAATCGCTAATATGATTTCTTTAATCGCGTAAATCTTCGGTAACTTTTTCTACTTTTCTTCTGGAATCAACCGCTTGTAATATTTACACGAGAACTGGTCCTTTTCCTTTTCTTTTCCACCCTTCTTCTTGTAATTGCACTGTGAGCGTGGCTCGTAAAGAATCCAAGGAGGAATGTGTGCAATTCCATACAAATACAAGCGCAATGTGTTGGGATTGGGCAGAGAATGCTGCAAGACTCGGCACGATTATTTATCGATTTTTTTCTAGATCGACCGTGCACGAGTTATCATAAATACGTTTTCATTCTTTTAACTTTTATCTTTAAGTTTTTGAAATAATTTTTTATTTTAAGTACATTTTCTTGCGTACGTTTTCTTCTTCACGGCCATAAACCGTATCAAAGAGCAGTTCCGGGAAATAGATCACAACCATACATCTTCTTTTTCACATCCATAAGGTGCAAGTACCAGCTCCGCATGTATGGGGACCAGTTTTCCTACAATTTCGTAGTCACAGAAAGCTACCATAAATGTTGACATTAGTTACAATATAATAAGCCCGAGGTATTTACAGATGACAAAGAAATCCGGTAAAGTTCGACTGTCGACTTATTCCCCGAATGTTTCACCGGGGAAAAAAAAGGTGGAAATGTATAGAAATGCCAACATTTTCATTCAGCATATGTACACTAACTAGTTCTACACTCTCCGACAACAATATCCTCTCGTACACGCTACCTCAACCACCATGACTCATTCGGAAGCATAAGAACAACGGTAAAATGGTGAGTTGACACCATCGGAACGTACTAGTGTTGGGGGGGGGGGGGGGGGGACTGGACGGACGTGAGGCATTGATAGCTTTGAATTATTCTCGTCCGCGTCAACCATATGTTTGTTTCTGTTTCCACCCACACGGTCAACGGATCTTTCAATTATACGTAATTGTATATGGGAATCCTCTTGCGTTTGCGTTTCTTTTTTTTCTCGTTTCTCAACCCAGATTTTGGACATCTTTTCGAACTGCACCCATTAGAATCACTTACGATAGGATTGAACGCGTCTTTCTGTGCGGATGCAGACAAAACACCAGTATTATTCTCCTAATAGCACCGCGCCGCAGCAGGTCTGTACCTAACTGACACCTGCGTTCTTTTATCGCATGAACTCCTGCCACTTAAACTTTTTATTAATTGTGTTGAGTGTGATTCTTTCCCCTGTATTCTGCCATATTTCTGGGTCCCATCCATGTCTCGGTAGATCTATTTTTTATGAGGATAATGAGTAGCACGCTTTTTATGAGGATAATGAATGTGATTCTCCCTCCTGTATTCTGTCATCTTGCTGGGTCCCATCCATGTCTCGCAGATCTTTTTTTTTATGAGGATAATGAGTAGCACACCACTGCCCCACTAATGCTTAATACTTGTTTACTTATTTACCTCTTACCTTATGAGTGGATGTCAACGCCTGACGCAATCGCGCACACATCCGCGGTGTGTGAGCCTTTGAAGGTGCCCGGGCTAACTTTCTTGATCTCGCACTGGCTCCGTCCATTCGTCGTTCTTCCATATTCTACGGTAATTCACGTCTCGTCTGAATTTGGTGTCAACGCCGATGGTCCTCAGTCCTCCCACTCGACCATATCCGGAAGTTCAGCGTGGCGAAACCACGAGTTGTCGCTAAAAATCCATGGTCGTGGGGTTTGATCTATCAGATTATGGATTTTAGCGGTTTGCTGGAGGACTTCTTTTGCTCATCACCTTATAACAGTGCAAGTTACGTAGCTCGTACGTGACCAGGTGCCTAATCCTACTAATCTCATGTTTTCATCCAACTGTACTTGGGAATCCACATTCAAGTTTATAAAAGTTATTGGATTGGTTTTTTTGAGGAGTTCTCATTTTTGAGAGCTGGTTTCTTTCATCTTACCACTTTCTTCCGTTAGTTTTTCGTGGTGTTCTACCGTTTTTTTTTAATTCTTGATTGATTTTTCCTTCCAATTACTAGTGATGTGCTTTTGTTAAAGTCTTAGAGAGTTATCTTTAATCTTTCACTCAGTCCAACCCTTCTGTTAGTATTAATCACAAAATTTTTCACTCTTCCAGGCTACAGTGACCTCTCTATGGCACTAACTGCTAATCGCTCTCGTTCATCTCCCGAATTTCTTTCGCTAGGTGCAAAACTTGGTGACGTATTCCCAGCTAAAGTATGGATAAGCAGTTTTGTTTCTCTATAGTGTACACTTTTTGCTTTTTCTGCGCTTGATGGTAGATTTCGTGCGACTCATAAGTTATTTCGAAGAAAATGTACGCTTTGAAGACAGTGCCGTGGATGCATAATTCGTAAGCGTTCGTGGTGTAATGGTTAGCATGGATGCCTTCCAAGCATTCGACGGGGGTTCGATTCCCCCCGAACGCATTCGTTTTGTGTCTTCTGAAGTAGTAGTTCTTCCTATCATAAATCGATTTTCCTGAACTAAACATTGATTATTTTGCGCTATATGTTTGCTTGGAGGAGTTTCATACTTACATATTCGGTAATGCTATTCGATTCCCAGTTACCATGTAGTTGTAAGTCCAACATTCATCATATTTCTAATGAAAGAAATTGTTTTCAAATTATTTCCATGTGGATTCATTCAGTACGTTTCCAACCTAAAAGGAGTTTAAAGGTAGAAATTAAAAGGAATCACCTTGTGGAGGTAGTTATCTTACATAAGAGGATTTTATTTGACAATAAAAAAACTCGTGGAGTTCGTCACTGACCAACGGAGATATCCCTAAATACCGTGATCCCCGTGAAGCTGGAACGTACGCGGTAATTTATGCTTTCTCCAGGGAACGAACCTTCGTTCATGGAATATTAGCTGAAGTTCCTCAACAAGAACTCTAGTGCATACCAGAAATTAGTATATCACATTTTAAATTGAACATTTCTTTTCGTACATTAGTAAACGAGTAATTCCCTCAACTATCGCTTACAGTGCTTTGAAGGCAGCATACCACGAATCTGACATGGTATGGATTTCCCATGGAAATCCTATACAGACTCGTAAATTGCGGAAAATCAAGTGGTTCCGCACATCCCTCCGTAGCTGCGGTAAAAAAAAAAACGGTCCGGGAGCCGCCGGCGGTTTTTTTTTACGACGACTTGCACTACAACGCGCCACCCCTGTCCATGCTCCGTATCAATGAGCGAGCCTTCGAGGATTAATAAGCTCTTCTCATCAGCCTATTCAAATTAAATCAATGAATAGACTGTTGAGGAGAACGGAAGGTGTACGTAGAGGCGCGTTCTAACGCACCTCATAGTAACTAAAGAGATCCCCATGCCCTTTCTTACGGCGATCACGGAGACATAGTGGAACCATATAGTTTTCCGCAAGAGGTGCACACCACGTCGGATTCATTGTATGCTGCCTTTAACCTCAGTCCCACCTCATTTCTTGTCAGGGCCGCGCGAACGCAGCCCCACACGCAAAAATTTAGCTGTTGGCTAACCTCAACTCGAGGCTGCCACACGGGTCAGCCCTTGCTAAAGTGCAATGCATGGGCCTCACCATGGGGGTCCCGCCTTCTTGATCGCGAGATCCCCCCAGCCAGGTAAGTTTATGAGCCGGCGCCATCCGCGAGGTCCTCCGAGAACGCACCGCACACCTTGGTGCCCACGTCAGAGCATCATTCTCATTTGCGGAGACGCAGACGTAGCGCTGGCGAACAGGTGGCAAAACGCAAGCAACGCTCCTAAACTGTCATCATATAATCGATTTATTCCTGCAAAAAAATAGCTTGGATTGATGGGAAATGTTAATCTGAAGACGGATTTATCGGCACTGTGGCAGGATTTGTTTGCCAGTGAAATCAACGTTACATAGGAGATCAACTGTTCATGGGCTTCGGATCATCGTTTGTTTTGGTATCGATGAAATTTTGGTATCTAACTCGTTTCGAACACAAAGCAACAGGACGCTGTGTGATTTTAAGGATCGATCGAAATTCGATCTTTTTTTTTCTATTATAATCTAACTAGTGATAGGCAACATGGGCTCTCGATGCAATAAAAGGAGCGGGTCGAGTGAATGCCAATGGGAAGTGATATCTTTTCGTGAGATAACCCACCGACTCCGGACCTCGCTGTGCAGGATTTTAAAGCACGTTTAAGAAGGGCGCTCAGAAACGTGATTCGTACCACTCGGTGGTTTACTTTCGTTTTTCATCGTTTAGAAATCAGGTCGCTACTGGATTGTCGGTATATAATCGATTTTTCTTGCAGAAAAGCTTTAACTGGTTACAAATGTTTGCCCAAAAATGCATTCATTGGCAATCTGGGAAAAGGCTTGCAATTTCATCTATGGTTGGATGAGCGTAGATTCGAAATCCGCAACCAATTAGTTCTTCCTCGTGCCACATTAAGAGCGAGCTGATTCCTCGAGGAATGTTTTACAATAGATTCAAGCTCCCTCTGCATGGATTATTAGACTACATGCGGTTAATTAATCTATTTATTAGTGATTATTTTGGTGCCATTGCTCGCAGTTTGTATTTTGTCCGCCACCGTAATGTCTGCGTCTCCCGAGATGAGGCTGATGCTCTGACGCGGGCAACGAGGAGTGCGGTGCGTTTGCGGAGGACCCCGTGGATGGCGACGGCTCATAAACTTACCTGGCTGGGGGGATCTCGCGATCAAGAAGGCGGGACCCCCATAGTGAGGCCCATGCATTGCACTTTAGCAAGGGCTGACCCGTGTGGCAGCCTCGAGTTGAGGTTAGCCAACAGCTAAATTTTTGCGTGTGGGGCTGCGTTCGCGCGGCCCTGACAAGAAAAAGAAATGTGAAGCATGCGATATCATTTTTGTCATTTATCGAAGCTTATAAACACACATCGGCTTATATTTCGACCTATGTGAATACATGGCTTATTATATAAAAATTTGCCCGCGGCGGAAATATATATCCACTTGTCTCAATATTGGAAATGTTTAACGTCTACATCCCGCAACGAAAGATCCCGCACTCCGTGGAGTTTGCATCAGTGAATCAACCAAATAGTACTGGATAACACAGTTGGAAGTGAACTCGCCGATGGCTTCACTCATATTTCCGTATTTATCCTCTCAAGGACAAATATTGGATATACATATATCAGTAATGTATACTGAACAGGAAAAAACTCACTCGGAGGTCATTGATGGGGCTGCGGAGGATTAGCGCTCCCTAAAGTAAGTGTAAGGGTAGCAAATTACGCAATGTCTTTTGAAGTGAACTAGAGTAAAACTACGCTCTGGTTAACATTTCACGTTCGGAGCTGATTTTGGGATACGAATACATATTAGGGCTGCGTCATGTTCAAGATCTTTCTTCCTACAAACGGTATAAAAGAGGTCAGGTTTATAGGAATCCTCAACAGACTGGAACAATACCTCCAGCAAGCTGATCACTAATGTGCTGCTGATTTTTTTTTCTTAAACGAAGATGCTATAGAAGGAAAAAAATGGAGTTCCTTAAATCTCTACGAATGACGTCTTTGGTAAAAAAGAAAAGATTGCTCGAATGAGCCCTCGAGGAATTCGTTTACCTGTTTACGACAGATGCGACTCACAGTCATAGACGCTTATTCACAGACAGGTAAAAAATTTGTTGTATTTGGGTCCGAAACTGTTTCGAAACTCATGTAGGTATCTTTCACAAGAATACAAGATGGCGAAATGTGTCACATTCATTGACTTAAAGAAGGGCTTCGACTCAGTTGAGATAGAAACCTTGGACTAGCGTGCGGTCCCTACTTAGTACGCAAAGGTACTTCGAGAGTTGTACAGTAACTTCACAACAGGAATACCACCATTCTACAAGAACATCAGCATCAATGTGAAGAGAGTGGCCCGAGAGGGTGACACAATTTCACCTAAAATATTCACGCACACTTTCGAGAACGCAAAATGCGAAAGTTCGAATGTGACGAAGTGGAAGTGAAGGTTGACGGTCGGCAGCTACACCATTTACGCTTTGCTGATGACATAGTACTGATAACTTCTAGCATCATCCAAGAGGAACGAATGCTGACCCAGTTCCGCGAAACATGTGGATGTATCGGTCTTCAGCTGAATCTGCAAAAGAAGATTTTCATGCGTAACGGATGGGTCTCGGATGTCCCATTCACGCTCAACGAAACGAACATATCCGAATGCACCAGCGTTTATCTGGGTCGGGAAATAAACATGAAGAAGACCTGACACCCAAGCTAGGCAGGAGGAAACGAGCGGCTTGGGGAGCGTATAAGAACATCGAGGATGTAGTGAAGAAGACCAGGAACACCCGGGTCCGTGCTCACCTCTTCAACACCGCAGTACTTCCTTCTTTGACCAATGCTTCAGAAAGCACTTCGCAAGCAGGAAGAAAATGCGTTGAGCGTCATTGAACGCTCAATCGAAAGAGTGATGCTAGGAGTATCCCGCTTCACGCAAGTGATGGACGGGATTCGAAGTTCTGTCCCACATCAGCGATCAAGGATCAGAGACGCCGCATTTGCCAAGTACAGCAAAATAAGGTGGGCCGGACGTGTGATGCGCTTCAGTGACAACCGTTGCACCAAAGCAGTGAGCGACTTGGTTCTACGCGATATTAAGCGCACTACAGAAAGACCGCCGACCCGATGGTCAGACTTCTTCACAAAGTCCTTGAAAGAAAAATTCGATGCTCTTCGTGTTCCACGCGAAAGGAGAAACCATTGGGCGACTCTGACATGCGAGCGGGACAAATGGAAGGACTACTGGCGCCCGCTCGACCAATTCGAAGAAGACCGAGAGTTAGGGAGATCAACAGACGGCGTTCTTTCTTTGGAAATCAGTTGGAACGCGCCACCCTTGTGCACGCGTCGCATCTGCAAGCGAGCGGCCAAGAATCAATGAGGTCTCTTCACTAGATTATTCAAAAAGAACCACTGAATAGGCTTCTGAACAGGCAGAAGCATGTGCAAGGTAGCACTTTCTAAAGTACACCGTAGAAATTAAAGCGGTTCTCATGCCGTTTTTCAGGGCGACTAGGGGGGATTGAACGGGACTACTCTCGTTTCCGTTATCTATAACCCGAACTCTTCGTTTTCCTAAACGCTACGCTCCATCGCACCGCTTCGATCGCAACCACTTACGCAATTGCACCGTGCTTTTCATGTCGTTTTGACTCTACTATAAACCCAATACAGAACTTAAATATACAAGTTTAATTTATTTCGATGACCACATCCGTCGCATTGACAACATGGACTTTAATACTAATGAATCTTCACATGCAGACTGTATATTGTTCTGCTGGTACTGTTGAAACGGCGTTTAGGGAACGAACGAGAGAACGTTGTCCTTTATTTTACTCGCCCATCCCACAGTAAGACTGGAGCTAACAACGGTAGGAACGACCTAGTGCAAGTGTATGGTGGTTCTGCTTGAAGGACGCGGTAGATGCCTTACTATTCTCTGCAATCAGATCGGAGGTCCCACCTCGAGTGCCAGATCTTGCACAATTGGACTAAGATTCAGATGATTTTCATGCGACTATACGTATATGTCAGAGCCCGTTCTCTTGACCCGGATGGATAAATTATATTGCGGGGTCTGGAGGAAAATGCAGTCAGTGTCGTCAAAAGTGATCCAGTACTTTTTACACAACTGAAAGGAGGAGATTCGAAGTTCTATCTCATGTCGACTACCGAAGGTCAGGAACGCTGCATGTTTGCTAAGGAATGCAAAATGAGGTGGCACGAACATGCGATGCGTTTTAGCGACATCTTTTGGACAAGAAGCGTTAGCGACTGAATATCGACATAGAACACGGACCAAAAGGAAAACCCACTGAACGGATAGTCAGATTTACGAAATGCTTCAAACAAAGATGTGATGATTTTCTTGTCCTTCACAACAGAAGAGGTTGCTAGGCAGGTCTTGCGGAAAAGATGAATGTATCCAGACAGTATCCTACACGATTCTTCTGAAATACTTGCTAGATCTAGTTTTGGGACTGATAAAAGGATAAAGTGCGCGGCATTGATCAATCCGTTTGGGGAAGTGCCTGCGCGTTCAACTTCAATTCAGAGTCGTTTGACGTTTATGAATGCATGTTGGCCTATACAATGACTTGACGCGAGGCGATGTGTCATGTCAGTGTTGTTATCCTCCCAGACGAATCTGTTACCAATCTACCGCCTGGTAAGGATGAAATGCTTGATTAGGACCAGCGCGGTTTCTAACCATCGACCAACCGTGAAGTCACAACTGAACCTCTCGCAAAGCACGCTTTTCCCGCCCAGCAGGGAAAATACAAAAATATAGCGATCCCGTTCCGGGAATAGAACTGCTTGAAGCTTCTTTTGCTCTATCGGAAATGTTCTAGAACTTTTCACATTTATATAGAACTCCAGATTTTCAAACGATGAGGAACGAAAGTAAACCAGCGAGAAATATGATTCACTTTTGCGAACGCTTTTCTAAGAGATGCTGGAGACGGCGTATAACGTGGTCCGGAGCCAGTGGGTTATAGAGCGAAGGGATACCACTTCCCATTGGCGCTCACTTGACCACACTTTTTGTTGTGCAAACAACTCATTTTTCCTATCATTAGTATCACGGATCCCATCTAAAAGAAATTATTCATACAGAAAGTAGTCAAAGCAAATCAAGCAGGACTCTCCAAGTAAAGGAGACGCCCTTTATATCGCGATCTCTGCGGAGATGGAACGCAGCTTTTTTCCAAAACGAACCGTCGATCATGGAATCATGGAATATCAGCCAGTGTTTCTTCATAACAACTCCGGTACATTCCGTAAATCAGTAAGTCACATATGAAACTGACTATTCCATCCCGGATGATCGTAAATTGGTGCTTCGTTAAGCCAACGCTTGCAATGACGTGAACGCGTTTGTTAGCCTGTATCCAATATATTTGTATTTTGGAGTATGAATACGAAGGGAATCGAATCGTTTTTTTCACATGTGCTGTCCAGTACTATTTGATTGATTTGCTGATGCTAACTCGACCCAATGTGAGACACTTCGTTGCCGGACCTTTGTTGGGAAAACATTCCCAACAAGTTATTGTTTCTTTGCACACACTTTTTAGAAAAAAAAAAGTGTTTTTTTTTTAAATTTCATTAGTATGCATTAGGGATCAGCAATGTAATTGTCACTGTTATATGAGACATCTGACCATTTAACGTGCCATATCCGAATGTCTCTCTTCTAGGAGGAGAGGGTAGGGAGGACAAAAAGTGGTTGTGCGCGTTTCTGAAGTCATCGAGATCGCTGAAGGTTTTTTTTTGGCACAGATGCTGCTTCAGGGACCGGAAGAAGTGATAGTCTTGTGGAGTAACGTCAGTGATAGCTGGCGGCTGGAGTACGGACGTCCAGCCTACGCTCTCCAGAAATTGCTGTGACGTTCTTGCCTGTGAGTGCTCGCGTTATCATCCAGCAGTGCGACTTCGAAGCATTTTTGCCTCGAAGTCGCTTCTGGTGTTGCTTCATGTAAATACTAACGTTGACTGTCTCACTACGCTTCAGCAGCTCCCCGAGCAAAACATTGTACGGGTCTCAGGATGGAAAAATCATACGAAGAGCCAATAGAAGAAGCGGATATGTTTCTCCGCCGTGTGACGTATTTAACCGCCAGCAATTTTTCATTCGATAGAGATGTCTTCTACACAGGCGGATATATATGCTAGGATGGGTTTATCGGCGTTGATAAATGCTATGGACAGAATGATAAATGCGTGCTACCAACCGCGTCACATCCGGTGGAACAACACGTAAAACTATTTTCATGGTAGATGGATTTCTGTTTTCACTACCCTGAACGATTATCGAAGCACTGACCCAGGGTAGTGTGGCACTTGACGGGATAGATGTAGCATTGCTCTAGTCATCCTCTATTTAGGCCTCTGAAGACGGCGAAAAAGCCGAAACGTCAGGCAAATAAAAAGGTTCCATCTAAAAACCAGGCAAGCACAATATCACAAAAAAAGGATACAGTGTCTGGCATTAATCAATCCGCTTGGGACCTGCGCGACCACGTTCACTTCAATTCAAAATCGTTTGAGGTTCACGAACGTGTAACTGGCCTATGCAATTACTTGCGGTGACTAGCCGATATGTCCAGTCAGTGTTTTTATCCTCCCAGACAAGTATGGTACCAATTTATCGACCCCGGAGAGATGAAGGGCTTGGTGAGCACTGGGGCGGATTCGAACTCCCGATCGATCGTTCAGGAAGCGGAACCTCTAACCGCTACTACACCCGCCCACTATCACAAAACATAGGCAGAATATGCCGAGGTTTCAAGACAAGAGAACATTCGAACTGCTAGAGACAGAGTCCCAACTCCTCAACTTCGCTTTCTTGTCAGGGCCGCGCGAACGCAGCCCCACACGCAAAAATTTAGCTGTTGGCTAACCTCAACTCGAGGCTGCCACACGGGTCAGCCCTCGCTAAAGTGCAATGCATGGGCCTCACCATGGGGGTCCCGCCTTCTTGATCGCGAGATCCCCCCAGCCAGGTAAGTTTATGAGCACTCCCCATCCACGAGGTCCTCCAAGAAAGCATCGCACTTCACGATGGTCACCTGCACGCACCTCTCTCGCTCGGAGAGACGCAGACGTGCGAAGCTCTTCATCAATTCGCGTAGCGCACGCATCGCCCCGCAGCGAGCTGCACAGTCACAAATTAAGTTTCCCGTCCAACCCCAAATTGCTAGTAGTCGATTTCAAATTAGAGGTTTGAACAGTTAAAAACCATTCTCAGCTTGTCTCCAACTACTTGGTTGCGGATCGTAGAGAAATAGCTCTTTTCTGGAACTTTCCCATCGGTCATCAGCACTGAATGTAGAATTCTTATTCATTTCTCCGGAATTTCTCGTACTGTCCCTGTTCTTCTTCTCCAGTTGGACAAAGCTCACAGTTTTAACACTATTTAAATCCATAACTGGTACGCTCTGAGCTTCTCGTCTCTTCTGAGCTCCCCCTAGTGGTCGGTTCATCTTTTTTCTTTGCTGAACATCATTGCTTCCTTCCGAGGGATCGTAGTAATCTTATTTTTATTTTAGGTGACTCTTAACTTGCTGGATAAAGTTTCCTTATCCAGCACGTCAAGAGTTTTTGCTCCAAAGTTTTTCAATCTCATCTTTAAGAAAACTAAGGTAAGAAAATGGAAATATACGAGAAAAGGCGGTTGAAACGATGAATAGGATCGTAGGTCGGGTGTCAGTCAAGCTTTTTCCTTCTCATTCAGAAGGATTTTCCCTCATATCCCTGCCTCCAGCGTCATTTGAAACTTAGGAAACAACTTCAAATTCGCCTCAGTTACTAAAGACCTCACACAATTCGTGCTGTTGTGGTTTTTTTCCAATCATTTGCCTTCTTCATATGTTTATACCTATGTCCAGTCGATCTTATTATTATCTTATTAGTGAAATTTTGCGGCTTCTTTCTTCTCAGGACGTTGTAATACTTCATAGCTAGCTTCGTCGACAGCCTATGCCTAGTGACACTCATCTGGACGACATTTTTTTCATACGTTCAATTTATTAACTAGTTCCACTTGCATCTGGCTGAAGCCATCGTTCTGGAAGGATGCAATTATCCATAAAATTGCACGCAATTCTTCGAAGATTGAAGTGTTCGTGAGTGAAGGTTTTGAACCACATTTGATGTGCATGTTCTTGTATACGGTAGTTAATGCGATCGCGGGGCGGTCGTTGCCGGTGACGAGAGGGTGGCGAGGCAATGCGCGCGGTGGAGAGACGCAGCTGGGTCGGGGTCCCCTCTATGGTGTTGATCAGCTGGGAAACCTCGCATTCTATTCTCTTTTGGTCTCATCCGATGAGTCATTTCTTGTCAATGCGCCCGTCTACCTAACAGGATCGTCGACTTATTAACGATGGTGGACGACGATGATTTCCCTTGTTCACCTAGCACGAATAGAATTTGCTGGAATTCTCTCTTCATATATGTGCATCCCACTTTCCCCCTGATTTTCAGCTGTTAGTGAGATCAAGTGAGCATCTGATGTAAATCATCCTTTCATCTCTTTCATATTCAGTTTCCTGTAATTTGTTTTCTTTTTTTTTCTCTTGCGCAACGCAAAGAATCCGCGGAATATGTCCTATTTTGGTTCGTCCTGTTATTAATGAGTTTGTGTTCGCGGCGGATGAGGGCGCGAGGGCGACGACGGGCTTTCGCATCGCTTCCTTTTTTTGGGGTTTGAAATCGATTTCGGCGCGCTTTCATCGTTCCTTTTAGTAGTTGCTTGGTTTCTAACATTATAAGCGTTGTTCACGATTAGTTTTATTGTTATTGCTTTTATTTCAAACTTAAACGTGAACATATTCCTTATGTTGTCGTTTGTGTCATGTTAAATAATGGAAAAAGACGGTGCATGATTCATGCTTTTGAGACGTCAGCGAAGTTCTTTGAATCGAACGTCAATGTATCGCCTGTACACCGTCATTGTGAGGTCGCTTTTTTAGATCTCTATCAATTCACGAAATATTCTTTTTGAAAAAATTTCCTTGTTCTGCGTTCATAACCTTCTAGGATAGTGTTCGTGCACCTTAATGATGGAATTAGTGGGGGAATTGTTGCGTTTTTTTCCGGTACACCACAGTTTCACTTTGAACCGTAACTGTGAGTTTTTGGTCAAATGTCTGTAGGTTTGTGATCAATAGCGTTCGCACTGTTTTGCACACCATTTGATTGAAACGGAAGATTTTCTTTTTCAATTTTGCTTTTCTATCAAAAAAGTTTTATTTAAACCTATTTGAAGTTTGTTCTTTAAAAATCGGTAATCTTTTTCTAATTTGAAATTTGTTCAAATTCTAATTATTAAGCGCTGTCAGCCTAGACATGGGTATCGTTTGTTGCACAGCTCAATCAATGGAGAAGAAGATTCTATGCGTTTGCGTTTTACTGGAATAACTAGTTGTTAGGTAACCGTGCGTTTTATTTTCTGGGGCACCTACGAGGTTATCGTGTCCATTCCACTTTTGGATCATAAGAGGAAACGGTACATCGATCGCACTTCCTTGGTCGCATAAGTGTGTGAGTTACGGATTTGTACAGCTGGTATTCCTTATCTTCGCTTATGCTGATCAGTGCAGATGTGGATGTTCTCGTGTAGGTGACAGAGGATGTCACGATATGTGACATAATCGTTCTCTATGGCTATTAAGTGCGCGAAGAACAACCATTGGGAATTATCGAGGTGTGTCTTTATTGTTACAGCCACAAGAAGGATTCGTAATGATGTTTCAAAGAGTTCGGGAACAATTTCTCTTCTTCGCGACTTCAAAAATCCCGCTTTTTCTGGAGTTTACCATCTGTAAATCGTGTAATAGTTGTGACCAAATGGAATTCATCGATTGATTCCCTTATTAGAAACTGGCTTTGTAAGGCAAAGGAATGCGATTCTTGAAATGATTTTCTTCGTCATTATTCTGGATCTTAATGAGGATACGTTGCTTATTTGACGTGACGCATTTAATTAGTCGATAAACCTATATTATTATGTCGCCGCTGGCCGCATTTCTCCGGCGCTGTTGGGAACAGTTCTCATTAGGTGCCGGAAACGTCTGACACTGTCACAATAGTTTTTTTTTTCCCCTGCGAACAGAATGACGTGTTCAATAGAAGCTCTTTTGCAGTGTAACTGGAACATAAAGCAATTGAATTGCGCACTTGCCTAGATTCGATTTAGTTGAAGGGGGCTTAGCAATTCTGTCCTTAATGGGAATTTTTGTTGTCTGCTGGATGGATTTTCTTTTCGATGATGTTATTTTGGAAACACTTCATGATGGAAATTAGATTCCCATTATGATGTTTATTTACTAGATCGAATTCCACAATGAAATAATAGTGATGGGACTGTGATGAGTTGAAGGTTTCCCTTTAGATATGAGATACATTCAATACACTTAATCGTTCCACATCTGCTAGAAGAGCATAAATGTAATTTCTTACTTTTCTTCGTAACTTTTTTTTCTGTCGATGGCCTCATATTGTAGTAATAGTTGTCGTGAACGATTAGATTACAATTTCTTATCGTCGACGTGAGTATCCACATATTGTCATTGGCCGCCTGAAACATTTATGGTTTATTGGATACACACATAGGTGCGCCGGCCTTTTGTCACGATAGCAAATCAATAATCAGTCATCTCTATCCGCTAACTAATGATTATCCCAATAAAACACTTTATCCACTTAAATAATAATCTCATCGCTTTTGATGATTTATCGGTGCAAAATTTCCTATTGTATTTCTGAAAAATTGTTTGATGGTCATACTTGTTCGAATATGATTGAAAAATAGTTACTTTTCTAATATTGCGCTGTAACTTGTTTATATGAGAATTTTCGCTCCTGAATATTTCTTTTCGCGTTGTCTCGTTGTTTGAAAAAAAAAATCATGACTCAGAATTTACTATAAATCATCACTGCGGTCGGTATAACTGTTCTCATAGATTAAATATGGGCTGTTGTGTGAAGCTGAAATCTCGTATATGTTTACTTTTACAGCTTTTGTTTTACATTTGTCATTTGTGATATATATTAGTGCTTTTATTGTCATTGTTTTCGTTTGTTTGATATTTATTTCCGTATAGGTAACAGGCTATGAATGATCATTTTCCGGAAGCCATTAGCATTTCCGCCTCTCAAACAGCTCTTCATACATCGTTCACATGAATGAAAATCTATTTTGATGTATACGAGCAATTTCGTGACATTCGTCATCTGCTTTTCATCGCCTTGTCAGACTCTGATGGAATGCTGTCATTTAGAGTTACTAATCCGGTAAGCCCCCTCTATTCTTGTAGCAAATGTTATGAAATGCAGTTCAAATCGTTTATGGTTAAATTTTGTGAATGAAAAAGATTTCATGCTCAACTTGATATGCGTCAATTTTGCGTTCATCTAAATAGAATGGGGAATTTAGATGGGACAAAAGATGTATTTGAATCATATAACTATCAGTGTTTCGTAATAACTCTATCGATGGTCTATAACCAGTGTCAGGTTTTTTGTTTTGCTCGTTTACCACATTTTTCCAGTGTGCGTCGTTTAAACAACTCATCTATAGCCGCGCAGTTATCCGTTGCTTTTTTTTTCTAAAGTCACTAGAAGCTTTCTCATCTTGAACAGAATCAATTACAGTAATCTTTTTAGTATCATTGCTTTGATGCATTAATGTGCCTGCTTTGTTTTAAATACATTGATGTTAATGCGTTCGTAGTGAAGTATGGGAATTCTCATAGAATTTCTCATTTCATATTCACTACTGTTATTATTTATTACATATTTATTACATTTGTTATTTATTACATATTATTCTTCACTTCATATTTCAAATTGTCGAAGTCAACCACATCTTTTTGTTCCATCTACTTTTTCTTGTGATGATTCATACAATTGTTTATGTGAAACTTGTTGTATCCCTGTTGTTCTCCCAACATTACATTCACTTTTTTTTTTCTCTCGCCTTCCCTATTTCTTGTTCCCCTATTTCTCATCGATTCTCATCTTCGATATTGGCTTCTCAGGATTTCTCGTCGATTTTCACCTTGAGTATGAGATTTTTAAACTATTGCTTGTATATCTGAAGTGTAATTTTCAGCTCAAATTTGGTGCTGTTGAAGAACGGGTATTCTCTCGAATACGACGCGCTGTGATTGAGAGTAACGAATCGATTCTGAGGGTGCATCGCAACGAAGTGGGAGGCATGAAAATGAACCTCTCTGATAGGCAACGGGAAGAAATGTGAGTGCTGTGTTTTTTTAATGGAGCGTATACTGTACGCGTTTTTCCTCTTTTCTGATATAGCTTGTTTTTCGTACTTTTGAAATGTTCTTTGCCAAAATTATCTTAATATCTCATGCTATACGCTTTAATGCTCGGTTAGGGTACACATGGGCTGTCTTCTCTTGTTTGCACAGAGTGCATTGATTGTGTGAATTTGGCGGCGCGGTCAGGACTCACAGCTCGGTCTCGGGATGGGACGAGAAGAGCGGTGAGTGTCTTCCTCTCCCTCCTCGCCGAGATTAGCGAGCGATTATGCTGACAGCGTCTCGAGTTTCGGCGGTAGTCATCTAGTTTATCGAGCAAGAGTCAATAAACAAAAAGCCTTCTCACTAGCATGTGCAGAGAAGAGTTTTGAGGGGGAATTGCGGAGTTTGATGGCCTATACATGATAGCGCAAAGATATATCGATATCTCAACGGGTGTGTGTCTGTGTGTGTGACCTTCACACTGTACGAATGTGAATAATTAGTGTGAGGTTCACAAATGATGATTCATTTGATGAGAAAGCAACTTTGAAGTTGTTATTTTCGACCAGCTCTTCCTTTACATCCCCTTATGTAAACATAACATTTATGGGTCTCTCTGTCGTGTCCAGCGAAAAATGTTGTGTGCGCCTTCTCTCGCGAACCTCTTATCGAATCCAGCTTTTGAAGGAAGAGGGAATAGCGATTTGATTTGACATGGTTCGCTGCATCTACGATTTCAGGATTCAGTTTCATTTACTTGCTACTTGCTTATGCATTAAATTTCCTCCTGACTACTGAAGATTATTTTCTTCTGCAAAAGCTGCACTAAGCGCTGCAATTCAATATCGAGTAAACTTCTTAGGCCAGGTTTTTTTTTTAAATGTTAATTCTCATTTTTCGAAACTACAATGATGGACGAACACGCCTCGAATGTTGTCTTAATGGTTCACTGCCTAATCTGTGTGTCTACGATTTTTGCGGCTTCTCTGCTGAAGTAACAAGTGCGCTAACATCTCGTTCCACAAATCACCTATCACTCATCCTCCGTCCGACAATGTCAATCATTTCGGGAGGCTCGTCTGAAATGATAAAATGAGAGCAAGAGAAATTTCTGTAGACGCGGCGGTGAATGTTTCATTACAGGAGTTTCAAACTTTTTAAATTTTGGAAAGATTTAATATAACGATTTGAGTTAGATATTCTCATTTACATGCACCGTCGTGCATAGCTAGTTAATTTGTGGGAGGATCTAGAAGGAAACCATTTATTTGAATGATCGAGAATATCTTTTCTTTTTGCATCGGAGAAATCTATTCTTAAAATGGGGATTTGGAATTGGAAGATGTTCTTTTTTCAGTATGGAGATTAGAAACATTGAATGGAACAGAAGTAATCAAAACAAGTGCATAGAGAGGTTTAAAAAAAGATAGATTCTCTGTTAGCGATTAAAAAGCACAATTAGGCAATTCCGTCCCAGTTTTTCTTCTTTAAGGAGTCTTTGAAAGAATCCTTTTTATACTCGAGGGAGGCGTACGCTTGTTAATGACTGAATGGAATAGTCTTTTTAATGAGCAGCTTCCGTCGCTGGGAAAAATGTTCCAATCGATTCGACCTATGCACAACACCGCATGCTTTGCTGCAGCAGTTTCGGTTTCTCATTAGGCTGGTGACTGCCGCATAGAAATGTCATCAACCGCTAGCCCCCATCCTCATGACGTCTGTGCAGTTGTGGCATCGGAGGCCATTTGTGTTTCACTCGACCGAATTACATTACGCACAGGCTGCTGAGAAGGAGGAGGCTGCGACGAGAAGGCTATGAGAAGGGGAGGGAGCGCAACCGAACGAAAACAATTACGCAGCGTCAGCTATCCTGAGAAACGAAATAGCGCCGCCTGGAGAGATAGGGAGTGAAGACAGGATGCACAAGAGGGATAGGATCCGTGGACAATTAAAACAGAATTTCCAAGTTCGGAGACAAATAAGCTCTACTTCCTTAAAAAGGAATCAAGTAAGAGTTGAGTCGTAAAGTTTCCGGTGGAATGTGTCAATGAGAAGATTAATTCGCTAAGATCGTTACAGCTGAAGCAATGTTCTTTTAACTTTGCCGTAAGTCCTTTATAAACACATTTCTTGCAGTTTTGTGCGCTTGGTGAAAAATGAAAAATTGACAAGGTGTAATTTGATAAGGTATCACTTTGATAGGTTTTCTAATGAATGATTGAATGAATAAGTTGAACAATTCTGTAAAGTTAATATGACTTCTTCATGCTCATTAACTATCGTCAGCAAAGGGAAATGATTTCTATTTTATTTGCGTCCCTTAACAGTTGCAACCATCAGAAAGTTAGAATTATATTTTCTTGTAGGTCAGTTTTATTCAAGTTTTTCTTTCGTCTTCTTTTTTTCGAATGTTTTTTTTTGTCCTTCTTACATTGGTGATTTCCTAAAGCGCTAGCAGTTCACAAGTTTACGCCCGAAAGAAACCTTGTGAATTGCTGGCGGGTCGCGCTTGGAAATGTGATTTTTTTGTCTAATCTGCAACCTCTTGATACGAATAATATCAAGGAACAAGTAAAATTTTGGTAGTATCTTTATTTGTGTTTTTTTGTGGTAGTGAGAATTGTGCTTTTGGTGCACATTTTAGGAAGAAATGTCGATACTGCGAAAAGCGAGTGCAGATGAAGTAATTACACAAAATAATTCTATACGGTGTTCCTCTACTAGATTACTCCGATTAGATAATTCATATGGGGGAGAAAATGCATAATCTGTAGCGCATTGAAAACAAGAAACATTTCTGACTTTCAAGTTTATCAGAAGTATTTTAATAGAGACGATAAAGAACAGAAGATATGTCTTTGATTGTAGAACATTGATAGCGCTGGTTCATCGTATTTGTGGTTGTATTAAGAGAAGAATAGAGTGACCAATTGTTTCTTTTTGTAAACCTGTTAGATGCTCTTTAATTTCACTGCTATCCCCCTTTCAAAAGCTGGATTCTAGAAAGTAATACTACCGAAAAGCTTGTTAAATTTGCTGTTCCAGTAATTCTAAGATTCGGTTACAAAGTCACCCGTTAGGTGTTTCTCAGCATTTTTAGTCGTGGTAAGGCAGTGCAGTGTTATGGTTCCCTTCAATTCTTCAGTTAGGAAGTTGTATTCTGCTAATATGGCTGTGTGCGTTTCGAAGTTGCTTGGTTAATTTTATGTAATGGTGGTGGAATTGTTATTGTGTTATTGCAACGTTTCATAGACGTAACATTCTTTCAACTGTCACAAAATACGTCACAAAATCGCTTTTAAAGGACAATTTTCGCGGCAGGGAGCGGCGTGAGTTTCGGCGATGTTGCGAAACACAGCAATGAACATTGGATCGAAACCTACGTCAGTACAGAGTTATGAGCAGTTCAGCAAACATTTCACTGCATTGAGAAAATTCTAACAAACATCACTGTATAGCAATGTATGAAAAAGATGCGAACAGTTGCACTGAAGAAAGAGGATACCGAGGACGGTAACCTTCGAGGATATGCTCAAGGAAGTCTACAGTAATGAAGAAGTTGGAAGACCGCTTTTTTTCTGTCACTTAAGAACTTCTTGTTCAGCGAGCCTGAATATATGCGCTAAGCACCAGTTTAAAACCACATGAAGTCTGTCATCTAGTTGCCTGCAATTATATCTAAGAAATCTATGGAAAATTGATGCACTCAACACCAACAGCAGAACTAGTTGGCCACTTTTTGGAAACGTCTACTGCATTTTAGTGTATCGACCAGACTCTGCCCTCATTTTCATTGGAAAAAAAGCGTTTCTGCCGGATCACTTCGTACGCATGGTGAAAGAGGACGTGTTTCTGAGAATTACATGATTAATAAAGAAATGTAGCGCTTCGTGGAAGCTTACTTGCAAAACATTCGAGCACAAGTACAATGCGTCTTTGATCAGATTCATATGAATTGCACGTGTGAATTTAACACCTACCTTCACCTTCTTTTGTTTAGTAGATATCGGAACACCGTAAACGTGTTCCACTAGGGGTTGTGAAAACATAGCACACATTGTTTCTTTTTTTTTTCCAGAAACCGTGCAGTTGCCGACTACCTACAAAACTGTGGCTACTTAGAATCGTTGCAGATATTCAAACAAGAAGCTAGTTTAGTGAGTTTGTTCAGATTTTTTAGTTTTGTTTGTCCAACACTTTACCGGATTAAATGTTCCTTTGAGGGTTTTTTTTTATTTGGTCCGGGTTTCTGTTTCTTTTGATTGACCCATCCATGATTCAAAAAACTAACAATAATTCTGAAGAGAGTTTTTACGAGGCATTTCGAAAGCTGCCATGGCCTCTTGTTTGAAAACCGCCTACGTGTGCTTTGTAGTGTTGTTGAACTTTGCTTTTCAGAGTGAAAATGATCACAAAACAATGAGTGGTATGCTTGAAAAGAAATGGACGTCGGTGCTGCGATTACAAAAGAAGGTTTGTTTGAAAAGTTGTTGCTACGAACTCCTCACAGCTCTGTTTCTGATTTTTTTTTCATTGTTCGAACGAGGATTTATGAAATACGAAACTGCACATAAACGATATTTTCTTTGTTCCCTTGTTAAAAACTATGCCGTTTATTTAAGGTAAACGATCTCGAAGCGAAACTAGCGGAAGCAGAGAAGGAAATAAGCCATGGAGCGCCGTCAAGGTATGATTTTCCTTTCCATGCAATTGTGGTAGTCTTTGGTTGTTGGTTGGTTGGTTCGTTCTAAAAAACGTTTTCCTACGTATTTCGCATTCTGTCACTTTTTTCCAGTTATTTTGATACAGAGCTTTGAAACAAGTTACAAGTTCTTTCTAGCGTCTAGTTCCCAGTGTCTTTGAGAGTTTTCGGAGAATTGTAGCTTGTTTTGACCTTTTTGTGCACTCCTTAGCAGATTGGATAAGCTTCTAGCACCTGGTACTGTTGCAAGCAGGTTTCTAGATCGAATTTTTTGCTGGACCCTTCTTCTTGTGCGGGACGTCATTTAAAAATACCCTAGAGTGTGGCGCATGATTGCCTTTGAAGTATTTTTGTTGGGGATTTGCAACTCAGAAGGGGATGATACATAGTATCAATTTGCACGATTCATTTGATTCAAGAAGTAAGTTTTTTCTTGCACAAGTTGTTTACTCGAGAAAATTATATATTAGCTAAGCAGAAAATGACAGAAACGTTAGTGGAGACTATGTGAGTGTGAGACATAGCTAACTCATCCTTTGATCCCCTTCTGCTTAATGACCCCAAAGCACCTTTAAAAAAGGCTGGATTGATAACAACAATGTTGATTAGCAGAATTAATTTCGTATTTTTACTTTCAGAGAGAAGAGACAACCGACTGAGTGGATTCCACGTCCACCTGAGCGCTTCGCGCTAACGGGCCATCGTGCACCGATTACTCGTGTTGTGTTTCATCCAGTATGGAGTGTAATGGCGAGCTGCAGTGAGGATTCCACGATAAAGGTGAAGTATCATGGGTTCATCGGTGTGCTAGTTTGCTAGGAAGAGATCATAGTATCAAGCAGTGGAGATGTGCCTTGCAATCTGTATTCCATACCTTAAACCGAAATGGACGAGGAATAACAGAGAAGCTCACGCTATTCCTTGGGATTTCAAATGCAAATATCTATTTTCCATCTTGCAAAATACTATATCTTAACAATGTCTGTCTTCTATTTCATTTCTTCTTATTTACAAACGGACATAATTTGTCGTAATTCATTTTCATCGAAAATGCTATTCACTGAATTCAACTTTTTCGATATTTGAAGTTTTGAAATTTTCATCATGGCTAAAATATTCTTCCTGTAGTTACTTATTATAGAAGAGCTAGTTAAGGTTACTAGTTATTATTTTATGAGGTTGCACTTTTCTTGTAATGGGCTAATATCTAGTTATAAGAAGATAGTGAATTATTAGCGGCTATGGCGTGCTGCTGCAATGGTAGTTCCAAATTCTCTGCAATCTTTGCATCTGGGACTCGAGAAATGTAGAATACCTTGTTAAAGGCATCACTCCACGAATCTGAGGTGGTGCAGATTTCAGGTGGGGTATTCGTATACGGAATAGGAGACTATGGAGAGGGGGTGATTCCGTCCATTTCTTCCTAATTGCCGTAAAAAACGGCCCGGAAGATGCGGCGCCGCACAAGGCTGGCTCGCTCCAGTCGAACTCCCTGTAGAAAATCATGCGCCAAAACGCCTGAAGCCGTATATTCCGGGCCGTTTTTTACGGCAATTAGGAAGAAATGGACGGAATCACCCCCATCTCCATAGTCTCCCATCCTGTATACGAGTACTCCATCTGAAATCCGTACCACCTCAGATTCGTGGAGCGATGCCTTTAAATCTGTGAAATAGATCATTATGTGTGCATTGAACGCTTAGTCAGAATAACATGATTTTCGTTACTTTTAGATTTGGGACTATGAAACTGGTGAATTTGAACGTTCTCTTAAAGGACACACCGATTCAGTACAGGACATTGCCTTTGATAAGGCTGGAAAAATGCTTGGTAAATTTCGTATCTTCAAGTTCTAAAAAATGTAATAATTGCTATGGAAGATCTCCTAATTTCAGTATCGTGCTCGGCTGATATGTCGATTAAAGTTTGGGAATTTGGAGGTTCATATGCATGTGTGAAAACGTTGAAAGGACATGATCATAATATATCGTCGGTTTGTTTCTTGCCGTCAGGTGATGCAATCCTATCTGCGAGCAGAGATCACACAATCAAATTGTGGGAGGTGAGCATTACCTGTTATCACGCTAATTAATTTTTTAAGCTTCCATAAGAAGAATTTATACATTTTGTTGAATTTTTTTGTGCAATAAATTTTTCATCTTCTTAATTTCTTTTTTCTTTTTCTTAGTCATCGAGCAACAGTTCAAACGTTCTTGTGTCTTTTATCCTTGAAATACCTTTGTTTATGTGTTCTAATAGTATGTCTACGAGGTTATTAGATGGAACCATTATTCGTCTGGCGTTTTGGCTTTTTTTCCTCATCTTCCGAAGCGTTTATTCCATCAAGTGCCACACTATCCTGACGGAATAAACGTAGGATTGTTCCAATCAACATCTATTATTCCTCTGAAGGCGGCAAAAAGGCCGAAACGTCAGGGGAATAAAGATTCCATCTAAAATCCTCGTAGGGACACCATTAGTTATCGAGGAACCTTTTTCATTTACAACTTTCTTTTTTTTCTCCCCATCCCCATATTTTTGGGAAAAGTTTTAGCCAATAAAAAAAGTTCATGTGGATGGAATCGATCCAGGTTAATAGTCGAGCATGAAAAATGTTAGTTCACTTAGCTTGATATTGCTATAAAGTTGCAAGACGACTGTTTCGATTGGTTTCACAGTTTTTGCTGTGCGCGCCAAGTGGATCAATATTCCAGGTGGCCTCTGGTTACTGTGTACACACGTTCCGAGCGCACTCCGAATGGGTACGAATGGTACGGGTCTCACCCGATGGCGCACTTTTTGCATCGGCCAGTAATGATCAGGTAATTGCATATCCAGGTTTTTCTGCTGTTCACTGTCGTATCGCTCCAGTTAAATGGACGGTACTGGTGTGAAGGGGTCATGAACACTTCAAAAACGTTTCCATTTATTCTAGACTAGTATATTCTCCCATTTTCATGTCATGGAAATGGGTGAAGATACCAACGTAGTTTCTATACGATACTTTTTGCTTGTTTTATGACGTTATTGTAATTGTTCATTTCAGTCCATAATTGTATGGGCCCTGCAGTCAAAAAGTGTGAAAGCGACTTTACGCGAACATGAACATGTTGTGGAATGCGTTGAATGGGCTCCTGACACTGCACTTGCTCCCATCAGAACAGAGGGTAACCTGTTAACTTTTAATTTTTCATATTTTTCAACGGTTCTAGCGCGAATGTATGCTTTTAGGATTTTTAGCTAGAAATATGAGAAAATATATGAGATGTGGAATATGTTGTAGATTAGACATTCGCGAATTCCGTAATATTTTTTCTAAAACGAGCTTATCTTTAACTTGCATATGCACTTTAATTGTAGTACTATTTCATCGTGTGTATTGAATCTTTTATAGCTGGTCATAAAGCGAATGGCGATCTTGGCGCCGGCCCAACACATGTTGTCGTCAGTGGATCTAGGGATAAAACTATTAAGGTCCGATTTTTTTTCTATACGTTCATCTTTTTTTTTTGCTTTTCTTCTTTTCAAAAAAATTTATTGGCCATTATTCATTATTCATTGACGTGTTTTCGGGGAAATGATGCTCATTCCTGCTAAATGAGTGAGGTAAGAATGCAAATAAACTTTGGTGAATAGGCAGCGATTAACAGTTTAATTACTTTTATAAGCATTGTAAATCTTCACTGCAATACCGATCGCATAAACTAATGGAGTCTAGAGAATTAATTAAGAGCTAACTAGTACATTTATTCAGAATCACTCCACTTACTTCTAGACTTGTAACTCATGACTTTTGAAAATCGGAGATCCCTTTTTCAACAATTCAAAATCAGAAATATATAGTTTTGATAGGTTCTTTGCTGGCATTTTGTTCGCAGTTCTTTTGGGCCACCCATATTTCCCGTGGCAAGTGTTAAATCGATATTTCCATGGTGAAGCAAGAATCGCCATGTTCTTTAGCTCTTCGAATTTTTGTAAGCAGTCGTGTTTACATATCTAAGCTGGTCCAGTTTATCCTACTAATAATTCCTGCTGACAAGTTCAACAGAGGAACATTTCTTATTAGTGTTGTCCTATTTTGGCCAGCACTTTCTTTCAAGCAGTTAATCCTCAGTTACCCTTGTTATCGAAAAGCTGGGAATTAGGAACGCGAAAAGAACGAATCCTGGTCTCAGTAATGGTGTGGTTCTTGAAAAAAAAGCGCTTTCTATTTTTGACGATTTATACCGGAGCTACTAATGTACATCAAATTAGCCCTCAAGTGCTCTTCCAGATGTTATTCCACATTCATAAGGCGTGCATATCATTAACGTTAATAAAGTCGGGCTAGGCTGACTTAGAAATTTTGAAGTATGCATTCACCAACGTCTGAAATTTCAAGGTTTGGGATGCGTTGACTGGAACGGTTTTGTTTTCGCTGATCGGTCATGACAATTGGGTACGTGGACTGCGTTTCCATCCACGTGGCAAATTCCTTGTATCGGTGGCCGACGACAAAACCTTACGGGTCTGGGACTTGGCCCAACGACGTTGTGCGAAGACGATCGATGCCCATCAACATTTTGTTACGAGTGTTGGTGAGTCTTTTTGTTACTCAGACAGAACATAATTTAATTCCATCAGTTCGAAAAAGAATTTTTTCTTTATTATTATTATTATTCTGCATGAATATCCAGTAAATAACGCGTTTGAGACTTTTTTTTCACATCTCTTAGATAAATCAATGCTAGCAGCCTTCTTAGTCTGATTTTTTTTTCGGTTCCATCCTATCGGGAAAAAGATTTTTGACAGAACGAAAGTGAATCTGCTTTTGGCGCATGCAAGACTCATTTTCCCGCTGGTAATGCAAATCCTATGGAAAGGAAATCCTTTGAGAAAAATTGAAATTGAATCTTCTTGGTTAATGATATTTTTATTGATACACGTATGAACTGTTATACTACTGCAGTTTTGCAGTCAATTTCATCGAAGCGACGTTGAATTCCCATTATGTTACTATCTTCTAAGAACGATTCTGAATGTGAATTTTCCCGCAGAAAATTTCTTTACTTGCAGATTTCCACCCAACGGCACCGTACGTGATTACCTCAAGCGTCGATCTGTCATGTAAGGTGTGGGAATGCCGGTGAGAGAGTTGTGATGATGTCATCTAGCAGAATTTCTGACTTCAAAATTATTGGCTTTGCTTTTTGTGGCTCTTTCCAATGCTCCCAAATCAAATACGGCTATAGTAAGATATGATATATAAAGGGGAATAATAAAATATGCACGATCCACCACTGGGACTCGTCCGGGTTGAGATGATGCTCAGCTTGGCAGAGTCAATCCGCAACCAGTCAGTCACAAGTCAGTCATGTGGTGAAGGCGCATATTCACCAGCTTTTTGTGTGACCTCTTCCTACGCTGTCTGTGTTCTCCGCTGTCCCATATATCTCGCACCACATTGAGTTCACATATACATTACACTATTAACGTAGGGTATTATGAATGTGTTATTATCACAAGTTCTCCACGTTTTTTCCTGTGTATATTCCTAAATACATTTAAAAATGTAATTTCATCTTTACTGTGCTTTCGTGTACGCCACTGTACTCTCGTGTGACTTGTTTTTGGATCTATTTCTCCATATGCAGCTTCTGAAAATTATTTTCATAACATTTGATGGCTTACAGTGTTTTCAGCAAGGCTACTAGACAAATTTCAACTCTCAGAAAGTTCTTCATGGATCTTATAAATAGTTTATAAAGAAGAGAATGTGATCATCACAGCCGAAATACTTAGTTTTTGGGATTTTCTTTTGAATAAACATGGAATTAGAAAAAATTAAACGGCTAAAGTGATATGCTTCTTTTTTCAATCAGTTAACAGAGAGATGCTGTCACATCTGTTTTTGAAGATGGAATCTAAAGGAAGGATTGTTCTGGAAGAAAAAAGCAACAGCGCACGAATTTATTGTGTTAACAGATTTTGTTAGTTATTTAAATCACTCTTGAGTGATGTGCCATATGATTCCTAATCTATAAACCCTTGAAATAAAGTCTTACTGACGATACGGTAGGCTTAATCCGTGTTCCCAGTTTGTGCAAATTGGTGTAATATGCTTGAAAAAAAGAAGGAGAGTGTATTTGCGTACATATGTAGTCCTGTGTGTTGATTTTCATATATTATTTGCCTGCTAGAAGGTGTCTAACAGTTTCCGGTTAAGCTAAATCCCAAAAGGCGTGACGTTCAGGTGACAAAGCGACTTTTACAATTTTTAAATTTTTGTTTTTTTTTTCCTTTTTAATTTCTGCATCCTAGCATATTTGCTAGCATATTCGTGACGTCGCCTAACAGCTAGCGATTCCTCATATCGTTTTTGTGAGTAGAGCCTTACCCGCACTAGTTTTTAGCAATGTTTTTTTTCCTTCTTGGATTGCGAATTTTGTGAATTTCTTGTGTGGCGGTCTGCAATTGCGGTCTTCCTGCAGAATTTCTCCTGTCGTATGAATCTGTATGATCATTTCGTTTTCGCTATGTACTTGATGATTGTGTTTGCGTTACATTTGAAAGAACTTGGCGTACTCGAACAAATATTGATCCATTACGAAGTTCCCTTCCAATTAATTATTGATTTATGTGATAGTTTTTCTTCCAATGGATGATGTATGTGTAAGCTTTCAGGCTGTTTTGGCTTGGTCTTTTTTCTTCTGATAAATCTATGCTTTTCTGGTGTGTTGTTGTTCGTTGAAATAGAGTAAGACATGCTTTTGGGTCCCTGTATTTCACGTAAGTGGAACGAGTTGGTGATTTGCGACCTGAGAGTTGCATTACAAAATTGACCACAGTGTTGGCATTGTCGTCCATTACCGCTTTCCGGCATTATGAAGTATTGTGCGCCTCGGACTCCGATTTTTAACGTTGGAACATGCAGTCATCATGGTAAGTGTGTTACTGAACTCATGTATTTTTCAAAGGAGGATGGCAGTTTTTTTATTTTTTATTTTGGAAATACACCGCTTTTACAAGATTTGCTTCTGTATCCAAGTGTCTACTTTTACATTTCATTTCCGTTATAAGCGGTCGCTAAGTTCTGAATACATATTCCCAGCTATCAGATTTAATTTATTTAGCTATTTGTAATTGGGTCACCAAGATTTTGTTTGACAATTGAGCAAACAGTTAGGCAGGTCAGCCTAGGTTTGTAAGGTTCTATAGTTGCACTTTAAAATTATTGGTACAAAAATGTGTAAAAAATAGTTTAAATGTTTAAAAATTCAATCGCTTAAGTGTAGCAGATGCTTTTTGGCGTTCTTAGGTGAGATCTCGTTCGTATAGGTATCCTAAATTCGCTCAACTTCCAACAAACCTTTGGTAGAAACATTCTTGCGAAGAATTCATGTTCTGAGGGGAAAAGATCTCGTATGAGAACTCCTTTTATTTATGTTTTCCGTATCAAGAGATGGAGGCCACCAAGGTTGGATATACATCGATCGGTTTGCGCTGTCTTAATCAGGGATTCAAGGTTGTCGTGTGGATTATAAGAAATTGTTTGGTTCTTTGCGCGCCCCTTGTAACACCCTGAGAATAAATAAAAGGAATTTCTGTGGTTGCAACCAAGCAACTTAGAAGCGCTAATTATGCATGCACATTTGCGATGAATCCTACGGTTCTGGATGAGGGCTGATTTACGCACATCTGCTCGCAGCCATAGCTGAACTCTCGATTTAATATCTCTTAATACTGGTGAATAGTCAGCTTAACCACTTGTATTTGTGATAGTTGTCCGGAGAGCTAATCGTAGTTTCATGGAACAGATTTTCTCAAACTAAATTTAAAGGCAGTATACCATGAGTCTGACGTGTTATGGATTTCTCATGGAAGGCTTCTATACGGGGTCGTAGATTGCGGAAAACCACGTGGTTCCGCTCGTATCTTCGTGATCGTCGTAAGAAACGGGACATGGGAATCGCTTTAGTTCCTACAAGGTGCGTTAGAACGCGCCCCTATGTACAGGTTCCGTCTTCCCCGGGAGAGTCTGTTCTTTAGTTTAACTGGTGAGGAGACCTTATTAATCCTCGAAGGCTCGTTCATTGAAGCGGAGCGTGTACAAGGATGGCGCGTTGCAATGAAGGCGGTGGCAAAAAATTCTTCCGGCTTCTGGGCCGCTTTTTACAGTGACAAATGAATGATGAGTGGAACCACTTGGTTTTCCGCAATCTACGAGCCTCTATAGATCGTGGTATGCTGCCTTTAGGAGAAATTTATGGCAGTCGACTGTTGTTTCAAGTGGGTAGGAGAAAATTTGAGGAATTCGGTATATTTGTGGAATTAGATGTGCTTGTTGTCCGCTTGTGTTACAACGCTGTTCACATTGAATTGAGTAAATCACGCCATAAAATGAAAGATTTGTTTAAAACCTTTATTAGAACACCTATCTACAGTGAAAAAATTGAAGACTTGGTTCATTTATAATAGCTGCTAAGATTCGCCTTCTCTCTAATTTTTAGAAATATTTTATTCTATCCTTTCACTATTTATTTATTTTTAACTTTAATTCTACTAAAGAGCTTTATCTCATGTTTCTATCATTATATGCTAGTCAGAGTAGCATTTCTTCATTAGAATAACGAAGAAGCGCTCAAAGAGGTGCGGTGGAGCGTAGCGGGTGGAATCAAGAGGGGACTTTTAGTAGCACTGCTCTCCGCTGCAATTCGCCATGGTCCCATTTGCGCAAGCGGCTACGCTCCACCGCTCCGCTTTGAGCGCAGCCGCTTGCGCAAATGTCCGTGTTTCATGTCGTTTTGACCCGACTATGCGTAACTGCACCGTGCTTCATGTCCTTTTGACCCGACTGTAATTCCTCGTTTCATGGAAGAAGGAGAGAATAGACGTAAATATTTTCTTAATGACGAAAGAAAAGTGACAGGATTAGGTTACTTTATGCTGTTTCAACTCTCATCTGATAGAAAGTGAAGAAACACGGTGGATCTTCATTCAAAACTCACTTCTGGAGATTGTCAGACTCCAGCGATTAAGCTCCTGATTAATGTTATGCTGTACTAGGTGATGTCATCACGTCATTTCGAAGAAGAATACAAAGAATACTTGGAACGACGCGAACGAGCACAACCTCGTGACGTCAACACCTCGAAGAAGTCCGAAAGATTTAAGCCGAACAGTCAAGAACAACCTAAACCGTCACTATCCGATGAGAAACGTGCTCAACTCAAAGGAGACGGCAGCTATGACATGTCAGTACCGTAACACTGATTATTTTATTATTGCTGACATTGTTTGGGTGGTTTCAGACCTAATAACGTCTATCATTCATCTGGTTATATTTCGAGACGCTCGGAATTGGGTGAGGATCCGATATCAACGGTGCGGACATTGCGAGCTCAACTACGCAACATGGCTATCAAATGTCTCGAGGAGGACGTACCCGTCAAAGTAAGTTTATCTGTGGCATTTTGTTGAAAAATATCATTTGCTCACTAATATAGTAATTGTTTTATGTTATATTTATTTATTTATTTGATGTTTTTGTTTTTTTTTTCAATGTGCATATGATTAAGGCACATCTATGTGAAAGAGCTTGCGATCGTTTGACGAACGCTGAAGGTGAACTTATGGCTCTTAGTCGTCAAAGGACCAATGCTGTACTGAATGGTGACACAAGAATGGGCGAGAAATTGGCAAAACGGATGGAAGAGGTGCGATGGCTGAACTTTTCACGTATTCTGAGCACTTGTTCGATATTATCTGTGCATTTCAATTCGATCGGCTTAAAGCCATTCTCATTTTTTTCTCTTCAGTTAAAAGAAGACGTCGTTAGAGACACATATTCGGACTTGGTTATGGATAAGAATGAGGTTTTCTTCCATAGAATTGTCTTACAACTCTTAGAGGCGGTGCTTAAAGTTGACATCATGCTTAGATGAAAGCATTTGGTGTGAATTCGGAATGGACTCCTTTGAAAAGACCTGAAGAACCGAAGCTAGCTCCACTCCCACCAGTGAAGAAGTGAGTGTTTGTCTGTTTATCTGTTTGTTTGTTTGTTAATGTTTCTCGACGCAGAGGCTTAGAACTCATTTGCTTTGTTTTCCAATAAAGAGAGTAATAAAGTAATTTTCCTCGTTTAAGAGTACAAATTTAGAAAATCAAAGCCTGTTCCAGTAACAATTGAGACGCAAACGGAAGCTGTGATAGAAAAGGAGGAGAAAATGATTGAAAGTCCACCGGTACATAAATGCTTCCACTTAAATCAGACCCAAAACAATTACATATGTTTATAGTGCTTTTATCTTAGCGCGAAGTAAAGAGAAATGCTCGGCTGTCGTCATTGATGGCTCCCGCACATCGAGCAGCGGTTACCGATGGACAGCCAACAACGGTACAGCAATATGACAACCCGTACCAGCTACCTAATTACACCGGGTAAGCAGCCACAGTACCAATGCCATCACAGTGATCTTCACGCATAAAAATTTGTTCTAGAAGTTGCCAATTTTGCGATGAAATTTCACCGGATTTTGGTATAGCGAGTCGTCTTGAGAGTCATTATAGAACGTCCTGTCAAATGATGAGCAAATGTCGATTCTGCTCGAAAGTTGTGGTGGTAAGTGAATACTATCTGTGGCATTGCGGATTTCTTCTATTATCGGATCATCTAGTGTGAAAATATTTTTATGTAGCGATGTCTAATCAAAAACAAGAAGAACGTTGTTTTTTTTTTGTGATTTATGTGAGACTGATACTTATGTTTGCGCAATCAACAGCGACGCCCGCCTGACTGACGCGGCGGTTGCGTTGCGATCGCTCGGGCAAAGATACGTCATATGGAGATCGAATTTGGTTTATTACGTACATTCTGGTATGGGTATCTCCGTTTTTGTTGCTAACATAGTCAGATCAAAATGACATGAAGCGCGGTACCATTGCGTAAGCGGCTGGGATTAAGGTGGAATCATCGCGAACTGTAACGATGTGCGGTGCTATCAAGAGTTCCCCTCTCGATCCTCACTGCTATTCTCCACCGCTTCCCTCCACCTTTTCGACAGCAGCCACTTCCGTAAATGCAGCGGGCTTCATTTCGTTTTGATCCTACTATATTTAAGTGACATGATCGATTTTATGCAATCTTTCGCTTTTGTTTCAATTTTGCTTGGCGGATCCACTTTTGAGAAGAGTTTACTGAACACTAAGAAAACATTTTTCCCTGAAACGGAGGTAGTTTATGGTAGTTTATATAGCGAAATTTAATAATAGATCGCTCTATAGCCCAAGCAAAACATAGTTGCAACTGTATTGAGAAGAACCGAAAAAAAACCTTGGGAAGAGCTTTATTGGCTGAACTCTATTGTCTGAATTGGGTTACAGGGGAATCAGGTTGTTTCCATCAGAAAAAAATGTTGTGTCAGTGGCAATCGCATGAATTTTCTTTTATTGATTTGTTTGAGCAATCACATAGCTCTTACTACTAATTCTATCTCGATTACTCGATAAATTTAAGGTGGCACAGCTCAATGACCACGTTATCAATCGTTGTACGTTTGTTGCTGGACGTATGGTACCGTGTAGTGCATGTGGGATGGCGGTGGATGCAGTCGACAATGGGAACGGTGTAGGACACCCGATGTGTAGAGGTATTTTTTCGTTTCGTATCTGTCGCATCCAATTCTTCCAGTGATTTGTAGTTCTCGTTGAATTTTTCAAGGAAGACCTCCACCAGGCGGTGCTCTATGGTGTTCATTATGCGCGGTTGCCGTTAACAACACGAAAGAGGTGCTTAGAGCTGGTTTGAAAAGAAATTCTTATGATGCCAATAATAAGCTGAAAGGAAAACAAAAAGAAGGACGTGGAATTAATAAATAGCCAATGTTTCAGGCTTGGAAGACTCACCTCACCGAGAACTGCTATAATAATCCGAGACGAAGTGGTCCTGAAATGGAGTTGGACCCTAAGCTGGATGAAACCAATCCTGAGAAAAGTGTTCGCCCGTAAGTTTTACCTCCAAAAATATCGTGTTTGACAGAGTTAGACGAGTAGAGCGAGAAAGGGAAGAGACGCAGAACGGGAATTTCCAGAAGCTCATCAACGTCTACGAAAAGTGTAACAATGCGGAACAGTGGCGCAAGGATGATTGATGCAAACAAGTTGGTGGCAGCTCTACAGGTGCTAACATGTTGAGATTCTGTAATTTTACGTGTTACTTCCTGTTGTGCAATGTTGTGCATGACCGCAATTGCGGAATTCTTCTAGTACCCATGCGCAAGTTTTGGCACTCTTCCAAGAAGATAGCCCCCCTCCCCCTCTTAAATTGCCCAGAAATTTTTCTTGTTGAGGTCTTAGAAATTCTTTTTTTTCTTCAAAATTGAACTTAACAAGATGACGTCTGAGTTTTAGTTCACAATGTTTTTTTTAATTAAATGAATTCGTGTTCTCCTAGATAATCCTAATGCGTCTTTAGTTGAAACTCAAAAGGAAATGATCTTGTCCCGAGATGTAATGGAAAGTTGTTGCGCGAGCGCGTCGCGGTCTCTAGGGAGTACATAAGTACCGTCAACTTTAAAAGGATAAAAGGATAAAGTCACTGGCGTGTCAATCCACTTGGGATGCGCCAACGCGTTTTTACGGGGGCCAGCCGATGTGTCAAGTCAGTGTTTTTATCCTCCCAGACAAGTCTGGTACCAATTTATCGACCACGGAGGGATGAAGGGCTTGGTTGGCACTAGGGCGGTTTCGAACCATCGACCGTGCGGCTACAACGGACCTCCTAACCGACTGCGCTACACCATCAAATTTAGTAAAGGAATATTCATGCATCAAACTGCTTCTGAAAAATATTCAAACGAATGAACTTTTCCAAGAAATTAGGGAATGTTACACACGGTATTTAATAGGTAAACCATCCCGGGTTATTAGTGAGGTGCACCTCAGCTCTGCGCCCTTCTATTTTGAAACGGAAAAATCTTCTATTGTGGTACGCTCCTGGTCCCAGGTTCTTTAGTAGCGGATTCCCCTACGGATACGTTACGTCTATGTTGTGATGTTATGCTTTCACTCAGTTTTGCTCCTTATTACTAGAAAAATACTTAAGGAGGATAGGGTGAGCCGCCAGTTTGCTAATCACTAAATTTCAGGATGTACAACTTCGTAAAAAGCAGGAAACATCGAAAAAGAAGGCAGCAACAACAGTTGAGGAAAAGAAAGAGGATAAATAAGAGTGTGGGCCTAGTGTAATGTAATGTTTAGAGTTTTTTCGTTTAGTATAAAATAAAAGAAAATATTAGTGGTTTTTAGTTTTATTCCTACACCAACTGTTTTATTTAGTGACATAAATCGTACAGTAAAACCTTAATTATTATTTTTTCGCGTCATCACAGAAGGAGCGCCAGGATTGAGGTCAGGAATATGATCGTAGAGAAATCTTCGTATTAGGTTGAGATAAGGTTGTGACCTTTTTCTTCAAGGTGAAAATACGCTGTAAAACAAAAACTTTTTCTGAAATGTTTAATGTCATACAAAAGAGAATCTCTCACCCTATACGACTGTCTGTAAGGGTCCCATAGATGTCCCATCATTGTCAATTTGACGAGCATAGTGATGTACACTTATTAATCGCTACCTTTAAGCCCTCAGGTGATAATTTTGAAGTCTGAAGTGAAATGCTTATAGAATATCTAAAGGCATAGCGTTTCTTTTTGCAGAGCGCTTCTTTTTTTTTCAAATTCAAGCCTTAAATTTGATTTCAGCCTGAGACTCGTCATATGTTAACATTCGCGTATTTCACGCCGGCACATCCTTTAGAATTTCCCGACTGCCGCGCAAAATCAAATCTTCTTTTCGATGTGCCGTTCACAGTTGACATGTGAATGCTGTGTGCGAAGCGCTCACTTCACACCGTGGATTTGCTTATTCATTTTGGATTCACCTAACAAAAGATGAAATTGGGAATCGAGTCGACGAAAACTCCGTAAAAGCGACCCGGATCCTAGCGATTGTATTGAATTTCCATTTTTGATATTAGATTATCATGTCCTTTCTTTGCGGATTTTCCTCTTGTCGTTGCTTTGTTTTTTTTTCTCCATACCTGTGGTAGCCATTTTCTTTCCTCCGAATTAGGTTTTCCTAAAAGTTCTCGACAAATTTCTATATTAAAAGCATCACCTCACGAATCTGAGGAGGAGCGAATTTCAAGGGGAGTATTCGTATACGAGATAGTAGATTATGGAGAGGTGGGTGATTCCGTCCATTTCTTGCTAATTGCCGTAAAAACGGCTAGGAAAATACGGCTTCGAGCGTTCCGACGCGCTATTTTCTACAACGAGTTCGATTGGAGCGCGCCAGCCTTGTGCATGCGCCGCATCTTCCGGACCGTTTTTTTTTACAGCAATTAGGAAGAAATGGACGGAATTACTCCCTTCTCCATAATCTACGATCCCGTATACGAATACTCCACCTGAAATCCGTACTACCTCAGATTCGTGGAGTGATGCCTTTAAGTTCATGAAAAAATGAGAGACAAAGTTAATAGGGAATAGAACTTTCTTTCAGAACCTGAGTTCAAATATGCGCTTTTCTACTCATCATTATAGATTATCCTAGTAATATAATTCATGAGATCAAAAAAAAAAGAGAAAGAAAAATGTTTTGTGTAATTGGAGGAAGAAAAACACACCTGAAAGCGATACACATCGGTTAGTCACGGAGTCGGAGTCGTCAACCTTAAACTCCTATCGCTTAATAGTGATATTCTGCATATTTGTCTGAATGTTTTGAATTCTATCCGTCAAAGAAAAAAGGAAAACCGGAAAAACGTAGAAGTAATTAAAAATATGGGAGAATATATAGAAGAAATTATAGAAAAATGACAAAATATAAATAGATGAAATAGAAGACAATATAACAGAGATATAATAATTCAATACATGTGCAGAATAGATGAGAATAATAATAATAATAATAATAATAATAATAATAATAATAATAATAATAATAATAATAATAATAATAATAATAATAATAATAATAATAGCAATAATAATAATATGCATAGTAACGTAATATAAGTAGAAGTAGACATAAAAATAAATAATAAAAATAAAACAAAATAATAAATAAATAAAAATAATAAAATAAATAAAATAATAAAAATAATAAAAATAAAACACAAAAAGTCTTAAAAAATATAATGTAGTTATGTTTTGTAGTATAGTGTGTGGGTGTCCTTCGAAGAGTATCCCCCAAAACCTCTTATCTATGGACGCATAGTAGAAAAAAGTGCTCTTTGGACAATCGGTATCGTTTGCTTCACTGGCCGATCACATGGGGAATCGGGGCGATGGATTGTTGGCCGAAGACGACGACGAGGACGAGCACGACGGCGATGCGCATAATCTAGCAATGGTGTTCATTTGCGTTCATCGGAGTGAGTGTGAGGTTTGAATAAATCTCGTCAAAAGGACGACTACGAGACTCGTATTCACCTCTTTGACATCTTTTCATCTTTTCGTGTGAGATTCGCGATCGGTTATCTTTTAAAAAATCGCTTCTTCTGGATCTTATCGCTTATCTTCGTGAAAAAAAGCCTTCTACGTCCTTTTTCTAGCCTCTGTTTCCTATAAATTCAAAGTTGATGAACTTATTTCGCATATTTTTGGGATCGCTTCACATTGAACCTACGATAAATTATTTTATTCAAATTACTATTTTATCAAAATCATTACTTTGAAATTCTTTCATGAGAAAATCTCATTTGCTTCAGGCAACGATACTAAAAGGCAAACTGTATCCACTGCACTTCGCCACTATTTGAATTTTATTATTATTTTTCATTTTTTTTCTTCCTCTAGAACAGCAAATATGGCTGTTTGACTTAGCAGCAGTTCTTACCTTGGAGTTAAATTAGTACGCACAAGTTTTGTAAGAATAACGAAATCTCTATGATAGAAAAAGAAATCTTTGGCTTCGAAATCGCGTTTTGACAGTGAATCTTTTCTCCAGCGATCGATACCTATTTTTTATTTGTTGATTTATTAGATGTGCTCAACGTACGTAAACTATAAGTGAAACATCAAGGAGAAGATGAAAAAAAGCAGGAGTAAAAAAAAATGTTCAGGAATTGAAATGTTTTCGGATCACGAACTTTGTGCTGGAGCTTCGAATCCTCATAAAATTTGCTGTTTTTCCTTCCGCCGCTTATAAATAATAGCACAGCTATAAACAAATAAAAAATGAGTAAAAGTAAAGGATAAACAATATAACTACACAAATACATGTGATATTTCGAAAGATAAAAAAAAAACACCTGAAATATTATCCTGTTAGTTAGTTTCACGATAATAATAGTCGTTTCCTTGCGATACCACTCTTATATCAACTATGAGATCTGAAATAAATGACCAACTAAAGCCGAACGGGTAAATGTCGGAGAAAATCCTCGTTCAGCCGTTAAGAATTGTCATCATGCTTTTCATATTTCTCTTCAATTTCTCTGAAATGTCAAGAGATTATCCAAAAGAAAAAAAAAGAGAACTTGAAAGTACAAATCTATTGCTGGATGGCGCCAAAATCACCAGATAGCATCGATTTCTCGGAGACTGTGATCTTCTCTCAATCTTTGTGATCTTCTACTTTTCTCAGTCTCTAAAATAAGTAATTAAATGATAGCACAGGGAAAAAATCAAAGAAAAACTTTGATTTATTGGACGAGTTGTCTGAAATTCTTCAAATATTCACCATTTATATCACCTTATTATTCATTCTTATATTTTTAAAATTTATTTCTTCATATTCTTTTGTTCCGGTTCGGGACATTCGGCGAAAAACAAGCGGGAAAATTCAAAATTCAGCAGCTAGAATGGCGCTAAAATGCATCGAATTTCCCCCGTGTGATCTACCATGAGATCAATAGAGCGTGGCCGCCATCGGTTGCTTTTGACGTATTTGCAGATACTAGGCATATTTCCTTCTATTCGTCCTTTTCTCCTTTTTTTATTCATTCTTCTTCTTCTTTTCTCTTTTAAACTTCATATTCTATGTTTATTTGTTCCTTCTTTTCAATTGTTAGCGTGAACGCTAAGTAAACGCCCACTTTTATGTGCCACAAATCTCCGTCGCTCATCGATCGAGCTCATAATTCTGGAATTTTCGAGGTATTGACAGTGCGCGACTAGCGGGATTCGTTCATTTTTATTTCCTTCTATTTCATTTTTTATACTGTTGTTTGTTTTATCACTATCACTACGTAGGGTGGGTGTAGCGCAATTGGTAAGAGGTTCCGATCTGACTGCATGATCAATTGATAGTTCGATACCGCCCTAGTGCCAATCAAGAGTTTCATCCTTCCGGGATTGATAAATTGGTATGAGACTCATCTGATTCAATTCATTCTAAAACCTCAAAATTTTAAAATCTTTTCAAGGTAAACCACTGACTTGATAAGTTGGCTGGCCTCCACAAGTCACTTCTCGAATTGCAGTCAAAACGCGTCGGCGCATCCCAAGCGGATTGATGCGCCAGAGACTTCACTTATTATATTTTATAGGTCTTTTATGTGTTCTGAAGATCTGAGAGCAGCGTTCGTTGAAATCCAGCGATGTAGAGTTTTGCCGTAAAAGTGTTCTGAAGCTTGGTGTAGTTGCGTAAACGGCTCCAACTGCACCAAGCTTCTGGTCGTTTTCAGCCGACTATGAACCACTGAGCCGTATCTGTTCTCATAGCCATTCCTATACGCTTCTCACTATCTTATATTTTGACCATATGATGATATTGTGTGATGGTATGGTATTTTCTTAAAGCAACGACGTTTTCTGGGGACTTTAAGTGATTTGAAATCGGATGGTGGGCAGATTCGGCGCATTACATGGATCTGTAAAGTATAGCCGGGTCGAAACGATATGAACCACGGTGCATTTGCGTAGGCGCTCGAGACGGCACGGCGGAGGCAACAGTTGGGACCGAGTTGGGACCGTCGGAAACTGCAGCGATGGGTGGTGCCAGCAGGGGTTTCACCACGCTCCACCGCATCGCCTCGAGAGAAGCCGCGTACGCAATTGCGTACGTCCTTCATGTCGTTTTGACGCTGCTATACACTAGTGTGCAAAACCTAATTATGAAATACATAAAGTAATAGAACATATCAAGAACTCGGTGGAAATAAATGAAAGTGCGGGGAGTGTACTGCTGGAGGTCTCCCAGTAGTGCCCAGAACGTTCCTCACATCAGTGTATTTGCGAGCTATAAGCCAGTTCAAGTGATTTGACATCTATCAAATTAGGAATACACCTGTGATGTATTGAGCCGAAAATCTGGAGCCAATTGTCATTCTCTGGCATTCTTTTTGTGTTCGGATAATGTGTGGAAATCATTAATGGTAGTGGATTTTCATTGTATGTGTGTGTATGCTTTTACTTGCTGGTAATTATTAATGGATTCTGAATGTAGGACAAACAATCGCGTTGTTTAGCGTCACATACATATTTGATTAGAGGCATCATCAATGAGAATAAGGCTTCATAAGGGTTTTTATGGATTCTGACAGCTCGTAACTATAGTATATTGTTTCAAAACATAGTTATTGTCGTGTAACTACAGTAACTATTTGTCTTTTTAAATCGAGCTGAGCGGCTGGAAGTGGCGGTAATCCTGTATTCTTAGCTAATGTTTCGGCGAGTTCGCCTTCCTCAGAGTCTTAGGATCGGAGGACATTCCTTCCGCTCCTGGATACCTATGGTGATGACAATATAGTAACCATATATTTTAAAAAAAGTTACTAGTTGTAAATCTCTCGAAAATGATGTTACAGCCGCCTCGTTATTTGACCGTTAAAATGTGGACGAGTTTCAAGGTGAGTGTGGACGAGTTCGAGGCACCAATCTTTCCTGCTCGCATATGTTAAAGGCATCACTCCACGAATCAGAGAAGGTACGGATTTTAGGTGGAGTATTCGTATTCGTCCATTTCTTCCTAATTATCGTGAAAAACGGCCCGGAAGATACGGCTTCGAGCGTTCCGGCGCACTACTTTCCACAACGAGTTCGATTGGGGCGCGCCAGCCATGTGCACACACCGGGTCTTCCGGGAGGTTTTTTTGCGGCAATTAGGAAGAAATGGACGGAATCACTCCCTCTCCATAATCTACGATCCCGTATACGAATACTCCACCTGAAATCCGTACCACCCCAGATTCGTGGGGTGATGCCTTTAATTTACGTGAGCGTGGGGGTATCATGTGAATATGCCCAGTGCAATGTTCGTGTTAACTCGTCCTTTATGTCAATTAAAATTGTATATGAATTTATGGGTGAATAATCTTTATTTCTTCTCTTAGAAGGATAATACAACTCATTTTTTTATTATCCTTTTGAAGAAAAAGATAAAGATTATTCGTTATAATTTTTTTTCTTCAGTAATCTAATATAACATATGTAATATAATATCGAATATATAGTAATATACATGCATAATATATAACGTAATGTCGAAGTCTGTTTCTTCTTTCTTTTCTCTTCTTTTCTTCATAAATTATTTATATACTTATTATGTATATAAAGAAAAGAGGAAGGAGAAAAAGAATGTAAGCAAGACGAGAAAAGGTTCGGGAAATGTTTTGTGCGTTATGAATTCGTATTCGTGTAAGGCACATTGTAACTCGTCCAACTCAGTGACGATACATACGAGTGGTCTTATCGTGGCGCTTATTTTTTGTTTTTGTTTTTGTTGTGTTTGTTTTTACAGTTCTTGTTGTTGGTATAGTTTATCTTTTTAACTCACATCTCAAAACTCGAATCTCCGACTCAGGTTTTTTTTTCTCGGATTTTTTTCTTTTTTTTCGCTCTCCGAGTGTTGTGCTCTCTTTAATGGGCTGATATATTTCCTTTAACGCGCGAACATGGAAGGCAGACAAATTTTTTCTTAAAGAAAAGTCTCTAACATTAGTGACTAACTAAATTTTGTTCATTGTTACAGATTTGGACGAGTTATAATGCTCACGAGGCGAATAAAAGTTAAAATTGAATCCAGTCCGGGAATACATCCGAAATTAAACACAAAAGAAGAGTTCAGAACATTACTGCGTGACGATGAGCTCTCGTCATGTGTTCACGGGTACGTGACTTGACCTTTTTCAACTGGTGAACAGCTTTGAAGTTCGAAATTGGATACTTGTTCTCACCTTGACAGTCATTCCTCCGCCGAGGTGTGAGGTCATTGATTTTGAGGCGAGTTACAATCCGTATTGTATTTCTAGCTGAGCTCAACCCATTAGAATATCACCAGAAGATCCAGAAAATTGCTCCTTACGATCATCCCGTCGATTTAAAGGCAGCGTATCGCTTAAGAATTGTCGTAGTACGGAAATCTGATGGAGAACGTAGAGTTCGTGTTGTAGATTACAAACATGAACGTGGCTCCGCTCAATTCCCCCTAATTGTCCTGAAAAATGGCATAGGAAACGGCCTTCTTGAACGAATTTTCCTACGAGAAACCTTATGGCGCTACCCTTGTACACGTTCCGGTCCCCTCATCAGCTTATTCATTAGTTTTACTTGAATAGGGTGCTGCGGAGAGCCCATTTCTTAGGACATCACGCATGCAGGTGCAACCCGTCTAGAAGGACGTGGCGCGTTCTAACGTGCCTCGTAAGAACTAATGTCGTTTCCCACGCCGTTTTTCAGGACGATTAGAGCAAATTGAACGGAGCCGCGCTCATACTCGCCTCTACGCCTCGAACTCTCTATTGTCCATGTGAGATATAAACATCGAAGATTTCGTGATACGCTATACGTTTGACAACCTTCCTGTGAATTATCGTAGCTTTCCAAATTGTAAATTGTTTTGTCGGTTAGCAGCCGGTTAGTCGAAGCCGCCGAGGGTATCAGATTTCTGTCCTGCACTTTAATTGAAAAAGTCTCTTTCAAGTTTCACTTCTTTCGCGTCTGTTTTGCCCTGATATCGTTGTGAAATAATTATGAACATGTCGAATAATACATATTATGAGGTGTCTTTCGTCGATTATTTAGCAGAGATAAATTCCCTAATTAAAGTAATTTGTTGATAATTGCATTGCATTGAATTAAATGAATGAATATGAACAGATAATTATGTGCAGGTAGTTTATTCTAATCTTATAATGTAAATTTTCCAATGAGCGAGTTTATTCTTTTCTTGTAATGTAAATTTTTCAATTTCAATTTCCGGCACATTTCAAAATACAGTGGACACTTGGTTTGGTCCCCCTAATTCAGATGAAGCTGATCTTCTCCGACTTCTTCGGGACGATCAACCTCTCTTCTATTTTGCAAATTGTTGCTGCTAGTGACTTTTCAGAACGCTCTTTATGGAAATTTCGATCGGTTCGGTCTGTTTCGGAACTAGCTCTGATTCCATTAACAAGTAGGTCCCGAGAAGGTTACACTTCTGATACGTTTTCACACCTCTGGTAATTTTTCAGAATTAATTTCCTTTTTTTCTCAATTCTGTCTCAGATTTGTCTGGTTCGAACCATTGGTTTCAAATTCGATTTCTTTCAATTTATTATTCAAATCTGCGCCATTGCAAAAAAAGAAGTTGGTGGAGTGTGCAGCGCCGAATCTCCTCATCCGGCTCACCACTATACACCTTTGATTGAGGCAGAGCAGTGAGGAGGAGGGAGGTGAGGAGCGTGTGTCTGGCTGAGAAAGAGCATTTGTTACGGCCTTAGATGCGTTAGTCGGAGCCGGTGCTCCGGACCCCTTCGCCATTTGTACGGATGGCGAATGGACCCTTTCAGTTTTGGACGTTTGGCGAAGGGATCCTCATCACTTGAGCCCACACCCAGGAGCTAGACCCCCTTCACCTGAGGAGGGTCCGGCTCCTCCGTATCGCATGTACGGCGGAGGCGTAGCGGTCACCTGGTCAAATGATAAACGTATGCATTTTTTCGATTAAAGGCATCACCCCACAAATCTGAGGTGGTACGGATTTCAGGTGGAGTATTCGTATACGGGATCGTAGATAATGGAGAGAAGGATGATTCTGTCTATTTCTTCCTTATTGCCGTAAAAAACGGCCTGGAAGATACGGCTTCGGGCGTTCCGGCGCGCTATTTTCTACAAGGAGTTCGATTGGAGCACGCCAGGCTCCACCTGAAATCCGTACCACATCAGAATCATGGGGTGATGCCTTTAAAATGATAAGCCACAACATTGTATTCGTTTATTTTTCTATGGTCTTCGTGGCGATTTTTAGTATTTCATTGTAGAATTTTAGTGATTCTACAACGTGATGATTTACAAGTGATTTCATTGAAATTTTGTTTGAATATTATTATCTTACAAGTAATATTTGTACCTCTGACGTTTCAAACATCAAGCTGAGCATTATTTCGCTCTGCGGTCAAGTAGATTTTGTAAATTTTTCCCCGGAAAAAATTTACAAACACTTCATTTTGTTTGTTTTTACGGGGGATCAATTTGCTACTATGCGGGGAACAACGATGGCTTGTCGACGTCGCGCCTGCGGGCAGAAATTTGCCGACGAAAAACACAGGTCACAAGCACAAACAAACGCTCATTTTCGTATGCAAATCGATGTTGTTTTTTTTCCACGGTGACTAGTCATATAGAGGATAAGCTCAGCGCATCTGATGTTCCCTTCTACCGTAACCTTTTCGTTGTAATGACGTTTCGCCTCTTTTATCCTGCCTTTATTCAAAGTGTTTCGGTCAGAATCATCTGTTTACGCCCGTTATTATGTATTTATGTATTTGAAGATATCTATAGGTGTGCCAAAAAAAAACAAGATTAAGGAAGGAATTAGCTCACAAGAATTTCGTGAAAATGAGCAGGGCTAACGTTTCTTGCACATTTCAGGGTTGACAGATAATTCTTCTGGTACAGAAGGTAAAATTTGGATGCAAGATCTTTTTCCCAAGTTCAAAACGCTATAGTGCCAGGGTTTGCGTGAACGACGTTACCAAGAACAAACGAGTTCGTTAGGGGCCTTGAGACCCCGAACGGGTGTGTGAATCTCAAAACGGGTGGACTCAGCAATTTTTGCTACCATTGAACGGCTAATCACCACGAGGCGAGAACAAGGACAAATTCTCGGGGAGGAACTTTAAAATTATCAGTTTAGCATGTGTTATTAGAAGTAAATGGGTATTATTTCGATGATATGGTAACGTGAATGTACGTGATTAGTACATGAAAAATTTTAGGAAAAGATTCTTTTTAAAAAAAAATTCTGGAAAGAGAAATTTCTGAAAGGTACCTTTATTTCCACCGCAATTCTGTTGCGGTCGTGAATTAGAGGACTTTTCTGGTTTTTTTAGATGGACAAAATAAAGAAGAATGAAGTGATTTTTAAAATTCTACTTCTTTTACTCTAATTTTAATGTCAATCATAATAATCAACTTATGAACGATTGAAAGAGCGAGGGAAATCCATAATGCATCGCTGTTGTACTGGTACTGTACTGATGGGGCAGTATTTGCTGCTTATTTGGGCTAATAAGTCGGATGACGGATCTTTGACGGGATTGCCCGCGTTGTATCGCGTAACAAGGTGTGTCGTTTGTAAAATCGGACCACGCAAGACTGTTTCACTCGTCCTTTAACTCAATATACATTCGACCGTTCCAATCGATGACCGTTTGAAATTCAAGGGAATTTTAAAGTGAAATTTTAAATCAACGATTAGAAACATTGACCTCGGATCTAATTATGTGTCCAAAATTCAACATTGCAAAATAATGAACCGCAGAGGAGATAAAGCTACTCCCTCCCCGTGGATCAGCGGTTTCTTACCACCTTCGAAGTCAGTGGTGTGTTATGCTGATACGGCCAGATGGAATAATTATACCCATTTCAAGGTCGTTCATCTGGTGAATTTATTTGCAGTCATATTCGTGCACAGCGCTCGACTGCTTCCGATTTCTTTCTTTTCTCAAAAATTCATTTCGACCCAGTTTTACCTAGTCTTGAGGTTTTTCTTCCGTTAATTAGCCAAAAATCGAATTTTGAGGGTTTTTTTTTTAGAATCTTAAGCATTTTCATTTCTTTTTGGTACCGTAGGTAGAGTATATCTACCCTTGCCGTCGGGAAGAAAAAGCAGTTGATTAGTACCTGAAAAAAGTGAAATCTCAGAGATGTCAATGATGATTTGGTTTTTTTTTCGATAAATTCCATATATTTAAATACGGTTTGTTTTTAAACGAACTCCTGATAGTTGATGCAGAAAGATAACCCACCTTTTTTTTTGCCGGTACACCCAGGTTTCCTCAGAAACTTAAAATGTTCAGAAACTCCCATCCTACTCACGAAATGTGACCTGGATGTTGTGAAAAATAGGGCGTCTAAGTGTCCTTGAAATGAGTCGCGATTCCAAAGGACCTAAATGGTGAAGTCAATTTTAATAACGAAAATAAAGATTAAAGTTTAAATAAAGAATAAAGAGTCTAGCGCAAATCAATCCGCTTGGGACCCGATCCCCACGTTCACTTCAATTCAGAATCATTTGAGGTTCACCAACTGTGGTGTAACTGGCCTATACAATGCCTGAAATTACAGGTGTGCAGACCGAAAAATCACCACTTCCTTTCCAAACCACACAAGCCCCCCTCCCCCTCCCCCCAGTTCCTCTTCCACTAAACAAGGAACCTAGAAAAGTGCAGTTCAATTGCCCCACCCTTACATATCTGTTTTTTTTTGGACCAAACTTATGGTGAATTTTGCTATGGTCGTTACGGTGGATTGCCAACAGTTTCCTACAACCAATGGTATATCTTACCGTATAGTAAGTAGATAGATAATACTTTGCGAATTGGGGAAAATTTGCCTGTTTTCAGGCCACACATTTGTAAAATCTTAACTCGGAAGTTTATTTGAAATCAGGTGTTGCAACTGTTTCTAAATGGTGTTTTCAAAATTTGATTTTGACCTACTCCCGAGAATTTCGACGATTGTCTGTGCATTATACCCGAGTTTGCGATGGATTAATCTGTCGGAGACGGTTTTTTTTTTCTGACTGAAGTTAGTAACGTAGTTCTATGCCATTTATTATACATTATTCAGCAGATTATCATTAATTACACTCCTTAATACTTTAAGTTAATAAGAATTTGCTTTTCGGAGCGGAATCTGTACTGCATTATGTTGATGAAATATTATTATTATTATTCAAGCTCAGTCTCAGTACGATGTTCCCAGCATCATCCTTTGAGGGGTATTTCTGAAAAAAAAGTGCTATATGTACGTCTATCATATGCACTAGTACACGTTGTGCTGTCTTAGAAATCTCATTTTTACGGATAGCACTTCGCGTAGCATCCGATATGAATCCGAATCACTACTACTGCAATATGCACTTTCCCAGGGCGGCCCCCCCCCCTTGTAGATCTTACATACATTTCGTCCGTCCATACATTATGTCTCGTTCTACTCGTATTGGTCATCCGTTACATTCTCTACGCTCTCGTACTGATGGATATTTTTATATACTGGATATTTCATGTTTCAATTTGTGTATCGATCAATTCATTCACTCATTCATTCATTCATTCATTCATTCATTCTTTCGTTTACTCATTCGTTTATTCATTCGTCCATTCATTCACATTCAATTATTCCTTCATTCCTTCGCCCGTTCATTTTTTAATCCATTCATTCAACTACTAATTCATCCATTTATGACATTCACGTTCAACTATTCCTTCACTCCTGTGTCATTTATTCATTGATTCATCCATTCATTCAATTATTCATTCATCCATTCATTCATACATTCATTCATCTCCTGACTTATTCATTTTGATGAACTCTGAGGGGTTATTTGAAGAAAATAAAATGTGATTGGAAAAATGAAATGAAAAAGGAAAGGAAATGAAGAGAAGCTGCAAACATCAAACAGCTTGTTTTTTTATTATTAATTTTTTTTATTAATTTATTATTAATTAGTTTTTTTTATTATTAATTTTTTATTAATTTATTATTAATTAATTTTTTTATTATTAATTTTGATTATTAAACTTTTCTTATATACTTTATTTACTTTATTATTATTGTTGCTAACGGTTTTTTTTCTCGAATTCTTCCAGGCGATATGTAAAGGAAATAGACATTTTGTGCTTGTCAGTGTTGTGAGTTCCTAAGCCGAAGAGAAAGTAATTTAGTTTTTTCCCCTGAAAAATTTTCTTCTCGACATCCCTTTTCTCTTCCGCTTCCGTTTTTGTTAATCCCAGTAGCGTTTCAGGATAAATTTACTTCGTTTCAAGCTCTTGTGCTATGTATTTTATTATATTGTATACATACGTAACTAACGCAGAAATACCATTAAAAATAGTGAAGTTAAAAAACACAAAATTTGAAGTGTCGTGAGAAGTGGAGAGCGGAGAAAAACATGCTCAAAGATCACTTTTAAAGCTTATCCTAAATCTAACAGCTACATATGTCGATCACCGTTTCTGGCACCTCGCTCTGCTGAGCAGCCCACATAGCCGCCAGCTAGAAATGTTATTTGAAAACAGATGTGTGCACCACATCGCCCGGACCTCTTTGCTTCCTTCTTTTATCTGTTGTTCTATCTCTTGAAGCAGATTAACATTTCTCATATCCATAAAAAAAACCAAGGGAACGCTCCCCGGAAATTAAAGGACAAGACGAAAATGTCACCGAAAAGTTTGCATTTCTTCAGCACATCTGTTTGATGCCTGCATGAACATGCGCCTGGGCCAACGCATTAATTTCGGAAAGTATCGTATGTCTTTGATGATGTGAAGCGAAAATTCCCCGGAGGTTAAAGATAACACCGTTAGATAGCGAATTCCCCCCCCCCCCCCCTCTCACCCCGCGCCCCGCGCCCGCCCAACCTGTGCGCTGCGCGTCTGGAACACTTCCATAATTTTTTTTTTAAACAAATCATAGTATTAGAATACACGAGATCTTAACTATTATTAGCCAGATAATCCAGATTAGTAAGAGAGTAGAATGAAATATTCTGTGAAAAAAGAGAATTAGAAATTATCCAGATTAGAAAAAAAGATAGAATGAAATATTCTATGAAAAAGCTAGAAAAACCCTAAACTGGGACTAATTTCGGCTCTTTTATTTATTTATTAATTTATTACGCTCGATGGCGTGCCAAAAGGATGTGACAACGTTCTTTTAGCTCTCGTTAACATTTAATTCTAATCCTTTTAAAAGTACTGATGTATAGGATTTTTTTTCAAAAGTTCTAAAATGGAGTTAAAAATCCTACATTGAACTAAAAGTAGGCTAGCTTTAGTTCGTTTTTAGTTTTCATTGTCGTTTAATTCTTATCCTGAGAAATAAACAGTACCTTCCTTATAGAAGTACTGTGGATAAAGTTTCTTCTCGAAATATTCTTAGATGAAGTCAAAAAAAACCTAAAATAGGCTGATTTTGTTTCTTATAACGCTTTTATCAACGTCTGATTGTGTGTTTCTGAGAAATCCACAAAATCTTATACTGGTAATAATTTGTACTTTTTTTTGTATTCACAGTATAAAAAGGTGTTTACAGAAATGAAATCCGTTGCCTGAATTTGCCTGAATTTAAAGACGCTGCAGTCATCGAAGAGGAACGTGCTGCGGTTTTTTTCTTCGCGGTTTTTCAAAAATTGAATTGAATTAATTTTAGTACTAGTTGCTTTCATCTCGAAGCTACTGAGAAGTTCGGGGGATGACCGACAAAGTGAGAAGTGAATCGCTCGAGTTTCGAATGGACGAGTTTTCCTCCTGCCTCGTACACGTTTTGTACACGTTTGGACATGTTCACGTGTTTAATATTTGATGTGCACATGACGTGTTGCAACACGTTATGATAGAGCTGTGAACTCGTCCTTTTCGTAATCCGTGTCCGCGTGCAAATGTTTTTAAGTTTCTAAGCGTGTAACAGCAGATTACAATGAAGAAGTTTCACGCGACATTTAGTTTATATCCGTTCAGTACACTTTACAACTCGTCCAAATCCATTGCAGAATTATATGCGGCTGCGTCAATCCGTGTAAATTGATCGCATCGAGTACGTCAAGGCTGTAAAAAAAAGTGCAACAGAGCCAACGTACAGTAATTTTTTTCTTTCCCCAAAATGAGTTCGTGAAAAGTTGAAAAAATGATAGTAATGTCCTTTATTTTCCATAACGAATTCAATTTTCAATAATGAAACGTTGAAAAATTACAATGATTTGTTCATTTTTCTTGAAAAAGTCGGTGAAAAGTTGGAAAAAAATTATGGTAGTTTTTTGGTTTTATGGGGTTTTATATTTTATGTTTTATTATGGTGTTTTTTTTTCTAGAGTGAATTTGTGGAAATGATGTATAATAATGACGAATAATGATATTAATGATGATGAATAATGAAAAAATGAGAAAAAAAAGTAATAATATCCATGATTAGCTCCATGAAGCTAAAATTTCTAAAGTTTAGAAAGGAGATAGGTAGGAGATATCAATAATTTCTAAGTAAAAACTCGGAGTAAATTAAGTAAAGTAAAGGATAAAGGATAAAGATAATGATTAATGAAGAAAAAAGAAAAAGAAAAATACTATTTGAGATCAACTAAGTGAAGCTATCATCCGCAATAAAATCCGCACTTATGTGCATGTTCGGTGTGGATTTTTCACGATTTCCCGAGAGTGTTCAAAAAAAAAAATCCTTTTGCTACCCGGTACCGTTCCTCGATGTTCACGTGATCTTTCGTATATATTTGCATTTATGCACACAAACAATGAGAAGAAACACGAAAACTCGTCCACGCAGTTCAAAATTCATATGTACATTTGATCCGGGAAATTTCTTTCAAACTCAGCTCGTTCGCAGGATACATATAGAATTCAGGGAACGAATGCGTATATATGCGCTAACGAACGAACACACACATCTCTTTGAGAAGAAGTGCTGCTCTTAACAAGCTCTTCGTTGTAATTTTTATAATACGTCCTTGTAGAGCCATGGGCCGGAATGTTCTTGCAAAAAACACAGTGAGTTTGTCGCAGTTGTTGAGAGGCGTTTCAAATTGAATTTTGAACGCAAAAAAAACCACATGCAAATCATCACAGTACTTTCTTCCGTCCTGAGCAGAAATGATGGTGAGGTGACGGGCTTTTCCGTCGCGTTCTAACTGTCTGCACTCACCACAAAACCCATTATCTCTAAGCAAACCTCTTATCGTTGCGGGACAAATTTGCAAACATTTCGAATTTTTTCACTGGAACTGCAGGTAAATGCAGTTTGCAATTTGATTCTATTCAGAATCAAATTCTTCTAACGTCTGTATAACGTTGAATTTTTCTAAACGAACGGAATAAGTGACGAAAAGCAGCAGAACTGCATTTATTTGATTTTTACAGCCGCCGATAAATTTCTTTCCTGTGTTTTCTTTTCAATAATTTTTAATTTTCCCTGTCATTCAAAGTAGTTTTTTTTTTGAAAAAAAAAACATCGAACCGCGAACAGCACTAGGTACAGTTTCTTGAAATTTGCAGATCGCCTTGAGGGGAACTTGTCTTTAAGCACTTTTTCTAAGAAAATTAATTATCTTAGCCTCATTAAACCACATTACCGGAGGCCCTTGGCCTTACTTCTCAAAAAAAAATTCAATCAACATTAATCCTGACAATTGCAAAATGCTAATTTTTGCAAAATTTGCAATAAACGCTCTGGTTAATGGGACTCTTCCTAGTTCCCCGATCTATCAATTTGACTCGGCAATGATGGACGTGGTGAGAAATTTTTCAGTGAAGGATGTTGTTTGAAATAAGACGGATATCCCTAACGTTGCGCCTAAGAAATGTTTGATTTTTAGTAATCATGGAGCTAGTTTCGGTTATTCTTTTCGCATTTTTTTTGTTGATTTTTGTGTTTTTTTTTGTTTTTTGCTAGTTTTTTTTGTATTTATTTAATTGCAGTCAACATCACGTCGGTGCAAAGTTTCGGTTTACCACTTGAGGGATTTTTGATGTATTTTTGATTAAGTATGGAAATGTCAAAATATGTAGAGCTTGGGCATAGAAATAAAACTTTGATCCGTTAGCGTTTGGAATAAAATTTGAAGTTTAAAATTGACTCATTCACCTTGTAGTTATGAGTCATGGTCTCACCAGATGGTTGTTGCCGAGGTTTTTTTCGTCTTTATGGTTATGTTTCAGTCAAAATTTCATCGATTAGGATCTCTTTTTCTCCTCTTAACTTTCTGGTATTCTTAATTTTTCTTTTTTCTTATCTGAAAGATCGCAATCATACGCGATTTGTGGTTTTCCAGGACGTTTCCTACATTTTGAACTATCCTACCTACGAACGTAATACCTAACCCCGACCTTTGAGCTACGTATCTACGCTAATAAGGTGCTAAGAAATGTAATGGACGGTTCAGATTCCTTCCTAGAAATTAAGTTTACACTGCTATTACATTTTCAGTATCCCGTCAAAACTGCGGAATAAAGGTAGGACTTACTGTACTGTCTTTTAAGTCCGAAATTATAGCAGAACACTTGAGGGATTTTTGATTGCTGCCAAAAGTCCAAGAATGAACAGGAAAGGATGAAAGGATGAGTGCATTGCGATGCGACAAACGAACTAACCCCATATAAATATGATTTATGAATATATTCATGAATAATATGAATATGGAATATAATATGAAATATAATTTCGGGTTTTGATCTACGGGGCAGGCCGTCAAGTCCCCATTAAGAAGCCCTTGTGACTCGTAGGTGTGGTACTTTGTAGATTGTCACGTTACCAAATTTCAACGAAAGAGGTAAGCGCTAGCCGTTGTGATTTTCTTCGAGTCTGCGTATCGTATGAATGCTTTCTGTAGGGCGATGAGGCACCTGAGAGGATAAGTCACTGATAGCTTTGATCTTCCCGGCTCTGACGAAGGCGATGACGCTGAACCGTCGAACGAACAGTCAGCTGTTGATAAGGAAAGATCAATACCTATATTGGTTACAGCTCAAGCAAACCAATAAAAAACCTACAGTATATTTTTGTTCTTTCGTTCGAACCTTTTGAGAGAGTTTTTCCTTTTTTTTTCTTCAAAGCTCAGCAGCAAAGTCTAATGTTACATTCGTTCAAATGTCCGCTGGTCTTGAAACGAGCTCTCATTCTCTCGTCTGTCTCGCTACAGCATCGTTGGTTACGGTAACCGTTAGGCGCCAATTTCTCGTGCACTTTAATCACCATTTGATCGAAATTACATATTTGTAAGCAAACCGACATAATGAGCAAGCAGTAAACACCAACCCCATGCTTTTCCCAACATCTACACATTTGTGAATATTTACTAGAAGAAGATTTATGAAATCTGCGTAATAATTAAAACTGAGGGAGTTATTAGCTGTATAAGAGTGCATTTTCTTACATTTTTTCTTGCATACGGATCTTTGCCGGAATGTTCGTTATTGCTGTTTTTTCTTCCTAAGAAAAAAAGCTATGGGATTACTGTACCGATTTTTATGTGCTACGCTGGACGCAGAAACAGTTCTTTATTTAACCAAAACTATGGCTTTCTTTATCTAAGATTCATTAAAACGTCTTTTATGTGTTTTAGTGTTATTACATACTTAAATGCGATACTATTTATACCATAACCTGGCTATACCACATTTATACATACCATATGCTATTTTATATTATTATGCATTATTATATTATACCACCATATCATATTTCTAGGATATTTAAGAAAAAAAAAAATAGTTTTGGTGCTGTGATTAAACTTGCTTAGATGAGCATCTTTGTTTTAGCGTGCAAATAAATGTTGTTTATAGACGGAGAATATTTTAATGCACGAATTTAACCTTAAATGTAACAATAAGAAATAGTAAAATAACTAATATTCTCCCAGATGCACAAATATAAACACTAAAAATTTATGCATCTGAGAGAACAACAAACCGGTGCCCAGGTACTAGAACGTTTGCATCACGAATTTATTTCTTACGCTTTTCATGTTCGAATGGTGTTTATTGAAGAACAGTGAAGATTTTTTGCTTAAAATATAAGTTTATGTGTCTGGGAGAACAAGAAGGTGTCATAGTTATAAAAGTCTCATATGAAAATGATAATTTTTAAATTAATTTAAAACAATTTTTAGCCTTTTTGAACAATTTTTTTGATATAATTTATGATTAACAGAAAGCAATCTACGCTTTTTTTCGTACTCTGGTAGGTGTTTATCGATGAATGTTAAAGAAGATTTTCTGCTGCTAAAAATTCTAATTTTTGTATTTGGGAGAACAACAGGGAATGTGTAGAGAACTTTCATATGAAAATGTAATTTTTAGCGTTTGTGTTCTATCTGGTGTTCTATCTTTAACAAAAAGCAATCCACACGTTTTTTTTTCGTATTCTGATAGGTGTTTATCGATGAATGTTAAAGAAGATTTTCTGCTAAAAATTCTAATTTTTGTATCTTAGAGAATAATACAAGGAATAGCGAACCTTCATATAAAAATGTAATTTTTAGCATTGCCCATGTTCGACTTTGAATCTCAGAATGTTGAATTTGGGAATTTTTAGCGTTTGTGTTCTATCTCGTTCTATCTGGTGTTCTATCTTTAACAGAAAGCTCCAATCCACACTTTTTTCCCGTACACATAACATGGCTCTTCTACACTATCGAACCCGATGCCCGTCATTCAATCCGATGACGTGCTTGCTGCACCACTTGAGAACGGCGTTAAATTGAAGCCGGGCTCTGAGTCGGCTGCCGCTACCCCGTAAACTCATGAGAACATCCGTCCGTAGGCTATGAACTTGCCAATTTTCCCATGTCCTTAATGTTATCTCTCCATTCTCTCGGAGGTTTTCTGTTGCAGGGAGATCATTCGCTATGTACCTACTCTTGCCTTTTTTGCCTTATGTTATAGTCTACCATTCTCTGGTCTGGTGTAAGCTACGTTTGTTGTCATTGACTAAACTATTTTTTTGTTTAAATCTGGAAAGGAGATTCTTTTGACTAAATATCAATCAAATACAAGGATGTAAAAGGATATTTTGTTATTTTCTGATCTGGTATAAAAGTCTTTTTTATTCTAAAGACAATCCTCTTATTATTTAATTAATTTATTTATTTTTCTACTCTTACTCTTATTATTTGTTTAAGAGAGCTGTGTTTGCGTTGTCATTGACTAAACTATTATTTGTTTAAGTCTGGAAAGGAGATTCTTTTAACTAAATATTAATCAAATACAAAGATATAAAAGGATTTCTCTTTTTTATTTTCTGGTTTGGTATAGGTTTTTTTTATTCCGAAGACTATTCTCTTCTTATTTATTTTTTTGTCTATTTTTTCAGTAACTCTTATTATTTACTTAAAGCTCTTATGCGAAAAAGACGTATTTGTTGTTTGTTAACTAAACTATCACTTATTTAAACCTGAAAATGTGATTTTTATAATTAAATATTAAATAGGAATAAGATTATAGGAACATTTTTCAGTTTCTGGTCTGGTGTAAAGGGCTTTTTTATTGCGATGACTCTTTTTTGCCCAAGGCTCTTAGATAAAAGAGACTTTTTTGTTGTTACTGACTAAATTATTATTTACTTATTTACTATTTATTTATCTACATACTTATTATTGTTATTTGTTTTTTTTTTGCTTTTATTTACTCATTTTTTTAAGTTTTTTTTGGAAAAAAATTCTTGTAACTGAATAATGAACAAAAATAGTGTAAAAAATAATAAAGAAATTACAAGTGAATAAAATAAATAAGTGCAACTAAATTTATACTGGAAAATGACAAAAACATACTCGCTTCGTTTTGCCTGTATTCAATTTTTTAGAAATTGGTCTCGTCCCACCCTCTTCTGTTTATTAAGCTGATTTTTAAATTTTTTAAATTTTTAGCTGAATTTCTAAGGTTTATTTTCTACAAGAATTACTGTAGTAATTTGATTGGTGGCTATAAGTACATGCGTAAACAATGAGGAATATTGATTCTACCGAGTAATGTTGTTTACAAATATGTATCAATGTAACAGAATAGGATTCATTCGATTTTAAGATGATTCGAAACACTTACTGATGATTTTTTGGGATTTTTTCTGTACTAATTATTATTATTATTGTTTAATTTTTCTCCCTACATTGCCTTCTCCATGTGTTTTACATAACAATGGATATGTTTCAGTGGTTTTCAAGTTTACAACATAGTCATAAAGCATAAAGAGTCGGTGTCGGATATTCTTTGACGACTCCGATTTTTCGGTCATCTAGGGGCTGGCGAGGGGGATCCACTGCCGTCGAAGATGGATAGCACTTAATCTCTCTTGTAGAGTTTCCAAGAGAGAACCTTCTAGAATTTATCTCATTTTGAGAAAAAGAAAATCCAGAGGACCAAGAAAACATGGGATTTAATTTCTTTATATTTTATTTTTCCATCTCTTTTATTATTTTTTCTATTTTTTTCACACTTTTTTAAAATTTTTTATCATTACATTGTATTTACTACTTATTATTATATTTTATTTAAGTTACATTTATATTTACTTGTACTAAATTATTTATATTTATTTAATCAATTCAATTTATGTGTAAAAATGCCTTCACAGACGTGTTTTTCAATGAATGATTTTAAATTTAAGAATCTAGTGTGGTGGCTCATTAATCCATAATTTCTTACTTGATCGTAATTGTGGGAAGAAAAAGAAAGAAAAGAGGGAAAAAAAAAGAAATCAATCTGGACCGAAAAATACACCGAAAAAGACGATGAGATCGACTCGTCTTCGTCTTTTCGGATTTGCCCATCCCGTCCGTCCTCGTCCGTTCCGTCGTTTGTTTACTTGTTTTTCTCGTGCGCTCAGCAAAACCTGGAAAGTTGTTACTGAGTAAACGCTCACCGCGTTTTGTTATGTCTAAGGCTTCTAGGATGAACTCATTCGATTTCGCCTCGGCGAAAATTCGAGGCATTTATGCGAGCTCCGCTCGTCGTATGTATGTACGTACGTGCACTGTAGTGACAACATCCACATCCATGCTGCTGCTTGCTGTGCTCGTATAGCACATATTCACATATTATTACGAGGTTTCAAGAAATTTTCCTTGTCGTTTCTTTTTTTTCGTACATATCGGCTTGCAATGTTTGAGAAATTTCCAATGTTTGAGAAATTTCCTAGCGTGACCAGACAATTGTATCCACAAGTTTTCTTGTCGAATATTAAACTACACATATTATTTCGGAATGCTCGCAATCTGTAGGGTTTTTTTTTCGCACATATCTAATTGCAATGTTCGAGAAATTTCCAAACGTGACAACACACTCGGATTCGCATGTTTTCTTGTTCAATATACTATAAACAGTGTCATAGCTGGTGAATATTGCTTAAAATGAAATAAAAATGAAATAAAATGTTCCTCGTACTTCCTATCCAAGTAGAAAGGAAAATTTAATTTTCAAAGAATACCTTTGGCTACGATACCATCAATACGCCAATAGTTATAAGCTTTGACACTTTGTAGAAGTCTTATACTTCCCCACTCACCCTTTTCCCAGAATTCAGGATTGTTACTGCAGAGTTTTTTTTGTATTTAAGTGAATTTTCTCAACAAGTTTTCCACTGGTATTTTTGCGCTGTTTGAAGTTTTAGACTTTAAATATTGCAAGGAATTCATTTATTATAATTGGAAATTAGAGTCAAATCGTTTGACTATTCCTTAAGTAGGTGATAGCGATTTTTTGAGAGTAAAGTTCACTTAAAAAGTGAAGTTAGGTTAAATGATAAAGTCTTTGGCGAATCAATCCACTTCGGTGCGCCAACGCGTTTTACTGCAATTCCTATTCGTTGTTTATTGAGGTTGTGAAGGTTGTAGCGCAGTCGGTAGCAGGTTCCGCTGTGTCTGCACACGATCGATCGAAGGTTCGAAACCGTCCTAGTGCTACCCAAGCCTTTCAACCTTCAGGAGTCGATAAATTAGTAGCAGACCTGTCTGGGAGGGTAGACATACTACTAATTTTTGTTGGTATTAATATTTGGACTCGTTTTCTCTTTTTTTCCCGTACGGAAAATGTTAGGGTTGGGAATGGAGTGCATCGATGTGTATTTTACGATGTTAGTCGCGAACTAAAAATTTAAGCTTTAACTACACTAACCATTAGACTGTTTTTCCATCAAGCACAGGTTTTTAACTACTCCTTTTTCTGAAGTAGTACCCATCACTACAGTTACTTTGACAAAGAATGTTAAGTATTGATATTTTCTATTATTTCCTATTATAGTATCCTTGTATTGATATCTATTCATATTTCCCTTTTTCATACTTCTACTGTTTCCTACTTTTTAAATACTGAATTCCCGTGCTCGTAACGGTTCGGCGATCGAGTGTTATGGGTATAACCTCCTTCAAAGAACTCAGCTGAGGCATACGTGAATTCGTGATATCGTCAATTTCCGAAGAGAATTGAAATTTCGAGTTTGATGTGAGGATGTGGAGGTGCTAAAATATTCTAAATAACCTCCTGAGTACGAATATAATAGGCATTTCATCCATAGTTTTGAGAAACTGGAGCAAATCCTACGGACACCTCCTCCTTCCACGAGATATGCCAATGGCAGGATTGCAGAGGTGTGGAAGTAGTTAACAGAGGTTGGGAAAACTTTGCCTTTTTCCACACAGGCCACACAATTGTTGAAACTGAATTCTTGAAGTAAATTTGAAATCAGTAGCTCCATTGCTTTCGAATAGTGTTTTCAAAATTCAATTCTGCTCACTCCGGAGTAGAATTCCGACGGTATGCGGCGACGGATTTTGGGAAAGAAGTTAGTTGTGGGGATGTTGTACGGCCGGGCACAGGTTTACGGGTGCTGCTTGTTTTCATCGATGTGCATATATTCCCCGAGTTATTGCACTCATCCACTATCGCTTTTTTTCACACGCTGAAGCGCTCTACCCGTGAATGTAAGCGATCGTCGATCGCTTCACTACTCCGGAGTCCGAGCATGAGAATATGTCATCGATAATGAGGAACAGGGTGCTGGCATCTCTAACTCAATGTTATTTGAATTCATCAGAAAAACCACTCACTTTCACTTGTTCTATTGTGTAAGCGCCTCGGGAAAAATTACATTGTAGCGTTTTATGAAGGTACTACAATTTTACTACTACCTTTACTACAATTTTGCAACCACGATTTATTATAATTTATTCACAAATTAATGTTATCTGAGTAAAATCTGATAGAATGCAATTTGGGGCGGGTGTAGTGCAGTAGGTTAGAGGTTCCGCTGCCTGCACGATCGATCGAGGTTCGAATTCACCTCAGTGCTCACCAAGACCTACATCCCTACAGGATCGATAAATTATTATCAGACTTGTCTGGGAGGATAAAAACACTGACATGATATGTCGGCTAACCTCCGCACGTCACTCCATAAGTTAGACATGCGTTCGAAAAAAACCTCAAACGATTCTGAATTGAAGTGAACGAGGTAGCGCAGGTCCCAAGTGGATTGATATGCCGGTGACTTTGACTTTTTTCCTTTCTAAAATGCAACTTTAATTTAATACTATTTAGTATGATTGGATATACATGATTGGATATTTGTCTATAATTAATGTTGTTATAACACTGGTGAAATGTTGTTTATATCTCTATGTATTACAATCGTTTTATGTTTATGTATATTTGAAGTACGCTAGAAGCGGGACGCTCGCAGCGTCGGAACAAAAAAAGTGAAAGCATTTATTCGATGAGCATACGGTAATCCGAAAATAAATCGTTGAAATTTTGCAGCTACGTGGTTTTTGCCGGGATTCCTAATTTTTCTAGAATATAGAAACTGTTGCAAATTTACGTCCAGGTGACCGCGCGACGCGTCTGCGGCAACGCGAACCTTATTTCTTGCGCTTGACTTTGTATCTACTACTCACCTTTTCCTCAATCCCTCTTCTCCTTAACGCACATCATCTGTTGCCTGTGCAAAAATTAGGAAGAATTATTTGGTAATAAATTGTAGATTATTGTCCGGGAAGGTTTAATGGATTCTGACGTACGGATGTATTTAAATCTGTAACAAAGAAATAGTATTCCAGTCTGTTTATATGCTGTAGGACTGAATTTCTCCTTCCAGTGCGATTCTAGCCTGTTAACTTTTTACAACAAGGCTCCCCGGTTCCGTTTACAGGGCAATGTATTCGATGGTTATCGTATTTTAATGACGATGACGTGAAACATTTTTTCGTAAATAACTGTCCTATCTTATCTTCGTCCATTTGAACTAGTTTATTTGCTTTCTTATTAACTCGTCACTGTAAACAGGTCCTTATTAACTTATTTTGTTTATTTTATTCACCCACTCCACTTGTAATCTTAGCAGCGCGCATGACATCCTACCTACAGAAAGATTCAGGAATCCCAGGCCAGTGGAAGACCTCGCAAACCGTTCTTACCCATAAGAAAGGTGACCGAGAGGACCTTCGGAACTACTGTCTGATATGCTTGCTGAGCGTGTTATACAAATTATTCACCAAGATCATCCTCACGCGCATAACTAGAACGCTGCATGAAGCTCAGGCTCAAGAATAGGGTGCATTCCATCAGCGGTCCAGCTGTATGAACCACATCCACACCTTGTCGAAGGTCATAGAGATTTGCGGGGAATACCGTCTGCCCATTCTTCTAACCTTCGCCGACTATGAGAAAGCCTTTGACAGCGTAGAAACGAATGCAATACTGTCAGCGCTGGTCGATCAGGGTGTGGACGCTCCGTATGTGAAGACATTAGTCAGTTGCTACGAACGAAGCACCACAGAGATACAACTTTTCCACCGCCCCCTCACCATACCCATTGGAAAGGGGTTACGACAAGGCAATACGATATCGCCGAAGCTGTTCACGGCTGCATTGCAATGGATAATGAAATCACTATCCTGGGAAGAAAGGGGCATACGTGTTGATGGAAGATTTCTCTCGTGCCTTCATTTCTCAACGACATCATTCTCGTTTCGAGCAGTAGCAGTGAAGCAGAAACGATGCTCAACGAACTGAGCGAAACAGGGGAGAGAATAGGACTGCGAATAAACAGAAAGAAGACAGTTCATGAAGAACGCCTACTGCAAGGACGGAGGAGTACAACTTGAAAGCTCCCGAATCGTGGAAACTTCGTCATACGTATACCTCGGACGTTCTATGAACATGGAAAACGATTTGAAGGAAGAACTGAATAGAAGAATGAGAGCAGCATGGGCAGCATTCGCAGCCGTCAGAGGCCACGGACCAACTGACGGACCAAGATCTTCGTGCTCATCTGTTCGACTCGACAGTTCTTCCAGCACTCTGTTACGCAGCGGAGACGTGGGCAGACACCGCTGCCACGTCTAGGAAGCTACTTGAGAAATGCCTTCTGAAGTTTAACCGGCGCACACAACGCCTAGCCAGTCTTCGCAGCTCCGACTTGAGAGGAATGTCCCGTCTTCGCGACCCAGCGGAATATGTATCGAAAGCAAAACATGGATGGGCCGGTGACATCATGAGAAGAATCGACGATAGATGGACTAAAAAAAACGCTAGAGCGGATCCCAAGAGATGCTGAACGCCCTCGAGGGGGACCGCTAACGAGATGGGATGACGTGTTCGCTACACGGATGGACCAGCTGAGAGCTCAGCTGGATTCGGCTCAAGGACCTCGTCAACGTCACTTACGAAACTTGAGAACATTTTAGATGACAATCGCGAGGGGACGAAACGAGTGGAAGAGATGCTGGGGCCCGCACGTCCAGTGAAGACGGGCCATCTAAGTATCTAAGTAAGTAGGTATTAACTTCACTTCAACGCTTGGGAAAACTGACTATTCAGTTTCCAGGGGGGAACATTTCCAGTTGCTGTTCTTCTCATCAAAATCCTTCGTTAGTCTTTCCATAAGTTGGGATTTTTGAAAAAATCCAACTCTTTTTTCCCGGACTCATTCTCACTTTACTTGCAATTTCTAACCTGTTACATGAAATTTTCGAAATTTGTCGCATACTCCTTTGTCATCCTCTCGTAGTCTGCGCTGTCTACTATGGCCACAATCTCTCGGCGTAGGTCCTCTTACTACGAGAAACTTTTTCATTCACATAGCACAATCATTTTTATACTGTCATTATTGTCAATTACATTCGTTTACTAAATAAATTATTATTAAATTATCAGCTTATTTATGATTGAACTCGTTTTCAAAAATCTAATGATAAGAACAAGAGAAATTAACCTATAGTTTTACAATTTTTGTTGCGTTTCGTTTTCGTTTTTTCGTGCACGTGACTCAATTTTACGATTGTATTTGACTTTCTGCTTTCTTCAAATAGCATAGTATTCGAGGAAATGTATAGTTTTTCTTCAAATCAATCATTCTCTTAGAAATATCTCGGTTGCTTTGAGGAAAAGAATGAAGTTTTCTCTTTTCCAAGGTGAAGATGTTTACCATTTGAGATTTTTCACCTTTGCCCTTACGCGCAAATTAGCAAACGTCTATTGAATGTGATCGTTGCGCTAAGTGGGGCGATTTTGCCGTAAGAAACCTACAATGTGTGTGTGTGTTTCTTTTTGCTAGTTAACGTTCATAGGACATGGCCAAGCTTAATCCTTAAATTCCTTAATTTCAAGACGCCTAAGCGCTTTTTAGAGGGCTCTAATGGTTCTATTTGCTGTAATTAGAGTGAAAATACTTGGTTGTAGGAAGAAATAAGTGCTATTTGCTAGTTTCATGGGATTCTATCCAAAATCATCATTGTGTACCGTTTAATTATGTCGAACTAAGCAGAATTTGTCGGTTTTAGGTTTTCCTTCAACAAAATTATTGAGAACTTGCATAAATAAGGGGAATATGATGGGAATATGCAGTCAAATTTCCACTCAGTGATCAATTTTTCCTGTTAGTTTTTTGGTTCTTTTTTTGCTGATACATTTCTGGGGACTAATGAATAGCGCAAGCCTGAAAGTGTAGGAAATCATGAATTTCAGCGATTTTTGAGCACTTTTTATTTCTTAGTGAGTTCAACGTCTGAAAAAAAATTGACCTGATCCGTCTTTATGTGAGTATTCTTTTCAACATGTAAATTACTACTTATATTTCACATATTTTCCACTTTCTTTTACAATGGACAGGTCTTATTGTCGCGGCCTTTCAATATTTTTTTTTGCTTGCAAAATATTCACGTTATTGATTCAAGCGTAAAAATTGGTTTGATCCGCTTTTCCGCTTTCATGTAGGTTTTCCGAACATGTAATTATTGAACTTTCGAGGTGAATCTCCAATAATTTCCAGTTATTGTCGATCGTTATTTTTTCTCAAGGGTTTTTCTGATCTCATTCCATGTCGGACCCATTCCTATGCTATCTTTGTTGATGCCACACAAATTGTTGACTTAAGGCGCTATAAGGGCAGCCATACTTGTAAGTTCCCTGGTTAAAGGCATGAGCCCACGAATCTGAGGTGGTACGGATTGCAGGTGGAGTATTGGTATACGGCATAGTAGATTATGAAGAGGGGGGTGATTCCGTCCATTTCTTCCTAATTGCCGTAAAAAACGGTCCGGAAGATGCGGCGCCGCACAAGGCTGGCGCGCTCCATTCGAACTCGTTGTAGAAAGTAGCGCGCCGGAATGCCCGAAGCCGTATCTTCCGGGCTGTTTTTTACGGCAATTAGGAAGAAATTGACGGAATCACCTTTCTCTCCATAATCTACGATCTCGTATACGAATACTCCACCTGAAATTCGTATCACCTCAGAATCGTGGGGTGATGCCTTTAATAGAAAATTTTGGTTGCCGCTAGTTTACTTCTAGGTTAGTTTCACCTAATAAATTCCACTAAGTTGAATTTTTGTAGTAATTGTGCTAAATTCTAAATGTTTCCACAAGAATATAAGGAGAATAAGCATATATAATCTATAGTATATAATATAATATAATAATAATATATAATGTAAAATATATAATATAGGAGGAGAATAACCATCTACATACGTAAGAGATTAAGGTAAAAGGGGAAGCTCATTCGGATTCGGAGCCAACATCGGAAATCTTTACGACTAATTAGTCTAATTTTTTTAAATGGGTGCTACTGAATAGGAACCGCAATTCTTGGTGTTCCATATTGAAAATTTTCTTATTTTTTTCCGTCACTGCGGTAGGAGCACATTTATTTTTATTTCTTCACATACGTATTGCTTCTATTTTCATCGATCTAGAATGATTGGCCGTAGAAATTACAACGACGGATAGTGTTCTGAAGGTGTTTTCCGGACGTGCTCATGCATTTCACTGCGATCGGGGCTATCCAGAATTCAATTCATTAGCATCATCGTCGTGGTGTGGCAATTTCTCTTTTCGATTTTAATTCTCCTTTTGAAAACCTTTTTCTCACATTTCAATTCAATGAGAGTCATTTCCTATCGAAATAAAAAACTTGTCGACAACCGTCACATAATGAGTTTTATCCGGAAAGGTTACAGTAGAAGGTTTTTTTTTTGAAGTCTAGAACCTTTTTTTTTTCTCTGTGACGCAAGCACAGATTAGGTCAGATGGGAAAATAAAAAAAGTAGAAAAGTATTGCGTTTTTCTCTGCTACTGCTACCTCTCCAGAGGAAAATCGTCATAAATTGCATATGTTTATGTATGTATTTGATCTACGTGTGATACATCTGCAATCCCAACATCTACACAGCTCACTCTTTACTTCATTTCCTTCATCACTTAGTGATGATCGATTTTCAATACCGTGCGATTAAATATTTTATTTAAAAATCAATATTAATATCAAAACTATTAATACTACTAGAATATTTATTGCAATTTAAGATATTTGAAATACAATTAATATTTTAGTAGATATGGCTTGAAGTAACTATTAAAAAAATAAGCGATAAAGTAAATATTAATTACTCTCCGAATAATCTGCCTTTCTATTTCCTTGCGAATCGTTGCTCGTCTCCGAAGTCCATCGCTTATCTCATATCCGTGTTATATTAGTTTGTCTCAAAAGAAATGCGCGTTTTAACGCTATGATTTAAACATTACGATTATTACGATGACGATTATTATGATATCTTTGGAATATCCGACGTAGGGATTCGACAGGAGAGTGAACAGTCTGAGTGGGATTACTCTGAATGGGACATATCCGAACATAGCGTAGCGGTAAGCAACTACACTAAGACTACCATGGTCGATGGTTCAAAACCGCCCTAGGAGCCAACTAAGCATTTCGTCTGTCCGGGGTCAACGAGTTGCTAGCGGACTTTTTCGGGAGGATAAAATTACTGACTTCGTGTATCGGATGGCCCTCGCAAGTCATAGCATCCGGCCGTGGCACACGCGTTTGCATTAACCACAAACGTTTAGGAATTGAAGTCAGAAGGGGTTGGCGCATCCGGAACGAGATGATTGACGCGAAACACTTTGTCCTTCATTACTGAACAGCTCAAGTATTTACTTGTGATCGTAAATTGACTTTTCCGTATGTTCCACCCGATTTTCTGTGTGATCCAGTTCATGACCATGAGCAGTGTTTATTTATTTGCTTCAGCTCAATTGTTTACAGTCGATCAATCTCTTCACAACCTTTCGCATGCTATAGAGTCTAATTAAGTAAGATTAAGTAGGAGTGAATAAGATTATGTAAATACATTAAATAAATAGTTACATTTACATAAAGTAGATCAACATCAAATAAATAAACAAAGATGGCAATTCTGCATGCTTCAGCGATGAACCTAGCGTCAACGCCACTTCTGACCCTATTTATCGCATCTGAAATGTTGAGAAAACTCACAGGAACAATAACTTTTCACACTTTTTCTAGAAAAAAAAAACTCCAAAGACCCGATTTTTCAGCGTATGGTGAGTTACAACGTAGCATTTCGAAGAAAATTCTCGAACTAGAGCGTGTCCAAATCTGATTTTTGCTAGTGATTTTTTTCGGAGGCAGAGGAGAAATGAAAAAACTTTAAGCAAGAAATGGCTCGCTGTCCATACGTGCGAATAAATTGATTTTTTTTTTCAAATTCGAAAAGAATATCGATTATTGTTTTGGATTTTTCGAATGACATTTCAATACTGTGGCGTGCTCATTTAAACATGATCCAAGCAAAAACCGATGCAGTACTGGTTGGAATTTTTTTTTCTGAATTTTACATTGCGATTTTTTGAAATTTTCAAAGTGTACTACGGTACAAAGTCTCTTTAAGATTATAAATAATAAATAATAAACAATAAACGTGGAACGAAAGAACTTTGCTTGTTCCGTCTCAGTTTCCATCGTTGAAAACAGACTTAAAAGTGTCAATTCTGGCAGATCCTTCAGCTTCGGTGACGTCATTCCTCTTTTTTAGTCCCCATTTCACATTTCTCATTGAATCCCAGTGGCATCCTCGCTGCACCATTTTTAAACCTCGAAATGAGGAGAGGAGCTAAATCCGACAACTGAGACGGATATTCCAGTTCAATGACGAAATTGATCGGCTTTTTGTTCGAATGACAGCTGATCGATCCGCAGATCAGCTGAGAGCTATCGAGCGGTTGATTTTGTATAGGTACATATATAGATGGTGGATTTGCAATTGATAAAAGTGCAATATCGTCTCAAAGAAAAAACAGTTAGGTACACTCTGTTGCTTAGATATTTCTTCTAGATTGCGTGGAATTCCTAAGAACTCACTTTTTCCAATCAATTCGCTGGGATTCCTCTTGTAGAGGTGTGGTCAGCTTTTTTTTTCTCCCTTCTCTTGTAGTTTTTCCTGATCCGTTTACGTTACAAGTAGGCCTTGAGAAGGGAGTATGTAGTGTTAGTAACAGCCTTTCTGCAACAACATTCCTAATTTGTGTCCAGAAATCCTTCTCCGACGACGAATTTTCGACTCAGGCGGTTCTCAACGCATTAATTCGTGGAGGAAGGATTTTTTTTGACACAACTTGTAAACGGTGCTTTAGTATTCAATGAATCCTCCTAATTCTGTCACTTCTCTCCTAACATACTAAAAAAATTTATTGAATTCATAATTTATTCTAAAGGATAAAGTGTAAAGTGTCTGTCGTTAATCAATCCGCTTGGGACCTGCGCCACCACGTTCACTTCAATTCAGAATCGTTTGAGGTCAACGAACGTGTAACTGGCCTATGCAATAACCTGCGGAGGTTAGCCGATGCGTCAAGTTTTTATTCTTGCAGACAAATCTGGTACCAATTTATTGACCCTGGAGAGATAATAGGCTTGGTTGGCATTAGGGCGGATTTGAACCTCCGATCGATTGAGCTGTCACAGCGGAACCTCATACCGGCTGCGCTACAGCCGCTCCTATAGTTTATACTATGTTTTATAATATAATTGTATTATGTTGCGTTATATTGTTGTATTGTATTTGTATTTTATTTGCTTATCCTCAATACCCTTTTATAGATGGAATTTAGTACGCAGAGATGCGCGTGAGGTCCTGCAAGTTGGTCACAATAGCATCGTGCATCGGATACTATACTTATCAGGGTCAGGGTCAGGGTAGAACGATGAAAGGTGTGATACTGCAACTGTGAACTGTGGAAAAAAGGAGCTCCACCTTTTCCGGCCTTTTTTCCCTGTCTACCGACGTCAGTAGACCAATTTTTATCGATGGCGCCGTACCCTCCATTGGTCTGCGGTGACGTCTGCGTAGCTTGCGCATATTTCAAGGCCCATTACCCTTCGGCTGCTCTCTTCCTTTTGCGAACCCTTCGCCTTGCACCATAACCGCGTTTTATTTAGTTTTCTTGACGTCGCTCACACGTCTCTCACAGAAGTCCAAAAAAGGGAAGAAAGAGGAATAGGTCCACTTATGTCACGAACGGGCTCACATCCAGCTAAACCTTATCGAGAAATGTACCTCAAGAAAAAAAAAGGCTGTATCGTAGAAAAAGACGATGGAAATCGACAGTGGATAGGTTTCACAGAACCACTAATTCCCTTATAAATCGTGATTGATAGGATAGAAAATCTTGAGTTACAATTTCTTCAAAAATATACTTTCTCTGAGTTCTTGGTAACTGTTTAGACATAGATTTCTAGATGATTTCCCTCACTTTTCTATTCCATCTTAGAACAATTCAAGTCGGCAGCTTTTGAAAAAAAAACCTAAATACTCCTGAAGAAACGATAAAAATTTTGTTTAAAAAAATGGGCGAAATATTCTTTGCTAGTGAACCACTACTAATGATCTTGAAAATAATTTTAGCGGATCGATTATTCCCCATAGAAGAAACGTCAGCGCTTCAATTTCAATGTGCGCTTACATTTATTTGTGAAATTTGTGGGTTTAATCAAGAAAATCCATGAAATCTCAGCATTTTTTTTACAATTCTAGTAATTGTAGCGTCTTAAATTGTCATAGATGAGTCCGTTTGGCAAAGTTAGCGCTATCAGCATCATCATTGCTGTCAGTAAATTGTTTAACTCTGAAAGTGAAACGCGGAAAAGTTAGCTGTCAATAAATATCAATACCAATCTTGGCCACAGCTCAGGGAAATCCATAAGAAAGCTACGTATTCAACATGGTGGTACGGATTTCAGGTGAAGTATCCGTATACGGGACCGAAGATAATGGAGAGAAGGATGATTCCGTCCATTTCTTCCTAATCGCCGTAAAAAAAAAACGGTTCGGAAGATGCGGCGCCGCACAAGGCTGGCGCGCTCCAGTCGAACTCTTGTAGAAAATAGTGCGCCAGAACGACTGAAGCCGTTATCTTCCAGGCCGTTTTTTTTTACGGGAATTAGGAAGAAATGGACGGAATCACCCCCTTCAGGTGGAATATTCCGTATACGAATACTCCAGCTGAAATCTGTACCACCTCAGATTCGTGGAGTGATCCCTTTAAGAATCTTTATTACGGCTAACGTATCGGCGTTGTCCCCTGGTCGGATCCTCGTTAGTACTAGTGGGACGATTCCACCACACGGATATCCTCCGACATCACGACAGCGCGGCTACTAAGGTACGCGCAACGATTTGGGCTCTTTTGGTTTTTGTTTCCGGATGTAATTCCCTTTAAGGGATAATGAGTTGTTTTGGATGAGGTATTTAAGAGGATATGTTGGAAATTTTGTGACTTTAAAGGGACATTCCCTGATTCCCCATTTCTACCGTACGACAACAGTCTGGAAAATGATCGTATCTGTATTTCACTCATCATTTCTACCCTACTTTTATGTCTGATCCTATTAAAATTATTGCATATCCCAATAAAAATGGATAAAGGATCAAGTGTTTGGCGTTAATCAATCCGCTTAGGATCCACCACCACGTTCACTTTTAAAGGCAACAATGCCGAAACGTTAGCCGTAATAAAGACTGTTAACAATCTTTCCAAAAATTGTTGACATTGTCAATGGAATCTGAAGTGGATCGTTTGGATAGAGACGAAACTATCCACAATTTCAATCTTAGCCCATATGCTTTTCCTATATGATGTTTTTTTTTTAGTAATTTTGTTGAAATGTTTTGTTGTTCAAAATAAAAAAAATCGTTCAGCATGTTTTTTTTTTCAAAATATTTTATTTTATAAAATATAAAATTTTTCAAGAAATATTTATATGTGATATATTATTTATATTTATTATCTTAAATTTTTATGTTTTCAAAATTAAAATCTCCTTTAACATGTGTTTTTTTTTTTGTTACGGCCGGTGTTCGGACGAAAAGAGCGGAAAAAATGAAAGCGGTCTTACCTACCTGATTTTAGGGTAACTGCTGTGCATTTTTAGTCGAATTAGCTTTTGCACTTTTTTTTTTGTTTTCTTTTTTTTCCTGTGATTATGAAAAATTTGTTGTGGGGTACATGAGAAAAAGTTTTCTTCATAAAATTATTTTTGCCTAAAAGAAAATATTTTTAAAAAATTAACTACCTTAATGCGATCATTCATGAACTTCTTTTATAGGAGTGGAGTGTTAGTTTAGTCCAGTTTACAGTAGGATACTTCTATGATTTGGTGAAAGAGGAAATGAAGTGGTTTTTCCACTTCCCTATTGCTTTAATGAGATGTGCACTTTTCAATTTAGTTTTTTTTTCACATTCTCAAATGATTTTTTTTTCTTTTGAACAACCATCTATTCACATTTCAAGGAGTTAGTGTGGAGTTCCTCTCGGGGGGGGGGGGGGCTTTCCACATTTCTGTGCAAAAACGAGAAAGAGATGTCGCCGCAAAGGGGTAGTCATCCTTTATTATATTAAATTGTTATATTTATTATATTTTATATTATGTACTAGGAATGTTTCTAGAATATGGGTATGGAAAGTAATGGAGTTAAGGGAAGAGAAGTGAAATAACCAGAAATTCACAGCTATATTGCTTTTTTTCAGTATAAAAGGATAAAGGATAAAGTTCCTGGCGTTAATCAATCCGCTTGGGACCAGCGCCCCCACGTTCACTTCAATTCAGAATCGTTTGAGGTCCACTAACGTATAACTGGCCTATACAATGACTTGCGGTGGCTAGCCGACGTGTCAATTCGGGATTTTTATCCTCCCAGACAAGTCTGGTACCAATTTATCGACCCCGGAGGGATGAAGGGCTTGGTGAGCACTAGGGCGGACTCGAACCTCCGATCGATCGTGCAGGAAGCGGAACCTCTAACCGCTACACCACACCCACTCCTTTTTCAGTATAATTTCTGTTTATTTATTCACATTTATTTTTATGGAGTGGCTAATTCTTTAATTTTACTGAATAATTGAACAATAATCAAAGTTTCATTCTCGAAATGGTCGAAAAATACCGAAACGATCTCTCCATCATTTGGTGGTTCCTGAAATTTCAAATTGGAACTGAGTTTAGGGATCAAATGCTGTAATTGCTAAACTTTATCTGGTTTTTGTTTTGTTCCATTGAATATTTTATAGTTGAGCTCACAAATGTATAATTATCAGGTAAAGAGAAAAAGAACTCTCCAGGATTTGTCGCAATAGATGGTAGAGGAACAAAATTATATCTACAACTCAACAAAACATTCGAAAATTTCCCTATGAAGTCTCAGGAGGGTCGAATATTCGAAAATTTTGAGTGAAAAAAAACAAAAAATTCCAAACATTTTTGAGTACGGTGTTGTTATTCAAATTTTTCTTTAAAAAAAAAATGATCAGCGCACGGTTGAGGTACCAAAAGGTCCCAGTGGTAGGATTTTTTGGGATCTTGAATCGTAGTACCTACAAGCGGCAGCTGTTTTTTGAGAATATCAATGCGCTCAGTGATCTCTTCTCGTATTTTTCATTTCTTTCACAATAAACAGTTGCTAATGATTGACTGCCGATCCGATAGGAGTTCACGCGTTCCTCTTTGATTTCTTATAAATCATTTTCTCACTCAAAAACTCTCACACCTATCGAATTTTATTAATCTGAGTCTGATTCTTATGTTATTCCTCTTTATGATCATTAAAGTTTACGTTAATGTTTTAAGATGAAATAGCATTAGAGTTAGAATCAATACTTTGTAGTAGGTGATTTCTTGATTTATCAACATGCTTCTTTCGAATTAGTGGACTTTTCTTTTTTATTAATTTGCTAGAGCTTTTCTCTGTTTATTTTTCGCTTCTTGTTTACCCTCTCTTGTTATTATTTTTCCTTACTGGGCAGTTGTAGCGCAGTCGATAGGGAGGATCTGCTCTGTCCGGACGATCGATCGGGGGTTCGAATCCGCCCTAGTGCTCACCAAGTCCTTCATCCTTCCGGGGTCGATAAATTGGTACCAGACTTGTCTGGGAGGATAAAAACACTGACCCGTCGGCTAGACCCCGCAAGTCATTGTATAGGCCAGATACACGTTCGTAAACCTCAAGCGATTCTGAATTGATTGAGGTGAACGTGGTGGCGGGTCCCAAGCGGACTGATTAACGCCAGACACATGATCCTCCTTTATTTTTTATTTTTTCCTTACCGTTTCCATTAACCACCTAAGAAATATCAAAGCCTGGAGTGTTGCTGAAAAATCAGTGGCGTACATATTTCTAAGGTTGCACTGGATTGCGAATGCGAAGCTGGTAAGAAACGCCATTGTCCTATACCACCTAACCAGTATCGAATCGAGAACGAATGATTCGAATGAAATTCGAATGTCGTATTGTTTTTTTCTAAGATCTGTAGACGAGATTACTAATTAATATTTAATTTAATATAGCTCACGAAAAAGAACAATACGACACACGAAACTATGCTAAGGTTCATTGGAAGTCGAACATTTCAGCTTAAAAATTAGACTTTCAACTTTAAAAAACCTAAAAATTCGAATTTCAGCTAACATTCGATCGAATTCGAATAGGCCGAAATTCGATGTTAGAGGTCCGAGGATGCTAAATTGTAGTTTTTGTCATACACTACTGTTGTCGTATCGATCCCAAAGACATATTAGAGAGCGGTTCTGGTTCTCATCTTTTCCGAATGAGCGTGAGGAAACACGAGAAATTCTCCAGAACTTCGATCCATAATAAAGGATTCCTGGCTCTTTAGTTCCTCTACATAGGTTCTCTATAGAGTAGTTTTGCATTTCTGAAGATTTAATTCCATATGAATTTTTCTTTCTGTGGATTCAATTTCTATGGAAATTTCAAAAACGAGAACTCTGGATGCGACTCCTCCGTCGAACCAGCAGAAAGCAACATTATCGCGATTTCCCTGCAGAGTTAATGCTGCACATTTGTCAGAAGTTTGTCAAACATTTGTCAGCTCTCTCCTTCTCCTCTGGTCCGGGATTAATGTGACAAAACATCAGCCATATTTTACATTATGTACTTATTTAGCTGGTATTGAATTATGCTAACTAATGATACTTCCTAATATATTGTTTTTCTTTCGTTCACATACTCCACCAAATTTCGAAGCAACAGCCCTTATTCTGTGAATTATCCAGAAAATTTCTTTTTTCCCCAGAGTTTTCAAAAATAGAAGGAAAAGTGATCATGTATGCTTCAGATTCCCTACTTTTACCGTACGACACTCAACAGTCTGAAAAATGATCGTATCGGTTTCAGAATTCTAATTTCTATCGTATTTTTGTCGCTGACCCTACAAAATGTCATGGGATATCGTAGTAAAAGGATAAGGGACACAGTGTCTGTCGTTAATCAATCCGCTTGGGACCTGCGCCACCACGTTCACTTCAATTCAGAATCGTTTGAGGTTTACGAACGTGTATCTGGCCTATACAATGACTTGCGGTGGCTAGCCCATGTGTCAAGTCGGTGTTTTTATCCTTCCGGACACGTCTGGTAGCAATCTCCGGAGGGATAAATGGCCTGGCTGGCCCCAGAGCGGTTTCGAACCATCGATTGATCGTGTCCAGTCAGAACCTCTTACCGACTGCACTATACATGCCGTCACGCATACATATATACCAATATAAATACATTCACATTTTTAAATGCGGACTCCTTGTTTTACAGCATTCATCACTTATGCCGCTAGTGATTCATCATACCTTATATTCGCATTGACAGGCTAGCAGGGCTCGGGCTGTTGGTTCATCGCCGCCGCATGCACATTGCTCTCTTCCATCACCATCAACGCGCATTCCATGTCCGTCCGTCTTCCGTGGATGTTTACGTTATTTCCCATTGCACATTTTCGTTGCATATAATCACATACGCACCCACACATACATACACACAAACACATACACGTCGTGAACGGAGTTTTTAGAAAAAAAATTCACTTTCATTGATACAAGGGAGTTTCCACCGAGGTAAACAACCGTTTGCCCTATGTGCCCCATCCCAACTTTACCTGATTTCATGTGTGTGAAACGTCGTGCGCGCTCGACATGATTTCTTAGCCTACCAGAAATTTCTCGGAAATTTTTGTGCGAGGTCAAAAGATCCACTAACCTCAGTAGGTGGATGTGGCACAATTGGTAAGAGGTTCTACTGCAACTAAATCCCTCGACTGTTCGAAACCGCTCTACTGGCGAACCAAGCCTTTCACTCGTTCCGGAATCGACGAATTGGAACCGGACCTGACGCATCGGCCCGCCTCCGCAAGTCATTTTAAGGCTGCACACGCGATTCTCATAAACCTCAAACGATTCCGAATCGAAGTCGAGCGCGTAGACGCATCTCCACAACGATTGATCCACTTTATCTGTTGTTCTTCCTGCTCATAAAACTGGCCTCGTTGTGTGCATCTGCCATTTTAAAGCCTGTGAACGTCAATGTTACATTTTCAGGGGTATCAGGGTTTTTTTTCCTGGTTAAGGTCCTTTTTTGTGAGGTGAAGGACAAAGTATCTGGTGTTAATTAATCCGCTTAGAATGCGCCAACGAGTTCACTTCAATTTAGAATCGTTTGAAGTTTATGAACTCGTATTGGCCTATTGAATGGTTTATTGCCAGTCTATCATTTACGAAGGGATGAAAGGCCTGGTTGGCCTGGAAAGGCCGATCCATCGAGCTTTTCTGTTGTAGCGAGACGTCTTACCTTTGCGCTACACTCTCGCATAACGAGTTCGTAAACCTCAAACGATTCCGAATTGAAGTGAACCACTTCATCTGCTGTCTTTTGTGCTCGTAAAACCTCGCTGTCGTACCTCCGTCGCTTCAAAACCCATGGATGTTACGTCCAATGTTACATTTCCAGGCGTTTCTAGATTTTCCGAAGGTGAGGTTTTTCTTTGTGAGGTAAATGATAAAGTGACTGGCATAATTTATTTTTACGAACGCGTGTCTAGCCTATACGGTGCCTTGCTGAGTTCAGCCGAGGCAGTGCTTTCATCCTCCCAGACGAGTTCAGTACAAATTTATCGACTTCGGAAGATGAAGGGCTTGGTTGGCGTGGGCAAATCATCGAACCTTTTGAACCGACCGACCATGCAGTAGCAGTGGAACGGCTTACCAGTACGCTATCGTTGCCGATTCGGCGCAGTCGACACAAGTACACATAATGAAAACCTGGTTATATCCGAAATAGTGGCGAAATCTTTGTAATTTGTGTGTTTTCCCCAAGACTTTCTGCAGATTTTGATTCTTTTCATCTTGTTGCTCATTACGGATCGTTTTCTTTCTTTCTTCTCGTTTTTTTCGAGCTGATCTCTTTATGGTTATCGTTTCGCCTTTACTGCTTTACTTTACTTTCCGCTACAAATCGAATCAAAGGATAGTGAGTGTTTCAGGAGCTTCCCGTCTCACTCATACTCATCATTATCATACGACGACTGCACTAATTACATCCCGAAGCAAATGATTAGTCGATGAGTATGCACAGTGTTCATCGTGGATTTCTGAGGTAAATTTTCTCTAGAGGTAGTGAAATACACAGGACATGATAGGTGATGAAAGGAGATTTTCTTGGAAAATTGGGAAATCTAAAATTTAATTCTATTCATTATGTGGTCAATCTTATATTCATTGTTTTAATTTTGTCATTAATTTTATTCATCTTTATTTTATTAATTTTAATTTTATTTTTTAATTTTATTTATCTTCCCAAGAAACTTAGTAACAGTAACAACTTGGTAACTTTGGAAATTTTAGCTTTCTTTACTATTTAGTCATTTATTTATTATTTATTATTTTAACTTTGATATAAATTTTCATTCATTCATATCCCTTGAGCAAATTTCAGAGTAGCAGTTCTAATTCTGTTAAATATCCTAAATATTCCTTTAAATGTTAATATAAATAATGCTAAATATCCAGAAAAGTGCAGCAGAATTGCTCCTATTTTTCCATCGAATCCTCGACATCAGCCCAAAAAATCAGATCGTATCTGTTTCAGATTCCCCATTCTTACCGTACTTCTGTATCTGTTACTGCGAAGTGGTTACTGTAGCGGTGGTATAGCATCACGACGATGCTCTCGGAATAGTATAAACCTTGGGAAGCTTATAGACACACTGCTCACCGATTATGATGTGCATCTTCTGCCTGAATCGGAAGGAGTGAACGTCACCATCGAGCTACATGTACAGGTTCGTGGTCTTCTAGCTATTAGATGCGGGACTGGTAACGAACAGATTTGCTAAAATATTTCACTATTAATGAAATAATTAAAATATAAATTTGAATATTCTACTGACTAATTATGTGTTTGCTTACTTCTGGGAAAACTCTCTTGTCTTTTATAGCAAAATTATCGCAATAGAAGCATCCAACTATTCGTTTTTCCCTAAATAAATAAATAAAATGATAGATAATTTTTTTTCTAAATTATTTCAACTTAAACCATTTTTTAGTCCCTTCTGCAGCACGAGCTATTTCTCTCAACCTTTCTATCTTTTTCTTTCTTTTTCTGAGAAAAAAAAAATTGGCGAATAATCACATTTCAGAATTTTGAAAAAAAGAATCAGCTCGTTGCGATTTTTTTCCAATGGATTTGAAAATTTCTTTCTCGCGAAGGATTTGCAAAAGCTCGACTACTTTCAACAAACAATGAATTTTAAAATGAAATTTCGAAGCTCTCGGGCTTGCTGACGTTTGAGCTTCCAACTCCTGCCAGGATGCGCCAGCCTAGGGATTAAATTTCCCATCTAATCCCATATTTTTCAGGGTGTTTCTGGAATCTCAGAAATCACTGGCGATTTTTCATTGGACGTCATGTATAGTGAAATATGGCAAGATCCACGGCTTGCATTTAAACATCTTAATGTTTGTGCAACAAACATTACATTAAAGGTAATTAGGTGTTTTCGCTAACAGTTTTTTGTTAGTAAACAGAGATGTAAACATCAACACCTTCATCTATGCGTACACAGCGTCGTATTCGAGAATATTTCAGTCGGATTTCCGTAAAAAAATCTGGACACCTGACACATGTATCATAAATAGCAAATCAAGTTCGATACATAGTTCTCCTTCGGAGAACACGTTCGTCATACTGTACGAAAATGGTCTGGTTTGGAGCAATTTCAGGTGAGTTCCTCTTTGGACACGGTATTCATATCCGAAAAATACAAACATCTGAAAAATTCTGAGTAAAAATGCAGTTTTCAACAACCATTTTGAATAACATTATAAAGAAAATTTGTTAATAACAGCATTTGTTAATAGCAGCACGCCTTTGCGCGTAATAAATAAATAAATAAATAAATAAATTTTGAGTAACATTCCTTGTGGTAGGATCTTTTGTATGCAGGATTTTTTCTAAATATTTCGAGATCGTCTTGCAACAAATATGACTAGCCTAATGTGCAAGGAAACTGCACAAAAAACCATGATTTTCTTTTCCAAATTATAAAAAAAGAGGATTTTTTCAGCTTTGAGATTTGAGAGTTAAGAACGTAGGTTTGAGCTGAGGGGAAGTATTGATGAAGTTTATAGTTGGAAAAAGGAAATAAATTAAGGAACTACAAAGAAAAAACTTAATTAAACAACTAAATTGGAATATATAAATAAATTTGTAATGACCCTAACTCACAGAAACGTCTGTATTATTTCTTGGATTCGTATTCATAGGTGAGAGAAAGTTTGTGAGTTGTTACGGTACGGTCATTCATGTCAACATAGGTTCGAACGCCCAGGTTAAAAGAAAAGAGTTAAGAAACCGCCTCGAATTTTGTTTTGTTTTATTGTTTTTTTTTTGTTTGTTTTTGAAAATATTTTGTCAATAATGTTCTATGTCAGATTTCTATGTCAGATTCTATGCACAACCCACACCAATCAAAATCATGCTATTTATTATCTGACAGACAAAAATTAATAAATACGGGAATAATCTTAATACGATAAATATAGGTATATATATATATATATATATATATATATATATATATCGGCACTTATGTTTGTACTGGGGACAGTGTCGCTGTTTCAGTGGAGATATAGCGAAGCGCGGAGGAAGCGTGCGCATTGCGGCGCGGTCACCGGGGCAAACATAACCGCTGACGGATGTATAAACTCTCCTTAACTTTCTTTTTTTGCACTATAGATCACAAGGATTTTTTCTTTCAGATTAAACGTGAAGACACCGTGTTCTGTGAACTTGAAGGTATGTGTTTGTCGATATTTGAGTGTACTTTGCGAATTTTTGGAGATTTTGAATTTTTCGACAAAAATATGTATAATCTATACATAATTTTGGCGTATTTGGCGAAATTCGAGTGAACTCTGCCGTTTTTTGCCTCTGTTTTCTGTTTTATGGCACACCTACGGGTGTTTTTAAATAGGTAAACAACTAAGGAAATAAATAATCAAGTTTAGATGTTTCCTTTCGACGCATTATCATGCGAAATCGTACTGGAAAGCTATTCGTTTAATACTGACGAAGTACGCCTCCTGTGGCATGATGTTCCAATCACAATGATGGAAAAGGTCCGGATCGAACTTAGCAACATTTATTGTTGATTTGTTTAGTAGTTTATTTACTCATCTAATCTATCCAAATAAAAATCTCTTCTTACTGGACGAATACTTCGCCTAACAACATTTAATTTTTGTTTATTTGTTTATTTATTCATTTATTAATCTATCCAAATGCCAATTTATTCTTACTACATGAATCCATCGTTTGATTTTCAGGTCGAGCTGCCCGATTTTGATCTTATCGGTTGGTCCACTGATCATCAACGTTTAGAGTATCCGAATGGGATTTGGGATCGAGCAAAGGTTCGCAGTAGTGGCTACTTTGTGGATTTTTTCCTCTAACTCGTGCATCTTTTGTGTATTTAAATTTATTTCAATATTAATGTATTATTATGCTATTGTTATCTTGTTTATTTTATTTATTTGTATTTATGTATTGTCGTCTATTCTTTTTAGGTGAAATTTCAGGTGAAATTCACTTTTGCAAGACGTTACGGCTTCTACCTATTTCAATCGTATTTCCCTACTTCATTGACGGTAATCAGCTCATGGGTGGGCTTCTTCTTCGACGTACGATCCGTATCAGCAAGGTAATACAGTTAGTGTCTATTATTTGGGATTAGATTTTAGATTAGGTTAGATTTTTTCACTAGCGTTGAAAACTTTGCTGTATTCAAATGTTTTTCCGCTGTCGTGTTTCTTTTTTCCTTTAAAAATAGCAGTTTCCAAATTTTTGTTCCCTGCGCTCATCGGAGAGTTACATCAGCGCCGGCGCAGAACATACTCGCGCGCATCCAATTGGCGAGTATTGATTGGAGGCGGTGGGTTGGCACGGTGATTCCAGAAGGACGAGTTCGGAGCCGGGTTATGGTTACTGTAACGGATGACGATAGGACAGGAACCTACGAATAGAGCGGTGTCCTTAAGCAACGCGATGTACCTGTATACATTATTAAAGGTCGCATGGTGCGAAGCGCAAGCGGCCCGCGCGCGTACGAGTTTCACCGGGACCGATGGAAAATTTGCGAGCAGCTGCTTAGCAGTGCCCAAGAAAATGTCGTAATTCCATTGTCGCACTAAGGGAAGGAGTTCTGCTGTCAGGAATGTAGGGATTTTTAGCATCGACCCAGAGAAGAATCTTAGTAGAAAATTCCCTTGTCCGAACCGTAAGACACGCGCGTGAGCGATTTCCTGGCACTGCTGGAACTTTGGGGACAGCATTTACAGTGCCCAAGATAATTGATGCGACAAAAAACGCACCGTAAAAAGACATCTACGGTCAGATTCTCGTGGATTTTTGGTATTGGAAAAGGAGAAGATTTGTGGGGAAACTCTCTGCGTGTTACCCTTGCCATACTTCCTCCGTTTCTCTCATAACCTCAAATTCATTTGTTCTTTTTCAAGAACTGTCGAAACTGGTGTATGTTGACCGCTTACGGTGTTGTTTTGAGTTTATTTCTCGAGAAATTATGAAAATTCGCGATTTTGGTTTTGGAATTGAGCTGCCTCATGACTTGTGATCCGGTGTATATGAATACGCCTTTTTGTCTCTCCCTGTCTGTTTGTCTGTCTGTCCATTTCTGTCTGTCTTCTTGTCTGTCTATCCTTTTCTGTCTGTCTGTCTGTCTGTCTGTCTGTTTACGGATAGCGTGTATCCATGTCTATCTATATGATTTCTTTGAAAAAAGAAAAACTCCTATGCTCCAAATAAATTCCTATTGGAAGAGCCTTTTCAAAGCTCGATTGTTGAATGCGGAAAGGCGAAAAAAAAACGTTCGAAAAGTGTATTTAAGTACAATTTGTTGGAAATAAATTGTTTTCTTTTTTCTTTCTTTCTAGAATTGCTATTCTCTAAATATCGTTTGATTAATTCTGGCTGTAGTATACGGGGAAAAATTACGGATTTCAAAAGTTTTTGATGTTTTCTTGAGTTGTAGGGGAAGGTTTGCCCGAACCCTTAATTTTTAGTGTATTATATAACTAATTATCATTAACTTCAACTTTAACTTTAATTATTAAATTTCTTTTCAGAATTACTCTTGGTGTTTCTTCTCTTCTCGCGCTTACCTTTCAATTTGGCAATGTTCTACGTCACCTGCCACGTGTTAGCTATATCAAGGTGAGTTAAGTGAGTTAATGGGGTTAATTTGAGGCTTCGAGGACAAAAGCGAACGTGGGATCCTCTAACGCACCCCGTAGCACTTATTTTCGCCCGTGCGACCGCAACGCGCCTGCAGCAACTCGCGCACATCTATGCGTGGCATATATCCGCTGTATATATCTATATCTATGCCTTTGCGTGACATATATCCATCAAGATAAGCTGTTGGGGTAAAAATTTGAAAATTCCAGAAAAATGGATGGACGTAGTATCTCCCTAGCGTGACTTGTAGTACTTATGTTCACCCGCTCGACCGCTACGCGTCTGCAGCAACTCGCGCCGATCTTCACGAGACATATATCCGCTCACCTGTCTGTCTGCCTGTCTGTCTGTCTGTCTGTGCAAAGCGAAGACGCAGCGCGATAGTTACGACAGATATAGGAACTAGAGCCCATAAAAAGAGACTGAGCTTTGATTTAGTTTTGAAATTTAATTTATTCGATCAACAGGACTTTTCAATTGATAACAAGTTTCGATCAATAATGTTTTTCTCATCAAGTAAGCTTTGAAAATTAAAAATTATGCATAGAGATCACGTGTTTATATTTGATCTATTGGAAATTGTAATTTCAATGTTTTTATCTATAACTCAGTTAAACTAAATATCTATTAAAATTTGGTGAGTTTTCAAATAAATCAAATAATTAAATTAGTGAATTTGAGTTGATTAAATTTTAAATTATTTTATTGGTTTGTACTGGTTATGAATAATCCTAAGGAATTAGCAATAGGAAATTAATGAATCTTCATTGAATCCAGAAATCTACAGCAATATTTGCAAATTTTTCTCTCAAATATGTAACTCGTATTTTATCCTATTTCACTTTATTTCAGTGCCTTGACGTGTGGATGATATTTTCTGTGATCTTTATTTTTTGTACACTTGTTGAATTGGCCATTGTTTGTCAGCTGAATAGGTGAGACTTTTTTTTCTATGGTTTCTATCTGAATTGCAACTTCTTCATTTGATTTTGAATCTAAGCTTTTTGTTGGATAGTTGAATCGACTGGATTTTGACCGTATCTTGAAATATTTCGAGATATATGTACTTTTTCAGAGTTTATGAATCGATTAGAAAGAAAAATTAGGGAAATTTATTGGGATTACAGGGGAAGTTATCCAGAAAAAAGCTAAAATCCCCCATTTTGATCACTATCGCTAAAATGAATGATTTCGTTTAGATGGGAGCGTGAGCGACAAATCGGATCCAAAGTGCTTGGACATTGGCTCAATCAAATACGGTTTGTTTATTTTTTTTTCTTGAATTTACTTTCTAACAAACAACAATTAACTCAACAATCCTAACAATAAAATTTTCTTTCGTTTCTTTATGATCTTTTTTTGGACATTTTGAATATGATTCTAATTTTAGGGCTAATATTGACTTTATTATTCAATATCATTTATTTATTCACTTTAATACTTTTTAAAGTGAATAAATTAATTATAAATTAATAAATTAATAAATTAATAAATTAATTAATAAATTAATTAATAAATTAATAAATTAATTATAAATTAAAATTAATTATAAATTAATTACTAATTTGATTCTTATATAATAATTTAATACTTTTTAATTTTAATATTTTATCTGTAGTGGATCATTTAGGTTGAGGCGAAGCGATCCACCTCTCAATTTAGCCTCTATTTTTTTATTTCTGACTTTTTTTTTGGTGAAGAGTAAGTTTTCAGGAAGACTCGACGAAATGAAAATCGATCCAATGGAGAAGGTGTACGAAAACGTGTCCCAATCGTGACTACGGAGAACTCCGATTCTCCGATGCATAATACGGTAGTGAGAAAGACCGCGAATTCTGTCACGCATCAAAAAACCACTATCAATTCTGTAAGTTTCCATTTCCATTTAAAGGGATCACCCCACGAATCTGAGGTGGTACGGATTTCCGGTGGAATATTCGTATATCGGATCGTAGACTAAATGAGGGGTGGTTCCGTCCATTTCTTCTTAATTCCCGTAAAAAAAACGCGCGGACGATGCGGCACGTGCGCAAGGCTGGCGCGCTCCAGTCGAACTCGCTGTAGAAAATAGCGCGCCGGAACGTTCGAAGCCTTATCTTCCGGGCCGTTTTTTTTTACGGAAATTAGGAAGAAATGCACGGAATCACCTTCCTTCCCATAATCTACGATCCCCTATACGAATATTCCACCTGAAACCCGTACCATCTCAGATTCGTGGGATGATGCCTTTAAAGTCAATGATGAAGTTTTTTTTTTCCTGGAATTTCCGTATTTCAGCCCGAAGAACATGACAATTATTCGTATGATGGAGAAAAGAAACAGGATTGTTGGTGGAATTTTGTACAACGATTAGTCTACACATTATGTCCTCCAGATAGAGACTGGACAATTACATCAGTTCAGGTAAGAACGGATTTTTTTTTTGGCGGGGAAATGAAGTTCTCATGTGAAATTATCTTGCAGAGACTATTTTCAATTAATTGTACTATGTAACAATAATGACGTATGTAGCTATGATGATACAAATTCTCTTCCTCTATTCTCTTTACATTATTTAATTCTTAGCCTCAAATTTCAGGTTGATCGGTGCTCAATGATAATGTTTCCGCTCTCGTTCCTTATCTTTAATATTGTGTGAGTTTTTTTTTTTGACATACTTAATAAAAATAATGACTTTTTTGACGTATCAAAAATAAAAATAACTTACGATAATCTCCAAGTCCTCTCTTCTTGAAACCTCGGCATTTCGTAGTGTAAAGAGTGTCCTTTGAAAAAGACGAGTTTGTTGAAACGTCAGGCCAATAAAAAAGTTTCACCTAAACCTCGTTGGCATACACCAACTTACGACATTTTGTTACTTGTTTTTTTTTTAGTTGAACTACTGTTTTTTTCTGTGTTCGATCTTTTTTCCCTGTTCATTCGTACGGAAAACATCGGATTTCATTGTTTTCAGCTTCTTTCCTCACTTTTCTCGCAAATTTCTTATAGAAATTCGGTTAATTTTCTTCCATTCACTTGAAAAAAAAAACTTGGATTTCGTATGCAAGTTTAGTTCCAAAACCAAAAAGTAGGTTCAAAGACACAATGAAAGAGTTCCACTTCTATCCAACCATAATTTTTGCTTGAAATTTTGGGATATTCTGCAATTCCTCTTTCTTTCCTTTTCTTTTCAATTTCTGATTGAGAACGACTATGTGAGATTTCGTGAACGTCGCTGGAAATCGCCCTGCGGGATTTTTCGTGCACGTTCCTTTCAGAATGTCCACGTTAATGCCTTTAAATCAACCACTATGTATTATCTTACATCTAAAGACATTTAAGAAAAAAAAAACCACGACAAAAAAAAGCGCCAAACTCACCTTGACACCCATCTCATCAACGTTTGGAAAATCTTGAAAACTTTTCGAAATTTGAGCTGCTGAAAGTTTGAAGTTCGAGGGATTTCTAAGCTCTCCTACGTGTGTCATTAAACTTTGGATTACGAAGATTTCATTTCCACTGTTAAACTCCAACGACGCAAGCTGAGAGTGGAATTTATTCGTAAATTTTCAGCCATCAGGCGTGGCACTAGTAGTCCTTAAAGCGGAAATTTAATGTTTTCATGTCCCCCAGCGAAGGGGAGAAACCACTAAGGGGAACTCTTGCACCCGCTATCGTAGGGACAAGGCTGGGAATCGCTCTCGATTTTAAATTTGAGGAAAACCCAAGTGAACAGATGAAAAACTAAACAGTTCAAATTCAATTCAATCTCAATCCAATTCAATTTGAAATTTTAAAAAAATTCCTGTCTAAAAATCTGCGTGGTATATTCGTTTGATACGTATATACATACATATGTATATAGCGCAATGTGTTGCAGGACAGAGATCATGAATTTTTCCAGGATTCAGAATTTTTTCTGTAAGAATACTGTCTTTATATGTATATAAACTAAACTTTATCGAAATTCTAGTGTACTCTCTTGTTTTTTTTTGTTTCTGTTTTCTGTTCTATGACACACCTAAGGGTGTTTTGAAATAAATAAATAAAAACGAATAAATAAATAAATGTATGTATTATGTATATTTTTTAGTATGTACCGTTAACAGTCAGTTGCTTTTTTTTCAGATACTGGTCGATTTATTTCATGAAAATGGATAGACCTATGTAATAGATATTCTATTTGTCAATACATGAAATGATGGTGCAAGAAAAAAAAATAGCTAACATTTTTATTTTTTCATTTTTTCATTTTTTCTTTTTTTTTTTGCAAATCTTTATATGTATGTATTCTTTGCTCTTGCTGTTGCTCTTAATTGAACAGAAACTGGGTGAACGTGAGATCTAGTCATTCATTGTACTCCTGATCGAATTTATAGAACTGAATATCTTTTTTTTTCTCTCTGGAAAATTTTTTTTCTCTTCATCTCCTTCTTCGGATTGTTTATTCTCTGTTCTTTGAGAAGACTGGTATTGGCAGAGACTCTACATTGATTGATTTTTCTTTTTTGAAAAATTGATTCTTTATTGATTTTAGTGTTTTTCTAATGTGTGTATCTATTTAGATCTATAGTTCTCACAGTGTTGTGACTATTGGATGAAGTTTTATTGTTGTAATTATTACGTACATACGTACATACATGGATACATGCACATACACACGTATATACACATAGTCATGTATACGTATACACATAAAAATCTGCACGTAAACGCACTTATATTCACATATACACATTTACATAAGCAAATGCACGCATATATATATATATATATATATATATATACCAATATGCACACATATACGTGTACACATGTCATGCATACACATGCACACACACATCCACATACACATATGCACGTATGAGTGTGCACGTACATATACGCACTTATATTCACATATACACATTTACATACACACATGTACGCATACATATATACAAGTATACACACATATACACACATAAACATGCACATGTGCAGATATACACATATATGTACTCCAATATGCACATCTACCCACACAAACATACACATACATATATGCATGTATAAATATATACACACATAAATATACACATATATTCATGTGTGCACATATACGCATACATATACACTCACATATACACATCTACATGCACAAATATACGCATATATATACAAATATACACACATATACACATACACACATAAATATACACTTGTGCACATATACACACATATATGCGCTCCAATATACACATACATATATACATATACAAATATATACACACATGCATATTCGCACATAAATATACACATATACACATGTGCACACATATACACATATATACATATACACACATGTATTCACATATCCAAATCTACATACACAGATACACATATATGTACATGTATACATATACACATACATATATACACATGCACACATATACACATACGGAAAAATACTGTACGGTTACGTGTGTACATACATACCTGTACGCACCCTTTCTATTAGTAATTTTTATTGTTTTTTTTTTCATTGTAATTTCCATTACCTTGAATTCTGTATATGCAGTACAAAAAAAAGTACAGCACCATATTTATTCTAGTGGAAAATCCCTCACAGTAATGACTCGATGATCAAAGAAAAAGAATACTGATCGCAATTTCAATTTCTTTCAGCGGGTGTGTAATTCTTTGAATAACTACCGTAATCTCACCGTAATTAAAATGTAGGGATTCAGTCAGCTGACGGGATTCTCTCGTCCCCCTCTACTGTTCGCATGTTCCCGATCTTATTTATGATCGGATAAAAGCTGCCGTAGTTTGGCTTCATCCTATTTTCCCCGAAATTTCGACCGTTGATCCTACCGGTCAGCTAAAGTATTGCCCCCGAACGCCATAGATCATTTCGTAGTTTTTTTTTGATTTTAGAAAAATTTTTTATTGTTTCTGAAGTAATGCGTTTTGCCATTTCTTCATCATGTTGACGACAACGATGCGTTTTGGGAAAAAATAGCCCTGAGGGACCGGGCTCTTTTTTTCCGCCAGCCGACTGCAGCTCACATTTTATTGCTATTACTATTAAAATTTTCAAAAAAAAAAAAATTGAAAGATTTTCCGAGACCACACTTTATACTAGATCTGGTTTATTTATTCGAGAAGAAAAAGTGACAAAAAAAGTGGAAATATAGCTAAATCAAGAAACAAAAAATAAACAATTGAAAAAAATAACTGTGCATAGTCCACATGTGGACTGCGCTGTTCCCAACGTGTTGGGGCCAACTGGACATTTCTACCCTCTGAGATCGATAAATTGGTCAAATTCGTCTGGGAGGATAAAAACATCCATTTGATCACAGGTTAGCCAGTGCAAGTCATTGGATAGTCTAGAAACGAGTTCGTAATCCTCGGTGACGGTTCCGGATTGAATTGAACGAGGAGGCGCAGGTCCCAAGCGGATTGATTAACGCCAGATGCATTTATACAAATGAAACCTCAAGAATCCAGTAATTCAGAAAAGTAATGCAGAAAATAATACAAAATGAGTGACAATCAATAATAAGTGATCTACTAAATTTCGTATCGCTATAGAAACAACAGGAAAATTAGTGGCGCCCTCTCGATCAGTTTTAGAATCAATCAAGGTAATCAATCAGATCAAAAACCTGGAATCAGGGTAATCAAAGTAATCGCTATTGGTTTTGTAGATCATTCGTGGATCAATCGGGATCAGAAGCGGATCGCATCATACATATGTAGTGTCCTTAAATTGTCCACTAACACAGTAATTTGCGGAGTTTTCTGTAGTTACGAATGAGTGGAAGATTCCAGAAGAAAAAACATTGTCCTGAGCATATTCAGGATAGCTAACTTCATATGACGGTGAGAATTGGCGCAAAATGCCGGAGACGATGCTTGGCAATAAAAAAATACAGGTAATTTACTTTCTTTTACCGTAGCTTCATTTATTTTTTCCTCCAATGATCAATAACAGCACGTTGAAAGCTGCGAGTAATGTTTGAACTCTTTGAACTCTGTGATTGTCGATCGAATAGATCAATCATGTTTGATGACTCTTTCAGATTTCCTCTAGGAAGTGCGGTAACGAAACATTGGAAAAGCGGTTAGACCTTCGTATGTTAGAGAGTTAAATAACTGTTAAGGTGAAGGAAAATCGCATGGTTTCAGGGTGTTAGTTAGCCGCAGGGCATCATCTCCTGAAGGAACCGATTTCGAAGCGAATCGATCACGATCAAAACCGCTTGCTGCTATGCGGTGGCGCGGAAAGTTCTAGAGCGGTCTTGGATCCGAGCCAATATCTGATTTCTCAGGTTTCTCTGACAAAACGTGGTGACATATCAAGGCGTTCACCGTGATTTCCTTTCACTTCTCCCCGTCTTTTTTTTTCTTTTTTTTTTCTTATCGAAGGTTTCATTGTATTGTTTACACTCAACACTTTCTTTCACTTATTTTCCAGAAATAGATCTTTCAAAATTCTTTCATTTATTCTCCGGAAAGAGATCGGAATTCAAATTTCCCGGATAAAATGTCACTTTAGGCTACTCTGGGCATCTGATTGAACTGATATGCGTAATTTCAGGAAAAAAGATCACATGAGCAGGAGATTCCATAAAACAATGGCTGGGTGGCTAATAATAAAAGAAAAATCAAATAAAAACCACAAAACTTTCAGTTCCTAGCAGGGGACTTGAGGTGAGTTTATTGTATGAATTTTAGAATTTTTTGTTCTTGGAAATTTCGTTTTTTTCCAGTCTCTCCGTAGACAATTTTAGGACGAAAATCGTCGGAGAGTGCTGTGTGCTCAGTTTTCGGATATTTATGGGAAACAAAAAAAAAATGTATAACTCTCACAGGTGAGTAACACATCATCTGCTACAGGAGGCCATATGAATAAATGTCAGCGTTTATTGATAGTTTAATGATCGATTTTGATTCGATCATTTTCGTGACATTTATTGATCAATTTTTGTTTTGATTTTGAAATTTTTGTCCCATGAAATATTTTTCGTGCTTTTCTTGAACGTGGCTGCTTAACTATTTCATTTTTTCATTTCATACTGTTTATTGTACAGGCAACTAGCCAATTTTCATTTTTTTTATAGGTGGACTGAACATTTTGTAGCATCACTGTGACCCACCGGTGTATCACGCATTTTGCCTGCGTGGGTCATGCGAATTACTGTTAAACGAACCTTAGAATGTGATTTTTTGTCTGTAACTATTTATTTATTTATTGAAAACACCTACAGGTGTGCCTTAAAACAAAAAAAAAAACAAGATGGAACAGAGAATTTCGCCTGAATTTTACACAACAAGACTATGTAGTATATAATCAATTTTGTTCTCAATGGGACCCAGAAAAAAAGTCGTTTTAGTGGTATGGGGATTAGCTAGAGAAGAAAATCCAGTAAAAACCGTGCCTCCATGACCTCAAAAGCGTGAAAACACGAGTTTTCGGCCAAGTGTTAAAAATGTCCCCTAAGTACCAGAGTAGGAGTCGATGAGTCCCCTCCTCCTCCTCGTTCGGCGAAGTCCAGGTCATTTTTCAAATCGCCTGCTTACGATCGTCCTCTGTGTATCAATAACATCAATCAATAAACAAAGCCCACTAATAGCCGTCACAGCGATGGGCGGAGCGTCGGCGGAGGCGGAGGCGAGGCGAGGCGAAGGCGACGGTGCGAACTCCTCAGCGCCATCGCAGAGCCGGTAACTTTCCCTTCGATTACTGTAGCCGTTTCGTGACGTTTTGAGAATTTCAATCTTTTTCGCAGTGTTATGCTGGTTAAATATGGCAGCCGCTCGTTCCTCATGGGTTCTGGTTCGGATTCGAGAAATAATTCTCTACGGGACCTCGTTATCACAGAAAATATCCAGTGATTCGCTGTAATTTCCTAATTTTTGCGGCGGGAAATAAGTGACACTGAGATAATTTTTGTGTTTCTCCCACATCCCGAACAAGTTTTCTTTAACTTTTTATTGAACAGTTATTATTGTATGTATACTGTATGTACCGTAACACATCGAATTCATCATCTTTTTGGAAAAAAGGAGCACATTTTCAAAAGAGGTTCACTCGAAGAATGTATAGGATAGTTAGAATTTCCTTTCTAAAATTATGTTAACTCTCTTTTTATTTCATTATTTCATTTGTTTTTTTATTCAATTATTTCTTTCTTTTTTTGTTGGAAAATTCCACAATTTAATAAGAGAGGATCAAAACGTTCTGCCATCCAGGAGATAATTCTCCAGGTATACTGTATCATCGATTGCTGAATGCGTTTGCGTGAATCATTCTCATCGCTTCACTAAATATTATAGTGAAAAGAAGAAAAATTTGCAGAAAAAAAGAAATGCAGGGGATTTTTGGGTTTATTTTTGGATTTATTTATTTTCTCTCGTGTTTATTTTCAACAACAGGATATTGGCATAAGATTTTTTATTGGCGTACTTTTTTTCTGGTACGTGACACAAAAATTTATTTCTATTTCTATTATTATTATTATTATTATTATTATTATTATTATTACTACTACTAGAACTATTTCTTGAAAAAAAAAAGATTCTTATCTTGTCTTACGATATTTTCCAGGCAAAAAGATCCTCAGAACGACCCATTCCAAGAAAGTTTTAAAACTAACGAAAATCCCAAGAAATTGTGCTCAAGTCTGTAAATTTCTTGAATTGAACTAAAAATGAATGAACTAATTGAAAGTTTGCATTTCTCTTTATATCTTCCTTGTGGTTTTCCTTTGGAAATGGGAAAATTCCTCCATAACGCTCCCGTGTGACTATGAATATGATTTTCAGTAGGTATTGAGCCATCTCATGGAAATATCCGCCAGAAAAATGGCTCCGTTCCGTTCGTATTGAGCGAATCCTTTAAGTCACACAATGCTAAGGACACAGAATGGTAGCCGCTGCTATGACTGGTCGATTTTTTTCGTTTAGAATAGAATAGAATTCTTTTGGAATGAAGAGGGTCAGCTCTCGCACAAAAAATTAAGCGAAAAAATTAGAATTTTAAATGGACACCTAAATATTCTCTTGATCTAAGGAATGAAGAATAGAAGATATGAAGAAAAAAATACTGAAATAGTATCTGAAAGTTTTCTGACAAAAAATTCAATCTATTCACGGTATAATAAAGGAGTTGTCCGTCACAGTTGACTCTTTCTGTCGAATCAAAACAAATCGTCGGGCTTTTTTCTCAGGAACATGCCTGGAAAAACGTTTTTCGTTTTAATGACTGATTCCTCGTTGGGTCCTAATTAGAAAGAACTTCTCGTTGTGAACGTTCATGAGTAGGTCATTTTGGACCAGACAGATGTTGTCTGTTTAGTTCCTACCTCCTATTTTCTCCTTTTCTTTCTTTAATAGATCAGTCAATAAACAAAAAAAAACGATCTTCCAGTCGTGTTGCTGAGAAAAAACACCACAACGATGTGACTGTTACGGAAGGATTCAACTTCAACATACAATTAGTAGATTTTTTTTAAAATTTTTCCAATCTATATTTGCCTGCACTACGCCTATTTGTTTGATACCGTAGTACCAGCTGAATTTTGAATTTTTGAATTTTGATATGTTAACTAGAAGAAGAATCACTGAGCAGTTCATTGAATCAAAGAAAAAAAAGAAATTGTTTGTGCGAAATGGCATTCCTCAAAATTAAAACTATGGTAAAAGTCTAGGTAGAAGTAAGATGCTTTCATCTAGTAATTTCCTTTTTGCTTATCGATTATTAGTTATCGATTATTGATCGCCTTCGTTGAATGGGCCAGGTAAGCTCACTGTTTCTCCAATTTGATTGGAGAGTCGTTTGCTGTTTCAAGAAAAAAAAAAGATTGAATAAATTCCACTTTTGTCTGTTTCTCGTTTGCGATCAACGGATTTTCAGATCTTCTGGAGTTACTTCCGTTTCTGGATCCGTTTTATCCGGAAAAAATCCGTCTTACGTCGAAAATTCGCACATATGTGCATTAATTCTAGACATTTTCAAGCCTATCTTCTGGATTTTATGCTTGCAACGCAAATGATCTCATTCCTTAAACTCCACAACGTCCTTAGAGCAGAATTTTGACGAATCGAACCAAAAACTTCACTTATAATGACAAGTTATACTACCACGAAGCAGTTTACTCTAAAACCTTGGTGTTATCTTTCAGACCTCAGAAGATCATGTGATTGAAAAAAATTTTTAGACATGTTATGTTTTGTGTTTTTCATCTTTCTTCTTCACAAAATTTTTTTAAACTTTTCCTTCTTCGTGGAACAAAATAAAAGAAGGAAAAAAAGGAAGGAAAAAAAATACCAACAAAAACTAATGTGGAATGTAAAAACATTGCTGTGTTGTAGAGCTTACAGCCGGTTGCTTGGTCATTCTGTTCTAAGAGTAGCTGTAAAAATCTCTTAGCGCTAGACGTGTTCCTTTGATTTTTTTCCAAAAAAAAAAATCATTTGATGCCATTTAATATATGAAAAGATAATAATAATAAGAGCGTAATAAATAAATAAATAAATAAATAAATAATATTATGTTTCTGGATTTCTTCCACATTTCAACGATCATATTACAACTTTTCATTGTAATCCAAGTCCTTCTTTTTTTGATGATTTACTGTTTAGGAATGTCAACTTTCTCCCCATTTTATGTCCTTTTTTTTTTTTTTGGGGGGGGGAATTAATTCGGATTCTTGAGAAAAAAAAATTGTATATTTGTTGTCAGTGTATTTAAACTCTTCCTTTTCCATTTTTTCTCGTTTTTTTTTCGTCAGATAATTTCCACAGAATTGTGATTTTTAGAACAGAACCCGTTCGATAATGGCACCGAAACGAAAAAATCCACGGAAGCCGGTGAAAAATGAGGAGGACAATTTGTTGCAAAGAGTTTGCGCAAATAAGAGAGAACGTCAACGAACAAAGGTTAGTTCAGTACTGGATTGATCATTATTATCTTATACATCAATATATCGATTAGCGGCTGGAAAATGCTTGAAAGGCTTCTTTATTAGCGTTTAGCTGCACCTATGAACACATAAAAACACAGTGTAATTGCTCGTGCACTTATGTTTATCCGCGTGACCGCGACGCGAACGCATGACCTCTCATCGCTTTTCTGGATCCCATGTTTCAATCATGAAATCATGCCCGGATTCGTGTTATTATATGAAAATTTAGAATATGAGATAAATTCATGTACGAGCACGGGAAAATCACGGGAAAATATAAAAAAAATAATATAAATAATAATTCAAGATATGAGAGAATCACATGCACGAACATATGGGACAGTGTACTCAAATCACCTATCATTCATGGTTATGATGGGACCCAAACCACCAATTCATTCCGTTATTCTATTAGAATGCACAAATTTCTCGCGAAATCGAAAACCACATACATATACCGTAGTTGAAGAGTGCGCGCGCGCACCAGACGGTCGATTTATTGCTGTCGGCGATTGTAAAATGTCGGCGTGGGAATAGGAACATCATTTCTTTAAAGCCTTGAAACTGTGGGATCGTCCGAAACTTTTACTATTCGTCAGCTTTACCCGGCTCCTAAAACTTCTGTTCTCACACGCGCACTTAAAGAAATAAAGAAATGTTGAAGGTGGATCAGAAACTTCCTGGAGAAATAACATTTAAAAGTAGAATTTTGCATAGAATTCAAAAATTTTGTAAATTTCTGGATCTAAGGTGATAGTTCACCGCATAAAGGGATCACCCCACGAATCTGAGGTGGTACGGATTACAGGTGGAGTATTCGTATACGGGATCGTAGATGATGGAGAGAGGGTGATTCCGTCCATTTCTTCCTAATTACCGTAAAATACGGCCCGGAAGACACGGCTTCGAGCGTTCAGGCGCGCTATTTTCTACCAGGAGTTCGATTGGAGTGCGCCAGCCTCGTGCACGGACCGTATTTTTCGGACCGTTTTTTACGGCAATTAGGAAGAAGTGGATGGTATCATCCCCCTTCCCCTCCTTAATCTACGATCCCGTATACGAATACTCCACGTGAAATCCGCACCACCTCAGATTCGTGCGGTGATGCCTTTAAAATTTTCGTCATTGATCTCTTGTTCGACGTTAATTCACTTTAATTTACTAAAACAATTAATTTAAATGTTCTGAGCTACTATTAGTTCGGATGATATTGATCAGGAAACGAGACATTGTGGAAAAGAGATCACGAGAAATAAAAATAATAATTTAAAAAAAAAACTAATGCATGTACCTATTTGTAGAGTAGTGATACAAAGGTAGAAATAGTACTACATAGTCAAATTAAAAGGATTTTATGTTTTCTAGAGAAGTTCTGGGAAATATGCTGATCTATTTTTTCGTTTTCGTTCCTTTTTTCCTATAGTTTCAATTTTCCAAATTAAAAATTGGAGGAAAACGCTTTAATTAAAACACTGTATTTTTTTTACAACGGTTTCGACCACTATTTGTGATTGCTGCATCATTTTTATTTTATTTTTTCTCTTCCCGAGTTTTTATTAAAGTTGTATTTTATCTATTCAGGAACTGAACGATGCGTTTTCAATTCTTCGTAAAATTATACCATCAATGCCTTCGGATAAGATGAGTAAAATACATACGTTACGAATCGCGTCCGACTATATAAGATTTCTTGATCAGGTGATTTTTTTTCCCATTAAATCACTCTCATTTTTGAATTTTTCTCTTATCCACAAAAAGAACTTATGGACACTAAATTTACGTTTATGAGGACATATATGTAAAAAAAAACCAGGTAATTTTTCTCATTATTTCACTCCCACCATTGAATTTCTATGTACTTCCAAAAAAGAATTTATGGACAATAAATATGTACATAAAAATTTATAACTATAGATTTATTTGTTTGCGTTCATGAGTTAACATTTTTAGACGAAACGTGACGAGAATTAGAATAATAAAAATATAAGGTATAAGAAGTTATGGACACCAAAATTTGTATGGGATATATAAATTGGTATGGAAATACGTAAATAACCAGGTGTCATTTTTCTCATTATCTCACTCCGATCAATATCTTTTTTTCTCGAATTTCTATGTACTTTTTCTCGAAAAAACTGTGCACTTCCAAAAAAAGAATTTTCTACTTTCAAAAAAAAGAAAAGAATTATGGACAATAAATATGTACATACAAATTTATATCTATATATTTATTTGTTTATTCATGCGTTAACATTGCATTTTTAGATGAAACGTGACGATTGTAAATTATTTGGTGTTGATATTTTCGACGAGAAAGGCGGTTACGGATTACAAACCTCGTTTAATATTTGGAGGGGAAGTCATGGACTTACGCAGAGCAATTCGATGAGTAAGTGAAGCAGCTCCGCTTTTTCTTCAGGGAATTTCTTTTTTTTTCTCTAGTTTTTCCGAAAATTTCCATATTCCAACGCTTTTAATTTTTTTTTAAATTTCCAAGAATAAAATTTAAACAAATTTCCAATACCATTTTATTTATGCGTACAGGTACATCCGGACTAATGGCCCCGATGGGAATGTCAACATCGATGGCTTGTCCGATACCGCATGTAAACTATTACATGGGAGGTTATATGATGAAAACAGGTACATATGTGGTTTGATTTTGTGGAGAATCGATTAGTTGGAAAATTTGTATTAGTAGAAAATAATTTTTACTATTCTTTTCTCTGTTTTTTTTTTCTTTTGAAAATTATTTTCAACTCGATCTATTTGTGGTCGATAGGTGATATTAATAATTTTTAAGTAAAATATCGGAGTAAATTAAGTAAAGTAGCAAAAAAAAAAGAGCAACAATCAATTAAGTAAGTAATTGGGGAAAAATATTATTGAATTATTCAACATTATTATTATATTTGATGTTTAGTTTTAATAAAAAAAAGATAGATATACAAATACAGTACGAATACAATTAAATTAATTTATGTATTTATTTATTACGCTCAAAGGCGTGCCCAGAGTAAGAGGCAAGGAATGAATACAAATAAACAATAGAAAATCCAGCAAGGAGAAAAGAGTAGAATGAGAGTAATGAAGAAATTACCAAGTAAATTTTGGGATTTTAGAATTTTCCATTCCTACAGTATCTATACTGTAATTATATGAAGATATGATTGTTATATCATCAGTGTACATCTATCAAATCCAAGCAGTCGCTGGTACTTATGTCCGTCTAAATGATCTCAATGCGACTACCGTATCGCTTGCACTTTTTGTAGGCTTGACACGTTCGCATTTCGCACGATTTATTTCTTTCAGAAGTTCTTTAAACGATAAATTAGAAGTGGATTAGCGTTTTGTCGTTAAGAAACGGAAAATAAAACATTTTTAGCCGAAATGTGCACATTTAGGCAAATTTTTTTTTTACTCCGAGTGGTGAGTGGAGACGATTTCGATTTCTTTGAGGACAAAATATAAATAAGGAAAAGGAATAGAAGCGAGCATAAATGGGAAAGAAAAGCAATATGCAAATAATATAATGAATAATACAAAATTAATATAGTAGGAATAGAACCTAGATACTTAATTAGATACTCAAGTATAGGAAGAGTAACATGAAATAAATAAAATTATAAATTTAAGGAAAAAATCAAGAAGAATTATGATCAGAAAAGATTATTTCTCTACTATATGGCCAGTAAAAATGATACATGTATAAAAAATGTTTATGCATTATGAAAAACGATCCGGTATTTAGAAAGGAAAAAAATATTTTAAATCAAATATTATTCGTGTAAACATTAATCGTATTTAAATCAGCAATTATTCGTATTTATTATTTCTAAGAAACAAAAAAAAAAGAATACATCCGAAGCATCCGTCTTAGCATCAGAAGAATATCCACATCAGTTTGTGATTCTTTTCCGAAATGTTGTCAAGTAAATTTTCGTCACTTTAAGGATAAAATAAATAAGAAATGGGAATAGAAATGAGAGAAAAAAGAATTGGAAAATAATTATGATTTTCCGGTTTGATATAAATAGTTTTAAATATTTATTATATTAAGAATATTAAATATTAGGTATTAGTAAATATTAAGATTTGATATAAATAGTTATAAATATGAACATTTTGTTTATTATTTTTATATTTTTTTAAATTTTTTTATATATTTTATTTTTTATTTTAAAATATTTTTATATGAATAATCTGGTTCACTGTTGTCACAACTATTGTAACAATAGATTATCGCCGTCCAGCTGCGTTTACGACCTCTGACACGATAACATCAAAGAATCCATTATCCTGTAACACTATACTATAGTTTATGGAATTTATTTAGAATAGAGAAAATGGATCGATTTCCAGCTTTCCGGGGAAATTTTTTCTTGGAAGAATTAGATCATAGAAATCGAATTTGTGTTATAGAAAGGGAAAGAAAATACAGATTATTGATTTCCGATTAACAATAAAAATTCGTAATCGTTGATTAATTGTAAATAAGAAATGGGAATAGAAATGAAATGGAAAAAGGAATCGGAAAATAATTACGATTTTCCAATTTGTTACAAATAGTTTTATATGAACACTTTGTTTATTATTTTTATATTTTAAAACAAAACGTGTTGGCGCATCCCAAGTGGATTGATACGCCAGTGACCTTATCCTTTATCCTTTTAATAAAAATTCGACGATGGTTTCCTGGTGCGGGGAAAAACATTAAATACGCAAAATATAAATAAACTAATTATAAAAAGTAAAATCATAAATATCATAAAATAAAATAAAATACACATTATATATATGAAATGCAAATTAAATACAAAAAAAATTGTTCCAGATAAGGTATTGTTTGGAAAAGCTTATGATTAACGACTAAGAAGAATGTATTGAAATAAATAAAAATTCAGGGGATTTTTTAGGGGATTCAGGATTTTTAAGAAGTGAGAAAATCATAAGAAGACCATTTTATCCATGAGATTAACAGGATTATAAATAAAAAATACAGTAAATATGTTTAAAAATACAGCAAAAACACGTTTTGTTCGAAAAAAGAAGGTTTTATTTGTCTTCGCTTGTGTATTTATTGAGGACAGATTTTTAAATGTAGAAGAAAGTCGCGAAGAGCACCTTATTTATAGAATATATAAGTTTATATTTGTATGAAATAATAATCCACAAAATAAAAATTATAATAATTAAGAAATAGTAATTAAGAAATAAAAAATGATAATGAAGAAATAAAAAATCATAAGAATATAGAATAATAATTAAGAAATAATAATTCACATGATCCATAAAGAATATTTTATTGATCACTGATTTTTTTCCCGCTTCTCCAGACTACATGGATCCAGGAGTGACATCTGGCGAATTACCGCATTGGCAGCAGCAATAGAGGAGCTATGTAGGAGTGGGAAGAATATCGATCGATTTTTTCATTCATTCATTCATTCATTCATTCATTCATTCATTCAAGGATCGGTGTGATTGACGTGACTGTGTTTGTGCCTTAAGTATAAGTAGTTATAGTTATATTAAATAGTTATATTCTATTATAAATAGTTTTCCTATCCTCTTTTTTTTCTTCGTTCCTCTTCCTCCTCCCTCTCCCTCTTTCTCAATCCCTCTCTCTCTCTCTCGCTTTCTTTTAAAAATCTTGTCTCATTCTCAGGTGTGGTGTCATAGAAGTTTGCGTAAGTTATTTTTCACCGAATTTGAATTTATTTCTATGGTTTTTTCTTCCCGTCCAAAATGTACATATTGAATAAAATTATTATTTTTGAGACTGTTAGGTGGAGATTTCGCTTCGCGATTGCTGCGATCCTGGTGGTTATTATCGAAAGTTCTGGCGTTACGTACGTGGGAAGCAATTTATCCGAAGCCGATCGTTTCTTTTACAGCCAGCCACACGCTCGCCAAACCCACACACACACACACATTTATTCCAGATGTTCAGCGGCACAGCGGTAGCGTCGAACATAAACTGAACGAAGAATGGCGCGACGCGATCGGCTCTGCTTTGCATTACTTGGCGATTGAGATGAGTTGGGGAGCTGTGGTAGCTGTGATCCGAAGGGATTTTCCTCCTCGGAACTCGGAAGTTTCTCCGGCTGCCACACGTCGAAAAGCGAGTACAGTACGGAAATCCTGACACATGGTGTAATATTGCGTAATCAGTTACGTACACAAGGTTACACAGCACGGTTTTTCTGTCTTTTTTCCTGCAAAATGGTTTTTTCTACGGTAGCATAGCTTTTGAAATGTTTTTGTTGTTGCATACTATTGTATATAAAGGGATCACCACACGAATCTGGTGCTGTACGGATTTCCGGAACGTATGGGGACGTAAATTGCAAAAACATATAGGATCTCGCTAATCTCTCCCTCACTAGTCTCTCCATCACTGTGAACAGACGGCTTCGTAATGCGATTCCTTACCACGCTCTCTATTGCAACGCGCCACCCTTGCGCCCCGCCCCCGCCTCCTATTCGTCGAATGAAATGAATTGCCCATCGCGGCGATTAGAATGATTAGATTAGAATTCGATTAAAATGGATTTTTGCCCCGTATAGTCTTTGGCCGTCCGTCGGAAATCCATACCGAGTCAGATTCGTGGGGTGATTCCTTTAACGAGATAAGGGGGTTATACTAACTCGTACCTTACGCGGACACGCCGCCACAGAATGCAACGCGGCCAAGCAGAAGCGAATTTTTGCGCCCGATATGTTGGAGTTAGCGTTAGGTGGTAGTATTCATAACATTCTTGTCAAAGATTGTTCTTATCGCCAAACGTTGACAAAAAATCGCACGTGTTCTACTGCTGTCAGTGAAAATTTGATCCGCTACGCTAGGATTTGACCGCCAGGGGCACTCGTTCAGACCAATGTTGCGGACGAGTTTTCCCGTCGTTCGAATTCGAACAGAATCTCTTAAGCGTGGATAGCTGTTCTGTTACTCTTCTCTTTCATTTTCTTTTCTTTTCTTTTCTTTTTTCTTTTCTTTTCTCTTCTTTCTTTCTTTTTTTTTCCTAGAAGCCTTTCCTTGTAATGTAACTTAGGAGTTGTTATTTTTTGTTCCTCAAAACTTTCAACCACAAACGGTTTCTCTAAATTATTTCTTTTTTTTTCAGAAACATTTTTCTCGTACTATATACTATTACTCGTACTACCATTTTTGAAAAGTTGTAAGTTTCTTATTCTCATAAAAAAATTATTCCTTTTCATTCCTCTCTGTCTCCTTTTCTTTTTTGCAAAAACCATTGAGAAGTGGAAATCACTGTCCAATTTTCTCAAAATGAATACTGAGGTTTAGAAGGAGGCTCAGCCGAGTTCTTAAAATGTTGCACTTTTTGAATTCTCCTTAATATTCTTTTCCAATTTAACATCCTTTTCGCGAAAAAAAAACATGAAAATCAAACAGAAGATAGTACCAAGGAGGTTTCACCTAGCTATGGAGGGAATTCCGAAGAATCTGTTTAGGTCTTTCCTCCTTTAACACAGATATTCAAAAAATTGGAGGAAATTTCGCAAAAGAAAGCATGGATGTTGAAAAAAATGCATGCGACAATACTTATCGGCCGACTTCAATTGATTCGCGGGATATTGATAGCTGGTCACGTCGTCTCCAATAGGTACAAGGTTTTTTGCCCTCGTTCCTCAGATCTGAGATTTGAAAGGTGTTTAATATTAACAGGGCAAAATACTGTAAACTCTGTAAAACTCACTGCTTATATGGTTGGGCAGGTGATAGGATGTGAGGCTGGTGGTTCCGGAAGGAAAATCCCGAAAGAAATGGAAAGGATAGATCTAAAATAATTTTAAACCTCCCGTCGATCTTTCGCAAATCATCACCGTCCGTAAGTACGGTTGTCCCTTGTGGCAATGAATTTTATTATTTACGATTTATTCTGGAAAGGCGCCAAATTATCGGGAATGAAATTTCGCCTCTCGAAAAATTTTTGAAATACTGCCATGAATAAACTAACGGGTTTATTCCTGGCTCGTTTATCCACAACGAAAATCAGCCGTGAATCGAATTTTTCTAATTTTTTTCATAGCGTTAGAACCCTGATAGATCAAAAATGATTTTAAACGTCCTAGATCGATCGCACACCATCACCATCCGTATGTAGGAGGTGTTGTCCCCTGTGGCAGTATATTTCGTTATTTACTATTAATTTAATTTAATTCTATTTAGTATTTGTTTATTATTTATGGTTTTTATTATATTGTATTATTTGTTTATTATTATTTATTATTTACCTACTATTATTTATTTATTGTTTCTTTTTGCTTTATTTTATTTATTTTCATTTCATTTCTGATAATTTTTAGTTATTTTCTTTTTCGTATAATAGTGCATGAGTAGGATTACGTACGTACGTAATTCCTCATTGTCTCACAACACTCTCACAACACTAAGCCCACAGGTCCCAATCGTGGGTCCCATTCCCTTCGGTTCCCTTATATTATGGATTTTCTCTAGCGAGTAAAGTTACATCCTCATTTCTTGAAGTAGTAGAAGTTAGAATAGTAGAAAAAAACCTGACAAGTGCATTTTTTTCTTACTTTCCTCGTCCTACGTTGATCTGAGCGCACGTGATAGGATATTGATTTATCAACGTGAGCGGGAAAGGCAATGTCCGTCGGTGGATCACGTCGGTTGAACTGCAATTTTTTTCAACATTTTCATTTTTTCACTGATCAACAAAAATTCATAGTTACGAAGAAAATTTCGGCGAGACGAACATACATTTACAATTTAACTAAAAACTTTAATAAGTAATTTAAGTTTAGCGTAAGTATTAAAATTTAGTCATCCTTTTCAATTCATATCATTTCTTTCTTTCATCTCTGTTCTTCTTGTTCTTTTCTTCGTTTTTATCGCATTGCATCACAACGAATCAACAAAATAATTTTATTTTTTTTTGTTGCTTTATTTTTCAAAATATTTTTCAACACTTAAAAGGATAAGATTTTTAGTGGTTAAAAGGGCCCACTCTCACCTCTGTCTTCAACCAGAAACTAGAAGCTTTAGGTGCTTTTGTCCGCCGTAGCAGTATATTTCATTATTTACTATTCATTTTATTTTATTTATTCGTTATTTATTGTTTGTACTATATGTTGTATATTTTATTTGTTATTATTTATTATTTATTTAGTATTGCTTACCTATTATTTCTATTTATTTTATTCTATTCACTTTCATTTCCTTTGAAAGTGAAGAACGTTGTTGTAGAAGTAATTTTGAAAGGATTTTTTTTTCGAAACGCTCACATTTTTGCGGTGAATTCACAATTTCTATGTTTGAGAGGCGCGAGCGCAAAGCGGGCGACGAGAGGAGAACAGCACAGAAAATTAATGTCTGCAATTATCATTACTAAGTACTCACAGGATGTAACAAATGGGTTGTGAATCTGGAAGAAAAACTCGAGAATTCACAACTTTTTCAAGGAATACGCGACATTTTTTCTTCCTCATCTTTTTTGGATTTTTTTCCTGCATTATGTTTCCTTAGTATGACTGTTCTGAAGCTGGACTGTGACTCTAAATGCGAGAAGAACCGTGACGGGTATAGCGTAGTGGTAAGAGGTCACCACTAGGTACGCACGGTCAATGGTTCAAAGCCGCCCTTGGGAAACTGGGCCCTTCATCTTTATAGGTCACAGAAATTTGTCTGATTCCTCTGAAGTATGATTCCACTGAAGCTAGACTATTATATAAATGCAAGAAGAACCGTGACGGGTATAGCGTAGTGGTAAGAGGTCAACACTAGGTGCGCACGGTCAATGGTTCAAAGCCGCCCTGGGGCAACTAAACCCTTCATCCTTGCGGGTCCCAGAAATTTGTCCCATACTTGTCAGGGAGGATAAAAACGTTGTGTTGGTGCATCTTTTGACTTCCGTAAACCATTTTATAAGCCGGAATAGCGTTCCTAAATCCCAATCGATTCTGAATTGAAGTCGAACGCGTTCGGCGAATCCGAAAAGCACTGATCAACCTCGGTCATTTTGTTCTTTTTGTTTTTCCAGGCGCATAATGGGATTTACGAGAAAGAAGACGCGAATTGCACTTGCTAAGCGATGACAGTAAACGAATAATCGAAGTCTGCCAACATCCGAGCTGGTTTTTCGCCGAGCCGAGAGATGTGGAGAGGTTGCGGCCGAGGCCGAGAGAGTCCGGCGGGAAGACGGCGGCGGGGAGCTGAGCCGAGCCACGCCGAGATCACCAACCAAACAGGAGTGCGCGCGCGCGCGAGTCTTGTCGTCGTCGTCGTCGCCGTGGTGGTGGTGGTGAGCGAGTGAATTGAGTCGATATGGTGGAACTCGACTATATGCTCGATCCAGGATGGAAATATCTACGATTACCGGATGATCAACAATTACAGGTATTTTTGGGTTTCATACGTTTCACGCAAATTCGTACTCTCACCTGTGAAGATCTCCTGAGAATTCATGTCCTGTTAATCAAGTAGGTTAGGAAAAGAGACAGGGAAGAAAACTCGTCCTCGAAGCCCCGCCCTCTACTGAAAACCGATTAAACTCCTGCAAAGTAGTTAAACTTCTACTCTCACCTGTGATGATGTCCTGAGATCTCATGTCCTGTTAATCAAGTAGGTTAGGAAAGGAGACAGGGAAGAAAACTCGTCCTCGAAACTCCGCCCACTACTGAAAACCGATTAAATTTCGTGTTCATGGCCGACTTTCACTGTCACTTTCCTATGCTAAGGATATGACCTTATTGATCACTAAAAAGAGTTGTTATGTAGCACAATAGGAAGAAAATAGGAAGAGAAAATTAACGGTTCAGCGATGTAGGAAGAAAGCTAAGCCAAAAGAAGGTCCAGAAATTACCATAGTAATTTATTTAAAAAAAAAACGTGAAAATGAAAAAAAGCTTTTTCGACCGAAATGTTTCAAAGAGGTAATACAAGGCTGTGACCTAATCCACATTTTGATTAAATTAAAACTAAAATTTAACTCAATTTAAGGATCAGATTTGGGAACGTCACATCCAATTTAATTCGTGGATAAACCTTTTGATCCATGTGCTGGCCTATAGCTAGGCAACATTGTGCCGGCCATGTTTCTAGTGAAAAAAAAGGAAAAATTCCCCTCATTCCATTTCAAAAAGTTTCTGACCACGAACAAAAAAAATTCAGGAACAAGCAGCTCGTCGATTCGATAATAAAACTCATACATGGGTCCCGGATACTGCGGAAGGTTTTGTTATCGCTTCGATCGGTGTGGAAGAAGGAAATCACTACACACTGACGATGCCTGACGGAACAACGGTAGGTGGTGCTGAGAATTTATGGATTATTACATTAAAGAGATTAAAGAAACTAAAAATATGGTTACAATTTCGGAGCCGCCCATGATATCACGTGCCAAAATTGGTATTCTTACTTTTTTTCAAAGAATCTTAGAAAAATCACAACTTTCCTGGATTTCAAAACCTTTTTTTTTTGAATTTTGCTAAACTGTCACATTCAAAAGCACTGCGGCACTAGTGACCTTACATTCGTTTGTTCTCCTCCTTGGATAATATCGATCCATTCATAGTCAGCTTCATTTATGTGGACCTGAGCGACCGTGACGCGCCTGCAGTAATTGACGAATTTTATCTGCCCTGAATGTAATCTCCCTGATCGTTGTTTTGAAGCAGTTGACATCCACAAAACCCCGTGAGAGATGCTCGTGCTTTTATTTACAAAATTGCTTTTGTAAATCCGCCATTCGGTTGTTATTTTCTGACAAATTTTGCTGGTAACAAATTTGAAAAAGTCGAAAAAAAAAACAACTGAATAAGAAAGAATTTCCGTTGTTCTGATCACTGACCCTCTTTTCTTGTTTTCCTCTTCTAGCTGGCTGTAACGGAATTGCACACGTTGCAGAGAGGTCATCTTGAAGCCTCTTGGGGATCATTTTTCGCAAAATCACTGAAGCGAATTTTGTGTCATGTATTTTCCCTTGTTTCCCTCTCCCACCTAGCTGTAACGGGATCGCACACGTCATCGCTACAGGTCACCTTGAAGCTTTTTGGAGATCATTTTTCGCAAAATCATCAAAGCGAATTCTGTTTCGTGTTAACTGAGGTGTATTTCTTCAGAAAAAGATGGGAAAAGAAGAATGTCAAGAGATTAATCCTGCAAAATTCGAGAAAGTCGAGGATATGTCAAGTTTAACGTTTCTGAACGAAGCATCAGTTCTACACAATCTTCGTCAACGATACTACTCGATGATGATTTACGTGAGTGACAGCTGCTGTTCATCCGTGTCCGTTTTTTTCCCTTGCTACAAAAATTTCTTTTCAAGACCTACTCGGGACTATTTTGTGTGTTTATCAATCCGTACAAAATGCTTCCTATCTACACGGATACTGTACAAGCAATGTACGTGAATAAACGTCGATCCGAGATGCCACCACATCTATTTGCTGTATCGGATGAAGCATACAGGAATATGATGACAGGTACAGTACAGTACGACCAGAAATTTTTTTTTCTGGATCTTCGCGCTACGACTACGTTTAGTGTGTCACGTGCTGTGCAATCGTTCACACTTCTTTTTTGACCGGATCTACTATCCTACTCTGTCATAGTGGCCTGCACTTATGTTTACTTGCGCGACCGCAACGCGTATCCACCAATTTATCTGCGCGTTCCCCGCTTTCAAGTTCACTCTTTTTCTCCCATGCTCTTTTCTTTCATCTCCAACTGTTGATTCTTTCGTTCTTTCTTTCTTTCTTTCTTTCTTTCCTTCGTTCTTTCTTTTTTTCCTCCTCCCTCTGCTCGATTTCTTTCTCGTATCGAATTTGTATTGCTGCCATCCGCGAATAACGTTGGTTCCGATGTGTACTGTTATTTTCTTTGAAAAATTATTAATATTCGGAAAAAAAGTTAATTGAGTTTTTTTCATATTTTGCGCATATCTTAGCAATAATAATTAATGTAATAAAATTCTTCACCACATAACTCACTCATCTTTACTTTAGATCATGAAAATCAATCGGTACTGATCACAGGAGAATCCGGTGCGGGAAAAACGGAAAATACCAAGAAAGTCATCGCATATTTCGCTAATATAGGCGCACAGAGCAAGAAATCACCAGCTGAACGATCTGTACGATTTAAGGACGAAGTGGTAAGAACTACATCTGGTTACAATACGGTATATTTCATTTATAAGCTTTTTTCCAACAACAATTCCACCATTTCAATTCCAAATTGTTTAAAAAAATTGAAATAAGGTGATATATTATCGTGAATGTCATAATTATTGTGGATATCCATGCTAGGGAATTCTTTGCGGAACCAACAATTAATAATACCCAGTTTCAAACGAACGTCCATGTTATTTTCAACGATTTTCTCCCTGGAAGAAGCTCCGAAAAAAAAGAAAGAAAAAATCAATCGAATTCTTGTGGAACTTTTCTTGAAAGGTTGATTTCGAATATATATATATATATACACAAATAAATAAATAAATACTTCCTTTTATGTAGGTCTAAGTTCATCACATACTAATTTACGCCTAAATTTTCGTGAAGACGGATTTAAATCTGCATTTGTATTGAATCATTGGATTTTTTTTCGCGAAATCCTCGCATAGAAGAGGAATTTCTGGCTACAGTCCGAGAACACTTCAGGAATAGTTACATCGAATACATCGAATGCAAATTTATACTAAGATTTATTTATACATCAAGAGTGTACTATTATGTACACACACACACAAGCTCCGTGTGCAAATATACGATTAGCGCAAACATGTCGGCTGAAAATCCTCGGTGAGGATCTCATTTGTTGGGATTTCGGCATTTGTACCAGAGAATCAGAAAAAGACAAAATTTAAAAAAAAATGAAAATAGATTAAAAATTCAAAAATTATCTGGAGATGTCCGCCGCTAATTATATTTTTATAGCTTAGAACTCGTAGCCATGGAAGGCTCGAAGAAAATAATTAACAATTAAGGAATCTGATAAAGCTGAAATGCTTACCTTGTTCAAAGGCAGATTCGTGCCCTTAATTTTCGCACTTAACATTTCTATAGAAATCTATGTAAAGAAAGGAGTAATTTATAAGAACGATTCATAATAGAGGTTTTAAAATCACAAAGAAAACCTCAAATTTTTCAAAGGGACATTTTAAAGTCAATTTTCGAGAACTTCGCATTTCTCTATGTACGACACTTTCTAACACCCGGTACAATTACTCCAGGGGCTCCGGTGGGGACCTCGTACGGATATTGTTCTGAGAAAAAGATTTCCAGGGAACTGTGCTAAATTCTGGAAAAATATTTGTTATCATCAGATCGCAAATATATAGAAAATGAGAAGAATTTCAACTATTTTTAGTAAATACGGGGGTCGAAATCATTAACTGATCATTAATAAGGTTGCGCTCTGTCTTTCTGGTGGTTCCCAGAAATGTTGTGCAGAACTTCCATCACCATCCAATGTTTATCCAGTTTTTATCCGCACTTACTGTTACTTTTTCCATTCTTCTTTATATTTTATGTAATATTTCTGCTTTAAAAATTTGGAAATCTATTTTTGTCCATTTTTAACATCTAGCCAATATTTTTCCATCCTGGAACACTGAAAATTGAAAATTCCTATATTTTATCCGTGGCATCAATTCTTCTGTCCGAAAACATTCTCAAAGTTCCAATTTGGGTTCGTTTCATTCTTCTCTGGGCGGTTATGAACGCTTCTCGTTCAAAGAAATTATTAATACTATTAATTTAATTATTAATACTATTTAATTTTATTATTATTATTATTATTGATTTATTATTATTGTCATCATCAAAGCGACATTTCACATCGTAAAAATTCCTGCTCTGAAATTATCCATTCCAGGAAAATTCGCTCGAGAATCAAGTAGTGCAGGCAAATCCGGCGATTGAAGCATTTGGAAATGGTGCAACAGTGAGGTATTTGGCCTATTTTCCAAATCTGATCTAAAATAAAACTCTTCTCCTTCAGAAAAGTGAAAATACTTTTTTTCCAGAAACTACAATTCATCAAGATATGGGAAATTTATTCGTATTCATTTCGATAAACGTGGAAAACTTGTCGGAGGTGACATCGAACATTGTGAGGATCTGTTTCTTCGATGAACTTTTTATTCTACCACGCTCTTTTTAAAAAAAAAATTACACTTTTGGAAGACGTGAACTCCGGCCAGAAGGGAATTTTTCTCCCGGATTTGCAGTGCGCTACAAGAAATTCCTAGTTTGAAACGATTTTCAGGACTTGCTCATTTCTGGTCTCCATAAGGGATTTATAATATAATAAAATACGGTTAATAATAATACGGGAATAAAATAGAATAATGCGGGTTCAGGATAAGAAATTAACTGAAAAGTAATTCCTGAACTTTGTATTTTCTTCTGGATTTTTCTTTGTTGGAGAAAGGTTGGATTGGATTACAGTTCCTCGACTGTGACGAGTGCTTCTGACCGCCGTACTGGTTTTTTGTGTACTTCCTCTATTCATACTCTTTTAAGAAATAAGACGTGGTTACGGTTTCCTCCGGCGACATCCACAGCTTTGTTTCGCGTTTTTTTTTTTTCAAGAAAAAATTCTCCCAAGCGAACAGTTAAGTAAAAGTATTAAAAAGAGGAACCGTAGAACAATAAAATGAATAAAAGAATCTGATTCGAGTGAAATATGACTCGAATCCTGGTCTGAGGCTAAGCCAAGATCCACAGAATACTCTGAACACCATATCAAAATAAGCTGGAAGTCGGGTTGTGGATATTACTCCCACATTTCAAGGAGATTTTATCATAGTTTCTGATCCTTTATACATATTTTATCCACAGATCTTCTGGAAAAGTCACGTGTTATCAAACAAGCTCCCGGAGAACGATCCTACCACATTTTCTATCAGATTTTCACTCAACGGAAATTACGAGGTATGTGATTAACACCTCTTGAATTTTTTTCCATCTCATTTTTGCTAGTGGTGGTTATTCTGTGGATTATTCCGGGGAAAAAAATTCGAAAGTTTCTTAAGATTGCTTGAAAAATTGCAATCAGTGAATCGAAAAAAAATCTCATGTGCAAATCGGAATTATAATGCTCTTTTTGGTTCTAGGATGGTAAAGAAAATGGAAATATTCTCAATAAACCAACGGTGAGATTGTTAGGTTGAAAATTTTTACCAACCCCCCAATGTTCTGTTTTGGAATGAACCTGATTCGGTTTGTAGTAAAACTTTTAGGAATTATAAGTTTTTTTCTTGCTCTATTAACTTGAAGAGGATTTATAATGCCTTACTAAAATCCAGTATTTTCAAAATTCCCTTCACCATTCACCATATGGAAGGGCGGGTGTAGTGTAGCGGTTAGAGGTTCCGCTTGGTTCCTGCACGATCGATCGGAGGTTCGAATCCGCCCTAATGCTCACCAAGCCTTTCATCCCTCCGGGGTCGATAAATTGGTACCAGACTTGTCTGGGAGGATAAAAAAACACTGACTTCACACATCTCCTGGGTCCCGCTAGTCATTGTATAGGCCACTTACATGTTCGTAATCCTCAAACGATTCTGAATTGAAGTGAACATGGGGGCGCAGGTCCCAAGCGGATTGATTAACGCCAGACACTTTATCCTTTAAACTTCATCTAATATGGAATTCTTTAAGATCTTTTCCTACTCGGAGATGATATTCATCAGTACAAATTTGTATCGCAAGCAGAGATCACTGTTCCTGGAATGGACGACAAGGAGGAGTTCCGAATCACTGACGTTAGTCTTCGTAAACTTATTTTCTCTCATCTAATTTTAAATTGTAGCAATATCTCTGGATGAGTGATCTATCGCTATGTTACTCTTATAGAATTTTCCAAAATTTCTAAGGAACGAAAAATAAAAAGCGAACCGAAAAAACAGAATGCAAGAAGGTTAAAGGAATCATCCACGAATCTGAGGTGGTACTGGTTTAAGGCGGGTACTGCCTATACGGGGTCGTAGATTGAGGGGAGGAGGATGATTCCCTTCATCTTTCCCTGTAAAACGGACCCTGTTTCCTACGAGGGCTTCTGTTACAATGCGCCACCATTTCGCCCCACCCCTGCGATTCGATGAAAACCCATTTGGGCGAATCGCAGACGGGGGCGGGGCGAAGTGGTGACGCGCTATAACAGAAGCCGTCGTAAAAAACAGCGTCCGTTTACACTGATACAGGGAAAGATGAAGGGAATCACCCTCCTCTCCACAATCTACGACCCCATACAGGCATTACTCGCCTGAAACCCGTACCACCTCAGATTCGTGGGGTAATCCTTTAAATTCGGTTTTTTTTTTCAACATTTCTGGATTCTGTTTTTCTATTTCGCTTTCTAACCCACGGATTTGCTTCTTGGGTGACGATTTAAGTAAATAGTTTGACTTATTGTTTTGGACTCTATCCAGTCTAAGAATCGCGGCAATCAGCCCTATTCCAGAATTGACGAAAGTGCCGCAGTTTGGAGCATCAACACTCAAATCCATTCCATCGAATATTCGACAAAAACTAATTTGTTTGAATGAATTCGAATTTTTAACGAGTAGAAATGTTCGAGTAGGCCCAACCTTTCGAACCTAATATTGCGCTTAACATGTGCTCGTTTTTGAAAGAAATTGAATAGTGGTTCCAAAAAGTTCGAATCGTCGATTATCATCGAAGATTCTGTCATTCGAACAACCGAATTCGAATTGTTTAGAAACTCGATCGTATCAAATAGACCAATCTTTTAGAATATGCAGTTTGATAAAAGCGTCACAGAGTGCCTTGTTTCGAATATTCGAGTTTTTCTTTCGGAAAATAACCTTCTCCAATATCGACTGTTTGGTTCATTCAAATTTTCGGATCAGAATTTCATTCAAGTACGAGCAACAGATTTTCCCCCAAAACGTTCTACAAAATTTTTATTTTCGCTAATTTTTTTAAATTTAAATTTTTATTTTTATTGTTTAATTTTTTCCGCATTTGTTGGAAGACGGAAGGAGGTAAATCTACTAAAATTTTTGGTTCTATAAGAGTTTTCTCAGTTCCAGAATGATCCAAGATTTAAATGTTATTGACGCTAATGAATGTGAGGTTCGTTATCGTTATAGTTCTAAAATTGTTAGCGTTTTCTTTTCGCTGTATTTTTAAAGTTCAAAAAATAAATAAAGAAGAAATTTTGTTGATTTCAGAATGCCTTTAACGTGATGCATTTTTCCGATCGGGAAAAACATGACCTTTATAAAACATGTGCGGCCATAATGCACATGTCACGGTTCTGCTTCAAACAGAAACCACGTGAAGAACAGGCGGAGGTGGACAGCATGGATGGTACGTTCCAATAGATGTATTTTTTTCTTTCTTTCTCTTTTCTCTTTCTTTTTCTTTTTTTTTCTTCAGTGTCCCTTGTATATTTGATAAACATTCAGGTCCCATGAGCGCTGCAAAATTATTTGGGATTGATGCGGATCAATTCATCGGCGCTCTGGTACAGCCAAGGATAAAAGTTGGTTCTGAATGGGTACACAAAAGTCAAAACAAGCAACAGGTAATTTTTTTTCAAAATTGTTTAAATAACTGCAAAATTATCTAAATAACTAAATTGCAGTAATTAAATAATAAAACCAAACAAAAATAATAGTAAATAATAAATAAAATCCTTAATATGTCCTAATATGTAAATATCCTCTGAATAAAATAAGCATTAACAATTGCCCATAAATAGTTTGATAATTTATGGTCTGATTTAATTAATGATTTTACTTTTAATAATTAATCAACGATTTGATTTAATGATTAATAATGATTAACTAATAAAAGCAAATAAAATAATAATAAATAATAAATAAAGTCCTTAATATATCCTAATATGTAAATATCCTCCAAATCAAATAAATATTAATAATTTCAATAAATAGTTCGATAATCCATAATTTGATTTGGTTGATGATTTTATTTTTAATAACTAATTAATGATTTGATTTAATAACTAAGTAATAAAAGTAAATAAAATAATAATAAATGATAAATAGAATTCTAAATATATCGTAATACGTAAGTATCCTTTAAATAAAATGAATACCAATAATTGTCAATAAGTAAATAGATAATTTATAATTTGATTTAATTAATGATTTTATCGATGATTCAATTAATTTAATCGTTCATAGTTTAATAATTCAATAAATACGGCTCCGATTCAGGTCGATTGGGCGGTCGGTGCCCTCGCCAAAGCGATCTACTCCCGTATGTTCACCTGGCTGATCGCACGAGTGAATCAGACATTGTCAACAAATCTCGAAAGCTCAGCAAACTACATCGGAGTTCTGGACATTGCAGGATTCGAGATATTCGATGTAATTTCTGGTCGTGGTTTTTTTTCCCCGTAAACAGGAAAAATGTGCGAAGAATCGTTTTGATGGATTTCACACACGCTTCTCGACTTCAGGATGTCTTATTCGTTCAAAAGTCTTTTTTATGCAAGAAAAATTTACAATAGCGGACGCCAAGTATTGATTTGGTCTTTGCAAAGTTAGGGTACGAAGTCGTTCAATGATTGCGCCTTACCTACGTTTTACCTAAGTAAGTGAAACTAAGTAACTAAGTAAAACTCTAGTTTGTACAGCGTATTTTACGGCAACGATTCGGCTCTGCCGAGAAAAATAAGCTGGGATGGGATTTTAGGTGTGGAAAAGGTAGGGTTCGGCCACTAATAGCATTTAAACCACACTTCTCCTCACTACAGTACCCACACTTTGTTGTAAAGAGTTCATTCGTCGCAGACGAATAATTGTTTTCTGTGGAGTATTTTGCACCAGTTTTTAAGATTTTTTAAATGTTCTATTCTTCTAGAGAAATCCGAATTTATTCTATTTATTAACCTAGTTCTTGTCTGAGTTAGCATCACATTTGATAAATTCAAACTTGGCGTGTCATCTAAAAAAATCGGGAGCGGGTGTAGTGTAGCGGTTAGAGATTTCGCGTCCTGCACGATCGATCGGATGTTCGAATCCGCCCTAGTGCTCACCAAGCCTTTCATCCCTCCGGGGTCGATAAATTGGTACCAGACTCGTCTGGGAGGATGAAAACACCGACTTGGCACATCGGCTAGCCCCATAAGTCATTAGATGGACTAGGTAGACGTTTATAAACCTCAAACGATTCTGAATTGAAGTGAACGAGGTAGCGCAGGTCCCAAGTGGATTGATCAACCCCGTCCAATCTATCCTTTTTATTTATCTATAAATTCATCTGTTCAGTAGTTAGTTTTATCTGCTAAATTTACTTTTAGAGCAACTCTTTCGAACAACTTTGGATAAATTTCGTGAATGAAAAGCTCCAACAATTCTTCAATCATCATATGTTCGTGCTGGAGCAGGAAGAATATCAACGTGAAGGAATCCATTGGGAGTTCATCGACTTCGGTCTCGATTTACAGTCCTGCATTGAACTTATCGAAAAGGTATCTTTGAGAACTTTTCTTCAGTTGCTTCGAATCTTTTGGAAAAAGTTATTTTTTTCAATTATTTTCAAAACAAACAATATTTTTAAATTAAATGTTTCTATATTCGATGAGAAAATAGAGAGTTTTTCCACTGATTTTGAATTGAATCCGTCCAATATTATTTAACTTTATGAAATTTTCAGCCTCTCGGAATCATCTCAGTACTGGATGAGGAGTGTATACTGCCAAAGGCAAACGACACAACATATGTGGACAAACTCAATAACCTACACTTAGGAAAACATCCCAATTTTCAAAAGGTAATAACTAAAGTGATTTCAATTGGGTTTTTTTTTTCTTATTGAAGAAAAATCTTACAAAATTAATTAATCTTAATCAAAAATCTAATTTCCTCTATTTCCTCTATTTCTTTTTCTTATTGAAAAAAAAACTCCTACGGAAAGTGACAAATTGTGGATTTCGAAGAGATTTTGCGCAGCTTATTCCAGGCAAAACCGAATATCAATGGTAAATACATCAGAAATCATAAAATATAGATAGATAAGATAGATGCAACACTCTATTTTTACCTAATTTCCTCTAATCTCTCGTCTCTGAGATTCAAAGGTGGGTCCCGCCTCGCACTATTTGAGATGTGGAAGTGCGAGCGAGTAAATGTCGAAAGTGTTAAAATTACTTTCTCTTCACCACCTTACAGGATTTTTTCCTCAAATCGTTCCAGTATTTTCTAGGCTAAACCTCCACGCGGAAATCAAGCTGCCGCTCATTTCGCGATTGTTCACTACGCAGGTACTGTAAGATACAATGCTGATCAGTGGTTAGATAAAAATAAGGTGAGTTTTCTCAATTATTCACTTTTTCCAGAAATACTTTTCCTTAAATACAACTTTTTAAAGGCAGCATATCACGATTTTGACATGCTGCGGAACGCGGAACGAAAACGTAGAGTTCTGCTAGTAGATTGCGGGACCCAACGTGGTTTCGTTTACCTTTTAATGATGGTTTTCCTAATAAAATATTTAAAATTATGTGTAATAGTATCATTTCCTAGTTTTCCTAATAAAAAAAAGGTGTAAAAGACACCATTTTTTTTACGACGACTTCAGTCCGAACGCCTCACGATTGCGCACGCGCCGCATCCACGTGCGAGCGGTCGGAGATCAATCATGTGTTCTCACCAGTCTATTCAGGTGAAATCAATGAATAGGCTGCTGAGAGGGTCGGAGCGTGTGCGTAGAGGAACGTATCTCGTATCGTATCGTACGTATCGTACTTATCTCGTAATAACCAAAGTGGTTCTCACCCCGTTTTTTCTACGGGGATTAGGGAAGGATGAGCGGAATGGTCACGTTGGGTCCCGTATTCTACTATCCGAAGTGATTCCGTTAAAGGGTCCCGCGCCAGGTCTAAATCGTGATATGCTGCCTTAGATCTAGTGATTGAAAATTACCTTCGTTATTTTCCAGGATCCACTCAATGATTCAGCCGTCGCGGTCCTCAAAAGTAGCGATAAGACTGGCTTGATTTATAAGATTTGGGAGGATTACATTACTGAAGTGGACAGAGAAGAGCTCAGTGCACGAGGTATGGGACCTTCTTTTTTTCTTCCTTGTTTTTGACCTACGCAGATCTTCAAGGATGGTGTGGCAGTTTTGAGTCACCGGGAAACTCAAAAATTGATTTAATCACTTGGCTATTTTCAGGAATAACTCAGGAACGAAAAAAAGGAAAGTCGTCGTCATTCCTCACTGTTTCCACGTTGTACAGGGAATCATTGTCCAGTCTTATGGCCATGTTGCACACAACGCATCCTCATTTTATTAGGTTTGAATTGTTTTCATTTATTATACTGCTATTTAGACTATTTTGACAATTTTCATTTTAAAGACTGCTAGATTGGATCGATAAGTTTTTGACTATAAGATAAAGATAAATAAATAAGATAAATTAGCGGTAATAAACCCGCTTATGAATATGATATGTATTTTTCTTTGCATTCCTCTGTGTATGCCTCATTATGGTTTTTGTTATATTTATTATTATATTACTATTATAGTTACTGTAGTTACTGTTAAGTTTCTCAATGTAATCGCTGTTCAGAGGATAAAGAGAAAATTTGCTCATACATTATATACTTGTGGAAAAAATCCCGCTTTAAAATATGTAAAATTTAATATTAACCTAAATTAAATATTTAGAATATGCACAAATGAATCATATAGTACTTTGTCAGGAAAATAGCATGATCGATCAGTGAGTCACACCTTTCGTGCTAAATTGATTCATTAGCTATCAGAGCAAAAAAAAGAGCAAAAAACGCGAAATTCAATGTAAATCCAGAAATTGAACTTGGGATGAATTACAGAGAGTCAAATTTATTTGACTTTTTCTTCAAAAAATCTGTGTTATCAACTCGTATTTGAGAAAAACATATTGTTATGCTGAAAAATAAAATAAAAAATAAAATAAATAAAATATTATTATATATTATATTGAAAAATTCGTATATGAGAACTCTGGAATAGTCGCCGCAAATTAACAACGCAAATTAAAAAATTAACAAACTAACATTAAAAAATTAAAAACAAATTAACAATTAATAATCAGTTTCTCCAACGATAAAATTTCAAGTGGATTCCTGATAGACACTTTTTTTTTACTTCAGATGTATTATTCCAAATGAAAAGAAGACAAGCGGATTGATAGATGCACCACTTGTTTTAAATCAGGTTAGTAATTTTTCGTGTTTATCCCGATGTTTAAAAAAAAAATATTTTTTTGCTGTTTTTTGTTATCTCAGAAAAATTCTTGAATAAAAACAAAAATAACGTATACCCAAAAAAAAAAACAAAATATGGCAAATAAAATCAAATATCCGTATCAATTAAATACAAAATAAATATTTTCAGCTTACATGTAATGGTGTACTGGAAGGGATTCGAATTTGTCGTAAAGGTTTCCCGAATCGAATGACGTTCAAAGATTTTCGATTCCGTTACGCTATCCTGGCAGCAGATCAAGCCTGCGTAGAGGATCCGGCTGAGGTTGTGAAAAGCAAAATGCAATGAAAAATCTACGTCGTTCCCACAAACCAAACAAAAGTAACGACCTTAATCAGGGGAAATTTTTTAGGCTTCCAAGAAAATGCTGGAAAGACTCTTCAATGAGAAGAAAATCGACGAGGATAAGGTCAAACTTGGGACGACTAAAGTAAGATTAAAATCATTCCAGAGACGTTAATTCTATCTTTTTTTTCTGTAAAATTTTGTTTCGGGTATTTTTCCGTGCCGGCGTCGTCGCATTGATGGAAGAACTACGAGATGATGCGCTAACGAAAGTGATCCTAAAATTCCAGAGTGCAGTACGACGTTATTTAGCGCAGGTTCAATTTGTACAAGCTTCAATTTCGAATTTAGAGAAAATTTTCCCAGTCACTCAAATATATGAATATGCTCAAAATCTTTTCCCTCAATTATTCGATAATTTTCAGCTTATTTTTTCCGTGACTATCTCATTTAAACATTCGAAATTTTTACAGATACCCTATTTTTCTTAGCAATTTTTGAATACGTTTGTGCCCAGCAAGGAAAGTGAGTTTTATTGCAGAGAAAATCTACAGAAACTAGGAGCTCTGATGCACTGAAGATGACCGTTAGCCAAAAATAAACACAAATTACAAAGAAAAAAGTTGAAAATATTAATGCAAAAACAGAGCCTTGAGAGCTAGTTAAATCCCCTTTTGTTTAGGTCACATAATTGTTCGGAAAGAAAAAAAACGTTTCTAGAATTTAGCGTTGTGAAGGAAGGTCACCATAATTGGAGTAAAAACACATCTGCAATTTTTTCTTTCACTTGTTTGCTTCTTCTTTCCATCAATACATCATAAAAAGTAGGAATGTCGCAAATATTCTGGCTTACCCTATCCGCGGATGAGCGGAATATTTGCGAGATTCCTATTTCATTGTAATTTGTGTTTATTTATGTGTAGCTATCTTATTTATGTGTAGCTATGAACAAGCTATCTTTTCCCTGAAAAACCAGCGTTCACGTGAAATATTTACCTATGGGCATTAAGCCGGGTGCAGTTACGTAAGCGGTTGCGCTCGAAGCGGCGCGGTACAGCGCGGCGGTTAGCATCGTTTTGGGACCCTTGCTGAGCATCACCTATCGTTGCAGTTGGAGCTGGTCGAAGCGGCGCAGCGGAGCGTGGCGATCAGGGTCGTGGTGAGACTTGCTCCAACTGCAACGATAAATGATGCTAGCAATGGTCCCACCGCGATCGTAACCGCTACGCTCCGCCGCGCCGCTTTTAACCCTACCGTACGTTTGCCTGGGCGTCCGTGTTCGTTTGGAGCAATGCGGAATTCAGATTAAATGCATGTGTTGCTGCGGAAGAATCGCGGCCACTGGTCTAAATGTGTCCCAGATTTCATGCTTAAAAATAGGTAATTTCCAGCCTTATTCTATACCTCATTAGATCTTTCGAAAGAGATAGAGGAATTTTGTTTTATTTGTATTTCTAAACTCAATGGTGACAAAGAAAGTAATCGTCTTTCATTAAGAGTCAATATCATCAACTGCTAAAACAACAGGCTGCCTACGAAATAATTCAACAAAACGTACGACAATGGACAACTCTGAGGTATGGTTTGATGTCAGCGTATTATTATATTGTGCTCGTATTTCTTTTCTACTGTAATCTCGTCAAAATTTTGGTGGTCCTTGTTTAGGCTGTGGCCCTGGTATCGGCTATTCACTCGTCTGAAGCCGTTGCTTAAAGGAATGAAGACGAATGCTGAAGTTGAAGAGCTAGAAAGAAAAGTTAAGGTAAATTCAGTTTTTGTTTATCATTGTTATTATTATTAATTTCAATAACAAATAAAAACACTGACTTCATATATCGAGTGTCACGCCAAGTCATTGTTTAGGCCAACACTCGTTCCAAAAACCTCAACGATTAAGAATTCCAGTAAAACGCGTTGGCGCATCCCAAGTGGATTGATACGCCAGTGACTTTATATTTTGACCTCTATTAATTTCGATTATTCACTAGATCAGAGATAACCCTTTTACGACAAGGATGAGCCGCAAACTTTTCAACGATTATTTTCTATGTGTTTCTGATTTTTTCAAAGAATTTTATGGACTTAAAGGGTTTATTATCTTCGAGTAATATTTCATACAAAATGGATCGGGAAAAACAACAACATGGACGCGCCAGATGCGCTGTCCTCAATTAGTTAAGAAGGTTATCTTAATGTTAAGGAGTTGGAGGAACTATCAGCTACAGAGGAACAACAACGAAGGAAATATGAGGATGATCTTCGTGTGAAAACCGAACAATTTGAGGAAACACGAGCAGCGCTGGAAAGAGAGAAAATGTTGATGGAGAAAAGAAATCAAGAAATTGAGGTAACAAACGAATTTTGTGGATTGAACTCGATTTTCCACTTATTCGTACTGCTTCTAGGAAAATCAATAGTTGTTCCCTTTAGGACCTTCATAAACAGCTGAAAACTGAGGCCGAGAGAATCGAAGAGACATCTCGAAAAGCTAAAGAGCTGGAAAGAGATAAGGCAAGAGAAGCAAAGGAATGGGCAGAGAAGGTTTGAAAGAAATTTTCTGCTCTTAAAAAAAAGCGTATTCACCAGATTTTCCAAAAGGATTGTACTATTAAAAGTAACAGTTACGCATTCTTGTACTTCAAAAGAATTTACTCGAGATAAATATTGGCGTAACAAAACGCACATAACTTTGACAATAAAATCACGGAAATGCAGTGACTATTCCAAAAAAGTTCGAAAAGATCGGGAGCGTTTTGTTTTTTCTTACACTAGCTTACCTAATCACGCCTTAGTAAGCGGGACTATTGACCCTTTCCTCGCGCGTATGCATGGAGAAATGTTACATTGTTCAACACTAATCTAATTTGATGGAACCGAAAGGCAAGGCACAAACAATCAATATTAGTCGTGTGAATATGCCCACAACATGGCGATGGCCTATTCAGTTATGTTCAAAAAGAAAACTCCTATGGCCAAAGTGTTGTGCCTTTCTGGCCAGTCAAGGTGAAATTAGGAGGAGAAGAAAAAGAAAATGCAGCAAGAAAACAAAGAGCGGAACGAAAAATAAAATTTGCTGTTAAAAATATAAAGTCCTTAAAATCCATCACACTAAGGCACCTCTTAGTACCACTTCTTAATTCCCCTAATCCTCCTTTCTCGTTGTCCTTAAAGGCATCACCCCACGAATCTGAGGTGGTGCAGATTTCAGGTGGAGTATTCGTATACAGGATGGGAGACTACGGAGAGGGGGGTGATTCCGTCCATTTCTTCCTAATTGCCGTAAGAAACGGTCCGGAAGATACGGCTTCATTCGTTTTGGCGCACCATTTTGTACAAGAGGTTCGATTGGAGCGCGCCAGTCTTGTGCGGCGCCGCATCTTCCGGGTCGTTTTTTGCGGCAATTAGCAAGAAATGGACGGAATCACCTCCCTCTCCGTAGTCTCCCATCCCGTATACGAATACTCCACCTGAAATCTGCACCACCTCAGATTCGTGGGGTGATGCCTTTAAGCTACGCTTCACTAATAAAAAAAGCGCACTAAACAACGATAATGTTCAATTTGAGAGAGTAGAAATATGAACAAGTAGCAAAATGAAACAATGACGAGCGTACGGTCGGGTCCAAACGATCTGACTTCTGCTGCGAGAGTAAAATGTAGTTGGGGGAGGGGGGAGGGGGTGGGGGAGAGGGGCACTCAGTGGTACCCTTATTTCTCGAAGTAACTAATCAAATGAATCGTATCAATAAGGCCTAAGCATTACTCTTAAAGAATCCATGACATGTAAACTAAAGTTACTAGGAGAAAAAAGTAAGTTAAAGCGTCGTACATCTTTCTTCTGGTGCAGTTGCGTAATTTGTTGGACTCGAAGTATTGCGGTACGAATATCGCTCACCTTCGATTGGAGGCACTGAAGGTCAAACTGCGACCGCAACCGCTAGGCAACCACGTCGTAAATCAGGTCGCTTTTATCCGACATAAGCGAAAAAAATAAGAAATTAAAATGAAACCCAACCAGTTCGAATACTCCAAGCATACAGGACTGCAGCTATCTGACGACGTTGGTTTTCTTGGGCCCCGTTCCTTTACCCGCACGCTCTGTGCTGTTGGTCTGTAGGTCACGGATGCAGTAAATCACGGTGATATCCACGGACCTTCCATATCGCACACTTTTTTGTTTCTTGTTTGCTTGTTGTTGTTTTTTTTTGCGTCCTGCCACCATTGAAGAAGCATTGCGAGCGTTTTTGGGACTTCCCATCCAGTATTTGTCGATTCAGGAAAAGCAACTGACAACGGAAGCGGAAGCTGAACGTACGAGAGCCAAACACCTTACTGAGAAGCTATCCAATGAATTAAAAACACAACAGGACGAGAATCAGAAACTTATTAGCCAAAGGAAAGCACAGGTAAACATTCTAGCGAACGATATGCGCAGGCATTGTTGTCTGGATTGAGAGTTGTTCAGGAACTGGCAATCACGGAGATCACCGATCGATTGGACGTGCTCCAGGAACGACATGATCGAGCGGAAAGCCAAAAGAAACAATTGCAGGAGAGGTTGGATTCTTCTTTGGAGGAGCTTGTCGTCGAGAAGAGGCGAAAGGATGACTACGCTAGAGGTTAGAGGATCATTTTGATTCATGTGCACCTGTGAGGAAAGGATTTATATGAAGAAATAAGTTCGAAGCTTTGTTGATAACGTTAGCACCTTGTTAGCTCCACTAGGGATATACAGACGAGTCGAAACAGCCTGAAACCAAGTGGAATTGAGTATAGACCCCATCGCATCAATTGTATGCGCCCACTTACGCAATCGCGTAACGTACGGGACAAAATCGTAGGTAAAGGTTCGGTCAAAAAGACTCAATGTTCAAGTCCCATGTTCGATTTTCTTTGAATCTTGTCATTGTTGAGTTGAATCGTGCACTACTTTGTTTGATCAGAACCAAGATTGTCGTTGATCTTCACTCTGACCGACGTCTTCGGCGTCATCTCCTTCTTCAGATCCTGGAAAATCGAAATCACGACTTGATGCTTGTTGAAATTGCGTAAATTGCTCCGCTCTAAGTGCTACGATAGAACTATTGATCGATGCGAGACCCTCTCTTGCAGCAATCAGACTTGAGAGGATCCGATCTCGATCGCAGCCGCTAGCTCCGCCATCCACCTCCACCACTTCGATCGCAGCCATTTACGCTGCTCATTAGGCACCGGGACGTTTATATTATATTATACTTATACTATATTATACTATATTTATCTGCTTCGAAACTGCATTTCGCGAAATTCTACGCCAACTTTATTCTGGATTTAATTTATTCGTTTCAGCCAACAAGAAGCTAGAAAACCAAGCAAGGGCCAATGATGAGCAGTTGAAACTTATTGAACGCGAAAAACACATGCTTGATCTTGATTGTAAACGGTAAGCAAAACGTTGGAATTCATCACAGACTTTGAACACGTCTTCATCTTCATAAAATTTGAGTTTAACTTTTCAGAAAACAAGAGGACATTAAACTTCTCAAACAACGCGCAACCGACGACGCTAATCTCATCCTCAAACTACAAGTGAACATTCGGAAGTTGATTGCACGTATTACAAACTTGGAAGAAGAACTCGAATTGGAGAGGAAAGGAAGGAACAAGGTTATTGTGCCTTTTTTTGCCTTTTGTTTTTGTTTTTGTTTTTGCTTACTACTAACCATCGGTGCTCATCCATTTTGTCGGAGATATTCGGGTCCGGACATTTTACTACATGGTTCCATGCTGTTGTCGTTATGAATAATAGTAATAGGGCTGGTTGTTTCATATAGCGAAAGGAAATCCCCACCAGTGGATTCAACCCAAACAAAAATTATAGTCGGGTCAAAATGACATGATGCCGGCTGCTGTTGCGTAAGCGGCTGCGCTCGAAGCGGTGCGGTAGAGGCAGCGGTTGAAATCGAGGTGGGACCACAGCGAAATGCAGCGATGGGTGGCGCTAACAAGGTCCCGCCAAGATCTTAACAGTTACGCTTCACTGCGCCGCTTCGAGCGTGGTCGCTTGTGCAACTGTACCGCGCTTCATGTCGTTCGACCCTACGATATCTCCTTGAAGGCGTAGGCGCTCAAATTCCGTCAGAACGAAAGCGATACGCGCGACAACTCATGTGATGATTCTCATGTTAGCCATACACGTTCGATTGAGCTGTTCGAGAGTAAATTAAACCAAGCAGAACCACAAAGAACCTGTTGTCTTCGAATATGACCCAATTATGGGACGTCGTAACTCCCGTAAATACAGTCGGATCAAAACGACCTGACGCTTGATGCAAATTGCGTAAGCGACTACACTCGAAACGGTGCAGCGGGACCCTTACTCATCTCTTCAGTCCAATTGGAATATGCTCATGGTCCCACCTCGATCGAAACCGCTCTTGGCCCGATTGTAATTAATGTAATTTTAATTAAAGTAATTAATATAATTTGATTGTATTGTGCTATGGATGTGCAGTCTAACGTGAATCAAAATGGATGGGTGCATATATATGGATAATTATTATTCCGTGCGATTCCCATTTTCTGAGCATTCGAATTTTCTTTTATTTTTAGGCGGAGCACCAACGTGAGGGGCTACAAACCGATATTGATGCGATTCAGTTACAAATGGAAGAGGCCAACGGACGACTTTCAACACAAACTCATCTCTATAAACTCTGTGCTGAAGAGGTTTGGTTTCCCTTATGTATTCAAGTGCTATTTTCCTAAATCCTAACTCTTTGGGATGTCAGAGTGAGATTCTAAAATTGAATTTTACGAAAATGGTGCTTCGAAAACCTAAATTTCACGATTTAATCCAATTCGAGTTTTTTTGTGCTCTTCTTTATTTTTCTGTAGTTCCATTTTTGTTTTCGTTTCAGATGTCCACATTAAAACGTGAGATCCAGAAGAAGAATATGTGCCATGAATCGTACCTGGCAGATCTGTGCTCCATGCAACACATTACTGTAAATAATCTTAGAGCGCTTAGAAATCAGGTAAGCGTCAACACAAGCGCTACGATGATTTTATTAAGTTCGCGAGAGGTTCAATTAATTACAATCCACAATTTGTACTGCCTCCTAATATTTAAGGCCGCCAACCTAGAATCCGAGGCGAATCGTGTGCTGTCGGCGCGCAACGCTATTGTGGATCTTTCCGCAATCCCACAAATCTATCTAACCGCTGACGATACGGATGGCGAAGGTTCTATATAGATTTTGTGCTGGTGGTTCTTCTCTACTGATTTATCTATAACTCCATTGCTCTTTATTGCTAGAAACCAGTTCTGTATCAAGTAATCAGTTAATATTTTTTTCTCCTTTTCGCTAATCATAACTTAATTGCTAGCTCATTGACGACCGCGTGCGTTTCACGTGTTTGACGCGCGATAGCAAAGTAATTTTAAGTAAATGTGAACGCTGGTGCATTTTTAATTTTTGCTTTTCTAGAAGAAACTTATGTGACTGTTCTGGCGCTTCGCTTTTGTAGTTTTGTTTTAATTATTCTATGTATAACCTACATCAATACTGTACAAGTACAGAAATAATTTGGAACAAATTCGGGAGAAGCGTTGCTCGTTCGTGAGCCACATGGTCGTCAATTGAGTTGAAATTTTCTAAGTCTCACTTTTGCCTCATTTCGTCTACACAAATCCCTTATACTCCATATCTCATTTTTCTCTCATGATATTGATTGAGTGATCCTCTCCTTTTTGAGTAGATAATAAATATAACTCTAATGTTTTTTTTTTAAATTCAACTTCGCTATTTTCTTCTGTTTCCTCAGAACATCCCTGCTACCGCCTTGTATTTTTTTTTGTCGAATACCTCAGAATCTGTAATAAAATAAATAATAACGTTTCCGCTTAGTATGTTGACGACAAGTACCACACAATTCGATCATCGACAAGTACAGTATTCTTTTCTTCGGATATAGACACTATTAATTCAAATTCCGGATCAAAACAACATGAAGCACGGTAGAATTGCGGCTGGCTGCGCTCGAAATGGCGCAGTGAGACTAGCGGTTGGGATCGGGGTGGGACCATCGCGAACTGCAGCCACGCGTGGTGGTAATATGGATCCTTACTCGATCCTAACCGCTACGCTTCATCGCACCGCTTCGAACGTAGCCGCTTACGCAGCTGCACCGTGCTTCATGTCATATTGACCCGACTATATCTCCATCCGACAACCGCGGCGCCTCGGCCCGTAGTCTCCCCATTCCTGTGCCATTCCGTACACTCGCACTTCAACAGTTATTGCTTCTATTGGTTGTGCTATTGCATCATCGTTCTATAAATGCTGATGCGTATATCCTGCTTTTATTCCTTTATTGAAGACTCGACATTTCGACTTTTTCATAACATTCTATACACAATGCACCGATCCCCGGCAAAAGACAAAGACATGAAGAATCCTTAGATTTTTTGTTAGAACTCGAATGGAACCACTTATTCTATCATCGCGTGTCTATACTAATAGAACCTACCGTGGAGATGCGAGTAGCAGCATAGCGCTATTAACTTTGCGGATTTGCTGTAAAGTTTTATCTCCATAACAGCAGTGTCGAGTTGTCGAGTTTATATACTTTTTGAAATTACTAAATCGCCCCTTGCTTTACTTTCGCGTGTGTTATCCCTGCTTATTCTCATTCTACTCTTTTCTCGTTGCTGGATTTTCTACTGTTTATTTGTATTCATTCCTTACCTCTTACTCTGGGCACGGCTTTGAGCGTAATAAATAAATAAATAAATAAATAAATAAATAACAGTTATTTGCGGGCGGTTACGAAGAATTCAGAACCACATTCGGTCAACTGATCAGATCGGAAGATCAGGAAAGGTATATGGTCAAACGCTGTGACACTGTGTATAGGTTAACCCCAGCGCGGTGTTCCCCTGAGAATAAGGATTTTCGATTAGACTGTATTTTACTTTCATTAAAGATGTCAAACCGGTTTATCATTTTCTATCATTTTCGTATCCATTTCATAGAATTTCTTTAGTAACCTTTTACTTTATTCATAAGATCATTGAATTCGATTTGAACGATGAAATTGTAGCTGTTTGCTTAATTTCCGTGCGTACACTGAAGAACTGATCTTTTTTCGAAGAAGGACATCCGAAACCACGGTATAGAAGTTTAAGGCCGGTGTGGAGCTCGATGCAGTTGTGTAAGTGGCTGCGCTCGAAGTGACGCGGTTAAGATCGAGATGGGACCCCGTCTAGAACCATTCATCGTGCAGATCGATTATGCAACTGCACCGAGCTTCGCCTCGTTTTGATCCGACTATAATTTTCCAAACTAAAAACCTCATTCCTGAATTAATTCATTCATGAAACATATTTCCTTTGAGTCTTAGAGGTGTTCCTATCCATGTTTGACCAAACGATCGCGATGCGCATTCGATTGGAGCGCAGGACAAAAGTTACGATGGCTTGGACAAAAATAAGCGTCGGTGTTGGCGCATAGTCTTGTAGTCAGGTGTTAATTGTTCAAGGAATTAACGGTAACTATTCAATCTTACCAGTAGTAATCAGCAATACCATTCTCTCATTATTTTTTCTTATTCGTTGGTTAACTTCTAGTATTTGAATTCGTACCATATTTACCGGTTTTTCTTCAGTAGTTCGTTGAAAGGAGGGTAAATGTAGTTGGAGGGGCACTCAGTGGCTGCCTTATTTCTGGAAGTAAATAACTAAATCAGTCGGGGCCCTAGGACTGAAGCATTAGTCTGGTAGGATTTATGACATGTAAGCTAAAGTTACTAAGGGAAGGAAGTGAGGTAGAGCATCCGGAAATAAGAGCGCCAGCAAGTGCCCCCAACTACATTTTCCCCGAAGAACTTGCTGTATTTCAAGTATCAAAATTTTTCCGGGGCTATATTTCGAAGAAATTCAGTCCACATAGCTTTAGCGCATCAAATTTCTCACTTTTGTAAGATGTTCTTCGTTCTTCTAATGGAACAATTGCAAAATATGCGGGTGACGGCAGTTATCAGCTGATTCCCATTGATTCGTGAATATCGATCAATCGTAGGCGATGTCGTCCGCAACGTCCAGTTTTTGACCTCCTTTCCCTGAGGGGAATGAATTCCAGCTATCTCCACATCCTTTAATAATCCATTTCGTGTTTCCAACATTTAGGTCCCATTTTCTGCGCAGTAATATATTTTTTTTATTGAACTAGAGGACTTCTTTGAGCTCTTTTTTTCGTGGATGCTACTATGGATTCTTTGTTGTGTAAAAATAAACCTCAAGAGTCACACGTGTGTCGTTTTTTTTTCTTCCTGAAGCTGTAAATTGTAAGTAGGTTGAGTATCTCAGGACCTGAAGCACTAGTTTGTTCAAGAAATCCAACTTCAGCACTATGTATAGGCTTTCCTTCGCTTTGTTTTTGTTTTTTCCATGAATTTTCCTATGTAAACGGTTCCGCAACGTCCTTGGCGGCCAGTGATTTTTCAACCTGTGCTGTGTAACCTTCTTATCAAATGTCCATTACTATCAGAAGTGGTCACTTGTCGTCCGCTTTCCCAGATGAACGACATTATTAGATTCGTGTTTCTGCTACAGCTCCAAGGATTATTTGCCAGTCCACAATTTGAAATCGTTAATTTACAAGGTCAATGGAAATTCCACAATTCTAATGGAACCATTCACGGAGGCGGTGAGTAGAAATCACATAAATCTTTTCTGCAGTCGACAATTTAATCGATATTGGCGTCTAGGCAATGCATATTTACATTTTTACCTAACACCTACCTTTTTAACAATGAACGATTTGCTCAAGAATATGACTTTCTTTTGTATCTGGAAGTCCACATGTGTATGTAGGTCTGTAAAAGTTTATTAACTACGAGTATACACAAATAATTCATGTATTGATAAAGAATTATGAATAATTATTAATTAGATTAATAAGAATTCATGTATTTATCTATGCTTAGCATAAAAGTTCTCCAAAGAACATCCCAAGTGCCAAGTATGAATGTTTGAGTCTAGTACGCTGTAATTCTTGCATTAAAGGCATCACCCCACGAATCTGGGGTGGTGCGGATTTCAGGTGGAGAGTTCCTATACGGGGTCGTAGATTATGGTGAGGAGCGTGGTTCCGTCCATTTCTTCCTAATTGCCGTAAAAAACGGCCCGGAAGATGCGGTGCGTGCACAGGGCTGACGCGCTCCAGTCGAACTCCTTGTAGAAAATGGCGCCTCGGAACGCTCGAAGCCGTATCTTCCGGGCCGTTTTCTACGGTAATTAGGAAGAAACGAACGGAGACATCCCCCCTATCCATAATCTGCGATCCCGTATACGAATACTCCACCTGAAATCCATACCACCTCAGATTCGTGGGATGATGCCTTTAACTCTAAAGATAACTTCTCGGTGTTTTTGGATCTTATGTGAGGGTCAACGTTGTTAAATGGCGTGGTCTATCCTTTACATAAATGTCATTTTATTATTTACACTTAGAGAACGTGCTATTTCACTTACAGTCGTCATCGAATGTATTCGAACCGGGTGCCGTATACAAGCGATTTTTCTACCTTATTTTCACAGAGTCAATCTCTCTTCTTCGATCAAAGGCATGTCGCGGTCACCCGGTTGAAGACACATGACGCCGACTGTACTTATTTATTTTTGTGTTATTTACTTATGTACTTATTGCCGCGTATCATGCAAGAAACTCAGCTGCAAGCTAAAATTTGTTTTAGCAAAGGTATTATTCGTGTATAGTCCGAATCGTTCCGCGATTTATCAAATTCTGGGACATCTTAACCCACTAGTTTAAACTCAAACGTTCTTATCAAGGGAATAGCGTACCCAGTGCAATACTTCGAAGAAAAAAAAACATCATTTGCACCAGACGTTATTTGCTTTTTTTATTTGCACGCGTGACTCGTTGTAAATCCTCGTCTTTTTTTCATTACACCATCTTATCTCCACGTTTACCTAATTGAACACGTGTTGCAATTGATCGAAGAAGGATAAATGCGTATATATTTTCTATCTACTGAAGAAATAACAAGGAATGTTTTTCTATTGTTTTTGTATGTATTTGATTGGTGGGAGATATTCTATGTTTTCTATGCGATGTTCCTATTGTTCCGGTAATCTCCATAATTGTAACAATAGACTGTGTGTCTAGAGCTTCTCAAACGATATAGGAATGCTGGGTTACTGAATATGAAGCAGATATTGAATGTGAATATGAAGCAGATATTTCATAGTTTCTAATAATAGCATGTAATTCAGGGATGGTCCCAGGTGATATTTACTCTGACTTGCATCGAGTCGGGGTCATTCCCGATCCATTATATGCTGACAACCATTTGCATCTTCGATGGATTTCTCATGAAAATTGGACTTACACGAAGATATTCGAAGTGGACAAGAGGACGTTAGAGGTAGTTTCATCCTCACGTGTGTTCTTAGAAGTGCTGCCATAATTTTTTTGGGTTCGACATTTTTTTATTTGCTTGAACTCTCTCACGCGCCTTGCTCCAATAATGTCAATTTCATATATTTCCGGTTAATTCGCATGGATTTCTGTTACCATTAAAAAACCGAAAATAATAACGTCAACAATACACTTAGTCGTCCTCCTGTTTTTCCATTTTCATTTTCCTCCTAGATCCTATGTCATAGCAGAAAATTGGGAGGTTAATGTGGAAACAGATACATATGTATCGTTCTGATTTATCTCTCTTTCAATACCTTAGAATGGGACCTTGTCAAATCAATTTGTTTGCTCCGTTTTATACTAGAAATATAAAAAGAATGCAGCAGGAAAGATGACATTTTTAAAACTAAAATGATAATGACAATGATTTCTCGCTAGACTTTCTAGCGACTGGAAATGAATCACTTCCCGCGGAATCATTGTTATATCACTGACTGCGATAAGTGCGGGTTCACGCGTTGATTCTGTTTGAATTTTTTTCATTCATTATCGAAAGAGCAACTCAAACATGAAACATCCGCCTCCGTGCAAGGAATAGGATTTAAAAAGTGCTCGAATTTCTTGGTGGTGAAATAGGGCCTAGGCAAATTTTTGAGTTGAGTTGAATTTTCGAGATTTTAGAGCAAATTTTTTAAACGGGATAAATCAAGCACACAATATATCATCTCCTAGAAAGCCATTAGAATTGCAAAGGTTTTATATTGTTTGTTTCAGTTTAGTACTGTTCTGCTGAGATTTAAAGGAATCGCTACTATATCATCAGTCGTTTTAAATGGTGTCTCAATATTGAAGACCAATAATCAGTTTGTGGAATACGATGTTGACGTAAAAGAAGTTTTAACTGAAAAGAACGTCATCGAAATTCAATTAATATCTCCAGTTTTGTATGCTGAAATGAAATCAAATGAGTATCAGGTTAGTTGTATAGCTTCCAAGTTTTTTTTTTTTTGGGTGTGCTTAAATCTATCATATCATCATCGATCAGAATGAAATCACTTTTAACCGCGTGCAAACGCATCACAGTATTCGACACTTTGAGACACAACGTGGGATTAGGGGATTGAGTTCCCACCACGAAGACATCCACGGTGAAATTTTCTACCTTATAGAAGAGATAATAGGATGCAGCAAATAGTATATAGCGAATTTCTGATCGTTTTTCACTTCATGAAATGGTCAAAAGAAGTGAATGACCTTATGTTCTGCTGATCTTAAAGAAGGGATTCCAAACCCAGAAAAGGACAAATAGAGGTGCAAAAAAGAGAAGAGGATTATGATCTCAGGGACCCTAGAGATGGATAAGATGGTGTTATTTTCATGAATAAATCAACGTGTGATGCGTATGCATGGTGAAAAAAGCTATTGATAATGTGAGGTGACATTTTTCTCAAAGGATGATACCAATGTTTCCAGAAAACTCATGGGCACTTAGTGCCACCTGTATGTCCACCATCCGTATATAATGGCGAATGTCATCCGAATTTTATAAGGTTTGGATTTTTTTCGGAAATTTCTGTTTTATTAGACGTTGTACACCCCAAACATAACAATCCAAGGATGTTTCAGTGTTTTTGATGCTATTTGAATGTCGCTTATCGTCTTTGATTCTCTGTTTGGCTTTTCTACTTATATGTGATCATGGTTGTCCAATATTTCAGGACAGCCCAATACAGCTTTAGTTGGGATTGGGGACCATCGTTTCCCGCTATTGGTATTTGGAAACATGTTGATATTGTAGCATTCAATGGTTATTTTGTTGATGATATTTCATGGAGCACTGAACGATCCGCAAGTATGCTTCATTTCATATTTTGATATTTATATTTCTATTTTTATTTCTATTGTATTATAGTCGGGTCAAGACGACCTGAAGTCTGGTACAGTTGCCTAAACTGCTGCGCTTGAAACAGACTTCTGGAGACAGCGGTTCCAATCGAGTTGGGATCAACATCTCCTGTATTCGAACTCCTTGAAGTGGTTGGAACCATTGAGGGTCTCACCTCGATCACAGTCGCTCGTTCAATCGTGCCGCTTCGAGCGCACCAGCTTACACGACTGCACCATGGTTCAGGTCGCTATGAACCGACTACAAAAGAATACTATTGGATTAATTGTCTTTGCTTATATATTTTCGTCGTGTCTGCTGCAATGTCAACATCCCTCTACTTAACACACAATTAAGCACATTCTTGCTTTTCTATACGCTGCTGCAATCAAAATTGCTCGAGTCGTCTGAGCAAACCATAAATACCGGAGCCTATAGTCTGGTCAAGATGACATGAACCACGATGCACTTGCTTAAGTGGCTGCGCTCAAACCTTCGCGGTGGAGAAAGCAGTTGAAATCGAGGTGGGACCATCGTGAACTGCAGGACTGGGTGGTGCCAGGAAGGGTTTCACCGCGATTCTAACCGCTACGCCCCACCGCGCCGCTTCGAGCGCAGCCGATTACGCAACTGTACCGTGCTTCATGTCGTTTTGACGCCACTATACATACGGAGATAACTAGAAGTAGTTTACAAGTAGAAGTACAAGTTTTATATGGAAGAAGGAGTTTGCTAGACTTGTTAAATTAACCTCAACAACAACTGAAATGTCACGAAACTATTCCAGTAATACAAGTGAATCACCACCTATAAACGTGCGCAGATTCCCTATAGAGGATTTTACGATGTGTCAATTACTCTTCCTCGTTCACATTGAGCCCACTGCTGTAGTTTCTGAATCTCACCAAGAATCTGGGTGTAGCGCAGTCGTTGAGAGATCTGCTGTAACAACACGGCCGATGGTTCGAAACCTCCCTAGTGCTCGCCAAGCCTTTCATCCCTTCGGGGTCGATAAATTGGTACCAGAGCTGTCTAGAAAAATAAGAACACTGAACTCTGGACTGAGTCTGCTACAATTGTACGCGCACGGCTGTCATACGGGCCGTCATAAGTAGGGCGCAATTTTTGAGTTCTGCGGAACTAGGAAAAAAGCACTACGTGTCAATCTGCATGTATGCGTCTAGCGGTCATATGCATGTTGGATATAAGAGTTTCATTGGTGCTATAAATATGGTTGATTTCTTCGACTCATCATTTTCAGATTCATGGTTTGTCCATGGCGAAATTCTGGTTTTTGTCAAACATGAACGAACAAAGATCTCAGCGAGAGTCAAAATAGAAGAACTGGGCGTGGATAAACGGCTATATTATAGTGTTTCCGGCAGTAGTGAGCCGGTAGCTTTGCAATTCAACATAACTCTTCCCTACCAAAGAGTTGAACTATGGTGGCCTAATGGACAAGGACAGCAGAAGCTTTATACCATCACTGTTGAAGCCGGTGAACAGAGTATGTTTTATTTCTCATTAACTAAATTTCAATTGTATTACGTAAGATAAATGAGCATGTTATCGGAAGCTTTTCCAGTAATTTCACGCCGAATTGGGTTTCGTCACGTGGAATTGATCCAAGATTTCGTGGAAGAGTATTGCAAGCATCAAGGGCGGCATTTTTATTTCAAAATTAACGACAGGCCCATCTTTCTAAAAGGTAAGTAATACATGCTTGCTACATGACGTTGTTTGCATTTGTCAGACCGATGATCGTTCGATTGGGGAAGCGCAGAGGGCGAAAGGCATTTATTTTTGTTTAAGTTATTGGGCTTGACTTTTTATGTTAGGTCATTGCGCAAGCTGTTATGCACTGAGAAACAAAAAGAAATCTGCTTTCATGTATCTGGAAATAATTAGTAATAATAATTATTTAGTTATCCGGTGTAGAGCGGGTCATTCCTCGTTTTAATTTCTACCCATTCGTTCTCAGCTGGGAGAAATCTGCAGCTGGGTGTCAGCTCGTCCATTTTTATCGTTTCACCTAGTTGTCGATTTCTGTTCTGACTCAACTTTGTGAGGAAACCACACAAACTCTTTTCAGTACCTACGATTGTTGGTAAATTTCATTTTTGAAAAGAAAAAGATTTCCAGAAGCTGGGAGAATATAAACAAGATTTTTGAAAGCGCAATTTTTAAATTCTCTCTTGGATTGATTAGATTGTAACGTTGAGAATATATGGTAGTGAAGAAAAAACCTTTTTTCCTCTCGTGGTTGTCGTCTCTTAGAAAACTGTTAGAATGAATGTGAAAAGTGGAACAAACGCTTTCGGAACGAACTCTTCCAGTTCCGCTCAGTTCTGTAGTGCTACTTCGTATTTGATTTCAGGATCTAATTGGATTCCTGTATCGATGTTCCCTTCGTTGAATCATACTATGAGAATGGAATTTTTGTTGGATTCTGCTGTAGATGCAGGTGAAAACTGTTTTTTATAACTCTCGACTCTCGGTGCACTGATATTCATCGCACGGATCCAACTAAGATGATTGAATTTGAGGTATGAACACTCTTCGAGTTTGGGGCGGTGGTATGTATGAATCTGAAGAATTTTATGACTTGGCTGACGAAAAAGGAATTCTGCTATGGCAAGTGAGTATTCATTTTCAGAAGGCTTTTAACTTCCACTCGTTGAGTTCGATTTGCTGTTTTCTTTTGGCAACATTTTGTATCATTTTTCTCAGGATCTCATGTTTGCTTGTGCTCTCTATCCCGCCGACATTAATTTTCTAACTACAGTGAGGACTGAGGTGAAGCAGCAGGTATTCTCTTGGACTCGAGTACTTAGTTTTTTTTCTACAGTTCTTCTTTCTTCTTTTTTTTCTTTTTTTTTTCTTTTTCTTTTTTTTCTCTAATATATAACGCTTAAATGGCATTTGCACAGCCACAATATTTTCTTGACCCTATTTTAAAGCCAGCATACCACGAATCTGGGGTGGTACGGATTTCAGGTGGAGTATCCGTATAAGGGGTTGTACATTATGGAGACCGGGGTGGTTTCGCTCATCTCTCCCTGAATAACTGCAAGCAGCCGGTCCCTAAATGCTGTTTTGTACGATGCCTTCTATTGCAGCGCGCCACCCTTGCACGCATAGCGTCTCTTACTGTCTATCGGGGCAGTTCAAATTGATTTTCGACGAATCGCAGGGCGGAGGCGGCGCAAGGGGTGGAGAGTTGCAACAGATGGCGTCGTACAAAGCAGCATTCTGGAGGCGGCTGTTTGCAGTGATGAAGATAGCGGAATTACTCCCGTCTCCATAATCTACGACCCCGTATACGGATACTCCACCTGAAATCCGCACCAGCTCGGATTCGTGGCATGCTGCCTTTAGTGAAGAGTGTGTGTGAGCACAAAGACTGGGCTTCTACCTTCCCGAAAGTCGAAGGCACCGGACATAATTCATGCTGTTCGATGCAGAAAGGATGCAGAAATTTTGTCAACCTTTTTTGCGCAACCAACTAAAAACTTGAGCGGGAAAGAAATGATCATTTTTGACCGAACACGAGCTTTATAGACTAGCTTTCAATACAGTGATTTTTGCCCTAGAAATAGAAGTAAATTTCTTCCAGTTAGTATCTAACTGCTTTTTTTGAATGAGATGACCGTTTTCTGCAGATTTGGAGGATTAAACGCCACACGTCCGTCCTGCTTTGGGCTGGAAATAATGAAAATGAGATTGCGATCAGGTTACATTGGTGGAGTGTGGAAAACTACGATGGTATGCTCACCCGACTTTTTCCTTGTGATTCTTTTTTGTTGTCAAAAAGTGTCAAAAAGCTTTTCAAACCCTAAGAAATTCTCAACACTGAAGCCAAGTAGAATATTTTTGCAGAAGATGAACAAGTTGAAGACTACCTGAAGCTCTACGGTGAAACTATCAAACCTTTGGTTGAAGCTGCAGATCCATCCCGTCCATTTCTTCTATCCAGTCCTAGCAATGGAGTACGAACTGAGGAGTTGGACTTGTTTTTTCTACCTCATTGAACTGCTTAGCATAATAAAAGACAGAGGCCAAAAAAAAAAAAAAATGGGCCTAGAAGTTTAGATTTTTCTTGAAAATTTTCTGGTTTTCCCACGTCTGGAAGAGATTATTCTATGAATGAACTAGCTTGTATTATGTTTTATTCTGTGCGAACGCCAAGGCAGTGGTGAACCACGGTGTAGGTGTTGTAGCAGTTGAAAACCCGCACAGACAGCTTTGTGACAAACGGGTTTCTAGGGACCAAAGATATTTTACGGTTGAACTATCACCTCCATCAGAATGGTGGAGAATATAACAAAACCTAAAATTTGAAGATTTTGTAAAATTCTTCCCTGAACGTCCCTTGCACGCTCAATCAACAAAGTCCGTATCAGCGTTTTTCTTCTAGTGGAGCCGCTCTGGAGAGGTGACGGTCCGAGAAATAACTTTACTAAGGACTGTTCAACATATCATTTTTTTTGCAATTGTCACCGCTAGTGCCCTAAATATCCTTTTCTTTCAGGGAAGGTGGAGTTTCAGATATTCCTGGCGACCCTAGATTTGGTGATATACATTTCTATGATGAGATTGCGAATCTATGGCGAGACGACTCCTACTTGACTCCAAGATGCGCGACAGAATTTGGTGTGCAAAGTCTACCTTTTGCGTAAGTTTTTTTTTTTGCAATCTGTGGAATCATTCAAATTCTGTTCAAATTTTTACACCTTGAATTCTTCAAGATCTGTTAATACTCTAAATGTTGTGCACTTTGAAGATTGACCAAATGTCTGCACGTTTTTGCTTTGTACTGCGTTTCTCAGGATCAACTCAGAGTTTCCGTAGTGTTTTCTAATTTACTGGCTATCCATTTTCCTCTTTTTTTTCGCTGAGCTAGTGTTTTTTTTTTTTCTTTGTCGAGAGTGGGAGAAGTAAATTGTTAGTGGTCCTTTCTTCCAATGATTTTTTAAATTTATTTTAAAGTCATTTAAAGTATTTATTATGACCTCGCCTTGTATTAAGTTTGACACAATATATTATCAGCAACGCTTTATTTCAGGTAACTATTTCGCCTTCATCACTTTCTTCAGAGTTGCATAGTCGAGAACATATGCGATATGTCTTCCTAATGACCTCACCACAATAAATATTGTTTTTTAACAAAAAAAATAGACTCAAGAACACTTTCTTTAACATTTACAATTTTATTTCTTTGGCTATCAAGGTTAACCTCATTAATGTTGGGTATGATCAATGAGATTTATTTGTTATTATTTACTATTATTTGTTTTAGTTTTATTACTTACTTATTATTTAATTTACTATTCATTTATTCGTTTGCTGGTTTTCGAATGAGAACACCTAAAGTGTTAAAAAGAACTGGTAGCCTTACAAACGCTATAACGTTATCAGGTGATGTTTGGCGAGAAAACATTCAAATTCAGGAGAGAACAGTATTAAGCTAAGTAACTTCAATCATTCGAAAAAGGGTCACCTAGAACTTCTGAGTTTTTCGACTGCGCTACTGAAGTTCTGAGTACAAAATGCGGGCAGAGACGTTATTTTTCGAGCCGACTTTGGGGGTCGGATTTTTTTTTTCACTTGATGTATCTTATCTAGTATTTATTCAGAAATACCATGCTGAATCACGTTAATTCCTCGGAATGGTTTTATTCGTCAACAACGTTGCGACATCGCCAACATCATCCAGGAGGCTTTCTAACAAATCTTGTGATGGTTTTCACTCATTTTCCCGTAGGTGCTTTGTGATTTCTTGATAACTCTCTTGAATGAGAACCTCCTCTAATGCAGATCCCATTTCAATGTTCGCAATCAATTGCGAATCTTCACGACTGCAACTATCTGACCTCACCAAATTTCATAGATCGATTTGCGTACTTCTCGCAAGCTCATCAAGCGATCGCCTATAAAGTGCAAACAGAGCACTACAGGAGGTTTTGTTTGCTTGTTTTTCGACGTGAAATCTCTCGAAACTGCTTATCCATTTATCATATTTAGGTACCAAAATCTCCTACAACCTTCCGGGATGGGAAATACGATGTGTGCTCTATATTGGCAGTTGAATGACGTTTGGGCTGCACCCACATGGTCGTCTATAGATTTCGACTTGAATTGGAAAATGGTACACTATGAGGCGAAACGTTTCTTTGCACCTGTTATTGTTGCCGTGGTAAGTATTTCCGTACTTTTACTTGATTTGGATTTCTCTTTGTATCATTTCTGACCTCCCAAAATACCTTGTTTACCAACGGCGGTTAAGATGTGCCGATTTATGGAAACATTATCTGCAGCTAAAAAGAAGCGAGAAAAAGTAACCACCTTAACGACAGCTCTGCTACAGTCGGCGGTGTCCTATAGTTCAGTTGCGACGGCTGTGATGTGACTCCTGCTGCCGGGGTTTATCTGCTTGACACTCACTTCCTCTTCCTTCTACTCTGCTCTAGCCGAGCCCATACCGCGTCCTTCCAGACAAATATAGCCACAATATACTATGTGAATTTTTAAAACACTTCAACGGACAACTCTTCCTTCATTTACTCACGTTCTTCCTTCCATTCCCTTTTAGCTTTACCTGCTTTTTGAAACGGCGCAGATTAGTACGCAAAAATCTCATGCAGTGAGTAGGTGCTTCCAGTTTACCAGATTTGAATTACATATCATTGCCATTCAGCATTCATTTGAATGTGGTGGTAAAGTTTATATCAAAATCCTGTGGAAAAAAACTCAAGGTTGCCGTATGGAGACCTCTTGCCGAGCTTTTGCTTCGCTCGGACTCACCAGTTTTCAGCTTGCTCCACCTTGATCTTCTGAAGCAGCCATTTACAAGTGACATGACGGTTATCACTTGTACAGTCGCAGTTAATTACCGGACCGTTTTATGCGTAACGAACTCTCCGAAAGGGCTGGATTCTACGGTACATTTAGTCAAAAAATAATAGAAATGGAATTTTAATGCTGAAAGTATGTGTGTGTGTGTGCGAAAAACTGCAACTGTTGCACTGTAATTTCAACTCATAACTCTTCGATTCCAACTTATATTTTGTTAAAAATGAGAAATTACTGCTTTTACATGAAGTTAAATAGTATTCTGACCGCGCAGGTGCGTATGGGGTGCTCGTCCATAGGAAAAGAAAGCGAAGACAACTATAAAAAACTATAACTTCAAAGTAGGTGGAAAAAAGAAGAGAATCAGCGGGAATCTGTCCTGTTCTAGGTTTGATGAACATTCCTACCGGTGTTATCCAAGCACTTTAACAATGAAGAAAGTCATAAAACACCGACTTATGTATAACAATCTAATTGCAACTGCATTGTTTAGTATACTGTTTATACAAACGACATTGGAATTACCGTCGTTAACGATTCACCGACAACATTCAAAAAAGTCAAACTAACGTTAAATATGTTGGCCTGGAGCAACGGTTTTGATCCGGTATATAGTAACGAACAAACTATCGACATCGAGGCGCTAACAGCTAGGGAGATTTCGTTAATGAAGTAAGCGAAATCATTTATGGCACTGAATAACAATTAAACAACAAAAATTGAATTTTATAGGCGAAACCGCACGTGGCATACGACTGACGCTGATTTTGTGATTAGCGCACGTCTTTTCGATAGCGCTGGTGATCCTCTGTCTCCTGAAACGGTGCTACTCCCGGAAAAACTCTATGAGGTAAGCTGTTTATTTTCATTTTAGCGAGTTGATATTTAAAAGAAGCTTAAAATTAAATTCAATGATTAGTGTCGATATCTAATATGCTGGAATGTTTCTGTAGGAAAATTTCATCTGCATGCGGTGCAGCACTATATGCAAATAAATGGTGCAAAATGAACCTATTTGTACGGTTACCGTAACCAGACTATTACTGAAACTAGGGCGAAAATAGCCAGTGTCTGAAATGTTTCCACTAAAAAAGATTTCTTGTTCCTTTTTTTTGCAGTTGGAAGGTTATGTTTTTTTGATTTTGTATAGCCTATCAGTGCAATGGTTGTTCTTTAATTCTTTTCTTCATTACTCACCGAGGCGTTTAACAAGCAGTCCCATCAAGGTACTGTGGATGCGATTCACAAAAAGAAAAAGAAGTTTCATCCACATTAACATCGATGTATCAAAACTTTAGAGTAGGAGTATGCAGGTCTAAAAAGGAGCAGAGTGCCACCCATAATTTTAAGAAGAAAAAAAAACTATAAATAAAAAAATTAAAAAAAAAACTATAAAAATTAGACAATAACAACAATGCAAGAAGAATTCCTTTCCCCTGATCAAGCTATTTTGCAATTCAGGTTGACTTCAACATGTTTGGGAATGTGTCTGTGGAAGATTTCAAGAAGATGGACTCGGTCACCTACTCTTTGACTATCAAAGCCACCGGCATTTCACCATTTACGTGGATTTCTTTGAACAAACCGTTCGTAGGGTGGTTCTCTGATAATGCGTTCACAATGACGAAACCATCATATGCGATTTCACTGAAACTCAAAAAACCCCTTGAATTGACTCGTGAAGATTTCAGTGTGTGTAATTTGAAAAATTGTGGAATACTGTAAATTTTTGTCAGAGTATGATGATATAATGATAAACTATTCTAAATAAATAAATATCTTTATACATTTAAATAAAAATCTGTTAGCATTTCTATGTGCATACAGCGTTACTTGAATGGCAGGGTTTGTTACCGGGTGTTAGAAATAACTTATTCTGTACTCCTGCACAGACGCATAGACGATATGCATCTATGGATGCTGAAAGGGCTGGAGATGGAGATAGTGGTAATCCACGTGATGAAGTGTCGAAACGTAGACGTCCTCCCAGTTGTATAGATCCATCACGCTGCAAATTGTTCTCAGTTAGTTAGTCTCGAACGATGGTCGTACGTAGGGGTCTGTACTTATGTGCACCCGGACGACCGCAACGCAACCACGGTAACTGTGCCTTTCTGATCCAAACATATTGTTCTGTTTCTGTTCACTGCCGATGCGCATCACGGTTGAACGAGTAAACACAAGTGCAAACACTTATGATTGCTGTCGAAAATGCACAAACTGCCAAGAATTCAAAATTCTCACCGATGTGTTGAAAATTACAGATGTCATGCCGCTGAATTTCACAGCATTCGCTTCCATGTGAATTCCTTCATTTCCTCTTATCGACAAGTTCTCAACTTCCATCTTCAGGTTTTCATCGATAGGTGACCGAATCTTAACCAAAATCAGACGCATTACACTACTAGAGCACATATGTATCGTATATCTTATAGTACTTGCAATACAATATAAGGAAAAGAGGAATAACGTGGATCGATATTAAAAATCAACGAAAAGTTGAAAAATTCATAGAAAGTAGGTCTAAAAATGACTATATATTATGACTAAATTAAATATTAAGGAAGACTGAACTATGTTGACACTGTTTGGAGTATGCCAACCTACCGTAGTAACCTGTGCCCCAAATCGTCATAACCATGCGCTGCTACGTACAGTTAAAAGTTGTTTTTGATCAGGAAAAACGGTTAGTTGTGGGAAAAATGGTGCGCAGTCATGAGAAACCGTAGTTAAACCGGTTAGAAACCTCGTATTTTGACACATAAGCGTTGACACAATATTTCAACATGCATCAAAATTATTTGAAAGCACTGCATGCACAATTCGCAAGATTTTCATTCTTTTATAGATTTGTTAGCTGAAGTGCTACTTGGAGAGAAATGTTAAGCGTTAGCAATATGCCTTCGATTATCGGTTACACGAGAAAAAATGTGAGAACAATGTGTGGAGAATGCAGACAATACCTCTAGAACATTAAAAGGATGATTTCTGAGGATTCTGAAGATCTGCATGATCTATCCATACCTTGTTGGTGACAATTCGGGCCGTGGAAAGTTTCTTGATCTTCTTATCGATAGCAATAACAGGGTGTTGAGCGCTGAACAGCGGACGTAAGGTGTGAGATGAAATTATCTGAAGCATTCAGGAGGAATGAAATGAATTCATTTCCGTATTTAAGACCATTCTTTTCTGCTGTTGTTGTAAATGTTTTCATCACATATTCTCGGAAACTATCTTTGCCATCCACTTCCTTTAGCTATGTAAATCTCATTGAAAAGGCATGGTCAAAAACTTTTCGGGATCGCTTTCCACTTTTTCGCTTTTTTGTATATATGAGGACATTTCCTTTGAATCACCAAGGAAAGGTATTATGTGTGACGATTACTAGAGGTGATACATGTATCTTTCCGGATAACGTACAAATGTGCCACCTGCAGCAAATCAATTGCACTGGTCGACTTACATAGAGTCAAGCTTAAAGATGGAAAACGACGAAAGTCAAGGGCTTGTGTAAGAGCGCTGTCATTCTTGTAGCGATAACAGCATGTAAAGTTTGGCGAACATAAAAAAATCACCTGGAAATGTTCCGTGTTCTCAAACCTGCAGCCACTTTCTTGTATAGTTAGACGAGTACTGTTGTCTGCACCAGAGATCAAAACCTAGAATATCAAGAGTGGCAAATTTCTCTCCATGTCCAGTCTTCTCAAGAATTACGTGGAAAATAGCATATTTGAAAAATAATTTAATTTGAGAGAACATAAGAATAATGATGATAAATATGGTGTTTAGATGTCAATAAAATGCGACTGTGGACGGGCTGTAGAAACAAATCGATTGCAAACGAAAGAATTCCATAGTCTCGTCAAAAATTTGTGGTCACTCGATCTTAGATCACAGATCAGAGTTTTTCGACAGGACTTTGTCATGTGCGCCTTAGTTCTTATCGAATATTCATGAATTATGAACAGTTGCTAAGGATCTAAACGCTAACGGTAAGTTCTAGTCAGTGCATAACTTCTTTAGCCATTGCAAAAAGGTAGAATCATTTACAGAAGAAGAAAACGAGATAAAGAAGACGTGGTCTTTGCGAAAATCGTCCTGAGATCTCGAATGGATAAATGAAAACAAACTCTTGATCCTTGGATGTGTAAGTCCTTATCCTTATATCCTGCAACATTCCCATTTGTAACAACTTGTCCTAAATCGATATTGTTCCCGTCGAACTGGACCACCTGAAATTCAGGGAATGTTCCTTTCCATGCACAAGTTGACTAAAACACACATGCAATTGACGTTATTTGATGCATGCAGTATACATTGTTTGTCCCAATAATATTTCGCTAGTTCTGGAAAGATTTCACCGCTTTTAGATAGAAACACATCCAAGTGCTTGAAACGTGTTTGAAACCTTGAACCTTGAATCCCAAACAATTTTATCCGTAATTTATCTCATTTCTTTTGGAATATATAAGGTTCTTCGGGAACCAAGAAGTTTTCTGAATACATGGATCTTTCTAAAAAAAATTGAAAGTTTTTCTTACAGCCATTCAAATGTTGTTTTGTATCTGGCACGTTTCACTCAATCATGGCATAGAAATAGTTTCCTTGAGAGTTGTTGATTTCATCTTTTGATCTCTTACTGACAATATCCAAGATTGAAAGACTTTGAATAAAAGAAGTATAAAACTATATGAGTCAGCACTTATGTTCCTCTGGAAGATTGCGACGCGCGAGTACGATGAGGAGGGACGGAGGCCAGAGAGTATGTGCATTAGAGAGAGAGAGGGATAAGATGCGTAAATTGCTGAAAACGCGTCGCTTTCGCCCAGGTAAACATAAATACCGATGGCATACTATATCTCTATGCGAAATAAACAAACTTTTTCCATTTGTCCACTCGTCGAGTCGTAAACATTGTGAAATCTCAAGAACTTCATTCCATGTTGGCTCATTTGAAGCGAGACAATTAGCATTATATTTATCTAGAAAATGGTACTAAATGAAACCATTTAATAGGAGAAATACCGAGAAAAATAAACTTACAATTAACAAAAAGAAAGCCAGAGTTGTTAGAAGTGCTAAGCATCCAATAAGTGCGTATAATTTCTTCTCCCTTAAGCCAGTCACATGCATCGAGTTATCTTTACTTTCAGTTGCAGATGGAAACGATGCCTCCGAGCCAGAACGAATGTACGCAGGTGGAGGCATGCTTTTCCTGAAATAAATCTCTTTTCTAGAAGGAATCAAAGACAAATATAGTAGAGTCAAAGCGACATGAGAATACGAGACAGTTGCGTTAGCGGTTGCGCTCGAAGCGTTGATGTAGAGCGTTGCGGTTGGGATCGAGTGAGGACCCTTGCTACCGTTCATTGCTGCGGTTCACGATGGTCCCACCTCGATTTCAACCGCTATCTCCGCCGCTCCACTTCATGACGTTTTGACTCTACTATATCTGCACATTGATTTCCGATTCGATACATTTCGAAAATTTCCCGGTACTGTGTGGTTGCCGCTAAGGACTGCCCTCAGTCAGCTCCGAAAAAAAAATCCATACCAGAACACAGTTTTGATAAGATAGTACTTCACGGTAAGATTATGGACTGCAAAAGAACAGAAGAAACCACTAGAGTCCTTTATGTTTCCAGTTATAATGAAATGTCAATACCAATATTTGCTGTATAGTGCACTCAATTGGTAGTTGAGTGAACTTAACCAATCCGAAGTAACTTATGGACGATGGTAGGTACAAGACAATAACAAATCCAGTGTGTTTGGTGTATTTGGACAATTCCTCGGAATCGCGCCATTATCTGTTGGAATGATTCACTATTAAAGGCATCACCCCACGAATCTGAGGTGTTACGGATTTCAGGTGGAGTATTCGTATACGGGTAGATTATGGAGAGGGAGGTGATTCAGTCCATTTCTTTCCAATTGCTGTAAAAAACGGTTCGGAAGATACGGCGTGTGCACACGGCTGGCGCGCTCCAGTCGAACTCCTTGTAGAAAATAGTGCGCCGGAACGCCCGAAGCCGTATCTTCCGGGCCGTTTTCTATGGCAATTAGGAAGAAATGAACGGAATCATCCCCCTCTCCATAATCTACTCTCCCTTATACGAATACTCCACCTGAAATCCGTACCACCTCAGCTTCGTGTTGTGAAGCCTTTAATCGAAAGCGGTCGCACCGCAGGGATTTCTCCACAAATGATCGATTGTGCCTAGCTCACATTACTGGTGACATGTCTTTGTAGCATCAGAAATTTCGGGTGGACTGGAAATTGCCACTGATTTTTTGGAAAATCTAACCACATCGTCGTTTGTGGCAGATGGCTGCCCTGTCGCTTGCTGCAGATAGCTCAGGAATACTATCAGGGAAGCACTGTCGACTTCAGCCGATCTGGCAAGCCTCTTCAAAAATCTTCAAAAGATTGAGTGAGGTCTAAGCGAAAAATCAAACCAGATGATTGACTTTCTACTGGACGTCAACATAGATTGAAAACAGCAGATCTGTTCCTTCATAAATAAGGGTCGTAATCGCACCACGATTTCAATGACTGTCTACAGACACGTCGATTTAAGTGGCAGCTGGATTGGAGCCGACCAGCCGTCTTTCTTTTTCTTTTTGTCTTTTCTTCCTTTTTTTGGGGAGGGGGGGGGGGATGGTGAGAGTTACTAGGTTCGTCCTCATATGTAGTGAATGACGGAGATAATGTTACTTAGACGATTAACTCAGTTTCAATGGTAGAGTTATTTCGATGGCCTGTTTTCTTATGACTTTCATAAATTTTCATATTCAGCCTGTTTACATGGTAGGTTAAGCTTCACTTTTATTAAATTTTTGATGATGAAATTACGTTAAAATCGAGTCCAAGTGAAATTGCAGAGATATTCCCAACCGTTAACATTTTGAATGTCACATAAGAACCACAATAATATTGTAATACAGATTTTCCAATCAGAGAAATAGTAAAAACATAAAAGTACTCATGGCAGCATACCTAATAAGTTAAGAGCTCGCGAAAAATCGAAGGAAATCTAGAAATTGGCAACGTGGCGATCAATAGCTGAGCAGCGGCCAGGATTACCAGCTGCATATTACAACCGATTGTCTCATCCTATTCGACGGTGACCGCAAAGACACTAGCCTTAGATATACAAAATTTACGTCATGTTAAATATATAGAAAAAGGGAAGGAGGAAAGAAAAGCGAACTTTTTTTGGAGAAATCCACTTTTGGCACAAATATGTGACGGTTATATTTTCTACCAAAATCTTCCATTTGAATACAAATATGTGACAACTGTTTTTTTTTCCTGAAAAATGTATAAGATGGAAGAGACGCATTGATACTCCACTATCGAAATCTTATGAATGTGAGTATCATTGTTCCATCCGTCGTATTAATTGTTCGAAAAACTATTCGTCCAGTAGTATAGTCGAATCTTTGAAATATTCCCATTTATGTATTCGAACATGTTCGAATTGGACTATTCGTCGGGTGGAGGCATTCGAATATTGAGTAAGACTATTCGAGAACAATACTACAGTTATGGAAAATCAGTCAATTTTTGAATAAAAATACTAGAACTGCAACGTTTATTGATTTTCTTGAGCTGTAGCCAAGATTGGTATTGATCGTCTTTTATGGAACATGGGCAATACTCAGAGAGGTACGAACAACGTTTATGTTTTTGTGAAGTTGAATGATGATATTTGAAAGTGGGAGCATTCACGTTTTCAAATTGGAGGATTTTCGAGATTTAAAAATCAAATGTCTTTCCCCTTTCAAATATTGCGCGTAATTTCGAGCATACGATATTCGAGTATTCAAAACCAGTCTTCGGATGTTCAACTATAACTGGAATGCTCTTTAAATTTCTCGATATGGTTTCACTGTGGCCGTAATCAATAGGTGTACAGTAGAGTCAAAATTATAGTTGAGTTAAAATGACATGAAGCACAGACAGTTGCGTAAGCGGCTGCGGTGGAGCGTAGCGGTTGGGGTCTTGTAAGGATCCTCGCTTCCAGCACCCATCTCTGCAGTTCGCCATGGTCCCACCTCGATTCCAACCGCTGCGTCCACCGCGCCGCTTCGAGCGCAGCCGCTTGCGCAGCCGCAACGGGCCTCATGTCGTTTTGATATCCCTATACAAATAGCTTGGTGCAATTGCGTAGGCAGTGGTGCTATGCTCCAGATGGTTTTGATCCGACTGTATTCGCCTGTCGATATATTTGCATGCATCTGTTTTGAAAAAAAAAGAGTTGTATAAATGGATCTCATCCTCTGAAGATTACTACTTTATAAAAAGTCTTCAGTAATTCTTTTTCAGATGTCTGTGGCTTCTTCCTGTAATTGAACATGGAGATGGATGTGGGTGTTTCAGTGCTATATAAGTGAGTTGAGTTGAGTCTAACCTTTAATTCCACCCGGAAATTGTAAGTATCGTAAGTAGGTAAGGTCCAACAATATAACCTTAATACGTTTGAAGAGAAATCTTCAGCTGAACTTTTATTCTGGTAATATCGTCCTTTTCTTTGTAGATGTATTATTTCGAGAATCACGTTTTGCAATATTCGATTCTCTCGATTTTCGATCACTTCCTCTTCGTATTGCAGACAGATGTTTTCTAGTAAAAACTGAATTTTTATTTTTTTCAAAGCTTGTTTTTGGTCTTGTTAATCCGGTCTATCCGTGTTTTGTTCGAATTCCTCATATATAAGTGATATATTTTAATATTTTTTACTGATCACAGCTCTTCTATTACCTCTCCTTATTGTTTTTTTTTTCATTCTTATTGATATTATTACAAAAATAACATTTTCCCGGTCAGCGACGCCTCTTTCTCCTGATGCGTCGTCCTATCCGATCCTTGATCATATTACTACCTTGATGTTACCGCATTCGAATTAATTCTGAGTTTTTCAGGTACTTTGAGGCAGATGAGTCCCGTAGTGAGTTCTTCTGGTTCTAGAATGCTTTGAAAGCGTTACAATTCTACAATTTGTAGTGTTTGTTTAGATGGCAGTCTTTGCATTTCTGCTCTTCTCGATTTCTTCCTTCGTGACTGCACAACCAGGTCCACGTAAGTTCTTATTTTTCCTAACAATTTTGCGAGTTCAAAGCATGCATGTGGTGTTTGAGTTATGAGGAAGGTATCACTAATTACTGGTTATTGGAATTCAAACAACAGCTCAGATGCAATCCCGTTTGTACTTGTTTTGAGAAGAAATAAATAATGGAAATGAATAAATAAATAGATGCCTTCACAGTAGGTCTTCGCGCTACTGTAGGGCAACACTTTGTCAAATTCACTTTTTGGTTCGAGTTCAGCATAAAATCGTACTCTTCGTTCCAACTTTTTGTGCTAAGTTTCTGCATCTGCCTCTCTGTAATCCAGTCGATTATTTGGCGCCAGTTGGTTGTGCCTCCCCCTTTTTCTTTATTCACTTCACTGTACAAATCTGTACGAAACACTGACCACCAGGAATTTGTTTGTTGTTTGTAACGACCATCTATTTACACACGCGACATTTAGCCGTTTCAACGTCTTGTGACACTACGATTTGTGGACATGGCACAAGATGTCAGATGGTCGAATTGTCTACATGTCATGATGATGTGTGTCCGCTTGTGCCACGCTGTATCCAAGTTTGTAAGTGATCAAAGTCGTTAGATTCTTTTTGTCGTTATTAAATGGTAGGAACTGTTTCAAGTATACTTATTAATAGCAAGTTTTTCCCTATTTATTATTATGTTCAATGTGTACGTACAATTTTTGACAAATTCCTATTCAATTTGTCGCCGTCACTCCGGCTGCTTCTGCGATACGTCCAAGTAGAGCACTGCTTGCTGCCTTTCGAACGGGAGGGACGGTCAGGAAAGCCCCAAATTATTTCCAAAATACCCTTATATAAGGATAGCATTCTTATTTATACTTTCTCAAATATTACTTGTATATTACTTACATTAATATTTCCTATTACTTATTTATGGTTGCCCACATATGAATACTGAGAATAATCATGGTATTGTAGTGCAACACAATCATGTACACAAGCGTCCAATCGCCAGGTTAACGCTGACCGTAACGAGCGTCCAACTGAGGCGAAAGAGAGGAATGTAGTAAAGTCAGAACGACATGAAGCACGATGCAGTTGCGTAAGGGGCTGCGCTAGAAACGTTGCGCTGGACCATAGCGGTTAGGATCGAGTAAGGACCGTGGATAGCACCGTTCCTTGCTGGAATTCGCGATTGTTCCAACTCGATTTCAACTGCTAATTCCACCACGCCATTTCAAACGCAGCCGCTTATGTAGCTGCACCTTGCTTCATGTCTTTTTTACGCGACTATATGTGTCTAGTAGAAATCGTGCGCGTTACAGTACATTCGGTACGAATCATACTGTTTACGAACATGATTCTCGGTAAGGGTTTTCTGGATATCTTTGCTTTGGTTCCTAACCAATTTTACAATTACGTGGATTAGTTTTTCGTAATGTTTGATTCGTATAGTGTGCTCAGAATTAGCTCACATAGTTTGCTGGAAGATCCTTCACTTTTGCGCTGCGTCCTGTTGTTGTACGTCATTTTTAGCACAATATTGCACGCACACTCAACAGTTAGCGTTTAGAAACCGGGTCGTTTTGGACGTAATTGTCTACGGCACTTTGTACCGTAAGTTGGATTTTCATCGGAGGAGTGTAAATTTAGCAAGTTTACTACTTCATCAGAAACTTTAACTTTAACTACTTCATAGGAATGCAATTTTTCCTTCTTTTTTTTTGATTGAATGGAGAATTTAGTAGGACATCCTCGCACGGCTGTCTGAGCAAGTAAATTCACCCCTACGTCTAGCCTTATATTACGTATTGCCTAAAAGAATTGACCCTATCCGCAGTTCCCATTGTTTCCACTCACTCCGGTGTGGAATCGTTTCTCGACAAAGAATAGAATTCAATTTGTGCGAAGCACATTGAGACTCAGAATCTGTTTAAGCCGTATGCTCGGCAAAACACTAATAGTAATCTGAAGTCAATGCGGGCTACTCTTTGCAAACTTGAAGACGTGAATAAGATCGCGAGGCTAAAAGCCTCCTTTAAATGTCTTCAAAGCAAGCATATTTTGGATAGAAGAGTACTGATCTTGGCCACATACTAGTGTAAATTTAAGTTAGGCACGTTGTATCTGCAAACTGTACTGTAAATCTGTCGGACATTCGCGCAGCTTCTCTGGTGATGAATAGGAAGTGCGGTAACTGTCAGAATTTCCACAATCTGAAATTAGATCAGGAGGCGATTGTATCAGATACAGTCTTCTCCTTTATCTAACATCCAACTGTACGTAGTATAGCCGCCTTTTGACACGGTTTTGAGGGAGAATTTTGATGGTTACCGTACTCCGGATTCAGTGTCTGGAGGATTGCGCGAATGTCTATGCGGCCTGCAGGAACAGGAAATACGAATTCCTTCAAATGTCATTTGATGCATTTCGAAGAAGGCGCTTCGCTGTTAATTCACACCAAGCGGCAGAGCACTGGTGTGGAGACAGTCTGTGTCGCTTGGATTTGGTCTCCTAGTAAGTCAAATGTTGTGGTCTCACTATCAGCTTGAAACTGATCTCCACGGACACATTTCAAGCGGTTTGGCACCCATTATGCTCAAAAATTATTATAAATGGTGGATATATAAGCATTTTCTTACTGTTAGTGTTTGTTAATCGTTTCATGAAATTATTCTTAATCAGTTCATAGCAATTTCCTCAATTTTTTAAATTGTTAATCATTAAATTAAATTAAGTTAAATTTATTGCTTTATTTTTCCCCTGAAAAAAGGTTTTTGAATGAAAAATGACTTTTCATTCCTTAACAGTTCTGCTTTTAGTATGCGACACCTCTTGCAACTTCTGTCCGCCTGATCTGAAGTGCGTTTTAGTGGACACCGGGTGGTAAGTGTAATTTTCTTCTTTTGACTACATGAGCGGTTCTGAATGTGATTTGTGTGTTTTTTTTTTGGTTAGTTGTGAATGGAAATGGATTTTTGTCTAGTCGTATTACGGGTAATACTTGACACTATTCACAGAATCTTTGGGGTCGCGCACGGTCAGCATCCGTTTGAATTTTTCGGATAGTAAATTAGAAATAATAGAGTGAGTATATATTTCTTTACGTATGTTACCATAGTTCGGCGACCTGCAGGGAATTAATTTGAAAATAGTCGAGACACTGGTTGTACTTCCAGAAGCAGTCACATCTGAAAGCTTGACTCATCGCTGAGTCACACAGTCTTTCATAGCTTCGTAATCCACATTGTTGAGCCATGCTTTTAAAAAGTGCAAAGGCACGCAGAAAAACAGAGAGGAACATGTCTAAAGCAAACGTAAGTGTAGGATTCTAAAGGTGCATTACCATAGATGCAATAGGCGGAGCCGGTGCTCTGACTCCCTTCACTTTTGAACGGTTGGGGAAAGGACCTCCTTCACTTGAGCTGCACCCTATGAGCTAAACCCCCTTCACCTGAGGAGGGTCCGGTTCGATCCTATAGCACCTATGTGCATTACCAATCGTTTCATCTATGAATTAAAGTAATTAACTGTTTTTCCAGATACCTACTGTGCGCACAGTGTCTAGAAAAACAGTCGGGTTGCGTTGCCTTTTGCAACACTGCTCACATGGTGACATTTTTGGGAAAAAAAGACAAGAACCTGGTCACAGTGTTTTAATAGGATTCTCATTATTTGAGAATCCTATTAAAACACTGTGACTACATGTTTACTTAACTATAACGATGGCAGCCAGCCTGCAGTTTCATTTTTCTACACCTTTTGGGTTTTTATCCCCGTTCGGCATGAAATTCTAGGGCGAAAGGCAGGTAAAAAAGAATGTATAGGAGCGAAGCTCTCTGTGCTACAACAAATCATCGGCTAAATTAATCCATTCGTCAGCAATAGATTGATATGTGTGTAATTGTAAAGCTGCACATTTAAAGTATACTTAGAGCGTGGACGATTAGTAGTTCGAGTGTTCTTCTCTTCTTTTTCTTTTTCTTTTTTTTTTGAAATTTAAGTACTCTCAGACTGCTTATAATGGTAGGTTTATGCTTTCTCACTGTCATTTTTCTTATCTCTATCTTTTAGTGAGGGAAGAAATTATAGTCTAGTTGATTTTGAAAACGTTTTAAGAAGCGTTTTCAACATCAACTAGGCTATAGTTCCTTTTTTCACTAAAAGGCCTTAAAAGTACAATCCATATCCTCATCTTAGTAAATGAGTACAGAAAAGTTCAGTCGAAAAACTCACCATCCGTCTGCTGATGGCTTAGATTTGAAGTTTACAGCCTTCATATTGTAAATTCACGTTAATTATACGCTTACTTGTATATTTTGACTTCGATGTTATTCTAGTTCATTATTCGTATCGTATTTTTTTTTTGAAGCTGTCCGAATCCACAATGCAGAACACCAACAACATCAGCACCGTTAACCACAACAACTCTCCCTGGCTGTACATGAGGATTGTTGCTCAGCACTGCTTGCTTTTGAAAATTGTTTTTCTTTCTAAAGTTGTCCGAATCCGCAGTGCAGAGTTCAACCAACATCAACATTTTCTTCTGCTACGACACGACGTTATTACTGAATACACATTTTTGTTTCAAACATAAACGAATCTTGGATAAAGAGAATTTGCATTTGAACCTTATATTCCGGAAAGTTTTTTCTCGTTTTTTTTTCTCGAGTGCTTAGCAGGCTGTTTCAAGTCAGCTATGAGAAAGCATTTCTTAAGAAGTGAATCTCTAACGATGGATACAATGTCGTCAGAACTCCAGTTACGATCGCGGTTGTCAATTCCGTCATAGAGCACTATGAACATCGAATATGCTTAATTCACGAAGTTTTTCTAAGATTATGAACAGCAGAGTGCGATAGAATTGACACGAAAACTGCACGGAAACAGCAGAAAATGACACTCGTACGAATCCAAGATAAAACAACGAGAGATTTCAGGAGATTTCCTAGCGAAATCTTCTGAAATAGATATCCATCCTCCAAACGAAGCACGAGGCACTTCGCAATCGAACAAGGTCCCAAAGGACACCACCATCGGCATTGGCTCAAATTGCCAACAGCGTGCACAGCACCACATAGCTTCTGTCGTCGATTCCTTTTCGAGAGGGGGGCATGGAGGCGAATCGATAAGTCTCCGCCACGGTTATTTACTCCCCCTTCACTCGGTGTCGATTATTAAATCCTGTTTCGAAATGCCTATGCCGGGGCTTAGGTTTTTGTTCAGCTTGTGCACTATTTGATTTTCAGTCGTTTTCATCGATACATTTCGTTCGATAATTCTCTACAATCCACTACAGTTCTCTCATAGTCCATATTTTCGTTTTTTCTATTTTATTGTTTTTTTTTTGGCAGTACGTTTGTTTACATATACTTATGTGAATAGAATTGAGGATTATTAAGTGATAATTAACGAGGAATGACCAGTTCACACCGTTCTGAACCTTTCTAAATGCAAACAAATCCCGCGTAGAGGAAGAAACTGAGGTTTAAGGAGAAGCTAATTAACGCGCGCGCGTGCGATACGTCCTTGTTGTCCATGCGGAGTAGCCTGCGGAGCTTTACGGTTGGTTGTAGATGATTATTCAGTATTACTTAAGAGGAGCGATGGGATTTACGTGGAATTTACACATAATCCCTTTCGTATTATGGATAAATCGATGAAGTCAAGTAATTTCACTTATTTGAAGGCAAGAAGTCAAAAGTGCATGTTCTCGTGCTCTCGTGCGAATTCCCTTCCGGCAGTGTCATTGGATTGTTGAGCCAATGTCAAAAGAGTGACGCAGACTGTCTCCGAAAAAGATTTTCTACGTGGATGTGAAGGAATTTCTTGTCTGTGGAAAATGTAGTGGGGGGTACTTAACCGGGCTTTTATTTCTGGACGCTTTAGCTTACTTTTTTCTCTTACTAACTTTTGGCTACATGTCATAGATTCTCTAAAACTAATGCTTAGGTCTTAGGGCCTCGATAGATTTTTAAGTATTTACTTCCAGAAATAAAAGAGTGAGTGAGTGCCCTCTCCCTCACCCCTCACCCAACTACACTTCACCGTGTTGACGTATATGTTTGCCGCTTATACCTAAACACAGATATTCAAGACAAAAAGGCTAACTATAGACGGAAAAATTAAATACGGCCGAGTTCGAGTGAAGCCCGGAATGAGGTCGTGAGATGTGTTGCATGCGTCGTGATTACATCAACCGAGCCACATACGTCCGAGATGGGGACTCCCTGCATCTCGAAACGTGCGGAGTTGGTATAAACTCCTCTTAATTCCCATTACTTGCTACTTGTGTCGAGTTCCGCGATCACGAGTGGATGTTCTGGTAACTGAGCGTTAGCTGGAAGTCCTAGGTAGCATGGTGGCTGTTGGAGTTCACGGGTATAAGCTGAGGTCTCCAGAAAGGGGTGAGAGTTTTTGGATACCTCGGCAGATCGTAATAGAAGATGTTGGATGGGCATGTAGCCGATGGTCCTGTCCGAGCGATGAGACATCCGCTGCTATTCCCCTACTTTTTCTGCTTGGATGCACTTCCTGGACCCCCTAAACGAATGGGCATCGTGGCTGGTAGACAGAAGTACTGAAGCGTACATGTTTGGGGTGATCACATTATACACTAAGTTTTCTAAACCTTCCTTATAGCATAGAAGCTTCTGGAACAAAAATAGGAATAGGAATAGGTACCCGTACACCTATTCCTATTTCTTCACAACTTTTAACCCCGGAACAATGATTTGATGCGGTCATTCTGCGAGTATGAGCGTGTCGACTTACAACATTGGTGTTCACGTTGTTAACGCCAGCACTGAATACCACCTCCAGGAAGATTTCTGGCTCGTCTTTCTTCTGGTTTGTTGGATTAGTAGCGATCCTCGTGAGGATATTGTTGTCTTTCCTCAACCAACCTTTTTTAAGGCAAAAATATTGCTGTACATGAGTCATATTTACATGTTTATGAGTCTTTATGAAGGTCTACCAAATAATGATAATGGCTTCATAGTCGTGCAGACGCTAATATTTCTTGGGAGCCTCGTCCCATCCCTTTTTTTGTCGGTTGGTGATTTTAGTGTTTGTTTATAGAATTAGAGAATTCATCATAAAGGTAATGGACTGAGTTCTACTTTTCATATAAGTGCTGGAGCACAATTATCACCACCCCGTCAGTCCATCGGTAGCGATTTATATTCATGCGATGGTAATAGAACGGATGATAATCGAATACGGAGAGATGATAGTAGAATGCCGTGTGGATTAAGGAGGAAATGGTTGAGGAACCATCTGTCAGACGAGTTCCGTTAATTTTACTCTACACATTTCCGGCTAATCAACCTATGTTCTTTCAGCTGTTACCGCCTCGTTATGAGACGTAAAACCCCTCCAACTCTGTCCCTCATTCGTGCAGAATTTCGTAGAAAAAATTCAAATGAGAATTTTTAAAGGGCACATATGCGGCTGTAGTAATTCAGCTGTTCAAATAGCTAGTAATAGCTTTGTCCTTCACAATAATAGGACAGATAGGAGTTGGTATAGCCTGTTGATTAAATGTAATTAAAAATTCCAAAAAAAAATGGTTTGGGATGGAAAAAGAACAAAAAAAAAGCACGGAACGAAGATGTAGCGAAGAAGTGTTCGAAAGAAGAAGAAAATTGAAGAAACGGGGCCAAAATACCTTTAGAACTGAGCAAACAACAACATCGTCGCTTTTCCGTGGTGGATGATCCTTGATCTGATGACTCGATGGATTTTAAAGGTAATAAATGTGAAAAGACAAGAAAAAAGAAAGAAAGAAAAGACAAGAAGATAATAAATGTGTGAGATATGGTGTAACATTTCTCGTCATTACACAATTTACGAGAACTCGTCCCAAGACCTCTACACTTTCTAGAAACTGTAAAAGAACCGGAAAAAGGTCCTACAGTTGTTTTCATATGAAGAATACACTTGCTCCTGTTCGCTTCATTCATTTAATCGAGGTATTCGGAACGATACGATGTTCGATTATTCGAAATTCATTCGAATAATCACCTATTCGAATCCTAGTCACCTATTTCGAATGTGTTGCATCACATGAACATCACCACAACGAAACGGCGACTTTAAAATCGGAATTTTTTCTCTCCTTCAGTTTTAGAGTTGCTTTTCCAGACATACTTTTCCATATGGAGATAATATAGAGTTTCTTAATCGAGCATTAATCCGTGGGAAAAGGATTTTTTCCTGAAGTTTCCGGATGGGAAAAGAATCTAAGGTTGTGATTTGATTCTGCAATGCTTCTTCCTTTCTTCTCCGTCTGCATCAAATACTATAGCGAGAATCGAGAATTAAATCCTGCGCTACGTCAGACTTGACAGGAATACCCACTATAAATACCATGGACACTCATCCATATGGATTATTATGGATTTGGACGAGTTGTGATTCGTGTGCTACACGAACATGAATGTTGTTTCGAATGTTCGAGTGCCTCTGCCGCTTCGTTGTACTTTCATTTGACGTGCCTACGTACGTGAAAGTAAAGAATAAATGATAGTGCTTGGTGTCAATCAATCCGTTTGGGACGCACCAACGCGTTCATTTCAATTCAGAATCGTTTGAGATTTATGAACGCATGTTTGCGTAGGTAATGAATGACTTGCGTGGGCAAGCCGATGTATTAAGTCAATGTTTTTGTCCTTCCAGAAAAGTCTGGTACCAATTTATCGGTCTCGAAAGGATGAAAGTCTCGGTTGACCCCCGGGGCGATTTCGAACCATCGACCAAATGTGCAGCTGCAGCAGAACCCGCCCTAGTCCCCGTGTGTATCGAAGATTAATGGTGTAAACTCGTCCGGGAAGCCCAAAATTGCCACACGGATGATCCCAGTTTGACGGCTATTCTTCCAGAAAGTCATCCCTCTTTTATACAGTTACCATCACAGCGTGTCCTATCGTTATTCGGGCTATCAATGTCCGAGGGAATCGTGTTGAGCGCTTTATCTCCACGGGTCCATTGCCTCGACAACAATTTGGCAACAATGCGCATTTTCACGCTTGAGGTGGCGCGGAACCGGCGCTCGTTCGGTCCGTTAGAGAGATAATGAGGCTGCTAGAGATAATAGATGTAAATTCTTCCCCGCTTGTACTAGCATATCGTAATAAACTGAAATATTTAATGGGTTTAGAAGGAAAAAATTACGAACACTTTGCTTGCTAGTGGGAAAAATCACATTTTCAAGTGGTGACCTATCGGTGGCTTACAATATAACCCTCGTAACCAAAAATGGCCGATCAGTCGTCAGGTCATCCATTTTTGGTGGGAGGTAAGGTAATATTATTATTGTCCCATGTTACCCTACCGTATCAATATATGGTAGAGGATTAAAGGCATCACCCCACGAATCTGAGGTGGCGCAGATTTCAGGTGGAGTATTCGTATACGGGATGGGAGACTACAGAGAGGGGGGTGATTCCGTCCATTTCTTCCTAATTGCCGTAAAAAACGGCCCGGAAGATGCGGCTTGGAGCGTTTTGGCGCACTATTTTGTACAGGGAGTTCCACTGGAGCGCGCCAGCCTTCTGCGGCGCCGCATCTTCCGGGCCGTTTTTTGCGGTAATTAGGAAGAAATGGACGGAATCACCCCCTCTCCGTAGTCTCCCATCTCGTATACGAATACTCCACCTGAAATCTGCGCCACCTCAGATTCGTGGAGTGATGTCTTTAATGGAAATCATTGCGGGAAACCTCGCCCTTCTGGAAAAATCACAATCCAGAACGTGACCCACTGGTGGATCACGGCACGATCCTCGTGACCGAAAGCATCTGATCCGTCGATGGGTCACACATTTACGGCAGAAGTTAATTGATTGAGCCGTAACCGTGTCCACTTTGATATTAATCCATGCGTAATCCTTTCATTAACGTCCAGATAATGAGAATTATTTTGTGTTGGCGAAACTCATCACATTCGTTAGATCCTCACGCTAACCTCATCCGCTCGTATCTTCCACTCATTCTCATTTCCGTTTCCATTCACATCTAGGCATCTCGGCAACAAAATTGATTCATTTTCATGCACATGTTCTGCTGGTGATGGCGCGCGTTTGTCTGCATAACACATAGATGGCTGATCGTAATAGTCCTCATTTCCAGTGTAAATTTGTTCAGTTGCTCATCTCATCCCTGAGAACAATCTCGAATAAAATTCCCCGGATGACCTCACCTCCACCCCTTCCCTCCTTTTTCTTCTTTTCACTCTTGGATTTTTCTCGCTGCTCTTTCTATTCGTCACGTTTATAACTATTTTTTTATTACTGTATTATTTATTACTGTAGAGGAGAGAACGTGTTTATTGAACATAGGTAACATGAAAGCACTAGATATTGCAGCAACTAGCAGTGCGTGGTTAAATTTCTCCAGATTTCCGGATCTTTTTTTTTTGGTTCCTAGCTTTTTTATTTTTCTCTTCTCCAGAAAATCCAGAATTGGTATATATTGGTGTGCTTTTCTAAATCTCAGCCAATTTCAATAATCTCAAATTTTTAGAATAATCAGTTCTCTTCTAAAATATATCGTTTTCGTGTTTTTTGTTTCCTAATGTTTCGACATAAAACATGACGGAAGGTCGTCCTTGAATTTCTGGAATTTGTTTTTTTCGTTTTCTTTTCTTTTTCTTGTTAAAGAAAACAACCGTAGCAACGGGAAACAGCTGTCGGACGGTACTGTCTGCTGTGCTGTTGTGTCTGTAATTCTGAACAAAACAGGCTATCGTTTTCAAAATTTTCAATTAAAATAATTGATTGGATCTACATGTATACATGTGGTAACTACCCACGTCCACGGATTCATTCTCATCTCGTTATTGTCCGTAAATGGGTGGAAAATTGCCGTGTGATGACCTTTGGTTCGAAGTTTATTCTTCCAAATTACTTCTCTGTAGAATTAGAGGAAAATATTTGTTGCCTTTGATCTTTACTTACTTTTTTTTTCAGGTTGTTAATAAATCCTTAAAGATCAAAGGCAATGAAAACTACTTTACTAAGTATGTAAATTACTTCTCTGTAGAATTAGAGGGAGATTTTCGTTGCCTTTAATCTTCAAGGATTTATTAACAACGTAGAAAAAATGTGCGGATTCTTCTCAACAACTCCTTTTGATTTTTCGTTGAGTTGATCTTTGATCGTTTATTAATAATTATTCTTAAATTATTGAAATTTTGAAGAAGTTATTGTAATCAACAACTAACTAATAAAGTGTTTGTGTTTTTTTTTTTCGTTGTAAATTTTGTTAGTTTGTGTTTTTTTTTCTTTATGGCTGGGTTCTATGAGTATTTGTGGCGCGGAGCATAGAACTTTCACTGCGTTGTGCACTTAAGAGCATTATGTGTGTGGTCAGTCGGGATCGCGATGAACACTTCCAGTTACTGCAGGATCACCAGCAATTTGCGTTGTTTTTTCAACTTATTGATTACTATTGTTGTTGTTTATTTATTTAGCAATTCAAGGAGATGCTTAAAAGTTTCTATATGTCTGAATAATTCATTCATTATTATTAATATTATTCCAATGAATGAATGAATGAATTATTATTATTCATTATTTCTAGCGATTGGAAATGTGTACTATTGTCTGTGATTTTGCTTTTAAACGCATAAATTACATTCAATACTTCCTTCTAAAATGATAATTTGACTTATAGTTCATTTATATTTCAATCATGTATTTCTTTTTGTTTCTACGCATAAAATCTCAATGTTACGAATGTTTTTGTTCTTTTTTTCAAAGTTTAAGGTTGTTATTTGCTCTGATAATATAATATAAGATATAATAAAGTAATAGAGATAGAGATAAAAGCTAATATTTCGTCCTATTTCGTCTCTCCTTGGATGGTCCGGAAAAATGAGAGAAAAAAGAACAAAAAAAAAGAAGGGAGAAATACTGAAAGAAGAAAAGAAAAGAGAACCAATAGAAGAAGAATAGAATGGGAAAAAAACTAAATTCGAATTTTTCCCGGACTCTGAGCAATTTCGAGAAGAATATAGGAAAAATTCGCCAAAATGGCAGTCAAATAACGATCCTATCAGTATTTTATCCGGCTTTTCGAAATGAAAAACGATACAAATAATGGAATTTCGTTTTTTTTTTTTCAAATCACCGTCTCACATTTATCCGATTATTTATTGTGTGACATTTATTTGTTTATTGTGTGACATTTGTTTTGGCTGTGGAGTTGTACATCTGCTTTCAAGTAGCAGACAACGTCAATTGATGCAATTTCAACATGGGAAGTCATCGATCTGCAGCTGCCATCTGCGTCTGTTTAGGGGGTGGGTGGGACGAGGTTGTGGGATGGAATTTATCCACAACTGAGATCGCCCAGCCCATCCTAAGATCCCTTGAACTCAGCGAGAATAGTTCTGCCATTTTATCCGTATAGAAGATTGGCTAAATGCAACCGTAAATGTGATGCGATCAATCAAAAGCGTAGTTCAAGTTAGGAATGTCGAATTTTTTCCTAACTTCAGGTCCAGGAATTTTTTCCTAACTACAGGGGAATCTGTTAAGTTTTCTGATTTCATTCGTTTCGTAATTAATTCAGTTCCGGTGATCTGCTGAATGATCCCACATGAAGCCAAAACTTGAAGTAGATGGAGAAGTTCGTTTTTTTTTACATCTTCAGTTACAATTATTTTTCATTGCTTCCATTCTTCACCATTTAAGCGCATACATTTGAGAACATTGCTCTGGATAAATTAGGATTGTCGATTGTCTTTTTTTCTAGGCAGTTTACCATACATTTCGATTTAATGGTACATTGCTTTCCATTACTGCAAATCACTGCTGCGTTGTTATCCTTTATTATACTTTGTTGCACGGTGTTTGTGCTATCGATTGGCCCACATATTGTGCGTTTTGTCGTTCGTTTTTAGCATTTAAAAGACATTTAAGCATATTTTTATGTTTTATTTTTGTTTTATTTTATTGAAGCATTTCTTTCTTAAAATTAGTCTTTATTATTTCGAGTCTGAGTCTTCTCCTGGATCTGTGTCTATTTCGTCATTTCTGTTTGGAACTGTTCTTTTTTTTGTACCGTAATCCTTCTTCGACTTTTACATTTGGTATTTATTCCACGCTGATCTTCTAGATCTGAGTCTATTTCTTCATTTCTGTTCGGAAACATTCACGTGTTGTATAATGGTAGGTTGGAAACATCTACTACGGTAGATTGACATATATATTACATTTTCCAACACATTTACAACCTTTGTACATAGCAGCCATCATTTTCATTAATTAGTTTAATACTAGATTGATATTTAATCGCTAGGACTTAATAACGACACTTCCAGAATATTTTCTCTTCGAATTTTTGTAGTTTTTAGTCGTTTTTTTTTTGGTCCCTTAATTTTGGGAACTCAAATATTCTTCCTCAGCGATTAGTGAATTCTACGCAAATAAAAGTACTTCGACACGTTACTTCAAAGATTTGGTGAGATTTAGCAGCAAGATTAATTAGGATCAGCTGAAAAATGTACACGGCACGTACATCCACTAATCAATCAATAGAAAATCAATAAACCCACAACTATTTTCGTTAAATCTGTCAACTTTTGAAGGATCTAAGATTTTTTTAGTGATGAAGCAATCAAAATGTTGTCATCAAAGAAAAAAAAACTTACAAGAAATTCAAGCAAGAAGCGATGTTTTACACAAATATGCGATTGCACAGAAAGAAATAAGGCTGAAAAAATGAAAGGAGACAATTATCCCTACAGGAACATAATTCCGAAAATTGTGCTCGAAAAAACCTTCCAAACTTCAACGAATAATAGCTCTATGTAGACATTCGTAATTTTTAGTGTTTTTCGCTGTACTTCTGAGATCGCACGAAGGTCTGGGCTCACAAAAACATTATAATTACGAGGACATGCATTTTGGTCCATGCTGCCTTTACTGGGATGTTGCTATTGATTTCAGCGTGGAACGGAGGAATTAGCGGCGAGGAACAGTAGCGAAAAAAAAAAGAGATTTACATTGAAGCGATAATTATGGAAGGTTTTAACGGGTTTTGCAGGAGTATTCGTTCAATAAATATCAAATAAATAAGTAAATAAATAAATAATAACCGATAATTAGGGTAATACTAAGAGATTGATGCATATCCGTCGAAGATAATTCGAATATTTTTAGATTTTTAGAGATTTTCAAGATAATGTTTGTCGAACAATTTCTTTAGATACTCCACTGAGAATTTCGAGATCAATATGGGACCAGACGCGATGAGAATTCTATTTTTACTTTATTTTCCAGACTAATGGGTTCCTCTTTAATGAAAAGCATTAATAAGAAACTTTTTGATCTCTATATTTTGATTTTTTTTATGATTTAAACTGTTTAGCAACAGAAATAGAACCTCTTTCTAGTTTTGCTCCAGTTCTCATGAATTTTCGTGAATTCTATGAGTGGTTACTCAAAAAAAGAAAGTGTATTTCCTGTCATTTGGTGTCTTTTCATCGGTTTTAATCCGTGTTTCCTACCTGAACCTACATTTTTGCTATGTTAACGGTGGATTTGACCTTAATGTGATGTTCTTATTCGCAGAAATCAGTGTTAATGCATTATTTGACATGACAATTTCTCTCAAATGAAAAAAACTATGTTTAAAACGAGGTTCAGTAGTCGTATGTATCCTTTCGTGGATTCTCTATTTCTGATATTTTATCGCTCCCTTACCTTTCATTTTTTAAGACCCGTTTGCTTACAATTATTTTGAAATTTGTTTTTAGTTGAACAATTTCCTCACTTTTTTCCAAATTACAAATTTTTGCAACTTGGACTCCTCGTTTCTTTTTTTCCTGTCATCGAAACTCCCCGGCTTTGTTCCTCGTCATTGTTTTTTTTTGTTTTTATTCCGAAATTGCTATTGCTACCGCATTTTCGCTGCCGTAAATTTCGTTGTTTGTTTTCCTTAATATAAATGCTAGTGTATGTACAAGTATGTATCAGGTTCTGGAAAGTTTCCTGAAAAAAAGCGTTGGATTTTTTGTATCCTAATTGATCTGATTGATTCCTAATTGATTCTTTTGCATCCTAATTGATTTTTAAGTATGATGGGTTCTTGACTACAATGAAAACTAGCTCCATTTCAAGACAACACCCAGGCAAAACAAAGCTTTGTCAGATTTTTTACGAATTTTTACATGTACTTCAAGACAAATCAGAACGAATATCAATTGCAAATCCTTCAAAAATAATGACAAGCCTAATAAATCACTGTCAAGTTGTGAATCGACCGTATCAATCTTTCTGTTCTTTGTTTTTTGGACGAGTTCGCTGCACTATCGTTTGTTTTTGGACGAGTTCAGCACAGCAATGACGTTCATAATTCACACGCATGTCAGAGGTGCGCGGTGAACTCGTCCTTCTTAATATAACGACTTTTTAAGTCGGGTAAGTTTGTCTCCAAACCAGGACCACTTTTACGCGACATAAATCAATACTTATGTTACACATATGATGTGATAACTCTCCGTTCGAATCCATAATGGGATCCTGGAATGATTTGGGTGCGTGCTGCCGCTGATTTATTCCATTTGAATGGATCTTTAATTGGGTGTGTGGTAATGTCGTCATACGGTATTGTTCTTACGGTAATGAGGGCTCATGATTTGGTATCTACAGCATCGCTAATAATAATAATACTAATTTTCTCTTAAAATTTCTTCGACGGGTTGCTTATTATTATTATTATTATTATTATTACTCTTATTATTATTATTATTATTATTATTATTATTATTATTATTATTATTATTTCGCAAACTGTTGGTATCCTTGGAAGTGGGTAAAATTAATTTTTTACAGTATCACTGCAAAGGAAATGAGCGGCTGATTTCAAATATACTTTCTGAAGCCTATGAAATTTTTTTTCAAATTTCTAATAATGAATTGAAAGGTGAAAACTCACTGTTCTGTGCAGTCACAAAGCAATGATTTTGGATTTATTTTCACTCCACGTATCGGATATTCGTTGAACCGTCCTCTTGACCGTCCTTTGACCGAAAATTGGCGAAACTATGGTTTAGGATTCATCCGGAAAGAAAAAGAATGGATTTTAAGGATCCTTTGTGAGAGTGAGGAATCGATGCTATTACTGTCATGGTCACGATTGTTATAGAGAGAAAGAGCGAATGATGAGTTTTGGCTAAGGTTGACTATTATACGTAATGGACGTACTCATCATACGCAACGAGGCGAAAGGTAGTGGAGGAGAACACATAACGAAATTGCGTTGCCGTAGTGGAAACGCAGCCACCTGGAACCAGTCCATTCTAACAGAGTGGGCACAGATCGTCTTTCCATGTGGATGGGGTGGTTAATGCTGGAAACGTGACGTGATGTGGCGACGACGAACGACCAACCTTAGATGACCTTTTCAATAGCTCAAACCTCATTTAATTGTACTTCTACTGAACTATCACGTATTATTTTTCTGTCCTTTTCTTTTTCTTCTTTCTTTCTTTTTTTTCTTTTTTCTTTTTTTCTTCCCGTTTCCAGCATAAATCACGTTGGTATGTATGCGATCCTATAATAAAGTATACTCGACCTTTATTTTTAGTATTCAACCACTATTTCGTTTTTTTTTTCTCTTTCTGGAACAGGGGGATTTTTATTATTAGGTAGCAACCATAAATATTCTTTTTTTTTCTCTTCTATGAACTCATAAATAATTCTGTTTGAATTCGATTTTCTGCTAGGGAATCTTTGTCTTTGCTATTTTTTTCTCCTCAGGAGAAGGAGCGCCTGGATGTCATACGTCTAAAATATTGCATGGATTTTTTATTTGAGAGAGATTTATTCTATGTTGCGGAAAAACCTATTTATGTCCCAGTGGGTGTGATCTTATGTTCAGGACGAAATTCCACCCACATCACATGGTGTACATGGAGAGTTTTTCCCTTCTCTACTTTGAAATATAGTCGAGGCCAAAGCTCATGTCCTCTTCGTCGCCGGAACTGCATCGCGTCGCGCGCGGTTGCAACGCGGTTCCGGTGATTGGTCGTGCCCGCTGCTATCGATTGGTCTGTCCTATCTTATCGATTGGTTAAAATTTTTTGCCCCATTCCCCTTTGCCGTTTTGCGACGTCCCCGTAGCTATGGTAACCAAGCGGTAGAAGTACATAGTGTGCGTAGTCCATGGTTAGCCGCATGGGATGCGGTTGAAATAAGCGGAAATTTTGGATGTTAAGTTCTCTCCAGTACTAAATAGATTATAGTTTGAGACGTGATTTGTAAATATCACGAAAACGAAGACACATACCTCATAAATCCAGAAACTAGGTGGAATGGAAGTGGATTTTATTGGACGTGCACAGAGCAACGTAAAGATTTGCTTCATTGCTGACAGTTTCACAATTAATCCAACTTGAAAATTTTCATTTATTCATTTCCAGCGGTGTGAAAAATGGTCCCGCCAGATAAATTGAGGTTTACAGTACGTCTAGGTTTTCTGGGATTTTGCTGCAGTCAGTCGTCTGAAGATTTTCTTCCAGAAAAAATTCAGGCGGGCGTACATACGTGTATGCGTTCAACTTGGGTGGTGTAAGTAGGAAGGAAGGAGTTTCGTTGTTTAATTCGTTACTGATTTATTTATTTCTATTGTTTTTTTTTTCAAATTTATTTTTATTTTTACTTTATTATTTTCTTGATTTTTGTCTTTCTTATTTGAGATTATTAGGAAATTATTGGTAGACGATGTGAATCAAATATTGTTTTTAAATCTAACGATGTTTAGTTAAGCGAAGCTAAATAAATAAATAAAGAGAAGTGGTAAAGTCGCTTTGAATATTCCTGTAGTTTTTCCATCCAATTTAAATGTGAATTGTGTATTCCTTATTTGTGAATAATTAACGTCCAATAATTGTCGCTGCATAATTTTTACAATATTAAAATCTTGGGAAAAAAGAGCAGCTCTAATTTTGTATAATGTGACTATTACAGGTGCTGATCATTAATACCATATGTGTTTTTTTTCTCTAATACGTATAATAATTACTAAAATATATACTGTACTACTATAATCCGAATAATTTCTCTAATTATAATATCTAATCTAATAATTTGATAGGTTACGGAAAGCGTACTGTGCAATATTGTCATGTAGAATTGCTTAGAATTTTGTATTTGTTTTCGTAATCGTTTTTCTATGGGATGTTTTCAGCGACTTTCGAACGCTGTTTCGATTTCAGATGAAACTTTCGAAGTCATTTCTATTTTTATTCTCGTTATGCTTCTTATTCTTCTTTTTTTCATTTTTTCTTCTTTCTTCTCCAACCCATTTTCGATTGCTAGGGAAAGGCTCTCTCGCTAACCCTTTCATTCCTTTTCCTCTCATTCCTCTGTGAGCCTGCGATCTTTGCCTTGCTCGCTCTCTCTCTCCCTCTTTTTGTGTGGACATGGTAATCCTGTAAATTTTTTGAAATAGTTTTTTTCGTATCTAAACTTCTGATTGGATTTCTCTTTGAAAACACGTCGCATCATCCTGGAACAGGACTTGTTTGCGTTTGATTTGAACACGCTGATGTTCAATATTGGCTGAAAATCATCATACGTGGGTGGTGTTGTCCACTTTTTTTCGCGTTTCTTCGGAAACGCGAACACGGACTGAAACGAAAAGGTGGTGTCGGACTCATCCATGATGAAGGAAGAGATCACGTATATCAAGTGATATCACGTTTCACATGGGAACCGGGTCGTCAGCCCCGCGGATTTCTTTATTTATTACATACGTCTGCAGTTGGGCGATTTTAATAAGAGAAATTTTTATTTGGACATTTAATTCATATATTTATTTATATATTAAATTTTTATTATTTATTTAATTCATATATTTGTCTCTGTGATTCTTGAGATTTATAACAAAAATTTTCAAAAATGTCCTAAACCAGAAATCTTCGAGGAAGTTTCTGTGACCTGGCGATGTTCTTCCACAGATGTGCAGCGTTCCCACGCATGTAATTTTTGCACTAATTTTTTGAAATATGAATTTTATTTGTTTGAAATGAAATTTTGACCTGGAAATAAATTCCAGCGAGAGGATGAGGTTATTGTCCTTGATGGGTTTATTATTTTTCCATGTACGACTTTCGATAAATCTCGGCATATTGATGTTTCAATAATTTTTTATTTGTTTCAATAATTGATTTCTTCATTCTCGAAGCTGGACGCAAGGTTGTTACTATCCTTTATTCGTGGCTAACGTTTCGGGAATATCCCCTATGAGGCCCAACAGTAATCGTAGGCATTTCTTTGTTGCCCGGATAAGGCGGATTTGATCGGATAAATCACGTTCGATTTCATCCTTTCAGGCTCTGTAGAAGGCGATATTGCCGAAACGTTAGCCACAAATCCAGGATTGTAACAACCTCGTGTCTGGCTTGATTAAAGAAATCATTTATTAGTTTTTCTTAAAATAATGGTCATTTTCTTAAAATGAGCACCGAGTGCTGTCTTAAAAATACGTAACGGATTCAGGGAAGCGGATTGGATAGGGTCTGCCGCATCTCCTGGGTGTTATGTATCTCTAACTGGGTGGGGGGAAATCACTGCTCATCTGTCTCCACCATTTCCCATTGGGCCCTTTCCCATAAATTTCCCCATCGTTCTCCCTGTTTTACGTTAGAGGATTTCTTTCACGTTCGGTTACGGTATCGAACATTTCCACTGTCCATAAAATATGAATGGAAATATGAATATGAAGGATTTGTAGAAAATGCCAATCCAGGGGATTCTCGATGCATCTTTCATATTCTTCTTTTTTCCTTGAAATATGAACAATTGGAATGGAAGAAAAATGTGATGTTTATGCCCTGCTGCTCTTTGATCTACTATAATGTATGCATAAGATTTTTTTTAAAGTAACGGATGATTCTAGGATTCCTGAATATATTTTTATTACTTTAGAACTTTTTAGAACTTACTTTCTTTCCTCTTTACATACTAATCTATCCAGAAACCTTATTTGGGAAACCAAATTGGTTTTTTTTCAATGTGATGACTCATCAACTAAATATAAACACTATTCAATTGGTGGTTCTGGAATTTTCTGCTAGTATCCTCCACTGTTTTGCGATTTTCTTTCGTAGTGGAAATCAAAATGATGCTAATATTATGTAAAATAAAGAGATATAGTATAATTATACTATTATTTTGACACTCGCAACTGATCCTAGTTACGTTGGAAGAAGTTCGCTTCTTTTACTTGTGCACAGCCAAGGAAAAAAGGCGTTCTCTTAGCGGATTCACACGAGCTACTACTTCTTACTTTTTTACTTCTTATTTTCCACTGTTTTCCATCTTAGTATTTTCTTTTTTTCTTTATTTTCTTCTTTTGTCATTTTTTCCGCATCGTTTAACGCCTAATTGTCTGATATCCATGAAAATGGTCGGTAGTTCCCGAGCAAATTCATCAAAAAGTTGACTGATTACTGGTAGTCATGTGACAGTTGACAGTAAATTTAAACTGTGACTTCTGTTGTTTACTTCTACGTCTGTACTGTTCTATGCCCGGTTCTGTGCCGCCGTGTTGATTTTCGATTTGCTCGAATGGATGCCACTGGAACTTTTCCGTTGTCATCCCTGTCGCAACTGTCGAACGCGACAGTTGCGCAGCGGCTTTTACGCGCTGAAAGGGACAAGAGAATTGTCAAATTTTTCACGGAAGAGCTTTTTGAAGAAATTTGATCGTTGAGTCGGTGGTCTTTTCATTGTTAGCTTCATGGATTTTGTGGAATACTCAGTTATTTATCGTTTTCATGTGTTTGGTGACTTTTCGAAACGAACGCTTTGCTAGTGATGCACCTCTTAGTCCTATTTATTTATTTATTTATTTATTGAAAACACCTACAGGTGTGCCATAAAACAATACCTATAACTGGATACCATAATTTTAAAGTTAGAAAATAATTTTTTCCAGATAGAATGGAGGAAATAATTTTTTTAGTAACATTTTTATAGATGAATAGAATTTCATGAATAATTTTATGAAATTTTTTTTAGTAACATTTTTATAGATGAATAGAATTTTATGAATAATTTTATGAATAAATAATATAATAGAAAATAATGAATGAATTTTGTAGATAGATTAATGGGCACAAGCGAAGCGATGTTTTCGAAACTCACAGCTTTTTGTTTGTCTAGAAAAAACGATTAAGAACGAATAGAATCTACGAGGATCAGAGTTAGCTCTGTTTAGCTCTATTCATCCACCTATTTAATCTTTTAATTTTTTTTTTTCAAAACTTACTAGACATTCTTATTACGAGCTCTATTTAACCAGCTACTAGATTTTTCAAAGTTTTTTTTTAAATCTTACTAGAATTCTTATTCCTTCTAGAATAATGGATGCTGCGTCTAACACTCTCTAACACATAGAATGTATTTATGTATATTAAGATGCACGCTATGCAGATTACATGTTTCTAGGCGGCAGTTATTTCACGTCCCGTTGGATGTGTACGTATCATTGTTTGGAAGGTGTTTGTTGAAAATTTTCATTTATAATTATTATCATTATTTATTTATTTATTTAACTGAATGTTGTTGCTTTCTTTTATCTTTTCTTAAAATCAAATAACTCAAATCAATTGAATTCACTGATCAATTAAATTAATTAATCAATTAATTTGTCTTTTTATCTGCTCGCCAATCTGATAGTCTTTTCAACTATATATTTTCGTGTATGCCTGTCTTTTGACGAAGACTTTTCTAAGGCTACAAATTTTTAACACAAAAAAAGTAGTCTGTTCACTCAATACTGGTATTTTAGATTTTTTTAGAATAGATTTTTTTGTTTTCTGGTATTTTTCTCAAAAATATTTTCAAAAAATTTACGAAAAAAAGAATCTTCAGGAGCATATTCACTGCGAAATACACGAAAAAAAAACACGGAAAAGAGTATGAGATATTCCTGAAAATGGGAAATATTCTATTTTATTTCGTTTCTCGCCCGAAAAAAAATTTCTTCACTATTTTTATTCCGCCGTGGGGCGATTTTTCTCTTCATAAAAATTCTGGAAAAGTCTGTTACGGTGGTGTCGCCTACTATTATTGATGTGCTTCAACATGAATGACATGCTGTACCCGTTAATGTAATCTTTTAAGAGGCGTCACAGCGGAATTCTCATTATTTCTCATTTAGATGCCGTAATATCCACAAAAATTTCTTCTGGATCATCTCCTACGAGGCACACCATGAACAAATCACATTTGAGTCGGGTAAGGATTTACTTGCATCTGCGTTACGTTGCGGCCCTGATATAACCGGCTACCTTTACAGGTGAACAACTCTAATGCGGTCGTCACGGCAAACGATGTCGGTAGCTTCGTATCCGTACGTGGTGTTGGAAAAGGTTCGAGGATTTTTCAGTTATGCTTACATTGCAATGTTTAATGGGTTTTTGGATACGGTGTGACATTCCACGCATACGTTCTAAATAGGCGCATCTGAAACGGTCACAACACGCCTAGAGCTTAAATGGAAATGAATCGTAGCGCTGCAGAAGTGAAAATAATTTAGATTCTGATCTTTAGATTGGTTTTTTTTTTGTTGGTTGTTTATTTAATTAATTAAATTTAATTATTTTGATTGATTTCTGATTAATTCTTCAAAAGTGAAAATAAATTCGTGACCAAATATTGCCACGAACGAGCGCATGATCTAGTGATAACGGGTAGAGGAGAAGTTATTGGAAATGGAAGCATCCTGACATTTCGTGGGAGAAAAGAATCCCCTTCTAATAAATGTGGTGTGCGTTTAACAAACAAACGCAGCCACCATTCCATTATGGCATTTCCTTCATAGGGTGAAAAACACAAAGAAAACATGTATATCGGCTTTTGTCACAGAACTCTTATCCAGAAAAACGATCGACCTGGTCATATGACTATGTAGCTGTCATTATTCGGGCAAAGGACAGCCTATATTGCCGAAATAATGGCAGTTGACGTTTGGAGGGAAAAAAATCGCGTCAATAATGATAACGGTGATAAAAAATATTCGTTACTTTTAAAGAATTTTTCAAATTTTATATGGATTTTTCATTTTACTTTTTTCTATATTTTTGATTTCCCGATTTTTATATGGATGAGAGTTCATTGACTTTGAGAATAAAAATCCCCGGGAACATAGGGGATTTTTTTCCAAAAAAAAAAACAATGAAACAGTAAACATTTCCCTTTGCGATATTCCGGAATAGAATTTCAACGATTCAACTCCCTCATTACCATAATGGGACCGAAATTGGTGCGTTTTAAATTGGTTATGAAACCGAATTTTTTTCCCTACTTTTTGAAATTCAATTTTTCCTCTATGTAGTGCATGTATTTTTGTGTATTCTGCATGAATTGTAGAGTATTTTCCTGGATTTAGTTGTACATTGTTAGTCCTGCATAATTTAGTAGGATACGCTATGAAATTTGCCAAAATAAGCCGTCAGACCTCGGGGGTCTCGGAATTGAAACCATGGATTATTAATTAAAATCAATTAAAATTAGGAATTATTTGTGAAGTCCCATTTTACTCTTAATTTAACTAGCGGAAACCATCCCGTTCTTTTAATCCTTGTGGATGAGAAGAAAATATTAGTAGCATTGAACGAGTTGGAAAGTTATTTTTTCCACTAATAAGGCGATTGTCGGCGATATCCGAAAACGAAGGATTTTACTTTGCGTATCTAATATAAACCTTTTTTTTATGTAGAAGGTTACCGTGTTGCAGCAGAATCCTTGCTTCCTTCGATTCCTTCACATTTATAAAAGAATTTCCCTTCACGAAAAATTTTCCAGGCATTTTACACTATGTCGGTGAAGTTCATGGTAAGGAAGGATTGTTCTGTGGAATTGAATTAGATGCTCCGACGGGGAAACACGATGGAACGTATCAGGGTAGGTTTCTCGATTTCTTGTAGTTGACTTTTGCTCTTAAATCTAATGGAGGATTTGTTTATATTTTTATATCCATTTTTTTATCCTCTGTATTTTTATATCCATTTTTTTATCCTCTGTATTTTTATATTTTATTTATTTGCAGTGTTTTTTCAAAGGAACTTGTATTAATTTGTAGATACAATACTCTTCTGAACAGCTTCTCCTCATTTCCACTCTCTCGTTGTTGTTTTTTCTTCTTAAATCTGTTGGAAGGTTTTTTTTATATTTTTACATTCATTTTTTCTATTTTTTTTGCGTTTTTATATTTCATTTATCTACACTGTTTTTTTTTAAAAGAACTTTGTATTAATTCATAGATAGAATACTCTTCTGAACAGCTTCTCCTCTCTTTTTTGTAGAATATTTGTGGAATCACGAAAAACTCGAATAACTACCGTGACCTATTTTGTTGAGGATTGTTGGGTGTTTTTTATGCTTATTGTGTTATTGTTAGTGATTATTGTCCTCCGGTTTTGAGCGATTCCCGGTGAAACTCTTTCGGTTTGTATTTTTCGCAATTTCATGTTAGATACTCTAAAAAATGCTCAAAACAGACGAAATTTATACCGTATATTCTTTTTAAGGGACTTAAAAGTGATAAAAGTGCATGTAGCTGCATTAATTCCTGCACTATTTCCTCATTTTGTAAATTATTCTGAAATTTTCTTTCGCTTTAGTACCTCGGGTATCAGTAGTGGAGTACCAAAGGCATAGAGTTTAGTGTATATTTTCCTTTTGTTGGATTTCTTATTATTTATTTACTATATTGCTGTTATTATTTTTTTTATTCATCGCCTATTTATTACTACTATCATTTATTTTATTTTTATTTACTTGTTTCTTTACTAATTCACAGTACTTATGCATAATAACGGCGTTCATTTTTTTGTTTTCTTTTTTTTCAGAAAAATGTTTTGAAAAGAAAATATTGTTGATGTTTTATTTATTGTCAATCCACATTTTGCTGTTGTTGTGTTCGTATTGTTTTCCTGCTCTCACTTTTTGATGATATATATATATATATATATATATATATATATATATGTAGAAAATATTGATGTTCTTTTGAATGATTGAATACTTTTGCTGTCCGATTAGGGGTATATGTTGAAGTTGATGAATTCTTTTTTTTTTGTTGTTCACACGAAATTGCTTTCAAATCTTTTTTTTTTGAATATACTAATATTTTAATTACAAAGTACTATTCGTTTTGGATAATGTGCAATATGAAATATCCGAGTTGTCGAACAGTTTTCGGAGATTTTCTGGACTCCCGCTTTTTTTACTTCCATTTTTTTCCGTGATTTTCTGGATTTATACTTCCTATTTTCTAAATTTCTAATATTTGAATTCCCGCAGTAATTTTCATGCGGTTATGCTCTCTGGGCCTTAATACGTTTTAAAAGAAGGCGAAATAAAGAAACCAGTGAGTGCGTATACACTTCTCGTGGGACCCGACGACAATTTATCATTCTAAAGATCACTAAGAGCTTTCCTTTGGGACCACAATAGCATCACGTGATGCGACCCGACCAATAGTGACTGGAATCGTGCTCCGTGTGGCACAATTCCATGCTTTTCTTCAATACATCGACAACAATGCGACTCAACCGGTGGGTCGTTTGCTTTTGTGCGCATGGCGCGATACGACCTACAGGTTGATCGCATTCGTTTGGTGGAAAAAAATGAGCGTATAGGAATCGAGAATATGTTGCAGTGGATCGCGGTGGGACCCTTGCTACCACCCACCCATCGGTGCATTTCGCGATGGTCCCACCTTGACTCCAAACTCTTGGAGCGTAGCGGTAAGGATCGCGGTGGGACCCTTGCTACCACCATCCATCGGTGCAGTTCGCGATGGTCCCACCTCGATTCCGGCCGCTATCTTCACCGCACCGTTTCGAGCGCAGCCACTTACGCAACTGCACCGTGCTTCATGTCGTTTTGACCGTACAGTATACAGTAAAAAAAACTGTTGGGTAATTAAACGCATATCCAGAAACCAAATTAATTCGATTTGGAACAGTATTACAAACCGCCTGGGGAGTATTCTAGGAATGCGAAGAGTGATCCTAGACGCAAAAAGATGAAAAATGTGCCTCATCACCAGCAAACGTAATCGGCTTTGAATTTATGAGGATTTCACATCCATATAGCTTTCATGAACATTTTCTACGAATTTCTTTGGTCCACGGCCAGACTCCTCAAAGTTATCTTCTCAGTTTTTGTGATACTGCTAATATTAATGCCAAAAAATTGTGTTGTAACGTATTTTCGTGATTTTTGATTGGGATTCATTTTTGAGTTAGATTATTTATTTAGTTATTTGAAAATATCCTTAGATTCGCCATGAAACAAGGAAAAAAAAAGTAAAAAAAAAAACACGGCTCAGCAGGATTTCGCCTCAATTGAAAGTTGAAGTACAGCGAAGTTGACCATTTTCAGCTATTTATCTAATTAGCCATTATTGTACATTAAAATTTTTGTAGAAAAACGAAAAAAGCGAGAGGAGGGAAACAATATGTACACATCAACAGCAAAATGTGGATTGACCATATACACCATAAATATATAAGCATAAATAAAGTCTCCAGTGTGTAATAGAGTGTAAGTAAACTGTATATAGACATAAATAAATAATAAGGGGTGGTTTGGTGGAAAAACGCTCCGGGAGACATTTGTTTTTGTTTTTGTTTACGTTTCGTACATAAATTATCATAGTGATTATGGTGTAATGATTATAAAGGGTTTCTAGTTCAAATTAGATCGTTTTCCATGAAACTCTAACCCTCATTATTGTCGAAAGCGATCGTTTAGTACCTCAATTTCTATAATTGAACTCATATATCATGCTTAGGTGTCGTCTACTTCGTCTGTCCACCGTATCATGGGATTTTTGCGCCAATCTATCGTGTCGAATTAGACGAGATCGATGATGTGCCTATGATGACCGCATCACAATCGACAAGAACTACTGAGGTATGGGAATTGAGGTTTCTGTGTTATATCCCTGAGCTGAGAGAAAATAATACAATTGAAATTTTTCTTTTCGCCATCGTAATTTTAAAATTTTTTCTTCTTTAGAACAGCTGTTGAAGAGAGTACATATGTAGTTCACTGAAACAATTTAAATAACGAGCTAATGTTTTCTGGATAATATTCTCTTATTCTCTTCAGTGCTAAGAGTTTCACTTGATCGCTTTTTCCTCTTCTAATCGTTTATTAGGGGTCTCGGAGGATCTCGGAGAGAATGAGAGTCTCAGAATCTGAATCGTGATTTTTTTTCAGGATGCAAAAATATGTCGCAGAATTAAGGATCCAAGTGAATTTGGGGATTTTTAACCTCTTCACTCAGGTGATGTGACCCTAACTAAACCTGAACACATAATGCACTTCATAGTGCTCACGGCATTTGGTCACACCCAGTTTTGCCTGGTAATACTAAAAAAGGCGTGTGAAACAGCTTTATGTGATCCCGTCTCCCCAACGATGCAACTTAGTACACGATTGGACGCCGGCAACCATGATACAGTTGTTATGTCCACAGTCTAACTAATATAACTCAAATGAGCAGCAGACGCACAATCATCGACACACTGCGGATCGCCCTCGTTTTATTACCTGTAATAAGTTGCATCGTTGGGAAGACGAGATCACCCAAGGCTGTTCCACTCGCTTTTTTTTGTGGATTGTTAGGGGGAATTGAGCATGTTCACGCTCATTCTGGTGAACTATATCCCTATCTACTCGTATAGACATCCCATCATCGCCCGTTTCGTGGTTCGCTGCCCTCACCACTTCGGCGACAATGCACATTTTCACGGTTGAGTTCGTAAGCAACCGTGTACACGATAGGTTTTCTCTTGTTTTTTTCCCACACGCATGGACTACTAAAGCAATGGGACCTATTTTAAGGGATTGGTGGTAGAAAATTGGCAATATCGCCGAAATTGTCTTCTGTACCTTAACATTTGGTGATTTAAGAGATGTGCATTATCGCCACAGTGTTAAGGTGTAGAAGACATTTTTATTTTATTGTTATTTTCATTGATTTTTATTTTATTATTATTTTTATTACCTATTTTTATTGCCTTTATTTTATTTTATTTATTTCTATTGCCAATTTTCTTTCAGCAATCCCTTGAAATAGGTCCCATCGCTTTAGGAACACATATGAGTGAAAAAATGGACTTGAACTGTAGGAAAGATCAGCATTAAGAGCGCTGAGCACCGTTGGACCGTGCAGTCCCCGCCAGTGGTCACCCCGTGGATGCGTGCGTGACCCACCACCGATAGTTCACGCACATTTCAGTGTTGTGTTAATGGATCGTCTAACAAGACGTGTTGGTAAATATGCTGAAAATTGTGGTCGCCGCGGTAGACGAAAAAAAAAAACAAGAGCCGTTAGTGAAGGCGGAATCCATGCTTCGTTTCCCCAATGGGCACTTTTTATTTGTGATGTCCTTCACCTCATCATCACCGCCCCACACACACACACACACAACCTCGTCAGCTGGTTTGCGGCCGGTGATAATCTATCTAGCTGGATGTTTGCACGTGTGTTGATGCTTGTGACGGGGAGAGGGAAACAGACCAACTGATTTTTTTTTCTTCTGTCTTTCGTTTCGCGCCATCGCAAGATCAGCATCTGCGTCTCCGCGACGCGTTCACAGTTCACTCGTCCGACGGTCATTTTCGTTTTTACAACGTGAGGAGACGAGTTTAAAGTAACAAGCGCGTGAAAATCGTGCACATTGATTCATTTCGGCCGTCTTTATTTAAATAATGGCTGCACACATCTGTGGGAAGATGGGGGAAATTTTCGGTTTTTCTTCTCTTCGCGATTAGAATGACAGCTTCGGAAAAGATTAAAAAGCGCAAATAATGTGGTGAAGAACCGTTCAACAATAAATATTTTCTTTTTTTCCTCTAACGACGTCATCGCTTCCTGAGCTCTTAATGTGCTGACTGACTGATAAGCACCAGACGTTCCTGATTTCCATGAGAAGTTTTTTTTTCCATTGGTTTCATTAATGTTTTTCTTTTCTTTTTTCTTTTTTTTTTCTTTTTCAATTCTAATTTTTCTTGTAGTTTCCTCTTATTTTTCTCTTCTCTCCGTCCCATTCCTAGCGTTGATCCTTTCTTTCTATCTTTTAACATCATAAAATGAGTCATGTTTTGATTTTAACGACCGCCGGTAGTACTTTTGAGATGTTTTATGTTTTTTTTTTCTCGCCTTCGGACATTTCCTATGATTGACGATGGATTATTGCGTAATGGATAGAGGAAAAAATGTTAGGAAAAGAATAGGATGGGTAGTTATTTTGGGAACGCACCAAAACTGTTCGTTCACACATTTCTGCTACATACAGTACTCCGACTGGGCATTTTGAAGAAGAAACTTTCCTAAACAATGGATAAAAACTAGAATGAAGTGTAATTTGGTTACGGTAATATTGTTTGAGTTGTAAAAGTGCTAGGAGTCCTAGAAAGGGGATCATCGTACTAATTTAAAGGATCTGATGCGCTATGAGGAAAAAAAACCAAATCAATCATGGAAATTTGACTCATAGATTTGGAATTCGCTTAGGTTTAGGTCAGATGACTGTAGTGCAATGGATTTTATATATGAATTAATAAATTACTATTATTTTTCTCTTTTTTCTTGCTTTTCTTCTTCTACAACTATAAATATCATTTCTTACAGAGATTATCCCGTTCGGCTTTACCCGCTCTGCAACTTCGCAACATATTTCGACCTGAGGATCCTATGCAAGCGTCGATCACCTCTGAACAGATGATGGAAGGCTCAACAGTAAGTTTTTAAAAGTTGTTAAATATTTAAAAAAAAAATTGGAAATGCAAGAAAAATTTTTCAAAAAAAATTTAAAAATTATTGTATTTTTTTAGACTTTTTTCACCATACTCATCTACTATTATTTATCATTATTCTATATTTTTTGTCCAAAATATGTGCCGGACGCACCTTGAGAAACGAAAAAAGCCTTAATGAACCATAACCAGGAGAAAAAATTGTGCTATTGGCATAAGAATGAAATTAATACCGTGGTCAATTAGTCATTTTATTTGCATTGCTATTCTTTAATTTTTATTTTATTTATTTATTTTATTTTCATTTTTTTAAAATTCTTGTTATTACTATTACTACTCCTTAATTTTATAGTAACTTCTGATCTATTGGTAATTTTTTTTAAATTCGAAGGGAACGTACGTAACAAAAAATGAACAACGTATACAAGTAATTCTTAAAGAAAATTTTTCTTTTTTGTCATGTTTCAAATCGTCCAGAAAGTCAGAAGTACTGACCACTCGTTTTTCTTCTCAATTTTCTTTTTTCGATTTTTTAAGAACGTAATTTTAAGTGTTCTGAGAGCTATGTACATATAATCTTCATTCAAATACTGGTAAAGCCAGTAGGTTAGTCAGCAGTTACGTATCATGTTTCCCAACGTCAAGGGATTTTCTTAAGTTTTCTTACACATTAACTCAGACAGTTGAGAAAGTGAGAAATTATTTACATCGAAGACGGATCCATCGATTTTTTTGGAGACATTTTTTTCTCATATGCAGAATTTTTCAATTATTCCTTTTCTTATTCAATATTCTCACAAGAACATACAAGAGAAAAAAAACGAAATTTCTCGAATATTCACATTTTATCTCTTGAAGGTGTATACGTTTAAATATGTTGAATAAATTAAATTATTAATTAAATTATTTAAATTATTTAAATATGTTGTTGTAAATATAAATGTAAATTTTGTAGAACTTCGGTTACCAATAACGTTTAATTGTCAATGTTGTTGTTGAATATCTAAGGTATTTTTTTAAAAATAAAAAAAAAACAATTCGATTTCTCAATAAAATCACTACAGAGATACATGATAAGGTGTAGTGACATTTCTATCTTCATAATTTAATCTTCCAACCATGTATTTTTAAACAAATCAGTTTCCACTTTCAATCAATCTATTTTGATATCTGGAAAGAGCTCTTTTGAAGTCTAGTGAATTGATCCGCTTTAGTATTAATCTGCTCTTTTTAACCCAAGGTATACGGTTGATTGGACATCACATTTCATTGGCACTGATAAGGGTACGAAAGAGATTAAAAGTAGAATGAGTTGATAGCAATTGGAAGGTTTCTTTAAATCTACTGTAGTTTTACGGCTCTAAGTCTTCTCACGAACTTGTTTCCACTTTTTTATTTTGATCTTTCTAATTTTTTTCCCATAAAAAGGGTATTTCAAACAACAAACAGTTGCCGCCAGAACAGTCAGTGACCTTCTTCCGTAAAGTAGATAGTTGATTCTTTCGTTCTAGAACATCGGCAACTTTAAATCCAAGAAAAAGTTGACAATCTCAGCCATTTGCAAAGGTTTTCGGATCATTAAAAGATATTCCGCCCTTAAAAAAATGTTTGAAAGACCTTAATGGATGGTAGCTAGGACACATAGCGTCAAGACCATAGTCTTGAGTGGGTGCGCGCATTCGCTATGAAGGCGTACGACTCAGCTCTTCGCTGTTTTTTCCTCTTTGTTTTCTTTCTCTCCCTAATTTTTCTGGAGTAATTTTTGAAAGATTATCCAGCTGACTTGTCATCCATGCTGTCATCAATGCTTTTAAATTCGTGAAAAGAAATAAGTCGAAGGATCAGTATTCTTTTAGGTTCCTCTTCGCTGAGATCCATACGAAGCTTCCATGCTTCCATATAATGCAACTTTTTTTTATTCACCTAACACATATTGCGACATGAAAAATAAAAACAATACTTTTTAATAATATATAATAATATTAAAAAATACTTTGTAAATACCAAATAAACTTTGGAATTTATAAAGTATTTTTTAAGTGAAGCTAAATTTATGGCACAATCCCTAATGGGTGCTTATTTTCTATATGTATCCATGTTGGATGTTTTTAAACATACCTTTTTATTTAATTGATTTATTTATGAATTCTATGCAAACTCTAATTTTCTGGACGAGTCGATATGATAAATCTTTTAAAGTAATTTAGTAGAAATTTCCCAGATACAGATGTCTTAAAGGAATTTTTTCGATACATGTACGTAGCTTTAGCCACATAAAGTAGATTTATAGATGATATTTCCAGTTCTCAACGGTTTCCTGGGGCGATCCAGACGCATCGATGTTGTCCTCACATACTACATATATCATTCCACCAGGAGTGAGTGGTTTTCTTTAGTGTTTTCCGGATTTCGATTCTTTTTATTTAACATTTTTATGCTGTCACATGCACGTTTCTCTTGATTCATTATTTTTCATTTAATTTATTTTTCTCATTATTTTTCATTTTCATTTTATTGGCTCGAATTTAAATTCATTATTGAATTCCTATTTGGGTGCTATTAAGGGCGTTCATATATTTCTAGTCCTAGGACAGAATTCTGGAACATATTTTATCGCAAAAATTTTAAGTAGATGGATTTTTTTTTGGGATAGGTCAACCTGCAAAGAATCGTTGAAAGTTTTTTTTCTCGGAGTAATTAAGTTTTTTGAGTTTATTTTTTGAAGGAGATTTTAAGCCAGAAGAACACCGAAGATGGACGACTCGACATTTAAACAAAACATTTTTATTAATTTACTATTTATTCATAAGCACCATTGGCGCAGCAACAAAAAAAAAAGAAAACCACGTCCAAGCGACAAAACTTTCGTACTTAATTTTTTTTGGAAGAATTTTTGGTAATAGAAACAGATACAGTCTTCCTTAGTAGCAAGTGAACAGGTCGTTCTCCTCTTGAAAAGAAGAAAGGTCCCCTTACGTGCTTCTGTTACCAAGAACGTTTAATTGTCAATGTTATTGTTGAATATCTAAGATATTAAAAAAAACTAAGTCGCTTTATCGCCAACAATTCGACTTCTCAATAAAACCGCTACGAGATACATACATAGGGTGTAGTGACATTTCTGTCTTCATCATTTAATCTTCAAACGATCGTCAGCTTTGTTTCCTGGAAAATTTACCTGTGATTAGAATGCTTGCAGAAAAAAATCTCAGAAAATATTTCGTTCAACGAAAAAAAAACCATACTGAGTTTCGCTATTCCATGTCCATAGTTGAAAAATCCGCAGCAGGCATTTTCGTCGCGGGATCCATTAGAGCTCATTCACGGCGGGAGCTTAAAAATCTACTAAAAACCGTCGTGATTCACCGAGAAATTGCATCATATGCACGAATGAAAAAAAAAGAAGTTCGGAAAACGTTTTTTTTTTCTTTTTGCCGTAACGACACTCACGTCATGTTGCATCATAATTAAATCAATCAAATTTCTTCCGCCGATATGTGTGCTAGTCGATCATTTCTGGGCACAGTTTAATGATTTCTTCCTGACGGGTGTTCATGCTCTTCCATAGCGAAAACGAAAGAAACGAAAGATAGCGAAAGATCCTCACTAAATACTATTATTATTATTATTATTATTATTATTATTATTATTATTATTATTATTATTATTATTATTATTATTATTATTATTATTATTATTATTATTATTATTATTATTATTATTATTATTATTATTATTATTATTATTATTATTATTATTATTATTATTATTATTATTATTATTATTATTATTATTATTATTATTATTATTATTATTATTATTATTATTATTATTATTATTATTATTATTATTATTATTATTATTATTATTATTATTATTATTATTATTATTATTATTATTATTATTATTATTATTATTATTATTATTATTATTATTATTATTATTATTATTATTATTATTATTATTATTATTATTATTATTATTATTATTATTATTATTATTATTATTATTATTATTATTATTATTATTATTATTATTATTATTATTATTATTATTATTATTATTATTATTATTATTATTATTATTATTATTATTATTATTATTATTATTATTATTATTATTATTATTATTATTATTATTATTATTATTATTATTATTATTATTATTATTATTATTATTATTATTATTATTATTATTATTATTATTATTATTATTATTATTATTATTATTATTATTATTATTATTATTATTATTATTATTATTATTATTATTATTATTATTATTATTATTATTATTATTATTATTATTATTATTATTATTATTATTATTATTATTATTATTATTATTATTATTATTATTATTATTATTATTATTATTATTATTATTATTATTATTATTATTATTATTATTATTATTATTATTATTATTATTATTATTATTATTATTATTATTATTATTATTATTATTATTATTATTATTATTATTATTATTATTATTATTATTATTATTATTATTGCCACTTTAATATTCTTATCTTATTATTATTTTTATTTTTTATTTTTATCTTCCTATCATTTCTTATTTTTATTTTTATTATTTCATTTAAATTCGTTGTTCTGTATTATTGAGTGACAAATTCGAATAAGATTTACTTATTTACTATTTTCGTTCCTTTCCACTTTGTTTACTTCCATGATATTTGATCTTAAATGCTTCATTTTGTGCACACCATGAGTGAAGAACGATAGAATACCTACTGTTACTCAAAATACAGCCTCTGCGCCTCATTTTTGAATTTCTAAGGAATGTTTGCTTAGTAGACTAACTGAGACTTAAATAAGATTTGAATATTTTTTTATTACATCTGAAAAAAACGCCTGAATATTTGAAAATTCCGAATTGATGATAAATTCGAACGCTAGAAAACTTAAACCATTGAACAGAATAAAAATTTTCAAAAGAGGATTTCGAAAACTCAGAGATTTGAAAATTGGAGAAGTGCTAGAGGATTCTAGTACTTCAAAGCATGAAACCATTTGTGAAATTTATTAATCTACATAGGCGCAATTTTTACCCTATTTTTGTACAAAATGAGTTCTTGTTTGAGATATTTGGATATTTTACAAATTTTCAGCGAAGCACTTTGCTGGAACCGGAAGAATGCGATTTAATGAGTATTTCTGCTCCGAAATCGATTTTAAATGTTGGATCGATAGTAGAAGCGAAACGAGAGGACGATGTTACATGTGAGTTGAGTTCAATATATTGAGTTACAAACCGATAAAAATCCAGAAAACGATTTCATCGCTGAATTCCGTTGTTACTTTACTGTTCCCGATTAATGTACCGTAGACGTCTGCCCATTTCGTCCTGTAGTTCGTAGAGAGCGCGACGGGCAGTAATCGTTACCGCGATATTGAACCGTAGATCAAAACACTTGGCCATGTAGATGTAGGTCCCATCCCATCCAAGGATAAGTCGTGGAATATGATAACAATTTTTACAGTAGGCACTTCTGTGGTATTGGACGAGTCTCGAGTCGGCGTCGAGAATCTTCCGGTCGTCGAAGACGATGACGGCGACAACGATGACGATGATGATGATCTGGAAACGCCTCTGGTAGAAGCAGCGCCTCATTGGCAACCGTCGTTGAGCAGATTTGTTCCACCTCCTTCCGTACTGGAATCGAGCCTTCCGCAAATCGAAGTGTTACAAGAACACACTTCTAATGCTTGTTAGTTCGTTTTTTCTCCTTTTTTTCTTGATTTATATGAAATCAAGTCTCATCCGTAATGCCGTTTGAATTCTCAGTTAATTCTCATTTTTTCTGTTTTATCTTTATCTATTTTTATATATGTTCAATTATGCGAAATATTTGTGAAACGGACATTTTTCAAAATTCAATCCCCATAATGCTTATTTCATATTTCGTTTTTTAATTTATTTTAAATAATAGATAGCGCATCTAAGCCACTAATCTTTTAAATGAAAGATCCAATAGAACTTCTAATTTCCGGAAGTTGTGTCGATGTCCAAATTCGATAAAAATCGCTTGAGCAAGCTTATAACATATTAGAATACCAAAAAAAAAAGCCAAAATGTCGGTATTCATGATATTTTCAAATCTCGTCGGAACCGTGGACTTGATTTACGTCGCACCATGTATTTTTTTTCATATTTTGCCGCATATCTATCAAGTATACCTTGTTTACAAGTGTATTATTAATTTATCTCTTTATTTCCCTTCGATTTCAACCTCACGGCAAAAGAAGCAGTGTAAGGCTTCGAAAAATCGATGAGCGAAATAAAAATTAGATGGAAACGGGCAAAGATAATTTTTTTTAAAAAACGTTTGCAAAACTAGAGGAGATAAAAGATAGAGGAATATTATTTTCTATTAGCTTTAAGAAAATTTTGAGAGATTTTCCACTCCATCCTGGCAACGGCTACACGTCTTATTGTTTTTCGTTGGGGAAATTATGGAGATTTATAGGATAATTGTCTGATCGTTGGATATTTTTGATTATTTGCCTAATAATTTCCATCTTCAGCTCCTATAAGAGCGAATTCGAGGCAATCAGACGATACCGGTTACCACGGCGAGAGCGACACCAGTCGACTAGAGCAGGATGACGTGAGTTTAACATTCATCATCTCTTTTTCTTTCGTTCATTTCTTCTTTTTTTTATTTGCTTTGTCATTTCAAACTTATACAGTGCGTGCTACTTCCTTGCTCGAGGTTTTTTTTTCTCTTTTTCTCTGTTTTTTTTATTCTTCCGTTTACCTACCGTTATGTTTACCACCGATTATTAGAGTCGTGGATGACCCTACCTAAGACGAAAACCTATGTTTGGTATTTCGAAGAGTTCAATCAACCGAATTTCGGTTTATTTTCAATAGTGATTATTCGAAAATAGTTTCCAGTATGTTTCAAACTGTACCTTGTTGCAATACGCTGGGCTCTCTTAATTTAAACGATTTAATTTGATAAAATTTGGGAAATTTAAGTCAAATGGAATCATTAAGTTGTATGTGAATTTGAATGTGATGGAAAGGATTCCACTAGGAATCATTTTTTTTTCAATGTTTAGATACTGATATGTTTGATAATTGATTCTTTTTTGAAAGTATCTTCCGAAGAATTTTGCCAGCTGTTCTAAGATAAGAAACTTTTTCATATAAGAAGCTGAGAGCATCTTTCCTGACCATTTGTAAGAAAAAAGATATTTTTATTGCTCAAAACGTTATTGATGCGTCTTTTTTCCTTTCAAAATCATTTGTCATTATTTCGGCGAGGGGCGCTTCCCATTATCAATTTGATGTTAAGTGGCTCTTTCATCATGTTGGTTTCTTTCTGAATAAATGACAAAAGGCGGGACATTTAGAAAAGGTTTTCTTTGTTTTTTTTTTCTGGTCCTTTTTCGTGTGAAAAGTACTGAACTGGGTGTATTTCCGCGCTTTTTTTTTTCTTCTGAAAGCTGGATTTCTGGGAAGAAGAATTTTAGCAGCATTCTGCTTGCTGCCAGATCAACATACTTTTACTGTCGACAAATATGGCCTAGCCGTTATCAGCAGATCAGCAGGTGGTTTATGACAGTGTTTACGCACTACCTTATGTTGTCCTTGAAGATAAAACAGCAGCAATGGATCACGCTTAAGGTCTTGATATATTGTGAGGTTCCGCGGCACGCTGATCCTGAACGGATGCGTGAAATTTCGCAAAAATCCTTTGAGACCCTACTTAAGAACGTTATTTGCTCAAACTAAATAGAATATTCTATAAGTGTAGCCTTTGTGGCGGTTACTGTTGTCTTAGTGATCACACATACAGCGATGGTCTCGTTCAAATATAGTGAAACTCGTAATTTTACAGATTTTAAGCCCATGAATTCACTTTTCAAATTCTCTTTTCGAAGGGCGATTCGATTTGCTCAGAACCTTTAAAAGATTTTCATAGATTACAGCAGAACTCGGGAAGAAAAACAAAGGGGCAGAGACTACATCGTACAGGATAAAATGAAACGATGGATCATTTCGCCTCAACCTAGACGATCCACTTTAGATTAGCCTGTCCTGAGGTAAAAAAGAAATGAGTAAATAAAACTAATGAGAATGAATTTAGAAGTTCCGAAAAAAAATTCAGAAAAATTTACTTAAACCCAGATTCTTTTTCTTTAAGAATATAGGTGAAATAAAGTTTTTCGGAAGTTTTCTATCACTTTTTTTTGGCAGGTAACTTCGATGGGATTTTTAATTTCTATTCTACTTTTTATTGTTCTTTCCATGTTAGATTTTTCCCAGCGACGCTCCTTTCGCACTCAAAGATAAATTTTCTATATCATCTATCGTTTACAGTCCACGTGTTCTCCCCATATTCCACCTATGTCCCGGACATAGGATACTTGACAGTGCAGTCTAAGACGACCTGTCATTTCAGCGTAATGGATTGAACAAACCATATCGCCAACCAACTAGAAATGAACTATTACCAGTAGCACGACGTCGTAATCAGGTAATAATCGAGTGGATTTCTCTTACCGCATCATACTTTTAGAGGCATCACCCCACGAATTTGAGGTGGTACGGATTTCAGGTGGAGTATTCGTATACGGGATGGGAGACTATGGAGAAGGGGGGAGGAGGGGATTCCGTCCATTTCTTCCTAATTGCTGTAAAAAAAAGAAAAAGGAAGATGCGGCGCCGCGCAAGGGTGGCGCGCTCCAATCGAACTCATTGTAGAAAATAGCGCACCGGGAACGCCCGAAGTCATATCTTCCGAGCCGTTTTTTACGGGAATTAGGAAGAAATCAACGGAATCACCTTTCTCTCAATAATCTACGATTCCGTATACGAATACTCCACCGGGAATCCGTACCACCTCAGATTCGTGGAGTGATCCCTTTAAATAATCTTCTAAGAGAACGTGTAAAATGAATACGAATACACAGTCCTCATGCCCAATCGTGTTCCTCCATTATCAGCGCAATCTTTGTGGCCTTTATCAGTTCTGGTATATTTTAAATGCTTGTCGGCGGTCGACGTAAAACTGTAAGCGCTGTGAGTTCATCGAGACTATTTTCACGTAAATTTTCGACGCATTCGTCGTCTCGGAGTTTATTTGAGCGCAAAAATTGACCGTTCAGTATTTGTATGAGCAAGTGTTCAGTCATTTTTTCACCTTTCTTTTCTTTCTTTTTTTTTTGCTTAGACGTATTCCACTCTTTTTAGCCACGTCTCTCACCTCTTCACAAGGATGAGGATCATCCTGATAAACAACCGAAACATTCAAGAACAAGACTGGACAAGGAGGTTGGTTTTTTTTCAAAACTTACTTTGAACTTAAATCAAATTTTTTAAATTTATTTTGAGAAATTCATTCTGAAAATTCAGAAAAGATTCATTTGTACTATTGGGGAAAAAACAAATTGGAAGAGTTATTCATCTCTGTTAGTCACTGTGTTGACACTGAACGGTGAAAATGCCAAAATGCACTGTTCATCGATATTCTAGCGATTTTGAATGAAGAAGCGTTCTTGTCGAGCGATTTTGTGTCTGCTTTTCCTTTCGATAAACCTTGCTCTAAACTCGCTTCCGTTCCCGATCCATTTTGTATGGGTATTGGTCGCGTGCGACCAGGTCTTGTTCGTGGTTCTGAAACTAGTGAAGCAAAAAAAAATGTCGTGTACAGACGATTTGACGACAAATCTGTGGAGGACCCATCTCTGATATCCCGCAGACAACCTAAAATAATTTCCTAAGCGAAGGAGGACACCTATGGACCTTCAGGTGAGCACTACAGTCTCGATCCGAAAAAAGGATCCCTACTTAGCTGCTCTAGTTTCTGGCTACTCACTCTATCTCCCGCTGTTTGCTCATAACGGTGGTTATCGATTCGACATAGCGATCATTATTGATTGTAGAATCGGTGAAGTTGTCGGGATGTCCATGAATGGATGCGGTTTCGTCGGGGTTGGTCGTGTTGTCGAAACGCCATCACCGATCTTAGTCATACTGACCGATTCTCGATTCAGAAACATTTATAAAAGCGTGAAAAACGAAAACCATTGTACCCCATCTTTCTCAACCTGGAAAATCCCTTCATGTATGGGCTAGGAATCCGCCATCTCCTGCGGACTTCACCAAAATTCTGCCCTGTATCCATTCTTCCTTGTTGTCATCATGGATCACTGCATCACGCGAGACTTTTCAGTTGATGATTTATTCGGTCGGCTGGCATCCACATCAATAAAGGATAAAAGATAAAGTTCCTGGCGTTAATCAATCCGCTTGGGACCTGCGTCCTCACGTTCACTTCAATTCAGAATCGCTTGAGGTTCACGAATGTGTAACTGGTCTATACAACGACTTGCGTGGGCTGGTCGATGTGTCAAGTCAGTGTTTTTATCCTCCCAGACAAGCCTGGAACCAATTTATCGACCCCGGAGGGATGAGAGGCTTGGTGAGCACTAGGGCGGATTCGAACCACCGATCGATCGTGAAGGAAGCGGAACCTCTAACCGCTACACTACACCCGCCCATCCACATCAATAAGACTGAATAAATGACCACAAAAGTGAACGATATCGGCATCGTGGGGATGAAGGTGTTTTTTTTTTTCGAGGATCCGCATGTTCATGTATCTAATGGTCGGAATATTCCGGTCACATCCGAGGACAGTCTCGAACGAGAGGGCGAGTTACCGCTGCTCGGTTTGAAATCACGATGTGGCGTGATTTTTGATAAGAAGATGCCAGACCGTATCAGAATGAAGCTGAATAGGACCTATAGGTTCCTGTAGCGCTGTAGCGTTCTGCACTGATCGCTGATTAATTAGCCTGAGGCCAGATATGTTTAAGGGACTGTCGGAATAATGGGGAGGAATATTTTGCATTCCACGGGTGGCACCGTACGCCCGTGGCGATGGTCCCAGCCGTGAGATGGCGGTATCCAACAGAAAGTAAGCGTCATCTGTTAAAAAAAAATAAAAAGAAAAGGAAAAAAAAGAAAAAGAGCCATTGCTGACCAATACTTTTGGGATGCGCCATCGTGTTTGACTTCAATTCGGAATCGTTTGATTTTTTTTTAATGGAGGTATATCCGCCTATACAACAAGTAAGGAATGCCAGCTGAAGTAGTATAAAGTCAGTTTTTTCCTCCAAGAAAAGTCTGTAGTAAAGAAATTCGAATAAAAATTACTTTGGGGCAGATTTTCTGCATTGTATCTAATAATAATTAACTTTTTCTTTAGCCTCCTCCACCTCCACGATTTCCTGTGAAACCGAAACCTCCATCGAAACATCAATTAATGATGGAAGCGATTAAGGTTGGTGCAATTTGTTTGTTTTTTTTTTGCATTTCCGATTTCTTTCTTCTCCTTTTTCTTTTTTTCTTTTTGAGGATTTATCTGCCTCTCAGTTTGAGGTTAGCAGTGAAGACTGATCATTTGAGCGTAGGGGTCCCTAGATCATAAACACACCTATGTTTTTTTTTAAATTAAAGGCAGCATACCACGAATCTGAGGTGGTGCGGATTTCAGATGGAGTATTTGTACATAGGATAGAAGATTATGGAGAGGGGTGTGGTTTCGTCCATTTCTTCCTAATTGCCGTAAAAAACGACCCGGAAGATGCGGCGCCGCATAGGGCTGGCGCGCTCCAATCGAACTCGTTGTGGGAAATAGCGCGCCGGAACGCTCGAATCCGTATCTTCCGGGCCATTTTCTATGGCAGTTAGGGAGAAATGGACGGAATCACCCTCCTCCCCATAATCTACAACCCCGTATACGAGTACTCCGCCGGAAATCCGTACCACTCCAGATTCGTGGGGTTATGCCTTTAAGCACACACTTGTGTTACTGCACACAGTTGTACGTTTAAACTACTTGCGTCCATCTAACTGCCGTCGTTTACTTGTGAGTCTCACAGCGACGAAGAGATAGCGATGAGCGAGATAAGCAGCTGTTCCCGTTCATGTTTGAGAACGTGTGATTTAGCTGATAATGATGTGTTCAAAATTACTACCAGAGGATCCTTCTGGCTAAGATTTACGATTAGCATCTCCTCGATCCTCGGTGAAGTCTGACATCGCTGGCGTGAGCGTTTTTTTTCTTGGCCTATCTTTGCCGAAATCCGTAGCGCTCTGCGATTACCCACCAAAAATAAAATTACTCATGTTTTCGGTTTTCGGATTTCGTCAAATTTTGGGGAGTATAACAGTGCTTTTTAGAGTTATATTCCACAAAGGAGGTTTTTCTCCTTAATTTAGAATTTGAAATACTATTTTTAAATTTTTTTCTATTAGCCTATGACTGGTCTTTGTCTTTCCTTGTTTTCTTAGATCCAGAATTTGAAATATTATTTTTTTTTGGATTTTTTTTGTATCAGCCTATAACTGATCTTCTTTTTTCCTTGTTTTCTAAGGGGTTTATGTTCCCTTATGTATTATTTAATTTTTATTGCCTTAAATATTTTTAGTTCTTCTTTGCCTGCACACAGGTCACTCTAATCACTCAAATTGGTTTTCTTAATGTTTACTATAGAATTTTTTTTTGCAGTTTTATTGTTTTTTTCGTTTTATCTCGTTTTCTTTTTTTCTTCGCTTAGATCCTTTCGCAGCGGGTAGTGTTTACGTTAACATCGATTTCGTACGAGCTTTGATGCCTTAGACGTCGAGCCATCCTCAAATTCTGGCTAATCTCCATTCACTCGCACATTTTTCCATCCATTCGTCTAACATTGCAAACAATCCCTTGGATTTCTTGGACGATTGATATGTCTCTTACTGGATGGAGCTAAGCTGCTTACATATCCATTATCCATAATGCAGGTGCTAATTTCTTCCATAAAAAGCCCACCGTATGCCCTGTGCGTCCGCCGGAAGGCATCAATTTGCTACAACATTCTTAGAAATGAAAAAAAAATTCCGAGTTTCACAAAAAGTGTTAGATTTGCCGTCCATTGAAGTAGCCGAGAATATGGAAATGTTGGGTTTCATTCATTCGCTAGGTTTATTATTGTCTCACAAAAGAAATATTTTAAAAGAAATAATAAATATGATATAAATACTCTGCGATTACCTATCAAAAATAAAATTACTCATGTTTTTGGCGATTTCGTCAAATTTTTGGGTTTTACAGTTTTTGGAGTTTAACAGTGCTCTTCAGACTTATATTCCATAAAAGAACTTTTTTTCTTAAATTTAGAATTTGAAATACTATTTTTTAATTTTTTTTTGTATTGGCCTATGACTGGCCTTCGTCTTTTCTTTTTTTTCTTAAATTAAGAATTCGAAATATTCGATAATTATCAATATTGAGAAGGAATATATGAAAGAATAGTAAATATAGTAATAAATAATCTTATAAAAAAATAAAATATATGTGCAGATGATCAGTACTACGATAATTGTTCGGCATAGAGAGAGGGGGAATTCTTCAGTGTTCGCAAATATCAGATTTCACCTTGAAGTGAATAAGAAGTGGTCAGTTTTCGAAAATGAGTCGTTTCAGACCAAACTAAGGTGTAATGGTTAACGATTCCTTGTTTGAAAAAAAGGCTGTTTTGACGTTTTCATTCCAGGAACCATTATTATCAGATTTATTTTTATTATTAGATTTATTTTTACTCTTATTATTTATTTATTTATTAGATTTATTTTTACTATTATTATTAATTTATTTTTATCCATTATTACTTTGTAAAAAAAAGCTGTTCGACGTTTTTATCCATGGAAACATTATTATATTTTTTCCAACGTTTGTACTTTTGGCTTAGTAGGCTTAATGCCTACAATCTATCAGCTTCTGGAGAATTTTTATGTTTGCTTTGGAAGTATGTAGTTATACGAGGTCTTTACAGGGAATTAATCCTTCTTGTGTGTCTTTTTTTTTCCTTAGAAGAAGAAGGAAACGATTCCGTAATTAGTCTTCTTCGGCTAGAAATTGCTAGTGTTTCGTTGTTATCGTAGCATATATTTATCTTTGGTATAATCGTCGTCGTCGTCGTCGTCGACATCGTCCACTTACGTATGTCCAAACAAGATGAAGAGGCATTCGGTGTGTGCACTTTGACTGTCCGTGTGAGCACGTTCAGCGACGATGTTTTCGTCGTGCTGTCCGTCCCTGAGGAATTCAGAAAGACTTCACATCTCCAGGACTCACTTGGATTTCTTGCCGAAATTGACGCATTCCCTTCTAGCTGCTTGAATTCCCAACACAAACAACCGGCTGCTGCTTTATTGCTTACAGATAACTATGACTCGTATATTTGTCAGGATCACATATCTGGAAGAGGATGTGTGCGTTAAATATGAAAAATAAGTAGGAACCTAGGTGAATTTCTTCAGACGCGTCGCGGCCCTCTAGATAAACATAGGAGTCTTGATACTGTTGGGCACAAGGTTGAATAATTCCTCCGGACGCGTCGCGGTCGCCCTCGCGAACATGGATAGATACGATATTGCGTAGCCACGTAAAAATGCTGCTCCTCATACGAAAAAATTGAAGAAAGGTCTCTGGTTTTGTATAACTGCACAGTTTGCTAGTCGATAAGTATACGTACTTCTTTTTGATAAGTTACCGTAGTTCTGAGGTAACTTCCAACTTACATTACGATCCACGAAAAAATATCGGATGCACCGGAGATATTTTTTTGATATTTATTATATTATCATTATATTATTTTAACATGTTCTTTTTGATACCTTTTCTTTTTTGCGTTCATGTTTTAAACTTACAAGCAGTTTCATAGACGATTTTAAATTTTTTGGTCAGAAGTAAGCTTCATCCTAGAGGTCTGGGATCAAAAACTTCCTCAACAGTTGTAAGAAGGTCATCTGATAAGCAAATTTTGACGGATGGATATATCATTGGGCGGGAGTAAAATTTGCAGAGAAACTATTTTTGTTTTAGCCCGACGAGAAAACGATATTATTCTCCGGTACCCGCTAATTGCACGCTTTTTGCATTTATTTCCCCATTCCTCCAACAGAACGCTTTTCTTTTTCATCCGTCCTTCATTTGTAACGTACCGACTGCTTCCAACAAGATTGGAATTCCAGAAAAAATCGTACCTTCATTTTTCTTTCTTTTTATTTTTTCCCCTCTAGGAATGTGCGTTAACTTTTTCCACCGACCACCCGTGCACACGGCACGTAGATTCTCTAAGCTTGTCACATTGCTTATTTGATAAATTGACATCGTTCACAAGAAGATCTATGAGAGTTGCATTGTGATTGATAGGAAACTGGAAGTGAAACAACTAGTAATAACTTTGTCTCGTCGAAGACAAAACGGGAACGGTTGCTGAGATCAGTTTTTGGCTCCAGAATGGCGCATTCTTATCGGAACAACGAATAGAAATGGTTTTTTTTAAGGAGAAAAGAAAACTGAGGTTAAACCTCCCCAATCACCTTGCGTGAACGACTTCGAAAAAGATAATTGGTGCTATATGCCTCGCACAACAGTGTTACTATGAAAAAAAAGACCAGCTGCAGAATAATTTAAGAGGCGCATGTATCAAATTGAAAATAGAAAAAGTTAATAAACAGAGTTTTTGAGAAAAAAAAAACTAAAGAAAAATTTGAAAAAAAAAGTATTCGAAGTTGCCCAAACGCAGTGTTACTCCTTCTTGGAATTGTTACTAGAATAAATTCAATTTTAGAAAAAAAAACCAATTAATAATGACAATGAGGAACTATGTGTGCCTTTATTTCTAAAAAGAACCTTGTCCAAACTTAGTGTTACGTTTCGTTGGAATTATTGCTAGAATAAATTTAATTTAAAAAAAACTGTGCTATATGCCTCGGAGAACAGTGTTACTTTATTATTATTACTTTATTACTGATTTTTATTATTTATTATTGATTTTATTATTTATAAATTAATTTTAAAAAAAACTAATTACCAATGTTAGTGAAGAGCTTTATGTGTCTTTATTTCCTTAAAAAAAACCATTAAATTAATTATTTTGCTAAAAAGTAAGATCGAGAAAATGTGTAATATCCTCTGTGTGTACATTTTTCTTTCTCTGAAAAATTTCTAATGAACGATGTGCTAGTTTTCCTCAGTGTGTGTGTGTATTTTTTTTCCGGCCTTAGCAAATGCTCCTCAATCACTCCTTTTTACTCTTTTTAGGCATCCATTGAGGCGGATAAGTTGAAGCCGAAGAAAGAGGTGAAAGCGAGAATCTCGTTGCTACCACCACCACGTGCTCCACCGCCACAAGTCGAAAACACCGCCGCAGGTATGCGATTCAATACTATACTCTCACCCAACTTCAATTTCCCTGCTCCCGTTAGAATTGCGGCCAGAAAAAGGTGTTTTGAACTCATTAAAAAAAACGAGAATATGGAAATTTAATATTGATACTAGTATTATTATTATATGAGAATATTAATAAATTAGATATTATGGAATAAGAATAGAATAGTATGGAATAGAACGAGAATATTAATATATCTAGATAAATTTACTCAAGCTTTTTTTGCTCTTATTGAAAAAAAAACGAGAAAATTCTTTATTTAAAAGTCAATTTAACGGAATTGTCATCAATAATTCCTTGATGGGTTAACTTCAAACACGCTTCGGGTTGAGAAAGAGACCTAGATGGATATTTCCAGAAAAAAATGAGGCATTGTGCATATATTATGCTGCACAATACCTTATTTTGTCTGGAAATATCCACCTAGGCCTCTTTCTCAACCCGAAACGTGCTTGATGTTAACCCCTCAAGGAATTATTGATGACAATTCTTTTTTTTAAATTTGCTCAAACTGTTTTTGCGCTCAAAAAAATAGAGGAAAGCTTTTCTATATGATTATTTTATTATTTATCATTTATTATTGATTTTTATTATTTATTATTGGTTTTGCTATTTATAAATTTGCTCAAGCTGTTTTTGCGCTCATTAAAAAGTGACAAAATTCTCTATATAAATTTGCTCAATGTCCACAAAAATGTCTGATAGCTCAGCTGATAGATTTTTAAGACGTTTAGGTAAGTTTAAGACCTTACCTTATCTAAGCCTTACCGTTGCCATCCATTTTACGACCATAAATTAGATAAATTCTCGCCAAATCTCTATGGAAGGGCATCGTAATCTTCTCACTGATGGAAAGTCTGGAAAATTCCGTCCTTCAATATTCATGGTGGCCGAAATTTCAAACAAAAGTAGCTCGTACTTCCTACATCCAGCACTGTTGTTTGAATTCCGCGCTTCAGCAGTTGCCGCAATTTTTTTTCTCTTCAAAACGTAAAGCGCAAAAACAAAGCGATTGAATTGATTTTTTTTTTGCGCTCAGCTTCTCTGCGCTTATGGCCGCATGAGGTGTTTTTTTCTTGTTTTGAATTCTGAAAAAAATGGCTCGGCGAGGGAAAAAAATTCTCGTCAAATGTGAAAAGCGTCTTCGTCTATGGGTGTTAAGGATGCTCTGAAGCCATTCCTTGTATTTCCTCTTTCTTTTTTCTTTTCCTGGTTATTTTCTGTTTTTCTTCTTCATCGTTTTTATTCGTAGTCATTAATCTCTATCTCCGGAAAGAAATTTGCAGGATCTGAGCCATTCTACCTTATTGTCTTTTTTTTTGAAACTTATTTTTTGTATGATCTTTTAGTAGAGATAAAGATTGTATTATGAGAAAAAAAAAACAAAAAGAATTGTTTCTTTTCAATGAAAGGATTCACCTGCTTTTTTTTAGCCAAATTTATTGGACATTTCTATTAATTATTTTCTCTTTCTATCTTCCTTCATAATCTTAGTGGAAAATTCTTTAGGTGGTAACCATATGTCCCGTTGGAATGAAATATCCTAGCCACTTAATGGGTAAACTTCATGTTCGCGCAACTTTTATGAACTCTCGCAATAATTTCCTGGATTTGATCAAGTTTTTCCAATAATTTCATTCTTTCAATTACTACTGTAAGTAGTAACCACTATTCTTTTTCTGTTCTCTACAACAATTAATAGCAAATTTGTAATTTTTTACTTATTTAATTTTTACTTTCAACGGCAACGGCGTTCTTTCCTTTTTTTCACTAGTGGGTCGCATAATTTTCAATGATTATCTTTTGTAGTTTTCTAATTTTTTTTAGAAAGTTTTTTTTTACTTGACGGGTTCATTATTATTTATTATTATTTCTTCGTTCAAATATAGCTTGTAAAATTCGATTTTCGTAAGATATCTATGCAAAAAAAGCGCTTTCGTCAATGGGTTGGAAGATACTCTGAAACCGTTTCTTGCGTTTTCTCTCCCTTTTTTCTTTTCTTGGTTCTTTTTTGTTTTTTTTTTCTTCCTCACTTTTATTCGTAGCGCTAATCCTGTGCCTACCGCTAGGAAAAAAAACGAGTGTTTTTGGTAGAATTTCTTTGACAATTTAAGGATTTGGGGAAAAAAATAGAGACAACAGTTTCTTGTGGAGCCACACTAAGCGCCCTCAACGACCACCGATGTAAGGCCATACCAAAAAAAAAAGAGGTAAAAACTTAGTAAATTGGTGGTTTTGGTGGTAAATTTTGGTAAATTGGCAGTTTTGGTGGTAAATTTTGGTAAATTGATGGCTTTGGTGGTATAGTTTCTATAAATAGCAAAAATAAATCACGAGGGATCTGGTTAAAAGCATCACTCCACGAATCTGAGGTGGCCCGGATTTCTGGTGGAGTATTCATATACGGCATAGTAGATTATCGGGAGGAGGGTGATTCCGTTCACTTCCTTCTAATTGCTGTAGAAAACGGCCCGGAAGATACGGTTTCGAGCGTTCCGGCGCGCTATTTTCTACAAGGAGTTCGATTGGAGCGCGCCAGCCCTATGCGGTGCCGCATCTCCCGGGCCGTTTTTTTACGGCAAATAGGAAGAAATGGACGGAATCACCCCTCTCTCCATAATCTACGATCCCGTATACTCCACCTGAAATCCGTACCACTTCAGATTTGTGGGGTGATGCCTTTAATTGCTCTCAGAGGTTTAAAAGAGAAAAGTTAATTAGTTCATCGAAAATCTCACTAGTACTAGCGCATACGAAAAGTACAAATAGTGTTTAAAAATATTCTATATTTTAAAATGTCATTTTCACTTTTTGTATGCGATGTATCTTTTTTTTAAAATATTTTTTCTATATTTTATTTTTGATATATTTATTTTATTAATGAATGAAATAGATAGTATATAAAAATATTCTCCAGACATCTCTTTAATGTTATTGTTTTCAGTTTTTTCTTCACACGTAATCACCTAAATGTGAACATTTTTTTCAAAAATGGGGTCTGCTATTTTGGTTGAAAAGCGGGCGATGAAAGCTATTTTCTAGCTGAGAATCTGCAAAATCTACGTCAATCACTCAAATCGTTCTTCTCCTTCAAACTCGTTGTGATTGTTCTCCTCCAAAAACGCCTTTCAAGCCTCGTCGTCGTTTCCCTCGATGTTTTGTTGTTTGACGATTCGCTAAGAGATGCATTGTTAAGCAGATCGATAAGCAACGTCTGCGTTGTTGTGGCATCCTCCTTATTTGACCACTTGCAACGATCCCTATTATCCGTGGTGTTTAATGGATTAGAAATGGATTAGATTATTTACATTTTTACTTACTATCTACCTCCTCAATCATGTCACTCAGCTTTATTCTTACTGGCACTTTGATTACTACGTGATCTACCGGTAGATCACATAGAAATCATTTTCGCTTTTTTGGGGGGCGGAAACCGCCACGTGATCCATTCTGGGCCGAGATATTCGCCTGCAAATATTTCTTGGGTGGTGGTTCCCAAGGATATATTATCGCATGTGGGTCAGGAAGTATTATTTAGTATTTTTGTCTTTATTTAAATTTATAATTTCTAGCTCATAGCCGTATTACCTCTAATTTGTCATTTATAATCAGAATTTCCCTCTCTTGGGCTCTAATTCTCTTGGGAATTCAGAATTTATGCGTGAAAATGTTTGTTTTTTTCAATTAAGGTGCTAAAAATAAGATTTTTAATGGAAGTTTAGAGACAGGTCTATTATTCCCATTATTCTACATATTCTATTATATTTTTATTCTGCTTTGTTGCCTTTTTGTTGTTATTTTTTTTTGGTTTTTCTTTCTTTTCTTTCTTTCTTCTTTTTTCTTCTTTCTCATCGCGATCGTTTCCATTTTTATTATTCTACTCAGAATTACATAATTAGTAGATTTCCTACTGAATTTACGAAAATTTCTTCTTTTCTTAGTGGAACATAATTCACTGTGATCTGTAAGAGTTTTCTCGGCGACAATTTTCCGCTGAGACCACAGTGCTACTACAGTATCCATAATTTTCTGTACCGGATACCACTTTCCTACGGATCATTATTGGAGCGAGAATTTTTTCTTGAAATCAAGTACAGTTCCTCCATGGAAAATGTGTTGACCTTCGTGGGAGTCGAATATAACTTCCATCCAAGGTCATTGCACCTTTTTTTTTCGGAAACTTTCTTTTCTCGGACTTTAGATTCTTTTACTCGTGGGAAATCTAAAGTCCAAGAAAGTTGAAGAACTCGTCCACAGAGGATTGGAATTCGTTGTCATTTTCAAATCTTCTTGCTCAAAGATTCGAACACTTTGAGATGACAAGATGACATTCTCATTTGTGGATGGAGGGTGGGGTCCCCCTTGGGGTGAACAGAGACATTCGATGACAGCATCCTAGAATCGCGTATCCATGTTATTTTCGAGTGGTTGTCTTAGGCGGCCGGGCAGCTGCGCATAAATGATGAGACGTGCTTTCACACTGAAACTTACCAACTGCTTGCGAAAAATCCTGAAGGGATCCGTTAGGATTGGATGAGTTCTTGTTTTCTGAAGCTCTTATTGGATATCTGAGAGAGATCCTTCAGCGTAATACTGAGAAGGAAAAGGAGAACCGACAAATGTTTTTCTTAAAGAGAAATAAATAGTTGAGAAATGTTAAAGACCGGGATTTTTCCAGCTTTTCTATTCGAAACTGTCCTAAATTACCTAATTAGTTGAGTAAATAGCCTAGCTACCGTACACCTATGTATTTAGGCTATTATATGCTAACAAACTACGATTATACCGTCATGGTATCATCTTTATCAAAATGAACCAAGAATAATCACCTGTTACAATTTTACTCCGGATCACAACGGCCCGAAAAGCTTGGACTGGTTCATTTGGAAATGACGCACCCGTTCCGGATAAAATTCCACTCACTCTCATCTTAAATCTCAGCCTGTCAACACTTTGGAAAACTAGACTTGCTAGATCTTGGAAGTCCTCCACGTCTGTCCAGTTGTGTCTTTCTAAGAAAAAATCTTTTTGTTAAAAAAAATATTAGAAAATGTTAGAAATATCGAGGCATAGATTAAGGGAGCCCGTTTTTAAGCTGTATACTACACTACTATTGTTTATCATGTATGCATATTTATTTATCCACTAATTTATGAAATGAACACATAGTACTCTATTTATGAGGGAAACAAATCCAAGACCTTAAAAACGGATGAAACATCGGAAAGGGAGTTCTAAAAAATTTGAATGAGAGGAAAGAAACGCAGAATTTTCATCATGTGAAATCACTCTCACCTTCTACCCGTGGGAATTTATGGAATTTATCTGCTAGATATCTAGATATGCTAGAATCCTGTACATGCGATCCTCAATCGTAGCCAAGATGTGATTAAGGTAGAAACTATTCAACTGTATGCAAAACTGGTGCGTATTCCGACCGCAAAATTCAAACGGACATAGCTCAACTTAAGTGCAAACTTTACTAGTTATAGTTGAAACTATTAGAATTGAAATATATTTGCCAATGAGTTGCCGTTGCCCATTGGCAAATAGATTTGCCAAACGTTCGTTTCGATCGATTACGTAAAAATCTGGAGTTCTCCAGGCTAGGATAAATCAACTGAACGACATCATTGCTTAATTTCAGAAGCATTCCCCTCACAAGAAGTTATAGAAACACTTGAAAGGGTCCGAGTTAGCGAGAGGACCGCTGAGGTGAAGCAGGGTTTTGCGGCCCAGCTCCATAGCAGCTTTCGCGCAGGGTCAGTTATGCGACATACGGGCAAATATTGGCATCCGAAGGAGTGGAACTTTTTGTTGACCAGCTCTGGCTGCCTATGTCGGAGTTTCTAATCGCGTTCGTCGATTTGATGATAATACTTGTCCTCCCTGAGAGTTTCCCTAGGATTTAGGAAACTATAATGGATTAAAGTGTTGCAAATCACCGCACACTTATTATTATCCTTTTTTTCTGGAATTGTTGCGCTTGATCATGGTCTATCCTGAGCTGAGCAGTAATCGATTCATCTTCATTGTAGGTCATGATCATGAAAAGGCACAATCTCCTTGCGGAAAACGAGCAAAAAGTACGCTTTTTCTTATTTTCATCTAATTTCTGCGGCACTCATTTGACGAGCGTCTTTGACTCGTAACCTCTCGCAAGAGGTTGAAAATATCCGTTTACGATCCGCCTAATTCGGAGGCGGATCGGAATCGATCAGAGATTTTGACTGGCTGCGAATGATCTGATTCTTATGATCAGGGTTTGCCTCCCTGCTCCAGCCATTTCCACCCATCAAAGCTCGCTGATTCCTGAGTACTTGGATCATATGTTGTGTTTTTTTAAAATTTTTGTTTATTGTTTACGTTTTTATCGTTTCGAATGCTCGATAATCGAGTGAATGAACTCGGAAGACTTAACTGTAATTTTTAACACATCTGCTTTGTAATATTTTATATTTATTATTATATATTATTTATATTTGTTATTTAGTATATATTATTTATTTTTATATGGTTTACACATGTATACAATCGTTTTTGTTTACGTTTCCCTGTTTATTATCGATTAGTTGAACGTTGTTGTCTTTTATCCTGCAAATTAATTGAAAATTCATACGATTCTACTTTGTCATGTATGTATAATATGTATGTATGCTTCGGAAAAGCGCTGAGCACAATCCCAAAGTTTCCATCCCAGGAACCAGATTTCGGAAAAGATAACGTCGTTAGCGAGGACTAACGGCCGTTTTTATTGTAAGGTTTCGTTCGGATTTTCCGAACATATTTGCAGGAAGTTTTTTTTCTTTTTGTCGAAGTTTTTTCTTCTGCAAGTGCAATGAAAATGCATGGAAAATCCAGAAAATCGATCCAGTCTTCTATTCTCCTCAAACAAACACATCACAGCGCCGTCGTAGTTCTTGGTTTTTTTTTTCTTGTCTTCTTTTTATAACGTCTTCTATCTGAAAAAAAAAGAAAAAAGGAAAATCCTGCCTCGAAACCCCACCTCACGTTTATTCTCTTTCGCTTTTATTTTTCGACTGTGTAACTTTATTAAAGTTTCCTATGATACTTAAAGAATTGAGCCTGTGCCCAATAAATTTTGACCCGGTTGGAAAAAAAAAGAAAATTATGGCCTAGTTGTGGACATTGTTATCCTATAGAGATTTCTCCACGGATAAACCCATCACGCAACGAAAACACTCGTTTCCATTCGTTTTAGCACTGGAAGTGTATCTCTAACAAACGACTAGGTCCCACAGCGAAATTCCATTGTGCCGAAAAATGAAACAAAAGTAAATAATAATAATAATACAGAATTACTAAATAATATTACGATAGCAGGGTTAGAAAAAGAACTCGCAGATGGTTTTGTTCCAATTGTATTCCCCCCACCAAAGACAAATATATTCTGTAGATGGAAAAAAAATATGAGAAAAAAATCATTTTGATGAGAATGAGGTTTTTGGTCGAGTGAAAAAGGCGTTTCCATTTCCTTTCATTAAAACCTCCCCGAACCGGTCCGACGGCGTAAGGTAAACCCATAGATGGAGGGACAACAAGGGAGCGGGCGAGAGGCGTTTCCTCCTGGAACCTTCCATTCAAACTTTACGATCGTTTATACCAGCTATCAGGAACGACATTACCTTGAGGAGTTAGTCGAAAAATTCTTTTTTTTTTACTTTGTGGATCAGAAACTTTTTACATTACTTTTACTTTTGCTTTTACTACTTCTTTTACTTTTACTTTTACTTTTACTTCTTCTACGTTTTGGGGCTTGTAGAAAATTTTTGATTTGCTGGTTTTTCCCCCTCAATCTTGGACTTATTTGTGTTTTCGAAAGAATGAAGGTCCGAATTTTTTCAGTCATAATTGTTTATTTTAAAGTACTCTCTCTTATTGAATTTGTGCAGGTAGTAAATAGATTCAATAAGGGCTAAGCAATCTTGATTTGTATATGTATATCAATATAATTGTACATAATTAACTTATTGTTGTTTACTCGTTCGCCTACGGCGCCACTTTAGTGCGTTACTTTGTGTACTAGACACAATTATGACATAATAATAGCAATTTGTGACGATTTTTTGCTGAGACTCGCTTCAAAATGTGATTTCTTTCCCTAGACAACAAAATCTCTGCGATTTTTGAAGATTTTTTTCGTCTTAGATTGGTTGTTATGATTTTAAAAAATTGCAAGTAAGGAGAGGAGTTTGTGTCATGTTTTGTTTGTGACAAAAAAACACATGTATTTCAAATTTTCATACGAAATTCATGCGAAAAGAATTTTTGAGAAAAAGAGCAGAGGGACGTGTAATTACGTATGAGAGGTACAAGACAGTAATGTCGCTTCTTTGCCATATCGTAGAAAAAATATTTTTTCCCCACATTTTTATTCTCGGTAAGTTATCTGGTCACGTTCATCATTATCAGTGAGTTTGTACTCTCTGATGGGCAAATTCTCAATCGTGAATCCGTGAATGAAAACAGGTTTTGATTGATTTGATTTTGATTTTTTTTTTTTGGTTTTTTTTAAGAAATAGAATCATACCTATCATTTGTTGAAATTGCAAATTAATCAGAATTTATTTGAAATTATTTATATTCTTTAGAACTTTTTCTTAGAAGAGATTATTGGAAATTAATTAGTTACAATAATTTCCGATCCCCTAATATAATAAGGGGGTAGGTGTAGTTTAGCGGTTAGAGGTTCCGCTTCCTACACGATCGATCGGAAGTTCGAATCCGCCCCAGTGCTCACCAAGCCCTTCATCTCTCCGGGGTCCATAAATTGGTACCAGATTCGTCTGAGAGGATGAAAACACTGACTTGACACATCAGCTAGACCCCGGAAGTCATTGTACGGGGCCAGTTACACGTTCGTGAACCTCAAACGATTCTGAATTGAAGTGAATTTGGGAGCGCAGGTCCCAAGCGGATTGATTAGCGCCAGAAACTTTATCCTTTTACCATTTAATATAGTAGGAAATCATGGTCACAATCACAAAAAAAAACAGAAATTGGCCAAGGACGATACTAATAAGAAAGTGTCACACGTTTTATCCTTACCTAGATTTCACCTAGTCGTCGCTCGTGTAAATCATTCTTGCGTAAAATCATCTACAGCGATACAGCTATTATAAAGGCGAGGTCGTTTACTGCATAGCGTGCATTCACACATTGATTTGTTTCATACTGTATAGTATGTATATATATATATATATATATATATATATATGCGATTTGATGGTCGTATTTGTTTTATTTGCTTTATTTGGTTTATTATATTATATTATTTTATTTTATTTGGTCGTTTTTTTTTATTTGCTAATTCCTTTTGTTTTTTCCTCTCTCTCTCTCTCTCTCACTCACTCTCTCTCTCTGTGTGTGTCTCCTTTTTCAAACATTCGAAAAAAAAAAAACACATTCTTCTACGTAATTGTGTCCTTCAATGTATCAGCATGAAGAAATTCAAATGAGTTTTCTGGTGGAAATGTCGTTTTTTTTTTAATCTATAGGAATGCTCGATTGCTTTTTTTAAAATAATTCAATTAATTGATCAGCAATTCACGAATGAGTTTGAATACCAAACCCTTCGATTATTCGAGTCTTAGGATTTCTCTGAAAACAATATTAATAGTTTCAATCTATGTGAATTCTCGAACTTTTTTAAGTACCAAACAATTCATGAATGAATTCGAATACAAACTTTTCGATTATTCGAGTCTTTGTAGTTAGTTATTTGAAAACAGTAGTTTTTTTTCATTCATCAACTTCCCATTAACAACAACACAAATATAACCACCCCAACCCACTTTGTTTTTGTTTTGAGGATCTTTTCCTTGGATCAAGTTTGTTTTGATAACTAGGAAACAGAAAACGACAAGATTTTTACGTTGCTCCTGAGTCCGAAGAGATACTCGATCGCTTGATTTCTTGAATATGACCTCATTTCCTCAGAGAATAGATTTCCCTTGAGTAATTCATGTAATTAAATTTAATACAACGAATTATTAACATGAAAAAATTGTAATCTGAACTCGATATTACCTTAAGCGTTCACTTGAACGTCGACGTTGTATCGAAAGGGGAAAAAAACCGTCGTACATGAGTTTCCCGTCAAAATTAGACTCGACCGTTTACGCACGATTCGCTGCGATGAGAGTTTTTCTAGCGATTCATGAGACGTAGCCGAAAATTCCTCCCCGTTGTTTCTGCTCCTCCTTAGAACTCTCCACATCAGTCGATAACGACAAATGTTGCACGTAACGTGTTTCGCGCGCGATGAATCCTGTGAGTAGCTCAAAAAAAGAAGAGAGTTTTGACTTTCCTTTTTTTGGAAGGTTTTCCGTAAAAATTATGGGAACAATTGAGCTTTTTTGTTTTGAAGAAAAAAGCTTATACTCTTCTCCTTTCAGCTCTTGTGTGTCAGCATCAGTTTGTTGTAATGGTTTTATTTTTGAATTCTTCTAACCTTTTGCGGATTTTTTTTTTCAGTTTTTGATGCATTTGATTTTTGGAGACCTCCTCTCCTCCTCTCCCTTAACTCTTATTTCATTATAAATTTTATTTATCTGTTTATTCTAAAGTAAAAAGCCGTATTCAACAATGACTTAAAAGACTTGTCATTTCCAGCCGTAATTTTCTTGCAATTCAAAGTGGATTGATAATTTCATCCATGAACCTAGCCATCCCTAACCATTTTCTTTTTTTTTCTTTCACGTTTCCTTTTTTTTTTAAGAATCATAGCTCTATTCTAGTTAAACTTGCATTCAGAAGCAAATGGTTACGGTAGACTTCTTCACCCTCTTGGAAAGAAATTTTCTTTCCGATCCTGATTCTTCGATTCTGCCGATCACCATTTTCTTACTCTTACCTTTCTTCATATTTTCCACAGATTTTCTCTTTACCTTTTGTTAATCGTTCTTTCGCTATATAAGCAGTATTTCAGGAGATAAAATGGCAGAGACCCCGAAAAGAACCGTGAAACAACCGTTGAAGAGCGTGAACGTGATGCCACCGAAGCCGGCGGTTGAAAGGCCGAAGAAGGAACGAAAACCGCTCTACGTCCCTCCACCGCCGAAAGGTAAGCGCTGAGTTATCCGAGACATTGGTGGAATACTGAGGACAGGGAAGAGATGCCAAATTCCAAGGTAAAAGATTCTTGAAAAACTTTGGTGGTAAGATATAAAGAAAAACTATGGTGGAAGTCTTGACTAGTGCTTAAAAAGGGATTTTTTCGAAATTTGTGAGGAAAAGAAAGAGGATCGCTAAATATCCTCTCTTTCGGTTTTTTTTAACATATTTTTTAATTTTGTAAAAGAAACTTTAGAAGTCTCGAATTTTAGAGAAATTTGCATAGGAAATTAGATCCCTAATTATATTCCAGAAGTATTTAGCTGCTTCGAATTATTCCATGTATTTTCTTACTCATGTAAAGTGCACTTTCTTTGGATCAGTGGTTTTATTGAAAACATTTTTCATTTTGAAGTGATTTAATAACAAAAAAAAACTTCCAAATAACAAGTTTTTTCCACAGAACGGTTTAGTTGAAACGAAATGTATTGGAATTATCATTCTCTCATTGTTTTTAATTCTTCTCCCGACTTAATTTTCTTTTTTTTTTCTCAAGTTTTAATTAATTTAATGAAATTTTAATAATTTGATAAAATAAGATAATAATAAGATAATGATAATATAAATAAAGATAATATTTTTAGAATATCATTCGAGTGTGTTTAAACAGAAGCGCTCGAGATTTTTCGGCACGGCATACCTTCACCAAATTGCACAGAATAGTGCAGAAAAAAGCGGAAAAACACTGATTTATGGTGCAATATCGCGTAAACGGTTACGTATAAAGTGTGGCGGTTCCGAACTGTTTGTAACTGATCGCTAATTGCAAGGTGAATCATTGTAGCAGCACGAATTCATTGCTGCGCGTAGGATTAAACGAATGTCTTGCTGCACAGGGAGAGGATTACGGTAAACTTTTTGGAAATACGCACACACACACACAACAACGTTACGATCTATAAATATCCTGGATTCTCACTCCGCAGAGTTTTCACGTCGTGCTTAGTGAAGAATTTCCTTAAAAGCATCACTCCACGAATCTGAGGCAGTACGGATTTCAGGTATAGTATTCGTATACGGGATCGTAGATTATGGAGAGAAGGGTGATTCCGTCCATTTCTTCCTAATTGCCGTAAAAAACGGCCCGGAAGATACGGCTTCGAGCGTTCCGGCGCGCTATTTTCTACAACGAGTTCGGCTGGAACGCGACAGCCTTGAGCCTATCTTCCGGGCTGTTTTTTACCGCAATTAAAAAGAAATGGACGGAATCACACCCCTCTCCATAATCTACTATCCCGTATACGAATACTCCACCTATTATTAGTATCACTATATAATAATTAAAATTAGTTTGTTTTTTTTTCCCAAATGATTCCTTGGAGGTTTAAAGAATATTTTAAGAGAATTTTTCGAGGGTATTTTTGTTTGAACGAAATGAAAATTAGTGAAAATTTAATATTAAATGCTGTTAAACCTATAGAACAGTTGCTCCAGGCTAGGTTCTTTTTTCTAGATTCATCTAAAAAAAAGAACCTAGCCTGGAGCAACTGTTCTACAGGTTTTCTCTGCTGCTCTTCGTTTCCTCATTATTTCACTCTCGTTGATGAAGATTTCTGTAGAACAAAATTTCTGGATAGGTTTGATGAAAAGAATTATTCGCGGAAATCCCACTGATTATGAACTGCATGGAAACATCCTAGCGTCGCCCATTAAATGTATTTTTCTTTTAATTTCTGAAAATATTCTGGGATTTCTTTGATTTCTTCTTGGATTATTCTCTTAAGAAATAGATAAGATAAATTTTTTTCTTTCAAAAAGAAATAGATTTATTGTTGTTATAGAACGTAAAGAAGTGAAGACATCAACTCCAATAGCGAAAAGTGCCGAAAAAATCATCGACACACCGAACGTGTCCAAGATCGAGGAGACACCGCCTCGGCAGCTCAAGAGTAAGTCACTACATTTTAATTTTGGCCACTGCTGTACTCCAAGATTAATCTTTTTACTCTTCAGCTTTCTATTAGCTTTTTATTAAAATCCTTGGCTCAAAATTTTCTTTGTCTTTATTTTCTTTAGGGTTCCTATCTTTATTTTCTTAAGGTTATTATCTTTATTTTCTTAGGATTACGGTATATGTCCGTCTTTGATTATCGTCCTTTTAGGCAAGACTCAATTCCCGACCTCATCGTTTGCTGGAGGAAAACCACAACTGAAATCACGATCCTCTGCTATAGCAAAACTCAATGGAACGGCAGCTACGGAAATTTGTACGGCGGGTTTTTTTTTTGTAATTTTTTTCCCTTAAAGAATTTCATTTTGAATCAAGTACAAATAATTTGGGTGGTGTTATGTAAGAAATGATTTTGTTAAGATCTCTTTCTTTCGTCATTTCAGCAAACGCCGAAAAACTTCAACGATTACGATTTGTCACAAGGGCATTCGATGCGATTTGTGTGATGGTTGCATGGTCAGAATTTCAACGCGATCAAATATGTTCACAGTTAGATGAGGCGAATGAAAAACTTGGTAAGTGGATGTGGAGCAAAATTATCTGTCCCTAGAATTCCCTGAGTCCAACGTAGCCCAAAGTGATTGATTTTTTTTTCCATGAATTCATAAAATTATTCTAAAAATTAAATTAGAGCCTTTACGGACGGAAAATTCTTGTGGAGCGGCGCATTGACTCTCAGACAGAGGCTATAGTTCATTGTCGCGGAGCGCTGCGACCACGCTTTTGATGGGTATTGATTGGCAGCGGGTCGAGTTTAAAGGCATCACCCCACGAATCTGAGGTGGTGCAGATTTCAGGTGGAGTATTCGTATACGGGATGGGAGACTACGGAGAGGGGGGTGATTCCGTCCATTTCTTGCTAATTGCCGAAAAAACGGCCCGGAAGATACGGCTTCATTCGTTTTGGTGCACCGTTTTGTACGAGAGGTTCAACTGGAGCGCGCCAGTCTTGTGCGGCGCCGCATCTTGTGGGCCGTTTTTTACCGCAATTAGGAAGAAATGGACGGGATCACCCTCCTCTCTGTAGTCTCCCATCCTGTATACGAATACTCCACCTGAAATCTGCACCACCTCAGATTCGTGGGGTGATGCCTTTAATTATCGACTACACTCTTAATCTCTTTCCAACTTCAACACCAGTTTAAAAAGAGTCGCCATTGCGGGAGACAGTGGAGTATTACGGCATGCTGAATCAGAAATTAGCGTTTACACTCAACAAATCTTACGCTGGGACTTTGGATGTGCGATTAGAAAAAAGGGAGAAATTTCGATTTTTTTTTTGTTCAAATATTCGAGTCTTCGGATTCGTTTTCATCTTTATCCTGTTCGATGTTCTGAATGTTTCTGAATGTTCGATTTTTGACCTGAATTTGTATTAAAGTGTTTACGCAGTTGTTTCAGAATGTGACTTTCAGAAATGAACCTCAAAAAATTATTTTTGGATTTTTTTTATCGCTTGTTGCTACCAAATGTTTTCATCGTTCTTCAAAAAAAATGAAAGTACGCAGAATTCTTTCAGAGCATTTAAGTTTTTTTTTAGTGTTTTTTTTTTGTTCTCGTGATTAGCTAAGAAGGTCAATAATTTGACGAAAGTATTGAAAATTTCGGCAAAAATGATTTTGTTTGGAAAATTACGAATTCCCAAATCTCTAGGCCAAGTGGAAAATCCGATCGAATTTAATGTATCCCTGCTATCAATAATGTCCTGTTTATTACACTAATCCATTATTTGTTAAAAGAACGTCCGATTTATTGTGTAAAGTACAAATGCTGGAAAAAAAAGAAGAATTGATTGATTGGCTACCATCGAATCAGGATTCGTATAGAATAAATCCCGTTCAACATTATAATTGATTTGATTTTACAGCTCGACAATCAGAAATTCTCGAAGAATTGCGGATGTGCTTAGGTCAACGTGAAAAATTACACCATGACGATCTGGATCGACATAAAAACTACAATGAACAAGGTAATCTTATCGAATTTGGGTGGAATTGAATCGGAAAAAAAGTGCGGATGTACTTTTTACGATTTTTACGCTGTCGATTCTTTCTTTTGAGCGATTTTTTGAAAGAATATTTTAGACATTTACCTGCTGCAAGGGTTACTAGGTCTCGTTCCCACGGAATTCGTGTATTATTAAGGAAAAATCCGAAGATTAATCATAGAAACTTTTATGAAGGATTGTTTCATCCCCCTTCCCAAAAAAAAAGAAAAAAACTTTTACCTCATCTAACTAAATTTCTTTTTTTTCAACTTAACTTTAAAAAAAAACTGTAATTTGACTGGGATTGCTTAGGCGAATACAAAAATTGCAATATAGCTTTAAAGGAAATATATTTTTAAAGAAAAATATTTTTTTAAAAATTGTTAAAAATTGTGTTAATGCTGTAAAATTTCTACACTACAATCACTACCAGCTGCCCTGGAAAGTCCATGATTTCGTGATCATCTCGGACTGGCCTCAAAGTCAAGTTTTTTTTGTGTAGTTGTTCGATTTTTTTTTGCGCATCCTCGATTAAGATCTAATCAATGGATTGATCTTTTGCGATGTATATGCGCAAAGTTCAGCAATGAGTCTAACAGGACGCTCTTTTTTTTTTGGAATTATCTGGTCCCATTTTTTCTTCCAGAGAGTAGCCCATGGGAAAGGGTTCGAAGTGCAAATTAAAAATCTTAAAAATTAAATTAAAAGAATTCGGAATTTTTTTTCGAAATTTAGGTGTGGCTAAACTTAGCGCATATATATTGAAAAAAAATCTAGCCATTGATTACATTCGAGCAACATATCAAGCTCGTCTTATGGCGGAAATTAAGAATCCATCTAAATATAAAGATGAACTAACTGATTTTTGTCCTTTAATTTCGCGCAAAGAGACAATTTAAATTAAATTTTAAATTAAAATGAACATTTTAAATTAAAACGAACCCCTAATCTAATAAGTACCACGGAGTGTTAAAGTGTCACTCTACGCATTTAAGAAATTCTTTGTGGGACCTCCGTAATATATCAATGAAGTGAAGTGGGCGAAGAAGATTGGTGAGTAGTGCAGTGGTCATGAATCGAGAAAACATGGTCTTCTATTTGCAAACATTAAAAAACGAAATTTCTGCAATGATAAGATATTGGGAAGAGGGAAAAAAACTGGGAAAAAATGTATAGAAAAAAAGGATTTACATAAGACTTGCAATAGTTCCTCTGTCCTAAAAATTATTGCATTATATGAACTGGCGAGTACGTGTTGGTAGTAGTGCCCTTCCTAGAGTTATTGGATTTTCTTACTGCTCTTTTTTGTTGCTTAATTTTTACCACAAAATTGCCTGGGTACCTTGAAAATTCCGAGCTAACATCCTAACCTAACTTCGTTATCTATATTTACCGATGGTAATGTTTACACGCGAGACCGCGACGCGTCCGCCGCAACTCAGGCCCTTTCCCTAGAGAGACACAGGAGTGTCGGCGATGTTCGTTGTTCGGCAACGTTATAGCGACCATCAGGGTAAACATAAACGAACGTACGGATGGTTATTTTGTTAATTAGGGCCTCTTTTTGTAAATTACCGTTTCTGATTTCTGGTAATCCTGGGTAAACGGGCGAGTGTAGTGTAGCGGTTAGAGGTTCCGCTTCCTGCGCGATCGATCGGTGGTTCGAATCCGCCCCAGCGCTCACCAAGCCTTTCATCCCTCCGGGGTCGATAAATTGGTACCAGACTTGTCCGGGAGGATAAAAACACTGACTTGACCCGTCGGCTAGCCACCGCAAGTCATTTTATGGGCCAGTTACACGTTCGTAAACCTCAAACGATTCTGAATTGAAGTGAACGTGGGGGCGCAGGTCCCAAGCGGATTGATTAACGCCAGACACTTTATCCACTTTATCCTTTGCCGTTTCTGATCCCCACATCCATCAAAATGAATACATGAATTTTCGCACTATTTTTTTGAATAGTCACTAGAATTTTCCCTAGTTAGTGGTGAGCGGTTTATTACCTGATGATTTCCCCCTGTGATGTTCCTCAAAAAAGACGTTGAGTAGGCGGTAACCAGTTCAAAATAGGCGGAGACATATATACACACAGCCTCCGAGAGAGGTGACAGTCATCGTGTTCGGCTGTCCGACTCCGCCTTTGGTCGTCGATCTGATTTTCCGGCGCTTATCTACAGCACATCATCGAAATCGGAGACTATACAACAGCACGAGCTGAGCATAGCACGTATGTATCCGGGGTTTTGTCCACGAGAACCATCACATAACCGGCTATTGAGATTCGTTTTATGCTAAAACTACCCCTGTCACTCACTACAACTACTACTATTACTACTACAACAAATACGTAATCGACGTGGATTTACTGGACACTTTTCCAGTTGTATTTCCTGAGAAATCGGTTAACTCGCGAGAATTTTCCCGTCCTGGATTTACTGAATTGACTTGAAAATCGGATCAAAATGGCGTTAAGCGCTGTACATCAACGACCACTTGTATTCTCTATTGTTAGTTCATCCTTAGTCGTATGTTCACTATCTGCACTTATGGATTGTGAAGGACGACGACGATTCCCAATCAATATTTGTATTTTATCAGCTGGATTTGTACCAGTTATTGCTATAATTGTTACAGTTGCACGATCACATGCGGAAGAAGTGGAACGACTTAAGGAACGTTATGAAGCACAGGTTAGCACACGCATTCGTGATTTCTTTTTTTTTCTTTTTCTTTTCGAATTTTCTAGAGCTAGATTCGTTGATTTTTTTCGTTCCTATAGCAACGGGAATGGGATTGTGAATTTATTTTTGATCTACTTAACCTCGAACTCTTGACTTAGCCATCACCTGACATTTTTATTTGGTTTTTTTTTCTAGTTTATTAAATTTTTCATTGCTACACGACTTCTTCTTGATCTGTGAAGAGCGAGAACTTATGGATATATGTATTGGATTAATGGAACACAAATACTGCACAGTCTATAATTCCTTTATTTCCTAAAATTTAAATTTAAAAATCAAAATTCTCAAATAAGGTCAAAAAATTCTGCTTTAAAATATGCGTTTCTTCAAATTTCACTGTATTCTTCAATTTTTCAGATAGTGTTTCGAGATCCTTCATCCGTCTTCCTTCTTTTAGCCCTTCTATACTCTCACCGTAGGCCTTTAATTGATCGAATTCAAAAATAAAAAAACAAAAAAAAAAACCACATTACTTTTAAAATGATCTAATATTTTGGTAAAAATCTTATTTGGAAGGAATATGGAAAGTTTTTGTAATATTGCAAAAAAAAACCCTGTGTATCCGTATCCTGTGTGTAGATACATCCAAATAAACTGATACTTAATAATGATATCCTCCAGTGGAAATGCCAGTTCATTTTCAATATCTCTTTCCTCATTTTCAATTTCTCCTTTCGTTTACTTTTCTTATAGTTCTGGCAAGTTAATTAATAAAACGGTGAGGAACTCAAGATTACATGGATTTAAAATGTTCGTTTTCCTTCTCTTCCCAGAATTTCAAATCCAGGATCCGAATATGTCTTTGTCCTCTAGTATAGTGATGGATTTCTCACGGATTTCTCCTTTTCCACTTCTTCAGGATTTTTTCCTAAATTTTCCTGAATTTTATCAGGTACCATACAAATACATAGTGTGAAACCATGCGTTATTAACAATAGGCATGGCACAGCAATTACCTCAATGTCCTCCTTTGTTGTAAAGTCGGCATAATTTTCGTGTATCTTGTTGTATATTGGTGCAAGGTAGATTGTTACAGTAAGACCTTAATTAAAGGCTCTTAGCTCCGTTTCGTAGGTGGTAGCATCGATTAGTTCCTATTTTTTTTCTACTGATCTTCCTACGAACGAAAATGATGCGAAATTTGTTAATTAGCGAGAGGGAACAGAGTTTGAAAGAATACAAAATTAAGAAGGTAATTAAGAATAATTCTGGTGGAATTCTCACTGTCACAATCTGATCGGCTCAATATACAATAGGATCGGCTGACAGTTGTATTTTCACCTCAAAAATCGGTTATTCATGGCCTCGTTTACCTTGTCATGTGCTAAAGTACAGTACCACCAACAGCTTTCACAACTTTTACAATATCCGCTCGCTGGTCGATAATACGAAGAAACGGGAATGGAAAATGTAAACTGTAAAACTACGAGATTTTTTCTTTTAATTTTTACAAGCGCACTATGCGAAACTGTGCATTTACGAGCTTAAATTCAACTAGAGGAATTACTGTAAGCATATGAATGGTGTCTTTTTTCGTTAGCAAATCTCGCAACTAAATCTCATCGATTTTCTCATTTCATCGCAGTTTATTTAATTTTTAATTTCGATGACTAATCTGATCCATGAAGTGAGGATTACTGTAATCCTTTTGAAGCCTGTTCATGATGGACTGAATGAGCATGTGATTCACTATTAACTCGCACGTTTTGGTATATCGCCCAACTCTCGTTGAAATGTTTGAAATTTCTTCAAGTCGGATTCTGGGGGAGACACATAGAAATTCTCAGTTTTTTTTAAGAGATACCGAGTAATAAAATGCTTTGCATGCAAACATACCCTAAGGTACTTGTGTTTTTTTTTGTTTTGGATCTCAAATGAAGTTAAATGCCATGAGTTGCTCTTTCTCGAAATTCTTTCGATTACTGTATGGCAAATATTTTATTTGGTGCGGGTGTAGCGCAGCCGATGAAGGGTACTGAGGAGTTCTGCTGCGTAATTGATGGTTCGAAACCGCTTTGAAGCCAGAAAAGTAGAATAACCATAATGGGACTACGATAATTACCGTAATAGCCAATATCCAATAGCTATAGAGGTTTTTGAATAAGGAAGTTGTATACTGTTATTTACAGACATGCTTTTATTGAGGCGGCGTAGCGCAGTCGGTAAGAGGTTCCGTTGTGACTGCAGCATGATCAGTCGAGGGTTCGATTCCGCTCTAGTGCGTACCAAGCCTTTCATCCCTCCGGGATCGATAAATTGGTGCCAGAATTATCTGGGGGAATAAAAACCTTGACTTGATACATCGACTAGCCTCCGCAAGTGATTATAAGGCTGCGCATAGGTGCATAAATCTCAAACCTATCTGAATAGAGGTGAACGCGCGTTGGTGCATCCCAAGCGGATTGATTAACGTCTGATATTTTATTTCTTATCCAGTTTACCGTAAGCCTAAGGCCTTGCTTGTGAATTTTAACGAGTATTCTCCACCATACATACTGACGAGTGCAGTAAAATACTAACATCGTTATGTTTGATTTTCTTCTGGCGCACAAACACGAAACGAAAAACGGCAACGTTTCTGCAATTCCATAAGAATTATAATTTCTGACTTAGAAATAAAATTTCTTACTTAAAAACTGCTTGAAAGGCTCGTTGGTATTGATATTTCCGGTTTTCTAGACCTTTTAAGAGCTTCACCTTTTAAGAGTTTTTTTAAGACTACATCTCATATCGATTGAAAGTCTTGTCAGATCAATTTTTCATCTTTTAGGATTTTTTCGACTTGTACGAGGCTCTTTTAATCTTATATACCGTTTTAATGCTCTTCCTGAAAACTTAGCATCGTTCACCAAAACCTCATTTTCCCGAAATTGTTTTCGTGTTTGCTTGTCCTCTTCACATTTTTTCAGAGAAAATTTTTTAAAATTATATTCTAGGCTAAAATATACGTTACATACGTGGAATAAATACGAAACAAAACTACATATTTCCACCTGAGTTTGGTTTTGTTGGGTTTTTCAAGACAAATTTTCTCAATCTCTGTGTAAGCCCAGTCACTGGCCATTTTTTCCATTTAATGGGACCGACATTTGTTTGGTTAGTCAAGAAGATGGCGCATGAAACCAGCTAAACGTCGCCATTTATGACATCTAAAGTGGACTTTTTTCCCCAAGTGTCACTCATTGCGTCACATCCAGGGAACTAAAGAGTGAAAAAAAGAAAAAAAAGTCCATAACCTAATGACTTTCAGTTGACGGAAAAGGCGAAAGAGTCGGAACGATCGTTAGAGGATGAACGAAGCAGACATGAGGCCGAGGTGGAGGCGATGAGTCGACGACATCAAAAGGTATGACGAGTGGATTGCGAAAAGAAATTAAAATAAATTCTTTTGGGGACATGAATTCTGATTTCTTTGTAAACTTTTTGCAGGTTGTCACATCCTTAGATGAAAAAATTGCCGAAGGTGAAAAAATGATCGAAAAATTGAAAGCTGACAAAAAAGCGCTTCAGATTGCTCTCGCAAACGATAGCGATCAGCGTAATCAGGTTTGTTTGCAAATTTTTCCTTCATTCAACGGATTCAATGTCCGAATTCTATAATCATGACTTTATGGAAGAAAAATAGTTGAATGGGAGATAGAATATGAAAAAAAAAGACGAAAAAAGGAAGAGAATAATAAATTAAAAATTGCTCCTAGCTGCTTCAAAAGGTGGTGATGGTGGGGAGGAGAATGTTTGAAAGGTTTCTTTTTTTTTCTGTTTTCTTTTTTCTTAGAAACGTTTTAGTACACGTAGTTGAACATTTCGAAGGAGAAAAAGAGAGAACTTAACATGTGTTTAATGAACTTTATTTTTCGAAATTTATTTATTTTGTAGCTTTAAACACCCACAGTTGTACCATAAAAAATATTTTGAAAAAAAAGGCACAGCTCATTCTAGAATTTTCACCTAGGCACAGCAAAATTGGTCCTTCTAGCATTATGTATGTGTCGTGGGTTAACAGGTCGTTCTACGAAAGATAAAAATTTTTGCCGAGAATCCATTGACATTACCGCTTAGCAGTCATCACATATTCCGAAGAAATTTATCTGAAGACCATCGATTCGCGTTCCTATCGCGGATGATATGTTTATTAAGGCTTTCGATGAGCTTATGCTCATCGAATACTGTGATCGATGGTCGATTATAGGGAATACCAAGCATGTTAGATAAAAAGTGCATTGATTAATAGATAAACGCATTTTTTTCATCGATCACCTGCAGAGAAATACTGTTTTGTTAGGGGGCGATTATGGATTTCCTCGGGTTTTTTTTCCGGAAGTTAATTAGGTCACCAAGTCACAAAATTCTACGCACTATTTTCTTCAGACTATTTTTCCACCATGTGCCACCCCCACCTTATTACAAAGCGCAAATTTCTCCTCGCTGTGAAAACTTCGCATAATATTTTTTCTTTTTTTTCCTTTCTCTAATATTTATATTTATATTTCTCTAATAATATAATACAACCTTTAGATGTTGACAAAGGAGATAAATTCATTGCAAACAGCATTGGAATTTAAAAGTAGCGAAATGAAGGATTTACGTCAGAAATATCAACAGGTAAGAGATTTTTCTTTAAAAAACATTAGATTTTTTTTTTACAAATTTATATTTTGCCTTTAAAATCCATAACACGTAAGCATGGAAAGGAATTTGAGTACTAACACCGTTGTTTTTTGTTCTCCTTTGATGAAGTGAGGGCATTCCTTTTAGAATGATATTTAATTTTGGAAATACATGCTAAAAAAATAACCTAGAAATAGCTCATTTTTTTATCTTTGCGAACCGTGGATTTTATTTTTATGTCTTTTTTTTGGATGTCCATGTTTATGATTTTTGGAATGATTAGTGATGTTTATATCTTTTTTTAAAGGTTGCATTGCGGGTGGAGGAAATACCAGTGAAGGAACTTGAGATTACTAAACTAAAGCATAAAGTAATCGAATTGAAACAGGCGTTGGACCAGAAGCTGAACCATGAGAAGTAAGCGATCCTTATTTTTATTACTATCATATCATTGAATGTGTCTTAACCGTTTTACGACAGCGCGGTTCAACGGTGAGCGGCACACGCTCATTTTTTTCCATAAAGTTCCTAATTTTTTGAAACATTTCTAGCATTTAAAGGGTTTAGTATTATTTATTACTATTTATCTGTTCGAATATAGCTCGTAGAAGTCGATTAGAGCCAGATTACGCAACAAAAAAACCAAAGTACTTAATGGTGTAAGGACCTTTTCATCATTGAGGTTTTTTCCAGTCATCACTCCACGAATCTGAGGTGGTACGGATTTTAGGTGGAATACTCGTATATAGATCGTAGATTATGGAGATTATGGTGATTGTGCCCGATTCTTTCTAATTGCCGTAAAAAACAGCCCGGAAGAGACGGTTTTGAGCGTTCCGGGGCGCTATTTTCTAAAATGAGTTCGATTGGAGCGCGCCAGCCTTGTGCACGCGCCGAATCGTGGGGTGATACCTTTAAATGAATTGAGTTTAACTTAGCTTACCTGGGTATATCCCGGATAAGGGTGATAGTGCTAGCTACTTCTTATATTATAGTTTATATTTTCTTATTTTTTTATTTTTTCTATAAATTATCATTTTTATTTTTATGTTTATTTATACCACTATGTTAGTATTTTATATTACTGTTTACGTTAATATTAAGAACACTGATTTTTAGAATTTAATCCAGAAAATCGCGATAGGTAACTAATGTTTGTTACCCAAGCCTTCCCTAAGGGTAAAATCAAGAATGATACGTTTACTGTTGTAGAAAAAATCATAAAATTTTCTTTTAAGGGATCAAAGATTGCAGCCACTTGATCGGGATTTTAGTAGGTTAGGTTAGGCACGATTAGATCGTTGATGAATATCTTATGAGCGGAAAAACTTCAAAAAAAAAAAAGTAAAGTAAAACGCTGTGAGACCACCTGAGTGGAACGTTGGTGACCAATTCCTGGTGGTTAAATAATTGTTTTTTTTTGTCAAATATATTAATATTATTAATATTAAGGATACTAGTACATCAAAATGAAGAACTGAAACGTCAACAATTAGCGATCGAAGAGGAACGTGAAAGTATGCAACGCAGTTTCGATGTGATGGTGTATCGTTATGAAACCGGTGACGATCTCGATTCAAGTGGAGGTCAGAAACAAAAAACGTGAGTTGAATTTAACTTTTTGTATTAGTGAATATAGAAATTCGCAGAAAAATGGTCCCGCAGATTGTATAAAAAAATTTGGTGTATCTCACTTCTTCCTTAAAGTTCAGGCATCGTCTTGGACGAGAAAAAGAGAACTTTTAGGGATTTTTGCTGAATTTGTTTATTTAATTGTAGAGATTTTTCTTCTCACTCGAACTCGTTGAAAAAAAATTCTTAATCTCTTTCAGCTTCGATAAATGTTTGCATAGAGAAGGTGATTTAAAACCGTAAGTTAGCAGCAGTTTTGAAATCTTCAATTTTTCATAATAGTAATTTTGGCCCTTTTTTCTTACCTTTTTTTCCTTCTCATGCGAGTCTTTTTTTTACAAGAGTTCAGTGCAGTTCTAAAAAACATTTACATTTTCAAAAATTTCATAAACGAAATAAAATCTCTGATTATTTTTAGTGGCAAAGTACAGTTTCGTTCACGTTCCAGCAATTCGGATCGTCCACATTCGAATGCGAGACTTTCACAGATTTCATTTTGTAAGTTTCGAACAAATATCGAATTACTTCTCTCTAAATGTGTTTTGAACGATTAACTACCAAGTTAGTCTTCCAATTTCCTTTGAAATGCTCCTTCGGAATATTTGTACCGTGCAATTTTTGTTTATATATTTTCGTCTGTTTGTTTACTTCTTTATTGGGAGCAGCAAAAAAGGTGAAGGCACAGGATCAACAGAACTTTGACTTTTCTCCCTTCTTTTGCGTAACATTCCGTATTATTGCATTTTTTCACAGTACCTCTTACAGTTTTTAATTTCATACTTGGGTTTAAAACACCTCATGGTTCCTTCTTCCTAATCCTTAATTTCTAGTGACGGGGTCGCCAACTGGTGGAATTACACTCTTTCCTCGGTCTTCCTTAAACAATAGTTATTTAAAAATTAACAAAAATTATACCAACATAAAGAGAACCAACATCGCTGTGCTGTAGAGAAAGAAATGCTGCTCCAGATTAGTTATTGTACAACTTTGAACTCTTTTTCTTCTGTGCGAGGATTTAAATTTAAGAAATTTCCATTACCTACGCATCCATCTGATGAATAGTTTTTTTTTGTGCAAGGCTGCGCTCTTCACTGCTAACTTTGGTCGTCCAAGTAAAATATACTATAAGTATAAAAAAGGAAATATTTTGTTTATATCATATATAAGTGTATGATATGAACCAAATATCTCCCTTTATTCTTCTTTTAAGGGTTTAGAAATTTTTCGAATTTTTTTCTAATCATTTCGGACTCTAACCCACGTACATACATACATCACGCGATTGGAAAAACTTTAAAAATTAAGCCATAAGGTAGCTGACCGATAATCCTTATTAGTTTTGCTCCAGGAAAGAGCATACCAGCGTTATTACACTTTTACATCAGGTTTCACACTTCCCAACCTTTTTTTCTTTGTTTTTTAATGTTATTTCTTTTTAATTTTTTTCAAAAATTCTTTTCTAGCGATTTGAAAAAAAAAACACTTTTCAGAAATAATATAATTAATGAACAATGTGTGTATTCGTAGGTGAAATGGATCGATCAACGGACCGTGATTCACTCATCCGTTCCACCGTATCAATGTACGCGTCACAAGTTCAATTGCCGGAAAATCATGCGGATGACGTCATCTATGCTCCTGACGAGATAATTACAAGCAGTGGTAGGTGGTATACGGTAGCTTAGCGGAAAGTTCTAATAGTTCTAATAATATTCTATTTACACTTTATAGGATTAAATAATCGAACTGAAAGCTTGTCTTTATGCTCGAAAGATGACGTTGAACGAAGCGTGAACGGGTCAGAAATTTCGATTTTAGCACGTTTTTTTTCTTCAAAATTTCATAGTATTTATTATTTATTTATATTATAGTATTTAATATGGTTTTTTCTATAGGAATCTTCATACACAAGCGGATTCTGGCATTGGATTATGATATTCATATACGAGTCACTTGATCTCAGCTTAGTTAGTATGAAATAATTATTAATATTCCTATTTGCGACTACATACTAAGTATATTTTGTGTGTTGCTTTGAAAATATGCCTTTATCTGTTGATGTTCTGTCGGTGACAGCGAATATGGTAATATTGGGATGATTTTTTTTGGTTTTGTTTTTTTTTTCTCCTAGCTTTTATGCGTACATCATACACACACACATACACACCGCCACCTCGTGCTTTCTTTAAATAGGAGAGGAAGAAGAAGAGAGAAAAGCAAAAAGTATGGCCGCTTAATCCTAGATCCTTGTTCTCATCGTCATCGTCGTCGTCTTCGTTTGTTTTTTTTTTTTTTGCTCGCTCACTCAAACTCACAGCTGTTCTACCTTCTGCGCCGCTTCAAACAGATTTTCTTTTTAAATAGCATTTTTTTCCCCTTCGTTGCCGAATTCGGCCGCCATGAATTCCGATAATTGTACTCATTTGCGAATAAAATATGCTTTTTGTGCTGTGAAGTTTATAATTCTCAGAAAAAAAACGATGATTTTACGTTGGATCAATCCGTACGTATATCTGAACTCTAGATGACATCAACGAGGGTGTTACTACTAATTCATTAACGAATACGCACGTCATCCATGGCGTTCTGTATCGAAGTGCGTTCCTGCGGGCTCCAATGGAGGGTCCCAAAGTGCTCCAAAAGCTACATGAGACCCATATTTTCGTATTTTTGAAAAATAATGGTTCAAACTCTGGGTCCTGAGAGATCATTCAAAGAATTCAATTCATCCCATTTTATTTATCTGAGATTTCGATATCAAAGCTGTGGCTATCGTTGCTTACTAAGTACTGCCAAAGCAACAGGAGTTCACAGATGTCATTAGTATAGAATTCTGAAGATGTGTTATCATAGATTCTTGAAAAGACTGCAAATACAAGTAAAGGAATTATCGAATAGTATTTTGTGTTTTTTGGGTTTTCGAGGGACACCGCCACTGGAATAGTTCACTTATTCAAACTTTTTTTTAAAATCGTGACAGTTTTAGTTCATATTAATTAATCCTGATTAATCCTGACTTTACTTTTTAATTAATTCAGCTTTTGAGTACTCCAAAAATAAGAAACACAGTTCAAGTATTTAAGACCTCAAAATATTCGAAAAATTAATAGTTATCACAATCACAAGTATGAATGGATATGTACTTGCGTGTCAAATTTTTTCGAGTAGAGATAAGGTTAGTTGAAATAAGGTTCTAAATTCTAAACGTTCTTGTGTTCAATATTTCCGATGGAATGGACATTGGAGGATTTTGTGAGGCATTTAACATCTGACTGGTCCGAAAATTCACTGAATTCTTAGCATCATTGAGAACTTCCCCATAACCCTGAACAACTGTCTTCACTTCTGGGGACATCAGGAAATCGCTTGGATTGTTCGATACAGCTATGATCTATAAAGATTACTTCGTCTTTATGGATTTTCAGGTGAGTTTCAATTCCTAGATCATTCCCATACTATTTGCTTGTGTAAATAGCGCCACCTTGTTGAATCGAGTACGGTCAAAACAATTATTGTACTCTCTAACAATGAGCTCTCGCTCGCCTTCATCGTGGACGTAAAGAGTCCGTGAGAATATTACGCATTGACCACCTGCTCATAATTTTTCTGGGAAAACTTTTACCACCTTAATGTTACGGACCTTAGTAATTTATGGCACCAAATTATAAATGCAAAATTTTTCATAAAAATCAAAAACAAACTCAATTTTCGAGAAATTGCAATGAAAAGGATAGAAACACAGGGAATATGGGGATAAATAAATGTTTACTTTTACATGTTGCGCAGTTTTAGGTCTGTTTCGGATATAAATTTGTACTTGATAATTTTCTGCTATAAATAGCTGTTAAGTGACTAAACAACTACTTTTGAGATAATAAATGAAGAAAAAAATATTTTTTTTTCTAATATTTATTCGAAAATTCAAATACCTATCTTTTAAAAACTATTTGTTTTTTTTCAAACGCTTCATTTGATTTGATTATTTTTGTAGCATTTGTTAGCATCATAGAATATTCTTTTGGCTAAATCTCCATCTTTATATGATCGTTCTGAGGTTATTTTATTATTGTTACTTTTACTAACGTAAACATTGCTGTCTGCAACAATTATGTCATTAAATCTGCTGTAAGCACGGAAATGCGATTAAAAAACCACCCCAATCCCTTCCTTATTTTTCCGGAAATCCTTGCAAAGGGCAAAAAATCTCATTTTTTCCAGTATTTTCTAAAGTATTAACTCTAAACTGTTTTTTTTTGTATTACCACAAATATTAGCAAAGATCTCGTTGTTGCAATTAATTACGAATATTACGGTAGTCGGCGGGACACTTGTTCGCCAATGTGTCGGTTCGATATTCGGCGGCGATAATGAGGATGGGGTGAGCAGAGGCGCAGAGTGTTCGAGGTCAGGTAGCTAATTCATTTCATTTCAGTTTATTTAAAATTAAATTAATTAATAAATTTGTTTGGAATATTTTGCCGAAACCCAACTTCTTCACGTCATGTACAAAATGTCCCAAAATGTTGACACAGTACGCCTCTTAATCGATTTTGAATAAGGACAACTATGCCAGATATCGTATTCGAAGTTTCAAAGTTTGTTCTCACTTGTTTTATTTATTAAGGATGAAAAAAGATAAAGGCTTTGGTGTATCAATCCGCTTGGGACCCGCGCCACCACGTTCACTTCAATTCAGAATCTTTTGAGGTTTACGAACGTGTAACTGGCCTATACAATGACTTTCTGAAGCCAACCGATGTGTCAGGTCACTGTTTTTATCCTCGCAGACAAGTCTGGTTCCAATTTATCGATCCTGGAGGGATGAAAGGCTTGGTGAGCACTAGGACGGTGTCGAACCTCCAGTCGATTGTGCAGACAGCGGAACCTCTAACCGACTGCGCTACATCGGATTTTGAATGAGATGAATTAAAATATTATAGGATTCAGTTATCGTATTCAAAATCTCAAAGTTTGCTTTAATTGTTCTATTTATTTAGGATAAAAAAATGTAAAGGCTATGTGGTATCAATCTGCTTAGGATGCTCCAAGACGTTCGACTGCAATTCGGAACTTGAATCCGGCCTATGCAATGATTTTCGGGGGGGGGGGGGGGCTAACCGATGGACCAGGTCAGTGTTTTTATCGTCGAAAATAAGTCTGGTACCAAATTTGTCGATTCCGACGGGATGAAAGGTTTGGTTGGTCCTCGGTTGGTTTCGAACCATTGACCGTGTAGTTGCAGCCTGAAAATCATAAAAAAATAAGATCAACCTGAAAATTATAAAAATTATCTTTCGATTTCCTTAACTTCATTTCGAACGATTTCGAACCATCAATGGAATATACAGTCACGGACCTTTTACCGACTGCGCCACACCTGCCCCTGTTTCATTTATTTGTCTTTTCTTTTTGAATTTCATCCATTTACATTGGATTTTTCTTTTTATTTTCAGCGTTTCCAGTACATTTTTCGGTGACATTTCCTTCCAGAACATCTCTAATTGCTCTATAACCTCTATAGAGCTGCTCAGTAGTGCTTGACGCGTTCAACCAGCCGCTCATGACCTCATCGTCGGCAATCTTTTTGTAATGGATGATCCTAATCCTTAACGAAACCTTTTCATTAGCGGCGTAACGCAAACACCTGCTGACGCAATCGGCGCAATATGAAGCCCGCCGAGGTGAAGACCACCTATCGAGAAGTCACCGTATCATATGGCTAGGTCAAACAATCGCTTTGCGCTTTTACCGGATTTGGCGATTTTTTTTTCTGGCGAAATTTCTAATATTTCAACCTGTTACGGATAAATACCTCTATTTTTCTTAATATATCACACGGCAAATTTACTACCATTTAAATTTACGTCTATATATTTTCCTCATTTCCTTTACTAGTTAAATTTTCCTCTTCTCAGTTAGGGCTGGGGGAATGTTGTTTGTTTATCTCCTCTTATTTATTTCCTTATTTAATGTATCTTTCTTCTTCTTCGAACAGAGTTAGTTTCAATTTAATGAATCTATGGATTTTAGTTCAAGGATGTTATGACGACAAAAACATCCTTGAAGTAAAATCCATAGATCTATTGTCTTTTATCTCTGTATTTTTGTGTATTTTTCAAGCCTATTTTTTCATTTTCGCTTAAATTTTTTTCAAACCTGTATTTGCCGCCTGAAACTTTATCCATGAATCGTTTACAGTATCTCACCATTCGTCTCTTTTGGTCAAGCAGGAATTTATTTACAAAAAAAAACAAATAATTACAAAATCCAGTACAAAATTACATCTTCATTGATTCATTTTCATTCCATTACAATACAAAAGAACAAAATTAGTTTCACTGTAAGAAGATTAAGTAGTATTTCGAGGAGGTTCGATGAAAAAAAAGAGAACTTTTCGATATTTTCACTACATTTGTTTATTTATTATTAGCTATGTATCTCAAGGCATTTTTCCTGTCTAGTTTTATTTATTGATTTACCAAACTGAATTTTAGCAATAAGAAGTGGATTGAAGAAGAAGGAGACAACGAGAATGTCAAAGAAGACAACTAGTTATAAAATATCTCCAAGTTATGTTTAAGAAAAATGTAAGAAAAATAACTTTACTTCTCAAATTGTGTAATTTTTTGTCCACTATCTGTTTACCTATTTATTTATTCACATACGCCATAGTTCCTGGAAAACGGAAAAGAAATGAGTCGGATAATTCCTAGAAATTAATGCTTAGTAATGAGCAATTGCATAATTCTCTTGAAGACATCACCCCACGAGTCTGAGGTGGTACGGATTTCAGGTGGAGTATTCGAATACGGGGTCGTAGATTATGGAAAGAGGGGGAGGGGGGAGGGTGATTCTGTCCATTTCTTCCTAATTGCCCTAAAAAATGGCCCGGAAGATGCGGCGTGTGCACACGGCTGGCGCGCTCCAATCGAACTCGTAGAAAATAGCGTTCCGGAACGCCCGAAGCCGTATCTCCTGTGCCGTTTTTTTTTACGGAAATTGGGAAGAAATGGACGGAATCACCCCCCTCTCCATAATCCACGATCCCGTATATGAATACTCCACCGGAAATCCGTACCACCTCGGATTCGTGGGGTGACGCCTTTAATTTTGCTGAAATATTCCCTTAAATGACATTGTCATGGAGTTTTCCATGAAAATCATTACAGTACCTCCGGTTCTGGATACTGTCCTCCTATACAATCCGGATAACGGATTCGGTCAGCAACATTGTAAATCCTTTCAGTAAATCTACTGTGCCGCTGCCGCCGCCTACTTACATATACTGTCCTGTCCTTATGCGCGATAAGAAGGACTGCATCTAATTAATCGCATTCATCTTATACAGCCCTATCGGCAGGCTTTGATTCAGGTCACATGACTTATTTACCGCGCTACAACCGCAAAGTCACATGCAAATATCTGCGCTAATCTTACTATACGAGTAGTGGAGTAGATTCGATTTGATCTGGTTTTTGAACTGAATTTGATTTTTCACAAATTTCACTTGGAAATTATCTTGAGAATTTTTCCTGCGCTTAAAATATCCATGTTGAACTCAATTAGTATCCGTTTCCAGAAAATTTTTGGAATTTTTTTCATTTTGTGAATTTCCATTCAATTTCCCTCATCACTAAGTCAATCCATAAATCTGAATTGGTTATGAAAAAAATTTCCAGTGTCAGAAACAAAGTGGCGTTAACAAAAACGTTAATTTTCGTCTCTACGGAGGAAAGGAAAAGAAAAAAGTAAGGAATCCATGTGCTAAGATTCATGCAATGTCGAACTTTTCCACTGATTTTGATCTTTAGAGGAAAAAAAAAACAATAAAATTGTAGAATAAATATGCTTTGTTTCTTAGATAATCCTTCCCATAACTGTCCGAAAAAGTTGCTGGACTGGACGCCTCTAATAGCCCGTTCCTATGAAAATTTTGTGGAACTCATGTTTATATTGACTTTTTCTAATTTCTGATTAAAAATGAAAGTAAAAATCGTATATGAGGTCACCCCAAGTACATTGGCAACAGTGCTACGTTAAATTTTTTTATGAGATATAGGACTAGAGAGTTATTTTTGATCTCTCATTTCCTATCAACCATGATTTGTATACGCACAGGTGATAAAATTTTTGTATTACCTAGTTTTTTTCTTTCTGTTTTTTTTTCTCCTTCTTCTCTCTTTTTGTCTCCGGTAGTTTTTCATCCTTTCTCTGTATAATAGCCTAGGAATACGGTAACATATGTATCTACGTAATTACATGTTCCCTCATATGCCACATATGATCCTTTATAGGGTCGTGCGTAACCGTGATGAACCGTGTGATCCTCCACTGTCTGTTATTGTCATCAAAGGGTTAAAAAATAGAAAAAAAGAAATAAAAGGGGTTAAAAATAGGTCAAAAAGAATAATTTCTAGTGGGGACGAAAGGTTAATGGTTGGGGGAAAAAATGCACTCGAATAAACGAGTAGTCGAGCAATTATTTTGGCAAATAAAAAGATTTATTTTTTCCAATCACTTTCCTAACAACAATAGGCTGGTAAATTCAGATATCTACTTTAGGAGACATCACTGGGATGTGGTGTTTTTCGGCTTGCTATTTGTTTTCCTTAATTTTTTTCTATATTTTAAGTGAACTTATGGAAAAATCGTCATTCTTCCACTTTCCGTCCTTCTTATATTTATCCTTACTTCAAATCCTTACATTATCCTCATCTTTACTATACATTGAAGTAAAAACAAAGCACTAAATAGAAGTTCCTCGGTTACGGTACTTACAGTAAATCTATGCGCTAGATTACAGTTTGAAAGAGCTTAAATTTCGGTTTTACGGTGATCAGATCGATATTCTGAGGTACTATAATGAATAGGGGTAATTAAAAGACATATGCCTGCCACCCGAATAGTTATTAGCACGTTCCGGTTCCGGTGGTGGTGGTGGTACTGTAGGTGGGCGTGTCTTAGCGCTATCCTTTCCGCGCCAGCGTATAAAAGGAGGCCTACACCATACGCAGCTGCATGCATCGTTTTCGCAGTTACAGTTCCGCAGGTCTACATCGGATTTTTTCAGGATCACTGTAGATGATGGGATTTTTTTCCATATCATGGATGTTATCATGGATGACAAAAGACTCACTTCATGTTCTCTCTAATTCCCATTTCTTTAGTGTTTTTTTTTCTCTAACTGGAACATTTCACTACTTCTTTTTCACTTTCTTTATCGCTAACTACTTCTTTATTTGAGAAAATGCTAAAATATTCTTTTTCAGGTTCTAAATGGTATCCGTTTCCGCTGACGAAAATTCCCAAAAGAAAATGCGACGTCTTAAGGCGAACGGTAGGGAACGCCATCGTATGCACGGTCTCAACAATGCGCTCGACCTCCTTAGACAGGTAATGGCTGGTTTTATAATCATTTATAAAATCCTTATTTTTATAATAATCCTATAATATTTTATATTTCCTATTTTTATAATAATCTTATCATTTTTATAATTTATAATCCTTATTGTACAAAGCAATATAACAAACATTTTTAAAAGCGAATCGGAAAGCGAAACCGAAAAATAAGTAATGTTAATTAAAGTAAGTAAAAAACGTTAGTAATATGTTTAGAAGTTATTATTTTTTTCCAATAATTTCAAGAGCTGGCTCTAAGGAACCTTATCAAAATTCTATATCTAACTATTGAACACACTTACATACGGAATTAAGGAATAAAAAATACGATCAGTCAAAAAAAGGATCTTCTACTCTAAATTGTACATTATTACGCTCTATACAACAGTTTTTTTTTAAAACAAATGCTTCTAAGGCACACAAGGGAAGAAGAAAAGAAAAAAAAAAGAAAAAGAAGGCACATAATTATCAGCAGTGTCATTAGAAGGCAACAAAAAATTTGCATGAGCCAATCATAGCACCTCTACCCCGCTCTTTTTTGCTTAAAACTCTACATTTTTAACACAAATGTATGGGCGCTTCGCTACCTATACCTATTTCCTACCTATGCTTATTTCTTGCTGCTCTTCAATAACGTTGGTCCTCTTTCCTAGTGCCTGGAAATAACACGCAAATCGAAAACCTCAGTATACCCAGAAATAAGCTTTTCTTTAAATTCTTTGCATTAACTGGCATTCTCTTGTAATTTTCTTATTTTCAGTACGTCCCTATCACGACTCAACATCAGAAGCTTAGCAAAATCGAGACTCTCCGCTTGGCTAGGTAAGGATAAGATTTTATTCCTACAGTTCCACTTTTCTTAGATAGCTATACTCGGGCCCGCTTATGTTTACCCCGACGACCGCGACGCAGTCGCAAGAACTCGCGTCTTTTCTCGTTGGAGAAAACATGAACGTCCGCGTATTCAGCTTGACATTCACTTCTCCTTCTTGTTTTCCTTTTAAATTTTCTGCTTATGGTATTCATATGTGAATACTTTTACTAGCTTACGAAAAAAATGCAGAAATTTCTAGGAATTACATTTACGCACTGCAACGAATGGTTCAAACCGGACGTCAGCCAACTGCGGTGGAATATGCGCATCAACTATCAATAGGGCTTAGCCAAACCACCACCAATATGCTTGCAACGCTTCTTCAGGTCAGTTTTACTTTCTGTGGAAATAGTAATACACGAAAAAGAAGGATTTTATTGCAGGTGAATCCGCGTATGTTACTTCCTGCCCCTTATTCTTCGGGATGTGCTCAAACCTCTTACGAACCAACTCCACCACCCGTCTATACACCATTTCAAATGCCAACTTGTGATGAACAACAAATTCCGTACCAATTTTAAATCCCAATTGTAAAATTTTATAAACACCACATTTTTAGTTTCACGGGTATTTTGTAGATGTTTGTACGATAAATGTTTTGTGCTTGTATTTGATCGTATACTGTATATACCGTTTGCGGTACTTATGTTTGCATGGACGGTCGCGTGCGCGTTCAATTGGAGCGCGAAAGCGAGCAGAGCGAAGGGAAGAGAGCGTCTGTCAAACGAGCGTAAAAGTAAGGGAAATCGATCGTCACGACGATTATCATTTATATATGTGTTTCTATTTGAATATTTATGAATCCTAACCAATCATAAGTGACAAATCAACAGAAGAAAAATCAATCACAGTACTCCAGCAACTCTTGCTAGAACAACCAGTGTATCAGTGTTAAAACCTCTTTTTTTTTGTGGGCAGGTGTAGCGCAGTTGGTAGGAAATTAGGCTGCGCTTGCGCGGTCGTAAGTACGAAACTAGCCCACGTGCCGACGGAGCCTTCATCCCTCCGGATTCGTTAAGTTGGTGCCAAAATTTAAAAGAAAAGAAATTTTAAAAAAAAGATAAATTTGGCTGGGAGGATAAAAACGCTGGCCTGGCACGTTGGCTGACCTCTGCAATTCATTTTATAGGTTTCAAACGGTTTCAAAATTTTATAAGCCTCAAACGATTCAGAAACAAAGTTGATCGCGTAGGACCCTCCTAAACAGATTTATCCACGCCGTGCACTTTACTTGACTTCAGTTTTTTCTGAGATATGTATACCTGCAAAGTGAAAACTGAGAAGAAGCAGCTAGAGGAAACTTTGCCAGAGGGGATCGCAAGAGAAAGTCGAGCTTTTCTTCTTCAGTTCTGCTTCCTGATCTCATTCCGGTATGGAGTTGAGTAGAAGATGATTTTATCTTTAAGGAGTAGTTCGAGTTATGCCACAATGTGTTCCATTTCACCTCCTAATTTTCCAAAAACACTTTCCGACATTATAGGAGGAATGGTCAAGTGGAGTGCAGGTTGATTTAAATCTCAGTGGTTGATGGTTCGAAACCGGCCTGAGGCAACTAAGCCCTTCGTGCTATCGTGATCGATAAATTGTTACCAGGCTTAACTGAGAGGAAAGGAACACCGACCACTGACCATCAGCTGACCCTGCAAACCATTTTACATCCCGCAGACGCTTCCTTAAATCCCGTATGATTCTGGATCAAAGCCGAAGGAGTTGGCCCATCCTAAGTGGATTGATTTAACGCCATACACTCTGTCCATCTCCATTTATCCCAAGAATCTCGTAACCTTCGATGAATCACTTCTGATTCGTGATTCGTGCAATGGCAGTCGTTATTTTTCAATTTGCGCGCAATTTTCTTTTCAAGACTCGCTAATTCAATACAGCTTAGAATCTGGATTCCTAACGCTATTCCTAGACGGGGTTGAAGGACGTTAACTGAAGAAGACTCTATCTTCTCTCCTGGATCATTGTCCATAAATCTGTGATGTTTTTCGACAGGAGTATTTAGTTTATTCACGGGTGATCTGCGTACATGAGATGTCCTTCTGGTTCATATTTCTATTCGCGTACAACTTTGTGCAAATTTTTACATTCTTATTAATCTGGTCGATCGTATTACTGGCTGTTTTTCGTCTTTTCATCTACTTTGTCTTCACTTATTACCCTCAAAATGGAGTTTCTTTTGCGGCTGTCGTGTCGAGTTTAGTGATAAGGTAAGTTTTTTTTTTTGCTTTGAGACCCACAACTCTCGCGGAATCTGATTATTGTTTTTCCGTAATGTAGTTTCCGCGTAGTATGTAGCTAAGAAAAGAAATATTGAGAAATGCGTGAAAAACAGTGTTTGCAGAAATTTTCAATGGTGGCTTTTATCCGCTAGTAGATGCTGTTTGTTACTTTGTTTACAAGTATGACAGCAAAAACGAAAACACCCTCTGCAAATCCAAAAAACAGATGAATCGGAAGCATGAGGGTGGCTAGTTTGCCCAACGAAGCAACTCTTTACACCAATAGGATTGATGAAGATAAAACCACAGAAAAATGAATGTCATTACTCATATGGATGTAAGAAGTCACACATGGTGGATTAGAGGTGAAATTGCATGATTGAGCTGTTCCTTGCTCATCCACAAGTGATAAAATCCACTTCATATAGCTTTAATTTCGTCAATCCTATGGATGTAAAGAGTTGTTTTGTCAGATAAATTGACCATCCCACTGCCCCTGATGCTTTTTTCTTCTAAATTTTTGGGGAGGGTTTTGAGTTTTTGCTGTGAGACGCACGAGCTACGTTTTGAATCCTACCTACTAGTTCATAGAACCAAAAATATATATACCAGAAATATCGAAGAATTCCACGAACGCTGCTAAATTCTCCAAATTCAAACGCTAAAGAAAACATCATGAATCAATCTATGCTAATATTTATGTTTTTAATTCAAAATGAGCTAATTCCATGCTCTTCAGGTTACTATCGTACTATACATTTATTTCAGTGCACTTCTTTTTGAGCTGATTCGTCAGTACCATGAATCGATGTCTAAAAGTTCTTCAGGTGTGTTGGTTATGTTTTCGTACGTGCACGTCTTCCTGTTTTAAAGTAGTTGTTATTGGATTGGTATTTTTTTTACCTATATATGTGTTTTTGACAGGATTTTCGTCTTTTGTAACTGAAATGTACTCGTACTCAAGCACAAGCTATCAAATCAATTGGTTTGGTCCGATATGGCGATTAAATCCGTTTTATATTGCTGCAACTTTGTTTGGAGAGATTATTGTCGTCTTTTCTGGAGTGGTAAGTGCTTTTAAACGTCATATCTGCTGAATCTGTCAAATTTCATCACTCTGATAACCAGTAAGATAGTCAATGGCACCCCTCAGGAATTTTTCACGTCCTCTTCATATCATCAGCCCTGACTTCTCACTCATTATCAGTTATTAGCTATCAGCACGCAGTTAACATAAAAAAACAAGACCCATCCTCTTTATTGACACATTCTAAAATAAATTTTTGTCTCGTTGCTACCATTTTGTTTTTATGTTTTTTTCTTTATAAAAGTGCTAATTCAAAGCTAATACCTCGGTTTGAGTTGAAATTTTCTTCCATTTTCGTCTATTTTTCAGTGTGGTCGTTCAGTTGGTGAATATGTTTCTGGAATTTTCCATGAACAGTCCTTGGTTACTGGAATCGTCTCAGTTCTTCTAACGACAATTGTGATCATCATCAGCATGTTTGCACTTATGGGGTACCAGATAAATGCTGGACTGCAAGGAATTACTGTTTCGAGGCAAGTTGGATCCGACACATATCACATTTTCTTTATATTTCTTCCTTTTCTTTTAGATCAAGATATGGGACAAACAGTGGACGAAGCTATCCTAGTCTAGCTGTGAAATAAGAGTGAAATTCGTCAATTTGTGACCACTAATCAATGGAATGTGATATGTAAGATTATACTTGATGTATCGTATATGGTTCATTCCTAACCACAATTCTTGGTTGTTCATAGCAGGATTTAGATTTGAATCCTTCTGCCGCGGATTTGATTTAGACAAATTCCAACGAATCACATGAAGACTGCTAAATAATTTAGCTTAAGGCTATTCTCCAATACGATTGCTGTGTAATTTGTTCCTTTTTGAACCAACATCAGTCTTTTCCTCCATTTTTTTTTCTTCTCTTCATTTTCTCATTTACTGCTAACCATCACTGTTTGACATTTCTCACTGAAATTTTAGCTCGCTGTATGAGGCTGAGGCACCAATCGATAGCTTGCTATAGATAAGCACTGGATTCTCAACGTCTGTGAGGAATCCGCAGTACTTGTCATGGATACGAAAGCGATCTAGAGGCTCTGAACCCCTTCACTTTGGAAACGTACTGCTTTCATCACTGAAAACGAAGACTCACGTAACCAAAGCGAGAAAGAATGATGAAATATTGCATGTTTACGTGGATAAATGAGGAAGAATTTTCTTCTCGTTGTTGTTTTGTTGTACGCTCCATATGTATTCTTAATGATAAACTACTACTGTATTATACTGGAAGTTGCAACAAAAGTGAAGAGATTCGGAGCCGATAGTCAAGGTAACTATGGATTCGTCAATGATACTTTCTAATCGTTTGAGTTTTTTTTTTTTTTGTTGTAAATGGTATCCTTCAGACTTTGGTAGGCACCTTCAAAGAGATCGAAAAAGAGAGAATAACTAGTTGTGTATTACATTGTTTTTTCTTTAAATTATTGTTTTGCAGTAGATGTCAGTGACCGTTCTGCAACATGCGAAACGGTATATAACAGTAAGATTGTAGTCTACAAATGACTCGTATTTCTTAAAAACAATGAAATTACTATAAGACGTGAAGTTAAGGATATTGAGATTTTTTCCACGAATAGACAAGAGTGCGCATGTAGCTCATGAGCATGAGCGTGAAGACCCACAGTTCCCCTTCGTAATCCAGAAGAAGCCGTGTGAAACAGCCTTGAGTGATCTCATCCCACCTACGAAGTAACCTGTCACACAACCGAGAACGATCGAATCTGTCGTCTTCCAATGTCGGCAATCCGACCAATATCATGCTATATAATAACGCGCTTAGTCCGTGTGCACGTGTGTGTATGTGTTTGTGTGTTTGTCTGTGTGTCACGAAAATACTGAATGATGCAAAACTCTGCACTGCTGAGGTGTCGAGCCATCCCCGTGCACCTGAGAGGCGAGCACTCTACCTTCTCACCATTGTCCAAAGCTATGTACCTATGTATGTTTTCTTTGATAAGGCAAGTTAGTTCCTCTCATATGGTAGTGAGGGTAAATAAACTTTTATGTAAATGCATACTTCCAAATTTGCAAACTACCATGCTATATAGTAACGGTCTTATTCTGTCACGTGTGTGCGTATGCGTATTTGTGTGTCTCAGCCAAGGAATTCCAAAAAGAGAGGGAATACTATGGGGTCGGTTAGGTGCGCTGGAGTCTCAAGGCGGTAAAATTGGGTGAGACGAGTACTATGGCGTGGAATTCGTGCCCCGGAGTCAGATAGCTGTGAAATGGGGTGGGACGGGTCCAGCGGGGTTGAAATGGTGCGCGGGAGCCCCAACGCAGTAGAATGGGTTTCTGTGGTTCCTTCGCATATCTACTTCTCAGCATGTCTCCTGATGCTGCTAATATCTTTTCTTCAAAAAGAGGAAACACACGTGCGAACGGTAGCATAGATCCAATATATAGTAGCCAACAGTTTACGCGATCTGACGTAGAACGTTGCTTTTGTCACTACGGTAGTAATATTCACGTCATTCTATGTTAGCACATGCTAACATAGAATGACGTGAATATTACTCATGCTGTGCTAAGAGTTGAGAACGGAGAAAACTCATACTTCGAATAATATTTCCAAATTCTGGACGTTTGAAAGAAACATAGAGGTGAAATTAAGCTGGATTGTTCTCCAAATATAGAACTGAGCGTTCAAGGAAAAACCATAAAATCTTTCATCTATGTTCAAATTTTCGGGTAAAAAAAAATTGAAGAAAGCGTTGGTAGAAAAAGGCAATTCTAATTTTCAAGAAAAAAAATGTCGCTATTGTTATTCTTTGGGTTGGTGAAGACGAGCGAAGCGAACACCAAAATAAGCCTGAAGTCCCACTTTAGCCGGACGTTCAGGCTGGTAGCCAAATAACCAGGAGAAGTTGCCCATCTGCATAATCGCAGATGCGTTCCAGATTGTCGCGTTCTATCATTCCTAATAAATTGCATCATAAGCAAACGGGAACACATGCTTTTTCACCTGCGTTTTTCCATATTACAAGAGGAAATCGAGCGTAATCACACTCATACTTGTGAACTATACCTCCAAGCCTATCTGTAGAGAGATCTCAACATCGTTGATTTCATGATAAACCGTCTTTAAATGCTTGCTGCCAAGCACCTGATGACTTTTAGTGTAAACGTGGAAGTAAAACACGTACGGGTGCCAATCCGACTCGTATACCTACCTGCCTGGGTTCCGCAATGAGTTACGTTCTTAAAGTGTGTCCTTCAATAAAGGAAAAAAGAGTGAAATATGGGGATTTTTACGGCACTTTTTTATGTATAGTTGTATAGTCGGGTCAAAACGACATGAAGTACGGTCTAGTTACTTAAGGGCAGCATACCACGAATCTGAGGTGGTACGGATTTCAGGTGGAGTATCCGTAAACAGGGCCGTAGATTATGGAGACGGGGTTAGTTGCGCTCATTCCCCCCTGCATCACTGCGAACAGCCGCCCCCAGAATGCTGTTTTGTACGACGCCATCTATTGCAACGCTCCACCCTTTGCACCGCCTCCGCCCTGCAATTCGTCGAAAATCAATTCGCACTGCCCAGATAGGCAGTAATTGACGCTGCGCGTGCAAAGGTGGCGAGCTGCAATAGAAGGCATCGTACAAAACAGCATTCAGGGGCCGGCTGCTTGCAGTGATTTAGGAATAGATGAGCGAAACCAAACCGGTCTCCATAATCTACAAGCGGTTGCGTTCGAACCGGCGCGATGGAGCGTAGGGGTTAGGAGTGAGGACCCTTGCTACCACCGTTCATTGCTGTAGTTCGCGATGGTCTCACTTCGATTCCAATCACTATCTTTGCCTCGAGCGCAACCGCCTACGCAGCTGCATCATCTTTCATGTCCTTTTTACTTCACTGTATAAAAGGATAAATTATAAAGTTTCTGGCGTTAATCAATCCGCTTGGGATGCGCCCCCACGTTCACTTCAATTCAGAATCGTTTGAGGTTCACGAACGTGTAACTGGCCTATACAATGACTTTGCGGTGGCTAGGCGATGTGTCAAGTCAGTGTTTTTATCCTCCCAGATAAGTCTGGTACCAATTTATCGACCCCGGAAGGATGAAAGGTTTGGTGAACACTAGGGCGAATTCGAAAATCCGATCGATCGTGCAGGAAGCGGAACCTCTTACCGCTACACTACACCCGCCCCCTTATTAATAAAGTATATTAACCAAGGTTATGCTTCAAATGCTCCGACCCTGGATAAATAACCCTGCAGATCACATAATGATCATGTATGCGACACTTGTTTTATACTTCAGCATCGTTCTTGTACATTCATAGTATATTCGCTACAGTTCTGCCTGTACCTGGGCTGTAAACCTATAAAAAAAACTTTATTTATAGCAGAAGAGCGGTGTAATGTTCCGTGTTTAGCAGATGAAATGATTTTTACGGAATCTGCGAAGACTGTGAGGAATACTTTTGTTTGAAGACTTTGATCTAGAAATGTGTTGTTGTAGTTAGAAGTCTATGACGATGAAGGAGTAGACCTCATAGATTGATTTCGTGTAGCATTTTACCGTAGATTGAAAGTAGCCGGTCAGCTTCACCTGCTCCTTCGCCTAGGGATTAGTAATGATTTGCTGAGCTTAGTCAGTCCTCTCAGGATGCGTCAAGGCGTTCCTCGTCAATTCAGAATCCCCTTAAGAATTGAATGTGTAGACAGCCTATGTAATGATTTGCGGAAGTCGATGTAAAAAAAACAGTATTTTCATTTTCCTCAGAGACAAGCCTGGTAATACGAGGATGGGATGAGGAGTCCACTGACATTGGGAGGAATTCGAACTATTAGCATTGGAATAGCATAGAAATCCCTCCCTCACCACAGCGCTATACTTCTCAACCTAAGATAAATGGTCACCTATATTCTTCACCAATATGGGTGACTATTTATCTCAGGTTTACAGATAACGAATGTAAGAGGAGGAAGCCTGGCTTACCGAAACTCTGACATACAAAAACTGTTCAAGAGAATTCAAACCTCACCTACTGATGAAGGGGAGATAGAACGGATAAAATCTCATTGTTTCAGAGACTTGGAGCAAGTTCCTCCTCTGACAAGCGACCACAATAAAGCATTGGATTGATATGGGTTTTTAGCTCACAGTTCTAGTTTCTCTTTTTCGGTTGTTCATTATGACACTAGCTAGCTGGAATTCTTCCTTGATATGCTTCTTTTCAAATTCGTCCCTACAGTTGGTCCTTATTCTCTCCTGGTGGTGGAAAGCCGTTCAAGGATGGCAAAGTTGGTGAGCCCGAGCGCTTGAGGTCCCCCACCGGTTCGCCCATGGTCCCTGACGAATTCCTCCGTCCGAGGTTAAGTTGGTCATCAAAATCCTGGTATCCGTTTTTTTACCGTAGCGTTCTGGGTCTGGGAAAAGGATCTCGCATGAGGATTTCTCACCTTCTCTAGTAGGAGAATGACCTGCCAACTCACCACCCCTCATGCTTTGAAGGGCCAGTCTTGCTGTGTAAAATTCAGGTGAAATTCTAGTGAGCTCTGTTCCGTCTTGTTGTTTTTTGTTTTATGGCACACCTGCAGGTGTTTTCAATAAATAAATAAATAAATAAATAGATGCTCAGGATGACGCTCCAGTCCGCTTCCTCATGTGGTGGAGGCAGGTCTTTTCCAACGGCTCGCCAACGTCAGGATAACGAGTTCTAATTACGGTTACCTTTCATAACGCCTAACGTTCTACGCCATCATATCGGAACCTGATTGTACTGGGAAAAATCGAGCCTGTGTTACTATGTGGTGTGCTAATCGACCCAACAAGATAGATTGTGGATTGTACCCATATCGTTAAAAAAAGATACCGCGAGCAAGAATTTCTGGTGAACTTGCCGGGATCTACTTATTCATTTTAATATTGTGGTGTTAGTATGAATGTAGCAGTGATATTAAAATTTCAAATTAATACTTTTAAATTGTACGTATAAAACGTGTTTAGTACCTTCAATTACCATGACTACCACTTTAGTCAATGTTCTAATAAATAGCAATAAATGATTCTGATTTCCTTCAATGGATCTATATGTGATATCGAGTTAAAACTACCGAAATTATCTTGATTTCTTCAATGACAGTAGCATCACATGGAAATTTTTGCATACACTATGTGTAATAGAAAAGCTTAAGCTGCGTAATTCTCTTCCTTCCTCCAGATGTTACTCGTGCGACATTTATTTCGCTCAACGAAGCCGTTATCGATTACTTATTGGTGAGCATGTACCTACTTTTTCTTCAATTTTCGAAAAAAAGTCTTTACGTTGTGATTGTTACGACATAAAACTAAACCTGGTATAATAGTGGTTAGGGAAAAAAAAAAACTTTTGAAAACAGTTGTGGTTGTTATGACATAAAACTAATAGCTTAACTTGCTACAACGATCTGGGTGTCGCAGTCAGAGTTCATCTGGATCTGAAATCAATCAATATCCTAAATTCGTCAGTATGACCTCTCTATGGTCGGGTCAGAACGACATGAAATGTACAACGACACGACGGACATTTGCGCAAGCGGCTGCGCCCAAAGCGGAGCGGTGGAGCGTAACGGTTGAGATCATGTAAGGATCCACGCTACCGCCACCCATCTCTGCAACTTGCCATGGTCCCACCTCGATTCCAATCGCTGTCTCCACCGCACCGCTTCCGAGCGCGGCCGCTTGCGCAACGGTCCGTATTTCATGTCGTTTTGACCCAACTATAGGACCGTGGGTTTAGAATGGACCTCAGGGACGAGTCTTAGAGGAAAGCTACGTTGTATATGAGCGTGCACCGTGCTCTAATCCCTAAAAAGGATAATGGATAAACAAATAAATAAACAAACAAATAATAAACAATAACAATAGTATAATAATAATAATAATAAATCAATCCGGATGGGATGCACCAACGGTTCAACCTTAAGTCAGAATCGTTTGTGGTATATGAAAGCTACATAACTTGCGGAGGTCAGCCGATGTGTTTCTCAGTGCCAGGACAGTGTTCTTCTTCTCACAGACAATTTTGGTATCAAATGGCCTAACAGGGGACGGAGAGGCTAGAGAGGTCTGCCCTAGCGCGGTTCCCAACAATCGATCCCACAATCGCGTAGAAAACCTCTTCAAACAAAAATAATCCTTTGGATCCATCAAACATAGCAAGTGCAGATGAATACACATCCACTAATTACTTATTCCCTGAAAGAAAAAGTAGCTTCTGAAGAAGAGATCTTTTTTGTATAAAGGATAAATGATAGTTTCTGGTGTTAATCGTTCCGCTTGGGATGCGCCACGGCGTTCACTTCAATTCACAATCGTTCGAGGTTTACGAACGGATTCGAACCTCCGGTCGATCCGATTGCGCCACACTCGCTCCTTATTTGCATAGAGCGAATGTTTTCTTTTACTTTGAATCTACCGTAACTGTGATAAGTGTCCGGAAATCTTCACAAGTTCATGCCGTGGTTGTAAAATCTTCAACAACTGTGTTTGTAACAATTGTTAACCAAAGAGGATATTGTTAATGCGCGATGACATAAAATATTAAAAAAGAAATGAAATGAATCCCTTCTTAATAGTGAAGCAAAATCAAACCACAAGGAAATACAAAGTTCGCAGAAACGATGTCATCACATCCCATCGATTGGTGATTATCGATTGAGCGCTGTGAACTCGCAGCGTCCAATGGATAATCACTAATCGAAGGGTTGCCATCACTTCTGCGGAGAAATCTAGCAGCTTCATCACGGACATCACTTTCCGGAATCATCGCCAGAAACATCGATTCGCGGCTGGACATACATACTGCGTACTTCACATTGTATATGACGTCTGTAGAGAAACTGGAACTCGAGCTTATAGTACGTGTTTTTGGATTTTCGTCCTATTCGTTATCCAAACGTAGACTGACGGTCGCTTAGCGGACAAGCGATAAAAACACTGCGAAATAATCGTGCACAAGTATCCTTTTCTTTCATGGTCCATAACAAATTAATCCTGCTCTTAAGATAGATAAGACACAAGACCAAATTTACTCGTCAGGTGTTGCCTCGTAGGAACTTTTGCAAGGTCTGAGTTCTGTACGCTTGTGGGATTGGTTTATGACCGCGATGCAGTAGATTTTATATGCTGGTGGTACTGGTTTCTGTGATTTTTCTTCAAACGAAGTTAATCGATTAAAAACACGAAAATGTTCATTGTTCGTCTGAACAACGATTGACTTTTCACGATTGATTCAGCCGTTAGAGAACAGTAATATTGTTATAATCATGTTTTCCTTACAACTCTCTTTTGTTATAAGTTTATTTTTTGTTATTTTTGTTTTGTTTTGTTTATATGGAGTTTGTTAATTAGTACTCTAAGACTAAGGGTCACTAAGACCAGAATTCGAAAGTTCTGCTAGCACGTAATTATATTTTAAGGCTCCAGTTCCCTTCTACGTTATGCGTCAAGAAAAACCAGTAGAAACTAACCAGTAACTAGAAACCAGTAGAAAAAGAAAATTCCAGTTGAAAAAGAAAAGAAAAAGGAATGGTTGCAGTTGCATCTGCAGCTAATTTTAGCAGTTAGTTTGTTATTTTCAGAGGCTCCATTCTATGCGGAACATAATATGTTTGCAATTCTCTGAAGAAGAAATAGAATGCTCATGAAGTACTTTCCATGTCAATATTATGAATTCTTCTCCTCGTTCAGTTTTTGCACTCGCACACCTAAGAACTTTTGAGGAACCATTCCTCCTGATAAGCAGGATCATGTTTTTTTTCTACTTCCAGCATCGAGAGGTAGATTCTAACGTTTTTCTTAAGAAATCGCTATGCTGAGAATGCTTTTCATACTGTTTTAAAATTATTTATGTGGTTTTTCCATTATCCGAAGTACTTTTTTAAACCTTATATTACTAGCTTGTGCAGATCAGTAGCTATTTTTGACACTTTTACATCTAATTTGCTTCGATCCATGCTTTTAAATGAATTATAGCTTTTCTAGAGAAAAAATTGGGAGACCATATTGACTCGGAACTTCAAATGTATGTTTGGAGTGCTGTATTATTCAAAAAAGGATTGCGCAGCTATTTCTGGAACTAAATAACTAAATCAATCGGGGCCTTAGGACTTAATCATTAGTCTTATAGTATCTATGACATGTAAACTAAAGTTACTAAGAGAAAAAGTAAGATAGAGCGTCTACAAATAAGGGGACCATGAGTGCCCCGCCCATTCCTATTTTTTTTTAAATACATTTTCTCGAAGGATTCTTTTAACGATATAACGAAGAACATTCATTGACTCCCCTACTGTTGATGAAACGGAGTAACTCCTCACCAGTGTATTTGCGTAGTTATTATAGTTGAGTGAAAACGACGTGAAGCTCTGTGCAGTTGCGTAGGCGGTTGCGCTCGAAGCGGAGCAGCGGAGCGTAGCGGTTGGAATTGAAAGGGGAACCTCACTAGCACCATTCATCGCTGCTGTCCGAATAAAAGTAGTGACGCTCCCACTTCGATCCTAACCGTTAGTTACACTGCGCCGTTTCGGGCGCAGCCGCTTACGCAACTGCAAGGAGCTTCAGGTGGTTTTTCCGACCCTGCTATATCTCTTAATTTACTACTTATAGGAAAGCATTATCCACAAAAATGTCTCTCAAAGAAGGCACGGTTGTTGGTGGTGTGAAGCGGTTGAGTGATGGAAACAATATTCCAATGATTGGCTTGGGTATTTCAAGAATTGTTGGACAGGTGAGTTTCTTTCACCGTGTTTTATTCTCCAACGGATTTCCATCTCTTTAGTTTTACTTCTCTCGGATTTTACTCTTTTCCATTTCATAAGTATATGTTCCTACTAGCTTAGGAGAGAATTGATTGATTCTTGCTCAACACTGCCCAAATGAACATTTCGTGTAAATTAAGAGTGCCCTTGCGGTAAAGAAAACCTCCACAATTTGTTAATATTGTCGTGACGTCTAGAATATATATTTGAATATTTGTTTCATGGTTTTATCACTATAATCAGGTTCATTTCAAAATGAAATTCGTTTTTAATTATGACGAGTTGGTTGTTCATCTAATCATCGTTACTGTTGATCATTTTTCGAAACTATTTCTATTTAAATTTGAAGTTGAAATGATGCCAGCTTTTATGTCTAATCGTATCATCATTTTCATGCTTTTTAAACGATGTTACTGGATAAATATTCATCAAAAGGAGCACTTTTGTGAGCGTAGAAAAAAGAAAATTATTGCTAAGGATATATATATATATATATATATATATATATATATATATATATATATATATATATATGATCATGTTCGGGATTTAGCGACTTTCTCGTTCAGGAAAGCGTTGAAACGTCAGTTTTCGCTGCACTCAAAGCTGGTTATCGACTGTTCGATACTGCTGAATTATACGAAAACGAAACGGAACTAGGAAATGCTTTGGAGGTGATTATTTTATTTCCTTCCTGTTCCCTTCAAGGATTTGAGTAGATTTTAAATGGAAAATCTAGACATCCTTACTGAAACTTGGACTTAAACGCGAAGATATTTTCATCACAACAAAGGTGCAAACGAAGGATGGAGATGCAGCGAATTGGGCTGAACAAAGTGTTATGGAATCGTTGAAAAAGCTTAAAACCACGTAAGAACTTCACACTTAGATAGCACATCAATTTGTCCTTCTTTTTCCTTGAGAATAATCTGAATTGCTTGTGCTCAAGTTGTTCCATGATAAAAATGTAATACGGCGCACGAACTTGGAGGAAACAAAAGTAAAAGTGAAAAAAGTTTTTTTTTTTCATTTTCAGAACAACTCTTCATGTTTTTGAACTAAAACAAAAAGCGAAGTATATTCATTTATGACCTATTGTATTGATTATTTTAGCTATAGATAGCTCATCTTCTATTTTCTTAATACTTTAATGATTCAGGTACCTTGACATGGTGTTAGTGCACTTTCCCAGGGATCGATATACTGGAATCGATGACGCGTTTGAAATCAACAAAAAGGGAAGGAAAGAAGTTTGGCAGAAACTAGAACAATTGAAAGGTGAAAAACTTAACTTAGTTGATGTGGTTGACTTTTTTCTCGTTAAAACTAAGAAGTATTTAAAGAAAGTGGCAAAATAAAATCAATTGGAGTGTCAAATTATGAAGTGTATCACCTAGCAGAACTTTTTGAGTACGCGAAGGTTAGTTTTCTTTTTCTATTTTGTTGGTGTTTGTTGTTTTTTTCGTGCGAGTAGAAATTCGCTTTCATGTTTGAGTGGTTTGATCTTTTTATTCTTTCAGCATTTGCCTGTTTTGAATCAATTTGAGTTCCATCCTTACTTGACAAGACGTACTCTTATAAAGTTCTGCGAATTAAACGGAATTTTCACCCAGGTATGATCTCTTTGTTAGTTTGTCAGTTTGTTTTGCAAGATATGGCAGGCGAACGCATCTGTAATGTGTCTGCGGCACTTTATGCATCTTGTGTGATCACAGATCACAAATCGGGTCAATTTGCTCGATCAACGACCACAACGGTTACAACCAAATAAAGTGGAACAAAGTTCAGTGTATTTCGTTGTAACCGTTATGATCGTTGATATACCACTGTCAATGATTTTTCCTTCCTTTTTAAGGCATTCTCTTCGTTACTTTGGGGAAATAAGGAGATTCTGAACGAAAAGCCAATACAAGAACTGGTCAAAAAATTCGATGTCAGTCCGCAGGTATCTCGTGATGTTAATAATGTTTTAAACCCATGGGATATTTTTATTCTATTAAAAATATGACTATCAGACTATACTGTATGCATTCGCTGTTTGTTCTGGAGTTGGAATAATACCAAAGTCAGCAAATCCTACCAGAATCCATGAGAATCTCCACAAAGTAAGTTACCGCCACTTTTATTGATTTTCTCAAAAGAAAAAGCATAGCATATGTGTCATGTTATCCTCATTTCTACCAAGTTTTTTTTAAAGGTAGCTGCCATCTCTCTTTCACCAAGCGAACTTGCATCACTGCGTGAGCTCGATCGAAACGCTGCATTCTGTCCCAGGTGTTTCCCTTGGAGGTGTCTTTGAAGAATTTTCACAAGCCTAGATAAGTTTCTGCTAAAAAAAAAAGTTGCATGTACTTTAACTTTGAGAATATTTTCATAGACGTGGTATGTTTACCTGTGATAAAGTTAAAAAAAGAAGAAAATGACTTTAATACCACACAGAAGGGAAATTACTGAAAATTTTCCTCAACTTTTTTGTTATGCATTGATCACCACTTGATTCCAATTGTTTTCGTTGTTTCTCTATATACTACATTTATTTTCGTCAAATTTTATTGTTACCTAGCCTTCAATTACCCGCCTGATTCGAAAAGGCCGTAATCGTCGTGGGAATCTCGCTTAGTCAGAAATAATGACGTTTACTACATTTATAATTCTTGAAAATTCTCACGACTCGTGAGATAAAACTCGTGTACTTCGATTTTTGCTCACATTTATGAACAATGTTGTCTTAAACGTTGTATTTATCTTCTTATCTTAGTTGTTTACTGTACATTTGTCATAAATCGCTTTGTTTGAAGAAATGTTAGTTACTTAACGAAAGATTTATTGATTGTTATGGTAGAAATAGCGTTCCGTAGCCATTTTTGTTCACATTCGTAACATTTGTAACGCCGGATTTGTGACATGTGCTGGCGCACTTTTGTATGAATTTTTACAATGAAGCTAGTAGCAATAAACATTAATATTATGATTACATTTAACAAAATATAGCTTAGAAAATTCCAGATCTACATTACCTTACAAAAATTGGAAAATATCACATATTCGGCCATTTTTAATTTGAGGGTAACATTCACTATTGATTTAAACGTAACCATTCATCTGATAGCGTTTGTTGTAAATTGAGAGCCGTGTGAAAGAAAAAATCTGCGTCAAACAAGAATTCGGTGTAATCTGAGAAGGTTGACTGGTCAACGATCATATCTATGTATATATTGTGTTTTGCTCTATAATAATTCCAAAATTCGAAGCAATACTAATACCGTTCGGCTTTTTTGAATCCCTATTAACAACAACTGAAGGATTTCTAGCAAAAACAGCGGAGAAATTTTATTTTATTACTGCTCTTATAAATTAGTAGACTACTATCTTTGAAATCTTGATTTTAATTGCATCAGTTCTTAAACAGCTAAACAAGAAGTATTCTTACAGTAGGGTCTAAACGATCTGGTTTATGGCGCAACTGAATAAAAAACCGCACTCGAAATGCACTCCGTGGTCCAACTGAACTAGCGAAGTCCTACCGCGAAAGCAACTGCTCACGCAATTGCACCATAAACCAGATCGCTTAGACCTATGCGTATGTTTCCATAACAGAAGCATAAAACAATTCAACTTGCAAATTTGTACATACACCTCGGGGATTCTTTTAACGCAACTGTCTCGTCTATCAACTATAACTCGCTTTTTAGCTGTCTTGATCATCTCCAATTCACACAATCTCCGAAACAAAATTGCAATCTTACGACAACTGGTGTGACTGGATTGCAGTTTTTAAGGAAAATAAATCGTTTAATGCACTTATATCAAGTTATTCCTCTCCAGAAAATGTCCGAAAACCATAGAGGAACGCTATGGAAAGTAAGTAGTTAAAGAATTTCACAGTGACGAATCTGTAGACATAATTTATCACCGGCAAACATTAACAACAAACGAGTAATCTTTAACAAGCCTTGTGTAAACTTCGCAACACATATGAAAACGTGCGTTGTAAAGAGGAAGTATTCTGCCAGCTGACTCAGATTCTGGAATAAAAAAAAAACGAGAAAAACCTCCAAACCTTGAAGAATTGATCTGAACCACAAAATTTACTAACCTTTTCAGGATTTGCACGACATCTTCATCATAAAGCACGTGTTCCTTGCCTACTCGCTGCGGATTGTGCTTAGCTGACGCTCCCCATACTAGTGCTCTAAATATTTACCATGTTATTTGATACTAATGCAAATAGAACAAAAACAATAACGCTTCTCACGCTTTGAAGTCCTTTTGCAACGACTTGTGAATTTTCAGGCATAAATCATCTACCGTGTTTTTCTCAGCATTCAACACTATTGGAGCTGAGTAGTCAGGTAGTTGACCTCGAGGCTTAGTATAGCTGAAAAAAAAACTCAGAAAAGAAAATTACCGGAGGAAAATACCTTAAAATAAAAAGCCCATAACTCACATTCGAATAAGATTCAAGTATTGCCACATTTTCTCCAGCAAATCGTCGAAATTCCATTTATGGTGAGCGGATATCGGTACACAATGCGGAATACGATAGATTATATCCAATTCTTCGATCGATATTTGATCTATCTATAATTTTAAGACCCATATTTTGTGTAAAACCGGCACCGAAAGTCTTCAACCGGTTGACCCCAAAACGAGCTCATTTCAAGCAGCGCAGGGAGAAGATGAAGACTGTATATATAATGTATCGAGAAAAGTGAGTGCGGTTCGGTTGAACATATTCAGCCGAGTCACCGCGATTCAGCTTATTGCATATGAAATGAGGTATTAGATCATTATATTATATTATATTATATTCCAAGGTTTTAATCACCTCGTAGTGGATTGCTGAAGGATTACTATATTTACTGATAAATGTGGAGGCTCGATCGCGTATGAGTAGTAATTAAATAAGAATTTAACCGGTTTAAAACACACTTGAAGGCTAGAAACATAATGAAGGAAAATCCTACTTGGAAGGAAAATTAACGTTCCACGACTGATGCCTATTTTTTCCACTAATTCAGAGATTAGATTAGTACAACCAGGTGAAATTTGAGGAAAAAGGTGAATAGTTGTAATATATTTGTGAATTCCTTCTCCTACTGTAATAATTGCTTTGGTTACAAATATAATGTTCGTTCTATCGTTACTATGTTCTTTCTAACAGTAGAATGTGTTTGGGATGCACCCAGCAAGTATCAGGATTAAAAATTGAAGCACCGCCTATGAACCATGGGTGTCAGGAATACCCGATGGATCCATTCACCAAACGAGACAACTCCTTATATGTCAGCACGAACGATAGAATTTATTTTACCAGGTTTTATTTACCAAATTATCGTAGGTGTAAACGGTTGCCTCGTTGGGTAAACTGAACACCATCGCGTTTCTAAGAATCGGACTTGCAAAGGTGTTTTGTGTTTTTGTCTTGGTACTTGCATACTATGTCTCTATATATGTGCCATGTACTTGTAATATGTAAAAAAGCCTTGAATCATTTCCAAATCTTAGAATTTCACATAAAAATAGGAAAAATGAAAAAAATAACAATATAACAAAAAATAAATGGATAAAAATAAACAAAATAACAAAAAATTGGAACAAATGCTGTTATTCTATCAAATCCCTGTGGTTTGAATAGAATTTTTGCTCCTTTTGCCCTGAATCCGGAACGATTTTGTCCTTAACCCTTTGAGCTCAATTTGGTCGTCAATTTTTCAGACAGCTATTTCAAATTTCTTTATCGTTTTTAAAGATCTGGAAGTCATTCAAAATATTCTAGGATATTCCCGAGGAATTTTCTTCGCTCCATGGAACCCTTACTCTAAGCCTTGGCAAACTTAATACGATAAATGTCTCCGGTGGGAAAACAAATTAACTGGTTCTACCGATAAATCGGTGCTGATACATCTCGTTACTTGGTAACAACAGAAATGAGTGCTTATCGATCACGAATGGCATTCGTATCAATCCGCGCGAGCTGTGCGGTTCTCGTACATTTAACTCCCTAATGCCACCATGTAAACATCAACAGCTAAGGAAATCGGATACGGTGTTCTTATTTCGCCTTTTTTAGCGATCAGGAATCACAGAAAATTCTCAGCTTTGTTTTCTCGGTTAGACCGCCATTTTGGTGACTTTCTACTGGAAAATTTTCATACAAGGATATGTATAGAATAGAAATGCCAGAGCCTCGGGGGAATTTCCAAATCATAGAATTTGAAGTAAGGATAAAAGGAATAAATAAATAAACAAATAGATGATAAAGAATAACTGTGTTTATTGTTATTTCTACATTTATATTCTGTGACTTTATCACATCCCTATGACTTGAATAGCAATAGCTTTGTACCTTTTCCGTGAATCCTGAAAAATTTTGCCTACAACCAGTTCGAGTTCAATTCGATCATCAATTTTCCAGGACGTAGGTAACCATTATGTGCATGAAAACGACGGAAACGAATATTTTCACGAATACGTCTACTGGGAAAGTAATTATCTCTTGCATTTGCAGTATTCTGGATATTTCACGGCTTTAACTAGTACCTTAACGGAGAAAATCGAGACGATTGACATAAGCCAATCCCCGATTTTCTGACTTTAACAAGTCCGTATTTATAAACAAATAAAAATAAATAGAAATCTAATAAAAATAAAGGATACAATAAATAATTATAAAAACAAAAAATACTGATTTGCCTAACGCTTAGATGCTTAAAAAGTTGGAAAGAAAAATTAAATGAACGTTTAAATCCCCAAGTTTGATCGCATTTTTGTCAACATTTCAGGAAAAATAACGAACTGAACCTTATTCAACACGTAGATACAGGGGATGTAGACACGATTTCCTTCGATCACATCGATCAGATCCTCTGATGTTGCATCGTACCTAAATTTCATACTTTTTTATTATATTAATTTCACATATAACAATCTCAAGAAGCAAAAATCAATTCACCTTAATGTAATGTCAGCGTTATGAATTTTATATTCGGATAGAATACTTTTAACAGCTTCCAAGTCCAATTCACTTTGTGGAACCTTTAAAAAAATGCTTAGATTAAATTAAGAAATTTTTCCGAACCATTAAAACTTAAAAGAAAATTCGAAAGAAAACCTAATGGTCATCAATCTCCAAGTCCTCTCCTCTTGAAACCTCGGCATTGGGAACTGTATTTACGTTTTCTTGTTATGACAACACGGCTTTGATGAAAATTTACTATTTCTTTTTGGAGTTCTTGCGTAGTGTATGTACTTAGAACGATATGGAGGGTAGGGCAAGGACAGGGGAGGAATTTCATGGGATATGCAAAGCAACAAAGACCTTGAACCGTTTTTTGATAAAGAAGTTGTCGAAACGTCAGGCCAATAATAAAATTTCACCGAAACTTCGTTGGTATAAGAAGAAACTATTTAAAAAAAAAAAACCTATTAGCCCTGGACTCCTTGGGGATAACATTCATACCGATATTTACTAGAACTTCCAAGTCGAATTCACTTTGTGAAGCCTTTAAAAAATGCTTAGATTAAATTGAGAAAATTTCCCGAACCATTAAAACTTAAAAAGAAAAATTACTTAATTACTTACTTGAGAACTAGAGAAATTACTAGAGAATTACTTAGAATACTTATTACTTACTAGAGAAAAAAAAACACTTAGAACTAAGAAAGCGACAAAGTAACAACTCGTCAAAATATAGTGACTTCTTCACAAGAAAGTACCAAAACCGCAATTTTTTTTTCAAATTCGCTTGTGATCATTGTAGAAATCAGGAAGCACGATGAAATTCCAAAATTTCTTTGTTTCCGCTTATTCTATGAATGATTCTCAAGTGATTTAGGTACGGAAAGATTCTCGTTTTCATCAAAAATGTCTCGTTTATCGTACTTTCTACGATTTTAACAGATATTACTGATTTCAAATTAAGTTAAGTTGACAACACCTACAACTCTTTCAAAATAAACAACAATCTCAAAAAAAAAAAAACATTCTCGAAGTGAGATCAAATGTAAATTCTGAGCTGCGTATTCGACTTCTTAGACTTCCTCCTTTCTACTTTAGTAAGTCAAGACACACGTATAAAAATCTCAGTCACGTGAAAATATCGTGAAATGACGATACCGTAAACTCGTAGAATGAGTGAATCTAACCTGTACATTTCTCAACTAATTTGAAGCAGATTTAAAGTTTAGAATAAGGATCCAGTTCAAAGTTTTTATCCTGGATCCGCAACTTTTTTTTTTGAGCCTTACACTCCTAGTTCAGCACTTACATTGGTCACTACAGATTTGCACTGCAGATTTGCAGAATTCACATAAATATACTTTGTGATTGTGGTGGTTTCAGATGATGAATATAGGGAAAATTTAATCCCCTTCCAGAGAATTCGCCCGAATTGCGGGATTTTGAGAGCAGCGCCGAGGAATAAATTCGTTCACAAAAAAATTCATTCAAATTCATAACACTTTTCGCGGCTGCTCTTAGCAATAAGAAGCTACTTTTAGAAGACATCACTGGACCCAAAGAACGTAAGGATACTGTATTTCCTCTACATATACCAAAAATTTTAATATTATCCAGTTTTTTCTCCCCAGCAGTTTTGCCTTCGAATTCATTGACTTCACCCAATACGGCGTCAAGCTATGCATTCACGTCCCTTTCGTCAGATACATAAGATGACGAGTTGAAAAAGCGTAGCCGTTTGAAAGATGAGACGAAAGCGCAGAATCGATAGGTGGGCGCATTTTCCCCAAGGTCTAGACACTCATTGCATGAAGTGCTAAAAACTGAATGAAAGCAATCCTAGGCATCGAATCTTAAGAAATTCCTTTAGATCTTTTCAATTATATACTTTCCTTTAAGGCGAAAAAACAAAGTTTGTCAAGAAAGAATAATGGTATAGCCGTTAAGCTAAAAGTCAAGACCTCTCCAGAAATATCGAGAATCCTTTAATTCACATCCTTTCTTTCCGGACAAAACCACTATATCATTTTGTAGCAATTACGTATCGGAGTAATGTCAAAACCACAAGAATCGCTAAAATCTCATTTTTTAAGGGGAAAATCGTAGAATAATCATATTAATAAATGCTAGCTAACGGAAAATTTCAAAAGGGCAGTTCGCTTTCGCTTTCAGCCATAGTTCATTTCGCTCTCCCATGAGCGATCTAACATGCAACTAATTAATCCACGGATCCACTAATTTGTACGCACACGATTCCGAGAATTCCGGTCAGACCTCCCTCGAAAAAAATTCTGTTCTGACCACCACCACTGCACCTTAACCAGGAAATGTTAATAAAACCGTTTCTGCTGCAATTTTTGCAATTATGGTGAATATTTTTGAAGACCCTATGACACCAGTCATGAAGAATTAGGAGAGGGAAACATTTAAGAAAAAAAAAAAGACCAAGAGAACTAACTTGTACAAGCACAGAAAAAACAAACGTAAACGATTATTAAGACGTACCAATGCTGTCAAATTGATGCCACCTTTCTCCTTCTTTTTGAAACCGATATTTGGAGGTTGTTTGTTCAGACGAATCCCGAATCCTTCAAGTTCATATTCGAGCAACTGCTTATGTTTTAACGGCTTCATCACATCCAGTACCATCAAAATTAGTGAACATGTACGAGCCACTGTAATCAGAAAAATAAAATAAGAAAATTAACAGTAAAAAGAGAAGAGAAGAAGAAAAATAAAATAAAGTAAAAAGAGAAGAGAAGAAGAAAAATAAAATAAATAAAATATATAACAAATTAATTGTAAAGTACAGCACATAAGGTTAACTGCTACACATTTAGAGGGATTTATTATTTGAAAAAAGTAATTTTAACGTCAATATGGAAAAGGTTATGTATATATCTGGCCACAGGCTTTTTCAATTGATATGAACCTGACGTTTCCACGCTTCTGAAAAGCAATAAGCACATGTTATTTAGCAATATGATCTTTGAAATTGGTCATATCTGTATCAACATGTCCGCTTTTTTATGCTAACGTTCCCTTTTTAAAGGATGAAATGAAAGCTTTCGCCTTAGAGGTTATTGCGTGCTGCTGAAATTCCAGAAGAAATTGTCAGAAATTACGTGTAAATTACTTCCCAACGAGAATAATTATCTCTTTTTTTATGATTTCGACATGTTTTTCGTGGAAGTAAATTGAATCTCTCAGGTCCCCATTCAGAATTTTCATCAATTCTTCTAGAAAATTTCACGAATTTTCACTTCCTTGTAATTTTAGTATGGGATCTCTTCTTGTTGAATAGTAAGACTTGATGAAAAGTGAAAAGACATCTTCCATAAGCCGTGAAATCCCGTGAAATAGTACAGTACGACATAAGGATAAGTGAAGTGGATAGTTCCGCTACAATCCTTAATTGCAGAATGACGTCACGATGAGCACAAAAAACCATTGTATCGAGCGTAACGCTTAATTTGAATCTAGCCAAAGTACGGAACAAAAAAAATCCTCTTCTGCAAAAATTCACAAACTAGTTCATTGAAATTTTAAAAACAAATTGTCCATTTCGTAGGACATCGACACATCAACAAATGAAAGGAAATTTGTGTACTAAAACAAAATCCGACAAATAAATCCACACAAAAAAACGATATTTGCAGCGCCTGTAGCAAATTTTATTGGATTTCAGGTCCGAGTAACAAAAAGGTTTTGTCCACATAAATTCAACTAAGAAAATTTCTCAATAGCTTCCAATTCCTAGGGGTTCTAAATGATTGAGAGGATTGAGAGTTCGCTAAGAAGGATTGGATTATTTGGTTCTTGCAATCGGGCGCTCTATAATCTCCCAGTCGGGAACTTCAATGTCACTTCAGAGAAGGGATCTGGTCGTGAAAAGAAAAGCAAAAAACAAAATCAAGTATTGAGACTAGGTGTTTCAGATGTCTGAGTCACATCACATTTCAGAACTATTTTAATTTCATTTTCAAGGTTATTTAAGAATCAGGAAGTGAATTTTCCCTTATTGTAGGAATGATTCCGTAGGAAAATCCTCAACCCCTTCTTTCTACAGTGTTACATTAAATTGAGAAATTCTTTAGTTTTGAAAGTTATTTTCTTCTATCGTTCAAAGACAACTTATCATGAAGTTCACAATATTAGGATCTTTCTGCGAATAAGTAGAGGTAGGGATGTAGATCATGAGCAAGATCCCCTCTATCCCTTCTATTCGTGGTGAGATCCCAACATCGTCTATTTCGTGATGCTCTGCTTTTAGTCAAGACTTCATTAATTTTAAGCCAAATTTCTTTTTTTTTCTTCTTTTTTAAGTTTTCGAATACAATGTTAATCCTCCTTTTCGAGGACTATGGGCACAGGAAGCAATTTTGTTTGCAAATCATGGTCATCATCGGATTTTTGCGCTGCATAAAGGCGCGGAATCATCTGCATAATCGTCGACGAGCGATGCCAATCCACGATGACGTTTGCTGTCACCGAAAAAGGCACGGAAGCACTCATGGGACTAAAAAAAACTGTCTAAAAAAACGTCATTAAGAGAAAAGATAGACGCTAAAATTGAACGTGTGAATCGTTTCGCCTCTACCCAGACGATCCAATTAAGATTATGCTTACTAAAATCTCTCGCTTTTGAGTCATTTTAGCTCAACATTCATTGTTTTCTTTCCAGACTAATCGAATCTCAGCGTGAAGACTCGAAAGTAAGGATGACAATGCACATTAGGGATATACTATGGATTAGTGTGTACTGTTCCCTTCGGTTACAATAATGTTACTATTTAGCAATTATATCGCATGTTGATTACGTTTTTAATTTTAAAACATCATGACAACAAAAAAAATCGTAATTAAGTTTTTTTTTTAAACTCATTTAGCCGTCATGTCTTCAATTATCCAGCAATGTAATAACAGAGGGCAACGTATAATGAAACTGACGATGTTGGCATGTGAATATTTAGGATCGCTATGTGACCTCGTCTTCTCAACGATGCAATTTATTACACAATAGAACGCTAGCAATTCGAGTTGTCGAACATCCGTAATCGGACCCAAATAACCACCAGAAGCTCATACATCCGCACAAATTTTTGACTCGTTACGGATTACTCTCGTTTCATCACTCGTAATCAGTTGTATCGTTGGGAAGACGGGATCACACAGGGCTCTCTCTCACACTCTTTCTTCTGACTAAACGAGATCACGTTCATGAACTGCATGGTACCCCTATGTATTCCAGGGAGGGGGATCCCAACATCGTCAATAATTCTGTGATACGTTATCCCCTATAAAAATCTTTTCACGTTTGTTTATTTGCAGTGAAATTCAAAACGATGAGAAATGGCTGTGCAACTCAGGCGAAATGTTTCAAAATTACCTTTTATGACCTTATTTCGTAAGTATAAAAAATCTAAACACAGTAGATTGGTTATCGTTTATAACGTCATCTTGACATATAGTAGATGTTAATCAAATGCAGTGCTTTCTACAAAAAACATGACGAACCATTTCTAGTTCTTTCAACAAAACAGAATTTTTAGTTTCTATTGGATTGTGGGAGTTTTTTTTTCTGCATCTAAGCGCACCTTTATTTGCATTTTATTAGATTAACAACTAGGTATTAGGTTTAGGCAGTGTTCTGCTGACGGTACTAAACACGTCGATAATTTCGTCGTTCACTGATTTCAAGGTATACGGTAACATTTCGTTTTCTGAACCAGACTATTCCTCTCTTATGTTGACATGTGGATACGTTTTCATTATTTTCAACGTTACCACACCGCTTCATAATGTTCATCTTGTAAGGCAATTTGTTCAAGGAGAAAAAATGTGCGCGCTAAAAATTCTCCATTTCTGAGAAATGCACCTTGCACCAAAACGCCCACGGCAAATTAAGTGTTAAAATCCGGCAAGAACTTATCAAAGAACTTTCAAAGCGGGTGCAAACTCTATAAATTCAAAACCAAGGGAAAAAAGAACGGGGTTTCATCACGTGGGACCCACACTTTTCCCTCTTCGAAGATATGATTTAAAATGTGGGTAATACTTGTTCACTATCATCGTTCATCATGTTCAATAGAGATAAGATGTGCTCCATTTCCTAACACTATACTATTGATTCCTTTCTATTCATCTTCTTAATTCTTATTCTTCGATTATTTCTAATTTAAACATAATTTTCTGCCGAAAAGCCTAAATAATATAATCGTGACTGAAGACAAAGCTAGAATAAAATAAACCACTAACTCTATTACATATAGCAGATTTGAAACAAAGTAAAGTTAAAAAAGTTTTAAAAAAGTAAAATAAAGTAAAAAAAAATTAAAAACTAGCGTAGAGCAAGTACGGAATCGTTCAATTAAATACATTAAATCAAAAAAAAAATCTTCTATGCGTAGAAACTAACCTACAATTTTGTTTCGAAGTCAAATCAGCGAATAACTCACCAGCTATCACTTGTTTTCCACGACCTTTTCCATCTTTGGCGCCTTCAATGATTCCAGGTAAATCCAATAGTTGAATTTTTGCTCCCTAAAGAAAAATAATGTAGCACTAACCTTGACAATACTCTAATAATTATACTATACTATTCATTTATATTATAGCTATATTTATTTATTATTTATTCCTCTTCTCTTCTCTTCCTTTTTTCTTTTTCTTTAAATCACGTTCAGAAGTTTGACGGAGGCAATAATTCGCATGGGGCCAAGGCCAAATAATGGTGGAATGGGATGGATGAGGAATCAATTCGAATTCCAATTCGTTTAATCTTCCCATTGTGATGGCTGCTTTATGGGAAAGCCTCTTTTTTTCCTCGTGGAAGAGTAGTTATTTGATTCAAACAAATGTAGACTATTAAATTCATTTGAGCGTAAAATTTGAAATCATCCTAGCATTACGCGAAAATCTTGTCAAGCATATTTTCCCGTGAATTATCTAACTTTTTATTCTTTTTTAAATTTTTATTGCTACATAACGTAAATCGTTAATTTATCTCCCTTAGCGCACAAATATTCTAGTTATAATCTTATTTTTATACTTATGACATTACATATCATTATTATTTATTATTATATCATTATTTATTTATTTTTATATTTATGACATGATGTTGCATATTTATATTTATGACATTTTTCGTATAGACATCTTAGAAGGCAACCGCTAGTAAAAAGGTAATCGTTTCCAGCGAAAACAATCTTATTACGGCATCTTTTCTTAAATTACGTTTCAGCAGTGTGGACGTGGCTTTCCCACAAATGTGGAAGGATATCTAAAAACATAGAACCCTGACTTGTCATGGATTTACTAAGCCAATGACATCATCTGAAAGGAATGGTGCAAGGCGCACACTTCCTTGTGAATATAAATGACTTCCTAGGTCCAAGTGGCTCTTTCTAGATCGAGCGCGAAAGACACACACGTCTCCGTGTGATGCAAGTTGATACACCCTTAAAAGCGATCCTACTGCTACTGCTATGTAATGGTCGCGTATTTCCCAGCGAACAACTATGCTTGTTAGGATTTACTGAGTCTCATTACACTGATTTATCGGTGAAAGAAGGAGAAACCAAGAAAAAAAACAACTAGAATAACAGGTGAGTCGAAGAAGAGCGGCAGAAGAAGCGCAGCGTAGCAAAAAAAAAAAAAGAAAAAGAAGAAAGAAGAAAAAAGAAAGAAAAAGTGAATGGCAAGAAAAAATGCGCAAAAATAGGGGAAATGCTCAGTTCTGGCTCTCATTACGAGATTTAAAAAAAAATAATATGGGTAATAATAATAATAAGAAATCGGATAAAATAATAGAGAGATGAGTCTGAGTAGTACAAAAATAGATGTACAGAATGATTTTCACCCATGGACACAACGTTTTCAAACTATAAAAACACTTTGAACAAATTCACCCCAAAAATGACTTAACTGTAGGATAGCTCCTTCTACTAAGTTATTCTACTGATAGAATTGCTTGAATTGGCTCTTTCGTTGCCCTGAGGGCAGATTTTCAGCCTATTTTGTTTTGTTGTTGAGAATGGCCGCCAAAATATCGGAGATGTCATAATTGACCTGCACATTCTTGAGATTTCCCATCAAGATATCCAATATTTCAGACTGGGAGCGGAATAAACTGCCGTTTTTCAAATCTAGATCAACTTCTAAGTCTGAAATGTAGTGTCACCGACTACATTCCAGATTCCTGACTATCTTGACTACAATCCGGACATAAAGATACATTCTACATCTATTTATACATAGATATATTGCTTCGTGAACGAACATCAGTTAGATAGCAACAATATTAGTCAAAATATTACCATATGTTGACAAAAACGATAGTCTCAAGAGACTACGAGTTCGAAGATCGCAAGTCTTTGCTTCCTAATTCCAATGAGTACACCAGAACAACAATCGATATTTAATACGGAGTTTTTTTTTAAATTTTTTTATGACGCCCATTTATGTTCCCACCAATTATTCCTTCGTTTAGAAGCACGAGTGCATAGTCTCATATGAAAGTACAATAAAATTAAATTTCTTTACGATCCTAGGCATCGAGTTAACATCCTGATATTTCGATTATATAATATAACAATCTTTTGAAAAGAGTGTATATCCGTTAATTCAGAATTATTGGTTGCGAAAAAATAAAACATTTATGATAACCTTAAATAATTATTATGATAGTAGATAACATAATTCCTTCAATATTTCAGTTCTAACGTCAGAAACTTGCATACATGTCGCAAATTCTGCAAAAAGATTTGTCTCCGCCGCCTCCACAGAATTTCCGGAATCAAGATATATTTATTTCGTTTTACACCACCATCACCACATATTTAACTAAGGTGACCGTAAGGGTCAACCGTACTAGCAGTGCGATTCTCACTACACAGGAGTACTGACTGTTGTAAAATTGTTTACTGGATAATTTAGCACTTAGAATGTGGATCATGAAAAATATATATTCGTATATATCAAAATAAGAAGATTTTTCTCGCCTATAAGGCATTTTCTCGTCAAAAAGGTGATAGAGAAAGTAACAAAGTTGAATGAAAAGAGGTGAATGCATCCATACTCGTTAGATCAAATTATACATTGGTATCTGTTTCCAATTCCCAGAAAAAGCTTCTTTCTATTCTATTACATTGTTGTTTATAATCAGATATCTTTCTTTTTTTTAAACTAAGTCGTGAGCAACAATGAGCAGCTCTGGAAGAGGACAGAAGCTCTGGAAGAACAATAAGTACCTCTGAAGAAGATAAGAATCTTGAAGGACACCCATTGAAAACAATGGAGCAGCTGTTTTCAAAATCATGTTCAAAAATCGAATTTTTCATTTCGAATTCAAAATTTTACTAAATAATTAACCTCAGGACAAAAATGAGATCATTCCGTCTCCAATTTCCAGCAGACATCCTCTTCTTTGCACTTAACATGGACATATTTAATGAATGCATAGCCAGCCATCAAACATAGCAATTTCGTACATTTTAAGGGCAACCTATTAGCAGAACTCATTTCCCAGCGCATATTTCAAAAGCTTAAGAATATTCGATGTTCTGAAAGCCTTATTTCGACTTACTGTGAAGGTTTTTCTTTAGGACAGTGGTCATGAACTGTACGATGTCCCTTCTGAATACGTTCTACAGATCGAAATATAATCTTCAGCCAAGAAAATGACTAGTGTTTTTTCCACCGTGGTTACATTTTCCATTTATACTACGATCGAGAAATACGGATGGTCTAACCGTAAACAGTCGAAAAAAGCAAAATTGAAGAAATTTCTATCCAACATTCGAAAAAAAAAATAGGACGAACCTTGTAGCGGATCACTCCTGGCACAGTGGTAAGCGTTGTGAATTCATAGGCTGCAACTTCGGAATAAACACCCGCAAGATTCGACAAAAGTGTCGATTTCCCCACAGAAGGAAAACCTGAAACCGAACTGAAGTTGAAAGGGAATCGAGAACTTTATATCTGCTTTATTTCTGTACGTAATCTAGGATTAATTATTATTTCACATGTGAAACTAACAGAAAAAAGTTGCTCAAAAAAGATCGCTCAAAACAAAAATTACTACATCCATGACATTTTTCTGGAGTTAAAGAATTGAAGCAGAGAACACCATTTTGAAACAATATGTGTTCACAGCGGTTTACACCATTCTAATTCCCCGAAATTCCAAAAAGTTCTTCATACGACGAACATTAATGCGCCTATCTGCACTAGTCGTCCACTTTCACGTACTTCCGCACTAACCAGAAGTTATTTATGAGCTATTAGAATTATTAGGCAGTTAGTAACACATATTATTAACTTCTACCTAAATTCAAGTTCAAATTTAACCAGGAGCTTAACACATCCTTCTGCAGGCACGGAAAATTCACTCCGGAAATTATATAGGCAAACATGTCGCCTCGCCAACTGCATTGTCCACGGAAATCAGAGCTGTCGCTCACTGGCTCGCTCAGAAAATTGACGAATGCCTGGACAACTACTAAACGATGAGTTACACATATCCACTAGACGAATGGGACTTGGTAAATGTAAAATGAGATCCAACTCTCAACTGACCAGGGACTCGATGTATGTCTTTCGGAGTTGAAAATTATTTTGTTCACGTAGATTGTTTTGTGAAACTGTAAAAAAAAAACTAATGGAAATGGGAGAAGGTGCATCCTTAAAGGATCCCTTCAGACGACGTTTGCAAAGAACGTTCGTCTGGAAACACCCTAAAAAAACGCTCATTCTATCCTATTAAAGGGATTCTTGCTACATTTGCTGAATGCTGGTCGTCAAAACTAATATTAATAACGAGGACACGCATGAGGAAAGCTGTCCTTTCCCAGTACAAGCTTCATGCATATTTCCGCTCCCCCAACCGATCTTTGCAAATTTTTTAGGAGAGTAGAAGAAATTAATACCTTTTCTTTCTAAATAACAGATCGAGAAATCAAAAAATTACCCATCTTTTCTATATATTATTCAGAAAACGTCTGCACCCATGACCAAATAAGAAATGGATGTATATTAAAATTCCTCTCGACATCTTCATTACATTTAAATGAAAGAGAGAATGAAAGAAAAAAAAAAACAACGTCGCCAGTAGAATATGAATTGAATTCGATATAACAGCAAGAAAAAATCTTAATTTTTAAAGTTCTATGCTGATGAGATGCTTTTTTTACTATCAAAGTATATTTTTTGTCGTTGTTATCCAAACAAAATATTTGCTCGCAACAGTAAATATGAATAAACAATATAAACAATAATAATATAATATAAACCAAATATTTGGCTGACATATATTATTTGTAATGAAACTCAATACTAGAGGGTGAAAAAGTCACAAATCCAGATTTTCCTTGAAATATAAGGGGAATTTTTAAGTGATGGTGTCGCAAAATGAAAAAAAAGAATATTTCAAAAAACTTTTTAGAAAACCGAACAATGAGTACCGTGTGTCTCAGTTAATCAGTTCACTCATAGAATTCGCATTCACTTATTGTATTATTCTTCTCTATTACTTTTTTTCCAGGTAAATTGAGTTAGAGGTCCATAATAGACAACAAAACGCTGCACAAAAGAAGCTTGCTTCGTTGCTATTCGAGGGCGTAAGCACACCAATTGTGGTCACACAAGTCCCTTACGGAAAAACGTGAAAGCACAGACCTCACAACAAACGTCACAACGGTAAAAACAGAAAAAAAAGTCATAGGCGGAAGAAGTTAGGGAATTCAAAGCGGTAGACGTATTCTAATGCAAAAAGAATCACTCTATAGGTAACCTACATATAATCTTTCCCCAGAACAAAAATCTCTCAAGAAAATATAGGTAAAAGAGTTTGTTGTATCCCACGATCCAGGAAAATATCGACAGAATTAATTGCAGTGCGATGAGAAAAATTTAATCTATGATCCAGCGCGTGCTGTATTACGGTAACAGCTGCAGGTAGGAGAACCGGAAGTCGTAAACACCTCACATATCATTTTAAGGCAGACCTTCTTTTCTTGTGTGAATTTCCCACTTCTTCAAGTTTATACGAAAAAAAAAACCCAAATAATCGGTTCTAAGATGTATTGAAATAAAATCTGATCCCCCAATAGGTAGGGGAAGCAAAGCTCTAACAATTTACTGAGCAAAGCAGATAATATAGGGCTCAACGGGTGCTTCGACGTTATTTCTGTTTGACCATTGAAGAAGATCGCTACCTTCAACCTTGATACATTACTAGAAAGAACGTCAAACGAACTGCTCGACAATTATGACCTCTGCGGACTGCGAAAAGGGATTCGAACATTCTTAAGCGCAGTTATCTGTTGCTGTCGTCGTTTCGTAAATCATGTGTTCGTTTTCGCCGCCCGATATCCTATCGCCACATTCATGATGTGATGTCAAGCCACATGTGAGGTGGAGGAGGATACTGCGTCAATGCGGAGCGCTCGAGCAGCCACGGCCGCCACGGGGCGTGGTTTGGCGTATGAGCCACTTCTCGTTCTCGGCATGCGCCTGACAAGACGATTCGCATGAGCTCGTGCCGTTTATTGCAGTTTACTATACATATACTCAAATACAGTACAAATACTCTATTAGTTATTATCGCTGCACTGTTAACCTTGTCGACTGTTGCGAGCTCACCTAACGACTATAGTTACGCCAGCCATGGTCCAAATTTGGCGCATACGCGTCATGAAATGGAAACTCAAATGATCTGTAATAATGGAACCGATTACAAATGTATCTGTCGTACGGGGGTTCCTCAAACCGTAGATACACCACCTGTTATTGAATGCGATCAGTTTATACAGGTTAGAAGGCTGGCATTTTTTTTTTCTCTTCTTGCCATTTTTTTCTATTGCACATAAATTATTTCTTTTATAATGTTCAATTCTTGCTAATCATCTTTTAAATGGTTTTCTTATTGTGGGTATTACACAATTCTATTTATACGAATAAGCTGCAAAATATTTCTATTGTTATTTATTCATACGTACGTAAGAATGTGTGGAGCAGTTTTCAAAGGGTGCTGCCGGAGGGGGGGCAAAAGAACCCGAGTTATCGACCGACGGCATTGAGAGTTTCCCGCTCTAACAATGCCCAGTGTGACGAGCTGCATCTCGTTCTAATTCGTTCAGTTAGTTTCAGCAATGCTTTCGGCTTTTGCTCTCACACTCTTTTAATTTCATCATTTTGTTTTGATACGCTTAAAATCCCGGACATAGATCGCAGTTGCAGTTGTTTGTTTGCCGCATCCTAAATAACACTGAAACCCCAATCCAAGCAGATATGATGGATTTTCTGAGGGCGGCACAATGTATATAATTCCTTATTTCCCCGCATGCTACCTTGCATGTTTTTTTTTTGGGATTGCTTACGAACATTTTCATTGTTAGACTCCCACACTCACCCACATATAGATGAATATGAATAGAAAACATTGACATACGACTAAAAATGTTGAGAAATTAATTCCACTCATTCTTCAATTATGTTAGAAACGTTCTCTACAAAATTACGGATATTTCCATTCAAAATGTGATTCTATCCTCCGGAAATGAGTCGATATTCGAGTGGATTTCTGTTGGATTTCCTGGACGTAATACCCGGCTTCGCACGAAAATAATCATTTTGCACGTAAACATCATTACAGCGTTCCTTTGATAATCATTTTCGGAACGGCTCCGAAGACTTAGCGCGCTGCCAAATCCTCATCTTAGATCATTCAAAGGTGAAAGTGGGCTATCATGCAAAGAGTGCAAAATGCGGAAAAATTCTTTCGAGAAAGAAATTCACAACGTCACCAATATAGGCAATATGTGGACTATTTACTATGACTAGAGTTAGAGGCAATCTTTCAAACTATCTCTTTTTTTTTCTTGACATCAATAATTCAGTTAACATTGATTTTTCACGTCTCAACTTATTTGAGAATCCATAAATGTCACTAATAAATAAAATAGTTATATCCAATTAATTTATCCCAAGATATACGAAGACCAAGAAACCGATTAAATGGATATCCCATTGGAACCGATTATTGCTACCATTTGGGGAATAAGTACACAGTTGAAATTTTAATATGAGGAAAATTTGATTGAATCAGCAAAAAAAAATCAGAAATAAATAACATTTGGACCAGTAGTTCTAAATTCCATTGGAGACTGCTATTATTTCCATTTCGGGAATAAGTTCACAGTTGAAATTTTGGTAAGGTAAGGTATAGGGAAAAATTGATTAAATGAACAAAAAAAATAGAAATAGTAATAAAAATAGTAGAAAAAAATCAGAAATAACATTTGGATCAATAGTTCCAAGCGTGAACTACCAAACCATAAAACCCACTCCTATTTCTGTTCATTCCATATGACAACTTTACGATGGCGAACAGATGCGCCGAAAATTTGCAGTTAAAATGTCGTGCCTCAATCATCATCGTCTTCTTAAGCGTTCCTTTCGTTTCATTGCGGGCTCCGCTTCCTTGATTTGTTGGTGTCATTTTGTACGATCAAATGGATTTGATGATCTCATGCAGCCAATCCAGTGTTGTTATTGTCTTTTTCTGTTTTTATCCCATGTGCCGCTTCCTGTTTCACTGTCTGTGAGATCAAAGCTTAAAAAATAATCTGTATCGACGTCAGACGACTTAGTTCGCTTAGATTTGAATTCTACTCTTCTTGGCCCCAGAAAAATATAGTTGGGCTGAAGATCTTACAGACATTGTCGTCATCACATGCTTCGGGACCGTATTATTTCAGACGTTGGCCTAGCTGATCTCACCGTTGTAGATGCGGTTAGCGCCAACCATTCAATGTAAAATCTTCATTTAAACGACTTCAGAATGAGGTTTCCACCTCTCTTGTTAAAACTATCGATTAAACATCTTTGCCTGTGCCCACAATAAATCTTTCTTTTTCTTCCTATAGGTATACGCCAATTAAACGCGCAGATTTTTCTCCTGTCAAAAATCTTCGAACGTGGATTAGGAATATTGTGCCGAATATGAGATGAACTAGTTCGTATTCTCATTTCAATATTTCAACAAGAATAAAAAATAAAAACAAAAACAAAACTACAAGAATTATTCGAAACTACTATATTATAATATTGTACTACAGTACAACATTATATATAGTATAATATTGGATATATGGTTATTTTTTTCATTTTATGAGTGCTAGAGTCAAGAAGGGAAGCAATCAGGCGAAGGAATAGAAGTCAGCAATTGACAGATATATTAACCTATATATCAAGAAAGACATCCACCATCATGATTTATTACTATTCTTCAGTTTCGTTCCAAACCACTTTTTTCTAAAGAAGATAAATTGACCTACGATACAGCGGAATTATTTGTTTACGATGAGCTGACCACACTACATTTCCAGCTGTTAACCCCACTGACAACGATCGGATGTGTACATAACTGTAATTGTCATCTGTTCCAAAAGTTGTCAAAAGTGAGAGCTACTGCTTAACTAAAACATTTCAGACATTCGCAGTTTATGGTGATTGTAGTGACTGTTATCATAGGCCCAATATTTCTTCGCTTTCGAAAAAAGTCAAGTTTTTTTTTCCAAAAAGAAAGTTTTATCATTGACAAAATATCACTAGTAGATGAACATTTAATTGCCCCATTAAAATGATCAATGGTGAATATGGAAACGAAATAATTCCAAGCAATAATTATTTCGCGATTATATAGTTCCTCCTGCGACCAGGATCTATTATTTCACTAAACTTTACAGAAACTCGAACTGCTAGTGAATACTGAGTTACCTATAGCTTTTCTTAACAATAATCTCGTATGCTACTCATCTTCCGAACTCCTGATTATGAGTTCGGGATCCCTTTGATATAAGTATGTGATATTAAAACGTTTGCGACTGTGTGATTCTTTTTATCCATAGAGGAACACCGATGAGCCACGTCTTGAAATCCGAGTTTTTCTGTTAACCGCACCATATGTCTAAACGATTATACAGAAGCTTAATTAATCCCGGGCGGGTGTGGCGCAGTAGGTAAGAGGTCCGTTGTAGCCACACGCTCGAGGGTTCGAAACCGGCCTAGTGCAAACCAAGCCTTTCATCCCTCCGGCCTCCGCAAGTCATTGTATAGGCCAATACGCGTTCCAAAAACCTCAACGACTTTTGACTGACTTTTTAATCAATCTAACGACTATTTTTCTTTAGTAACATTTCATCAGCAATTAAAATGGGTCGTAGTGGCGCACCCAGGCAGAAAAGGTTATTGTCATCTCTATTACTAATGTAGTAATATAATAATAATCAGAACTGTGCCTATTCCTTGTGTGTAAAAATGCTCATCGTCGCATCGCAAAGTCCCAACAGTGACTTTTTCAGTCACTGGAACTACCAGTTGTTGATATGCGGTTACGACATGTCAATCTTGAAGCACATCTCCACACGAATGAAAAATACGAGACGTATTTCAAACGCCGAATCGCCAATATCGTATCCTCTTACTGCGAACATCAGGCCAACGAATGTCCCGGAGCGACATTACGACTTACACAGGTAATTGACTGATTATATAATACTAAATCAACGAAGAGCACGAGAGGATTCTACGAAAAAAAAACATAGTTTTACGAATTTTTTGCAAAATTCTTGTTCAAAAATCCTTACAAGCTAATCCTAGCAAGTTCTTTGTTGGTCTTTCTTCCTGTTCTTTCTTTTTTTTTCTTTTGTCTTTGCGTTGTATCGGAATATCGAGCTCTGTTGCGTGGGCCCAGACGTTCTTAATCCTAAGTCCGTTCTCTTTCACACGGCTATGTGCTTTAAATCTAAATGAACTGACAAATCGTGAGATTCGGAAAGCCAGCAGAAAAAAATAGTCGCGTTCATCGCCGCATACTTTTTTCGTAGACAGAAGTTCTCAAGACTGAAAACTCGCTGCAATTTTCGATTTCTTCCTTTCTAGGAATCAAAAGAAAATTGTTTTGCCATGAAAGAAAAGAACATTCGTCCTTAATAGAAACCTTCGTATCCAGTCTTGGCAAGCACAGCTAAATTCCGTCGTAGTATAGCGCTCCACAAGCAACCAACATTTCACCAGCTGATCAACTGTGTCCGTGCTGCGCATTACAGACTGTATCCGATGCATCGCAGTCAGACGACGATGACGAGGACAATTCCGTGCTATATGCGGCTGATGATGAATCTGAACCGCTTCTCACTCAGAACAATGTCGTGCTGTTACGGGTAGAGCGAGAACCTCTCAACGTCACTCGTATACTCTTCGCTATCACCAAATCCGAAAATGTGCTCTCACTCAGCGAACATATGATCATCGATCCGGTCAAGGTAAGGTGATATTTGTAGACTTACAAAACCCCATCACCATAGCTGCGATAGGGAGCAGCCGGACCCTCCTCAGATGAAGAGGACCAGCTTGAAGAGTATTGAGAGGTGAGTGATTCCGTCCATTTCCTCCTAATTGCACTAAAAAAACGGCAAGGGAGATACGGCGCGTGCACAAGGGCGCTGGCGCACACTGGCGCGCTCCAACTCCTTGTAGAAAATAATGCGCCAGAACGCCCGAAGCCGTATCTTCTGGGCCGTTTTTTACGACAATTAGGAAGAAATGGACGGAATCACCCCCCCCTCCCCCTCTCCATAATCTATGATCCCGTAACTCCACATGAAATCCGTACCACCTCAGATTCGTGGGATGATGGTTTTAAGTGACGAGGATCTCTTCCCTAACCATCCAAAGGTTATTAGGTCGGACTACCGGCTACTACTATCGCATTTATGTCTATCACCTCTTTGTCAAACCATTACTTATCAAGAATCTTTTTTTTTTTACCAAAATGAAGTGACTTTCGCGACCAGCGAGACCACTACGCCCCTGACAGAATTGACATCTAGGATTTAGAAAAGCTTGACAATTTTTCCAGGTGAAATACATACTCGGAAGTCAAGCCGGCCCATTAGCACGAATCCTCGGTGGTATCAAATTGGATAGTGTACGAGTTTCACGAATACGACGTCATCTTAAACCATCCGACACTGATAATACCAAACTTATCACCATTATTTCCATCATTGGAGGTTTCTTCGTCATATGTTATATAATAGGAGCAATACGATTGTGCAGGTAATTTGTTCACTTCTTAATATCCCATTTCATTTTCTAGTTTTTTTTTCGGGAAAAAAGCGTACACCTGTGCATAAACTTGGTATGAGCAAAAATGTAGGTGTATTAATTTCTGGAACGGTTAAGAACTAAGTTTTTGCCAACATAAAGTGAGGATACCGCGGAAAAGGCAAGATTTTGAGGACTAATTGTACAAATACAGATTCTGTAGCAGAATCCGCTCATCAGAATCAAACACATCATATTTTCCGCAATTATGGCAGTAATTTTTCCCCACGTACTAGCAACGAAAATACATAATTACCAGCTACTCAAAAAACAGAACTATGAAAAATGGCCCATGTAGATGTTATTATTTTTCTCAGTAAAAAAACTCTAGTCAAGTTTAACACTATGAAATGTCTTTTCCCAATTTAGATTAAGAAAAAAAGGTGGGAAACAGTTTATTTTTAAAAATTTTTAGTCTCCCGAGAAGTATTTCGATAGGAACTACGTTCCGGCTAACTTCTGAATAAAATCCCGATAGAAAAAAAAACCAGGAAGCTTTGCAGTAGAAATTCAATGCAGATACTCAGGCCTAATTCCAATCTCTAATGTCCATAGAAAAGAACTGAATTGAGTCTGAAACAAAGTGGAGGCTGCATCCTAAATACTGCCTACATGTGCTAATGAGTAGAGTTGCTGTTCTTTCTGGAGAACCTTACTCGTAATAGAATACATTCTGGAACTTTCGATAATGCACAGCACTAAAATTACATTGAGTTTCTCGGAATAACTTCATTCCGAGTAAGAGAATATTGACCTAAATTAAGAAAAAACACAAAACAACAAACAAACAAAAAATAACAAAAACATTTATGTTAAAACCATAAGATCTATACTGGAATCTTCAAAAATTTTCAACTAACTTCTTCTAGGATTCAAGAAATAACTACGCAGAGTTTCTAAAAGTATGTCTGAGTTATAATCAAAAATTTTCTTCCGGAAAAACTCCACGTTTTTTAGGTTAAAAAAAAAGTTTTATAGGGTAAAAACCTATAGATTACAGGGAAGGGTGAAATTTGAGCATATTTATCACAACTAGTACGTCTAAACACACTACTAGGACCAGTTGCTAGAAGGCCAATCCAATCAATGACTTTGTTTTGCTGCTGATAGCCTCGGATTCGTTTCTCCGTTTGTTTACAATGCCGAACAAATCTTCCAGCACCATGAAGAAAACATAACGGCCGATAGGAAAAAAAATGTGGGTATCAAAAAACGAAACACATATTTCAAAATTTCTCATATAATTATGGTAATTTCTTCGTTTTCGATAGCATTGAACGCATCGATGACAGCATTCTATGAAGGTGTATTGACAATGACAGCTCGTTAATCGTAGAAACGTGCTCAGTCTAAGTTTATGCATATGAACATGCATAGATGTGCTAAGATTGCGTGCTAGAAATACATTGACAGAATAATGAACATTTCTCTCAGCGAAAAATCAACAGCTACTAGGAAATAAAGAAAAAAACGTGTAGAAAAAACAGATCAGTTTTCAGTCCTACCTTTTTCTCAGAATTTCAATATCAGCATTTCTCAACTAGATCTTTAAAAAAAAATCTACGGCCAAATGAAATTCTCATACAAGAAAAAGGGAGATTCTCGGAAGAGAAAAAAAACTGGACACCTGGATAGAAAAAAAGATAGTGTCCAGGAAAAGAAAAAAATAAGAATTTGCAGTTACGTGATGAATAATTGAAGATCGCCTCTGCCACCACTACTTTTCTATTTTAGAATAATTGTCATTCTTTGATGTTTAGCAGTAAAAAAAAAAGAAAGTAATCAATGGTGGAGGCAAAACAACTATAAACCCAGTCAAAACATTTTTTATGGAGAACCTCTGCCGAAAGCTTTTTATGCATTGTTTGATTTTTGGATTTTATGATTAACCAAACCAAACCGATAATAAAAGAAGAAACAATCGCTAGTGAATTTTTTTTATCGAGAATCTGAGCACCTTATTGCTACTCCTACATAAATTTGTTTATTTGAATACTTCCACAGCTGTGCCAAAAACAAGAAGGACAATAAAGAATAGAGTTCACTAGGATAATACCCAAACTTTATAGTACGAAGTTTGCCTTTCTTTAATATTCGTGTGGTGGATTGACAAGTGATTCTCCTTCTACAAAAAAAAAGAGAAATCTCGATGCGAGACCCTTTTTCCAAATCCAAAACGCTAGAGTAGTAAGACAATATCATATATCATTGCGGTACTATAGAGTTCATCTTAAAATCTGGTTTTCTTGGTTCCTGTCTTTGCCAGATCCACGACTAAGAAAGTATTCCTAGGCATTATCGTTTAACCGCACGCAGCACTAGCGAGTAACCTCTTAAGTATTTGGTGAAAAAAATGGTGAACTAGACAGAAATAATCAAACGACAGGCATCATAGGAAAGAAAGTATTCTGATGATATTTTTTTTCTTACAGAGACGCACGACGGAGAAGACGTGAAAGGAAAATTGCGGACGATGCAGCTAACGGACTCGCGACAGTCAATTTCGTCCCCAACTACGGTTCCTGTCAGCGAAAGCCTTCTAAAAATGGAGAAGTCCTGAAGGACGTCACCGTAAAAGATGTCGCCCACACTAATTATCAGGAAATCAATGAATCCTTGGACAACCATCAAAATGATGAGCCTCATGTGCTTACTGAACGACAAGCTCGGTTTATGTTCATGTGTGATCCATCTCAGTTACCCAGAGAACCTACTTTTGATTCCGATGCATTGGAGAGTGAGGCTGGTCAGACTCCCCAGTTGAGTTCAAATCGCGCAAATAGGAACGCTACTGAAGGGAATCCAACAAAGTCTAAAGAGATGTCACCGACAAAGGAATCACCTTTGCAGCAGTCGCAACCATCGCCCCATGACGATCAAGAAGTGCCTGCACTTGTGCTGGTACCCTCTTTTTCACTGGAATCTCCAATGGTTTCGGATGAGTCACCAACTGCTAACTCGAGCTCGGCGATTTTCCTTGGAAATCAGTCTGAAAGCCCAGAAGATCGGCCTAGATCACGACGTGGAAGCAGGGTAGGAGACGAAGTTCTTGACTTACGAGAACTGCAAGAATCTCCGAAAAATGAAGAGAACAATAACGTTGGGCAAGAACCCCAAGAAGTTGTTGCTGAAGCTAATGAAAGAGCGAATAGACAATATGAACTTGGTCGATGGTCTAGTAGTGAGGGTGAGGTAGACGTCTACTATAAACTGAGCGATGATGATGATATGGTTAGAGGCGATGATTGGACGAATTTGAAGGAAGGACCCAAGCTGCCAGGGTATCGACAAGAAACTGAAAGCGATTCGGATGCTGATGATGGTGAAGAGAATAGATTGAAACAGGACGGTGAAGTGGATGGTTATGTTTACGAACGATTACGTGAAGAACTGACACCTGTGCCTCCGGACAGCTAGTGTAACAAGTACAAATCTAGGCTGATTCGTATTCAACTATTTTTCTTGCCAATTAAAAAAAGCTCAAGTTGATTGATACTAAAAAAAAGATGGGTACATTTGTTCTCAACGACTGTTCAATTTTGCTTACTTTTAAATTTCTGCTTAAAGAAATCCATTATTATCAAATACGCCCCTAGAGTATACTAAGATACCCGAAAGCTATATTTTCAACATCCGGTGATTAGGAATATATAGTCGTTGAATCAGTTACGTTCCAAATGTCATGTGTTAAACGTCTATGATTAGTTTATCGCATTGCCATAGCGCAATTTTCTATGTATGTGATACGAACTTGTAGCTTTTTTTTTCCTCGAGTGCCTCGACTTCTCTCATGTTTAGTTAGTTCCGCAGAATAATAATTTAATTTAGCACAAGATATTTTACTCCATATTTTATTTGAAATAAAGGAATATATTATACTATTGTTTCTACAACGGAAAGGTTTGAAAGATCATTAAATATGGAGGAGATCCAAACTTCACTTCATATTCTATTAAAAAACGTCCTGCGCAGTCATACAGTACATATACCAAAAATTACCGAACGGGACAGCCAGTAAGTCGAATTGTAACTACAGTATAATTAACGCAGCTGCAGCAAGAAAACTTGCTCTCAAAATTTCTCGAAAATGAAAAAAAATAACTAGTTTCGACACTCTACGGCTACGGAGCCAACACTAAGTACCTGTACAAGCCTGCACAGCGGATATTCAATGAAGCGCTAAAAAACGTAACTAAGTAGAACATGAAAGGTAAAAAAAAAACTAGAAATAATCTCATCAGCGAGGATAGAAACTGAAATATCATATATGGAATATTGATGAGTATAAGACATCAAGACTACACGGTTTACTGCACGAAGAACAAAGTATATAGAACAATGGAAAAGATCAGCAATTATATTGTGTGATTCCCATGCAGTGATACGCTAAGCTCACCTAAATTGCTGGTAATTATCCCACTTTACCGCAACATGACCTTAATCAACGTGATTTCACCTAGCCACTATCTTTATGCATTTCCTAAGCAAGTGAAACCAACACTGCAATCCCAAAATATCAAAATGTCATCACACGAAGAGTTCATACAGCTTCTCCGCAATTACTGTACTTAATCAGCGAGGAATGTTTACCTCAACGTAGCTATCTTTTTTTAGAGAGGTTCCCACAAACTGTGACCGCCACTGATAGCAATTCAAAACGAAAAATTTGGATCCACAATCGCTGCTGTTTACAGTACATCCTCTCCTTATCAAAATTTGTAAATATTGAGCATAAGTGTTAGAAGAACCCCTCCAATTACTCTTCTTTTCACCTATTCCCACCTTTCTGACCTACTGTTCTCACATCGCATGGTAAAGTTCTCGCATCAGCCCTCACCATTTCAGTTTATCGTTCTCTGTCTGGATTTTTAGTAAATTTTGGTGAACGACATGAAATATGTTCCGTTCATATCGGCACTGGTGCCTTTAATAGGACGTACACACGTAGACTCATCAGTAATGACACTTTCCTGGCAGGATATAGAACCGACCTTTTAACTTCATCACGATTTCTTTTAGTTGCCATTTCATTGTTGGCGCTGGAAAAACCACCCTAACAATCCTGTGCCAACGAAATATTTGAGAACTTTCGTAAAAGGCAGTGCATCAACTGTTGACAAGATCAACTAATCTTATTCGCTCATTAAGATAGAGAGAAAAAAAAAAACAAATTTCTAGAATAACCACGTACCTACAAAACCAATACGTGCATCTCCCGTTTTAGCTACATCAAATCCTTCTCCGCTACCACCTCCACCACCTTTGGGAGCGATCAGCTCTTGTCGCAGTTTAGCCAACTTCGCTTTAAGCATACCCAAGTGTGCATTGGTGGCTTTGTTCTTCTGCGTGCGGGCCATCTAAAATAAAAGACTATAGAAAGTTGACTGAGCATTTTCCATAGATGCGATAGACGGACGGCGCTCCGGCCCCCTTCACTTTTGGAGGGGTCACGAAAGGCCCCCTTCACTTTTGGGCCGTTAAAGGCATCACTCCACGAATCTGAGGTAGTAGGGATTTCAGGTGGAACATTCTTATAAAAGATAGTAGATTATGGAGAGGATGGTGATTTCGTCCATTTCTTCCTAATTGCCGTGAAAAACGGCCCGGACGATACGGCTTCAGGCGTTCTGGCCACTATTTTCTACGGGGAGTTCGACTGGAGCGCGCCAGCCTTATGCGGCGCCGCATCTTCCGGGCCGTTTTTTACGGCAATTAGGAAGACATGGACGGAATCACCCTCCTCTTCATAATCTACTATCCCTTATAAGAATACTCCACCTAAAATCTGCACTACCTCAGATTCGTGGGGTGATGCCTTTGACAAAGGGATGCCCTTCACTTTTGGACGGTTTGGACGGACGAAAGGATCCTCATCACTTGCGCTGCACCCTATTAGCTATATCCCCTTCGCCTGAAGAGGGTCCGGCTCCTTCTTAGCGCACCTTTGGCATTTTCTACTTTTGAAGAAATCTAGCTTTTTGTATATATTCAGTACAAAGAATTCGAAGCAAACTAGACCATTCTATTAACACCGATTCGATGCACTTTGCGAATTTCACTTCTAGTCATTCCAAAACACTGCAAAGATGAACACCACTACAGTTATTCCCGGTGAGAGGCAAAAAATGCACTACAGAGTCGAAAAAATGCTTTCTAAGAGAAGAATCAATAAATTTCAATTTAAAAAAGAATGTAGAATTTCAAGACCAGGAATCAAAAAAAAAAGGATCAAGAAAAAAATCAAGAATCAATAACTAAACTTGATATAAAAAATAAAGCGTAAAGAAACATGGTAGAGCTACGAAATCAAAAATAGGTAATAAACTTGTTAATGATATGGCGCACCATTTCCCTAATTTTAGCGATTTTCAAAGGAGACTTGTCTACGACTCAAAAAATGCCCTCCTAAGAATTGAAAAAAAAAACTAAAAAGACCGTTCAGGATCACCACTCCCGTCAAAATCGAACTCTAATTCAGGTGTACTTCTTTTGAAACGCTCATTTCTAGAACAAAATACACCAGCTCATTCACGAAGTTTACACAGTGAGAAACTCGAACAACGATTTATACGATATGACACCTGCTGTAACTCACGCATTCACTCTGCCCAAGGTTCTGTCCGATCCGAAATGGAACTAATATATAATACTGGCTAATACATATCCACAGTCAGTCTTACCCGATTATGGTACTCTCATTGACATCCGTAACGTTCCAAAACGTCCAACAGTGTGTCATACAAGCAAGGCAATGGAAAAGTAAGTGTATTGCATTTGAGTTGAAAGAAAAAGATGCTCGCACATTCATCGTAGTACATTCGCGTGATAGATACCAACGAAGGAAACGCAATCGGATTCATGACCATAACTTTAAGTACCTTTACTTTTCAGATGATTTTAAAGACGAAAAGGATGAGCGCTAAATATAGTGTTTTTCTCTGAAGCCAAGAAATCAAACTAGAAGCAGTTGAGGTCTTACTGATTTTTTCCTTGTAACCAAAAAACGACAGAAAATCCCAAAATTAATAAACAGAGCATGAAGCTCGTTACTTTCGTCCTCGTCTAATCAGTAACAAAGAAGAACTAAAGCAGGATTGCGTATATGAAGGAAAAAATATTGTTGTAAAAAAACTGAATTCAATATAGAAAATTCTGAAGAAAACTATAAGAATGTCAAATATGTGCAGCAAACCTCATCCTCGATGTCCTGAATCTTTTGTAGAATCGACATCTTCGCAGTGTTTTCAAAAGCAGCTCGTCAAAAACCTAAACTCAGCAAATGAGCAGTAGTAAATATCATTTCAAAACGGTTCAAACAAATTCGGATCAAAACTAGTCAAAGAAAAATCCATTCTGATAGGATTATGAGTCAGAAACACATAAAACAACTCTAGTTATCGAGGTCTTAGCGACATAATCGATCAATTCATGTCCAATATGTCTGTGCAAAACGAAGAAATGTGAAGAAAACATAAGTAGGAAAAAAACTAGCAGTTAATGTAAAGTGGAACAAAAGTAAAAATGGGTGAATAAATGAGGAACAAGTCAAGAAGATCCAAACAAGCATCTAAGCGCAAACTACATAGGAATGTCTTGGTTCAACAGTGGACGAAGATTGCGATTGGAGCGCATCAGCTGAGACAGCCTGAACCTCTAACCATGTCACTTCATTGCGCTTATTCGTCTAAGAATTTGTACATCATATCCATTCAGGTTACTTTGTTCATACCTGGGAGAAAATGTAGTTTTGGGGGGGAGGGGGAACTCACCTGCACCCTTATTTCTGGAAGCTCTTTTTTCCTATTTCTCTTCGTAACTTTAGCTTACATGTCACAGATCCTCTAAGACTAATGCTTAAGCTTCTTCTTCTTGTTGCTTGTCTTAGCACCCCAACTGATTTAGTTATTTACTTCCAGAAATAAGGGTGTGGTTGAGTGGCCCGCTCAAATACACTTTACCACATGTTTTTTTTTTGTTTTGCTCCACTGGTCACAGTTTGAGATTGCTCAACTTTGCTGTCTTTTTCGAGCGTGAAATCTTAGAGATCTACGGAACATAGTTAAACCGAAGCCATGCAGCGGATTCAGAGGGACTTACACTTTCATACAACACGGAATGTTCTAGAACCAGTACAATACGTGCAGTTAAGTCAAAACCACATCAGCTGTGGTGCAGTTGCGACACTCGCGGCAGGATACTAACTAATTCTATTCAACATGGAAAAAATAAGGGAGTACTTCATCGAGATTAGTAGTTCATACTCATAGGACGCAGAACTCACACTCGTACCGCACACCTCATGCAGAATAAACTATAAGTCTGGCGATTACTGGACTGTCATACCTTCGAAATTCGACAGCAGCAGAACCGTTCAGATCGAAAACAACACCATAACTGATGTTCAAGAACCACTCAGCAAATTACTGAAATGATATAGTCGGGTCGAAACGAGCTGAAGGTGGGTGCAACTGCGTAAACGGCTGCGTACGAAACGGTGCGATGGAGTGTAGCGCTTACAATCGACGAAGAACCTTGCAGACACTATTCAGCGCTGCAGTCTGCGATTGTCCCATCTTGATCCCAAGCACCATTTCTAGCCTACCGCTTCGCTTATGCATCTGCACCGTGCTTCATTTAGTTTTGATCCCACTCTAGAAGTTGGTGTACTCAAAGTCGAACTTTTTCCGACGAAACCTCGGGGTTATTTAGCAACTACCTCAATCATTCGTTCTCAGCGTATACTGGAATGTAAGAAAGTTCTATTGAATCGGCCATCTCCACTCTTTTCTGCAATAAACTTTCCGGTCGCCACTCAGTGTTTGAGAGGTGCAGAGAGATAAAGTTGTCGACTATGACAGAGAACACTGCCTCCCTCCTTGATCCCTCCTTCATCACGAATACTGATAGTGAGATCCCTCCTTCACTCCCTGGCTCTGAGGTATAATCCTATTGATGGTTCAGTCAAACGTTCGAAGTAGAGAGACAAAGTAGCCTGAGAAGCCTATTGCATCGAATGCTCTTCCACTTCAGAGGCTGCAGTACAGTAGAATATCAGATATCCAACCTCTGTACAAGCAAAGATATGAGACAAACAAATCTTCTCGAAATAACTCCGATCTTGTACATACTTCATAGTGAGACCTCAGCTTGAGGTATGCGGCAACTATTAACTCTAATGGTCCACAACTGCCAGCTCTGAGAAGCGGGAGAAATGATTTGTCATTACGATCAACAATAGATTTTTGTTTTCCAACATATCATGTAAAGCTATTAAACTCAACATACAATTTATTTAAGGTTCTAGTGAACAATATGAGTGAGGGGCATGCAACTACACAGTTTATACAAAATGAAAACCAACAATAAAATGCACCGTTACTATGAAACAAGCCAACACACTAATGGTAAACGGACAAGACAAGCAGAAGTAACGGACAGCAAATCAAAAAAGCAGCAGCAGCCCGGTAGCAAGGATTATACACTGCACTATTACAGTCAATGAGAGGATGCACTTGAATACTATTCAAATTGCATTACTCATTGCTGCACTTGTATCTCCACCACCCAAGTTGTTCCTTTCGCATGCCATTTGGGCATCTTTTGCGCTCTCGTTCGATTCGGCACGGCGTCGCACACCAGCTTTCAGTTCTTCATCATTTACACTTTCGATTTTTACCGCTGTGGTACCCGTATTATCCTGTAAATAAAATCTTCGCATTGATATCTGTATATCTGTGTAACAGAAAATGAGCTTTAATGCTGCCCCAATACAATCACAATATGCTCTTCTTAAGCTTCGATTGAGCACATATGAAAAGAACGTTATATGCGACAGTCTGAATTTGTACCTTACGGAGTGAACTATTTCTGCGATACACTTTCACTTTGGTTTAGAAGAATCAGCCCTCAATCACAAGTGTTATCAAGGGTACAACTTAAAAACCGCATTATGAATTAATGGTGTTTCAAACACTCTGAAACGGACGTTTTACATCTCCTCAATACTTAACTCTACTCACCACTTCTTGGGTACCCTCATTTTTGTGTGCGTTCTTATTTTGTGCACGGAACCGACGATTGTAGTAGTTGCCACGACGGCGGAAACCTGATTTCACCAATGTGGTGCCAGCCTCTTCAATTTTAACTGGCTCTTCGCCTTCATTTGAAATGTGGTTGTCTTCTTTACGTTCTCCTGCTAGCTGTTGACGAATACGACGTGCGCGGAAACGACGTCCATTCTCTAAATTAAGTAGAGACTTCAGCATATTTCTGCACAAACGGTTTCGCGAAGCGAAGGAAACGAAACGAGCAAGAATGATTACACGTTCTTCAAATTACAGTACTCTTTCAATGTACCAAAGGGAAAGGAAGCGAAAAGATGTCACTCACTTCTCGTACAGGTTGTCTTTTTCATGTCGACGTCAGATTGTCCATTGGCCTGATTTTCACTATCGGTTTTTTTCTCACCGTCGACTTCGCGCGGTACATGACGTCGGGTGGGGCGGAAACGATACAGAAGCACTCGCTGGTATCTGAAAGGAAGTTGCACGTTATTTGACTTGTATTTACTTATATTTTCATCAAAATTTGTAGTTTGTACCACTTTCGAGAACCAAGACATTTGCTTGTAACAAAAAAAGATCGTGGTGTTACGTATAAATCGTTTCGGTATATATTATGTACACATGTGATAATAGTAAACTTTTAGAGAAGTTCGCACATTACGTTATGTAATTTTCAGGAATACACGCGCCTCTTAAACTAAAACAATGAGATTATTACAATTTGAAAATGTCACTTTAAATGTTAGAAAATGGTACTCAAATGATTCTGCTCTGACTCATTCTCACTTCTGTAGCACAGTCTAACATATTAAAATTATAGTCTTTCGCTAACGCACGGTTTTCCAGTTGTATTCACCATTCTCTACAAGAGGAAAACTCCATTTCCATTGTTTCTACAATTTGTTGACTTCATCTATTCACTATTTGACAACAAACATAGCTGTGACATATGTTTCTGTGATCGCCAGCATTTACTGCCCACAAAGACTCATACATTGTCTACGCCTTTGCCGCTACGAAAACTAACACAAGGCGAATGTACACCAACTGCGGAAAGAAAGAACTCAAAACAACCTTACCCCTCAACTGAATGTAACACCAGTAATTGTGGTGCATTCATTTCAAAAAGAGAAGCGATATTGAAGGTTAGGCTTATCCACGAGGTCTTGAAATTGCTACATCATGACTTTGTTACTTTATGAAAGATGAACGGGAGTGAAAAAGTACAAACACCTACTTGGAGCCTTTCACATTTCCGCCATTCGGTCCTGTTACATTTGAGGCTTCAGGGCCCTTACGACCTTCCACGATGTCAAATTCGACTTCTTCCTCATCCGCCAATGTGCGTAAGTAGAATTTCTCCGTTTGTGACTTTGCGATCGCGCTCTTAAAGAGAAAGAAAATCAAAACAAGTCTTAGACTATTTCTTCCATAATACTACTAAGCAAACAAACCACATCCAGGACATAATTGTACGAAAAACTTAAAACTCTAAAAATAATAAGAGGTGTTCACTTTACTTCATCGAAACATATAATACATTCGGGTTTATTCATTACTTTAATCATGAATCATTGTAAGGGAGAAAAAGAAAACAGAAGTGTTCGTTGATGGCAGATCCCTGTCATCAGACTAGCTTTGCTGACTAAAATGGCGACCAGAGGCTGACGCAGTAAGGAATAGTGCAATCCCTTAAAATGACTGCTAAATCCCGACTAGATTATTCAAGAATTACTGAAAAAGCGTGAAATTCGTAAGGTTGTGTTTACATGAAAATGTTTCTACTTGGAATTAAAGTGCTATCGGCAAACGTCTAACTCTAAACGCTCCGAATTCATTGTAAAATAATCGTATGAATCAGACGAAAGTCAATAATTGAGCATTGGGCACTGAGCACAAGATCCAGTCGACTTCTGATACATCTTTCAATTAAGGTTTGTGTGTTCTTTACATATATAGCTAGACTGTCAAGTTTTAATCTCTTTTAAAAATCAATTCATCCACATTTTAAATCGGCTAATCATTTTGAAACCGTAAACATCGAGTTACGGTAATCCATAAGCACTAGATCGAAGGAATGCGCTCCTTCCGAGAAATTATTTTCATTTTTTATATTTTTGTATTTTTTTTATTTTATTTTATTTTTATAATTCATTTGAAAGAATATTTATTTCATCTGGATGAGTAGTAAGGCAATCCATACCTGATGGACAAAAATATCCGGTTTACCATCAGCACGGGAAATGAAGCCGTAGTGACCAAGCACAGAGTACCACTTCACACGACCTTTGAGCCCGGTTTCTACAACCTAAACTTACTTAGGTAACAGATCATCCTCAATCCATTTCAGAGCATCGAAAATAATATACGACTGTAAGTTGGCTGGTAAGTCTTCTGACTCTCTGTTCTGTCCTTTGCGTCTAGCATGAAAGATACCAGACGAAAAAGTCAGAAGAGAAGTAGTATGAAGTTATACTAAGAAGGTAAAGCGCATATCAATCGCTTGTTCTCGATCTATCTATATATTCTATTCAACTTTAAAACAATCCTTAGTGATTCATCGTTGTGCTTATTTGCCCCTCATAGTAAGGGAGCTTGGCAATATCACAGACAAAGCACCATCTGCTGTATAAGCAACCGAAGCTGACTTCATGTGTTACTTAAAAAAATAGTTGTATCAAGTAACATTCCTGTATAAATAAATATCTCTCGATGGTGTATAAAGCAAGCTTTATACACCATCGAGAGATATTTATTTATACAAGAATGAATGCAATGAGAATGTAGTTTGGTTCTCGATGCTTTATACACCATCGAGAACCAAACTACATTCTCATTGCGTTCAGCTCACATGTTTCAGTAACTACACAATTTGTGTCGGTATAACTACTCACCATCCGCTTATGCAACTGCAGCTTCAGGTGATTTGACCTGACTATACCAAGTAAAGAGTGAGGCATCCAGTCACCCTAGCACTGCAGATTGTTCGTGTCAGAAACCGCTACAAAATAATCAGCAAGCTATTTAGATAACTATGCGAAGCCTGGACTAAACCAGCCAGGGTCTCTTTGCAATTCTAATTGCACTGAAGGAACTAATACGAAATTGTTTCTTTTGTACTGCACTTCGATGCAACATGTAACCATTTAGGCCGATATGAGAAGAATCGATTGTGAACACGAACTCTTCCTCTTCGTTTTTCCTTTCAACTGTCTTGTTCCCGCTTCAAATACCTATACTCGAAAATCAGCTAGCTATGCGAAGCATGGACTTAACCACCTGGGTTCCTTCGGAGCTTTAATTGCGTTTTGAAATGAAAGTTTTGAACGTTAAGGAGTTATGCAGTCGCGAAAACTTCATCCTTATCTGATAATCCCAAGAGAATGATTGGTTTGTCACTAGAGAGATGTAGTCGGTACCAGATGGTTCAACCGGGTGAGCACAGGGACTGGAAAAACACAAAGAAGCTGTGGGAAGTATAGAAAGAGAGTGCGATGAGGAAAAGACGGTCTGTTGAACATGTTTCGGGGCAACTATAACTGCCTACAACAATACATGTTGCAATTTCTTCACGCTTAAGAGTCCATATGTATGTCTTGGTATATCCATGCAACTCCTTTTCTGCATTCTAGGTTATACTCACCTACTGTTAAAGAAACTTCAGTAACAACACCAAACAATTAATGTAGTAGATTTTTCCTATTGTTAACTTTCGCTGAGAACTTCTTAGTGCTTGTTCTCACTTTCATATAATCCAATTTGCTGCAAAAACCTCCGCGCAGTTGCGTAAGTGGCTGCGCTCGAGGCGACGCAATGAATCGAGCGGTCAGGAATGAGGAGGGACGATCACTAGCTTCACTCGGATAGAGAGATTATTAATGCTATCGAGGGTCCCACCACGACATCAGCCGCTCTCTCTTTAGCCCAGGTTCGAGTGCAACATCACTGCACCGAGCGTATCAGGTCACTGCTCCGAGCTTCACTCCTTCTTGCCCGACTATATCCAGGCTAAAAGGGCTACAACCATTGTCACATGCTTATTTGGAACAACTACAAGTCCTAGTATTCGCCGTTTCAAAGGAAAACTATTAGAACGAGCTAATAAAGTTGTGGTCACTCCTTATTTTTTTGTGAACAAAAGTCGGAGAGGACAACATGAGACTTGTATATTCCATCGCTCTGGCAGAATCATAGGATACCATCATTTTGTTGGAACGTTCACAGATGTAGACCTAGAGATGTGAAGCCGAACTTCCTCTGCCAACAAAATCTACAAACTAACTCGAATTAACCAGAACTAGTAGGTAATCCTGGATTGTTAATTGTTGTGACGGATTGGTTGTGAATGATAAGATCACAGACCGAACCTTACTTGTTTCGAATATACATCTTACCACGTTACTGCTTGACGTGACGGTAATTTCCGGTCAAATGTTAGTTGCTCATTTTCATTTCAAAAAATTAGGTCTAATAAAGGTTTCAATTCCCTGCTGGAGGCTTAGGGTTCAGACAGCTGAGGACGTTGTTTGTAGCAGTTGCGCTCACCTTCTTCGTTTTTTGTTCCTCCTCCCAAACACGGCGGCGTTCCTCATCCGTCATACGAGCGAACTAGACATATAAAACATATGTGGAACCATATAAAGTGTTCTTCTCAACGAACATTAACAAACCTTACGCTCGCGACGTTCGTTCTTGCCGTCGGTGGTTTCCTTCCTGACCTCCATATTGTTCCCATCGACGATCTTCATCGTTTCGACCTTCTTTTCGAGTGCCTCTTCGGCAACCTCGAGAGGTGCTGTCGACATCGTGGAGAGCTCGTACACACCAAGGAGATCCTAGTAAAACTTGTAAATCCAAAAAGAATACAGAATACGCGGAACTACTCCCACACGACCAGGAAAATGCACATACCGCTGCAAACGCGAACTTGAAATGAAACGGATGATGAAAATGAAGCACCACGTGGAAAGCTGTTAACACGTTAGCACAGTCGTATGGACATTAAACTACCGTACCACTAACCACACCACAGGTAAATACATGAGCGACATGAAGTCGACCGGAAGAGGACGCTGACTGTTTACGTAGCGATAATACCTAATTTTTTTTTCGATTACGGTAAAACATCCATTCCAAAAATGAGCATCTAAGTTTTTGATCTGTGCGTCCGATCCACTGGCAGATCCCCAAACTATGATCTGCCACCACTCTTCTAGAATAAGGTAGGATACTTACTCATTTAGTGAATCTTTGCTGTAGTTAATGACAATAAATTTCTCCGCTGCCTCTACTAGGTACGAGGTCTTAGTGATAGTCGAGGATCAGTTCTCGCCGTCCTATAAATGATACAACGGAGCTCGGAAAGAACTGCTTTAGCATCTCTAGAAACCCTGAAAGAGGTATGAATTGCTTTTTCACAGTTCATAATTTGTAGGATCTCGGATCCTCCTTAAAAGATTTATGAACCGAATAATTACATAGGAAAAAGGGTATGTTAAACGCATTTGTCAAATTCTGAGTGTGCTTCTTCTAGTACTCAGCTTAAACAGGTCAGAAGTGATGCTTTTATTACAGTATTTGCGTTAACTGTTGATAAAAAGAAAAACTGTATAGGAATCTTGAAGGAAACGAGTTTTTCAAAAGTAGTCTATCTGTCAGTTTATCTGTGTCTTATAAAAAACCACAGGCCAGGGATCCATGAAGATTTTTCATCTATGAGGGCTTTACGTGCTTAAAGCAGCCGTGACCCATATGTTGCCACGCGAAGGGCTAATTTCACATTACCCAAAATTCTCGGTGCTATGGTCGGGTCAAAGCGATCTGAAGCTGGGTGCAATTGCGTAACCGGCTGCGCTTGAAGCGGTGCGGTAGAGCGTAGCGGTTAGGATTGAAAAAGGACCTTTGCTAACATCACTCATCGTTGTGCTACGAGTAAGGCTAGCGAAGGTCCCACCTCGACATCAATCGCCAGCTCCATGGCGCCGCTTCGAGCGCTGCACCGAGGTCCAGCTCGTTGACACCTAACTATATAGTCGGGTCAAAACGACATGAAGAACGGCACATTTGCGTACGGGCTCGAAACGGCGCGGTGGAGGCAACTTTTGGAACCGAGGTGGGACCATCGCAAACTGCAGCGATGTGTGGTGCCAGCAAGGGTTTCTTTTTACGCTATTAACCGCTATGCTCCGCCGCACCGCATCGACAGAACCCGCGTACGCAATTGCACCGCGCTTCATGTCATTTTGACCCTTCAATATCTTTTCTGTCGCGAATACATGACAAAGCCCCTTATACAGGCACTTTTAGGCTTTTGCGGGTTCAGTTACAACATTTGCAATTTGAAAAAAGTTCGGCCGGTCAAAACTACCTAACATGTAATGCAAGTGGTAATGATCACGGAAGGACCCACTGCAGCTCTGTGCTGAGCTGGCCTGATACGGTCCCACTGCGTCACTTTCTGCTCAACAGTTTACACGGTTGTGCTGCATGTAAAGACGTTTGTTCCAACTTTGTTCAGTCATTGCACTTTATTTAGTCATTGGTCCCATTGGCCTGGAAACGGAAGAATGCCTCGAGTTGGTTGAGCATAGTACGGTAACGGTATTTTCTAGTTCGTTGATTTTCACCATATTATTACTTCTATTGTTCGAATAATAGGAAAATACGCACAGTAGGCATTCTTGGGAAAACCACTGAAGAATGTCGTTAATCGTGCGCATTTTTTAAGAAAAACAGTGTCAACCATGCAAAGATCTTGTGTGCAACACAAACTACACAGCTGGAAATTCCACCACCTTCTTAGCCACTCATGAGATCTCACACCACGAAATATTTGCTGAACTATACACTCGACTATAGGTACCTGTGCTCCTACGCCGTGCTAGTAATTCGTGCTCAGAAATATGACAATGAGATTCTAGAACTGATGTAGGACAATGGTATTTGCACACTTCCCTTTAAATTAAAAAAAAAAAACTTGACTTTCCAACTGCGCCCGCCGCTTAGGGTAGCACAGTCCTGACAACATATAAGTTATGCATGAAAAAGTTCATTTTGGGATAGTCGGCTCCTAGCTGATGAAATCTTCCCAAGAACAACTTTACTGGTTAAACTATGAACCACTCAATCAAAATCCTGTTCTTATGGAGGAAACAAGGTTAGTTAATCCGGCACCCTATGAAATTTGGCTTCTGGAGTATCCGAATCACGCCCAAGTACTCAGAAGGGCTCATATTTTTTGTTCATCTAATGCTTGAGGATCCCGAAACGAACTACAACTCAATCCTATGTACAACTGACCACAGTTATGCCCCCTAGTGTGCAATCGTCGAAAACTAGCCACTGCTCTACCGATCGAGTATAGGCGCTCTGAGAACAATTGTAACTCGCGCTAAATCGTTGCTCTGGAGCAGATTATGGGATTCTCAAGTAGACCGAACACGATGTTCGCCCCTTAAATGTCGAGTTTTGATTAACATATGAAATTTTGTTTCAAATTTTGAACATAACAGACAGATCAGATGTGTAGGTATCTTGCACCATATCATATCACGGTTCCTTTGTCTTACTGTCACTCGTGAGTCAGTACTAGCTGATCATGAGCATAAATTAATAAAGAAAAAATAAATGAGCATTGTATGTGTTATTCGTTCAATACTATTCCGAAGCGGATTCTTTTTTCATATTTTGCATTTATTTATTTCGTTATATGACATTGAAAAATAACCACATTTGTCCCTTACATTTGTGTTATTCTTCGTAGCTGCAGGTTATTTTCACCTAAAAACAACAGACTGATTAGATGTGACGGAACAACTGGAACTGTTATTTTATTGAATTGAAAATAATATACGAATGGAGAAGCTCAAGTCCTCGTTATCGAAGAAACTGAAGGATATCGGTAACTCCTTCTCGGAGGATGTTAACGTGCGTAAAACGCTTTAGAAACAATTAATCGCACAAACAATACGCTCATTCTTTAAATCGCTATTCAGATGGATGATGTGTCCGATTTTGTGGCTTCTCCTTACGAAGGTCCATCAGCAAGCCTCACCACTGATGCGATTGCTGCAGCACCGGTTTGTTTGTTCTTTCTTAGTGTTTCCTTTCGTTTTCTGTTTTTTTTCTGTTTTTTTTTCGCGTCTGCGCCTCCTACTTCCGGGTAAGATGTAGTTGAGAGTGGGGCACTCAACCGTGGTTTTATTTCTGGAAATGAGTAACTAAGTCAATCGGCGCCCTCGTCAATAAACCTAAGCATTAGTCTTAGAGGATCTATAAAATGGGGGCTAGCGGTACTAAGAGAAAAAAGGAAGATAAAGCTTCTAGAAATAAGAGCGCGGTTGAGTTTTCCCTCCTCCAACTACATTTTCCTACTATTTCCTTCTATTCTTGATCTAATCCGGAATTTGAAGGGTGATTTCGGGGACTGAAGCTATATTGTGAGTAACTGTAACAGACATTAACGAGAACAGTACGTGGTAAATTGGTCTTTTGCAACCTATACAGCTGCTCTTAGATGAACTGTGGACATTTTTTTTTTATAAAAAGGAGAATTTTACTTATAATTTGTCTAGGAATGACTTTGTTCCATTACATTAGCCCAGATGCACGACTATTTATTCATATTCAACCGTAAATTTTATTTCGTTAAGGTTGTTTCGCGTGGTGCAGTTGCAACAACTCCGATAAGTGACGATGACATCATTGACAGTATCCACGCTTATTACTTTGTCGAAGACGATTTCGATGCAGTCGACTACGAATTGAAGGCAAGTTTACATAAAACTGTATCTCTTGAATTAAATAAACATTCATGTCTCTTTAAGTGCAGCTTTACAAACGGTACCTGGTAAGCCCCGATAAGAGTAGTGAATTTGGTAGCGTTCTTTGTAAATGAATTAAATATTCGATTAGTGGCAGCTCTCAAATTCAGGATATTTTTCAATTTTCTGCGGACATTAATCGCCAAACTCTTGTACTCAACGTCAATACATGATATATGACCAAATTTGAAAGAGATTAGGAAATTGTCCTAAAATTTGTTTGTGTCCACGGAATCGTCCATTGATTATATGAGTTTAGGTTTCTCGCTTGTATAAAACCGTCTGTAACTTTAAATGTGCAGTTCGTTTTTGTTTCAGTGGCAAACCTATGTAATAATTATTTCCAGAAACTTTCCGGGTTTGACTTGCGTTCGGAAGATGTACTTCGCGAACGTATGCGATTGAAATCGCAACTGCAAGTAGTTTCGAGGAAGATATCAACGTTGATAATGGAAAAAGTGAGTTTTTCTCTAGTGTTTTTCTCTGCAATACTTTTGTCCTTTTTGTTATTACAACAAAATATTAGTTTGCTTCTGTATACCAAGTCACCGTGTGATCACCGTAAGTGGTATTATTCCTCGAATTATGGACGGCCCTTTTTATTGTTAATCAACTCGTCTGCATTTACAAGATGCTGCTTAATGTTTTTTTTTTCGATTTTCATAATCCCAGTGATGCTACATTTTTTGTACATCGATTGAATAGCATAGCGACTACATTAATGGGTTTATTTTAACACATAGCACTAGACTTGGTGACATTCAGACATTTGCTGGGGCACTAACAAATGGTTGTGAGGAAATTATATCCAGATTCTGATGATTTTGATTCTGTTTAAGTAAATTGCAAAAAAAAAAACGTGCGACAGGATGCGACCTAGAAAATAGGTCATGGAGGAGCGGTAACATTGCCCAGTGTGTTGTAATTCTGGTTTTAAATACCTGTAAAATATCGTTACTATGGCACAGGATTCACTGCAAATTTACATAAGAAAAGAACCAGAGGGGCTTAAACTGTTTTTCTCGCCTTGTAAAACAGTATTTTCTATTGTCTTCTCTTCATAACGGTAATTTTCTTTCTAGTCGCCTTCATATGGAACACAACTTGAAGATCTGGATAATATAAGGGATAGCTTGAAGGAGCTGATACGCCTAATCCATACAATACGACGGTAAGTGTATAAGTTGCGATTATAGCCCATTTTGTTGATGATATCTCTTTGTAGGAGTATAACCGGTAGTGATTGATCAATGAAATAAAAGAGATGATAGGGTTAAAATAATCGGTCTCGAAGAAAATTCCTCCATACGGAATAATGCTTCTTGGATCCCTTTTAGAACTCGTGTGGTATATGATATCTATTTTCTGTAGTTATCTACGAGGTAACGAGCTTATTCGCCGTTTTCTCGAATCTCCTTTTATTGTAGTCCAAACTACAATATTTCCTTATTATTTACTAGCGTGTTTTCTCCACTGAGCTTAGTTACATGTTTTTATTTGATTTCGCTTCGTAACTGTAGTCTGTTAGAGATCATGAATTAGTTATTCAGGGCTCTCGCAGGTGCTCGTTCGAAAAGTCGAACAGCGTTATCGATTCTAGCTTGTGAGAAGAAGAAACAGATGCTGAAGACTCTTGTTTATGCCTTACGCATTATTAAAACGCTTTATGAGACAGAATTTCATCTTAAGGATACAGTAGAGGTTGTTATTTTGTTGTACATTTTCTTTTTATACAATTTGGTTGATGATCATACTTCAGGATGGCAATTTTCCACTTGCTATTCAAATATGTTTGGAGGCAAAGGAAGCTGCCAACACCTATCATCGCTTTTCTTGCGTGAGGTTGGAAGAATGTTCACACAAATTAAGGACATTTAAACTGAAGAGGTTTTCAGTGACCTTATGACAAAGTTGGTTGGTTCTACGAGTCTTATTGAAAATGCTCTCGACAATGCCTTAGCGGCTCACACAGTTGTTTTTGACCAAGATCGCTATTCATCCGTGTATTCCGCGTATATCATGCTTAACAAAGTCGAGGTAATGCATGCATGTTTGTTTTTTCCTCAAAAATTTATTTCATCACTACCATTTTCAGATTGCTTCGAAAAAACTTGTCGGACACTTCATGACCACGTTGAAGAAGTCATCACAGAAGATCGTTGAAGAAAAATGTAGAGGTTGCGACAAAGAACGCTTTACCGATCTTAGTTTTGAACAGTTATGTCAGGTTTGTTTTTAAATATATGGGTTTTTTTAAACAATCTGGAACCTTTGTACATTAACGTAACGATATTTTTTTGCAAGTTAGACCACTAATAACACCTTCGTAAAGTTTCACGCTAATCCGCTGTGCAGGTTCTCCTATCAAAGAAAGGTTTCTTTGCGATGTAACCAAGTTCGAATGCGTTACAGCGTGAACTATAACGCATTTGAACTTGGTTAGACCGCTGAGGAATCGAACTGAATTTCTCTACCTTAGTTGGACAATGGATACCCGGGATTCTGTTCAGGCGTAGGCAAGGATCTTGTTCCCGTAAAACGCTGTGGTTCCTGTGATTTCTTGCTCCTACATTTTCTGCTCATTTCCCTCTGCTAGCACGCTTTTGTATGTTAAAGATAGCATTAGGGAAAATTTTAGGTGTTGGGTCCTTTCCATAGCAGATAGGTTCCGGAACTTAGTGTTCAGAAGCACCGGAACGAAAACAGGAAATTCAGGAATGAGAGGCTCTGGTTGATTCAAAGCGACAACTCTTCGCCCCGTTAGATTTACTAGATTTAACCACGTACATTGTATCCGTGGTGAAGTAACTGCTTGTATCCACAAGTAATGAAATCTGCCGTACTGGCTTCATTTCATTATTTTCATGGGTGTGGGGAGTTACCCCTTTGGATAAATTGGTGCCCTGATTCCTGGTTTTCTGGGAGTTATCATTTGTAAACAACACCGCATTTCCAAACTAAGTCTCAAACCCTGTATATTATTACAGAAAATCCAACACTACATAGCGTAACCTCTTACCGACTGCGCCACACGTGCCTGCAATACTAGATATCCCTCCGAAATTACCTGCTTTGAAAATACGTTGTAATACACAAATTCTCCCTCCCCTCCTGGTAACTTGGATCTTTCGCTATCCTAAACCTCGCTTTCTTCGTTATCTAGGCGATTTTTTTTCATTGTTGGTGAATTTACTGAGTCTATAAACATAGGTAATCCATGATAATGTACGTCAGTGAATTGTTTCCGTCTTTATATACATGGGTGTGGGTATCCAAGTATATTTCGTCTTGAATGTAAGCACATCGGCAAAGCAATGAATAATCGCTAATAGATCCTATGTTACACATTCAGCGTATCGATGGAGAGCAAATAGTTCCTACACTTCGTGAAATCGGCTATGTTTTGTGCAAGATTCTGTACATTTACCACTCTATTTTACGATATCACATCGAAGATGACGATCAGAGACGAATGAGCAATGCTGGTGAAGATCGTAAGTTGCTTCCAACCTTTGTGCGGTTCAGACTGATGTTTTTGTCTTAGTTGTGCCGGGTGTCGTTGCACACCAGTTGACGACGTCAATGCGTACAGTTTTTGAAGCAGCATTATCAAGGATAAATTCACTATTGTGCTGTCAGGACTTTTCAACACTGAAGTTCGACCAGCTTCTTGACATTGTAGACATGACGAACAGGTGACTTCTGGAGTTTCATGTAGTTCAGTTAATCTTTTTCAAAATGTGAGAATGAGAAAAATCAAATTAGCTGAGCACCTCAGCAATCCATAGTCTATCCGTGAATCCTCAAAATGTTTTGCACTTCGTTCTTCTGGATAATTGATTTATCGTTACAACTATTGTTGGAACGTCAACTAGGGTCTTCTGATTTTTCATTCAAATCGTCTTCATCAATTGTCATTACAAGATTTCTGCACGGTTGCTGTAGTGGTTTTTTTTACAGGTTCCGTCTTTTCGGTCGTACATACTTCGTTCATTCTTCGAACGATCTTATTGTATCGTTGGAAAAACAAGCTGTTTCCTATTTCACTCGTTATCATTCGGAGAGAATGGAAGAGTTGCGAATGTTTCTTGAGAACGAATGTTTTACAATATGTCCTGTTTCACATCAATTCACCATATTTGATCTACAGGTTTCTTTTCTGCTTCTTTCTTGCTGCCGTTCTCTTTTCATTCGGGGGAGTTGTTCTCGTAGGACTTCTCGTTCTTGGAAGAGTCTCGCCAATCAGAAGCCGATCCTGTTGTACCCTTGTCGGAGGCAGTCGTCGAACAGGCTGGATACGTGCTCATTCCTACCAATTTTTCAAACCCATTTGCTGCTGCAGAACTGAAGGTACGGATTTCATGGAATACAACAAAATAAGACTTGAAGTTTTAACCTTTAACAACACAGAAAAACAGTGCGAAGTTGAAAACACAAGAAACGTAATCACTAGGCGAATTGATTAACATCAGACACTTTATCCTTACTTGAGTACCAGTCTTAACGCAGAGCCCTTATAGTGCAGTTGTTTTAAATAGTCTCTTGTTTATCAAAAAATATAAAGGTGATCGTTTAGTCACGAAAAAACTCGCAAAAGCAACCGCCGCCACCAGGCGAAACCGAAGAGGCGAGCATGGAAAACGGCTTCATGGATAAGAACGAAATGCAAGTGTTTTTCCATTAGAACATAGGGTATCTACGTTATCTATAATATATGTACAATTGTTGATCCTTTAGGCTAGATGCAAATCCGAATCTCTGCAACACGGCACTTACTCTCCTTCGATTTTTCGGTACGTCCACAAGCTTCTCATATGTACTTTTCTTCTTTTTGAAATTTCTCGGAAAGGAGGATATTTGCGTGTTTCTGTCATTGAATTTATATTTTCTGTCATCGTCTATCCTCATTGATTTTTAAATACAAAAATCTCCTAATTTTCTTGGCGACAAGTGAAGTTTTGTGATTATCAGCATGTCAGGTAATGTTCATGAAGTTGTCCATCATTTTCGATATTTTCTTACCACTACTTGCGCAAAGGGAGCATGTGTGGGATAGAAAAAGTGACGCGAGCGTTTTGTGGTCACCCGAGCAAACATAAATGCTGTCCCCTCTACCACACAACCAATACTAAAAATATCTGATGACCTAGCTATCAGTGACCGGTATAGTTTTTCAATGTGATTACAGGCCGATATATACGCATGACGTCATTATTGCCGTCAATCGCCAACTATTCTGTCCCTGCACTCACTCATCTCTTCGAGTATTTCTTCTACTCCGTTCGTTACTACTAACGTTTTGTTCGAGTTCAAACAACTAAAATTGTCTCCGCAAGTTCAGGTTTGCATCTTTTTTGCATCAGATGGCTCAGAGCATATGGAAACCCATTCGAGGATAGAAGCTATCCTAGGAGATATCAGCGCTCGTGTGCAAGGATACGAAGTAGAGAACTCAAATAGAATGTTTGATAAGGTTAACATTTCATGATTTCAACAGAATCTATCCTCAGTCTCCTGATAAGTCATTGTAATTATGCGGTCCAGCTAATTTGTGGTCTACCCTTCTAGGATATGCGATTGGTTGCTGTGAAACCTTCTTCAGGATTAGACCTTAATCATGTAGACAAGCTCTTCGGCATCGTTGAGAGGATTGTTGCAGTAGAATCCGTGTCAGTTTTTCTTCCTACCAGCTATCATAATGAGCTAAAATGCTTTTGAACACAAGCGTAGCTAAATTACAACAGGAACCTTTTCCTAATGTTATGCTGACAACATGATACTATGGTGTTATATTCTATTTTTTAAGGGAGTTCGTAGCACGTCAACTTGACCTTGTTCGGCCAGTTATGGAGTCTCTTATTCCTCCCGCAAATGAACGAATTATATCTCAACTGGACCAATTTTATGCCAAGGTGCTTTCATTCCTGTTTTATTTTTCCTACGCGTTTTCCCTCCAATGTTTTTTTCTCGGTTTATCATTTTTCCCAGTTCTAGCTTTTAGAAAGGTTATTTAAAAAGGAAGTATAATTAGTTCTTTACTTGGTTATATTCCAAAAACTCAATCTAAACGTCTACTAAACATCTGGCTTCTAGGTTCTTTCGGCGGTCCCAGATGCACGCTGTCTTGTGTTCGACTGCGTTGCAAGCCGTGCACTTAAGCTTCCTGTGCTTGTCACTGCAGTTTCGAATACAAAATGGGATGTGAATGAACTGCAAAGTCGTCATAGCTCCTACATCGATTTTCTAATAAAGGTGAGTTTCTTTATGGAAGAAGCGTTGTTGTTTGAATCTACAGTATTTTCTGTTCTGGAAATGTGGAAGACTGCGTAAACCGCTTATTGAAGGTACGTAATATTCCATTAGAGTGGCATAATATGAGAGAAAGCAGTCGTTGGAAGTGTCCAGAAGGAACTTAGCTCTGTCATCACAAAAAAAAAATCATAAAAAAAGAATTTGTAGCGGTGACCAACGTACAACTGCCAGAAAAACTGCAGATAAGGCAACTGCTATGATAAGAAGTAAAGTATTTGACGTTGATCATTCATCTTATGATGTGACAACGCCACCAACTTTGATTCAAAATTATTTGAGGTTTTTAAACGCGTATCAACTCTGTACCTTGACCAACGTAGCGCAAACAATGTATCAAGTCAGTGTTTTTATACTCTCAGACATTCCAATTCATCTATAGTAGGGTCTAAACGACATGAAGCACGGTGCAGTTGCATAAGCGGTTGCGCTCGAAGCGGCGCAGTGGAGCGTAGCGGTTAGGATCGAGTGAGGACCCTTACTAGCATAATCCATTGCTGCAGTTTGCGGTGGTCCTACCTCGATTCCAACCGGTATCTCAAAGAACGTGCCCGAATGAATTAACGCAATATTTTTGTGTCAAAAAACTCAAACGTACACATGCAAAAAGTATACGTATACTTCTGTTGGGTTGAATATTTTCTCTTTGTCGTTTCATGAAACTACAAAAACTGGAGTATGCCCCATTCGAGTTTTTTGAACGAAATTTTGAGGAAAGCATTCCAATGCAGACCCATTATTTCAGGATTTTGAAGCGTTTTCACTTCGCTTGGATCACGTTGCTGAATGCGTTCATCTCAGTGGTACTGCTCGTGCTCTTTTGTGGGACCGCACTATCTATTACACGTTCAAGGCACTTGTGCAAGGGTGTGTGTATCGCAAACGTTGCGTAATGTCCATTATACAAATATACAGACAAAAAAAATAATGCTTTAGCTTTATTTTATTTCTAATCTAGATACTGTGAAGGAGGAAAATGCTCAACAGAAGGAAGGGCACTAATGCAGCTCGATTTTCAGCATTTGCTGTTGAAGGTTCGTCATTTATATTAGTTTACATAATTTCGAAGTAGCAAGTTGAAGTACGAGCACCTCTTTTCAGTTAGAGCCACTGTGCAACCTTCATCCTGTACCCCATGCTAATTTCGTCGAAGGCTACATAAAAGCATTTTATTTGCCTGAGAACGGATTAGAAGAATGGATCAGCAAGCATTCGGTAAGTGTCACTTTCTTCTTTCAATACAAACATAATTGATGTCTGAATTTTGATCCCAAGGAGCGAACCAGCATTTAGCATCGGTGCAAATTGTGCTTAGTTTCATCCTTTCTCATATAATTCCATATCTAGGTATACTATCACAGGCTTTTGATGCTTTGGATTATTGGTCGTGATCGCAGAAATCTTCTTTTCAAAGTATTTTTGCGAGTAGGGTTCTACAATAAGACATTTGTCACAGAGCAATGGGTGGAAGTTCATAAACATAAATACTAAGTGGTGAGAATATTAACATAAATTCCTGTGTGCAAAACTCCTAAATTTCTCCTTCCTTGTAATCATTGGTCCGATAGGGAGGAGCCGGACCTTCTTTAGGCGAAGGGGGTCTGGCTCAAGGGGTCCAGTGATGAGGATCCATTCGCCAACCGTTCAAAACTAAAGGAGGTCAGAGCACCGGCTCCGACTATCCCATGTATGTTTGTAATGAGTGACAGACGTGTTGGCGAAGTCAAATACAGTGCTCCCTTCCTTCCCTGCTCCCAAAGGAAAAACAAAAAGGGTCCAAATTTTTGTTGGATTCCAGTCCGAAATATAGTTAGAAGTTATCACAACATAGCATCCATTCGCTGACATTTACCTAGGAAGGGGTAGCGGTGTTCAGTGTTCCACCGTAGCCGTACTATCTAACCATTATCATCCACTGTCCGCTGTTACATCGTGCTATTGCCGTTGTAGAGCGGTCCGATTGACAGTGAACTGGTTGTTTTCTAAGAGACCACTTTTCATTTTTCTACCAATCGTTCCACTGGATCACGCTGTTCACGTTCTTACTCTATTTCAGGAGTATACAGCAAAGCAAATAATTTCCCTGCTTGATGTTGCCACTCATGTTTCAAAGAAGGCGAAAACAAGAATAATGGGTGCTCTCAACGACTGAGCAATACATAGGAGCTATGTGTATTCAACATCGTCTTACTTCTCATTATTTATCGTCGACGTTTCTGTGGTCCTTTTTGAAAACTCGAGCCCTCGAGCTGATGACCACGCTACCATTGGCTTAAGAGGTGCCTTGAAATAAATAGCCTTGTACTGCAAGCAAATAGACTAGGAAAAGTCAGCCAATGGTTGCCCCGATCTCTATTGTACATACTCTATCATCAGTTACTCACTTTCCTTGTATTTTATTGTGACAGCATTTTCACTAAGTATTTTTTTTTCATTTCTGTGAACAATTGCTTAGGATTGTTGCATTTGTTATAAAATCTGATATGTTCACATCTAGTTTTTCTCCCACTAAGTTGTCGTAGACATATGCAGCATCTCATAGTCGGCCTTTTAAGCCTGACCCAGCTGCGTAACCGAGTGCAGTCGAAGCGGGCTGTGGAGCTTGGGGTTGCAGTCGAGGCGGGACCCTCGTAACAGCTTAAAGGCATCACTCCACGAATCTGGAGTGGTACGGGTTTCAGGTGGAGTATTCGTATAAGGGATAGTAGATTATGGAGAGGAGGGTGATTCCGTTCATCTCTTCCTAATCGCCGTAAAAAAAGGCACGGAAGATGCGGCGCGTGCGCAAGGGTGGCGCGCTCCAATACAACTCTTCGTAGACAACAGCGCCCCGGAACGCTCGAAACCTCATCTTCCAGGCTGCTTTTTACGGCGATTAGGAAGAAATGGACGGAATCACCCTCTTTCCCACAATCTACGACCCCACAATAACCAATAGGCATAACCCACCTGAAACCCGTACCTCCCCAGATTCGTGGGTTGATGTCTTCAAAGGCAAAGTATCACATAATTGACGGGAACCTCAGAGAACCCGTAGAGTTCGGGTTGGAGATCCTGATCGTCGTCAAAAACGGCATTTGAGAGGCGTTTTTTTTTTCCTATGAAGTACTTTAGAACAAGTCCCCTTGTACACGTTCTTGTCCCTTCTGCAGCCTATTCATTTGTTTCACTTGAATAGGCTGCTGAGGAGGCATTATTGATCTTCGATCGTTCGGTCGTGGATGCGGCACGTGTATAGGGGTGGTGCGTTCTAGCTCACCTCTTAGGAAAAAATGCCTCATTAACTCCCTCCTCGTTTTTTTTTACGACGATTAGGAAATGATGAGCAGAGCCACGCTAGGTTCTCCGTAATCTCTAACTGTATTCTCTGGGATTTCCATATTACGCCGGTTCCGTGCTGCCTTTAAGGAAATGCACCAAGTATCGAGTCCCGACTTTGACCCGACTACTGCAGCTGCTGACGACCCTACGTTCTTGTCATAGAAATGCACATCCCAAGAGCTTCGCAAAACCCGGGAATGAAGAATGCTAGTATAGTGTCCTCTTATCAGTCGTGTTCATTATCCATGATGTTGTCAATGATTACCGATTCTTCGTTCAGCTGATGAATTTCTAATATTCACGTTCTAATCTTATTATTGTTTAGATATTTCGATGTAATAATCTTGTTTTCAGGCTTTGTCAAGTAACAGCAGGGCTGTTCTTTGGGTTTTTTTTACATGATATTTATATCGCATGAACTATGCATAATCTGATTCGTACTTTTCTACTTTTCATATAAATACTGAATTCAACGAATAAATGACCACTATAAATGGATTTATCTACCGGTCTTTTTTTTTTTCTAAAATTTGATAGTTTTTGTTACTTTCCTCGGAGTTTTTTTTTCCGTAGAACAACATCGCACTGTCTGAACTTTTCCAGTTCCAAATTTTGTGAGCACAGCCGAGGATCGCGGTTACTATCAGGTACAAATGGGACGTAGACCTGCAAAGTGTCCCCAAAATGTCCTTCCTGACCTCTTATTCAATGCTGCTGAAACCGACTTCCACAATTGTTTGGCAAATTTTAAGTGGCAGTCAAAATTCGACGTTTTATCGGATTGTAAGTATATAGTCGATCGAAAAAGTGCTGTTCAGGATACCACTTTCTTTCCGTGGATTTGTCGTGATTGTCTTTCTTTTCAGAGTGTCGTGAAATAGAAATGATATCCTAGTTGCTCATCCACTGCACATGTTTGATGCATAATATTTAATGCTGTAAAAACAAAATCTTTGAGGATAAAGCATAAGAGAGATCATTTTAACTGACGGAACATAATCGAATACTACAATAAATAAGTCAATTTTTTCCCCAAGCTATGAAGAACGTAAATAACATAAAGATGCATCACAGACTGCAGGGAAACATGAGATAATAAATTTAAAAAGCGCAAGATTCAAATGTGGCTTTTAGTGGAGAAATACACTCCAGGGAAAAGATGGACCAGAAATTAGTGAAGAAGTAATATACGAGCAGACATATATCCAAAAAGAGATGCACAAATGTTTTGCTTTCTGTCCTCAGCCATCGTATGAATAGTCGGCCTTGTTGTGCATAATTAGTTGGTCATCCACGAAGTAAAAACTATCAGAGCGAGTTTCGTACGGGCATTCCACCATTTCTTTAACTGAAAATGAAGGCTAACTTCAGCTAAATTATATTCTATTTACTGCACTTTGACAGAAGATCTTGTCATATACCCGAATTTCGGAGATATTTCTTGTTTCTTTTATAGCTTTTATGACTCCACGAATAGAAAATTGCTAGAGCACCTGTATGATTCCCATGAAATAGTTACAAAATGATACCAAAACACTTGTTATGCGTTGAAAGTGAGAATTGTTGTACTGCTTTTGAAAAAATGGATTCTAAACGGATCTAAACCAACCTAATTCAGGACTGAGATGTGGAAATTCGTAAATATGTTCGCAAGTGTTCTTCGAATTTGGGATACAGAATCCAAACTCGAAATCAAAGCTTTTCAACAAGCGATCCTGCAAGAAAACTACGCCAGAATCGCGAAAAGAAATGCGTTGAGAACTGTTAGAACTAACCTTGAAGAAATGCCTTTCAACCATGCGAAATTTATTGATTGGCTTACTCCCGACTACGAACTCTACTGTTGCACCAACCTATAAAAGAGTAGAAGATTTAGCAAAGGTGCAAGAAGAAAAGTAAGGAAGACTGTGGCACACTCCCGGTCTTAGCTGCACGATAACTTTTAGTGTTCGAAATAGACATGTGGTTGAAGAAAATAATTCAAATGGTTGGGTCAGTAATACATCTCAGAGAGAGCTGCTCAGTACCTAATTAAATATCCCGGATACAAAGCTCAAATTTGAAACAGACCTCCAAGTTACACTGTGACATTGACACTGGATATTGTTCAGATTCCAGCGATGTGTGCTAAAGGCGTCTTGGGTCATCAACCAAAAGATTTGTTTGTTTTTGCGAGGTGTTGTTCTCAAGCCGAGTGATCCACATTTTCATCCCTTAGTACCAATTTTACGAACGTATCATGTTCGTACAATTTCAATGTTCAACCATCCTTATTCGCTGCGAAAGTACACTGATAGCTTTCTGTTGTGTACTTTTAGAAGTGTTTCCTCCTTTCAACGCATTTCTAGGAAGCTAAATATTAGCCTTGAAGGGAGTTTTATACTACTCTCTTCTCAGATTTGACTTTTTTAATCCAAGAAAGAGCTAAATCATCAACCCCAAACTTTGCATATGATACGATGAATTTCCGCTTCAAGAGCTAATGAGAATTTAATTCCCTTACCCTCTTCAAGTGAAGAAAATCCTCCGAAAAGCGGTAGCGCACGTATCGCGCTGCTTCGGCAGGTTGATCCTCACGCTCGGAAGCATCCTCTAAAATCGAATAAATAGATGTTGTGTCTCTAGATTTTCTAAATAATAAATGAATAGCATAATGAATGTCAGTGAGGAGGAAAAAAGCTCTTAAGATACACCCTGTACATTGCCTCAGCATTATAAAGGTTGAGCAAACAAAAAAATGATTTGAATATCTGCATAGAACTAAACTTGCGATATTTTCTCGCGAGTCTGCCTGAACAGTTTATAGGCATTAATAATGGTACATTTTATGAGGCTCACATGACCTTGGACACTGGAAAAATAGTTTCACAGCATTTCATTTGAACGAAAAATTATTTATTTCAAACCAAGTAGTTTTTACCCATACCCGATACAAAATAGCAACCGGTGAAACTGTTGAATGTACCTAGACTCCACAATTTCCACTACAACTCTGCGAAGACGTATTCTATTTATTCCAGGGCGCAAAAAAAGTGGAAAGAGGCCTGACTTTGAAAACACAAGAATAACTAACCTGGCGGTTTCTCGATTTCGAATAGTACTTGGTCAGTGTCCAAGTCTCTGATTTTGAATCTGGTGAATTCAATATCGTAAATATTTGCCGAAGGCTTACAGAGATAATCTGAAAGAACGGAAGCAAGATGTAGATTTAAATATTCTTCATTTAAAATGGAAAAAGCAAATGACTATCCAATGCCAACCTTGAGTAATCGCGTTGAGGCGAAGGACGTCTTCTGGTCGTACGACTTCAGCAGCTCGAAGTTCCGCTTCGCTAGTGAGTTCTGGGAACTCCGCTTGTACCTCAGATAACATACACGTCTCCTTAAATATGCGCTGTTAAATTTCGTGTATATCTCGTGTAAGGATTGTGTGATTTTACGAAGTGCACGAAACACAAATTAAAGCCACGGCACAGTTCTTTTTTTACGTGATTTCGGCATCAACATTATAAATATGTGAAAAACTATCTAATTTTTGTTGGAAATGTGTGAACTACTGCTCTCGAAAGGATGAATTTGGACTCTCGCTCATATTGGCAGCTCGAGTGCAGATAGCGAGGCTAACACAGCGGCTACTTATGCAAATTTATGACAAGAGAAGTTGTTTTGATCCGACCGTACATGATGCTGTCGCCAACAGAACGAATACTAAAGTTGATAGTACATCTTTTATTCATTTAGAAAGTACAGTACATATACAACTATTCCTATTAATAAGGATAAAATATGCGATTGCATATTTGAGTTGGAAATTGAGAATTTTCAATTTAAACTTCTAATGGAGTTCTTTTTTTTTGCTTAAAACAAAAGTAGATCATATGTGATACCCCTCACAAGGAATTCACGAAGTGGTTCAAACTCTAGTTTTTTATTTCTCACTGTTTATACTCATTATGCACTAAATTGAAAACTTCTACAGCTTGCGATTGTTCCTTGCCCATCTAGTGTTCTACCTATATTCTTCGGGATTCTCTATATCATACGATATCCTCAGGCTGTAGTTTACACAATGTTATGATATGATACACAATGATATGTGCTTGTGGACATGTATAAGCTCTGAGTCGTTGTTGTCATGACATTCGCGTATTTCTAAGATACTTCCAGACTATTGGGCTATTCTAGCAAGTTTATTCAAAGGTCCTCTTTAGTTCAAGCAATGCTCCTCTGTTTTCTTTCCTTCCATTCCATTTTTCTTTCTATGACGGCCAAAAATCATCCAAGTGAAAAGAAGTGAAATTTCAGGTAGACACCAAAAACAATAAACGACCCCACTATAAAACAGATCCTTACTATGTCATATTTGTACAATTCTGAACAACTACAAGACTGGAAGACGATAATTTGAGAAAGATGTACTGAATGTTCATTTCTTTCGAGTCCGAAGTTATCAGTCAGATTTAGAAGTGCACTTGCAATTCCAAATATAGCATTAATAACAAGAAAGTCTTAGCAGTAAGTAGCAGTGTTCTTGGAAAAATCTTTGGCAAGAGCAAATCTTTGCCTATCCCTACAGATGGTAAGGACAGTCTTTAAAACTAAAACTAAAACAGTAAAACTTTTGCTTCCCACACCTCAAATATTCACGTAATGCTTGTGCTGTATTCTTTTCTCAAATGAGAAATAATATGCAAGATACCGATATAAATGAAAAGAGATTCTTCAAAAAACACATATGAAAAGTTCCGATATGAATAAGAATGAGACAGGCATATGACTTACTTACATTCTAACATATTTGTATTTCTAAACTTTTATAAACTGACATGTATCGAAGTCGTAAGAACTATTAAAAAAATAACAATGGCTTCTACGACTACGACCATTCATGGCAAAACTATTGAAGGCGACAAGTGGGACATGCAACAACCTGGTTGAGGCTGCTGGCCTAACATTACATCGTCATAGCAACGCCTCAGTCCCATAAGTAATTTTTACCTTTACTAGAGTCCGTGTACCTAACAATAACAATGCAATGCATTAATTCGGAGATCACATTCAAAAAGCGAAGAACTTCAGCTCTCTACTTTATGTGGTACACAGTATGATTCGAGAGAATAGATGAACACACAGGTTAGAAATCCTAAATTCCCAGAAAGTAAACGATATTTTGAAGAAAGATCAACCAACATGAAGACCCACATGAAAAAAAAAACACAAAAACTTAGGTCCATCTTCGAACATGATACTTCCACAAATAAACGATGGAAAAAAAAACAAGAAGAAATGAATAGAAGGAATTCGCAAAAACCTGAAACTAAACATTACAGAGGATCATACCATTTGGTAGCAACATTATTGTGCTCTATTCAAAGAGATCTGCTCCAGTTTTAAACAATGTGAGTTCTCTGAGCTATCAGCATAAACTAAAATTAAGGTTCCTCACCATTTCAATCGATACATTATAGCACGCTTGGATATAACGGTAGATAAGATGCTGCGTGTGATATAGTCGTGTCAACTTAGTGATGACCCGAAGCTTGATGCAAACGAGGTGGGACCGTGGTTAACTCCACTCTCTCTCAGTAGTCCACGCAAGCGCAGCCGCCTACGCAACTGCACCAAGCGACAGGTCGGTCTAATCCGACTAGACCACAGTATAAGAATCAATTAACCCATTCTAATGCCGTCCCACCTGTGCTACTCCTGACAGGACAAGAACGAGATGATATATTTCTTGACTAGATACTTTTAAGAATAAAGTTGGGTAAATAACGTAACGTGAAATATCATACACATAGATAAAAAACAAAAATATCAGTATACATCGGCGTAGAAACCTCACTCATAAAATCACATGACTAATTAATGAGAATTTTATCACATGTCAACAAAAACAACAAAGGGAAAGCTTCACATATACATTAAGAACATCAGCGATTAAAAGGTAACCGGATACACAACATATATAACCCGCACAACATGAGAATGACAAGTATAAGATAAACGCTTATTATTTTTACAACTATGTAGAGCAAATTTACAGAACTGTACAATATTGTTTACGTATTCTGATATTTTCTGACCTTCAGGGTGGATGAAAACAAGTAGAAGAAAATGTACATGCAGCGTCGTAGATTCAGATCCATACTATTCCGATTCCTTTTTGAGAGAGTAACTTTAAAAGTCTACTGCACATGATAGGGATAGGAATGACAAAACGAATATACAGTTGGGGCAAAACGATTTGATAACTGGCGTAATCGCGTAAACGGTTCTCTCTAAGTCACATACTCGGAACCTTGCTCAAATCTGCAGTCCGATTAAAGCAGGTGATCCCACCACGAGCGTAATCCCCTACGGTACGGCACTAGGCGTCACGTCGATTTGGCCCGCTTGCAGTATATTTCAGAAAAAGTGAAAGTTCGGACGAAAGAAAAAGATGTTTCAACATGCCAAACGAATAATATAGCGTAAGGTAACCTCAAACTAAGTTTTTGATGTAATTTTGCGATGTGACTGAATGCATCATTTTTTCTCGTGTGCGTTCGATTATCACAGATGAAGTTTAAGCTCAGAGGTCAAATTCATGACCACCGTGCAGATGTCCGCTTTAAAATCATCTAAATCATAAAATCATCTCAAACTTAGGACAACGCTACAGAGCATAGAGGTCGCAGGTTTTCGACAGAACTGTGCTAACTTCACCATGGCTTGGTTTCCTTCGCTGTCCGTTACGACCATTGCAAGCGGCTGTAACGCAGGCCAATTCAGGGTTGGCCACACTTTTCGTCAATGAACATATCAAGTTTGCTACAGGACAGTTACAATGTGGGAACCATTAGAGACAAAGCCATGAAGGAAATTATATAGGCGTCGCTACCAGCTCCAAACACGTACAGCTCGAATCGGTATTCGTTAGCTACGTCTTTTAAGCACACACCAACGACTTTTCTTTTGCTGATCTCACTCACACTCAAATAATTAACCCCCAAGCTGTGGAGCAACAATTTGCGGCTGTTCAGCCCAGAAGTGGTACCGACACCTATAAAGAAATTTACAGAGAGGATTTTATGACAAGTGTTCCCGGTCGATTCATGCGTTTCAATACAATTGATTTGTTTTTTGTGATGTGTTCCGGAGAAGATCCGTCAGGACCCTCTATAAGGGCTCTTAGTACAGAACCGTGGAAGGTTATAGAACAGGTGTCTAATTGCGGAACATTCATAGGTATAGTGTGCGTCATTGATTCAACTTTTGTGCTATCAATCTTTTTGTCATCGTATCCCTCAGAGAATCGCGACGCTGTATCTTGCGTTGCAAGAAGCACAGATGCTCCTGTATTAATGTCAATCCGACGATGACATACGTCTTCGCAAGTGGAATATGATCGGCAATCCAAGGAGCAGTTGTCGTCGTCCAGAGCAAAATCTACGTGGATAAATTGTAATTCTTCCCTTTCTTTAGCTTTGACATTGTTGTAGGCGGGCAACATTATGGTATACATGCGATCAATGGAACGAGATTCCGATCCCGAAGTCGAGATTGGCAGCACAGCTGAACAAAACGGAGTCGAATCTACGCATTTATGCTGTGATGCAACTAAACCAGGAGATGGACTTCTAGCTGTATGTAAAGTAGATCTTGAGGGAGAATGATGATCCCTATAGTTCAGGCTAGTGCTCTGAGATCGTTCACAATCCCACTCTCGATCACGCCATATTCCAGGACGATCTGCTACTAACACGGCGGGCTCCTCTGAACTAGAAGCGATTGCACCGGCTGTTGATTGGATGTTATTCAGTGAAGAGCCTTGTTCCAAAGAATTGCGAGTGTCGCTAGAATAAAAAACAATAATTTTCGATTCATCAGCACTAACTTGAATTTTAAAACCTGGAAGTTTTCGACTCCTTTTCGCTGTACATGATTTAGCAGTTACTTAATCTGCATTCTGTAGAAAGCGTTTTTTTTTCCTAGTCGCAGAAAAAAGAATTTCACAAGTGGAGCTTTCATCCGAAAAATTTCCGGAAATTTCTCCCGGAAATTAGGAAATCAAAAATATAGAAAAGTTCAAACCAAGCAAACAGAATGAACATACTTTTCAAAGAGTTCATTTCGTCTGTAATTCGGATTCCACTCGCTATGAGTTTCGAAGATCTGAAAAAAAACGATTAATGAAGGTCATACAAGTGTTTCTCAAGTTCTATCTCACTTTGTCTAGAAATTTTTTAAGTATTGAAGATTCATCAACGGTTTGCCTAGCGTATTTCGCCCATAGATGACGACGTTCGGTGACACTTATGGAGGTAAGTAGTTTTGATTCCTAAACTGTTAAGAAAAAAGTAGTAAACGAAACAAAGCAAAGGGTTTAACCATACAAGAATAAGGATTTTAGTAAAGGATACTGGAAAATCTTACCACAATTGGTTCGACGTGATTTGGACACATCCATGTTTCCGATGGAGGTGTACATAGAGGAGGTTGAAGGCAGTCCATATGGTAAACGTAACGACAGAAATCGCAACGAATCCTGGGTGATTCCTCTCCCATCCTACAACGAAAAAAGTAAATACACTGTAGTTCATGAAAATCTAAAAGTAGAAACGGACCCATTGCAAACTGTACATGGCTGATCAAGGACAAGATAACGTGGTTGCGCAAGACCACGGTACGGTAGGAGACCATCTATGCGCAAGGCTACGGGAAGTTCAAACTGGAATAAACAATTAAAAAACATATTTTTCATTCAAACACAAGTAAATAAAATATATGGACAAAGGGATTCTTAAAAGTATGAAACTATAAGCATAGGTGCGATAGGGAGGAGCCGGACCATCCTCAGGTGAAGGAGGTCCAGCTCGTCGCATGTATGGTTGTAAGTGCAAATCCGGCGGAGACTGCAACAGCAAAAACGGATTACAAAGATCGAACCGCATAACTGTGAAACTGCCCGTAACGACTCGTCACACAGAACATCGTAAATTTAGTACTCGGCCTAGAATTAATATCGAAGCTGTTTGGCAGTTGCGTTTGGATTGCAAAATCTGCTCCGCTCTACTCTCCTGTTATTTTGCTTGAATGATACGAACAGTTTTTTCATGAATGAGGTGACTGGTATGGATTCTATGAATCGCTTCGCTCAAGACTGATTCCGTGGTGGTGTAGCGGTTAGAGGTTCCGTTTCTTGCACGATCGAACGCGGGTTCGAATCCGCCGCAGTGTAAACCAAGCCTTTCATCCCTCCGAGGTCGATAAATTGGTACCAGACTTGTCTGGGAGAATAAAAACACTGACTTGACATCGAATAGCCACCGCAAGTCATTGTATAGGCCAGTTACACGTTCGTAAACTTCAAATGATTCAGAATTGAAGTGAACGTGGTGGCGCGGGTCACAAGCGGATTGATTAACGCCAGAAACTTTAAACTTTAACTTTATTCCACAATGAAATCATGATAGTGAACCTCGAAAAAAGCTGGTAATATTTCTTACTATTACCACTGTTTTCTATACTTTGAACTATGCAGGCAGATTAATGTTTTATCCAATTGCCAATTCAAAGTGATGGGCATTGAGTGGAAATCAAAGAATATGCCTTCCCGAAAAAGGCAACAAAGCGGCCAAATCCCAACTATTATGTCGAAGATGTGCGGTTTGATCTTTATAGCTCAGTTGGAGGTACCTTCGAAGAATAGAACGAATGCTAGTAGTGATTTTTACAGCATATCTTATCAAAAGAGCATGTGTTCAATGCATTTTCTGAACTATAAAGAAGTTGTACTTAAACTTCAATCAGATTAGTTTAAAGGATAATTTCGATCTTTCTTACCTGACGAGCATTGCAATTTGATAAGGATGTGGAAAGAGCTACGTAGAACGTGACTATGTTCGTGGTGTGTCTGCTAGTGAAGATACGATTCAGCTCTAGCAGTCTGTGCTCTTCTTCATTCAGTATCTAAAAAATCCAAGTTTAAATGAGCGTTAGGCTCCAAAAGAGGGCAGCGAAGAGAAGGAAGCCTTAAGGGCCTCGTATAATCGGGTCAAAACGACATAAAGCGCGGTGCAGTTGCGTAAGCGGAAAGAAGCGCTAGAAATGATGCTTTGGAGATAGCTGTTAGAATCAAGGTTGGCCCTTCGTGAACTGCGACGACGAACGTTGCTAGCGAAGTTACCTCCTCGATCCTAACCTCTACGCTTCACCGCGTCGCTTCAAGCGCAGCTGCGTACGCAACAACACTGTGGTTCCTTTCCTTTTGATCCTACCATAGGGGATTGTGGCGGTCATGCGAGGACTAGATTGACACTAGAACGCAGGTCTTGAGTTTCAATTTAGTGAGACAGACAGAAAAAAAGCCGTTAAACGGCGAATCTAGCCACGATTCAACTCTGCATAAGGCTGTTCGCAGAGTCACGGCCGGATGTGCTGTGTCGCAGTTCCGGCTCTAGCTATTGGTGGTCGATAACCCTTTCTGGCGCGTTCGATAGTCACCAAAATCATAGAGCCGGAAGTGCGAAGCCGTACGTCCGGCTGTGACTCTGTCTGCAGCTAACTTTTGCATGATGCCTTCAAAACCTACCATAAAGTACGCTTCTACCGTCTATCTACGCTTCTATCACAAACTAATTCGCATTGTGTTCCATATTGTCGTTTCCCAAATTTTCTCGTTTGTTTGCAGACGCAAATTAAATGAAGGTGGTTACTATGTTACCATTTGATTTTAAATTAAGCGATCACTAAAGGTGAACGTTAACTTTCACAGAAAAAAAAAAGAATTCTCACTGTAGCATATCAACATGTGAAAATTCAATGACTTACAGAAACGCGGTTGCGTTTACGTGAAGGCGCATCGGTGCCGACGTGATGGCATCTATTGCAGAGCCACCGACCGCGAGGTATAGTTTTTCGGCGAATAATCGGCTCATGGCATAGAAGATGGAATGAAGCCGGGCATGCATCACAGCACAGAAGTTCTCCGCCTTCCTAAAGTAAACAATGGACTGCAAACGTCCTAACGTTCGGAATTATTTTTTCTTTTATCCCGGCTTCGATTTTTCACAATTGATGATTCCCAAGTGCTCAAAACACGCCGTTCTTTCTCTTACAGATATCCAAAAACGCCTTTAGAAAAAAGAACATGTAGAGTTTGAAACAAGTAATCACCACACAGATAATTACGGTGTTCCAGTGCCTAAGGGTGGCTTATGTGACAGGGAGATAATCCCAATTGCAAAACCATGTACCAGTATTCCACACAGCAGCACACATGCCTCTAATGATTGCATGTTCTCTGTTTTGGATTTAAAGGTGTTATAATAATATAATTATAATCGAAGTAATGTGTTACAGTAACCGCCATTTGGTTATATGTGCTCTCAGTAATTGACCGCAACGAAATTAAATAACATGTAATACGTATATAAAATGTTAAACAGATTAGTAGAATTTAATGAGCCCTTTTTCAAGACGTCAACGTTAATTGAAGTAATACTGTAGCCACTCACCCGACATACAACGCAATAGGTACGATTAACAGATTTCCAGTCTGATATAGCAATCGGCTCAGATGGACGCACATAACGGTTTGCAACCTTTATCTTGCCTGGAGGTGACGTCACTTTGATTATTTCCTGCAAAGAAAAAGATAACCAGCGCAACCAAAAAGAAAGAAAATGTTTCAAATGTGAAGGAAAAACACAGGGATTAAAGAATAAAACATTTGGTGTTCAATCGTTCACCAATCCGCTTGGGATGCGCCAGCACGTTCGACTTCAAATCAGAATCGTTTGAGGTTTTATGAAAGAGTATGTGGCCTATGGAATGACTTGCAGAGGCCAGCAGATGTATCACGGCAGCATTTTTATCCTCTCAGACAAATCTGGTTACGATTAATCGACCCAGGAAGGATGAAAGGTTTGGATATTTGAGAGGGGGGGATTCGAAAAACTGACAATGCAATCTCAGGGGAGGTTCTTAGCGCTGTTCTGCGTGTCCGGCCGCAAAATAAACAAAGGATCTGTTATGGGGAAGGCTGTTTTGTAAAATGAGCGATGGAATGAAATTGTGGATATTTATATTTCAATAATCAACTGCTAATAATAATTTAGGATAGTTGTGATGTTAAGGGGGGGGGGGGGAGGGGGAACACCGTAGCGCACATTGCAATCGTGTTTCGCACGTATATTGCGTCGGTCCGAGCGGGAAAGCAGCTAGCGAGTCAAACTAGCCGCAGCCGCCGCATTACTCATTGCAACACAAAAACTGGCAGCTCCAGATAACTTCGGCGACAAACAGCTGTCTTCTCCGCTGTTGACCAGCAGCAGGTAGAACGTCCATTCTAAGCACTCAAACAGCTGACTGATTCTGAACACAGAAGGCCATCATAGTGGGCAGTATACAGATCAACATCGGAAAACATTCCGCAACTTCAGGATTGATGTCCGCATTTTCTCCTTTACAGTATGATCCCCAAAGCACCAACTCACAAGCTACTGAAAATTAAGCTTATTGATAGCAGGAAGTTAACATAAACCTTCGCCAAACGCTCATTAAATAAAAAAGTCACTGGCGTATCAATCCACTCGAGATGCACCAACGCGTTTTTTTTTCCTACTGGAATTCGTAATCGTTGAGGATTTCGGAATGCGTGTTGGCCTATACAATGAATTGCGGGGCCAGCCGATGACCAAGTCAGTGTTTTTATAAAATATAAAACGCTCATTGTTATACATAAATGGACGAACAGCCCATCCCAACCTTGCTGCTTTGTGTTCTGCGTGTCTAACACTTTAGATCTCATATTGATTTTGATGAGCTGTACACGTATTAAGTAATTTTATTGTCTGACGTTTCGGCAGAATCGCCTTCACTTTAGATTTCTCTCATTGTCATCCACAAGTTAACGTGGAAATGCAAATCTGTGCGTGAAAGCTATGGAGCTGAAAATAAATAAAAATACTAGCTGTTGTTGAAGGCAGTCATATTGCAAAGCAACTGCTACACGCAAACGCAACGCAACGCTCTTTGCTTGATACTTACTGCATCTTCCTTTTGCTCTGCTCTGTCCCACTAATAAAACCTGATAATTTCCTAGTTTGACGAGAAACTTCTACACTCATCGAAAAGTCAGGACAAAAAAAAAACGAAAAGGTATAGTAATAAAATTTGAGTGGTTGGAATTGTATTTAGAACAACATCTTTATCTTAACAATTCGTCGTTGTCGCATTTGTTGGAGTTTGGGAACTCAATGCTTGAGCTTTCAACCATCTTATCTTTCCCACAGGATAAAATCCATTCAGCAGGTATAGTAAAAGAAAAGAGGAACTGATGATGAGTTAAGGTCACTGGGCAATTAATTAACAGTGACTTGGGAAATATTTACCAAGAAAATAAAAGATAAAAAGTATAAAGTAAAAGAAAAGGGAAATAAAATAAAATATAAATAAACAATAAACAAATAATAGATACAAATAAAATAAAAGAAACAAGACTCAAGTAAGCAGTGAATATTAAGGGTTGCCGGCATACCATAATAGCTTGTTACCGTACCGTAACATGTGAAGTATAATTTCTAATCATAGAGAAAATATTTTTGAAGTAGATATAAAAAAACAGACGAGAAAAAGCTCTCGGTAGAAGTCACTTCCTTCCGAAAGAATCGATTGAGCCAGACATACATTCCTTAGTACCTAGGTGAGTACCTAGCTGAATTCGCGCAACCACGGTGCCTATTCGATCGGTGCGGGAAAGAAGGATAAAAAAGTCTGAGGGAAACATATCAAATCGCGTGCGCTGGTATAAAGAAGTCGCGGTTACCCGAGCAAAGATACGATCGATATAGTCCAGTCAAAAACTCGGCATCTCCGTTCTATTCGTCTCGGAATGATTTCGAGCAAACGTCTCCTCTACAAAGAAATCTAGCTGAGGCAAAATTACCCTCGAAGCCCCCTACCGCAGTGTCATTGCAGCCATCCAATCCATCATTATTCTCACGAAAACCGCAAGATGATTAGCTCCGTTAAACTCAAGGGAGTCCCCCATGCAATCGTGAACGGCAGTTTCGTTCCAGAACAATGCAAATCTTGTAGAACGAACGATTTCGGTGCATTCAACGTTCAACGCATTCATTTCAACGCAACGACATTATGCGCAACGAGCAAATAACTACATTACACATTCGAGAAAATTCTAACCTATCAAGCAATATTCAAATTTGATGCTCATTTGGTCCTTAATAAATCTTTTCTGTTAAATTTTTGTCTTCATCTGATGTAACTTATAACACTATACATTAGGCGAACCTCAAGTAGTCCATACTCCTCGTCGTAACGATACATCTGACGCCGTCTTCCTCTTCTTCTACGCGGCATCTTTGCCTATGAAAAAAAAAAAAAACTAATCAAGTTGAACGGCAAGTCCTGCGAACAGAAATTACTTTTCTCGGAACTTCACTACATGGAACAAACGGATACCATCACTCACTAGAGAAATACCGCCATAAACTCGTCAAAACAGTCGTGTTATGAACGCGATGTGAATAAACAGCAATGTCCTAACAAAAACTATTTCTATGCGCACCACAAAACAGAGCATAACATATATGCGGGGTAATTACAAGGTCTAAAGGAACCAATAACACAAAATAATCTTTGAAAACATATGGAAGACGTTAGCAAAACAACCGTCGCGGAATGCGAGACATGCTGACTATCACCATCTGAACGTTATTGGATGGTCTTCCGCACTCCTCGATTCTGAATAAAAGGACAAGGAAACAAACAAAGAAATAGTAGTATGAATTCAAGGAGTTTTAGTAACGGTCAGCGCTGTCATTCTGGAGGATGCTATTCTGAATCACATCTTGCAATATACCCTGTATGAATCTCATGCCAGAATTGTTGAAGAAAAGAAATTATGAGAGTTTTAGACAATAATGTCACATATAGGAATCATGACCACAGAGGTAACTGGTTAACGATGCGCAAGAAGTCTAACCACATTGGTTTTGTGTAATATATCGCTCTTTACACTTTCTATTGATGAAACCAGTGGAACGGAAAAGTGCATCAAAACGTTATCAAATGCGTCTTCCATTTATGGGATGAAATTTGAAATGTGTGTTGCATTAAAATGCTAGGCTAACAACGAGCGATTTGCCTACCGCATTAGTACTCGCTAAGTTATTGTTTGGTTATAGAGAGATTCAGCTGATTGAAGGATAATCTCATAAATGAGGTTTAATTCTATTAATTAGCTTTAGTTCTGTCATGCTTTAGAGTGAAAAACAATCAAACGATGTTAGATAAAGTTTATGTCTTTCTTTAAAGGATTTGTAAGATAAAATTCCACACAAGTTAATTCCACACACGTAAGTTAGCTCTTCAAAACGATTTGAGCTTCTAGCACCATTTCTTCTTTCTTTTTCGCGGTTATCGATTAGCAGTTTCTATACCCGGATCAAAACCACATGAAGCTTGGTGCAGCTGCGTAAGCGGCTGCGCTTGAAGCGTTGCGGTGAAACGAATCGTTTAAGATCGAGGCGGGACCCTTGCCTGCACCACTCATCGCTGTAGTTCGCGATGTTCCCACCTTGATCGCAACCGCTAGCTCCACCATGCCGCTGCGAGCGCGGACGCCTACGCTACTGCAACGAGCTTCGGTTCGTTTCGTCCCGACTTTCATACTATGCATTAATAAGGTGGATATAGTTTCCAAATGAGTCATGCTACTATACGCAAATAGAAACAACGCGAACTTCTCCAAACCTTGTGAAAAAAGGACGGCATGAATAGGTTCTGGATTAAATTCTACAGAAAAAAAAAGACGAGTAACATAACTCATCTGTAGAAAAGCAGGAAAGTAAGAAAAACAATATTGAACTCTAAAGAAGTAAACAAACAAAATGTTATCTTTTGAAAAAAAAAAACTGAACTAAGCAATCTGCAGAACGAAACCTACAGATAATGCGTTAGTTGAAAATTAGCTGCTTATAATATTACCGTGTTAGTCAAGAAAAAATTATAAGAATCCAAAGAACAATCTGAAAATGTCTATGTACACATAACAGAAGTGAGGTGAAGTGAAGAGAATTCGCACTTGAATCAACTGTTTTTTTGTCTGAACGAGGCGTCACATAGCGCAGAACTCCATCACGACCACACACACACACACAAGCGACTCTGATGTGTCGGACGTCAAATCGAAAAGAATTAGAAGCGGTTGTGTTCGTAAGAAACCACTAAACTACGTGAGATGCAGAAATTACGTCTATGGTATGTAATTCGTACTGTCAATACAAACTCGAATGAGACACGCTAAAATTAGTTTTCCAAGGTGTTTTTTTTCTTTCAAAGTTTCCCGTTCTCTCTTCGCGTTATGTCAGATTTCTCGTTCATTCTAAAAGAATATGGGATACCATCAAATCTGCACGCTCATCGCAGCAATTTCTTTTTAGATTATTCTCATGTCCACTGGAAATTGTCCGTGAAAATCAATAAATGTAAGAAAAAAAAATCATCATAATGAACAATGTTCATTTCAATTTGCTACTCTTACATATGTTTGAGTAATATGAATTATTCAGAAATAAATATTGTACTCTACTACTCTTACAATGAGCCAAGCTATCCTATTTAGAAAAAAACAAAAACCAACACATTGCCAACATCTGTTGAATCGCGCACGGGATTACCCACGGAACGAAGACCACACAGAATGTGCAATTAGAGGAGAAATAACGAAAAAGACGAATTTGTACACATTACGGATGAAAATTTCAGGCTCGACAGCAGTCCGAATGAAAAAAAAACATACATAGCATCTCCACACTAAGGACACCAGCCCCCTTCACGATGAACAAAACTAAGAGTTTCTACGCTCGAATGTGACGCGCCGCAATGCAGCCGCCGAGGCAAAACATCCAAGCGTTCGATGAATTCTTTATTTTGCAAGATATAACGCTTTCCATTTTGTACCCGGGTGAAAACAGCCTAAAGACTGGTACAACTGCAGAAACGGCTATGCTCAAGGCGGGACCCTCGTTGTCTCCAATTGGAAAGCAAAGATGAGCCAATCCTACAGGGGGCTAGGGAGGGTCTCACCACGGACGTCACCCGCAGTACACAATCGCACAATGCTTCGGGCCGTTTTCATCCTATCTTGCGTTACCTGCGGGTCTTTGGATATAAAAATAGTTTGTGGTAATTGTTGGATAGTCTCGTAGTTTATATCGTTAGTTACTCCCAATACCAGTTCAAAGACTAGTTGTGAATAAAAGAAGGATCTGAAGTGATCATTCAAGGTTCTTGCTGAGAGGTCTGAATGAATGAGACCGGCCCGCATTTAATATGCATGTCTCTGGAAGTATGAATACGATACGAACGAAACTATCGCCATTTTCTTTTTCTAAGCGTCCAATTGAATATTAGTTGTGTTCGATTTACTGGCACAAATACGATACTATCCGATATTACTCGTTGAATTTCTTGCGCAAACTCGGTAAAATGGCAGCTCGTTCGGTGGATGTAGGAGGAAATGTTATGAAAAGGCAATCTGTGTATCGGTAAACAGAGAAACTGGAGGGAAACATAGAACATAGATTCCTTTTATGAATTAATCCTATTTTTTTTTTGGTAATAGATAGTACAATAGTATCGTCCAGCGAGCTATAAAAGGTGCAGTAAATTGTAAAATAATTCTAACACTTTAAAAACTTTAAAAAAAGCGAGAAAAAAGCAGCAGTTCTTCTCAAGAAACAGTGGACGAATGCAATGTGAATGGATAAATAACGGTCAATTTAAAGAATTCAAGGAATTGAGTTGGGATCAATAGTTCTTCTACACTTTCCTAATATTTTTTTTCATTCAACAATAAACACATTTCATGCCAACAGTGTGGTTACGAGAATAGCTGACGATAGTGTTTGTCGATAGAATGTGATAGATGATAGATTGTTGATTTTTTCGGCGGCACTGCCGAGACTACGATGAGGTAAAATGTTGATCACCATCCAGAGAAACTTTGTGGGCAATCTAATGTGATCTGTTAGTATTGAAAAATTCAAAGAATTTAAGGTATACATAGTTTTCTAGAATAGGAGAAGAATGGAGGGTGTTGGGAATCAATCAACCCAGCGCGCAATCCAATGCTGAGGTCGTCGCTCTTCGTCTCTGCCCTCGTGGTGCGCTTTTCGCCTCTATTGAACGTACGATTTCCTTCCAACGACGCTCTTTCGTCTGATGCCGACCAACTTAAACTCGAGCGAACACCACGAACCACTGACGTTGTGAGGGAATCCAAGAGGCAGAAGCTAAAGATGAGATTAAAAATAGTGGGATCAGTGGTGGTGGTGGTGGTTCCGCTCACCTCTCCCTAATCATCCTAAAAAAGAAAAACGGCGTGGGAACCACCTTAGTTCCTACGAGAAACGTTAGAACGTGAAACGTCCGCGTACACGTTCCGCTCCCTTCCGCAACCGATTCATTGGTTTCACTTGAATAAGCAGCCGGGGAGAACTCACAGGACGATTTTCGACCGCATGCGCAGCTGCTGAAATCGTCGTAAAAAAAAAATGGGGTCTTCCACGTCGTTTCCTACGATGATAAGGGAAAGATGAGCGGAACCACTCCAGATCCCACAATCTACAACCCTATCGCTAGCCTTCCCCGCGGATTCTCTCATTATGTCAGATTCGTGGTATACTGCCTTTAACACAACCACAACGACATCGACGAACGTTACAAAAAGAAAAAAATTGTTAGTTTTTGTTTATTTATCTATTTATTTGAATATATCCACATAGAGAAGAACAAGTAAGAACAGAGCTCACTAATATTTCACTTAAAGTAAAATCCATAAAAAAAATAGGGATAGAGGCTGAAAATTTCAAAAAGATGAATCGCTTCGCTTCTTCCCGAGACAATACATTTTTAGATAGGCCTTGAAAAAAAAATCTTCGCTTTTTTTTTGGTTGCGAATTCGTGCACTTCCAAGTTCAGGACGATATAATAGAAAAATCACCAGGTTAATCGAAAACAAATGCTATAAAGCGAAGTTTTTGTATATGCTAGTAAAGTTTGCTGTATATATTTGTACGGTTAAGCATGGAGCCGAAATACATACGTAATGAATTTCAACGGGCCGTTATGGATATTCTTTGCAAGAAAAGGCGGTGGAATTGAAGGTTTTCCGCATCACCTCGATTTTAGAAATTATCCTTAGTCAATTAAGGTTTGTATTAGTAGAACAACCAGAAGAAATAAAATATTTAGTGGTCTAACTTCGAAATAAATCAGTATTTACAGAAGAAGATGTATAGTAAGGTCAAAACGACATGAAGCACGGTGTATTTGCGTAAGCGACTGCGCTCGAAGCGATGCGGCGGAGTGTAGCTGCTAGAATCTAAGAGAAGATCCTTGATGACACCATCCTATGCTGTAGTTGGCGATGGTTCCACTTCGACACCTACCGCTACCTCCACCGCGCCGCTTCGAGTGCAGCCGCTTGCACTGTGCTCCATGTCGTTCTAACTCCTTCAGAAGCAAAAATGTTAGGCTAAGAAACACCATAAAAACTCCAGTTAACAATCTGCGACATAAATTATACATAAATCAAGTGCAGAGAATGCCCATATTCAAGGGACAACAAAACGTGCGATCTATACAAGACGGATCTAGTGAGTGTATAGAAGAGTCAAAACGACATGAAGCACGTTCGCAATTGCGTACGCGGCTTCTCTCGAGGCGCTTTCGGTGGAGTGTAGTGGTTAGGAGCGTGTTGAAACCCTTGCTGGCACCACCCATCGCTGCCGTTTGCGACAGTCCCAACTCGGTTCCAACTGCTACCTCCACCGCGCCGTTTCGAGCGCGTACGCAAATGCACCGCAACTGCACTCGTGATTCATATCGTTTTGACCCGACTACAAATTTGGATTTGTCTCAAAATGTTCTGTTTCTTCACTCACTTACTACGTCCTGGAACAAATCACAAACAATGTCTTTTTGAGAGCCTGAAAATATGGCTCTCCTGTAAGTTATCGTCTGCACAGGACAAGAAAACATAATCTTGAATGAATCTTTCAAAGATATCAAAACTGTAAGAGTAAGTGTATAGCTATTAGGTGGTTTCGAGGCGAATGTTGCAGCACCTCTCCGGAAAACGATAGGAACGGAATTCTGAAAGGTTGTAACAGTAGTGGACAGTCTTGCATCTTGCACCTAAGTCACATTTATACACAAAAGATAATTGGAATAAGGAGACCACACTACGGTGACATTCGCTACATTTTAATGGGTTGAAATGTGCGCTCCAAACGAAGTGCTGCGGATAGGAACTTGGAACTCAACGGGACGATGGGGTCCTATGCTGTCCACCCACCAAGTGATTATTTACTGTTCCGGTGCTAGACCATGACATAGTGTTGTATATAATACCAGCTGTAAAATATTACCGGAAAGCCGGTTTATACGTTTATCACGAAATGAACTGTTTCAGGCTGCTTTTGATGAGAATGTTTGGCCCGTAATGTAATGTCCCTTCTTCCCCGTAAGGTCTCATTTCTTCCAAATAGAAGATAGTTAGTAGGGGTACAGTATGAACATACTTGATGTAACCATCTCACAGATCTTTAACAACAGCAATTCATTTGAATTGCGTTTTGGGTTTTTTTACGAATATGATGGGTGGTCTTCCTCTTCTGCGCTAGTGCTCACCAAACCTTTTCATCTCTCCGGGGTCGATAAATTGGTACCAGACTTGTCTGGGAGGATAAAAGCACTGACTTGACACATCGGCTAGCCACCGCAAGTCATTGTATAGGCCAGATACACGTTCGTAAACCTCAAACGATTCTGAATTGAAGTGAACGTGGGGGCGCATCCCAAGCGGATTGATTAACGCCAGAAACTTTATCCTTTATCCTTTTTATGATGGGTGGGAATATCGTTTGTTTTTTTTCACATAATCTTGTGCTAATAGGATTTACGAAAGAAGAATGCAGATCTTCCAGTGATTCGAATGATTTTTCTTTAAATGCAAGGGATTATTTCGAGGAATTATTGATCTGGAGCGATGAAGGTTTGGACCATCTTTCTGAACCATGAAATTAACAATTTTAGCAGACACATCACCAATGCAAACATGAATGAAAACATTTTTGACAGAGAAATAAAGTGTTATTTTTGACAACAATGGGGCGCGTATCATTAGGTATAGTTGGGTCAAAACGACATATGAAGCACGGACCGTTGCTTACGCGGACGCGCTCGAAAGCGGTGCGGTGGAGACAGCGGTTGGAATCGAGATGGGACCACGGCGAACAGCAGAGGTGTGCGGCGGTAGCGTGGATCCTTACATGATCTCAACCACTACGCTCTACCGCTCCGCTTCGAGCGCAACCGCTTGCGCAAATGTCCGTGCTTCATGTCGTTTTGACCCGACTATAGTCACAACTCCCGCGACAAATTATCACTCAATCGAGATGAGATCGTCTTCTGGGTTGAACTCTGGAATGAAATCTTTTTGATCGATAATTTCGTGATACATTGTCTTAGGGGAAAGTCGTTGATTTGGATGTGACGATCTCCCCCTCCCATCTTCCCCTTGCCATTTACTTGCCATTTACGTCGAAGTCTTTCTCCCGTTCTTGCATTACAAATTCTGTCCACGTAGGGCAAAGAGAGACACGCTAGTGCTTATTGCGCACATATACAGATTTCTGGTGTGTTCAAGGCGATCACAAAACATAGGAACATGAATAGTGGCGATCATGAATCATTCCTGGAGCTGAGCATTTGTGTCCGGTCTGTCTGACAAGTGTACTAACGAATAGTCTATTTTGCTGCGTTGAAAAACTCCTCGAGCTATCTGGCCTGTCTTGCCGTCTGATACCGTACTTGAGCCTGTTCAACCATTCCTGTGTTAAAAAGAAGCAAAAAAAAAAAAAGACTTTCCAAACCAGATATTCAACGTTTATCCAACTTTTGATGAAGCAGAGAAGAATTGCAATGGCTACAATGAACACTTAGCATCCATTCATTCAATGGAACACAATCAATTCCGTTTACGCAAGTTCTTTTATCATCGGAATATTTTGTCGTCAAAAGTTTTGATAGTAACTGACTAATAAAGTTGAAATCATTATATGGGTAAGGTCTAGGCATTAACGTTTAGGCTGGAACTTTGATCTACTGACAGACTAGGTCAATCTCTGGTTATAACCAGTCGTTTAAACGAAAATTTCAAGGGTGTTAAAAAAATGCATAGGACGATAAACATTGAACCGTCTCCTCATCACGAAGAACTCCTGAGTTTCACTTTCCGAGACACTATCTGTTATTGATGTATGAAATGGAACGGTCTCCTATTGCAGATCAGAATCCGAATTCAAAAAATAATATGGTAACGATGAAGCACTCGGATTTTCTCCTTACTCTCGGAATTTTGGTGCGAAAAAAACCGTCTTACATGTAGAGTGCGAAAGTGTGGGCTTCCCATGATGAAAACATTGGGTTAACGAAGGATATGATGTTTAGAAGAAGTTGGCGTGTCTACCGATGAGGAGTAAGATATTTATGTAGCAGGCCTTGTGATTTATTAAGGTCTCTTAAAGTTGTAGTGTTTCATCGAAAGCATTTTGACCACCCAATCGATGCTTGATCTAGTGGTTCTGTTCATGTTATTGTCAAAAACCAATGGAGTACAAATACTTTTTCTGTTACAAACAGATTTTTCTACAAAAAAATGTTCTTAGACATTGAAAAAAAGAAATTGACATGTTTACTGTATTGATATTTATTGGAGGATAGGGTTCCGTAGATGGACGTTGGACGTTGTATTTAAAGGCATCACCCCACGAATCTGAGATAGTGCAGATTTCAGGTGGAGTATTCGTATACGGGAGACTACGGGAAATACGGCTTCATTCGTTTCGGCGCCCCATTTTGTACAAGAGGTTCGATTGGAGCGCGCCAGCCTTGTGCGGCGCCGCATCTTCCGGGCCGTTTTTTACGGCAATTAGGAAGAAATGGACGGAATCACCCCCCTCTCCGTAGTCTCCCATCCCGTATACGAATACTCCACCTGAAATCTGCACCACCTCAGATTCGTGGGGTGATGCCTTTAACCATAGGGAACTTTTGGTAGGTAATCGTTACAAGAAGAAAGGTAGTCTCGGTTTTCCAGCTCTTTGAAGCGTTTTTATCTGGGTAACTCCACCCTCGATGTGGAACATTTTTGCGTTCATTGGCAGTAAAGATGCAGCTATAAGGGAGCATCTCTTAGCACTAAGCGAAGTATAATAGTTTTTTTTTTACACGATGAATTTTCCAAGCAACGCGACCGTGCCGATGAACTTCAACTTTCTTTTTTGCTGCAAATGTATTGAAATGACGAATTAGCGATACAAACAGTTTCCTTCTCCTTTTTTGTTGCATACTGTGAACCACCAAACAATAGCTTGCGCCAAAAATATGAAGTAATGTGTGCAGAGAGATAACACGAAAAAAAGCCACGAATTAAAGGGGCGCATACTTTGCATAGCCTGATTTAAAAAAGCAAGAAGGCGCTCATATTACACGTGTAACTGGTTGTCTGGCTACTTTGTGCACCTTTTATAATAATCAGGAAATAAAAATAGCCCAGGAACGGATATAATAGAAATTCTCTATATTAGGTTGTGTCACGTGTCCTGCGATTGCACTGTCGATAGTTCAAAACTTTCATAAACCTCAAATGATTGTGAATTGAGATGGGACATTCAGGAGCGTCCCACACGGTTCTATTAACGTCAACATCTTACCAGGAGAAAAAAAAAATAAGATTAATTAAGATTAAAATTAGAATTAAGGACTTTTGCAAACTAATAAGTAAGGTGTCTACTTTTCTGTTTTAATCCCCGGCACCTTCTTTTGGATTCAGTGAATGACTTACTTCAGAAGAGAGAGGACTGGTAGTTCAATGTTAAAACACTTTCGCTTGAACCACTGTTGCCGCTGGTGGAGGTCGTACTCGGAGAATCGTTGTTTCCGTAGCTTGGATTCAGTGGTGAAGAATGTGTAGACATTTCGTTGACACTTTGACAGATACATTCCAAAAGAGGAAAGAAAACCAAACCCAATGAAATTGCAGTCGTAGAATTAGACGACTACAGCAGGAAAAACAACTAAACAGCACTCATTGTGCTTGATTTACACTCACAATAACCAATGAGCCGTTTGTCCAGTTCGTCTCCTAATATCCTGGAAATGACATCCACAAAGTCTTCATGCTCATGTATGGGACACCCTAACCTTCCCTAACATTTTAGACATTTCATTGATCACGGTAACGCGAACTGCCGATGTATCGAGCTAAAGGCTATTATGATCCAGTCAAGGTCACCTGAAGATCGGTATAATTATGCAGGTGGTTGCGCCCAAAGCGGTCCAGTGGAGCAGGTGGGATCGAGTTAAAACTATCGTTTGTTTCCCTCAGGCTGCATCTATGGGTGCTTTCAGCGAAGGTTCCCCTTCGACAGCATCTCCCGGGTGCCACCGCGTTCCTTCGGGCACGGCTGCCCACGTAGCTGCGCCCAGCTTCAGGTCTTTTGACCTGACCATACTCCATGAATCGTTTACTACATGTTTCCTGGTTGATCCATAGTCAACGTAGTGCTGGTTATGGCCAAATATTTATGTTTCAGACATCTTAAAACACATAAAAAGCAATGTATTGATCAAGAACTCGCAGACACTTAGTGATTCCACAAACGTGACGCACAAGACGTGCAACTGCACGTTCAATTCACGTGTTCAGGACAGTAGAGAATGTTTTTAGTTTGGCACATGAAGGGAAACTCGTAGGTGTCCACACGGCCCATCCATCTTCCTGCCTCGAAATCATCGGAAGAACGTATAATCTAAAAAAGATACTCATTAGAAGAACAGCCACAGATTAAATAAATGCTGCACTACACACGTGAGCACAAAACTATTTTAAGCGTTAATTGAAGTATTTAAAAAAGAACAAATATGTAAACGAGTTGAATAGTTAAAAAGAGAACAAATACGAAGTGCTAAAATAATCCTTGCGTAGTGAAAAGTTTAGAAACTTCAGGTGCATCGATACATAAGCTTCTTGCGAGCGATCAATGGATAGATGGAGTGTTTCAAACTCACAAAAGCGCCTTTCCAATCACAGCTAAATGCATATATTTGAGTCCAGTTCTCGAAATCGAGGGCCGAACCATCCAACCAATATTTCTGACCAGAAAAACTGTCACATGTTCCCTCAAGTTTTAACCCAATCCAGAAGAAAGTGTCCTGGGTGAGTGCTGGAACAAAACCCTTTTTTGATTTAAATGACATCCATTCAAAATCATTTTTAGGAAGGTGCCACGAGCGTTGACGTGTCCTTTGATGATAATAGCTAATGTGTGAGTCAGTTACTATCAAAACTTTTGACGATAAAATATTCCGATGACAAAAGGACTTGCCTAATAGGAATTGATTCTGATCCAAAGAATGGATGGATGCTAAGTGTCCATCGTAGCTATTGCAGTGCTTCTCTGCTACATCGAAAGCTCTAGTGTTGAGGAATATCTGGTATGGAAAGTTAGGGTTAAATTAATGAAATTAACATTTCCAATGATGTTGTTTGCCTTCTTTCTGACGCAGAATGGGTTGAGCACATACGAGTGCGGTAGGGCGACGCACTCGCGGCAGGGCAGGTCGGGTGGTATGAGGAGTTCTTCAGCGCAACAAAATACGGTATCAGTTAATAGGTTCGTCAGATAGGCGGAGCGCCGACGGCTAGTCTCAGGAACAGTTCATTCTCCGCTGTTCCATGATTCCATGATCCATGGAACACACCAGAAATCTGCGCAAGTGAGCAATAGGTAGTACTTTGCAGTGTTGTTCTGTATTTTCTTTATTTTGGAAGACTATGATTTGGTCGCAGTGATTCGAACCTCACTTCACCCCCAGGAATTATTAAGAAACATTTACTTCCACCATTGAACCCCAAGATCACCCCAAGAAGAATAAAAAACCTAGGAAAAAGATCGAGGACCTAGCGATTTTGAACTACACCTTGTAGCACATATTCGTTGCCTTGTAGTAGACCCAGCCATCAGCTTCAGCTGCAGGAGTGGTCTGCAGTTGTGCAGCTGGAAATATTGGTTTTGAACACGGAAGTAGACGCCAGCTCTATGAGCTTAAAGGCATTTCTTCCTAATTGCCGTAAAAAACGGGCCGGAAGAAACAGCTTCAGGCGTTCTGGCGCATTATTTTTTAAAAAGGGTTTTACGGGGGGGCGCCACCCTTGGGGGGAGCCTTTTTTTAGCTGTTTTTTGTTAGAAGAGTATCCTTTTCCTCATCTTTTCCGTGTCTCCCACCCGTTACGAATACTCCACCAATCCACTACTCGGGGGTGATGCCTTTAAGGATAGGTTTTTTTTTGCGCCTCTTTTTCCCCTTGTACAAAAATCAATTATAATTCCAAGGCTAACTTATCAATGCGAACTAGGCACTGGGATCCACCGAGAAAATGATGTTCTTTACTGCAGCTCATTTTAGTTTACCATTGAAATCACTTCTCATTCTTCAAGAAATAGAAGCTGTAGAAAATTTGCAATCAGCAGGTAGGTTTCCAAGATATTTTCTAGTCCCTTCCAAAAAGAGTTAAATGAAAAACATTATCAAAGCAAAATTGTTATTCCGTATTAGAGCTGGAGCCAGCAACAAATGTAATGCTCCTTTTTATCTGGGCTCTTGGCGAACGCTTCGTTACATTACACTTGAATATGAACTACTGTGTAGAGTGAATCATTCCACAGCCATTTTTTTCCCAAATAATTGCCAACTTCATTCTCAACAACTTTTTTTGCTCTCTCACCTTTTTGATTTTTGCAGGACTGGACCAAGAAATGTACTTTCAGTTTTGAAAAAGATGATATTACTTTTGATAGAAACACTAAAAGCTGTTCTGCTTAACTAGTTGTTTTAAATATCCACCTTCAAAAAAAGTGGTTCTGCACAATAGACATGGTTGAATATGAATGTATGAGGTTAAAGGGTAGGCTGATTTGATAAAATTAAAAATAGTAAATAATTACTAATTTTACTAATAAAACCTGAACGACAATTACTGAAATGCATATTCACAGGTCGACAGTCTCCGAAATAGAACTTCCTGTACGCTCCATCTAACTACGCTTATGTATAAATCATTATCCATCTAAAAGTATTTTTTGCGGGAAAAAATTCATTTTCGGGTTCATACTTTGCTGAACATCTGTTATAGAAGAACTGATCTCACTCACAACCTCACTCACTAACTCATAAGTTTGAGTTAGGAATTAGGCTGATATAAAATATTTCCATTGGTTCTGACTAACCTGCAATGCTCGTCGATGATGTTTGAAAATCATGTTCCGTGGCCGTAGAAAGACCGTCCAGCCTGAATTTCTTTACTCTTCTAAAACACTTTTGTTAATCATATCATTACCCGGTCATCTTCCACGCCGTTTCTTACGAGGGTTTGTGAAAGATGAGCAATACCACTACTCGAACTGCTACACGAACTACTTCACAGTAGTCGCACCACGTCAAATCGATCGTGATACACTGACTTTACGTGAAATCCTCGAAAAAAATCCTAGGATGCTCTACTTCCAAGGTTGCCCCTTCAAAGCGGTCCCATTTGTTTCGCGTTCATGTAAAAAAAGAAACGAGAATATCTGTAGATAATAAAGCTTTAAAGCAGTGAAATTGTGAATCATAAAGAAGCGGAAAACAACAACGAGGAAACTTGCACACATTTGCAGCGCGTGAGCTCCCATCTGCGTCCATTTTCAAGCCCATGCTTTGCGAGTGATCGTGTCGTATTTCAGAAAAACCATAATCATGATTTAATCCTTTCAAAGACTGTTCCATTGTGGTTAATAAGCACAGAAAAATCTTAGGCCGACACGAACACTGAATTTTTTCTAAGTCATCAAAATAACTACCTTATTTTTTCGAGGATTGCTTCACAGGTCGCATCACTCTGAGCGTCTCTTTTATTAACGTTTGCTTTTCTTTCGAAGGTGTACTGAGAAGTATCGTCATTTCCGAGGAGCTCACAGGAACCCTAAGCACGAGGGTTGGCGTTGAACTGGACTGCTGCATTAACTCTAATACTTCTAGTTAGGCTGAACCAATATGTTAAACCTAAGTTAAACCGAATTCTAGCAGTTATCAATTCGGGCTGCAGATAATGAATATATTCTAACCAGAAAGTGGTCTAGAACAATGATCTTTTGATTGATAATTTCTGGTATTGTTGCAGGCATCATTAGGTCATATTTCTTTTTTGAACGGAAAATGGGAAGAACATAAAATCGAAAATCCGAGGAATTTAACTAATATCTCTTCCAACACATTCTAGAAGGTTGATATTATTTATTTGTATCGGGAATTAGAAGATTCTTCATCATTATCCTAGACGAGGAGATTGACGTAATTCTAGGAGAGTTGTGGAAACTCTAGCGCTGAGTAGTAGTTTGTATTTAATAAGCGATTCCTTGCACCAACTTCATGGTGCTGGCACCAAAAAGGTGTCGCTCGACATCTCGAGTGCGCTGATGATGTTGTTCTAGTCGCGGAACGCAGAATAAAATATCAACATGCTAATTACTGTTCACTTTTAGTGCATAGAAGATAAGTTCAACTTGGAGATAGATGCAGTGACTCAATAATAAGTAGATAAAAGGGCAAAGGATAAAGTGTGGGGCTTTAATAAATTCCTTCACATATGCAACTTGTATCGAATCCAGCTGCAGCTTATGGACTAAGTCTACTTCCTAGTAAGTACAAGCAGATGACGGTTTCTTTGCGACCTCGAACGGGAATTGGGAATAGACTGACAATTGTCAATGAGCTCTGATACCTGGGTTGAATGCTGAAGAACAACGGAAGCTTCGAGAAAGGCACTCAACAAAGATCCGCTAAGGCCATTTCATCATTTTACTCCTTAACAAAATGTCCTTGGTCGACCCCTATCATAAGCTGCGAGTCTACCTATCCTCAATTACCCCTATCATGATATACGGATCGGAGACTTGAGCAGCACCGTTTACGGTGATGGAACAATGAAGAGCTTTACGTGAAAGTCGATGTGGTGTACCGGCGGATGACACGTAAAAGATGCCAACATCTTGCACCGCTATGGAAAGTGGCTACAGAAAATCGTCTTCGCTTCTTTGCTCATATTATAAAAAGGAAACTAGCAGATCGCGTTGTTCAACAAGTTTTGAGGAGTTTGTCGGATTCATGTTGGAAGAGGTCACCTGGACGAAGGCGGAAGTTTTGGACTAAGGTGGTGAAAGAGGACTTCTGAACACTCGGCGTGGAAAGGCAGTTCAGATGATACATAAGATTTCGCACGATACGGAATAGCGATGAATGGATTGATTCTGTGCAGGCTTGCACAGAAGATCGAGAACGTTGAGAAGAGCTATTAAGTTCAAGGACGGCATACCTCGGCGAAGATACGGGCAATCGCGTAAGACAATAACATCAACCCGCCGATTAAGAGAGGTAAGTCAAATTACCATCTTAGTTATCCTTTTTTTTTCTTTTTTTTAAACGTCCGTAAGAAGAAACTATTTCCACAGTGTTTTCATCCTTTTAAGTGGAAATGGTATCATTTTGAAGATGGTCCTAAGAAAACATGAATAGCAGTAAAAACGTCCGTTGCTGCCGAAGCCTTCGTTTGCGTCTGTCATGGAGATCTTTCCATTGAACAATATCCTCAGGTTTTGAACAAACTCTTCCTGCTTTCATAACAACGGATCAGCTCTGAAGCAAACAAATCAAAACCAAGACTGTACTTCCACAGATCATGTCCAACTCTCACACCGAGCTGTCAGGACTATCAATAACTGTTATGCTTTGGTAGTCCAACGCAAGTGTTTAGGGGTTCCTCGGAACGCCATTCAAATAGAGCTAACTCGACGAAACCAACTTCGCGGCGTACTCGTTGCCATTGTTCGGATCTCCCGCTGCTGTACATCGTGTCTTATTTTGTAAACTAATTACATGTTATACGTGTTATATTACTACTCCGTATCTATCTGAGGTTTGCATTTGCATGCCAGAAGGTTTATTTCGTAATGCTCATTGCGAAATTGTAGAATGGTTTTTCGATATGACAGTGCTGGATTGATTTTTGATACGATGCTTTCGTTTAATTTTTGCAATCGTCACATTTTCATGGAATCGTCATAGATGTGCTTGATAAAATGCTCCTTTCCCTAAGGTGAAGCAGCTATAAAAACATGGTTAATTGAAAGCACTTCTTGCACTATTCTCGTTCAATTCGTGCGACTTCGGTAAGTTTTTTTTTTTTTTTTTTGAGAGTATCTACGAAGGTTTTACATACGCCGTATGTTTTATATATTCCATATTTCTACAGGGTCTATAAACGGAGACTAACATATAAAATTAATGTGCTCCACTTTTGTACTTATCTCTTTTATCCTAATAAATTTGAATAATTGTGATGTAAATCAACAGTATATCTCAAATTTTTTTTTAACATGCTGTAAATCCACGAAAGTTCAGAAAGAATTTTCGTACCTGTTTCCAGCCAACGAATGCGATGAACCACATAACACAGAGTGCCATCATTTCTCTGCAATTTCAACTCTTTTCTTCCATTGAAAATGCGACGACAGAACAGAAAGAAGAAGTAATGACAGAGGATTGGAAAAAAAAACTCATTCATGGAATCCTGAAGAAGAGCCAATCAACTTTAGAGTAAAACTGCTTGCTGTATTTATAATTCCCAAACATTCGGAATTTGATATCTCCAAAATATAGAGGACTGCACTTATGCTACCCAAGTCTTTATCACAAATATTTATATAAGATAAGATTTATATAAGATTTAAGATTGGAACACCAATTTGATGACAAAATAGCTCTATCTTTGTGTGTATCCAGTCATTTACACGAAAATTTAAAGGAAAAAAGAGAATAAAGCGATAGAAACTGGACCCATTTCCTTTTGAAAATACTGCCGAGCTGGATTTTCTGAGTCATCAGCAGCGCAGGTCAGAATCTGGATTCGAAAAAGAATAAAGTGATGATGACGTATCCGTCTTTTCCCTTCAATTCCGGAATTCTGGGTACGAAACAAATATTTTTAAATTTTAACAAGAATTAGAAACAGGTTCTTTTCACTGTATCCTTGTCGAATTCTGGCAGTGCCTCCTGTGGATGTTCTTCTGAAGCACAAGCCATCCTTTCTCAGGTTCTTTTTTGTCTTTTTCTCTTTTTGTCTGTCTTTGTCTATTTTTATCAAGTTAGTTATTAGTGAAGCAAAGCAAGAATCAGTTTCAGTCAAGGTCAAACTTCGGAGAAGTCAGCGTGGCACTGTCAAGAAAAAAATCAATCTGCTTTCCCAAAAACATTCCCTTTCCTGGTCATCAAGGCTGCAGTTGATGAAAAAATTGTTGCATAGCTGAACCTCTAATTTTTCAGGTTATTTGGAGTGAAATGTTTCAACAAAAACATTTGAGCTACCAAATACTACAAATATTACATACTACTACTACTTCATACAACCAGGGTTTTGATCTAGTAGTTTTTGATCAAGTCATTGTTGGGGGTCAGAGGAATGCAACTAAAAAATTTCTTGCACACTTTTCTCGAAAGCGTCCGTAATAGAAACTGTATTGTTTTTTACGGCTGAACTTGAATGTAGGATGTTGTAGCTGACTTCGTATGGACTTAACCAGAGCGAGAGTTCGGTAGGCAACCGTTAGGAGAAGAAAGGCAGTGTCGGTTGACCAGCTTCACCCAGCGCTTTTATCTCGGTAACTCCGTCCACGTACTGGAACATCTCTGCGTAACATTGGTAGTAAATCTGCTGAAATTGGACACGAACCAGCGAAGTACGGTGTGCCGTACATCATTGTCTCATTTCCACGTCGAATTTGCTTAGCAACGGGACCTTGTTCATGAGTTTCAGTTTACTTTATTGCAGCCACTTCGTTAACGGGACTAAATTACGGCAAGCGATTCTTCCCTCTCATTTTCTATATTGCTTACTGCAAGCTAACAAACAGTAGTTTATGGCAAAAGTATGAGATGTAAGTGTGCTGATGGGAAAGAGAAGAGCTTTTTCTGGGATGGATACCTTGCAGAATATGATTAACAAAAGCAATTGTAATTTTATAACTTAAATAGCTGGGACCAAGGTCTACAGACTGAAAACTTAGCAGTGTAGTGCGTAACCGCTTACGCAACTGCGCCGAGCTACTGGTCGTTTAAACCGTTCTTTATTTGTACCCCTGTCAATCTATAGTCGATGTACCGAATTTGACCAAATCTTTATGATTCGAATGCTTTACAATGCTTGAAAAAAGCAAGTTTTTGTTCAAGAAATCATGGACAGATATGGATTTCACAAAGATGACGTACAAGTGGAGAAGTTGAACTGCACATCAAGTCACATGTTGAGGGCAGTAGATAGTGCTTTCAGTTTCACAAACGAAAGGATTGCCGTGGTGACCATTTTCGGTGTACCATTGTCCAGAAGACATCATCTGAAAAGAGATACTTATTACCTTAAGATCCACCGAATAAATAAATACTACACATGAGGGCGTAAAACCATTGTACATGATATACTAAAGTGATTAAAAAAGATAAATAAGCAAACAAAAATAAGTCGTTATGTGGCGAAAAGTGTAGGTGCAGCGATACACAAACCGTTTGCAATGGACTTATGGATAGATAGAGTGTTTCAAACCTACAAGCGTGGATTTTGTAGTACAGTCTGGTTGTATTTGAACCCAGTTTTGAAAATCGAGATCCGAACCGTCCATCCAATGAAGTTCACATTGTCCCTCAATCTTCAACCCGATCCAAAGGTCTGCGTTGTCTTCATCCATGTTTGGATCGAGTGCTAGGATGAAGCTCATTTTGTTTTAAATGATTGTCATTTAAAAACATTCACAAGAAAGTGTCACAATCGCTGATGTCTTCCTTAATGACCATTGTAGTAGTTATGTAACCATAGTTAATTTCAGAACTTCTGAAGACAAAATGACTTGCCTAGAAGGAATTGGTTGTGTTCCATAGAATGAATGGATGCTAGGTGTCCATCGTACCCATTGCAATTCTTCTCTGCCTCATCAAAATTTGAATAACTGTCGAATATCTGGTATGGAAGGTTACGCATAAATTAACCAATTTTACGTTTCAAATGACGTTTTTTAGCATGGCAAGGGGGGTGTGGGGGGAGGGGAGGGGGGGCATCGTCACATCCATATCAACGGAATACACGTCAGCGCCTATTGAAACATTTGCTTATCTACTGGTGGTCAGATACTGACCTCAAAAACTGACCTGACTTTATCGATGTGGCTGACGTCATCGTCTGACGCAGTTGCCCGCATCTACGCTCAGGAGTGCCGTCTTTCAACACAGCTCTGCCTAACCTTCTCAATGTTCTGCGAGATCTTGCATAGAATCAATCCATTCGTCCCTATTCCATATTCTGTGAAACCTTACGTCTAGCCTGAACTGCCTCGCCGCCGAGTTTCCTCAGGTTCTTTTTCACCACCTGAGTCCAAAACTTTCGTTATCGCCCGGGTGGCCTCTTTCATGTAGAGCCCGAGAAAATACTCAATACTCGTTGAACAAGGCGATCTACCAGTTTCTTTAATATATGACCAAAGAGCTGTAGCTGTAGCTGCTGTTGTTCTTCAGCGTTGGGGCCAGGTAACAGAACTCATTGACGAATTCGATCGGTTCTCCGTCCATCCTGGTTCCCGTTCCTTAAGGATTCCCCCAAATTGGAAAAGTTGCTTCACCGACGGCCACTCCATTGCGGTGTTGAGGACTGGAGAACTAGTCCTCCCGCTTCTTTTCAAACTCCTTCGCTCCAGGAGTACGCACGTTATCGTGGTCTTGTTGCAGTTGACGACGGAAATCCCTTCTCAGCCACTTTTCGTGGTTCATATCACCAGTGCTGCGTGCGAAACGTGCAGAATTTAATGTGAGTCTTGTCTCTGCAGATGCAGAGGCAAACTTTTTCCGCAGCATTTGAACTGGAGGCGTTTTCCCTGCAGCTTTCTGGATGCACTTTGTGCATCCGCATCGCAAACCTATTTCCTGATCCGTTCTCCAACATGAATAGACACACGTTGGCGGGATTTCTTTCTACATTCGGCGTCTTCCAGACCAGTTATGTTGATTTTCAGCGTGACGAAACGAATAGTTCTTGCCGAAGATCCCATGCTCCCCTCAAGCAGTTGACCTTTCAGGTTATGGGCTTTGAGGATGTGCTGGACGAGAGCACCTTTTTGCAATGTTTGGAATGGAATGTTTCTTCCGCCTTATAACAAGTGCGGTTTATAGAGCTCGTACGTTCCCACTGCGCACACTCGAACACCTGATTGCATTTAGTTGGAGCAAGGCCACGAAGTGCATTTAGCACACTCGTATGTACGGCCCCTTACGACCTAGAAAACTATTCCTAATAATGTCTTCAAGTGATAAGTACACGCATAGCGTACGGTACATACTTTGTCAGCCCCGTTGGCCACAGAACTAAAGCCATTATTGTTGAAAATAACTCTTTATTTCTGCCTTAGAGATTTTTGCATTTATGTTTGGATTGGTAAGTTACCTGGTAAAATTGTTAGTTTCATGATTTAAAAGGATGGTCCGAGCTTTGATCGTTCTGGCTTTATAATTACTCGAGATAATTTGTTGTAGTTTTGAAAAAAAATCACTCGAATCACTGGAAAATAGAAATCTCCCTTCGTTTTTCGTAAACCGTATAAGCACAAGATTATGTGAAAAAAACGATAATTTCACCCGTCGTATTCGTAAACCCAACTCCACTTGCTAAGATTTCGCTAAATTGTTCAATAACTGTCACAGTTATTGAGTCGCTCCCTGTTCGTTTGACAGGATTCACCAACATATTACCAGGGATTTTTATATTTTGATAGACGATTTCATCGCAGTACTTCGAACATCATTTCAACTTAGGAGTATTCGCTGTGATTCGCGAAAAAATGCTGCTCTGAGAAAGAGAACAATCTAAAAAAGGATCAAGGACATAGTAATATTGAAGAACACCTTGTAGCACATATTCGTTTCCTTGTAGTACTTCCAGCCAATGAGTTCAGCTTGAGGAGTTGTCTGAGATTCCGCATCTACAACATATGACTTTGAACGCGGCAGTAGACGCCGTCCTGCCAAAATGAGCTCTAGAACAAGTTTTTCTCTTACATATCCTTTCTCTTCACTTGGACAAGAAGGAATTTCCACATCAAGCCTAGCTGATCAAAAGTTGTGAATTTTACAAAGGCATGTTTTAAGGTCAACAACAAGTAAGGCAAGATTATCAAATGCTCCGCCAGAAAATATTCTTCAACATAAATAATTCTCTGTTGTTGGAACTTTTGCTGACAATGTGGGCCATCGTTTTCTATGGAAGAACTCATCACATGGTCAGTTTCTAGAAAATGGATTGGTGCATAAGGTATTTCCAACGTGTCCACTTTTACCTGTAACGTCCCACGATGTCGACTGCAAATTATGTTCTGTTGCCGTGGGGGACGAGGCCAACCTGAATTTTTTCATTCTAGTGAGATCTTCTTCTTAACCTACTACAAGCAAGCAACTTTTATTGACTGCACCATAGTCGTGTGTTTTTGAAAAGCGAAGGGAAAATGGCGAAGAAAACTGCTTACACATAATAGGTTGAAGGAAATTTCTGTTCTCTTTCACTACTCACAGGTGCTTGTATAAGAATTCCACTCCATATTTTTCCTTCACGTAACCATCAAAAAAGATTCTTGGATGCCCTACTTCCGACATTGCCTTCCAAAACGGTTTAGTATCTTTTGTACATGTAAGGACAATGAGGCCCGGCGGGCTGTGATAGATAAAACGGTGAATTTCTGAAATTATGAGAGAGAGGAAAGACGACGAACTACGTGGAAGGCGCCTTCCACAATTTGCCTCCCCGCGTCTAGTTGCGAGTGATCGGGTCGTATTTGAAAAAATCCATAAAAACGGCATGAACCTCTCATAAATTGCTCTGTTGTGGTTAGTAAGGAAAAAGAAAAAAAACCTTCTTAGGGAGTGCTGACATCAACACCGAATATTGGTAAGTCATCAAAATGAATACTCTGATTCGTCAAGGACCACTTCACGTTCGCAGCTCTGATCAATCTCCGCTCCTCTTCCAATAACGTATGCTTCTCTTCTGAACGTGTGCTGGGAAGTACCGTCGGCCGCGAAGAGCTCGCAAGAACCCTAAGCACCATGAATGGAACTGAATTGGTCTTTTGTAACCATCTAAATATTTCCACATTGACAGAAACAATAATTTGAATCGATTCTTATCTATTACTAATTCAGATGTAGATAGTGAAGAAATTCTGAAGTAATCACAATGTGGTGTGGAAGTAGGAGTGACTGGGATTTTCTGATCTTGCTCGGAGCATGATCAGATCAAATCTTTCTTTTCAAAAGGTAGAATAATCGAGAATTTGAGAAATTTGCCTTATATCTTCTACCACGTCTGCACAAAACCTTGAAATTATTTGCTTCGGGAAATAGAAGCTTCTTCATCTTCATTTTAGGCGGATAGATCGACAGCAATGCAGAAGAGCTAGGAAAATTCCGTAAATGATTAACTTTTTGTTTTTATTGAGCGATTCTTCGTTGCAAACAGTGGCTGTGATGGCCTTTAAGTGGATTTCCAAATCTAAGAAATAGTTGCAAATCTTTGAATGAATGAATGAAATGACAGCCAGTCTAGTGAAGACTTTGTCAAAAAATCTGCCTACATAAGTTTTGCAAAATAAAAGGTTAGACTTGGTTGTGATGAGTCCTTCGCGTGTTTAACGATCCTTTCTATTGAGACCACCCTAGTAGACTAAAAAAACCGTAAAGTGTTGATTTGTATTGCGTAAAGGTTGCCTTGCAGTGGTTTTACTTGAGGAAAGTGCACAGACGTACTGAATATTATACCTCATATAAGACGTGGCTGCTGCACTAACAACTTTAACTCCTACACATGGTCTTCTGTGAATGTAAACAAAAGTAAATAAAGGTTAACACGCACACTCTCATATTCGATGTACTTGCAACCGATTTCCTGATAACACGAACGGAAGCAGTCATCCTCTGTTACATTTGGATCCGTGCGTAACATCCTCACCGTCTTTTTTTCGTTCTTTTCCATCCTCCAGAAGGAACAAGCTAGTTCAGCAGAAAGCTAAAATTTACAAGACATCAATTCACTGACTTACTTGACTTACTGAGGGCTGATGTTATCGCCTTTTCCGATTGAACTCATCTTTGTCGAGGTGTGCCATCCACGAACATAGCTCTGCCCAACCTACTCGGTCATCTGCGAGAACTTGCATAGAATCAGTCTAAACGCCGTTATTTCATAGCCTGCGAAACATTACGTCTTCTGAACTGCCTTTCCACGCCGGGTGTCCTCAAATCCTCTTCTAACACCTCCAGAATTTCCGTTTCCGCTCAGGCGACCTTTTCCAGCTTGAACCGGGCGAGCTTCTTAGGACTTGTTGAACGGGGCGATCTGCTGATCTCATTAATATATGTCCAGAGAAGCAATAACCTCCGACTCGGTCGGTGGTTATTGATTCTCTGGACATATACTATAGAGATAACCCCATATGTCGGTCTATGAACGTGCTCGAACTCAGAGACTGATGGCGCTTGGCGGCTCAACACAACAACATTATCAGCGTACTCGAGATGTCAAGGGACACCTTGATGGTGCTAGCACGATGTCGACAGGACCTGATCGACTGTTCTTCGCATGATATCATTGATGGCGAAGTTGAACAAGAACGGTCCTGCCACCGCCCCTTGTACATAACGTGCAGCAAAGAAAATGTGCTCGAGTTCTGAAACTGGAGCTTGCCGGTGCACCAAGCTCTTGAATTGATCCCTTCAAATTGAAAGGGCTGCTTCACTGACGGCCACTGCAATGGCAGTGTTGAGGACGGCAGAACTAGTCATCCTCAAGGCTTTTCAAGGTGTCCACACGCTATCGCGGTATTGTTGGAGTTGATGACAGAAATTTCTTCTCAGATGCTTTTCTGGTTGAAATCACTACTGCTGCCAGCGACCATCCAGAAATTGTACGTCCCTCATGCGATCCCGCGGATTAAAGTCGAATACATAAAGGAGAATAGGCTTTCAGCGGCATTTGAGTCAGAAGCGTTTTCCTCTACCAGTTTGTCCTGTAGCGTCCTGGATGTTTTTAAAAAAATAAGCAGGAAGAGAATGGAATGTATTTGTCTTTCAGACCCCATCTGCTCACAAAAATCGGTCGGTCCCCAAAAAAAAAAAAAAGATAATGGCCGTTGCACTACTTGCGCAACTGATAATACCACTTTCCTAGCATTTGTTCTTCGCATTTGCGTAGATTCAGACAATAACCACCTGCTAAGTGGGTATTTTAGACATCAATGAAATGATTTTGTATGAAGGTTTTTTTCCCGGCGGTTACCTAAGATGCATGCTCTTTCTAGAAACGGCAGTTGTACAGGAGCATATAGAGAGCGTTGAACCAAATTGCTACGGACAAGGTGGTTTGTTTGAGTTAACTCGACGAAGCTCGGCTGTTCAGCTTCACGAAACGAATGGTTGCCAAAGATTCCATGCTTGTTTCAGGCAGTTCACCTTTCAGTTTTTAGGCTTCGGCGATGTGCTGGACGACAGCACCTCTTTGCAATGCATTGGAATCTTGCTACATACAACTGAGTACGTTATATAGCTCGGAATTCGCATAGTCTAGTGTCTGATTGCGTTAAGTGAAAGAAGGCCCATCAGGTGCAAGTAGCAATCAGACTCGTATACGCGGCCCGAGCATGCTATAATGGAAATAAAAATCGGCTTCGCCTCAAAGAATGTGTTCAGAAAATGAATAGTTGGAAGAAACTCCCACTGCTGCTGAAACCATCGCTTGCATTTGTCGTGGACACTCTTTCTTCGAACAGTATTTTTTTTGTGTTTGCATGGCGCGAGATCAGTTCTGGTACAAACAAAGCAGAACCAGGATTGCATTTCTTCTGCAGTCCATGCCCAACGCTCACAACCGACCCAACACGATTGTCACTAACATTTGTGTTGTGGTTGTCAAACTTAATTCAAGCTCCTCGGAACGCTTTAAACAGAGTTAATGTGACCCGACTGTTCCCTCCGCGTTAGCGGCGCCTTAGTTCGCTCCCTTCGCTACTGTACATTCTCCTGAATTTTATTCCCTAACTGTAGGTTACCTCTCACTCTACGCATATTAATGGTTTTTAATGGAATTACTCGACGGTTGCTCTTCAGAGTAAGAGTGACTAGAGATATGAATGGATGATAATTACTTTATTTTCTCTCGCACTAGTGCAAGAGGACCATGTGTTTTTCTTTAATGTTATGCCTTTCTCTAGCTTTTGCAATCTTCGTGGTTTGTTGGAAACCTCCCAGTAATTGATGAAACGCTCGTTCCCTTGAAGTGCATCAAATAAATATCCATGTTTAGTCTGCAACGCTTCTTACGCTATTCTATTGAAATTAAATTAATAGAATTAACTAAATGTTAAAGGGTAAAGGGATAAAGTGTCAGGCATTACTTTTTCTATTGATTTTCTTGAGTCGTGGCCAAAACTGGTATTGAAATTTATTATTCTAACGTTTCGGCGTTTTCGCCTTCGCAGAGCTTGAAAAAATCAAAGCCATTAGTGAGTGGTTCATTCTCTCAAGCGCCCTATCACCTACAGGGAGCATCCGAACGGTAGGCAAACTCAACTGTCTGGCTTTAATCAATCAACATAAGATGTGCCACCACGTTCACTTCAATTCAGAATCGTTTGAGGTTCACGAACGTGTATCTGGCCCATACAATGACTCGCGCGGGCTAGCCGGTGTGTCAAATCAGTGTTTTCATCATCCCAGACAAGTCTGGTACCAACTTATCAAACCCAGAGGGATGGAAGGCTTGGTGAGCACTAGGTCGGATTCGAGGCAGCGGAACTTTTGACCGACTGCGCTACACCCACCTCATATAAAGTGTGTGCATCGTTATATGTTTTGTAGACTCCATATGTCTCTATTGCTTTGATAAACGGATACTAACATACTGAATTAATCTGCGCCACTTTTGTCGTAATCTCATCCACCTTAAAGTGAAGTTCAGCATGCAGAAGGGAACAAATGTGGAACAAATGGGATAGCTCATTAGAAAATGGCGCTACTTTTAATTTCTATTAATCTGCGAAGACGAGCGATGTGAACACCACAAAGAGTCTGAAGCCCGGCTAAAGCAGCACTTCAGACTGGTACTTGTATAAGCGGAGACTAACATATAAACTAACATACTACTACTGTCCTATTCTTTTTCTTCATAATGCGATGTACAGCATGCACAAAGGAAGAATTGCGGTAAAAGTCGACGTATTAGACACGTGCACATGTAGATGTATATCATATATGTCTGTATGATTGCTGCATATCCACAAATATTGAGGAAAGATTTTCGTACCTGGTTCCAGCCAATCAGTCCGATAAACCACATAACACAGAATGCTGCCATTTCGCTGCAATTTCAAATCATACTTTGAACTGAAAATACGACAATAAAACAGGAGGAAGAATAGGGAGAATGGACTGAAAAAAAGCACTAGAAGGGAATCTAAAAGAGGAATCTTTTAATTTTAGAGTGAAATGGTTTACTGTACTTAAAACTTCCCAAAACTGTCGAAATTTATATGTTTCCAAGATATAGAGAATTGCACTTGTGCATACTGAGTTTTTGTTGCAAATATTTATATAACTGCACAAATCTTACGTTAAGAATTAGAAAGTGTTATCTTATAAATAACTAGGTTAGAAATCACACCATCATTTGAATAGCGTTCTGGCATTCCCGTTAATTGTGGAACATCCACATAAACTTGTAGATTAATCTTTACATCTATCCAGACACGAAAATTTTGAGGAAGTTAATGGAGAAAAGATAGAAACGGTAACCAGTGAACCATTTTCTCGCTAAAAAATGCAACGAAGATGTGCCAGATATCTGATTCATTGGTGTTATTTGGAGTTGAGATACGCCGTCGAAAGCATTTTGACCCAACCAATATTGGAAATATTACACACTAATACATCCAAATCAGTTTCTGGAAGAGTATATTTTAATCATATTATTGTAAGGAGCCAAAATAATACAACTGCAACTGTTTCTCTCTTGCACATTAGACTCTTCTAAAAAAAATGTTCTTTCACAACCTTTAGAAGAAATTAACGTGATCACTGCAGTGACATTTAAGTTTGTGGTGGAAGTGGAAGTTAGGGCTTGCAGTTAACTACTTGATCTGCTTGATCATCACACACATTTAGTATGTAACCGCTACGAGAGGAAAGACAGTGCTGGTTACCCAGCTCTACCCAGCGCTTTTATGTTGCTGACTCTGTCCACGTATTGGCACATTGTTACGTGGCATTGGTACTAAAGATGCAGCAATTTTAAAAGATCTCTTAGTAGCCAACGAAGTATAATAGGTCGAACATCATGATACTCTTTTATACGACCAATTTACCTAGCAACGAGAGCTTCAGCTTTCTTTTTTCTGTTGCAACTGTATTGAAATGACGAATTTGCGATACCAATAGTTTTCTCTATCTTTTCCATTGTATGCTGTGAGCCCAAACCAATAGTTAGCATCAATAGCAAAAGTATGATATGTAATGTGTGCAGAGCGAAAACGTTGGACTTTTTGGGGTGCATGCCTCGTAGAACATAATTTAAGAAATCAGGGAAGCGATCACATTGCGTCTCTCACTGATAGCCTAACCAGTTTATGCACATTCGGTCATAATTAGGATACAAAATTAAAAGATAATAGTCCGGAGATTAAGTAACAGAATTTGACTCTCTCATCTACGACGGCACGGTTGATGTTCCAAAGCTCTCATGGAACTCAGGCGATTTTGAACCGAAGTGGAAAGCTTCGGGCGTCTCAGATGGTTCAAGTAACGTCAACACCTTATACTTGATCTTTACATTTCACACATTGCAAAAACAATATCCGTATTCAAACATTCACTTCGAAACGCTATAACGTGCCTCAAAATCAACTTTGTCAATCGAAATAGGAACCATGACAGTCCACACATCTTTGCCAACGAGACGCACGCTTGCTTATTCCTTCTGCATGAAAGTCTTAGCTTTTGGAGTCCGTGAACTTCCGCAAGTCGTTTTTGGCATCACCTCGGTTTCGGAAGATCTTACCTCTTAGGCGGCTGTCGAGATGTCTGAAAAAGTGATAGTCAGTTGGCAAAAGGTCCAGCGAATATGGTGGGTGTGGAGAAGTCTGGCTAGCTGGTTCAATTTCAGTAGCGTGACCTTTGAAATGTTTGGCTGGACACTGTCGTGTAGGAGAATCGGGCCCTTTGTGTTCAAAAATGTCGGACGAAGAAGTTGGAGGTTCCGGGGCATTTCGTCCAGTTCTTTGCAGTACTTCTACACCTGTAGCACCTGTTCCACACATGTAGCACACCACAGCACACCACCACACAGTCACGTGTGTCTTCTTGGGGTGCATTTTTGTCTTCGGGAAGCGCTTGGTAGCTTCATCCTTGTCCATCCACCGAGCACGACTCCTGTTGTTGTCGTAAAAGAATCCATTTTTCATCGCGCTTAACAATAAGATCGTTAAAGGATAGTTCTTGTTGTGTAGCAGAAACGTCGAGCAGATATCAAAACAGAGGTTTCTTTGTTACTTGCTCAGTTCATGCAGCACCCATTTGTTCAATTTTTTCACCCTTCCAGTTTTTTTTAAATGGCGAACGACTGTTGAATGGTCAACGGCTAGTTCTTGGGGAACGTCTCGTGTTGAGAAAAAAATTTGAGTTCTCCTCCACCATTCACAGATGCTTCGATAAAAATTCCATCCCATTTTCGTCCTTTTGAGTAAAATCCTCGGCATAAAATCCTAGGATCTTCTACTTCCAAGACTGCTGTGCAAAACTTTCCAATATGAATTGTTCTTGTAAAGGAAATGTGACCCGTGGGAACCGTGGGGATAGAACCGTGAGCGCGTGAAACTATTTGAGATAAAGGATCGGAGGAACGACATGGGAGAGTCTGGTGCACATTTGCGCTGAGCTCTCTCCCCGCCTACAGTTGCGCGTGATCGGGTCGTGTTCGAAAAAATCAATGAAAATGACTTAAACTTATCAAAAAGGCGAGCAGCTCGCAAGAACCCCGTACACAAAAATTTGCGATGATTTGATCTGTTGTATTCATTAAACCCTTCTACTTAGGCTAAATCAATGACTTAGAACGAAATTCTTCTGGCAGTTATTAATATGACTTCTATAACCTTCAGGTGATTTTCTGACCCAAAAAATGGAGTTCAAAAGCTCCAAAAAAAAACGAAGAAAATGACAACCAGCTTAGTATTTGAAGAATTTTTGATTAAAAAAAAAACTTACATCGGTTCTGACAAAATGAAAAGGATCGTCTTGGTTTTCTCCTCTATACACTTTTACCGATCTCCGACAGCTAAATGGAATAGATTGTGCTCCCGAACCAACTCCAGTATACTAATGAAGCCTTGAAGAGGTGCCTCGTATTACATGCGGGTTGCATTGCAGTGTTTTCACTTGAGAAACGTGCACAGACGTACCACACAGTGTACCTCACCTAAAGGCATCACCCCGCAAATTTGAGGTGGTGCAGATTTCAGGTGGAGTGTTCTTATAAGGGAAAGTAGATTATGAAGAGGAGGGTGATTCGGTCCATTTTTTCCTAATTTCTTAAAAAAAAAAACGCCAGGAAGATGCGGCTTCAGGCGTTTTGGCGCACTATTTTCTAGAGGGAGTTCGACTTTAGCGCGCCAGCCTTGTGCGACGCCGCATTTCCTGCCGTTTTTTACGTCAGTAAGGAAGAAATGGACAGAATCACCCTCCTCTTAATAATCTACTATCCCTTATAAGAATACTCCACCTCAGATTCGTGGAGTGATGCCTTTAAGATATAGCTACAGCCCCAACAACTTTAACTCCTTTAACTGCTTGGGCAAAAGAGAAAAGAAACAAAATTGGTGATCTGAGCACGCACATTCTCGCACTCGATGTATTTGCATTTAGAAATCCCATAACACAAACCAAAGCAGTCGTCGATTGCTAAATTTTGATCCTTTCGTATAATCTTACTCGTCCTTTTTTCGTTCTTCTCCATCCTCTGAAAGGAACAAGCCAGTTTAGCAGGGAGCTAATGTTAGCATGATTTCAATAGGCATAAATGGAAATTAGCTTCATCCCTTTTCCAAGAATGCGTTAAAAGCTTAAATAGTTGAAAAACTTTCTCATTGCTGTGAAACCGTCGCTTGCATTTATCGTTCCGATTTCTTCAAGCAATGTTTTTAGCCCCAGGACAAACTTTGAACCGTTCATGTTCTCATCATCACTCGCACTTGTGTTTTGGTACGCGCGCACCTGATTATATTATTCTTCGGAACGACGTCAAACAGAACTAACACCCCGCGATCACCTTTCTCACATTAACATCATCTACGTTCCTCCGCTATTGTATATCATACTGTATTCTGTGCACGTACTGTTTGTTGTGCCCCACTCTATGCCTATTAGTGCGCTTTTTAAAGCTGCTGCTAAATAATTTGGAGTTTAGGATCGTAAGCTGCTGCAAACATGGATGACAGATTGTTTATTTTCTCGTGCCCTATTGCAAACATAGGCCATGCGTTTCCCTTTAATATTGTGTTCATCTTTAATTTTTGCAAATCTTGCTCTTTTCTTGCCTTATTTTTCTCCAGTTCATGCGAGATCGATAAGTTGATCTTAAAGACATCCATCAAGTGTTTACATACGCTCTGTGTGTTATGGACTTTATATGTTTTTATCATGCTATATAACAACGGACTTAGTCAGTCACGTGAGTGTGTACGTATGAAACGAAGTCTCAGAACAGGATGAGACGGGTCCCACGGCGTAGAACTGGTGCGCCTTCCCCAGAAAGCTATAAAATGGAGTGGTTCGGGCCACTTGGCGTTTAGACGCCGCGGCGTCATAGTACCGCGCAATAACTGCAAGTGATTTCGTCAGTAAGTAAATGAGAGGTTGTTTGTACCGTTTCATAAACCTCAAATGATTTTTTAGTTGAGATAGGACGTTCAGGAGCATCCCACACGGTTGAATTAACGTCAACACCATATCCGGAAAGAAGGGAGAAGAATTGGATTGAAGGACTTTAGCAAACCAATAAGTAAGGAGACTGTCTACTTTTCTGTTTTAATCCCGGACACTTTTTTGGATTTAGTGGATAATTTATTTCAAAAGAGAGAGAACTGGTTAGTTCCATGTTAAAATATATCTGTTTTTCGTTTGAACCACTGTTGCCACTGGTGGAGGTCGTACTCGGAGAATCGTTGTTTCCGTAGCTTGGATTCAGTGGTGAAGAATGTGTAGACATTTCGTTGACACTTTGACAGATACATTCCAAAAGAGGAAAGAAAACCAAACTCAATGAAATTGCAGTCGTAGAATTAGACGAATACAGCAGGAAAAACAACTAAACAGCACTCATTGTGCTTGATTTACACTCTCACCAATGAGCCATTTGTCCAGTTCGCCTCCTAATATCCTGGAAATGACATCCACAAAGTCGTCTGCTTATGTATGGGACATCCTAACCTTCCCTATCATTTTATTCATTTCATTGATCACGGTAACGCGAACTGCCGATGTATCGAGCTAAAGGGTATTATGATCCAGTCAAGGCCACCTGAAGATCGGTATAATTATGCAGGCGGTTGCACCCGAAGCGGTCCAGTGGAGCAGGTGGGATCGAGTTAAAACTATCGTTTGTTTCCCTCAGGCTGCATCTATGGGTGCTTTCAGCGAAGGTTCCCCTTCGACAGCATCTCCCAGGTGCCACCGCGTTCCTTCGGGCACGGCTGCCCACGTAGCTGCGCCCAGCTTCAAGTCTTTTGACCTGACCACACTCCATGAATCGTTTACTACATGTTTCCTGGTTGATCCATAGTCAACGTAGTGCTGGTTATGGCCAAATATTTATGTTCCAGACATCTTAAAACACATAAAAAGCAATGTATTGATCAAGAACTCGCAGACACTTAGTGATTCCACAAACGTGACGCAAAAGACGTGCAACTGCACGTTCAATTCACGTGTTCAGGACAGTAGAGAATGTTTTTAGTTTGGCACATGAAGGGAAACTCGTAGGTGTCCACACGGCCCATCCATCTTCCTGCCTCGAAATCATTGGAAGTACGTATAATCTAAAAAAGATACTCATTAGAAGAACAGCCACAGATTAAATAAATGCTGCACTACACACGTGAGCACAAAACCATTTTAAGCGTTAATTGAAGTAATTAAAAAAGAACAAATATGTAAACGAGTTGAATAGTTAAAAAGAGAACAAATACGAAGTGCTAAAATAATCTTTGCGTAGTGAAAAGTTTAGAAACTTCAGGTACATCGATACATAAGCTTCTTGCGAGCGATCAATGGATAGATGGAGTGTTTCAAACTCACAAAAGCGGCCTTCCAATCACAGCTAAATGCAAATGTTTGAGTCCAGTTCTCGAAATCGAGGACCGAACCATCCAACCAATATTTCTGACCAGAAAAACTGTCACATGTTCCCTCAAGTTTTAACCCAATCCAGAAGAAAGTGTCCTGGGTGAGTGCTGGAATAAAACCCTTTTTTGATTTAAATGACATCCATTCAAAATCATTTTTAGGAAGGTGCCACGAGCGATGACGTGTCCTTTGATGATAATGGCTAATGTGTGAGTCAGTTACTATCAAAACTTTTGACGATAAAATATTCCGATGACAAAAGGACTTGCCTAATAGGAATTGATTCTGATCCAAAGAATGAATGGATGCTAAGTGTCCATCGTAGCCATTGCAATGCTTCTCTGCTTCATCGAAAGCTTTAGTGTTGAGGAATATCTGGTATGGAAGGTTACGCATAAATTAACCAATTTTACATTTCAAATAACGTTTTTTGCCTTCTTTCTGACACGAAGTGGGTTGAGCACATACGAGTGCGGTAGGGCGACGCAGTCGCGACAGGGCAGGTAAGGTGGTACGAGGAGTTCTTCAGCGCAACAAAATACGGTATCGATTAATAGGTTCGTCAGATAGGCAGCGCCACGGCGGAGCGACAGTTCATTCTCCGCTTATGCCTCCATGGAACACACTGGTACGATTCAGTGTTTTCTCCCAGCTTTGTTCGCATCGACTCAGTGATGGGATTGAACCCAAAACCTAAGAAGAATATCGACAGACCTAACGATTTTGAACTACACCTTGTAGCACATATTCGTTGCCTTGTAGTAGACCCAACCATCAGCTTCAGCTGCAGGAGTGGTTTGCAGTTGTGCACCTGGAAATATTGGCTTTGAACACGGAAGTAGACATTTAAAATTAATGCACGGCATGCCTCTATGAGTTTAAGGATAGCTGTTTTTTTTGTGTATCCTTTTCCTCATCTGTACAAAAATCAATTATAATTCCAAGGCTAACTTATCAATGCGAACTAGGCACTGGGATCCACCGAGAAAATGATGTTCTTTACTGCAGCTCATTTTAGTTTACCATTGAAATCACTTCTCATTCTTCAAGAAATAGAAGCTGTAGAAACTTTGCAATCAGCAGGTAGGTTTCCAAGATATTTTCTAGTCCCTTTCGAAAAGAGTTAAATGAAAAACATTATCAAAGCAAAATTGTTATTCCGTATTAGAGCTGGAGCCAGCAATAAATGTAATGCTCCTTTTTATCTAGGCTCTTGGCGAACACTTCGTTACATTACACTTGAATATGAACTACTGTGTAGAGTGAATCATTCCACAGCCATTTTTTTTCCCAAATAATTGCCAACTTCATTCTCAACAACTTTTTTTTTGCTCTATCACCTTTTTGATTTCTGCAGGACTGGACTAAGAAATGTACTTTCAGTTTTGAAAAAGATGATATTACATTCAATGGACACACTAAAAGCTGTTCTGCTTAACTAATTGTTTTAAATACCCCCCTTCAAAGAAAATGGTTTTGCACAATAGACATGGTTGAATATGAATGTATGAGATTAAAGGGTAGGCTGATTTGATAAAATTAAAAATAGTAAATAATTACTAATTTTACTAATAAAACCTGAACGACAATTACTGAAATGCATATTCACAGGTCGACAGTCTCTGAAATAGAATTTCCTGTACGCTCCATCTAACTACGCTTATGTGTAAATCATTATCCATCTAAAAGTATTTTTTGTGGGAAAAAATTCATTTTCGGGTTCATACTTTGCTGAACATCTGTTATAGAAGAACTGATCTCACTCACAACCTCACTCACTAACTCATAAGTTTGAGTTAGGAATTAGGCTGATATAAAATATATCCATTGGTTCTGACTAACCTGCAATGCTCGTCGATGATGTTTGAAAATCATGTTCCGTGGCCGTAGAAAGACCGTCGAGCCTGAATTTCTTTACTCTTCTAAAACACTTTTGTTAATCATATCATTCCCCGGTCATCTTCCACGCCGTTTCTTACGAGGGTTTGTGAAAGATGAGCAATACCACGCCTCGAACTACTACACGAACTACTTCACAGTAGTCGCCCCACGTCAAATCGATCGTGATACACTGGCTTTACGTGAAATCCTCGAAAAAAATCCTAGGATGCTCTACTTCCAAGGTTGCCCCTTCAGAGCGGTCCCATTTGTTTCGCGTTCATGTAAAAAAAGAAACGAGAACGTCTGTAGATAATAAAACTTTAAAGCAGTGAAATTATGAATGATAAAGAAGCGGGAAACAACAATGAGGAAACTTGCACACATTTGCAGCGCGTGAGCTCCCATCTGCGTCCATTTTCAAGCCCATTCTTTGCGAGTGATCGTGTCGTTTTTCAGAAAAACCATAATCATGACTTAATCCTTTCAAAGACTGTTCCATTGTGGTTAATAAGCACAGAAAAATCTTAGGCCGACACGAACACTGAATTTTTTCTAAGTCATCAAAATAACTACCTTATTTTTTCGAGGATTGCTTCACAGGTCGCATCACTCTGAGCGTCTCTTTTATTAACGTTTGCTTTTCTTTCGAAGGTGTACTGAGAAGTATCGTCATTTCCGAGGAGTTCACAGGAACCCTAAGCACGAGGGTTGGCGTTGAACTGGACTGCTGCATTTACTCAAATACTTCTAGTTAGGCTGAACCAATATGTTAAACCTAAGTTAAACCGAATTCTAGCAGTTATCAATTCGGGCTGCAGATAATGAATATATTCTAACCAGAAAGTGGTCTAGAACAATGATCTTTTGATTGATAATTTCTGGTATTGTTGCAGGCATCATTAGGTCATATTTCTTTTTTTGAACGGAAAATGGGAAGAACATAAAATCGAAAATCCGAGGAATTTAACTACTATCTCTTCCAACACATTCTAGAAGGTTGATATTATTTATTTGTATCGGGAATTAGAAGATTCTTCATCATTATCCTAGACGAGGAGATTGACGTAATTCTAGGAGAGTTGTGGAAACTCTTGCGCTGAGTAGTAGTTTGTATTTAATAAGCGATTCCTTGCACCAACTTCATGGTGCTGGCACCAAAAAGGTGTCGCTCGACATCTCGAGTGCGCTGATGATGTTGTTCTAGTCGCGGAACGCAGAATAAAATATCAACATGCTAATTACTGTTCACTTTTAGTGCATCGGAGATAAGTTCAACTTGGAGATAGATGCAGTGACTCAATAATAAGTAGATAAAAGGACAAAGGATAAAGTGTGTGGCTTTAATAAATTCCTTCACAAATGCAGCTTGTACCGAATCCAGCTGCAGCCATTTCATCATTTTACTCCTTAACAAAATGCCCTTGGTCGACCCCTATCATGAGCAAAATCAAGCTGCGAGTCTACCTATCCTTAATTACCCCTATCATGATATACGGATCGGAGACTTGAGCAGCACCGTTTACGGTGATGGAACAATGAAGAGCTTTACGTGAAAGTCGATGTGGTGTACCGGCGGATGACAAGTAAAAGATGCCAACATCTTGCACCGCTATGGAAAGTGGCTACAGAAAATCGTCTTCGCTTCTTTGCTCATATTAAAGGATAAAGGATAAAGTTTCTGGCGTTAATCAATCCGCTTGGGATGCGCCCCCCCCCCCCCCCCAAAACAAAAACTTTTTGGGTTTAAAAAAGTTTTTCCCCCCTTTAAAATGGGTTGGGGGGGGGCGCGGGTTGTTAAAAATTTTTTTTTTCCCCCCCCAAAAAAATCCTAACCCATTTTTCCCCCCCGGGGGGGAAAAAAGGGGGGGGGGGGGAGGGGGGGGCCAACCACCCACCCACCGGGGAGGGGGGGGGGCCCCCCACCCCCCCAAACACCCACCCCAACCCAAAAAAAAAAAAAAAAAAAAAGAAAGTTGCTCATATTATAAAAAGGAAACTAGCAGATCGCGTTGTTCAACAAGTTTTGAGGAGTTTGTCGGATTCATGTTGGAAGAGGTCACCTGGACGAAGGCGGAAGTTCTGGACTAAGGTGGTGAAAGAGGACTTCTGGACACTCGGCGTGGAAAGGCAGTTCAGATGATACATAAGATTTCGCACGATACGGAATAGCGATGAATGGATTGATTCTGTGCAGTCTTGCACAGAAGATCGAGAAAGTTGAGAAGAGCTATGTTCAAGGACGGCATACCTCGACGAAGATACGGGTAATCGCGTAAGACAATAACATCAACCCGCCGATTAGGACAGGTAAGTCAAATTACCATCTTAATTATCCTTTTTTTTTCTTTTTTTTTAAACGTCCGTAAGAAGAAACTATTTCCACAGTGTTTTCATCCTTTTAAGTGGAAATGGTATCATTTTGAAGATGGTCCTAAGAAAACATGAATAGCAGTAAAAATGTCCGTTGCTGCCGAAGCCTTCGTTTGCGTCTGGAATGGAGATCTTTCCATTGAACAATATCCTCAGGTTTTGAACAAACTCTTCCTGCTTTCATAACAACGTATCAGCTCTGAAGCAAAGAAATCAAAATCAGGACTGCACTTCCACAGATCATGTCCTACTCTCACACCGAGCTGTCAGGACTATCTATAACTGTTATGCTTTGGTAGTCCAACTCAAGTGTTTAGGGGTTCCTCGGAACGCCATTCAAATAGAGCTAACTCGACGAAACCAACTTCGCGGCGTACTCGTCGCCATTGTTCGGATCTCCCGCTACTGTACATCTTGTCTTATTTTGTAAACTAATTATATGTTATACGTGTTATATTACTACTCCGTATCTATCTGAGGTTTGCATTTGCATGCCAAAAGGTTTATTTCGTAATGCTCATTGCGAAAGTGTAGAATGGTTTTTTTGATATGACGTTGCTGGATTTACTTTTGATATGATGCTTTCGTTTAATTTCTACAATCGCCACATTTTTATGGAATCGTCATAGAAGTGTTTGATAAAACGTTCCTTTCTCTGAGGTGAAGCAGCTATAAAAACATGGTTGACTGAAAGCACTTTCTGCACTACTACTTACTACTACACACTTCCTTCTCATTCAATTCGTGCGACTTCGGTAAGTTTTTTTTGAGAGTATCTACGAAGGTTTCACATACGCCGTACGTTTTATAGATTCCATATTTCTACAGGGTCTATAAACGGAGACTAACATATGAAATTAGTGTGCTCCACTTTTGTACTTATCTCTTTTATCCTAATAAATTTGAATAATTCTGATGTAAATCAACAGTATATCTCAAATTTTTTTTAACATGCTGTAAATCCACGAAAGTTCAGAAAGAATTTTCGTACCTGTTTCCAGCCAACGAATGCGATGAACCACATAACACAGAGTGCCATCATTTCTCTGCAATTTCAACTCTTTTCTTCCATTGAAAATGCGACGACAGAACAGAAAGAAGAAGTAAAGTAGAGGATTGGAAAAAAACACTCTTGTATGGAATTCTGAAGAAGAGCCAATCAATTTTAGAGTAAAACCGCTTGCTGTGCTTAGAATTCCCAAACATTCGGAGTTTGATATCTCCAAAATATAGAGGACTGCACTTATGCTACCCAAGTCTTTATCACAAATATTCATATAAGATAAGATTTATATAAGATTTAAGATTGGAACACCAATTTGATGACAAAATAGCTCTATCTCTGTGTGTATCCTGTCATTTACACGAAAATTTCAAGGAAAAAAGGGAATAAAGCGATAGAAACTGGACCCATTTCCTTATGAAAATACTGCCGAGCTGGATTTTCTGAGTCATCAGCAGCGCAGGTCAGAATCTGGATTCGAAAAAGAATAAAGTGATGATGACGTATCCGTCTTTTCCCTTCAATTCCGGAATTCTGGGTACGAAACATATATTTTCAAATTTTAACAAGAATTAGAAACAGGTTCTTTTCACTGTATCCTTGTCGAATTCTGGCAGTGCCTCCTGTGGATGTTTTTCTGAAGCACAAGCCATCCTTCCTCAGATTCTTTTTTGTCTTTTTCTCTTTTTGTCTGTCTTTGTCTATTTTTATCAAGTTAGTTATTAGTGAAGCAAAGCAAGAATCAGTTTCAGTCAAGGTCAAACTTCGGAGAAGTCAGCGTGGCAGTGTCAAGAAAAAAATCAATCTGCTTTCCCAAAAACATTCCCTTTCTTGGTCATCAAGGCTGCAGTTGATGAAAAAATTGTTGCATAGCTGAACCTCTAATTTTTCAGGTTATTTGGAGTGAAATGTTTCAACGAAAGCATTTGAACTACCAAATACTACAAATATTACATACTACTACTACTTCATACAACCAGGGTTTTGATCTAGTAGTTTTTGATCAAGTTATTGTTGGGGACCAGAGGAATGCAACTAAAAAATTTCTTGAAATAATAGTATTAGAAACTGCGTTGTTTTTTACGGCTGAACTTGAATGTAGGATGTTGCAGCTGACTTCGTATGGACTTAACCAGAGCAAGAGTTCGGTAGGCAACCGTTAGGAGAAGAAAGACAGTGTCGGTTGCCCAGCGCTTTTATCTCGGTAACTTCGTCCACGTACTGGAACATCTCTGCGTAACATTGGTAGTAAATCTGCTGAAATTGGACACGACCCAGTGAAGTACGGTGTGCCGTACATCACTGTCTCATTTCCACCTCGAATTTGCTTAGCAACGGGACCTTGTTCATGAGTTTCAGTTTACTTTATTGCAGCCACTTCGTTAACGGGACTAAATTACGGCAAGCGATTCTTCCCTCTCATTTTCAATATTGCTTATTGCAAGCTAACATGCAGCAGTTTATGGCAAAAGTATGAGATGTAAGTGTGCTGATGGGAAAGAGAAGAGCTTTTTCTGGGATGGATACCTTGCAGAATATGATTAACAAAAGCAATTGTAATTTTATAACTTAAATAGCTGGGACCAAGGTCTACAGACTGAAAACTTAGCAGTGTAGTGCGCAACCGCTTACGCAACTGCGCCGAGCTACTGGTCGTTTAAACCGTTCTTTATTTGTACCCCTGTTAATCTATAGTCGATGTACCGAATTTGACCAAATCTTTATGATTCGAATGCTTTACAATGCTTGAAAAAAGCAAGTTTTTGTTCAAGAAATCATGGACAGATATGGATTTCACAAAGATGACGTACAAGTGGAGAAGTTGAACTGCACATCAAGTCACATGTTGAGGGCAGTAGATAGTGCTTTCAGTTTCACAAACGAAAGGATTGCCGTGGTGACCATTTTCGGTGTACCATTGTCCAGAAGACATCATCTGAAAAGAGATACTTATTACCTTAAGATCCACCGAATAAATAAATACTACACATGAGAGCGTAAAACCATTGTACATGATATACTAAAGTGATTAAAAAAGATAAATAAGCAAACAAAAATAAGTCGTTATGTGGCGAAAAGTGTAGGTGCAGCGATACACAAACCGTTTGCAATGGACTTATGGATAGATAGAGTGTTTCAAACCTACAAGCGTGGATTTTGTAGTACAGTCTGGTTGTATTTGAACCCAGTTTTGAAAATCGAGATCCGAACCGTCTATCCAATGAAGTTCACATTGTCCCTCAATCTTCAACCCGATCCAGAGGTCTGCGTCGTCTTCATCCATGTTTGGATCAAGTGCTAGGATGAAGCTCATTTTGTTTTAAATGATTGTCATTTAAAAACATTCACAAGAAAGTGTCACAATCGCTGATGTCTTCCTTAATGACCATTGTAGTAGTTATGTAACCATAGTTAATTTCAGAATTTCTGAAAACAAAATGACTTGCCTAGAAGGAATTGATTGTGTTCCATAGAATGAATGGATGCTAAGTGTCCATCGTACCCATTGCAATTCTTCTCTGCCTCATCAAAATTTGAATAATCGTCGAATATCTGGTATGGAAGGTTACGCATAAATTAACCAATTTTACATTTCAAATAACGTTTTTTGCCTTCTTTCTGACACGAAGTGGGTTGAGCACATACGAGTGCGGTAGGGCGACGCAGTCGCGACAGGGCAGGTAAGGTGGTACGAGGAGTTCTTCAGCGCAACAAAATACGGTATCGATTAATAGGTTCGTCACACAGGCGGAGCGCAGATGCTTAGCCTCAGGTACGATTCATTCTCCGCTGTTCCATGATCAGTGGGGATAAAAAACCTAAGAAGAATATCGAAGAGCTAACGATTTTGAACTACACCTTGTAGCACATATTCGTTGCCTTGTAGTAGACCCAACCATCAGCTTCAGCTGCAGGAGTGGTTTGCAGTTGTGCACCTGGAAATATTGGCTTTGAACACGGAAGTAGACGCCGGCATGCCTCTATGAGTTTAAGGATAGCTGGATTTTTGCGTGTCCTTTTCCTCATCTGTACAAAAATCAATTATAATTCCAAGGCTAACTTATCAATGCGAACTAGGCACTGGGATCCACCGAGAAAATGATGTTCTTTACTGCAGCTCATTTTAGTTTACCATTGAAATCACTTCTCATTCTTCAAGAAATAGAAGCTGTAGAAACTTTGCAATCAGCAGGTAGGTTTCCAAGATATTTTCTAGTCCCTTTCGAAAAGAGTTAAATGAAAAACATTATCAAAGCAAAATTGTTATTCCGTATTAGAGCTGGAGCCAGCAATAAATGTAATGCTCCTTTTTATCTAGGCTCTTGGCGAACACTTCGTTACATTACACTTGAATATGAACTACTGTGTAGAGTGAATCATTCCACAGCCATTTTTTTTCCCAAATAATTGCCAACTTCATTCTCAACAACTTTTTTTTTGCTCTATCACCTTTTTGATTTCTGCAGGACTGGACTAAGAAATGTACTTTCAGTTTTGAAAAAGATGATATTACATTCAATGGACACACTAAAAGCTGTTCTGCTTAACTAATTGTTTTAAATACCCCCCTTCAAAGAAAATGGTTTTGCACAATAGGCATGGTTGAATATGAATGTATGAGATTAAAGGGTAGGCTGATTTGATAAAATTAAAAATAGTAAATAATTACTAATTTTACTAATAAAACCTGAACGACAATTACTGAAATGCATATTCACAGGTCGACAGTCTCTGAAATAGAATTTCCTGTACGCTCCATCTAACTACGCTTATGTGTAAATCATTATCCATCTAAAAGTATTTTTTGTGGGAAAAAATTCATTTTCGGGTTCATACTTTGCTGAACATCTGTTATAGAAGAACTGATCTCACTCACAACCTCACTCACTAACTCATAAGTTTGAGTTAGGAATTAGGCTGATATAAAATATATCCATTGGTTCTGACTAACCTGCAATGCTCGTCGATGATGTTTGAAAATCATGTTCCGTGGCCGTAGAAAGACCGTCGAGCCTGAATTTCTTTACTCTTCTAAAACACTTTTGTTAATCATATCATTCCCCGGTCATCTTCCACGCCGTTTCTTACGAGGGTTTGTGAAAGATGAGCAATACCACGCCTCGAACTACTACACGAACTACTTCACAGTAGTCGCCCCACGTCAAATCGATCGTGATACACTGGCTTTACGTGAAATCCTCGAAAAAAATCCTAGGATGCTCTACTTCCAAGGTTGCCCCTTCAGAGCGGTCCCATTTGTTTCGCGTTCATGTAAAAAAAGAGACGAGAACGTCTGTAGATAATAAAACTTTAAAGCAGTGAAATTATGAATGATAAAGAAGCGGGAAACAACAATGAGGAAACTTGCACACATTTGCAGCGCGTGAGCTCCCATCTGCGTCCATTTTCAAGCCCATTCTTTGCGAGTGATCGTGTCGTTTTTCAGAAAAACCATAATCATGACTTAATCCTTTCAAAGACTGTTCCATTGTGGTTAATAAGCACAGAAAAATCTTAGGCCGACACGAACACTGAATTTTTTCTAAGTCATCAAAATAACTACCTTATTTTTTCGAGGATTGCTTCACAGGTCGCATCACTCTGAGCGTCTCTTTTATTAACGTTTGCTTTTCTTTCGAAGGTGTACTGAGAAGTATCGTCATTTCCGAGGAGTTCACAGGAACCCTAAGCACGAGGGTTGGCGTTGAACTGGACTGCTGCATTTACTCAAATACTTCTAGTTAGGCTGAACCAATATGTTAAACCTAAGTTAAACCGAATTCTAGCAGTTATCAATTCGGGCTGCAGATAATGAATATATTCTAACCAGAAAGTGGTCTAGAACAATGATCTTTTGATTGATAATTTCTGGTATTGTTGCAGGCATCATTAGGTCATATTTCTTTTTTGAACGGAAAATGGGAAGAACATAAAATCGAAAATCCGAGGAATTTAACTACTATCTCTTCCAACACATTCTAGAAGGTTGATATTATTTATTTGTATCGGGAATTAGAAGATTCTTCATCATTATCCTAGACGAGGAGATTGACGTAATTCTAGGAGAGTTGTGGAAACTCTAGCGCTGAGTAGTAGTTTGTATTTAATAAGCGATTCCTTGCACCACCTTCATGGTGCTAGCACCGTGAAGGTGTCACTTGGCATCTAGTCGCAGAACGCAGAACAAAATTTCAACATGTTAATTACTGTTCACTTTTAGTGCATAGAAGATAAGTTCAACTTGGAGATAGATGCAGTGACTCAATAATAAGTAGATAAAAGGACAAAGGATAAAGTGTGGGGCTTTAATAAATTCCTTCACATATGCAACTTGTATCGAATCCAGCTGCAGCTTATGGACTACGTCTACTTCCTAGTAAGTACAAGCACATGACGGTTTCTTTGCGACCTCGAACGGGAATTGGGAATAGACTGACAATTGTCAATGAGCTCTGATACCTGGGTTGAATGCTGAAGAACAACGGAAGCTTCGAGAAAGGCACTCAACAAAGATCCGCTAAGGCCATTTCATCATTTTACTCCTTAACAAAATGTCCTTGGTCGACCCCTATCATAAGCTGCGAGTCTACCTATCCTCAATTACCCCTATCATGATATACGGATCGGAGACTTGAGCAGCACCGTTTACGGTGATGGAACAATGAAGAGCTTTACGTGAAAGTCGATGTGGTGTACCGGCGGATGACACGTAAAAGATGCCAACATCTTGCACCGCTATGGAAAGTGGCTACAGAAAATCGTCTTCGCTTCTTTGCTCATATTATAAAAAGGAAACTAGCAGATCGCGTTGTTCAACAAGTTTTGAGGAGTTTGTCGGATTCATGTTGGAAGAGGTCACCTGGACGAAGGCGGAAGTTTTGGACTAAGGTGGTGAAAGAGGACTTCTGAACACTCGGCGTGGAAAGGCAGTTCAGATGATACATAAGATTTCGCACGATACGGAATAGCGATGAATGGATTGATTCTGTGCAGTCTTGCACAGAAGATCGAGAACGTTGAGAAGAGCTAAGTTAAGTTTACGTTAAGTTCAAGGACGGCATACCTCGGCGAAGATACGGGTAATCGCGTAAGACAATAACATCAACCCGCCGATTAGGACAGGTAAGTCAAATTACCATCTTAATTATCCTTTTTTTTTTCTTTTTTTTTTAAACGTCCGTAAGAAGAAACTATTTCCACAGTGTTTTCATCCTTTTAAGTGGAAATGGTATCATTTTGAAGATGGTCCTAAGAAAACATGAATAGCAGTAAAAATGTCCGTTGCTGCCGAAGCCTTCGTTTGCGGTTGTCATGGAGATCTTTCCATTGAACAATATCCTCAGGTTTTGAACAAACTCTTCCTGCTTTCATAACAATGGATCAGCTCTGAAACAAAGAAATCAAAATCAGGACTGCACTTCCACAGATCATTTCCAACTCTCACAACCGAGCTGTCAGGGCTATCAATAACTGTCATGCTTTGGTAGTCCAACGCAAGTGTTTAGGGGTTCCTCGGAACGCCATTCAAGTAGAGCTAACGCGACGAAACCAACTTCGCGGTGTTCTCGTCGCCATTGTTCGGATCTCCCGCTACTGTACGTCGCGCCTTATTTTGTAAACTAATTACATGTTATACGTGTTATATTACTACTCCGTATCTATCTGAGGTTTGCATTTGCATGCCAGAAGGTTTATTTCGTAATGCTCATTGCGAAATTGTAGAATGGTTTTTTGATATGACATTGCTGGATTGATTTTTGATACGATGCTTTTCGTTTAATTTCTGCAATCGTCACATAAAATACTCCTTTCCCTAAGGTGAAGCAGCTATAAAAACATGGTTAATTGTAAGCACTTCTTGCACTATTCTCGTTCAATTCGTGCGACTTCGGTAAGTTTTTTTGGAGAGTATCTACGAAGGTTTTACATACGCTGCATGTTTTATAGATTCCATATTCCTACAGAGTCTATAAACGGAGACTAACGTATAAAATTAATGTGCTCCACTTTTGTACTTATCTCCTTTATCCTAATAAATCCGAATAATTCTGATGTAAATCAACAGTATATCGCAAATGTTTTTTACCATTGCTGTAAATCCACGAAAGTTCGGAAAGGATTTTCGTACCTGTTTCCAGCCAACGAATGCGATGAACCACACAACACAGAATTCCACCATTTCTCTGCAATTTCAACTCTTTTTTTCCATTGAAAATACGAAGACAGAACAGAAAGAAGAAGTAATGACAGAGGATTGGAAAAAAAAACTCATTCATGGAATCCTGAAGAAGATCCAATCAATTTTAGAGTAAAACTGCTTGCTGTATTTATAATTCCCAAACATTCGGAATTTGATATCTCCAAAATATAGAGAACTGCACTTATGCTACCCATGTCTTTATCACTAATATTTATATAAGATAAGATTTATATAGGATTCAAGATTGGAACACCAATTTGATGACAAAATAGCTCTATCTCTGTGTGTATCCAGTCATTTACACGAAAATTTCAAGGAAAAAAGGGAATAAAGCGATAGAAACTGGACCCATTTCCTTATGAAAATACTGCCGAGCTGGATTTTCTGAGCCATCAGCAGCGCAGGTCAGAATCTGGACTCGAAAAAGAATAAAGTGATGATGACGTATCCGTCTTTTCCCTTCATTTCCGGAATTCTGGGTACGAAACATATATTTTTAAATTTTAACAAGAATTAGAAACAGGTTCTTTTCACTGTATCCTTGTCGAATTCTGGCAGTGCCTCCTGTGGATGTTTTTCTGAAGCACAAGCCATCCTTCCTCAGATTCTTTTTTGTCTTTTTCTCTTTTTGTCTGTCTTTGTCTATTTTTATCAAGTTAGTTATTAGTGAAGCAAAGCAAGAATCAGTTTCAGTCAAGGTCAAACTTCGGAGAAGTCAGCGTGGCAGTGTCAAGAAAAAAATCAATCTGCTTTCCCAAAAACATTCCCTTTCTTGGTCATCAAGGCTGCAGTTGATGAAAAAATTGTTGCATAGCTGAACCTCTAATTTTTCAGGTTATTTGGAGTGAAATGTTTCAACGAAAGCATTTGAACTACCAAATACTACAAATATTACATACTACTACTACTTCATACAACCAGAGTTTTGATCTAGTAGTTTTTGATCAAGTTATTGTTGGGGGCCAGAGGAATGCAACTAAAAAATTTCTTGCACACTTTTCTCGAAAGCGTCCGTAGTAGAAACTGCGTTGTTTTTTACGGCTGAACTTGAATGTAGGATGTTGTAGCTGACTTCGTATGGACTTAACCAGAGCAAGAGTTCGGTAGGCAACCGTTAGGAGAAGAAAGGCAGTGTCGGTTGCCCAGCTTCACCCAGCGCTTTTATCTCGGTAACTCCGTCCACGTACTGGAACATCTCTGCGTAACATTGGTAGTAAATCTGCTGAAATTGGACACGACCCAGTGAAGTACGGTGTGCCGTACATCACTGTCTCATTTCCACCTCGAATTTGCTTAGCAACGGGACCTTGTTCATGAAATTCAGTTTACTTTATTGCAGCCACTTCGTTAACGGGACTAAATTACGGCAAGCGATTCTTCCCTCTCATTTTCAATATTGCTTATTGCAAGCTAACATGCAGCAGTTTATGGCAAAAGTATGAGATGTAAGTGTGCTGATGGGAAAGAGAAGGGCTTTTTCTGGGATGGATACCTTGCAGAATATGATTAACAAAAGCAATTGTAATTTTATAACTTAAATAGCTGGGACAAAGGTCTACAGACTGAAAACTTAGCACTGCTAGTGCTAGCTATTTTCTTTGGAGGAATTTCCACCGAACAGTCATTTTTCTTCTGCTTTAAAACAAACACTGACGGGAAAGTGCTGAAAACCGCAATTTTCAACTCATTTACGAGAAGGGTCCCTGATAACATGTGCAAGTTGTTATCTGGCCATTTGGTTCACCTCCCTTCACAGTCAGGAATTAACATAAGCCCGGGGACTGATTTGACGGAGTTTTTCTTTTTCCAAGGTCTCAGGTATCCTACGACTGCTTCTGTTTCTTACGACTGTTAATAGTTCGAAACTTTCATGGAGCTGAAATACTTTGAAAAATAATAAACGAACAGAAATAAAACTGCAAACTAACGGCAACACTGTCAACACTAAGGAAAAGAAATAAAGAAGCAAAAATATATTTGCAGCGCGATTCAGTGGTGATTTTAACGATGAACGATGATGACCATCATTTGGTACGTGGAGTGAAGAAATTGTGAGAACTCTGGCAAGATTGATAACTGATTGGTACAGACTGAAAACTTAGCAGTGTAGTGCGCAACCGCTTACGCAACTGCGCCGAGCTACTGGTCGTTTAAACCGTTCTTTATTTGTACCCCTGTCAATCTATAGTCGATGTACCGAATTTGACCAAATCTTTATGATTCGAATGCTTTACAATGCTTGAAAAAGCAAGTTTTTGTTCAAGAAATCATTGACAGATATGGATTTCACAAAGATGACGTACAAGTGGAGAAGTTAAACTGCACATCAAGTCACATGTTGAGGGCAGTAGATAGTGCTTTCAGTTTCGCAAACGAAGGGATTGCCGTGGTGACCATTTTCGGTGTACCATTGTCCAGAAGACATCATCTGAAAAGAGATACTTATTACCTTAAGACCCACCGAATAAATAAATACTGCACATTAGAGCGCAAAACCATTGTGCATGATATATTAAAGTGATTAAAAAAAGATAAATAAGCAAACACAAATAAGTCGTTATGTGGCGAGAAGTGTAGGTGCAGTGATACACAAACCGTTTGCAATGGACTTATGGATAGATAGAGTGTTTCAAACCTACAAGCGTGGATGTTTTATTACAGTCTGGTTGTCTTTGAACCCAGTTTTGAAAATCGAGATCCGAACCGTCCATCCAATGAAGTTCACATTGTCCCTCAATCTTCAACCCGATCCAGGCGTCTGCGTCGTCTTCATCCATGTTTGGATCAAGTGCTAGGATGAAGCTCATTTTGTTTTAAATGATATCATTTAAAAACATTCACAAGAAAGTGTCACAAGCGCTGATGTCTTCCTTAATGAACATTGTAGTAGTTATGTAACCATAGTTAATTTCAGAATTTCTGAAAACAAAATGACTTGCCTAGAAGGAATTGATTGTGTTCCATAGAATGAATGGATGCTAAGTGTCCATCGTACCCATTGCAATTCTTCTCTGCCTCATCAAAATTTGAATAATCGTCGAATATCTGGTATGGAAGGTTACGCATAAATTAACCAATTTTACATTTCAAATAACGTTTTTTGCCTTCTTTCTGACACGAAGTGGGTTGAGCACATACGAGTGCGGTAGGGCGACGCAGTCGCGACAGGGCAGGTAAGGTGGTACGAGGAGTTCTTCAGCGCAACAAAATACGGTATCAGTTAATAGGTTCGTCACACAGGCGGAGCGCAGATGCTTAGCCTCAGGAACGATTCATTCTCCGCTGTTCCATGATCAGTGGGAACACACCAAAAACCCCAAAATTTGAACCCCAAAGTCACACCAGGAAGAATAAAAAACCTAAGAAAAAGATCGAAGACCTAACGATTTTGAACTACACCTTGTAGCACATATTCGTTGCCTTGTAGTAGACCCAACCATCGACTTCAGCTGCCGGAGTGGCTTGCAGTTTCACACCTGCAAATATTGGCTTTGAACACGGAAGGAAACGCCGGCATGCCTCTATGAGCTTAAGGATAGCTGTTTTTCTTACGTGTCCTTTTCCTCACCTGAACAAAAATTAATTATAATTCTAAGGCTAACTGATGAATGCGAACCAGCCACCGGGAACCACCGAGACGATGATTTTCTTTACTGGAGCTCATTTTAATCTACCATTGAAATCACTCATTCTTCGAGAAATAGAACCTGTACATACATTTACAATTAACAGGTAGCATCAAAATATTTTCTGAGCCCTTTCGACAGGAGTTAAATGAAAAAACATTGGCAAAGAAAAGTTGTTATTCCTTTTTAGAGAAAGAATTAAAGAGAATTATATTTGCTGCTGGAGCCAGCAACAAATGTTATTCTTTTTGATCTGAGCTCTTGGCGAATACTCTATTACATTACATTTGAATATAAACTACTGTGCAGAGTGAATCATCCCATAGCTATTTTTCCCGAAGAATTGCCAAAATCACCTATTTCAACAGTTTTTTCTTTGCAATCTTATCTACTTGATTGTTGCAGGACTAGACTAAGTTGAAAAATATAAGTTTAGTTTTGAACAAACCTCTAATTGATTTAATGGAAGGACAAAGAGCTGTTCAGCTTAACAAGTTGTTTAAGTTCTGGCCTTTGAAAAAGTGGTTTTGCGCAATAGATGCGATTGAGTGGAATTAAGTTGGACACTAATTTGATAAAATTGGTCTAATAGAATAGTATGCAACAAGCGCTGAATTTAAAAAAAGCATTTTCACAAGTCGACAGTTGTTGAAATAGAGTTATTGCTCCATCCAAAAAAAACTTTTTCGAGTGAAATTATTCTATACTTGCTGCATACTTTGCTGAAACATATGAGAGATAATTTTCTATAAGAGAATTCATCACAAATTCTAGTTGGAAACTAGACTGAGTATAGGAAATATTTCCACCGTGTTACTTCTAACCTGTAACGTCTGTCGATGATGTCTGCCGGTCAAGTTCCGATGAGGTAGGAAGGGACGTCAACCTGAATTTCGTTTTATTCTTCTGAAATTGTTATGTTAACCACAGTCTTCCTACGCAAAATAATATTTTATGACTGAGCATTAGCGATGAGGAAATCAAAAAAAAAAGAACTTCCTGCACACGGTAGAACATAAAGATTCGAGTTCTTTTTTCAATGCTCACAAATGCTTCGATAAAAACTCCATCCCACTTTTTCCCGTGAGTAAAACTTTCAAAAAAAAAATCCGAGGAAACCCTACTTCGGGGTTTGCGATCTAATATGTTTCTCTCATACAAAGAAAATGACACCCGGTGAGCAATGGAGATAAAACTGTGAAATATGAAATTTTGAGAGGAATAAAAGGGCGACGAACTATCTGTGAGAGTCTTGTGTACATTTGTGGCACGCGAGCCCAGTCCGATCTTATTCGGAAAAATCTACACAAACGACTTAAACCTCCCAAGAACTGCTCTGATGCAGTTGATAAAATTGAAAAAGTCATCTTAGGGGCGCTGACACGAAAACAAATTGTTTGCAAGTCATCAACAGAAATACCTTGGCTGGTCAAGGACGACTTCACGTTTGCAGCTCGGATCAATCTCTGCGCCTCTTCCAATAACGTATGCCTCTCTTGCGAACATGAGCTGAGAAGTATCGTCGGCCGTAAAGAGCTCGCAAGAATTCTAAGCACGATGAATGGAGTTGAATTGGTTTACTTTATCCATCCAAATATTTCTGCATATATTGAAGCAACAATTAAATTTCTTCTTCTTATCTATCAGTTACAAATTCAGATGTGGATAGTGAAAAAAATTCTGAAATAATCACAGAGTGCAGTAGAAGTAAAATTCTTTGTTGAGTAATTTGACTGAAATTTTCTGATCCTGTTCGGAGCATCATCAGATCATATCTTTCTTTCCAAACGAAAAATAGTCGATAATTTGAGAAATTTGCCTAATTTCTTCTGCCACGTCTCCACAAAAACCTGAAAATATTTGTTTCGGAAAAACTCTAGAAGAACTACGGTTCTCTAGAAACTAAGTTCGGCAAGTGAGTAATTCTTTGTTTTCAATGGGCGACTCTTTCTTGTAAAGACCTCATATAATAGCCTTTAAGTGGATTTCCAAACCAAAAAAATGGTTCCAAATCTTGGAATAAAAGGAAGAAATCACAACCAGCCTAGTCTATATTATACTTCATATGGGAAATGGCTACAGCTTCAACAACTTTAACTCCTATGCATGGTCAAATGTGAAAGTGAACAAATATGGTTATGTAAAGACGCACATTCTCGTACTGGATGTACTTGCAGCCGATTTCCTGATAACACGAACGAAAGCAGTCATCCTCTGTTACATTTGGATCCGTGCGTAACATCTTAGCCGTCTTTTTCTCGTTCTTTTCCATCTTCCAGAAAGAGCAAGCTAGTTCAGCAGAGATCTAAAGTTTAAAAGATGACAGTTCACTGACTTACTTGACTTAATTGGCGAGCTGATGTTACGGCCTCACACGATTCATCTTCTACGAAAACTTGCACAGAATCAGTCTATTCGGCCCTATTTCATAGCCTGCGAAACTTTAAGTCTCTTCTGAACTGCCTATCCACGCCGAGTGTCCTCAAGTCCTCTTTCACTCCACTTCACCTAACTCCAGAATTTCCGTTTTCGGCCAGGCGACTTTTTCCAGCTTGAACCTCGCGAGTTTCTCAGAACTCGCTGAACGAGGAGCTCTGCTGATCTTTTTAGTATATGTCCAGAGAAGCGAAGACAATTTTCTGTAGCTACATTCGATGGCGGTTCAAGATATTGATACCTTTCACTTGCCGTCTGCCGGTACACCACACGGGCAAAGATTTATTGTAGCAATGCCAGGCTAAAAGTACCCAATTAGCCGTTAGCCATCTAAACATCTTCTTTTCCATGCAGTCAAACCTCTCCATCATCGTGAACGGTGGTGCTCTTGTCTTGGATCCATACTTCATGATGGGGCGATTTCGGATAGGAAGACTTGCAACTTGACTTCGCTGATGATGAGGGTCGACCAAAAGCATTTTGTTAAGGAGTAAAAGGCAGAAATAGCCTTAGCGTGTCTTTGCTGAATAACTCTCTCCTAGCTGGCTTTGTTCTTCCGCATACAGTCTATTGACAAAGGTGACAGAACTATTCGACGAGTTCGATCAGATGTCCGCCCAAGCTGATTCCCGTTCCCTACCAAGAGGCACCTTGATAGAGCTTTCACGATGTCTGCAGAACCTTGATCGATTGTTCTTCGCATGATGTCATTGATGCCGAAATCAAACGGGAAGGGTCCCGCCACTGCCCCTTGACTTACTCCAGTCGCCACCAGAACAGTTGTGCATCCGGCTGGTGTCCTAAGTGCAGCAATTCTTCGTTTATTTACGTCATCAAGCAAGACAAAGAACTTTTCTGGTACTCCATCGGCGCGGAGCGCTCGGAGAAGACACCATCGATAAGGAGAGTCAAAAGCGGCTTCAAAGTCCAGAAATGCTAATTGCGTTAGCTTCGAATACCGGTCCCAGATTTCTCCTAACGATGAGCACTTGTCAATCGTAGATCGGTCACGACGGAAGCCAGCTTTCTCGTAGCGCGGTGTTTCTTAACGGTGTTTAGTGAGTCGGTTCAGGGTAATCAGCTCCAAAAACTTGATTCAAAAATTGCCAATGAGTTTTCCTACCGTTTGGATGCTTTCTGTAGGGTGATGAGGCGCTTGAGAGGATAAATCACTGATGGCTTCGATTTTTTCCTGGCTCTGACGAAAGCGCCGAAACGTTAGCTGTTGTTCAATAAAGGTAGATCAATACAAATCTTGGCTACAGCTCAAGAAAATCAATTAAAAACTACGATTCAGGAATCCTTTATTAAATCCGTATTGATCGGGTGATGTTTTTCACTCCAGCATTTTCCGCGTTAAACCCCTCGCCTCCACCAGATTTTCCAAGTTTCGTCTTTTGGATACAGACCAGAACCTCCGACTGGGTAGGTGGTTCCTCGTCGACCGCATATATCTGTCTATGAACGTGCTCGAGTTCAAGAGCTGATGGGGTTTGCCGGTCCAGCAGTGTACTGAAGTGGTGTCCCTGAATTGGTAGGGTTGCTTCAACAACAGCCACTCCATTGGCAGTGCTGAGGAATGTAGAACATCTTTTTGTCCTGTATACTGCTTTAGAAAAACGTAAGCTTTCCGTGGGTTCTTGTCCTTCCACGCCCTTCCAAACCACTTTGCTCTTGACGTCCACTTGTTGTCGCGATCTTCTTGCACTAAACGACGGAACTTCATTTTCAGACGCGTTTCATGGTCGAAATCATAAGTGATAGGGGCGAAAAATGCAGAATTGTACGTGAATCTTGTCTTCTCCCATTGAAAGGCGAACATCTTCCGACGCATTTGAACCGTATCTTCCCTAGATGTGAAGGAATCAGCACCGCAAAACTTTTTCCTGGCCCGAACTCCAATGTGAATAGACATACGTTGGCGGAATTTTGTTCTCTATTCTTCGTCTCTCAGACGTGGGATGTCGATTTTCGGTTAGGGAAGAAAGTACTACTGTCTCCGTAGGTGCGTAGGCGCTTACCATCCAGAGATTATGTCCTCTGCAATACAGCATTCGTACAAAGAAGCATCTGAGCGACGTTGAACCAAATTCCTCCACCATGTTGTTGTAATCGTTCTTCACAGCTATACCGCTGCCACCTACATTCCTTTCATCAGCATTGCCGCAGCAGATAGTGTAGTCTCTGATACTGATGACCGGCGGACCTAAGATGCATGTTTCCAAACGGCAGACAGAGATATCGTAAAAGCTTGGACAAGGTGGTTTGTTTGAGTTAACTCGACGATGCTCGGCTGTTCAGCTTGACGAAACGAATGTTTGTTGCCAAAGATACCATGTTCCCTTCAGGCAGTGGACCTCTCAGATTATGGGCTTCGCGGATGTGCTGGACGACAGCACCTCTTTGCAATGTATGGGAATCTTGCGACATATAACTGTGTACGTTATAGCTCGTACGATTCCTAATGCGTACAATCAAATGCCTGATTACGTTTAGTGAAAGCAGGGCCACCAGGTGCAGGTAGCAATCAGAGTCGTATGTGAAGCTCCAACTCACCAAAATGGAAATGCCCTAAACAATGCGTGCAGATAAAAAATTGTTGAAGAAAGTCGCTGCTCAAAAAATTGCTGCATTTATTGTGGACTCTCTTTCTTTGAACAGTGTTTTTAGGTCCAGACCAACTTTGAATTGTTCGAGTTTCCATGGCGAGGGATCAGTTCTGATGCAAAGAAAGCAGAACCAGGATTGCATTTCTTTTACAGTTCATGCTTAAAGGCATCACACCACGAATAGGAGGAGGTGCAGATTTCAGGTGGAGTATTCGTATACGGGATGGGAGACTATGGAGAGGGCGGTGATTCCGTCCATTTTTTCCTAATTGCCGTAAAAAACGGCCCGGAAGATGCAGCGCCGCACAAGGCTGGCGCGCTTCAATCGAACTCCTTGTAGGAAATAGTGCGCCAGAACGCCTGAAACCGTAAAGATTTTCGTACCTGGTTCCAGCCAATCAGTACGATGAACCAAATAACACGGAGTGCTACCATTTCGCTGCAATTTCGAATCATATTTTAAGTAGAAAATACGACAATAAAGCTGGAAAAAGGAGTAGAGAGAAAGGATAAAGGATAAAGGATAAAGTTTCTGGCGTCAATGAATCCACTTGGGATGCGCCCCCACGTCCGCTTGAATTCAGTATCGTTTGCGGTTTACGAACATGTAACTGCCTTATACAATGACTTGCGAGGGCTAGCCAATGTGCCAAGTCAGTGTTTTTATCCTCCCAGACATACCTGGTGCCAGAAGTGCGAAAGTTCGACTTTCTTTTAATCTTGGCATAAAGATTGCAACTTGTTGATAGTCGAATTTAAGCAACAGCCAAGATTGCTAACAAACTTTATTACAGCTAACTTTTCGGCATTGTCGCTTTCGTCAGAGCTTCAGTAGCCGTGTTGCCGTGATGTTAGCGGATATCCGCGTGGTGCAATCGCTCCGCTCTTGCGAAAGCGACAACGCCGAAACGTTAGCCGTAATAAAGTTTGTTAACAATCTTGGCTGTTGCTTAAATTCGACTATCAACAAGTTGCATATGTGGTACCACTTTATAGACCCCGCAGGGATGAAAGGGTGAGTACTAGAGCGGATTCGAACTTTCGATCGATCTTGCAGGAAACGGAACCTCTAACCGCTATAATACACCCGCCCCTGGAGAAAGGATAGATTAAAAAACATTTGTAAGGGCGTTCTGAAAGGTTAACCATCCAAATTTAGAGTAAAACTGCTTACTACTTTAACTCCACAAATCTAACATTAAAAAAAGATTGTAAGCGTTACCTCATAAATAGTCAAAGTGGAAATCACACCCTTATTTGTGTAGGATTTTCTACTTCCCGTTATGGGCACAACATCGACATAAACTTGTACATTAATCTCTACATCTATCCTACCACGAAAACTTTCAGGAAGTAAAAGAAGAAAAAAGGAACCAGGGGAAAACAGCAACCTCTAAACCATTTCTTCAGTATTAAATAGTATTAAGATGTAGCCACCGCTTGCTAAATATGCATAGACTGTTATGAGTGCGGATTCCCTAGTGTAGGTAAAATCCGAATTCAAGAAAGAAGGTTGTGTTGATGACGCACTCGCCATTTCTTATGTGAAGTCGAAGAACGTGCGTCTTCCATGAAGAAAACGTAGAGTCCACGGAGAAGATGATGTTCAAAAGAAGTTGACGTGCACCTCCCATGTTCTTGTATCACCCAATTTCACAACAGCTGTCTGGAGATGCCGGCAGCGTAAAGTCCAGAAACCAGAAACCACCCTTCTTCAGGTTTTTTTTTGTTAATTTGTTCAGGAAAATTATTAGTGAAGCACTGAATATTTGTTTGTGCAGCGTCGAAGAAAACTTGAGTCAATATTCCAGTGGCAAAAAATCAATCTGCTTTTCGAAAAAGGAATTTCTCGTTTAGCTATGAAGGATGAAGTTGAGGTTGATGCAAAAGTTTGCTGCATAGCCGGACCTCTGATTTATTCATGTTACTTGTAGTTGAAATATTCCGTCGAAACAATTCTGACCTGCATCAAAATGCAAACATTACATACTAATACATTCAAATCGAAACCAAAATAATACAACTGCGGTTCTCTTTACATATTAATTTCTCTTGGAAAATGTTTTTTTTTTCACAATTTTTAAGAGAACTTAACGTGGACACTGCGTCCATATTTGCGTTTAGTGGTAATGTGTAGTGGAAAGTGCTGCTACGAGAAAAAAGGGAGTGCCGATTTGCCAGCTCTAACCAGCACTGCTTTATAGGCGACACTGTTCACCTATTGGGACATCATTACGTGGCATTGGCAGTACAGACACAGGAATTAGAAGACGTCTCTTAGCAGCCGACAGAGTATAACAGGTCGTTCATCACGACACTCTTTTACACGACCAATTTACCTAGCAACTAGAGCTTCCGTTCGTTTTTTTGTGTTCCAAATAAGGTAACATGACGAATTCACGGCACCAGTTCTTCCCTCTCATTTCTTTATCTCATACTAGAAGCCAACAAACAATAGCTTAAAGCAAAGTATGAGATGTAATGTGGGTACGGAGAAAATGTAAGACTTGTTGGGGTGCATGTCTCGTAGAACACAATTTAAAAAAGCGAGTAGGCGCTTATATTACTTGTGTAATCAGTAATCTTGCTATTTTGTGCACCTCCACTGTAATCAGGATATAAAACTAGTCCCGAAGCAAATTAACAGAATTTCTCTCCTTCGGATGTCTCACACGTCTTGCGACTGCACTGTTGGTATTTCGAATCTTTCATGAATCTCAAGAGATTTCAAATAAAGTGAAAATTTTGGGGCATTCCAAGCGAATCAAGTCAAGTAACGTCAACACCTTATACTAGATCTTCAAACTCAATCACTCTACTCTTCGTTTGGTAGAATAAACCTTTCCTTTCCTTTTCTCCTTTACTCCAGCAGGAACATATCATATCGGATAGTTGAAGTCCTAATGAATTGTCATCTAGCCGACTTTACAATCCTGAGCTTCAAACAAATCAACTTAAGGGAGCCCTCCTCATATTGCTCTCTCAGAAGAGAAGAAACGTATTCCAAGACTCTCACACGTAAGTAAGGCGCCAGAAAGGTGAAAACGATATGATGCTCGGTTCGGTTGCGTAACGTGTTGCGCGCAAAGAGGCGCAGTGTAGCCAGCGGTTGTGAGGTGGAAATATCACTAGTTTCACTTAAACTGGAATGATGAGTTGTGCCAGACCCCTTCGACGATATCTGCTACGTGCCACCGCGCTGCTTCGAGCGCAACTGCTTACGCGACTGCACCGAGCTTCAAGTCGTTTTGAACTGACTGCGCACTCAACGATTCGATGACTATTCGCTCCCTGGTTGATCCATAATCAACGAAGTACTGAATGTGACCAAATCTTTATGTTTCAGATGTGTTATACTACATAGAAAAGAAAACTGTTGATGAAGAAATCGCTTACGATTATGGACTCTACAAACATGTCGCAGTAGAGAAAAACTTAGGCTGCACATTTAAATTACGTGTTTAGAGCAGTAGACAATACTTTCAGTTTGACAAATAAAGTTGAACGAGTAGTAATCCGGATAGTCGGCCCACTTTCCTTCCGGTTGCATCTGGAAAAAGACACTTATTAGCTGATACAGAACACCCACAGCCTAAATAAATAGTGTACCACGCATGCACCGCAGGCAAACCGGTGCACAGACTGTTTACAAGTAACTTATGGAAAGATAAAGTGTTTCAAACTTACAGCCGTTGAGTTTTCAATACAGTATACATTGTTTGGTTCTCCTTCATTCCAATATTGGAAATTGACATCCGAACCATCCCACCAATATTTCAGACGAGAAGAAGGATCACATGGTCCCCTAAGTCTCAATCCGATCCAGGATACGTCTGGATTACCTTCTTGATTAAGTGCTGGAACGAAACTCTTCTTTGATCTGAAGGATATTTATTTAAAAACAGTTATAGGAGTGTGAAGCAAGAGTGGACCCTCTTCTTGATGACCATTATCACTGCAAGAGTCAGCTAATTGCAAAACTTCTGACGATAGAATTTTCCGATAACAAAATCACCTGCCTAAAAGGAATTGATTGTGTTCCATCGAATGAATGGATGCTAGATGTCCATCATAGCCATTGCAATACTCTTCTGCTTCGTTAGAAGCTACAGGAACGTCAAATTTCTGGTATGGAAATTATACATGAATTTATCAAAATAACGTTTTAAATGAAGTTTTTTGCATGCCTGCTGACACAGTTAGCGTTGAACACATTCACGTACGGTACACAAAGCAGGTCAGATAGTTCGGGAAGTATTTTAGCGCAACAAAAAAGGTAATTGATTAATAGGTCGGACAGGAGGAGCACAATTGTTTATTTCCAGGATTGATTAGTGCCTTCCACGACTTATGTTCACATGATCCATGATCGCCAGGAACCCAGCAGAAATCTGCACTGGTGCGCAATTATCAGTAGTGTGCTTTCTTTAGTCCTACGTCGTCGGAATTTGTAGTAGTGCAAAAACGGAGAGGAAGACTCCAACGTAAAAGAAAAAGGTGGCCGAACATCGTCAACAGCGGCTAAGAGCTGGAAACATTAAGACTAGTGATCTCTCCGCTTGGCGTAAAGACAGTGAATCACGTAAATGTTGCCTTTGTTGGCATCTATCAACCAATGGATAAAGAACAGTAGTAAGGTTCCCGAGCAAGTCCGTAATCCGGCTCAATTCTTCCAAGAATCTAGAAAAGCAGCTCTGATCTTGTCTCCCCAACAATGCAAATTATTACAGGTAATAGAGCGTGGGGAATAGAATTCATACTTATGATTGCGCTGATGGAGCAGCTTTCGCTGCTTATTTGAAATATATTGCGCTAAAGTTGTAGGAACACGGGGACTTTCCCGCAATCTATCGCGTAATAGGTTGCGTCGTTGGGAAAACAGGATCTGGTGTTGGTTCACACGCGGTTCTCTGCGTTCCTAGAGGGAACTGGAAAGAACAAACACTTCAGTAGATGCGCGTTTATCTACCTACCAGTAGCTGCAACATGGGGAACGTATGGAACACACTTTTCAACCCCGTTAGCCGCAGATTCAAAGCTATTATTGACAAAATTCTACCAAAATTAATTCTACTGCGAAAACTGCCTCTTATTTCCTAACTGGTTTTAAAAAAAATGGTTCAAACTTTGATTACTTTACATTTATAATTGCTTAAAAATATTAAATCATACTAATACAAAGTTATGCGAACAAAAAATAAAACGATAATTCCAAGCATCATATTCGTAAACAGGGGAGGCAAAACCCAACCCTAGTTCCTAAGATTTCCTTGAAAATAGGAAGAAAACGAGCAAATTCAATAAATTGGGTCAAAAACTGGTTGATGTCAGTTCGTCTGATGAGATTTATCGGCTAGTTGCCAACGATTTCCCAGATTTTGATAAACGATTATTTTGCCGCATTGATTCAAAGTTCACTTTGACATTACAGTAATTGTTGTCATTTGCAGAAAAAAAGAGAAGGAAAAAATCCAGAAAAAAAAGTTCAAGATCTTAACAGAGGGAATCTGCACCTTGTAACACATTTTCATTGCATCGTAGTAGATCCAGCCAGCGAGATCAGCGGCAGAAATTGTCTGTGATTCCGTTCCTAGAGAATTTGATGTTGAACACCAGGCATCACCGTGTCAATGTAAGCCTAAGGACACATAAAGTATGCTTGCGTGATCTTATCTCTCCAACGATGCAGCTTATTACAGCTCTTGAAACTAGGGCACTGCACAACGCGTCAACAATCGTACAGATTGAGCAGCTTGTGTTGCTTATCCGAGATATATTAATTGTACTGCGGACAAAGGGGTTGCTCTTTATCGCGTCATAAGTTGTATCGTTGCGGAGACTGGATCACACGGGGTATACACTTCTTTACCTTTTTCCGGATTAAGAAGCGAGTTAACAGTGATCACTTTCGTACTCCCCTCCACAACTATTCGTGGAGAGATCCTAACATCATCAATATCGTGATGCACTCTCTTTAACTGATCAGTATGAATTACAAAATGAGATCTTTCAATGGGAAAATATCGATTTTTTTCTTGAAAGTTTACTTTGGTCCGATGGCGTTCCTCAAATTCATGATTTAGAACGGAAATAATAGATGTTCTGTTTAGAACGATACTAAGCATGCCGCACAAAAATGTTCCCAAATTCCCCCGAAATCCCTGTGTGACGAAAGTAGTTGGAGCAGGATTTTTTTTTTGATCAGATAGAGCCATCCGCTAATGTGATCCTCACTCCCTTAATCTGTTCGTAGAGCTAACACTTAAAGTAATGAACGTGGGAATGAATTAATGTTCAACACAAAGAATTTTGGAGTAATTTCCTGGAAAAGCTCTTAATTGAAGAATTTCTAACCTTCAGTCAAATATTTTATTGTAAATATCTACCATTTGAATCGTCTTATAGAACTGATATGATTGAATCAGGCAAAAGTGGAAGCCGGATAGGTAAATAGGACGTTCGACGAATTCCGAAGTTAAAAAAAGGATGATTTCAAGTCCGCAACGAGTAAAGCAGGATTTATCAGGGTCTGCCTTCCAAGGATGTACTACAATGCTAGTTTACGCTGTGTCACGCGGATGTTTGGCTGATGAACACCACTTTGGGGAACAAAAAATTAGACTGCACATGAAATATTCTTTTTTCATCACAGTAAAGTAAAGGTTAGTTAAAAAAAACAAGCGAAATGGTTACTTTCACTTTGATCATCCGTCATTGATGTCTGCGAATCCAACTCCATTGTCGCAGGCAGCGAAGTCAATCTGAATTGTTTTCCATTCTTCCAGATATGAGCCGTGGTCAAACTCAATACAGGTGAATATCTGTGATTCCAAGCAAGTCGTGCATGATTCGGAACAAAATGGCGAAAACGCTGCCAACTTTTTTATGTCACTGAAACTTGGAACGGAATTCCACCCTAATTTTGGTTTGGTTCAAGCCCACTCTTTCTCAAAATTGACGATGTCTGGATCTCTCCACGAATAGGCAGAGGTTGGGGTGTGATTTGCAAATGAGCGTGATTACATTAATTTTCGTCTAACCATCTAGCGAAATAGTTTCAGAAACATCCTAGGTTGTACTCGTCTCCGACGAAGCAACTGGTTACGTGACAGAATGTGAGCAACTCTGTCGTCATTCAGCGACAGCAGCCCAATTGATATAACTCAAATAAGCAGCGGAAACTGTTCAACAAAAACATAATCGTAGTGAGTGCTGTGTTCTCGTACTCGTTCCCAGTTGTATCGTTGGGCAGGCGGGATTACAAAAGACACTTTCACATGCCTTCTTCTGGATTTGTAGGAAAAATTGAGGGCATGGTTATGTCAAAACGACATGAAGCACGGTGCAGTTGCGTACACCACTTTTCTCAAAACGGTGCGGTGGAGTGGAGGCAGCAGGTTCCAGTTCTAATTTCGCTCCTAACCGCTACGCTCCACCGCCTCGAAATAAGCCGCGTACACAAATCCACTGTGCTTCACGTCGTTTTGACCCGAATATAATTACGACACGCTACACCTTTACCCTTATCTATTCCCTTAAAGATGGCAACTTTGTGATATGGTGCGCAAAATCCACGAAAAAGGGAACTTGTACGAATTTCACTTCAAAAATTCCCGTCACAAAACAGTCCTACCTGTATGGGGGAAATAAATTTCAGTGTGTACTCGAAGGCAGAATCGTTTATAGTTTTGCGTCACTATACTGAGCTACATGCTAAAGCGTGGAGCAAGTGTAAACTTTCCGCGGGGAACGAGAAAACTGCTTATTGCCTTGCGCTCGAGTTCTCCAGCTTTTCTCTTTTTCTTTTTCTTTTTTCCTCTTTTTCTCGAGCTGTGAGTTCCGTTGGGTGTAGTTCAGAATTCGCGGAGAAAAACTATTGAATTTCCTCAAAAATTTCCAGAACTATTTTGCTGTGATTAGCAAAAGGATGAAAATATCATTTCTTAGGACGTTAACGTTAAAGGATAAATGTTGAATCGTACAGTGTCCATCCATCACTTTGAGAGACTCGCAGGGTTGATTTTAGGGTTCAGGAGGGAGACGATTAATATTACTGGAAAAATGAGCGAATACCTTGATTCATCAAGGACTACTTCCCGTTCACAGCTCTCATCAATTTTATCTCTTCCGATAGTGTACGCCTCTCCTTTGAATGAGTGCTTGACATCTCCAGAGGCGAAAATCGAGCATTTGTCCTGAACGAGAAGACCGGCGACAAACTCATTCACTATAATTATTCGGATAGTTTAGGTTCGACTGAAGGAGTCAGTCAAAGTACACTTTTTCCTCTATTTTTGATATGGGCAGTAGATGAAGAAGGAAAGAAATCGTAGAGGAGTTACGAGGTAGTTTACAATTCTCTCGGGCGGCCTAAAGCATCTTAGTCCCGTCGAGAAACATCCTATAATCACCTTTTCCTCCCATTTTTAATAATCGGGAGAGAAAGTACTGAGAATTCCGAATTGGTCATATAGTTTAGAAAATTTTCTTGTCCCGAAACTAACTTCGTTGACTTCAATGAAGGTTGTCAAATGCAAAAACAAAAGAAATGCTGCTCATTTTCAGAAAGTCTGCTCAAAAACTTTGCTTAGAAGGCCAGCATTAATAATTTCTTGGTATTAACATCACTAAAAATAGTCCAGCTCATAAAATCTATCAGTTTTTATCGGGTTTGACAGGAATCAGGTAACGAAAGGCAATGGATATTAATGCTTTTTTAGGAAAAATATTGTGAAAAATCGAAAAATTTTGTGGAAAAATTGTGACATATAATCTTAATTATAACTGAATTACAGATGCGAGAAAGAAAGAAATAGAAATAAGCATGGAAAAATCGAAATAAGAAATGGAAATAAGCAGCTTATAAACTCAAAAGACAGAAATATATTAAAGCGTCTTCACAGAGAACTCCATTTCTATTTTTCTTGTTTTAAGAGCTATGGAAAATGTGTGAGTTCGTACCAGCACGAAAGCGACTTGAAGCCCGATGCGATTCCGCAAGCTTCTGTGGTCGTCCTATGCATCTCTGCAAGCCGATTACAGCAAGCGAGGGGTCCCGCCTCGAATTTGACCGCTAACTCGACAGCGTCGCTGCGAACAGAGCCACTTACGCAGCTGCAACGAGCTTCAAGTCGTTTTGACCGGACAAAACACACTTGAATGTGGATTATTACTCATGTTATAAAGTATCCGCTTCCCTTTCAATTTTGAATTAATATTCCAACAAATCTTTGCATAATCATGGATGAAAGTGAAATTATGATGAAATCAAAAGAACGCACATTCTTATATTCATTGTACATGCAATTGACGTTCTCATAACACGAACGGAAGCAGTCATCCATCGTTGACAATTCTCGACTTATCAAGGATACGTTGTACCATCCGTGAATCCTCCAAAAAGAACAAGCTATCTCCGCGGAAAGCTAAAATTCACAAACCTTTCAGCTATTTGAATGGGAATTATCCCTGCTTTATTAGGGAATAATTGATGAATGTCTGAATAATTAAAAAAGACTTCCACGGCTTCATAAATATTCATGACCTCTAAATTATTTCCAATTTGGGATTCTCATGAAGACGAGTCATAGCCGCTGGACGAGTGCGGACGGCTGCGTCCGGGTGCGACTGAGAAGGTGTGGCCGAGTCTTAGTCGGCACCGAATACGTTGAACAATTATTGTTCGGTGTTAGACAGATTCGACATTTGTTGTTGCTGAGAATTAACGTACAGTATCGATGTTCGTTCTTGTACAGACATAATGCTCGTTATTCTTCACTAGATAACTCTAGACAATTCAGTACACTTATGGATCACATAATTAACTACTTATCACAATAGCAATTGTAGGCCGTCGAATAAAGCCTTCCCCTCCCGCTTTGTTCAGTGAAATTCAGAAGGCAGGTTTTCCCGTAATATTTAGGAGACAAAACTCTTTTTCTGTTATTGTTTTGGTTTTTAACAAAATCTAAACCCAACATGAATATCAAAAGGGGTCAGGGTATTCGCCCAGAGATGGGGCTTATGAAACTTGAACGGTAGCTTATTTGAATCAGATCTTTATTTCAGCTGCAAGGGTTTTGATTGACAGCAAAAGCAGCGAAAACGAAAAGACATCGAAGTTTATATCGAATCTGCTACTGACACCATGTTTCGACGACGTTGGCCGTTGATCTTGAATTAAAGGCATCACCCCACGAATCTGGCGTGGTATGGATTTTCATTGAAGTATGCCTATATCGGGTCGTAGGTTATGAATACAGGGGTGATTCCGCTCATCTATAATCACTGTAAACAGACGGCTTCAGAATCCGGTTCCTTACGACGTCCCCTATTGGAAGTGCCACCCTTACACCCCGCCCCCGCCTGCGACTCGTCGAATGAAATGAATTGCCTGCTCGGCACTTATTTTTTGTCGTTTTTTTTGGAAATTTTCTTCAAAATGGCATTGAAGTAATTTAGTTCGTGACAATCAGTCGCTAAAAACGAAATGTCCCTTTTCTAATTCCGTCTTCAAATTGAAGCAAAAGTTGAAGACTTTTGAAGAAGAAAGTTGAAGTTCTTCCGTTACGTACGTCAAAATGCTGAGACATGTAATTTTTTCTACTTGTTATGTAGTTTATATCCATTTTTTTTTGTTCCCTTCACTTCTGAAACCTTTTTCTCATTCTTGAAAGTCAATTTCTTCTGAAGTTTACATTTTCGCAACCGTGTGGACTGCACTAAAAACATTTTAATGGAACTGGTAACTCATGTGAGTAGAACCCAACCAAAACCATCCTACTTTACGCATACCGCAATCTTGACTCCTCCTCCACCTCCTCACTGGACGAAAGTCAAAAGTTGTACTGCCTACCTGCCTCAGGGCAACAATTGCAATAATCCACGCGATGTTAATGTAAGACATGTCCATTTATCTGCAATTTTACTGCATATTTCATAAAAGAAATAGGTGAAACCGAAAAGCAAATCCGTTTGACAAAGATTACCGAGCAATTTCTCTGGAGAAGAATTTCAGGGGTACAGCTGTTAGTGGATGGGAGGGATATGAAACGTTCTAAGGGCGTCGACGATCAACGCACAAACGCTCATAATGAACGCCACATTTCACATATGATTGATATGCTTAGCAACAATCCAATTATTGCATCTTGGATTTTTTTTTCCTCAATCGCAAAAATGTGCGGTTGACGGATTCATGGAAATGCTAGTCCTTTCCTGAAACTGCTCACTTAATGCATGGAAATTGGGAAATAATTCACTTAGATTATCTTATATCTGAAGATGAGTTGAGTTGAAAATCAAAAATATGTGGTGTATTTTCACAAACACGCGGAGTGTGCAATTGCTAATCTTCAAATCTCTTGGTATCCATCGAAAACGATCTCACCTCAGGCAAAACTAGGCTAATGTTACGATCTGATCCGCTGCAGCTTTATCGTCTTACAGGAGAACGTGTTACGGTGTGCCAAATGACTGGACAGGTTCTCAGTTTGGAAATCCTGAGAGAAAAAGTACAAGAACTGAAAAAAAAACACAATTATTCTAGTAATTTCTTGCTTCTAGTTTTTCTGGATCAAGAAAATACGACAATTAACGGACAACTACACCATCGTCGTGAGGTCTGAGCTGTACAACAGTGTTGGACAGCGTTGGATCGGGTTCGATATCCTCATTTCGACAACATTACCTCAGGTGATGTGATGGTGAGAGAATATGTTGATGTTGCAGACATTATTTTAGGAAATAGCAGTAATCATCATTCTTAAGTCTTCTCTTCGTTTTCTTCTAACGAAGGAACCACAATACAATAACCATAATCTAATATTGCCACTGCTACTTAGATATTCAACTTATTGCATATCTGGGTACTGGAGGCAATGTCGGATTGTGTCGTTCTCAAGAAAAGATTTCGAATAGAAGTAATGATCCAAAAAAGTTACAAATCCAGAATCTACGCAGTTTCCAAGAAGTTGGATCTCAATGTGCTATAATAGTTGCATTCATGCCACGATACAAGCAACGACACGATTTTCAACACTTCTGAATATTAGTTCATACTTTCCTGTTGAAAGAAATCAAATCTCCGTTGGAAATGGTGTAGATTCGTCCTGAAAGACGAACGTACGCAGTTCCGAACGATTAATACTGGCCCCGTTCGTATTAGTTCATCATATATTATACCCCTGCCTTCTAGGATCCAACCATTGAAAGCGCTGATTTACCTGCGCAAGAATCTAATCTGTCGACCCACTCCAAATATTATTTACTAATTCACATATTTGAAAAATAATCCGCAAATGATTCATGTCAATTTTGAAACTGACGACATTTTAAAGTCGTTCAGGAATACAACACAACTTCACGAGGACGAAAATAACTAAGTTAACAGTAACTTTAGAAAAGATCAACATTCAGAGGATATTTCAACATTTCGCATGAAAACCACTAGAATGAAAGAATTATTACAAAAAAAGGCTATCATGTCTGCACATGGTAGGAAATCAGCAAGCTTCACGGAAAAACTATACATAACAGTTGAAATCAGAATTGTCTTTGATGATATCTGTCTACGTCGTAATAAGATGTTACGACAGTTCGGTTGGCAAACTTTCGACCGGTCAAAGCTGCTTGAGCTTTCTGACAATCTGCACATGACGCAAATTCGACGAAGACCTGAAACTTTCGTAGGAAATTCGTAGGAAATGTAGTGACAGAGGCAAAGTAACTACAACCGAAAAACGGTTACAGTAGTTTCTTATGCAGCTACAAAGAAATGCTTATGTCTACTTACCTTTCCAATTCCAGCTACGTCTACGCCTGGTATGGGTCTCGGAACCTCCAAAGATCGCACAATACCATATTTCGAACATTCTTCACGAATATCTTCGAGTATATCTGAAATAAACTTGCGCTTAAAGCACTTACGAAACTTCGGAAGATATAAAAATTGTATTCACAAATGAAAGCAATTGATATTTCTAATGATATGAAACAACGGAACAAACAATAAACTGACCTTCATACTCCTCATCGTCCTTCAACTCATCTTCGACCACCATATTCATCAAACATAGCACTTCTGTGGGCATACCAGCTCCTTGCGAAAGATCGATACCTAATTTGTAGGAATGTTAGCCGACAACTTGTGTTATTCCGTGCCAGCACTTTTGGCATCATATCTTCATTCGTAAACAAATAATACGCGACCAAAACACTTGGCCACAACTTAAAATGTGTGCGAAGAATTCATAATGACCTACCAGCAATTGACGTTGCACTGTGTGGCATTGGCTGTGCATTGCGCGCATTTGCACAAGCTAACTGTACTACTAGTTGTTTGTCACCGAGTTGCATGCCGTTCAAACCAGCAATTGCCTGCAAACGACATTGTTGCGTAAAATGGACATCTTCTTGTTATGCATGTCGACATTTCAAGGGATATGACGTCAACCAACAAGTGAGGTAACAAGAAATATTTTTGAATTGCGAAACTGTAGTGATGGCAAGAATTAGTTCTGTATTTGATAAAAGTAATGGGAAATAGTCAACAGATTAGGAGAACGGGGGATATCTTAGCCTTTAGCCTCATGAACCGTTTCATCTCAATAAGGAGTGAAAACCAAACCTGATCAGTGAGCGTAGTATCCAAGTATTCAGCAAAGGCGAAGCCTTTCGATACTCCATTGGAATCAACAACCAGGTTGAACGCTTTCAGCTGTCCAAAGGAGCACAGCAATTCTTTTACCTAAAACAAGTAAATTCAGAACCGTTCATTTCATTATCCTTCTGTTATCTTTTTCCTACGCTTATAGACAAAAGGCGCCAATTCTGTAATACGCGCGCAAACAAAATAAAGCGTAGTTTCTAGCAATCAGATATTCACTTTCCTCACAAAAGCTTCTAACAAGTATGAAAACCGAACAACCTGCCTACTCATAACACATATCACCATGCCCCATCATACACCGTTTGCGCTGCGCTAAAAAGCCTAAAAGACAAAGAACGAGAGCTGAAATCAGAGCTGAAGGCTGTGAGCTTGTGTTGCTTTCGGCGGGGTGATTGCTAAAATGAGCTGAAAGGACTGCAGATGCTCTGCAAAAGCCAATCCAGTATATAGCTCTTTGCTCTTTCGAGTCTCATCCGATGTAGTGAATGTACAGGTAGCAGTACGAGGGCCACAGCGTCGAGCGCTGAAACACGCTCAACACATTAGTAGCCATCCCAAAAAAAAATTCGAACACTACCAAAATAGACAAGAACTTATGAAATGTTTTGCCCTGGCGCGCGAATTTCAACAAAACAAAAGAATTGCAGCAGAATTATAGATCAACTCTAGTCTAGAGAACAGAGAATTGATGACATACCTGTTCCTCATTGAGATAATTTGGTAGACCGCCAATGAAAATCTTGTTTGGAGAATCAACGACAATATTCGACACTGTAAGGACGTCAATACATTTGATTAAAAAAAAAACCGAAGTAAACTCTACCGCATACCAGGCATTCTAGAAGCCATATCGAAGCTTGCACTGATAGGTTGATAATCACGAGGACGACGAATTTTAAGTTGTTGTCCCATGAAGTTAATCCCTAAATGATTTGGATGTAAAAATTCCATTTTTTTTTCTAAACTCAAAGAGCCGTTCACTTACCGTCGAATGCCATTCCTGCAGTCGTTTCATCAATTGAACGGAACTCAATGAAGGCAAAATTTTTGTCAAGGTTGATTTGACAAGCTAGCACAGGATTTCCCGGTGCTTGGGCCAAACCGCACAAATGCATCTGGAATAACAGAACTATTTTAATATTTCTTGAAAGTAAGAGTCGTTGTTCACAAATTGAGTATGTTATCCACCCAATATCAACAAATATGATGAAGAAATTTCACTGTAATTGATTTGATCACAAACTATTCTTTTATATCGACCCGCCACGATGTGAAACAAGTCAGAATTTGAAGGTAGGATTTAAAAACGCTTTTGGAATAAGCTCTCAAGGAGGATAGTGTTCTGTTACTAAAATCAGTACCTGCTGGTTGAAGAAGTCCAACATGGCCTCTTCATTACATCCGAATGGAATATTACCAACATAGAGACGACGAGACTGACATGTGACCGATGGTCCAACAACTGGCACTGCTGCTTGCATGTTTGATCGTGGAATCGCACCAGTGGCTGAAAGGAGAAATATGACCAAAAAGAAAATTCTAAAGAAGACCTGGTGATGAGACCTTGTTGAGCTTTGTACTCCTTCGGCGTGAGGTGTTCGAATCCAACAGGGGGTATGTCCCAAAAGCGATATTTCTTCTTGGGTTCTACTCTAGGCGCACGATCACGTTCACGCTCGCGCTCTCTATCCTTTCCAGAATCTCGCTCACGCCTGAAAAAAAAAACGTCGTGTCAAACAATCTAGTACACATACAGATAGTGAGTCGAGAAATACTGACGATCGACGACGGTCACGGTCGCGATCTTTGCTGCGACTACGACTACGGCTTTTCTTATGTCGCTTGCGGTCGCGATCACGATCACGGTCGCGATCTCTCTCTCGATCACGATGCTTGTCACGATCTTCACGATCCCGGTCGCGATCTTTGTCACGATCTCCTCTCTCCGGCTTTTCGTCTCTGTTTTCCTTGACTTGAGCATCACCGTTCGCAGCAGCTGCTTCAATACTCTGAAACAGTTGTTTGACGGTATTAAAACTTTGGTTTGATGAGAAATACTGAAGTAGCTTTAAGGTCTTTTGCGATCTTTCAGATAAAAGAATGAGTTGTGGAACTAATCTCTCTACAAAAAGAAAAAAAAAGAATCATGACACTACAAGAACAAATGTTTCAAATAGTTCGAAAAGAAGAAACCAGTACTTTTGTGCACTCCCGATACGAAATGCGACGTGTTCTGAAGGGAAATAATCCCTTCGAAGGAAATCCTTACCTGATCTGCATCTTTTTTGAATGAATTGTTCATATCATCCATTCTTGCTTGCTCCTCAGTTGCAACACCAAATTCTTCGTTTTGATCCATCTTCTGGCGAATAACAATTATTGTACAGCAAAAAGGGAAAAAAAAACAAGCCGTCAAGAACTTCTTTCAAAAAACAAAGAGGAGCAGTAGTACGGCGAACAACACCGGGACAGAACAATGCATTCAAAAACTGAAGATTTAATAGCAGACACATAAAAACATAGATATGAACTCTAGATATCACTCCTGAGAATATGGCTAACGTAATAAGTTTTAAGGACTAAAAGCATGCAGTGGCACAAAGCACTGAAAAAGAACCGGAAAGTACAAGAATAGGGAACAGCGAACCAGCAAATGCCGCTTACTAAGAAATCACTGGGAACAAAATAATGCTTATCATAACTACCGTCGAAAGGGGGCCATTATATACACGGAAGCTGAGTGGGAAAAATATACAATACGTAGATAGTAAGAAAGTATGGAAAATTGACTGACTATGCGTTTACTTCAAGCAGAGCCGACAAGGCAGTTAAGTGAAGTTGATGAGTAAGTACAACTTATTGTTGCACATACAAAAAATGTAGGGGTCAATAACAATATATACACAGCGCATTTCTGCAGTCTGAATGTATAATATCGGAGATTAGCATCCACAATATGAATCATTTGCGTTCGCCGTATTCTGCCCAAGACGGAACGCAGGACGATCTTTTTCCCACAATCCTGGTGTTTGAATAATCTAAAAAGTATTAGATTGATAGGATAAAATCCCTACAAATATATCTTTCAAAAAATAGGCTAACCTTTTCAATGAGTTCCTCGAAAGCACATTGCACCCCTTCCTTCGTTTTTGCACTGGCTTCTATGAATAAAGCACGGTGACGCTTCGCAAATTTAAGACCATCGTCTCGAGACACTTCGCGATTCGGCTAAATCACAAGACTAATAAGCAAAATGTCTCGAGCCTAAGATGCCCTACACAAAAAAAAAGAACATGAATATTGGAGAAAAGGTAGCAACAATTTTTGAGGTGCCAAAGCTAAAAAGGAACTAGAATAAGTGTTGGCAAAGCCAATCTATCATTCTTGGAAGCCGTGCAACACGACACAAAAACATTAATCTTCACTGTCATTTCACTGGATCGTGAAGCTATATATTGATGTAAATATTATGCAAGCAGAACGAAAGGAACAGAGAAGAGAATAGAAATTGAAGAGGAAGGAAGAAAAAAGTGCATTAAAACTGGAATGGAACAGAAATCCATTAAATATGTGAATAAATACCATATCGATCTTGTTGCCTACAATCATCTTAACAGCATCTCCCTTAGTTATATATGTTTCCACTTCAGTCATCCAGTGGTCGAGATTCTCAAAAGAACTTCTATTTGTCACGTCATACACTGGAAAGGAGAAAATTCAAAAAGACACATGTTCAAATTATAAGGAGACACTTACCGCAAATTACACCCTGCGCTCCACGGTAGTAGCTAGGCGTCAGAGTACGGAATCGTTCCTGACCAGCCGTATCCCATATGGCTAACTTTACGCGATTTCCATCGACGTTCATTGATGTCACTCTGAAGTCCACGCCTGAAATTTCCAGATCGCTTAGAATGAATGCGCGATTGAATAGGGGAGCAGTTCTAGTTCCAGATGTAGGAAGTCGAGTTTTGGTAAAAAGTTAAACAACATATTTGTAATAGATTCCAGGGATTTCATATGTGAACAACTGTAATTAAGAATTAAATGAAATTAGGTGACTCATAATAAGAGCAAAATCTGCTGGGTGGCAAAATCGGTTCTTGTTGGAAGCAACAAATAACCGACACTCATTTAATGCACACCGCTGTTAAATATGTTGCTGAGATCTAATCTTACGTTACTGTTTAATTTACATATAATGAATAGATGAGGGATAACACTTACCTATTGTTGCAGCTATTTCAGGATCAAATGTATCGTCAACGAAACGCAGCATCAGACTAAAACAGACAAAATTAAACCTAGCAGATCCAGAAATAAGGAGAACTATTAGGATAAAGCAGGTGAAGTGATATTCTTCCTACTTTTTGGTACATACATTTAGAGAACATTCATTTTCTGAATGACTCAAAATAAAGGGTTTCAGGATCTAATAGATATCCACACTGCGGCTCAAACGTTGGTAACTCCGTCTCACACCCTTTCCCTTTTCGGATAAAGCGTCGTTGGGGAGGGGACACTCAGTGGCTCCCTTATTTCCGAAGGACTAACTTACTTTTTCTCTTACATGTCATATATCCTCTAAGACTAATGCTTAGGCTTTAGGGCTCCGATTGATTAGATTATTTACTTCGAGAAATAAGGGCGCCACTGAGTGCCCCCAGCCAATGACGCTTTACTCCCCTTTTCTTTAGGAAGAAAGAGAGAAAACCGATCATTACAAGAATCTTCACGTTCCCGCATAGTCCACTTTTGGAACGAAAAACTGGAATTGTGGAGCTGAGCTATAGAGAAATAGTAATTATTACGATTTGAAAAAAAATGCAGTTACCTTGACTTCCCCACACCACTTTCACCAATTATTAGGATTTTAAGCGTAGTGATAGTAGTACCAGAGGCATCCTCGGGTTCACTCATGTGTGACATCTGAAATGCAAGAATACACCTCAAACTTGATCGTGGGCAACCAACAAGGGCGGTGGACGATGTCTGAAGAAGAAAGAAAAGATTATAAGAAAAGATCTGATGACCGATCTGTACGACCTAAAAGAGAAAAAATCAAAAGCAACTCAATCAGACCAGAAAGCGACATCCTTTCGAAGACGCGACGCACAAGCCCGGCCGTCCACGTGATGACGTCATCCCCTGCTGCAGGCACGTTCATCACGGGACCATTGGCGGCCGCACGGCGCGAAAAGTCATCCATTCAAACTTGCAGTTTATTTTCTCCTTAGATACGGGGGATCTGCGGATGCGTTTTGTATTGAGACTTCTGCTTCAGTTAATGGCATAAGGTAGGCGAAGGCGAGAGGAATCCCCCGCTACTTCTTATCCCTTATGTGAATGTATTCGTGTCTGGGATTTTCAGGATGACTTCTTTTTGTCATTCACTGCAAGAAGCACCATCTTCGATTATTCAGACAATGACAGATGAGTTTGAAGCGGTTTTGATGGAGCTTCGGGTATGTTTTTGTTCTGGCAACAATCTGACTGAGTTTTTTGATTTTCTCTACCGTAGAATAGGCCCTTCTCCTTCATTTTCCCTGTTTATTTAGTATTTGTAATGGATTAACACAGTGTACATGTGAAGCGGTATTGGTTTTCTGTTACTTCTAATATATTTCAATATCAGAGCTACTCGTTGGACACACTGGAGAGAAAATGTGAAAAAAGAAGTAACACATTTGCTACAGTGTGGGTTAATTTGTTTTTCTCGCTCATAAGTTCCAAAACAACCTTGTTTTTTCTTAGGCGTGGAGAAGCCAAGAAAACGTTTTGCCGCTTACAGGATATGCCAAAGAAGTACGAAGGTAAGGCTTTTTCAGATTAGCGATTCTTCAGACACTCGGCCCACTAATTCTCCATCTCATCGTATTTTGTTCATTTTCTCACGAAAAGAAAACATAAGTTGCAGACGGCATTGGTCGTACACACCCGACTTGTTTCATAGATAACATCTGCATTAGGGGCGAGAAAAGAGGCTCCTAAAGTTCTCGCAGACCTGAACAAGGAAATTCACCAACATAGGTTGAGGCGATAAGGGAACATATCCGGATTGTGTTTCATGAAAGCAATGTAGTGACTCGAGTCCTGTTCTACTCTTTCCCACTCCCTCGTCTTAATTTACCCAGCTATCTCAATCTCCATGTCATGGTCAGTCAATCGTGGTTTTTTAAGGCAATTTTTTTTCAGTGCCTATCAGCAAGATTCAGAGAAGTATTGACGAACTAAAAAACAGAAATAAAGCGGAGGATGAAGGTATTGATTTCCTATTCACCTTTCTTGCTTTCTTCTATCTTTTTCACTCTCTTACATGAGTGCAAAGTATATGGACTGGACTTTCAGTCGAAAATTTGTCCAGAAATTTCGTCAAAATTCTCTTTGTGATTGTAGAAAAGGACGCCTTGGTACGACGTTTGAGCGAATTTGACGAAGTGGAGCGCAAAAGAAAAGCTGAGGTAGAGAAATTACGAGAAAAGGATGAACTAATGGAAGCCGTCATTGAGTTGAATAACGAAAATATAGACCTCATAAACTCGGGTATGTTTGTTTTTTTATTCATGGAACCTTTGCAGTTGCCAGTTGCATTACTATTCTGATTATTGCTGATTCCTAAGATGAGTGGTCGTGATTTCTGGATATAGATACCCTAGCAATGGAATGGATTATTCATTTCTTCATGAACGAATTTCAGGATTTCCAATAATCCAGAGGATTGAAAAAAGATTTCCTTGTCCTCATCCGGTCTGAACTATCATTTGATCTCGCATATCTATAAGATCCTGATTCGATGCGTTTTGTTTTTACTGCGTTGTCATGTAAACAATTATTAAAGGTGTATAAAGCATGTTTGTCCGATTAATTCTTGTCTTATCACCAATATTTGATAAAGATATTGAGATTTCCATGGCTTCACAATTCTCTCCATTTGAAACGGGTCTTCAGTTGCGGATGGCAGGTTGTGTTCTTTTTTCACTTGTGGCTCCATTGGTGGATTTCTAAAATGTTTCCATTTCTTTGTTGATCGTAGTTGGTCTGACTGGAACACATAAGAATCATTTGGAGAACCATGCATAGCGTAAACTACGCATCAGTATGTAGATGAATCTGAGAATGTACTTGAAGTTCTCAAGGGGTTTACGTATAAGGTTTCGAGACTCTTTGCGTTGCAAAGGTTTGTGTGTAGTGACCGCGATCATGTAAGGGCATATCATGAATCATGGCAAAAAAAAAGCAGCATAGAGTACGATTTCGGCAAGACTTACCGTCGCGATAGTTCTAGACAAGAGTTATACTCTAGATCTTGTCGAATTCTCGCGACTGTCTGGATGTAATGGGTCTTGCTGTGCTCATACATAAATGGTATATACGAAGAAAATTGGAGTTTTGACGACAATAATTAATTATCTGGAGAAATTCAGAAACGAATCTCTCCCATTTAGGAATATACTTTCGTTAAATTTATCTTCCAAATTATTAACTTTGAGTAAGTTCCAAGTTCGACCTTCTTTGAATCTTGGCATCGTAGAGTTTGATTGTGTACTACTTTCTTAAGCTGAACCAAGATTTTTTATTAACTTTGAGGTAGAACACTACGTGCATTCCCATGGATCGAGTCAAAGTGTAAGTGAGGGGTGTACATTTACGAAGTGATGCGGTGCCGCTTGCGGATGCCTGAGAAGTTACAGTTGTATTTAATGGGTGGTCTCTAACCTGAGGCATTTGTAACTTGAGCGAGAGTTCCACTGTGCACACGTCTGTAAAAAAAAAAGTCCGTAAAAACACACAGTTTGGTCTGGAGAAGCACTCTACAGTAAAGTCAAACGAGATTAAAGATGGTGCAGTTGTGTAAGCGGCTGCGCTCGAAGCGGTGCGGCGAAGTGCAGCGGTTAGAATCTAGGGGACCTTTGCTGACCCTAGCCATCGCTATAGCCGCGATAGTCCCACCTTGATTCGACCGTGCCGCCTACGTAACTGCACCGTGCTTCATGTCTTTTTGACTCTACCACATTTTTTTTAGAACTCTTTTCTCTCTCCACAGCGGAAGTTTCGTTTCGTTTTGATTTCCTTTATAATCCTCTCATCCACTCAACATGAGATAATCCATGATGAGCAGCAATATGTGCATTCGACAAGAGAATGCGAGCATTTATTGAGACATATGATGGACTTTATTTGTAATTTGCCTCTAGCAATTTCTCATCTCCTCATCTTCTTTGATGAAGCTTCTAAAGATCCCTAAGATCAGCGATGGAGCAGCCGACATCTCATTCGGTACTAACCGTAGCTTACGTGCATAGTCGGCGGCGAATTTGTTCAACCGGGTGATGCGCCTTCGATTGGAGCGGCGGACAAGGAAGAGAGGTTATGTGTTAAACAGAGAAAGATTGTGTGTTATGGCAGAAGCATTGAGCACATCCGGTTTAACAGATTTGAACCAGACAGCCATCAGGGCTTGTAACCATGGTTGCGCTTCCCACTTTTGTTTGATTGCTTGCAACCGTTCATCTCCAGAAACATCCTATTTTTGTTGAAGCAGTTTGTGATTCGTTTTGATTTTGACTAGATATATTTCAGAATAACGAAACCATTCCGATCCTGTTCCACAATAGACTTGAAAACTATCAACCAACAGCTGTCGTCAACCTATGGAGACAATAATTAACACTGTAGTTAGTTTTTGAAGCATTATTTAATTGATTGATGTATTTATCATTGAATTCGTCTACGAAAAAAAAGACGTTTTGTGGGATTATCTAGATAATCAAGACCATTCGTCATTTGTTCAAGTAGTATCGCCAGTGTCAAACAAATCGCCCAGAAAAAAATTCAACTAGAAATTCAGATTTCGTAGTTCTGGTGTTTCGCTATTTATTTTAACAAACTGCATGCAGACTATGATTGAAGGTAAAGCAGGTATAGATCATGTGTGTGTGTTTGTTAACTATATATTTTCTTCCAATCTTGCTTTCTTCTGGTGAATCTGAGATATAGGACATTGACAGTTGTAAGATATACATTAAGTCAAGTAAGTCAAGATATATATAATCTATGCCTAATCGGTTCAATCGGGATAGTGACAGAAGCTTTTTCAGAAGGATAGTGACACCCAGGGACAAATCCAGAGATTATGTAGGATGATCCCATCACTTCGTTTTTTTTTCCGATCTAGAGAGATTCATAAGAAACGGTTCCGTCTGATAGGAACTGAGCGCTATTCTAATAATTATTACTAGTGTTTTCAAATATTCTAGTTTTCTTACTATATGAGCTGCGCATAACAATAGCATTTGTGCCACTGTGGACACTTATTATGTCTTAATTTCTGCAGAAACCTCGATAAAAATGAAAGCAACACATTTCATGAAATTGATAGTTACTCACGATAAATCAAAATTCCAGATACTAACGAGGAAACATATTTATGATCTTTTTTTGTGTGAAATAACGACTCACTAGGATGTTAAACATTATGTAAAAGAGGAGAAAATGACTCGATTAGGCTATAAGTGATACTAAACTAAAAATTGGAACAGCCGTCGATCTTGAACGGAAACTGCTAGAGAGGATTTTAGAAGACTGCAGAACCATACGTTTAGTGGAAATAATTATTAAAAACAGATCTTTTTTTTTTAAATTACAGACACAAACCACTCAACACAAAGAGCAGGAGGTCTCACCACTATTGTCTAACGGTGAAGTTCTCGACTGCTACATAGTTAGCTGTCTTATCAGCATTGGAGGATTCGGGCAGGTAAGACAAATGAACTACTGAATGAAGTGAAATGAAAGCATGCAGTATGTTATTGTTTTTATCGGAATCGCAACTTTCTTGCTAGTTTTGTGTATTTTTACTTGCAGAATTCAAAATTCATCAGTACATTTTAATGTAAATTAATGTAGTTATACGTGGACAATTCATAGATTAACATTAATGCATTACATCATCTAGTTTCGGATTAACATTAATGCAATATAATGTGTATGTAAAACTAGATGACGTCAAATTAACAAAACATTTCACTGTAAAGAGGAGGGAGATGTACTAGTCCTACGCTGGACTATAAATCTGAGAAAATTATGAAGAAAGATCATATTAATAGGAGAGAATAGGAAGTAGGGAATGTTAAGGAAAGTAATTCCACATGACATCCATGTTGTGTTGCTAGCAAAGCACGTTATATGGAGGTAGGAGGAGGAGGAGGAACCGGATATAAATGGCTGAAACCGAACGTTGAAGAGTCGTTTGTAAACACTACCATTTCTTCGAACAATGAGTTAGGGCCAGAGTTTCACTGGAGTAGTAATTTAGTTTAACTTGTTGTACCAATTCAATTTAACTAGGGTTATATAAGGATAAGCAAACAATCAATAATGTCACCTATGTGCACTGTGCATCTTTACAAGTTCGATGTTCTGAAAATTTATAGGTTTACACATGCTATCATCGTCTCACACATCAACGGGTTGCTATCAAGGTAGAATCAATAACAGCGAGTGTGAGTTCTTTTTTTGAAACACTCTTTACGTTTTATTTACATAATATACAAAAGAAGACGTAACGCAGAGTCCCATACTTTTGTTGTATCTGGTGATCGTAACTCGTTCATTGAAATTCGACTGACCGCAAGTATAATCGACTGCATCTGCGATCTAATGAATTGATGCTACGTTCAGATTCCTCTTTTGAAAGGTGAGGCCACGTGCCTGCACTCCCTGAACTGTCATCACAATCCTTACGGTGATGAGCCACGTGAACCAATTCTACGTTATCTTACATATGGCAGCACCGAGAGGCTGCGATATTTGGTAGGTTTTCTCTTTCATAGATGAAATTCCTTGAAATGGTTCAGCTAACTATTAGGTAATGGATCACTGCGGTGCTAATCTGCGAGAGCTGAAACGAGCTTCACCGAATAGCAAGTTCAGGTAATTATGAGTATTTCTTATTGTTTTAAGCCTGCCGCTTATCGAATCTAACCAGGAAGCACCTTTTTATTCCCAACAATGTTTCACAGCGATTTAGCCAACAACAGATATAGTTGGGTCAAAACGAAATGAAGCACGGACAGTTGCGTAAGCGGCTGTGCACTAAGCAATTCGCTTTTGAACGGTTGGCGAATCCTCGTCACTTGAGCTGCACCACATGAGCTTATTTTCTCATTACTTTCTTTTGAGGATTACTTTCTCATGAGGAGTGTGCGGCTCCTCCCTATCGCACCTTTTTACGCAATTGCACCGTGCTTCATGTCGTTTTGATCCTACTGTAACTTCTGCAATAGAGTAGGCAAGAAAAGTTTTCTTTTTCTACAAGTTTATTCAAGCATGACGACATCGCTATGGATTATGGAACGAATGTTGTCCGCCTTGCAGTTCATCCACTCCCACGGCTGGTTGCATAGGTACCAAACATTCTACTTTCTTCAATTCCTGTTTCAGGAAAGTACTTCATGGTTTCAGAGATATAAAACCGGCAAATTTTTGTATAGGAGAGAACGAAACGCGCAAATTGTACTTGATCGACTTCGGAATGTGCAGGAACTCATTTTAATTCATTTAAGAAAACTTGAAAGCAGCGATATTTATTTTCTTTAGGTATTTTATGAACATTGATGGGTCTTGTAAAAAGCGAAAGGCATCAAGCCCTTTTCACGGAACACTTCGATACGCTTCAATAAACACTCATAATAGACAAGTAAGATGTTTTTCTGATGAGTTCCCTATCCTGATCCTTTCGTTTATTTTAAAGGAAAAGAACAATACCTCCCGATTTTTCTCTACAGGATTTATGCCGGTGGGATGATTTATGGTCTGTGTATTATATTGCCATCGAAAATATGGCAGGGGCATTACCATGGCGATTCATTTCTGATAGAAAGAAGGTTGCTGAAATGAAGATCAATTGCGAATACAATACGCTTCAATATGGAGAGGTGAGATCTTTTGGAGTGCTTTTTTAAATAAAATATCTATTACCTCGTTACATTCCGGTTAGAACAAACTGATCTTTGAGCAATAGGGTAAGCGGCTGTTTTCAAGCGATTTCGAAGCGATTTCAAAGTCCTCGTAGATGACTGCGAACGTATCAGGAGCTTCTAGTAGTAGCGGGTTTAAGCCCAACGGCGGAGTTGAGTAGGAGGCGCGCCATGCATACCCTTACTGTAGTTCCTTCCGGAGCACAAGGGCACTCAACGAAATCGCGATTCTTGGAACGTACCGTAGTTTTGAAGTTTTTTTGCGATGAGGTTCTAATTTATCAGATTACTTTAGCGTCATACGCGTTCTTCATAATAGAGTTTCAATGAAACTTCAGATAACTTTCTTATTTAAGAATAAAACGAAAAAAGTATTTGAAACAATGCACAGTAGATTTGCATCGGCTGATAGCTTACTTTTAGGAATCGTCAATGCCACAACCTCTTAGGATGCTTGCCTATCATCTGTTTCAATCTTACCGCGACCGAGATTCAAGCTTTTATACGGCACCACCTTATGGCCGTATCATTCGTGAAGTGGTAAGTACTACACTTCCTTCCTAGTTATCCGGTCTTCTCGCAACTGAACACACGAACATAATTTAGGAATATGATTTGGATCTGAGACATTTCTACAAGAGTTCTCCACTCGATTGGGAAACGGAACAACAATCGACATGCCCCGTACGTGATTTATTGTTTAATAGTTCTCTTTAACGTATAAAATGCTCTATTCCACTAAGATGACCGAGGAGCACGGTGACTACGAAAGTGGATTGAAGAAAAATCTCATGCCAGTTGAGCAACCTCTATATGATTGCAATGGCGAGCAGTCATTTTACTGTTTCTAGAAGTGTTTGTTTGTTTAATTGTCGTAACTAAATGTAAAAGGAGCCTAAATCTAGAGGTACGATTTTGAGTTTATCTAAGAGTTTTTCCCGTGGGGAAGTATATTGAATGAACTGCTCTGTGTTATTGTCACCAAAACTTTGAGAACAACGGTTTAGCAAACCGTCATAACAGTTAATAATGAAAGTTTCTCGGGTGGATAACGGCTAGAACGTTAGTGATTTTAATTGTGTGTTTTCATAGTGTTTGTTATTTTTGTTTTTTTTCTTTTTTTTTTTGAATAGCAAAGTGCTATCCACCACATTCTGGTCATTGTTTTCGTAATAAAGCTGCTTGAATTTTGTTAATTATTTTTGTAGCTATCTCCTAATGTCAGCACACTGTCATATAAAGGGAAAAATTTGTTAAAAATGATCAGCCAAACTTCCACATATTTTATTTGTGTGAGTTTTATGCAGAACAAATACCCCATGCAAATTTTTCTCAAACTCAGCCGTAGAATCAGGAAATGCTTATTTTACATTCTTAACTGGCTTGTGTTTTCAATGTCGTTTGATTTTCCCCAACTTCCCGCGGATAAATATTTAGGAGTTCAAGTTAACCTTGTTATTGACTTCTTCATATGATCCAAAAAAAAGTTTACGACATCTGGGATTCCCTATGAATGTTAAACCAAGTGAGCATAGTTAGTCAGCATCTAGAACCATTCCATTTTTGAATTTCATGAAAGTAAGATTCAAATACGGTATAAATCAAGTAGTTTTAATTCCTTTTTTATGTTCTAATTTTATTTCCTACTTTTGTTAAGTTGGGTGTCGAATGAAATGATGCGAAATTAGCGCGTTTCGCCAGAGACTACGTTATTGGCATTTTTCAAAGGTTTCAGTGTGAAGGCCATATGTGGGGGTATAGCTCAGTGGTAGAGCGCTCCCTTAGCATGGGAGAGGGCTGGGGTTCAATTCCCCATACCTCCAGAAGTTTTGATTTTCCATGAAGTAATTCTTTTATGACAGTGACTATCTTTTATGTATGAAACATCGTATTTTCATGGATAATATGCCCTTAAATGTAAGTTTTTGTATGGGACTGCCTCCTATTGATGTACCATAAATTCTTTTTGTAAAAAAAGGGGGAAGGGGGTAAAGGTAAAAATTCTAGTCAAAATAATGGCAACATACATCGAACAAATGTCGTTTCAGTACAATCGACAATGTTTTTTTTTATTTCTCTGGACAACCACTGCACATCCATGTCAATCAAAATGGTGCGGTTGGCTATGAAATAGTTGGTATTTCATGTGCTTACCGCACACCCGTAAAGTCGGCGGCGAATGTGTTCAACCAGGTGACCACGATGTGGACTCGTGTCGACGAGACGCGTTGCGGTCAGTCGGCTGAACATATCCGAGGCTGTCTATATGTGCGTCAATGTTCATTACTCTACCAGTACCAGAAGACTGTAAACAGAATCATTAGCCGCGGTAGTGTCATATTATTGTTGGACAATGAATAACTGGGTATGAGAATTAACATGGTCGATATGCGGTTTATCAATTGATTTGAAATCAACAAATCAATATCAATCGTTAACAGATCGAACTATTAAATTCAATAGACGTAAGGTTCCAATTTCATCGCAGTTCTCCGATAAAAGACTAGTCTTAAGCTCTAGATGCACTATACGAACAATTTCCTAACAGGACAGTGATGATAGGCCGAGCATTACGGTATGATTCTCATCATTGAACTTTTTTTTTATTCGAATAGTTATCATTACGGTATGATTCTCGCTATTGAACGTTTGTTCATTCAAATTGTTACGTACATTGTTGTTAACATGTGATAGTCGACATTTAAATTTTCAATCTTTTTTCTCGACAAATCAAAAAAAAAATCTTCTAATTTCTCGAGACTAATTTATACCAGATCTGCACGCACGACGAGACATCATTCCACGGAAATTTTAGGCAATAGATCGTTCGATCGATTTTACCTTTTTGCAAAAAATGCATCAAGTATTGAAGGACTTTGAAATATAGGGCATTAGCAGGGGAATTAAATATAAAGTCAAACATTTTCATATTTTCTTTTCATTTTTTTTCCGTCATTACACAATTTCATTTTCAATTCCGTCGATAAGATTTGCAAAAAAAAGCCTGGTGGGAAGTGAATCTTATGTTAAAAGGAGATTTAATTGCATCTGGATCATAACCAAAAACAACTCTTCCGGACCGTCGCTACCTAATGCCTCGTATCCAAGGATTTCGGCGGCCGCTGTAAAGTACTCGAATTTTATGGAACTTTGATGAATTCCCTAGCTAGGGGGTACGGCTGAAGTCATTTGTCCGCATTTTGATCTACTCGTTATTACGTCCCTACGTGAACACATCTCGTATAAATTGGCATGTACACGAAGAATCCAGCGATTGAGGCTGGATTTGTTTGTTCATTCATACAAATGAATCTCCTGTCTTCCTCCAATAAAAAAAACCCGTCCTTCTGCTTTAGTACTAGCTAATCGTTCTTCTTTTCTCGTTCCTCTTCCTCATCATCGTCACCGAACATCAATTCAGCCAGATACCTATAAAGCGGGGTATATATCCGAATTGAGTGTATTTATTGTAGTTTTACTATTATTGTCATTAGGATTTTATATTATGATATATCGTTAATGGTTTTATGTTAATACAATGATTTAATTCATATTATTATATAGTATTATTAGCATTATATTATTATAGTTGTTATACTTATTTATTCCATATTATTATATATTGTGATTAGTATTATATTACTACAGTTATTATAGTTATTTATTTTATATTATAATACAGTACTATAAATAGTATATTGTTATAGTTATTTGTTTTATATTATTATATAGTATAATCAGTGTTATATTATTATTGTTATTATAGTTATTATATATAGTTTATTGTAGTTATTATAGTCATTATATAGTGTATTATAGTCATTATAGTTTATTATAGTTATATTATTATTGATATTATATTATTAGCTATATTATTGATTTTATACTCGGCACCGTGTGCTCAACCGCTCGACCACGAACCGCCTTGGATTGAGGCGCGGCCGAGAAAGGGGGAGTGCTGTGCTGCGGGAGACCCGTCGCGTCCACCCGGTTGAACACAGGCACATATTATTCGTTAGATTTTTGATCTTTTTTCTTTTCTTTTCTTTTTTTTCTAACCACAAAATCAGAAGAGTTTGAAAGCGCAGATTTTCTTTGAAAAACTTACCATCCAATTAAAGGACTTAGCCAATAAACCATCAAATGCCCGACATGGGTTAATCCTTCGCAATTAAAGGTACATGCCCATGCGACCAACGGATTCGCGTACATTCCTGTGTAATTGATGCCTAAAAAGACTCTATTTATTCAATGGACGTGAAATTAACTTTTATGGATTCGTAGATTAGTAAAGGTAACAGTAAAACTACAAATACTCCTCTTTCACGGCGCGCTCACCTAAGGCACAAAGAAACCCGCTGAAAATACAGGAGGCAACACTGGATGTCCATGAATCCTCGAAATAATCGCTACTGTACTTCTCAAAAGCTTTTCCTGCAGGAGATCATTGTGAAAATCATGGAAATAATGTTATGCTGGAAGTTTCTTGAAATTATACCTATGAATGTTGCACCACCTTCGATAAGGCAACCAGTAGTGACCGCTATCTGAAACGGAATCAAATGAACTAGTAAAAAAAAAAACTTTCTTTTAAAGTACTGTTAAAAAGTAGTATAAAATAATTTAAAGTAGTATAAAATTCTATTTCTTTTAAAGCAGTATAAGGTAATGCAAAGAAAACAAGAAAAAAACAGAAAAACAAGAAGAAACAAAGTGAAATGAGAAAGCGCAGATAATTGCGCACAAGTCTTGCTTTGACTACTGTATTTCTTTCATTATCCAATAAGAATTTGAAAAATTCCATGAAATCGTCTCAATCGGCTCCCATAGAGGGTTTTAACGAAAACGTTTCGAAATAAAGAACTATGCAATTCTAAGATTTTAGAGAAAAATATTAGTGGGTTCAACTTATTTCTGGATGCAAAAGAGTTTATCCCTTTCCCCTCCCCCAGAAGATTTCACATATTTTTTCAAAGTAATCAAAACTGGAGCTCATAATAAATTTTGAAGTAAATAATTGAGTATAGATTTATGTGTTGTGCGTGTAGATGTCATTTTCACTCTTTAAGTTCAGCTGAGATGGGAATTCAGCAATAAAATAAAGAAAGTAAAACTCTCTGGATTCTGACTTCACTCAAAATACAGCCACGTCTCAGATCCTTAACTTTTTTCCTCATGGAGCACTCATCCACGTCCTCTCTCCTTCGGGGAACTGTGAATGGGGTCCGAGGTGGAAGCAGCATAGAAATGAGCTTGTCTAGATATTGAATGATTTTGACTATCACGTGGATGTGCTCTGTGGATTAGGAGACGTAAATAATAGGGATCTACGGACATTACATAGAGGAAGTCCCAAGTTCGACCTTTTTTTTTGAATCTTGGCATCTGCAACTTTAATTGTACTTCTTTTTGAGCAGAACCAAGATTGTTATTGATCTTTATTCTGGCTAACGTTTCGGCGTCGTCGACTTCTTCAGAGCCTGGAAAATCAAACACACGTGTAATCTACTCTCTCAAACGCCTCGTCATCCCAAAAGGTATGATTTAGGAAACGGATTATTCAAAGACAACGTCAGAAAATTACATAAATTATATGGATGACATTATTTATTATTTTACATTTAAACATGTGTTATTAATTTTCTTGACGAAATACAGGATAAATTGAGAATGCATACAGGAGTGATTCTCTCCAAAATCCTTCAGGTTTGATTTTAAGATCCAGTTCACCAGCTACTCCTATGATGTGTTCTCCAATACCTTTGACTAATTTTACTGCAAGGTCCCATATTCACATGCTAAAAAAAAAACGAAACCTTTTGAAATTGGATCAGCCTTCTCAATATACCCTGTGGTTCGTCAAAAAAAAGGGAAAAATAGAAGAATAATAGTAGAAGTAGAAGTAGAGTAGTAATAGAATAATAATAGAATAATGCTTCATATTCTGTATCATACCGTTAAATCCGCTGTGCAATGCTCTGCAGCAAGAAGTTCGGAATGAACTGGATGAATGCCAAGCTTCCAGAATGATCTGGCCAGGAAGTATGACAAGTAAGCGGCTGCCATTTGTGTCACAAAAACGGCAACCGCTCGTCGTACTGCTTTTGAACGTCGATAGCATGAAGTAACCTGGATTAAGTACACGTTTATCAGTAGTACCTACATCAGGTTCAAGTGAAAGTTTCCAGAAAATTCCGAACAGTCCCTGAAGATAGGGACGGACGAAATGTGGCGCGGAATACGCGCAAGTTCGTCGCGACTTTTTCAAAACTTCATTATGACGTGATGGTGAAAAATTGCAACAATTTGCGCCAATTTCCTATCTAAACTCACAATGGGACATGGATTCGCCACGGCATCCCTCTGATAGTAGCAGTTAGCGAGTTCGATAATAGTGATCTCCACGAATACACCGAATAACCCGTACGTGTCCAACACAGTGTTGACATCGAACATTGGAGTGCATATTTGAAGAGTTCCAACGAACTAAACACGCAACTCTGTCTATAGTCGGCGCAGAATATGTTCATGCAAGTGACCGCGACGCGCCTTCGATCGACGCCAGAGTGGGGCGCGCGTTGCAAGGCACGTTGCGTCGCGTTCACTCGGTTGAACATGCATCTTCCAGAATTTTTTCCATATTGAACGCTTACCTCCAAAAGTAACTCTGTGGATAATCGTTTTGGTAGTAGACGTACGATTATATAGCGTAACAATTCACAAATGGCAAAAACAAAAGCATAAAACACTAGCGATGCTACCCACACCCGCATTCCTAAAAGGAAAGCAAAAAAAATACAGGTATTGAGAAATAAATAAATAATGAAGGAAATATAGCTATAAATACAGGTAGTCACAGTCACAAATTAATTGCTGACGGCGGAGAAAACAAAATTCGCTGCCATGATACGTGCCGTTCTAGTCAAGTTAATTTTCGAGTCGAATTACGAGAAGTTATTTTACGTAGAGAACCGTAAGGAGATGGTAAGAGAATTCCCGTTGATACGATAGATTTCTAATCACACAGAGATGAATTTGCGCTATCAGCGGTCGACTTATTCACAACGACACAACTAGCCGGCAAAAATAAGGGATATCCATGGCAGTAGCTAATAAAGTTATAGAAATGCAATTTTTTTTTTTGCAAAAAAAGAGATCTACGCAAGAGAAACGGTCTCCGATAATGTTTTCCCTTATGAGCTGTAAATGTGGAGCAGATTAGGCAGCGGTTCAGGATCATGACAAAAAAAAGGTGGTACTCAACCTGAAAAAAAAAACTGGAAAAAAAGAAGAGGTCAACAAGTTGAAAAACGGAATTTTTCCGCTGGAAAATTGCCTGAAGAAGAACTATTCGATAGATTTATCTATTCGCAAATAATCTTCTAATAATCCTCGAAACCGTATAGCTTCAAATCTTTCAAATCGATTTTTTTTCAGATTGTAATAACTAGAAATTCTTGTAAGTTTCGCCCTAAAACAGTGAAATCACGATTGAAAAAGATTGAAAAATTGCAATATCTGGATCAATGTCAAAAATTAGGTGAATTTTTCGGGCATCTGTGTATCTCTGGGGTCTAATTGAGTTCTGTAGTTATATCTCTGAGAAAAAGAGTGCTACAATCGATGTGAATGCAAAATTTTCCTCATTTAGTGAAGAAGAACGGAAAAGTTGAGAAAAGAAAAGAGGAAGAGAAAAGAAAGAAACAACGATAAACGTTCGTACATCTTCTAAACACGAAATTGATATAATTCCTATATGCTCTGTATCCAAATACCCTCAAAAATGCTGCACGATAGGATCGTTCATCCATCCATGAAAAATGTGGTCACGAAACCTTTTTGTGTTTTCGGAGGGGTTTGCGATTATTTTCTGTTGGAAATTTTCTGACGCAAACCGCCCGAGACTCGAGGACAAGAAACACTGCCTGGTAAATAGTGATGAGCAATGGTTGAAGAGTAAGTTAAACATCCAATCGATATAAGTTAAGAGGAACACCCTCACTTATTGCAAAAACGAGCAAATCAAACAAAGTAAAATACTTAACGAGGGTAAAGTACTTAGAAAATGAAAGTAAATTATGTTGATTTTTCTATATAAAGAATTGTGGAGTATTTCGTAGAGAACTGTGCCTGTGGATGTTTTTTTTTAAATTTTTACCATTTTTCTCACATTCAATCCGTGCCAAGATTGAAACAACGAATATATTTGTTCGTAAATTAAAAATAAAAAAATAGCGTTCAGCTTGCCGCCGCATTTTCCCATGTTCTTTTTCCAGAAAAAGAAAACCGAAAAAATCCCCGTTTTTCGAGAAAGAAAATGTTCTAGTAAATTTTTCTTTTCTTTTTTTTTAGAATTTTCTGTAGATTTCGCCAAAATTTAAAAGTATTTTTTTGAAATTTTCAAAACTTTTTTACTTTCTCTACTTCTACTTTCTTTTTCTTTACATTTCAACTTTACCTAGTAAAGTTCAAGCATAATCTGTCTATAGTTTAGCGAAAATTCTCATTTTATTTTCATTTTCCACTTTCATTTTTTTTCATTTTATTAATTTCAACAAAAATTTAGGTAACTAATATTTCTTTCTTGAATCATTTTTTCCATGACGTAGCAAGAAACAACTTTTCCTGTCTTTAGAGAAGAAACAAAACATATTTCTAAGGGAAAAAATTAAGAAAACAATTTTTAAAGAACAAAAAAAAAATACGTTGCTCAGCCGGGCGTTTCTGACGTAACTGCGCTTATCAATTGACTAGTGGGCAAGGGCAATGCTGTGGAGAAGTAGTTTCGTGCAGCCGTCCGGAAATTTCACGAGGAACAGGCGCATTGCGGAACAAGAACTACCATCGCAACTATTTTTCGATGGAATCAAACTACCAGACGGGGTGAGACCAGACAAGATTATTTATCAAAATAACAAGGATATGGTTGACTCCAGAGAGCAAATGACCCTAGCGAGCTGATCTGGAGCTTTCAATTGGAAGATCTCGTTCGTTTCGTGAAGCAATCGTGATGATCAGAGGTGATACGGATGAAATCCATGCCGCACACATTACAACGTGATCAGCAGAAAGAGTAAATAGAACACGCATGTGGCAAGGCGACATTCCCGTTGACTCTCAGACATGTGCATTTACCTTGAAGCAGTGAGCATCGAGCAGAAATTGACGCGTCATCGAAAGCGTAATAGAACAAAAAAAACTTTATTGCAAGATTTCTACAGTACTCTAAATTTTACACTATTATTTATACATAATTTTATATTTAATTAATTTTAATTTCATACATATTTACCTTGAAGAAGTGAATAATATACGTATTAAAGGCGAAAGAATAAAAAAACTTTATTGCAAGATTTCTACAGTACTCTAAATTTTTACACCATTATTTATACACTAATTTTATATTTAATTTTAATTTTATACACATTTACCTTGAAGAAGTGAGCAGCGGCCAGGAATTGACGTGTCATCAAAAGCGTAATAGAACAAAAGAAACTTTATTGCTATTTATTTATTTTTTATTTATTTATCTTATTATTTATATATTTGTTATTATATTATTATATTATATGTTACTTTTATATTATTTATTTTTATTTATATTTATTTTATACTTGTATTATTTTTTTTATTTATAAACTAATTACATAGTTATTCTAGACACCGTATAGGTACGTTCAAGCTCGTAACCGCTATGCGCCATCGATTAGGACAAGGCAGTGGGAAGAGAGAGAGAGCGCGCGCGTATTTGCGTCAGAGGGCTCGCTGTGGCAGACCCATTGCGCGTTCACCCGGTTGAACATAATTGGTGCCGACTATAAACACTCTTTCCACGAGAATTCTCCTGAACTACAATAAAATTATTAGCTTTCTCTTGGATTAGGGACGAAAAATTCGCATTATGAAGCATTTTCACATTCGACTTCAATTTAGAAAAATTATACAACTTAATTCCTCTGATTCTTCCTAACTACAATAAAATTGTTGTTTTCACGTTGGAAATCAGACAAATTCCTATGCATGTTCACAACTTTTTTTCTCGATACAAAAAAATTCTGTCAGCGCTTCTAGGAAATATTGTTGTTGAATTCGTTCCGGGTACCATGCAAGATCATCGTTTTTTTCAATTAATGTTATGTTTTTCTTTTGTCTCTTGCGAAATGTGGTTTATTTTCGCGTGAAATTGTCATTATATCCCCTATCATGCGTTTATCATGCAGTAAATTCAACGACTCCGTCATTAACCGTGCCAACTGTTCTAAAAACTTCCTGTTTCTCTGTGTGAGCTTTGAACACCCGCATATTTCAGCTATGTTTATCGCATCGGTGCTGCTTTGCTCTTCACACTGCGTCATTAATCAAATTGTCACTTTATGTAACTGTGAAAAGAGTTTCCACAAGAAATCAGGATTATTTTCAAGTTCCTTGGTTCTAGCGTTAATTCTTAAGGATTCCCATCTAAATTATCCACATAGAAAATTGAAATTGATCCAAACCGTTCGGAAGTAAATAAAGGGTGACAGACAATCCGATCAGAACGCTTTCATTTATAGTTACGCGACGCAGTTCACGTTGCATATGACCGTGGCATGAGCGGGTGTAGCGCAGTCGGTAAGAGGTTCCGCTGTCTGCACGATCGATCGGAGGTTCGAATCCGCCCTAGTGCTCACCAAATGTTTCATCCCTCCGGGTCGATAAATTGGTAGCAGACTTGTCTGGGAGGGTAAAAACAATGACTTGATCATCGGCTAGCCCTCGCTAGTCAGTGTATAGGCCAGTTACATGTTCGTAAACCTCAAACGATTCCGAATCGAGGTGAATCGTGGTGGCGCAGGTCCCAAGCGGATTGATTAACGCCAGAAACTTTATCACTTTATCTCTATGACCGTGTCATGAGCGTCATTATGCCGAAATGATTGGCTTTTGAACTGAAGAAAAAGCTAGGATTGGTTCCCACCACGAAGATATTACCTGTAGATCCATCGATCACACTATGATGCACAGTGAGGATGTCGCTAGTTTTTAGTGACTTCTAATTTCTCGGCTTTTCAGTGTTTCAGCAATTTTATTATGTTCTTTCCAGAGAATTAGCAGATAAAGAAATGTTGGTTAGCAATCCATCCAACCAGGAATGTTGAAAAGCTTTTCAGTGATTATGTCGGTCCCAAATAGGTTTGATCGGTTGACCGCTGCGTGTCTGCATTCCTTTCCTGGGTAAAATTATTTTTTTGGGTGGGGGGTACCGAAACATGCTCCTATCGAACTGTACTCGACCTGCACTTAAAGGTAGAAAAAAACGTCCATGGAGCGCAAAAAACCCTGTGCACAGTCAGATGCTGATTCTGGAGACGACATATCTCAGGACATTTTCGGTTACGTTTCCCAGTAATTCTATTTGGAGAGTTTGATGAAGTCAAAACATCACTAATTCCAACTCTACTTTCCTTTTTTTCTCTTAGTAGGTTTAGAGTCCATGTCATGGATCTTTCAAGGCTAATGCTTAGGTTTTAGGTAAACGACTAACTCAGTTGTTCACATCGAGTGATGATCTGTCAGCTGATGAATCGTAGCTTTGTCAAATGCTTATCAAACGTTTCAAAATTGTCAAATGGTAAAAGCATCTGACAGTTAAGAACAGTTTTTGCGCCCCATGGACGTTTTCGCGCTCCAAATGCAAGAAGAGTACAGTTCAATAGGAGCATGGTTGAGTGCATCCTTCGTTCCAACTACTCTTTATCCCCTTTCTTCTTCTCTGCCCCAATCTTGAGCTTAACGTGCTCTGGTTGACTTGGTTGACGATCCGCTGCCGATCATGGCGACTACGGACTTCTGTTGTTCTTCGAGTGTCCTTATTCATTTCTTTCAAATTTTTACTGCTCAACATGCCGCAACAAACAACAACACTCCAGAAGAAATATTTACAACGCTTCTGTTCTGTACTGATTGCAACACAAGTTGTGTAAAGTGCAGAACGCTAAATCATCATTGTAATCCTATCCAACTTCTTCTTTCTCCTCGATCCTCTTCATTCTTTTCTTCTTCTTTAAATAACCAGTCAATTCAATTGAAGTTTACGACGTACCCCAGAAAGAATATTATGTTCAAACGAATATTATATTCAATAAATATTCAAACGCTAGCTCTATAATCGTACAGTAGGGTCAAAACGACACGGTGCAGTTGCGTACGCGGCTGCGGCGGAGCGTAGCGATTCGAATCTCTGAGGGACAGTCGTAAACGGCAACGAAGAATGAAGAATAGTACTAGCAAGGATCCTCTCTCTCTCGATCCTAACCGCTACGATCCAGCGCTTCAATCATCCGCCGTTTATGCAGCTCCACCATGCTTCATATCGTTTCGACCTTGCTATATTTATAGCGATTTTTCGTGGAAGCAACTTTGCGACAAAAACTTGGCGGATGGTGTTACGATTTATGCGTGTGATTTCGTGCTGTAATCCAGCTGTGTCCTGATATTCGGTGAAGGTACTATTTCTAGAGAAAGTCAGATTTGACCACTGATATAGCTGTAATGCATCTAAATGTTTCGTTTTGTTGCTATTCTCTAAGCAAAACGATCTTTTTATCTCACAGAACTACATCAGAAGGCAGTAAAGTATTTCTTCTTTACAATGTATCGGTAACAAACGACTCACTCACACTGAAGTGTCATGTAACTGGAACTTGAGCAGTACCTGTGGAGTTTAAGCCGTGTTCAATGTCATAAGTATGATTAAGGATGAGTATATGGAAAGAAATAGAAATAGAAAGCATTTGTGTCCTCTGTTTATAGATCCATATAGAAATCCTCGAATTTTGTGATCACTATGATCGCAGTCTTGGCGTAAATCCCACAGCGCAGATAGATTCCAGACCTCAGAATTCCTCGTTATTTTTCAGATGAGAAGTCAGTGAGTCTACTAACTGAAAACTAATGAGAACCAATAAATTTGGTCCCACACTTTACAGCCAGAAAGTGATTACAATGCGAGTACACAGGACCTCACCCTCGAAATTTTAGAAACTTTTGTCGTCCAATTCCTAGGAAACCTTCAGGGATTCGTAAGAAAGCCGAATATCTGCATTGTACGCTGACAACTTTCCAGCCTTTTTGAGTTCACAGTATTCGTCTTTTAGTTAACCATGCTCTTTCTCAACACTTCTTCTAATTTTTTTAAAGATAGTCATCTATTTAATCTTTTTAACTTTAATTTCTCATCAAGGAACATTCTAAACACAAAAAAAAAATAACTGACCGTTGAGAATCTTAGTCTTTATTAGTTTGATGCAGTATTCCAAAAAGAAAAAAGAAAACAATAACATTTCTTCCTATAAACTATGAAACAACTATACAAGTAAAATCAACATCAATCAAAAAGTCCATCGGTTTTACTTTTATCTACGATTTTCTTATGGGATCCATCACAGAACGGTCTGAAGGTAATATGGATAATGACGAATATGATTCGAAATGAAACGTGCAGAGAAACGTCAGTTTGCTTACCGATTGTTTGTTTGTTTACAATCGCACAGCCAAACAGTAATGTCTTCATCAGGAATGAATCGCACTGGTTTCAATTTCAAATTTGGTACTAGGATAGAGTTGTGGGATCCGTCGCAAAGAGGCTGAAAAGTACACCAATCACAACATTGTAATGGATTTTTATGGTAAAGTGTGAACCTTTAAAAAGGCGCCTTATGAGATTTTTACGTATCGTGATAGATTGAACTAAGATAGGTCAAATCTTACTGCGAATTGCTTGAAAGTATTGACTGGCTCAGAGAATAACTGTTAAAGAGAAACAAAGAACACTTTGAACAGGAATTTTTGCTTCACTGCTTGAATTCGCAAATAAATAAATAAAGGGATAAAAGAATCAAGTCACTGGCGTATCAATCCACTTGGGATGTGCTAACGCGTTTTACTGGAATTCGTAATCGTTGAGGTTTTGGCACGCGTTTTGGCCTATACAGTGACTTGCGGCGGCCAGCCGGTGATCAAGTCAGTGTTTTTATCCTCCCAGCCAAGTTTGGTACCAGTTTATCGACGCCGGAGGGAGGAAAGGCTTGGTTTGCACTAGGGACGTTTCGAACCCTCGACCGTGTGGCTAAAACGGACCTCTAACCGACTGCGCCATATCCGCCCCTATAAATAAATTTAAGTATACTTTTGACCGAACGTAACAAAATAATCGAGGAACTATAACGTCTGGTGCAACACAATAGCACAGTCAAATGGGGAATGGGTAGTACTTGAAATTTTAAGCTATGGGTCGTCGACTTCAAAGGAGGTTCGCTGGTCAACAAAAAGGTAAGTTACGAAGAGAGGTCAGCACTTCGTTTCTTTCGGATCCTTTTCAAAGCAAGGTACTTACACGAATTATCACCCAGGTTTATACTAGAAAGAAATGAATCATCAATCAATCACTGAATCAAAGCTCATGAATCAGGAACGGTTCTAGTGCAGGGGGTAAGAGGTTCGAGTGTAACTGAATGATCTACGGTTCAAAACCGCCCTAGTGCCAACCAACCAGATCTTTGATTTTTCCGTCGTCGGTAAATTAGTACCGGAACTGTCTGGGAGCATAAAAACACAAACTGAACCATCGGCCCGCCCCGCATGTCATTACATAGACTTTCGATTTGAAATTCGTAAACCTCAAACGATTTAGAATTGAAGTCGAACGCTTATGCGCACCCTCACCGTGAATTTTACCCACTCTCTTCAGGACGCTACGACAATAGAGAGAGTATAATATAATAGTTAAAGAATTACGATCTTTCCAAAACTCCTATGTCAACGGCTTCTTCTACAGTGGAAAAAAGTTTAAAAAGAGTGGAAATAGAAAAAAATAATACTAACTTGCTTTTACGATATGCCTAGTTAACTTTTTTATGGTATCGATTATGAGCTCACCTGATTTCCGCTGTACCCACATGAACACCATGCGTATACTTTGTCCTTTTTCATGTGAACCTGTACAATAAAAAGATATATAATCCTTGACACATGAAAACTTAAACGAAAAGACTGAAGAAAGGTGACCCACCTTAACAGGTAATCTGGAATGGATTTTACCTTTTCCTGGTAAAAGGTGGTTAACGCCCTGAAGCCCATACGGTTCACTAGGCTTCTTGTTTTGAAGCTTAAATAGAAACACTTTACGGTTAATGTAGTTATGCAGAACTTGAAACCAAATCTAGAAAGCAAAGAAAACAACATTGCTCATCGTTCTGCCATCAATTATTTAAAAAAAAAAGATAGAATGTAAGAACAATAGAATAAAAAACAGAATGAATGACAGATAGGAGGAAAAAGAACTGGAGAGTACCTACCAAATGATACTTTAAAGTGTCCGGTTCGGTCCCGACGAAGTGAAGTCCTTTCCGATAGAGTCGGTTCGGGCCAAAACCAGTCTTCTGACTAAAATTAACAACAGAGAGCGCCGTGCGAGCCCATCCGCTCTGTCGTACCATCCTTTCCCTTCCAGAAGCACTCCTTTTCCAGTGCCTTTCTGAAAGTACTAAACAGTTCGAGAAACGAGTAGAGGAAAGATATATTTGAGCATTAGACCGTATAAATATCACTATATATTACATTATACATCTTGGAGGCCACTCAGTTCGGCTTTTATTTCTGGAAATAAATAATTAAATCAGTCGGAGCCCTAAGATCAAAGCATTAGTCTTAGAGGATTTATGACATGTAAGCTAAAGTAACTAAGAGAAAAACGGAAGATAGAGCTGCCTTCTACAACATTTTCCAGGAAATTCGTTCACATCGAGGTAGAGAATCTATTTCGAAGACAATCTGCGTCACTCTTTTTGACATTAGCTCAACAATCAAACACTGCCGGAAGGGAATTCGAATGAATTCCACCTTATACATTTTACACATACAACTACATTTAGGTAAACTGTCGTTGGGGGGAGGACTCAATGGCGCTCTTATTTCCCGAAGCTCTAACTTGCTTTTTTTCTCTTAGTAGCTCAAGTTTACATGTCATAGATCCTCTAAGACTAATGCTTACGCCTTAGGACCCGACTGATTTGATTATTTACTTTGAGAAATAAGGGCTCCACTAAGTGCCCCTCTCCCCCAAAGACACTTTACCCCTACATTTTCCACTTATACTACTATAATTGAATTAGATAAGAGAGATTTAGAAAATAGATGGAACCTAGACCGACTGTGGGATAGATCAGCTTCCATGTCGTTGACCAATTCCTACGTCGATTCCGAAAAAGCAGGTGTAATTGCGACTTATCTCTCGTTTTGTCGTTTTAAAAACTGCACTCACCAGTGCCGGATGGTGGCAGCGGTCTCGTCTAATCCGTGTGAAATTTGCTTCTTCCTCATGCATTCCAGATTTCCATTTTGTCCATTCTCCATTATTTTTGGTTCATGCCATTCTTCTTCTCTTGGTCCGTTAAACTTTCCGGACAGCTTGGCAGTTCTTTCTCCACAAAAGTCATTTTCCTTCCTGCATGGTGCAATAATCGGTGCCTCATTATTTCCCTTGAAAAAACTATTCCAGGATCTCTTTGAAATGGATGATGATGAGGACATCGTAGTAAAGAAGAAACGAGCCCAAAATGTCAAGAAGCGAGTGGAATCCGACGATGAGGACGATCAGAATGATGAAATTGACATGGAAGTACGTGAGGTCCCCGGATCTGTTTTATACTTTCATGTGGCGGATATATTTTGATTTGTGGCTGCGGTTTATATGATATCCCAGCTCAACAAACACAAAAGAGAGCTTTTTCTGTTGAACTAAAAGGAAATAGTACTGGAATGATGAAAAGAATGATGCGATGGAAGTGCGTTATGGGCCGAATGCACTTAATGAAATTAGATGAGAGGAGCTTGCGAAGATTTCGTTGAGTTTCTAGTTAAAAATTAAGTTGTAGCCTTGAAAGGAATTTGCGAATGCTGCTCTGCTTTTATTAGAGATCCTCTCTCAGTTTAAGATGTAGAAAAATAAGAAAAAAAGAGAGATAAGAGAAAAAGAGAAAATTTCTTCGGCTTTAAGCTAATGTCACCTAATTTAGTTCGACGTAGTGGTTTGCAATGAAGTACCGAACACTGAAGTTTTTCGTATCCACTTTCCCATACGGAAAAAGGATGCTTTCAATCAGGAAAGACAACCGCGTGCACGTTACAAAAAGAATGTACGAGTGGTAAGGAGATTTTCCTTCTTCTCGCGTTGGAAATTATACGGACACAGGCCACTTTTCAATTTTTTATAAAGTTAGAAAATCGCCTTTTTCAGATGGAAATGCGCTTATCAGCGGACATTTCAAGTGGTTCATTCGACAAAGCAAAAGCTGAACGATTTGCTGCGTTGACCCAACCTGAGGTGAAACAGGAGAACTGCGTGTAAGTCTGAGCTACTACAGAAATGTGACTGTGATTCCTGCCTCACACGAATTTGCTATTTTTAAGACCACAGCTTAAATTTGATGAGATCTACGAAGGTCGGGCATATCGTAGGGATGATTATGTTGAATTTGCCGTGGGATACTTCCGTGGTGGTAAGTGATCTCCACTTTTTTTTTGCCCTAAAGTTGTTTTATGTTGTCTGATTTTCGCTTCTCACTCAGAGACCATTCACATTTATTAATAAGAGTTTTTCTTTCGTCGTGTTATCCAAAACAAAAATATGTGTTCTTTTTTTTGGGTTAATTTCAGCCCATCTTGTATTTTTAGACACATTTTTTCTAAACCCTATTGCGGGAACATTTGAGATGCATCGTTCCCTTGCTCATCTTAACAACGCCTCCAAAGGTCGTGACGATGACGGTTTGTATCTAATTTAATCGCTAAATCATATCATAAAAGTGTACACAATCATTCCCACGCACTTCTAGGCGAAGACGGTGAATCAGATAGCGAAGCGGCTGGTGGAAGTGCACAACAGGTACTATGCAAATTTCTCGTGTTTTTTCGACGGTAAATTTTGGTGAAATAGCAGCTTTATTGCTTCATTTTGATTTCTAAGATTCGCGTGAAATTCTCGCGCCCAGAAACAGAGAGACAGAAGAAACGTCGTGAAGCCAGTGCTCTTCATAGGGAGAAATTGATTGCGAGTGATTCTTGGATTCCAATGGAAGTACACCTCAAAGATGTTAGTTGTTCTCAATTCAACTTCTTCTAGCTCTTAAATTAACGTCAACTTGTGTTATTATTATGGATTTGGGATCCGAAACCATCTAACGTAGCGTTGCAACTTATTTTTGTCCGTCGTTCCGTTGTGTTTTGTATACTGTATCGCTATGCGATCAATAGTCTTCACTGCACCTGGATCTGAAACACATGATCGAACACAAATAAAAACAAACACATGGACTTTTTAATCGATTCAGAATATTTTTGCAGTTGAATTCAGGATTGAAAGTTCCTACAAATAAGTTTGAATTCAGGATCCTCTAGTAATGGAAAAGTTCTCGCAGATGACTGTCTGCCCTACGGATGAACCAGGATCTTCAAGCGAATTAAATACTCGAGATCTCGTTGAACATGGAATTGTTTGTGGAGAAAAGGAACAAATGTTAGTTTTTGTTTAATCGAAATGAAGTAATTCTCTTATATTCACTTCAATTAAACTAGGTTTTTGGATGTTTCTGGAGGTTTCTTAACAGGATTTGTTTTTGTTTTGTTCATTGTGCCGAGTATTTTAGTGAATATGTTGTATAGATAGTCATATATTGAGATTTTTTTAGCGATCTCACCCGTAGTGATTTATTGGTCTCACAGCAACGCATTCGTGAAATGCCCATACATCAACAAGTTCGAGCGCAAGTTTTTAAGTGTACGTCCTATTTTGATAGCTGTGTAGTACTTGCATCTTTTTTATTTTTCTCATTTCAGCTCGAGTAATAACCACCGATGATGTAGTGAAAAGAGTAGATCCGTCACTTACTCGTGAAGAGATTATCGAGCATTTGAAGCAATGCGCAAGACTAGTTCAAGGTAACCCAATACCTCTTTTTCCGTTTTTTTTTGGAGATGATTTTCGGAAGTACCTCGTGTGTTTAGGTGTTTGGGTTTTACAGTCGGATTTCTTATTTCACGATCTCACCGGTGCACATTCGACTGCACCGGGAAAAGTAGGTTTTGTATCTTCACGTTCCATTGCAACACTATTTATTTTGGTTTTGATATTTGGATTAGTCTATTATCTGAGTTTTTTTTTGTCAATAAATATTTCTGTGAGCAACTAGAAGAATTACAGCTCGACGAATGCCGTGCGAGCATGTGGCGGGATGCCCGTGATCTTGCTCTCTGTCTTATTGATGCGTGCCAACCAGTTACACGTGCACTTCTCATCAAGTAGGTTTTTCATGTGAGGAGGTACTCCTCATTCGATCGAACTCGACGATTTTGTTAGACGAATTGGAAAGAGAGGGGAGGTTATGCAGTATTTACGATGGCGATTTGCATTTTTGCGCAATAGCCGTCGGTAAACTCTCAAAGTTTTGAATGGAGCCACCATCTCGTCTAAGCCCGTTATTTATTGATTATTCTTTGAGTTTTTATTTCTCTGATTCGTTCAAGGTCACAGTATATTTTAGGGGAGTGTTTGTACATTTCCAGATCCTTTAGTGGGAATAGCATCGAAGAAATAATTATCATAAAAAATAACATCCATTTTGGTTTTGTGTTAGTTTTTAGCTTCAATAACGTTTTTGTTTTCCTCTTTTTATGATCGCTCACGATTTCGGCTTCCTTTTTTTCGAATAATGCTCTTTTGTTGATTTTCCAAGAACTGACAAACCTGGACATCACCTATATGCACCATGTCCATTTGGCACTCAATGTCAAGGCTCTGTAAATTTGTCGATTCCACCTTCCCAGAAGGACTGGAGTTGGGAACAGAAGAATCCACCGAATATTTCTTTGATCTCCTGCTCAACATTTCCATCAAGGATGTGTTTGTGGCTGAAGATGGCTGAAGAGCCAGCAACCGGAGGATACGAGCTCCGCACTAAAACCAGACTAGGGTGACAAGCGAGCCATATCTCCGTAGAATACGGCGAGTGTTAAAAAAAACGTTGGAGGAGACTTTTACAATATAATAATTTAGCACGCGATTCAATATTCTCTGGATGCATGTTTTGAATAAGCTTAAACATGAAATGTTTTACAGATGCTTTCAAATCAATACGAGGGATGCCGAGGAAATACTTTCCACTTTCGCAGTGCCTGGTAATAAAACCTGGAAACTTCGGATTCTACCTGATCCCGTCTTTCTTGAAAGGTATTTATTTATTCAGATTTTTATGATGGCATTACTTCATGGTATGGAAGAGGAGTATGTATTTAAGATTTGTTTTAGCCCTGAGAACCTGACTCTCATCTTAGAACAGCGTCAGCTCTGGCTAGAGAGGTGGGCCGAACTCCGAAAGCGTATCGATATTACATTGTCAAGGTCGTACCCAGCTAGGACACGGAGGAATAGCTCTCGTGGAAGTCCGACGAAGAGCCCGAGTCGGACAAGAAGGAATAGCAATCGTGGGAGTCCTACAAAGCAGACGTCTCAGTGATAATGCGGTAGTTCTTTCTCTGGTTAGGGATTCAATTGTTGGTGAGTGATTAGTTTTAATGTAATGGTCGTGTATTTCTTTTCTTTTTTTTTTTGGAACACTAAGTAGATCATAGTGAAGGAGAACCTATGAGTTATTTGTCAGATTCCCTATTATTAGAAGCGATGGTACTTATGTTTGCACAGACTGCTGTGATGCGCCTGTAGAATTCATCGAATTAAAGTCAAATGCGAACTGTACTTCAGGGAGAAAAGTACGTGTGTTGCGGTCGTGTCGCGGTCGCCGTAGCAAACATAAACACCAGTGATTACCAGTAATTTGTAAGCATCCCCTTAAAACGCAATCACGTGTAGATGTTTGTTGAAAGCAGTGGTACACTGTCAAATGCTCAGTTATCACGCGTGCCTTGCTTGTTATTACTATGAGAATTTGCTCTCATTTTGAGGAACTCATTTTTAGAATATCGTTTTCTTTTCACTGAATGTTTCTATGCTCTCAACGTTGTGATAATTTTGAAGATATATGAGAATGTTCAAAAATATTTGAAATTTATTGTTTTTCATTGTTGATTTGATACGTGATTGTTGTCTGTTGTATGGTGAAATCGTCTGTTTGACGTTTGAACGTTATGGAATGAATATTTATGTGTTTTGGTACATCGGTTATTGTTGTGGATGGGTGAATTTCGGATATCTTAGTCGAATGAAGTGAATTATCCAGGGATATTAGTGAATTGTGCTTATGAAAGAACTTGTTGATGCAAATATAAGATTGGAAAATGAGTGAAATCGTAGAATAAGACCTCGCCGACTTTGTTTGGTGCCCTTTTTGACTCTTACTACTTTTTTCTCAATAAGTCTCCAACAATAAATGAGGGAACTCGCTAGTGACTACCAATACGTGTTGTTTTTCTCTGGAACAATGCAAATACCAATGACGAGTTTATGTTGTAAACAAGTAAATAAACATATACATATTATTACAGTGACTCATCTGTCTGTTTATGTTCGCATTCGCACACGTAAACAAGGAAGAATGTGGGCGGAACGGCGACAGTGAAGGAGCGAAACCGTGTGGAGGAAAGTGTTTTCCACTCAAAAATTCAGTTGGAAACATGTCAAAAGGATGTGGGTGATACGGTGAGGACAAGGGGGCTTTTCCAGGTCCTGCAACTGACTTTTCTATTTTTCTCTTCTTTAGGAGGTAGGTAGGTGTTTTATACTAGACTAGCTGGACAGTAGTTCAACATTTTGAGATTGGAATGCTGCCAATTCGTTGATCGTTACTTCGTTTTGAAGTTGAGGAAGCAAAAAACTAGACAGAGCTTTTTAGGCCGGAAAAATACAGCTTTCGAAGAGGATTTTTTGGGTCAGTAAGAAGTAAAATACCAGAAAAATATAGCTAAAATACTTACAAGTGCTGAAAAATATAGCTTGAGAAAAGTATATTTTGGGGGGGGGGGGGGGGGTGGGGGTCAGTAAGAAATGAAATACTAGAAGAAAGCTGATGGACTTAAAAATGCTAGAAAAATATAGCTTGAGAAGAGGATTTGTGGGTCAGTACCAGGTAAAAACTCGAGAAAACGACTTTTTAGGTCATTTTGTTGTTTTACTTTAATGAAACTTAAATTATTAATTATTTTTAAAAAACTAATCATGGAACTGAATGACCGATATGGTTGATGATTATCAAATTTTCTCAATATTAATCATATTTCACTTTTTGATGCGATGAAAAAATGCGCCGCAAAGGTCACGATATGACTCTTCTCAAAGTTGAGCTACAACATTTCTTGAAAAAAAAACTTGAACTTCTAAGATGACGTTCAAAAAAATCCTTCAACCTATTCTAACAGTTTTCGAAACTTCGAATTGTTCTTCTCCTTTGTTCAGAATCTTCAGATTCATACCATATCATTTTATGATTCAGAAACCTTTGTTATATTTCTATATGTTCTATTTCTGAGAAGAAATCATGTGAAACTTTGACTTTTGACTTGTCGTGTCGTGGCGGCGGAATGTGTTTGTCTGCGGTAATTTTGCCGAGGCGGTATTTCTATACGTACCTAAGACGATTAAGCTGCATCACCGTGATGCTCTACCATTCTGTTTATTTTTGACGCTAAATTTGATTAAGTTGTCGTAAAGTGTCGTGTAATGATTTAATCGATCAATCTTGGTTTAGTTTCCTCAAAATTACTATCATTAATTATATTATATGAATTATTAATTGCTATACTAATTAGATAATTAGATTAGGTTATTAATTGTTAACTATTATGTTAATTAGATCCGCTTCGGGAGAGCTATGAATTTTTCTTCTAATTGAAGATGTTGCTCTGTGCAATCCTGCATCCAGAACACTTTATTGAAGAAATATACTAAGACGAAAAAATCAAAATTCTGCTTATTTTCGGAAAAGTACAAAATTAAAATAAATAAATAAAAATAATGAGGCTGAAGAAAATTTACCGCACTCTCGAAGAAGCCAAGCGCTCAATGTTTACTGAACATTTTAACTTTTTGAGACATATTCTTGTACTTTTGTAACTTGTTCTTAAAACATTTTTACTATTAATCTGGTATTTTTCGCTTCATTAGTCTTTTCCAACGGAGAAAGACAGGATTTTTTTTCCCCGAATATTTGCTTAGCGATGAAAATCGAGACCAAAAACCCAAATAGTGAACTTTCTGAGATTTCTTGAGATTTGTGGACTATACATTTTACTCGATCTTAAAGGGCTGGATTTAGAGAACTGTAGGCTGGAGTTTTTCGATCTATAAAATCTAAATCTATAAATGAATCTATAAATCTAAATTGAATTGAATCTAAATCTAAATTGAATCTATGAATGTCTCTGCAAAGGGTTGTATATAGAAAAAATTCCGAAATCCAGGGTTTTTCTTCTTAAAGTTAGATTTCTTGAATTTTTTTTTTCAATAGAGAAGGGAGTTTTTATGTTGGGGTTTAAAGGTGGCTTTATCGGAAGAACTGACAAGTTCGTTTTTTGTGCTCTGGATCTATGTACTTATTCCAGGTACTATATTTCAGACTAGAAAATACAAGCTTTATGTGGTAGCTCCACTCCTAACCCCCTACATTCTCCTATTTTACAAAAAAGAAAGTTTTTTTTCCGAAAAAGAGAACCAAAAATTCTTTTACAGCAGCACGTAATTGGGAAGAAATTATTCCATGGAAGGAAAACACCTTTTACGGCTGTTTTATGCAAATATTGCATTGCAGTATGAGAAAAACTAAGAATAGAAATCGACTAATGCATTTGTAACACATAAATGAAATTTGTCGGAAATCATTTAACCAATTGTGAATATTTAAAGATTTTTCCCGATGTAGAATATATAGAAAAATTCGTTGATAACAATTTCCGGATTCCAGTTGTCGGAAGATACGGCTAAACCCAGGACAAACATTACTTCTTTAAGAATAGAACCTTGATGTTAGAAAAAAATATGGGAACCTATCCATCAAGTGTCAATGGATTTAGAGATCTTTTTTTTCAAATATTTAGAATATCTTCTGCTCTTTTATAAACCAGATCTTTTTTTTTCTCAGAAAAATTCGCACTTTCAGCTGAGATAGCTCTCGTTTGCGGTTGATCCTTCGATCCTTATTTCGGAAATTTTTCGTGGAAAACAATCAAGAAGTTTTTTTTTTGTGAACCTGTAGAATTTTCCTTCCCGGTGCTTTACAACCATCGGTTGAAAACTGATATTTATTTATTTTGAAATTTTATTTTTTTTTACTGCAATCTTGTAACCGCTACGTTCAAACTTTTCAAAGGTCTAAGGCCTTTTGCTGCTGTCTTTGCGTCTAACGTCTAAGGTCTTTGCTAATTTTTTTCTCAGTGAGATTTTTTTTTTGACTGGAATTTTTCAGCTATTCTCGTCTTACCGCACCTTCTCCTATTAAATCTGTAGAAGACGCTCTTAATTTCTAGTGATTTTGTCACCATGAAAAATTAGAAGATTTTCAAGGGGAATTATTTCAGATCCACGGAAACGTTTGGCAATGGTACCAATCAGGTTATCACGCGATTCTACGGAAAAATCATCGGCTACGTTGTCGGGGTTGTTTCGAGAAAGGACAATGAATTTGCTTACTCAATTTACAGGTATTTATAATAGATGCATTTATTGTAAAAAAAAATTACGAAACTTTCACAAAACAAAAACAAAAACAACAACAAAAATATTTACAGAACTGAACTCAGAAATAAATAGGACCCTAACATGGTACCAAATCGATTTTTTTCTGGAATAAGGCGAAAATCAAGTGCTCGTTCAACCACTTCTGATCCTTATCGACTCTTTTCATATAATGTCAATAATGTTACTAGAATTTTCCGCCCTTCCCTTTCATAAAAGGGAAAAGTACACAAATTTGATGTGATTGACCCCACGGTTCACAGCTCGAATGCGTAGAACAAACAAAAATGACACATTCGAGAAAAAATTGTGTTTTTATGAGTTTCACCTCTGCCCAACCCCCAGTCACTCGAAGCGTACATTCCTTCATAAAAATGCATGTTTATTTGATGTATTATCGATGGCAAATAAATCGACGGCGAACATAGCGAGATTCCTTATTCCTTCCTCATAGATCTTTCCCGCATTTTCGGCCTCTACTTTTCCTGAAAATCCTCTGTGCAGGAAGAGAAAAAGTTTTTGTTTCTTAATATTCGGCCGATACAAGGGGACCTCTGCATACGGAAATGGGCCAGCAACAATCAGGTGGGTGTATGGTCTTTTCCTCTTTATGTGCTTTAAGGCATCACTCCACGAATCTGGGGTGGTACGGATTTCCGGTGGAGTATTCGTATACGGGATCGTAGATTTTGGAGAGAGGGGTGATTCCGTCCATTTCTTCCTAATTCCCGTAGAAAACGGCCCGGAAGATACGAGTTCGAGTGTTCCGGCGCGTTACTTTCTACAATGAGTTCGATTGGAGCACGCCAGCCGTGTGCACACGTCGCATCTTCACCATCACCCACCTCTCCATATCTACGATCCCGTATACTAATACTCCATCTGAAATGCGTACCACCTCAGATTTGTGGGGTGATGCCTTTAGGGACGTTAATAACTATTTTAAAGGATTTTATGATTATGAGAATTTTTTTTATGAGAATATTCAACGCTTGCATTAGAACAGTCTGAGAATGTATGTAATTCAAGTGTATTGTAATTATAATTAATTCCTAATTAATTGTATGTGATTGTAATTAGCTGCAATTTATATAATTATTTACTGTAGTATTTCCTGTTTCATTGCATCTATTTGTAAATCTTGAAGAGGGCTTGTACCGTTCCTTTGTGATCCTGGGTGGGAGCATCTGTTTCTTGTGCGAGGGCGGCGGGAATCCTTTTCATCCTCATGGCGAGAAATGATCCTCACCGAGGACCAGCACGCAGAGCTAGTCTCACACGCAAGATGTGCATCGCAAAGTATTGGCAGGTCAAAAAGTGTCCTGTGAGAAGGTGCAAGTTTCTGGGACTTATGCTGCACTGGGCGACCGCGACGCGCACGCCGCAATATCGTCTCCTTCTCTGTGCTGGCACTTAGCAAAGTTGAACGGATTCTGTTCGTGCCTCTGGGGATGAGTCGACACGCGCCCGCGTCTGGGAAATGTTCCGTGATCTTGTTTTTCTGCGCGAAACTTTTCACGGTCAGAGGGTGACCGCGCCGCGAGTGGAACGCGTGTAGCGGTCGCATGGTGCTACATAGATGACCGTACTTACGTCCAGTCGGTATACGTGTTCTCATTTATTTATTCAAATTTGATACATTTAATACGCTCCAAAACGGAAAAAAAAACAAGTAGATATTTTTCTACAATAGGAAATTAATTAGGAAATCAAAATAATTAATAAGAAAAAGGGAATACAATAGGAAATGGGGAAACTTTTTACATAGAGGCTCCACCTGATCCATATTCACCGTAGATCGTAGGGGAATAGTATGAGGGACTTCAATCTATGGAGTTAACATTTTTTAAAAGAAATTTTATTTGAGTAAATAATTATCTGTTGTTTAATAATAAATTATCAAATAATTAAAATTGAAATTAATTTAAATCAAAATTGCAGTAGTTTAAATAATTGAAGTAATTTAAATAATTACCCAAAAACCTCGCAGGCACACTATCACAAAACATTACATGTTGTTTTTAACGAAATACTAAGAGGACATAAAAAAGTGGATTTCTTTTTGTTTTACAAGGACATTTAAATTTATTTACATTATTATGCTTAATGCCATTCCACAACAAAAAGGAAAACAGGTCATTTTGCTACAATGAGAAATGAAAAGCGTCCAGTTGAAACAAATCTGAAAAATGTTACTGTGGACCAACTTTTTACGTAGGTGACGATCCAACTGTCCCGCATTTCCCGCCGGAGATCGTAGGCGAATAATAATAGGCGAAGGACTTCAATCGAATGGAGTTAACTAATTTTTTTAAAATTATTATTTATATTTATTATTATTATTTATATTATTGATTATTTTATTATTATTACTATTTATATTTGAATAAATAATTACCTGTCGTGTTTTTGACGAAATTCTAAGAGAACATAAAAAAAGTGGATTTCCCTTCGGATTACAAGGATAAAGTGTAGGATAAATAGGATGATGTAGGACAATTTGAAAGGAGAAATTAGAAAATATATTTTTCAGATACATCTGATCCTGAAATCCAATTGAAGGGCCGTGAAATTTCTCGTAAGTTTGTGACACATACATTTATGCGGAATATATGTTTTTAATAGCAACAAGGAGGAGAATTTTAGACGTTGTTCCTGAAGAACTCATGGAAACAAATGAAAGACGGAATAGCAATGGATCAGGTAAGGTTTTTGGCACTTTTTTTAACAATACAAAAGATTGTTTTTGAGATTTTTCTTCTAGAAATATATATCAATGCCATCGAAACTGTTATGCATCATTGAACAAAAGATATATTTTTAATCGTATAAAATGCACAAAAATACATAAACATAAATACAAAATACATAAATTATAGCGAATACACTGACTACACACTCTGGTCGGTGCATTTTTAAGTCATTATGTCGAATTTGAATAAAATTTGTTGGCCGATATTCCTATTCTGCAAATTTGTTCCTGTGAATGGCAGAAAAAAAAGAAAAGAGAAAAACGCTTGTACTGTGACGTTAAAAATAATGTTCCTATTCTACAAATTTATTTCTCCGAATAACAAAAAAAAAAAGAAAACAAATTCCAGTGCTACGACACTAAAAATGAATATCATTTGGCAACGCGGAGTATCAAAGTCTCTGATAAGTAATTTTTTTTTGGTTTCAAATTGATCCGCTAACATTTTGTAGGAATTTCACAATTTCTTCTTCTCTTTTTTACCCGTCATTATGTGTTTTTTTGGAGGATCCTACGCGATTTTTTTCTTCATCCTGGGTATCCATATTTCACTTAATTAACGCATTTTTTCCCAGAAATTTGGAAAGATTCTACGAATCTGCCCATAACTTATCCGTAATTCATAATTAAAAAATTAGTGCAGTATTTCTTAGGATTATAATTGGCGGTTAAATTAAATAAGGTTATTACAGATTCAAAAAATCTGTTTCCCTTAATAATTTTGTATATTCATATACATACTATACTAATTTATTACTATACATACTTTATACTTGTATAATTATGCTTAGATTGGGAGCTTTAACCGGAAGGTAATAGTACATAAGTGTTACTAGACCGAAAGAAAATCTATTTCTGATTTTTTTCCATTCATCTGGAAAATTTTCCGGGGAATTTTCGGACCCAAATTAATCCGCGCCAATTTTTTTTAAAATCTACCCGGTTGACGTAATGTTCCGGTGCATCTCACAGAATAACCCAGTTATTCGCGTCTTCGCCTATGGGGTGGGTCATTTTTGTGCTCAGATTTATTGTTTATCAGTTTTTTTTCTTTCTTCATGAATTATTTGTTTTTATTTTGTCCTTATTCGCTGTTAATTATTTATTTGGTGGATTTTTTTTTCAAAAAATAGAGTAGTTAGTAGTTGATATAGTATAGAAGTTAGTTTAAGCTAACTTTTAACTTAAACTTCAAGGCTGTTAGGGAATTTAGTTATTATTAATTATTGTTAATTATTTATTCGGTTGATGTTTTTTTAAATAGAGTAGTTAGTAGCAGATAAAGTATAGTATATAGTAGTAAATAGTAGAGTAATAAGTAGGTTTTAGAATTTGCATGAAAAAAAAATAGTCACGTTGATCTGAATCATCGAAAAACCACCAAAAGCTCATCACACGCGTTACAAGGTGATTCTTTTTGTTGACTCGGTGATCTGTGATGCGAGAGTCCAGGAATTTCCGTTGGAATGAGAGCGCAGGTAGTTTTTTTTGAGGGGGACGAATAGCCCTCTAGGAACGTTTGACTGAGTGAAATGAATCATTTTACGGTTTATGTTGTGATTTCTTCAAGGAAAAAGAAGCCGGCGGTGGAAGGAATGAGGAATCAATGTGGGAATAACTGAAATTTTCAGTAGCATCCAGAATTATTGATCATTTTACTGACTATTGACTGCTTTCCCCTCTTTGTCCAGCTTTATTCGCAACCGAATCTTTTCCAATCTTTTTTAGTTCTTCTCCTTTCTTTTTCATCCCGTCGATCGATAAAGCTTCTATTTTCCTATGTACTATTTTTGATATCTTTTACATTTTTAGGAATGTAATTAGGAGTTAAAAAATTTGATTTTAGTTTTTTTTTCAATGCAGATCAATTTCAAAGGATTGAAATTCTAGTTTTTTTCAAAATAGGTTCTTTTAAATTAACGTTATACTAATTTGAAGGATGAAAAAATTGTTATTATTGTCGAATTCCTTTGGAAAGGCAGAGAATAGAAGGATAAAGTGGATGAAGTATCCGGTGTTAATCAATCCGCTTGGGATCCAACATCACGTTCATTTCAATTCAACTTTTGAAGTTTACGAGCATGTGTCTAAGCTGTACATCAACATTGTCTAGCAGCT